>NC_135630.1:11040943-13688443 GCF_053574225.1 Canis aureus | reverse complement strand
AAAGATATGCCTTCTATAAATGTAAAATTCATAAGCATAAGAACAATTTAGCAAAATGATTTTGGAGAGATCATTTTACCATTATTCATCTGTAAATTAGGAAGTTACCTGATCTCTAAGGACCCTTTCAAAGTTAGATACGATGATTAATATTACAATATTGTCTTCACTGATATGAGTCCTAACGTTACATTTACCTTATTAATATGCTTAATAAACTGTTTCACACATAGACAATAAAATATTAACTCTCGATTTAGTTCAAGCTGGTTTAATTAAAGGAAATAATGAAAACATTTCTATAAAATGCCAGGTAAAAAGTGGACGCACAGTGCACATTGAAGTGTAGGCATTTCTATGCTTTTTTATTTGGAAAAAGGTGCAAAGGTAAGATCATTAGTTTGATCGAACGCCTTCTGTTTGCCAAGCATTTCTCTACATTATTTTGTTATGACAGTCTTCTTCAGTAGATAGCACCTACATTTTCAGGGATGAGGAAACAAAACCTCTAATTAATTAATAATATACTCAAGGTGATTTAGTTTTTAAATAACATAGTCTGGATTCAAGTATCTCTTTATTAAAACTTCATAATTTGATACATTCTTATGGATTCTTAAAGTCTGGATATTCAATTAATAAGATTTGTTGCTTAATCTTTTATTTTAAATATTCCTAACATTAAATATTAAATGCTTTCCATCTAAATATAGCCTTTAATGCTTTCTAAATTTCATATAGACCCAAATGCATTTTATTATACCCACTTTTGAAATTATAAAAGAAGAGATGTGACTCAGAGATTTATTCTATTAATACTCAAGAGACCAATTTAGCTGTTTGGAATAATAAAATAAAGGCCATATTCATATATACTTCCAGAATTTAAGAAACAAATGAGAATTAATTTACCTTTCGTTGGAAAAACAGGGAAGTGTGGGTGCCTGGGTGGCTCAGTCTGTTAAGTGAAAGACTCTTGATTTCAACTCCAGTCATGATCTCAGGGTCGTGCTATTGAGCCTTAGGTGGGGCTCAGAGCTGGGCATGGAGCCTGCTTAAGACTATATCTCTCCCTCTCTTTCCACCTCTCCCCCCTCAAAAGAAAGAAAAAGAAGAACAGGAAAAAGAAAAACAGAGAAGTGATGTTATCCCTCTTCATATTTTCTTATATCTCTAATTTGTGAGACACAGGAAGAAGTACAGAATCACACTCAGGACAACAGATACAGCCCTAGTCTCATGACTGTGATATCACGTTATGGTTATGACAAAAATGAACTCTCCTTTACATAAGTAAAAATGTAAATGAAATATTAAATAAATAAATAAGTAAAAATTATGTGGCAGAAGTCAAAACAAGACTAGTGATACCTCTAATTTTGCATTATATTGTATCATTATTATTATTTTTAAAAATATTTATTTATTTATTCATGAGATATGCAGAGAGATAGAGAGAAAGAGAGGCAGAAACATAGGCAGAGGGAGAAGCAGGCTCCATGCAGGGAGCTCCACGTGAAACTCGATCCCAGGTCCCCAGGATCACGCCCTGGGCCGAAGGCAGATGCTCAACCGCTGAGCCACGCGGCCGTCCCATGTTTCATTATTTTAAGAAAGTTGAAAACCTTCTTCTACCTTGAGGAGGAAATGGTAAGAATAAGGAAGACTTATTGTAGTATAATTGTTTCCTTTTTAAACAACTAAATAAAAGTCAACCAAAAATTAAGAATAGTAATTAAAATGCAGTATTAGCAATAAATTTCCAGCATTAAAACCATCCACTGTCCTTTATTCCAAGGACATATTCTTGAGAAGAAGGGAGAAGTGAAGATTGCAAGCCATTTACTTTATATAGAATCGAGTATTTGTAAAAGTCACTAGAGATATGGATTCTTAAAATCTTTATTTCAGTACAAACTACATGACCCCCTGGGTAATATTTTTTTTCTTAAACATGAGTCAGAAAGGTGATTTTTTAATACTTTTGTTTATACAGAACCTGTTCATCAAAAGCATATGTAATAAACCCATAAAACAGAAAGAAATAGGCTCTGAATTTCCCAGTACTGGTGTTTTCTTAAATATATTTCTTATTTTGATTTTTGTATTATATTAATTAATCACATTCATCCAATCTTTTTTACTAGAATTGAACAACCTTGTGGCAGGAACTGTGTCTTATTCATTTATGCTCCACAGAATTTTCTATGTCCAGAATATGATATGCATGGGATAAACATTTTCTCACTTGAAAATGGATTGATTCCAGCATTATTACTCAGTTCTATTAAGGCCACAAGTTATAATCAACATATATTTTTTTTAAAAATCCAGTTTATTATATTTTTTAATTTGCTTTGAAAATCCACATTTGTTGTACATGTAATTTGTTTTCATCCAGTCATTTCAAAATTCATATTGAGAAAAAGAAATGTAAGACATAGTTAATAGTTAGCAATACTCAAATGAAAGCTGTGTTTTAAATTTACATTTAAAATTAAATATAATTTTGGTTGTAAAAAGTGTATGTTGTATCATAAGAGTCAGCAAACTTTTCCTGTAAAGGATCAGATAGTAAATATTTGTAAGTTTGCAAGCCACACATCCTTTGTAGTAGCTACTCAATTCTGTGGTTGTACCATGGAAGCAACCAAAGAAAATATAAATGAAGGTGGCTGTGTTCCAGTAAATCTTTATTTACGGGCACTGAAATTTATATTTCATATAATTTTTACATATCATGAAGTAGTATTCTTCTTTCCATTTTTTAAAAATATGTGTGAAAGCAATAGTTTTCAAGACATATGATAATAGGCAGCCAGCAGGATTTGACCTAAGGGCCACAGATATAATCCCCGTTGTATCAGCAAATGTCATTCATTTTTTTAGTCACAGCCACATTTGCAACCAAAGATACCTGTAATTCTCCTGCCTAATTTTCAATTATGAAAGACAAATACCTTATTCTTATTTTATTTTTTAACACAGCATGAAAGCCAAGATTGAATAAAATTGAATTACATGAAAAATTTTAGTACACTAAAAAATACACTAAATTATGCTAAATATACATATAAATAAATGGAATTATACATCTGACATTAGCATGCAAACATATGTGCACATATATCAATGCAATCTTGGTGGACTAAAATTGGGATGCATAGTATTTTTAATTGAATTTGATCCAAAATTCATCTTCCAACCCATAAAATGAACTTTACAAAAGGATTTTTTATTTTAGTCTAGTTCAATTGGGATGAAATTAAAAAAAAAACAAAAACCTGCAAACATTAGTTATCACATTATAACAGGATGCACTGATATTCCACTTCTCAAAGATATTATTTATTTCAGCCTATTAAAATAAAAAGGCACAATAATTATTTTTTATGCACAGAAGGAATTGAGAATTTTAGTGTACATTCTTTTCTTAAATTTTCTCCTTCTTTTATTTATGTTTGACACTTGCAAAGCCTCTGGTCAAATTTAATAAAAATTACAATGTAACAATTTAAGCTAAACAAAACTGAATACTTAGGTCAATTATTACTTGCATTAGTCTGGCATCTGACCACTTTAAGAATAAGAATGAAGAGTCTACAATTAATCCTGATAAATATATTTAGCAATTTCCTTCAAGAATATATAAACTGAGGCATTAGACAAATTTGACCTTTTGTCTTGTGGGATCTTCATTATGAATGGCTTGTGATTTTAATCACGATTCCCAGTTATGAACTTTGATGTTCATTGACTCTTTTTTTATTTTTTTCTGGGGTTAATTTTCTGGGCTGCGTCATTTGTTCTGCACTACACATTTAACTGATTTAATTCTGATTTATCTCTGACCTTTTATTTTTTTCTTCTTCTTGATTTAGGGATGGTGTTTTCACTCTATCCATAAAAACAGATCATTTTGATACAGTTTTGGACAAATATAAAGGCAGAAAGAACATTTTCACATGTCTGTTTAAATATGTTTTAATTGCCTAATAACGTATTCAACAGAACTCTCTGGCCCACTTCAAAGCCATTTTGAAATTTACCCAGACACTTTCCTATTTAAAAGGAATGAACCAAAGTTGAGAAATAAATAATTTACTCATGGCAGGCAAACAGTTCAGCGGATTGAGGTATACTTAAATCAAGGTATTTTACGCAACCCTAAGCAAAAACACAGAAACACCTAACTGATGACTACTAAAGTTTCTAGTATTTTCCACATGGAAATATTAAATGAGAAAAGCAAAAAAAACAAAAACAAAAACAAAAACAAAGCATATTTTCTAAAAATTCCATTTAATTAAACACAAATTACAATCTTTATATATTACATAAAAAATGTGATTTTTTCCACAAAAATTATTGGTAGTTGGTGGAGAATTATCGTAGTTGGGGCTTAAATTGGAGACTTTGGTTGTCAAGTAGAAACAACCATGACAAGCAGGAGGGAAAAATCAAAGACATGAGGATTATGAATTGTAGAGAAAAAATTAGAGAAATGACAGGTGAATCCAGGAAATATACAAATAATAGGAAGAGAAAAAGAAATGAATGTGAGAGAATAATTTTTCCAACAAAAGGAAAATAACATCCCTAAGATAAATAAAGATCTAAATATGCAAATGATGACCTTATGCTGGGTAGAATTGATGACACAACAGCACAAACTTTGAGAAATTCAAAAATTAAAAGACATTTGTAAAGGCTCTCACTTAGAATAAAATAAACTACCTCACAAGTAAATTTCGTATCTTTTCACCAACACTGGAACCCAAAGATGGCTAATAATATTTACTGAAAAGAGCTGCCCCACAGAATCCTCCATGCAACAATGATATAATTCATTTAACAAAGTGAAAGGACTTCACTTGTATACACAAAGAAAATATACCACTCACTCTATCTGAGAAAAATACTTGAAGAAGAATCTAGCAAACAATAAACAATAAAAGAACCAAAAGAACACCTCCAAAAAGGGAAAGTGCAGAGAAGAGAAATCAATGTAAAGTTATTTACTCAGTTTACAATAATCCTTTTTCTTTAAAAAAGCTGTTGGAGCGGACAAGAATGATTCTATCCAATTAATTCTACTTGAATTTGCCTGAACACCAGAAATTGACCAAAAAGTGACCATGTGACAAATGGTTTAATCTCTGAAATCTTGATAGTCATTCTTGCCATAGAAATTTGGAATTGAAATTCAGAAAAGCAAATAAATTATTGTCAATACCAGTGAAGGGGTGTGAACTGGGAGCTTTGCAGTGACCATCTGCCCCCCGAAGCACTAAAGTCCCGAGAAGTAAAGGGGAAAAGGGAGGGAAATAAAACAGACACAAATGAAAAATGGCATTCCAAGTTCCTATTTGTTCAGATTTTACTTGGATTCCATTGACCATTTAAATTCACTTCTTAAAGAGATAGCTTTTGCTTAAGGAACACCAAAATGGATATTTATCATTTGCCTTGGATTAAAACTAGTGTGTAGCCCATATTCTGTGATAAATATGCTCAACCAGGTAGAGATTTAAGTATTCAGAATATGTATATGATCAGTGAATTATCTGTGTCCTCAGTAAAGGTCTGTAGTATCAGAGTGGAATATTGTAGTAAGAAGCAAAAATACAATAATGCAGGATATAATGGACATATTTTGGGAAACTAAAGAAGAAAGGGGACTCATTCAGTTAAAGGGATTATTACGAAAGACTCCTGAGCTGAGATGACACTTGAACTGCATGTTTGAGCATAAGAGGCATTTAACCAAGTACAGAATATGGGAGAAAGTCATGCTAGACAGCAGAAACTCCTATTAAGGCCCAGAGGAGTATGAGAGAAGGTCATTCTCAAGCATCTATAAATAATCAAAAAGTGTTGGGAGAAGAGGGAGGCATAATGGAAAAAGGAATATAAATAAGACAGGCAACAAATTATACTCAACCTTTACCTGAGTGTGACGGGAAGTCACAGAATGATTTAAAGCTGGGTGGAATGATAAATTTTAAATTTTAGAGGAACCCTCTGGAAGCACTTCGGAGGATATGGAGTGGCCAAGAAAGCAAGTGAGGAGAGATGTGGAAGCTATTTGAAACTTCTAATAGAAATAGGGTAAATAGCTGATCAAAGCAGAAGAAAATGGTGACCGGCAGGAGAGGATGGACTCAGGAGATAACCAGGAATGGTTTTCCACAAGCATGGGACGGCCTCAGAGACACTTTTAGGTAGCAGCTAGACAGGAGCAATGCGAGGAATGCCCTGAGGCAGAGCCCCAAGTCCTTGGAGGGGGTGAGCAGGAAGCAGGAACCTTGGTAAAAAAGAGCCACACGTTATAACCCTGGGGGCTCAACATCCTGATTTTGTGGCTTCTGAGATCTTGGGGCTGACATATATCAAGAATGGATGGACGGCCACAAGTGTAGAGCATAGTTTCCCCTCTTCCACCTCTGACCAAGGGTAGCCCCTAGACTCATTATAATATATTTGCTGTCCACCACAGCTCCTTCCAGCCCAGAGAGACCCAATAATATCCAAGTCCAAAACAACCTAGGGGCAGGTTCTACCTCACAGAACCTGACGGGTTTCCCACCTTGGGAGTGTGCTTTCACTTTAATAACCTTTTTACTTCTTGTTGCTCTCCTAATTGGAGTGCAGATCCCCCAGGTAAATTTGTGGTGGGGCATCCAAGGACCAAGACCTCCATTCACACAAAACAGACTCCCTCTCTCACCTCTAACACTTATCACAGGGGTAGAAACATGAAACTCATTTATGTTGCTTGTATACGAACAAATTAGATAGGGTATGTAAGAGCACCTTGCAAAATTAAAATATATATATATATATATATATCTTTGGTATTAGTCTTATTAAGTGCAGATTTCTCATTGGAAACTGAACGGTCCTTTCAGTCACTCTTATTTTAGCTCATCTCTTTTATATAGAGAACAGATCACGCCATACTTGTCTTATTGCTCTCTCCCTGAGTATTTCTCATTTCTACCTTCCCTTCCACTCTGACATCTCTCTCTCTCTCTCTCTCTCTCTTTTTTTTTTTTTTTTACATTTTCTCTTCCTTAACTTCTCTCTTCAGGGAGCACTTTTTCAGAATGTTGGTACAAGCTAGGAAGCAGGATTAAAATTGAGCTCAAATGTATTCATATATTCTCTATTGAGCACTTGTAATGGCTTATGCACTGTGGTAATGAGGCAAATGGTCTCTGTCCTCACTAAGGGTTTTTTTTTTATTTAACAATTTTTATTTTATTTTATTTTATTTTATTTTATTTTATTTTATTTTATTTTATTTTAAATTTTTCATGAGAGACACACAGAGGCAGAGACATAGGCAGAGGGAGAAGCGGGCTCCCTGGACCCTGGGATCAGGTCCTGAGCCAAAGACAGACGTTCCAACCAGAGCCACCCATTACGTTTATAGTCTAGCAGGTAAGATAGTCAAGTGAAGTGTTGGCGAGGGAAGTCGTGTGTAGGAGTAGTTTTGAATTTCTATGGAACCATGGACTAGAAGCTATACAGCTAGGAATGTCAGTCTTCAGAGAAATAATGTTTTGGAAGAGAACTGTTAGTATATGAGGAAGGAGTATTTAGGTACCATGCAGAGTCAGGGGGTAAGATTTATTCCAGAAAATAAGAAGGACGTCTTGAATGTCCTGATGCAGAAGATAACATGATAACTCCCATGATAATAAAGTTCAGTTCAGAAAAACAGATGGTGAAGAGAGAAATACTGAGAGAGTCAAGGATGTCAAATTAGTATTTTGTTTACTACATAAAGAGCGCTGCCTTAAGAATCACCTAACGATACCTAGATGCACCTTAAAGCAAAGTCCATTTAAGAAAGAACATCTAAATCAGAGTATTTATGATTATTATCACATCTGGGGATATAGGGAATATGAAAGTGACTTAAAAGGGAAGGAGAAAAGTGATATTTTATAAAACTAAGTAAATATTATTTCTATAAAAGATCATTCTCGGATTAGTTTTTTAAGACTATGTGCTGACTGAAAAACCAATTAAATGGCTTGGAATTGTTTGCATAGGGAAAGGAACAAACTTGAAACATAGACATAACTGTAGTCTAATGTATTGTCATAAAATATTCCAAGGTAATGTTATTATCTCCTTATATACACAGCCCCCCCCCCCGCCCCTCAGCAATAAAGGCAGAAAGAACAATTGACAGGCAGCAGCTGCATCAAGGACTGCAAAGTCAGAACCCCTCATCGCCACGTGGCATGACCTCCATTATCAGCAGACCTGTCACTCACACCCACTTGAGAAGTTTCCAGGTAGCATTCAAAGAGGTTGACGATTATGGAGCCAAGTGGAGGAGTCACGTTACATCTAAGTAAATTGCCTATCAGCCTACAGCAGTAGAAACTTCTCGGGAAATGATGCCAAGGTCAAACAAAAAGTAATAAAAAGCCCACTGACCAACAATGATATAAGACACAGTATCCATTTTAAGGGATAGCTCTGATGTTTTTCAAGGACTCAAAAATGTATTTGAAAATCCACAAATTCCCCTTTTCAGAAATAAAGGCAATTGGAATCACGAAAATCCATGTTCCTGTGAGAGAAAAGCCTCCGCTGTTAACCAATTGAAATTAAAAATTGTGTATCCCCACCTATTTAATTAATTACTTCCTTCATTTATGCTTTCCATCTTTTGCTCATTCTTCATTTTTATCAGTATTCCTAATAAAAGAACTTTGTTTTGTTTTGTTTAATTCGAACTACTAGTTAGTATCAGTGTTTGGTAAGAAGGAAATAATACCATGCTGCCAATGGCTGCAAGGAAATGTAAAACAACTTTAAGATGTATGCATTTATTTTAGAATTAGGAGACTCCTATTTTATTGTTATTTTTAAACCATTCAATCAGATTTCAAAATTTTTCTCAATCTTCTTTTTTTTTAATTTTTATTTATTTATGATAGTCACAGAGAGAGAGAGAGAGAGAGAGGCAGAGACACAGGCAGAGGGAGAAGCAGGCTCCATGCACCGGGAGCCCGACGTGGGACTCGATCCCGGGTGTCCAGGATCGAGCCCTGGGCCAAAGGCAGGCGCCAAACCGCTGCGCCACCCAGGGATCCCAATTTTTCTCAATCTTCTATGCATCCATTAGTTCCTTCATTTGTTACAAACTTAATTGACAATAGTACTCTTAACATATGAATACAACAATTAAATGTAGGCATCCACAATATCTATACGTTTTGTACTTTTTTCCCTTGTTACTATAACTATATTTCTATGATCTTTAGGCTGTACTCTTGTCCGTTCTTCCTTCCTTCTCTGTCATCTTTCCTTTTCTTTTGTAAGTTTTGCACCGTCATTCTAATGCATTGAGGTGGAGGGAGTATCTTGTGCGCCACCAAGCAATTCTCTAGCATCAGCTGGGTGTCCTACAATTCCGCTCAATTCTGATGCTACCTGCTACCCAGACAGTGTCACATTCAACAGATTAAGCACTTGGTCCCACAAGACTGCCCTCTACTTCAGATGCCAGGTTGTCACCTGTGCTTCTGAGCAAATGGCTAAAATCAGAGATTACCACGGCCTCTTGCTTGGGATTGATTAATATGCTAGAACAGCTCACAAGACTCAGGAAACCAGTTTACTCTCTAGATTACTGGTTTATTAAGAAGGATATTAAAGGATAGGAAACAATAGCTAGATGGGGAGATAGATGTGGTGAGGTACTGAGTGAAGGAACTTCTGTCTCTGTGGAGTTTGGGCCCAGCATGGAGGCACATGGAATCATCTGGTTCACAAAACTCTAAGCTCTCCAAAGCCCATCGTTTTAAGTTTTAACAGAGGCTTTGTTATGTAGGCACAAGTGATTAAATCATTGGCCATTGGTGGTCAATTGAGTTTCCAGGTCCCTTCCTTCCCTGGAGATCAAGGGGTGGGATTGAAAATTCTAATCTTGGGATCCCTGGGTGGCACAGCGGTTTGGCTCCTGCCTTTGGCCCAGGGCGCGATCCTGGAGACCCGGGATCGAATCCCACATTGGGCTCCTGGTGCATGGAGCCTGCTTCTCCCTCTGCCTGTGTCTCTGCCTCTCTCTCTCTCTCTGTAACTATCATAAATAAATAAAAATTAAAAAAAAAAAAAAAAAAAAGAAAATTCTAATCTTTTCATCATCTTGTTGATTCCCCTGGCAACCAGCCCTCATTCTTAGGTATCTTCCAAAAGTCACCTCATTAACATAGCAAGTGTGGTTGAAGAGCATTTGTTATGCATATTAAGAGGCCTTTATCACTCAACAAATTCAAAGAGTTTCAGGAACTCTGTGCCAGAAATGGAAATGAACACCAAATATGTGTTTCTTATTTTGAATCACAATATCACACTTCCCTTCCTTTCTTCTATGTTTTTTTCTTTCAATAATAATGTCTAAAACAATATAGCCATTTGTAATTTTTCCAACATGGCCACAATATCTTCTCTCCTGAAATATGTGATCTTGATATTCCTGCCCTTCTATGAGGGGTCCTATGTTCTCTTCCTATATCTCAATAGGCCACTGAACATGAAGGAAGTGACTTCTGAAACTAAGTAACTGAGAAGAAAAAAAAAATGTCTCTGTCTTCCTTTGGAGCACTGAGTGTGAGTCCCTTGAGACAACATTGCCTTGAAGAACCACAATTGCTCCTGCAGGGAGACCAGATGGAAAACCCCCAATGCTACATGGATTGAGAATAACACCCAGATAGCCCCCCATCTCCCAGCTCACAGATTTCTATCCGTAGCAGCCATCTGGCTACAACCTTCTGAGAGATCCTGAGCCAGATCTGCTCAGACAAGTCCTTTTTGATATCCTGATCACAGAAATCATGAGTTAATGATATAGCTATTGCTTTAAGGTACTAAATTCATGGCCATACGCTATGTAGCTATAGAGAAGCAGAGGAAATGCCGAGTTTATTTTAATGTCCATAGATGCTAAGGTCACAAAAACGAGTGGACTCTTCTTACAACTTTTTCAGCCTAGTTGGTAGAAAATAATTATAATGCATAAAAAGGACAATACAGTGCAAACAGTACAACAGAGTTAAACCTATTATGTTTTGGGAAGCCCATGCAGACTTGTTGGGAGAGACAACGGGCCCTGAGCATCTCTGAACTTTCTTGTTGACTATGCCAGGAATGCATTTTCCAGGATTTTGTTCTCAGCACAAACAACGTAATAAGTATCCTGCTTACTCTGCCATGAGTAATAAAGTTCTCTGTCTCTGAACCAGGAGCGTTGTGCTTTCTGCTAAGTTTGTAAGTAGGTTAAGGAACAATTTAGCAGTAGTCACATTTGGACTTTTATAGCTTCTCAGGTCTATATGGATAACACACTCTGTTCTCATGGTTGTATAGGCTGCCTATTTTTGACTAATGAGAAATTAAAACTAACTGCTTTACTCTATAATTTTTGGAATATTTTTAATGATAGGGTAAGATCATGATTGAAATTCATGACAGCCTATGACAATAGTCAAATCCCTGGATAAAAATTTGTTTATCTTGTTTGATCAAGAGTTTCAAATAGGTAAAAAAAATCAATTTTCCCTTATTGTTGATATTTCATTTTTAATTTTTCCTCTATTGTTAATATTTTAAAATTTGGCTTATCTGTAACTGGATTCCACCTGTTGGTGTGAGAATTCACAAAGGGCCTTCTCTTTGTTCCTCATTTCTTTTTTTAAGATGTTATTATTTATTTGATGGAGAGGGAGAAAGAGCACAAGCAGACAGGCAGAGGCAGGCAGAGGGAGAGGGAGAAGCAGGATCCCCACTGAGTGGGGAGCCCAATGCGGGGCTCCATCCCAGGACCCTGGGACCATGACCTAAGCCCAAGACAGACACTTAACCAACTTCCCCATGTTCTTTATTTCCTAGATTTCTACCTTTCATTTCATTCCCTCATTTGTTTCAATGGCCTGACAACTTCTCAGTTAGTAATTGGCAATTATCATCTGGTTTTATAAAAATGTGATCGTCACTTGTGTGTCATACATAATATGATTCATCAACCGAAATGTAGACTGGGACAGAGTGGTTAAAGACAATTTTACCAAGTAAATTACTTATGTCTTAAGAACAATATGAACATAGTTTCTTGTTTTACAGCATCCATTTTTTTTAAAGTTTTATTTATTTTTATTTATTTATTTTTATTTATGATAGTCACACACAGAGAGAGAGAGAGAGAGAGAGAGTGGCAGAGACACAGGCAGAGGGAGAAGCAGGATCCATGCACCGGGAGTCCGACGTGGGACTCGATTCCGGGTCTCCAGGATCGCGCCCTGGGCCAAAGGCAGGCGCCAAACCGCTCCGCCACCCAGGGATCCCAGCATCCATTTTTCTAAAATGGTGCAAGTTCTTCCTAATTAAGGTACTAGATATAAATACAATCATTGTTATCAATGATGAATCTTGAGATTATTAATCGATATAATTGCACTATTTTTTCTTTGAAGTATACGCTTGGATTTTCAAATATTTTGTTTTGAAATTTGACATATGTATCTTAAACAAGTATTGTTATATATAGTCACATGCAAGATGTTAAAGTATTCTAAAACAGGAGAAGAACTGAGTGATTTTATAGTGCCATACTGTATTTTACAAATTAAACATAAGTGACACTAACAACACACACACACCTACGTGATACTGATTCATTTCTCAATATCATGCAATAAGTTAAGGAGCTACCTTTAAAACATAAGTTTCCTAAATACAAGCTAATATAATTTTAAATAATTCTTAGTAGAAATAGATATTTTTATGTGGGCTTTTCATGTCTAAGTATAAGGAAGAAAAGTGCACAAATTTTACATTTACAGATCAATGGATTTTACTTCGCAACATTCAGTATCACCCAAATCACTGTGTCAGATATTACCAAATACCCAGAAACTACCGATGTGCCCTCTCCCTCTCATTATGCTCCCTAAAATATATATACTACTCACTTCTTCATGAGAGAATAGTTTGCTTTTTATATATTTTAAAATATCATGTAAATTATGTCACATGGAAAGTACTCTGAGTCTCTATTTAACATTCATTATATTTGGGAGATACATGTCCCTAGTTTTGTAACAGTGTTTTGTAAATGTTTATTGCTGCACACACTTTTAAATCTATTCTAACCTTGGGGCACCTGGATGGCAAGGTGGTTGAGAGCCTGCCTTTCACTCAGGTCGTGATCCCAGGGTCCTGGGGTCAAGTCCTGCATCCGGCTCCCCAGTAGGGAGCCTGCTTCTCCCTTTCTCCATGTCTTTGCCTCTCTCTGTGTGTCTCTCATGAATAAAGAAATTTTTTTAAAAAATAAAATAAATAATAGAAATCTATTCTAACCTTGATGGACGTTTAACCAGTCCTAGCACAGATGGCAATCATTTGAATATTGGATTTTTGGAATAGTGCTCTAGACATTCTTTTATATTGTCCTAGGGTATGTGTGCACATACACACACACACACACACACACACACACACACTTGGTATTATATCCTGAAGTAAGATTTCTACATCATGTGGTTTACATAAGCTCATAATCAATACTGATGGCCAGTTTTCCAAATTAATATTACCAATCATCAATTTATACTCTCAGCAGCATTATATGAGAAATCCACTCTCTAATATCCTTGCCAATACTTGTTATTCCTTTTCTGTTCCCATATTATTCTCTCTCTGTCTCCACTGCCCTCTTTCTTTCCTTCATTTTAGCCATTCTAATGAGCTGTAGTGGTATCTCACTGTGGCTTTCGTTGGAATTCGTTAGCATTATCAGTTATTTTTAATATTCTTTTTAATATCACATGTATTTAAAAACTTCAAAAACATTATTGTTAACATTATAAACATTTGGTATTTATTTGGATTTATTTTAACTTTTATCTTGTTTCTCGTTGTTTCCTTTTCTGGTATGTCCATCAGAGATCAATCACTTTATTTACGTTGTCTAAAAAAGACAATTCTTTAATGCAGGGCTACTGGCAGGAAATTTTCTTATTATTGTCTGAAAAAAATGTATATATTTTTAAAGATTTTATTTATTCATGAGAGACATAGAGAGAGAGGCAGAGACACAAGCAGAGGGAGAAGCAGACTCCTTGCAGGGAGCCCTATGTGGGACTCTATCCTGTACTCCAAGATCACACCTTGGACCGAAGGCAGGCACTCAACCGCTGAGCCACCCAGGCATCCCGGTCTGACAATATTTGTATTATAACTTTATTTTTCAAGGATGCTGCTATTGGTTATAAGCTTTATGTTGGTAGTTATTTTCTTTCAGAATTTAAAACATATCACTACATTATTTTCTTTCCTCTATCATTTCTATTATAAAGTCAGCTCTCAGTTTACTTTTCGCTTCTTTAAAAGTCATGTATCCTTTTTATTTCATTTCATTTGCACTGCACTGGATATTTCTTCTCATTTTTGCTCTCCAATCGTTTTACTATGATGTGTTTAAATATGGTTTCTTTGTATTCATTCTTTCCGTAATCTGTTTGGCTTCATGACTTCGAGGCTTGATGCATTTTATCATTTTTATACTTTTATTTTTCAAATTATGTCTCTATCCTTCTGAAACCCCACGTATACTTATTTTGAACTTTTCATCATTTCTGATGTTTCATATAGTTTTTTGTGCTTTATTCCAATTCTTTTCTCTGTCTTATTCTGCATATTTTCTACAACTCCACCTTCTAGTTTATTAATCCTGTTCTACTAGTTTAATCTGTTATTAAGCTCATTTATTAAGTTCCTATTTTTTTGACATTTATTTATTAATTTGAGAGTGAGTGAGAGAGAGAGAAAGAGAGGAGGGAGGCAGAGGGAATCTTTAAGCAGACTCCCTGCTGAGCATGGAACTTGACAGGTGCTGGGACTCAGTCCCACAAGCCATGAGATCATGATCTGAGCCAAAACCAAGTCAGACTGACTAAGCTACCCAGTTGCCCCTAAGTTCTTAACTTTAATAATTGTATTTCAGCAATTTCTAGAATTCTAGATGACAATTCTTTATAAAACCTCAGTTTTCCCAGATATTCTCAATTTTGTCATCGGTTTTCTTGAAATTACAAAGTAATCAATATGTACTTTCTATTAATTAATTTGTAACCTGTATCTGATAACTAATATCTGGATCACCTGTGAGTCTGTTTATATTTTCTGATTTTTACTGTTTAATTTTTATTTTCAGTTCATGTCTTTTGCCGCGTTTTGCAATTTTTCTTGAATGCCAGACATTTTAATGATAAATTGTAGAGACCCTGATGATTTTACCTTTCTCCATAAAATATATATATGTATATGTATATATATTATGTTTTTATAGACAGAGTAATGGTAGATCATATTGATGCAAAAAGAGATGAGATAGTTTAAAGCTAAATTTAAAGCTTTATAAATATCAGCCAATTTATAGTTACGAAGTTTTTCCTAGGACACATTTTCTCCTGGGTCTCATTTAAATATCTGGGTTGTTTCCAGTACCCATACTCCAGAGTAGGCCCTATACCTCCTTTTGTATATTTATTTTCCCTAGCTCATTTACATTTCTTTTTAAAGACATCTTATTTTAATATATATTGTTAATCTATTAACATTAAACTGCATGGCCTATAGCACTTTCACTCATGTCCAAACAAAGCCTATCCAACACATATTTTTCTCTATAATGCATATGATAGCCATCTTTGAACTTAAGAACACTGGACAGCCCCTCAATACCATTTTAAATAGCAAAATTACTAATAAGCACAAAAAAATAATAATAATGTGGCATTAAATAGACACAAAAAGAACACTTGATTACAGCATGAGAGTTGAAACTGTAAGGCAGGGCATTGTATTGGTTGTCCTCAGCTAGAAATATGCCAGTCAGGCCCCTCAGGTTTTGCTGCACTGTACCTGTCCACAAATGTCCATAAAAATGCCACAAGTATTGATTTGAGAATTACAGTTAAATTTTAGTAAGCAAATTCACAAAGGTAGAACCCAGGAATAATGAAAATAGACTATATAAATGTTTATCATATATTTAAATATAAAAAAGGCCCACAGGGCAAAGAGAAAGAAAATTCTTATTAATGTCATTTGACTTATGGAAAAATCCTGACCAACACTTTGTTAAATCTTGAATTTAACTGAGAGTTAAAATACCAATATTCTAAAATGCCTGAGAAAGATGATAGGTAGGAAATCTCATATGTGAGCATACTTAATATTTGATAGTTCTGTAAAAATAAAAACAACCATAATAACCAAAACTTGCCAGAGGAGAACACACACCAATGGGACTGTCTCAGTAAGAAGGCTTCAAAAGGAATTTTAGGATCTGGCCTTACATTAGGTGATTTTTGGAGATGGTTTTAAGAAAATGATGCTTTGTTCTGAATTAGATAGGAAGAAGAGGTAATTCTATGGTAACTTATTTTAATACAACTTCTCTAAAACACAGGAGGAGTGTCATAAGGCTAAAATTGTACTAACTTGCCATCTCCTAGCAATATCAATGCCCAATCAATAATCCCAGGGGTTGTTGCCAACGGTGAGGGACTGTTTTCTTTTTCTCAAGGATACAAAGTATTAACAGCATTCATTCCAAATAACCCATATTGCATCATCTCTACTATCATATATGTTATTGAAGATCATGCAGGCCATCTGATCATGCATTCTTCTTTTGTGCATGTAGGAGATAGTAATATAAAAATGAAAGGGCATGACCTGTATTAACCCAAAGTATTAAAATTTGTTGCTGGAAATAGAAACAAGAGTTTTAAAAGAAATATTGCACAATCATAAAATATCCACAGAAAGTGTCAGTTTATTTTTTTTCCCTGAACAAATGGAAGATAAAAAAAATAAAACCTTAAAAGAAAAATCCCAGAGTTTTACATTTTGAGCCTGGATATTCCCTCTAGTTTTGTTGCCTACCTACTTGTGCTTCTGTATACTTTTCCTTCAAAAATCAACAATATTCTCCTCTTAGAAAGGCAGTGTGATTTCTACTTTTTGTAGACATTTATCTCCAGAATTATTGGATGTGCATTTTATCATGAACTCGTAGCCTGGCTTAGGAGGTTATTATACATGGACATTATAGTTTGTTGTTAATCTAAAAGGCCATTATGATATGAAGCAAAACGAAAATCAAAAAGTGGTGCCGATATGTTGTTATATCAGCAGCCAAATGTTTTTATTAATGTTCAAAAATATATGCGTATTTTTAAATCAGTGAATATATATCTAACTTTATTGTTAAATTGTACTAGTCATATCCACAATGTGTCTTCAAAGTTTACATTTTAAATAGATCTTGGATACTGCTCCTTCAAAGAGTCAGAAAATCATTGGGTTTAAAGAGAATAGTTAAATTAGTAGTCATTCATCTGCTGCTCCAAAAAAGCCATTGAATAATAATGTTAATTTACACACACATGTGCACACAGGCACTCACATACACACTACTGCCTTTAAGTGCACTTTGGACTAACCATACATAATCTGGGGCTGCATTTTCCAGGGCCAGGAAGTAGTAGATAACTTCCAAGTAATGATGATTTGGGGGCATTTCAGTAGATACCTGAATATTGAGCCCTGAATGTTGAAAATACTTGATATCTGTAGGTCTTATGTTGTGCTGCAAGCAGATTGATAAAATCATGATTTTATTTTCTATATACACATGCAGAGAGACAAAGAGACAGAGACAGAGGAAGAGAGAATGAACACTGAATACCACATTTCTAGTTCCGTATCATCGACCCACCTTCAAACAACACATTTTCTCACAGATAAGTTAGGTTATTTAGAGCAACTACTAAAATTTTCCTTCTACAACGAAGTTGGTAGATTGTGGGGTTGAGTCCAGGTGTGCCCTCTAGGCCTCATGTGAGAATTCAACACGAGGTTCCACATCTATCCCTTGTTTACCACCATGGGGCCTGCTTGACCAAGTCCCAGGTCCAGGCTCTGCAAAGCCTTGAGTGTAGGTCTGAGTCAGCTCCTGGAGTTGACATTCTCACTAATCACAGTCCTTTTGAATATGCCTTGATTGTTTATGACCAGTGTAAGGGCCTGTATCTCTGACACAGGATTGTGTCCTCAAGGTTTGGTCTTCCATGACAATTAAACAGGTCTAGAGGAATACTTTGTTATTAGATACATTTAGGGTCTTTTTTTTTTTTAAGATTTTATTTACTTATTTATGGGGGGGGGGGCAGAGACACAGGCAGAGGGAGAAGCAGGCTCCCCATGGGGAGCCCAATGTGGGATTCCATCCCAGGACCCCAGGACCGCAACCTGAGCCAAAGGCAGATGCTCAATCAATGAGCCACCCAGGCGTCCCCATTTAGGTGGTTTTACTGAATTACTGTTCACAACAATGATATATCTGTTGAGTTGCATAAGAAAATTCCAATTTACAATTCCTTTTTTCCCTTAACATTTTTATAATTTATTTTGATTGGGACAAGGTCAGTGATAATTCAAAGATCTCAGTGTAATTCTTTATTATGCTTTTTATACTTTTATTTTTATTAAGCTTGTCAAACTGAATGTAAAAATAATAGCATGTTCTTAATAATGTAAAAGAGACGCTATTTTTAATTTTAATGTAAATGCTACACTGAAAGGAGAAACCGCCTATTTGAGCTATTATGCATATTTCATTGATAAATTATTTTAACAAGATAGAGGTTATTGGAAATTTAAATACAGGACTTAAATTGTAATTAAGAGTTTTTCATATATCAAAATAAAACAGAGATATGTAATCTTCCTTTCTTATAGTCATCTGATTTCCATGTTAACTACTTAGGTAACATGAAAATGAGTTTAAATCTCCTTCATAGCAATAGAGGCCTGTAGTTTAGTGGCTGCTTTTTCTAATAAAAGCTATTTTAAATAAATTAATCTTATTCTCAAAACATCAAGACAAATTGATCCTGACATAAAGGTCAATTTCAAACATTGATCTGTTGTATAAGAACTTGATAATAAAATCAATTATTTAAAACTAACGTAATATCCATGATATATAATTCTAAATGTGCTCCAATCTTAAGGCTTTTTCACCTGAAGAAACTCAAGTGATTGGTGACAATATTTTCTTAATAAATAATAAATACATAGCAATTGTATTATTCTTTGAGAAAACAAACTAAAAAGTCATTTTTCTTTCTACCCTGTTGATTCCCTGCTGGAAAACGGATTGAGAGGGAGTTGATAGCATTTGCTGAGGACCCAGAATGACAGTGTAGGATTAAATCCATGGGCAGAACTTAGAATTCCAGGTGCAGGGAACAAGAAATTAATAGAAGAAGGCAGTTGTGGCTTTAACATCTATTTTTGCAAAGACTGGCATTCAGAAAGAAATGGGAGTTAGAAAATTAGTGAAAATAAAACATTTACAGAAGTAAAAGTACACCTCTAGAGCCTCAATAAATGAGTCTAATCATTGACAAGACACCATGAATTAGTAAAGAATTAATACATTTCCTTGAAGTGGGAAATACATGAGTATTAGAAAAGAAACTTTATTCTGTTGGCTTTTGTCGCTTTTTTGCTCACCAATTTTCAGCCTGTTCACCAATTTAAAGGAGTAAGTGAGCAAGGTTTCTAGTATTTTCTAATTTTATTCTATCATCTGTTTCTTAAAAGCAATGATGTCCTCAGGTCTCTGGCCTCAGATACTCTGTTGGTACTTTTCTAAAATAATTTCCATTTGGGTTTCATTTGTCACTTTTAGTCAAATCATTATCAAATCTGCATCTCAAAACATGACCTTCAGAGTCTATTCTCAAATGCCAGAGAAGCACCTCCCCAAGGTAACTTGAAGGCACCTCAAACTTAACACATCCTTCACTAGGTTTTCTAAAGTTTTCTAATTAAAAAGAAAATGAGATATTTTAAAAAATAAAAGTGGAGAAAAGAACAATATTCATTGTCCCCACTACCTGATTTAATCTTTATTGATATTGCAGTATAGTTGCTACTAAGTTTGTTTGTTTTCTATTTTTAAACAAAATCACTCAATAGCTTTTATAAAAATGGCATATTGTTATCATAAAAATTTCAAACATTACAAAAAAAAAAAAAAAAAGCAGTGTACTATCAGACTAAAGCCCATGACCCAAGTTAGGAGCACGAAGTGAGTATCACTGCAGAAAATTCTATTAATTCAAAATTTACCATGAGTTCTTTAACACAGCCCCTCCTTTACGGAGTTCAGCGTATAAGTTCACCTTTCATTTGACTAAATGTAGTGGTCAAGTGGGTAATTTTCTGCTTCACCCTGAAGAAAAACTCAAGGATGGTATATTTACTGAATTTGTTCATATGGGAGAAGTCTGTTGATTCTAATCCTAAATGGGCTGTATGTATACTGGCAACATTTCTCAAGGCACTGTCAGCCTCAGATTTTGCAGTCATTCCTACATTGTCTTTTAGCATTCATTCTGTTTGCTTGCTTTAAAAGGAGAGAGAGAAAAAGAGAGACCTGAGACCAGCTTGATCATTTTCACCTAATTTGCTCTTTTTTGCCCATTTACAAAATATTTTTTAAAAAATATGTTTTTTATTTATTCATGAGAGACACACAGAGAGGCAGACACATAGGGAGAGGGAGAAGCAGGCTCCCTGTGGGGAGTCCGATGTGGGACTCGATCCCAGGACTCCGGGATCACGCCCGAGGCCAAAGGCAGATGCTCAACCACTGAGCCACCCAGGCGCCCCACAAAATATTTTTTTTCTTTCCCCTCTCTTTGAAAAACAATTGTTGTATGGGAATATGTGTCTCTATTTTCTTAAATTCGTTAGGATATAGGACCCTTTTATGATATTTCATTTTAAGAAAGTACACTTTATTGTCCATATTATACCTTTGCACTCTAGAAATATATCATGAAACATCCAAGTGTATAGTCTTTAAATGTTTTTTCAACTATTACAATCATCTCAAGCTTTTCCACTTCGAAAGTGATTTGGTTTTTAGTGGTATATTTTCTCTTTCTTGTTCTTTCTCACTATGAAGTCCAAATGGGTGCTGTGTTGATTCACAGTTTCTTAGGTCTTCATTAATCATTTGGTGTTTCAGCTCTTATTTTACTAAATTATATTCTTACTGAGCTGATTTATGTAGCTGGAAGTAATTGCGAGAAATTTTGTTTTCTTTCTTGAACTGGCTTCTTTGACTTTGGGATATTATGTTTCTCACTATTTCATCTGTTTTAACATATTTTTCATGCATTGGTATATATTTCCTTCATTACCTGATACTATTTTTGTAGGCTTACTTATTTGGGGCCAAATCCATCCAACATTGAAATTTGCTTTGAGGACTGCATGAGAATTCTTGTCATTCTTCCCACATATCTGAGGGCAGTTTGTTTTCCCCTCTGAGCTATAGTTGGAGGTCTGCGTGTGGTCTAGAGTAGATGGATAGAGAAGGTGAAAATCTCAGATGAGCAGATAAGGCCGAAATGTATTTCAGAATAAATGAGCTATGCTCTTCCTTCTGAGAGTTTTAAAAATATCTGTACAGAAGTTCATTCCCCATAAGTGTCAGGGATCCAGAAGGGAGTACAGTTTTTATGTGATCCCAATTATTTACTCAGTTTAAGAATAACCCTGGAGAGTTAACTCTATTTAGAGAGGGTCATCTCCTTCATTTATTTTCCCCAGCCTACCTACTTATCCCAGCAGCTGTTTCCACTAATTCTCAAACAAAAAGAGAAAATAAATGATGTGCTATTCAGTTTGCTACTCCCTAGAATTGAGAGCATTAATAAGGATTCTTAAGGTACTGTGAACTCAACTCTTGTGGCACCAAGGGGTGGAACACTATGCTTGTCCTCTATTTAAGAACCTTCTATTACTTTGACATTCAATGTTTAAAAGTGTAAGACATTAGAGTAGGTAGGCTTTATCCTTTACTTGATTACCACTTGAAGCGTTTTATTTGTTTTGCTTCTTACTACACTTAGCTTATTTTCATTGGGTTATAAGAGAGTCAAATTCTAAGACAGGGTTTCATCAAACAGCCTTCCAAAACAGCCTGAATTCCTAAATTTTGCATTCCAAACCACTATTTATTCCAAACTGTCAGTTCTGTCCTCTAGCTAATCTAAGGGTATCACCAAAGGTTTTGACTCCTCGTTTCTTGTTTCTCTGCAACATCCAGTCACCCTTCGAGGTGTATCAGTTTGATGCCTGAAAATACCTTGGTGATGCTTTATTGTTTGTTTCTGAAATACATGTTCTTAATTCAATTCTACATTCCTTCTCTAATGGACTATTAGGCAAACCACTTAATTAGAATTGCAACCACTAATCCCCCTAACTTCCAAAAATAACAAAGAAACAAGTCTTTATTGCTACCAATCATGCAAAATACATTTTACCTCTCTCTTTAGTCTTCAAATATTTTGTGGCTTTCCTGTTATTACAGACGCGCCCCAGATAACACAGCTAGCTAATTAGGGACAGGATCAGGATTTGGATCTACATTTGACAGAATCCACCCATTTCCATTCCATTACTTTAGAGGTTCTTCCCTTTCTTCATATGACCTTCAGCTCAGGTCATAATCCTGGAGTTCCAGGATGGAGCTCTTCACTGGGCTCCCTGCTCAATGGGGAGTCTGCTTCTCCTTCAGCCCCTCACTCCACTCTTGCTCTCTCACTTTTTCTGTCAGATAAATAAATAAAATTAAAAAATAAAATAAAATATAAACCTAAAAGGACATTAAGGATTTTTTTTAAAAAAGCATCCACATCAGATGATCTCTCAGTAAAAAAAAAATAATAATCTTGCAATATGTGCTTCCTGACTTTGCTTCCTGACTTTTCACTATTACCAAAAGCTACTGACAATATTTTTTATTAGAACATAAATAATTGGGACACCTGGGCGGCATAGTCAGTTAAGCAGCTGCCTTCAGCTCAGGTCATGCTCTATGGGTCCTGGGATCAAGCCCCACGTGGGTCCCTGCTCAGTGGGGAATCTGCTTCTCCCTCTCCCTCTGCTCCTCCCGCCTGTTCATGCTCTCTTTCTCTATCTAAAATAAATAAATAAAATATTTTTTTAAAAAGGACATAAATAATGAAATAACTACATTTGCTCCTTTGAGATTTTTTAATGTTGAGAAGCCCTGATCAATTGGGAATAAAAATAAAATAGAAAGAAAGGAAATTATCTCTTTTTCCACAACTAAATATTCCCATTGAAAATTAAATCAAGTGTCCAAGAAACACTTCTGATTTGTTTCTCCCACTTAATAAATACTATGTATTGATTTTACAAACCAGTAAAATAGGGTCTTTTTAATAATAGTTTAAAAAAGTATGGTGTAAACATTTCAGGATTTTTTCACTTGATATTATTTTATTTGCTGTAAATGCCTTTTCACTGGCAAGGAAACTAGAATTCCATGCATTAAAGTTGTATGTGTTTACCAGTGGCCCAACAGGGTTTGATTGTATATCATTTATCCTAATTTTAAATTTTCTTCTTTTGAAATGATGAAGCTACTTTTAGCCAGAGTTCAGTCCTTTACATTGTAAGCAATATATTCCATGACATACTAGGTATACTAAACAATTTCGATCCTTTAAAATGAATAGTAATGACTTCTTGCCCTTTGAAGAGCTCTCTTTTTGAAGACAGGTATTATGATAAACTTCTAAATCAGCTTTGTGGTAACAATAAACTAACTTTGCTATTAATATTGAAATATCAAAATCAAGTTTCTATCATTTAAATACAAACTGACCATTATGAGATACCCGTGGAAGGAAAACAAGTTTACTGAGCACACAGTATGTGGCAAACAACGTATTAACCACTTTACATTTATAATCTTGTTTAATCCTAGAAAATAAAAAAGTCTACAGAGTCATATTTTATATAAACTTCAATAGATAAGGCTATAGAAGCTCCCAGAAAAATATTAGCAAGGAAATGCAGCTACCATATAGTGGAGTGAGTATTTCAACTCAGCTCTGACAGGCTTCAAAACACATATTATCTTCATTACTCACGCCCACATTAATGTGGTATAAACAAACCTTCATCCACCCACTAGACAGTTATCACCCATAAATGTGCAAGAATTTGCTGCACTCTAGAGTCAACAGAAACACACAGGAAAAGCGGGAGACAACACAAAGATACAAAAATGCTCCTCTCAGATTAGGGCGTATCCATTCAACCAAAAGTTTGCTCAGGACCAAATTCATAATCAGCTTTGAAAGCTTGAATAATAGTTCCTTACTTTGGAACAGTGTCAGTCCTCTGACTTTAAAATGATATTTACTGAATCTCAGATATCCCAAAGTCATATAATGGTTGGTTCATGATAATAACAGGATTTCCAAGCAGCTGCTTTATGGTGGGCAGAGGAAATCAAATAAATGTAAACTGATTCATGACAGGAAGCAATGCAGCCTGCTGCAACTGCCAGAAATTGACAACAATCAATCAATTTGACACTTAGCAATTAAAAACAAGGTAGCTGTAATTGAGCATATGTGTCAAGCAGCTTATAAATCAAGGGGCGGAGGCAGAGGCACAAATAGTTACGAGATCTAAAAACACCGCATCTTTTCATTAATCAAAGGGCAGACTTCATAACTATACTCTGTAATGAGCCTTACAAGTAATGTCTTTTTTGTTGTTCGAGTATCTTCTAAGTAAAAAAATGTGGATATATGTAGAGTCATACATAATTAGAGTGTAAAGCTGTGCTTTACAAGTCATGCTGTGTAGGCTTAATCTTCATTCTTTTAAAACAGTGCTAGAAATAAGGGGTGCTGTGGTGCAAAAAGGTTCAAGCAATTTTGCATAGCATTTGTGCAGCAAGTTGACTGGATGGCATTAGTGGAGAGCTATGTGCCACTGATGGTAAGAAATAAAATAAATCCTTAGGGGAAAAAAAAATTAGATTGAGCTAGGATATGACCCAGATTTTCTGAATCTATCTAGCTCATTCTGCTTCACTATATTGGTTCCATCATTAATATTTGAAAAACTTTTACGTAGTAAAACAAACGTCTATTTGAAATTAGGGGGTATGGATTTTACTCTTTAAGAAAAAAATTAGAATAAAATCATTAACTTCATCCTTCATGGAAGCAGCAAATGAGCCAAGGGAAAACTACATTGTACCATCAGTATGAAGTAGCACTTAGAATTATATAATTCTCCTGAAAATGGGAGATAATGAATCCACTCAAAGTATGGGTGATCCAAGACATGTAGTTGCAAAGAATCAGTGCCCCACGATCATGACAGGAGGATACGAACTGCTCCCTCTGGCTTTTTTTTTTTTTAACTATAGCTTGTTGAAAACAGAGATAGTAGGCAAAACTTATTCCCTGTAATAAAGCTACCAAAAACCAAAAGGCTAAAGTGGGAGGAAACGTTTTTTTAAAAAAAAGAAAGTCCTATGCTTTTTCTATTTTGATAGGCAACAATTTTTCAAGAGGAGAAAAATATTATATATATATATATATATATATATATATATAATCTATCTATCTATCTATCTATCTATCTATCTATCTACAATAGAGTCTATAGAAATATATATACATTTCTCCAAACTCGGCACTCCCACAATAAGAGAGAATATTTGAAAAAATAATGATTTTTTGATCCAATGAAAGGCAGTAATGTTTAATCTTGTTCAATCTATATACCTATTACATACAGCTAAAGCTTAAATATCTGGTGAATTTGTAGGTGGTTAATCTGCATGATTCAAGTGCTTATTGCTGTGTTATTGTTACAGTTTTACAAGTTTTCTAATCAATGTTTGGACCCTGACTAAACATAATTAGGCCTCATATATTCATCTAATCTTCCTCTTCCTAAATTCACTGCATGAATACTTGATTTTCACTTTTATTTTTTATGTTTTCATAATTTTATAAATACCAGATACCAGAATGATAGAGAAATTGAGAACCTTTTTTTTAAATCATATAAAGGCCATGTCAAAAGGTCATCAGAGATGAAAAATACAGGTACATCATGAAATATTGAACACTGTACTACTAACCCGCTTTGATAGACACATCAGAAAATATCACATAAATGCAAATGGCATTCCAGAACAAAAGGCTGTCACTTCTTTTTTTGTGAAAAATAGCTGTCTAACCTATATGTCTTTCCTCACCCTCCTAATTGCCTTCGTAAAAGTGGAAGATACACAATATGCATTGAGAGGCACATATGTGTATGTAAAAGAAAAAAAAGTGAATTCATAAAAATGAATACAGTGATGTAAATGAGTAAAAAATGCCTATATGCAACATGAAGATCTCAGATCTATCAAGAGAATAAGTAGTCTCAAGTTTTCCAAAGATTTGTAGTTCTTATCCAGTAACAAAAACAGATCATTTATTTTTAAAACATTATGAATTTTTTCTAATTTATTTATTCATAGACACACACAGAGAGAGAGGCAGAGACACAGACAGAGGGAGAAGCAGGCTCCATGCAGGGAGCCCGATATGGGACTCGATCCCAGGTCTCCAGGATCACACCCCAGGCTGCAGGTGGCACCAAACCGCTGTGCCACCAGGGCTGCCCACATTATGAATTTTTTCAAAACAGCACCATAAAACCCAGATTTAGTGATCTTTCAAAAAGATCTTTTAGTCACTTGTCAGAGTTAAAGTATTAGAAATAAGGACTGTCATCCAGCATGAAGTAATAAAAGGGATAAGGACACATATTCTCCAGGGACGTATGGTCTAAGCATCATAATTCATGTGAACAGTGTGAAAATTACTTATAAAAGTATTAATTACTTGGTGTGGTGTTTAATTTTATGTATCAACTTGACTAGATCACAGTGTGCCCAGATATTTATTCAAACATCATTCTGTAGGAGTGTTGTGGACAAGATTCACCTTTGAATTGGTAAACTAATAAAGCAGATTGCTCTCCCTACTGTGGATGGGCCCCACCCAATCAGTTGAAAGGCTATATAAAATAAATGACTGACTCTTCTGTGAGTAATAGAGAACTCTTCCTACCTGCCTGCCTGGAGTTAGGACATTGTTTTGGTTGTTTGTTTGTTTGTTTGTTTGTTTTTGTTTGTTTGTTTATTTTCCTCTCTTTAGTCTCAAGTTATAACATCAGTTCTTGGATCTTAAGCCTACCAGCATCTGGACTGAAACTGCACTATCAATTCTCCAACTTGCCAACTTCAGATCTTGGGACTTAGCCTCCATAATTGCATGAGCCAGTACCTTATAATATGTCTTTTTATATATATTTATATCCTATAGGTTCTCTTTCTCTTGAGAACCTTGACTTGGCAATAATTAAAATTGGCAAATCCATCTATTGCCTCTAGGATTTATATGTAAGAATGGCCCAGTTAAACATGTATTGGTCAAATGTTATATGTAAAGCAATCTTCAGTGCACTGTTTGAAGTTAAAAAAAGTTACATGTTCTCTGTTGTTAAGAATTTATAATAGAATTGGAGACATATACAACTAGTAATTGTACACAACTAGCAATAATGCATGCCCAGCAATTATTGGTATAATTAAGAGATACATAAACTACCAGGGTGCTTAGGAAATGAAGTGATTTAGTCTATTTAATATGAAGACTCGAATATACCTCCTGCTGCATCAGTAAGAATTCCTTCAGCAGGAAGTTTTGATGCAGACATAGAACACTTACCAATGAAGAACAGTAATATATATATAAAAAAAAAAATAAGTTAGCACAGAGCTTTTGCAATAGCTCTTCTCTTAACATTTACTTGTGGAAGATTCAACTTCTTTTTTCTCAACATTATAGAGCCTTAAGTTAGTGTAGTAGGGCCTTATCTAGTCTAGACAATGGCTCTCTTTTTACATATAAAATTACATTGGCAAAGCTCTGAGCTTCTTAAACTGAGTAGGAGTCAGGCTAACCATAAAAGACCGCAGACTTCCTGGTACCCCAAACACACACATACAGTAATGAGATTCATGACATCTATTTCCCTCAAAGACGACTATAAAACTTTAGAGTTTGTATGATAAATTATATTATACTAAAGCATATACAACACTGGGATTATCATACTCTTATGTGAACTGAAATAACTAAAGATTTTCTCAAACAGAGCTACAGAAGTAATAAATGAAAATCATATTACTTCAAACTAATCACACTGACTAACCTGCCATAGCTGGAAAATACTAAAACTAGATTCAGATTTAAGGAGCAACAACCTTTATTTTATGGACATCAACATACTGACTCTAAAGTTTATGAGAAAAGGCATAAGACCCAAAATAGTCAACATAATCTTGAAGAAGAACAAAGAAGGAGGACTGACACTATCCAACTTTGAGATTTTCTATAAAGCTACAGTAATCAAAACAGTATGGTATTGGGGAAAGAATAGACAAATAGATTGATGGACCAGAACAGAGTCCAGAAATAGACCCACATAAATAGAGTCAACTGACCTTAGAAAAAGAAGCAGAGGCAGTATGATAAAGCAAAGATAGGTTCCTCAACAAATGATACTGGAACAACTGGAGATCCACTTGCATCAAAAGGACTCACCACGGACCTTACGCTCTTCACAAAAGTTAACCCAAGATGGATCATGAACCTAAAGGTAAATGCAAAACTAAGACTACTAGGATATGACATAGGAGAAAGCCTAAATGGCCTTGGGCATGGCCATGATACAACACCAAAGACATTGGGACCCCTGGGTGGCTCAGCGGTTGAGCATCTGCCTTTGGCCCAGGGCCTGATCCTGGAATTCCGGGATCGAGTCCCACATCGGGCTCCCTGCATGGAGCCTGCTTCTCTCTCCTGCCTGTGTCCTGCCTCTCTCTCTCTCTCTCTCTGTGTCTCTCATGAATAAATAAATAAAATCTTAAAAAAAAAACAACACCAAAGACATGACCCATGAAAGTAATAATAAACTGAACTTCATTAAAATTAAAAACTTCTGCTCTGTGAAAGAGAATGTCAAGAATACAAGAAGACATGGGATGCATGGGTGGCTCAGTGGTTGAGCATCTGCCTCTGGCTCAGGACCTGATCCCAGGGTCCGGGATCGAGTCCCACATCAGGCTCCTTGCAGGGAGCCTGCTTCTTTTTCTGCCTATGTCTCTGCCTTTCTCTCTGTGTCTCTCATGAATAAACAAATAAAATCTTAAAAAAAAAAAAAAGAATACAAGAAGACGAGCCACAGAATAAGAGAAAATATTGCAAAAGACACATTCGATTAAGGACTATTATGCAATATAATGCAAAGAACTATTGAAACTCAACAATAAGTCACTGAAAAACCCTACTAAAAAGAGGACCAAAAATCTTAATGGACACCTCATCAATAGATAGCAAATAAGCATATGACAAGATGCTCTACATCATACATCATCAGGGAAATGCTAATTAAGACAATAATGAAATACCACTGCACACCTATGAGAATGGCCAATTCCAGAACACTGACAACACAAAATGCTGGTGAAGATGTGGGTCAGCATTATAAATCATATGCTGCATTGAGAATGCAAAATGGTACAGCCACTTTGGAGGACAGTTTGGCTGTTTCTTGCAAAACTAAACTTACTCTTACCATATGATCCAGCAATTGCATTTCTTGATATTCACCCAAGGACTTGAAATCGTATGTCTACACAAAAACCTGCACATGGATATTTACAGCAGCTTCATTCCTAATTGCCAAAACTTGGAAGCAATCAAAATGTCCTTCAGTAGGCAGATGGATAAACTGTGGTAGATCCAGAAGATGGAATATATTCAGCAGTAAAAAGAAATGAGCTATCTGGCCATGAAAAGACACAGAGGAAACTTAAATGATTATTACTAAGAAAGAAGCCCATCTGAAAAAGCTACGTACTACATAATTCCAACTATATGACATTCTGGAAGAGGCAAAACTATCGAGACAATAACAAGATGAGTGGAAATAAAAAAGATGAAGGTGGAGGTTGGACAGAACACAGAGGATTCTTAGGGCAGTGAAATTGTCTCTGTGATTTTATAATGGAACATATATGTCCTTAAGCTATTTTCCAAATCCATAAAATGTACAGCACCACAAGTGACTCCTAAAGTAAACTATGGACTTTGGACGATTATGTGTGAATGTAGTTTCATCCTTGGTAAAAATGCACCATTCTGGTGAGGGATCTTGATAATGGGTGAAGCTACGCATGTGTGAGGGCAGGGAGTACACAGGAAATCTCTGCATCTTCCTCTTACTTTTGTTATAAAACTAAAACTGCGCTAAAAAATAAAACTAAAAAAAGAAAGGACTTTTAAACTTCCTAAATAACGACAATAAGAGCTGATTGTCACAGTCTTTGAAGATAGTTGTTTCTGAAATAAAAATAAATGGGAATGGAAAATAAAATAAAAATGTTCTGACATTCTTTATAAATTCTGAATTTTATGTCAGATTCAGAAACCTGGCGACCATGTACGATACTTCTAAAATATTCCCACTTATTGTCTATCTTCATATGTAATATGCATACTCTTCCCGGAATACCACAAAGGACTGAGCAAACATTGACTCTACGACAGAAAAAAAGGCAACGTGTGCTTCCTTAAAATTGACTTTTTTTGCATGTCCTGATTTTGCTTTTATCTGCCCTTATGGATTAGAAAACTAAGAGATCCTGCTACCAGGAAAAAAAAAAATGAGTTTACTCCAAGATTTATTTAATTAGCATGACCAAGATTTATAGAATTAGCATGAGTACTGCTATGGAAATATTTTCCTAAAATCCATGATGTACCAGGAGACAGGAGACATGCCAACATTTGTTATGTTTTATGATGCTCCTTAGATGAGATTACAAATACGCACATGCCCAAATCCTTATTGGACTGACGTGGGGAATTTGCTAAGTATTTTGCTTATGGATTTATAGAACAACTCTTTTCCTGCTAGGTGTTAGGTACTACTCTCAGCATGGAGCTTACTTTCCAGAAGGGAAGGTAGAAACGAAACACATAAATATATTATCACACTGTTGGGTGTGGTAGCGGGAGGAGGGAGCAGCCAGGTAGAGAGATAGTGAAGGCCAGTAGGGTATCTTTCACATAGTAATCAGCAAAGAGCAGCCTGAGACAGTGACATTGAGAGGTGCTGAGAGAGTGAGTGGAAATAGCATTTCAAGCAAATACCTGGAGGTGAAAACACGTTGGTGCTGTGAGGCTCACAGGTTTTCCCTGAGTTATCTTTAAAGAAGAGACAAAAGACACTCAAGTTATTAAACAGCGACTGGAGCACAGCTAGTGTGGAAAAGGGGATACATTGTCAGCACTTGCCTGACTCTTGCTTCTCATGCAAGTCAAGGGCTTCCCTTAGCTAGAGAATTCTCTTTGTGCATGGCCAGGTGGCCAGATTGCAGATTCTTATCTGCCAAAAGAAATTCCGTGGTCAAAGAAATTCCTAGGTCCGGGTGGTTGTCACAGCAGCACAGCAGGCGTGCGTGTGCATGTGTGTGCACGCCTACATGCTTGTGTTTTGCCTCAGAGCTCACCTGCAAAATTACCAAACCCTGCCCTGCTCTTTTCCAACCCCTTGATTTCTAGTGGAGTTTGTCCTTCTGTGCTAAGCTGGTAGTTTTGTCTTCCATCTGCACTGACACGCTCTCTGTCCCCTCCCCAAGTAACGCAGGTATTGTGCGGTCAGCCCCACGTCTGGACGGGAGCACCCGCATTTCTCCAGCTCACCAGTGTCTTCTCTGCTCACTACCCTTCAGGTTCTGATGCTCAGCTCTAACAGCGAGGACGAAAAAACAGATGTGGAAAGAATATTTCGAAATCCTATTTGTATTGCAAATAAATATTGTTTCCTTGCAGTTTCACATTTTCAGAGGTTTGGCCCTGTCTTACTTTCATTTTCCGATGACTGCCACTGCATCTAATGTGACCAGTACACAACCATAAGTCTCCACGTAACACTGTCCTCTTTCCCATCATTAATCTTTGTTTCAACAAGCCTCAAAACTATTGATTGATTATATTTCATTCCATTCCCATAGGAAGGCTCTTTTGAGACACAGTCAAGCCACCTTGGCTGCCTCAGAAGAAATTATCCAGATAAAAGGGCCAGGCCAGAAGCAAAGTAGAGTAAAAATAAAGAACTTTCCTGGCCCACCGTTTCTGAATTTTTATCCCCAATCCAACACTTCTATCATTCTTTCTTGACTTTCCTTCCTTATCACTAATTACATGTTTCCTCCCTCTCCTTCCTTCCTCTTCTCCCCTTTTCCCTTTCCCTTTCCTCTCATGCTCTCTGTCTCTGTTTCTATCCTTCTCTCTCTCTCACTCTCTTTCATCTGCCTTCCCCAGTAACTTGTAAGTTTTGGAGACAAAGGATTTTCTTTTTTTATCCTGAGTCTAGAAAAGTGTCTGACTCACATAGATGAATACTTTTATAGAATGAATGAATGAATGAATGAATGAATGAAAGCCAACTAGAAGTACTGGCAGGTGACTACACAGTCATGCCATGCAGGATTGTCTATCTGCTGAATGCAAAGCCTGTCTCTTAACATTGTGGCTCAATGACAACAATAGTCTCTATGCAAAAGATTTTCCTGAGAGTACCTCTGTAGCTCTCTGATATTCCCAGTATATTATAGTTTTTGTTTGAAAGTCAGCAAATGAAGAACTAGATACCTAAAGACACCCTTCTTTACCTGAAATGGTAAAAGTTTAGTTGCCCATGGCAAAAAAAAAAAAAAAAAAAAATTATCCACCTAGATGAGCCTTGTTTGCTTGAAGACAGTCTTTTCTATGCTTCATGGATAGAGATTCTTCTCATCCAGGAACATCTTTCTGAAGGAGTAGCTGTGGAGGCAGAGCTCATAGACGCCTCTGACTGGGTGCATTCATCATCATTGTTCACTGAAACAAGGCTTGGCCTACAATGATACCAGATGTTCTACAGGCAAATACTCAATACCCTCTGTTTTTCCAGAACATGAAATCCTCCTCAGCTTGCAAGTGATGGGATTTATTGGTATGGCCACAAAATGCCCTTCAGTTCTGGTGGTGGAACAATGGTACGTGAAAGGGAAGATACACTTATCTGAGCTTGAACTTTGGACAATTTTTTTTTATTTGAATAGATTCAGTAAGGCAAAACTTAGAGTTCACATTCACCACAATCCAGTCTAATGGCCATCAGTCAGTTTCTTGAACATCTCAAGTATTATTTCAGCCCAACAGAAATGCCTCTTCTGGCCCTTTCTTAGGTGTCAGTTTGAAGCTCCAGGCCTCCTCCCTCATATTTGTGGAACCTGGAGTGAATGACAATAAAGGGCCCTTCCTATACCTTATACCAAAGTATAAAGATAAAGGGCACAGCTATGCAGATGGCAAGGTTTGGTCAAGACTACTGATCCCAACCGTAAGGAGTTAGGGTCCAACTTACATAGTTTGAGGGAAAAGTCTACACAAGATCACCCTAATTTTTTTTTAAGGATTTTATTTATTTATTCATGAGAGACACAGGGAGAGAGAGGCAGAGACACGAGCAGAGGAAGAAGCAGGCTCCATGCAGGGAGCCCGACATGGGACTCGATCCCAGGACTCTGGGATCATGCCCTGAACTAAAGGCAGACGCTCAATCACCGAGCCACCGAGGCATCCCAAGATCACCCTAATTTTTGACACCAACTTCAAATGTGCAAGTTTCTCAAAACCACCCTCAGTTTTAATACTTTTCTAGAGATTATTTGCTAGTTGAGTCTTTTTTTTTTAATTTTTATTTATTTATGATAGTCACACACAGAGAGAGAGAGAGAGGCAGAGACACAGGCAGAGGGAGAAGCAGGCTCCATGCACCGGGAGCCCGACGTGGGGTTCGATCCAGGGTCTCCCGGATCGCGCCCTGGGCCAAAGGCAGGCGCCAAACCGCTGCGCCACCCAGGGATCCCTGCTAGTTGAGTCTTAACAAAACTCAACTCACTGAAACTTATACAAAAACTTAAAATACTCATATTTACATGTATTACAGGGAAAGATACATTAAAATAGCTATGGAAAGACACACATAGGGGAAGAGTTTGACAGGTTTCCAAATGGCTGTTTCCATTGTCCCCAAGATGCTTTACTTTCCCAGCATTGAAGTGTGGTGATACACATGGAATATTGCCAACCTTGGAATCTCCTGTGAATCAAGATGTCCAGAGTTTTTATTGAGGCCTTATTATATATGCATGATTAATTTATTACCTATGTAATTGAGCTCAATCTCCAGCAATCTCCTGAAAGTTGGGCTGGTATCACTTGGCCCAAAGCCCCTACCCCCAATCATATTGTTGGTCTTGCTGGTGTGGCTACTCCCACTCACACTATTGGGTGTGGCTGTCCCCACCCTAGTAAGATCTAAGAATGATTGTGATTACTAGGAAAGAAGAGGTTTTCAACTGGGGAAATGTTAACTGAGGAGATATCCTTAAGGGTATAACTATATACCAATCCCAGAAGCAAGAACCCTTTATTACTACTTTATAAGATTATTTGGGAGTAGGAGACACACAGTACTTAAATCTGGGGTTAAGGGGCGAAAAGTCATTCCCAGTGTTCTGAGATATCAATAAACATAGAAGAAATGGAAAGAAATGGCAATACCAAAATTTCCAGCATTTTCTTGTTTTATGGAGTACAAATCTAATTTAGTGTTGGATGTAGGCAATTTCTTTGAGATAAAAATATAAGAGACATTTTAGTTGCACAAAGTTCAACTCCTGTTTAGTTAAATCTCAATGTTTAGAGACACAGCAGTTTCAAGGAGCTGGAAAAACACTGTTTTGAGGAAAAATGAGGCATATAGGTAGACAATTGTATTTAAAAAGCATATGCTAGATGAGAGGTAAGGATTACTGGTAGAAAAGATGGTATGATATGTGCTCCCAGTGTGGCCCTTTACATTGGATTTTCCTGCTTGGGTTAGAAGAGTAAAGGACAAATGTTGACATGCTGGCTCCATCGGCATGATCACTGTAGTCTTATGCATATAACACATTATAATTTACTTTTTCTACAGTGTGTAGATTGTCTAAATATTTCTATTATACTACAATTTTACAAGTGTTTACTATAACACCAATGGCATTACTGATGGAGATACTATATATATGAATTTCTATTCATATATCTATTTCAATCTCAGACACTTTTACAGATGTTGACTCACTAGATAAACGAAATGTATGTCATCTTAACAGTTCCCTGTGCTCATGGATACAATATAAATTGGTACTGCCATTTTTAGTGCAATATGATGAATATGTCCAACATGTTGTACCAGTTTCTCTCATCAGGCCACAACATTCTTCTCATCCAGCCATGAACATAATATTTTGATAAGATCCCACTTCAATCTATATAAATGTCAATAAATAATAAAGTTATCAAATTTTCATCTTTCGAATTCGTATTTTTTATTACATTCATTTCATTTTTATAACTGGCACATCTTGGTTACTAAAAGGTTGTTCTCCTTTTATTCATATAATGGTTATTTATATATTTTTTCTATTGAAGTATAATTGACATATTACATTAATTTAATTTACTTTAAAAATGTTTAAAGATTTTATTTATTTATTCATGAGAGACACAGAGAGAGAGGGGCAGAGACACAGGCAGAAGGAGAAGCAGTCTCTAGGCAGGGGGCCCAATGTGGATTCGATCCCGGGACTCCTGGGATCATGCCCTGGGCTGAAGGCAGGTGCTAAATTGTGAAGCCAACCCAGCGTCCCTTACGTTAATTTTAGAAAAGTAACATAATGATTTGATATTTGTATATCATGTAAAATAATCACCACAATAATTCTAATTTACTTTCATTCCCATACATAGTTACATTTTTTTTCTTATTATAAGGATCTTTAATATTTCTCTTTAGCAACTTTGAAATACACAGTGCAGTATTAAGTATAGTCATCATGTTGTACATTATGTCCCTATGACTTAACATAAATAAGTTTGTGGAAGTTTGTGCCTTTTACCCTTTGCAACTATTTCACCCACCCCTCTGTCTCCACCCCCAATCTCTGGCGGCAATCAATCTGTTCTACTACATATAAGCTTGGTTTGGTTGTAAGCCTTTGATTTTGACATTCCTATGTTTCTCAATACCATCATTTAAAATGTGTAGCTAGTCACATCTATCTATCATCACCATTTCCACCTAATATGTTCTGTTGATTTTTAGAAAAGTTTTCTTTATGTTAAAACTTTTAAACGTTCACTTATATTTACTTTGGTTTTGTATCTCTACGTTACGTATTTAATTTCCTTTTAAATCACTTTTTTTTTTATAATGAAAATTTAAATACAGATGATATAAATACAACTTGGGCCTCTCATGACCCAATCTCTTTTCCAGGATACCACAATTAAAACTAGAAATCTTAATGAGCAATATAGAGCTTTATTCTAAATCTCCTTAAGGAGATTTTTCTCACGTAGTCTCATTAAACATCCTATTTATTCAGTTCTCCAATTCTCTAAATGTTTCCCCTCAAGGCAAAATTTCTCTCTGATAGCTTCCCATCATTCTCTGTTCTTCACCCCCAACATACACTCTTATGCTTCTTTTCACAATATCATTCACCTGCCTAAAGATAGTTTCTGGACACTCAATCTTTCTTCTCTATTTGTCAAGAGAAGCATGTAGGACACAGTTAAAAAAATATAAATCATCACTTGCTCTCACAAATTTCCTTCTAAAAAATGTCATGGATAATAAATATCTTTTTTGTTGCATATAATCGCTAGCATTGTTTTCTGAGATTACTAGTTTTTCCGATTGACCGGTCTATTCTGTACCTGTAGCGTGTCGTAATTATTAGAGCTTTAGGATTACTTGTGCCGGTTCTCTCATTATCCCACTGCTTAAATAGCTTTATAATTGTCACTTGTTTGTTGTTTCAAATGGGTTTTGAGATATTTGTTGGAGTTTAATAAATATCCATTTAGAGTTTCAGGGAAATCATACTAAATTACTACACAAAGTTAAGATAAATGTGTACATTTTTAATAATTTTCTTCCAGTGCATGGCCATGCTATAGCTTTCTATTGAGCTGGTTGTTATTTATAGTTATAAATAAAATGGAAATAAAATTAATAGGAAAGATAAAAATTTACTAAGATAGAAAGTTGATAACATTGAACTTTTCATTGGCGTTTGTATAATTTGAAGCAGAATGTGATGTGATAGCTATATTCACAGCCTGATAAGAGAAATGGTTTTCTTTATTCAGTCCATGCACATTGCTATTATTCTGTTTAGAGTATTGACTTATTATTTTTATTATTTTTTTGACTTATTATTTTTAAATCACATTTTCTCAGTAAAACAGCAATTAACCTCTCCCAAAATAATTCTCACCAAAATTTTGTAGAGATCATTTGGATTAGCTTCCTGCAGGGAATATCAGATAGAAACAGAAACAGAGAAAAGATTTTGAGGGAAAAAAATGTGATTATTTTATATATGACATATTTAATAGAATTATTTGAGTATATTTTACTTGAATGTCCAGTAATTTGGAAGAGGAGGAAAGTTGAAATAAATAAAAAATTAATCAAAATATAGCTGATAAATGTTAACTCTCCTTTTGCCAGTGACCAGTGCAAATGATGTATTCATTGTCGAATATTTTTGAATCCCTTGTTTTTTTCCAAGTCATGTCCTCTTCAGTGGTAATTTTATCTTAGAGAATATAAATATCATTTCTGTATTGCCTAATTAGTTTCTCTTATTTCACCTGTGATATTGGATAAAACTTACTGAACAGTGAAAGAGTAATGTTGATAGGCACACCCTTATTTTATTCATTCAACAAATAACTATTGAGTTTATATTGTGTTAGGCCTCACAGATACTGTAGTGATCAAGCCCTTAGGAAATGTATTATTTATTAGTGGAGATAGACATTCATTAATAATATAATACATATGTAATAATATAAATAAATAATGTCATTGTAGATTTCAAAACGCTAATAATTGGCTTGTCAGATAAAATTCCAGGACACCCATTAAGATCCAAATTTGAGATAAACAATGAGTAGATTTTCATTTTTCAGTTTGTTTTTTTTTTGGGGGGGGGTATAAATGTGACTCAGATATTGCATTGTACATACTCATACTAAAAAACGACATATGTGCTGTTTATCTGAAACTCCAATGAACAGGTTATCAGACATTTCTATTTGCTAAATCTGGCAATTCCGTCTAAAGAATATAATGAAACAAGAAGCTACCTCAAAGGAACAGAAGAAATGAGAATTGAGAGATGGATATAAGCCGGTCTGAAAAGAACTAGGAAAAACCATACCAAACTGTAGGCATGTATGTGCAGGCTCATAGGAAGGAATAGGCTCCGTTGCCTTTAAGGAATACAAAGAAGGCCAGTGTGGCTGGATAAAATGAAGAAAAGGAAGAAGTTGAAAAGAATTGAGAAGCCAGATTGTGCAGAGCCTTTTGTCAGCAAGAATGAAATTGTTTCTGAAGCTAATTAGATTCTTCTATGGGTCTTTTCCCCGTTCTGTTTCCATCTCTGTTACTTCTATTTGATAGAAACTGTTATCTATTCTTCTATATGGTAGAAATGGTTATCTATTCCTTTTTTCCCCTTAATAACAGAATTTTCAGGTAGGTGCATGACAATTAGACTAAAACAAATACTTTTTCCAGTATCCTTTGCAGATGTGTGTGATGATATATGCAAGGGCTTATTTCTGGGCTCTATTGTATTTCTTCTGCCTATATGTCTTTCTTTATGCCAGTTCCACACATTTGGTTACAGTGGTGTTATAGTAAATTTTGAAATCAGGAGCCTTCAAATTTTTTTGTAGGATTGTTTTGGGTCTTTGCGATTCCTTGTAATTCCATATGAATTTTAGGGTGGATTTTTCTTTTTTGACAGAAATTCATTGGAATTTTGATAGGGATTACATGGAATCTGCATATCACTTTGAGCAGTGTTGATTATTGATTGTTATTGAAGTTAACAATATGAAACAAAATTTCATATTTGAAAATTCATTTTTTAAATTTTGCATACCAAGTTTATTTTTTTAAAAGGCATATAGACAATAAACAAAGTAAACGATCAGATCTTCACTTCTACCCAATATTATCTGTCTTAGAACTGTTCCATTAAGTTCCAGTCTCTAACCATCCTAAATTTCAATAATCATCCTCTTCATCAGAGTCCATGACTTTTCTTCTGTTGAATTTAACTGTGGTTTTCTTTTCTGTTTGTTGGCTTACTTTCTCAAGGATTTCTATTAAACCTTGTTCTGATACCTCCCCACTGAGTTGTCCGTATCTTGCCATCTATATGAGGTAATTCTCTACTGCTTTAGTTTTTTCAGACTTTACAAGTGCTAAGTTACTTAAACGGGCCCTGGGCTGACTGATCCAGGACTTGGGCTAAGATACTGTTTCTCATTTCTGCCAATCCATGAACATAGGAAATCTTTCCATTTATTGATATCTTTAATTTCTTTGAGCAGTGTTTTGTTGTTTTCTTTATGCAAACATTTATAGGTATACATTTCCCTCTTAATATTGCTTTCACTGTATCCCATATGTTTTTGTATGTTGTATTTACATTTTTGTTTCTCTCAAGGTGTTTTCTAGTTTCCCTCATGCTTTCTTCTTTGACCTATTAGTTGTTTAAGAATATGTTATTTAATTTCTGCATATTTGTGAGTTTTCCAGTTTTCTTCCTCTGTGAACTGCTAGTTTCAACTGTGATCAGTAAATATATTTTACATGATTTTTATTTTTTAAATTTATTAATATTTGTTTTGTGGCCTAACATGGTTTATCTTGGAGAACAGTCCATGTGCTCATTACCTTCTTTCTTAAACTCTTATCACCAGCCAGACCTGGCTTTTACTTCCCACCTGCTAAAAAAACTCACTAATTTTTGTCTCACATTTTCCCCTAAGCTTTCCTTTCTGGCTTTCCTCTTAACTCAGGAAAATGAAATCTAAAACCACTCCCCAGGTAATGGCAACCGCCCAGACAAAATCTTTAATCCACCCAGACCACCCAGACGTTTGAACCACACCTGATTAATGCCTGCACAGAGAGACCTTGTAATGACCTCTGAATTGACCTTTCATTATCTTTACCTTATTATAATATTAAAATCTCCACCCACGGAAGAGCCTCAGCCTCATTTACATACCATACAATGTAGGTGTGGGCAGGTTTCATTAAGGCGTGTGTGTGCCCTTATGCACACCTCTACATAGATGATAAGGTTTTCCTATCTAAATATTCATCCTAACCTTAAAGAGCTTTATTCACTCTCTCTCCAGGAGTCCCGGTTTTGGAAGGTATTCCCTGTGATCTTTTTTGTTGAAAATAAAAGTTTTCTCTATGTGACAACACAGCTAGTATAGCTTCTGACTTGCCAAGGAATGAACTCATATTGGTTTGATTACACCCTCTCTTCTTCTTTCTTTTATTATTTGGATAAGATGCAACCAAGACTATAATCTTTCTATTTATTGCATTTCTTAATGAAAAAGGAGAAAATAACATGTGTACCTATTATTTTACATGTATCTTTTCCTGGGCTGTACTTTTGCTCTAAAAATATCTCTTAAAAATATTACTAATTCTTGTTTTTAGTGCTGCATTTTCTTACTAGAGCTCCACTTGTTTTTAAGAATTAATTGGTAGATATTAATGGCTGGGTCCACTTGGAAAAAAAACAGCATTAGTTTTTGAGCCAGAGAACGTGCTAGATCACTAGCATCTAATATAGAGATTAAGTTTTTGCTTTTAAATAAATATATCCCAGGCATAATTTCACTTTGTCTCTGTCCTCTATTATTTTGAGTTAGGTAAAACAAAATAAATCAAATCAAATCAACTCTAAGAAAAAAATTAAGCACTACAACTCATTCTTGAATCAATTAGAATTGGTAGGCAAATTATAAAGATGCATTAATCAGCTAAATATAAAGGGAACTTCAAATACTTTCAATATTAGATCATGATAATTAAATAATTAAAACTTTTTTTCAAAAATGACTTAAGTTGCTTTTCTGGAATTTTACAGACAAGACTAAAATTTCTACTCAGTAGGGTTTCATATTTTTACTGCTAGACAAATAGGCAGGCTTAGATTTTTAATGTCTCTGGCTTTATTATTTATACATTTCACCTGCATATCTTACTCATGACAACTGAAATGTTCAAAAAGAAATATGCAAAATAGATCTTCTGATGACAATTCATTTTATTTGAAAAGATCATATGCCTTAATCCCTAAGGTAACTTCTCAGTCAAAGGCTGAAATAGTACAAGATTCAGACGCCATGTTCTATCAGAATTCAATGCTTACGTATTTTTAAAACATGTTACATTATCTTTTTATTTATGATATTCAAAATCACTCGGAAATTCCCCTGCAAGTATTTATAAAACTATTTGATCATCAGAATTCAATTCAACATGGTTTATAAACAACTTATAAAAGAAAGTAATAGAGAATAGGGTTCAACTGAATAATTGTAACAGGCAAAACATTAACTTCCTTATTATCCTATACTTTCTAGCTTATAAAATACAATCTTTACTTGAATTTTCCATAGGTAGAACACCATCACCATCTATCCAATTGGTTATACAAATTACACTTTAAAAGATGCAAATTTAATTTTAATATGTATCTATTGATTTCATAAATCATCGTATTTATAATTAAATTGTCATCCAACTGATGAAAGGACACAGAAAAAATGAAACAGCTTAATGAGCTTTCTCTAAGCCATTGCCCACCAGCTTAAAAAGCAGTTCAGTCTTGTTTACATAAAAGAAATACTTCTGTAGACCCACTATAAACTATAGATTTACAGTTATAATTATTTTTCTCATTGACTTCTCTATTATACGAAGGACCCTGCTGTGATTCAGGATCTGCTTTTAGATGCACTTTCATCAGACAGTTTTTAAAGTATATTGGCATATCTCAATTCAATTACATTAAAATTATTTTTAATCTGAACTGCATCTTTTAGTTCTTTTTTCCCCTTCCAAGTTGAATCATTCTGCCCTTGTTTGTGTAAAAATTCATGCTGATTTTTCATTTTTTCCTTATGATTTGAGAACCAACTTTGATCTATCTAATTAAAACTTCTGTGAGGAACAAAACATAAAATGACTGCCAGGAGGCAGTCTGAAGTTATTTGAAATGATTTGAACATCAATGCTCTAACTTTCCAGAGCACCCTCAAGTGTTTGCAAAACCAAGTAAACAAATTGCATGATCCTTCCGAAGTATAATTAGTCTTCGGTTATACTATACTCTGGTGCCTTGATAAGCCAATCTGATACACAGCCGTTTTAAAATGTTAGCAAAACAATTCTGATGATAGGCTATCTATAGATGAATATTGTTTGGGTGGAACAAAGGACTTTAAAGAAAAGAAATGGGATAAAACAGACTGCAGACTTTACTCTTATTTAGAAAACCAGAAAAAAAGAATAAAAATAAGAGAAATGTAGGCTGACATAAACAATAAAGAAAGGAAAAGAGCCAAGTCCCAGAAGGATGTTGATAGGAATGAAAATAGAGACATTTAAAAAATGTAAACTAGAGCTATTGCTTAAATTTCCTGTCCATAGATAGCTTATTTCCTTCTATGAAGCTCTGCAGTATTATTGCTGAGTGAGTAAGCCAAAATGTAAATGAGGCTGTTGAAGCATAAATGGAGACCTAAGAGGTGAGAAAATGTTATGCTAATAATCAAAGAGGTCTCTGAAGGTCATGGGGAAAAAGTACATACGGGCCAAGGTAGAGTTATCCGTTTGGTCTCTGGGACTTGCTAGAAATTATTCTAATGTATAAGAAAAAAGAGATTCCTAGTACTTTTGAAGATGCCTATTATATAAAGTGAATAATATGTTTTTTCTAGGATAGAAATTTCAGACAGTACAATTCTTTAGGACTATAATAAATATTCATTATACCCACTATGCCAAAAGGATATCCCTGGTATTAGACATTTATAAACATTTAATTTGGGGAATTTAAACTCAAGAGTGAAGAAAGTACTGAAGAGGTAGTTCTAAAATAAGTCATTTTACTGTGTTTTGGACATGGCAGTGATTATGTAGTTTTTATACATCCAATCATTGACTCATCTATATCTAAATCTTTCTAAGATATGATTGTGGATGCATTTTGTACTGGGAAATGCTTTATTTGGATAATAAAGTAAATAAAATGTACACGTAGTGATACACACATATCTTATTCTGTATGTCAGTCAAACATCTGAAATGTTTTATGTTGGGAATATCGTGGCTTTGCATATAAATTCTTAACTCAATAACAACTATAATAACCACTTTGATGCAAGCAGGCCGTGTCTAAGAACCCAGAAAGGGTCCTGCAGGACCAGCCTAAAGGTCTTCTTGAAGGTTGGAAATCAAACACGAGCTAACGGAGGTGAAAGCAGAGTTTTATTAAAGATATACAGAGAGATTCAAATGGAGCATCTCAGAGACTTGGAAGGGAAAGAGGGAGTCTCATTTTTGCTTGGGATCTGGGGTTTTTATTGGCAATTATGGTCTGATGCACGTGTTCTTTCAGGCTCCAAGGAGCAGGCATCCAGGAACAAGGACAGGATTCATGCATCTTTTAGAAACCACTCATTCCATGAAGCCAGGGGTCTTGATGTCAAGATATCTTGAGCTAGGGGTCTGAAATATGCATATGGCGGCTCGGTGTGGTCATTCCTTAGATATCATTTATGTTCTGGAAGACTCCAAAGATATCATTATCTCTTTGTCCCTTACAAGGAAGACATACATTAAGGCATGTATAGGGGCATGGGTGTACATCCTAGCAAGAACAGAAGCAAGAAAAGAAGCAAAGCAGCAGGGGGTGGGGAGGGCAAACAGTATTTTCTTTCAGGGGTTCCTTTTGGTTTTCCAGTCTCAATTTCAAAGGTTATACATAAAATACAAACTGCTAAATTAAAAAAATAATTGATGCATTCTTTTGAGCTTCCTTAATCATTAAAGTAGATCAACTGCATAGATACCGTAATCAGGGTAAATGCATTTAATTCAGGTTAAAACACTCTCATGTCTAATGATCATAATATTATTCTTGTAAAATGATAAAAATAATAATGAAGAACAGAAGAAAGGCAGGCAAGGCCAAAGAGGACCCGCCCTAAGAGGAAGTCACACTTACCCTAGAAGGAGCCATCCACCCTTTGCCACGTGAACAACTCCCGGATAGGTAGAGGAGCACATGTACAAAAACCTGATTGGGTGACAGGTACATGGATTAAAACAGCCCACCAACATTCTCATAAAAATCTCTAGACTTAGAAACTCCTCTGGTGCCCTGTCACTCTTCAGGAGCTTTTTGCTATGGCTCAATAAACTTTGTTGTGCTGCCCACCACTCTTCATCTGGTCTACCCCTTCGTTCTTTGCAGCAGTGACCAAGAACCGCGGGCACTAAAGAAAAAGAAACCCTGAAACAATAATAAAAAGATTGATAGATATAATTTTAATTAAAATGGGACACAAAGATGAAAAAACCAAAATGAACATATTTCTTCCGTGTAAGAAATTTAATATGGAAAAATAAATGGAAGGCAGGAACACAGTAAGCAAATCAGTGAAGTGCGCTATGTTGTCACCTTGATAAAGAACACAACAGAAACATCATGACAAAATAATGCACTTTTGTTCCATACATCAGGGTTTCTCACATCATCAGTTGTGCTATTTATTTCATTGACATTTGAACTAAAAAGTCCAGCTCCTGTGAGTTAAAAAACAACATTATAATTCCATATTTTTAGAATTTTGTTAAGAATGTCACACTTTTTTAGCAGCTTTATAATACACTTCACTTTATGCTTCCCCCAGCATTTTTTGAGGGTCCATTTCATTACACTTCACCCATCCCCAGAATGAACAGCACAGTTAACTCTTTGCAGCTTTGGCAAATGAAAGTTGGTGCTTCATTTTAGTGTATAGTTCTTTGATCACTATTAAATTGAGCAGATTTCCATATGATTATAATTCATGTGTTTTTTTTTCTCCCTGAAAATTATTTGTTCTTGCTCTTTCCTCACTTTTTGTGTTGAAGTAGAACTTTATTGTTTTAAAGTTTTTACTTTAATTCTAGTTAGCTAACATACAGAATTATATTAATTTCAAGTGTGCAAGATAGTAATTCAACACTTCATACAATAGCCAGTATTTATCACAATTGTAATCCCTAATCCCCATCACCTATTTCACCCATCCTCCCTCCCCTCGGATAACCATCACTTTGTTTTCTACAATTAAGAGTCTTTTTCTTGATTTATATCTCTCTCTAGCTCTTTTTCTTCCCTTTGCTCTTAAATTCCACATATGAGTAGAAATCACATGGTATTTATTTTATGTCACTTAGTATTATACTCTAGCTCTATCCATGTCATTACAAATGGCAAGATTTCCTTCTTTTTATGGCTGAATAATATTCCATCACACACACACACACACACACACACACACACCACCACCACCACCACCACCACCATCACCACCACCTCTTCTTTATCCATTCATCAATGGATGGAGACTTGGGCTACTTCCATACCCTGGCCATTGTAAATAATGCTACTATAAACATGGAGGTACATGTATCCCTTTGGATTAATGTTTTTTTGTATTCTTTGGGTAAGTACCCAATAGTGGGATTGCTGGGTCATAGAGGTAGTTCTATTTTTAACTTTCTGAGGAACCTCCATGCTGCCTTCCACAGTGGCTGCACCAGTTTGCATTCCCATCAATAGTACACAGGGTTCTTTTTTTCTCCACATTCTCATCAACACCTGTTGTTTCTTGTGTTGTTGATGTTAGCCATCCTGACAGGTGTGAAGTGATCCTCATTGTGGTTTTGATTTGTATTTCCTTGATAATGAGCATCTTTTCATATGTCTGTTGGACATTTGTATATCTCCTTTAGAGCAATGCCTGTTCATGTCTCTGGCCCATTTTTACCTGGATTATTAATTTTCTGGGTGTTGAGTTTTATAAGCTCTTTATATATTTTGGATACCAACCCGATGTATCAGATACATCATTTGCAAATATCATCTCCCATTACTTAGGCTGCCTTTTAGTTTTGTTGATTGTTTTCTTTGCTGTGCAGAAGTTTTTACTTTGATGTGGTCCCAATAGTTTATTTTTGTTTTTTTTTCCCTTGCAACAGGGAACCAAGGTAGAAAAAAGTTTCTATGGGAAATGTCAGAGAAGTTACTGACTCCACTCACTTCTAGGATCTTCACATTTAGGTCTTAATTCATTTTGAATTTATTTTTATGTATGGTATATGAAAGTGGTTTATTTTAATTCTTTTGTGTGTTGCTATCCAGTTTTCCCAACACCACTTATTGGAGAGAATTTTTCCGATTGAATATTCTTTTCTACTTTGCCAGAAAATTAGTCAACCAAATAATTGTTGGTTTATTTCTGGGTTTTCTATTCCATTCTATTTATCTACGTGTCTATTTTTGTGCCAGTACTCTACTGTTTAATGTAACTTGAAGTCTGGAATTGTGATGCCTCCAGCTTTTCGTTTGTTTTTGAAGATTGCTTTGGCTATTTGGGGACTTATGTGATTCCATACAAATTTCAGGACTCTTTGTCCTAGGTGTCTGAAAAATACTGTTGGCATTTTGGTGGGGATTGTATTGAATGCGTTGATTGTTTTGGGTAGTATAGACATTTTAACAATATCTGTTCTTCCAATCCATGAGTATGGAATGTCTTTTCATTTTTTTGTGTTGTCTTGAATTTCTTTCATCAGTGTTTTATAGTTTTCAGAGTATAGATCTTTCACCTCTTTGATTAGGTTTATTCCTGGTTATCTGATTATTTTTGGTGCAACTTTGAATGGAATTGTTTTCTTAATTTCTCTTTCTGGGGCTTCATTATTGATGTACATAATTCTATACTTTTAATCATGGGCTGACCCAATGTAAACCTTTTCAGTTTCATTTTTTAAAATAAGTGAAATAATTAGTAAATATTCTTGCATGAGAATGATTCTTAGTTTGAACTTCAAGTAAAGGCAATGTTCATCAACAAATGTTGTGTGGTGTTTACTTAAGCTGCTTTTAACTTATTCCCAAGGTACACACTTCTGATCCTACACAATTTACCAAGAACTTAACTATTTTGTTAGTATTTCTTTTTGAGAAATGAAATTAGAGAAATTTATCTGGGAAATTAAGATTAAGTAATAAAGATAACCTTTATCTTATTGTGCAAGTTTTCTTATAATATAGAAAATTATGTTTGTGCAGATTTATATAAAAGACACATTCATTAAATATAACAAATAACAACCAACAAATTTCAAGAAGATGTAACCAATTGCTGCAGTTTGTCCTGAGATTAGCCATAACTGATATTCTTTATATTTTTCTTCCACTGCTCATGTAGATTTCCCTCAACTTGAGTCAGCACTTCAGGTGGCCAAGAGCACTGGTGCATGGGATAAATCATACTTTCATGCCGGAGGGTTCCAATTCTTTGGTTATCATGTCTTTGCTGCGATTGCCATTTAAGATTTTGACTCAATTAAAGCATTAAGAGGTTCCCTAAGGAATCTCCTTAGCTCCAGATCTATTCACATTCCACAGCAGCAACACCACCTCCTCATGATAACTGAGGTCAATTATCTCTGCCAGTATAGTTAACTTTCTTTTTGATTGTTGTTTTATTGGCAAAAGGAGCTCAAAATAACAAAAGTAAATAATTTTAAGTTTAGTGAAACTCTTCACATGTTCCTGGGTAAACACATCCCTCCTCTCAGAAGCAGGACTTCTAGTCCATAAGGCCAAAAATTGCTAAAGGAGGCAAAAAAGCACTCAATTTTGTCACTGGGAACAATGATGAGAACGTACTCAGACAAAGGTATTTTACATTGGAAATATTATAGGCATTAGGTTCAAAGGAATCCACTCTTATACCATTTTTGCTATACTGTGGATTGCTTTTCCAAGGCACTGTTTGTGATCCCATTATAATAAATCAGTTAACTTGTCCCTGAGAAAATTTGCTGGCCAAGACAACGCATATAGAGAAGGAAAACAGAAACACATAGCCACACCCATGTCAAAGCAAAAATTGCACCAGACAGTGTTAAACAAGGAATCTCAATCTTATTTGAGATTTTGCAATAGGGAAGGGGACTGAATTCACACCCACTGAAACAAAACACTGGAGAGTTTATTAGCTTTGGGATGAGCTAGTGGAAAAGTATTCGAGGATCTTGAAGTTGGAGTTATCAGTGGCACGTATCCAGCACATTGAGTTATTTGTGAGTTTGCAAATGTTTTTCTCTAGGATCAGGCTACCTACATTTGCTAATTGTTGTTAATTGAATTTAGGCTCCTACCCTCCTTTAGTTAGAGACTAGGTAATAGGAATGTCATCTCCTTTGATGTTCACATTTTTTAAAAAGATTTTATTTATTTATTAATGAGAGACACAGAGAGAGAGAGAGAGGAAGAGACATAGACAGAGAGAGAAGGCTCCATGGAGGGAGCCCCATGTGGGACTCGGTCCCAGGACCCTGGGATTGTGTCCTGAGCCAACGGTAGACCCTCAACCGCTGAGTCACCCAGGCGTCTCTGATGTTTACATTTCAGAGAGATTGTTCCTAAGTCTTTGAGACAGACATTCCCTGAGTTTAAAAAACAAACAAACAAACAAACAAACAAAAAAACTGGCAAGAGTTTAGGAGAAAATTTATGCACATTTCAAGGGAAGAGAACAAAAATTTCCAGTCGAAAGCTTTCTGAAGTAAATGCCATAAATAATGCCAGGTCAGGGGCCTATACTCTGGAAGAAGCCTGTCTAAAGTTTAGCCAAACTGAGGAGAGCTCTAAAGTAGGTCTTGATGACTCAGGATAAATACCAATCCAAAACAGATGAATTATTTACTATTCAAGGGTAGAAAGGATCCAGTGTAAGCTATCTATCACAATCTATCACATTGGCTAGCTGAACTCCTCCAAGGAGGGTGCTATCCCTAAGGCTGACCTTAGTGTCTACTGGGAATTGGTTGAGCATTCAGCATTCTGTGGCAATATCCCAAGCTCAGTGAGAGGATGCCCATGTTGCTGGGGCATATTTACCAAGCCAGCTCTTATGGCTTTTCTTTTCATTAGGATGACTGTAAGCTATAAGGTGACTGACGCTAGGATGTTTTTGTTTTCTTGTTTTTGATTTTATTTTATTTCGTATTTTGGCAAAGCAACAGTTATTAAATCTGTGATACATATTTGAGAGAATTTTGTTCCTTTATCTCAAGGAAGCTTATTTCAGGGATGGAAGAGGTTTCAGAGCTGTGCTACAGTCCCTTTAATGGCCATTATTTTGTGTGCATGTGTGTGTGTGTGTGTGTGTGTGTGTTTTCCTGTTCACTTTGACTCCTGGTGTGTAGATCTGACTTTCAACTCAAAGTATCTCCTCACATTTGCATTCTTAGAATCCTAGGATTTGTGTTAAAGATAGCAATAGTATTTAATTACTTAATTAAATCCTATCACAACAGGAATATATGCACATGTATGAGGACTTCACATTCAAAAATGTTTTTTGATGTTTTACGTAGATGTTTTCGATGTTTTGCAACAATCTTCTTAATAGCCAAAATTCCAAATAATCCAAATGTTCATGAGTAGTTGAAGGGATTTATAAATATATTGCTACATGGGACATTATATAGCCTGAAAATGCATGAACTAAAAAAATTAACTCAAAACTGAGGGGGGTTACACAAACAGCATGTCAAGCAATTGACGTCAGATCCAAATGAATAGATACTGTGTATGATTCCATTTAGATAAAGTACAAAGAAATCAAGACTACGATATTGTGTTAGAGTTCAAGGTAGTATTTATTTTGGGAAAAGTGAGGGGCCTGTGATTGGGAGGAACATTAAGGGACTTCAAGAATGCTGGTAAAGGCCTATTCTTGACCTGTTTGTGATTACACAGAAATTTGTGTGAAAATCGTGAAGCTATTGCACATGCAAATCCTTATATCTTGAAACATGGTGAGAGTTTATTAGTACTTAGTAAAAATGTTTTACTTGAATTTTTCCTTGTTTGCCAAACAAATTCAATGTTATGAGAATAAAATGAAGAGGTATTTTTTCCCTGATTTTTTTCCCTTAAATTAACTTGTATTAATTAAATATGCCTTCTGATAACCTAATTTAATTTATTCTCCTTCTTCTTCTCCCTCCTTCTCCTCTTCCTCTTCTTCTTCTTCTTCTTCTTCTTCTTCTTCTTCTTCTTCTTCTTCTTCTAATTGGTCACTGAGACCCTTTCATTTTGCACCCAAAACTGTTGAGGATCTTGCCTGTAGATACCCTCTGAGATTATGAGATTACACTATGGATACACATGGCTCCAGACACATGATGAGAAGCAAAGTGAGAAAAATAATGTTTTGGGTCAATCACATGATTACAGAGCTAGAGTTACCAAGAGGGTTACAGATGGTCAAGTTGCGCCTCTGTGACACTTCTAAGGAATCAGTGAGAGAACATTACAGGGATGAGAGATGGGAGTAACTACAAACTAAGGGCCTTATCACTTGGGACTTTGAGCTTTCCATGGGAAAATCAGAAGCAGAGGTCTAATAAGCCCAATAGTGATGGAAGGACTCAGGAGCTTGCGTGCGCAGAACTTACATGGCTATTGGGTTTCTGAAGTTCCTGCCAACAAACTTAGCCTTGCTGTCCAGTTCTTCTTTATTTCTGAGGTACTGGCAATATTCGGCCAAGTGCTCATATTAGCAAAGTGTTCCAGTTTTGATCTTCCTGGAGCAGAGCCCCACTACCAGGCCAGCAATGAATGTGTCTTCAGTATCCCACAGGGATGAGACACCATGAAGCTCCCCCGCCCCTCCCCCGCCATGCATCGGACTGGACCAACTTGCTTGCCTGAAAAGATGTCATCTCAGAGCCAGTTTGGTTCACTTTAAGCAGGAGACAGTTGCAAGACTTCTCACCTACGAAATCTTAGAAATCTGTTTTGGGTTGGTAACTCTTTTTTTTTTTTTTTTAAAGATTTTATTTATTTATTCATGAGAGACACAGAGAGAGAGGTAGAGGCACAGGCAGAGGGAGAAGCAGGTTCCATGCAAGGAGCCAGATATGGGATTCGATCCTGGGTCTCCAGGATCACACCCCGGGCTGCAGGCGGCGCTAAACCGCTGCGCCACTGGGGCTGCCCAAGGGTTGGTAACTCTTGAGACCATTCCCTACCACCTAGATTCCTGTCCTGGCTATGAACTTTTTTTCAAGCTTCCCAGTCACCTTGGTTAAAGGGATGTTCTATAGACTGGGTAGTCCTTGATGAAGAATTTGGACAGGTCAGTCAGTTTGTCGGATGTGATATACTTACTTAAATCCAGATCACACTTTCTCTGCCCTGAAAAACTGAGGCAGCCACGTCCATGCCAATGGCAACCTTATGAGTGTAAGCAGTTATCTTGATCTCATTCTTCAGCAGCTGCTCTTTTATTCTCTAGAATGTTAGGAATAAACATGCTTCCATCCCCCATATTGTGGCATCTTTCCCATGTTTCTTATTGATGACATTTTTCAGGTTCTGGTGAACCTTTGCTCCAATGCACATGGCTTTCTTGAGGTTTGCTGCACCAAATGCGAGGATCATGAACTCCTGTATGGCCAGCTCATTGCCAACACTGTTGATCATACTCTCACTTCAAAATTGTCAGCCAAGACAGTAATGTGGAGGTACAGGGGCATCCCATTCTCAATAGCTCCAGCTTTGCAGACAGCCAGAGAAACTCCCAGAAGGGAGTTAGCATCTGTTCTATCTGTCTTTATCATCAGTTTCTCAATCTTCTCCTAGTCAGGTTCTTGCTAATCAGAGTAGATGTAATAGTTTTATTGATGTGCTCACAGTCTTTGAGACACCTTTTACCACGTAGCATGTTTTATCATTGTCTAGGATCTCTAGGGCCTCTTAAACACCAGCTGAGTCACTTTTGAGGTACAGAGATCAACTTAAAACAGTGGGATTCCCATGAGAGTGAAAGATCTCTCTGGTCGAGATCTTGAGAATAGTCATGGTTCATTTCTGGCTGCCAGATGTCATGATGGGGCAAAGAAAGAGAGGGTGTTGCAGACACCAAAGGGTGAACAGCTGTAAGGTGTGTGTGCACCAAGTTGCCCCTGAGCTCCTTTCTGTGCTGTCTGCCCCAATGTCCTGCCCTGCTACCAGAGACCTGACCATCTTATTTTAAAATGAAAATTTACAATATAAAGTTCTTTTATCTCAATAGTACCTGTCTACTCTGTCAACACATTTAGATTTGTTAGAACACTTGGACTGTAATAAGACATTTCATTGTACCTTTTCAAATACATTGCCAAATATTTATTTTATTATTAATAAAGATAATAGAATTAATAGTGGGGAGTCTTGAAAAATGTAAAAATTTTTCAGGTATTTCTAGAATAAATTTCATAAATTACTATTTTCCAGTATTTTGTATAATCTGAAATGAGGTCTTTTGTAAATTATATGAATTATAACCATTTTTATCTCTGTAGTTTGTGCTTCTGTTAATGTTTCTGTCATAAAAAGAATTTATTATTTTGTTTTGTTTTTTGTTTTAAAGATTTTATTTATTTATTTATTCATGAGAGACACAGAGAGATAGACACATAGGCAGAGGGAGAAGCAGGCTCCTCGCAGGGAGCCTGATGCGGTACTCGATCCCAAAACCCCAGAATCATGCCCTGAGCCGAAGGCAGACACAACCACTGGGCCACCCAGGCATCCCAAGAATTTCTTATTGTAATAGTCTTTTTGTTTAAGTTTTTTGCATCTATGTCTATGAAAGATATTGGCTATAACTATTCTTTCCATTATTAACTTCAGATGTTGGTGTCAAGAATTGATTTACAAATTGTTAGGAAGTTTTATAACTTTGTATTCTCTGAACAATTTTATGTAACATTCTTGAAATTTCTAACTTAAATAGAAAAATACATTAAGATTTCTTAAGTGTTCTTCTTGAAAAGATTTCAATAATGGATTTAATTTCTTTAGTAGATTAGAATACATCAGATTTTCTATTTTGTCTTATGTCAGTTTTGTAAGTCACAGTTTTCATGGATTTTATAAAATTGTTAAATATATTGAAATAATGTGTATATAATATTTTATTATTCTTATATCATTAATTGTAGAATCTTAGTGGTGTCCCTTTTTAAAAATTCTTGATATTTTCAATGTGCTTTTTCCCTCTTAATAAGAATTGTTAAGGCTTCATTCATCTTAAAAATCATTTCAAAGAACCAACTTTGTTGGTTTTGCTGATATTATCTACTATGTTGATATTACTCCCTTTCTATTTTATTAGTTTTAGGCTTAAGTTGATTATTTCCATATTATATTTCTGTTTTTTATAATAAATTTATTTTTTATTGGTGTTCAATTTACCAACATACAGAATAACACCCCGTGCTCATCCCGTCAAGATTCCATCAAAATCCTAGAGGAGAACACAGGCAACACCCTTTTTGAACTCGGCCACAGTAACTTCTTGCAAGACACATCCACGAAGGCAAAAGAAACAAAAGCAAAAATGAACTATTGGGACTTCATCAAGATAAGAAGCTTTTGCACAGCAAAGGATACAGTCAACAAAACTAAAAGACAACCTACAGAATGGGAGAAGATATTTGCAAATGACGTATCCATATTATATTTCATTTTGGTTTCTTTTATATATATTAAATAATATATATGAGTAAAATACATATTATAATATATAATAATATATATTATATATATACATTCTAAGCACCAGTTTAGGAAAATCTCACAAGTTTTACTATGTCTGCTCATTTTTATTATTTCAAATTATTCAAAAACTTTTTGTGTGATCTTCTCTTGACCAATGTTTATTTAAAATGTATTGTTTGATTTTGTATTAATTGGATATTTTATTATTATCCTTTGTTATTGATTTGTAGGTTAATTTTGTTGTCATTAGAGAAAATCATCTGAATAATTATAATCTTTTGAAATTTGTTTAAGCCTTGTAAATTGTGATTGGTTTTCTGTGTACACATGAAAGTGATGAAATCTGTTATTGTTGAATGTAGTATTTTAGACATCAGGTTTGTCAATTAGGCCAAACATAATATTGCCTTTTAGATCTTTTATATCCTTATTGATCATTTGTCTGCTTGTTCTATCACCTATTGATAGAGGTAGATGTTTCTATCTCATCTTTGTTCTGCTAATATTTTTAAAATATTGTGAAGCTGTTATATTATTTTCATAAGGCATTTTATTTTGAAAACTTCTGAGTAGACTGACTTTTTATTATTACTGTAAAATGTCCTTCTTTATTTCAAATATTGATTCTTGCCTCAGTAATAGGATAGCACATTTGTATTAACTTCTTAAGTGTTGTCCTTCATATTTCACTAACTTGATCCAGGAGTTTATTTCCTAAAAATCGTCAATAAATTAGGAACAAAGAAAATGAGGCCCATAATTGCTAAATATGGGTTATGTAAAGATGATTTTATAATTTTGATACTCATTCATTCATTCACTCATTCATCTCTTCATTTATTTAACTGGATTAATGTACCCTTTGTGTGTTTGGTACTAAGTGAGTTGAAAGGGTTGAGGAAGGGATATATTCGGCTGAGAGGGGGAGATTCTAGAAAGTTTAGAAAATCCTTGGGCAGGGGCACCTCGGTCACTCAGTCAAGCACCTGCCTTCAGCACAGGTCATAATCTTAGGGTCCTGGGATTGAGCTCCCAGTTGGGAGTCCCTGCTTGTTGGGCATTCTGCTTTTCTCTCTCCCTTTGCTCCTCCTCCCTGCTCATGTTTTTTTTTTTTTGTCTCTCTCTCAAATAAAATCTTAAAAAAAATAAAAAAAAACTTTGGGCCAATAAGAAAGATTATAGATTTTTAAGTGCTCTATATGTAGCTTGGTCTTCCTAAAAATAAGTTTCTAAACATTAACAAGTTGATGCCAAATACTACATTTTACATAGTTTCTTCATATAATCCTTGTTATAATTATAATTAGATGAGATCATTAGTACCAACAATCAAATTGGCAATATTAGGGACTAAGGAGTTAAGTTTTTGAAATTAACTTGTATTAGAATATAGGCTAGTGTTTTAAAAATGATCAAATAAGAAAGAATATGTATATACATTTGAGCAATTTTTAAAGGGAAAATGGAAGGACTAGAAAAAGAGGTCGGGAAAATTCTCCAAATAGATATGCAAATTGGCAAAAAAAAAAAAAAAAGCACTGAGACATAGCAGGTGAATTTAGGGGTTCCAGTTTTCATGTAAAAGGAGTGTTAAATTACCAAAGACATAATATAAGAGAGGAAGTAAAATCCTCAGAGAACAATTTCCAAATGCAGAAGAAAATCAATAATCTTCAATATGAAAGGCACAGATGAGTAACAGGTAGAGGAGTGAAAGGTGTTGCATATGCAGATATGTATGAGTAAACGGAAAAAAAAAACAAGGAACAAAAAGAGTTTACTGAAGTATAAAGGAAGAAAGAATATTTTTTTAAAAATGAGAACTGAATTAATATAGAATCTCTTCAGAACCTAAGAATACTGTAGGACACTAATACAATGATTGGGCGTATTTTGGATACAAAATTAAAAAAAATACCTAGATAATTAAAGATATGAGGCATAAAAATTATTTCAGGCATGAAAAGTTTTAGAGTATTTAGTTCTTATGCATCTATATCTAGGAAAATAAGTGAGATGTATTTCTATTTTTAAAAATCTAAGAAAAAGGGAACAGTATGAACTCCATGGGAAAAAAAAAAAAGTCCTGAAAAGATACACTCCGAATATGAATCAAATCAAATCAAATACATTTGAGCAAGTGATATAATAAAAGAAGACAAAATCCATTTGTTCATATACTTGAAGTATTACAAAGTAAGTGGAACAAATTTTGTTTCATAAAGTTTTCTTCTCTTTGCAAGTTTATTTACAATACTTGCTTCTGCAACATATATTAATAAATCATAGTATTGTAAATCTGTGTTGTTGGACCTTAATCTTCAGAATCTCTTTACAGACAGTATATTCACATTCAGGCTAGAATAGAATGTAAGTGTTCTAAATTTTGACAACAATAACAAAATAATTACAAATTTTGACAACAATAACAAAATAATTATATGGTTGATAGAAGTTGGAAAAGCAAGGTTACATGGAAAGGAACAGGTTAGATAATTCCATACCATGTATCATGTGGAGTTAAGGGGAAAATTCTACAATTTAAAATTTTAAACCTAACCAATGAAGATCAAAACCTTCATGAAATATTTGTAAGAGGAAACAGAAAATAAGTTGGGTAATTGTATAAATGCGCTAAACGTTGTTTCATAGCAGCATATCAATGGTCACCACCTAATTCGGTAAGTCAAGAAATGGAAGAATGACTCTAGGTATCTGCAAATTGTTATTATAGACTCCACGTAGCTTCTCTAAGCAGGAAATAATTCCCTAAAAAATATTATACGTCTCACAGCATTTTCAGGAGTGCCAGATAGTTAATCTTGGCTATTTTACAACCAGGCAAAAAGTAGATCCATTGAATTCAGGGAGAAAATTAACACAGTGCTGGAGTTCTCCAACTCAAGTAAAACCACATGTGTCACCTATCCCTCTGCATGTATGACTCTGAGGACTAGTGGCACCACAGATGTGCCACACAGCAATCCTGGACTAACAGGAGTCCTTGTATGCTTGCTACAACAAATATGCAGCTGCCACTCTGTGTGGCTCTTTTCTAAATCCAAATCTAATATGGAAGCATCTAATTATTAAAAATGCCACTGCATTCCAGAGGCAAGTGAGTCTCAGAAATGTAAACTAGCACCACTAAGATATGTTAGTGGCCTTTGTTTGTTTGTTTAAAACACAGAAATGTATTCATTCATTGATTTTAGAGGCCAGAGTCCAAAATCAAGGTATCAGCAGGGCTATGCTCCCTTTCAAGGCTCTAAGGGATGATCCCTTCTTGCCTCTTCCAGCTTCTGGTGGCCACAGGTATTTCTTGATATGACACATCATCCAAATCTCTTCATCTTTTTTTTTTTACCTCTTTATTTTTTTAAGATTTTATTTATTTATTCATGAGAGACACAGAGAGACAGAGAGAGAGAGGCAGAGACACAGGCAGAGGGAGAAGCAGGCTCCCTGTGGGGAGCCCGAAGTGGGACTTGATCCCAGGTCTCTAGGATCAGGCCCTAGGCCCAAGGCAGGCACCAAACCACTGAGCTACCCAGGGATCCCTTTTTACCTCTTTAAAATTGATAATAGATATATATCATTCATCTAACTGTTCCCTAAATTTTTCCAGCATCATTAAGATGTTGACATATAACATGTGAATTTAAGGTATACAGTGTGATGATTTGACACACATATAATTGCAAAATGAACAGCACAATAGTGTTAGTTAACACCTTTATCTCTTCACACCTTTTCTTTTTAGTGTAATTCTAATAGGTGTTATTATGAGTTAGTTTCTCAAATATTTACATTTTTTATTTAGGAAATAAGATGAAAAATGTTTTCCTCAGTAGAATTTTGTTTATTATATTCCATTATATATATAAAATATTCATTATATATATTATATATTCGTTATATATAATATATATATTCATTATATATAAAAATGTATGTCTATCAACATTGTAATACTTTTACCTTCTCAAATTAATAAAAATAATTATAGTTTTAATTTTCTGAATACTTATCTATGCAAAGCATTTTTCTCTTTACATTCTTTTACTTAATTCTCACAGCAGCTCTTGGATGTAGACAAAATAGTCTCAAATTACTAAAAAAAAATAAAAATTCTTGAAAGTTAACAGAACTTTCATACGCTCAATCAAGACAGAAAATAGCAGAACCAGGAGTGGAATTTAGATTTTTCATTTTTAATATCGAAAAACCTATAAGAAAAGAAAGTTGTGATTATATATTTTTTTAAAAAAAGAGGAAAACTTACAAAAAATTCAATATCCAACTTACATAACACAGATTTACCATTCTGGGTGAAAAAAGATATGTAGGACAATAATAAATATTTTTAAACAAACTGTTAGTGAATGTCAATATAATCACAACTTTCATAAGTGCCTGCTAATTTAATATTGTTCAAAATTTCTTTAAAAGTAATTCTGTTCAAAATCATCTCAACTCTTAAATAAAAATTAAAAAAAAAGGGGGGGGATCCCTGGGTGGCGCAGCGGTTTAGCGCCTGCCTTTGGCCCAGGGCGTGATCCTGGAGTCCCGGGATCGAATCCCACGTCGGGCTCCCGGTGCATGGAGCCTGCTTCTCCCTCTGCCTATGTCTTTGCCTCTCTCTCTCTCTCTCTCTCTGTGTGACTATCATAAATAAATAAATAAATAAATAAATAAATAAATAAATAAATATTAAAAAAATCATCTCAACTCTCAACTCTCCTACTATGTATTTACAGTTGATTTTGTTACAATATCTAAACTATCAAAATACAATTATTTTCAAATAAATATCTAGCTACAGATGTATATGTAATTTATTATATACCAGTGTGTCACACCTTTCTTATAGCTTTTGATTTACTATTTTAAATAAAAGTCCTCATAAAAATTCAGCCAATATAAGAAACTTTGAAAACTGTCATGAATAGAAGACACTGATGGTTACCAGAAAGGCAGGAGGGGGGTTGGGTGAAATAAGGGATGGGGATTAAGGAGTGCACTTGTGGATGAGCATTGGGTTTTGTATGGAAATGTTGAATCACTATATTGTGCAAGTGTAATATTATGCTGTATGGTAACTAACAGGAATTTAAATAAATCTTTAAAAATTCCCATGAATAGGGTTATTTTTGTATTGTATGTTTTAATGTAATTCCTTGATGACTCTGTACATTTGAAACTCTATGTAGCTTAAAAACCACTTCTTTTAACTTCACAAAAATTTATAATAACTTTAATTGCAATTTTTAATTTTTAAATAAATAACAAATGCAATGAATAGTGAAAAGTATTTAAAAACAAGTTTCTTTGGAGAATCATGGTTTAATGTGTACAATAAAAATGTCCTAAATAGCCTCTCATCCAGAAATTGCTACTCATTTTACATTATTACTAAAATTATGCATTAATAGCCCAGTAACTTCATTGATTTTTTAAAGACTTTTTCAAAGTTCTTGGCAACTAAATGCTGTTGATGAATAATGCAATAGTTTGCTAAAACACCTGGAGTTTCCTATTTAGGTTGGCTGTAAACCTGTGTTCCCTACTAACCGTTAGCGTTCCATCTGTTATATAAGCGATGTCATTGGAAAAGGGAATATTTTTTTCCTGTAAACTAACTTTAAAGGTTTCAAATATTGAAAAGCTCTGTTTTTTTACAGTATGTTATTCTAAGTGACATCTCCTCTGTCACTTTTTAAAAATTATTTTTGAAAAAAATTATTTTTGAACTGTGTATATGGTAACTTCAGTTTATTATCCTTCATTTTCATTTACCTGCTCATTGAGTCATCTAAAAACAGTATCTCTGCTCAGTGAAAAGGAATAAATTGTATCACATTTGAACTACCTTTCATCACAGTACAAATATGTTCACATACAACCACCAGGATTAATTTTTCTCTATATTGTATGATTCATCATATTTTGTATTATTTTTACTTCTTATAGGAAAGAAAAGAAAGCTTATAGTTATGAATTTCAGGGTTTTTAAGCATCCAGTTGACAGAATAACACTTTCCAGAATTCATTTAAACTTCAGAATTTTATGGTTATTGTGTTTTTTAAAATTTGTATTTATTCTCAACATTTTTGTTGCTTAAATAGGAAAAATATCTTACCCAATTAAATATAACCATGATGTTCATTTAGGGATGATGTGATAAAATCCTAGAATATATATTCAACTGACTAATATAGACACTTTTCTCTCTGTATAAGCCTTTAAAATAAGATCTAAAATTACCTTTATTTTATAAATATAATCACAAACTGATACAAGAATATCAGGGAAGAGGTTGTGTAGACAACTCATATACCACAAGTGGTGCCGCCATGGCGAAATGACTTTCCAAAATGTTGAATAAACTTTTGGTTAAGTTCTAAATAAAGCAAAATACAATCTCCCCAAAATGTACCCCGTAGCTCCACTCGATGTACATTGAAGTTGTATAAAATCTGTTTTTTATTTATGTGTAAAATGGAAGGCAATTCTAGGTTCTATTTAAAGTAGAGGGATGCCTGGGTGGCTCAGTCGGTTACATGACTAACTCTTAGTTTCAGCTCAGGTCATGATCTCAGGGTCCTGAGACAGAGCTCAGCATTGGGGTTTGGGCTCAGTGGAGAATCTTTGCTTCAAGCTTCTCTCCCTCTGCCCTTACCCCATAGCACTCTCTCTTGCTCTCTCTCTCTCTCAAATAAATACAAAAATTAATTTTTAAGAGAATTATTGTATAATTCTCTTAAAAAAAAGAATAAGCAGACACCTTATCCCACTCTTCCTCTATCAAAACCCATATCACTTTATAAATTCTGATAATATATTATTTTTGTCCCTCTAGTTATTATCTATTTCCTCTCCCATCCACACACACCCAGACACATTTACACACATAACACACACATCGTCTGAATGTGAACTTCTTGAGAGTGGGACCCTTGTCGGCCTTCCTCATTGCATCATCACCAAGACTGAGCCTGACACCTGGTAGGCACTCAATAAAATACCTGGTAAATAAATAAAATAACTTACTTTTCGAGCATTTAATTTCAACTAAATGTCCTTCTCAATGAATCCTATGTAATAGCTTAAGACACAAAGTAATTAGGACAAGATCAGAGCAATTCAAGCTGAACACTGCATTGTGATTAGTTGTAGCAGTGACTTACATGGTTATTTTAATGTTAACTACCCAAGAAGACAGCTTTCACATAAAAAAAAAAAAAGTATTGTTATAATCTGAATTTCTAAACTAAAAGTCAAATGAAATTATTGTAACCGTTGCACAAGGTGTTATCCAATCACAAACTTTGAAGCATTGACAGTTTTAGTCTCTGGTGTAAGAAACATAGACGTAAGAAACCTAGTCATTCAGAATGAGCCAAGGTACCCTTTAGCAGAAATATGGAATTACAGTTTGCCTGAGGAATACCAGGATTGCTCATGTTTGCGTATTTAGATTAATAGTACATTTCTACAAGGTTTGCGCTATAATTGGAACTTAAGTAACATTTGTAAAGTGTTATCCGTCAGAGCCTGAAGAGACCCAAAGAGAATGTATGTCATTATGCAAAATTACTAATTAAGTACAAGTAATTTAGCAGATAATTTACATGTTCATTTTATAATAGAAATTATTTAGTTTTAGGGTTCTCTTTGTATTTCTAAAGTAATCTTGACCCAAGGGATCACAGACTGTTAAGAAGAAGTATAAATTATGGAATGAGACATATGTTTAACTGATTCATAGAGCTTTTGTTGTGGCTAATGATTCCTCTAACAGTAATTGCATAAGGGAAAACATTTTCTTTTTAAGTAAATAATGTTCATTACCTCTTAAATCTACTGTCACTTGACAACACTAATGTGGAAAAATTTCTACCTTCTTGATTAGCTCTCCAAGGATATCCAGCAGCTTTAAATTAATATTGATCAAACAGAAACCATCATATCTATCAAAATGTTCTTATGAATGTGGATGCATGGGAAAAAAATTTCAATAGGTTCTAGGAAAGAGAAACACTTTCTTGAAATATACTGTAAATATATTGTAAAATATTAGGATGAGGAAATTATGCTGGAATGTGGGGTTTATTTTGTGGTCATTGATAAATACCAGATCCATTGAGAAAATCTTACATATTTCAATAGTAAAGATTTATAGCTGTACAGTCAAATTGTGGCCATATTACATTTATAATTATTACCTTAACACTACCACTTGGGGGAGAAATGAAAACAAACCCGCACTCCCCAACTGACAGTTTTTATCCAAATCATCTGAAAAAGGGTAGGAACTCTATTTATTCACAGCTTTAGTACCGATATCCTAAAACAGTGCTGAGTCACGCTTTAGGTGACAACTCCTCAAGTTCTATTTTCTTTTGGTTTAATTTATTGTTGGCTTTCAAGTAACTTTTCAAAAGTTTAGTGTTTAGTTATTTTATTTTTCTAATTGTTATTGGTGTATATATTTAATGTATATACTTAATGGTATCAAATTTCCCCCTCATAATTCCTTTAGCTATACCTCAGATTCTGCTATGTTTCATTTACATTTTGAGAAATATTGCAGTTTGACATGAATTTCCAGTTCCATCCAAGAGTTGTTTAACACTGTGTTTAATTTCTAAATTAAAAAAAAAATAAATAAATAAATAAAAAATTTCTAAATAGGAGAGCTTTTTGTTTTTCCATCTTGTTATTTCTAGTTTTATTGAAAAGAGTTCAGAGAATGTTCTTTGTCTTATTCTTATTTTTAAGAATGTATTAAGATTTCCTTTATGACATTAAAAAAAGATAAATTCTCATGAACATTTTCTGTGCATTTAAGAGAGGTGCAGTATCTTTATTTGGGTTAAAATTTCAATCTGTAAAGTCTAAATTATTGAAAACAAATTTGTAGTACTTCAATGTATTTTCAAAATTTTTGCTCATTTGATCTGCCTTAGATCAAGAGACATGTCTCAAATTTTATTTATTATTTTTTTAAAGATTTTATTTATTTATTTATTTGAGAGAGAGAATGAGTGTGGGGAAGGAGAGGGAGAAGCAGACTCCCCACTGAGCAGGGATCCCAGTGCAGGAGTTGATCCCAGGACCTTGGGATCATGACCTGAGTCAAAGGCAGATGCTTAACCAACTAAGCCACCCAGGTTCCCCTCAAATTTTATTTTTATTAATTGTTTTTGTCTATTTCTCCCTGAACCTGCTGTAGTTGCTGTTGAATGAAAATCATTGCACTGCTTGCATAAAATTCATGACCATTATAATTTCACAGAGAAATATTTTTTAACTTTATAAAATTATGATTTCATCATTTTATACTTCCTTTAGTCTAAGTTTTTTCTTTCCAAATATCAAGATTTTAGCCTGTACATTATTTTCCATTACATTTGAATGGAGTATATTGGTGCACCTTTTTTATTTTCTTCACTTCTTAAGGTTGGTTTATTTTTTTGACACAATTTTTAGCCAATAAGAAAATATTTTCTTTCTACTGGTGATTTAAGCCAACTTAATTATTGATATAATTGATATATTTAGACTCCAATTTCTTATATTTTTTTAAGTTTTATTTACGTGGAATTATATCAAAATGTAGTAATTTATTCTCTCATCATACATTTTGGTATTTATAAAGATTTGTAGTTTTAGATTAATGGTTACTTTTTTACTAATATGTTTTAGAATATTCTCAGTCTTCTCACTTTGCTGGATTCTGTCCATTATTCCCTTCTATGAGTAATATTGAATTTAACTAAAAAAAGAAAAAAAAATATTGAATTTAACTAGAAACACTGTTTCCTCATCTCCCTTTCTCTCCAAATTCAATTTGAAGTAATGTCTCATACTCCCAGTTAATACTTATAAGGCAATTAGTGAACTGATTTTACTTTCCACATCCACTTTCAGTTTTCTAAACCACTTTTAATTGTGTTACTTTTATCTAAAACATCAGAGCAGCCAACTAACACATGCTTTATAGGTGCTCCTTATGTTTATCACTTCTTACAAATAAATATATATTCAATGTTTATCACCAGTTTTAATCTTATATCCTTAATTGTTTATATTTTCTAAATATAACTTTCTAGCAATTTTCCTAGGAAGGACTTATCGGAACAATATTCCCTGATTTCTGTCATATTCTTAAGCTTGTCCATGGCCTTCAGACTAGAAGAAGATCAATTTAGATAGTAGATCTTTTGATCAAACTTGTTTCCCTTAGGATCTTAAATGAATTGTATGGTTTTCTGGCACAAAAAATTGCTGTTGAAAATTGTAATGTCAATCAGATTCCTTTCCTTTGTAAGTCAGTAAATTTGAGTAATTGGCTTTATTTTGTTAAATAATTCATGAATCTCATCTAGTAGATAGGAAGAAGTTCCAAAGAGTTGTGCAAAATGGAAGGGTTTTAAAAGCAGAAAGAGGGCAAGACAAGGAAAATAGTGTATTGTTTTGGGCATGGTCACCTTCCTTTTGGGGATGGGAAGGTCTATCAAGTAGATAGCCACACTAGTGCTATGTGATAATTCCAGATCAGCTGGTTAAAGGCTATAATCCTTGGAGAGGCTGAAACTCCAGTTAGGTTAGGTATTAAGTCTTGGTTTGCTGATGGTAGGCTTAGCACTAGTGACTCCATTTTGGGCCTGTTGTCTCTTTTTTTAGCAATTTCCCTTTTTTGATCAGACTCTTGGCCTGAGATATGATCAAAATTTAAGGCTTTAGCTTCACTCTCAGCTATTACTCTGTAGTTCTTGTAGCTTTTACTGATCTTCTGTATGATATTCACAAGTCATGATGTTTCTTCGCAGACTCTCTGTGTGGTATTCACAGGTTATGACTTCAGATTCACAAATTTAGTCGTTTATTTTCTTCATTCTTTTTTGGCATTCCACTTTTAGGAAGATCATTTGCTTGGTGGTTCATGGTTGTGAACAAGCATTTAAAACTTTTGAGAGGTGGCCCCGGTGGCTCGGCAGTTTGGCGCTGCCTTCAGTCCAGGGCGTGATCCTTGGGACCCAGGGTCGAGTCCCACGATGGGGTTTCTGCGTGTAACCTGCTTCTCCCTTTGCCTGTGTCTCTGCCCCTCTCTTTTTGTGTCTTTCATGAATAAATAAATAAAATCTTTAAAAAAGTTGTTAAAACTTTTGAGAGAATACAATGCCTTTAGGAGATTCTATGATTATTATAAGTAAGATAATTCTCAATGTCTGGAGTGTACTTTGGAGCTATGATGCTCAAGACCCAAACCAATGAAAATCAAGTAAGTAAAAAGACCCCCTCCCCCAGAGGAGTCCCCTTTTTAAGCCAAGTGGCTTGCTCAATCGTCTTATATGACCAAATATCTACTATCTCAGAAGTGTTAATCAAGATGCAGCAGGTAGTGTTGGCCAAAGCACAGATACCTCACTGCTCAGCCAAGATAATCAAGGGCTATCCTAACATCAAGAGCCTTGACCAGAGAGTCTAACGAGTTTTGTTGGCCAGCTATTGTTCTAGCAGCAGATTCTGCAATATTTTCAAGAGGTAAGGAGAGGTTCCTGATCATAGTCTTTAAATTTATACCTAGCAGGAAAAGTAGAGCCAAAGGAAGTGAATCCTGAATCATGAACTCCTCCTGGTCAAGTCCTGACTAATTTGATGATGTAGATTCAGGGGATTTGAACAATGAATTGTCTTGGTTCATTTGTGCAGTTAGGGGGCGTAGTTGGATATCCTCAGAGGCATTGCCTGGTTATGTGCCAGATATCTAGGCATTCAGAGGTCTAAGGGAAATGATAATCACCACAAAGATAAATCCTGTCAGTGCACAAACCATTCCAGTTAATGTGGCATTATTAATAGATTCATTCACAGGGATTATTGCATTTGCCTGTTCAAACCAGGTGTCAGTTGGGTTTTCAGCACATTCTGAAAGTAAGCCTCCCAAGCTGAAATAATTACTTTAAGTACTTTGCAAAGATGGGTGCTACTGTTGAGATTTTTTTTCATGACTGGGGGAAGACCTGATTTAGATAATCATGGGAATGTAGAGGTGCAACTGTACTAAGAGGTACATAGGTATTTGTGTTTAGTTGACCAAGACGTTATAATTGGAGAAAAGATAAAAAGCCACTGGATGTTCTGGTCATAAAAGTTGAGCTTTGGAAGAAGCTTCTAAAGGCTGTCAATCATAGTTTATGGTGACACTGGGAATTGAAGAGAAATTGGTCATAGGGAGAATGAGGAAGTCTCAAGCATCATGGATAGATTGAATTCTTTGATGACAGATCAAGCAGTCTATAAGGTTACCTCCCTTAGCAATGGCCTGAGAGACATAGATGAGGGCCACCTCTTTCCAGGCCAATGCCAGAGTAAAGGAAAGAAAGAGAAGAAAGAGTTTCTTATTTAGTTAAATAGTGAAGTTTTGATCTGGCATCTTGGGTGGAAGCATTCTATATGGTTGTCAGATACTTCTTTTCTTTATCATTTTGATTTGGAAGTCTCCTGTGTCTATATAGGACTACATGTCATACAGAGCCTTCTTTAGCTGTGAGATGTGTACCCAAGGTTCAATACCTTCTAGTTTTTGAGCAGTGTCAGTGGTCAGGAGCACTAGGAAAAGTCCCTTCCAGCAAGGCTCAAGGGCTGTCTTCTTCTGATATGGTTTCTGGAATACTCTAGTCACCAGTCTCCAGGCTATGACCAATAAGACCCTCTGAATTCGGTTCCAGCAGGTTTCTTCAACCTGTCAATGATATGCTTTGGCATAGGACATTAAAGACTTACAGTAGTTGGTCGTATTAGCATAACACAATAAAGGATCAGCAGAAAGTTGTATGCCAATAGACATTGGCCTACTGGTGACTACTTCTTGTGGAGTGAATTTATGTTTCCCAAAGGGGGTCTGTGACCACTCAGGGAGGCCAGAGGCAATACCTTAGGCCAAGGGAATCCAGTAGTTTCAGCAAATTTAGAGACTTGAGTTTGACGGTCCCATTAGTTCTCTCAACCATGCCTGATGATGGAGGGTGATAGGCACAGTGATAATTCCAAGAAATTTGCAAGGTTTTTTGCTAAGACTCTTATGATTTGTCAACTAGAGTGGATACCTCAATCACTAGAGATTGTAGGAGGTATACGGAGTGGGAAACACATTTTCTAACAGTTTACTTGCCACTGTGAGAACATCAGCCTTGAGGCAGGGGAAGGCTTCAGCGCATCCAGGATGCATATGTAACAACATGTTGATAACCCATACTGGGAGGCAGTTGCATGAGGACCAACTGTAGGTGCTCAGAGGGTCCAAAAGGAAAAGGTTTGACATCCCTAGAAACAAAAATAATTTTTTGAGGTGTATGGGCCTGACATATCAGACATTTGTGGTAAAATGTGACATTTTTAGAGTCTCCCCCCCAATGTTTGTTCATAATTTGAGTCATCGTAAATGCACTACAGTGGGTGAAGGAACGTAAATTCGGAAAACTGGGTTATGCCAAGGAGCTTGGAAGAACCAAGCCATCTCTGGTTTCCAAGTTTCATTGAACTTTAACCACTGTCTTGTGTTTCTTAATGTCCCTGATTCAGAAGTAGATTGTTGCTGTGTTGCAAGGACATCAGGATGCCCAAGTCTGGCAACATGAGGTCATTTGTTTGTTGTTTGTTAGCAAAAGCAGAAAAAATTTCAACTACAATTGTCACAAATTTCATAGATTCTATTGCTGCTGCTTTTGCATGAAAGTCAGTTAGGACATTCTCCTGACACTCAGCTTTGGTCTTTTGCTTCAATTTTGATGACAGCAATTTCAGTAGATAAGAGAATAACATTAAGAAGGTCTTTTACTCATCCATTTTTGGTTAGAATCCCAGTGGGCATAAGAAAACCCCTTCATTTCTAAAACACCCACAAAATCATAGATGACTCCAAAGATACATCAATATAAACAGTTTGTCCTTCTGATAATTGGCATGTTCTGGTAAGGGTCTAGGGCTCTATCTGTTGGACTGGTTTAGCTCATGGGAGATCTCCCCTCTCAAGTAGTTCATGTTGGATAATAACAGCATACTAGCAATTTTCCAAGTAACAAAGATATGTCTTGCACATCAAGATGTGGAGTCACAAAATGGGATGTTATTACCTCATGGTCATGGGGCTGGCATTCATCAGACAAGGGTATAATGTAACAGGATTTAGAATGTTGAGACCTTAAGGATTTAGATTAAGTGGTGAAAGCAGAAGAATCTCATTGGAAGTTAGTCAGCTTGCAGAGAAATGTTGAATCAATTCAGAGTTAAGAAGACTTTTGTATAGCGTGTGGGGTTTGTAAGTAAATGTCATTTCCTAGGGTCAAATCCACTGGGGCTTCTACTAATTTTGCAGCTGGAGCTCCATAGCCTTAAGGCAGTTCAGATATGCACAGACAACAGAATCCAGTTGTAGACTACAATAGGCCATACAGCTATGTTTATTACTATATTCTTGTGTGAGCATTCCCAGGGCTTGGTTATCCCTTTCATGCACAAATAAAGTGAAAAGTTTGGAATGGTTAGGTAACCCTTGGGCGGACAGCTCTTGTAATACTTGTTTTAGTCTTATAAAGGCCTGCTTATATTTTTGTTCCAAAGGAGGAGGTTCAGGGGCTGAAATTTTAGTAAATTCATAAAGTGAAGTGAATAAAGAAAAATTAGGAACCCATGCTCTGCAATAGCTACCAAACCTAGAAATCCACAAAGCTGCTGCTTAGTTGTGGGCCTGGAAAACTCTTGAATGAGTCAAATTCTTTTTGGAGATAGCTGGAATCCTTCAGCACTTAGATTATGACCTAGGTAATAAACAGTGTCTCCAAATACTTGTAATTTCTCCTTAATTACTTTGTCTTTCAGTTAACTGTTGTAAGCAAATAAATGGGATCCTTTATGGGTCAGTAACTGAGCATAGGTTGTCTGCATATTGTAAGAGGGTTGATTTTCTTTAAATCTTGTGGAGTGCTTGAAAGAAATAGGCAGGGGTCTCAGTAAACCTTTGAGTTATGACTATCCAGATATATCGTTGATTGTTCTTAGTAAAGACAAATGGATATTGGCTGTTAGGTCCTCTTAGGTCCTCAGGGATGCTGACAAATGCTTAACAAAGTCTGTAACAGCGAACCGTTTTGAGTCTGGTGGGACTTAAAACAAAAAGCTTTTCAAATTTGGAACAATTGAGAAATAAGGGAATAATTATCTTATTAATAGATCTCAGGTCCTGAACAAGTCACGATCTCAACACATTAGGTTTTTGGGCTAGGAAGATTGGCATTAGAGGGGCTACTCCAGGGGATATGAAACTGTGGGCAATTAGGTCTACTACTGGTGTGAATCCTTATATACCCTGAAGTTTTAATGGATACTGAGGTAATTTGGGAAGAGCTTTAGTTATGCCTGTATAAGTTTTTTTGTAGGTTTTGCATTTTTATTCTCCCTATATCAATATAAGAAGTAGCCAAGTTTTAGAAACCTTGATTAAATCAGGGGACTTTTGGGATCCCTGGGTGGCGCAGCAGTTTAGCGCCTGCCTTTGGCCCAGGGCGCGATCCTGGAGACCCGGGATCAAATCCCACGTCGGGCTCCTGGTGCATGGAGCCTGCTTCTCCCTCTGCCTATGTCTCTGCCTCTCTCTCTCTCTCTCTCTGTGTGTGTGTGTGTGTGTGTGTGACTATCATAAATAAATAAAAATTAAAAAAAAATAAATCAGGGGACTTTTGTTGGAATTCCTACTCTTCTATCAAGGACATATTGTAAGGAACATGAAAGTTCAGGTTCAGGCTGGTCTGAAATCTCTAAGGTAAGGTCTCCATTGGAGGCAAAATGTATTAGCCCTTTTAACTTAGAAAGAAGATCTCCACCTTATTGATTGACTGGGGTTGTGTCACATAGCAAAAAAAGAGAATGTTTTTCAGTAAAAGTGGTATCAGAGTCACTTGTGCTTGTTGAGACAGAAATTCTCTTAAAATTTTACTAGATACCTTCACTATGGAAGCTTTTTCACTCTAAAGGATTTTTTTTCCTGAAGGATTTGTTGTCCTATGAGAGTGGGGTTTATTTATTTATTTGTTTGTTTGTTTGTTTTTATTTTTATTTATTTATTTATTTTTTTTGAGAGTGGGGTTTAAAGTAGCAAGTGTGGCTCTGACATCTACTGAAATTTAACAAGGATTCCCACTAATTTTAATTGTAGTTCTCTCTTAGCAGCTTATGAGAATTATTGGTTGAAACCTTGGAGTTCCAACAACTCTGGGAGAGACTCATTTGGGGGCCTTTCTATGGGGATAATTATGAAGGCATTTAGCTCTGTATGACCTGAAGTATTTGCATGAACCTTTGAGAACAATCTTTTTCCCAGTGTCCCAGTTGACTACAAATCAGACATCAATCTGTGGGCCAGTGTTTTGATGATGGATCCCTAGAGGGTGCAATGTGAGAGGACCCATGTTAACTAAAGTCTCTGGCCTTGGACCTGTTGTAGTTGTAAGGCCAATAGTTTCATGGACTTGTGTTTATGATATTGTTTCAAAGTCCTTTCAAAGTGTTCAACTATGGCCATAAGTTCAGTCAGACTGGTGGTCCCCATCCCATTCTCAGCCTTTTTATAAACCCACTAATTTCAGGAGATAATCCATTTACAAATAGGGCAGCTACCATGTCAATCTGAAATGCCATAGGAAGATGACTTCCAAATGGGCTTAAAGTCTGCCACAGATTCATCTTTCAAATGGGGAACTGCATCTGTCACCAGTAGTTCCCAATATGGAATTTGAGGAAGGATTCCAAACAAATGGGGAATTATAGGACTAAATTGCTAGCATTTCTCAACATGGAGTCTGGGTATTGAACCCAGGGCTGGGTTTCCAATAAAATAGGGAATTGTCTCAACGACTAACAGTTCCCAGTGAGGAATAGGAATTCCAATCAAATGGCGACCCACCTGGAAAGCCAATTAGACTGGGAACTCAATGCAAAGAGAGCAGAAGTCAGAACCAAGAGGAACTTACCCACAGCACTTGGAAACATCAAGAAAGACACAGAACTCAAAATGGTTTGTGGGTACCATGATTGTGTTTCTCATGGTCCCAAAAGCTGTGGGAAGACTCCTCCTGTCCTAATGCTGCCACTACATCTATTAAAAAAAAAAAATTCAACTGAGTAGATTTGAATACCTAATTGATTTTATTCAATAATTCATGAATTAGGAAGCACCTCATCTAACAAATAGGAAGGAGCTCTGAAGAGCTTTTAATGAAAGGCTTTTAAAAGAAGAAAGGGGGCAAGACAAGAAAATTAGTGCACTGGTTCAGGTGAGATCACCTTCCTTTTGGGAATGAAAAGGGGTCTATTAGGTGGATTACCTCACTAGTGCTGAGTAGGTAATTCCAGGTCAACTGGTTAAAGGCTCCAATCCTGGAAGAGGGTGAAATTCCAATTAGGTTAGGTATTAAGTCTTGGTTTGCTGATGCAGAGCTTAGAACTAGTGACTCCATTTTGGGTCTATGTCTCTTTTTAAGAGCACTAAATCCAAAGCAAGCAAAAAAAGGAAGGAAATAGGAAAGATTAAAACAGAAATAAATGAAACACAATGAAAAGAGAAAAAAATAGAAAAGTAATGGGGAAAGCTAATGAAACCAAAAGTTGATTACTCGGAGATAAACAAAATTTATAAAGAGAAAGAGGATAGGGACGTCTGGGTGACTCAGAGGTTAAGCATCTGCCTTTGGCTCACGGCGTGATCCTGGAGTCTGGGATCGAGTCCCATATAGGGCCCCTTGCCGGGAGCCTGTTTCTCCCTCTGCCTGTGTCTCTGCCTCTCTCTCTATGTCTCTATGAATAAATAAATAAAATCCGTTAAAAAAGAGAAAGAGAATATATCTTGGCTGTGAATATACCCAAGAGAATTGAAATTACATATTCACAAAAAAGTTTTCACACTAATATCGCAATAATCTTATTCACAATAGCCAGGTAGTAGAAACAACACAAGTGTTTAACAAGTGATGAGTGGATAAACAATGTGGGATATTCCTCCATAAAAAGGAATTGAGTAGTGATGCATGGTTGCAACGTGGATGGAACTTTAAAATATTGGGCTAGGTGAAAGAAGCCAGGGACAAAAGGTCACATATGATATCATTTATATGAAATGTTCAAAACAGCAAATCCTTATCAACACAAATTAGATTATAGTTGCCAAGTGCTGGGCATGGGGAGGAGAGAGTGGGGAATAGGACTGCTAATGGATACATGCAGTTTCTTTTTGAATGATGAAAAGGTTTTGGAGTTGGATGATGGTGATGTTGCACAACTTTGTGAGTACACTAAAAAACACCGAATTGCACATTTGAAAATTGTTCATGAATTATAGCTCAAAAAAAAAAAAAGACATCTAGGATAATTTTTATGGAAGCAACCCAAATGTTCATTCATGATAAAAGGATAAATAATTTGCAGTATAGTCATAAGACAGAATAGTATATGACAGTAACTATGAACCCATTACTAGTACGCTAAGTAGTATGTGTGAATCTTACTAAAGTCTCTTGAGTAAAAGTGACACAAGAGGCTGCATATTCAATAAATCAGTTGGAGTACAATTCAAGGTAACTAAAATTAATCCTTAGAGTTTAACAACAAGATAGAAATTACATAGAATAAGTGTGATAGAAAGTGATTAGAAGGGGGTTAGAGGGTGTAGGTAAAGTTCTGTTTCTTTCTTGGCTTGAGTGGTAATTACACAAATATACTTATTTCTGAATTATTCATCAAGTTATATGCCTAGACTTTCTACAGTTTTCTCTGTACACATTATATTTTAATACAAATTTAAAATATTAAAAAACTAAATAAATATCCTTCACCCATATGCAGATTTTCCCCAGCGTTTTTCCCCCATACTTTCTAAGGAATATGTTGCTGCTATGTGTGTACTTCCTAAGCCAAACACAGCAAATTTGCTAAGATGTGATGACTTGCTGCTGAGTGTCATTTCTCTACCCTGTACTCCACCTTCTTAAGAACTTACAACCTGCTTTACTTTTTGGCAGCACAGTTTCCATCTCATGTTCCTTCTAGACTTAAGATCAGATTTCCGACAAAGAAACATATCTACTCTATATCCTAAATCATGAAAAAGCATAGGTCGGGAGGACAATGAACTTTTGTTTAAAAAAATAATAAAATATTTAAAAATAACATTCTAAATGTTTGAAGGTGAGCTTCTTTGACCTTTTCAAAGGACTTGCTTTTTTCTCCTTGCAACACTATGCCATGTGGTGTAATTTCAAAAAAGGTAATGCTGTGCATAAGGAGCCTTCCTTGACCCTTGTGACGAAAAATAAAAAGAAAACTATTTCCATTTTGAAAAGATCTCTTATTTACTTTGATCTGGCAAGAGATCCCCCCTCATCATTTTTTTTTTTTTTCATAAGCAAGTTGGAAGGCTCCTTTTACCCCTTGCAATAGACAACACACTATCTGATAAAAAGTTAAAGCTCTGAATGAGGAAGGGATTAACTTGATACTTGGTACTTGAAATAAAACCAGTTTATTTCCAGCATGTCGACTAAGGGAAATAGTAGCATAAGAAAAGGATTAAAAAATACACAGAGACCAAAGAATGTAAGGTCTCCTCAGCCATGGTAAAGGTTTATACCTGACTTTAAGAGTAATGGAAGACCATGACAAGTTCTTAAGCAGAATGACACGATCAAATTTGCATTTGACAGTTTCATTTTGGTCAAAATCAAAATAAATATTAAAATCAAATAAGATGGGACACCTGGGTGGCTCCGGGGTTGAGTGTCTGCCTTCGGCTCAGGCCATGATCCTGAGATCCAGGGGTCAAGTCCCACATGGGGCTCCCTGCGAGGAGCCTGCTTCTCCCTCTGCCTATGTCTCGGCCTCTCTCTGTTTCTCATGAAGAAATAAGTAAAATCTTTTTAAAAATTAAAATAAAATAAGATTACCACGTAACTTCAGTGCCAATTTTTTTTTTTAATCAATTGTAATCTCGGCAATATAAATGTCATTTGTAGGGGCACTTGGGTGGCTCAGTGGTTGAGTGTCTATCTTTGGCTCGGGTCTTGATCCCAGTGTCCTGGGATCGAGTCCCGCTCAGGCTCCCCAGAGGGAGCCTGCTTCTCCTGCCTATGTCTCTGCCTCTGTGTGTCTCTCATGAATAAATAAATAAATAAAATCATAAATAAAATCATAAATAAATAAATAAATGTCATTTGTATAAATACTCTGTGTAAAATATTAGTGAACAGAGTGGTGAATAATACTAGATTATCATTTCTAACACCTCCCGTGGTATTTCGGTAAAATAATGATGTGTCAAAATAGGCTAGTTATAATTCTAATATTTGGTTTACATTCAAATTGAGGTACTTCTTTGATTAACAAAGATTTTCTGGAATTACTATTATAAGGCCTTACTTTAATTTCAAGGAACTAGGAATGGCAATATGTCAAAACCATGGTGTGTTGGTATGCCACTGGCATATGTACAAAGATAAAATGTAAATCAAAATTGTGATTCACTGTAGACTGTCAGATGTGGTTTACTGAGATAAGAGAATCCCAATGGAAATACCAAATTAAATACACACACACATACACACACACACCCACCACAATGAATCACGACCAATATTCACTCTGTGTGAAAAATAAATATGTAAATAAATAAAATAAAATAAAATAAAATAAAATTATAATAACATCCACAATTTCAGTGACATTGCCTTTGGAACTCAAATGTGCTGTTAATATTTGGCAGAACTTCAAGCAGAGATCGTATTTTTAATATCCAAGTGATGTAAATATAAATGGGTTAACAAAATCTGATGCAATGCCATTGTGCAAACTGCCAATATCTCTCATAAGCTGAGCATTTTCTTTACTATGGCAAAGAAGGCCGCTAATAAAATTATTTTTCTTCTTTTCCTTGATGGATTCAATGGTTTCATTCAGGGAACTTCAATAGAGTTAAGACCATTCTATGAACACTAAGATAAGACATGGCCACGAGACAAAACCAACACAAAGCTATAAATATTTCCTCTGAGCATACCTGCAGAATAATCTGACCTTAGATTCAAATCTAAATATAATTGTAACTCAGAATTTAGTACGTCTGTATTTTTTTTTAATACAGAGTGCATGGGTAAAATGTGTGAGGATCATACCACATTGTGTAAACAGAATTAAAGCTTGAAAAGCTTTAGGGATGCCTGGGTGGCTCAGTGGCTGAGCTTCTGTCTTTGGCTTAGGGTGTGATCCTGGGGTCCTGGGATCGAGTCCCGCATCAGGCTCTCCAATAGGGAGCCTGCTTTTCCCTCTGCCTGTGTCTCTGCCTCTTTCTCTAATGGGTAAGTAAATAAAATCTTAAAAAATAAAAAAGAGAAAAGCTTTACCTAAGTCCAATTTTGTTAATTCCTATAATTTAAGTGTACTAATGGGTCTAATAACAAATAGTTTTGTAAAGAAAATTAGCACCTATGAATTTATCTTTGTGGTTAAATTACTTCTATATATCGGAACCATTTTATAAGCATATAACATTTTAGATGTGTCTCAAGATTTATTCATCACACTGTCAGTAGGAACTTTCTTTTAAAATTCTTTATATAGAATATCACAATAGTTGGTGATTTAGGAATATGTCAGAGATATTGTGGGTTTGGCTCCAGACCATTGCAATAAAGCGGATGTCACATTAAAGTGAGTCAAATGATTTTTGTTTTGTTTTGTTTTCCAGGGCATGTAAAAGTTATGTCTATTATATACTGCAGTCTATTAAGTGTGCAATAGCATCATATCTAAATGCAATATACATACCTTAATTTAAAAATAACTTTATTGTTGGGGTGGTTCAGCGGTTTAGCGCCGCCTTCAGCCCAGGGTGTGATCCTGGAGACCCGGGATTGAGTCCCATGTCAGGTTCCGTGCACAGAGCCTGCTTCTCCCTCTGCCTGTGTCTCTGCCTCTCTCTCTCTCTCTTTCTCTCTCTCTGTTTCTCATGAATAAATAAAATAAAAAAATCTTTAAAAAAATACTTTATTGTTAAAAATGCTAGCCATCAATGGTGCTCTTAGCAAGTCATAAACAGTGACCACAGATCACTGTTAACAAATCTAATAGTAATGAAAAAGGTTGAAATATTGCAAGAATTACCAAAATAAGACAAAGAGATACCAAGTGAGCAGATCCTGTTGGGAAAAATGGTGCCAGTAGACTTGCTTAATGCAGGTTTGTTATGAACTTTGAATTTGTAAAAAACACAGTATCTGTGAAGCACAATAAAATGAGGTATGCCTGTATAACAGTAAAAGAAGAGTCTCTTCCCTCTGGTGCTATGATTCTAAAATGTTAACATGCATGAAAACATATTTGGCTTTGACTATACCTTATGTTAAAACTCAAGAAACCAATACCTATTAAATGTAGATTTATTTTCAAATATTACTGTACGAAACCATTTGTAATCTGTTGACAATTATTTTTGCTGGAAACCCATTTGGGTGACTAAATTGAATCTAACCTTTGCAGTTAAATTTTTCAGCAGTTGCTTAATTTAGACCTAACAGAGTATGATTGTACAAAAACACAAGTCCCATTACCAAACAAAAATGAATTCAATCTTATACAAAAGATATTGCATAATTTGATCCTTAGGATTGTACAATTTGAGGTAGAAAAAAAATCACCTTTTTTGACTTATGTGAAAACTAGTTGTAGGGAGAAAATGGAATTTTAAGAACTGTTTGTAAACAAAACTTTAAAGAAGAAAGAAAATAGCAAATAAATAATGAAATTTACAATTAGATGTAAATAATAAAAAATATCCAGTGTTTAGTGGATGTATATTCCTAAACTTATTTCTACTCTTTGACCTTCCTAAGTGCATTCTGCACAGAACTTAGAAAGTTGATTATCTGTCACTAGAATTGAAGAGACTGCAAAGTGGTACAGAAGTCTTACTAGACTATGCCTGAAGATATTTAAACTCTGAATATTTTGTTAGGTAAAATTTCCTTTTCTAGTATGAATTGGAATTTTCTGCTAGCCAAAGATATCATGAGGATATTTAATTTGTTCTACTCTTTAAAATGTAGATTAAGAAAATCTTTTTTATCTGCTGTTTCATGTATTTTTAAAAATTACATTAGGAGGCATATTTTCCAAATACAAGTAATCTAATTCTAAATACTCAACATGTAAGATGAATTTTACTTTAACAATTAAATGCAGAAGTGTTTTAAAAATAGTCAATTATTCCTGATCAAAATTTGATCTGTGTTTGTGCCTCTTTTTAAACATGGTCCCATAATTACGAGTAGCTGTAAAAGAAATATTAGTTTATACGGAAGTCGGTGTCTTGCGACATGAAACACAAGTATCTTCATTTAAAAATTCAAGTTGTTTTCAGCTTACTCCTAAGACAAACCGATCTTTAGAAAATCAGAAATACTCAAAAATTAAATAAAAAGATCATTTTTAGACCCGCTTTTACCATCGAAAGATTAAACCTTATTTGATCTTTTCGCAATGGATTTATAAAAAATACTAAGAACAGGACATTACCAATTCTAAACCACTTTAAAACATTTATTTTTACTGACTACAGATTTTCACTTACAAACTTAAAAATATTTAGAAATTTGAAAATTTTAAGTAATGTTAGAAAGGCACATTTATTGAACTGGCTGTGCACGCCAGCAGGCCTCTACAACAAACTTGGCAATGCGTGTGGGTAGAGGAAGGCAAGAATAGAAGCAGTGGCTCAAGGCACCTTTGTAAATTAGCTCTTACTGGAATGCTTATCAGAAAAGTAAAGATTCTTCTTATTTATCAAGGCACTTGGGCATAATGATTAAATTTTCTTCAAAGGGTGAACTTGTACTGCCAACTAGGATGACTTGATATTATCACACACACACAAAATTGAGAATGAGCAAAATTCAAATAAAATAATCAAGAAAATCCACAGGATTATATATTTTTGCAAACTGACTTTGTCATTTCTTATGGTAAATATTAAAAATAAGCTATTTCCACTAAAAAGGTAGAATACAGTGTCATGAAGCTACAGCTACAATTCATCTAGACATCTGATATTATGTCCTATTATTCCCTTGTGTACACAGCAGAGAACTCAGCTCCCTGATATTATCTTAATCATCCATTTACGAGCATTATGAAAAATTGTTCAAATATTTGGACACTTTGATAGACTGGATTATCCAGAAAGAGATGTCAAGGCTTGACACACCTACTACACTTCCCAGGCCTGTCGTTCTTCTTAAAAACTCTCTGTTTTAGAGGTATAAACTTTTTTTTTTTTTTTGAGGTATAAACTTCTTAACACAGTGATTCCGAGGCCCAATGAATTAGAGTTGGCATATGAGTTTCACACAGATTCTTATAGTAGGTAGGTATTTACCAAACATATTAATGAAGCTTGAAAAGTAAGATACTTTTAAGGAGATTTACTATAGGCTGTGGGCAACATACTTCAAAGACAAAAGTCTTGTTAGAAATTATTCAGAATATAAAGCTCTAAATGTAACTGAAGATAATACAGATTAATTGCATGTGTGTATATTTGAGTTCTCAAAGTGTTTTGAGTCATAACATTAAATCCACCTAAGTAAAAGACTGGAAATTCTGAGTTTAAAGACTGAACTTTGGAATGACCCTCAAAACTATAAACAAAGTGAGAATATGGGAGAAAAAAGTGTAAGATTTTGTTCAATGTAACAAATCTATACAAATGAAAAACAACCCAAAAAGAAAACAGACTAAGATCATGAAACATTCAGTTCACAAATATGAAAACACAGATGGCCAACAAATACAAGAAATGCTGTTTAACTTTTGTAGTAATAATAAAAAAAAAAAAAGTTACCGTGAAATATTTTGCTTTACATTATCATTCTGAATTGGCTAACAGCTTAAACAAAATTTCTTATTCTTGAAGTATATGGAAATGGGCAGTCCTCCATACTGGTAATGGAAATGGAAATGGCACCAGGTTTTCTGGAGAGCACTCGGGCAAAATTTATCAAAATTATTTTAAAAATCTCTGCCCTTCTAAACATTAATTCCAATGAATTACAGATTTTCTTCAGAAAGTAACTGGATATATCAGCATATATAAGTTTGCTAGGATGTTTATCTCCAAGTTGTTTATGACAGAAGAAAACAAGAGGGGGTTAGGAAACAATCTACAACTTTTATGTGTATCAAGAGGAAATGCATTATAGTACAAACAGTGAAAGAATAAGACTCATTAAAATGATAATGCAAATAATTATTTGTGGATATGGAAGTGGACTATGGCATATTGTAAAATTTAAAGAGTAATCTGTAATAAGGTTACAAGGATTCCATTTTTGTTAAATTACTATGTGTATATGTCTAAAAAAATTGAGGGGATATGCAACACTTTTAAACAGACGATTTGTCTAAATAATAGAATTATATGTTGCTGTAAGTTTTTGATCCGTAATTTTTTCATTGTCTCAAAGAGACTTCTAACTTAGAAAATGTGCTATGAATAAACCTGTAGTTCATACAAAAATAAATAGAAGCAGATTTTCTCATTCTTTCATAGCTAAAGTATTGCCAAAGAAAATATTTTAATATAGGTTTTGTACTGGTAATATACGAAACAGAAGATTTGAATATATGGTTACAGGAAACCTGTAAGCAGAGTAAAAGAAAAAAATAAAATAAAACAGCAACAACAACAACCACAAAGCTATTTTCCAGACACCTTTGGTAAAACAGAATTTTAAAAGTAATTATTTAAATGTAAATAAATAATTCTTGTCTCCGTTTCCAAGGTGGATTTCAAATAGCACACAGTAAAAATCAAAATAAAAACACCCTCTTTTTTAAAAAGTATAAAACAAAGATGAATAATAGAGATTAAGGAGAAGAGAGAAAGAGAGATCTGAAAATGGGATTAAAAGTTATTCTAGAAAACAGGCAAATTGATGTAATTTCAATTTATCAGAAAATCAATTTAGCGAGCTTCTGATAAATCGAGGCCAAAACTTAATGGGTTATGTAAATCTCATGCTCTAATAAAAAGAGACATGAGTCCATAAAAAAAAATAAAGAAACATACTCTTCTGAACCCTGAGATAATATCATTACATCGAACATAAAATAGAGATCGAAAAAGAATTGTTGAACTGAATTTCTATATTCTCTATATTTGACTTTTATAATACTGGTGTCTGGAAGAAACGTAAGGCATTAATACTAACCTGTATCGATTTGAAGAGAATTAAGACCAGGCCAACTTTTTGTCACCTTAATTGATACAAATTTATGACTTAAGGAATGTAGAAGTTCAGGTTTTACTATTCGAGCCCCAATGTTGATAACTAGCAAGCACATAGATGACAGCCTGCCAATGGAAAGAATAGCAAAATATCCTAGAAGTCAAGTTTGTAGGAAACCTTAAAAACCTCCACCATTAATTTCAGCCATCAGAAGGACAATCATGCCAGGATATAAATTCAAAAGGCATTCAACTCTTTCCTAGTACTTTAAACATTAATTCAAAATATAACTAGGTATTGAATTTATACTAGCAAATCTTAAACCTTTGGTTTCTTTAAAAAGCTCCGACGAGAACCTAGAAAATATCTATTTGGAAAAATAAATTACTTTGCAATCCTTCGGCCTAAGAACTGGTTTTTAGCATGTTTTCACAGAAGAAACTAAAGCTAGCAATAGTATTCAAATATGAAAGAAGATAGGGGCTTGCGGTTCCACAGTGCAGTGGTTATCACGTCTGCTTTACACGCAGAAGCTCCTGGGTTCGATTCCCCAGTGGAACCAGATGCAGCTGCACTTCTTAAAAAAAAAAAAAAAAAAAAAAAAAAAGACATAAACTTTAACAACTATCTCCTTTCCGATGGTTCAAAACGTAATAAAAATATATCTAATTATGCTTATTGCTACGCATCCTAAATCAAAATCAGAGAGACAATATTGTAATTGGAAGGGGTGCCTCTGTCAAATGAATCCAGCTTGCAAGATTCATATTTTTCCCCCCACACGAGAAAAATAGCTTTGTCTACAAAAACTCTTATCGCAAAGTCTACTGGCATGAGCAGCCCTCGGCTGGGATTTGCGGTCCTCTGTGGGGTAAATGGGGCAGAGAGCAGGAGCCACTGCAGGCCTGCGGCTGCAAGCCCCTTCGGCTGCAAGGCCCTGCGGCTGCAAGGCCCTGCGGCTGCAAAGCCCTGCGGCTACAAGCCCTGCAGCTACAAGCCCCTTCGACTGCAAGCCCTGCGGCTGCAAGCGCGTTTGTAAGCCCTTTGGCTACAAGGCCCTTTGGCTGCAAGGCCTTTGGCTGCAAGGCCCTTTGGCTGCAAGCCCTTTGGCTGCAAGGCCTTTGACTGCAAGGTCCTGCGGCTGCAAGGCCCTGCGGCTGCAAGGCCTTTGGCTGCAAGCCCATTCAGCTGCAAGCCCTGCAGCTGCAAGGCCCTGCGGCTGCACGGCCTTGTGGCTGCAAGCCTCTGTGGCTGCACGGCCCTTCGGCTGCAAGCCCTTTGGCTGCAAGGCCCTTTGGCTGCAAGGCCTTTGACTGCAAGGCCCTGCGGCTGCAAGGCCTTTGGCTGCAAGGCCCTTTGGCTGCAAGGCCTTTGACTGCAAGGCCCTGCGGCTGCAAGCCCTTTGGCTGCAAGCCCTTTGGCTGCAAGGCTTTTGGCTGCAAGGTCCTGCGGCTGCAAGGCCTTTGGCTGCAAGCCCATTCAGCTGCAAGCCCTGCAGCTGCAAGGCCCTGTGGCTGCAAGGCCTTGTGGCTGCAAGCCTCTGTGGCTGCAAGGCCCTACGGCTGCAAGCCCCTTCTGCTGCAAAGGCCCTTTGGCTGCAAGGCCTTTGGTTGCAAGGCCCTGCGGCTGCAAGGCCCTGCGGCTGCAAGCCCTGTGGCTGCAAGGCCCCGCGGCTGCAAGGCCCTGCGGCTGCAGGCACCTGCGGCTGCAAGGCCCCGCGGCTGCAAGCCCTGTGGCTGCAAGGCCCCGCGGCTGCAAGGCCCTGCGGCTGCAGGCACCTGCGGCTGCAAGGCCCCGCGGCTGCAAGCCCTTTGGCTGCAAGGCCCCGCGGCTGCAAGCCCTGCGTCTGCAAGCGCGGCGGCTGCGCCCGTCCCGCCCTCCTAGGGCCTCTGGGCCAGGGCGATGGACAGCGGCTTGGAGCCCAGCACGCGGCCGTTCATCTCGGCCAAGGCCCTGGCGGCCTCGTCGGCAGAGGAGAAGCAGATGAGGCCAAAGCCTTTGCTCCGCCCTTCCTCCCGCATGATCTTGACCCTGCTGACGGCTCCGAAGCCAGAAAACTCCCTGCGCAGCCTGTCCTCGTCGACGGCGTCGTCCAGGTTCTTGACGTAGAGCTTGGCGCCCTGGGCCCTGCGGAGCCCGTCCTGCTGCCGCTGCTCGAAGGCCCGCCTGAGCTCCGCCTGCCGCTCCGCCTTCCTCTGCGCGCGGCCCACGAACAGCGGCTGCCCGTCCACCTGCCTGCCGTTCAGGGCCTCCACCGCCCGCCGGGCCGCCTCGTGGCTCTCGAAGCTCACGAAGCCGAAGCCGCGGGACCTGCCGCTGGCGTCGGTCATCACCTTGACGCTCAGGGTCTTGCCGTACTCGCTGAACACGGCCCTGAGCCTGGCGTCGTCCATGCGGCCGCCGAAGTTCTTGATGTACAGGTTGGTGAACTCGCCGGCGCGGCTGCGCAGCTCGGCCTCGCGGGCCTGGCGGCTCTGGAAGCGGCCCACGAAGAGCCTGCAGCCGCGGAGCTGCGCCCCGTTCATGTGCTCGATGGCGCGGTCGGCGGCGCTCTGCTCCTGGAAGTGCACGAACGCGTAGCCGCGGGAGCCGCGCTCGTCGCTCACCACCTTGGACGACAGGATCTTCCCGAAGGCCGAGAAGCGCTCGAAGAGGGCCTTGTCGTCCACGGAGCGGTCCAGGTTCTTGATGAACACGTTCCCGACGCCCGACTTCCGCAGGTGCGCGTCGCGCTGGGCCCACATGAGGCGGAGCGGCCGGCCCCGCAGCACGTCGAAGTTCATGGTGTCCAGGGCCCGCTGCGCGTCCGCCAGCCGCAGGAAGTTCACGTAGGCGTAGCCCAGCGAGCGGCGGGTCAGCAGGTCCCTGCAGATGCGGATGGACAGCACCGGCCCCGCCGCGCTGAACTTCCGGAACAGCGCGTCCTCGGTGACCTCGGCGTCGAGATCCCCCACGTACAGGGACGCCTGGCGGTACTTGGCGGCCACGTTCATCGCTCGGCTCCTCCCCCGCGGCCCCGGGGCGACTCCGGCGCCTCCTCCCGCCGCGCCCCGCTGCGGTGCTGGCCGAGCCCCCCGCGCGCGCGCGGAGCCTGCCCGCGGGGCCCGGGGATGGGGGGTGCAAGGGGGCGGCTCCTGCAGGGGAGGGCAACGGGCTCAGCTGGGGAGCGCAGGAAAGAGAAAGGAAAAAAACAAAAAGCAAGCTCCCTGCCTCCCGCGAGCAACCAATTCCGCCTCAGAAGGCCACTGAATTTTGCAGTCTGCGAGACGGGCTCCGGGGCGAGGGCGAGGGTTGGGGTGGGCGTGGGGGGTGCAAGGCGTTGCTTTGCAAGGGGCGGCCCGGCCCTCCGCAGTCGGAGGCTTCCCTACACGCACGCGGGTGGCTGGTTTCCGCATAAAAGCAGGCCTCTCCCGGGCTTGCTGCAAAGTTACGGGCGCCGCGGGGAACAACTCCACAAGTGGCGTTGGCGGCGGCTGCTCGGGGCGCGCGGGGCGCGGGCCGGACCCGAACCCGAACCCGCCCGGGCCGGGGTGTGCGAGCGCGCGGGGGCGGCGGCCTGCAGGGCCGGGGCCGGGGCCGGGGCCGGGGCTGGGGCCGGGGCTGGGGGCTCACCCGGGGCTGCGGCCGGCGGGGGACCCGGAACTCGCGCGCTCAACTTCCCGCTGCCAAGCGGGATGTTTGTCTTTTTAATATTTTTTTGGAGAGTGCGTGCCCTCCGCCCGCCCGGCCCGCGCACCCCCTCCCCGCGCACCCTCTCCCCGCGCACCCCCCCGCCCCCGACAGCTGCGCGGCCGAGCGGAGCGGGGGGCGGCGACCTGGGTGGAGAGAGGCTGGCGCTGGGAGTGGCCCCGGGAGCCCCCGCCCGCAGGCCCGCCGGCGGCCTGCGGGATCCCGGGCCTGCCCTCCCCGCCGGGGTCCTCCGAGGGCGCCGCTGCCCCGGGGTCGAGGCCCGACGTCCCGGCCCCCGCGCCGCGCTGCCAACTTGCTGCCGCGCGGCCCTTACCAAACCCGAGGCACACTTCTTTATTTCTATTATTATTCTACCCCCCTCCCCCAACCCCCCCCCCCCCCAGGGCCGGCTTTGCAAGAACGTGCATCTCAAGAAATCCGCGAACGTGCCCTTTGCAAAGGGAGCTTCTCCCTGAGTCTCTTAGGAACGCGTCGGGTTCCCTCTTAGAGACCCACGGCCGCCTCTGGGAGTCCGGGACCCTCGCGGCCCTGCTCAAGGGATCCCCAGGCCCCACGTAGGGCCCTTCAGAAATGGGTTTGCTCCACATCTACCGAATGTGTTGAACGTGGTATTTACTTAGCCTGAGGCTGGTTTTCGTGCCCAGAGACATGGAGAGAGAGTGCCCCTCACCTCCGAGACTAGCCTAAGGATTAACTGGATTGACAGGTTTGGAAAGGTCCAACCCAGTTCCTGACAGTCAGAGGTTTTTTTTGTTTTTTTTTGTTGTTGTTGTTTTGTTTTGTTTTGTTTTTTTGGCAATAATGACCTTATCTCCACTAGCATTTAAGAGATTGCTTAAGATTCTCGTAAGACTTTAAAATGTGGTGGATCAGTTTATAGAACGCTGATTTAGTGCTTTTCAGACTTCCATGGACATAGGAATCCTGCACCTGGGGGATCCGGTCTGAAAGCAGATTCGGATTCGGGAACGTGGAATGGACTGGAAATCCCATTCCTAAAAAGCTCCCGAGTGAGGCGAATTCTGTTGGTCTGTGAACTATGCTAAATAGCAAGGCTTAAAGCTAAGATGCCCCATAGTGGCGTCTTTTCTAATGCAAGAACTAAAAACACTATATTTCTCCTTCAGAAGATAATGATACTCTAACAGTTTAGTGATACATTAAAAAAAAAAAAAAACCACTAAAACTGGAGTGTGATTTTCATGATAAAATCCAAATTGCTTTTAACATATCTAAAATGGAATAATGGGTCCGTGATTCCTCCCCAATGCATCCCGACCAAGGGCTTCTGTTTTGTGAAACTTATGGTTACGTGTTGCTCCTATACTATTATTAGTTCAAATAAATAATCTTTTCTTTAACCATATCTTCAAGGCTTCAACTTATAAAAGGAAAAATGACCCGTTGTATAGTTGGTAGATACATCAATAGATATCAGCAACATTCCGGTACGTGCTTTGAAAATTCAGACACTATTTGGCATTATTTAAGGTAAATAAAATCATCTTTGCATTCAGAATTATCATTTTTTAAAGGAAATTTTCGATTATATATTTCATCATCACGTTCAGAATTATCATTTTTTAAAAAGAAAGTTCCTGATTATATATTTCTTAAGAATTTTGTCTCAAGACTTCTTATTTCTAGGAAAAATGCCCAAGATCACATTAGGCCTTTGTACAATAGTCATTCAGGTACCACAAGGTATCAAAATATTTCAAGAACTCACGGGCTTTTCATTTTACTTGATGTGATCTTCGCTCAACGTATTGTGAAGAGTGAGGAAGAGTTTCCAGATTCAGGATTTAGAACTATATTTTTTGTCTCTAATCAACTGTGTGCAATAGGTACAAACCTCAGTGTGTCAAATTACTACCAATCATGCTCCTTCCTGTTTATTCTACTCATTATACTGTTTTTATTTCTTTTTTATTTTTAGATTTTAACAAAGCAAGCGTTTTACGCATCTGTGATTTTTCCCTCTCTTTAATTCTCTAAATCTCATCTTTTTCTTTTGTCAGTTGTGTTCATTCACTAATTTCTTAATTTGGGTGGTCTTTCCACTTGCCCTGTTTTTCCATTCCAGCTGCCGCTGTCTTTGCCTCATTTCCTTGTGTATTATTGCGTGAGTTTTATTCATTCATCTTCTTTTGCCTAGATGCCAGTCCATCTATACGTCAGTCCATCTTGCATTTTGCTGCCAGAATTAATTTTGCTAACGTTTCTTCCATTGGATTTTAGTGAAAAATAACAAATGGCTTCCAGAACTTTGCAAAGTCAGTCCCATCCTCGGTACATAGATCTCTGTCAAGCTAGTCCTTCATCTGTTTTGCATGCACATGAAGTTCTTTTATTATCCAAATTTTGTCATCCTTCAGCTCCATTTGTGACATTTTTTTTTCTCTCAATAGTCCAGCTGACTGGCGTGGATTACTTCTTTAATGAAATAATTTATTTAACGTATCCATTCCACCCATGAAACTGATTTTGGCATGAGTTCATTGGCTTTGATGAACCTTGATGCAAAAAACGATGCCACCTATGATGTTGTCTTACACTTTCCTTAGCCAGTCGTTACAGCTGTGTGTGGTGTCGACTTGAGCATATTTCAACTAAGTGCCACTATTTGCCTCATTTTGAAGTAAGTTGTAATTTTGTCAAGCTTCTGTTTCTTTTAGCTCAATTGTCCCTTTAATGTACAGATTTGTTATGTGGATGGCTCACAGAATTAAGCGGGAAGAAGGTGCCGCTTCGCTTAAATGACAGGAAAACCGTCGATCTTTCTATTCATTGATATTGATATCAGCGCAGGTTGTTGCTTACTTTGGTATTTATTTTGGGAAACTGAATTGATAGCTATTTTGAGTATGAAAATGCATTTTAAAATAAAAATCTGTTGTAGTAATTAGACCAAAGTAGTTTCTGACATCTGTTTGAATCACTGCTCTGTTGTACTCAACAATTAATAAAATTTTCCTTATTTTTGCTCAGAATGATCTTCAGTGTCTTAATGAAAGTAATTACATGAGTTAAATTTCCTTTTATTAAATTTTGAAAGTGCCATGCTTAATATTTACTCCAAAGTATATTGTGTCTTTCAGATTATTTGGGTTGCATTTCATTTGACAATTATGCTCTCTTTCCAGTTTTAATTGCTTTTATATATATATATGTATATATACATATATTTGTGTATACATATATTTTTTATTCAAATATAGTGTTAACTTCTTTGGCATGAGGATTGTGATTTACATATCAGAGTTAACCTCCTCCACATGGGTCATACTGAAACATCACACACAATAAGCAATAAGCAATGTTTGATTACTACTAGATATTGATCAAAAGTTCAGTTCGATCCTAAATATCATTTATTAGTAAAATATCAGCCATCATTGCAATAAAACCGAAGAAGATAGCATCTTTCTGCAAAAGTCTCACAACTCTTACTAGGGGAAAAAAAAACAAGTTTATAACAGTGTGAAATCAATAATCTGAAATAGATAAGATGGAAATTTAGCACAGAGGCATATGCACCATTCTGTCTAGGAAGGTTAAAAAAGCCTTTGCAGAGAAGATGGGGCATAAAACGATTTGGGAGTCTTTTTATGAATCCCCGGAGAACTTAGGGATAAGGAAAGTTAGTAGCAACCAGTATCCATTTAATATTGTGGGAATACAAAGTGTGAAGAAGGAAGTGGCAGGAATTGAGGCAAGAGAAGACGAAGGCAATAAGCCAGAGTGCCTCACATGCCAGGCTAGGATACAGACCTCATTCTGAACGGGAGCTATTGGAATAATTGATCAAAGTGACATGTTAATGGAACATTTCAGAAAGGTAATGTGAAGATAATATGAAGTCGCGGAGTCACGGAAACAGGAAGCAGGAATAATGGAAAGAAGCATAATCATGAACCATTTTGAATATGAAAATGCATTTTAAAGTAAAAATCTCTCATCATAAGTACACCAAAGAACTTTCTGAAGTCTTCTTGAATCATTGCCTGAGGTAGTTGATCCTTTAGAATAGTTCTAGAAACTGAGAATATGGTGATTATTGAGACAACTGGTGGTGAAACACATTAAAGCTGCAATCTGACTGCCCTCAGATGGGTGCCCAAAACCCTTTCATTTTTGTCATTGTTCCTTCCCTACTTCACTTCCATCCTTGCTCCACATGAACTCTGACTTCATCTTAGGTTTGTCCCATATGACCAAAGCCTAGAAAACTGTTCACTCTGTAGTCTTAGATCCTTCGGAGTTCCTTTCTCCAAAGCAGTAAGACTTGTTCTCTGTCATCAGTGCTGATCATTTCTCATAACATCAATCCATTGTATTATTATGCCAAAATCTCAACCTCACCAGGGGTAAAGTTAAGGAAGAACAGAGGGATCTGAAAGGGTCAGAACATACCCTTTGGCTAGCTCGCTTTTCTTAATGGAACCCATGTGCCGGTGCAAAAGAGAATCTTTTTGTGGTTTGACCGTGATGAAGAGAGAGGGATTGGAGGCTACTTACTAGCTTACTCTTCATACCAGGAAGGTCTACCAGCTTTCACAGAGACATTCATCTCCTTACTGGTCATTCACACAGAGATGACTTTCTGACAGCCATTGTGGGCAACTGTCATCTACTTTGGACAGAGATCTTTTTTGCTCATCGTTCTAGTTTTTACTCATCTACACTGCAGCCCTTCGCATTAGTCAGTCAGATTCCTACCCAGAAGGCAGTGTCCCAGTTTCCCTATATAGGCTTAACCTCTGTACATTAAGATATATGGAAGTGAGGCGGTAGAAGACATGGTCCAAGATTGACAGGGTTACTGGGAATCGATCTTTAGGCGTTGGCGGAATTTTCCTTCTCATTCTCCTTCACTCCTTCATGAATACCCCTAAAGGGGTACCTTACTAAGTAACGTGAGCAGGCTGTTACCAGTGTAGAGTGGATGATTATTATCTCCCCCTGGCCTGTGCCAGGCCTACTTCTGTAATTGGGTGAAAACATTCTGTGATGCAACAATTTTCTGCCTAAGCGTAGTTTCTCGCTATAACTAGCAAACTCAAATACTCAAAATGCCTTCTAGTGATAAGGTTCCTTTCCTGTAGTTTGCTAACTTCTGTCTTCAAAGTAAATTCTTTTCCTTAGGTAGCAATTCCTGCGATCTCGCCTAGGTGTGTTCCTGCATTTCCTGATACTTGCTATTCTGTCAAACTGTCAGAACTAATCAGTTGGCTTAGGAACTGCCCTATTTAGATATTTGCTATGTCATGTCCTCCTTATTCGATCCCATTACTACATACAAATGAGCCACAAACAGGCTCATTATGGTATTTTTTTTTATTTTCTGTCACTGCTTCCCCCCACCAACACACACACGCATGCACTCCACACCACCATCACCGTCTCTAAAATGTAAATTCTAGAGGGCAAACACTGTATTTGACTTAGTCACCACCATATTCTCTCTTTTTTTAAAAATTTTTATTTATTCATGAAAGACACACACACACAGAGACAGAGACATAGGCAGAGGGAGAAGCAGGCTCCATGCAGGGAGCCCGACATGGGACTCGATCCCAGGACTCCAGGATGGCACCGTGGGCCAAAGGCAGGCCCTAAACCATTGAGCCACCCAGGGTCCCACCACCACCATATTCTCAATGCCTAGAATAAGAGCTAGCATGCAGTAGGTTCTCAAAGCATATGTTTCGAGTGTCGGTAGACAATTATTATTCACAGACCTCTTAGTTTCTGCACAGCTTGTCAATAAAGGCACTAGAGTTTAAATTATGTTTCAGACAGCTTTGAAAGATAGAGATAGTGTTCCTCTCTGAAGCAAAGTGCAGGTTTATTCACAGCCTAGCAAGACAGAGGTACCGTCTCTCTTTGGAGCATGAAACAGGCATGTTAAAAAAAAAAAAGAAAAAGAAAAAGAAACAGGCATGTTTCCTCTTCATTATGAAGCATTTAGGTCTTCTAAGCACTGGGTTGCTCTCCTTTTAGGGAACTTGCTATGGGGTGTTGGTGTCACCTGGATGTTCACACATCACCATATGGGGAGTTTGGGCTTGCAGTACTGTTACACACACACACACACACACACACCCTGCTATTGTGTTTGCTATTGTCATTACTATGAATAATAAAGTCTTCGTCTCTCACCCAGAAACATGGTTTATTTTACCCACCGTTTTCCCTAAAATGGTGACAAGCTAAACTTGTAGCTTACAAGTGAAGGTGAAATCTCAGATTCTCCATAGTTTTTGGCAGTTTTAGTGATGAGAATGGAATACTGACATAGCCATAGCTCTATAGAAAGGAAGGCTAAGAGCCTCACAAATGGATTAGTGGGATTTGAGGGAAGTCTATGAGTTTCAGCAGCAAAAAGCATTGATCAAATAATACCATCTATAGGACAAAAAAAAAAAAAAAAGGCTCCTCAGTTTCTTGGCTGTTAATGGGAGGAATTGGGCAGGTCACTTCAGGGTAACAGTAGGGAAATAGATATAAAGTCAACTGCCCAGATGGCGCCCTGGCTGTTAATTTCTTGGGGAGGCAATTTCCTCACTAATCTGGTAATCAGCCTCACGTCCGTCCCTTTGAAACAACTAATACTAAAATTAATCCAGGGCTGGCACACTGTTCTGATATTTTTCAGACAACAGTTGCAAGAACTTGTATCTTTGCTGAATGTGAAAAGAAGGAAATTCATATAAGCTGCTCTTATAGTCCATCATACCAACCTCAGAGTCATTTGAAAACAAGAGTAAAGGATCTCAAGTCGTGTGTGTGTGTGTGTGTGTGTGTGTGTGTGTTTGTTTTTCAGCAGGTACTGACTACTAGAAAACAGCTTTGGCTTCCCAGATTTTCCTGAGACAGAAGAACTCTTGTGGGAAACTGTCAATGACTAATTGACCAGAATTCATGCTCTTACTGCTTTGATGGCACTTGAGGAAGATAAGCCACTGGAGAATATGTTATTGATTAAATAAATTGTATACAAATTCTTGCAGTAACCCCCTTTCTACTATTTTGCAAAAGTCCCCTAGCTTCTATGTTAAAATAAGGTGAAAGTGAAGGCCTCAGATTTATCGCTTTAGAAAAGCTACTATGCTGGGGATCCCTGGGTGGCTCAGTGGTTTAGCACCCACCTTCGGCCCAAGGCGTGATCCTGGAGTCCCAGGATCGAGTCCCACGTCAGGCTCCCTGCATGGAGCCTGCTTCTCCCTCTGCCTGTGTCTCTGACTCTCTTTCTCTGTGTCTCTCATGGATAAATAAAATAAAAAATCTTCAAAAAAAAAGCTACTGTGCTAGGAGGTAGGCCCACATTGGCTGAAGTACACAAGCCCAGCAGCCCCAGTTGCAAATACTTTGGCTGTGGCTGTTAAATAGGTGTCCTCCAAGACCGAAAGAGATGGTGGTAGTCATTAGGAACATACCTCCTGAGAGATCTTCGAGCAGGCTAAAAGTACTGGAAATTCATTTAGTTGAAACCCAGGCTGCTATCACTCCACTTGAACGTGATAACAAATGTAAAGCCTTATTTTATGGAAGGTGCTGTTTTCCTTATATGCAAACCCCAATCCTTTTCTCCTCTTCTACCTCCACCTTAATCACTTTCATGAGAAAGATAATTAATGAGTAGCCCAAGTCTCCCCTGTCCCCAAAAGGGAAACCAGATATCAAATGGGGCCCTTCAAGCATGCTGAAGTATTTTAGGGGAAGGGAGAGAGTCAAATTTCAATGGCTTTATTGATGCCCAAGTCACAATCCTACTTGCTCCTTTGGAAGGAGGGAGTGCCCCAATCCAACTGAAAGGTTTGGGCATTATTCATAGTAGGGAAGAAAAGCTGAATGGACCTTGTGGGTCATTAAGTGGTGACAACACAATATACTGTTTCTTTTGGTTTTACAGCTGGATTTACACTAGGAATTTAGGTGCCAAGTGGACATTCCTACCAATTTGGCAGATTAAAGACAATCCTCTTCGGGAGCACTGCCCTTTGGACATAAATAGCTTTTTCTTATTGAAACATCTGGGACTCTCCTATAAATGTCCTTGTTAAGGGAGGGTCATTGACTCATGGGATTGATAACCATCAAGGTCATGATTGAACTTGCAATTCTCTGATTGCCATCAATGCTGTGTGAATCCATCATTATATTTTATATTTCCTAACTATGTTTCCGATTTAGGAAAGGTCACACTTCTTTGAGTTTTACCCAGTCCTGGAAGCCTCTGTCAGGGTTGTCCTCTCCTGGAGCAGTGCACATACCACGACACATGCACCAGGTTATAGTGTTACTGTTCAAGCTCAGCCTGCACCATTGTGACTATACCATTGTAGCCCCAGAAGCCAAAATGTCTTATTTTTGTGTTTATTTTTTTTAAACCAAGAATATTTAGTTTGACCATGGAATCTATTTTTTTCCACAAAGCCACAAAGCAACGTGTTGATATTCATAGTGTTCAATGTGTTTTCCAGAGTCTGCACTATCCACAGGTATCCGGTGTTATGGAGAATTAGAATGTCCTTCTCAAAAATCAACTCAAAATGATTCTGACTCTACTTTCTTCAACTCCTCTTGGTCCAGATCTTTTATATCTATCTATCTATCTATCTATCTATCTATCTATCTATCTATCTATCATCTATCATCTATCTATCTCTATCTTTTTATTTATTTTTGGTCCAGATCTTTTAGTCAGAGATTTTAATCACTGAATATGGCTGTCCACAGCAAGTGATCATCTCATTTGGCCACTTCCTGAGAAATGATCAGGGTCGACGGGATGGGTTTTTTGGCCGAGTATGAATAGTTGGCGTTCTGCTCCATCCCTTCCTGACCATGCTGGTGTAACTTTCCCTTATTGTTATCATCAGGCCGCATGGACCAGTTAATATACCCTCCAAGTGGTAGCCTGTCCAAAAGGAATTCAAGGGTTTCAAACTCTCTTCTAATGCAGCTACTTGGATATCCTTCTTAGGCATATTTTTAGACCATAAGAATAATGACATCGGCAGCCCAAGTGGCTCAGTAGTTTAGTGTCACCGTCAGCCCAGGGTGTGATCCTGGAGACCCAGGATCGAGTCCCAAGTCGGGCTCCCTGCATGGAGCCTGCTTCTCCCTCTGCCTGTGTCTCTGCCTCTCTCTCTCTCTCTCTCTCTCTCTCTCTCTCTCTATCTCTCAGGAATAAATAAATAAGATCTTAAAAGAAAGAATAATGACATAATGGCCATTTATCAATTGAACACTATCCTAGTACTAGTAGTATTCAGCAGTACAATACTCACCAAGTCCCTTTATCGTGGTCCATGCCAACCAAAAGAGGGAACATTGTCTCTCAGGTACTTGACCTTTATGGATAAAAAGTCTGGGTGCAAATAGAAGATGATTGGGAAATGAATCAAACTACAGATCTAGAAATGGGACACAACAATTTTGTGGCAAAAAAGGAAGAGCATCAACCTAAGTACCCAGCAAATATCTGGGACTCCAGGACATATGGTGAAGGGACAAACGTCAATCATCTCTGCCTTTCAGAATCATCCCAGACGCTTGCTCGTGAAGAAAAACACCCTGGTGTGCTGCTTCCAAGGTGTGGAGAGCATTTTAAATGTCATTGACTACTTTGTCTTCCATCTCCTATCACGTGGCTCTGACCGTGATTCAAATGCCATTACCCCATTACCCTTAAACTCATTGTAAAGACTGTTGAAAACAGCAAGAGATGGTCTTGGCTCCTGTACTTCCTGTGTGAAACAACTGCCACCATCTCAGATGTTTTCCCTACTCCCTTTTCTGTGACGATCATTCAGTCATTCCACGTAGTAGATGAATGCCACAGACCAGGAGAATGGGTTGGACTGGCTGTTGCCAGACAGTTCCTCAGAAACATAACAAAACAAACAAGCAGACAAAAACCTGCTTTTTGAACTAAATTAGGAATGCTAAAGATGCACCAGCTAGAGAGGAGGACACATCAGTGGCACTGTCAACCTGTGACCCTGACTGATGTAAATCCCATATAAGGTCACAAAAAACTTTAATGACACTCTTTTTCCTAGAGGTACTATGTGGATCTGTGGGATTGTTTTTCTGTTTAGAAGACTGGCATTCGGGCAGCCTGGATGCCCCACCCTCCCCCGGTTTGGTGCCGCCTTCATCCCAGGGTGTCATCCTGGAGACCCGAGATCAAGGCCCACATGGAGCTCCCTGCATGAAACCTGTTTCTCCCTCTGCCTGTGTCTCTGCCTCTCTCTCTCTCTTCCTCTGTCTCTCATGAATAAATAAATAAAATCTTTTTTTTTTAAAGAAGATTGGCATTCACTTGCCTCTCCCCTGAAAACATGGTATCTTGCACCTTAAAAATGGTCTTAAGAGACCTTCATGTGCTTAAGGAAATAACATCTGTATATCTCATAGCTGTCAAAAGACCGCGGAGTGTTCTCCAAAATGAAGAAATTCATGGATTTTTTTCCCAGAGGATGAATGATTTGAAATTTATATGCAACCTAGGGACGATTATCCCTGTATCATGAGTCATCTGATTAGAACTGGTGGTATGACATTTGTTCCTGACTTTATCTGAAGTGATTAATTAACAGTATTTTGGCCCTGGAAGACACTCAGGTCAGCTTCAATTCACTTTTCCAAGTTTGTTAATGATAACAGAATTATCCAGACTTCATCCTTCCAAAAGCCAAGGTACTTTCTGTATAATCATGTGTACATCCTACCATACCAGGATTAGTACTCAAGCCAGATGGAGAAAAATAAGAAGTCATTCTCCATCTAAGGTAGAGCTGATGGTTTATAGGAATTGTTCAGTTGATTGGGTCTAGAAGTGTGGTATAAATGGTTGAGAGTAATATTATAAGTTTATCTCAGCTTGTTGTTTGGAGTCCTGTTGGTAGCAGCCTTAATATCAATAATAAATATGAGACAAATTGAGTGGATCTGTTCCAGCTTCTGTTGGTTAGAGTGGCCAATCTACTCTACCATGATCACTCAGAAGACAAGATGGTCTAGAAGAGATGGATATTGATAACGAGTGACTTTCCATGGGTCTTTTGTGTCACTGAATGAAATGTGAGGAACGGCACTATCACCGTTCCAAACTTTTCAAGGATGTTTATATAGTGAACAGCCTTGGAAGATAGAGATGGTGTCTCTATCCAAGGCAAAAAGCCAGCATTCTTACTGTCCTTCATAAAAGATATCAGCTCTCTAAGCTCAAATTTCTCCCCCTTTAATGAAAACTATTCAATATTTAGGGATCAGTTGACTCTTTTCATATAACCCTTTGGTAATTGTGCTTCGGGAACGAGCAGAGGAAAATGTTTACACTCCAGCCACTGCTAGTACGTTGAGGGGTGAAGTCCTTTGTATCTGATCCAGGGATTTGATGTCTTTGGCAGCATCCATGAAATGCGGATGATAACTTGGGAGTAGGGTACTTTGCAGGTAGGGTAAAGTCAAAGCCTTCACAGCTGTTGACACTGAACAAATACGTGAGTTAAGGATAACCTCCTTTCCTGAATTTTTTTTTTTAGTATTTTAAAAAAAAATTTTTTTTTATTTATTTATGATAGTCACAGAGAGAGAGAGAGAGAGAGGCAGAGACACAGGCAGAGGGAGAAGCAGGCTCCATGCAGGGAGCCCGACGTGGGATTCGATCCCGGGTCTCCAGGATCGCGCCCTGGGCCAAAGGCAGGCGCTAAACCGCTGCGCCACCCAGGGATCCCTCCTTTCCTGAATTTGGAGGAAGACATCACTAACCTCACTGACATTCTTTTTTCTTTCTTCTCTGTTACCAGTCAGTATACCTCTTATACCTCTGCCGTCTCACACTGCACTCAGCACCACTTCTCCATCTTCACTGGCCCAACTGTGATGCGCTTAAATGCAATCAGTAAGGCTGCAAGCTGCCTGGGATGTGGCCTTTAGCCCATGTCTTTTGTAAGTTCTCCATTTTGAAAGTTTCCATGGGTTTCCTTAGCCCTCTTCCTTCCTAATGCCCTTAGCAAAATTAGCATTAGCCTCGCAACAAAATTGTAAACAACTTGGATTTAGAGTACATTTTTGGCATTTTCTACTCATCAAAAATGTACTGAGGAATATTTTTTAGCCTGTCCACCACAGCATGAGAAAAAGCCTCTAAAGTCTCCATAATCTTGTTTTTCAGGCTCCGGAACATTTCACTTTGGTCTCCAAACTCAAACACTGCTACATGAGCTCTATAACCATCCTGGGCTTTTATGACGTGAAGGTATTGAGGAGATTCTGAATTGTTTATATTATTTCCTTCCTAATACTGAAAGCTCATGGTCTCTTGGTGGATGGAGTATAATTCAGGATTGACTGGAATTATTCCTTAATTTCTCTCTCTCTCTCTCTCCACACACACACACACACACACACACACACACACACACACACACACTGGAATATTATTTAGCCATAAAAAAGAACAAAACTCTGCCATTTGTCATGATTTTGTTTAGAGTAACATAATGTTAATTTTTAAAAAATATTTTATTTATTTGTTCATGAGAGAGAGAGAGGCAGAGACACAGACAGAGGGAGCAGCAGGCTCCATGCAGGGAGCCCGATGTGGGACTTGATCCCAGGACCTCAAGATCATGACTTGAGTCAAAGGCAGACGCTCAACCACAGAGCCACCCAGGTGCTCACATTATGTTACTTTAATATTTCATTCTTAAAGAGCCTGCTCCCCCAGGGATGAGGAGAGGAAGAACAAGGGCTTAAAAGAGACAGAGAGCCTAGACAGCCACACCATTATTTGGATAATTACCAACGATGACCTGAGTTAAGACAGCGGCATTGGGAAGTAAAATAGCTTAAAGTTGTTATATATACAAGAGATCAAACTGACATATAATCTGAATTATGTTTTTTTCTAAAATTACTCTAAGAAAATGTTAGTATTTAACTACTAAAAGCAACTATGTGTTGCATATCATTTACTCCACCCAAACTGTACATTTCTATATAAAGTATTGAGCACAAGAGAAGAGTACAACAGTTACTATTTTTTTTAAAATATTTCGTTATTATCAGTTTTTTATACTCTTACCTATTCATTTCTGCCAGCAGTTGCAAAGGGGAGATACATTTCCCATCATCTTAGATTTGGCTATCATATGCAGAAACTTTTTATAAGTTGTCCAGTACAGTAGTCCCCACTTATTTATGGTTTTGCTTTCCCCGGTTTCAGTGACCCACCATCAACGACAGTTTAGAGGCAGAGGATCCTTCTTCTGACTTAGCATTAGAAGCTCAATAGTTGCCAAACATCACATCACAATGCCTATGTCATTCACTTGACTTCATTTCATCTTGGAGGCCTTTTGTTAGCTCACATCCTCACAAGAAAAAGAAGGGTGAGTACAGTATAAGATATTTTGACACAGAGAGAGATACCACATTCATTTAACTTTTATTACACTATATTATAATAATTACTGTGTTTTATTATTAGCCATTGTTAATCTCTTACTGTGCCTAATACACAGTTTAAACTTTATCATAGGTATATATGTATAGGAAAAATATAGTATAAATAGAATTTAGTACTATCTATAGTTTCAGGCATCTCCTGAGAGTCTTGAACTGTATCCCCCCTACAGATTAGAGGACACTACTGTAACCAGACTAGAGGAGAGTGAGGATTTCAATCTGTGTGTCTCTAATTGCCAAAAACATGTTCTTTCTGTTGGATAGATAACATTAAAGTTAAATATATTTTTGATGTCTCTGTAAGCATGTCTGTGTCTCTAACTTTTCATTGAGATTCGATTGAGATGTAATGTTGTATAAATTTAAGATCACAACAACATGTTGATTTGATGATACATTTATACTGCAATATGATTACCATGGTAGCATTAGCTAACACCTCTATTATGTCACATAATTATCATTTGTTATTTCTTTCCTGTAGTGAGAACAGTTATGATCTAGTTTCCTACCAACTTTGAAGTTTATCTTATATTACTGTGACTGTAATCTCCGTGTTGTCCATCTCTAATTTTTTTAACTACAACTAATTTACTCTAGTAGGCATTTTGAAAACAAAAGCCAATAATAACAAAGCTTAAAGAAACTTTCTATTTCCATCATCACTCAAATTTGTTTTCCCACTTGTTGACTCATTCCAGTAGCCATTTATGATATCTAGTCTTCATTCTTTGTGCCTTTACTCCTGGTATATCTTTAATTGACCTTCCCTTTATATCTCGCTACTACATCTCTTCCTCCCCTCAGCTAACTAATTAAACAATTTGCAAGACCATAGTGTGTGAGTTCCTAATAGACAATGTGTCAAGGAGACACTGAAGACAAATGCATCAACAGGCCATGGATGAAGTGTCAGGGGATTATGGGAAGATGTACCACTTTGACAGACAGGGACTTTGAGCCAATAAATCCCCCAGGGATCTCCTTGACCCTCTGGAATTTTCACACAGACACAGCTAAAACCCTCTCCAGCTGTTCTGTTCCCAGAAGAGATACAGGCTAATTTTGGATGAACCACAAAAAAAAAAAAAAAAAAAAAAAAAGAAAAAGAAAAAAGAAAAAAAAATCCTCTCCTCAGGAAATTTTTGGAGGAGATGATCCAGAAGGTAACAGAATGAGAGAAAAAAATGATATTGAAAAATGTTATGTTCAGAAATAAAATAAATAGACCTGGAATCATATTAGGTCAGTCTGAGGAAAAAGGTTATTTCTCTAGTAATGTAAGGCTAGTCATCTTTATGAATTTTTTCTATAATTAATTTTTTGCATTTGTGAAGGAGAGATTGTGACACATGTATGAATGCCAGATTATCTGATATAATAATGAAAGCCAACAGTTACTCTGTGCTTACTATAAGCCATATTCGATTATATATATGAATTATCCCCTTTAATTTTTATAAGACAGTATGTGGTAGATACTATTATTAACTTCATTACAGATGAAGCCGATGAGCCACAGTAATTTAATAACTTGCCTAAGGTCATATGGATACAAACCTAGAGAGCCTGACTCTATGGTTAGTTCTTGGCTTCATTGGTGAGGCATGTTGTAGAAGTAAACCTTTTACTTCAGACACCCCTGAATGGTAATTGTGAGGCTGTTTCTGGAAAGGTAGTGGAGTGAAGGTGTCTACTCTGTCTCTGGTTTCCTCCGGTAGCTCTTCTTTGCGTTGTAGCCAATATTAGTCAGTAGGCTCTGACTCAAACACACATTTAGTTTACCTTTGTGCCTACAACCCTCTCCATGCGTCTCTAACACTTTTTAATATTCTGGCCTCCTTTATTTGAACTGGGTATTACTCCAAACACTGGTGAGCCACTGAAGGATTTCCCTTGCTCTGAAGACACCGCCCCTCCACTCTCTACCCACCTCCCTCTCTCTAGCTCCAAATACTTTGCACACCATTCCCTTAGTTTCAACCTTACCAACATTATCCTCATCCCCATTCCTAATACAAAATGCAAATTAGGCAGGGGCAGACATTCAGCCAGCCTTCTTACAGTGCAGGAGAACTGGGTGGTTAGAAGACTTAGATACACAATTTCTGTTGGCAGACGTTCTAAGCTATGACAACTTTTTATTGAACTGGAGTTTTCATTGATTTTTTTTTTTTTTTTTTGCTTTATGTCGTGTGAATTTTATTTATTTATTTTTTAAATTTTTTATTTATTTATTTATTTATTTATTTATTTATTTATTTATTTATTTATGATAGTCACAGAGAGAGAAAGAGAGAGAGGCAGAGACATAGGCAGAGGGAGAAGCAGGCTCCATGCACCGGGAGCCCGACGTGGGATTCGATCCCTGGTCTCCAGGATCGCGCCCTGGGCCAAAGGCAGGCGCCAAACCGCTGCGCCACCCAGGGATCCCTGTCGTGTGAATTTTAAAATGTCCTCAACAAACCTCTATTCTCTCACCAATATAATTTGTCTTTAAAAACATTTCAATCTTTTACTTCTCTAGTAAACTACAACTTATTTTGTCTTTCTTTGTTGATTATTAGTAAGTACTTTTTTTTATTGATACACTTTAATCCTTTTATGGGGATTATTCATTTTGAGTGGTGTTTATTTTCTACTCGCTTCAAACACACACACACAAAATCCATTTCTCGATCATAGACTTACCTCGTTCTGTAGAGTGCAGTGCGATTTGTGGGGAAGATGTAAAACTCTTTCAGTAATTTTACTCCCAAAGAAAAATTCTCTAGTGGTTCCTATCATATTTCTCTTTCTCTAATAGACCTTAACATTACCTCTCCTTCCTCTGTCTGTGCACCATATCTTATGTCTCATGTGAGTGATATTAAGTGTTTTCTGTAATAACAATTCATGTGGCTCTTATGAAGCTCACAAGTGCTACTAAAAAATTGCCACTGTTATTTTGAAAATCATAGTCTAATTGTTATAGTTGATATTTGTCTTTTGTTTAGCACTAAATGGTAACCAAATTGATTTTTTTATTTTTTCTTCTAAGAAACATTAAATAGCCTTCATGGCTTATTTGTAGTAATAGTAGAACAAGCTAAAAATAGGACTTATCACAGGACATATATGGAAGAACAAGGAAATTTGGCTTGGAAAACAGGAAGTTCATGGAGAATGTCAGAATTATTTTGAGAAGTCGAGTTCTAACAATCTCTTTATGTTAAAGAGCAGGACTAGTAACATTTATTTTGAGAAGTCGAGTTCTAACAATCTCTTTATGTTAAAGAGCAGGACTAGTAACATTATATAAGGGGCATTTCAGCATAATCTGGGTATTCATTAAAAATAAGAGGAGTTTAAAAATGAAAATTCAGGGTTTTTGAAGTAACAAGTTGAAGTATTCAAGTAGAAGCGATATGAATACACAGCAAAAGTGTGATAAAGAGGATTACTTCTTGGGAGGCTGGAATAGATGATCACTAAATTTATTCCTATTTTAATATTTATGGTATATTTATAATTTTATGGAAGCATGACATTAAAGAATTAGAATAGGTGCTCAAAATATGTAATAATTTAATTCAACTATATATAGGAATGTTTCATGTCTATTGGATGTTTGAGTAATTATAGTAGAGAGATATTTTAAAGAGAATATGAGGTAATCAGTACATATTGTTGTTTATTGTTAATTCCTTGATATGATTTTTCTATATCCATAGTCTTTTCAGTAAACTACAGATGCATATTCACAGAGTTTCTTTTAAAGACTGATAAAAGCAACAACACTAATAACTATCGTTAAAATTGAAATACAGCAACAAAATTTTATTTCCACTGTTTTCTTCACTTTTACATACACCAGGGAGGAATGCCAATATCTATAATTCTCAGAACCTGCATTTAAATATCTTCAGATTACCTGAGTAAATATTCTACTTGATTTCTGCAAGGGCAATTAGTATAATTCTTCCCTCAAATATACACTCTGGGTTTAGAAGACTAAAACTCTACAAATCTATATGCATATATTTTTATGCACAGATGTTTATGGATTATATATAGCTAAATGTTTGTATGTGTATTTTTTATGTTGAAGGGAGTAAAAATATATAGGAAATGTACAAGCGTGTCTGAATGTCAAATCCTCCTTTATTTGAGGATATGCTATTTCAGGTGATTTTTGATACATATGTAAAATGGTAGTAATCAACTAAGATATGCTTTCAACAAGTGTTTGCTTGATAGTTGCCAAGCATTATATAAAATGCTGGCGGGGCGGGTAGGCGGTGAGCATGATGTTAGATATAGTTCTTAAATACTGCTGAATACAGCATAGTGGAAGGAGGGAAGCAGACATGTAAATATCTAAATAAATAAGTTACAATAAAGCAATGCATATATCTTCAATATTAGTGCCTATCATTCATTCCCAATTGGTAATAGAAGTCTTCTTTTTTTTTTTTTTAAGATTTTATCTATTTATTCATGAGAGACACAGAGAGAGGCAAAGATATAGCCAGAGGGAGAAGCAGCTCCCTGCGGGGAGCCTGATGCAGGATTCAATCCTGGGACCCCAGGATCATGCCCTGAGAAGAAGGTAGACACTCAACCACTGAGCCACCGAGGCATCCCTGGGAATAGAAACTTTCATTTGTTTTCATCTTTTATAATCACACCCAGGGCTTACTTGAGTGATCTAGGTAAAGTGAATGTCTAGGAAATACTGTTGATTTAATGAGCAGCTAAATTGTTAAATTACCAATGTAATATCTTTGTATTCAGCAAATTGGTTAATCAAAATAAATAAAGCATAGTTTTGATTGGTTAATATATTGCGTATCTCTTGGTAGAAACAGGTTATTGAAGAACAGCACTTAGATTTCCCATGTAAGAATATCTGCTTTGAAATACAAAGTCCATAAACTATGGACTGGAAAAGAATTGTGAGTAATTTGTTTCTCATAAATAAGAAAATGAAAGTTTCTTACGTGTAGCAAAGACATGTAAATGTATTTGGCTTATTGACTTACAGAAATTGATATTGGCTAGGAAATAAATTATAAATACCAAATATTATTTTTCCTAATGCCACAGAAATCTTTTCTTCTCTGGTATTCTTCTCAACCCAGTGAAATTGTTTCTTCTTACCCACCTGATATTTATTTAATAAAGATATTAAGGGCCCCAAAGACTAATTGAAAAGTAAAGTTAGAAGTAATTTATTTGGGAGAGTGATGAAAACTGTGGCAATTAAAATCTATAATTTCCCAAACAACTTAATTAAAATGTTTTTTTCCCCCAAATTATAAAGTGTTTGTTCAAATAGGCAGGTTTAAAATATCCATGGAATACTGGAGATAGGTGAATTAAATCCATTTTTCTCAACCACTGACTCCTTGGAGCTCTGAAAGTTTGACATCCAGCTCAGCATTTGTAAGCTGAGTCACCATAGGCAAGTCACTTCATTTCTTTATGTCTCACTTTCTTAATTTGTAAAGCTAGGTTGCTGCTAGCATGTCCTAACTCATACAATAAGGTTGGTATATACGAAACATTCAATATATCTACATATTTATTTTAAAAATTATTCCCTCTCTCTACATGTTCTCAGTGAAAATCTAGCCACATGGCAGTTGAATACAAGGTCTAACAATCTGCTGAGTGGCTGGTAGGCGGAGCAGAGGGACTGGGGTTCTCTTACTGAAAATTAACCCTGAGCTAATTTCATCAATGTAAATCTATCTGTCTGGCTACACTTCTAATTAGTGTGTGAGGACTTCAATTTCATGTCAAGAGAGGGAGAGGGAGAAAAGAGGGGGGGAACAATGTAAGGGTGAAATGGAAAGTTTTATTTGGAAAGTTTTATTTAAATGTTTTGTGTTCCCTTTAAACCAACACCAAAAAGAGGGAAAAAAATTTTTGCCGTCCCAAACAGGAGTGTTCCTTCAGAGAGGAGTGGGCAATGCCTGTTAAGAGCTGAGAAATGTCTGTCTGTCCAGGCTGCTGCTCTTCCCAGCCCAGGAAGCCCTGGGGTCGGATAGCCAGTCCTAGTTCACTTCTTGGGAGACCCCGGCAGCCTTGGAATGAGTGAGCAAATCCCTTTCCTGTGGAGGAGAACCTGGTCTCCCTTGCAGTAGGGACTTAGCATGATGGGGCCTGGTGGTTCCAGGAGGGGAGCAGAGTGGGAAGGTCAGATCTGGAATGTTCCATGGAGGCTCTGGGGCCTCCAGGTCTGGAGAAATGTGTTTGCTAGAAAAATAAGATGCTTTGAGTATTTCCCAAGGCTGAAATAACCTTAGGAGACTAAGGTAATCTATGGAGATTTCATCAAAGCTATAACTATTGGGACATGGTCAGAAGACCAAGGAGATAAAAGAACTGAGTCTTTGGAAAAGACTGGATTTATTTATTCATCCTTTAAGTCTTAGGAGATTTTTAGTTCAGATACCCATCTGACACAATATATAGTCTTCTTATTCCCTCCTGTTTCATGAGTGGTAAGAGAATGTAGACATTGAGTTTTGTCTGCACTCATCTAGCATTCGTTATTCTAATAATTGCTAGAAAATCCTTTTTTGTGACCAAGAGATTCTTGAAAAACTTGTTACACAATATTCAATATTAGAATGATATACACAGTCAAAAGAAAACCATCCTTATCTTCAGTCACATTAAGGGTCTTTGTTTTAAAAGAGAAGCTGAGATTATGGTAAACCCACCAAATACAAACACAAAGAACACACACATTAATCTATCTGTTACTCAAAGCAGGATATTCAAATATGAGATAGGCCTATTATTCGGGACTTTGGAGAAGGAAGGTCAAATTGTTACATGAAGTTCATTCTCCATCTCTTGCTTCCAGGAAAAAGTATTCTCAGGGTCTGGTTGGAACTGCCTGGGGCAAGTTGCCATGGCATCTGTGCCCAGAATGATTTGGCTATGGCTTGTTACCTCCAATTCTTCAGATCCAGGGAAAACCAGATAAAATAGAATTAAATTTCAAAGCATCTTTGAAAAGTTGAATGCTTTATGTCCACCACAATGGCCACACTACATAACGACGATTCAATAAATGCAATACTCCCTTTTCCTTCACATGGTATAAGAAGTGGAGTCTGTTTCACATCAGTCCCTTTCTCTGTGATTTTACATCACAATAGAGATTTGAATTAATATTGACTCAAAAGCTTTGTATTTTATAAGATGTCAGAAATCACTAATTAATTTTTATTACAGTAGCATTTCACATGTTATCTACTATTCTTATCCTAGAGTCTGCTGTATATAATTCTGAGAATAGAGATCTAAAAAGAAGACAGCTGCATTTTTTCTTTCTTCTTTCTTTCTTTCTTCTTTCTTTCTTTCTTTCTTTCTTTCTTTCTTTCTTTCTTTCTTTCTTTCTTTCTTCTTTCTTTCTTTCTTCTTTCTTTCTTTCTTTCTTTCTTTCTTTCTTTCTTTCTTTCTTTCTTATGATAGTCACAGAGAGAGAGAGAGAGAGAGAGAGGCAGAGACATAGGCAGAGGGAGAAGCAGGCTCCATGCATCCTGGGTCTCCAGGATCGTGCCCTGAGCCAAAGGCAGGCGCTAAACCGCTGCGCCACCCAGGGATCCCCATTTTTATTTTATATCATTACTAATTCTTGGAAAAAGTTCAGAAAAAATTAAAACATGAACAAGTACTATTATCAACTACTGTTTATGTAATAAAAATAATTAAGACACATATGTCCACCCAAGCATTGAAACTGGAGATGACTTTGGAGATCATCTTCAATTCATTATTTTTTTAAATGTAGAACAAAGCAAAATGACAATAGCAATAAAACTCAAATGTAAATATTTACATGCCTTATATCACATAGTTTAGCCAGATTTTTCCAGAAGTAGGAAAACAATCCATGCCTCTGGATGTCCACGCTTGTCTTGTTTCATGGTAAGTCCCACCTGTATGTTACCTAACTTCAAGGTTAACTACAAAATGAAGTTCAAGATAGAATGTTTTGTCAACATCGCTTAAAAAATTGATATTCTGTTTTGGAACAGGCCTGCTAAAATAAATATTTTTTGCCAAAATATGATGTTTTAGAGCTTCTACTTATTAATCAAGTGAAATCTTATTTTTCAGTTGAGTAACATTTAAAAATTCTTAGGTTTTATTTTAAATAAGTAAAGGTTAAATGTGTTTTAAAAATATTTTCCCCAAATGGCTCAGAATATAACATATACATAGTATCAAAAGGAATTTAAAATATCATTTCCCCATTCCAACAAGCATAATATACTTAATTGATTAGAGGGTCATGCTGTTGTGTGTGAAGGTAGGGATGAGGAACAATTATTGCCTCCATCTTTCATTATTTTAGAGAGTACAGAGGGCTTAGATTCCATTCCTCGGGAGAGTTCATATCAGCCTAGATATGTCCTATCCCTTCTCCACACTTCTTTGCTCACTCTTATGGAAGGAGAAATTCTTGATCTGATTGTGAAATTGGTGAGAAACTGACATCCACTGACACATAACCCATGTAGTGTGTGTACCCATAGAAAGTAATTTGTGAGCTATATAGCAGAAAAGGCCCAGACCATTTCTTTCCCTTCAGGGCCACCAGAAATCCTTTGTATCTGATTCTGTGAAGCCTGCTAGGATCTGACAGGTCCAACCTCTCTTCCTCTTTTGTACTTTCTGCTCTGCTAAATTTATTAGCTGCTTTAATCCCCCACGCAGCTGTCCAGATAAGTGTCTCCTACTCAGACACAATTTTTGAAGCAAGAGAATCCTATAATTTAGATTCCATTGGGTTTGTTGGATGGATGGTGGAGGGGGCAAACATAAGGAAGCTCAATTTTTGTGTAGAATCCAAAATGCATTCTCCATTCTCCCTGTAATAGGCAACTCTGGTATTTTTGAGTGTTATTGTGCTTTTATATAGTATGTTAATAATGTTGAAACTTCATTTTGTTCAACAACTCTATACATCTGAATCTCCATCCTTCCTTTCTCTCCCTCTAACCTAAATATTAAAACACAAAACCAAAACCAAAAAACAAAACAAAAAACAAACAAACAAAAAAAACCTAGGAATCCCTGGGTGGCTCAGCAGTTTAGCACCTGCCTTCAGCCCAGGGTGTGATCCTGGGGTCCCGGCATCGAGTTCCACATCGGGCTCCCAGCATGGAGCCTGCTCCTCCCTCTGCTTGTGTCTCTGCCTCTCTCTCTCTTTCTCTCTCTCTCTCTGTGTCTCTCAAAAATAAATAAATAAACAAACAAATAAATAAATAAATAAAATCTTTAAAAAGAAACAAGTTTTAGGACATAATATTTGTTAATTGAATGATGAATATAATATTGAGAGAGTGACTTTTATAATTTTTATTTTTAAAAGTTTAAAAATGTGTTATGAAGATGCATTTTGATGTGTTGGGAGTGAGGGAGGGAGTGGGAGGAAGATACTATTCAATATATCCGTTACAGTATTCAAGCATGAATTTTCATTTTCAAACTTTTCCCTTGGGTTCATTTATGTCCAAAGAGAAAAAAGACAGGCTAGAAAATAGGATAACTTTATAATTTTAACTGCAAGTTTTTACAGAACCCAATTTATCTATACTAGTTTAAAATGCAGGCAATATTCTAAAACACCAAATTGTTATTGGTTTTGTTCCTTTTTTGCTAGGTAACTGTCTAAAATGTAAGAGGTGAAATTGGCAAACAAGTTGTGTAGGAAGGGTCTGTCTGTTTCAGGTAACATGCTTTTCAGATTAACTGGAGTCTGGGGGTGATATCCTCAAGACTACACTAGACAGAAGGAAAGGCTCAAGAAGTCATGACATTTAATTACCTAACTAGCCTATCTCTAGCAAACCATATAGGATGAAATGTCATGGATTCTTATGTGCTAAACTTAGCTTTACCAGATTTTCCTATTTTCTTCCACCTGAAATTCCTTTCTATTTTAATATTTCTTTAAAAAATATTTTATGGTTTTTTAAACCACATCACATCTGCCGTGGAATGATGTGACTATAGTTGATGAAATAGGGTTCTTTCCAGTTTCGAAGAATTTAGCTTGCTCTTAGATGAGCTTTGTATGCTTGATACAACCCAAACTAGTACTTCAGAATTCAATCAACTTTACGTTGCAAAACTAAGTACTTACTGTTGAAACATTTTTTCTAAGATTGATTATGTCATAGGTGAGTACATTTGACATATTCAGCAGTATAGATGGGATTTTGTAGAAATATTTATTTTAGTAGGTAAACAGTGCCAGTCTGTAGGTTAAGTAATAGTATACTTACTTTCAATTTTTAATGTGGTTTTAGTGATTTTTTTTTCTGCTTAAGATTTTATTTGACAATATTTTCACAGAAAGAACAGAATAAAAATTAATTTAAATATCATGAAACTACACTTGCTACTGTGTAAAATGTCTTATTTGGAGAGCAATCCACCCAAAATGAGATATAAATATCCTTGTTGCAAGAGGGTTGATAGGAAATTATACTGGATAAAAGAAGCCAGAGAGAATGTTGCTTTATAAGAAGTTTGTTAAAAATTTCCTTTGTTCCTGGAAGTTTCTAGACTCGAGTTTCAGAAACATAACTCATTTTTTTTCATTTATCTTCCACAGAAATATGTGAATTTAATATGTGAATTTTCAAGGAGCCCCAGAATGAAGTAGATCAACATTTAAACCATTCTTGCTAGAAATTTAATACAAATTCAATTTGATATTTGACCTTTGTTTTTATGACTGAAATATTTGTCTCCATGTAACCTTTGCCTTTGAATCACTGGTTTTAAAATCTTTAAACTGAGTTAAATACCTCACTTGGAGCTAAACAACTCTCAAAAAATTAGAATCGCAAAGGCTTACTGTTACTGAGTCATTAATATTTTTAAAGCTCTCTATATTGTAAACATTTTGAAACAAATCATCATTTAAGTATTGTTGTTTGAATAATTTCACAGAAAGGCAGTAGGAGCTCTTTGGGGAAGAGTTCCCATGGAGTTGAGGCTCGGGGGTCTCAAGATATGATACTATCCTACTGTTGGTTAAGTGGTAACTCTTTTATTTATTTATTTATTTATTTATTTATTTATTTATTTATTTATTTATTTTTTATTTAAAAAAATTTTTTTAGTGGTAACTCTTTTAAGTTCAAATGTAATACATCAGTTTTTATTCCTTTAGTTATCAGTGTACTATGGATTGCCTCCCCCTCTTCCTTTTTTCACCTTTGGCAGACTTTGTTATTCTTGCTTCTTTAAGTGGTTATCTTTATTGGTTTAAGTGAAATTATTTAAATGAAATTATCTTACATCTGTGAAAGACTGGGAAGACAGGAGGCTGAATTCCAAAGAAGTTCAATGGCGCGTCCTGACTGCTACTGCTGGGATGACATGGAGGGAAACAGCAAATGCTGTTCATGCTTTCATTTTCTAAGACGCTTACATTAAGAAAATATGACAGAAAGTTGGTGCTCTAGTATCACTCAGCAAAGAGAAACAATGCTAAATAACTGACCCACAGCGCCTACCTGCTGTTCAGTATCCACAGGCACCCATGTGAGCATATTCATACTTCCATCTACTAACAACTTAGCTCTAACAGGATGCAATGAGCCTCTGAATAAGGATCCTCTCACCCTCCAAAGTTATCCAGCTCTGAGATGCCCAGGTGGCTCAGCGGTTGAGGGTCTGCCTTAGGCTCAGGGTGTGATCCCAGAGTTCCAGGATCCAGTCCCACATGGGGCTCTCTGAATGGCATCTGCTTCTCTCTCTGCTTATGTCTCTGCCTCTCTCTGTGTCTCTCATGAATAAATAAATAAAATATTTTGAAAAAAGTTATCCAGCTATCCCTGATGTTAATTCAGTCATAATCCCGATAGAACTCTACTGGACACTTGGATGAGGGCCACCAGCTCTCACATTAAACCCATATTAAAGTTTAACAGCTTAGTGAAACTGTGGTGAACCACCAGACATACAGATGCACATCTAATAACTATTTATCTACCTATCTATGTCTTGTATCTATGATTGCCCTTATTCTTTCTCTCCATTGCTTTCTTACTCTTTAACTTTCTCACTATCTGGCTTTTTGTTTTACTTGAAAATCTTAGTGAATTTAGAAGTTGATAAAAACAATTTGAGGGAAGAAATAAATAGTCCATATTTATAACAGCTAACGGAAAAAAAAAGTTGACAAAGTCTATAGATTTTGTCAGGAAAATTAGACCCAGTGTTTGGAATTCACAATCAATTCCTTGGCATTTTAGATATCTTGCGGGTATTTGACTTTCACCATTATTTTTTGTAAGAAATCTAAATGAATATATTTATATGAATATATTTCTAATTACATTATCATTTTCTTTCTTGATTATCAGGTAGGGCATGACTGATGAAGGTGTTAAAGTTGTAAAGGCAAAATAGGAAATATTTTATAAATAACATCACACTACAAACTTCTACTTCCTTATAGTCAAATCACTGAGTTTTTGAGAAAATTGAATAACATAAGGTATATAATGAGCGATTCTGATTCAAGCCAGTAGATTCATTACATATAAGTACTCCATTCTTAGAAGGTTGTATTGAAGTCATAGAAGATATATAAAGAAGAAATAAGTAAATAAAAAAACTATGAGGCACAGAAAAATAAGAACATATAAAAAAGCTTGGAAAAACTCCCAGGAGAAAGCAGATGGCAGCTGATCCAATTACATTAATTAGTTTTTATAATGAATAATGTTTACATAATCATACCACCATAAATGCTACTTATTAATGTTTAAGTTTTAGAGGCAACACATAGAACAATCCTAATAAAGTGAATTATAGGTATAGAACAGAATGTAAATGTGACTTAAATTAAAAAGGTAAAAAAAAAAAAAAGGAAGAAAAGACTAATATGGTTAACATAGAGAGAAAAAAAGAATATTAATTACCCAAATGTCCTCCTCTTTTATATTTGAAAGTCAATATTCCTAACATTTACATAAGTCAAAACAGGAGTAGAGGGATGCCTGGGTGGCTCAGTAGTTGAGCATCTGCCTTAGACTCAGGGCATCATCCTCGGGGTCCTGGGATCGAGTCCCATGTCGGGCTCCTGGTGCATGGAGCCTGCTTCTCCCTCTGCCTGTGTCTCTGCCTCTCTTTCTCTCTGTGTATCTCATGAATAAATAAATAAAATCTTAAAAAAACCCAGGAATATAAAATAGTTATATTTAAACTAACAAAGATGATCATTAAAAGAAATAAGAATAACAGAGTATGCCAAAATAAAGAAGTGAAAAAAGGAAGTAGCCAATAATATAAGGATAAATAAAGTGAAAAATGAAGTAACATTCTTGCCCTTGTAAGATTTACTACATAATTAATAGTAATTGTTTAATTTGGAATGATTTGCTACCAATTCCTTATTTTCTTGACCTCGACATGTTTGACAGACAGTAAATTTTTAGGCAGAATGTCTCTCAATTTGGGTTTGTTTGATATATCTTCATATTTAGATTCAGGCTGCATTTCTGGCAGGATTTCCAAGAAATGATAGCACATCATTATTTCAGGAAGCACATAATATCAGATTTGTGCACTATTTGTTGAATTATTAGTGATGTTAATTTTAATTACTTCTTTAGGGGAGTTTGCGTCCAATTTCTCCACTGTCTAGTTGCTCTTTTCCCACCACAACTAATTAGTAATTTGTCTGGGGTACTTTGGGAATATGCACTGTGGATTGATAATATTGTATTGATTTTAAATTTCTGGAATTTTATCATGTGTTGCATCTACATATGAGAATATGCTTATTCTTATAAAATATATGTGAAGTAGTGAGAAGTAAAGGAGTATAATATTCCCAACTTAATCCCAAATAGTTAAGAAAAAATAAAATGTGTATGTATAAATATATGCATAAAGACAAAGATGAAATTAATGTTGCAAAGTGTGAGAATTAGTGGATCTAAGTGAAGGGGGTCTGGGAGCTCTTATTGTTGCATTTTCTTTGTACATTTGAAAATAAAATAAAATGTTATTAAAATAAAAAAGAAATTCTTTAATATTTGACCCATCCATTGAGATAAAGGAACAGGGAAATTATTACAAGTGAAACTTGGTATTAATTTGGAATTAGTTATTTATTTTGCTGAAAGCAAAATGGAAGTAGCAGAACGAGACAAAAAAAGAGAAAATGTGTAAAATTTAAATAAGAACTCTTCATACATAGACATAAGTAAATAAACTTTTGTTGTCTTCTTCAGAAACATCTAATAATTATGTGTAGATATTTTCTACTTCAGTGTGTGATCTGAGAAGCTTTTCCCTTTCCCACCGTAATACTGTCAGTGTTCAAAGCATATTAAGAACTCTTTTAGGAACGTTTTCAGGGCTTTAGCATTTAACATTTGTAGCTTTTGAGTGTTGTTTGGATTTTGTAAAAAATACCAATGTACAAAAGCTAAATGTAGTGACTACAGAATGAATAAGAGAATAAAAGTAGATAACATAGATAACATAATTTGAGGTAATAAAACATTATATAAATATACAGTATCAAGATTGATTTTCTTGTTTAGCTTATCAGTTGAGACTAAAAAAGAGACAGTGCTAATTGATTTTTAAAATAAGTACTTTGGATTAAAGGCATTTTATTGCAAGTCACTGCACAAAATTAAGGTGCTCAAAAGAATGTACAGCATAACAGTACAGTATATGCTTGAATCAACTACTTTTGACATTTTGTGGCCATCCTATTAATTCATTTATACACTCAGCAATCATAAATTACATACCTGCCCCCGTACTAGTGGTGATTAGTTTTATCTATTGCTTTTTACCCTATGTCAGACACTGTTTGGGGAACCTGTTTCTTTACCTGCATGCAAGCTGAGATTTAGTCAACTCACTTATACCCAAGGTCACACAGCTAGCAGTGGTATAAAACAGATTTGAATCTGTGTAGTTTGATTTCAGAGTTAACCAGTATAAATACTATACTGTACTTCCTATGATTTGATCTATTCCCTCAAAAAACTCACTGTACTGTGACAGAGAGTAGAATTATAAACAGACAATCCTGAAAATAAACATGAGTTGTACTAGTGATCAAATGTGAACAGATTATTATTATTTTATTCTTTCCAGAAGCACAGAGAAAGAAAGACGAGTTTAAGGAGCAGAATAGTGGAGGAGTAAAGAGTACTCATGGAGTCATATATGAATTCAATCCTGCATCTATCACTTACTTACCCTGGACTCTGAAGCAACTGGAAGAGGTGAAGAAAGCATATGGAGAAGAAAAGGACAGTTCCGTTAGCCTTATGGCTAACTGCTACTGGAGTATATGGCTTCTACTGGGGAGCTAGTAGGTCCCTAATATTGAGCTCCACAAAGAAACAGTCTTTTCTATTCATGTCACAGACAGGAAGGCAGATCTTCAGCAGTTCCTACCTGAGGAGTCTCCTTATAAAACAGCAGGAAGGAATGTAGAAGGATGCTTGCTTCCTATGGATGGGTAGCTCACAAAGAAGGAGAAAGTACTCCCAAGGATTTTTGATTTGTTCTTACTAAATGAACCATTCGGTTAAGTCATTCACCTCCACCCTGTAAGAGTGAGTGACGGAATGGAGAAGGGCTAGAAATCTCACTCTCAGGGTGGGCAGTTTACATGGAAATTGAAAGCAACACGAGTAGAGATGTTCAAGATGTAATTATTCCCATTATCAGTGTTTGAAAAACTTAGGGGAAAAACATAGAATCACAGAAGATAGATGGAGTTTAGGTGAGGGCTGAAGTAGGATTAGATCTTTTTTTTTTTATATTTATTTATTCCTGAGAGACACACAGAGAGAGGCAGAGACATAGGCAGAGGAAAGAGCAGGCTCCCTGCAAGGAGCCTGATGCGGGACTTGATCCCAGAACCCCAGGATTACAACCTGAGCCAAAGGCAGATGCTCAACTGCTGAACCACCCAGCCATCCCAAGTAGGATCAAATATTAATAACTATGAAAAGAGGAACAGAAATATTATGTTAAAGAACAATCTGTGATAAGACACTCAGCAGTGAGGGGATTTGGTCTATTTCAGAATGATCAGAAATTTAAGGTGGTTAGTGGGAAAAGGTGGTTATGAGAAGAAGAAATAGAAAATAATGTGAAAGATGAAGAGAGGGAGCAGATGTTGAAGGAAATTTAATGCCATCTCAATGGGTTTGGACATTATCATGTATGAAAAAGTAATCTTTAAAAGAGCAAAAAATGATTTAGTTTTTATTGCTGTTTGTTTTAAAACAAATGATGCCTAGAGAACTGGAAGGTGGAAAGAAAAGTATCACGGGCTGTTTTAACACTCCACATGAAAGGTGATAGTAACTCTGGAGATAAATAAAATTTAGGGAAAGTATTTATTTATTTATTTATTTATTTATTTATTTATTATTTATTTATGGAAATAATGTAGTATTTGGAATTTGATTAGATTGAGAGATAGAGTGTTAATTCAATTATTGTCCTTGGCCTATGGCTCCAAACGCACAAAATATAAAAAATAGGAGATAAAGATCAGGTATAGGGAGAAATATGGTAAAATTAGCATTGTAGATTCAAAATAACAAGACTCTAAGAATTATAAAAATAAGTTTAAATCACAGTGCTATCCCTTATTATCTGTGTAATCTTGGGTTAATTACTCAAATTCTCTGATCCACAGTTTTAACATCTATATTAAAAATACTAAAAGAATTACAATTCAGAATATTTTAAAGGATTAGAAACATTACTAGTATCAGGACTCCCTGTTCTGGGCCCTTTGGTATCCTGGCATGATTGAAGACCAGTTGGTATTAAAAAACTTAGAAAATATTAAAAACTGTAACATTGAAAGAAGTAAGAATATGGCTTTCACCAACCTAGTTGAAGAGAGGATACAGCTTGGACATATTTACAGAAGGTACATATAGAAATTATTTCTGATATGTAAGAATTTTACAATCCTCTCCTACTTTCACTTCCACTCCATTACTCTGATAGGTAGAGGCAGTAAGGGTTTGGGGTCAGGGATCTTTCTCCCAAGAAATCTATTCATGGTGGGCCTATTGGTGATAAAAAGTATATTTTTTAGGAAGATATGTTATTTTATGTTCTGCACAAATCAGTTGATTTTTGGTCTATTAATAAGTCTAGCAGAAATATATTTGAAGTCTTCTGAATTCAGATGTCTAGAGGTGAGTCTCCCCAGTTTATTTTGGTTGCACAGCGTCTATCGCTTAGACTGAACAATATACAGTTCTTTGAAAATCAAACAATGTGTGCATAATTTATACCATTCTCCATAGAAAATATCAAAAATATATGTTTTTTAAAAAGCTGTAGGCGTGGTAGTCATGGTAAGGCATCCTAGTTGGACTAACTCACATATAACAATTCTAAAATGTAGAAAAAATATTTTTTAAAGATTTATTTATTTATTTATTTATTTATTTATTTATTTATTTATTTATTTAAAGAGTGAGCAAGTGAGTGAGAAAGTATGAGCAGGAGGAGGGACAGAGGGAGAGGGAGAAGCAGACTCCGTATTGAGCAGGGAGCCAAATGTGGGGGCTCGATCCCAGGACCCTGCGATCACCACCTGAGCCAAAGCCAGACACTTAATGGACTGAGCCCTCCAAACACTCTTAGAAAAAAAATATTTTTTTAAAGATTTTATTTATTTATTCATAGGAGACACACACACAGAGAGGCAGAGACAGAGGTAGAGGGAGAAGCAGGCTCCCTGTGGGTAGCCCAATATGAGACTCGATCCTGGGACCCCAGGATCATGCTCTGAGCCAAAGGCAGATGCTCAACCGCTGAGCCACCCAGGGCGCCCTAGAAAAAATATTTTTAAAAAGTATTTGAATGCACTGAAGAGTGATGACAAGATAGAGCTACAAGGGTTTTATTCTTGAAGGACAGAAAGTGTAAGGATAATATTTTGAGTTTACAGCTCTCTGCTAGAGGGCCTAGCCCACTCTGCACACATCTCCAGGAACACAAAAGCAGATGCTTATTGGATGTGTTGTCAGAAGGCAGATTTCAGAGCTGGAAGATCAGATGGAAAGATAGAGGGAGCCCCCACATCTGCATTTAAAAATTCCCCCAACCCTGGGATGCCCACCCAACCTACGTTGAGAGACCTGTTGTGCCAGTTTCTACCCTACTCCACATGGATCTATGTCCTGATTTTGGAGCTCTATGCGCTGTTTCAAGGGTCTCCCATTCCTTGACTTCCTGAAATTAAGTTTAGCCAAATGAAAGGAGGTAAAGGTGAAGCGGGACAGTATTATTTATTTTCCTAGCTCAGCATCCCCTCCCCAGCCTTAAGTTAGCAGAGGCTGTTTTCCTTAACTAAGGTCACAGCTATTGCTAAATGGCCTCTTCCTATACTCACCACAGATCTCTTCATTAGTTCAGGTGATTTTGACCTCCTCTTGCCCTCAGAGGCCTGGGGATGATGAGGGCTTCCCACCGTAGGCTTCTCAGCCCTTCTTGCTCTCTTTTAAGCCTGTCTAAACCTTTTCAAATGACCCCTTTGTTAAAAAATTCTAAATTACTCTGACCGTGCCTTTTGTTGTTGTTGTTGTTGTTTTAATGGCGAAACTTGACTAAAACAATCTATTTCTTCTTGCTTATTATTCATGGATAACTTTTGCAAAGAATCACTTGGTGTGGCATTTAAAAATGTTTTTGCTACAGTGATCTTCAAATATGGAAAGGTCATTTACATGACTTTTTTATATGCTGAAATTATGTAAAGACTTTCAAGTACTATATTTTCTCAAGATACATTATTTGCCAAGGAAATGTTCTTAGCAACATATATGCAAGCGATTCATTTAATAATCAAGTTTTCAAAGTTAAAAACTTTCCAGGCACTGTGCTGGATACAAGCATACAAAGAGTGAATTTCAACTCTATGTCTATGTGAGAGTTTTAACTTCAGCTACAGTTTGTTCAAACACTATAAAATAATTTTATGTATAATGACCATCCTTAAATACTATTTTGGATTTTGCTTCTTTTAGAATTGTTGTAAGAGCTGTTTACAGGCCATATAAAAATTCATCTCATTCCTCAAAACTGAGTTTTTAAACAGCTAAACTATTGCCAAGCATGAATATCCATGTTTTTCACCAGATGTAATTTTATATTACATTTTTACATTTGGCTCTTTCCAAGTAGCAAAAGCATCCTCAAAAAAAAAAAAAAAAAAAAAAAAAAAGTTGTCACCAGTGATTATATATGGAAAATGTGCCCTAAGTTTGTTTAAAAGACATAATGGCTTTGTAATTAAATATCCAGAGGCTGGAGCTAGATATCGTGGAGTAAATCCTAGCTCTGCCACTTAACAGCCAAATGACGTTGGCCAAGGTATGTATCCTTTCTGTGACTTGGTCTCTTCTCCAAAATGTGGATAATAACACATCCACATGTGGATAAAAACAAATTGTAGTCTTTTTATAAAAATTGAATGAATTTATATTGGTACAACATTTAGAACGCCACCTAGAACATTCTAAATACTAAATGTTAGCTGAGGGGATTTAAAAATGAATGCTTCCAATGAGTATGGCGACGACAACCATAGTATAATCAAATATAGCAGCAGAATATATACTTTTACAAAGGAAACTATTCATTTTGAAGTATTGATTCTGGTTTATTATTATTATTACTATTGTCAAATGACTAGCAAAACTCACAACTTGTATGTTGAGAATCCTCTGATTTTTTTTTTTTTGTGTGTGTGTGGTAGATACTTACTGGGGATTTTTCTTTTCAGGACATATTATTCCTACCTTTTTTTTTTTTTTTTAAAGATTTTATTTATTTATTCATGATAGACACTGAGAGAGAGAGAGAGGCAGAGACACAGGCAGAGAGAGAAGCAGGCTCCATGCACCGGGAGCCCGACGTGGGATTTGATCCCGGGTCTCCAGGATCGCGCCCTGGGTCAAAGGCAGGCGCCAAACCGCTGCGCCACCCAGGGATCCCTATTCCTACCTTTAAATGAATCAAAATAACATAAAAAGACAAAGCAAACACATAGGAAGTTTTACCTATGTACTTATATGCTATGTATGTATTATTTATGTATACATGTGCTATAGTTTTTAAAGCATATATCTTATTTGGCTGTATAATATGTTAATACCATGCATTATAAAAAAAAGAGTAATACCTGAAAATCTCTTACTCAATGTTATGGAAAAACTTTTTATATAATAATTGTGTTGAATATTAAAAAATGTTCCTTTAGATTATTAAAAAAAATCTCTGGATTCAGTTAATCCATATGGGAGCAATGGATTTATTTTAGGTATCTTTGGAGGACATTTTATAGGACATCATGCACTATGCTTATTAAGAAAAAAAGAAAAAAGTAGAGATGTCTCAGGTTTAGTATGAGATATACTATGAGACATAGTACTATGCCTAATATCTAGGTCTCATACTAAACCTAGGCATAGATATTCTATCTTAAACATTTGGTTTGTTTCTTTTTATTTTTCTTTTTTTAGTTTAATTAATTAATTTATTTTAGAGAGAGAGAGCACCAGCAGGGGGAGGAACAGAGAGGGAGGGAGGGGAAAGAAGCTCAAGCAGACTCCATGTTGATGCGGGACTCGACCTCAGGACCTTGAGATTACAACGTGAGCCAAAACCAAGAGTCAGAGGCTTACCTAAGCCACCAAGGCATCCCTTGGTTTGTTTCTTATAGATAGCAAGAATCCTGTAGCTGATAGAGATCAGTTTTTTCTTTTTGTTTTAAAGATCTATTTTTAAGTTATTATTTAAATTCCGGTCAGCTAACATATAGTTTAATATTAGTTTCAGGTGTACGATATAGAGATCGAACAATTCCATACATCACCTGGTGCTCATCACAGCAAATGGTCTCCTTAATCTCCATCACCCATTTTAACCATCCTCCCACTAACCCTCCCTTAGGTAACCATCAATTTGTTCTCTATGGTTACAATCCTTTTCTTAGTTTGCCTCCCATTCTGTTTTCCCTTTGTACTTCTGTTTTGTTTCTTAAATTCCATATATGAGTGAAATCATATGGTATTTGTCTTTCTCTGACTGATTTATTCTGCTTAGTATAATACTCTCTAGCTGCATCCATATCATTGCAAAGTGCAAGATTTCATTCTTTCTTTATGGCTGAGTAATATTCATTATCCATTCATCAGTCAACAAACACCAGGCTGTTTCCATAATTTGATTATTGTAGAAAATCCTGCTGTTATTATATTATATTAGAGTACATATATCCCTTTGATTTAGTATTTGTGTATTCTTTGGATAAATACCTGATAGTGTAATTGCTGGGTCATCAGGAAGTTCTATTTTTGACTTTTTGAGGAACCCCCATACCGTTTTCCAGAGTAAATGCATCAGTTTGTATTCCCACCAACATGCAAGAAAGCTCCCCTTTCTCCACATCCTCAGCAACATCTGTTGTATTTTATTTTAGCCATTTGTCTGGTATGAGATGATATCTCATTGTAGTTTTCATTTATATTTCCTTGATGAGTGACATTGAGCACCTTTCGTGTGTGTATTGGTCATCTGGATGTCTTCTTTGGAAAGATGTTTATTCATCTTCTTCCCATTTCTTTTTTTTTTTTTTTTTCTTTTCTTCTTCCCATTTCTTAACTGAATGATTTGTGTGTTGGGTTTGGTAAGTTCTTCATAGATTTGGGATACTAACCCTTCATCAGATATATCATTTGCAAATATCTTCTCCCATTCTGTAGGTTGCCTTTTAGTTTTGTTGACGCTTTCTTTTAATGTGCAGAATTTATTTATTTATTTATTTGTTTATTTAATTATAACTTTTTTAAAAAATTAAAATTTTATTTATTTTTTGAGAGAAGGAGAGAGAGAGAGAGAGAGAGAGAGAGAGAGAGAGAGAACAAGCAAGGGGAGTGGCAGAGGGAGAATCAAACTCCCTGCTGAGCAGGGGACCCCTCCCCAACCTGGGGTTGATCCCAGGACTCCAGGATCATGATCTGAGCTGAAGGAAGATACTTATCTGAGTCACCCAGGTGTCCCAGAAGCTTTTTGTTTTGATGAAATCCCAATAGTTTATTTTTGCTTTTGTTTCCCTCGCCTTCAGAGACATATATAGAAAGTTGCTAAGGGTAATGTCAAAGAGGTTACTGTTTATGTTCTCTTCTAGGATTTTTATGGTTTCTGGTCTCACATTTAAGTCTTTCATCCAATTTGAATTTATTTTTGTGTACAGTTAAGGAAAGTGGTCCAGTTTCATTCATCTGCATGTTGCTGTCCAGGTTTCCCAACATCATATGTTGAAGAGATTCTCTTTTTCCTATTAGACATTCTTTCCAGCTTTGTCAAAGATTAATGGCCATACAGTTGTGGGTTCATTTTTGTGTTTTTCTATTCCATTTTGTTCATCTGTGTGTCTATTTTTGTGCCAATACCATACTGTTTTGTTTTGTTTTTTAGTACCATACTGTTTTAATCACCGAAGCTTTGTAATATAACTTGAAGTCCACAATTTGATGCCTCCAGCTATGCTTTTCTTTTTCAAGATTTTTTTTAGCCGTTTGGGGTCCTTTGTTGTTTCACAAATTTTAGGATTATTTATTTCAGCTCTGTGAATAATGTTATTTTTTTTAATAGTGATTGCATTAAGTGTGTAGATTGCTTTGGGTAGTATAGACATTTTAACAAAATTTGTTCTTCCAACCCATGAGCATGGAATATTTTTCCATTTTTTTGTGTCATCTTCAATTTCTTTCATCAAAATTCTATAGTTTTCAGCATATGATCTTTTACATTTTTGGTTGGGTTTCTTCCTAGGTATCTTAAGGTTTATGGTGCAGTTGTAAAAGTGATTCATTCTTTAATTTTTCTTTCTGCTGCTTCATTATCAGTGTATAGAAATGTAACAGATCTCTGTTGATTCTGCATCTCCAACTTTACTGAATTTCTTTAAAGAGTCTAGTAGTTTTTTGGTGGAGTTTTCCAGGTTTTCTACATAGACTATCGCGTCATTGCAAATAGTGAAAGTTTTATTTCTTCCCTGTTTTTTTAGATGTCTTTCATTTCTTTTTGTTGTCTGATTGTTGAGGCTAAGACTTCCAGTACTGTGTTAAATGGTAATGGTGAGTGCATATCCTTGTCTTGTTCCTGACTGTAGAGGAAAAGTTCTGTTCTCCACTGAGGTTGCCTCTGAGTTTTCATATATGGCCTTTATTATGGTGAGTTATGTTCCCTCTAAACCTACTTTGTTGAGGGATAAGATCTATTTTTACCCTTCAGTAAGCACAGATTTATTTAAAGCCAGTCTTCTCTATAGAAATATAAACTTGGGACGCCTGGGTGGCTCAGCGGTTAAACATCTGCCTTTAGCTCAGGGCGTGATCCTGGAGACCTGGGATCGAGTCCTCCATTGGGCTCCCTGCAGAGCCTGCTTCTCCCTCTACCTGTGTCCCTGACTCTCTCTCTCTGAGTCTCTCATGAATAAATAAAGTCTTAAAAAAAGAAATATAAACTTATATGGAGATATGAAGCTATTTTTCCATTCTTCAACATCATACAACTGATGCAGGTATAGTGCCTTATCCATGGTAGGAGAGATTCGGTGGCAAATGTTTATGGTGAAAGAAGGAAAATTTAAAATGTTAAGAGGTGACATGGATTCTTCCTTCTGGGCTAATTCTTTTAAGTTGCAGCTTGCTGTGCTACTCACAGAAGGCATATAAAGGTAATGTTAAAAGATGCATACCTAAAAGAAAGTTCTTTAAAATCAAAACATATTCACTTGAAAGAAAGTATATAAAAGTTACAACAATATTTCTATCAAGGTTGAGTATGCTATATTTTATTTGTCCCAAAATACAAAGGAGGGAACATGAAGTGTTGTTTCAAATAATCCTGATATATGTTCATAGCATTTATTTATTTTTCCCTCAAAATTTTATTCAACTCATTCACAATATCAGCCTAAAAATCCCAAACATTTACCAGTTTGTCATTCTGGGAATATTTTTGCTGATGGTTTAAAGTTAATATTCAGAGATTGTAATAAATAAAACTTGTGTTCTATTTTATTATGTGTATGGAATCTAGAATCCACAACTATTACGTATTTCTCTGAGCCTGTTTTACTTATTTTGAGACACTTTTAAAGAACAAAATGAAAAGCATATAAGAAAGAAAGAAACTACAAAACCTAATTATATGAGTTATTTCTCTATACATGTATCTGAATATACACACATATTATACATATATATATCTATTATATTCTTTCTTATCATCACAAATAGTATATGCATTAAAAACTTTGCCAGAAAAAAAAAAAACAACTTTGCCAGCATCTTAAGCCAGAAAGGGCATCTTATTAAGTTTCAATTTCTATTAATAGAGAAGTATGAATCATTATGTTGATGCTTGTTGGTCCTTTATGTTTCTTTAGTTAATTACGTATTCATATTGATTATCTACTTTTATATTTGCATTTAAATGCTTTTCATTTGTGAAAGTGCTTTCGTAAAACCAAGGATACTAATATCAAGGATTAACCCTTATAAACATTCATAACTAATATTTATTACAATTTTACACATTTTTCTATACTATTTGTCTACCGTCTATATCAAATTACTCCTAAAACTTAGTGACCTAAAATTGTCATTTTACTTTGTTCATAATATTGCAAGGCAGGAATTTAAGAAGGGCTTGATTGTGTGTTCACATCTGATCCACATGGGATTGGCATGGTACCAGGCTGGAGGACCCACTTCAAAGTTGGCTTCTTCAATCACAGTCCTGGCACTTTGACACTTTTATTTTTTTGTTGTTGTTATGATGTCTTTTTCTCCATGGGCTTGGACCTTTTCACAGCATGGCAGTTTTAGGCTAGTTATTTATGATGACTAACTTTTCCCAGGCCTAACACTTAAAAGCAACCATTGCAAGTTACCTGGACAGTAACTAGGTCATTCATTTATTGTTGGTAGGAACAAAAATGGTATAGCCACCATGAAAGACAACTTGGCTGTTTTTGTTTTGTTTTATAGAGCCAGATATGAAATTATCATATGACATAGCACTTGCATTCTTAAGCATTTTACCCAGAGAAATAGAAATTTTTGTTCACACAAAAACCTGTTTATAAATGTTTATTGTAGCTTTATTCATAATGATCAAATACTATAAGTAACCCAGCCACACTGTGGTATATCCATACCATGGAATAATTCAATTGCAAAAAGGAATAAACTATGGAAATATGATGTAAAAACAGGAAGAACCTCTACAGAATTATGTTGTGTGAAAAAAGTCAACATCAAAAGGTCACAGAGTGTACGATTGTATTTAAATGACATTCTTAGACTGTCAGATTACAGAAATGGAGGACATAATTGCAATTGCCAGAAATTAGGAATGAAGGCAAGAAATAAAGAGGGTAAATGTGGTTGGGATATCACTTGGTAATGGAATTGTTCTGCATCTTGACTTATGGCAGTTGAAACATAAGGACTTGCAGGTATAATGCAATTACATAGAACAAAACATACAATGCAAACAAATACAAGTAATACTGGAGAAAGCTGAATCAGTAGATTGATGTCAATATCTTGGTTGTGATACCATTTTATAGGACTTTGCCATTGGAAGAGACTTTAAAAGGCTACACCAGATTTCTCTGTATTCTTTCTGAAAACAGCACATTATTCTACAATTATTTCAAATAAAAATTTTAATTTAAAAACTAAAGCCAAAAAGACAATTACAAATGTAAAAGTGTGCTAATATTTTAAAGTACCACCCTTTCATATCAGGAGAAAACAAAAAGCTACCTCATATCATCACTTACATTCAATAGGTCATTGACTGTTTTAGCTATAATAATAAGAAAATTAAAGCAAAAAAGATTAGAAGCAAAAAGAACCTTAAAAAAATCAGTATTTACAGATGCAATGATTGTATACATAAATGAAACTCAAGTTTACCAAGAATTAGACAATTTTGTCATATACAAGTTTAATGTACTAAAATATAGTTGATTTTATATAGTTTATAGTTTATATATATTATAGTTTATATATATAATATATAATATATAATAATATAATATATAATATATAACATAGTTTATATGTTATAAACTATATAATATATATAATATATAATATAATATATATAATAATATATAATATATATATTATAGTTTATAGTTGCTCCTTACAAGGAGCAATTAGAATATATGATTTAAAAGATATCATTTAGACTAGTACCCAAACTAAAAGAAATTATGTATAAGACTAGCAGTAGTACTGTAAGATCTTTTAAAGGAAAATTGTGCTATTTTATTGAGAAGCATTTAAAGTACTTTGAAAAATAGTTATATTCATAGGTAAACATTCATATTATAAGCATGATTATCATCTCTAAATTCAGGTACGGATTTAATATGATTCTAATCATGATCCTAATAGTGTGTTTTGTTGTTGTTGTTTTTTTTCCACTTGACAACTTTTTCCAAAATTAATCCAGAGGAACCTCTATGACCTTCCTAGTTTGAGAGGAGAAGTCAATGCCCAGCCTCAAAGCTTCTAAGGACAGGCTGACTGTCTTTCGTGTTAGGGGTAATGCACCTGGTGACTTTAAGTTGGAGCCATTGCTCACTGACTATTCTGAAATCATAGAGCCCTTAAGAATTATGACAAATCTATTTTGCCTCTGCTCTCTAAATGAAATAACAAAGCCTGGATGACAGTACATCTGCTTACAACATGGTTTATTAAGTATTTTAAGCTTATTGTTGAAGTCTACTGCTCAGGGGGAAAAAAAAGCTTCTTTTCAAAATACGACTGCTCATTGACGATTCACCTTGTCACCCAAGAGCTCTGACAGAGATGGACGATGAGATTGTTGTTTTCAAGCCTGTTAAGCACAACACCTTCTGAATCAACAGTCCATGGATCAAGGAATGATTTTGACTTTCAAATTTTATTATTAAAAATATACATTTGATAAGGCTCCAGCTGCCATAGATAGTGATTCCTGTGAAGGATCTAGACAAAGTAAATTGAAAACCTTCTGTAAAGGATTCACCATCATAGATGCTATTAAGAATGTATGTGATTCATAGGAAGAGGTCAAAATATCAACATTAATGGGAGTTTGGAAGAAGTGGGTTTCAACAGTCATGGATGATTTTTTGAGGGATTCAAGACTTCAGTGAAGGAAGTAACTACATATGTGGTAGAAATAGCAAAAGAATTAGGATTATAGATGGATCTGAAGATGAGAATGGATTCCTGAAATCTCATGATGAAACTTTAACAGAATAGTAGTTGCTTCTTATGGATGAACAAAGTAGTTTCTTGAGAGGGAAACTACTCCTGGTGAAGATGCCCTGAAGATTGTTGAAATGACAACAAAGGACAAGTTTGCACTCCTACTCTATCTTTTTTTTTTTTTTTAAACCATGCTCTCTATCCCCCATACTTCCCCCTCCCTTTATCCAGGAGAAAGGATAGAAGAAGAGGTCTTGTTTATTCATTTTCTGGTCCCAGAGTAGATGATTTCCCACTTTTTAATAGATTTATGTATTTTATCATTGTTCAATTTATTTTTCATTTCCATGGTGATTACATCCAAGCTTTCTTGTATTTTTAAAAAGGAACCTTAAGGTCAGCCCGGATGGCTCAGTGGTTTAGCGGTGCCTTCAGCCCAGGACATGATCCTGGAGTCCTGGGATCGAGTCCCACATCCGGCTCCTTGCATGGAGCCTGCTTCTCCCTCTGCCTTTGTCTCTCTCTCTCTGTGTCTCTCATGAATAAAAAAAACAAAATCTTAAGAAAAAAGGAACAAAAATGGTATAGCCACCATGAAAGACAACTTGGCTGTTTTTGTTTTGTTTAAATTAAATTTTATTGTTAAATTAAATTTATTGTTAAATTATTGTTAAATTTTTTTGTTAAATTAAATTTTATTGTTTTTTTAAACCACCTAATATAACAGATATGTTCACTCTACCCTGTGAAATTCACATAGATTTGCTTACAACTGACCTTTTCAGTAAATTTCAGACTTTCCTGGGTTTGAGTAAATTCATAGAGAATCATGCTTCTATAGTATACACTCTGCTTTCAGATTTCTTAATAACATGTTATTTTTTTCTTTTTTTGATGGCATGTCATCCCAGACCAAAAAAAAAAAAAAATCCATCCCTTTCATTACTGTCAATTGATTAACAGATAGGGAGATAGAGAGACAGTCCCCGGACCCTGAGCAACTTAGATTTAAATAGAAATGTTAAGATTACAGAGAAGTGTTTATAATGTAACAACTCAAATATTTTTTTCTCAAAATATCTATTGACTATTCTAGTTTGTGAAGTTTTATTATCCCTCTAAATTCCTAGTGCCTTCTTTCTATCTAATTGGTTCTTCACAGATTTTATTTCTCCTCCTTAGTTTATGTTCTTTTTTTTTTTTTAGAGAGACAGAGATTTTAGTTATTTATTGATGAAAGATGAAAGACACACAGAGAAAGGCAGAGACACAGAGACAGAAACAGGTTCCCTGCAGTGACCCTGATGAGGGAATCCATCCCAGGACCCCAGGATCAGGACCTGAGCCAAAGGCAGACGCTCAAACACTGAGCCACCCAGTTTATGTTCTAAGAGTAAAGAACAAAATATCTTCTCCGGCCTTATAAATCCCTCTGTTTCCCCTGTTGCTAACACCTAGATCTTGGGTGGAGGAGGAGTTCTCAAGGGATAAGTTCATATTCTATTTCTATCCACTTCAATAATATCCTTCTCATTGCAAAAATGAATTTAAAAAGTTAGGAGAAATTCTTTCTTGTTGATAAAGTTTTCTCTACTTTAATGCAATTATAAGAGTGATACTATTAGAATTCTAACATATCTATAGGAACATAGAGTCAAAAGTGAATATTTCCCTCAGCCTCTCTCTGTCTGCCATATTATCACTACTCAGAATTTATTCCTGTTATCATTTTATTATGTAGGACTGTGGCATACATTTTCAGTGTATATAAAGGTTATTATGAAAGGTTTTGCTCTACATATATATCTTTTATAGGCACTTGTATTAGCATGTATACTCTCAGCTTTCAAGAGGTGCTGAATATTACATCATTTAATAAAATAATGACAAAAGTTTGTCATCATCTTGTGTACTTTCCCATCCTTGTTCTCTCCATTTTACTATCTCCTTATGTGACAAAATTCTGTGACTGTCAGGGGAGGATTTTCTTTTTCTTTTTCTTTTTGTTTTGGTGGTGGAGACATCTAGGGAATGATGGTATGAGGTAGGTACTGCAGGATCAGAATGCTTTTTACATATACAATTAAGAGTATCTATGACTATAACTGCTGACCATGAGAGAAGAAATATAGCAATTCATGACCATTTCTCTGGAAGTCTCACTTTACTTCAGAACATTCTACTCTCACCTTGTCAAGTAAGGTCAGCACTCCAACTTTGAATCCCAGACTATTCCCCAATAATTGGAAAGAAAACATTTGGATGGAAAGGAGCCCTTGGGTGGTTCAGTCAGTGTCTGATTCTTGGTTTCAGCTCAGATCACAGTCTCCAGGGTTGTGGGATTGGAGCCTGGTGGCATCAGGCTCCACACTCAGCAAAGAGTTTGTGTAAAGGTTCTCTCCCTCTGCTCCTCTCCCCAGTCGTGTGTATGCACAAATACTAGTTCAGTGGAACATACCCAAGAAGCCAGTCTCTCTCTCTCTCTCTCTCTCAAATAAACATATCAACTTTTTAAAAAAAATATTTGGATAGAAAAATTCAATAAATAGATTAGAGGATAAACATTGAGTTCTGCTGTGTGCCAAACTTTGAACACATTACATTATTCAATGTGAAGGATCTAGACAGGAACCCTATACTATACAACACCCTATACTATAGGTAGATGTGTCTCCAATATATTGCAGGTGGGAAACTGACATAGAGAGTTTAAGCAACTTCTTCAAAGTCTCTCCTTGTAATCTTTCTGCTACATTCTACCATTTTCTTCCAAAAGACAAGCAAACATCCCCTCAAAGTTAGACCGAAAAATTTGTAAGGTTGTTGGACTGTGTGGCCTTCCATTCTGCTAGTTGAATGACTCATGGTTGATGAGATCATTGGCATGAGCTGCGTAGATAACTTTCAACGGTGCTAGTCATGAGACAGCCAAGAAATTGACCCTATTAACTTATTCAAAGATATTTCTGATTTTATTTGAGTCAGGAAGTGAGAGTTCATGAAGGAATTTTTTTTTTTTTACTAATCAGAAAGTGTCGTATAAGGAAGGCTGTTAATTTTATAGACGGGGAAACTAAGTGTCAGAAGTGTTAAGTGGCATTTGTCCTGTAACAGAGTTTGTGACAAAACTCCCCATTCTCTGTGCTTATTTCCTTTCACGACACTGTTCTCACTTGTTCAGGTTTAGTTGTTCTGCTGAACAGCTTTGTTTCTTATAAACGAAACTAAAGTAGAAGCAAGAACTAGTTTCTCAGTATTCAGGTGCTCAGCAGGTTTAAGAATTACCTTCTACACTTGGTGTAATAAATGAAGTGAAGGAGGAAGTAAACAAAAAATAAACAAATATATGTTCCATCGTGAAGAATAACCACAATTATTGTATTGCAAAGATAACAGATACTTTAAAAGCCTCTCTATCATAATTGTCACGTATGACCTAGCTTTATTTATATGTTATTGCAACTGAAGTTTTAACTTAAAGCAATTTAACTTAAAGTGACTAATATGAAGTGTGGTACAACATGTCATTTTTTCCTTACCCTCTATGTCTATAGAACATATTTCCAACAATTTTGAAGTAGTGGATACAGCTTATGGAAATGGTGGTTTTCACGCTGTGTAGTAAGTTTTCTCTAATGAAATCTTCCCATAATGCTGTGGTAGGCCAGCTTTCTGACCCGTTTCAACCTCAGCACATGCAGTGTTTTTATGCTATAGATCAAAAACAAAAGAGAAAGCATTGGTCAAATTATTTTCCAAGGTGTTAGCACAGGGTTATTTCCTCATAATGATGGAGTCCAGGTAGCTGGCAGAAACGTTATAAAATGTCAGCCCTCCAATGTACTTAGTTTAAATTCAGTAGCATTTCACATCTCTGTTATGCAGCCCAGTCGTAACAGAGGCGGAATCCAGCCCACCCTTTGTGTTAGAATGGCATTAAAAGGAAAATGAGAGAACTCTTCACCTACCCACTGGTGTTCTGCACAGGAGCAACAAACTCAGGTTCAAGTTGCTGAAAACAAACAATTAGAAATCAAATCAAAGCCTGTTTGGCTTCACAATTGAATGCCGAGATGCAATAGGAATGGTAACAATGCAAAGTAATAGCCTGCCGAATTCAATGAATACAGCTTAATAACTTTGGACCATGGCAAGACTTGGGTAAAATTAAAAAGTAATGTAAAGCTTCTCGGGTATGTTCCACTGAATTAGCATTCTGAGGCACGTGTCTCCACACCATCCTTTATGAGGACTGCTGGTTTCATTTACAGACATTGCCTATATTAGCTAGCACTAATGTGTAAAACGTATTATGTGCAGGTCTATAAAGGCACACCGAATTTTCATTATGTTTCAGTCAAAAAGTGCTTGTTTTGCAGGATGGAGTCCATGTCAATAAAATGGATTGTATGTCACTTAAACCAAGCGACACGCTAATCTTTTAGAGGCCTCTGTCCTTAATCTCTGCAGGACATGAGTCAGTTTAGAAGTGTCGGCCGTTCTCACAGGTAGCAACTATTGAGCTCTTTAATATAAATTCAAAAGCAAAGCTTATCAGTGTGTTTCAGAAATTGCTTCAATGTGGTTTCTGTCTATGAAAAAAAAATCCCCCTTTTTCTCCCAAATCCATGGGCAACTTCCAAGTTTTTACAGCGCCTGGGAGCACCTTTTAATTATAGAGAAATTGGTTTTGGTGATAGCTGCCCTGTGACCAATTGGATCAGAGGCATTTCTTCTGGCTATTATGAAGCTAACTTGACTATCGCCCTCGTGTAGTTAGGCATGATGGAAATATTAAGTAAAAACAGTGTCTCAATCCAGAACTTCAAGACCCAGTAGCCCATTCTTTAAAAGTAGTGCCATACATAGCCATTTTATAACAGAAGAACAGAATAATGGGATTGCAATCAAGAATTCCTTGGTCTGTGAAAGGACTTACAAAGCTTATGGAAAATGATTTGGATTACTTTTCTTATATTTTAAAATCATATGCACTATGTCATGAGAAAACTAGAAAAGCTCCATCTACAAAACTTCTCTTGGACCTAAGAGCAAAATGGGTCGACAATAAAGTCTTTAAAACATGAAGTTAAATAGAAGCTTCCACCCTGTGACCTTTGTATTTTATTCTCTAAACACCAAGAAGTATACATTTTCTGTTTACTTGTTCTAAATAGAATAAAGTGCAATCTTTACAGAAAGTAATGATCTGTATCCCACCAAAGGATAAAATGCTCATATCTATTTCCATTTTATGTCTGGTATTAAGTGACACTTTATTGATAAATTCAAACATGAGATTTTGAAGGTTTAGTTTATGTATCACATAAAAAGATATAATCAACAAAATAAAATGATAAAACATTCTGTCATATATGAGACCAAAATAATAGAAAATAAGTCATGGATTTAAGGTGTGTGTTTGTATAAAGGAATATTGTTTTTTAAATTCAGAATTTTAAAAAGTAACTTTTTTCATTTACATTTTTTTCCTAAAAGTTTGTGCTAAATATGATTTCACTCTTTGGAAATAAAGTATGCTGAATCAAGTTTTATTTTTACTGATGATTTCAGATCTGTCACTGACTTGCATTGTTATATAAACATTTCTCTTAATTATTTACATATAAATACTGAAGCATATTGAGTAGTATACATCATGATTCCAGAATACAGCACTAACATTTGTCTTTTAAAGATATCCTTCATATAATTCTGTGTTATTCCCACATTCATAGTGTTAAGTAAATAATGTATGTGTTATTGAATGACCAATGAATACTGTGAGCTCTGGTTAATGAAAAATTACATTTACGACAATAAATCAGCTTACTGGAAGGAATAAAATACACCTTATTGTACTTTAGTGTAAAGAAACCTCCATCTAAAATCTTGGAGCCATTGACAAAGAATTATATTATCGTATCCAGAAAGCAAATGAATCTAATGACACATTTAGGGGGGAGGTTTTAAAAAACTGATTTGGAAATGACACTTCATACAGTTGTGAAGGATGTTGATTTTGTTACTAGAATGGCATTTGAGGAATATATAAATACATAGGTCATTATGTCTTTTTTTGAAGTATAGTAGACATACAACATTATATTAACATCAGGTATACAACGTGGTTCGATATTTGTATATATTGAGAGATAATCACCGCCATCAGACTGGTTACCATCTGCCACCGTATAAAATTACAATTCCTTTTCCTGTGATGGAACTTCTAAGATTTACTTTCTTAGCATCTTTTAAATTTCATTATTCTGGACGTTAAATACCCATGACTTATTAATTTTTTTATAATTGGAAGTTTGTACCTCTCCATATATTTCATATTGCCCACCCCCTAACACCCTTCCCTTTGGCAGCTACCAATCTGTTCTCTATCTTTGAGTTTTGGTTTTTAAACTTCACATATAAGTGAAATCATATGATATTTGTCTTTGTCTTCCTCTGTCTGACTTATTTCATTTAATATAATATCCTCAAGGTCCACCTGTGTTTTCTCATATTGCAATATTGCATTCTTTTTATGACTGAGTAGTATCTCATTTTATGCTTACCCATTCATCCATTAATAGACACAGGTTTTTCCATATCCTGGCTATTATAAATAATGCTGCAAAGAACATAGGGGTGCACATATCTTTTCAAATTAGTGTTTTTGTTTCCTTTGGGTAAATACCCAGAAGTGGAATAGCTGGATTATATGATAGTTCTATTCATGTTTTTTTTGAGAATCCCCCATACTGTTTTCCCTGGTGGCTGTACCAATTTACATTCCCACCAATAGAGTGTGAGGGTTTCATTTTCTCCATATTGTCTCCAAGACTTGTTTCTTATCTTTCTGATAATATTTATTATGACAAATGTGAGGTGATATCTTATTGTGGATTTGATTGCATTTCCCTGATGATTAGTGATATTGAGGTTTTTTGTTTTGTTTTGTTTTTGTTTTTGTTTTTGTTTTTCTTATGTTCCTGCTGGCCATCTTTATGTCTTCCTTGGAAATGCTCTATTCAGATCCTCTGCCAATTTTTTTTTCTTCTTATTTCTTCTTTTTTCTATTTTTTAAATGGCTTGTTTGTTTGTTTTTGAGCTGTATAAGTTCTACATATATTTTGTATATTGACCTCTTATCAGATATATGATTTACAAATACAGTTACCTTTGAATAACATAAGTTCGAACTGTGCAGGTCTTACTTATGTGGATACTTTTGATAAATATAGCACAGTATTGTAAATGTATTTTATTTTCCTTATTTTCTTGACAAGACTTTCCTTGCTCTAGCTTACTTTATTTTAAGAATGCAGTATATAATACATATAACATACAGAATATGTGTTAATAAACTATTTGTTACCGGTGAGGCTTCTGGTCAACAGTATAGGCTATTAGCAGGTAAAGTCTGGGAGAATAAAAAATTATTTGTAGATTTTTTACTATGGGGGTGGTCAGTGCCCCTAAGACACACCTTGTTCAAGGGTCAATTGTATCTTCTCCCTTGCCTTTTATTTTTATGACTTCTTCACTGTGGAGAGGTTTTTTAGTTTGATATAATCCTGTTTGTTTATATTTGCTTATGTTTCCATTCCCTTTAAAGTCAGATCCAGAAAAATATCATGAAGACTGATGTCATGGACCTTAACACTTACGTTTTCTTTTAGGAGTTCTATGGTTTTAGGTGTCACATTCATATCTAATCCATTTAAATTTAATGTTGTGTATGCTACAAGATAATGACCCAGTTTTATTCTTTTGCATGTGGATATCCAATTTTTCCAGTTGAAGGCATTGTCATTTACCCATTGTACACTCTTGCCTAATTTTTATAAACTAATTGACCATACACCCACAGGTTTACCTCTGGGCACTCTATTCTGTTTTATTATCATATTGTTTTGATTACTGTAGCTTTTTATTTTTATTTTTTTTTTACTGTAGCTTTTTAAAAAGATTTTATTTATTTATTCATGAGAGAGAGAGAGAGACAGAGACACAGGCAGAGGAAGAAGCAGGCTCCATGCAGGGAGCCCGATGCGGACTCAATACCGGGTCTCCAGGATCCTGCCCTGGACTGAAGGCGGCAGTAAACTGCTGAGCCACCAGGGCTGCCCTACTGTAGCTTTCAATATAGGTTTAAATCAGGAAGCATGATGCCTTCAGCTTTGTTCTTCTTTCTTAAAATTGCTTTAGCTATTTAGGATGTTTCATGGCTCCATAAAAATTGTATTTATTATTATTAAATTTCTTTCAACAATGCCTTATAGCTTTCAGTGTGGTCTTTTACCTCATGGATTAAATTTATAAATAGGCATTTAATGCAGTTGTGAGTGGTATTGTTTTCTTAATTTCTCTTTCTGATATTTTATTGTTAATGTATATGACAAAACAGATTTTTGCATTTTGATTTTGTACCCCACAACTTTACTGTATTTGTTTATTAGTTCTAACCGGCGTGTGTGTGTGTGTGTGTGTGTGTGTGTGTGTGTGTGCATGATTTTTTTGAGGGGGACTCTTTAGTGTTTTTTTTTTATAAAATCATGGAGTCCACAAACAGTGACAATTTTACTTCTTCTTTTCCAATTTGGAAGCCTTTTATTTTTTTCTCCTGCCTAATTGCTCTGACTAGGGCTTCAAATACTATATTGAATAAAAAGGGTGTGACATATCCTTGTCTTATTCTTTTTTTTTTTTTTTTGTATCCTTGTCTTCTTGATCTTAAAGGGAAAATTTTAGATTTTTTGCCATTGAGTATCATGTATATGTGAGTTTAGGCAATCTCCAAACTGCTGTTTTGGTATTGGGTCCCAGAACAAGCAAATATGCAGATGAGCTCTCTGATAGCAGAATTTCCATTTCCGACAGTCCTAGATGTAAGGCCCATTGGATTTCAAAGCCAGATATCTTTGGAGCTTGTCACTTTGGTTCAGGTCCTAAGAACTGAGGTGCTTGATGTGGGGCACAAACCTTGTGTTCCTCAGGAAGAAAGTCTCTCAATTGTGGATTGCTGCAGTGGGACTGAGATTTGGAGAAGACCAAGTCTCTGTCTCATCCACTCATCTTGATGTGGTCCTTTTATCCTTTGTTGTGGAAAAGATGTTCTGCTAGTTTTCTGGTCTTTTTCAGAGGGATTTATTTCATAGCTATAACTTTATTGTTTCCATGAGAAGAGGTGGGTTCAGGGTCATCCTATGCTGACATCTTGAACCAGCTCCTTGATCATACTTATACAAAAGTATAAGTATGTGTAGAATTGTTATTAGATTTGAACTCCGTACATAGTTATGGTTACAGATATTCTTGTATGTGAAAATGGGCATTCGTTTTAGATCTTATGGATCTTATGGATTACAAAGAAAGAATTTTTAAAAATCCAAGAGCTGTTGTAAGAATTTAATCACTAATACAACAAAGTCTTTGTACAGACCACATAATTTAATATACAGGTGCCACTTACTTAATGTTTGCTAATAAAGTACAGTTATATTTATTATAGGAACTGCTGTGTGTATGTTTTTTTTTTCTCCTCCATCACAAAGATCATGAAATAGAAATAGTCCCAAGTATCCTAGAAATAGCCCAAGTTCAGGCCAAGAAGTTTAGTAAAGGAACACGTAAGCCTTAGTTCAGAAGATTGGACCTCTCAAATCAGTAAAATTCTAAATATATGTTGAAAGTGCATTGTATGTTCAATATTGCCTTGATACTCAAACTCAAAGAAAAGAATATAGTGTCAGAATTCCTTCTGCTATTATATCTAGCAGTTGAAGTATTTCAAGAAATAAAACTGAAATTACTGTATTACTAAAGCTTGAAAGTATATACTAAAGTATATCCAAGAACATCACCTGTTATTTTGAATAATGACCTATAGCATAGATGAAAGAAATAATTGATTCTTATTTAAAAGGACATATACAAAAAGCCATCTTGAAGGATCCTAGCATAACCTAGATCCTTCTATGAATGAGCTCTTTTACTTTTTTTTTTTAATGGGCTATTTTACTAAGTGATCTCTTAGTATTTTATATTTAATCTGACTCAATGTCAATTTGTAATTTTTAAATAAATAGACTATATTTGTATGTGATATAGGAAATTTGGAGTCATTTTACATTGTATTACAAGACAAAATTACATAGAATAAAAATATTTCATCAATATTGAAAATAAAAGACAGCTATTCTTCATTTTTTTAACTTACAATATGTCAGTTTTCTTTATTTGCCTCCAAGTCACGTAACATATAAAACAATGGTAGGTTTAATAGAATATGAGATGAGGACATCTTTCTTCAAGGAAAAAACACAAAGGAAAGCAGAGCATTATCCCCATACCCTTTCTGAGGTGAGGTGAAGAGACTCTGAGTGTAAAAACCTTTTGTCTTTTGATGTGGTAGCAATTATTTATACTGTGGCCTGGAAAAATAGACATTTGTTAGAGCAGAAATAGAGAATAATTATTTCTTACTTTATCAACTTTAGAAACTAAATTAATGCAATAGCTTATCAGAAAGGAAGAGTTAAGCTGCATATGGCTAATTATATTGACAATGTAAATGAAAGGAAATATTATGCTAACATTTAGAGTATTAGGTGAAAGGAATTTTGGGGCAGATTTGACTGCAGTTTTAACAATTGAATCTTTGGTGATTATAGTTAATTCGGTCATACATATAGACAAAAGATTCATCTTATTTTAGAATATCTATCTTGCTTTGGACATAAAATAAATATAAAAAAAAATTTAAAAAATCCTTAGTGGTACATTTATTCCTTTTAGGGAGTAACACATAAGTTTACCTTGATTCACAGAGCTGAGGAGCACCGATTTGTTGGATAGCTCTGAACGAAAATCAAATATGGAATATATTACTAAAATGTCTAAAATATTACTGCAAGTTTACTATTGGCCAGAAAAGCAAGGAAGACATTTGTATATGTAATCTCATTGTAAATCTTAGAATAATCATATGGGAGAAATACTAATATATTCAATATTCCAGAATAGAGGATAAGATTAATTCTGAAATTGGCCAAAATCCATAATTTGTGTATCAGAGTTATACTTTGAATCTATATCTCTTCCCATAATATATATTATAACATGACTTTGGTGTTACATATTCCTTTCAAGCCTAAAAGTTAATGTTATAACATGCAGAACAATTGTAATTTATTAGATATTAATATGAGAGTTTCATATAGTTCTTATTTCTATTTCCAAACATTTCCTTTTCTATCATTTACTTTGATATTGTAACATACTTTTAAAATAAGTTGCAGTAAATTTCTTTTTTCTTTTCAGGTATAAATGATGTTTAAGCAGTTGTAATTTAAAACATACATTAGAATTGTTTTTATTTAAATGCACTCACTTTCCCTCTTTATTTTTAAACTGTTTGAAACTCCAAATACCTGCTCTTTGCAATATTTTTTTTCTAGAGTAGTTTTTTTTTTTCTGTTTCAAATTGAAAAATACTTTTGAAGCCTACCTTAGAATACAATTTGGACAACATAATGAGTTTATTTTAAGTTATATTTAAAATTGTATTTCTTTCAGAACTTATTGGTGATGATAATTTATTTAAAGAAAAATGTTATTTTTAATATATAAATCAATGAATTTGGAATATCTGAAGAGAAAATGGCAATTAAAAATTGATGTTTTAGCTTTAACATTATTATTTTGTTCTAAATTATTAAACATTATGAAGCAATAAGTTGTTCCTATTAAGGTTACAGTAAATTCCTCTTGTCCAATTAGAAAATATGCCTTTTTTAAAGTGGTTAAAATCTTAGTTTGCCAACAAATATGTAAAAAATTATGAAGTTCAACAAATTCTGTAATGTTGGTGTTGATTTTTTTATGCAAAAACTCTGAGATCTTTTAAAAATCGTTTTTGTATTAAAACTTCTGGCTAAATACATATAAAACATCAATTGGTGTTGGCCTTTCTGCCTAGGGAGAAGAAGACAGTAGAGAGAACTGTTTGCTTTTCCAATGAAAAAACTTGACATTGACACTTGTCTCTAAAATATATGATGTTCAAATGATTCCTCGGATGTCTTCAAACTAGTGTCCAGCTGTTGGAAAATGTTTCTGGTTTTGTATGGCATTTGCTCACAGATGCTGCAGCTCGATTCTTTCACACCTGTTTGCTGAACTGAGTGTGCCAATCTGAGAGAATCAGAGCATGTGGTGTGTGGATGTCTAGGCGTAAATGCTTAAATTGCAAAAAAGAAGGAAGAGGATAAAAGTACTGTGAAATGAAGGAAATCCTTGCTTTAAATATTCTGTGTTTGGAATTTAAGGGGCATTTAACATGTGTGAGCCCAAAGGAATTGTATTAAAAAAATGAGAAAGGCAAAAAAAAAAAAAAAAAAAAAAAAAAAAAGGATTTGAATGCTAAATTGTAATTCTAAAGATGGAAATTTTTTTTGAAATTATTTAAAGAAAACGTTTTTTTTTTTTTCTATAAACAAACGCCAACTTCGGAAATAAAGAAAAATATACTATGTAACTAACAAAATGCTCAGTCCCCACAATACAGTACTAAAGAATGATGTATCTGTGTTATAATAATGTGAAGTGTATATATATTGCTTTTCCCTCATGATATTACAGTCTTATTTAGGAAACTACTATCAAAAGTACTATTTTCCTTGATTGGATGCTGGGACAGAAAAATAAATTTAGTGGAAAAGGTAGAGGAATCTTAATAAAGTCTGAAGTTTAATAGTGATACAGCAAGTATGATACTTTGTCTTAATTATAAGATGTTATTAACACTAGGGAAAATTGGGAGAGGAATATATGAGAATTCTTTCTAAATCTGCAAATATCCCAAAATAAAATGTTTGTCTAAAAAAAATCATATTGTTTCAGATATGCAAATTTTATCCATTCATATGACAGATATTTACTCAGTGGCTATTGGTGCTTGGCTCAAAATGGGTAATGGAAAACTAAAAACAAATGACACAACTCAAAATACAGAAATCAATGTTTCTATTCTCATGGAACTTATAGGCTAATATGGGAAAGATTTACTAATAAAAAGAGAAAAGCATAAACAATTATAAATTCTAAATATTTTACTTTTAAAATTAATGAAAAATTTAATAAGGGAAAGGTTGCCAAGAAAGAATTTTTTAAATGTGTGCCTCTGTGATTTTTTTAGGGTTCCCTTTTATTGTGATAAAATATACATAGCATTCATTTAACAATATTTAAGTGTACAATTCAGTGACATTAAGTATATTCATATTGTGCAACCATCAACACCATCTGAACTTTCTTTTTTTTTTTTCCATCTGAACTTTCATCTCACCCCCAGTGAAACTCTGTACTCATCAAACACTAACTCCTCTTTTCACTTGGACCTCAATGCCTCTAGTCCTAGGTAACCACTTTTGTACTTTGTTTATATTTATCTCATATAAGTGGAATCATGTATTTGTACTTCTGCACCTCACTTATTTTACTTAGCATGCGTTACTGAGCATAATGTTTTTGAGGTTCATCCATCTTGCAGCAAGCATCAGAAAATCATTCCTTTTTAGGCTGAGTAATACTCCATGTTATGTATAAATTACATTTGTTCCTCTACTCACGTACTGAAGGATATTTGGGTTGCTCCACCTTTTGTTATACTAATGCTTTTTTTTTTTTTTATACTAATGCTTTATGTACAAATACCTGTTTGAGTCTCTGCTTTTAATTATTTGGAGTATATACCCAGCAGTAAAATTTCTAGATCATATGGTAAATGTGTGTTTAATTTTTTGAGGGATTGTCACAGTTTTCTGCCACTTTTGTTTTTAAGCAAGACCTGAAGTGAGCAAAAGGAAGACCATTTGGAGAATCAGTCAGATGGTGCATAGGTAGTAGGTATGAAGGGAGTTGGAAGAAGGAGAAATTTTGAAATAAAGGAACAGGGTGGTACAGTGGCTGTGAAGCCAGAAAGAGATGCACCAGGTTTTAGACTGAAAAGAGGACAGCATGTGGTTGTTCATGGAAAAGAAAAGGAGTTGAATTCAAAATGAGGTATGGACCCAGAGAGGGGCCAGATCAGGTAAAGTTATGTATGGTACTGCAGTGTGCTTGCATTTTATTCTGTGTAAAGAAGAAAATTGAAGTTTTGTTTTTTTTGTTTGTTTGTTTGTTCTTGTTTTTTTTAACTAGGACTATCTTATGGCTTTATTTTTTTTTTTCATGTGAAAAATGGATAGGAATAAGGCAAGAATATGTGAAGTAAGACACTTAGAGAGCTCAGGGCACTGAGGGGGCACTTGACGGGATAAGCACTGGGTGATACGCTATATGTTGGCAAATTGTACTCCAATAAAAAAAATAAATTAAAAAAATAAAAAAGTAAAAAAAAAAAAACATTATCACTAAAAAAAAGAAAAGAAAAAGAAAAAAGAAAAGCAGATAAAAGAAAAGAAAAAAAAAAGAAAGCTCAGTGCTCCAGGTAAGACTTTATTACTATGTGAAGAAGGAAGAAGGTTGGGTATGAAGAAGGTGGTATTTGTGACTGAGACATGGAGAATTAGGTGATGAATCCAATGCAGGAAATGTAGGAGGTAAGGGAACAGAGGTGTCAGAAATCACTTCCTGGTTTCTACTTGTAACAACAGGGTGGATGTGGTGTCATTTATCCACGAGGAAGATTTTGGTTTTGAACATTTCAAAGTTGAAGCATCTTTAAGATATCAAAATTCTTATTATCACAAAAATCTTTTCCTGACTTCAGGGTTATGTAAAAAGGAAGAACTTAGAAAAAAAATGTTTTTTCAATTTACTCTTGTGAGGCAGAGATAGTGAGTAACCCTATATTTTATCTTTTTTTTTTCTCTGTTCATTCTGGCAGTGGTAGACAACTAGATTATTATTATTATTTAAAGATTATTGATTGATTGATTGCATGAGTGAGGCAGAGACACAGGCAGAGGGAGAAGCAGGCTCCCTGCAGGAAGCCTGATGTGGGACTTGATCCCAGGATATTGGGATCATGACCTGAGCTGAATGCAGATGCTCAACCACTAAGCCTCCCAAGCGTCCTGACAACTGGATTATTAAAAGACAAGCAAGATAGCAAAATACATCTGAAGTTGTCTTTGAACAAACATTTTATTTCACAGAGACATTAAAATTTATTATTCATAATTATCTGGTTAAGTTACCCTATATAATCTGTCAAACATGTTCACTCAAACAAAATATGTACTACCTTTGAAATATGTTACAAAATGGCTTGACTATAAAGAGCTAATTTTACCATGTAAAGCTGAGATCTCATAATTCACTTCATTTTACAAATTTATTCTCAATTTTATTGTTCTCCACCTAAGTAGTTTTCTCTTGTATTATATGTTAGTCATTTCTATTGTTTGGCTGGAGTTCTTCAAGTTTTGTGGGTTTTTTTTTTTTCTCCTTCCTTTCTCACATGAATAGAAATGTTCTGGCAAAGAAAATTTATTTGTCACCCATTGTTAGGACTTTAAAACTGGCATCACTTGGTCACTTGTAATCTCAGTGTCCTTGGAATTTTATTGGTTTTATGCCACCTCACAAGCAGCTCATCCACTTTGATATTTTACAATATAATTATTTAATCTAGTGACTCTACCTCATGCGTTTCATTTCCCCAGAATATATTTCCAAACAAAATGCCTACTTAGGATCTTAGAGATAGTTAAATAGACCAAAAAAATGTTATAGTTCTACTGTGGTGATTCTAGCAGAGGATAGGTGGTTTTCATTTGTAATTTTTTATGTGCCTTGCTATCATGATCAGAATGGAAAATATTAGAAAAGGCTTAACTGATGCTGTATCAATATGACAGGCAAGGGGAAATTGTCACTTTGACTTTAGGGCTGTGATTTTTTTCATATTTTTATGGTTGCATGAAATTACCATATGTTTTACTGTCTTCTTCCAACTATTCATTAGCCATGAGCATAATAAAGCTTTACATGAAAAAGCACAGAAGAAATAAAAGGATTAGGTAAAGGAAGAAGGAGACGAAGATAAGAAAAGTGTAACATTGAAGGAAACATTAATTGAAAACTGACAGTTATATTCAACTGTTTTACTAATTATAAACATAATATATGATCCATAATAATAGATTATTTTAGGAAATTAGAAAATATAAAGAAGAACACAGAAGAAAATAATGTCACTGGTAATCCTACTAACCAGAAATAAACACTTATCTTATTTAGTGTATATTCTCCAGTATTTTTTTTTATAAGGGGATCCAACTGATTTTTTCATACACCTTTTTTTTCTCACTGCAGAGAAAATTATAACTTAAAGCTACCCAAATGTTAAAAACTACTTTCTAGTACACTTTCATCCAGTATAGAAAAATATTATTATTTATACATTTCTGATAAATTTGCATTGTAAAGCTTGTCAGTCTTGATCATTGATATATAAGATTTATAACTTGTGACTGCATTTACAAGTGACCTACACAAACTCATTTTAGGCACTAAGAGAAAAAGAAGACCCAATTGAGATGTGATAAGGCAGGGAAGGGGCAAAAACACAATGATCTTATGTCCAATCTGAGTACCTGAGCAGTGTCACTCTTTCTTTGAAAAATCTGTGAAAGTTTGTCTATTGAGGCTTCAGAACTTTGGGGGCCATTTAAAGGACAAAAAATTCAAAAACAAAACCAAAAAACCCTCAATATATATGCAGGACTGTGGAAAGACACTTGATATATATATTTTTTTAAAGTCAAAAATAGGCTAAAATTGACTCTTCTCTAAGGCTTCTTCTAAATATTCTAATATTTGTGACACAGTGTGCATGGGCATAGAAAGAACCACAGTACTTGGAGTCAGATAGGTATGGGTTTAAATTTTGACTTAATTCCTTACATCTTGAAATGGACCACGTCCTTTAACCTGTATATCGTAGCTTAATTTACTCATGACTATAGTGAGATTAATAATAAGAACTCAGTATTGATTTTTGTGATCATTGGATGAGACTCACAGTAAATAATAAATAAGCTGTACACATAGATAGTAGCTGTGGAGGTATTTCTTGCAGCACCGTTTTTTTTCCTACTTGAATTACTATAATGATAACCCTGATAGGTGCCATCTATCTCATCCACATTGCTGATGCCCCATTAAAAATTTGGGGAGATGTTATGCAAAGGCACAAACTTACAACTCATAGAGAAATAACTCCTGAAGGCCTAATGCATCGCATAGCGATTATAGTCAACACTATTGCATTATAAACTCCAAAGTTGCTAGGAGACTAGATCTTACTTGCACTCATCACACACACACACACACACACACACACACACACACAAGATAATTACATGATATGACAGAGGTGTTAGCTAATGCTGCAGTGGTATTCACGTTGTAATACATAAATATATCAAATCAGCACATTGTTGTATACCTTTAACTTCTACAACGTTAGGTGTAAATTATAACTCAAAAGTTTGTGAATTGCTTAATTTGTATGTGAAATTACAAATGTGTAGAAAATACACAGTTTCCCTCTGTTCTACTTTGTAAATTCAGAGAACTGTCAGAATTCTATGACTGCTCTTTGAATCCAAGGTTTGTGTCTTTTTGATGCCAGACCTTGTAAAGGCAACTTTATTTTCTCCTGTAAGGAGGCAAGCATACACTAGGAAAAATAGGCACTAACCACTGAGATGAGAGGTCTGGGTCTTAGACCTTGTACTGCCACTCAATATTTATTTGATCTCCAGCAAATAATCTCTCCTTTTTGGGACACAGTATCTTGTTTGGGGATGAATATATTAAGTTAGATCACTGTACTGAGCTCTAACATTCCCCTCCATTCCCTGTGCATTTGCCTTTTTCTTTGTAAATATCATAGAGCTCGCATAGCAAATCTTCTCAAACATTAAAGGCCACTGTTGATCATAAACTGAGGAAAAAGATGATAATTGAATTCATGATAGGAAATAACACTTTGCTTTATTGAGTTGTATGAGAAGCACAAGGGCAACATTATCAACGTATCAAAGATAGATCAATGGGGGAAGTTCTACTGCCAGAGGAAAGAGATTTGAGTTTCAGTTGCCAAAATACAGTGAGAGCTGACGGAGGCTTAAAGCAGAATCTTTAGGACCAAAGGCAGTAGCATCAAATTGGGATGAGCCTGGATGAAAAAGAGACAAATAACTTGTTCTTGTCCATCAAAGATATTTCATTAAGATGTCAATGAAAGATGCTTGCTTGCTTCCTTTGTGTGCTTTACATGCCCTTTCTGTGACTTGGCTCATCTAGGACTGAGTCCTCAATAGATCTATAGTAGCCCTTTCCCATTCTGCTCCAAACACATCTGAAATGGAGGGGACAGGGCAGGTTAAGGGCAAATTTAGCTGAAGGGAAGTTCCCAGCAACAGAGGAACGAGATCAGTGACTTGACTTTATTTACATTCTACAGTAACAGTTCTAACAATGCTGACTGTTACCTTATTTATTACATATTAATCTCCTGATTATGTCAACAACACTTTATCTGCAAAGAGCGCCTGTCATTTTTGATATATAATTTCAACAATTTACAATCTCTTCACAAAAAACTAATTTAAATTTTTCATGATTTTAAAATGTATTCCACGTTTTACATTTGTTGACATATCTGATTACTTATTTATACCCTCTCTCATTCCTTTTGGTTAGCATCCAAAACTATATGTAATATACTACGATAAAAAATAAAGATATAGGAAAAATACAGGCCAAATAGTACGCTGAATCCACAGGTAAAACTAATCCTTAAAATTTCACTTAGCATACTACTCTCTAGCTCCATCGATGTCATTGTGAATAGCAAGATTTCATTTTTTATGGCTGAGTAATATTCCTGTGTGTGTGTGTGTGTGTGCGTACAAACGCACTGCATCTTCTTTATCCATCAGTCAGTGGACACCTGGGCTGTTTCCATATCTTTGTTATTGTAGATAATGCTGCTATAAACATCGAGGTGCATGTATCCCTTTAAATGAGTACTTCTGTACCCTTTGAGTAAATACCTAGTAGTGCAATTGCTGGATCATAGGGTAGTTCTATTCTTCACTAACAAAACTGTTGTAATGCTCACAGAATTCACAAAACTTAAAGTAACTCTCTAGCTCCATCAATGTCATTGTGAATAGCATTGTGATTTTATAAAAATCATATGTATTTGCATGCTTTAAGGTGTTAATAGGTATTATAACAATTGAGCATATAATAATTCTGTAATTTTTATCATAACTAAATCAGACCAAAACATTAAACTTTTTTATTTTTTTATTTTTTAAGAATATTTTATTTATTTATTTATGAGAGACATAGAGAGAGAGAGAGAGAGGCAGAGACACAGGCAGAGGGAGAAGCAGGCTTCCTGCCGGGAGCCTGATGCAGGACTCGATCCTGGGATGCCAGGATCACACCCCGGGCCAAGGGCAGATGCTCAACCGCTGAGCCACCCAGGGATCCCCAAAACTTTATTTTTGTTAAAAATAAGACTATCATCTTTTTATTCTGCTAAAACAAAATTCAGAAGAAATATAAGACATATAAAGACACAATTGATTTTTTTCAATGTAATTTTTCTGTAAATTTGGTTTTATCTAGATTTCATGTAATGATATATGGTAATAGTTTCTTATATATTTACTCTTGATTTAATTTTGAAGAATAACCAAGAAATAATGAGAATATGCTGACCTAGATTTTTACATATAGTATTTTAAATAGTTTTTTTTAAGATTTTATTTATTTATTCATGAGACACACATACACACACACACACACAGAGGAGAGAGAGAGAGAGAGGTAGAGTCACAGGCAGAGGAAGAAGCAGGCTCCATGCAAGAAGCCTGACATGGGACTTGATCCCAGGTCTCCAGGATCACACCCTGGGCTGAAGGCTGCCCTAAACCTCTGAGCCACCCAGGCTGCCCTTAAATAGTTTTATATTTAAAAATTACCTGGACATTTATCTATATTTAATACTTCGATACTCTTAAAGCATTTAAAAAAATGTTTGCCTATGTCATTGTTTCAATTACTACAGAAACAACTATGAGCTTTCTCAAAGTTGCATAAAATAACTGAGGATGGAACTAAAAGCTTTTTTCCCAGAGGATACCTTCCTATATTTTCAAATAGTTAACAACAAACAGGTTTTACTCTACAGATTAGAAAGGCAAAACACAAAAACAAAGAAACAAAGAAACTAAAACAGTAAAAATGCAAGACAAAGTAAAACTCAGTAAGATTTTCAGTAAAGCAATTCATCTTTTTTTTTTAAATTTATTTATTTATTCATGAGAGACACAGAGAGAGAGAGGCAGAGATATAGGGTGAGGGAGAAGCAGACTTCATGCAGGGAGCCTGATGCGGGACTCGATCCTGGAACTCCGGGGTCACGCTATGAGCCAAAGGCAGAGGGAACCAGAGAGAATCTTAAGCCTGATGCAGGCCTTCATCTTATAACCCTAAGATCATGACCTGGGCTGAAATCAAGAGTCAGTCACTTAACTGAGTAGGCCACCCCCGCAACCCAAGCAATTTATTCTTTACTAAACATTTTAAAAGCCAGCATAAAGGCAAAGCACTACAAATAAATATTTAAGAATCATCTTAAAATGTTTGGATTTAAATTGATATTATCCCTAGTTGTAAACTTGGATTGAGGGCTTCATAAATTAGAGGTCCTTATGGGAGGAATCTATTGAGATAGAGTAGCAAGCAGTTCATTGGAGCTGAATGGACAACATACAACATACAGAAGCATGGATAGTACTTTTAGATTTCCTAGTGAGACTGTTTCATGGACTACATATAGATTTTAAACCAAACACCATAGTAGGTAATACAAATTGTCTTATAGGAGCCCCTGAGTGGCTCAGTCAGTTAAGCATCTGCCTTTGGCTCAGGTCATGATCCTAGAGTCCCAGGATAGAGCCCCTCATTGGGCTTCCTGCTTGGCGGGGAATTGGCTTCTCCTTCTCCCTGTAACCCTCCCTACCCATGCTCTCTCTTTCTCTCTGTCTCTCTCATAAATAAATAAATAAATAAATAAATAAATAAATAAATAAATATTTTTTTAAAAAATATTTTTAAAAATATTTTTTAAAAAATATTTTAAAAAAACATTTACATGTAAATTTTACAGGTATGATTTTATTTCCTGGTCTTGCATCTTTTACCAGATAGCTATTTAATTTCCTTTTAATTTGTGACACTTTAGTACTAACCATTTCATTTTAAAAAACTGCCCATTTTCTTAAAATATTGTATATAATTTTAAAAAGCAAAGTGCATTTGGCAATTATTTTACTACCTTCTGATTTATCGCAATGTTTACATTATTTTACTAATTCCTGAAATTATGCATTAATATAATTAAGAAAATATTTTAAATATTGAAAACGTATAGGCTTATGTTATACTGTAAATACACATTTGATGTATTAGTATGCCAGTCACATTGCATTTGTAATCTTATTTCAGATAAACACTTTTTTCTGCTTCCTTACATATTAACATATATGCACACATATTTAGCATGCATATCACTGATACACTAGTAGTGATTAATAATGGCAGGATTAGTAATAAAATGGAATTAATAACAGTGGAATTAATAATAACATACACTAGTAATAATAGTGATCTGATTTATTATGAGCTATATACTATATAACCATATACTAGTTAAAACATTATGGTGTTTCTTCCCCCACAAGCCTTGAAAAACATGTATGCACTTATTCACGGGGATGCTGTCATAGAAGAAGTCAAAACACACTCAGTCTTCTAAGTCAAGGATTCTAACTCTGTTCTGTTTGATTATGATATACACGTTTTTTCTACTCTAGAGTCTTTTTAATCCATTATCCATAATATATAGATTCCAGTGTATTGTAACTTTCCTACTTCATAAAATGTATATTCTACATGCACGTATTAATATAATATGCCTCAGTTTTAAATTGGTGTGTTGTTTTTATACTTACATTTTAAAGATAGCATAATAATTTTAGTATATTTCTCAGTGTAAAACCAATCTTATTCTAAATTTCCATACACCAATAATCCTTATAAGTAAAAAACAAAAACAAAAACAAAAAACAAAAAACTTATTTAAACAGATATGATGTGATGGCTGGCAAAATGATTGCATAAATAATAATTCTCACATATTTACTGATAAAATTAATATTTCCAGTTCAAGATCTCACATTTAAATTATATGGCATTAATTGTGTATTTAAATTGAAGTAGATTTTTCCATTTAATTTCCTCAATTAAATATAAACTATATTACATTTAATGTACTATTTCTATTTCTATTTCTAATTTACTATTTATTGAGGATATACTATGAACAAAACATTGTCTGAGAGCCAAATGAGTAAAAATACACATTCTGCTCTAAAAGAGATTTTGAGTTAGTAGTAAAGAAATAAAGCAAATGCACAAAAATAACCATAGTATGCATCTTATTACATGTAAATAATGAGGGATAAACAGTAATACTCACATGGCGTTAAATCATGGAGTGAACAAGTGCAACTGGGAAAAATCAAGGATTTTCCAAGAAGGAGATCATATTTAAGGAGGATTTTACTGGTTGATTTATAAGAGAGTGCATCCTAAATCAAAGGCAAAGGATCAGGGACAGAAGATTAACTGGCTGTTCAGGGAATAGCTTATTTTTCATTTGTGCTGTAGCATATGGTATGTAGAAAAAACGAGAGGGAGATAAGGTTTTAAGCCATGATGTAGCCTGCAGTGTCAAAAAGTTTGTATATCATATACCTTAAAAGAAATTAAAGAGTTTTTTAGCCAAGGTACAATATGACTAGAACTTGCCTTAGAAAAAATTTATCTTCTAGCAATGCTGAGGTTAAAATCAAGTGAAGAAGAGCTTCTCACAAAGCTTTATCCTTCTATGTGGTCCCTGGGAATACACTAGACAGCTTTACCGATTTTTAATACTTATTTGAATACTTTCTTATGTCAGCCATAGTAAATTTGGCTTTTTGTGGTCTCATCCTTTTCCTTACTCTGAAAAAGTAGACTATTCTTGAGAATGCTTGCTCAGGATATTTACCTTTGCATTCAACTGCCTGCTGGTACTTCAATGTACATAAAATTAGATTCCTTTTCCAGGATTCTAGATAGGATCCTTCTTTTAGTCACTTGTTTCTCTGATGGCACCATCATGCATCCAGCTACCCAGAGAAGAAGTCAGGCCATCATCCTGAACTATTTTTCTTTTTTAATCCTTAGCCCAAACAGTTAATACTTATTTCTGCTCTCTGGTCCATTTCTCTGTCTCTCATTACCAGCAACCTCAATGTTTATCAAAACTTCTAAATTCTCCATATCTACTATAACTTCCCACCAATTGTATTCTTATGTTGCTGTCTGAATAACCTTTCCAAAATAGTGCTGCCTCTGTTTCAAATCCATCAAGAAGTTCTCCTTTCCTGTAGGATAAAGAACATACTACTTAGTTTGGCATGTAAGACCATGGGATTTTTCTGGTTTCTATCTTTCTTTCCTTCCTCTCCCATCACTTCCTCTAGAGATCTACCTTCTAACAATGATGAGCCCCTTTGAGTTCCTTGTAAAGCATCATCTAATTTCTCATCACCAGGCATGAACTTCCTTAGAAAACATTTTCCTGTTCTTATCTTTCTTTATCCCTCAAAGTATTGCACCTCCATTAATCTCTCTCAAAATCACTTCGACCTTGTGCAACTGGGTGGCTCAGTTGGTTAGGCTACATGTCCAACTCTTGATTTCCAGTCAGGTTATCAATTTAGAGTTGTGAGATCAAGTCCTGTCTTGAGCTCCACGCTGGGTGTGAAGTCTGCTTGGGTTTTTCTCTCTCCCTCTGCCCTTCCCCTCCTCCTCTCTCTCTCTCTGAAAAAAAAAAAATCACTTTGACTTATATCTCTACAAACTAATCTCTGTGACCTTGATCATAATTATTTGCTCTTTGTACTATCCATATAGCATATTTCTATTGCAAAAAATGTCACATAATGTTCTCATTTGTGCTACGTAAATCCTTCTTTGCTATTAGATCAATGCAACATGAAAACAGGGAGTATCTTTTTTAATACTCTGGCCTCTAGAATAGTACATGAGATATATATGAAACTCAACACAGATAACTATTGAAGCATAAACTGGCCTCTGTAGGTGGAGTCTTTTGCTTAAAGAAAGTAACTAAAACAGAAAATATTTTAAGGATAATATAATAATAATCTGAATATTTAATACACTTTATTTTCAGTCCAGACTAAATTCCACTAGCGCCCAGGAAACTTAACTAAAGAATGTTTAATGAAAAAAAAAATCATTTTTCCTATGTGGAAAGTGATGAAAATTTGAATGTTTTAATATATGTTGTTTTTCTAAAACTTGAGAGTTAAGACTTCAGTATAGTTGAAATGAGCAAAGGTGGCAGAAAGAAGGTGGGAATATTTTCATTAGTATAACTATACTAGTCTAAGTATATCCCCAGTAGAATTCTAGGTCTTATTATTAGCTGATTAGATCAGTTAATAAATTATGATTTATACTCATGATGGCATTACTCATCCACACACAGACCCACGTTGATACAGGTATTTGCACTAAGAGCAATTAATCACACGTAGTAAAAAGTCTTACTTTATAATGGAAGTCATATCATCATGGAAATGGGTAAATGCTAAGTACAACTAGAAATTATTTTTCAAAAAAAAAGAAATTATTTTTCAGTTCTTTCCTTCACTTTTATTTTATTCCTATATTAGAAATAATACTATAATCAAATAATTTTATCTTAAAATACATAAAATTATCAATTTACAAAGTAAAGATATGTTTTACATTTTAAAAATAAAATTATTCTTATCTAAAAGTGCTCTTCTTTATTAAGGTAAAACAAAGATCTTTGAAATTTCTTTCTTTAGACACATTTATGACAACCATTCTGAATCAGTTCAACAAATTAAATTATCAGAGATAATTATTAAAAATAATAACGCATTAGCCATAAGAGTTAAGAATTGAACATAGTAAAATTTATTTGATAAAGAACATAGATAAGGCGATTTAGAAAAATGTTACTAACCATTAAATTGTGTTAAATCAGATAGATAGATGTAGGTGTTTTTGGAAATTAAAAGAAATCAATTATTTTTCTACTATTATTATGATTTCAATCTCCAAATTAGAAACATCTGTACTATTTTCAATAATGACGTGTTACTATTTTGTAACACTAAGCCTAATATATTAGAAGAAAATTAATTTTTTAAAATGTTATCCAGGATCCCTGGGTGGCGCAGCAGTTTAGCGCCTGCCTTTGGCCCAGGGCGCATTCCTGGAGCCCCAGGATCGAATCCCACGTCGGGCTCCCGGTGCATGGAGCCTGCTTCTCCCTCTGCCTGTGTCTCTGCCTCTCTCTCTCTCACTGTGTGCCTATCATAAATAAATAAAATAAAATAAAATAAATTTAAAATGTTATCCATTCATCTCTTCATATATCTTTTCTTTGACAAATAAGATATACATGCCATGGGTTTATTTGAAAAAAAAATTTACAAGTGAATTTCTTTCTCAATTATGTGAGATGAATTATCATTTTGATATACTAAATTTAATCATTTAAAGTAAGTGAATGTTTCTACAAAAGTGATTTCCACCACTTAAAATTATAATTCTTTTAAAAGAGTTTCTAGGCTCAAGCAGTATTTATTGAGCTGATTGATTTCGTACTAGAAGGATTTTAAAAGTCAATATTAGGGATGTTTCAGTAACAAGTGACAGCATTATTTTCATGAGATAAAAATCACGGATACTGAAATCAAAGATAAGAATCATTTTAGCACATGAATATAGGATAAGAGGAAATCAGAGGAAAATGGAGGTGCCAGTTCAATGGGGGATTGTACACCTAGACTCGATCACATTAATTCTGTAGTACATTTTTTAACAGAGAAAAGAATGAAGTGAAAAGTCTTCATTAAAAGACTTTGTTAAAAGCATGGAAAAGAAATTATTCGCTCAAATCGTAGATATATGATATTTCCAGAAACTATGGAAACAACTTGCAAGAACATTTTGAAAAGAAATTAAGAGGATTATTAAACAAGAATATTGAGACGCTGAAAATATCAAAGACTGTTACGGACTTCAAAGAAAACAAAATATCCATATATAAGAAGGGAGTAGTTATGTAGACTTATGTCCATTTTAGCTTTCTGATCTCAGGGTTGCCTCACTTTTTGGCCTTCAGTTTTCTTACTTACAGAATAGAAGTGCTACCTGTTGTATGTTATTCTTAATAAATAGTATGTTTTTATGTAGGCAGCATTCTAGAAAGATTGCAACTATGAAAACATTATTAACTTTTTTTGGCCCTGAAAAATTTCAAACTTCTTTTGCCATTTACCTGGGAAGAAATAAAATGTAACATGTAAAATACATACTAAGATATTATCCATGAACTAATATCATTTTATGACAGTGTACATAAAATTAATAAATGTGTTCCATGTATTAAAACATCAATGATATCACAATAGAATAGAATTGATTAGATTATTAAGAGTACCAGAAGATAAAAATTGAACTAACACTTGTAGAATTGAGGTCACTTTCATAAAGTGATAAATACAATATATAGATAGCATTTAGGAAAACCGCCAAGGGGTGTTACAGGACTATGAGGCTAGCAAGGGGAGTGGGGAGAGCTGTAACTACCTCTAGGTCTAAAGGAGCAAGATGAGGGAGATTACTGGAAATCAGAGGTGAAAGCTGTATGCAGAGGGATGTTCAAGATGCACTATGGCCTTGCATACAGCCAACCAATGGTGACCTGGCAGTGATTGAATAGAGAAAATATATACCTTGACCCCACTCTTCTCCTCCTCTTGTGTCCTTCTGATGACTCATAGCAGCCAAATCTTGAAAGTCTACAGTAATACAATTTATACAGCACAAACTTCTTAGATCCAAACTGGGTAGAGAAAGGTAGAATGTGGATCTGGAGGATGAATCATTTCATGAATATACTAAAAATCCATCAAGTATTTTTCTTCCTAACTAGTAGTTTTAATATTTTTTAATAACAGGTTTATATATATTATTTTATTTGGGAGAGAGAGAGCATGAGCTGGGGAGGGGGAAAGGGCAGAGGAAGAGAGAGAAATTCAAGCGGACTCTATGATGAGTGTGGAGCCCAATACGAGGCTGGATCCCAGGACCTTGGGAACAGATCTAAGCTGAACCAAAAGTTGAATGCCTAAGTGAGTGCATCACCTAGGTACCCCAAGTAGTTTTAATCTTAACAATTTCTGCCAATGGGGAAAGAATGGCGACTTGAGAAAATACTTCTGAATTTGAATTCTAATTCCATTGTTTTTGAGCTGATGGGCATTGGGCAAGTCCAACTCCTTCTCTATACAGCAGCATCCTTTATGAATTGGAGGCAGCGACACATGGTAATATGTGAAGGTTAAGTGGATTATAAATAAAAAGTAACCTTACAAAATTGAGCACAAAACAATTATTAAGAAATATTTTTATTTTTCTTTTCCTCTGTAAATCAGGGCAGTCAGGATATTCAAGTCCATGCATACCTATTTTTTTTTTTTTTTTAGAAAAAAAGCTCTAAGAACATGAAATCCTAATCAGTTTCACATTCTTTGAAGGCAAGAAAGAATTTGTGGGATTTTTTTTTTAATTTAAATTCAGTTAGCCAACATATAGTACATCCTTAGTTTCAGATGTAGTGTTCAATAATTTGTCAGTTGCATATAACACCCAGTGCTATAGGCAAGAAAGAATTTGACTAATTTGAAAATTCTTTCATATTCAATATAGTTAAGAAAATCAGAATTTAATGCTCAAAAGCTTTTACAAATCATATGCTATAACTGCATTGTAGAAGTTATGATGTTCTGTATCTTATGCCAAATAATTCTACACAGAGAAGTAAAGCAAGCTGGTACAATCTAACCAGGGCAGTTTACTGTCATCTTGGAATATGTGCTTTTGAAATGTTCACTTACCCTTGAATGAGATTTTTTAAAAATTAAATTTGTATTTAAAAAGAAACAAATTTTATTCTGAATTAATGTTTTAGGAAACATAAGTAAAATCATAAAAAAGCAATTGTACTATAAATCTTATTTTGCTGATGACTAAATGGCTATCCTGTGTTTGAGCACATATTCATTACACTTAAAGAAGGGAAAAGAAGGGAAAGAGCCAACATTATCCAACTAAATACCTCCAGGCTACCTTATGTGACAAATAATCAAGATATTTTAGTTAGAAACAGCATTTCAGTAGAGTTTCAAAATCTTTCAACCCAATTAAAGTGTCTTTTGAGCCAATTTCACCTGTATGAAAAACAGAATCATAAAAACATAAACAATTATCACCTGTACTTAAAAAAATATATATTCATTCATGAGAGACACAGAGAGAAAGGCAGAGACATAGACAGAGGGAGAAGCAGGCTCGCCATAGGAAGCCCAATATGGGACTCGACCCCAGGACTCCAGGATCACGACCTGACTCAAAGGCAGATGCTCAACCACTGAGCCACCCAGACTCCCCATTATCTGTACTTCTTCAACAATCCTTATTAGACTGTCTTAGCCACTCTTTTTTGCTGATGTCAACTAATAGGTTGGACTAAATGAAAATATGTTTCATTTCTTACTTCAAAATAAAGAATTATAGATGCAAGTGAGAAATAGATAAGTGCATAGATAATCACTTTGCTAAAATTTATTTGTTCTTTTTTTTTAAAGTCTCCACACCCAGCATAAGTTTAATGCAAGACTTGAACTCATGACCCCCAAATCAAGATCTGAGCTGAGATCAAGAGCCAGACAGCTAAACACACCATAACTGACTGATCCACCCAACTGCTCCAATCTATTTGTTCCTTATATTTATTTTTATAGTGACTGACATTGTTATTTTAAATGTATCAAGGAAACTTATGCAATAAAATGTAACAAATTTCATGTTTTATCTATATAGAAAGAGCTTATTATTTTCAAGAGAAAATAAGGAAAAGAAAACTGCAAGCTACATTTATACTATGGATTTTCTTCTGTCTGAACGGTTCATATACACACTATGCAAAAGATAAAATACTAAATAAAAATCTTAATTAAGAAAAATGCAATATAAAATAAGGCATCGATTAGTAGTAAAATTTAAGCTTGGTTAATAGTAAGTATTAAAATGTTAATACACCATAATTGTGTAAAATAAAATATTAGTTAAGTCCTGCCTGCATGAATTATTCAACATATTGATTTTGTAATTGAGAATAAATATGTCTGGTGATTTGGTTTTTAAAATAGTTTTAATATAGTATAGGCAGACATTAAAATTTCCATTTAACCAGAACATATTTTCTAATAACATTTTATACAAAACATTTTTCTTGCTTATATTATATAAAACTGTAAAAGAAAAAAATCATTGTTTTTAACTACATTGTTTAGATTGGGCAAAGAAACTCTATTTAATCCCCTTATTACATTTTAATTAATATATTTTTCAAAAGAAATGCAAGGACTCATTTCCTACTAATGCTTTGTGAAGAATGTTCTCTTAAAAATTTGAGAGACACAAATATCCTGGTTTTTAGTGGACATTTGATATGAAGTTTCAATGTACTCATTATAAATATAAAGCAATAGAACTTTATGATGTTTCAGATGGTCTTAAACATTGTGTCTTGTACTTCATTTATGACTGAACACTCACTGGGGTCTATTTTAATGTTTTTACTTAAGGCATAATTTCATGACTTGGAGCAGTAATGTGTGTGTGTGTGTGTGTGTGTGTGTGTGTGTGTGTGTATGTTTTAAACCTTTCTGCATAGATACGTACTCTGGGAGCTTCCAGAGAAGTATCATGACCTCCAACTTCAACATTCTTGAACAAAGTTCAGAAATCAAAATTCCTTGTTGTATGTAAGTCATGAATCACTAAATTCTACACCTGAAACTAGTATTACAGTGTATGTTAACTAACTGGAATTTAAATAAAAACTTGTAACTAAAAAAAAAAAAGAAAAGAAAAGATACAGACCCTTGTAAATGTTTGTCCATAGTTTTCAAATAATTTTAAAAACTCTCAAGTACTTCTGAAGCACATCACTGAAAATGAACAGTCCATTTTATGCACGTGCTCCTGAAATAAGTTGCCTCAATTGTTCATCTCTTCAGGTTACTCACTTCATAAATTATTTACTGCTGCCCAGTTGCTTAAGAAGTAATAATCAGTTTTTTAACAGGCATATTTGTGAGTAAAAATTGTGTGCATGAAACAATGTACACTACTAAATCCTTTCATACTTTACTAAATTATCTACATATTTACCAAAGAAAAGCAATAAGTCACCATTCACTTATTTTAAGAGTGGAAATTACTGACAGGGAATAGAATGTTGGCTGATTTGGACCCGACTTAGTGCTGAAAGCCTTCAAATATAGATTTGACTACCTTTTTTTTTTTTTTTGAAAAATTTGACACATTACAATTTGTAAATATAAGGTATACAACATGGTATTTTGATACATTTATATATTATACTAATATTGCTCCTGAAGCATTATTTATCACATTAGGTCATTATAATCTAGTATTATTGACTATAGTCATGATACTCTGCATTAGATCTCTATTGCTTACTTATTACTCATTACAAGTGTGTCCCCTTAAATACCATCAATCTTATCCCCCTACCCCCAATCCCCTGGTAACCACAATTTTACTTTCTTTATTTTTTCACAGTTTTGACTTTATTTTTAGATTCCACATATAAATAATATCAAAGACACTACTTGTCTTTCTTAGTCTGACATCGCAATTAGCATAATAAACACAAGGTTCACCCATACAGTTGTAAATGGCAGGATAGCTTTCCTTCTCATTGCTGAATATTATGTGTGTATAATATCACATTTTCTTTCTACCCATTCATCCATTGCTGGGCATTTGTGTTGTTTCCATATCTTGGCTACTATGAATAATACTGTGATAATATATATATATATATATATATATATATATATATATATATATATATATATTTCATCAAAATTCTGTTCATTTCTTTTAGTATGTACCTGGAAGTGGGTAGATTGTATGATAGATATATTTTTATTTTTTACAGGAACTTTCATTTGGCTCTCCTTAGTGTTTGGATTAATTTACATTCTTGCCAACAGTGTAAAAGGCTCTCTTTTCACCGTATTCTTGCCAGCCCCTGTTGTCTCTGGTCTTCTTGACGATAGCCATTCTAAGAAGTATGAGGTGATATCTTACTGTGGTTTTGATTTGCATTTCCCTGATAATGTTGAGTGTCTCTTCATATGCCTGTTGGCCACTAAAACACAATGATTCAACAATTCTATGCATTACTCAGTGCTCACCACAAAAAGTGTAGTCACCATCTGACACCAAATATTATTACAATATTATTGACTGTATTCCGTATGCTGTACTTTTCAACTTTGTGACTTATTTTATAACTGGAAGTTTGTACCTCTTAATCCCTTTTATCTATTTCACCCATCACTTCACCCACCTCCCATCTGGCAACCACCACTTTGTTCTCTGTGTGTAAGAGTCTGTTTCTGTTTGTTTTTTTATTCATTTATTTTGTTTTTTATTAGATTCCACATATATGTGAAATCATACAGTACTTGTCTTTCTCTCTTTTGTTTTCTTTTTGTCTTTCTCATTCTGACTTATTCCACTTATTCCACTTATTCCACTTAGCATAATATTTTCTAGCCTCAACCATGTTGTTGTAAATGGCAAAATCTCATTCTTTCTATATTTCTATATTATATATGTTATTATATATATGAAATATATATATTATATAATATATATATATATATATTTCACACATACCCACAGCATATTTTACCTATCCCTCCACTGATGAACACTTACGTTGTTTCCTTATCTTAGCTATTGTAAGTAATGCTGCAATACTTAGCATAGTATTGCATAGGGGTGCATCTTTTCAAATTAATGTTTTCATTTTCTTTGGATAAATACCCACCGGTGGTATTACTGGATATTGTTATTTCTACGTTTTGAGGAACCTTCATACTGCTTTCCAGAGCAGCCACACAAATTTGCATTCCCACCAATAATGCATGAGTGTTCCTTTTTCTCCACATTTTCATCAACACTTGTTATTTTTTGACTTTTTTATTCTTGCTATCTAACAGGTTCAAGGTGATGTTATTGTAGTTTTGGTTTCCATTTTTCTGATGGTTAGTGATATTGAGCATCTTTTCATGTATCCATTGACCATCTGTTATGTCTTCTTTGAAAAAAAAAAGTCTATTCAAGTCCTCTGCCCATTTCTTAATTGGATTTTTTTTGGGGGGGAGATATTGAGGTGTATAGTTCTTTACATATTTTGAATATTAACTCTTTTTTTTTTTGATTTATCACTTTCAAATATCTCCCATTCAGTAAGTTGCCTTGATTTTTTTTTAAGATTTTATTTATTTATTCATGAGAGACACAGAGAGAGGCAGAGACATAGGCAGAGGGAGAAGCAGGCTCCCTGCAGAGAACCTGATATGGGACCTGATCCCAGGATGCCAAGATTATACCCTGAGAGCCAAAGGCAGACTCTCAACCACTGACTCACCCAGGTACCCAGTAAGTTGCCTTTTCATTTTATTAATGGCTTGTTTGCTGTGTCTTCTTCCCATTTTTAAATCTAATCTGTTGTTGTTGTTAAATTATATTAGCTTTTTATATATTTTGAATATTAAGCTTTATCCAGAATATGATTTGCAGAACTTTTCTGTTCTGCAGGTTGCTGTTTCATTTTGTTGAAAGTTTTTTGGTTTATTTGGTTTTTTTAAGCTATGCATAAGCTTTTGAGTTTGATGTACTCCCATGTGTTCATTTTTGCTTTTGTTGTTTATGCTCTTGGTGTCATGCCCAAAAAAAATCATTGCCAAGACCAACATATGTGAGTTTCTTCCCTAAGTTTTCTTCTAGGAATTTTATGGTATCTGGTCTTATGTTTAAGTCTTTGATACATTTTGAGTTAATTTTAATGAACTGTGTGAAATAAGAAGCAAGTTCCATTGTTCTGCATATATTTCTCCAGTTTACTCAGCACAATTTGTTGTTGACTCTTCCTATTCCATTGGGCATTCTCGGCTCCCTTGTCAAATATTAGTTCATCACAAATGCTAAGATCTAATTCTGGACTCTTTATTTTCTTCTATTGGTCCATGTGTCTATTTTTCACCAGTACCGTGCTGTTTTTATTATTATGGCTTTGTAGTATTGTCTGAAACCAAGAACTATGATACCTCTGGCTTTGTTCTTTTTTTCTCACAATTGGTTTGGCTGTTTAGAGTCGTTGTGGTTCCACACAAATTTTAAGAACATTTCTTCTACTTCCGTGAGGAATGCCTTCAGTATTTTGATAAGGATCGTGTTGAATCTGTAGACGCTTTGGATAACATGACCATTTTAAACAATTATTTATTATTTGATTCATGAATATTTAATGTCTTCCTCTTTCAGAAATCTCATAACTTTCATTGTACAGCTCTTTCACATCCTTGTTGAAATTTATTACTAATTATTTTACTGTTTTTGATACTACTGTGAATGAGACAGTTTTATTTCTTTTTCTGATGCTTCATCATTAGTGTAAAGAAATTCCACTGATTTCTGTAAGTTGACTTTGTACCTTGCAGCTTTACTGAAATCACTGCTTAATTCCAACTGACCGACTTCTAATTTTTGACTGACTTTTTGGGATTTTCATATTGTCAGCAAATAGGGAGTTTTACTGCTTTCTTCCCAATTTGGATGCCTTTTATTTCTTTGTCTTGCCTATTGTTCTAGCTAGGACTTCTAGAACTATATTGAGTAGCAGTAGTGAGAGTGGGCAATCTTGTCTTATACTTGATCTCAGGGGAAATCCTTTAAATTTTTCTCAATTGATAATAATAATAGCAGTGCATTTATAGCACATGACCTTAATTATGTTGAGGTATATTCCTTCTACACCCAATCTATTGAGGGTTTTTATCATGAACGTATGTTGTATTTTGTCAAATACTTTCTCTGCATCTTTGAGATGATCATGTGATTTTTAATTTTTATTCATTTCATTGAGGTGAGGAGTTATATTTATTGAATTGTATATGTTGTAACAGCTTTGCATTCCAGGGGAAATACCACTTGGTCATGGTAAATAATCATTTTAATGTATTCTTGAGTTATGCTTCCTAACATTTTGTTGTGAATTTTTGCATCTGTATTCATCAAGGATGTTGGTCTATAGCTTACTTTTTATGTAATATTCTTATTTATCTTTGCTATCAAAGCAATGCTGGCTTTGCAAAATGAATTGGGAAGTGGGTTCCTTTTTTTTTTTTTTTTTTTTTTTTTGGTATTTTTGAAGAGTTGAGATAGATTGGTGGTTATTCTTCTTTAAATGTTTGATAGAATTCACCAGTAGAGCTATCTGGCCTTGGAGTTTTCTATCCTGGGAGTGTTTTTGATTAGTGACTAATTTTCTTGACTCATTCTTGGTCTGTTTAGATTTTCTAGTTCTTCCTAATTCATTCATGGTAGATTGTGTGTTTCTAGGAATGTATTCCTTTTTTTCTAGGGTATGGAATTTGTTGGCATATAATTGTTGATAGTAATCTCTTATCATTATCTGTGTTTCTGTAATATCATTTGTATGTCTCCTATTTCATTACTAATTTTATTTATTTGAGTCTTCTACTTTTTCTTAATCTAGCAAATGATTTGCCAATTTTGTTTATCTTTTCAAAGAATTAGCTTTTTGTTTCATTGTGACTACTGTTTTAATTGAGAGACATACACATTATAAATTGCAATCTTAAAGAATAAATATCATGAGGATAATAATATGCAGCATAATTAATAATTGTTTAGTTGGCATTTAGCACAATTCCAAATGGATCTTGTTTTACAGTTTACAGCTAAAAGATGAATAGACTCAGTATGACAACAGCAGGCAAAATTAGATACTGTGGAAGCAGGGTGTTTAATAAAGAATTATTGAAGGTATAATCAAAAGATACCCAGAACATTGATATGGAAATGACTTTAAGAGATATTTCAGAGGTAGAAATAGAGAAACAATATGATTAAACGGATGGAAATTAGTGATAAATTTCCTGAAGTCTGGCATGGGTAATATGGTATTAGATCTACTTTTCTTCATAATGAGAATAAAAGAAGAATGGAATGTTTTTAAGTGTGATAGAGAAGGATGATACACTCTAGTAATTTTATAGCTATTGAGGTTATGCTGTTTGTGGGTCATGTATGAGTTAATTTTCAGAAATATCTAGATACAGAGGGAAATAGATTGCTATATAGAGTAATATCACTACTTAAAAGGTATCATGGAAGTTAGTAAAATTCAGATTTTTTTATATTAGCAAATATTCATTCTTTATAAGAATATGTTTTAGATGATTAATTTAATCCCAGCCTTCCACCAAGCCATCAATAGCCAAATATCAGGGTAAAGTGCAAGTTTCTTAAAGAAAATGTTCATAACTTTAGTGTGAAATCCTATGGTCTTAAATTTGAGTAAAAGGAGGAGGAAATGCAGTGAGGATAAATTATTTGTAATAATATGTAATAATAACGACTTTACAATAGCCTATAATGATAACAATGACCATGACAGCTAACATTTATGTGTACCAGGAACTGTTCAAAGGAATGAATTCTTCCAAGTTCTTTACATAAACTAGTTCATACATTCCCCAGAATATGCTTAGTGAATTTCCATTTTATTCAGGAGACATTTAGACAAAAAGATATTTTAAGTGACTTCCAGCTGTAGTGGTCAAGGGCAAACCACCTCAAGATGGGTCACTTTGGCATGAAGATAATTCTGAGTTTAAAAACAATCAAAACCCAGCAGATTCAGGAAAAGCCCTTCACTTCCTCCTTTTTTTTTTTAAGATTTTATTTATTTATTCATGAGAGATACAGAGAGAGAGAGAGAGAGAGAGAGAGAGAGAGAGAGGGAGAGAAACACAGGCAGAGGGAGAAGCAGGTTCCATGCAGGAAGCCTGATGTGGGACTCCATCCTGGGACTCCAGGATCACACCCTAAGCTGCAGGCAGACGCTTTAACCGCTGAGCCACCCAGGTGTCCCTTCACTTCCTATTCAACTGCTTAAAAAGAATCTAGGCAGAGGACCTGCTCTAGGAAGAGAGTCATCACCACAGATAACTACATCTTAATATGAACTAGGTCTAGAGACAGGGAGGAAACTACCAAGACCTGTTTGAACAAAGTCCTCTCTATATTTCAACATTTCTGAGTGGCTCAGCCAATATTTGTTTACCAAATAAGTCCTCTTTTTCATTTTTCTGTGAATTGTGTTCCTTTCCTTTGAAGTCCCAGATCTAAATCCCCTTCTTAGTTCAAAATGACTTATATACCACATTTTGCTTGACTGTCTTTGGAATTCCCATGTTTGTGTGGATTCCCGTACATAGAAAATTAAATTTGATTCCTTCTTTTTGATTCTTAGTGCATCTAGGAGGACCTTGAAGGGCTGAGGAAATCCTTCTTTCTAACACAACTCAATTAATAGAATTTATTAAGCTATAAGAAGTCTTATCTTGATACGATGTTTAAAAGTATAGTTATTAATTTTCCTTCCCATGCACAAAATAAGCAGTAATTCTAGAATTTTAGATAAAAGCTCTGAAACTTAGTCTTTGTTAAAAGTAATGTATTAGATTTTTTTTCAGTACCACTTAATATCTTACATGCAGCAACTTAAAATCAACACAAAATAAGTTTTAACCAACTAAAGAATATTAAAACTTGGCATGCTTCGGTGGCTCAGTGGTTGAACATCTGCCTTTGGCTCAGGGCATGATCCTGGGGTCCTGGGATCGAGTCCCACATCAGGCTCCCTGCATGGAGCCTGCTTCTCCCTCTGCCTGTGTCTCTCCCTCTCTCTGTGTGTGTCTCTCATGAATAAATAAATAAAATCTTTTTTAAAAAGGATATTAAAACTTGATTTAAAACTGGCAAACTCTATTTTCTCACATTTTGAGATTATTCTTCATAATTAATAGTGACTACATATCTTATTTAAAAATATATAGGTAGAATAGTGTTAATATAGAAATAGGAACACTCCAACTTATATACTTTAAAAAAAAACAAATCTTATGAATGATATGGCTATTAGAAAATACATCCAATTGTATTTGCCCCTTCAAAAACTATGAAGACACTAGTGAAATCTGAAAGAGTCACATTGATTTCAGTTAACAAGAGAGAATTAATCTTTGTACTACATATTCTTTGTAAAAATTCTATTCTCAATATAGTTCTAGGTCCCTGTGTTGTTAAATCTGCATAGCAATTCCTCAAGTAATTGAAATCAATAGAGTATTTTTCATCCTCTCTGTGTTATGACATGTCCCACCAAGAATACAAAAAAATCCTACTAAAAAATTGAAATATAAATTACTTGCAGCTATTAATATCTCATTAAATTTATGTTTTAAAAATGGATCTCACTTTTAAAAAATCAAGTCGTGTTTCCTAAAGAGAAGTTTATGGCTTAGCTATCAACAGTCAGGGAAGATTTTAGTTTTCTACAGTGTCCACACTAAAATATATAGTGCCACAACCCAATTAAAAACCAAAAGAACTCATAGGTACATAGAAGGTAAAACAGAATTTACCAAGGGCTTAGAGGAGGAGATATAGCAGTTGTTTAATGGGTACAGAGTTTCTGTTTAAGATGATGAAAAAGTTCTAGAAATGGATAGTGGTAATAGCTGTAAAACATCACAAATATACTTTTGTCACTGAATTGTACAAATGCAATTTTAAAATAGCCAAATTTAAAATAGCTTCAGCAAATTTAAAAATAGCGAAAATAAATTTTATGCTATATATAATTTACCCCCCTGAAATGCAAAACAAACAAGCAAAACAAAAGCAAAGCAAACATTACTAGACTTGTTTCCAGAGTTCCTGCAAACCAATAAACCTTACTCTTTCCTTTTTTTTTTCCTGTTCACTTCACATTCTACCATCCAACTGATCCTGGCCCCCAAAAGTGTTGGAGATATCATTTAACTTAATCATCCATTCTCCAGTTCATTGCCTATATCTTTGCTTGTTATCTTCAACTCTTTAATATCCATGACCCAGTGGAGAAGCTAAAGGCAGAAAAAAGAAAGCTATGACCCTTCGATCTTCTGGTCTTAAATCCTTTATGTATAGGAGTGGCTCCACGTGGGCTCTCTCCCATGGAAATTCCAAGGAAGTTCTCAAGCTTTGTGAGCAATTATCCTAAATCTTTGTTCCACAAGATTTTTGTTTAACCTGTACTTACTTATAAACAGCCTCACTGCCCTCATATGAAAAAACTTGATATTTCATTTTTAATGCAAACTTTTAAATATACATATATAAACATAAATATATATTAACTTAATGTATATTTAAAGATTTTATTTATTTATTTATTTATTTAATTTAAAAATTATTTTTTAAATTTATTCATGAGAGACACAAGAGAGACACAGAGACATATGCAGAGGGAGAAGCAGGCTCCATGCAGGGAACCTGATGTGGGACTTGATTCCAGGACCCTGGAACCACGACCTAAGCTGAAGGCAGATGCTGAACCACTGAGCCACCCAGGTGTCCCCAAACTTATATTAAAAGGGTGTCAGTGATCCCTAATATAAGTGATATTTTTGACAACTGGCTTGGGAGAGGGGAGGAGTAGACGTGGGGAAGTGAGAGTAGGAGAGAGCTTGTTTTCCAGTGGAGTTAACGTCACTCACAATCAAGAGCATTTACAGGAATCACAAGTTCAAAGGTAAATACCTGCTTCAACTCCATGCCATTATGCCATCTAAAACTCAAAAGAAACAAGCTGGGAGGCTTTCATGATTTTTTTTTTTTTTTCCTACAAGAGCTAAACTGTCAGACTTTAAAAAGTCTAAGTGAAACTTCAGAGGGCTATGTGGCTCTGAAGTAATGGCAAAAGATCTAGCAGGGGAGGAGAATTGTAAAAAAGGGATGATTCTAAGGGGATCTATAGGGTAGTTAAACTGACTTGGTTGTTAAAATACCTCCTGGGTCTGAACATCAGTCAAGAAAAAAAAAAAAATATATATATATTATACTTCTTTGTTAAAGAAAACCGTGTTTAAAACTCAAAACAATGTTTGATGTTATTCTAATTCTATGTTTATTCTTTTCTAACATTTCCTTTTAAAAACACATAACATTGGAACATTGTATTCTTTTTAATAAAAAACATATAGGGGCTTATTTATAAGCATAATAAACCATTTTATGGTGTGAAATATAGGGTAATATTTCACACCTTGTGCATTAAATGAAGCTCAGTACAGTCTTACATCTAACAATGCAAAGGGTATGAATTATTACATCATAATTCACATCCTGTTGTGTTGTGCTTCTTAAATATCATCTTTTTGTAAAGAAAGGGTAACACTTAATACTCGTCTGTCTTAGTCTTAAATTTGGGTTTGGATATATGGCTTTGGAGGACTGTACAAAAATGCAAGTCAAACTATACTTCAATGCTGTGGATTTTGATATGTTTTTTTGTTATACATTTGAAATAATTTTATTGACTATTTTTTAAAAATATTTTATTTATTTATTCATGAGAGACACAGAGAGGCATAGACATAGGCAGAGGGAGAAGGAGGCTCCCCGCAGGGACCCCAATGTGGGACTCTGAGATCATGCCCTGAGCAAAAGGCCGATGCCCAACTTGCTGAGCTACCCAGGTATCCCTTTACTGGCTAATTTAAATCAATATATAAAACAATACAAACAAAGGAATTCAACATAGATTTGAATAGGTTTTGCACATTTGTTATAGAAGCAGATTTGTCTATTAGGTGATACTGATTTCTGTCCTTAGTGGTAAGTATAGCTGTTTGCAATTTATATTCACAAATTGAGGCAAAGGTTATAAATTAACTTTTAAAATATTTTATTTATTTATTCATGAGACAGAAGGAAAGGCAGAGACATAGGCAGAGGGAGAAGCAGGCTCCCCACAGGGAGCCTGATTCAGGATTCAATATCAGGACCTTGGAATCATGACCTGAGCCCAAGGCAGATGCTCAACCACTGAGCCAACCAGTCCCCCTAAATTAATTATTCGAATGTAATTTAGACAGTACCATCTCTTTCACATTTAAGGATCCATCTTGGAAAACTTCAAAAATATCTTTTACATAACTCTGAAGTAGAAGTATAACTGTCTTAGTAATTCTACCAATTTTGGTAATGCTAAATATTTTCTTTAGAATTAAATTAAACAGTGAAGATTAATTTTGATATAGAAATTCTTATATGTGTCCACGTTTGGCTTAGATAGAAATGTGTGATGTCAAAATTAAGGGCTGCCAGGTGTTTCCTCTCGGTGGCTTCAGAGTTTTCCATAAAGACGCAGCACCAGAAATCCTTTGACACAGGTTTATTTGTTTGCTTGTTTAAAAAACAAACTTGGGGATCCCCGGGTGGCACAGCGGTTTGGCGCCTGCCTTTGGCCCGGGCGTGATCCTGGAGACCCTGGATCAAATCCCACGTCGGGCTTCCGGTGCATGGAGCCTGCTTCTCCCTCTGCCTGTGTCTCTGCCTCTCTCTCTCTCTCTCTGTGTGACTATCATAAATAAATAAAAAATTTAGAAAAATAAAAAATAAAAAAATAAAAAACAAACTTAATCCCTGAAAGATTAAGTTAAACAAAATTTTTAACAGAAGGTTTAAAAATTTCAAATTTTCAGCTGTAGATTTTGTGATATCAGCTGCATGATATTCAAAATGTCTTCTTTTACATACTTAATACTTAATATTGAAAAAGCCAGTACTTAGCTTTTGGTACACACACACACACACACACAGATACCTATATATATGAAGATATATATCTTTGAAAGGATTAACAAAATGATAAATCCTTAGCTGGACTTATCAAGAGAGGGAGAGAGAGGGAGAGAGAGGGGAGAGAGAGATAGAGATAGATGATAGAGATAGAGATAGAGAGTCCAAACCAATAAAATCACAAGTGAAAGAAGAGAGATCACAACTAACACCACAGAAATACAAATGGTTATAGGAGAACATTATGAGCAATTAAATGCCAACAAATTGGGAAAACTGGAAGAAATTGGTAAATTCCTAGAAACATATAAACTACCAAAACTGAAACAGGAAGAAATAAAAATTTGAACACACCCATAATCAGCAAAGAAATTGAATCAGTAATCAAAAATCTCCCAACAAATAAGAGTCCAAGATGATGAATTCCCATGGAATTCTAAGGATCATTTAAATAAGAATTAATCCTCGTTCTTCCGAAATCTGTTTCAAAAATAGAAACAGACAGAAAATCTCCAAATTCATTCTATGAGGCCCACATTACCTTGAGTCCAAAACCAGACTAAGACCCCATAAAAAGGAGAATTATAGACCAATATCTCTGATGGACATGAAGGCAAAAACTCTCAACGAGACACTAGCTAATCGAATCTGGCAGTACATTAAAATGACTATTCATTACAATAAAGTAGGATATATTCCTGGGCTGCTGGAGTGGTTCAATTCTGGGGCTCCTGGGTGGCCCATCAGGTAAATGCTTGCCTTCAGTTTGGGTTATGATCTCAGGATCCTGGAATAGAGTCCTGTGTCAGGCACTTCACTTGTGTACTCCTGCTTTCTCTCTCTATCTCTGTCTCTCTCTCTCTCTCAAATAAATTAAATATTTAAAAAATATTTAATTTATTTGAGAGACACACAGAGAGAAGCAGAGACAGGCAGAGGGAGAAGCAGGCTCCCTGCAGGGAGCTTGATGTGGGACTTGATCCCAGGACCCTGGGATCACGACTGGAGCTGAAGGCAGATGCTCAACCACTGAGCCACCCAGGTGCCCAAAATAAATAAAATCTTTTTGAAAACTCTGCAAATCAATCAATGTGATGCACCATATTAATAAAAGAAAGGATAAGAAATATGATCCTCTCAATAAATACAGAAAAAGCATTTTAAAAATACACCATTGTTTCCTGATAAAAACCCTCAACAAAGTTGGGACAGAAGGAAAATATCTCAATATCATAAAGGCCATATATGAAAGACCCACAGCTAATATCATCCTCAATGGGAAAAAACTGAGAACTTTTTCCCTAAGGCCAGGAACAAGACAGAGATGTTCACTCTCACAACTGTTGCTCCACATAGTGCAGGAAGTCCTAGCCTCAGAAATCAGACAACCCCTCCCCCCAAAAAATAAATAAAAGGCAAGGAAGAAATAAAACATTCACTCTTTGCAGATGACATGATACTCTTTGTAGAAATCCTGAAAGAAAAAAAAAGAAATCCTGAAAGACTCCACCAAAAAATTGCTAGAACTGATATATGAATTCAGCAAAGTTGCAGGATATAAAATCAATGTACAGAAATCGGTTGCATTTCTACACACCAATAATGAAGCAGCTGTAAGAGAAATCAACGAATCTATCCCATTTACAATTTTACCAAAAACCGTAAGATGCCTAAGAAGAAACCCAGCAAGAGTGGTAAAAGATCTGTACTCTGAAAACTATAGAACATTGATGAAAGAAACTGAAGATGACACAAAGAAATGGAAACCCTCCCATGCTCATGGGTTGGAAGAACAGATATTGTTAAAATATCTATACTACCCAAAACAATCTACTCATTCAATGCAATCCCTATCAAAATAACACCAGCATTTTTCACAGAGCTAGAAGAAACAATCTTAAAATTAGTATAGAACCACAAAGGACCCTGCATCTCCAAGGGAATGTTACAAAAGAAAACCGAAGCTAGAGGCATCACAATCCCAGACTCCAAGCTGTATTACAAAGCTGTGATCATCAAGACAGTATGATACTGGCACAAAAACAGACACATAGATCAATGGAACAGAATAGAGAACCCAGAAATGGACCAACAACTATATGGTCAACTAATCTTCAACAAAGCAGGAAAGAATATCCAGTGGAAAAAAATCTCTTCCACAAATGGTGTTGGGAAAACTGGACAGCAACATGCAAAAGAATGAAACTGGACCACTTTCTTACATTATACACAAAAATAAATTCAAAATGGATGAAATACCTAAATGTTAGACAGGAAACCATCAGAATCCTAGAGAACACAGGAAACAGCTTCTTCTTTGACTTTGACTGTGGCAACTTATTCCTAGACATATCTCCAGAGGCAAGGGAAACAAAAGCAAAAATGAACTATTGGGATTTCATCAAGATAAAAAGAGTTCTGCACAGAGAAAGAAACAATCAACAAAACTAAAACTCAACCTTCGGAATGGGAGAAGATATTTGCAAGTGACTAATAAAGAGTTAGTATCCAAAATTTAGGAAGAACTTACCAAACCCCACACCAAATAAATAATCCAGAAGCAAAATGGGCAGAAGACTTGACCAGACATTTCTTCAAGGAAGACACACAGAGGGTTTATAGATGCATGAAAAGATGCTCGACATCACTCATCATCAGGGAAATGCAAATCAAAACCAGAGTGAGATGCCACCTCACACCTGTCAGAATGGCTAAAATTAACAACTCGGGAAACAGCAGATGTTGATTAGGATGTAGAGAAATATGAATCCCCCTACACTGTTGGTGGGAATACAAAGTAGTGCATCCACTCTGGAAGACAGCATGCAGCTTCCTCCAAAAGTCAGAAATAGAACTACCTTATGATCCAGCAATTGTGCTACTAGGTATTGACCCAAAGGATACAAAAATACCAATTCAAAGGGGCACATGACCCTGATGTTTATAGTAGCACTAACAGCAATAGTCAAATTATGGAAAGAGCCCAAATGTCCATCAACTGATGAATGGATGAAAAGATGTGATTCACACACACACACACACACACACACACACACACACACACTGGAATATTACTCAGCCATCAAAAAGAATGAAATCTTGCCATTTGCATTGATGTGGATGAAACTAGAGCATAGCATGCTAAGGGAAATAAATCAGTAAGAGAAAGACAAATACCATATGATTTCACTCATATGTGGAATTTAAGCAACAAAATAGATGAACATGGGGAAAGGAGAGAATATAAAATAAGAGAAAAACAGAGAGGGAGGAAAATCATGAGACTCTTAAGTGTAAAAGAACAAACTTAAGCTTGCTAGAGGGGAGGTGCAGGGGTGATGGGCAAAGTGGGTGATGGGCATTAAGGAAGTCATGTGTTGTGATGAGCACAGGGTATTATAGTTAAGTGATGAATCCCTAAATTCTACCCCTGAAACCAATATTACACTATACATTAACTAGCCTGAATTTAAATAAAATCTTGGAAGAAGAAAAAAAAGAAAATACGTTGTCAAAATTGCCTTGAGGAAGATCTTAAAAAGTAAAAGTGGATCCCAAACAGATCCCTCTTGGTTCATACGCATTCGATAGATAATATCTCCCTTGATTTATGTCAAATGTAATCATTTTCCATTTTTTCTATGTTGTCTAAGGTATTTTTGTATAATTATTATATAGATCTACATTTATTGATTAATACCTATTATAGTTTTGACTCCAATACTTTACTAGACTATATTATAATTGGATTTGACTGCAGTTGTTTTTATAATTAATTTTCATGTTTGTTTGCTGAATGTATTATGTACACCTTTGAGCAGTTTGCCACATGCAATTAATTGTAGAAGATTTGACCCGATACACTATTTTTCCTTTAATTAAAACTCCCAACTCCTTGCTATGATGAAGATTGGCACAGTGGAAAAGGCAAATAAAAAAAAAAAAGAAGAGTGTAAATTAACTAGCTTCAAGGAAGTGTACACATCATGGGAAGAAGTGAGAAAAGCTTAATGTCATCCAATATTTATCTCGTGCTCTAGTCTATGGAAATCATATTGACATGTTATTCATTCATGAATAGCATGAATGAATTAGCACTCATCCTATAGTCATTTATTTGGCACCTACTATATATAGGTTACCACGCTAGATGAATGTAAAGCTAGAAAATCATGGAGCAACGAGAGAATCAGAGTAATGCAGTCATTAAAGACTCCTTGGAACATTTTCAAGTAGATTAAGTTTTGCTGAACTAAAGTAAAATTAAATAATGGTAAGGTTTTGAAAGCATGGCCAGTGACTCCGCACTGCTCTCCAGTTGCTGTTTCTTGCTACACAATGATAGTCTTGGTACATGCCCAAGCCTGGTTGTAGGCGACAGAGGATAAGCAACAAGGTCACTATTGTGCAACTGGGGAATGTATAAACAAATAAGAAACAGAGCATTTGCTCTGCTGCCAGAAAATATGCTCATGTTATCTCATTTGTTTCTTCCTACTCTATTTCTGAGCCCCTGTTTCATGGTTAACTCACACCCCCAGATTCTCATTCCTCTTACTATGTGTTGCTTTCGTGTTCAAACTTTAACTTCTATCTGCTTCTATCCAGAGATTTTCCTGTATCTGTAAAAGTGAAGGATGATCAGGACAGTCGACTGAAGTCCCCACAGCCTGGTTGGGCAGTCTTCCTTATTTCTCTAGTGAGAGGGCATTTAACTGATAAGATTTTCCTGCCATCCCAGCCCCATGCTCATGCTTGCTCAGGGTACCACCTGTAGACAACATATCCAGAGATTTCTTTTTCACACAATGAGTTCTGCAACTCCAAAGACCTCATCTACTCCAGCTCTAAACTCCCAAGAACTTTAATCACTAAACTTACTCTATTTTTAATATTTTTAAAGTTACAGATTCTGCCTTTATCCCTCATTCTATGTCTTTCAGCAGTATTCACTGAGTAAATTAATAACCAAAGGAGTCTGCTTTCGGCTTTGGTCATGATCCCAGAGTTCTGGTATCGAGTCCTACAACAGGCTTCCTGCTCAGTGGAAGTCTGCTTCTCCCCCTGCCCCTCACCCCACCTGTGCTCTCTGTCTTTCACTGTGTCTTTCATATAAATAAATAAAATCTTAAAAAAAGAAAATCTCAAGATTAGATTCATTCTCCATAAGACTAAAAGTATGTATGGAAGACATATGATATGATATTTAAAAAAAATAAGTTAAACTTCTATATCTTTCAAGTGTTTCACATGTGGGGGGAAAGCATGTGAAGTATAAGCAAAACTAATACTGTTCACATTATGAAATTCACATAAGGTTCTGTTTTGTGAAAGTGCAGCCTATACAATGAAAGGTTTTGTCAAATTATAGCTAAATGAGTCTTAAGTTACCTATTTTATTGGACTTTTCATAGAAATAAACTCAGAAACATGAAATTATCATTTGCTGTGCACCATGATTTTTAATTTTGCTTTGAAAGATATCAGATACACAGTTAATTATTTGAATGAAGTACCAGATTCTAATTAACTTGGTTAGCAGATGCTTTATAATTTGTGGCAAGCTACTGCTTATATAGGATATGGAAATATACCTGCACTTGCATATTTCACTCTGAGAGCAATTCTCTGATGTGGATAATATTATACCCATTTATGGATAGAGCCACAGAGAGGCTCAGTGACTCACCTGGGGTCACACTACTTAGGTTGGAGCTATATTCATATACAAGCCAGCTCCCTTTTAGGGCCCCATCTCTCTCAGAAGTATTCACTGAGCTTCTGATCAGAGTTCTAAGCATGGAAGTGATAAAAGAACAGTTTATTTCTTCTTTTTTTTTTTTAGAATAAAACTGAAGGCAAATTCTCTGAGATATGTCATATGAAAGAAGACTTTCACATCCTTAAGGAAAGTATTGACTACAAAAATTATTCCAAGAGCATTGTAGTAAGAACAAAATAGAGCCAAAACCATAACAATTGGCATACTTTATACAATGAAAATAGAAATAGTTATAATTCTCAATGGCCATATCCCTCTTAGCCCATTCACATTTATGTTTTCATAGGTACATGTATCACATATTATGATTTAACTTTATAAATTTCTTAATCACCCGACTCTCTAGATATAGAGCATTTGGTTTGCTAACAACAAAAAAGATGAGAACTGGTACATATTATTGCTTGTCTTCTTGTAAAGCACCCTATCACTTTAGCAAAGAAAAAATGTCCAAGGTTAATGTAGGTCACACTAATCCAGGTATTTTGATATTTTTGGAGTAAGTTAAACCAAAAATAAATATGTAAGAAGTCAATCTTAAAGCCAGTAATGATAACAAAATATGTGTAAATGAAAGGCTATTATTAATTAATTTATTATTTTACTTCTAAAGAACCAAAAAAAAAAATGTAAACCCTTTCACAAGGCCATGGGGCAGATAAAGGCAGGAGAAGTCTAATTGCAAGGTATCCTGTAATGGAATCACAGTCTGTGTAGAAGCTGATTAAGGTTAATTTGAATCACATCAATTTGAATTAACGTGGCCTTTGCAGAATGAACAACACCTCAGTGCCAACATGATCAATTAGTACCTTTACCTCCATACATCCGCCTGGAAAGGTTAGATTTATTAGTTATCAAGATAACATTTTAGAATGCAAATCCATGTTACTTCATTTCCTAACCCACCTCAACTAAGCACCTGAAAACTCTCAGGACAGATGTGTCTCGGAAGGAGATCCTCTACAATGTAAAGCAAGAAAGGAGGTGTGGAGAAAAGCACAGCCAGTTTTACTGAAAAGACACAGTTTTGCCCATTTATAGATGCTGTATAAATGAGGTCAAGTTTTACAGTTAAAATTATAATTCAGGACAAGTAATTGGTTATATTGTTAGGCATATAGGCATATGTTGCTTATATGCATTTTAAATTTCAGAGTTTGGGATTCCCCTATATCTTCTATTCTAAACGCTTACCTCTTCCTCCCTATTTTTATGTTTTTCCATTACTCATATTTACACTTGTCTATTGCTATGTAACAAGCCACTGCACTTACTTGCTTAAAATAACAAAAAAAAATTTGCTTATGATCCTGTGCCTTGGGAAGACAAACATTTCTCATGCATTTCTGTTTCATGTGGTTTCTGAACAATTCATCCGGAGCTTGGGCATAGAAAATGATGTCACCGATTAAGTCTGTTGCCTCACCTGATATGGCTAAAATGGTTAAGGATGGCTGGACTTCCCTCTCTCTACTTCTTAGTCTATTATTATTCAGGGATTCTCTGTTTCCAAAGACTATCTCTTCCCAAAAATATCTAGACTTCTTTACAATGACTGTGTCCCAAGAGAAGTCAACAGAAGCTGCTAGGTCTTTTAAACCCTACCCCAAAAGTCATACACTATCACTTCTACTATTTTCTATTACTTAGAGAACATCTCAGGACCAGTCCACATTCAGGACAATGGGAAAGTGACTCCCTTCTGGATGGAAAGAATGGCATATGCCTACAAGGATGGGAGGAATTGTTGGTGCCATCTTTGTAATCAGTTAATATCACACAATTAAGGTTGAATCCTGTTCTAGAAACCTTACTTACACATACCAGTCAACAGAAGCTAAGCCAAGGGTTCCCCCTTTTGCCTTTTTTTTACCCATCACCATTATCACTTACTTCTGGATGGAAAGAAGAATTTGACTGAAATGATTTATGACAGTCTCCTAGCAAGACCATAAGAAACCAGAACATAATTAGTCCTTAATCATCCTTGTGTCATCTGTATTCAGAACAGGTCTGGCAAAGCAAGTGCTCAATAAAAGACCACCAAATGCAACTCAAATTTTATGATTTTCTAAGATTATGATTGCTGACTGAGGAAAGTTGAATTTGGGAATAGGAACACCCACAAAAAAAAAATCACGGTGATCATGTAACTAGAATATTTCATGAAAAAAAAAAAACAATAAAATGAAGTAATGACACACAGAAGGCCCAGAAGTTTGTAATAGTGAATTGCTCTAACGGGAGATACACAGGACATCTATTTCTACTTTGTTTTACTTGCATCTTTGCTTTAACCATAATAACTCATTTTTGCTTCACTTAATGTATTTCTGCATGTGGCATTTGTAAGTATTGATTCTCATAGTTGTAAATTTTCACAATTCTGCTTTTCACGCTTCAAGAAATGTAAAAGAGGCAGGTATTACAGGGTGTGACATTTTTCCTGAGGGTTAAATTTCAGAACCGAAATTTTAAGAGAGCGTCCTATTCATCAAAATCCACAGCCTGCATCAGGATATTTGAAAGATGGGGAGTCCTCTTCATTTTCTAGCATTTCCATTTGCCTCTTATTTCCTTTCCTCGCTATTAGAAATAGTCATGAACTTGTAACAATGCAAATGAACTATTTCAAAGCAGCAAGATGACTTGGCATAAAACTATACATTTAAAATGCTAAACACAACATACAATATTTTGTTGCTTTCTCTCTTTTAATGGAGCAGAGGGCTTGATAAAACCCACAGCTAACTTCATTAATGCTTCTAAGTGCATGTGAGAAAGAGAAATAAGGATCTGAATATGACACATTTTCTTGCCCTGAAATAAAACTTTTGTCAATGAATAGAATGCCTGTGAAATCCTTGTGTTTTTTTAAACTGAAAAATAATTATTAGTAGATAACTTTATAGCCACACTGAGAGACTCTCACATGCCAAGAGTTGCCTAGATATAATAGAAAGTTGTTTTCAGCTAGGAATCGCAATGAGGAATAGATAAACTGTTACTATCCTGTTTTAGCAGTAGCTTCGTTTTTATATATCTGGATTGAAGTTGTTAGTTTGCCAATTAAATTCATTAGCTTTCTATTTCTGTTCATTATGTTGAGGGTTATAAGAAAGGTCTATTTGAAATGTGTCCCCAGAGATATGCTTTTTCACTAGAAAATCACTTTAATGTGAAATTTATCTGTTAGACACAGGAACATGAACACAATAATTAAATTTACAATTTTCTTCCAATTATTCATATGCACGAGTCACATGGTTAGAAACTCTATGGCAGACAGGACAAAAATGTAAAGCAAGGAAAAATTGACTCAGATGGTTCTTTGTGCTTTTGTTTTTTTTTTTCATTTTATATTATTATTATTATTATTATTAGTAGTAGTAGTAGTATTAAATTTTAGTGGAGAAGGAATTATTAAGCAGGCTAAAACCTGGGCCCTTCCCACACATTTGGTGCAAAGTTTGGGGGAAAAAGAGCAGCTAAAAGTGCTTGCTCCTTTTTCCAAAGTGGTCACCAAAACTAAGGAAATGAGGAGAACTTGCCTACCAGAAGACTATTTTCTGGAACTAGCCTCCTATGATTAATATAACAGAAAAAATGGGTCTGGGCAATGAAAGAGGTAATATTGCCTCCTCTCAGACACTACCCTTCTGGCAAGATCATTATGATCAATCTTAGTGGTCAAATGCCAATCTTTGGAAGCATTCTAAACATATGATCACTTAATATAAAACAACTACTGTTTTATAACTATATTTTACTAACACTACATGTTTCATTATATTTTCTAGCAGTAGATTGAGTGTTACAAAAATATCATGAAAGTTTCTTTTAGCAAACACTGGTCTTTGAATTTAAAATATTGACATCTAGTGTTGAAATATGTTGACATAAACTTACTAAAATTAAAAATGTAACAGATATTCATCTGCATTTTGTTTAGCTGAATATGTCTGTTTTCTTTTTAACTCGCATCCAAAGAACACTGTGGAGTTTTAATCTATTTCCTGTCGCTCCCATTTAATAATTATGTCTGGTGTTTGTTCAACTTAGCACATTTCATATTCATCAATGCAAATAGCCTGTCTTTATTTATGGAACTCTGAACAATGCTTGAGTAAACTATTGGGTGCTTCATTTCATTTAACAAATAATTGCTGTACAAATCTCTGTACCTCATATTCCACTTAAGCACACAAAATTAATACATGTAATACATGTATGCTATAGCATATAAACACACACACACATATATATACATACACATTTTAATTCATTTCTGTTATGTGTATACAGTGTGTGTTTGGTTTATATTATTTGGCACAGGATTACTATGAGAGTAAAATAAGATATTTGGAAATATTTAGGACACAATGAGAAAAGATTTGACCTCACAGAAAAACAAACTATGAAAAAAGAAAAAAAAAATGAGAAAAGAGAACAAACTGTGTTGTTAGAGGCAGTTGTTAAAATTAGTCATGTTACTTCATGAAGATATAATTTCTTGAGTCTAAATTTAATAATTTTTAAATTAGAGAATATCAGATTTGCCTCATTTGATTCTAGTGATGATTAAATTTATAACAAAGGTCTGGCACAAAGGATATGCTCAATAAGTAGTCTACTCTCCCTCTAGCACTTTTCAAAGCAGATGCATGATGTTTGTTTATTCTTTTTACTCGAGGGAGTGTACATAATTCAGGAAAATAGACAAGAGCTTCTATTTTAGGAAAATCTGGGTTCCGATCCCAGTCTGTGCCTGGGATTAAACCTAAATGAACTTTCCAAGTCTGATTTCCTTATCTACAAAATATATTTCAAATTTACTAGTACATGGGAATGAAATAATTATTATTAAGGATAACATGTATCAATCATCCAGTATATCACTTGATACATAGTTATGGCAATCACAATATGTTATGTATTTTTATACATTTACTTTATGATAAGCACTGAGCTAAGCACTTTATACACATCATCTCTAATACTCAATTATGTCATTGTTATCTTTACTAGTTCCTCAAATTATTTTTAATTACTTAATGACAAAATTAATTATTTTTTAATTACTTAGGCAAACCTAATAGAGCTTTCTGTAGCAATGAAAGCTTGGGAGTTTGTTTTTGATTTTTGAATTGTCCATAATGGTGATTATCATCCACAGTGGCAAATGTAGTGTAGACTGGGAATTTTTTTTTAATTTAATTACATTTAATTTAAAATTAACTTTATTTTATTTTTTATTATTTTTTAAAGATTTTATTTATTTATTCATGAGAGACACACACACAGAGAGAGGCAGAGACACAGGCAGAGGGAGAAGCAGGCTCCATGCAGGGAGCCTGACGTGGGACTCGATCCCAGGTCTCCAGGATCATGCCCTGGGCTGAAGACGGCACTAAACCACTGAGCCACCAGGGCTGCCCTAAAATTAACTTTAAATACCTACATGCAACTGGTGGGATACATATTGGACACATGACGTTAACCTATATAGATACCACACTAAATATATGGTTATAAATAAATCTTAACTTGGAGCTATTTTCTAAGATCAGAAATATTTAAGAGCTCTACCACATAATTCAGCACCTAATCTTACATTATCATGGTGAGTATTGTTTATTTTATGTTAGTGCTGTGCTATGTCCTCAGATTTTGCTGTAAATGCCTTGAGAGTAGTGGCTCTTTCTTGTTTGTTTGTTTTTGCTATTTGCCGGTCAGGAGACCTTTGCACAATCCTACCCAGTTAGGATGAGGAGCTCCCTTGCTCCTTAGCCAAGTGATAATGCTTATCTTATCTGTGAATATTTGGAACTAGCAAAACTACCACAGTTTAGCCTATACAATTCCCAAGATGTAATTTGCTATAAAAAACAGAGACCAAATATGAGACATTTTCTTTACATCTAAAGAAAATTAATACTGTCTTTTTTGTAATTTTGTAAGTACTTTGTTAAGAAATAGAGGAAACTTGTATCTTGGGGCCCCCAAAAAGAAAATAAATCAATTAATTAATTCAAATGACATCATTATTAATCATTTGGGGTTTAAAAGAGTACTATAGGTCAGAGAAAATGAGAAAAATTGGTCCAAAGATCCTGACTGGGATCAGACCTCCTTTTTGCTTATCTGTTCCAAGATGAAAAAGGTATCAAATAGCTTTGATACTTTTAAAAAGGAAAGAATTTATGAAGGGGAGTACAATAAGAACTGCATCTCATATAGCAAATAAAAATGATAAGGCTTTTTGCCCCAGAACAACATTAATCCATGACTTTCTCTTAAAATATCATATGTTACTCACTTATATTTTTAAAAGGGGAACCTTGGTAGCTCAGTGGTTGAGGTAGTGATCATGGGATTCTGGGATGAAGTGAGGCTCCACTTCAGGGAGCCTGCTTCTCCCTCTGTCTGTGTCTCTCCCTCTCTCTGTGTCTCTCATGAATAAGTTAATAAAATCTTTAAATAAAAATAAAATAAAATAAAAAATAACCTATAAATTAATGGGGGAGGGCTGTCTACCTGGGAAAAGAAATTATCACTTCATCTTTTGTCAAAATTCACAAACGATTTTAACTCTTACTTTTTTTTTTAATTTTTTATTTATTTATGATAGTCACACACACAGAGAGAGAGAGAGAGAGGCAGAGACACAGGCAGAGGGAGAAGCAGGCTCCATGCACTGGGAGCCCGACATGGGATTCGATCCCGGGTCTCCAGGATCGCCCTGGGCCAAAGGCAGGCGCCAAACAGCTGCGCCACCCAGGGATCCCCTTAACTCTTACTTAATCCTTAGAAATACTTATAGCAAGATAAATTTTTGGAACTGGAAAACTGGTATAGATTATGCAGTCCAAACTCTTCTTTTTTTTTTAAAGTTATTTATTTATTTATGATAGTCACAGAGATAGAGAGAAAGAGAGGCAGAGACACAGGCAGAGGGAGAAGCAGGCTCCATGCACCGGGAGCCCGATGTGGGATTCGATCCTGGGTCTCCAGGATCGCGCCCTGGGCCGAAGGCAGGCGCTAAACCGCTGCGCCACCCAGGGATCCCCCAAACTCTTCTATTATGGAGAAGAAACTGTATCCCAGAAAAGAGGCAGACTTGTTCAGTGCAACCAAACTGACCAGCAGCAGAGTCAGAAGAAAAATACACATTTTTTTTCTCAGTTTGTTGCTTTTCTAAATTATGTTGATGGATTAAAATTACTTTTGGAACAATACTAAATATTTGAAGACCATATAACCTTGAAAACACAATAATGTGCAATAAATAAGCAAGATAAATTTGGTAAATAGAAAACTATTTTTTGCCAGTTATTTTGAAGGCCTATACACTTTATTCATATTTGAGATGATCATACATCCCAGCTGCAAAACATCATAACTATGACTATAGTTATTATAAAACATGGTATGAACCATTCTTAAGATGATTAGTCAAGCTTATAAAACTCTCTTGGAAAATCCAATTTAATTTACTAATTTCACTATCGAATTATTAGGCCTACTAAAAATATTTTTTAAAAGCAATCAAACCAAATAGCATTTACTAAACTTTGATCAATACTTTCTTTCAACAAATACACTACCAGTGGATAGTGACAGAGCTACTTCTCTCCTGTTCTGAAAGGTTTTTGCCTATGCATTTCCACACTGTGTTAATAACTTTTAGAGAAACACATAAAAACTCAGTTAATAGGTATCATAGAAACACACAGTGAGAAAGAGCGAGCTATTGCTCAAATTAGCCTTCACGCCTACTTGATGAGGCTTCCCAGGCTATGAAAGTGAAACAACTACTATTTTGCCAAGCAATTCCTCTCTAGGGTCCTCAAAATTATATGACCATGACTAGGTCATGACCACCATGACCTAGTTTTATCTTTAGCAGAAGTTATTGATTCAAATCATTCAAACCATCATATACGGAACATGGGCCAGGGAATAGCTGCTAGATAGCATATTTAAATTCCATTCTTGGTAGATAAAATCCAGGATTTTTTAAATTATGATTTTATAGATTAATAAAGTGTGGCCACACATAATATTTTATGTTGCTATAAGAAATATGAACAATACCCTTGTTTTTAAAATCCACAAGAAGTCTCCTAACTCTGGGAAATGAACAAGGGGAGTGGAAGGGGAGGTGGGTTGGGGGGATGGGGTGACTGGGTGATGGGCACTGAGGGGGGCACTTGACGGGATGAGTACTGGGCGTTATACTACATGTTGGCAAATCAAACTTCAATAAAAATATATATTAAAATAATAAATAAATAAATAAATACTTAAAAAATAAAATCCACAGGAAAATGCCGCTATAATATTTATAATTCTGATTTAGATACAAGCAAAATAAATATCTATTTAATGCTTGCATTCACTTAGTCACTGAATTGACTGATATGCATTCTATAATATATTATATATTATTAAATATTCATATATGGCCTAGTTATAGGGTAATTTGATCTACTTTAGTATGTGAGTCATATAACACAGTTATATAACCATAGAGATAAAGAAACTTTCAGAAAAATCTTGAGGAATGATGAGATCCAGCAAAAGTCAGTCTTTAACATCCCTATTTTGTGACCCTCCCCCAAACAAAATTAAAATGATGTTTTTATACATAAGGAAAACATATAGTTCCCATATATAAGGAAGATGTATCTAGAGCCATTATCTCATTCATTCAACAAATGTTGACTAAGTGCTCACCGTGCATGAGACTCTATGCTGCTAATTGTGCAGGGTATGCAAACGGACAAAATACATGTAAGATATGGCAAAGAGTTGTATAGCTACTAACAATCATTTGAATTAAGCAAATGCCAGAAAAGTAATAAGGCATTATGGAGATTAGAGGATACTCATGATCTGGTATGTCTGTTTGTCTCTCTATATCTACCTAAGCAGTTTCATTTTGTCTCTACTCATATGAACTCTTAATTATACTCATAGTCATTTGGGACTCTTTTTTTTTTTTTTTTTTTTTTTACAATTTTGTTATTTTGTATTTCTGCTGACTGGGCTCTGAATACACCAGGAACCTCTCTATACCTTCCTGGTTCCTAGTCATCATTTGAGTCTCCAATAAACATTACTATAAAGATTTCCCTCAAACAACAACAAAAAAAATTGCCTTCAGTTTGTGTTCCCATAATACTTTATGCTGTAAGAAAGATAGATAACTGATAGAGATCTTCTGTATGAATATTTTCCTATTACCATAAATCCTTAAAAGTCAGGCATATATGTATTCATTCTTAAAAGTTTAGGATGATATTTATGCCCTTTTGGATTCTAATCACACTGAGATTCTCAAACTTAATAGAACCTTGGATTCACTTAGCAAGTTAACAATATGTACATTGCCAATAATATTGAGCATCTTTTCATATGTTTATTGGCTATTTGTATATCATTTGGGGGAAAATGTCTGCTCAAATCCTTTGCTTATTTTTAAAAAATAGAGTTATTTGCTTTAAAAAAAATATTATTGGGTAAGGTAGCCTCTGTTCTCACCTGGAGGAACCTCCTTCATACAAATGAGCTGGGGTCAGGGTGGATTACAGCCTAGTATTATTGGCCTGCCGCCCCAAGGGTAGAGCCTTCATTTTACAGATGAGGGATTAGTGGTAGAAGAGAACTCTGAATGTCTCCACTGCTTGCTGCTCTTGTCTGGAACTGAGCTTCTGTAACATAAAGCTGTACCGGGAGTTAGGGGGCGGGTGAGAAATGGTAGCAGTTTAGCCATTGCAGGGAGAAACCACAGCCATAGATTAGGAGCTGGAGAGAAGGGTACTCCAATATTGGCTGTGCATGCTTGGAACAGTCCTGGCAGGCTGTGCTGAGGATACCAGGGTAGGTCATGGCTCAGAGGACACAAAATCTCACTGTTCTTCCTGGGACTTAGTGGCTTTTCTTAAATAAACGTTTTTTCCATTTGTTGTATGTCTTTAGAACAATTTCAAGATGCTCAACTTTCTTCTGTATTTTCACCAGTTAGGGTTGTTACTTTGGGGAGAGAGGGTCTGTGCAACTCCTTATGCCACCACTCTGGAAATACTACCCCTGTTCATATACATTTTGTGTGCCTATTATTTCTTGATATGTTTCCCGCTGGGTTGCCTCTGTGCTTTAAATAGAATCACCCTGACATCTTGTGTGCCCTCCTTACTATCACTACTTGAAGTTTTATTTATTTTCTTGATGAAGTTTAGCATTGCTTACTTTAAGGAGGTTTCTTGATTTCTCAACATGGTGCATTCTCCTCAGTATCTTTTTTTTTTTTGCACTTTTTTATTTATTTATTTTTTTTATTTATTTATGATAGTCACAGAGAGAGAGAGAGAGGCAGAGACACAGGCAGAGGGAGAAGCAGGCTCCATGCACTGGGAGCCTGATGTGGGATTCGATCCCGGGTCTCCAGGATCGCGCCCTGGGCCAAAGGCAGGCGCCAAACCACTGCGCCACCCAGGGATCCCTCTCCTCAGTATCTTAATCCTCATAGACTTTTATTTGTAAATCTTTCCAGTTACTCATTTTTGCCTTAGTTTGGAGTTGTTCTTTTTCATCTTTCTTTTTGCCTTTGATTTTAAATTCCTCTAGAAAAAGAACTTATGTTTTATTTATCTTTGTATTTGTACCTCCTTTTCAAAATGTTGGCATCTGAAACAAGTAACATCTAAATAGTTGTCTATATACACTTGGTTGCAGAAATAAACTAATGAGTGAATAACATATAAAATAGCTCATTATATGAAGTATTGTGTCATAAAATCATGCAGTTATCAAATTGTACCTTGCAAGGGTTTATAATACCATTTTATTTCAGACTTCCTTGATTCTAATATTAGCTTAGCTATATGCTATAGATTTAAAATACATGAATTGTGACAAAAACATTAATACAATGGTATATTTAGTCTGGTCTTAATTTAGGAAGAAATTGTTAAGCTTTTAGAAAGATATATAAAAAATATAACTTAATAATTCAAGTTAAAAATCTATCAAGCTTAAAAAAGATTTGTTGGAGAAGAAGGTATTAATGACATTAAGTGGTGCAATTGTGCTAAATGTTTTCAAGTGACAATTACAGACATACTTTCAAAGTTAAAATAATTTTTTTTTCACTGAACTATTCCCCTTACTTTTATATGATCATCTTGGATATTTTATAAGCTTTAATTTCACAAAGGAAATGAGAAAGAAAATGAGGAGGGGGAGAAGAAAAACTTTAAACTTTCTCAAATGGTCAGAATCTCAGAGAGCAAATGGATATAATAATATATGTCTAGCAAGAAAGAAAATGAAAATGTATAGTGTATCATCATTACCAATGTAAGATAATATTTGTGAAACAAAAAAATAATGAAAACTCAGTAGAACCTGTTTGTTTACAAATTAACTTTCTAAGATCCAGCTTGTGTAGCAGTAATCAGTATAATGTTTCAGGGCAGCACTGGTGGCCCAGTGGTTTAGTGCTGCCTTCAGCCCAGGGTGTGATCCTGGAGACCCGGGATCGAGTCCCACGTCGGGCTCATGGAGACTGCTTCTCCCTCTGCCTGTGTCTCTGTCTCTCTCTCTCTCTTTCTCTCTTTCTGTGTCTCTCATGAATAAATAAATAAAATCTTTAAAAAATAATATAATGTTTCATCCAATTAAAGACTCTTGGAAACTGCAAAAAATGTATTTATATAGCATGTTTTTGGATAAAGATGACTTTGTGGTATAGATGAAAAGTAAAAAAAATATATTTTAAAATATAAACCTTATATACCATTGATAAAAAGAATAGTATGAAAGACAAATCTCATAAATCAACAGTCCTAAAATGTGAGTCTAGATGGGCTGAGTAATTTAATGATGATTTTTTTCATCAAATATTTTTAACCCCTACTCTGTATTAAAGTATTATGTAAATATAATACAATAGGGGTTATATGTCACTGTACTGTAAACATAGAAACAGACTTGGAGAAGTAACAATTTTGCTCTAGAAAAAAATGAGAGGTCGAGTGGAATAGTGTACACCATAAACAAAATGTGACAGAGTTTTGTGTTTGTTTGGTTTTTTGTTTTGCTGGAAGAATAATCATCTAGATAGTTCTTAATCTACCAACAACATCATATTTTCTAGGAGATTTTTGTCTTTTCCTCAAAGTAAAAACAAGCCAGAACTGAGAACAGAAAACTTGAGGAAGGAGATCAATGGCAGAGCACAAAGAACAAAAAATTTAAAAAAAATAGTTGCAAAAACATTAATAGCCAGAGTAACAGTGGAGCTTCAATTTAAGAATAAAAAACAAAAACAAAACAAAAACAAAAAAAAACAAAAAACCTTAAAACATAGATTTAACGAAAGGGAACAGAACATACCAGCAAATATGCAGATTTTAACTAATGATGGGAACCGAAATTACTTTTGGTGCTTCACAAAATGTATTAAGATATAACTCTGGGTTATTCAGATTGAGTAAATTGTATTTATACCATAGAACATGGGTCAGAAACCAATGGCCAAACCTGGTTGTCTCCTACTTGGTAATAATTTGCACACAACCACATTCATTAGTTTAGGCATTATCTATGGCTCTTTTCACACTACAACAGTAGAATTGAATAGTAGTGACTAAAACTTTATGGCCCATAAGGCCAAAAATATTTACTGTATGGCTCATTACATTAAAAAAAAATTGCTGGCCACCTCATAGAACACATCCTCATTGAGTAAGTCAGATATGTAGTGATTCCTGAGAAATCTTCATTCATCACACCGAAAAAAACAAACAAACAAACAAACAAAAAAACAAAGAAAAGATCTAAGGAAGTGTTCTGTGCCCACGATTTATAGAATTTATTTGAAGGTATAAAATATGCATTTCTTCAGGGTCTCATACTTTCAGCATTAATTCAAATTCCCTAGAAACAGAGCCCGAGATGGAGATTTGGGTACCAGTGATATATTAAGGGCGTGCTTTTAATGAACATAAAATCTGAAGTGGATGAAGGATAAGAGTGAGGAGGGATGAACCAAGGGTATCAACTCTGATTGAGTCTACCATGGCCTAATCCACGGAGAAGGAGGTGAACTCTGAAATGGAAATCTTACTGCAGAGTTTTGCCCCCTTGAAACAAAGATATCTTCATGTCAGCCATTCAAAGGATGGAGACCGCCCCCAAAGCAGATGGGTGGGTACATAACCACCCAGGGAAGGTGCTTTCTTCTGGTTGAAGCAATTATCTAGGAAGGGAGCAGCTGTGAACGTTAGCAACCAACAGTTTACAATACTTGGAAGATGGGTGCATCAGTCTGGCATAGGAGAACTGGTTGGGGCATCTATAATATCTTCTTCTATAATATCTTAGTATCTTATTCAAATACAGTCTATTAAATATCTTCTGGGTTTCAGTCTTGGTCACCACCAAATGATGCAAATGATGATAGCCATTCAGTGTTTACTGTATGAGTTAATTTGCTTATCATCACCAGACAAATGGGGCTGCTTTAGTGCTTTCATAATTAAGTAGAAGATAAATGGGAAAGAAAAGTTACCCTTGTTTCTTTGATTTGCATAAACCGAAAAGTTGAACTTACTCAATTTTCTTCCATTGACCAACATCAAGAACTTCAGTTGTGATAACACTCATAAGATCCATCTCTGCCAATGGTACAGTAATGCAAGCATAATATTTCTTTTATCTTGTTTACACTTGCAAGGTAAAAGAAATAAAATTTGTCAGAAAAACTCAGCAGTTCACATAAATTTATGTCTTCTTAAACATTTTTTTCTCTACAACATAACAAAAGCAGAGAACATCATGTTGTATTTTATTGACATTGTAAAAAGCTTTTTTTTTTCCTTAAGATTTCTGTCCTCATGATTTCTTTTCTCCTGCTGCTTTCCACAAGCCTCAGCAACAACCTAAGAATATATACAGCCAAATATTTCTTCCTCCCACCTCCTGCACCGTGCAATCTGTCCTCAATATTCTCATATAAAACACGGTGTACTAGACTTTGGAAAGAGATGATAACCTAAAACAAAACAAACAAAAAAAGCCCTAAAAAACTCAAAAGCCCAAATGTATCTAAAGCAAGGGTGTACGGGGACACCTGGGTGGCTCAGTAGTTGAGCATGTCTTTGGCTCAGGGCATGATCCTGGGGTCCTGAGATCGAGTCCCACATCAGGTTCCCTGCATGGAGCCTGCTTCCTCCTCTGCCTTTGTCTCTGCCTCTCTGTCTCTCATGAATAAATAAATAAGATCTTTAAAATAAATGAAGCAAAGATGTACAAAATAGTTGCAAATACTGTTCCAAATACCTCATATTGGCTGTTATCTGGTCATAGAGCAAGGAGTTTGAGGCAATATACATATATATACATAAATTCATTCATATGTCTTTACACATATATTCTTCCTTCCATTGTGACAGCAGTCACCTGACATTGAGGAAATTTGAATATTGCTCAAATCGAGAAAAGTGCTCCCTATTCTATCTAGAATAGATCACGGCATGCAATGGCTTCCAATGTTAAATTAATGAATGAATGAACATATTATGAGATTGATTTTGGCTACTTTCAGTAATACTATGGTGCATTAGGCATTATTTCCTCCTTGAAAAGTTCAAATCATTTAACTGGATTTCTAAATTGTCATAAACATAACAGAGATCAGTTCAAAATATCTATTGTGCATGCATTTTGTAGGCATTAGGAGGGGAGCAGGATGGATATTGAAAGGAACTTAGTAAACCACGAGAGGAGACTGAAAATATAACAGAATATAGTTCTAAGTAGAATGAAATCAGTGCCTGTTCTAGTTTTTTTAAGGTATAATTGACATATAATATTATATTATAATAAGTATATATTAATATAATAATAATATTAACATTGCATTAGTTTCAGGTGTACACATGATTCTATATTTGTATATGCTGCTAAATGATCACCACAGTATGTCTAGTTACCACCAATCACTGTACAATGTTATAAAACTTGTTTTTCTTGTGATACAAACTTTTAAGATTTACTCATCAACTTTCAGATGTGCAATTTAATATTATTAACTACTGTCACCATGCTGCACATTATATCCCCATGACTTACTTATTTTATAACTGAAAGTATGTACCTCTTGATGACCTTCACCCATTTAAAACAAATTAATTTACTTATTCATGAGACACACACAGAGAAAGAGAGAGGCAGAGACACAGGCAGAGGGAGAAGCAGGCTCCATGCAGGGAGCCCGACGTGGGACTCGATCCTGGGACTCCAGGATCACGCCCTGTGCTGAAGGCAGACAGACGTTCAACCACTGAGCCACCCAGGTATCCCCCCTTCACCTATTTTACCTACGCCTCACCCCTCCTCCATTTTGTCAACCACTGATCTGTTCTATGTAACTATGAGCTTTGTTTTGTTTTCTTATGTTTGTTCATTTATTATTATTTTTTTAATTCCACTTATGAAGAAAATCTTATGGTATTTGTCTGTTTCTGTCTAATTTCACTTAGCATGATGCCCTCAAGGTCTATGCATGTTGTCTCAAATGTAAAACTTTCATTCTTTTTTTTATATTTGAGCAGTATTCCATCACACACGCACACACACACACACACACAATTTCTTCCATTAATGTATTGATGAACACTTAGTTTGTTTCCATATCTGGGCCATTGTAAATAATACCACAGTGAACATGAGTGCTTATATCTTTTCAACTTGGAGTTTTCATTTTCCTTGAATAAATACCCAGAAATGGAATTGCTGATCATACAGTTTTGTGTTTAATTTTTTGAGGAACCACCATCTTGTTTTTCATAGTGGCTGAACCAATTTACATTCCCAGTAACAATATACGAAGGTTTTCTTTTCCCTATATTGACACCAACATTGTTATTACTTGTCTTTTGGGTAATAATCATTCTAACAGGTGTGCGGTGAAATCCTATTGTGCTTTTGACTTGCATCTCCCTGATGATTAGTGATATGAACAACTTTTAATATGCCTGTAAAAATAGCTATTTAGATCTTCTGTCCATTTTTAATATAACTGATTTTTTCCCACTGAGTTGTATGAGTTCTTTATATATTTTAAATATTAATCCCTTATCAGATGTATGATTTGCAAATATTTTCTTCTGTTCAGCAGATTGCCTTTTCATTTTGCTGATGATTTATTTTTCATTGCTGAAGATTTTTAGTTTGATGTAGTCTCATTTTTTAATTTTTATTTTGTTTCTTTTGCTCTTGGAGTCAGATCCAAAAAACCTTCACCAAGACTGATGCAAAGAGATTACTGCTTATATTTTCTTCTAGGAGTTTTGTGGTTTCCAATCTTATAGTCAACCTTTTAATTCATTTTGAGTGAATTTTTGTATGTGGATTAAGGTAGTAGTCTTCTTTGCCTTGTCATGTACTTGTCCAGTTTTTCCATTTCTTGAAAACACTGTCCTTTCCCATTTCATATTTTTGCTTTCTTTGTCATAAATTATTTGGTCATATATGCATGAGTTTATTTCTGGACTCTCCATTCTCTTCTATTGATCTATCTGTTCTTATGCAAATCCTATACTGTTTTGATTAGTATAGCTTTATAATGTAGTTTGAAATCAGGGCCTCCAGCTTTATTCTTCTTTCTTAAGATTGCTTTGGCTATTCAGGGGCTTTGGTGGTTCCTTATATTTTAGGATTATTTATTCTACGTCTGTGGAAAATATCATTGGAATTTTGATAGGAATGCATCAGATCTATGGATTGTTTTTAGCAATCTGGATATTTTATCAGTACTAATTCTTCCAATCCATGAATACAGAATATTTTCCATTTATTTAGATATTTTTCAATTTTTCATGTTGTCTAATAGTTGTCAGTGTCTAAGCCTTTCACCTACTTGGTTAAATTTATTCCTAGGTATTTTATTCTTTTTGATGTAATTTAAATGACATTTTAAAAATTTATTTTTCAGGTAGCTTGTTATTAGTGTATAGTAATACAACAGATTTTTGCTTATTGATTATATACCTTGAAAGTTTACTGAATTCCTTTATGAGTTTTAATTGTTTTGCTTTTGCTTTTGCTTTTGCTTTTGCTTTTGCTTTTGTTTTTGTTTTTGGTGGTCTCAAGGGTTTTCTACATATAAAATTTTGCCAACTGCAAATAGTGAGTTTTCTCTCTTTCTTTATAATTTATATGTCTTTTATTTATTTTTCTTACTTAATTGCTCTAGCTAGGAGTTCTAATACTATGTTGAATAAAAGTGATGAAAGTTGGCATCTCTTGTACCTGAATTTAGAGTTTTTTACTATCAAGTATGATATTAGCTGTGGGTTTGTCATATATGATCTTTATTATGTTAAGCTATGATCCCTCTATACCCACTTTGTTAAAATTCTTTATCAAGAATGGATGTTCAGTTTTGTCAAATGCTTTTTTGCATCTATTGAAATGATCATATAATTTTTATGCTTCATTTTGTGAATCTGGTATATCATGTTGATTGATTTTTGGATGTTGAGCCATGTATCCATAGAATAAATCCAACTTGACATGGTGTATGAGCCCTTTAACATTGTTCAATTCTGTTTGCTAATATTTTGTTGAAGATTTTTACATCTATGTTCATCAGGATTTAGGCCTAAAATCTCTTTCTCTTCTCTTCTCTTCTCTTCTCTTCTCTTCTCTTCTCTTCTCTTCTCTTCTCTTCTCTTTCTCTTCTCTTTCTCTTCTCTTCTCTTCTCTTCTCTTCTCTTCTCTTCTCTTCTTCTTTCTCTTCTCTCTCTTCTCTCTCTCTTCTCTTTTTCTCTTCTCTTCTCTTCTCTTCTCTTCTCTTCTCTTCTCTTCTCTTCTCTCTCTTCTCTTCTCTTCTCTTCTTCTCTTCTCTTCTCTTCTCTTCTCTTCTCTTCTTCTTTCTCTTCTCTCTCTTCTCTCTCTCTTCTCTTTTTCTCTTCTCTTCTCTTCTCTTCTCTTCTCTTCTCTTCTCTTCTCTTCTCTCTCTTCTCTTCTCTTCTCTTCTTCTCTTCTCTTCTCTTCTCCTCTCCTCTTCTCTTCTTATCTCCTCTCTTCTCCTCTCCTCTCCTCTCCTCTCATCCCTTCCCCTCCCCTCCCCTCCCCTCCCCTCTTCTCTTCTCTTCTCTTCTCTTCTCTTCTCTTCTCTTCTCTTCTCTCTTCTCTTCTCTTCTCTTCTCTTCTCTTCTCTCTTCTCTTCTCTTCTCCTTCTCCTTCTCCTTCTCCTTCTCCTTCTCCTTCTCCTCCTCCTTCTTCTTCATGGTGTCCTTTTCCAGCTTAGATATCAGGATAATGCTGCCCCTGTAAAATGAGTTTGGGAACATTTTATCCTCTTAAATTTTTTCAGAGTTTGAGAAGAATAGGTATTAAATCTTCTCTGAATGTTTGGTAGAATTCACCAGTGAAGCTGTCTTGTTCTGGACTTTTGTTTTTTGGGAAATTCTTGATTACTGATTCAATTTCATTACTAGTAATCAGTCTATTCAGATTTTCTATTTCTTCATGATTCAGTCTTGGAAAATTATGTTTCTAGTAATTCATCCATTTTTTTTTCTAGATTGTGAAATACGTGGGCTTATAAATGTTCATAGAAGTCTATGATCAGAGGCGGCTGGGTAGCTCAATGGTTGAGCATCTTCTTCAGCTTAGGATGTGATCCTGCAGTCCCAGGATGGAGTCCTACATTGGGCTTCAGGCATCTAGCCTGCTTCTCCCTGAGTGTCTCTCATGAATAAATAGATTAAAAAAAAAAGAAGTCTATGATCATTTTTACTTCTGTTGTAACCCCTCCTATTTCATTTCTGATTTTACTTATTTGAGGTTTTTTGTGTCTGTGTGTGTGAGTTTAGCTAAAGTTTTGTTAATTTTCTTTATTTTCAAAGAACTAGCTCTTAGTTTGATGGATCTTTCCTATTGTTTTTGTAGTCCCTTTTAAATTTATTTCACTTTGATCTTTGTTATTTCCGTCCTAGTAATTTGGGACTCATTTTTTCTTCTTTTCAAGTTCCTTTACGTTTAGAGTTAGATTAATATTTTTGTCATTCCTTGGGGTAGGTCTATATTACTATGATATTCCCTCTGGAACTGCTTTTGTTGTACCACACAAATTTTAGTATGCTACATCACTACTTACATTTGTCTCAAGGTATTTTTTTCATTTTTCCTTTAATTTCTTTGTTGACTCATTGGTTATTTAGTAGCATGTTGTTTAATCTTCACATATTTGTGATTTTTCCAGTGTTCTTCTTGCAATTAGTTTATGATCTCATAACTTTGTATTAAGAAAAAAGACATTTGAATATGGTCTCATTCATTTGGAGAATATAAAAAATAGTGAAACGGAATAAAGGGGAAAGGAGAAAAAATGAGTGGGAAATATCAGAAAGGGAGACAGAACATGAAAGACTCCTAACTCTGCGAAACAAACTAGGGGTGGTGAAAGGGGAGGTGGGTGGGAGGTAGGGGTGACTGGGTGACGGGCACTGAGATGGGCACTTGACGGGATGAGCACTGGGTGTTATTCTATATGTTGGCAAATTGAACACCAATAAAACATAAATTTACAAAAAAATATGTTTGATATGATTATTCTTAAATTTGGCACTTGTTTTGTGGTCTGACATATAATCTATCCTAGAGAATGTTCCATGTGCAGTTGAGACTACTGTGCATCTGCTGTTTTTAAATGGAATGTCTTATATGTATCTATCGGATCCATCTGGTCTAATATGTCATTTAAGACTAATATTTTTGAGGGACACCTGCGTGGCTCAGCAGTTGAGCATCTGCCTTAGGCTCAGGGCGTGATCCCAGGATCCAGGATAGAGTCCCACTTTAGGCTCCCTGCGAGGGACCTCTTTTCCCTCTGCCTATGTCTGTACTTCTCTCTCTTTTTGTGTCCCTCATGAATAAATAAATAAATCTTTAAAAAAAGACTAATATTTCTTTATCGACTTTTTACCTGGATGATCTATCCAAATATAAGTGGGTTATTAAAGTCTCTTACTATTATTGTATTATTGTATTGCTATCTATTTATCCCTTTAAGTCTGTTAATATCTGCTTTATATATTTAAGTGATCTTATTACTTACAAAAGTTATATCCTCTTGTTAAATTAACCATTATGTAGTGTTCTTCTTTGTCTTGTGTTATAGTATTTGTTTTAAAGTCTATTTTGTCTGGGACACCTAGGTAGCTAGGTGCTTAAGCATCTGCCTTTGGCTCAGGTCATGATTCTAGGGTCCTGGAATTGAGTCCCATATTAGGCTCTCCACAGGGAGCCTTCTTCTCCCTCTGCCTATATCTCTGCCTCTCTCTCTGTGTCTCTCATGCATAAATAAATAAAATCTTTAAAAAATAAAGTTTATTTTATCTGCTATAAGTGTAGCTACTCAGCTTTCTTTTGTTTCCATTTGCACATAAAATCTTTTGTATTCCTTCACTTTCAGCGTGTGTTCTTACTTCTGAAACGAGTCTCTTATAGGTAACATACAAATGGGTTTGATTTTTCTTTATCACTTCCATCGCTCTATGTGTTTTGATTAGATTTTAGTCCACTTAGATTTAAAATACTAGTTGATGATAGATATGCACTTATTGTCATTTTGTTCATTGTTTCTGGCTGTTTCTTAGTTCTTCTCTATTCCTTCTTTTTCATGCTCTCTTACACTGTGTTTTGACTTTCTTTAGTGTTATGCTTAGATTTCTTTTATATTATCTTTTATGTGTCTACTACAGGTTTTGCTTTTTGGTTCACATATTACAATCTATAAGTAACAGTCTATTTTAAATTGATGGTAACCTCATTTTGATTGCATTCTAAAACTCTGCATCTTTATCTTCACTACCCACCCCCACATTTTATGTTTTTGAATGGCATTTTGTACTCTTTTTATTTTGTATATATCCCTTAACTAATTGTAGTTTCAATTATTTTTACTTTGTCTTTTAACATTCATACTAACTTTATAAGTGATTAACCCACTAATTTTACTACATATTTACTATTACCAGTGAGATTTATTCTTTTATGTTTTCTTGTTAGTAATTAGTGCCCATTATTTTGAATCAAGGATGTCTCTTTAAGATTTCTTATAAAACCAGTTTAGGGGTGATGACTTCCTTTAGCTTTTGCCTGTCTGGAAAACTCTATTTCTCCTTCAATTATGAATGGTAACTTTGCCAGGTAGAGGGTTATCAGTTGGAAGTTTTTTCCTTTCAGCACTTTGAAAACATTGTGCCACTGTCTTCTGATCTGCAAAATTTTTGAAAAAAAACTTCGCTGATAGTCTCATCCTTTGTATATAACATATTGTTTTCATCTTGCTGCTTTTAAGATCTCTCTTTAACTTTAAAATTTTAATTTTAATGTGGCTTAGAATGGAACATTTTTGGTTTATCCTTTTAGAAACTCCTCTGGGATTTGTGGATCTGGATGTATGTATCCTTTAGGAAAGTTTTTAACCGTTATTTCTTCAGATAGGTTTTATGCCCTTTTCTCTCTCTCTCTTTTCTTTCTGAGACTCCTATTCTGTGAAATTTATTTTGTTCAATGTTTTTCCATATATTCCCCATAACAATGATATTCCTTATCATTGTTATCACTCTTTAATACCTTTTTTTTTTTCTACTCTATTGGGTGCATTCACCTACCTTTCTTTCTAGATCACTAATCCTTTCTTCTGCTTCTATTTTCTGTTGAAGCCCTCTAGAGTATGGTTCAGCTAAGTTATTATATTCTTCCACTCTGTAACTTCTGTTTTGTACTTTCTTATGTTTTCTATTACTTTGTTTAGGTTCTCACTGTATTCATCCATTTTCCTCTGAGTTCAGTTACTATCTTTATGAACATTATTTTGAACTCTTTATCAGATAAATTAATTATCTTCATTTTATTATTTTTTTCTGTGATTTTATCATATTTTTTTTTCATTTGGAACATATTCCTCTGTTTCCTTATTTTGTTTGACTCTCTGTGTTTGTTTCTGTGTATCAGGCAAAACAGCTACCTTTCGCAGTCTTGAAGGAATGGTTATGTGTAGGACATGAGCATTATCATTCGATCTTTCTCTAGCTCTTGGTTGTCTCTTGGGCCTTTGTAATTGTCTCAGAAGTTTGATTAATTCTAACAGGTCCCAGAAGTTGAGAGTATGACAAGACCTGTCAGTGTTCCAACAAGAGTGATGATAATCAATGTCTAGTTTTAGACTGATTGAAAGTCAGATCTTTCAAAGTATGCAAATTTATACAGTCCTATAGGACCATGATCATAAACCCTGCTGCAATCTGGAAGTGTCCCTTGGGCAAGAGTTATAAAAATCAGGTCCCATATGAATGTGTAAACCCCTTTAGGAGGTACTGCAGAGATCAGTGAGGCCAAGGGAGAGCAAAAAGATGGTGTTTCCTGGCCTTCATTCTCTAAAAGCACCTCCATAACCTGCAGATGTGTGACAAACCTAAAGCCTGCCCCTTAGGCTGAAGCTTCGGGGCAAGTAAATAGGCCCATTTCACAGAAAGTCTGAGTATGTTTCAGTCTGCTGTCTGTGCAGTGCCCTGGGAGCAGTAGCTGGCAAAACTTGTCTCTCCAATTGTCAGAAAGTCTTGTCAGTCTTGTCAGATCCAAAAATGCAAGCCCCCTGACTACCATAGCCAGGAAATCAAGGAGTATCCCTGTGTGGATTGCATGATCATGTTGGCTTTAGCAAAGTGAGAGAACATACAGGGCCAAGGTGTGCCTGCTAGCTTTAGCAAGGCAGTGGGTGAGTACAGGGCCAGAACACACCTGTAGGCTTTGGTGAGGCAGTAGGGTCATGCAAGGCTGAGGCATGCCCACCTGCTTTAATGACACAGTGGAAGTATGTAGGGAATGCATGCACACAATGACCCTATTAAGGTAGAGGGAGAGTGCAAAAATGGCACTTCATCCCTGGAGAGAGTCCCAGTAGACCTCTGTTCTCTGGCAGAACTTGAAAATTAGCAAATGAATCTTCCTCATATATAGCCTAGGTGCTTTTTAAACTGCTGCTTTTGCACTGGACTGTTGGTCCAGCGACTCTGCATGTGAAGCCTGTAAGAGCAGTTCCTTATAGTCCTTTGGGTTTCTGGTAAGCCCTGTTGGTTTTAAAAGATATTTTGAGGGCTCGTGTCTCCAGCACAAGTATTAAGGCCTGGGTGCCTGATGTGGGCTATAAACCCTCAGCTCCATGGGTAGAATCAACAGATTTGTAAGATCCCTCCTGATTGTGGATCACTGTATTAGGGATGGGGTTCTCAGCTTCTCCCACCCACCTCCATGTGACCCTTTTATGGTCTGTTGTAAAGAAGCTGTTCATCTAGTTTCCAGGACTTTTTTAGTGGAAATTGTTTCATATGGAACTGTATATTTGGTGTGTCTGTGGGAGGAGGTAAGTTCTGAATCTTCCTATGGTGCTATATTGGACCGCCCCCTCTTCCTTTTGGCTGTTCTTGCTTTTAATTTTTATATAGTTCTAACCCTTCAACTTCACAGCCCTCTTCAAGAAAAGTAAATTTTCTGCATCATTTTTAGATGGCCAGAGAGACTTAAAACAAAAATGATGAACTATTCCTTTTTCATTCTAAGAATACACTCTCACTTTTCTTATTATTGACTATTATTCTAAACATATTCAGCTCTAGATTTTCAGTTATGAATCTTACAGTGTACATTTTTAAATTCAAATATCTGAGACTTTGATTAAATCTGCGACTTATATATTAGAGCATTGAGGATGTTAGCTGAGGTCTCTTCTCTCAGAAACCTGATATATATATATATAATAGAATAAGCATAAAGCTTTCTTTTGAAAAGAAGGTTCAAGAATTTAATTAATTAATTAATTAATTAATTTAAAAGATTTTATTTTTTGACAGAGAGAAACAGTGAGCACAAGCAGGGGGAGCGGCAGGAAGAGGAAGAGGCAGAAGCAGGCAGAGAGGGGGAGAAGTAGGCTCCCTGTGGTGTGGGGGGCCCCATGCAGGGCCTCACATGGGGCTTGATGCAGTGCTTGATCTTAGGACCCTGGGATCATGGCTTTATCCAAAGGCAGATGCTTAACCTACTGAGCCAACCAGGCTCCCCAAGGTTCGTGTATTTAAATACAAATCCCATTAATCTGAAAAAGTGTTAATTGTATTTTTTTCTATTTAAAATTTAAAATGAAATCACCTGTTAAGAAGATATATACTTTTTTTATAAGCAAAAAGCAATTTACATTAAAATACACTTTAAGAAATCTAAATGAATTAGATGAACAAATTACCTTCTTCTGGTATTAAAGATTAAGTAGACATCATATGGAGCATTGAGCTTAAATTTGAAAAAATTATTAAAACTTTGTCAACAATTTGGATGGAAACTGTGTGTGTGGAAAATTATACAATTAAAAAACATATATATATATTTACTTTTTAGGGATTTATTTGACAGTTTTTTGTCACATATGTTTGTATTATTACCTACTACAGCAAGTCAGAGGGATATAATGCATCATGAGGGTTGGGGGGATGCTATTGAGACAGCAGCCAGAAATAACAGAAGCGAAAGCATACGTTAGACTTCTGAATGAAATGGTTTTTTGCTGATTTAGAGTAAACATCAAAGCTCTGCTTTGAGGAATCCTATCTTTGAACTACTCTATATGGAAAAAATAGAGACTGATCATATCTGGATTCAGTTCTCAAAAATTAAAACAGAAAGAAATGGAATCATCCACAAATTTCTAAATTAAGCTATATCATACAATCTTCTCACCTTTCTTCTTTCCCACCAGTGCACCACGAATTGAATGCCATTTTGTATTCACAAACTCATTGTATTTATGGAATCTAAAGTAATTAGGAAGGGGCCATTTAAGATGGGCTAAAGCTTGACACATAATAAATCACAATAAACTCCAATGCTTTAAATTTAAACTGTCTTTGTTAAATATTCATACATGCTGAAATGTTCTTTTAGCTTTCTCTGCATGTCCCGTGTGGATATTTATTTGATAATTATTTATCTGTGATAACTTTTAGAAATAACTCAGTTTTAAAATTATATAGCTCATTTTCCCATACACTTAGTCATGCTCCATTAACTATTATTAATTACTCTGATTCTTGTTACTTTTTAAAGTTGGAATCTTCTAGTATTCAAATTTCTCTCACATATGTGAGAACCTACTGAATTACAGACCAAAGTATTCAACTGCTTATTATGTATCTAAAAACTTGAATGCCTGAAAGGAACACAAAATTCATCTGCATATGTAGGCTCATTATCTTTTCCATCAGACCAAGTTTTGCTCTCTCATCTGTTCAGATGTTGAAGCCAAACTGTAGAAGGAGGAGCCAATCGTTGCCATTTTTTTTTCTTTAGTAGCCTATATTTAATCCTACAGCAGGTGTTTCCAGTTGTACCCTATATGAATGAACTTCTCTCCATCACCCTCCAGACTACTTAACACCCAGCTACTATATAATTTTTCCTGTAGTGATGCAATATTTTCCTATATTCCTACATTTATGTTTATCCTTTCAATTTGATTTATATATTAGAACTAGAGTTATCTTCCAAAATGACTATCTGAGCATATCACCTCACTACAAAAATATTTAAGTTGATCTCAGTGCTATTAATAGATAAAAAATTTAACATATAATGTTCTTCATAACATGGTGACTGCTTGATAAATTACATCTCCTCACTCTGTATTACTATCATTCTGCAGTTTTCTTTAATAAAATTTATTAAAGTTTATACATACATACCTATGTGATTGCTTCTTGTTCTCACATTTAAGATTATGAGAGTGAGGGTAGAGAGCTCTCTAATCTGATTCAACCTGCTTTCACAAGCATCTAGGTTGAATGGTTCTGAATGAATAAATGAAACACAAGGAAAGAAAGGAGGAATATTACCAGGCAATGCATAGAGGGGAAAATAAAAATAATATAATAGTGATTAATTTTGACAGTCTTAACTGGAAGAAAGAATAAAATATTTTATCTGACATTTGGACAAAGGCAATTTGAGAATAATGAATGAGAAATTCATTATTCATTTATCTTCAACATACACTTCTGAGGAGTCTGTTGTATTTTAGAAATGTAATTCATTTGGGGAATATAAAAAATAGTGAAAAGGAATAAAGGGGAAAGGAAAAAAAATAGTGGGAAATATCAGAAAGGGAGACAGAACATGAAAGACTCCTAACTCTGGGAAACGAACTAGGGGTGGTGGAAGAGGAGGTGGGCAGGGGGTGGGGTGACTGGGTGACAGGCACTGAGGGGGGCACTTGATGGGATGAGCACTGGGTGTTATTCTATATGTTGGCAAATCGAACACCAAAAAAAAATAAATGTATAAAAAAAAAAAAGAAATGTAATTGCTGACAAGGGACTAACCCACTAACATTGTATGTAAGCTTATAAATATATAACGTAATTGAAGTAAGGGGTATTTTAACACAAAATTCAAAGGGATACTAGGGGAACAAATAAGAAACAAACTAGGGAAGCCTGCAACAGTATTTGGGAAATGGATAAGAATTTGCAGAACTTTCAGCAGTTAGCACTAAAGAGAAAAATCCCTAAGAGTGCTTGATACAGAAATGAATAAATATTCATAAGTAGAGAAATTATTCAATAAAGGATGCTCTGGACATAGAGACACTATTGAGCCATTAAACAGAACAAGGTTGATAGGTAGCACTGACCTGGAAACATATCGGAGTTTCTTTTTCTTTTTTTTAATGAAAAAAGGAAGTAGCAAAATAATATAAAATAAACACATTCACATACATGTATAAATCTTGTGAATGTATAGTCAATAGTCTAAAAGTTATACATCACATATGCCAGACTGTTAATAATGAATACTTTGGGGAGGATATTTATATGGTAAATGCAATTATTATTCAATTATTATTAGTATATATTATATTCTTGATTGAATTCTAGTACCATTTTTTTTTTTTTTTGCTTTTTGCTTTTGTAATTGTTAAATAAGTGCGTAGAAAAAATAGTAAAAAGTGCTCACCAGTTAGGCTGGATGTAAAGACATTTACAGATTTGACCCTTTACCATCTTTATTCTGTAATGTCTTATAACTATCTAGTTATCTGTTTATTTTTTCAGAGGAACAGGGAAAAAAAAACAAATGGTCTGAAGTTTCAGAAAGTCTATGACACTAAATTACATGTTAAGTTGCCTGACCTTTTTAAGAATAGAGAACATTGAAAATATTTTTCATAAGGACGTAATATGTATTTTGGTGATAATAAAATAGCCTCTATGTCATTAAAAAGACACATAAAATCTTTGTACATTTTTATACTACAATTGAAGAATTAAATTTGGAAACTAAAGATTACTACTAAATGTTCTACAATTATTTAATATAAGGTTTGATCTACGGTTAGCGAGTTTAGATGTTTATTATGGTTTAAATACAGATTCACTAAAAGCGAGCCACTTAATTTATTCATTCATAAATTAAATTAATTAATTTCTGTTATTGAAGTCTAACAAACTTATAGCAAATTGTTTATATTTTATTTCTACAGAACAATAAAATTTTACAAATGTTAACACCTGAAGATCATAAAGATCAAAGTAAAGGAAAATATGATATAACTGCGTGACAAACTTGAAGAAAAAAAAAAGTGTGTGTGTGTGTGCATTTGAGTCTACTGGGGACAAGAATAAGAGAATTAAATTTTACATTGGTCAAAAATCAGTATGTCCATCCATCCACCCAACCATCCATCCATACATCCCTCCATCTAACTCTAGCAAATTTTCTTTAAAAAGTTACTAAACATATCATAAATTTTAGAAGAAATTGTGTCTAGGAATAAAAATTTGAATTGGGGATGGAATTAGCCCTGTGAAATTTTTTTTAAAAGAAATTATTGGACTAAAATATATGCATGTGTATTTATTTACTAAAATACAATTTTTATTTATTTATTTTTTATTTATTTATGATAGTCACACAGAGAGAGAGAGAGAGAGGCAGAGACACAGGCAGAGGGAGATGCAAGCTCCATGCAGGGAGCCTGACATGGGATTCGATCCCAGTCTCCAGGATCACGCCCTGGGCCAAAGGCAGGCGCCAAACCGCTGCGCCACCCAGAGATCCCACTAAAATACAATTTTAAATTAAAAATATAAAAACAATACTCATACATTATAAGAAAATGTTCAAATATTTAATTTGAAGAAGAAATTAGAAAGAAATGGCTACCAACAGGACAGAAAGTTTTTAGAAAAAAATTAGCTTATCTTGGAACACATGCCTACTAAAAAAATTCTTTTTTTTAATGCATATATTACTGAGGTAACTCAAAGCATGTACTTAGTATCCAAAGAAGAATTGGTTAGAAATAAGCAAATTTTAAAAAAACAGATTAGTCTTTGAACTGACAGTGTAGTAAAGACTTAAAGATCTTTTTGAAGATCTTTGAAAGTGAGAAACCAGAGATCTCTATCACAAGATGTCAGAAGTAATGTTTAATATTTTTATGGCTATATCAAAACCATGCAAAAGCTTTGCAAGTTACAAAAATGAAAAATTATTTCTCTTTTTTGAGTAAAAATCAATCAAAATACGCTCAAAATCTATAAATATGCTAAATATGGTCAAAATATGCTCAAAATCTATATTTTACTTAAATTTCACAATGATGAAACAATTCTATTATTAATAACCTAATTAGAGAATTCATCTTTAGAAAAATGATATTTTGTATATATGTACATATGTGTATGCATATAACCTACCATGTGTTGATAATATAATTTCACATTTGTTAAGAAATAAGAAACAACAACTACGGAACTCTGATACTGTTTGCTTTCACCTTCTCCTTTCATTTGTTTTTACCTTCAAGCTAATAGCTGAATTTATTCTCTTTACTTTGTTTTTCTTTGAAGATTAAAGACATGCCTAGCTTTGTACTCCAGCTGCCTGGACAGTTGACAGCCCATTAAACTAAAGTCATACAAGCTGTACATTTGAAACGCCTTGATTCCAAAGTGCAACCAAAATGCCTTTTTTTTTTTATGTAAGAGCAGTGCATTTCTAAAACATTTTTAGATGGATACATAACAGTTTCATAAGACTCTTTTGCCTTAAAAAAAATTGAAGTCAACTAAGCTGATTAAAATAATCTTTTTTTCAGTTGAGACATCTGAAAGAATTCTGGTACATACAGAGCATGCCCTTCTGGCTCATTAGTAAATTCTGAAATAACTTTGGGAATATATATAGTTGCATAAGACCGAACTGACCACTGGGTTGTCTAGTAATCAGCAATCACATCAAAAATGTAAAAAGAATAAAATAAAATAAAAATCTGGAGATGATCTTGCTTAATCACTTTAGGTGATGGTGACTGTCATCGTAATTCCTAATTCATGGCATTTAAGCATTGTTTTTTTGTGCATTTGAGAAAATATTACCCTTGTATATGCAAACTTTAAGATTCCTTTATACCATATATAAACTATCGGGAAGCTATCTCTCCACTCTGTTTCCTAAATCTACTACCTTAAAGAAACTAATACGTTAAAATATCTGTCTTGTAAAAAGATTATCCCATTGGTGTAGGGCAAGTAGCTTGCTTCCCGGCCTATCACTTATTCCATTTAGCAATGCTCCAGCTGGAAAGGAAATCAGCAATAGAAAAAAGTCAAATTTGCAAAATTCTGAAGTGTTCCTCAAGCAAGCACAGCTCTTAAATATAGAAACACTTTTAAATACCTCTTCAACAAAATATCCCCGTTTTAAAGATTGCCAAAATGTGTGTCTCAAACAGACGCTGGTCCGGATCATCATGTACAGCAGAGATGGGTGCGTGTTGTTCTGTGGTCAGATTTCTTACTCAAATCTGAACAAAACACTAGTTTTCCCACCTCTCTTCCACTTAAACTTCTCAAACTAAGAATAAATTGTGTTGCCCTTTATGTTCATATTTTTTCACTTGGAAGCAGCCTACATCAGTTACAAGTGTTAAATGTTTATGTTTTGGCACTACATGGATAAAAATTTAAATAAGTGGATAAAAGAAGCTGTTTGTTTTTTTTTTTAATTTAAATAAAGAAGTGCTAAGGAAACAAGCAAATTTGACATAAATAGCAACACTTGTAAACACAAATTTAACAAGACTAAATTATAATAGCATGTTTTCCAAAGCAATTGAACACAGAAATTATTTTTTTAAAAATGCTCAAAGTAAATTGAGGACTTGAGAAAATAAGCTAAATATTTTGCAAAGAATGATCAAAGCAGCAGGCATTTCTATTTTCATTTTTATTTATTAAATGAAGCAAATGGCAATGATGTGAAACTATTGAGTACTTAGGAGCATGTTAACTGCCACGTGTTATTTTTGGCTTTGAAATTTCAGTCAGAGAGACAGTATGTTTTTGTAGAGTAATGTTAATAGACAGTCGTATCTTTTGACTCCTTCAGGTCATTGATGTTCATATGTAGTTTTATATCAACTCATTCTATTAAGCTCAATTTACTAATGGTTTCTGAGTTATTACTTTGCACAAGACATACTGTTCAGAAAATCACTACCAGAAGAGATCTTCCCCTTTTCTTATTTTGTTATAGAATTTGGGAGCAGTTGCAATTAATGTTAAATATATATGGCAGCCCACATTTTTGTGCAAATAGCAACAGATCTGGTTCTCCTTGTGACTTCCATAAATTATCAAAATAACCCAGGTTATTTAAAAATTGAAGATGTTAACTGTGATCATATTTTATCTATTAAAAGTAAAACTAAGTTTTACAAACCTCATTGAACAGCCTGGGATAACACATTTCCAAATTATTCGTGTGATGATTTTAGCCTTTTTATTTTCTTTCCCAAGGCTACAAATTAGGTGTTTTTTAATTGCTTATAATAATTTTTAGTTATCTAGCCAAGGGACTCCAACTCAGCAATTCATTACCTAACTTGTTCATTTTGACAATATTTGGTTCACCTATTTAATGCTATTGAATGGAATATTATTATTATTATTATTATTATTATTATTATATAACTTTATGGCCGTAACTTTGTTTCTGTTTTTCTATCATTATTAGAGTTCATGGTCACTCATAGCCACGTCGCAACTTGGTATCATTCTTGCCAAACTCCAATTTCATGCTTTCCAAACTATCAGCACTTTTTTTTTAAATTCTAAGAATTAGTCAAAATGGCAAGCTCGCTGATCAATGCTTCTTTTAATACCGTAGAGATGTACTTGCCAATTTCCTCTACAATTAAAAAAACAAGTTAAAACAGCTAACATTAACTCTTGTGTTTTGTGAATTCATATACACATTTTGCAATGTCATTAGTTCATGACATGAATACAGCTCATTCATTCATTCATCTGAGCTGTTCAGAACCTATTGTTAGATCTAAAAGCTGCTCCTTTTCTCACTTCATCATGAGGGTCTTGCGAGCTCTGTCATTTTCTTACACGATGTTGCTTTCATCTATAATGGACAGGTCCTATCATAGCTAGCACATCACCCAAGTATATCTTTCCATGGATTTTTTTCTTTAATAGCAAAGGAAAAGATATATCTCAGTCCTTCTGTCTGTCTCAGTTTAAGGTAGACATAATGTTCCCTGTCTGCAGCCCTAATCTTGCCAAGTGCAGGAAGCCACAACAAAGAAATGAAAGACGAGAATTTTACCAAGTAAACAGAGATGGAGAAGTGAGGAACTGAAAGTAAGTCTTGATTCTATATAAGTCCTAATGGCCAACAGTTGCTGAAACTCAGAGGAATTCCTGCCCTTTCCATAAGTGTGCAACCTCTCCTGGAAGTTCATGGGCATTAATGTCAAGGCCCTTTGAATTAGGTCTCTATCACTTTTCATATAGTTGCTATAATTTCCTTCAGCCAACTATTTTGCTGTCAGATTAATTTCCCTGAAATATCTCCTTCTTGTGATAACAGTTTTCTAAAATGGAGCAGTGGTGATGTCTGCACAACTCTGAATATACTAAACACCATGAATTGTCCACTTTAAAGGAGTAAATAAATGTTTGGTATATCTTTATTTCAATAAAGATAGATATCCTTATGCACTTAATTACATATATGTGTATTTACTTCTTTATTACTTGCCTTCCTAAAACAAGGTATTTATCAGAGCATCAACTTGGTTTTCAGATAAAATTCAAATTTTTCGTTCTATCATTTAATGCAATAAATCAATACAGTGTCTCTAAAGGTGCATTTCTCTACAATCTAGTTTGGCCTCCTCATTATCCTGGAAGTACCACCTGCTGTTTTCCATACTCTTTTTCGGCTTTCCATCCAAACTGTACTAATTTTTCGTCCACTTTTATTTATTAAGTGAATCAAATAACAATGATATAAAACCACTGAACCCTAAATGGAATTTAGTATGTTAATTGCCACATGTTATCTGAGGCTCTGAAATTTCATTGAGACAATATTTTTGTGGTTGAATAACATTAAAAGGCAGCCATAGTCTTTTGATTTCATGAGTACCTTGACATTCATATGCAATTTTCTATCAATTCATTCCATTAAGCTTAATTTACAAATATTTAGAAAATATTTCCAAGTTATACTAGTCTACATTTATTTTTCTTTAATTTTGTCTACAACTGTATCTGTACAGGTTGATTTTAACAAAGTGTTATTTATAATTTTTGAAAATGAGTGAAATAAATATAAAGAATGAAAAAGATTTTTCTATGTTTCTTTTGAATACTATTATTTAGATGCTCATGAATGTGGAGAAGTCTAGCTCTAGGTCAAAATCCTAGGTGTAATTTTTTTTCAAACTCTACTACAGGCAATTACAAAGGCTTCACTTGGCACATCTCAATGGGAAGAAAAACTGAGCCTCCCACATCAGGCTTATTGCACAGCCAGTGAATTGTGTTCTCCTAAGGCAATTGCAGTCAAGGACTCAGGCCCATCTGGCCCATGAGGCTCTCAGGCAGAGCTCTCAGGCTGCTTCCATTTTGACGCTTCCTTCCTGGAGGTGGTTGGCCAACACCTTCCTCAGGTGTCTCTGCTGAGACCTCAGTGGGGGAAGCTGGGGAATCTTAAAGACATTTTTCTCAACTCTGACTCATTACTGAAGAACTTTCACCTCCTAGCCCTGTCCCTCCCTTCCTCATCCTGAGCCCAAGTCCCTCAGATGAGAGGAGCCTTTCTCTCTGAGCCTCCTTCATGAGTGAGATGCTTTCCAGTTCTCCACAGGTCCTTGGCCCCAACGCTGTACTGTTCCATGAAGACGATGGAAAAGTGGGAGAGGAGTTTTTCCAGTTTTGTCTCTTGCTTATACTATTGCAGTAATTAAAGGCTTACCTGTCCTTTCCATTTTGGCTTGTTGCTTTAATCAGCTACTCCAACCTATCAGCTCAGCTCTCTCCAGCTCAGCTCTGCTCTTGACAGTATCTTTTTCTAATAGTTGATTTCATTTTCAAGTGTTCAAACAGCAATCATTGGTACTTACCAATCCAAAACAAATAATTTCTGAAAAAGTGAATGGAGAGTTATTTGCTCTTGTCTAATACTCTTTATGCTAGTCTTTCCCTGATTTTGTATTAGCTGGGCTTGTATACATACTAATGATGAGGATAACATTGGAAATGTCTTCCTTCCCCCCTGTAATGTTCTTGGTTATAGTACTTTAACTCTAGTTCAGTTTTTTATGACTTTGGATATTGTTTTAAGGAACTTCTTGTATTTGACTACCTTAATATTAAATCTTATTGTATCTACAATTTTTAAAAAGCTCTCATTATTTTACACAGCTAGTATTTTCTCAAGCAACCTAAATTAAATGATATCCACTTACACTTGATGATGATTCTGCTAGTTTATCTTATTTAGACAAAATGTTTTAGTGCAGTCCAACTCTTAATTCTTTCAGAAATGTGTTGAGCTAAAGTGCTATGGATCTGTCCTCAAGTGTGATCTAAATATAATGGAAATAAAGTTTATCTAAGAACAAGGGTGTTAGATTTTTCTAAAATACTTTAGAACATCTATCAAATTCTGACTTTCATTCAGAATTGAGAGTGTTTTAAAGTTAGTGGTTCTAGATGGCTTATCAAGGAAAATAAAGTTTGAAGTGTCTTTAGTTAACACTTCAAGTTGAAAACTGAACGATGCATCAGTTTGTGCTATGCTTCGATAACTTGCCCAAATTCAACAAGAAACCGAATGTGAATAACTGCAAAAAGAATCTTTCAAAGAATCTTTTTAACTATGTTGTCTTCAGCTCAACATGGCAAGTGCTAAATAAAATCTTGTGTCAAGCAAAATATATCCTGTCATCCACTTGCTCAGTAATTCTACTAATCATGCAACATTTATCAAAAGCACAGACGTGACTTTACACCACACACACACACACAGGATGTCAAAAAACCCACAGTACTTTAGATCTGCTCTCAAACTCTTTGAAGCCTTTAAACTCCACTTCTTCTAAGTGTTTAGGACAACATTCCAGTGAAAACTAGTCCTACCAGCTCTCCTACTGACACTGCAATGGGCACCTTATTTTGTGAGCAACTCAGAGACCAGCGTTAAGAAAGAAATTGCTGTTTTCAGGAAGTTTCTCTTTTAACATTTGTTTGTCAGTAGTTATGACAAGTTATTTTGCTCTGGTTTATTTGGTGTGAGCAGTCTTTGTATGTATATGAGGAGCAATATCAAAACACTTATTAGAATTACATAATCACATGTATCATCCTTCTGTTTTCATTGTTTTTCATATTATTAAAAAAAGAAATTTTAAAACTAAATTTGCTTTAAATGTTTCTAATAAAGAAGGTTCTGGTTTTTTTAGAAGAAGAAATTTTAAAACTAAGTCAGCTTCAAATGTTTCTGATGAAGAGGGCTCTGATAAAGAAGAATGTAAGTCCCACTACACTGAACCACCAAAGGCCATTTGTAAAAAATACAGCCACAATCTTTATAATATGGTATTGCTCATTCAGAAGTGATCCTCATCAAATTGACTATTCTAAGAGTGCTACACATTTTTTTCTTAATATTTCTCAGTGTTCCTCATTGAATGATAGTAAAACATTGATTTTTAAAAATTAGACCCAAAGGTCAACTTTAGAAAACAACTGTTTTAAGTTAGAAACAATATTCATCCATACAAAATCCTGACATCAAAGTCATGGCAAACAGAACATTTGTTCCAGTTTCCCATGTCAGATTGCATATTCTATTAGCTTAGCTTTGAAATTTTTATATTTTATGTTTTATTCAGCTAACAGCTACATAGAATTTTTCTTTTAAACAGGTTAAAGACAGAACTATATTAAGGATTACTTTATTATCCACTTCTACAAAGTTGAGTCAGTATACTGTATTTATTAAGGATGATGCATCGCACACGAGAAAGAATATGCATTTAGAGGTTCAATCTCAGCTTTGCCCTAGTGGCCCTGTGCTACTTTAAGCAAGTTACTTAAGATCTTCATGACTTAATTTCTTCACCTATAGCTTTCTCAAACCAGCTAGTACATTTGAAGCACTGGCAAATAAGATGATCTCCTCTGTTTGTTTATGCAGAAACTGTCTGGAAATAGCAACATAAAGTCCTTAGGTATAAGATTCCCTGTTTCATTAACCATGCTTAAGATCAATATATGCATATATGATGATCTTTATGTAAGCTTTCATGTAGTAAAAGCTAGTTGCTATATCTATACCACCAAACCCACTTTTACCACTGTCTCAAACAATGTGCCATCTCCACTAGCTTGCTCAAAAATAAACCAGAGCCCATATACCATTTTATTGTTTGAACATAAAAATAAAACTTTTGGAAAAACATCATTAGCTGGGTTTTAACTAATCTTTTTTAGGTCCTGCCAATAAACATATTACTAACATAAATATACTTTCAAAAATTAATGAACATTAAGTCCTCATCATGAGAATCATTCTCTTTATAATAAATTATACTAAAACATTCTCTTTATAATAAATTATACTAAAACATATTTTAAAAACATGTGATAGGTTCTTGGGCAGCCCCAGTGGTCTAGCGGTTTAGCCGCCTTCAGCCCAGGGCCTGATCCTGGAGACCCGGGATCCAGTCCCACGTCAGGCTCCCTGCATGGAGCCTGCTTCTCCCTCTGCCTGTGTCTCTGCCTCTCTCCCTCCCTCCCTCCCTCCCTCCCTCTATGTTATGAATGAATGAATGAATACATAAATAAATAAATATCTTTGAAAAATGTGATAGGTTCCTAACTAAATATGGGTGATGATCTTCTATAGCATGATTTATAACTTTAGTGTAAGTAACTTATGGTGAAAAAGTCACCAGTGAATTTACAATAAAAAAAGAAAAAGTAGAGAATGGATGGCAACTAGTTAGGATTTCCAGTTAAAAAGAGATGAACGGGAAGGAACTAGAGGATATTATGCTAGGCAAAATAAGTCAATCAGAGAAAGACAATTATATTATTTCACTCATACGTGGAATTTAAGAAAGAAAACAGGATCTTAGGGGAAGGAAGGAAAAAATAAGACTAAATCAGGGAGGGAGACAAACCATAAGAGACTCTTCATCATAGAAAATAAACTGAGGGTTGCTGGAGGGGAAGTGGGTGAAGGGATGGAGTAATTGAATGATGGGCATTAAGGAGAGCATGTGATATAATGACCATTGGGTGTTATATGACTGATGAATCACTCAATTCTACCTCTGAAGACAATAATACATTATATGTTAATTAGTTGATTTTAAATAAAAAATAGTCAAGGAAGGATATAGATACATAAATATACTTCTTAAAAAATTATTTATTTACTTATTTATTTGAGAGAGAGAGAGCATGAGTAAGAGGAAGGCAGAGGGAGAGGGAGAGAAATAATCAAGCAGTTGCCCAGGGAGCACAGCTGCATGGGGGGGCTCAATCCTAGGACCCTGATATCCTGACCTGAGCTGAAATCAAGAGTCAGACACTCAACTGACTGAGCCATTCAGGCACCCCCATAAATAGTACTTCCATATGAAAAATAATAGATCATGTATAACTATTATTGTAGCTACCACATACTTGGAGCAATAAGCATTAATCTTAAGCATTAACTGAATTGCACACAGAGAGTACAATGAGAATGTAGGTTCTCACACTATATTCCTAGTCAGATACATTTAAACAGACCACATGGAAAAATGATTTAAGTAAAGCCTAAAATTTAAAAATCTACATCTTGTTCTAAGATGAGTTGTTTCATCGATTCTTACTGTGAGTTGATGAAACTTAAATGTAACATTTTTTCTTACATTTTCGCAGAAGAGCAATGTCTTAGCATCTACTTCATTTTTTTTTTCAAATGAACTTGTCTCTTACCTACAAATAACCTATTAAGGATAGAATATTTAAATTAAGACCAAAGGAAAAATAAAAACAGTTTCAAACATTTAGTATCATATATAATGGCTTGTAAAAATCAGAATTAATACACAGATGATAAGACCACCAGATGAAACTATTCCCTCTTGATTTTAATAGCTTGGTGAAGAAAGAAGATGTAATAAGAATAATTAATTTTGAGGTCTGGAAGGCGGTGGGTGATTTCTTGTCTTTTCATATGTAGACCAATAATTAAATTCTAGATTAATGGTTTCTCTATGGACTGATATTTTTAAAACACAGTTTTGTGGCCACCACTCACAAAGAATCTGACTCAGTAGATTTTTGGTGATTCTTGGAAACCAGAGAAATCTTTTTTTTTTTTTTTTTTTTTTTTTTAGATTTTGTCTATTTATTTTAGAGAGAGAGAGATAGCATAGGGCTCGATCCCAGGACCCTATGATCATGACCTGAGCCGAGGGCAGGTGCCCCATATTCTAATAGCTAATTTGGGGGCTTTTCATCTAGAAATAATAAATGTGTTATCTGGTTATGCTTATAGTGAATATATACCACACATTCTGGATATTAATGAATCTTCTTTCATTATGAATAAGAAAGAAGTTTTTTGTTATTTGTTTACTAGAATTTTGTTTCTAAAGAAGTTTCTTAGTATAAGAAAAAATTATGTCATCCAAAAGTAAGTCTAGTGGATGTAATAAAAAGTTAATGGGCTTCATGCTGGGTGTGGAGCCCACTTGAAAAAAAAAGTTAGCATGAATAATAATTATCCTGAGATATTGTGAGATTAGACTATACTCATCAACCCTTAAACTCTGATAAAGTTTAGAAAATTTATTTTTTTAAAGCTTTGTATTTATTTATTTATTCATGAGAGACACACAGAGAGAAGCAGAGACACAGGCAGAGGGAGAAGCAGGCTCCATGCAGGGAGGCGGTTGTGGGACTCGATCCTAGGTCTCCAGGATCAAGCCCTGAGCCAAAGGCAGCGCTAAACCACTGAGCCACCCAGGCTGCCCAAGTTTAGAAAATTTAAATGGGAATCTCAATGATGATTATTAGTATTTTGAAATATGAAAATCAAGCAAGATGAAAATTATTTATTGTTTAAATTTAAAAGGGAAAAGAACTGAAAGAAAATTTGAGTAGTCTTCCAGTATGGTGGAGATGGGAGGATAAGCCTTTGTTCTCTGAAACTTCTTTTTTCTTACTTATGAGGTAATAGAATTAAAATAGATAATCAATGGAATGTAAATGACAGAAGGTAGGTTGTTTGTGTTTTTTACTCCTGTAGCTTCAGAACCTAGTATAATGTATAACACATGGTAGGTTCTTAATAAATATTTATTGAATGAATGATACTATATGTTGTTCAAGTACTAAAAATATATGGCTCCATCTTCAACAGGAGCTAAGAGAGAAAACATATTTGTCTTATATTTTGAAAATTTTGTTTCTGCTGTAATCTTTTTTAAGAAAGGCTATTTAAATAATTACCTATTTAATGGTGTTATAAAATCTACATATAAATTTAATATTATGTATTTTTCAAAATTATTTTGTCATCCTTCCATTGAAAGTTAAAAACATAAGTTTGAAGAATATACATATATATTTATATATTCATGAACTTTGATTTATTGTGCTACTCAAAAATTTGAATATCATCTTTGACATTGACAAATATGTTTAGAAAAGTCATTTGAATAAGATGCTTAAGTCAACACATTTCTTTTTTCAAAATATCAAGTTCTTGGGATCCCTGGGTGGCTCAGCAGTTGAGCGCCTGTCTTCGGCCCAGGGCGTGATCCTGGAGTCCTGGGATTGAGTCCCACATCGGGCTCCCTGCATGGAGCCTGCTTCTCCCTCTGCCTCTCTCTCTCTCTGTATCTCTCATGAATAAATAAATAAAATCTTTAAAACTATATATATATATATATATATATATATATATATATATCAAGTTATTTTAAATGAATATTATCTATACACATATTTTCACATTTTCTACTGAAATGAGAGGAATTTGACTTGTTAAACCTAAGCAGAAACTGCAGAAGGACTCCAGGATCCCACATGACCCAAATAACATTCTCTTGGTGGCCACAAGAATTCTTGAATGTTTTCCTACGGTTTTATTGCTTACATTCTTTTTGAAAAACTGCATTTCTGCTTCGGTTAGCTACTCTATCTCTCTCAAGGAGTCACACATACTAATTTTCTTTTGGTCTGTTAGCACTTATTCTTACCTGATAAGCCAGAAAGAGTGGGGTGAGGAAAGTTGAGGAATGGTGACAGATCTAAGGCAGCTCAGTTATGTGGGAAGAGGGGGTAATATCCCTGCTATACAATCATTACAGAAATTGCTCATTTGTTTCCTTTATTGCTCAAGGCAAGCAAGATTTTACTTATTTGTATAAATTGGTATGCTAGCAAATATTTTAACACCTGGCTTTTGAAAGATAATCCCTGATTTGTAGTGTTTGCCAATTTCCATGGTGAAGATATTTCCACTATTTTTCTATATTAGCTATTGCCAACCAAGCTCACTTAAATTATGGACTGTTATTTTACAGACTTATTGTTTAAGGTCTATTTTTCATGCTATAGTATAAATGTTAAGCCCAAGGGTGACATGATGAACGTAACAGCAACAACAACAAAAAAGAAATAAAATTTTGCTATTAGAAAGGTAGAGTTTCAACAAAGTAATCGTACATATACATTACTATTATACAGTAATGTTGCCTTGAAGGTATCACTAAAAGGAATACAATTCCAGAAAAATATCCTGCAAAACCAGCAGTGCCTGAAGGAGATGGTAATTAAGAAATACAGAAAAGATTACACTATAGAATTTTCTACATATTAACTATAATTAATGTTTTCATTCAAGGAAAAACATTAGAAAGAAAAATCAAACAATTATTTTTAGCTGAGAACTTGTAGGCCTTAGCTGGGAGAAAATATGTAATATAGAGTTATAAATCTCTCCAAAAGGGTGCTTAAAACCCTTGGGGGGTAAAGTGTACCAATGGCAATTTACTACTCCATGTAAAGTGCTGCATTGTACTTAATTTATAACAAATTGTGTCTGAAAAGTTCAGATTTTTGTGAAGAAGGTAAGAAGAGTACAAGGAGATGGAGGAGATGTTTCCTTGGAGTTTGATATAACTTATTGTTCTTACCTAAAAATGCAGTGGATTTCCCTTTATCTCTTTTCAAAGAAATTGTCAAGAATATTCTGGAGAGAAAAGATGTCAACTTTGAAAAAACACACTAGCTCAAAATCTAGTCCAAAATATGTGCTTTGTTATTATGGCAAATTTTCTAACATCTCTGAAATTCCATTTCCTTAACTGTAGACACTAACAATAAGTTTTATATGGTGTGTTTTGTGTGTGTGTGTGTGTTTTGAGTCATGATATTAATTTTATAAACTTTTGTCATTAAATTTTCAAACAATATGAGATCCAGAAACAATTTTTCTCATTTTTAAAACAGATGAAAAATCTGGGACACAGTGTAACTAAGTTCCTTACTGAAAGTCACAGGGCAACCTAGTACAGAAGAGATCGAATGAGGGGATCCGATTACTAAACTCACACTCTTAACCCCTTCACTGACTTCATAATATTTGCTAGAAAATTAAATGGATGTGAAATGCTAGCATTTTGCTTAGTCACTAGTAGGAGATTAATAACTATCAAATACATTTCTATCTTTCTAAAGATTCTATGCTGAAGGGCTGTATAGTTTTTCATTTAAAATAATCATCATAAATACTCTGTTGGCCATTTTTTTATTCTGTTCATGAGTTTCCTTATGGGTTGGATGGAAAAAAAATAAAGAGAATTAAGAGAGAGAGAGAGAGAAAAGAAATCTCCAAATTGAACTTATAGAAGTAGCAGAATCTGTCCTTCAGCACCAAGCCTGCTATTAAAGTAAAAAGGTACACAGTGCCTGCACATTGATCTTCACTGTCACCTTCTACAAACTATGATTGAGTAATAGACGAGTATTTGCATAGAACACTATATTCCATCATTGGCATGTCAACCCTCAGTGCTGACTAAGTGAGTTGTGTTGCTCACTGATTAACTTGAAATAAAAAGGACGATCATTTCCATCAACATTTATCAGAGCTTTGTGGTTCAGGTTAAACAGCTGGTGCCACCACCACTATTCTTGCAAGTGGTTCCAGAAGTTCCACTTTATCAGCAGAATGGGTTTCTCAGGATTTGTTTTTTGTTTTGTTTTGTTTTGTTTTGTTTTGTTTTCAGATGTAATTCTTGGGTATATGTTCTGATAAATTCCGCATAATATTTTCAAGTACAATTGTGGAAAACATCTTGATGTAAAAAATTATCTTGGTGAAACACAGAACTGAATTATGACCTTCTGTTTTCATGGTCACTTTATGGCAACAAAGTTCTCAAAAATGGTTGCCAAAGGATTCATACAGTGTGCTGTTTTGGGGGGACTGGGAATGAATAAATGATACCACTGCTGCTCTGCAAGTGTGCTAATATCAGCTCATAAAATATAAAAACAACAACATTATTTCAGCTATAAGGAAATTATTTTCTTCTAGGCTTTTCCCAAATGTCTCATTATACATGGTTTGTGTCTCTACTTGGAAAGCAAAAGTAAGTACCATAGTAGGAAGGATTTAAATCCAAGATGGAAAGTAGGGGTACACAGATTCTTACCAAGACAGGTCTTGGGATGCCTGGGTGGCTCAGCGGGTTGAGCTTCTTCCTTGGGCACAGGGCATGATCCCAGGTCCGAGGATCTAGGATCAAGTCCCACATCCAGCTCCCTGCATGGAGCCTGCTTTTCACTCTCTCTCTCTCTCTCTCTCTCTCTCTCTCTCTGTTTCCCTCATGAATAAATAAATAAAATCTTTAAAAAAACAAAAAACAAAACAGGTCTATGTTTCAAACAAAACAATATGCCCAGTTAGAGTCAGGAATTTGAGAATATTTCTCCAAAATGCAAAGTGGTACCACACTCAAACATGTTTTTGCTTTAAAGCCTTTTGTGATATCTTTTGAATGTTTTTTTTTTCCCTAAAAAGAAACTCACTTATTTTTTTTAAGTACCTTTTCCCTCTTAAATCATACGGAGGACTCTTGTCTTTATACTTGGAGAGCAGATCAACTGGAGTTCTGATCATTTATTGAGAGCCACAAAAAGTAATATAAAAAGTCACAAAGATCATCTAATGATTAGATACTTAGTTTTCTAAAACTCCATATTCCACATGTCTGCTATTAATCTCTAAATGAAGAAGTTTGTTTTGTGATGACAAATGAGAGCTATTAAGCTATTAAGATCAGTGACAACAATAAAACTGGTAATGGTGAGAATCATGAAAAAAAAGCATCTGTTCTATCTAAAGTTGGCGATTATACTCATTGCTTGCCAATTGTATGACTTCAGATTCAGGCTATGCATTGATCAATATTTCTCTTAGTAAGATGCTGTGTTGGACCAGTCTTAGTTTTAAATGCACTCTGGAGATTTATAACATTAAAAAAAAATAAAAAAAAAAACAAAAAATTCCAACTTAGGGCAGCAACTCCTTCAAGTTCAAGAGGAAAAGGTATGTATTCTGTATATCACAGATTTTAACTTTGGGAATCCACTAAGAAGATCAGCTAAAATAGAATAAGACTAGATAAATATTAAAGCATAAATTAAAGTTTTGATATTTTCTCATTTTCCTGAAGAAAGTCAATATTTAATTATAAAAAATTAGAAGTAGTTTCTTTTAATACAAGAGAGCACAAAACAAAATTCACAATTGGATAATCCTGTACTATTGAAAATAAACCAAAATTTTTAACAATTCCAGAATTCAAATTATATTCTCTGTACCAGCTCAAGTATTTTGCATGAATTATCTCATTAATCCTTATAACAACTCCAAGCAATTCATTCTATTTTTACCACAAATTTATATATGAAGAAGCTGAGGTCCGAGGAAGAAAAGTGACTTGCCCAAGACCAGACAGTAAGAAAATTCCAGACTAGACGCTAAGCCTGTTACTTCTCTTCTTCTCCCTGCCTCCTGCCTTCCCCCTTCTCTCCTTTATTTCGCTCTCTTCAATTTAACATTAAAAACATGCTCAAAAAATAAAAATAGAAAATAAAAAAATAAAAACATGCTCATCTTATACACACCTACTACATCTTGTTTTTGCAAATTTCAATGAATTTGGGAACTATTTCCTATCAACATATCCAGATCTACCTGACTTCTTATATCCACATAACATTGCATGGATGAATTATTATTAGGACAACTCACTGCAAACTTAGAGAAGCAGCACAGTAAGGTGGTTTAGCATACAGATTCTAGAGTCAGACTCCTGGGATTTAAATGTTAGAACTGCACTCAATAGGTCACTATTGCACTCAGTAGCTCTATGACCACAGTATAAAATTGCGACATTAATCGTAAGTACCTCACAAGGTTGTTATGAGGGTTAAATAAATTAATATTTCAAAAGCATATATACAGAGTTGAATCTGTTATAAATGACCCCGTATAAAGAATATTAATAAACTTGAGAAATGTTTTTATTATTTCTTAAATTGTTGATATTATGAACAATACACATTCATCAACGGATATAAAATTTCTGGTTTTAATATTTCCAAATAATACTCCTGGAACTGTGACACCTTATATGGGAAACATTATCAAAATTTTTATATTGTCTAATTTTTAGGTGGAAACAGTACCTCATTTTAAATATCATTTACTTACTAATGAGTGAGGTTGAGGGCTTTTCATATGTTTGTTGATCATTTTATTTACTTTATAAAAATTATCAGATCTATTAATTTCTCACTCTTCTAAGGTATTGCTTTCTTTTTAATGTTTAGAATGAGTTTTTAAAAAGCTATATCTGATGTTTCCCAACTTATCCTTTATATTGCTACTCTATTTATGTATTTTCCATATCAAGAATGCTTTTGATATGCTCAATTTGTAAAATTTCATTTATTGATTCTGAGAAGACAACTTAAAGTTATTTTACTAAAGATTATCCCAATAATCATAAATGTTATGCAGCTTTATTATTTATAATAAATATCTCATAGAACTTAAATGTCATAGGTTGAAAAAAGTCTTTTTTTTTTTTTTTTTTGGTTGAAAAAAGTCTTACATTGTATTTGAATTTACAGATCATATGTAATGATCTGAAAAACAAATATTTCAAATATTCATAAAAGCAAATATTTCATACTCAAATTCTTTTAAGTATATGCATTTTTGGAAAAATAGTCTATGAATTAAATTATATGAGTTTGCATTAGTTTCTCTTAACATGATAAAAAAATTAAATAATTCTCCTTTAGGAAAGCCAAACTGTGGATGAAATATTTGGATATCGAAGAGAATAATATTTTCTTTTTTTTCCCTCAAACATGGTTAAATAACATCACTCAGCTGAAAATTAAATGTATTACCAACAGTTCTGGTCATTTTTCACTTGTCAATGAGCCATTAGACACTGCATTATTTTATTAGAGTCTGTTGTTGTTACTCTCTGATACTTAGGTTCCTACTAATAATTCTTTTTTGCAGTTGACAGATAGTGCCATCATTCTCTAAAACAAATGAAAACTGTAACTCTTGGCAAAGATCATGATCATACCTATCCTTTCTCCTGGATTTCATTAATATACCCCTCCTCTGCATTGTATTAGGAGAACACAGAGGAAGAATACTTTGATGTTTATGATATGTAATTTGAAGGACACTAAAAAGATCTGCTCGTATTCAGCACCAACTGAAGCTACAACAAATTCTTATTTGGAATGATATCCCTAACGTTATATGGAGCCATGATAGGGTAAAATGATGTGCTGAAACTTGTTCATAAGGCACTCTGAAAACACACGTTATGGAATATCTTAAAAATCACATTTAATAGTTACAAGATAACAGTGAAAACGTTGGCATATTATGAGATTTTGTTTGATGAAACGAGCATTAAAATACCAAAAGATTTTAGAGTATACAATTCTAGTATCAGAGTGACTATGAAAGTTATAAGAAGAGGGTCAAATTAAGTAATCCTTAGTGAAAGGCAACAATATGAGACCAGTATGAATTGAATAGGAGAAGTACCTGGAAAGACAGTTTAGATAAACTGATGTAACAAAGGATTGGGGCACATAAAAAATAAGTACCTATAAACTAAACAGTCTAAAACATTATCAAACAAATGAACTTTAAAATGTAAAAGCAAAAAAAATAAATAAATAAATAAAAAATAAAATGTAAACGCAAGTAAATATGCTTTGCAAAAATATATCCCACATTTAAGTTCAGGGCACATTTAATATCAACAAAATGGTGTATGTTTTAACAAACATCCAATATATTTCTAAAACATAAAGAGAAAAGTCTTAAAACATCATTTGTCCTTCAGCTCTTCATATTAGGCTAGCCATCCATATTTGTGTTTTCATTTGCTTTTAAAATTCTAATTTGTTAAGTTGTATTCATTGTTTCATTCTTTTGACTCACTATGCTATTAAATTTTAACAATAATGTAGTCAGAAGCCTACCAGTTGAAATAAAGATAAATTGTAAAATATATTTTCAAAAAAGAAAGAAAAGAAAAAAGGAAAAGTCAGTCTACAAGAAGTTTACTCTTTAGTAGGGAATGTTTATCTGTGTAACTGTTAAACACAATAATATAAAAGCTCTAATGTTATATATACCATGTGTTTATATTAGGAAGGTAATATGTGATCCCACCATAAAATTTTGGGGAAATATGGAAATACAGAGAAAAAAACACACATTCCACAATCTGAAGTCAGTCAATCTTTCAGTGCTTTTTGTGTGTGTATGTGTGTGTGGTCTTTCAAAATAATGTAGAAATAGTCTCAAAATAGGGAAGCACAGGCTTAGCTGTCACATAGATTAAGTCATCTCTTCTGACTGAAGGGACTTATGAATGCCAATTAAGGAGACTTGTGAGCATGAGTTATGTCTTGATACTTTGCAGAAAGGAGTGAAAACCCCTGTAGGCAAAGAAAAAAGAATATATGAAAATATGGAGGCAGAGATAATAGCAAGTATATAGTAATTCTCGTTACCTCAGCTTGGTCTGTGTGTCATTTGTCAGGGGGAGAGTTGTGTAAAGAAGGTTTGAGTTGGCAAGGATAGAAAGTTGGAGACTTCCACTTGCCAGGCTAAGAAAATTGGACTCTATTCTTTGGCCTATCTGAAGCTGTTGATGAGGACTTACTAGAAGGGTGAGCACAATTCAGACTGTTGCTTTAGGTTTATCACTTTGGTAGAAGAAAAGGTGATCATTCGATTTAAGATGAGGAAGGAGTAGAAATAATGAAAAGTGAAGACTTTGAAATAATCAGAACAATAAGAAGGTGAAGAAGAGAGCATTTGCCTAACATTTTAAAGCCTAGAATATAGGTGAAGACAACTAAGATGTTTTAATAGGATATAAAGAAAATGAAAATGTATACAATGGAATATTACTCAGTCATTAGAAATGACAAATACCCACCATTTCCTTCGACGTGGATGGAACTGGAGAGTTTTATGCTGAGTGAAATAAGTCAATCGGAGAAGGACAAACATGATAGGATCTCATTCATTTGGGGAATATAAAAAATAGTGAAAGAGAATAAAGGGGAAAAGAGAAAAAATGAGTGGGAAATATCAGAAAGGGAGACAGAACATGAAAGACTCCTAACTCTGGGAAACGAACTAGGGGAGGTGGAAGGGTAGGTGGGCAGGGGTGGGGGTGACTGGGTGATGGGCACTGAGGGGGCACTTGGCGGGATGAGCACTGGGTGTTATTCTATATGTTGGCAAATTGAACACCAATAAAAATAAATTCATAAAAAAAGAAGAATACTTGTCCCACAGATATCCAAAAGTTAGTGACTAATTGAACTTAGGAAGAAAGGATGTATCAGAAGTTAGGATGATCCCTATATTTCTAATTCAGAAGACAGCAGTATCATTAGCAGAATGAAGAACACTGGTAGAAGTTTAGATATGAAGATATAGGAAGATGATGATGAACACACACATATGCACATGTAAAAACATGCAAAACTACAGAGATTTGGGTGTGATCATAAGAAATAAATATTTTCCCAAATAGATACTTTTGTCATGAAAATGCAGAAATATTGGCAGCCATATGAATTTGTAATTTCCTTAGGTAAGAGGAAAACATATGAAGGGTATGAATGGAAATTCATTTAAACAGTAGACAGAGAAAAATCCCACTTACAAACAAAAACAACAGAAACGAAACAAAGAAGAGCAGAATACAAAACAAAATAATAAACAAAGAAAGAATAACCAGAGATGGAGAAAGTTGACTAGAATTTTAGGCTATTGTAAAGCCAAAGAAAGAGAAAATGTTAGAAGGAATGGAATAATGAACAGTGTCAAATACCACAGAGAGATCAACAAAACAAAGCTAAAAAAAAAAAAAAAAAGTGCCTAAGGGAATTGGCATTATTCCAGGTTTTTGGCGACCTTAGCAAGAACAGTTTCAGTGACATGATAAGGACAGAAACCAGGTTGCAGTGGGAGGCAGAGAATGAAATGTTATGAGGGGGAAACAGTAAAACACAGTACTTATTGAAAATAAAACCTTTATTTTGCAGGGAAGGGAATGTATAAGACATGTAGAGAATTTATCAAAGGGTCATGAACATATTTATAAAAGTAAAAGGACGGTACAACGGGAGAGGGAGAAGCCTGTGAAAAGAAGACTGATGAACGATAAAGCAAGGATGTTTAAGTGATGGCACAGTTAGAAGGAAAAGCCTGGAACAAAATAAGGTGCATTTATCTAATCGAGGCAGGAGAAAATTAGGAAAATGTGAATATGTGCATGCAAATAGATTTGAAGAAGATCAAAATATTATGTACCATATATTCCAGAGATATTATTTCTTCTTTCTAATATGTTATGTTGCAGGTGTTAGATCATCCCTCATGTGTTTCTAAACTGTAATCAAAGGCTGGCTATCAGCAAGGTCTGAAAGAGAAAAGAAATAAAAATTCAAGACTGTTTTATTTCATACGATTAAATCCTAAAAGAGTCAGAGTGGAAGCAGGTTAAGAAGGCAAAGCCCCTGAGGATAGTAACATCAGCGAAGAGTTAACAGGTTGACTTGGGATCCCTTCCATTTTCAGCTGAGCCGAATATGTTTGCTCTATCACTCTTTCCTTCCAACTTTTCAGTGTCTTCAATATGTTCTCAACCTGAAATTCCTAAACTGGCCTGTTCACTGACATCTGCTGGGACATTCCTGAATGTAGCAGCATTTGCTTGTTACATGTTTCCCCCTTCTCTGTTTTTAATGTTCATTGTGTGTAGCATCAAAATAAAGTGTGGGGTAGATGTCTTGGGGCAAATACTACTGGATGCTTAGAAACACTTGTCATCCTACACACCCAGATTATGAACTTGTCTCTTGATGAAAAGATAAATCTCAGCGAACTGAGTAAGACTTTATAAATTAAGCACATGCCTTCAAATGAAGCTGAATACCTTATTTTCTAAAAGGTGCAAGAAATATGTTGTGATACTTCATAGTGATGAAATGTCAAAGCAATAAAAGACCTTTTAAGTCCATATTTTCTAGTAAAATATTGATAATTATGGCATCTTTCCTCCTTCTCTTAATTTTTTTCTTTTTTTAATTTTTTCTTTATTTTTTGCTAGGAAATCAAACAGGATTTTATCAATTTTTTCTCAAAAGATTAAAAAAATAACAACTATGTGTTCGAAAGTACCCAAATAATATATGCCATGCCAGTCTGACGCAACAGATGGACCTCTGATTGAGTCTGGTACCTCTCCAGAATATTATGCCAATATGTTTTCTTTGTGCCTGCTTTAAAGGGAAAAACAGCCTCAGAAAATATATACAAATTACAAATGGCTTTTTGTGTCCTTCCAATTTGTAAAAGTGGACTATCACCTATGACTTCAGTAATCATAGTAACAGTGACTTCAGAAGTCTATTTTTTTAGATTTAAACTAATACAAAATATAAAGTTGTGCACGGTAAGCCAAATGAGGATAATTCTATGATCTTGATATAATCACCAGAATCATATTCAACCTAATGATGTAAAAAATAAACCCTTGTGATTAAACCACAAATAATGCTAGGGACGATAAAATGTTAGTAATCATTAATATAGAACCTTTAAAGCAATTGAAATGACTCAGTGAATTACAGAGGGAAACAGTAATAGTTGAGATGAAATTTTCAGAATCTAAATCACAGTTTTATGTAAACTATGATTTGATATCAGCTTATGTTTTAACATATGTTTATAAATTAGGCAAAACATGTGGAAACATGTAAGAAAATATAAATCCTTAATCAGATATAAAGAATCATCTCGAATTCCCTGTTTGCATCTCAGATTTGGCCTTCATATGTGCATGGAATTTTTATAAAGATGATTATGTTACTGACGTCCTGTTTCAGGTGGTCCATGTTTACTAGAAGCATCATCCACTAAGCCTGAATTGAAATTCATTTAATAACAAACACAAACAATACAATTAGTTATTGTAAGTCAGATATTTCAATCCTCAATTTTTCTAAAGTTAATTTATCCAAGACTAAAGACAATTGTTTACGTAGCTGGAGGTCATCTTTACCAAGTACATATTCATTAAGTATCAAGGCTAATCCTTATCTTGTTTTCTCTGATATTTCCTACGATCATTAGGCACTTTGCTGCTGCAGTTTTGACTTTCTATGCATCAGGATTTTGTTGAGCAGTGTGAGCTTTGACCAGTTTTAACACTGAACATTGGGCATTAGGTTGATGTAAATATATGAGTCTATTCCATAGTATTCTTTTTCTTTGCTTATTTTGTAGCTGTTTGCTTTATTTTCAGTTATCTGTTTTTATATAAGGGCTCGTTACACTTTTCCTATTCTTCATTCACAGCAATAAATTACTTGACTCTGTTTTGCAACCTCTGATTCATTTAGTATTAACAAAATTAGAAGCTTCTATTGTGAGTTATATGTAATCTCTTCCCCCTCCCCAATGTAGTCAAATTGGGAAGGGGGAAGAGAAGTTGGGTACAGGCCTAATACTTGCCTCAGTTGGCTCCACAGAGAGTCCAAGGCTAAAATGGCCTTAGAATAGTTGTGCTACATTGGGCAGAAATCATCAGGGCTTCAGACCCTCACCTTACTGATCAACTGAATATTTCTCTCTCGGACACAGTTGTGACTTTGGGTGACAATGTCCTTTCAACAGCCAATGGATTTTTGCTTACATTGCTCCTAAAAGCTATAGAAACAAGACATTCCTTGAAGGGAGATCTGAATAGGCTATATTCCCATTGCATCGCCCTCTACAAATTGGCTCTTTAATTAGTTGGCGATGATTACTAAATTACCCAGCAGTCGTTATCTTCTCCAAAGCAGTATTCACATCTTTTCTATCCTCTTTGCCTTTTATATTAACCTGGGTTATATATTCTAAAATGCTTTATACCTCTTCAGTTTAGAGGTCTAAGCCTATATAAACAATTATTTTAAAAACTAGACAAAAACAAACAAACGGAAAAAAAAACTAGACCATAAAACATGGTATGCAAAACCACAAAGGACAAAATAAATATTCAGCATTAATAAGCTCTTGAGAGACACATATAGAAAATTCCTAAAAGAAAAACATGAAAGAAAGCAATCATTTACATTGAACCTCACCTTTTAAAGATGTTTGAGTTAAGTAGACAAAAAAGATTGGAGTCATTATTGTTAAAAGCATTTATTTAATTATTTCCTGGCAATCTAATCTTTGTAAATTCCTCTAGCACATAATCTGGTGGGAGGGTTCTGAAATTGAATGGCCTAACTGACATCTTATTCTGAATATGTGAGCAAAAACTACTGCACTAAACTTAAGAATAAAAGTCATTGATCTGAAAACTATTTTCTGTAGGATTATATGCTAATGGGTTGGTTGGTATCGTGTTATAGGCAGTATTCCAGAAAAACTTATAAACCAAAATACTCTCCTATCTGAGGTTGCGCTATATTTATATCACCATTGGCCTTTCTGCAGAACATGCCATCTGCCATTCTGCAGACATGGAAAAGCTCTGGAAAGCCTGTAGCATCATCAAAGCAAAGAGGAGAGGACATTTATAAAATATATGTTCCTTTTTGATCTCTGTTTTTGAATATTTCTGTCCCCATTTTTTTCTCTGCTGGTCTGAACTTTCAAAACAAGATGAAGACTTTACTCATGTTTAAGCATGCGATGGAATTGAATTGGTCAATCCTAACAATACATATGCTCAGCAGTCTACACAAGCTGCTGGAGATTGCAGTTATAACCTATTTCATCTATTCAAGCACATAGCATATGATCAAAGAAGAAAAATACATAAACCAAATACAACGACTGAGATCAAAAACTTTAAGCAGCTATCTTCTGTGTGTGTTATCTGAACTTTCTTTAACACATCTGGTTTCCATGCCAGCTAAGGGAATGAATACCTGCAGGTGTGTGCTCATATTACACATTCAAAAATAAAGCCCCAGTAAAAATAACCATATTTTTCTGCTCGGTGATTTAAGCTTCCCTTGCCTTAGTATTTATACAGTGTTTCAGACACTCATTGAATTAACAGGGAAAAATAAAGAAGATATGGATCTCTACTTGGTTTGCAAGATGATCTGGCTATGCTGTTTAGACTTTTAGACTTCTTTTTGAACGTAAAGTTTCTGGGTCTTGGAGCAGCTGGGTGGCTCAGCAGTTGAGCGTTTGCCTACGGCTCAGGGTGTGACCCCGGGGATCCAGGGATGAGTCCCACCTTGGGCTCCCCGCAGGGAACCTGTTTCTTCCTCTGCCTATGTCTCTGCCTCTCTCTTTGTGTCTCAAATAAATAAATAAAAATAAATAAATAAATAAATAAATAAATAAATAAATAAATAAAACTTTAAAGTTTCTGGGTCTAAAAAGCATGATTTAGAAGTAATAATTAGTAAATGGGGGGGATTTCTTCATTATGATGTCACTGACTCTGGTGATCTTAAGTGCATTTAGTCTTTGGTTCATTTTAGGGCTTTGTGTTGTGAGACTTACCTGTCCACCTCTTTGGGGATAACTTTACTCTACACTGATCTATACATGTAGGTATAGATGCCACAATGCCACAAAGATACTACCATTTGTCATAAATAAAAGACACAATGGTGAGTAAAGAAATCTGCCATGAATAATCTCTAGTAATATACACAGAGAATGCATCCTGCAAAAGTTAAAGATCTATGCTACAGAGTATGCTACAATGGATGGATTAATTAGGCCAATTTTATTATTGTTTTCTGGATGAGAAATTTTGTTCTTCACCATTATCTACTTCTTCTTTCCATTCATAAGAGAAGCCACTCATAAGCCATGCACTTTTCCCCAGTAACCGTGGAATTAGCCCGTCTTGTTCTTTTCTGTCCGGCCTCTCCCAACTGATCAGAATTAGGAAACTATTTAAAAATTCTTATCTTTATGTGATAGTAATAACCAATTTAAAACTATAGCTTCTGCCTAAAGCTGGCACGTGCAAAATTGGAAAATAAATAGCAATCTGTGATTTTCTCCTACTCTTTGTCATACAACTTCATTTTTAGCATAGTTCATCTTAAAATTTAATTTCCATCTCCTTCCACATATACCTCTTGGATACCTCTTTGTTTGTCACTTTCTTTTTCTGGCTGGTAATCTTCATGTCAAATACAAGATTGCTTAGAGAAGTGGCTACTTCAAACTGGGTACATTATAATCACCAGAACAAATTCATAAAAATATGTGTTCTCAGGCTCCCGTCTCCAAAGATTCAATTAGCAGATTGGGTTCCACAGAAAGGTGTGGAATTGGAGTTTGTTTTGCAAGACGTTTATGTGGCAATGCTCTGGGGAACAACAGCTCTGAGGAAGGAAGGGAAGCAGGCTGGGCAGGGAGCAGCCGAACTGATGGTCTGTAGCTGGTACAGCCCTTTCAAGTTATGGGGCACAGGGCTCTGCCTCAGTACCCCCCCGCCCCTTAAGCAGGGGACACTGGCTGTCTCAGAAAGGGGAATGGTTGAAGAGGAAGCAGAAGCTTTGGTGAAGTGTAATTCCAGTTTCTGGTCCCCCCAATTGCTTGTATCTCTCAGCCAGTAACCATAATGATGTGCTCTCTCAGACAGAGCTGTAAAGCCCAAGAATCTCAAATCCTTCCAGGCAGGATATGGACCACTACCTTTGCTTCAGATCTCTTAAGATTTGTCCAGGTAAATGAGGCTATATGGTCCCCTATATCCTGGGGACCTGAGCTTAGGGAACTGCCTAGACCTCTCTCCCTTGTTTGGGGACGATGGTTTCTCAAGCATTCAGAACAACTTACAGCTTTTCTCCAAGATATTTAGCAATCACGTATGACTAAAAATAATGTTTAAAATGCACATAACAAAAGAAAATAAACGATTTTCACCTCAGATGATAAAAACAAATGACTTAGAGTCAATATAAACATTTCTGAATGGCTAGGCCAGTGTATTTGTTCATTCACTTAACAATTATTTATTGAGTACCTATTACGTGCCATATATGGAACAGGCACCTGGGAACACTACAATGACAGAACAAGTATACAAATAAACTTTTCACGGGGCCTATTTTCCAGTGGGATCTATATATAATTTAAATATGTTGAATCTTGATCTCTTCATCTATGAAAAAGAACACCTGTCTTATAGATTAATGTAAGGAGTTCTATGATTACTCGGACTCTGTAGTTATCCCAAGAAAACTTCTGTTAGAGACATTGTGGGTCATATGTAATAAAACAATAGAAAAGGCCATTCACCATGGGGGGATGGCATGTCCAAGATTAAAGTATATCTTTATATAAGTACATTATTAAAGGTACGATAAATGCAACCTCCTTGGTCCTTCTGAGACCCATGGATGGAATCTGAGAAAGATGATCTTCTCAACTCATGCTTTTCATACAACAATTCACCTCCTCCTGGATGAATTGATCGAATTTCAGAGGACAGAAAATAACTGGCAACCATGGTGAGACTCCTTGAAGATACCAGACACTAGAGCTTTAACAGATTTGAGCAAGCTCAGTAAAAAAATGGACCGGAAATGACAAAGAGCACTGGCCTCAGGTCCTAAAAGTAAGAAAGACTAGATCCTGAGCATGTTAAGAGTTTTACAGCTAAAAAAATTGGTTCATTTGGGAAAAGATTTTTTTTTAGCTAAGTAATTTTCTTGATATCTTAGGATCAAACAATAAAACAACAAAATCAAACTACTTAAGACATGTATGAACTGCACTGCATTTCTTAGAAACTGAAATTATGTGCTTTTTATAGTATAGAGTTTAAGAATAATTTTTGGGTTAGTCTGACTTCTTCATAGCTGTTCCTTTAACCAGCTGAGTGACCTTGAACATGTTTTGTGTGACTGTGAATATGCCACTTCACTTCTTTAAATCTCAGTTTTTCCATTGCAAAATAAGCATTAAAAAGACATCCTCACGTGATTGTTGTTGAAATTAAAAGAGGTTATTTAAGAGATGTAAATAACCCGGTTAGTATCCAGAAAATTCTTATTTATCGCTTCATTACTATTATCATTAATAGTGATAAATATTTGTATTAGTATAGTTACTAGGTTTATCAATTTATTAAATAAAACATTTAGCATTAGATTTCTAGCTACCTAACATTTCAAAGTTGTAAAAATGGAGCAAATTTAATCATGTCTTATTTTTAAAGCAAATTTCTCATTTCTTTTAAACAGATGGAGAAAGAGTTTTCTGGGTTTTTTGTCTTGTCTTGTTTTGTTTTGTTCTGTTTTGTTGAATTTTGTTTCTGTAGCAGAAGTATCCAGAAGAGGAAAGATACTGTGCCCCATACAGTGGACTTTGCCCAGATGTCATGAATGCTCACGCAGCTTATAGAAGAGTGTGCATGACCTTATTTTGGTCCTTTCCTTAGTTTTTTTTTTTTTTCCTCCCAAGTTTTTATTTAAATTCCAGCTACTTAACATACAATGCAGTTTTAGTTTCAGGTGTAGACTTTAGTGATTCAGCACATCCATACAACATTCAGTGCTCATCACTGCACATCTCCTCCTTAAACCCCAACACTATTTAACCTATTACCTGCCACACCCCAGCCCTGTTCATTTCCCCTTCAGTAACCATCTATTTGTTCTCTATAGTTAAGAGTCTGTTTTTTAGTTTGCTTTTTTTTTATCTCACTATGTTCACTTGTTTTGTTTATTAAATTCCACATGAATGAAATCATATGGTATTTCTATTTCTCTGACTGACTTATTTCACTTAGCATAATATTCTCTAACTTTATCCATGTCATTGCAAATGGAAGAGTTCATTCTTTTTTATGACGGAGTAATATTCCATTCCAATACTCACACACACATATATGTGTATATATATATATACACAAACACACACACACACACACATACACACACACACATCCCACATCTTTATTCATTTATCAGTCAGTGGATATTTAGGTTCTTTCCACAATTTGGCTATTGTTGATAATGCTGCCATAAACATCAGGGTGCATGTATCTCTTCAAATCAGTATTTTTGTATCCTTTGGGTAGATACCTACCAGCGCAATTGCTGGGTCATGCAGTGATTCTATATTTAACTTTTTGAAGAATCTCCATACTGTTTTCCAGAGTGGCTGCACCAGTTTGCATTCCCACCAACAGTGTAAGAGGGTTCCCTTTTCTCCACATCCTTGCTCCACATTTGTTGTTTCCTGTGTTGTTGATTTTAGCCATTCTGACTGGCATGAAGTGATGTCTCGTTGTTTGGATTTGTATTTCCCTGATGATGAATGATGTTGAGCATCTTTTCATGTGTCTGTTAGCCATCTGTATGTCTTCTCTGGAAAAATATCTATTCCTGTCTTCTGCCCAGTTTTTAACTGGATTATTTGTTTTTTGTGTGTTTAGTTTTATAAAAAGTACACAATTTAAACAAACTTATTCTCCACTCAATGAACTAATTAATAGGATGGATGATAAAATGCTGTGCTGTGCTACATGGAATGTTTCAAATTCAGGGAATTATTTATTTGTGCATGGAAAAATATTTGTCTTCCTAAAAGAGTCTGATACGGTAGCCTTCAATATTCATTCATTACTAAGTCAAATTGCCAAGTTATGAAATAAAACCCTGTTTTAGAAGAGAAAGCTAATTACTGAACTTCTAAAAGCTTTCATCACCAAGCTAGAGTACTTAATGTCTAATATTTGAGTTTCTTTCTCAGAAAATAAGATAACTAGTTTTAAGTCTCCTAAAAATTCCTCCCACAAATGCTTCCTAAATTAAACTATAATCCTTGCCACCCCCCCAACCATTTCTCTTCTTTGTAGAATTCTAAAGGGAAAACTGCTGTACTTACCCATGCTAAGATATAATTTTCCAAAGCCTGTGCCCTGTCCAATTTTCCTAATAGCTCTGAGAGCCTAATATAGTTCCTATATTCAGGGTATATAAAGCCTGTCAACATTAAAATTGTCTCTTTCTTTCTCTGTCTGCCTCCTACCCCAATCTAACCTCCCTCTCCATTCTTATTTTAAAATGCACTTAGCTCTTAGGACATTTCTCAGACTTTTATTATTCTCAGTATCCCAGAGCCAAAAATTTAGCTCTCCAAAATATTAAAATTATTTAACTCACATTTACCTCATATTTTTAAAATAAATCACCAGTAGCATATTTAGAATTCTTTTGATTAAAGTAGAATACTGAAGGGATGCCTGGGTGGCTCAGTAGTTGAGCGTCTGCCTTGGGCCCAGGGTATAATCCTGGAGTTCTGAGACCGAGTCCCATATCAGGCGCCTGTGAGGACCCTGCTTCTCCCTCTGCCTGTGTCTCTGCCTCTCTCTGTGTCTCTCATGAATAAATAAATAAAATCTTTAAAAGGAGTAGAATACTGAAAATCCTTCTCTCCATTAATACAAACTTTTTAAAGCATTCTGATTTCCATTCATCAACAGGATAGCCTATTGATAAATACCTTTTTTTACTTAAGTAAGTTGTCCTCAATAAAATATATATTCCTATAATATATAATTGATTCCTAGCATATTTTTATGAAATTTTATAGGAAACACTTCCATAAAGTACATACATACATACATGCATGCATATTAGGTATAATGATTCTCTAAAAATATACCTTCACATTTTTTTCTTTTCTAGATTTATTTTGTAGTCCCATAAAAAATGGTGATAGTTTTGCACTAAATAGTTTACTTATCACACACCTGACCAGCTATTTCCAAAGTCTTCCTTTATCAGAACAATAGTGTCAAGAGATGCAATGTTAAGATAGAGGTTGTGTGATCAAGTGTAAGAAATATCTTTGAGTTGCATAATGTACATTGGCTTTATTATGGAAGCACTATGAAATACGGTAGTCATGACACTGATCTTATTTAACTCAAGTTCATAACCTTAAAGATAGTTGACTTCATTAATTTATCAACAGTCGAGATTTATTTATTTATTTACTTACGTACTTATTGTTTGAGATTTATTTATTGAACTGATATTTGTAACAATCACTGTGTTATCAGGCTGTAGTTCTAGGAGGAGAAACAGATATCTACAAAAAAATTGATTCTAGTCCTCAGAAGTTTATACACTGATAATAATAATAATAATATCTCTTCTTCATTTCAGTATTGTCCATTAATCATTAAAAAGTGTTTTAAACATTTAAAGGCATGGTTTTTGGATGAAAAGAAAACAAGCAGAGAGAGAAAGAATGTAAATTCTCAAGGCAACAAATTAAGTAAAAACTAAGGTTAAAAATCAGGTGTTCTACCTTAAACCCTGTGTTCCTAAGTAGAGCCTGCCCAATAGATAAACAAATGGCTGAACAAGCATATGTTCACTACTGTCTAAAAGATAAGTAACTGCTGCTCAGCTGTTGCTGCCCACTGAATAAAAAATAGGTCAAAATTAGCACTTTCATAGTCTTGCTTTCCTCTTTTCCATCACCAGGACTACGGTCTATATAGAAACAGTCTATTATTGTTTGGTTCTAAGACTAAAACCTGTTCAAAACCAGATCCTTCACCATTTCCATAAACTGACTGTTGACTGACGATTCACTATTACCTTGCTCTTTTTACCATCGACTAGTTGCTCTCTATTGGCTCTACTCTCTTCTCATTTTGCTCCAAATTTAAATCCATACTTCATTCGCCATAAACTTCTAACCGTCCCCATACCAACTTTTTAAAATATGGTTCATATTCACCGATTCCATATTTCTCTTAAATTCCATTTCAAATCAAATCTCAAGTCGTGATGACTTCACATTTTTAAATATTTTACAGTCTAATCAGCATCTGTTCATTTACTCACCTAGTTTATCAAACAATACCCTTGAGAGTTTTGGTCCTTCCTCTAACTTTCAGATGAAATAAATCACCATGCAATGTAGAGTCTACCTCTTTCTCTCTCTTTTAAATTGAATCCGTCTATTTCTCTGTTCAGTATTATGATTCTCTTTGAAGCCACCCTTGTTTCTCCCCTGGATCATTGCCACAGCCCCCCTACTGTTTTCATCACATTTTCTCCTCTCTTCGCCCATTCTTCTAACTCTCACCAGAGGGATGTGTGTAGGAATGTGACTGACATGGCCCTGCTACTATTCCTGGTAGAGGAACATGCAGAAGGTATAACTCTAATGTAAAAATAATACAAAATTGCAAAGAAAGACACCATGCTCCATATGGTCCCAGTTCTGGTGCCAGACCTGTGTAATCCACTTCAACTTTCCTACTAAACCACATTTGTTTTGGCTTTTGCAGGAAGGAAGAGGAGGGAGCTGTCATTTCAAGAAGAATATTTTGCAAAGTATTAATACTTTTTCTCCTTCTCCCTATAAAGGGAGGGGAGGGTGGAGTCCAATGCTGCTACCACTTCTCCATTCTCTTTCACTCCTAAATTGAAAAAAAAACTACTGAATTTTGATGAGCCTTCACACCACTCGTATTTCTTTTGCAATATGGGCACACAAATGGAAGAAAAGACACAGTAAAGCTGAGATTATAGCCTCTATGATTCCCAATTCTTGGTGTGGGAAGGATCTCTGTGTCTCTCCTAGGGGCATTGAGGGTAAATGAGCACTGAACACCTGCAGTAAGTGGGTATGAGATAGAAGAAAGTTATAAGAATAAGGTAAAAAGAACACTTCCACCTTGATTGGCTCACCAAAATTAGTGAAAGTGGTATTGTGGGACAGCCTGAAAAAACAGTGCCATAAACAGGAGAGAGCATGTGGATACCAACAACACTGGAAGCCAATGGCAAAGCAGTTAGAAGAAAAGAATATCTATAACCAACAAGGGAGGAGCCTGAAAACTTGCAATTAATGTGTGTTTTTCTTCTCTAGGCTAATATTTTTCTTTGCTATTGCCTCCCCCTGCCAACTGTGCTTCTGCAGTAGACACCGGGTCTATGCAAAAGAAAAGTGAGGATGAGAGTTAAAAAAGAAACTAAGTCTAACTCTGCTTCCACCTTTTCCCTTCTGGTAGTTTACTGAAGCCAGTAATAACCTGGGTCTTGGAGAAGAAGTGTCCAACATGACAGAAGCAAGAGATAATGTTTAAAATTCACTGAATATATATCCAAAATTAGAGTGTTTTTAAAATCTGAGAAATTCATGGCTGGAAGATTTTTTTTTTTTTTTTTTTTTGGTAAATTCTGAGATTCCATTTGTTGGTACATTTAAATTCTCTTGTTCCTAATACAGAGCTAATGAAGTTTCAAATATTAAAGTTGATCTTAATTACTGTTTAAGTACTATGGCATCACTGAATTGAAATTACTTAATTCATATCTATTAGCCCTTCTTTAAAAAAATACGTATAATCATTCTCTTGCTTAAATATCCTCAATGACTTTCCATTGAAGTTATGATAGAATCCAAGCACTATTTATCTAAAAAAAATCCCTCCATAATTTAGGCTATGCCTTTTTCATAAGGTTTACTTTCATATGTTTCCCATTTACTCTGTGTCTTCTAATACTTTCCCTTAAAGGATAAGATTAGGTCATTATGCATATAATTATTATATTATGCATATAATATATTAATTAATATAATTATAATATAATGTAATATAATATAATATAATCTCTAGATTAGATCTATGTTCCAGAATATAATATCTTCCAAAAAGCTATTTCTCCTCAAGCCTAGATGTGAGTAGATATCTAGAGCTGCTTATTGTGATAACTTGGGAACCAAATCAGAACATCTGAGTTTTACTCAGCTGGAATTACTCAGCTGGAATTACCTGCGGAATTACCTACCACACCGGAAGTGTTAAATTTATAAACTGCACACAATCATATAGGCATAATTAAATAATACATATCTAAAATCCATTTAACAAACCATGATGCAATGGGGAAAAAAAAAGTCTTCACTGAAAGTAAATATTAGAGCCACGTTAGCTAAACCTTGTTTTTTCATTGGATATTGAGTCTCATCAATGTCTTGTCCTTTTTCTGTCATGTAACATTCATGTAGCTTTTCTATGTCTAAGATACTACATTGAAAGCTGAGATAAAAAGCAAAGACCCTCTACCATGGAGCGGAATGAACAGTTGCCACCTATTACTCTGCTTGAAGTATTGTGTGGGGCACTTTTCATGATAATGCAATGAGGTAAATGTGATTCCATCTTACCAATGATGGTACTGAAGCACATGGGGTGAGTCGATTCTCCAAGAAAATCTTTCCTACAGTTATCTTTTCAAGCAACAGTTTTAAGCCTGGCATTTGATTAACATCCACTTTTCCACAGATCAGGGGACCAGGTGGGAGAGAGCTCATATTCACACTTCTTAAAATTACATAGAAGACAAAGTAAACTCAGAAATAACAGGAGAAGGAGATAAAGGAGGTGATGGTGAAAGAAAATGAAAAATCCCTTCAATAGCCAGTTCAAAACTTCTTTATGTTCCAGAAAAAAAAAAAAAAAAAAAAAGGTGAGTAATTTCTTTTAAAAGTCACTTATTGACTTGGCCAATTAAATAGAAAAATGGAAAATGCTAAGAGCCTTGAAGCTATGATTAAATAACTGCAAGTTATAGTAACAAACTATCTGAAGAGAGGTGAAAGGCCCTTTATTTTGCATGTAAACAATAAGAATTATAAGGCCACTTTTCTATTTAAAAGAACATCAAAAGGGAGATTTGCTGCTAACATGGAAACACGACAGGGATAATCTCTGTTCCAGCTTGTTTCTGGAAGTAAATTTTTCCTTGAGGCAAAAGAAAACAAGGTGTGGAACTTGGGAGTTGATATTCAATTTTTAAATTAAGAACAGTCAAAATGCAATTTAAGGCCTTCCCTCAGTAAATAGTACAGTAAATAGTTTTTAAAAAGCTTTTAAACATTTTTTTAATCATGGTAAATACAAGGCTTTCCTAAAACACAACCATCATCTCTAGTTAGGACTCATGTAGGTACCTGTTTTGTCTGTGAAACCAGAGATATTTCAGAATATTAGACATTTTTTAAGTTTAAGAATTTGAACCTGAAAGAATCCCAGGGTTAGATTTAACTAGTCAAGTGGTTTTGCCTTTGCTAGCTGCATATATTCAATTCCATTCAGCCATGAATTCCAAAGACATGAAAAGCATTCTTTTCTACCTTTTTTTAAATTTATTTTTTATTGGTGTTTAATTTACTAACATACAGAATAACCCCCAGTGCCCGTCACCCATTCACTCCCACCCCCCGCCCTCCTCCCCTTCTACCACCCCTAGTTCGTTTCCCAGAGTTAGCAGTCTTTACGTTCTGTCTCCCTTTCTGATATTTCCCACACACTTCTTCTCCCTTCCCTTCTATTCCCTTTCACTATTATTTATATTCCCCAAATGAATGAGAACATATAATGTTTGTCCTTCTCCGACTGACTAACTTCACTCAGCATAATACCCTCCAGTTCCATCCACGTTGAAGCAAATGGTGGGTATTTGTCATTTCTAATAGCTGAGTAATATTCCATTGTATACATAAACCACATCTTCTTTATCCATTCATCTTTCGTTGGACACCGAGGCTCCTTCCACAGTTTGGCTATCGTGGCCATTGCTGCTATAAACATCGGGGTGCAGGTGTCCCGGCGTTTCATTGCATCTGTATCTTTGGGGTAAATCCCCAGCAGTGCAATTGCTGGGTCGTAGGGCAGGTCTATTTTTAACTCTTTGAGGAACCTCCACACAGTTTTCCAGAGTGGCTGCACCAGTTCACATTCCCACCAACAGTGCAAGAGGGTTCCCTTTTCTCCGCATCCTCTCCAACATTTGTTGTTTCCTGCCTTGTTAATTTTCCCCATTCTCACTGGTGTGAGGTGGTATCTCATTGTGGTTTTGATTTGTATTTCCCTGATGGCAAGTGATGCAGAGCATTTTCTCATATGCATGTTGGCCATGTCTATGCTTCCTCTGTGAGATTTCTGTTCATGTCTTTTGCCCATTTCATGATTGGATTGTTTCTTTGGTGTTGAGTTTAATAAGTTCTTTATAGATCTTGGAAACTAGCCCTTTATCTGATATGTCATTTGCAAATATCTTCTCCCATTCTGTAGGTTGTCTTTTAGTTTTGTTGACTGTATCCTTTGCTGTGCAAAAGCTTCTTATCTTGATGAAGTCCCAATAGTTCATTTTTGCTTTTGTTTCTTTTGCCTTCGTGGATGTATCTTGCAATAAGTTACTATGGCCGAGTTCAAAAAGGGTGTTGCCTGTGTTCTCCTCTAGGATTTTGATGGAATCTTGTCTCACATTTAGATCTTTCATCCATTTTGAGTTTATCTTTGTGTATGGTGCAAGAGAGTGGTCTAGTTTCATTCTTCTGCATGTGGATGTCCAATTTTCCCAGCACCACTTATTGAAGAGACTGTCTTTCTTCCAATGGATAGTCTTTCCTCCTTTATCGAATATTAGTTGACCATAAAGTTCAGGGTCCACTTCTGGATTCTCTATTCTGTTCCACTGATCTATGTGTCTGTTTTTGTGCCAGTACCACACTGTCTTGATGACCACAGCTTTGTAGTACAACCTGAAATCTGGCATTGTGATGCCCCCAGATATGGTTTTCTACCTTTTAAAGAGAAACAAACATGGCATGGGTAATCAGAAAAGGAATTATATGAATAAAATGCCGTCCTGTGTCATTTTTATAAATACCCTGAGCAATATCCTCATATTATTTTTATTTTTCCTTGAGGTATCCTATAGCCAAAATACGTTTTCAAACATTTGATGAGGAAGTTGGGAATGGTGTTAAAAAACATGAACAGTTAGGGTTTTTTTTTTCAAGTTTTCATTTAAATCCTAGGTAGTTAACCTACACCGTCATATTAGTTTCAGGTGTAGAATCTGGTGATTCACCATTTACACATAATACCTGGTGTTCATCACAACGAGTGCCCTCCTTAAAATACCTAGGACCCTTTAACCCAGCCCCTCCTCCTCCCCAGCAGCCCTTAGTCTGTTCTCTAAGCTAAGAATCTGTTTCTTTGTTTGCTCCTCTTTTTTTCTTCATATGTTCATCTGTTCTGTTTCTCAAATTCCACATGAGTGAAATCATATGGTATTTGTATTTCTCTGATATATTTTACTTAGCATAATACACCATAGCTCCATCCATGTCATTGCAAATAGCAAGATTCCATTCTTTTTTATGGCTGAGTAATCCTCCATTGTGTATGTACACCACCACTTTTTTTTTTTTTAAGATTTTATTTATCTATTCATGAGAGACACAGAGAGAGGCAGAGACACAGAAGGCGGAAGAAGCAGGCTTCCCACAGGGAGCCCCCGATGCAGGACTCAATCCCTTGACCCAGGATCACACCCTGAGCTGAAAGCAGATGCTCAACCGCTGAGCCACCCACGCATCTCATATACACCACCACTTCTTTATCCATTTATTAGTTGATGGACACTTGGGCTCTTTCCACAATTTGGCTATTGTTGATAATGCTGCCATAAACATCAGGGTGCATGTACCCCTTCAAATCAGTATTTTTGTATCCTTTGGGTAGATACCTAGCAGTACAGTTGCTGGGTCATGCAGTGGTTCTATATTTAGCTTTTTGAAGAACCTCCATACTGTTTTCCAGAGTGGCTACACCAGTTTGCATTCCCACCGACAGTGTAAGAGGGTTCCCCTTTCTCCACATCCTAATACTGACCTGTGGGGGAACCTTTGTCCATGTTACCCTTGCTTTCTTCCCTCTCATTATCAGTCATATGTAAATAGCATTTCCTGAAAGTCTCTTGTTCTAATAACATGGATTAATATTCTAAGTTGCATAAAAGCTTCCCTTTCCTCATTGGTCAATTGAGTTCAATAGTTTTAGCTTTGATTATTTACCTGTAAGATAATATAAAAGGCACCTGTCGCTATATATACTAAAGGCATTCTGATAACACTATTTTTAGATGAAAACAGTCAAGTGACATTTATCTTTATTTTAAAGATGCAACTTCTAAATTCAACCATGTAATATTTGCATTTGTATTTCAAATGATTAGACTATATTATTACATAAGGAATCGGCAAGGTAAGAAAAGCTTTGTCTTAAGTTTTATTTAAAACAGAGTTGAGAAGTTGTAGCATTGAAGTGGCCCTTAACATAGGGCTTAGAGTAACTCTCCTCCTTTATTTATAGAAAATGTCCGTTCAATTGCTATTGCATTAAACTTCTAAAGCATGAATCCAATAAGGAGCATTATGGCTTATTAATTTTAATTCAATCCCTTTCACTTTTGATGAATAATACAACTTCTTCTAATACACATAAAACAGAATCGGAAAATATTACAACAGTGAAGTTTAAATCTTCTACTGTATCAGATTTTTTCTTAATTTATATCTCCCCTTCATTTATTTTTCTTTGTTCATTTATCTTTCTAATACTGCTGAATGGAGTTTTAAAGTATTCCAAAATTGGTGCTTCAGTCAAAATCTGTGCTTCCTTCAGCTAATGCCTCAGATGTACAACTTCTAAACCAGCGTCCTTCTGCTTCAACTGTCACATTTTAAAATAAATTAGAGACTTACCATCCACTGGCTATTGAAGTTCATGAATTAATTGACTTGAATGTTTCTGGCTTTCTTTGATCTAAGCTATTTTCTCAGTAATACTGTGATTTACCTGACATTAAAGGGCAAACTGCAATGAGTTTCTGGAACTACATTCGTATAAAACAGTACCAGTTTACCAATGAATGGCATAGAGTCTGACTTTAGATGATAGCCCCTCTTACTTTCCTCATTGTAGTGGTGAAAAGTTTTGATATCCATCTTCTCAATCTAAAATCAGGAGGCCAAAACAATGCAAATAATTTTTTAAAAAAGAATTCATCTTTGTTTAAAATAACTGGATCTTTACTATTCTAATTTCAGCCTAGGTAAACAGATGTGGAAAATATAATTCCAAATATCTATCTGTATTATTAAGAAATTTCTGATGCACATATGTGTTTGTAATGGAGAGCATGATTCCTGTACCAAGAACACAGAGAAAGCACTTAAGGCAATTTGTTAAATTAATTTCCTTTGTATCTCTCCTTGCGCTATTGTGGCATTTTATACTTCTCTTCACTTTATTACTTTGTACCCCAAAACTGTGGCAATTACCTCCTAGACTGTATTGTGCCCATCTATCTATCATTCTGCATTTTTACTATTGAAGGCTCTCCCTAAGAATCTTCAAGTGTGAAAATCAGAAACTAGGATTACTAGATTGAGGATGTAAAAAATAATTCCAAGGATAATAATTCCAGACACCTGCTTCCATGAGAAAATTAGGAGGATACAAGCAGGAGACATAATGGGCTGGAGGGGAGCAAAAATAAATGGGAATTAGTGTTAGACATGTGACCCAAAATGAACCAATCAGAATCCTTTTACATGGATTTATACAGATCAATCTAGAGATTCTTTCTGGGATTATGCGCTTGAACATTATGTAAGCTCTCTAATGCTAGAGGCTACATATCTAACCTTAATATGGCAACTTGACAGAATTTTTCCAGTGCAGAGGAGTGAAGAATTGATAAATGGGAAACGAAAGATCCCTGAGTTCATCGTTTGAAAACCTGGTCATAGCTGCCTGAATCACTGAACTCTTCAAATAAGATAAGCCAGTAATTTTGTTGTTGTCATTGTTGTTGCTGTAATTATTTTTACTTAGGTCTCTGTTCTTTGCAAAAGAAAACACTGTGACCAAGATGAGTTGAATGAGTGGGATTAGAGGAAATTAGGTAATTTGAGAGAACTTGCTGACACTCTTAGAGCTTGTCATTACTACCAAGGAGACAGATGCAACTAAGAAAGTTGACAGCTTATCTGAGCTACTACATCCTAGATCTCATAACAGCTGAATTTTAAATCTCAACAGACATGGGATAAGGGCTACAAATTAACTGTTTTATAAATAGAGCTGGAAACCTGGGTGGCTCAGTTGGTTAAGCATCTGACTTTGGCTCAGGTCATGATTCCAGGGTCTCAGGATCGAGTGCTTGGACTTGTGCTCAGCCAGGTGTCTGCTTCTCCCTCTCCCTCTCCCCCTCCTCCCTGCTCAGGCTTTCTCTCTCTCAAATAAGTAAATAAAATCTCTAAAAAAAAAAAAAAAAATAAAGAGCTCAGCTTATTTTGACAAATATTTTTAAATGCCTTAACTGGCTGTAGTGAAAAACGGTAGTATTAACATTTATAGACATTGCTGAAGATAAACTTCCAGTCTACTTACAATGCAGATAGTTACAAAAGGAATTTTTAAGAAAGCTATTAAGGACTTAACACCAAACAAGGCTTAAATATCACTTTATGCCTTTTAAAATTCCCCTTAACTTTCCTTTTCCCTCATTAAGAACGTATTTATCATGACTCCCCTCTCATTTTAATTCCACAATTGGCCACTGCTATGTAAAGGTAACAGCACAGGATCTTAGAGTCAGCAGAGTCTTTAGATCTGGCAGGTCCAACCCCCTTAATTTATAGGGCATGACGAAAACTTTTCCCAGCTTCTAAGTTCTTTAAAGAAAATGCACCTAAGAACAAACGACTTGCCCTACCTAGTCAGATTCAAGAGCTATGCCACACATACATCTCTGAAAGAATGGTTTTAAAAGAACATGATTGTACTTCACAATTTCCATATCAAAAATTGTGAGTCATGCGCATTCTCCATGTTCCCTCAATAATCTACTAAGTTTTTAAATGTCAAAAATTTAGGAAAATGTTATCAGAAGAAAGTACCATATTCCTTAATTTTAATTCAGTGCATAATGCAACATTCAATAAAGCTTAGGTTGATTTTAGTTTTAAGGGGTTTCCACTTCTATCTATTTTAATAAAGGAACTTAAGAGAAATTGAATTTAAAAAAAATTAAAAAAAATTCTTAGGTTTCCATACATTAATAAAATATTTAGCTTCCCTGGACACTACCCAATACATGGTACTATGACTTAAAAAAAAAAAAAAATCCTGAACTATACATATTTTTCTAAACACCCACAAGTAGATAATGACTGGAAAAATATCAGTCTATATTTTACTATCAGTAATTTAGAATATTTTATGTAAGCAGAGAAAAATCTAACTGGGTAGTTCTTTATTTAAATAAGTCAGAGGACAGAAACTAAGAAGTTAGCATTAAAGGGGGTGCATGCAGGAGATGATTGTGAATCTAGGTTTTAAGCGGGGCAAAGAGCACTTTGCTTAGAATTGCATTGTGAAAATACAGTGGTACTTCCTCACACCTGAAAGATACCTTAAGAATGCCAATTTTGACACCCCAAATAGTATTTTGGTATTTTTTATCTCTTCTTTTCTTACATTATTAGTGAAGAAAGGATAGAAGTTTCTTTTTTTTATTTTATTATTTTTTAATTTATTTTTTATTGGTGTTCAATTTACCAACATACAGAATAACCCCCAGTGCCCGTCACCCATTCACTCCCACCCCCCGCCCTCCTCCCCTTCTACCACCCCTAGTTCGTTTCCCAGAGTTAGCAGTCTTTACGTTCTGTCTCCCTTTCTGATATTTCCCACACATTTCTTCTCCTTTCCTTATATTCCCTTTCACTATTATTTATATTCCCCAAATGAATGAGAACATATAATGTTTGTCCTTCTCCGACTGACTTACTTCACTCAGCATAATACCCTCCAGTTCCATCCACGTTGAAATGGTGGGTATTTGTCGTTTCTAATGGCTGAGGAATATCCCATTGTATACATAGACCACATCTTCTTTATCCATTCATCTTTCGATGGACACCGAGGCTCCTTCCACAGTTTGGCTGTTGTGGACATCGCTGCTATAAACATTGGGGTGCAGGTGTCCCGGCGTTTCACTGCATCTGTATCTTTGGGGTAAATCCCCAACAGTGCAATTGTTGGGTCGTAGGGCAGGTCTATTTTTAACTCTTTGAGGAACCTCCACACAGTTTTCCAGAGTGGCTGCACCAGTTCACATTCCCACCAACAGTGCAAGAGGGTTCCCTTTTCTCCGCATCCTCTCCAACATTTGTTGTTTCCTGCCTTGTTAATTTTCCCCATTCTCACTGGTGTGAGGTGGTATTTCATTGTGGTTTTGATTGGTATTTCCCTGATGGCAAGTGATGCAGAGCATTTTCTCATGTGTGTGTTGGCCATGTCTATGTCTTCCTCTGTGAGATTTCTGTTCATGTCTTTTGCCCATTTCATGATTGGATTGTTTGTTTCTTTGGTGTTGAGTTTATAAGTTCTTTATAGATCTTGGATACTAGCCCTTTATCTGATACGTCATTTGCAAATATCTTCTCCCATTCTGTAGGTTGTCTTTGAGTTTTGTTGACTGTATCCTTTGCTGTGCAAAAGCTTCTTATCTTGATGAAGTCCCAATAGTTCATTTTTGCTTTTGTTTCTTTTGCCTTCGTGGATGTATCTTGCAAGAAGTTACTGTGGCCGAGTTCAAAAAGGGTGTTGCCTGTATTCTCCTCTAGGATTTTGATGGAATCTTGTCTCACATTTAGATCTTTCATCCATTTTGAGTTTATCTTTGTGTCTGGTGCAAGGGAGTGGTCTAGTTTCATTCTTCTGCATGTGGATGTCCAATTTTCCCAGCACCATTTATTGAAGAGACTGTCTCTCTTCCAATGGGAAGTCTTTCCTCCTTTATCGAATATTAGTTGACCATGGAGTTGAGGGCACATTTCTGGGTTCTCTATACTGTTCCATTGATCTATGTGTCTGTTTTTGTGCCAAGACCACACTGTCTTGATGACGACAGCTTTGTAGTACAACCTGAAATCTGGCATTGTGATGCCCCCAGATATGGTTTTCTTTTTTAAAATTCCCCTGGCCATCCGTGGTCTTTTCTGATTCCACACAAATCTTAAAATAATTTGTTCTAACTCTCTGAAGAAAGTCCATGGTATTTTGATAGGGATTGCATTAAACGTGTATATTGCCCTGGGTAACATTGACATTTTCACAATACTAATTCTGCCAATCCATGAGCATGGAATATTTTTTCATCTCTTTGTGTCTTCCTCAATTTCTTTCAGAAGTGTTCTATAGTTTTGAGGGTATAGATCCTTTACATCTTTGGTTAGGTTTATTCCTAGGTATCTTATGCTTTTGGGTGCAATTGTAAATGGGATTGACTCCTTAATTTCTCTTTCTTCAGTCTCATTGTTAGTGGATAGAAATGCCACTGATTTCTGGGCATTGATTTTGTATCCTGCCACACTACCAAATTGCTGTATGAGGTCTAGCAATCTTGGGGTGGAGACTTTTGGGTTTTCTACGTAGAGTATCATGTCATCGGCAAAGAGGGAGAGTTTGACTTCTTTGCCAATTTGAATGCCTTTAATGTCTTTTTGTTGTCTGATTGCTGAGGCTAGGATTTCCAGTACTATGTTGAACAGCAGTGGTGAGAGTGGACATCCCTGTCTTGTTCCTGATCTTAGGGGAAAGGCTCCCAGTGCTTCCCCATTGAGAATGATATTTGCTGTGGGCTTTTCGTAGATGGCTTTTAAGAAGTTGAGGAATGTTCCCTCTATCCCTACACTCTGAAGAGTTTTGATCAGAAATGGATGCTGTATTTTGTCAAATGCTTTCTCTGCATCTAATGAGAGGATCATATGGTTCTTGGTTTTTCTCTTGCTGATATGATGAATCACATTGATTGTTTTACGGGTGTTGAACCAGCCTTGTGTTCCAGGGATAAATCCTACTTGGTCATGGTGAATAATTTTGCTAATGTACTATTGGATCCTATTGGCCAGTATCTTGTTGAGAATTTTTGCATCCATGTTCATCAGGGATATTGGTCTGTAATTCTCCTCTTTGGTGGGGTCTTTGTCTGGTTAATTAAGGTGATGCTGGCCTCATAGAACGAATTTGGAAGTACTCCATCTCTTTCTATCTTTCCAAACAGCTTTAGGAGAATAGGTATGGTTTCTTCTTTAAACGTTTGATAGAATTCCCCTGGGAGGCCATCTGGCCCTGGACTCTTGTGTCTTGGGAGGTTTTTGATGACTGCTTCAATTTCCTCCCTGGTTATTGGCCTGTTCAGGTTTTCTGTTTCTTCCTGTTCCAGTTTTGGTAGTTTGTGGCTTTCCAGGAATGCGTCCATTTTTTCTAGATTGCCTAATTTATTGGCGTATAGCTGTTCATAATAGGTTTTTAAAATCGTTTGTATTTCCTTGGTGTTGGTAGTGATCTCTCCTTTCTCATTCATGATTTTATTAATTTGAGTCTTCTCTCTCTTCTTTTTAATAAGGCTGGCTAATGGTTTATCTATCTTATTAATTCTTTCAAAGAACCAACTCCTGGTTCTGTTGATCTGTTCCACAGTTCTTCTGGTCTCGATTTCGTTGAGTTCTGCTTGAATCTTTATTAACTCTCGTCTTCTCCTGGGTGTAGGATCTATCTGCTGTTTTTTCTCTAGCTCCTTTATGTGTAAGGTTAGCTTTTGTATTTGAGTTCTTTCCAGTTTTTGAATAGATGCTTGTATTGCGATGTATTTCCCCCTTAGGACTGCTTTTGCTGCATCCCAAAGATTTTGAACGGTTGTATCTTCATTCTCATGAGTTTCCATGAATCTTTTTAATTCTTCCTTAATTTCCTGGTTGACCCTTTCATCTTTTACCAGGATGGTCCTTAACCTCCACGTGTTTGAGGTCCTTCCAAACTTCTTTTTGTGATTTAGTTCTAATTTCAAGGCATTATGGTCTGAGAATAAGCAGGGGACGATCCCAATCTTTTGGTATCGGTTCAGACCCGATTTGTGACCTAGTATGTGGTCTATTCTGGAGAAAGTTCCATGTGCACTTGAGAAGAATGTGTATTCAGTTGAGTTTGGATGTAAAGTTCTGTAGATATCTGTGAAATCCATCTGGTCCAGTGTATCATTTAAAGCTCTCGTTTCTTTGGGGATGTTGTGCTTAGAAGACCTATCGAGTATAGAAAGAGCTAGATTGAAGTCACCAAGTATAAATGTATTATTATCTAAGTATTTCTTCACTTTGGTTAATAATTGATTTATATATTTGGCAGCTCCCACATTCGGGGCATATATATTGAGGATTGTTAAGTCCTCTTGTTGGATAGATCCTTTAAGTATGAGATAGTGTCCCTCTTCATCTCTCACTACAGTCTTCGGGGTAAATTTTAGTTTATCTGATATAAGGATGGCTACCCCTGCTTTCTTTTGAGGACCATTTGAATGGTAAATGGTTCTCCAACCTTTTATTTTCAGGCTGTAGGTGTCCTTCTGTCTGAAATGAGTCTCTTGTAGACAGCAAATAGGTGGGTCCTGCTTTTTTATCCAGTCTGAAACCCTGCGCCTTTTGATGGGGTCATTAAGACCGTTCACGTTCAGAGTTACTATTGAGAGATATGAGTTTAGTGTCATCATGATATCTATTCAGTCCTTGTTTTTGTGGATTGTTCCACTGAAATTCTTCTTAAAGGGGAATTTTAAGAGTCCCCCTTAAAATTTCTTGCAGAGCTGGTTTGGAGGTCACATATTCTTTCAGTTGCTGCCTGTCTTGGAAGCTCTTTATCTCTCCTTCCATTCTGAATGAGAGCCTTGCTGGATAAAGTATTCTTGGTTGCATGTTCTTCTCATTTAGTACCCTGAATATATCCTGCCAGCCCTTTCTGGCCTGCCAGGTCTCTGTGGAGAGGTCTGCTGTTACCCTAATACTCCTCCCCATAAAAGTCAGGGATTTCTTGTCTCTTGCTGCTTTAAGGCTCTTCTCTTTATCTTTGGAATTTGCAAGCTTCACTATTAAATGTCGAGGTGTTGAACGGTTTTTATTGATTTTGGGGGGGGGGAATCTCTCTATTTCCTGGATCTGAATGCCTGTTTCCCTTCCCAGATTAGGAAAGTTTTCAGCTAGAATTTGTTCAAATACATATTCTAGCCCTCTGTTCCTTTCGGCGCCCTCGGGAACACCAATTAAACGTAGGTTTTTCTTCCTCAGGCTGTCGTTTATTTCCCTTAATCTGTCTTCATGTCTTTTTATTGTCTCTTTTTTCCTCAGTTTCCCTCTTTGCCATCCACTTGTCTTCTATGTCACTCACTCGTTCTTCCACCTCGTTAACCCTCGTCGTTAGGACTTCTAGTTTGGATTGCATCTCATTCAATTGATTTTTAATTTCTGCCTGATTAGCTCTAAATTCTGCAGTCATGAAGTCTCTTGAGTCCTTTATGCTTTTTTCTAGAGCCTCCAGGAGCTGTATAATAGTGCTTCTGAATTGGCTTTCTGACATTGAATTGTAATCCAGATTTTGTAACTCTGTGGGAGAGAGGACTGTTTCTGGTTCTTTCTTTTGAGGTGAGGTTTTCCTTCTAGTCATTTTGCTCAGTGCAGAGTGGTCAAAAACAAGTTGTATTGGGAAAAGGAGAAAAAGAGAGGAGAGAAAGAAGGAAAGAAAAGAGAAAGAGAAAAAAAAGGAAGAAAAAAAGAAAAAAAATAAGAAAAAGAGAAAGAAAAAGAAAGAAAGGAAAAAAAGGGTGGGGGAAGCAAACAAATCAAAAAGCAAAACAAAACAAAACAAAACAAAAACAAAAAACAAAAAACAAAAAACCCACGTGGGAGTATCTTCTGATTCTGTGTACTTTAAGTCCCTTGGCTCCCCCTGGAAGTTGTCAGTCAGTCTAGCTGGTGTTCTGGGGGAGGGGCCTGTTGTGCTGATTTTCAGGTGTTAGCACTTGGGGGAGCTGCTGTGCCCCTGCCTGGTGCAGGGCTCAGTGGGGGTTGTTTACCCCGTGAGGCCGCAGGAGGAACAGCCCCAGTGGCGGGGCAGCTCTGGAAACCTGGATTCAGCTCCGGCAGGAACTCCGTCTGCAGGGCCTGGAGGCTCCGGGGCGGGGCCGCTGATCTGCTCAGCTCGGGGCAGGGGCGTCCTCGCTGTCCTGGGCCCTCCCGGCCTCTGCCTGTCCCGGGGGGAGGCCGGATCCTGGGCTGTGTCCCGGCGCCCTGTGCTCCGGAGCCTGCGCTGGTGGATTCGCGCTCCCGGGCCGCGCAGCCCCCTCCGCGGAGCCGCCCCCGAGCCCCCCCGAGCTGCTCCGGGTCCCGCCGTGCGCGCTGCAGCCCTCAGGGAGCTCGGCGCACTCCCCCGGGGCGCAGGTGTCTGTTACTGTCCCGGGAGCCCGAGGGCATCCCCGCCCTCCCGGGTCCTGCTCCACCTCCCCGCGAGCCCCTTTCCGCCCGGGAAGGTCGGTGCAGCTCCTGCTCCTCCGGGACGGGGCTCTCCTGTCCTGGGGACACTCGCCCCGGCCTCAGCCCGGCTCCTCGCGGGCCCCTCCCCCTGGAGGCCTTTTGTGTCTTTCTTTCTTTTTCCCCGTCTTCCTACCTGGATAGACGCGCGAACTCTTCTCACTGTAGCGTTCCAGCTGGTCTCTCTTTACATCTCAGGCCGAATTCATACATTTTCAGGATAATTTGAAGGTTTTCTAGGCAATTTGGTGGGGACAGGTGATTTGGGGACCCTGCTCTTCTGCCATCTTTCCCCGCCCCCCCAGGATAGAAGTTTCTAGAAATGAGATAATTAGCTTTGTTTTAAAAGGCTAGTGTACATGATTTTTAGTTTCATGGCTTTTACTGGCATGAAGTAGGTGCTTGCTGACTTAACAGATAGTTCTAGGATAGCAACGTATTCAAGACACATGATTCTGAGAATCGAGATTCAAGGTCAGAATGAAACCAATCACAACGTTGCCTTTCTATTGAACCACCAAGCTGGTAACCTAGAGCAAATAAAATTTTAGCAAATGGATTGATTTCAGAGCGTGGTCTAAAGGTCAAATTAGCAGATGGTAGTTTTTTGTTTTGTTTTGATCTCCATTGCAAGAAATTTATTGGGCCATGGGAGCAGCCAAGCTATTATAGTACCTGATTGTTCTTACAACTGTTGTAGTTTTTGTGTGCATATGTGTGTGGGCACACACATGTGTGTAGCATAATATTTTTAAGCTCAATTTCCTTTAAGACTTAGGTCTCCAGAATAAAGATTGTTTTCTTAATGTAGATGAAAGACCCTAAAAGTCTACTCTGTCAGTCATTTCTTCATAAAACAGGGTAGATTAGAAGATTGGATCTTTCTCCAATCTCAAATAAAAACAAACACAATTATTTGTTTCTGTTGGCATTTTTAACAAATCTCAGTCTATTCTCTACTTCTTTCATCTTACATTTATTCTCTGAAGTTCATATAAATCTTCAGATAAATCTGGTTTCTCCACAAGAGAAATGTAATGTCATCAAAAAAATCCACATTACCTAAAAGCCTCTCTTTTTTTGTCATTTGCATTACTGTTGTCAAGATTAAATTTTTAAGAAAATCTTACTTATCCTCATGAGTAGTGTAAAAGGATTTTTAATTTTAGCTTGATTCCATCAACAAGAAAAGATTTGATGGGTGACCGGGAAATAATGAGGGAATAATAATTCCCTTCTTTTAGAGTTTGAATGAAGCTTGACATTATCTACTTGAAGGCACACATTTTGCATATAAGAAACTTGAGTTAAGAGATCAAGTGGCTTACATAAAATCACATAGAAAAAAGTAAAATAAAATAAAATCACATAGATTGCATGTGGACTTATGTACAGCTATTTGATTCACTATTTAATGTTATTTCTGATGGAAAAATTGTTATGATTGAGTATCTGATAAGGATGGTAGGAAATATTAGCCATAATCTGAATTTAGAAAATGGTGTTTTACAAACTTGAGAAAATATATGTAAATAGAAAGAAGTTATGTCTTCAAATAAAAGTAAATAAGACAACCATTATGTTGTCAGTCTCAAGAATCTGGGGAAAGGAGAAAAATAAAATAGTTTATAAAATAGGAGAAATGGTTAAATGTATTGGTTTAAAAAAATCAACATAGTTTGAAAAGTCAATGAAAACAAGTTTAAAGACCTATTATAGAATTAACTCCATAAAAACTGACTACTCTCAAGGCCACCCTGCATAGACATGATTTGATATAATCTTCCAGGTTGAGATTGCATCTATAAAGCACGTAAGCTGAACCAGACAATTTCATACACGTGCATACTTGATGAACTGAAATTCCCATTTGCTTCTCATTACCTCTGATATGAGCACATGCAGCTATTGTCATTATGTATTAGGGCTTGAAAAACAAACAAGAAACATTTCCATACTAACTAGAAAATGTTGAAAAACCACATGCCACAGAATTTGAGATACTTATCATTAAAAAAATTATACTGAAAGCTCAATCTAAAAACCTACGTGTGAGACAAAGATTCATCCAAAATTAAGATCAAGAGCCCTCTTTAGAAACCAATTAAGCAGGTCATAAGGTAGTCTTAGGTCATACATGGATTCCAGTATGATCATTAAGAACCTCATCAGAACCCAAAAGCTGCATAAAGTGGTGATGCCATGGAAAATTCATTTCAAGTTTATAGCTCACTTGGGCAGCTACACAAGAATAGAACTGGAGCACAGCTATAGCTCACTTTGAATGAGGCAAATGGATCCAGGGAAATTGGATTATTGTTTCATCTAACTGGTAGGCCCATAACAAATAAAAATGACAAAGATATTAAAAATTGGACACTCACTGATTATGGTTTTGACTTACTTGATCATCTGCAGATTAATGGATGTGTTGGTTAACAAAGTATAATCCCCCCCAAATAAAAGTATAACCCAGAAGATGTAAACATTTTCAGTTTCTTTAATTTAAATGAAGTACTGAAATAAGAATCCAAAAATCTCAACATATATTTCAAATCCTCATACTGCACAATATATAGACAGAAATTCACCAACTCTATTAAAAAATATTTCAGATGAAAGGGCCACCCTGATAACTCTGAGTGCATTAAAACAACAACAACAACAACAGTGAAAAAAGAGAATAAAGCGTCGATGACTTAAAGAAAAGGTTAAGTCTTTAGATCAATAATGTTGAAGCAACACACACACACACACAAAAAATGATAAAGAAATTCACAAAATCATCCATTCAGGTACTGGTTTACTACCAAGTAAGTAGATGTTGAAAATATGTCAGTGAACAAAATATATTAATTTCCCTACCCTCATGGAACTCAAATCCCAGTAAGAACAGACATGATATATTAATAAGTTATGTACTAGAAGATAACCGATGCTAAGGAGAAAAATTAACAAGCTAAAAAATACCAGGAAGCCAAAAGGTTGATTTTTACTTTAAGAAATATTATCAAGGAAGACCTTCTTAAAAATGCAATATTGGGGTTAAGGCTGAAAAATATGATGGAGGGACCCTATATAGAGAGGAAAATCCTATATATAAACATTAAACATAGCCTTGATCCACCTCAAAATAAAACACTGTCTTAAGATTTTTATTTGTCAATGAAAGATTTTTTAAAAATCCTAAAGCCAGAGAGAGAACCAGAATTCCTATCAAAAAATGATGCAAAACATCAAAGCTTCCCCTCTCAAGTACAAATAACAGAGTACAATAAAATGATATTTACCAAGTCTAGAAGAGGACAAGTTTGTGTACAGAATTCTAGCTGAGCAAGGAATGTCATTCATGTTTGAATACCTGGAATACACATACCTGGAAGTCATTTCGTTCATGCCTGAGTTCATAAATTATCTTATTTAAATATCTTACTTACAAATACCAAATGTGTATTGAAGAAAATAAATTGAAAGTTCAATCTAATGAGAGATTCAAAGAATGGAAAGCTTAACATTTTAGAGATAAAAAGAAAAACTCATGGGGAAAATTAAAACAACGTTTAACATTTTGACTACTCATTGTGAATGTTACAGGATACAATAATGTCAAAGTCAAAATCATTTTTAAGGTGAAAAAGGTTTATTTCTTGTGTCATTTGGTAGCACTTACTTATGGGTAATTATTATCTTATGTTCCTAATTATCACTCTTTGTTAGACTTTGTGTTTGAGAAACAAATATTTTTGAATAATTAAATGCTTGTTTTAGCAATATCTTCCTTCAAATAGAATAGTAAATTCTATTTTTATTTCGTGAAATATGTTGCTACCATATTAAATGCCTGAAGCTGCCTGGGGCACCCAGATAATTTAAAGTCCAAATGACAGGGGGCTAGTATTCTAATCCTCGCAAGGACTATTTTACCTTCTTGATCTTTGAACCATTTCTCTACACACACACACACACACACACACACACACACCACAGTAGATATATACCGATATCCACTATCTCTGTAACAAATTACAATGAGCTTGGTGGTTTTAAGCAACACAAATTTATTCTCTTACAATTCTTGAGGACAGAAATCTAACATTAATCTGCAGGGATGCTTTCCCACACAAGGCTTTAGGAGTGCATCCAATTTCCTTGCATTTTCTAGCTCTTAGAGGTTGTCTGTATTCCTTGGCTTGTGGTTCCCTATTCTATCTTCAAAGCAGCAGCATAGCATCTTCAAACTCTCTCTGACCTTGTTTCCAAAACAAAGCTTTATAAAAGTTCTGTGACTACAAGGGGCCCATCTAGACAATCTACATAATCCCAGATAATCAAGATCCTTCATTTAGTCACACCTGACAAGCCCTTTTTGCATGCAGGTTAGCATACGGTCACAAGTTATGGAGATTAGGACGTGGACATCTTAAGGCCATCACCAAGCCTACTATGTGCGTGTGTGTGTATGTGTGTGTATTATGGCATCCTGGTGGCAGTGCAAAACTCATCATTTAAGTTCCTTTCTTTCTTTCTTTCTTTCTTTCTTTCTTTCTTTCTTTCTTTCTTTCTTTCTTTCTTCTTTCTTTCTTTCTTTCTTTCTTTCTTTCTTTTTCTTTCTCTTTCTTTCTTTCTTTTTGCTATTCAGCTATAGACTGTGTTACAGATTAAAAACCAGTGACCATTAATTCCCTGTTATCCTGGGAGAAACTAAATCTAGAAAATGCATATGGACAATCAGCTATTCTTTATAGAACACAATAGTTTTACGAATTTATGTCCTTGGAGTTAATAGAGATGCATACCCTATCCCAACTTTTATCTTTAAAACACATAAAACAGATCCATGCAATAAAAATCACTGAGAGTTCAGAGAAGAATTTATCTGGGAGAGAAGATATAAATATTTCAAAATGGATTTTAGGCTTTTCTTAGCTTTTAGAAATCTCCAAATCCCCTTCTAGCATGCAAAAAAAAAAAAAAAAAAAAAAAAAAAAAAGTGCTCCTTGAGTAATTTCAACTTCTCAGGTGCTTTCCTCCAAGAGAAATTTGGAGAGATTTTTGCCTGCAGGCATTAAAAGCACTAAATCCTGTAATACAAAATACCACTTATGCTTCTGAGCTTTTCACCACCGAATTCAGGAAGCTCTCTCATTGAGTAGCATTCTAAAATAACTTTTTAAGCAGGATGAGATCTTATTTAAATACAGATAGAAATTGCTGTTTAGAAATGCTTTCAAAGGCAACTAACTCCAATTATGAACGCCAGCCAGTACTACCTATAATCATGGAGATGATCTGTAAAAGGAAACAGATCCTAAGACACATTTGCTGTAACAAAAAGAAACAGACTAGAGGGCAAAGGAAGATGTGGTTTAGTTCGATACTCTCAAACACATGTAGGGAACTACTTGGCACCCTCAGGATTGGTGATTCATACTATAGATGAATTTCCCAAATGACAATTGCAGACAATCATGAACTAGAACTGAGTGCTTGACAGTTCCAGGCAGGCATGGCTCTGAATAGTGGAGAAGGCATATGACAGTGAGGGCAAGGCTGAAGCATTGTGCACATTGGCGTGGGCTGAAGGTGGTTGTCAGGAGCGAATAGGTGCAGGTGCTAGAGGAGAAATAAAATTTAAAAAATGTGTACTGATCAAACAGTGTGTTTGCATTATGGGCGTGATTGAGGGGAAGGCAAAAGATTAGAAAAGAATGGTTAGGAATGAGTAAATGTGTACATGTAGATTTTTCTTTATATATGGGAAAAGGATTTTTTTTTTTTTTTTTTTTTTTTTGTAGAACACATAAGGGAAAAAAGCCCAAGGGCAGGCAAAATAAATTAGAAAAATGAAATGACAGAAAGAATTAAGTCTCAAGTGGCTTGGCTAAGCAAATCTAAATGCCTGGCTGTGTTCTTAAAGGAAAACAACGACGACGACAACAACAGCAAAATAAATAAATAAAAACAAGGTCTGTTCTGTGTTTGTTTATGTCCTTTCCTTGAGGTTTTGGTCAGTACCTGTCATTTATTTCCTACCACTGGCCACAGTTTTTTATTTGCATATTTTTGTTTTTATTTAAACGAGTGTGAACCCCTTTAGGGGCATTCTACAGAGATTTGCATTCATATGTCCAGTGGGGCAAAGATGACTTTTTCCCTGGAGTCTACCAGCAGCGAAGATGAGCATTTTCTTTTTCTTTAGATCATTTAAAAGCTACCTGGTAAAATTGGATAGTTCTTTACTCATTGTTTGGCTCTCACAATGTAATACAGTTATACATGAAATGCTTTGGGATCAATCCTTAAGAAAAGAGACTGCCAAATTACATTTTTCTAAGATGCCCTTTATTCATTTTACATTTTCTGCCCCGAAATTTTAGCACAACCTTTTCTAGTACCAGTAAACTTGGACATGAGAATAATCTGACTTTCTACTTGTATGCATATCATCCTGACACCTGATTTTCCTAAGGGAATTCAAGATTGCAAAAAGCTGCCATGTTATTACAGTCCTTCATGAAAGATTGCCTGAAGTGATGTCGCAACATCAGACATTCAGCTCTAGTTGACACTGAAACATCACGTACAGAAAATGCTTGCTTTGGGCATATTTTTATTTGAGCTGTGACAACTCCATCTAATCATCTAAATGACATACCTATGGAAATAACACTAATCAATATCTTATTCTATTACTCTTTCTATTTATTTAATTATTCATTACCTATTCGAGTTTTTGCTTCATTTTTCAGAGTGCCACTTTTGGCATTTATATTGGAAACTGATACAGAATGATTTCATTCCTTATCTGTAATAGCCGGGTATAAAGAATCTTCATTATCAAGACCAACACAACTACCATGAGAGAATTTTAAAAGCTTCCTCTACAACTATAGTTTAAGTCAATTTAAGAGATTAAAAAAAAAAAACTAGCACGCATTTCAATGATTAAAAACCCACATTTGCAAGAGCAATACAGAGGATTAAAGAGGAAATCCTAGAGGAGACATCAAGACATAAATGAAGAAAAATAAAATTCTAAATGTAGCACATTTACTTATATATTGAGGTATCTGCGTTTACATTTCTTGTCATTACTATAAGATACAAGGAGGGTCAAGGCAATACATGTGAATTATTAGTCTCCAAACCATTTATTACTGATTTTATCTTTTTTTTCCTTCAAAATGGTATTTTGAGCAACTCTGAAGTATACTGCTATGCTAGTTTGTACTAAACAAATTTTGAGAATATTCCATGCAGTATTGTTCCTTATGATTGCATTATATATCTTCTAGGTGAAAAGCCCTCAACCATATTATTCTAAGGAAGAGAAAAAAAAAGTTTCTGACATCCTCATCACTATCTCTCTTTTTGACAGTCCCCATAGAGCCTCACACTGCTGCCTGATTTTCTATCCTGACAGCAAGCCAAGTCAGCCACCAATTCAAATGACAGATAGGAAAGGTTGGGGGCTGGGAAGAGGAGAGAAAGACTAGATTTAAATAGCAGCTTGAAAATATTTCTCATAGCATAAAATATGTCATATATTAGAGTGATGTATTTTAAACATTTTGGCTAAAATATCCAATTCTAAAAGTAAAATAAAATAAAATATCCAATTCTAGTCCACCTTAGTCTAATTCTTATTATCATCCCTTCTCTCACTTCTTCCACGGTCCTATAGAACTATATATATTATCATTTGACATTACAGGTATCATCATTTAAGAATGAAAGAAGAAAGAAAGAAAGAAAGAAAGAAAGAAAGAAAGAAAGAAAGAAAGAAAGAAAGAAAGAAAGGTCAATTTAAGGATGTCCTAAAATTTGTACTTATAGGATTTTAATTTTGGAAGGTGACTGAGTGATGACATGGAGAGGCCAATACCATTGAAAGAAGATTTGTGTTTGTGATTTACATTTTCTGAGAAAGGGAGGCATGCTATACCACATAGGATCACATAAGATGCATTGAGTTTGGTCAGGAGGCAGAAGCAGTAACAAGGGAACGCTTAGGGCAAAGCTGTTATTGTGGTTTCTGTGGAAATGCAAGGCAGGATAGAGTATATATGGTTTTACGGTTTGGGGTTGGCTGGTTTGAATAATTCCCCAGTGCTTTCGGCTATAAGGGAGGTCTCCAGTTGCTAGGTCCCTGGCCTTAGGATGATTTAGGGCAGGAGATATATTGGGTTAGTGTGTGAAAGTTAGATAAAAAGATGGCTAGGGCTATAGACTCAGGATTGGTTGGTTTTCCCCAGAAAGGCTTGCTCACAGGCAAGCTGTCATTGACTTTAGGAATTAGCTACCCTGGGAGGTGCAGTCCTCTCTCAGGTCTATAAAACTCTCAAGTGCCAGAGCATCAAAAATACAGAAAACAGGTGCTTACATGGCAGCATAAATACCTTATTTTCTAGGGCAGTAAAAAAAAAAAAGAATACAGAAAATAAGAAAATGCAGTGAATATAACTGGTCCTGTGATGATTGGAGTCCAAATAGACAAATGCTGAATCTATGAAATCACTGAATACTGGACTATTAAAAGTTGGACATTGAAATAGTTGCTATGAAAGGCAAGTTTTTGGTTGGCTAAGAGAGCCAAAGCTAGTGCTTCTTAGAGTGATCAAAATATCAGTGGAATGTCAGGCAACATAAGGATTTATTTTCATGATTAAAGAAGGTACAACCAAAAGAAGATGGTAAATTGTCTAAAGATATTTGCCTATAAAAAATGGTTACAACTGGAAAGCACATGTTTTTCACTTTATAAGTATATTGAATAAGCCATGGATGTAGTCACACTCATCTCCAGGTCTTAAAAATGAATAAGAGAAATAAAAATATTTTCACTAATTTCAGAGATTATAAATGTAAATACACATTAGGGAAATTTTTTCATTTGCTAATGAAATTATATTTATTTAAAAGATACCAATCACCTCAGTTTTCTATTTTTCAGGTCTACAAATCTTAGCACATACTTACTGGTTCTTGCTTTTCTCATCTTTTTAGAGAAAAATAAGTTCATTCCAAAGCAAACTCTACCATCTGTGCTCTGGATCCTACCAAGATTTTCTCTGGTGATAATTTTGCCTCTGTTCTGATTCTCATTTATTATTCACACCCTCTATAAATATTTATTCAGTGCCTATTCTGTTATTGGCGCCATCTAGATTTTGGAGACATGGCATCCGTAGTCATTTGAATAATAGCCCCCCCTGAAAGATTTGTCTGCCAGGAGACTATAAATATGATCTTATTTGAAAAATATATCTGCAGATAAAATTAATGATTACAAAATGAGGTGATATTCTGGGTTACTAGGGTGGGGCCTAATCCAGTAACAATTTTATTTATGAGAAGAGAAGATACAGAGGAGAAAAAGGCAGTAGGGAGTATCAAATGAAGAAGGCAGAGATTTCCATCATGTAGCTATAAACTAAAGAATACCTGGAGGGATCCCTGAGTGGCGCAGCGGTTTGGCGCCTGCCTTTGGCCCAGGGCGCGATCCTGGAGACCCGGGATCGAATCGCACGTCGGGCTCCCGGTGCATGGAGCCTGCTTCTCCCTCTGCCTGTGTCTCTGCCTCTCTCTCTGTGTGTGACTATAAAAAAAAAAAAAAAAAAAAAAAAAAGAATACCTGGAGCCACCAAAATCTAGAGGAAGAAAGAAGGATTCTCTCCAGGGGCCTTTTGTTTGCTTCCTTGCTCACTTATTTCCCATCATAATAAATGTACTCTTTAATCCTTTCACCTATTTTATCCATCCCACCATCCACCTCCCCTCCCCCGGTAAATGCCATTTTGTTCTCTATAGTTAAGAGTCGTTTCTTGGTTTCTCTCTCTCTTTTATCCTTTGATTATTTATTTCTTAAAGTCCACATGTAAGTGAAATCATTGAGTATTTGTCTTTCTCTGACTGACTCACTTCACTTGGCATTATACACTTTAGCTCCATTCATGTTGTTGGAAATAGTAAGATTTCATTCTTTTATACGGCTGAATAATATTCCAGTATGTGTGTGTGTGTGTGTGCGTGTGTTTCACCTCCTCTTTATCCAATCACCTATCAATGGATACTTGGGCTGCTTCCGTAATTTGACTATTATAAATAATGTTGCTAAAAACATACAGGTGCATGTATCCCTTTGAATTCATGTTTTTACATTTTGAGGGTAAATGCAATGATTATATTATAAAGTGGTTCTATTTTTAATTTTTTGAGGAAACTTCATACTATTTTCCACAGTGGTTGCACCAATTTGCATTCCCACCAACAATGCAAGAGGGCTCCTTTTTCTCCACATCCTTGCCAATACTTGTTGTTTCTTAAGTTCTTGATTTTAGCCATTCTGACAGATGTGAGGTGATATCTCATTGTAGTTTTGATTTGCATTTCTCAGATGATGAGTGATGTTGAGCATCTTTTCATGTGTCTACTGGCCATCTAGATGTCTTCTTTGGAGAAATGTCTGTTCACATCTCCTGCTCATTTTTAAATTGGATTGTTTATTTTTTGGATGTTGAGTTATATCAGTTCTTTATATATTTTGTATACTAATCCTTTACTGGATATGTCATCTGCATATCCTTTCCTGTAGGTTACTTTTTAGTTTTATTAATTTTAGTTTTGTTTCCTTCTCTGGGCAGAAGCTTTTTATTTTTTAAAAAAAATAGTTTATTTTTGCATTAGAAGGAGTGTGGCTCCATCGATAACTTGATTTCAGACTTCTGGTTTCCAAAATTCTAAGGTAATATATTTTTGTATTTTAAGCCACCCAATTTGTGCTAATTGGTTTCAGTAGCCACAGGAAACTATGGAGCATGGGATAACTGTTGTGGAGATCATATGCAATAGCTTGATAGTATACAAAGAAAGGCAAGTGTTTAATGAATATTAAGAGAAGTTCAGGATATCTTTAATATAAATCTTCACATTCGTTACCTTAATTCCATGCCTACATATATTAGTAACTATTTTTTTAAAGATTTATTTATTTATTTATTTATTCATGATAGACACAAAGAGAGAGAGAGAGGCAGAGACACAGGCAGAGGGAGAAGCAGGCTCCATGCAGGAAACCCGATGTGGGACTTGATCCTGGGACTCCAGGATCGCGCCCTGGGCCAAAGGCAGGAGCTAAACCGCTGAGCCACCCAGGGATCCCCTAGTAACTATTTTTATCATAAAAATAAAACATCATTACTATAAGTAAATAACAGTAATACATAAATAGTAGAAAATTATCAATATCCTTAAAGAGAAAAAAAGAGTTAAGTGTTTCTCATGTTTCTCTTCATATTCTCAGTTTCTCTGCATAAAGTGATACAGCTTAGCACAACATCTGTGTTGGTTTCCTGGGACTCCTTTAACAACATATCACAAACTGAGTGGCTTAAATACAAGAAGTTTATTGGCTCTGTTCTTTGAGGCTTGAAGTCTGAAATACGGTGTTTTTCAGAGCCATACTTTCTCTGAAGGCACCAGGGAAGGGTCTGTTGAAGGCCCCTTACCTAGCTTCTGGTAGGTCTTTGGTTTATGGCAGCATAACTCCAGTCTTCACATAGCATTCTCCCTGTGTCTCTCCACTTTGCCCAAATACTACCTTTTTATAAGGATACTGTCATATTGGATTAGGCTTCACTCTAATGAATTCATTATAATTTGATCATCTGCAAAGACCCTATTTTCAAATAAAGTCACATTCACAGGCATTGAAGATATTAGAATTTCAATGTCTTTGGGGGGGCACATAATTCATCCCATACCAGTGCCCAAATCAATAGTTTTGAATTGAGTTGTAAAACGTATGTGACAAGGAAAGAAGATAAGGACGTTTTAGAGAATCGAGAAGCTATTAATGAGCAAGATTATAATTCTGGTTTAGGTAGAGTTCTCAAAATACAAAAATATTCTCCGTATGTAGCACACAGAGCAGAATAAAACATGCATACAAGGTAGCTCCTCTATTTTCAATAACCGAGCTAGTTTCGCCTCTTGTGCTTCTGATCTAGAGAGTAGCTGGGTGGTAAAGGAAAGGGAATCTGAGGATTTATACAGTTGTCAATTAGTGGCATCTTTGACTTAAGTCAGGTTCATTTGGGGAAATCTGTTTGTCAAAAACATTCACTCTGTCTCAGGTTTCCTGCCCTTCCCTATGCTTCTTCTAATACCTAAGAGATGTGGGATAGGGTTCCAAACACCTGTGCCAGAAGGTAGGGGAGGAAAGGACCGCAAGTCAGTGTGCTGGGTAATTGCTGGTGCCTGCTGCAGTCTGGCTGCTTGCTCTGGAGTCATTGATAAAGACTCCGGTGAGTGAAACTGTGATCTGTTCTTTTTGTTGAATACAGGACGATGGTCTTGCTTATGACTTGTCACCATCTTTGCCCTTGCTGGTGCTATGGACCTCACTGAATCTAGCCACCTTCTCCATCCTGCCTCTAGCTAATTTATCTCATCATGGCTTCTGTAGGGTGTATGGTATCTGTCACTAGGGCAAAATCTGGGGGGTCTTTAGGCTGCCAATTCAGCTAAATTTTAGCTTCACTGTGGAACATGTAGAAAAGTCTCACTCCTTTCATGCCACATGAGAGGGTCTCAAAAGATCAAACTCAGACCCTTTGTGGCCAGACATAGTTCACTGCCATTATTTACTATGCTGCTGCAACATTTTTATGCTGACATCAAAACCACCCTGCAGATGAGCACTGGGTGTCATTCTATATGTTGGCAAAGTGAACACCAATAAAAAATTAAAACAAACAAACAAACAAACAAACACCCTGCAGATTGCTATCCACCCAGAGCTCTAAATAGGGAGTGGGACACAAACCCGTTTTGGCCTTTGCTCAATACATTCAATTCTGCTCCATCCCCCTAAAAACTCAGCTAATAGAGATATCATGATACTGGCATTCTGCTGTCCTTTTTTATCTATCTTCTTCCCAAACCTACCAGTAAAGAAGTCACAATAATTTATTTTTATTTTTTTTTACCTTACCTGTCTGGCTAAAATGCTTCTTAGATTCTATCCCCATTCTTTAAACGTCATGACTTAGTCATAATTGGTGGGAGTATTGTTTACACACAAAGGAATTAATTGTCTATTTGTTTTCATGAAAGGTGACTCCATATGGAAGAATTTGGACAACTTCAAAATAGGGATTATGAGAGATAAAAGTAAAATCATTTGATACTCTGTACTATTTTCATTACTTTGAAATAACAGCAAAGTTAGTGACATATTCTTGTTAAAATATTATTTCATGTTTATAATATGCATTCCTACATTTTTCTTGCCTTCCTTCTACTTATTACTTCTCCTCTTACACACGTTCATTAAATTCATTAGATGTATGCCTGGATATTATTATGAGCTAGATACTGAGTCAGATACTGACGATACAAAAATAAATAAACGTATCATGTACCCTCAAATATTTCACAGGGCTAGTGTGAGAGTTAGGCGCATGATATTTTAATGAAATTTTATTTCAGTTTGGCTAAGTATACCTATTCACATTCATATATATTTTTTCACCTGATCTATCAGCCTTGAATATGGGCTAACTTCATGTTTGGGGTTTTCAAGATTGGGAAAATGGTTTTTTTTTTTTTTTTTTTTTTTTTTTTGTATCAGGAAAAATAAGCTACATAAATAACTGATAAAACATAATCGGTGGGATACAAAACTTAGGTTCTCCTGAATCACAGTCTAATTTTTTCCATAATACTGTACATACTCTAACACATGATATATGATTGTAGACATCACGTTTTCTAAAAATAATATTTTTTCTCTAAAAGACTTGGTACAATTCTCACTGAGAAAATTTGAAACATTTCGACACAGAATCAACTCAAGTATTTGCGAAAGTGTGACATGATGAATAATGAACAACAACTTACTATCATTCAGTAGATGCCATTTGAAAATAGCTGTTAACACATATATGTTAGCGTCTACCTTATTGAAACAATGTCTAGAAGTAAGAAAACAGAAATAACTGAAGAAGGGAAATACCAGAGCACATTGAATAACAGGAATTCCTGTTCCCTATATTTGCTGGAAATATGTTAGGTTCTCTTGAAATGAGTTCAGGATTCAGGGAGACTCAATGACTGAGACAGAAATAGTACTCAGAGGAACTTGCAAATTAAAATCTTTAATTTCCCAAAATGTTCATTGCCAGTACTTGTATTCTTTATCTTTTCTTTTTTATTGGTTAGATGAAGTGCTGTCTCTACTTTTTCATCTTAGAGTTTATATAGCCTTTGTCTACTTTATATTTCAAAAACAGAATCAAAGTTCTTTCCTCTGGTTAAAATATGTAATAATCTGAACAAAAGCAAACAGATCTCTTTTGGAAATTTCTTTCAATTTGAATGTCATTAATTCCACTATACCTTGCCAAATTCATTATTTCAGCAAAGTAATTCCTCCAGTGTTTGTAGGAATAGAGTAAAACATATCAGCACAAACAGATTTGAGAAATATGTATTCTTAAAATGTTCAACGTGTCCTGAGGACAAGAGCCAATTTCAATGAACATTGTGTATTCCTTTAGGTTGAACCACATGAAATTGCCAATTTTACCTTTTTTTTTTCTTTCTTTGCCTACAGAAATGGCAATTTCTTATTTCTTGAACCCAATGTAGGCTTGCAGAACTCTACTTTTATTAAATTTGGCTAGAGATAAAAATTTGGCATCATCAGGCTATAGAAATGCTATAAATACAGGAAAATGCACAAAGTGAGAAGAGAGTTGGCAAACACAGGTATTTAAAGTGCCAGCAAAGGAAGAAATAGAGTTGTTTGGGAGACTGAGAAAAAACAATCAACAGCACTAGCCAAAACGAGAATATAACGGACTTAATCAGTCCCACAGATACGTTAAAATAACATGGGCTTCAAATATATCCTAGCTGTTGGACCACTTATTTATATTACACGAGAAAGACAATTCACTTCACATATTACTATGAACCAAGGACAAACTAGGAAATCCAGTCCATTTTGGCCCAATTATAAAGGGAGAAAAATTTATGCATAAAATAATTACCTTTTACCAAAGCAAAATTTAATTTTTGAGAGATATTAACTATTTTGGGCGACACATGCATTATTTCAACATCTAGATCGCCATGTCTAGTAATGTGCTAGCTCATATATGATTACACTATTGAAACATCGAGATTACACCATGGATACATCGATGAAGATGGCAGCTAGAAGCTATACTTTCGGCAAGCTCCGTTCCTTCCTCTTACTCCTCTTCATCTCCTTCCTAATAACCATTCACCCTCTCCACCAAGGTTAATAATAAAGTCACATACTAAACAGTACATTTAGCCAAGTAATGTGATAAAGCTATAATATCATGAAGAGAGATTGTATCACATAACTTTTTACGGTATTTTTTGGAATTAAAAAAAATATTTTATTTATTTATTTGACAGAGAGAGAGAGAATGAGCAGGGGCAGAGGGGCAGAGGGAGAGGGAGAAGCAGGCTCCCCCCTGAGCAGGGTGCCTGATGCAGGCCTTGATCCCAGGGTTCTGGGATCATGACCTGAGCCAAAGGCAGACACTTAACTGATTGAGCCACCAATGCGCTCCTGGAACATTTTCTTAAAGAAAATAATTTTAAAAGACAAAAAAATGGTCTAGTACTTTCCATATACATTATTTACAAAATATAGGCATTAGTTATTTTTATAGTATAATTGCATTTTAAAGATGTTATACTTTTTAAACTAGGGAGACAGTTTGAATTATAGATTGCTATTAGAGCACAAGTTAACCTAATTCTGTCAAGGTTTTGAGTCCTCAGCTTTTGCAACGGGAGTTTGAAAGGCTAAAGAGTTAATGAAGAATGCTCAAGGAAAAGTTGTCTGAGATCATCAGGAAGGAGGTGGAGAAAAAATTCCAGAGATAGTCATAGAATTATAGCAAAGGTTAATAAGACAAACAAATAAACAAAAAATTGTCCTTTACAAATTTGGAAATCTACAGAATGAATTAAGGGGAAAGGGATTTCCTTTCACCACCAGCTGGGAGGGAGCCCTATAATTACAGAGATGATTAAGGTTTCAAGTGTTATGCTATAGACACTGTGTTTCTATTTGTCTCTATTGTGGAATGTCAGATGAACTAAATTTTATATAGTCTTTTATGACCATTTTTTTCAGTACCCATAATCTTTTCAAGGCTGATCCATGTTGTAGTATTTATCAGTATTTCATTCCATTTTATGGACAAATAATACTCCATCACATGGACACACCACATTTCTCTATCTATTCTTCTGCTGACAGACACGTGGGTTGTCTTTAACCCTTGCTTACCATGAATGGTGCAACCATATGCAATCACACACAAGTTTCCAATGGAAATATGCTTCCACTTCCCTTGCATATATGCCTAACAGAATTGTTGAGTCATGATTACATCTATGTATAGTCATTTGAGGAACTGCTAGACTTTTCCAAAACAGTTGCGACCTTCTAGGTTTATGCCAGCAGTGCACAGGGGGTTCTGAGTTTTCCAGGCCCTTGCCAACATTTTTGTTATGTGACTTTTTGACTCTAGACATCCTAATGGGTGTGAAATGACATCTCACTGTGATTTTTATTTGCATTGCCCTTATCACCAATAATACTGAACAATAATTCAATAATATTGAATTCTAATTCATTAATTTTTATCTCTATTCTTGTGCCAATAGCACCTTGTCTTGACTATCATTTCTTTATAATTAGTTTTGAAATTGGGAAGCATGAATCTTTCTACTTTTATTCTCCTTTTTCAGGTTTATTTTGGGTATTTGGGTTTCTTGTAGTTCCACATGAATTTTGGAATCATCTGTAAATTTTTATAAAAATATTCAGTGGGATTCTGACAAATATTGCAATGTCTAGACTTCTTATCAATGGGCGTAATGTGCTTTTTCCATTTATTTGGTTCTTTAATTTCTTTCAACAATGTTTTAGAATTTTCTGAGTATAAATTCTGCACTTTTTTCTGTAGGTTTATTCGTATTTTATTATTTTCGATGTGATTGTAACTGGAATTTTTTTTTTCTAATTCAATTGTGGATTGTCCATTCCAAGGCATATTTCTTCTATACAAATTCCTGAATTATAAAAACTAAATTCAATATTTTAGTTAGACTTTTTAGTTATATCTGAATAAAACCTTACACTAAAAAAATGTAATTGTTAGGAAAATATTGAATCATTAAAAAATATTTTTGTCTTTTGATTCCAAAAATACTACATACTTTTTGGAGCCTTTTATAAAATAATTAACTCATTTTCTAAAGATAACTACATTTTGATGTAATGTCACTGAATTTCTTAATAAAAAGTTATAAAATATATACAGGAATGTGATATGTAGAAAAATACATGGATATAATATTAATGCACTTACAAAGAACTTTATATCCTGTGTTTTGACTTATTTTTATATCAGAGCACTTTTCCACATCAATTATTATTCTTGAAAAATATCTTTTTGAAGAGAACACACTACTCCATATGGATAGGGGCATTTAGTCATTCATATACAGGAAACAGTTAATTTGTTTTCAAATTTTACTATTAGAAATATTATTTTGATAAAAATCCTTTCATTTTTGATAGCTTTGTGAAAATCTCATTTTTTTTACCATGACAGAGAATTCTGGGCCTCATATATAGAAAATATTTTCTTCTTAAAATATAACTTTATTGACATATAATTGAAATATATACTTCCCTAACTTTGGCCTAGCTTTAAACACTCCTGAAAATCTAGTTCCCAGATTTTTTTCCCCAGAATTTTCTTCCTCATATTTTCAACAAATATAAGGTATCTATCATTTTCTATGCATCTATGATATTCTCTGGTATCTTTGCTGATTATAATCTCTTGCTACATTGCCTTTTTCCCATGCTATATTTTATCTCTTCAAAGACTTTTTAAAAACCCCAAAAAACATGCTTTACAAAAATCTTCATGATTTTCTTTGCCTTAGATAACCTCTGTAACACTTCTTTCTCTCTCTACCCCGCCTTGAATTATAAGGGCCCTATTTCTTTTATCCTTTACCAAACCATGATTTCCAAGTATTAGTGTCATTATCAATGCATATTTCCTTTATGCATAAAAGAATCTCAAGTACTTGTTGCACAAATAAATTAATTGCATCTGTATATTCCACAAAATTGCAAGGGGCTCTCAACTCACAGCACTTCCTACTTGTGATAATTCATTCTGCAGCAAGTAAACAACTTGCAAAAAAGAAAAACCAATGAATTGATTTTGTTAATGTGAATCATGTGAAGCTCAGTACATGTTCATTGAATTGTGTGTTATGATGTTCTCAAATATCAGGACACTGTGAAATCAAGTGTAGCAATATGCTCAGTATTTAAATCTCACTAATGATAGAATTTAGTCTTGCAATTATGATTTATTCATCTTTGAATATTAATATTCAGTAATAATATATGAATGTCTATATTGAAAGTGTTAGTATATGCATAATTAATTTAGGAAGTTAGAAATCAATATTTATAAACTATGATATTTACTGTCTTTCACTGCAAACATCATTAATAAATTTGTTACAATAAATCCATTTTGGACTAATGCTCTGAGGAAGAAAAAAAAAAATCCATCCTTGTTATTTCACTTCCAAAGGCAGGATGTTGTTTTGTTTTAAAGAAAATCATAAACTTTTTTTTTTATAAGGCTTAAATTTATATAAATTTTGTTTGGAGTTTTGGTACATCAGTTATTCCTCCCTAACTTCTATTTATGGAGTTTACCCGCTGGTGAAATGAAGTAATTAATTTGAAGAGGGAATGCGTTCAATATCAGAATTTCATGAGATGAAAAGTTTCTTTAGTAATCCGTAAAATTGCTCTCTTTATCAAGAAAGAGAAGGGGTGCAAGCAATCCAGGAGATAGTTCCTCTGGGGACTGAAGATGGTTTATAGGATACACGTTAAAAAATAAAAGAGAAAAGGTGTGTTTTCTACCTGTAATATTAATGAGTCATATCAAAATATATTTGAGAACACCAGACATAAAAAAGCATAATTTTTTCTGATTCTAATTTTGTGTTTGATATTCACTTCCTAACTTCTGGTTCTCTCCTTTATTAGGCTCTTCCTTGTACTCTATCTTATATTTCTAGGATGAGAATTGTTATATATAAAGTAGAACAGTAGTTGTCTCATGCTGTTTTATAGACATCAATTCCATTTCTTCCTTTCTGGAACAGACACACATCCATAGCAGTTCATTTGCTAAAAAGAAGAAACAGTTAAATGATGAAGGAAAAAAGAAACACACACACACACACACACACACACACACACACACATAGAAAAGAAAAAGAAAAATTATAGACATTATTGGGAAAGGATGTCCCTACTATACTCATCTGTACTCCTCAATGCCAAATACGGAGCTCTTCTCTGGAAAATATACTGTCTCCCCTTATCTGCAGTTTCACATTCCTCTGTTCCTGTTACCTCTTTGGTCAGAAGCAGATGATCCTACCCTTGGTACAGTCAGAAAATCAATATTAGCCTAACTCTATGTCCCAATGTCTATGCCGTTCACCTCACTTCATCTGAATACATAAGCATTTTATCATCTTACATCATCACAGTAAGAGTGAGCACAGGACTTTGAGAAAGAGAGACCACATCACATTTACATAACTTTTATTATAGTATATTGTTAGAATGGTCCTGTTTTATTATAAGTCATTGTTGTTAAACTCTTACTGTGTCTCATTTCAAATTAAAATTTATCATAGGGACGTATGCACAGGAAAAGTTTCAGGCCTCCACTGAGAGTCTCAGAACATGTGTCCTGTAGATAACTACTGTATGTACAAATCTTATCCTATGTTTCTCTTTAAATAAAAATGTATCTTTATTTATATATTTATATTTAATTTATATATATTGTTTAGATTTTTCTCTTTTATAGCACAGTCTGGTCAAGTGATGTCACATTTTTTTTTTTATTTTTATTGAAATATATTGGATATAGGGACACCTGGGTGGCTCAGCGGTATAGCGCCTGCCTTCGGCCCAGGGCGTGATTCTGGAGACCCAGGATCAAATCCCATATTGGGCTCCCTGCATGGAGCCTGCATCTCCCTCTGCCTGTGTCTCTGCTTCTCTCTCTGTGTCTCATGAATAAATAAATAAAATCTTAAAAAAAAGAAATATGTTGGATATATAATATTGTGTAAATTAAGGCATACAATGTGTTAGATACATATTATAATATGATTCAAAGTTCTAATACTAGTAGTTCATTACAATTTTTACAAAGACCCTCAAGGTTTTTGTTGTTTTTTATTAGCACATCAATATGAAAGTCCAGCATTTATTTGAGATGTGCACTTAAAATGTCCATGTTTGGGACACCTGGTTGGTTCAGTCAGTAGAAAACAAGACTCTTGATGCCGGGGTTTTGAGTTTGAGCCCCATGATGGGTATAGAGATTACTTAAAATTTTTAAAAATCTTTTTTAAAAAAATGCCGCGCTTTATATCCATGAATGAAGTCTCATTAAGTTGATGCACTTTACATTTTATAATGTATTTTATATGTGAATAAAGTCATGGTAAAAGCCTTTAATAAATGTAACATCTCTCACACTATATTTGATATTTGTTTTTCTGTTTTACACTAGATTATTAGATCCTTGATGGAAGAAATTATACCTTTTGTCATATATGACTTTGCCAGTTTTCAACCATTTTCTATTCACTGAAAATGGCAATGCCATATGATTAAAATTAATATACCCCTCTCCTCTATGCCCCATTCAATTTAAGGGACATAGTAGGTGCTCAATGAATATTTACTGAGTGAGTGAAAAAGCAAATGTCAATTTATACTATAAGAATTCTTAAAAAAAAAAAAGAATTCTTAAAAAAAAAGAATTCTAGAACCTACCTGAGTATGTGTTCTTACCCCTTTGTTTCCTTATTCTTATTCACTGAAGAAGACAAAAACAAAAACAAAAACAAAAACAAGCAAACAAAAAAAAACCAGAACTCTTGCTTGCTTGCCAGGTAAGACATGAAAGGAATGTCTACCTCTTCCACTGATACCACACACACGTACACACGCACACAAATGCACACACACAGAGCTCAGAATGTTTCACAGACACTTTGTCTAGATTATTTCCAGCCTGCACTCTAAGGCAGCATACAAGGCTGAGAAACTTGCATCTTACCCACTTACACATGCAAATTAAAAAAAAAAAAAAAAAAAGGAGAAATGGATACAAATGGATATAGAAGTTGATCCACAGAATAAATTCCTGGATCTTCTTCGTGGTTGAGGCTTTATGATTCGTTGTGATGTCTCTGACACAACCACCCTCTCAGAAATCTTGCTTCCAGAAACAGTAAAGTCTCATCTTTTTTTTTTTTTTTTTTTTTTTGTAGAACTTGTCCTCACTCCACTTCTTTGCCTTAACTGAATTCCAGCCTCTCCTTAGAAGCCCTCGCGGGGTGGGGGCTCAACCTTTCACCCTTCATTTCTACCAGGGGCTTCTTCCTAATATCCCACTGCCACTCCCAGAACCAAATCTCCATTGTTGTGTTCACCTTGTAGAACCCTCTGACTGACTGGAAACCCAACCCGTCCAACACCTTGGCATGAGCATTCCTTTCATCACACACGCTTGGTGAGCCCACGTCTTAGATAAATATAAATACCTGTCCTCTCTGTATCAGTACTCAAACAATGCTAGTGGGTGGGGTGGGGGGCAAGGGATACTCAGGAAATTGCTATTACATTAAATCATTGTTAGTGATCTCAGCTAGACACCTGGCACTGGCAGGTGGGCTTCTCATGCTCAGTGTCTCTCACTTTGATGCCAGATTTCCCTATCCAGGTGACCCTTCTCGTATCTGTAACCTCACCTTCACCTCAGAACCTTCTACCTTAACACCACCACACCTGCCAGCATGTTCTAGTCCTTCTTGTAATTTGCTTTTTCTTATCAGCAGACTTTCTCTCCTTCATGTGCCTGAAAGCTTCATGAGCTAATCTGACCTCACTTATTAGCACTCTCTCCATAGCATCCTTTCTTTTCACCACTTCCTCCACTCTCCCACTCTGATGATCCTTTGACCGAATCAGGACCTCCAATACAGTAATCCTATTGATGTTCTGTTGTCTCTGAAGCCTTAATGTGATTTCTTTCTTCTTTATGCAACTTAAATTCAAGGCCAATCTCCCCCCTCCCTTGCATATACATTGACTCCTTTACCCTCTTGCTACAGAGTATTTACTTGGTGACATTATAAACTTGATTAAATCAAAATGTTGGGTTTGTGTGTGTGTGTGTGTGTGTGTGTGTGTGTGTCCCTATAGCAGAAAGGGGCTAGAGAAAATTATAAAACCATATAGACTGCTCACGTTAAATTCCTGGCATGAATCACAAACGAACCTTTGTATTGCCCTCCGGTCGCAGTAGATTTACTTAGTCTATTCACTCCAGCGTAGCTCGATAATTACTTCCTCCTAGAGAAGTATTTTGCCATTTTTACCCCTGTTTTCTCAAACCATCTTTCTAAATTTATTCAGGATGGAACTACTTATCATCTCCACGTCTGTCATTCTGGATTAGGACAACATCATCTCTCATCTGGATACTGCTATAACCTCATGTCTCTTTCCAACTGGTAGTCTCTGAATATCTGTGTCCCCCCAAATTTGTATGGTGAAACCTAATGCCCAATGTTAGCAGGGGTAGGGCCTTTGGGAGGCAATGAGGGATCAGTACTCTTATTAAAGATGTCCAGTAGCCTTCTCTTGCCCCTTCTGGCATTAAAAAGGGGAATTAATTGGAAGTCTCCGACCCAGAAGAGAGCCCTCCCCAGAACCCACCATTCTGACACACTTCTTGGATTTCCAGCTCCAGAACTGTGATCAATCTATTTCTGCTGTTTATATGCCACCCATTCAATGGCATTTTTTTATAGTAGCCTGAACAGACTAAAACAGCAACTTTCTTCTCCGATGTACACAAATAACACAAATATAAAGATAAATCACACATATAAATCTGATAATGTCGTTCCCCTAAAACCATTTAGTGGTTCTCCATTTCAATAAGAATAAAACCCAAAGTCTTTCAATGACCTCCAAAACTCTACAAAATTGTGGACCTTCTTTATCTTTCTGACCTTTTATTTTCTGACCTCCTCTCAACTTTGTTCTCTCTGGTCCAGTCATACTAAGACCTCCCTAAGGACTTTTGCCATAATCAGTTTCTATGTTTGACATATTCTTCTCTCATATATTTTTTTTATTCTCTCAGATATATGAATGGCTTAAATCTTTCCACTTCTTTATATTGCCTTTCTGTTGAAGACTACACAATGACTTAATTTTAAATTGCAAACCCACTCTCAGCTTTCTTGATCCCTCTTATGTGTTTTTTTCCTCCTCCATAGCATTTTACTGCTTATAATGCACTGTTGCTTTACTCGTTTATTGTGTTTTTACTGATTTTACTTGTCTCTTTATCATTTCCACCAGTAGAATGAAACCTTGACCTTGTTTCTTAACTTTTATATCTGAAAGGCCAACAACAGACTCTGACACAATAACATTCAAATGTCTGATGACATAAAAAATAAAGTAATGACATTTATTCCTTCACCTTCACTCACAATTCCATTTGTCTTATCTCCTGTTGAGATTGTAGTAAACCTTGTGCTAAATCCTATTTCTGTCTTACCCTGTATCGTCTACCTCTCACTCTGTACTCAGATCCAATACCATTGACAATTCAAGTGTCCGTGATCTTAAAAAACAAAACAAACATGAAAAACAAAACAAACATGAAACAAACCTTCCCTCAACCCTAAGGCAACTTTATCATCAGTATTAGCTTTCTCTTATACTTTGGCATTGAAATTATGTAAAGGAATGTCAATAATCAATTTCATTTCCTTATCCTAGTTAAACCTCTACTTCCACTACTTCCGCTGAACTTCATTATGTTTCCTTGGAACCTTCTTTCCTGTCATGTCTACACTGTACGTTCTCTTGGGTTTCTTCTATCTCATTTCTATTCTGTTCAGAGGACGCTTTCCTATGCTGGATCATTAGTATTTGAGTCCTTCAAATATCTTGCCTGGATGCTTTTACATTGTTATCCCTCCCTTTCTCCCTAAACATCTTGTCCACTTCTATACCTTCAATTGTTACCAGGTGCCAACATCTTCTGAATTTCCATCTCCAGCCCAGGTCTCTATCTTGAAGTCTGGGATGGCTGTTTCCACATAAATGTACTGAGGACATATAAAGATGTTACAATAACTATTCATCTTCCCTCACAAATTTCTGCTTCATTCCCCATGTTTCTCATCATGGTGTACCATATTATGTTATGAATCATTTACTCTAACAGCCAATCAGTGAGAACTGTCAATTCTACATCTTTAATTATTTTGTAACATTATTCTGCTTTTATTCCCCAATCTTTATTCCCACCCTCTCCCTCTGTGATGACCAAGTCTTGACTGGATAATTTTCAGGCCTTTCTCACCTTACTATTCCAATTTCACAGATGAGCAAACTAAGGATGAGAAGGGTTAAGGAAACACATAAAAGGTCAGGTAATTATTGAGTGGTACAGCTAAGAATAATTATTATTGGCTCATGATTAGTATTTAATCAATAAATGAAAAGATGGATAACTTACAGAATGACTGCATAAAATTTCCCTTTTCTCAGATCACTAAATGTTTCTAGTAGTGAGTAAGACACACTTTTCATGACTTGGTCACTCTTTCCTTTGGATAGTTGTGGTCCCCTGCCTCCCACCCCGCAGCCACTGAAGTTACTCATTTTCTCAGGTAATATATTTTTGGCAATCCCTCGGCCAGTATGTGTTTTAATCTGAGAAGTAGACATTATAAGCAAAACTGGGACACTAGTTGCATTAAGTTGAAGAGTCCCCTTAATTAAAAGTAAGAGACTTTTTTCTTATGAATAAAGAAAAAGGCCTCTGGCCAAGGAAGCTAAAATACAGCCAGAATATACTGTCGTTTTGGAGGAAGAAATGACATTTATCTAATTAATTTTCCCAGCAAGCAGGGGCATGTTTTCCAACTCATCTGCCAGACAGGGTGGGTTTCTTTCTTTCTTTCTTTCTTTCTTTCTTTCTTTCTTTCTTTCTTTCTTTCTTTCTTTCTTTTTTCTTTTTCTCTTTTTTAATTTATTATAAAGGCACCATATATACTAGCAGAAAGGCTGCCCAGAAAGACCTCACTCAAAGTATAGTTAAGAATATTGGTGGGGGGACGCCTGGGTGGCTCAGCAGTTGAGTGTCTACCTTTGGCTCAAGACATGATCCCAGGGTCCTGGAATTGAGTCCCACATCAAGTTCCCTGCATGGAGCCTGCTTCTCCCTCTGCCTGTATCTCTGCACTCTCTCTCTCTCTCTCTTTCTTTCTCTCTCTGCGTCTCTTATGAATAAATAAATAAAATCTTACAAAAAAAAAAAAAGAAGAAGAAAGAACATTGGTGGGGCAGCTGGGTGGCTCAGTTGGTTAAGTGTCTGACTCTTGATTTCAGGTCAGGTCATGATCTCAGGTCAGCCAGGTCATGATCTCAGGGTCATGAGAACAGGCTCCACAATGGGCTCCATGCTCAGTGTGGAGTCTGCTTGAGATTCTCCCTCTCCCCACCCTTACTCAGGTTCTCTCTCTCTCTCTTCTCTCTCAAATATAAATATATCTTTAAAAAAAGAATACCAAATAGAAAGTACTAACACTTTCTGATGAATACACAGTAACTACTTTGTAATGTTGACTTTTATTGTTAATATTTTAATACTATTACCACCATTATTATTTTCTTTCAAAATTTGTCTTATAGTGATTGCACTTTTGCTTTGGATTCTGAAAACTAATGACACCTGATGAGATAAAACAACCTCTAAAGTTTTGATGGAACAAATATAAAGATGACAATCCATTTCAAATACCATTTCCCAAATACTAGAACAGTACAAGGAAATCTTTGTCTTCATATGTCCATTCTCTACATAAAATAATGAGAATTAGGGGTGCCTGAGTGGCTCTGTTGGTTGAGTGTCTGACTCTTGATTTTTGGTTTGGGTCATGATCTCAGTTTGTGGGATTGAGCCCTGCTTCAGACTCCATGTTCAATGCAGAATGTTCTTGGGATTCCCTTCCTTTGCCTCATCCTCAATTGCTACCCCTCACCCCATAAAATGAATGAATGAATGAATGAATAAATAAATAATAAATAATCTTTAAAAATTATGAGAAATATACTTTAATTTAATTTAAAAATTAAATCTGAATAAATTCAGATTAATTGAAATCAAATCTAATTAATTTAAAAATTATTAAACTGCCATACAAAATCAAAGGATTTTAGCATGAACAGCAGTGAAAAGTGAAAGTACTTTCTGTTTATACATTTCCAAATTTAGATAAATTTCTGATCACTGTGGCACAGACTGTTCTAGACAAAGGGGAGGTATTAGGTACATGTAATTTATATGCAATGTATGGTAGGCTGAATAATGACTTCTCAAAAATATCCAGGACTTAATTCCTGGAACATGTAACTATGTTACATTACACGGTGAAAGAGATGTGTTGATTTAAGTAAATTGAAGATCGTGGGATTGGAAATTATCCTGGTTATTTGGATGAACCAGATGCAATCACAAGGGTCCTAATAAGTGGAAGGCGGGAAGATCAGAGTCAGTAGAAGAAGATATGACAATTGAATCAAAAGGATGGAGAGATGCAAGGAAAGGTATCATGAGTCAAGGAACGAAGGTGATCTCTAGATGTAGGAAAAGCCAAGGAAACAGATCCTCCCATAGAGGCTCTAGAAGGAACAGTCCTGTCAGCACCTTGAATTTAGTCTGGTGAAACTGAGTTTGGATTTCTGACCTCTTGAACTATAGGATAATAAATCTGTGTGGTTTTAAGCCACTAAATTTGTGATAATTTGTTACAGCAGCAATAAAAAATACGAAGTGATCCCAGATGGCACAGTGAGTGCGGAAGTGAGATAGGAAAAATCGATATCATTATCAGTTAAATTACCGTTATATATATTGAGTGCTTGATTCTCTTGGTAAATCTGGGAGCAGTTAGAGTACATGCCTCTGAATTTTTCTACTCCCTGCCAAGGTATGAAAAAGCTGGGAGCTTTGTACATGAACTACAATAGATCAATCATCTATTGAAGACTGATTCTAAAATTAGTAATTTCCTAGACTGTCATGTGAACAAACAAAGCAGGTTTTAGTGGCCGGAGAAAGCCCATGGGTAAAGAACTTTGGGTAGCTGGTATCTGCAAGTCTACCTATTGTACACTGAAGCATAATTAAGAGGATGTGAGCAGGGCACTGATAGCATCTATGAAGATTTCTAATCTGTGTTTACTTATAGTGAGCCAATGAGCTAGACAAATTTAGGAATTCCTTATATATTTTGGTATTGTTTACACATACACATATATACTTACACATATATACATACACTGGACTTATCTCTGAAATATAAGGTTATGTGTCGTGGGAACTCCTCATGGATCTAACAAAGAACAAAAGTTCTGACTGGTGAAATAAAGCACACAAAAATAACCATAAAAACTAATTTTATGCCTTTTAGCTTTACAAAATATGAAAAGATTATTTTAAAAGGAAACCAAGTATGTCTATCCTTGTTTACTGTAAAAATTATAAGCTTCACACGGGAGGTGACTTTTTTTTAAACACATATAAAATTCTAAATATATGATCAGTGGCGTGTGAAACACGATTTGTTAAAAATCAGTGAATTACGCAGGTAGTATAAGAAGGCAACATTATAAGCTAGAAGTAAGCCACATGGTTGTTTTCAAAATGAATAACCTAAAGGGAAAAGTGAAATATTCATCCTTAGTAAAACTAAACACAATTTTATCAATCTACAATTAAAGCATTTAAAGATTAGCCAAACATAATGTGTACACTTTACCAAAATATAAACCTAAACTTGCAATATTTTAATATTAACCTTTTTCCAAAATGCTTCACACAAAAACTAAATTACCAGTTTCACAAATAATATTTTAAATGTTAAATTGACCTTGCTTGATGGTACATTATGTGTGTTACTAACACACCTATTTAATAAATACGGGTTTTGACCTCAAGTTGAACTGTTTATTGATCACCACTGATAGTTAAAACATATTTTTCAATACATAGTATACACCAGACACAACTTCAGGCACTGGAGATACAGAGCTTATATTACAGAGAAGACAGAGAGTAAAGGAATAATAAAGACATAAAATATAAAATGGTGATGAATTTAATAGAAAGATAAAGCCATGATAGTAGCTATAAATTTCTAGAGTCAGGAGGAGATACAACATTTTTAATTTTTAATTTTTTTTAGCATTTTTAAATGTTGTTTGGAGAAGCTTTTAAGTGAGTATACTTCAGTGTAAAATTTGAGATTGGACTGTTGCACATTTGATACTCGTTAGTGAACAAATGTCAGTGAAAGCCACAAACTGCAAGAAATCAACAAAGGAGTTGAGTGCAACTAGAACATGATGCTGGAAGACTGCACTCTGCGGCAACCCCTGGGTTATAGGTCAAGGGGAGGTAAAGGAATCGGCCAGGAGACGGAGCAACAGTGGTCACAGGAGAAGGATGAAAACCAACCAAGTGTAGTACTTTTAAAGGAAAAAGAAAATTCTCGAAGAGAATTCAGAGACCCCTTGTGTGAAATGCTATGAGATTTCTTACAAAGGATGAAGACTATCAAATGGATTTACCAGTGTGAAATTTAGGGTTCTCTTGAAAAGAGCTCTTTTATGGGACAGAGTAAAGGCACAGCTGTTTGGAGTGGGATTTATCAGAGCTCAAGGAAAGGAGCTGTACTTCAGTTCTTTTTTGGATATTTGTTACTGTAATTTCACACATAAGTCTCCCCTGCACTGGACACCACGCAATTCAGGCCTCATTTTGGAGACGAGTTCATCTGTTCCATCTGCCTCTTTTCTGAGGAATGAGCTATCATTTCGTATCTTTCTGATTTCTCGTATCTATTTGAAATTATGAGTTTCGGATTTCAGTGCTCTTTCTTATCTTTGGTGCTGGTTAAATTACTTTTGATTCAAGCAGGTATGGAGTTCCAGTTTTCCTTTTCTTCATGTCTCTATGTATGTGTCTGCCAGAACAGAGGTGTATTTACCTGCTAAAACTTCTATATTTTAATTTTCTTTTTCGCATTATTTTTGATTGAGAGCTGTTTTTTTTATTCATCTTTATGTACATTTGATTTTCCTAAAACAATAGGCAATTTGAAGTGGGGGAAAGTGTAGAAATTTGGGATATTTAATTTGGTTCTGTTTGTGTATGTTCCAGTTCCATTTCTGTGTACATTTCATTAAAATATGGCCTCAGTTTGGTAGTTTTCTTCAGAATCTTTGATATTATCATCTTTTAGTAGGACTCATGCTTTACTACCAAAGACTCAAACTGCCGGTCAGAGATTTACAACTCCCCACATACATAAAAATTAAAGTTTGCACTGTTCTCTGCCCAGTTGGTAGAATAGAACATAAAATGTGGATGGTTTGATTTTATTGTTTTCTGTTTTGATTTGTATGTGTTCTTTTATTTTTTTCAGTTTATTTATTTTTTGAGAGTGTGTAGACAAAAGTGTCAACTTCCATAATCCCAAGAGAAGTTAAAACTCTCTCTTGATGTAGTACTATTATTCTTTCTTCCTATCACATATTAATACAGACAAAAACTTCACTGAATAAAGCCTCACTGGAATTATTTTGACTTCTTAATGATTAAATTCAACTTCAAATTAAGAAAAAAAAAAACTTGGGATCACGATTCCAATTACAGTCTGTGAATCTAAAAGATTCAAGGAAAGGAAAAGTAACACACTAATAGATAAATTTAATGTCTATGTATAAATGCAAAAAAAAAAGTGACTCCTATTTTGTTCAGAAAAATGAGGATTATTAAGAAAACCAATACATCTAGGTTATATTAAAGACTTCTACAAAGAAATCAAGTTAACTTTTACTATTAATAAATTTCCATGCTCTCCACAAGTATAATAATTATACATCTGAATGAATAATGGGGTGGGGGGTCAATAGGAAATTTTCATTTCTGGAAATCACCTGAAGATAATGTTTTGTTTGTGTCTATGTAAGACATGAATGAGATATTTCTTGACAAAGAAGAAATGAGCTGTTTGACCTTTTAATATTTCTTCCCACCATAACATCAGTTTCTATGATCCAGCTGTGTTTCTCACCTACTACCTTGCCACCTTTATTCTTTTTGGTATAATTCCCCTTCCCTGTTTCTATGGTGACAGGAGAAAGTTACCACTTGGTGCTCCTCATACCCTCCTGTGCAATACTTTTGCTTAAAATATAAATAAATAAATAAAGGCCCGGGAAGATGGGAAGGACTATAGAAGTTTTGAGCAGCTGGAAATACAAGAGCAAAATTTCCTGCAAATGTTCATGGCTTCAATTTCATACTTAATTTATCTATATGACTCAACAAAATCACTTAACCACACAAAAATACTTAACATTTGAAATTGGAAAATTACTGCACTAATATCATTAGTAAGAACTATCATCAGCAACATAGAAAACACTCAAATATCTCTAATCCAGAAAATTTTAATTACCTAGCCATGATAAAAGTAACAAAATCATTTTCCCAGCTGCTTTTCTATTGCTTTTAAAATAAGCCCTTGAGTACAATGATAAGTTAAATGCTACTTTTGTATTCATGAAAAAGGAAGCAGTCTGAAAAGAGTGCAGCTGCCTCAATACTTTCAAGAAAACCTTTTATCTTTTGCAGAATCTCACACACACACACAAATTTGAAGAGGTTAAGAACAATTTTCATCCTGTTTTACGTTCTACTAAAACACTTTGGTGTATCAATTGATAATAGATAAATTGACAGATGGAAATAAACTTTTGAATAAAAGATTACTTTCTGATGACTATATAATTTTATTTTTTGACATTCTTGCGACAGTCGAAAGACAGTAGATATTTTTATTCTTATTCTTAGTATAATGAGATGCTGTGAATGTAATATTTTAAAAGCCTTATCAAAGTTGCACTAGCATTTTCATTGCACTCAACTAAAAACAACCAATTATGTGCCAAGGCGTTCCTTTTTTTAAAGATTTTATTTACTCATGAGAGAGGAAAAGAGAGTGAGTGGGAGGGAGACTAAGAGAGAATTTGAAGCCAATTCCACCCTGAGCTCAGAGCCCGATGTGGAACTCAATCCATGACTTGAGTTGAAACCAAGAGTCTGATGCCTAACCAACCGAGCCACCCAGCTGCCCTTGTGTCAAGGTTTATTTATTTGTGTGTGTGTGTCAGGGTTTAAAACAATAAATAAATATTGCTGATACTGTTGCTAAGTCTATGGAAATATCTCAACTTTGAGATATGAACTTAGGGTGCAGTAACAGTATATTTTAAGTATCGTGCTTTCTGTGATACTTTGTCTAGTGTTTTTGAAAACTTTCCATTTTTTTTAAAACTTTCTTCATCAGTAGTCAGCCATTCTCCTGAAATGTATACATTTTTTTTCTTAAATGATAGCACTGTATTTTTAATCTCTAGTAGAGTTCTTTTAAAACCAGAATTTGGGATCCCTGGGTGGCGCAGCGGTTTGGCGCCTGCCTTTGGCCCAGGGCGCGATCCTGGAGACCCGGGATCGAATCCCACGTCGGGCTCCCGGTGCATGGAGCCTGCTTCTCCCTCTGCCTGTGTCTCTGCCTCTCTCTCTCTCTCTCTCTGTGACTATCATAAATAAATAAAAATTTAAATAAAAAAAAATAATAAAAATAAAATCGGAATTTATGAAAATGACTCATTCAAAGCTCTACCACAGGACTTTAATCCCCACGATGAAGACCCTATTTTATTCTTTTTTATATCCTTATTATCTAACGCAGTAATGGCACAAATAATAGTGGGAAGTGTGTTGCATGAATGAATGAATTTACTGATTTATATTAGGTAAACCATTTATGTTCCAGTCAGGCACCAAATCTTCCACTTATGACATGACCCCATCTGTTCTCTCCTGCTTATTCAGGACATTACTCAAATAATTGTCTTATTTGTCTCTCGTACCTCTTGTGTCACTTTACTTCTCTCTACTAGATTATTTCCATTGGCATCAAACTGGCTATAATATTTCTCACCTTTAAAAAGTCCACCCTTAACCATACATGTTCGCCAGCTATCACTATATATTTGCTCTTTTCTACAACAAATCTCTTAGAAATAATTGCCTAAATTTGTCTCTAATTACTTTTCTCCTTATTGTGGTTTGAATCCTACATACTGAGCATTCATGTTCATGTCAAGGGCATCAGTAATATGTATTTTGTTAAGTGTTCACATTTTTGTCTTTATCTTTCTGGCCTTGTTAGGTGCATTTGAGGTTGTTGATATTCTCCTCCTTAACACACTTTCTCCACTTAGTTTCTCTTTCTACTTCATTAGTTACTCCTTCCTAGTCTCCTCTGCCTTCTTAATTTAGACAAATCCGGAGCTTTTGTTTGAAAAGCTTTTAATATTTTGCCTGTGTGTATGTATGCATGTTATCTCAAGTAGTGCCATGCTTTAAATATCACTCATATGGCAACATTTCAAAAATTTGTAAATCCAAGGCAGACTTCACCTTTGACCTCCAGACATATATCCTAAAGCTTCTTAGAAATGTTCCTTCCATTATCTAATAAACATCTCACACTTAACAACTTCAAAAACTCTGAATTAATGTCTCCATTCAGCAGCTTCATGGGTAAAGAATGTTATTCTTTAAATTTCTCGGGACACAATGCTTGAAGTTACCCTATCTTATTCTCTTCTTTTCTACTCTTTCTCCCAAATGCCATACCATACGATCAGTAAGTCCTGTTGACTCTATTTTCAAAATATATCGAGTGTCCAATCATTTCTTGCATCCCAATCCAGGCCACCACTGTATCTTACCTAGATTGTTGCAGTGTGCCTCAGTGTTCTCCTTGATTTGCCGTCATCCCTGTCCAGGATACCCTCAATTCATCAGTCAAAATGACCCTTGAAAATTGAATCATATCAGATGAATTTGTTTGAAACTGTCTCCTGGCTCCCTCTGCCTTTCCCTCAGAGTTCAGCCTTTCTTTCCCTATACTGCACTGCAATGCCCTGATTTTTTCCTGTCTCTCAGAATGCCCTCTATGTGTTCATTTTCTGACCTTCTATCTTATTATTTCCCTCCTCTCAGTCCATTCAAATCACTCTGCTTTGGCTGCCAATTCTCGATCATACCAAGCATGTGCTTAACCCATGTACCTTTATCCTATTTGCAGTTTCTCTGAATAAAACTTTCCCCCAGATATGGTGCAGAGAACAATTTCTTCAGCTCCCTGATCAAATATTACCACATAAATGAGACTATTCTCAAACATACTATGTATGTCTCACCTTCTCCCTCATTAGCCTGTCCTATCCCATCTCCTTCCTATAGCTTTTCTTCAAAGTGCTGATTATAATCTTTCACAGCAAACATCTACTTCACTATCATTGTCCCTTGGATTAGTTTAGCTGAACAGATACAAAGAAAAAAAATTTTCCCACCATACTCTTTTGACAAGATCTGATTCTACCTGAATTAGTTTATTATTATATTTTATTGATTTCCCCCGATATTCAGTTGTAGCTAAAATTACTTACCTTTAAAACATTTCCTTATTTTCTACATTTCTAGATACTAAAAATAAACTTATTTTTTTTCTACCGTCATTGTATTTTCCTTTGAAACTGTGGTCAATTTATCGTTTCTCTTATGGTATTAAGTTAATTAATTTTCTTAGGGATTCAAATTTGAAAGACTGCATAATAATGGTTTCTTTAATTACTTATGTTGCTTTTTTGAGTTTTATTTGAAACATATAAAAGATACCATACTTGAGAACACTATTTTATTTAAGTAGCCTCTAATCATTCTTGTTCATTTTAAAGACTTTTTCAGGGTATACATTAAAAAGAATTACATACTCATGTGTATGCACAAACATACAAATACACACACAAGTTAGTTTTTATGAAAGTACTTTCTTATCATGCAATATTTCTTAAATTTCTTCTACCATGGAGTTTTAAATTTCCATATAGATTCACAGCTTAATAAAATTGTTCCTGATGACTATATTTAATTAATTTCTACTAAAGCCACCCACCATTATTTACTGATGTATTTTTAAAATATATTTCCACATGTAAATTATTTGATCACCCAGTAAGTGGTGTAAGAGAACAGATACATCAAAAAGCCTAATAAAATAATATGTGGGGAAAAATAAAAATATATAAAATTAAAAATATGACCATACTTTTTGGTTAAAAATAGATATAATAATTTATTACATGCAGTCAACAGCAATTTAGACAATGGCTAGCCATATAATGTCAGTCAATGACATAAAGATGTCTAAAGGGAAAAATCTGAGTAGCTTTCACTGGTACAAAAGTATGAGAAAAAGAAATATATGAATGTTAAATTTCTTCATTATATTTTACAATGTGCTTTAAAAATATGTTTTATCAATACAATCATTGTAGCCTTCATTTAAGTCTATACTAAGTCAAAATAGTGGCTCTATACAGAATAAAACAACTTTGAATTTAACTCAGGTAAATGCTGGTCTTTATTCATCATGCATTAATTCCTTAATATGACACTGTATTTCCATAGATGAAGTGCAGGGCTCTTTCCAAATAGAGACCACATGTTTGTGGAATGTCCATGCCATATTTCTGTGCCACAGGTAATAATTACAACAGCATTTATCAAAGGGGTTGTCTGCAAAAAAGCCATGTGCGCCTTCTCCTCTCCAATTGTTAGAAATGGAAGGAGACTAGAAAATTAAAAATAAAATTTCAAGGATGAAGGGGGAGAACAAAATATTAATCAGTTTCCAGCTGAGTTAGTGTAACCAACCACCAAGTCTTACTTTGATGTAAGCAAAGAGCCTATCCTTGGGGAGAAAAGAAAGTACATAAAGGGAGCATTTTAAAAGTCTCTCATCCTCTTTGTAATATTTGTTTCTTTAAATTATCCATTCTTCTTGGTATTAGAACTTAAAGGCTTCCAACTAGGCTTTGAAACTGATAGGCTCCTGAAGTTGTTAGGCTGAAGTGAAAAAGTTGCCATCTTTATTAAAGCATTTTTTTAAATTATTAAAAACAACTGGCTCTGGTCCTCTATAAGCAAATATATTTTGTTTCTTTATCTAAAGCATTTGTTCAGCTAAAATATTATACTTAAGTAAAACTCTGGTCTTTTCACGTAAAAAGTTTAAGTCAATGCCCAATTTCAAGATGTTTTCTAATATTTCATAAGTGCAGATTGTTGGATTAGATAAACAAAGCATTCAATTTGACAGTCCTGTTTCCCAATTTACAGTGAAGTAACTTTTCTTTTTGCTTAAAAAATGATACATTTTAAAAATCGTTGACTTTTGAAATTTGATTTACCAATAAAATAATTCTGCAAAACACTTTTAGCTGATTCTAATTTTTATGTTTAATAAATTATATGTATAACCTTTATTATAGTTATGACGAACACAAATGAAATCAGTGATAGATACCTAGTGCTTAATCTGCCCTAATTACTATCTTATATTACCTCTATTGTATGTTTGCATTTTGACACCTAAAACCATATGTATGCACACACACACACACACACACACACACTTTATCCTATAATTGAAACTAATCTAATTATACTATCTGATTTAAGTAGATGAATTTGCTAGCAATTAGACTTTGAGAGTTCAATTATAAGTGTATAAAATATTCATTCCAATTTCTATCGGATATTGGCAAAGTCCTCTTATTTGAATGGTGCTACTGTTCTAAAGAGGGGAAGTGGCAGCCAGGGAACTGCCTTTTAAGAAGGTAAGCACTCTGTTTCCCAACATCTCTGTGGCTTGACGAATGGGGCTAGATGAGCACTGGAATTAAAAGAACGGAAATGGTCATGTATACACAACTCAGACTTTGGACATTTATTAACTCCTTTGTCAATCTATGAAATAAAAAAAAATATTTTTAATTTATTTTAAATTGTACAAAATTTGCTTCCAGTTTCTTTTTATACAGCAAAATAATTTTTCAGTAAGTTAATCCAGATTTCTAATAGAATATTTTATCCTGTTTACAAATTTTATAAAATCCAATATATGTTGGCTTTTCCTTTTATTTTCTCAGTTTATATAAGATTTTATACAAATCGTACTCTTAAGTGTCAGTCTTATAGTAAAAAGAAAAGTGAAATTGCTCCATGTCTCTGATTGATTCCAATTTGTCACCTCAGACATATCGCATGATGTGACTAAACCTTAATTACTTCAGCTGGTATGTAGGAATATCAATACCTACCTGTATAAAAACTAAATATCAGACAGAAAACAGGATCAGACCTTTAAAGGGAGGACAAACTGATGGTTGCCAGAGGACAAGGATGAGCAGAACAGGTGAAGGGGAGAGAGAGATACTGGCTTCCAGTCATGAATAAGTCAGAGGAATAAAAGCCACAGCATAAGGAATACAGTCACTGATACTATAATAGCAATGTAACAGGACAGATGGCAGCTACACTTGTGGTGAACATAGCATAATATATAAACTTGTCAAATTATTAAGTAGTACATCTGAAATTAATATTACATTGTGTGTCAACTCTTCTCAAATAAAAATATAAAAATGAAAAAGATGAAATATGTCATAACATATTAAGACTTAAAAAATATTTTCTAAGTCACAATCAATTGTGTTCCTTGAAAAACAGTGGAACTAGTAAATTTAAACTTTCATTTCCAAAGCCTAGTACAAGACTCTCCATGCCTTTCCAGCACGTCATCATTATTGAAATACCTATGACAACTTTGTGAAATAACTATGTTTGTTTGCAATTTTATTATTTCTATCAAATAATACAAAAGACAAGGGAAGAGGAATCTTACTATCTTAAATAAAGAAGTGCTAGATATTTATCACAATGGCCTGTCCTTTCTCCCTCTGTGGAGGTAAGAAATGAAGTCAGGGTTTAAGGATTCTCAAGTAGGCATCATGGAATTTGGCTCTAAAAAGCACACATGGGTCCTGAATCATTACATATTTGGAACAAAAAAGACAAACATGTTAAGCAGAAGGTTACAGGTAATATTTTAATATTTTAAAATATTGTCTCAATTTGAAAATAAGAGGGATAGCAAAGTTGAGTTGCCTCTTTAAAGGTCTCTTCATATCAAGAAACTTTCATATTTAACTCATTGAAAGACACTGGTATTACTTACAAAATTTTACATACTATCAGACGCTGAGGCTTCTTTTGGATATCTCATGAAATAATATATGTGAGAATATCTAAGTTTTGCTTGACACACTGAAGACACTGAAACATTAGTTTTTGTCTGCACTATGTACTTTTTTGTACATTCAAGCAGTATTATTATGTTTTTTTATTTTAAAATATATGTCACTATTTTATTCAAAAATTAGAAAACACCTGACTGGTTTGAGCCAATCATTTCATTATTTCATTTCATTTCATTATTTCATTTCATTTCATTTCATTTCATTTCATTTCATTTCATTATTTCATTTCATTCCATTTCATTTCATTATTTCATTTCAAAATAAATAAATAAATAAATAAATAAAATTTAAAAATAAAATAAAACAGTAAAGCCATGAAATCTAAGTAATTAATCGGGAGGTAATAATTGGGAGAATTCTGAGTTAGAACAATTCAGTTTTTTCCCCAAATTTTCAGACTGTGCTCTTCAAGTTTTTAGCCTTTGTTCTTTACCTTGATTTGTCAACTCCATGATGGCAGGAATTCTTTCTCTATCTGGATTTCTCATAGTGTCTGTAACACCTGCCAACACATGTGTCCATTTGACATTTTCTATTAAGTTTTAAACTAATGAAGTATACCTTAGTAAAAAAAAAAAAAAAAAAAAAAAAAGAGGTATACCTTAGTACTAAGATTGTGATGTTGGAATACTGAGGGCATAGAAGAATAGAGCTCTCCTCAGGAATAGAGGGTGTGGTGGAAACCAGGGCATCATGCCAGTTTGAAAAGAATAGTATTTCTAGCCTAACATAGTGACGTTATATGTATTACTGAAAAATATGGGCATTTCTCTTAAGCTTCTTTAGTAAATAGAATTGTCTCTGTAAATAACACACCCAGAATTATTCACATAATACTCTTTTATAAAACAGTAAACAAATAAGCAAAGGCAAATATAGTAAGGTTTTCATTAGAACGCTCGCTTGATCCCATTTATAATCTTCCCTGTTTTTAAGCCCTCAACATGTGGGCCGCCTTATTGATTTTCTTATAATAGAAAATATTTAATTAAAGTCATGATCAAGAAAAATGGGATTCATGCCTGCGCACCTATAATAGCATCTGTACAATCATTATTTTATATCCACTGAACATTAAAAATGTTGACTTAAATCACTTTACTGGTAAAATTTCTGGTAAACACCAATATTCATCTTGCCTTAAATATTTAAAGCAAATGCAAATTATTTCATTCTTTGAGGTTGAAAACTTTCATAAAATTCTTGTAATGGCTCTGTTGGTTGGAATAAAGTTATTTTCTAAATATTCAACTCTTAGAGGACAATGGAGATTTCCAAAGAAATAGATGCCAATATTCTGATTCAAATTGGTGGGTAAATAGCTTCTGCTTTGAAAACCATGCCTAAGTGATTAGGGGAAAATGGTACTTTGTATTCTTGGCTCTCTGTGATCCTCTCAAGTGAACATATGGAAATGAATATGGGATTAAATCAAATACTGAATGCACTAACTGTCCTCTACCTCAGTTTTTCCCTTTCAATTTACTTTTTTTCTTTTAACCCAGATCAAATCTCTCCATATGTTGGTTCCTATTTAGAACAGCAACAATTTTCCTAAGATTGCGCTTTTATGTTACAATAAAAACCCTGGGGTAAATGTCATTAACTGTAGTTCTGGCCATTAGTCTCAGCCCATCATTATACAATCGACTTTCCATAGAATTTTCTCTGTATGTGTAATTCTGACTAATTCAATTCTCATTTTGGATAACTTTTCAGAATCCTTTAAGTGTAATGATTTACATTTAGCAATATAACTGACAAGGGGAAATTTGAAGTAGTGATGCCTAAATTTAATTTCCTACTTTTATCTTTTAAAAAAATAGTGACACAAAAGAATTTATAGTTGAATAAGAGTTACAATTTTGTTTAAAGTACAGAAGTCTATGGGAAGAAAGTAAATACAAACAGGGAACATGAACAGGGACAAGAAAAGGAAAATATAGTTAACTTTGATTATTATATATTTATATAAATAGATCTACAACATTGAAATAAAGTTAGCAATTCTGAAAGTACTATGTGGATAAGTTGGCTGCTTTAATGTAGATAGATTATATATGCTTTTATCTGTTATTCATGGTTCTTTTAAAATATATTGAACTTTGAAAACAAACATTTAAAACGTATATGTTCATTACTTCGGAAAATATTTGCTGCTAGTGTGTCTTTAAAAAAAACAAATGACTTCTTATAAATTTAAGTTCTTCCATAGGTGGACCCAGATTTCAGGGTACTTCCACAAAAATCATTTCTATCTAAGCCTTAAGTCTTGTAAATATCAGGTCCCAGGAGCATAAAATAAAGTATAATCTATTGAAATATCAGACCCAGAGCACTAACTAGAAAAGTTTTATGGAATTTGTTGCTCAAACAAAGGCACATACTAACATAAATATCAAGCAAACTATCAAACACTCATGAAATACTGATAGTAAACAAAATGGATGAACTTATTTGGCGAGAAATGACAGCTTCTTTAACTGAATAAATAAATTATTCTTGAAAGTTCACTCATTGGCTAAAGGGGTGAGGAGTTTATCCCATTCTTGTTAACCCATTCATATAGGCCAAGTTGAGTACTGGGCCCTTAACAAATAAACTCTGGCCTACACTTGGGTGCAGAAGCAAAAGGTAAAATGTGAACACACGCCTGCCTCTTTTATTCTTGATTTCTTGCTCCAAAGGCAAGAATAGTCCCCAGAACTGTAGCATTCCTTAGATCTGAGGCCTGTGGAAAACAATGATATGTTAACAATGTTAGGTTAATGGCATGTCTTGGAGAACAACTTTTCTGCTTCTGGAACTCACTTTCACTAGTTTGCTCTGTGTTGGTTGAGTTAGATTGATTTTTACCATCAAAATCTACATGTTGACCCCATAGCTGCTCCAATTCTTGACCTGAGCTCATCCTCCTCTTGTCTGTCACAGAAAGGCAGTGCCCCCACTGGTTCGTATCCCCTGATGTTATTACCTCATCTCTGGCTTGTTTAGCCTAAAAAGACATTCAGAGAAGCAGATAGTTTGCATCTGTACATCTAGGTAAACTAACTTTTTGTTCAATTTTTTTTTTTTTTTTTTTTTTAGCAATGCTTGGAGATAAATTAGGTAATTCTTAAATATCAAAATATTTTTATAAGAAGGAAATTCCTCTTTTTTTAAAGATTTTATTTTTTAAATTAATTTATTTAACAAAGAAAGACAGAAAGCCCAAGCAAGGGTGGTGGGAGAGGGAGAAGTAGACTCCCCAGTAAGCAGGGAGCCGGATGCAAGGCTCATTCCCAGAATCCTGTGTTCAAGACCTGAGCCAAAGGCAGACACCCAAGCAATCCATATAACTAGGAAGTTATGCTTAGTATAAAATTAACTTTAACCATAAAAATCCATTGCCAATGCAGAGAGCATCCCATTAATATATGGGTATCCTCCACTTTTTGAAAGCCCGTGTTAGACCACTTTGCTTTTATGAACGGTCTACTAATGTAATTAGTACCTGTTTTCACCAGCTGAAAGAAATCCAAAGGGAATTTTCACTTTAATGAGAAAAGGTGAAAAGCAAAAATAGTGTTCAGTGTTTGTTTTGCAGTGAGCCACTAGAGAGGCAATGTGTACCTCAAGCAGCAGAGCAGCCCTGGCCAGCTCCTTCCCTGGGACTCTGCTGGGTATCTCCCATCAAGTGGCCATAGCTTTGAACTGTGTCTGTGAGCATCTGTGCTTCATCCAGATATATTTTGTGCATCCATTGGCAATTGGAAAGAGGTATGGTAGGGTTATCAGACAAGCCTACGGGAAGTTATTTTTTGAGTCTTCTCAGACTCAAAAAGTCTGGGAACACTCAAAAAATGTTTCCATACGAATCAACGGTAGCTGCTTCTTCACTTTATACTATTTCAGCTTCCATAAGGTTTTGCAGGACTGCCATAATTGCAGATAGTTGGGAAAACCTCTATTTTGTGTGTTTTCATTTCCAAATTGAAATAATAATAAACATTGTTTTATGAGAATTCATCTGTGCCTCCAGTGACAATTGCATACTTTTCCTCACCTCACCTAAAGTGAGATCACCAGAAACAGAATTTGAAGGGTTTTCCTATTTAAATAAGATAAGTGTACTTTGAAAAACAGATGAAAATATCACTTCTTAATAACTAGATAAGGGACACTCTCCTAGAGAAGATATGTAGCCCCTTATGTCATAGGCACCTAAGGTTTTCAGGTTATGAGGCATGTTCTGAGAAAAAAATGTAAGGAAAATAAGAAACACAAGAATAAAACATTACTTCTAAAGGATCCACTTGACTGGAAACCTAGACTTATTGAGTTGAATACTTCCTCTGCGGTTTACCAAGTATATTTTTCAGAATTCTAAATTACTTCCACTCTCATTATATGATGAGACTAGCTTGTCAGAGAACCATTTTTTTTTTTTGAGAACCATTTTAAAGACAAATAATAGAATAATAGAATAGATGCATTTTGTCTTATGGCAAGTTTTTCTTTTCTGATCAATAAATAATTATAAACCCCTCATCATGTCTCTCTCTCTCTCTCTCTTTAACCTTTATCATGCTCCTATAGAAGCCATTAACACTACTGAATATTTTTGAATCACAAGAGCCTTCAGGAATTCTTGCTACGTTTCCCAGAATACATTCCAGAATATTTGCTCTGCAAAATATTCTAAGGAAAAATAACGATGGTGGTGGTAGAGGAGTTATATGATCACATATGTTTGGGAAAACTGCAAGTTATGTCTAACTCTTGACAATTTATAAAACATATTAGTATACTAAAACCAAAAATTTGTGTAGAAGAGAGTGCCAAACACTTAAAGTGTTTAGCAAAATATTTTTCAAATTTATCTGCCCACAAAACAACCTGCTAGCACGCTTATCTACCCCAAGTGTATTTTTTATTGGAGTTTGATATGCCAACATATAGCATATCACCCAGCACTCATTCCTTCAAGTGCCCCCCTCAGTGCCTGTCACCCAGTCACCCCCACCCCCCGCCCACCTCACCTTCCACCACCCCTTGTTCATTTCCCAGAGTTAGGAGTCTTTCATGGTCTGTCACCCTCTCTGATATTTCCCACTCATTTTCTCTCCTTTCCCCTCTTCACTATTTTTTAGATTCCCTAAATGAATGATACCATATAATGTTTGTGCTTCTCCGATTGACTTACTTCACTCAGCCTAATACCCTCCAGTTCCATCCACGTTGAAGCAAATGGTGGGTATTTGTCGTTTCTAATGGCTGAGAAACGACATTTCCATTGTATACATAAACCACATCTTCTTTATCCATTCATCTTTCGATGGACACTGAGGCTCCTTCCACAGTTTGGCTATTGTGGACATTGCTGCTAGAAACATCGGGGTGCAGGTGTCCCGGCGTTTCACTGCATCTGTATCTTTGGGGTAAATCCCCAGCAGGGCAATTACTAGGTCATAGGGCAGGTCTATTTTTAACTCTTTGAGGAACCTCCACACAGTTTTCCAGAGTGGCTGCAGCAGGTCACATTCCCACCAACAGTGGAAGAGGGTTCCCCTTTCTCCACATCCTCTCCAACATTTATGGTTTCCTGTCTTGTTAATTTTCCCCATTCTCACTGGTGTGAGGTGGTATCTCATTGTGGTTTTGATTTGTATTTCCCTGATGGCCAGTGATGTAGAGCAGTTTCTCATGTAGCTTGTTGGCCACGTCCGTGTCTTCTTTGGTGAAATTTCTGTTCATGTCTTTTGCCCATTTCATGATTGGATTGTTTGTTTCTTAGCTCTTGAGTTTAAGAAGTTCTTTATAGATCTTGGAAACTAGCCCTTTATCTGATATGTCATTTGCAAATATCTTCTCCCCTTCTGTAGTTTGTCTTTTAGTTTTGTTGACTGTTTCTTTTGCTGTGCAGAAGCTTTTTATCTTGATGAAATCCCAATAATTCATTTTTGCTTTTGCTTCCCTTGCCTTCATGGATATATCTTGCAAGAGGTTGCTGTGGCCCAGTTCAAAAGGGGTGCTGCCTGTGTTCTCCTCTAGGATTTTGATGGATTCTTGTCTCACATTTAGATCTTTCATCCATTTTGAGTTTATCTTTGTGTATGGTGTGAGAGAATGGTCTAGTTTCATTCTTCTGCATGTGGCTGTCCAATTTTCCCAACACATTTACTGAATAGATTGTCCTTTTTCCAGTGGATACCTGCTTTGTCAAATATTAGTTGACCATGGAGTTGAGGGCACATTTCTGGGTTCTCTATTCTGTTCCATTAATCTATGTGTCTGTTTTTGTGCCAGTACCACACTGTCTTGATGACCACAGCTTTGTAGTCCAACCTGAAATCTGGCATTGTGATGCCCCGGCTCTGGTTTTCTTTTTCAATATTCCCCTGGCTATTCGGGGTCTTTTCCAATTCCATACAAATCTTAAGGTCATTTGTTCCAACTCTCTGAAGAAAGTCCAAGGTATTTTGATAGGGTTTGCACTGAATGTGTAGATTGCCCTGGGTAGCATAGACATTTTCACAATATTAATTCTTCCAATCCATGAGCATGGAATATTTTTCCAGCTTTTTGTGTCCTCCTCAATTTCTAGCCAGAGTTAGCTACTCATTGGATCACAACTTCAGTCAGGTCATGTAGAAGTTATAGAGTGCCTGCCACTATAAGTGTCAAAAAAAAAAAAAAAAAGGCTGTGAATAATTTAGCTTAAAAAATAAATTAGTAAAGTAGATTTTAGGTTTTTCCCTCAACTCAACTCATACGTTTTCATTTCTATATTATATCTCAAGTTAAAGAGACAGGAATGAGGTTAAATCTGACATAAATTAATCAGTCTTCCAACCACCTCCATGGCAGAGAGTCATATCAGCCCTGTGTGCGGTTGAAAAGACAAAATTGAGAACCTCTGGTTTCAACACCTAACTTAATGATCTGAAAATAAGCCATATTCCATATACAGACATTTGTATACTTTTAGTATTTGTAAACTTTTAGAAATATGTATGACATATGAACATTATTGTTGGCAATTATAAAAACCACAAGAAAATTTGATAGCTTCTGGGAAGACATAGAAGGCAAAGGCATAAGTGATAATCTTCCTCTCAGAAAACTTTAACCAGGGATCCCTGGGTGGCACAGCGGTTTGGCACCTGCCTTTGGCCCAGGGCGCGATCCTGAAGACCTGGGATTGAATCCCACATCGAGCTGCCAGTGCATGGAGCCTGCTTCTCCCTCTGTCTATGTCTCTGCCTCTCTCTCTCTCTGTATGACTATCATAAATAAATTAAAAAATTAAAAAAAGAAAAAGAAAACTTTAACCAGAATGACCTCCTACTACTTAAGGAAATACTAATGAAATTTTACCTGATATTTACAATTAATTTGAGGTGTTGCTGAACTTTGAATTTTCCATAGTGTTTTCTGAAGTTTCCAAGTAGTCAATATTAAGTTTACAATTAATTAAGAACTCTTGGAGTTCTTCTTCAAATTTATTTCTCAAAATACTAATTTCCATTTTGCTTTTAGTTAATGTCTATGCTAGTCTGAATTTCAGTTAGTACAAATCTGATTTAAAATCAGTGTTTTACTTGTTTTAACAGTAAAGTAGAATTTTTTTTTGCACTTTGAAATTTATTGATTTTTTTTTTTGTGGTAAAGTGATACTACGTGGGCTCTTATTAAACACACACATGCACACACACCCTGAACCCATATATAAACAGAAATTCATTTATTTTGTGTGCGTGTGTGTATATGAAATATGCATACAATCATGTACGTGTTTGTTCGTATAGATGTGGATACTCTCTTTTCCTGGCTCTTTGTCTATATATAATATTGTAAACTAGAACCAGGATACTTAAATGGCAGTGAGCTTTGCTAAGTCTAATTTAATAACCAAACTCTGATCTTTAGTTTAGTAATCACATTTGTATGTTAAGAGTTAGAAGCAGTGTAAAGCTTAGATACCCTCAAGGCTAAAATATATGGTTAAAACATTTGGTAATGACAAAAATCCTTCTGGGTATTTTATGCTACTAATCACCAAAAAGATATAACTGAAATAACTGTACTGCTTTAAAAATATATTGATCATTTCCTGTATTCGACACAAGAACTCTAAAAAGTCTTTAAAATTCATATGAAGGGGACTTTGATAATTATAAAATATTTGACATACTTGAAAAAATGTACATTCATCTTTCTTTTAAGATATTATCTATCTCTAAGATTATGCCGTGAGCAAAAAAATAGGAGCTTTAAGAAACATATTTCACTATTTTGAGTATGTAAGACATCTTCATTTGCATATAGATCATATTTAGACTAGAAGGTCATTTGTTCATAGTCTCATTTTAGATCTCAATTAATTTAAATTTCGTTAAGATTACTTGAATATCTTACAATGCCTATGAGAATGAACAGTATTTAAATATGATATAAGGGGGCACCAGGGTGACTCAGTGGTTGAACGTCTGCCTTTGGCTCAGGTCATGATCCCGGGATCCTCCGATAGAGTCCTGCATCAGGCTCCCCGCCAGGAGCCTACTTCATCCTCTGCCTGTCTCTGCCTCTTATGAATAAATAAATAAAATCTTAAAAAAATAAAATATTGTATCTGTTAGAGGTAAATAAAAAGAAATAAAATATTCTCATTGTTACATAGTCTGTGGTATTTTTAAGGTACTGGGATTTTAAGGCTCTCAAAATAATTTTTTTGTTATATTGACTGTTATTACTTTGCATAGCATGCAGTATTATTGGAATCATCTTTCCTTACATATTCTTGCCTCTCTTTAGTTTATCTAATACATTTCTGGACCCTCCTACCTGTCTCACTAAGGCTATTGAAATAAAGCAAAACTTGGTTTCAGTTATTTGTTGTACCACAAACTGCATAAAATTTCAGTGTCTTAAAACAAATAATATTGTATTATTATTTCATATGTTGGAAGGCCGGGAATTGGAGCAGATTATAGTCATCTTGTTCTTCTCAGTGTTGCATTGTCTAGAGTCATTTAGTAGTATGTAGCTGGCACCTGGGCTGGCCTGAAAGGTCTACATGAGCTTCACTCACATGCCTGGTACCTTGATGAAGGCTAGATGGCTGGCCTTAACTAGGCTTCTTCCCTCTCCACCTAGTCTTATGGTCTCCCCACATGGCCTCCCTTACAGAATAGTTGACTATATATGGTCGTTCCTAAAGATCAAGTCTGGAACAGGTATAATGGTACTTCCGACGTATTAGTCAAAGCAGTCATAGACCAGTCCGTAACCTAGAGGAAAGGAAATAGACCAATTTCTCCATGGGAAGTAGGAGAAGATTCCTTTGTCATTATTGTTCCTCTACAGCACCATTGCCAAAAAAAAACTAATGTTTTACTTTTTTCAGTTTCTAGAGTTTTATTGCCATGTATTGTGACTTTTGACTTATACAAAAAAAAAAAAAAGGAAAATGAATATTTATCATAGTTTTTGTTGTAGCTCATTTAACAATAGAATTATAAAGATCTAAAAGTGAGGCTTTTTACACTAGAAAGTATTTAATGATAATATTGATAATTAACTTCATTAGATGGACTTTAATTGTAAAATAACGTCAATATCTTAGGATAATAAAAAAAGGCCATGTTTTAAGTGTTTTCCATTTTTTTTTGTTTTAAGTTATCTAATATTCTTTTTTCTAAGTTATTTAATTTTCAACAGTTCCCCACAAATGGTACTATTATCATCCTCAGATGAAGAAATTGCAGCATAGAAAGATTGAGACAATTTCTTAAATTTAAAAACCCAGCAATGTTGTACACCTGAGATTCAAATCTAGTCAGTCTGGCCTTAGAATCTGTTCTGCCTTCTTACTCTTTCTTTCTAGATATAATAATTCCAAAATATTTCCACCAAAGGTTTAGAAAATCTAGCAAATATAAAGGAGTTGCAAGGATTTTAATATCTCCCAACTGCTTAGTATTATAGTAAAAATATCAGCAATTTTCTTTCTGTATCATTTCCATTATATTTTTGGGTTGCCATGTTTTTTTTTTTTGTTTTTTTTTTGGGGGGGTTGCCATGTTTTTACAAACACACAGATAGGAGAAGGCCTATGAGATTTTATACATTAATCAGTTGCATAGCTGTTTAGAATGAAAATAATTCATAGTAAAATTAGCCATTGTTTGTCTGTCTGGGTGGCTCAGTGCTCATGATTTCTCTTTCTCTCTCAAATAAATAGTTTTTTTTTAAGTTAACCAGTGTTATATTATTATTCTGAGTTCTATAGATTTTATAGGTCTATGCGGAAATCTGTGACACTACTGTTTGAATTGTTACTTGTAAGCAATTTTAGTTTCATGTCTGTGAAACATGGATTATTTTCAGCCATAAAATACTTATTACTATGTTTCATTGTAAGTCTACTTACAATTGTCCAGTAAATGAAATTTTACTAGTATTATATTAATATGACAAAAACATATTTTCAAACTTTCTTCTAAGAGCATACTTGAATTGTGAAGTCCTATAGAAATTAATTTCTCATTGACAGTATGTAGAAATATATGACATAAGCAAAAAACATCATTATTTAGAGAATGCTAATTTCCTTGTGTATTTTATAATTTGAGTAAATGTAAAAGTGCTCTTCAACATCCTCACTCAAAGATGATATTTAACCTCTTTTGGAAATTAAAAAGTGCTTTTAGTTAGAAGTCAACTGGGATCAGAAGACACAGAATAACTTGAAGTCATTCTCCATTCTTGTTTCTTACAAAGCTGTTTTGACATTTGGAGAATAATTTACGTAAAAAAGAAAAGCATAGGAAATCAATCACGTCAATGATAAGTATTCATCCAAATCACTACAGAAGTAATCGTAGACTTTCTGAATTTGAATTCCAGCATTTATGTATGAAATATCTATTCTGAAATAACTCAGATATCCATTATGTTATAGAGGAATCATCGTTTATAGCAGAAAATCTTGAGTAGGATCTTTTGACTATGTCAAGAAAAAAATGAATATATTTCAGGCCCTTTTCAGGAGATTCACAGCACACATTAGTTCAAATAAAATATTTAAAAGGTATGTTGTGCAGAAACCCTTTAAGTGTTGTTTAAGCCAACATTTCCTAAACACGATTTCTAACTACATTTTAAGCAAAGTCTCTTGATCATTTACCAAACACTTTAGGAAATGCTCCTTTAGAATAGAATTTCTCCAAATATTTCAGGACCTTCTCACAGGAAGTATATTTAAGGAAATCATAAATTACATTCTTAATGAGATTATTTACCTTTTTTCTAAGTGTATAGCTAATTGTTTGGTTAAAATTACAATCTGAATGGTAATCCAAATACAATCCAAAAGTACAATCCAAATGAAATATGTGAAGTAAAACATTTAATATATATGACACATAATATAGTGCATATGAATTATGTCGAACAATTATTGAAATATATATTTTAATTTATTTGATAAATCCAAGAGGTTATCATTTCAGTATGCAATCAATATAAAGTGTTATTCGTAAGAAGTTTACAATTGTTTTTTCATACTAGATTTTCAAAATATGGCTTGTATATTTACACTTACAGAACACGACAATTTGGAATAGCCATGTTCCAAGGTTTTCATAGTCATTTGTGGCTAGAGGCTAACAAATTGGCAGCCTAGCTCTACTTCACACAGTTACCTATTTTATTTACATACTTTAAAAATTGAATTTGGGGTGTCTGGGTGGTTCAGTGGGTTAAGTGCGTATCTTCAGCTCAGGTCATGATCCTGCGTCAGGCTCCACACTCAGCAGGGAGTCTGCTTCTCGTTCTCCTTCTGCCCCTCCTGTGTTCTCTCGGTCTCTCTTTCAAATAAATAAATGAAATGTTTAAGAAAAAAATAGAAAAATTAAATCAACTTCTTTTACAATCACTCATTTGTTTTGGTAAGTTAAAAGCTGGAATCTTCATAATCTTTCTAGAAGTTGATATATACACTTAAAAATTTTAATTAAACTTATTGTGATATAATGAGTACAGTTCTATGAGATTTGACCACTGTATACAGGCATGTAACCACTAACACAAGACAATATAAAAAAAGTCCATTATTTTCAAAAATTCTTTACTGTATTCTTTCATTTACTTTCCTCCCAAGTCCCAAACAATCACTGAAGTTTTGTCACTAAAGGTTAATATTGCCCAATGCAGAATTATATGTAAGTGAAATTATACATTATGCATTGTTTCTTTCTGCCTTGTTTTGTTTAGCCTAATGCTTTTTGAGATTCCTTCAGACTATGTGAAACAAGTTTGTTCCTTTATAATATTGAATAATATTCCATTAAATGAATATATCCTAATTTGTTTATCTATTTATTTGCTCTTGCAAATTTGACTTGTATCGAGTTTCAGGCTACTATGAATAAACCACTTATGAACATTCTTGTGCAATTCTTTTTGTGGACACACATTTTCATTTATTTTGGATAAATACCTGGGACGTGTTGTGTTTTCCAAAGTGGAGTTTTTTCTCTAAAGTGGTTGTACCATTTTACAAAGCCAAGATTAGTGTATTACTCCAGTTGATCCACATCTTGACATCTCTTGATATGGTAAGCCTTTATTATTTTAGCCATACTAGGATTCATAATAGTAATCCATAGTGACTAAGGATGTTATTCATCTTTTCATATGTTTATTATAATCTGATATCTTGTTTTGTGATGTGTCTGTTCAATTCATTTGCCTATTTTCTCAATTCAATGTCTTATTTTTTTTTATAAATGCTGGATATGAGTTCCTTATCAGATATACCTATTGCTAATATTTTCTTCCACTCTTTGGTTTGTCTTTATTATGTACTTAATAGTGAATATTGTCTTTAAGAGGTCAGAAAATTTTATATTTGATGAAGGTCAATTTATTAATCTTTTTTTTGTTATGTGCTTTTTGTTACTTATGAAATCTTTGCCCATTCTGAAGTATCAAACTTTTTTTTTACATTTTCTTCTACTTTTTAAAAAAAGTTTTGACTTATATGTTTAGTCCTATAATCCATTTTAATTTCTGTCTTTGTGTTAGGATGTAGTTGCTTTTGCTTGTTTGTTTTGTTTTGCTTTGCTTTTCCATACAGATATCCAGTTGTTTTACAACTTTGCTATTGTCCTACAGGCCACTGAGTCTTTGTTCACCTTTTCTCCCTCCTTCTTTCCTTCCTTCCTTCCTTCCTTCCTTCCTTCCTTCCTTCCTTCCTTCCTTCCTTCCTTCATATCTGTGCTTCAGTTTAGGTTTTGCTATGGACAGAATGGTGCCCCCTAGCCCCCAACTAATCTGTTGAAGTTCTAATCATGTCAGTCACTTATCATGACTCTATTTTGAGATAAGACCTATAAGGAGGTAATTATGGTTAAATGAGGTCATAAGGGTGGGAAACTTAATAGCATTAAGATAACATTAATGTTCTTATAAGAAGAGACCACAGAGTTCATTCACTCTATGTGAGCACAGAGGAAAGGCTATGTGGGGACATACTGAGAAGAAAGGTGCATACCTAGAAAAGAACTCTCACCAGAACGTGGCCATGCTGGCATCCTGTTCTCAGACTTCTACTTTCCAGAACTGTAGAAAAATAAATTGCTGTCTTTTTAGCTACCCAGTCTCTACTATTTTGTTTTGTGGCAGCCCAAACTAACACAGGTATTCTCAATTGTTATTTGAGTTTACTGTTTATGTGACCTCCAGTAGATAATCAGCCACTGAACTCAGCCAGTAAATATTTTAACTTAGATATTACATTTTTTGATGTGTAGAAGTTCCAACTTGTTTGTATATCTTCCATTTCTCTTTTGCATTACACTTTTCTTTAAAACCTTGAATATTTAAGGTTTTCCTTAAGTGGTTCACAATTCCACTTCTTTATATGACAAGCGATTATTTCATTAGATCCCATATATTGCATATGCCATATTGTTGAGTATTTCTTTTTTGTTAACTATCTTAAAGAGTATCGGAGTTTGCTTTGGTAGGTATATCAGTTATATGGGAAAGCTCTTTGTGTATGTGTGTGTGTTAGAGCTGGTCCAGAATAGGCTTTACTCAAAAGCTAATGTAGCCCTATTACTCCAGTTGTGACCCTTCCAAGGTTTCTACTGATTGTCTAGGCATTCCAAAAAGATTCTTTACCCCCTGCACAAAATTTTAATTTCATCCCCATGTGCATCCTAGGAATTAGTGTTTTTACAAATTGCTTGCAGGGAGTTTTACTTAGCTTTGTGGGGTTTAACTCTGTACATATGCACATTATATTCAGGTAAGAGGACCACTATATGTATTTTTCCACAAGCTCTCTTCTTTCTGATAATTACCTTGCAAATTCCATCAGCCCCAGTCTCCCAAAATTCCAATCTGTGTCTCTTCAACTCAACAAAGCTCTCATTCTCTGCCATTTCTCTTTTCTTGCTCTGCAATCCAGAACCTGCTTCCCTCAGATCGAAAGGTAGAGCAATTGCAGAGCTCATCTCATTTTCTCAGGAATCATCATCTTGTAATCTCTGTATTTTAATAATTCCTATATTCCAATGAGTAAAAACACTGTTTCGTACATTTTCCAGATTTCTAGTTATTTGCATTGGAAAATAAGCTACATGCCACTTATTGCTTATTAGGATTTTCCATAAGCACTCATTAGGGACAAATATAAAGTAAATAATATTTATTTCTGAATTTTTCTGCTCTGCCTCAGAAATAGGAATAATGTGGGATGGAATGAGACAATAGGCATGAACATGAAAAAATATTTTCTGAAAGAAGAGGGAGTTTTACTGTTGGTACATATCTAAGAGGTGGACAGTTAGGCTGTATTTTTAAAATAACAAGATAGGGATTAAAAAACATGTGGCTTCTGCACAGGCAATAACCACTTTTTTTCCCCTCCTAACATCTCACTAAAATTATGGTACAGGAATATTAAAAGTACAAGACTTTACAGAAGTTAAAAGCAGACAAAAATTTCAATGATTTTTTTTTGAATTATACAGAGCAACAGGGATCCCTGGGTGGCGCAGCTGTTTGGCGCCTGCCTTCGGCCCAGGGCGCGATCCCGGAGACCCGGGATCGAATCCCACGTCGGGCTCCCGGTGCATGGAGCCTGCTTCTCCCTCTGCCTGTGTCTCTGTCTCTCTGTCTCTCTCTCTCTGTGACTATCATAAGTAAATAAATAAATAAATAAATAAATATACAGAGCAACAGAATCATTAGCTAATTTAATGAATAATAGTGGGTCTAATGCAAAGACATTGTGAGAAGGATAGTCTAAACAACTAAGTTTATCTATCTTGCTGAATCTCTGAGAAGCTTAATATTTAAAGACACCATTTCAAAGATGATGAAATCACTAAGGTCAGTTTTACATTAAATTCTCAGTTTTTGTTAGAGGAAATATATTTAAGTGTATTTGGCAGCTTCTCTAAATGAAAATGTAATATTTTGCATCTAAAGTCTACCTGTAAAAGTCATTAGTACAAAAGACTTGATATTAGATATTACTAAAGCTGAAGCAAATAATTTCATTTTTTTCCTCCAAACTGAGCATATATCTACAATTAAGATATGATTCATGTAATTATTGCTGTTTTGAAAAATGTGTGAGCAAGGACTAATAATATTGCCAAATTAACATTTACTTGTTTTCTTTTTATGCAATACACAATTTCATTTCTTAAGGGAAGATAACAAGATGCTGTAATATTTGAATAACAGAATTATCTCTCCAGTCAACTAAAAATATGAATTTCATTCTATTGTTTTAAACTCATCTTAATAGATGGCCTGTTTACCTCTGGGTAAAAGATGTATCTTCAGCTGAACATCTACCAAATGACATAGAACTGGAAAGTATCACAAACCTGGAAAAGAAAAAAACAATTGAATATGTGGAACATGAATATTGTGGTTTGCTCATAAGTGCAGCAATATCAGATAACTAAGAGCATAAAATTTAGGATTTCTTTTGTTAGTAATTCAAAATATTTTGTATTATAAAACATATCTTGCAATATGGCGCAGAATTAGTATCTCTTTCAAAATATCTAACAAGTAAAATTGTGTATATAAACAAAGAGATTTGTTTCTATTCAGTCCATCACAAGAACAATAGCAAGATTTCATAAATGAATTACCTGAGGCTGATTGAAGGGCATTGTAAAGCCTGGCTTCAGCTTTTTAAAAACACTTCCAACTCAAGCCATCAAAAAGAAATATTAAGGCAAATTGTTATTACTTTTGAAAACCTATGTCTCATATTCTCTTTGGAGCTGTAGTCAAAAACACTGGTCAGGGTAGCGTCCCACAGGTGGAGACCATTCTTACCTACTGATAGATATTTATAGCTGTAGCCACTAGAGTCAACTACTTTCCCCTTCTTCCTCCCTAGAAAGGAAGTGAAAAATATTCCTCCAGCTGCTATAAAATTATTTACTTATAGGAATAAAAAAGTTTTAATATAACGCTATTCTCAAGAGTCCTGGTGGGTGAAAGAGTGCAATGAATGGAGGTTCTGGTGTTTATAGTAGTAAAATCCCTTAGAGAGGGTCCAAAATCCATTTGCTTAATACTGAATTGTGTGTTCCTAATGCTGTGATAGTGGCATTTCAGTCTGTTCTGGAAGAACAGATGCCCACTCTTTGGGTTTTGCAGATTTTCACAGGACATTGGCTAAGTCTACTCACTAAATAGCAGAACAGTTTAAAAAATATCTCTGGCCATAATTTCTTCATTTAAATTGATTAAGGGTGCAACCTATACAGTAACATTATCATAACTATGTATAACTCCAGTCTCTCCAAATTGTGTTGACAGGGTGATGAATTAATTTGACTAAAAGCCAAATCAGAATTATTTTTATAGTATCTAATGCAACCGTGCATGCCAATGCAATTTAATTTTCATTAATTTCAATACATATTGAGAAATAGATGTTAAAGCTTAAGACATCTGAAGTGCCACATTTTTTTTCTTCATCTATGTCATGATTTCTTCAGTCAATATTCAAAATAATGTTTTTATGCAACTGTAATAGTAATATTTGTAGTAATAATAATAGTAATATTAGTAATCTTTTGTAGTAATGGTAATATTTTGATTTAAATACCAAAAGACTGGGGATCCCTGGGTGGCGCAGCAGTTTATCGCCTGCCTTTGGCCCAGGGCGCGATCCTGGAGACCCGGGATCAAATCCCACGTCGGGCTCCCGGTGCATGGAGCCTGCTTCTCCCTCTGCCTGTGTCTCTGCCTCTCTCTCTCTCTCACTGTGTGCCTATCATAAATAAATAAAATAAAATTAAATAAAAAAAAAGACCATTTATGGTAATTTTTACTTACCCATCAGGTAGACTGACACATAGGTACATGGAAACATAGACAGAATAGATACAAAGTTTCTACAAGTAACTTCAGATTTTTATTCTAATCCATCCAAAAAATGGGCATCTATCTGTTGGAAGTAACAGTAGCCCATTGTGATATTTCATTTATTGCTTGAAGTTGAAAAACAGTATAAAACTGATCATTACAAATACAATCTCATTCAATTTTAATTGTGTTCCTGATGCTCCTTATCAAGTCTATGTAATTAATTTGTTTTTGATTCTCTAGCTAATTCACCACATGAGATTTTTCTCTCTTCCCTCTTCAATACCCTAAGCTGATAAGCACTCCTCCTTCTATGCAATTTAAAATAGTAGAGGCCAAACGGAAAGCAGAGTTTTCATTTATTAGCTGTGTGTATAAATACTAATAGTTCCTAATTCACAGAAATAATGTGAAAAGAAAATGTGAGCACACATATTGAAGTGTCATGCATAGGCTGTTGTGAATAAATTGAGAGGGTCCTCAATTGTGAATAAATCATTGTGTGATTTGAGCAGTTCTCAAAGTATGGCCCTGGGAAGAACAGCATTGGAAGTATGAGGAATCTTAGAAATGTGAAGCAATTAAATCCTGTCCCAGACCAACTGAATCCAAAACTCTTGAGATAGATCCTAGAAATAAGCCGTGCAGGTGATTTTCATGCTCAGTGAAGTTTGAGAACCATTATTATAAGGAATCCTACTTGCCTTTCAACTTGGTATCAGTCTTGCCTACTATTTGGTCCTTTCACAACCCCTTGTAATGTAATGATTTAAGAGCTCATTGACCATGTCATTGATTTTCCATATATGGTTTTATGACATAAACTACTAAATATTTAATATACCATGAAAATCATCTCTAGGTGTGGTCTTAAACATAATTACATGAAACATAACTCATTAAATATCTATTTTAATATTAGTTTTAGATTTTATCTACTTATGGAATTGGTGAAGACATCACACATCATACTGAGCTAGGAGCTAGGATCTAGGATCTAGGATCTAGGAAATATCACAGTTTTGCTCCAGTTTAGATTTCTTTTATTATTGATGCCTGAATTCTGGTAAATTACTCCCTCCCTCACCCCTCCTTCTCTCTCTTCTTCCCTCTCTCCCTTCCGTCCTTTTCTGTCTTTCTTTGTTCAGAGATGATATATATCATCCTTTGCCATGTTTGCTTTCCTTAAATAGTGCTCTTACTACTGCTGCAATTGCAGAAGAATGGCTTCATGCATTTTTTAATTCACTTTAGATAAACAATTTCCATTAGAATAGCACAGATGAAGAGAAGCAAAAAAAGCAGCAAAAGCAGCCACTAATAGAGGTGTTATTTAATGAAACTTCCGCTAAGCTTTGTGTGTGCGTGTGTTTTGTTGCAATGTAGAATACTTTCTTACTCTGGGTGGAGGGAAAAAAATGCCTTGTACAATGCCTGCCCTCAATATATATTTTTTTCTCTTTTTCTCTCAAATCTCTAATACTTCTGTGTTCTCTCTTCTGCCAACGCCGCTTTAATGGTTTTGTGTTTTATGCTTCATTCCTTTTGGCAAAAAAGAGTAAATCCAAATTGTTTACAAGCTAACAAATGGACTCCCTGTCAGAAAGAAATAGATATTTTTTTTAAGTTTTATTTATTTATTTGAGACACAGAGAGAGAGAGAGTCAGCAGGAGGAGGGGCAGAGAGAGAGAAAGAGGAGAGCATAGCAGACTCCCCACTGAGCAGGAAGCCTGGCCAGAGGCTAGATCCCAGGACTCTGAGATCATGACCTGAGCTAAAGGCAGATGTTCGACGACTGAGCCACTCAGGCACCCTGAGAAATGAATCTATACTAAACATCTGTGGCTGCAGCTGTTTATGTTTTAATACTTAACCATTTCGATCCCATTGATGTAGGAACAAGTTAGGGGCAGATGGGGCTAGGCAGGGAAATATAAGGGAAAGGCCTGGAGACAGGTTCCCAGAAATCTGTGGGCTGCCACAAACCCCAGGGACAACGAAAGGCCCAGAGTCAGGCTCCTATCTGTGCCAAGAAAAACAGAGTGAAGACAGTAAAAACAGAGATAAATAATAAATCTGGTTCCCTAGCTCCAAAATGTTAGGGAGTATCTCCCTTTGATGGTTACTAAGTAATCACAGGTACTCCCCAGACCACAAAGAAATATGTCATGAAGGTGTTATCAATAGTCCTTGCTCAAACTAAGATAGCATGAGAATCTCAAGGCTGTGGGCTCCCTGGCTAAGTTCTCAATAAAAGATTGCCTCTACAGGCCTCAGTGGCAACCCCGTCAGGACCCCTCTCACTCCTGAGAGTTTTCTCTGTACCTTTTCTTAATAAACTTCTATCTCTTTATTCACTCTCTGTTGTGCTCCACATTCATTCTTCTATTCTGTGAGACAAGAACCAAGCTCTCCTGTATCACCTCTGTTTGGCAATTTGCAAAAACAATCTTACGCAATAAAACGGTACATATTTTCTCATAATTTTGATTATTTTATCTCCTATTTTACAGGTTTTCTTCATAATGATTTATGCTAAGTATAATGTATTTTATAAAGTTATTCATGTGCCCAGCAACGTTTTACATGCTTTAACTCATTTCACATCATATATAACTTTATAAAGAACTATTATCCCCATTTTACAGTTGAATAAACCAAAGAAAAGAGAGGTTCAATGACCTGTCCCAGATCACATAACAGAAGTGCTAATGCAGGGATTTAAATGATGGTGTCTTGGTCTTAGCTGATTCACAGTAATACCAAAGACAAGACTTAAGAGTAGCAGTTTTCAGAAATTCCACTTCAATCACCGCGATTTGGTTTTATTTTCTTTTTTTATCAGGAGGAGCAGAAAGTGTCAGTATTAGCCTCTAGGGTTTTATATCATTTTGAGTTTTAACTTTTGAACATTTGAGGGAGGTGGGAATAGAAAACTCATCTCTTAAATGTTAGATTACTATTTCTGAAGAAGAAATGTCCACTTTGGGTAAAGAACCTCAAGAAAGCATAAAGAAGGATCTGGCTTGCTCCTCTCTTATTGCTTTCCCCATCTCCCTCCACTCCACATTGGGAAAATGCCTAAACTCAGAAGTGTTTACTGGCAACAAAGAGAAAGCCCGATTATATTCACTGTGACTAAAGGTATATTTGATTACTCCTTCCCTTTAAAATAATGAGTCTTGGGAAATTTTATTTTGCATGATTTTCATAGTCCTCCTCCCCTTCATCATTACTTTGCCTTCGAATTCTTATCACATTCTATCTTCTCTTTTCATTCTTCTGCTTTATGATTTTGCATTCTTGGCTTTCTTTTTATTTTGTTCCTTTAATTATTCATAGTTATTTTTTAAAATATGATGCTTTCCAGGCAGGGATGAGGCTAAGGTCAAAGAGATACTTGCCTTGGGACACAGTATTTAAGACAGCACCAGAACTCAGTAATCAAGATATATAATATTTATGTGACATTTAAAAAAAAAATCACTGGCAAGCTATGTCACATCTTTTTTTAAATAAAGTTTTACTGGAACAAGCAGTGGGATTAGGTGAGGTAAGTAAGGCACAGTTTTTAATGCACAGGGCCAAATTGTCTCTATTTAAAGTTTTGCTTTTTAAATGCCTTTTTACATTATTTTTACTTTAAAAAACATTTTGTTAAGATATTACTTATGTACTATTTTGTACCCCTTTGAATTTTCCAGCCCAATGCAGTACTCTCACTTACATCACCCTAGTCCCAACCTGGAACTGTATAGAGTTTTGTTTTTGTTGTATGTAATCCTGGAACCCACTTTTATACTCTAATTATTATTTTCCCCATGAGACCCACAACCAAAGATCTTTCCTAGAAAGTAATTATTCTGCTCTCATAGACAGTACATATAGATGAGTAATATAGGCTCAGCATATATCAGGCTCTGTAAAGTATGGCCTATCACACAAATTCAGAGCACAAGGGCAACATATCTCTTTTATTTTCCAAACAAAACATAACAAATCTGTCACATATCTAATAGGATGAATCCCAGTGTCTGACTCCTCGAGTGGTTTTCAGATTTTCCAAAACCATGCAAGGTTATGGAATGCATAACGGTGACGTGAACAACTTCCACACTAATGCATCTAAAGAATAAATATCACTGAGTTTTTCTTCTTTGCCTTTTCTCCATGGAGTCACACAGTGCCCTCCAGTCCTCTACTGCATAGCCATTACCAGTCCCCATTGTAATAAGGCTTTCCGCCTGGGATCTAGCACAGACTGCCATAATCCTCTACAGCAGAGAGATGTTAACTCTTCCTAGGTAAAGGACAATTAAGTGTATTTGTGTTCACCTCTATTCTCTGCTTATTCACCTATTCTCAAAACTTTCTTAGAACTGAAGTGTCATGCAATTATTTCCAAAGAACCTATACTCCTTGTCTTGAGATTAGTTCAACAGCCTAGACTCCCATAGCCTTCAGGTCATTTAACAATGGGATTTTTGCACTTTTACACACTTAGCCAACCTGCCCACCAATACATGTCTCCTAACTTTAACTTCCAATGATCAAGTATGGAATAATGTCTGTTTCCCCCTGGAAAAGTACCAGATTATTATGTATATTGAATCCCCTTCCTCTCTTATAATTTATTTTCTATTCAAGCAATGCCAAGTAGCGGGTATTTTATAGAGTCACAAAGAAACAGAAATTCCAGGCCAGTAGTTTTCAATAAAAACTTATAGAATGAAGAAGGCAAACTTTTTTCCGAAGAAATTAATCAATCAGTTAATCAATTAAGTACATTTGTTCTCTGTCATTGAGAAATGCTTATTTTTAATTCCACTGTTCATCCACCTCTGTCCACAGAGAAAAGAGCTCGCTGTGTTCCTTCCTCTTGAGGACATTTTATTTCCTGAAGTAGAAAGAACATTTCAACTAACACAGAGCTTGGTATTGAGCTGTACTTTTTGGAGGATGTCAATCATAAAGGAAAAGTCTTTGCTTCCAGTTGCTGTGGTCGTTCTCCTGCTGTTTTGCCCTTTCCTCCACACAGACACAGTTGGCTCCCATTATCTGTTCTTTCCTTTTTATCAGTTTTCTGGTGTTTGGCACCTCCTATCTGCCTCCACCCCTCCAACCCCTGCTAATCTCTGTTTCTCTGCCTAGATTGTAGAGGACCTTCAGTCCTACATCAGGAAAGTCAGATCTGTAGACTGACGGCAGGGTTCAAAGATGATTTGGGGAGAGAATCAGAGGTTCCTTTAGGCTTCACTTGTGAGACACAGTTGCACTTATGATTTTATAAGATGTACACTTAGCTGTTAATACAGCTAATATTTTGATTGCCATTTGTTTAATTTTCTAGATTTAAATTCTCCATTGGTTGAGTGGAGTAAGAAGTAAGGGGAGGGTTGTTTTTGTGTCAAGACTTTGAGAATGCTATTGTGTATGATCACATTTATAATCCTCTTAATTCTGTGGATTAGGCATCAGTTATTTCTTAATTGAGATAGTAGAAATTTGGAGAAGCTAAGTAATATTCACATAATTACATGGATTGGGAGAGCTAGGATTTAGATCCAGTTTTCTTGGTTACAGGTGTTGGCCACTCAATCACCGTGTAGGCACACAGTAGCTTCCCCGATGCTCCTGCAGGGTTCTCTGACACTGCTACATTACTCTACCATTTCATTACTCCATACAGCATTTCACTCCAAAGACAGGTTCCGAGTTTTGTCAAATAAGATATGAGTGAGGATTTTCAGAGTGAAGACTAAGGATTCCCTTTTCCTCTCTTATTATCTCTCAAGAGCAAGAACCAGATGAAAATCAGGTCTGTTTTATATATAAGAATCATAGACTGCACTTATACTTTTTCCTATGAAAATAATGTCTTCCAAACGCAATAGGAAAGTGGACAATTTTCTAAAATGGTTTGTTTATGAAGGGTGTAAAAACATACTATTGATACTAAGTACAAAGGGAAAAAAAAAACTTGGAATATGCAAAAAGAATCAGGGAATAGTCAATCACCTTTAGGTTAAAGTGATCTTTAAGGGGCGCTGGGTGGGTCAGTGGTTAAGTGTCTGCCTTCAGCTCAGGTTGTGATCCTGGATCCTGGGATCGAGTCTCACATCAGGCTCCCTATGGAGAGTCTGCTTCTTCCTCAGCCTGTGTCTCTGCTTCTCTCCCTATGTCTCTCATGAATAAAGAAGTAAAATCTTAAACAAGAAAAAAAAAGAAAAAAAGAAAAGAAAAGAAAAGAAAAGAAAGATATCCTTTAAGCAACAATTTAACCTAAATTTTCTTTGATTATTTTGTAGGTCAACTTTCCATACCAGGTACAAGCAGCCAACAACAATACTCTCATGTCAGAAAGTTATGCCAGTGTCCCCTTACAACAACTGTCAAAGTTAAAATCTTTCCCTGCGGAATAATTTTAAGTGGCACATTATATAGCACAATTAAGGTGAAGTTTAGCCAGTACATGCAGCAAACTATAGGTTTCAGTGTGGCAACCACTTGGGTGAAGATAATTCTAACATTGCTATACAATATTATGAATTGGACTAGATTTTCTTAATTGAGATAGTAGAAATTTGGAAATGCTAAATAATATTCACATAATTACATGGATTGGGAGAGCTAGGATTTAGATCCAGTTTTCTTGGATAGATATGCATAGATATGCATTTCCTGCATAGATATGAAAAAGTATAGTTGTTCAAAATGGAAAAAAAAAAAAAAAGCAAAGGAAAGGGTTAGGTTCAAACTATGTCTGGTCACTGTCCTGCTTTGTGGATTGTATCACTACCATTTTAATGTAGATACAGAAAGTTTCTCCTTGGGTGGGTTTTTAAGTCCCCTACAAAAATAAAGAGAGAAAAAGGCAACAACCATGAAACCACCTCAAAAAAGTGACAAAGGAAACTGATCCATTAATTTATAAATACCTTCTAAATCTTTTCCTTCTTAATAAAGTAAACATGTCAAGTTAAATAAGCCACTGGCACAAAATATCACCGTGCGTCTCATATACCACTGGCTAATTATCACTGAATTTGATTTGAAAAATCACATTACTTCCTTTTTTCTTTGTTTCTGAAAATAATTTGCTAACCACTGTCATCAGTAAGTTTGTTTTTCATTTTGTGAATCTCACACAAACAGTGATTTGTTCCAGTTTCTCAAGATCTATAAACATTTGGATCCTACAGCAGTTTGACCATATATTATTAGCAGTGTTTCGGTGCATAATGATGTGTGGCTGCATACTAACACAGACCCAACAGTTATCATCAGACTAAGCCAAATGTACATGCATAAAGTGGCTACAGAATTATTTCACTTTTTTTTTTTTGTCATTCTGAGAACAGCACTACTTCTTTTTTTTTTTTTTTTGAAGATTTTATTTATTCATGAGAGACACAGAAAGAGAGAGGCAGAGACACAGGCAAGAGGGAGAAGCAGGCTCCATGCAGGGAGCCTGATGTGGGACTCGATCCCAGGTCTCCAGGATCAGGCCCTGGGCTGAAGGTGGCGCTAAACTACTGAGCCATCAGGGCTGCCCCTACTTCTTAAGAGAAAAAAAAAAATCTATTCATTTTTTTTGGTAATTTTAGTAAAGAATACAAATTTTGTGACTACCTTTAAGTCTTTCATCTGGCATCTAGGCAGTGATAATAGGACTCAAGAAAGAGATACCCATATCTAACATATATATTCTATGATAAAGACATTTTAAGAATATAAAGTCAATTAACTTGAAATTTCCTTAATAGGCAAAGATTCTGCATACTAAAACCTAGGATTTAGCCCAACTATTTAATGCTCAATAGCACAGGATAAATCCAGCCCACTGCCTGTTTCGTATGGTTAATGACCTAGGAATGTTGTTTTTATTGTTATTGTTGTTGTTGTCATTTTTAAAGTGATGGAATTGGGCCCCTGGGTGGCTCGTTCAGCTAAGTGTCCTATCCAGCTCTTGATTTCGGTTCAGGTTATGACCTCAGAGTCATGAGACCCAGTCCTTCATCATGGTCCATGCTGAGCACCGAGCCTGCTTAAGATTCATTCTCTCTCTCTCTCTCCCTGCCCTCCTCTAATTAATAAATAAATAAATAAATACATACATACATAAATGAATCAAAGATCAAAATAATAATATTTAGTATCATGTTAAAATTCTACAAAATTCAAATCAGTATCCATAATAATTTTTTTATTGAACATTGATTTAGATGTCTCTTGCTATTTCTTCACTATGATAATACAGCTGAGAAGTTGAAATGGAGACCTCATGGACCCACAAAGCCTAAAATAATAAATTTCTGGCCCTTTATGGAAAGTTTGTAGAACCTTGCTCTACATGAGGTAAAGTAAGTGAGTACAGCTTACTACTTGCTGGTCCTTGTGCCAAATTTTTGTAGACATTTTTGTATTTAATCCTTACAACCTTGCATGGTAGGTATTATTATCAGCATTTTTATAGGACTTAAGTAACTGCCTCATTGCTTAAAGTTAGTAAGAGGCAGAGACGTTATTCTAATTTTGGTGCTTCTGACTCATATGATGTTATTTAATTGCAAACTAAAGTTCCTTCTTTAGACAGAACTTTTTATTCCCTTGTACTAAAGTTATAAGAAAATGCACATTTTGTGAAAGAAATGAGTGTGGTCTATAGATGATAAATATTAGGAGACGCTAACCTATGATTCTTTTTTGTATGGAAAAAACATCTTTTTGATGCATAAGGAAAAAAATGTTTCAGCTATCCATGCGGTAGCACTGCTGATGAATTTGTTGGGTGAAGAGTCCTGAAACCATATTGAACAGTAACCAATCTAGCATCTGAAAATAGTATGTATTTTTACTAAGCCAACCTCAAGGCATTTTTCAAGACCATCATTTTTTTATCTCAGTTATAAAGCAAGTTGTTATGATTCTTGTATATGACTCTGGTTTTTCATTTTATAAAAAAATATTTTCACACATGTTTTATTGTATCTTCAAATTAGACAATTTTATTCACCATTTGGAAATGAGAAAGTGGAAAAGAAAAGCAAATGAATTCCCAGAGAGTAATGGACAGAGGTAGGACCAAACATCATGGTCCCGAGTATCAGTCTGAGCCTTGTTTGTTCCAGGGAGAAGCTGCTGGTAACAGGACCAATCTTTTGTCAGTGGTTAGGAATAAAGAGAACTGCTTGTGTTTGAGGGAAAGAGGGAAACAAAATTGTTTTTCCTTTTCTCACTAACTTCTTTTAAGATGTGGCATGGGATACTATGGGTTGTTCTTGAGAGAAAATTTACTATTTTTTTTTTATCTTTGTGTTTGGCTCTGGTTGATAATCAGGAGGGTTTTTTTTTTTTTAATTGTGTTTAGTGAATAATTCTACAGTTTTTATTTATTTTATTCTTTGGAAAAACACAAGGAAGAGTTTAAATCAAAATTCACAGAGTTATTTTTCCTCCTTTAATTGAATGGCATGATTTATCAAATATGCAGGCAGTGAACATTTTTATGAGTAGTTACTTTTCAGGCCATTCATGAGATGTTTCTATTAAAGTATGAACATTTTCAAATACAAAACAAATATATCTTTGATTGGAGAAGTGAATTCTGTGGAGAGACTTCCACTGAACAGGCCATGTCATTTTGTGTTTTTAATATGATCTGATGAACACCATTGTTCCCTTTATTCAAGAATTGTTTGGCTTTTCCCAGAACAAAGATGCTACAACTACAGCTACAATTTTAGTTTTAGGATTACAGATTGTAATCATCCTATTACAGTATCTAATATGTTATCTTCCAATAGGCTTCCTCACATATTACTCTCTACCAAGAATACAGAAAAAAAGTATTTCCCTGAATGAATTCAAATTATGCTGAAGTCACACAAACATGGGATTAGATTTCAATTTATTCTAGAAAGCAACTGGGAATTGTAGCCTTTAACTCTGTACTGAAATAAGAACTTAGGGTTGCAAGTTTTACCCATAAAATTCTTAGTTTTATCCATGAGAATTCCTATTAATTTTTCATTTCCTTTTTTTTTTTTTTTTTTGATTCATGAGAGACACACAGAGAGAAAGAGGCAGAGACACATAGGCTGCAGGACTTAATGTGGGACTTGATCCTGGGACCTGGGATCATACCCTGAGCCTAAGGCAGACACTCAACCACTGAGCCACCCAGGCATACCTTTCCTATTACATTTTTAACCTGATTGACCTCACAGTGATACTATGGTATATGCTAAGAAACCTACAATAAAGTAATTACAAACCTATTTTTGTTTTAATTTTTTTGTCTCTTCCTTTCTGCTTTTGGTTCAAAAAATAAAATAAACAGAATTAGCAATAGCATTCCATAGTTATGGAATCACTATGTCAGAGATCTTTTTAAAACAGTGGAAAAATGTTTAAAATATTTTTTTTAATATATATTTTTTTTTATTTATTTATGACAGTCACAGAGAGAGAGAGAGAGAGAGGCAGAGACACAGGCAGAGGGAGAAGCAGGCTCCATGCACCGGGAGCCCGACGTGGGATTCGATCCCGGGTCTCCAGGATCGCGCCCTGGGCCAAAGGCAGGCGCCAAACCGCTGCGCCACCCAGGGATCCCAAAAATGTTTAATTAGTAAAAGGTAATGCAGTCTAGAATAGAATTGGATTCAGAGAAGGAAAAATTATTCTAGTGAGGTGATCTTGGAAATCCTGGAATATTTTTCCTCAAAAGAATGCTCTGCCAAGTGGAATCTTTGTTTCATGTTTCAAATGAAAGCAATAACAACAACAACAATAATAATAAAGAAAGTTATCAGGGTGTAAGCATACTGAGGTTTCTGCCAGTCAGGGATATTTGTCAAAAGAAATCACAGCTGGCAGTTAAGATGTCTGGAAAAAAAAAAAAAAAAAGAAAAAGAAAAGAAAAGAAAAGAAAAGACATCTGCAAGTGGTATGTGTTATTAAAATTTTTTGGTATATATTTCTCTGAAGTAGGAAGCAAGGTGATCCCTTGAGAGTAAAAGGGTATGAGCAGCATTAGCAGGTTTAGGAGAGGAGGAAAGGTTTAAAATAATTATTGCATTATACACACCCTCTTGCACACAGTGACTTCTGTCCGTTGACTTGAAATTATAGATAGCATTTGCAGAGCCTAAGATTGTTTGTAATCCTGCCATTTCAACTGAATTGCTGAATCAATTTGGTCAAACATCATGTTAATAAGGTCAAAAAGCCAGTCAAACCGGTTGTCTGACTTGAATGATTGTGTGACTAAATTGATTAGTGGAAACAGTCCTGAACTCACATTCATCCCCAAACCTTGTCTTCTGAAAAGCTGGCCTATTTCTGATGCGAGGCTGTTTCGGTATAATCATTATGTTTGCATGAATGTTCCTCAACGTTTTAGAGCTCACACTTCCTATTGAAAACATAGTAAATTTTATGCCTCCTCCTAAAGGTTTTCAAATTCAAACACTCTTTTTAAATGCCAAAGGAAAGACGTTTTCAACTGGTTTCCAAAATAAAGATACCTCTTATCATGATGTGAGTCAATGCCCATTTTACAGGAAATTATCAGTTCAGCAGTGGCCTTGAGACTTTTTACTCTGTTCCATTATTTCTACATGCCCTTCAGGGAAATTGTGTGCTAGTAAATACATAATAAAAATCTTCCTGTTTTCCAAAATCTAATTCTTGTAACTTTACACTGGTACTTGCCATTGTATATTCAACTCACTGGGTATTAATTCTGTGTGCGCCATACACCATCCGACACAGTTATTACTAGCACAGACATGGGGAATGTAGATTAAGGCATTTAGCAACTTAATTTAAGTCAAAGATGTCTCATTTATGGCTTTCCACTCTTTACATATTGAAACCAATCTCTGTATTAACATAATAGGGTCAACCAAACCCAGATCTAGACTCTGAGACACTTGTTTTAGGGATATCTTTGTGGGGCAAATAGGATCTACCTGAAATTCTTTTTTTTTTTTTTTTTTGAAATTCTTTTTTGGTAAAATTATTAATTATAGAAAAGACTAAAATACTAACTAATTGAAAAGACTCAACATTGTCATATACCAAAAGATATAATACCATGAGCATCTTTCAATATCCCCTGATAACTTTACTGAAAAAAAGTGAAAACTGAAATATGAATGGAGATCAGTTTCAACATCTTACTGCTCATCCTCTACATTATGCCCATCATTACCCAGGTTATCTCTCACTTCTTTTAGTCTCATTCAAGAGATATACCTGATGCTAAGTGTCCTTGAGGACTTTAATAGCAAAAGAGAAGAATTTTCTCTTCCCCTACTCCCATAGGGGAGCCTGGGTGGCTTAGCTGGGTAAGCATCTGACTCTTGATTTCAGCTCAGGTCATAATCTCAGGCTCATGAAATGAGCCCCACTTCGGGCTCTGCCCTGGGAATAGAACCTGCTTAAGATTCTCTCCCTCTCCCTTTATCCCTCTCCTGGAAAATAAATAAATTAATTGATTAGGTAACTAATTAATTAAACAAGAGATGAAGGCAGCCAAAATGGGTACCAGGTGGAGAGGGTATATTTCACTAAAATGGGAACCACTAAGAAGAAAATACTAAATAATGGGTTAAAGATCATGAAATCAGTACTATAACGAATTCAAGGTAATTATGAGAAAGCAAACTGTAGATGCTGAGTAATCAGTTACATACAGGTTTGGAAGTTATTAATAATAGTTTTTTCACCTGGAAAAATAAATTTTAGAGTCCTCATTGCTATTTTAGTACTTGGAGGACTACAGTCAAAGGCTATTCAGTATCAGTATCACTCTGCTTTACAAGTTCTCTCATTGAAAAATCTCACCCAAATGCCTCCGGTATATTTTAAATACACCAACTTATCTCTCCTTCTTCAAATCATGGTTATCTCATTCCCAGAAATATCCTCATATGCTTCTAATTTCCACTTTTGTCCCCTTTTCCAAGCACAGCTGCATAGTCTTCAAAAGAGGTTTTCTCCAAAATGGGACCTTATACACCAAATCTCTATTTTGATCCATTCTAAATGCTCCATTTAAAACGCATGGCTATTGTTCATACAGTACCGCCTGGCCCTTGCATGGTCTGGCCTTGGCCTGTATTTTCCACTTCATCTGGTTAGCTGTCCTCCCGTGCTCCATCGGTTTCAGTGCTTTCCTTGCACCACTCTCCTTCCCCTGCAGGGATTTCTGTATCTCTTGCATTCATTAGTCATTTCACCTCCTTCCCATAAAATATGGGTCAGTATACTTTCATCAAATCAATCTTTTTGAGATACCACTGCATACTCTAAAGTGCACAGTACACAGGAATAAAAAACGGAAGAGTAACTAAGATGTAAGTGGCCATTCAAATATGAATAAAAGAGTCGGAGAGTAGCCATAAAACAAAACACTTTGGAAAGGTATTTCTAATAGTCTAACAAGAAATTATCATACTAAGTTATACTTTGGGAGCACTTATTTTTCCACTGAGGAGACAGTCATGAAATAGTCTGGTTCTTTTATTAATTTATTTTTGGCTCAATTATGCAGTTTTATTAATCTTTTAGTCTTTAAAATTTGGGGGGGGAGATGTCATGTATCACATACTATTTTTCTTATTACACTTTCATTAGAAAGGATCTCTATTTCATCTAATTTAAGGCAGCCTTTTTAAATAGAAATAAAGTGATTGTTACTTTTATAATTATGCCCCTTGGTCTTTAGGTAGACAAGTGAAATGATTTTTAGATTACTTTAATGAGCAAAACTAGATGTAACTGAAGAGATTACATTTAAAAAAGAGAAAAAACTGAGCTGCTTGTAGTCGCTTCATGCATTTTAGCTGTCTAAATGGACAAAAGGATTCTTGAACCATTTATGGTTTTTCAATTTGGGAGCTTTACAGGTTTCTTAACTCTTCTGTTAAATACTAAAACCCTATGTTTGTAAGCATTACGAGTAAGATCAATTTTCAAGTTAATAGTTCCAGGTATTACAGGCTGAATATAGAAATATTGTCCCAGTATACTAGATAGATTAATAGTGTGCGAATACCTTGGGAGCATGTGCTTAAAACATTTAGAATCTCTATTAATTATGATAATATTATATTTAAAATATATATTGATTATAATAAGTGGATAGATTTTATCAATCCAAGAAAGCTATATTGGCTATTTAGTGCTGCTCTTGCACTTTTCTCTATTTTACTATTTATGACCAAAAGTCACCACGTAGAAATTAGTCACTGAAAACAGAAACCATTTTTATGAACCCTAACATATCACCATCTTTGTGATGTTTCTGAGTCTCCTGAGATTCTAATTATATCTATCATTTCCATACTAATTTATAATTGATCAAAAAATGTTCTAAACTATTCTCCAAAGCTGCTGCACCATTAGGCACAGACTTTATAAGGTATGGGAAGGACCAGATTTGCTTATGCTCAGTGTTGTATCCACAGTAACATGCCCACTAACCAAAAACATTAAAAATAAGCTGAATTATTCTTTTTCCTTACTGAATTGCCTGTCGGTGATATAGCTATCCAAGCAATCAACAATAGGATAAAAATAAAATCTCAAAATCATTTATATCTGTACTGGACTACAGCTTTATTTTAAATAGGATCTAAAGAAATGGCTCTTTATCTTATTGAGAAAGGAAAATGATTATATAAATTTTATATTCACTTTCTAAACAAACAGATGCTAAAAACATACTTGAAAATAGCCACTGATTGCCCTTAATAATTATCTTAATCTATGGATATTAAAATAATAGTTTCTCAGTCCCAAACTCAAGTGGTTTTTAGAGAGCTCTTTCTTTGTACATTAATCTTTGTTGATGATTTAAAAGCTCAGAGTTTCATATATATCAGAAATTAGTAAAGTATATGTTTATAGACTACTTTGTGATCTCATCTGGTAATAAACTGAGTGTCTTTTTTTCCAATCGTCAAGTATTCAGCAGCATGAACGTAGTTTATGAGTCCATTAATAAACATTTCAAGATACTTCCAAACGTCTGAAATAGCCTTGGGCCTTTTATAAATCATCCCATAAAACACAGTCTAAAGCATCTTTAGGATATTATAACATGACCATTTAACTATGTCATTTAAAAAAGAAAATAATAAAATTTAAATGCACTTCTGTGATAAATATGAATAAGTATACATATATAAAAATAAGGAAGAAAGGAGTTCCAACTGCTTGTCCTAATCCTGTCCATTGAATGTACTTGCTGTCCTCTACAATAGGGTAATGCATATAATGTTCCATTTATATAATTGGACATTTTTAAAGTAAGCTTTGGGTTCCCACTGATAAATGTGAATCCATTTTTCATTGCCTTCCTGTCTTTTTTCAACTGCCCTTTACTAAGACCAAAGCTTTTTTTTGACTCTTATTTCATATTGGAAAAACTCATTGCAGACTGGTAGCGACAAACATCCCATTAAAATCGGTAAGCCACGTAAAGGATTTTGTTTTGTTTTGTTTTAAATGCAAATTACACAATATAAATCTTCTGCTTAAACCCCCCTATACCTTTCTATTGTCTAACAGACAAAAATCCTATTTACTTTGGCTACCCCTTAAGTATATCTGAACCTTGCCTGCCTTTCATTCTTCCTCTTTTTCCTTTAGCCACCTTCGCCTTTCATCATGAATGTCACTTTTCAGAGCATTCTGCCTATGTGCTTTCCCCTCTCTGCCACACTTCATCTGGAATTTTTAGGTTCATCTGTCATGATGCTTTCCAATCCCATCTCCCTCCTCCCATTTAGCCATTGCCATCAACTAAAAGGGTCAGCATCATGAAGACAAAGACTGTATCTCTTTTGTTCACCATGATATAGCCAATGCTTAGCACATGACTAGGAGGTAAATATATATTTATTAAATGAATGTACTAATTAGTAATGCAGGCGATACATTTAGCCTGGTGGTAGCAACAGCAACTGCATTAGATCTTCATTGCTGTCAGGGTTCTACTTCTTTTTTTGTGGTCATCTGGTAAAGTCCACAAAACTCCTTTGCATATACTGCCCTATTTTGAACCTGGCAATCACCTTTGTGAGTCAAGCAGTGTTGTCCTTAGTTTTTCAAATTTAGAGTTGAGATCTGAGGGTAGACAGAGAGGTAAAATGAAATCTCACAAGGAAAACTAACACACACCCATTCTGAGACTAAATACAGCCATTGCTTCCCTTAACCAACAGAAAATGTGTTTATTATTATTAATTTCCTGTATTTGTTCAACATCTGAGACTGAGATCTGTAGACAGCAGCAACTCTCTTTAGATTTTGGTTGTGCTTTTTAAAATATTTTTACTTATTTTTTTCGTGAGAGACACAGAGAGAGAGGCAGAGACATAGGCAGAGGGAGAAGCAGGCTCCCTGAGGTAGCCCAATGAAGGACTCCATACCAGGACCCGGGGATCATGACCTGAGCCAAAGGCAGACACCCAACCATTGAGCCACTCAGGTGCCCCCCTTATTTATTTATTTATTTATTTATTTATTTATTTATTTATTTATTTTTGGTGCCTCCTGTTTAGATTTTGAATGAAGTATTTCTTATAATTAAAATAGTCAGTTTTCTCTATGCACTACTAAATCTATCGTGTATTATCTTGTTTTATTTATTTATTTTTTTTATTTTTATTTTTTATTTATTTTTTATTGGTGTTCAATTTACTAACATACAGAATAACCCCCAGTGCCCGTCACCCATTCACTCCCATCCCCCGCCCTCCTCCCCTTCCAACACCCCTAGTTCGTTTCCCAGAGTTAGGAGTCTTTACGTTCTGTCTCCCTTTCTGATATTTCCCACACATTTCTTCCCCCTTCCCTTATATTCCCTTTCACTATTATTTATATTCCCCAAATGAATGAGAACATATAATGTTTGTCCTTCTCCGACTGGCTTACTTCACTCAGCATAATACCCTCCAGTTCCATCCACGTTGAAGCAAATGGTGGGTATTTGTCGTTTCTAATGGGTGAGGAATATTCCATTGTATACATAGACCACAGCTTCTTTATCCATTCATCTTTCGTTGGACACCGAGGCTCCTTCCACAGTTTGGCTATCGTGGCCATTGCTGCTAGAAACATCGGGGTGCAGGTGTCCCGGCGTTTCACTGCATCTGTATCTTTGGGGTAAATCCCCAGCAGTGCAATTGCTGGGTTGTAGGGCAGGTCTATTTTTAACTCTTTGAGAACCTCCACACAGTTTTCCAGAGTGGCTGCACCAGCACAACAGGCCCCTCCCCCAGAACACCAGCTAGACTGACAACTATTATCTTGTTTTAAAACTCACCTGAGCTTCTTCTCGTCTTACCTGTGTTACTCCTTTCCTCCAATCAGTGCTAATGGCTTGCTAAATTTAATACAGTTAAAAACTATTTTCAAATGATAAGAAGATACTAAAATGAAATTTTTACTGTATTACTTAAAAACTAGGTCATGTTCATTGGTTGACTGAACTGACTGCTACCATTTAGATGTATAACTCTTTCTTATAACTCATGTAACTCTTTCTTAAGCTCACATTTCGGGAAATAAAATGGAAGACAGATGTTGGGAAATCCGCTAAAGAACACCAAAATGTCGCTGCCTTTACATCCATTTTCTGTGGCCAAGTTGCTTAATGCACATGCCCTGGATAGCAGTTCACAGTCACAAGTAAACACTCCTGATAGAACTCCCCATGTGCCCTTGTGACAAGCACTCTCCCTCACAGGTCGAGGGTTTTCCCTTGGTGCATCCTTCGACTTTGCCCAAGCTTACCAAAAGCTTACTGCTTTTGAGTGGAATTGAACCATCCAACCTTAGCTTGGAAAAATATGAGCACTCCACCTTCGTATCCTGATAAAGGAATGTGCTCCCAGTCATGTATGTCTTTTTGCTTGCACCCTGCCTTGACTTCCCTGTAAATGGCCCCTCAAAAGGGCTGTGTGATTGCTCCAGGGCCTGTGAGTAATAAACTTCTCTATTTCAATTCCCTAGTGGTATTTTTTTGGACATGGCCCACCATCTGGCAGCCTGGCCTCTACTTAACAAATGCCAATTGTTAAGAGTCGAAACAACAGATTAAATTAAATTTCTATTACTTATACCCTAATTTATTTTATGCCTATATACATGCTTAAAATTATTTTCTTTATAAAGTATGACTAGACTCAGTATTTCACTTTAAGAATTAATGGTTTGGGGTACAGGCAAAGTTAAACAGAAGTTAAAGAGAAAACACTGAATCAATGTTGGATGTACACATTTATTATGCCAAAAGTGCTCATAAGATGAAAGCAATAAATGGAGGCACTTAGAAATGCAATATATAATGATAGCCATACTTGCTCGAATCCAAGATACCCTCAATTGAAAGATGCATCACTCTTACATGTAGAACTACAAAATAATAATAATAATAATAATATCAATTAAGCAATGACACAATACTTTAATGATGCACTCTCAAGATGGCTCACACTAGCCTAGAGTTGCTGTGAAATTCTGTTCATAAGTTTTCAAGAAATTTGTTAATATTTTCACCTTCAGTTTTATTGCCTGGCATGTTCTATCCAATTCCCTTAGACATATGTCCTTAACAAAATAAACTATGATTTCAACTACTACTTGCTATCTTCCTCTCTAAGGCCTATAATCCGCATTGCTGCTTTGCAAATAAATATGGAATTGTAGCTGTTATCCATTGTCATGTGTTTTCTTTACTGATACATCAAATTACATTGTTTTCTTAATCCTTTATGCATTCCTAATAATCGTTTTCTTGAATGCCCTGTGTCATTTTTTGTAAGATATTTGAAGAGCAATAAATCCAAAATCATATTACAAAAGTTGCATGTAAATTATGTGAAAAGAGTATGAAAATATTATGACTAATATCATATATGTAAAGAAAATTTCAACAACTTCAAAATGGATGCTCAGTAGAAAGCAATTGTTAGGTATCACCAATTGTACATGTCCCAGATTCAGAAAATTCAAAGCTATGAAGTGTGTGTTAGGAGGGAAAGGGAGAGAAGTTAGGGCTTGAAAAAACTAAGCATTATATGAAGCAGGTGAGTGGACTTAAAAGCCAGGACAATAGTGTTATATTCAGGGATCCCTGGGTGGCGCAGCGGTTTGGCGCCTGCCTTTGGCCCAGGGCGCGATCCTGGAGACCCGGGATCGAATCCCACGTCGGGCTCCCGGTGCATGGAGCCTGCTTCTCCCTCTGCCTGTGTCTCTGCCTCTCTCTAGCTCTCTCTCTGTGTAACTATCGTAAATAAATAAAAATTAAAAAAAAAATAGTGTTATATTCATATCCTATGATGTTTTTTCTTCTGTACACTAATGCTTTTAATCACTAATGTGAATAAAAATGATAAAAATAAATATTTCAAATATTTTGTTTTTCATATATATGGAGAATAAAAATTATGTGAATTGTTGAATATACATAGTCACAGACTTACCAAAAAAGTAAATTTACAATGAGTGATAGTAATATACAATTGCGTCAACTTTAACTTTCTAAATGAACTATTTGTATTACAGGTGCAAACACTTGCATAAAATTCAAATTCTCATCAGGAAAGTTGGGTAAAAATGTAAAATCCAACATGTTAACATACATTTTCTTTTTCTTGAAGGGCAAATATGATCTTCAAATATGCAAATGCACACTGCTCTGATTACTCTGTTGTATGTTCATTGAAAGAATTTATGAAGCAATTAGGGTAACTTGTTTGCATTATTCAAAACTCAACACATATGACTAAACTTGATCATATCTTTGATTCTAAACAGATTATTTCCTATTGATAGTGAATGATTGTAGAGCTCTAGTTCATGAAGAAGAGTGAATGCTGCACACTATCCTTGCTGATTACTTGTGTAAATATGTATTTTTTTTATTTTTTAACTTACAAAATCAACTCTTTCAAAAGAAATGACTACTTTCATCCTTAACTCTGTCTCACACCTATGCTTGTTTTTCTGAGAACTACTGACCTGAGCTCTCTCTCTCTCACTAAGTCTTCAGTGACAAAAAGTGTCTGAAACTTAATATTTAATATCTCTGTCAAATAAGGTCAGATCTTATTGCTTATTCTGAAATGTTAGGTATATTGCATTGCCAAAAAAGGAAAAAAAAAAAGTCTTGTCTATTAAGACACAGGTAAAATTGCTTTTCTAAATGCTTCTTAAAAAGAACAAAGCTTAACAAACACTTTAAAATATAAATATTGTATACATAAACCACATCTTCTTACAATGGAATATTACTCAGCCATTAGAAATGACAAATACCCACCATTTGCTTCGACGTGGATGGAACTGAAGGGTATTATGCTGAGTGAAATAAGTCAATCGGAGAAGGACAGACATTATATCGTCTCATTCATTTGGGGAATATAAAAAATAGTGAAAGGGAATAAAGGGGAAAGGAGAAAAAATGAGTGGGAAATATCAGAAAGGGAGACAGAACATGAAAGACTCCTAACTCTGGGAAACGAACTAGGGGTGGTGGAAGGGGAGGTGGGCGAGGGGTGGGGGGTGACTGGGTGATGGACACTGAGGTGGGCACTTGACGGGATGAGCACTGGGTGTTATTCTATATGTTGGCAAATTGAACACCAATAAAAAATAAATTTATAAAAAAATATATAAATCTTTTAATTCCAAAATATTTCTCTTTTATTATTTTCTTTTATAATATCACATTTACACTCTTGCAGACAAATTTTACTCAGATTTTTATTCACTTTTACAATTATTATTTTGGGGGAAAATATTCTAACTGTCCTACCCAGTGAAACAGAAATAGAACAAGCATTGAAAAATTATCCAGTATCAAATAATTTTTGAAAAACATTCATTAAGCACAATAAATGGATTCCTTTATTTCTTTAAAAAAGGTTTTACTTATTTATTTTTTCATGAGAAACACACAGAGAGAGGCAGAGACAGAGACAGAGGGAGAAGCAGGCTCTCCATGGGGAACCCTATTCAGGGCTTGATTCCAGGACTCCAGGATCACAACCAGAGCCAAAGAGAGATACTCAATCACTGAGCCACCCAGGTGCCCCAACAAATGGATTCTTTGAAATACTTTTCACATTTAATACTATACTGAAATACTTTTACTGAAATATTTTCCACATTTTATACTGTAATATCTATTGTGAATATCTACAATGAGGATATAATGATGTAACATTTATGAAAAACTTTGGCCCACAAGATCCCTTTTTCATTGACAAATTTCACATACAATTTTTCTCTGTAGTGTGGTATAAAAATGTTATATATGTTATTTCTGAAATATTGAGGACATTTAAAAATAGATTATACCATTGATCATCTGTGAAATCTAGTCTAAAATTTGCAAAGACTTTTATAAGTATACATAGAAGTGGGTTTTTTAAATGAGATATTTCAAGAGTTTGTTTTGAATTTTATTCATCAGTTGAATAATGTCTTAATAAATTTCATAATTAACAATTTAAAAATATATATAGTAATAAAATAGCAGGAAAAACCTGAAAAATTATGTATATCGCCAAGAATGTTGAGCAAATAGAAAAGTAAATGACACAACAGAAAAATGTAAAAGGATTAGAGAACAAAGCTATAATACCTAAAAAAGAAGTTCAAAGGAGTTCCAGAAAGAGATCAGTGATAAATTACAGGTTAGAGAAAACATCAAACAAGCAGTAAAAAAAAAAATTTCTAAGTTATAGAGAGACTTGAATCATTAGAACAAGAGACAGGCTGGTCTCAAGCAGGGTAAATTGAACAAGACCACTCTGCTACATAATGCCAAATTTTCAGAAAATTCTGACATCTATCAGAGTTTGGATAGTATAAATATACAAAAGAAATAATTTGGAATGGTATGAGAACTGCTATCAGACAAACCAAACATTAGGGAAACAATGAACTAAAGATCTTAAAAAAATTATTTTGAACTTAAAAGTCAATGTCTATCCAAAAAAACTCCAGATATGTGAAAATAAATCAAAATACCCTGACATGTAAGGCTCATATAATTAACTTCTAAAGAACTGCAGAGATGTTGAATTATGATATTGTATACCTGAAAGTAATGTGACATTATTTGTCAACTATACTCAAATAAAAAAGAAATTTAATATTTTGGCAACTTTAAAGCATATAAAAATAAACAAAGAATACTTTTCAAAAGAAGAGAAAACTGGAAAGCAGAATATGTGGGTTACATAAAAACAGAAGACATAAAAGGGGAAATGAAAAGAAATCCCATGATGATGGTGTTGAAATATTCCTTACAGTAATCATTCTAAGTTAGTAGAAGACTATAATAAAGACTTCTGCTTTAAAAAGAAATATGCAATAAAATAAATTGCATTTGACTAGATACTCTAGAGTCACATTCTAGGAGATCTTCATAATATGGGTAAAGAAAGCATGTTTCTTTTCTCATCAAGGTAGAAGGAAAAAAAAAAAAAGCAACTGGACTGCCAGGGAGGAATAGCATAGTATAGTACATACTAAATACTATTTTTTTTCATACTAAATGCTATTATAACTAAGCATAATCTGCATGCCAATATGTCCCATCTTGGGGCTGCTTGCCCTTGACCTCTACAAATGGATTCAGAATTTCTTGATCTCCATGGCACGCAAACACAAATACACATAAGCCACTGATTTCCCTTTCCTTTTCTGGTGGAGAAAATAATTGTTACAAAGAATAAATAGCTATTGTTAAAAACATTGACTGAAGTCAGCACTCCAAAATACTTACTAATTATATATAAACAAAAGGGAATATAATTGTCAAAATACATCAGTGCAAACTATCCTGACAGTGTACTTAATGTCAGAATCTGCAAAGTATTTGTGCTAAATATGAGCCTGGAATGCCAAAAAAAAAAAAATGATAGTTAAACTAAGGGATTAATGTATACTTCTCTATAAAACAAAATATGAGTGTAAGTCTAGAAAAAGATAAAAAGAGGTTTTGTCATTTCAAATGGGAATATACAGTGAGAGTAGGCCAAAGGGCCATGATGATTTTAGGAAATGGTGGACTGGCAAAATTCAAAGCTGTACTGAGACAATAATAACCTGAATTGACACAGTGTTCAGAAGTATAAATCTTAGAATCTCAGAACACAAATTGATATTGCAGACAACTCTTAAGATTTTTCTCTATAGGGATCCCTGGGTGGCGCAGCGGTTTGGCGCCCGCCTTTAGCCCAGGGCGTGATCCTGGAGACCCGGGATCGAATCCCACATCGGGCTCCCGGTGCATGGAGCCTGCTTCTCCTTCTGCCTATGTCTCTCTCTCTCTCTCTCTCTGACTATCATAAATAAATAAAAATTAAAAAAAAATAGAAGATTTTTCTCTGTAAATTGATGTCACTCAAAGTTTTATACTTAAATTTCTCTTGTTTGAAGGCCACTAAATTACACATTCAGCTATTTCAGGCTAAGAGAAATGTAGGATATATTTTATTTTATTTTATTTTATTTTATTTTATTTTATTTTATTATTTTATTTTATTTTGTTTTATTTTATTTTATTTTATTTTATTTTATTTTATTTTATTTTATTTTATTTTGTTTTGTTTTATTTTATATTATTTATTAGAGAAAGAGAGCACTAGCAGGGGTAAAGCAGAGGGAGTAGACTCCACTGAGCAAGGAGCCTGATGCCCGGGTCAACCCAAGGACCTTGGGATTATGACATGAGCTGAAGGCAGATGCTTATCCAACTGAGCCACCCAGGCACCCTGTATCTAACCTTTAAAAAAACTGTTAAAATCTCAGAGACTGGGAGAAAATTGAGAGTTTATAGTAGGCAGTCTCTAAGAAGGTCCCCAGTGATCCTTGTTTCCTGGTATTCGTGTCCTTGTGTAGTCTCTTCTCATTTAGTGTACTCGGGTCTTACTGACACACTCTAATGAAAAGAATATGACAGATGTAATGTTATATTGATATGGGAGAGCTTGGTTCTTGTCTCACAGAGTCGAAGAATGAATCTCGCAGACAACAGAGAGTGAGCAAAGTGATAGAAGTTATTAAGCAGAGATACAGAGAAAAGTTTATTAAGCAGAGATACAGAGAAAACTCTCAAAAGTGAGAGGGGTCCCAACAGGGTTGCCACTGAGGGTTTTCATGGTCTCTCTTTTATAGGAAACTGACCAGAGAACTTGGTACATTTTTTGTCAATATCAGGGTGGATATTTAGAAGAAACATGGTGGACTTGTAACTATCATTATAACAAATAAGATGTTTTTGTGAATATCATGAGCCCAAACAAGGTGTTCCCTACTCTCTGGCTAATATCTCCTCCATAACATTTCTCTACATCTAGGATTTCTGTGAGCCTAGACAAGTACCCCATGGCCTTGAGATTCTTGTGCCATCTTGCTTTGAGCAGGGACTACGGATAACACCTTAATGACATATTTCTGTGATTACTTAGTAGCCAGGAAAGGGGGGTTACTCCCTAACATTTTGGATCTAGGGAGCCAGGTTTATTATTTCTGTTTTTATTGTGTTATCTCTGTTTTCTTGGGATGGGTAGGAGCCTGACTCCCGGGCCTTTCTCTTATCTTTCCCTGCCTACCCTGATCTGCCCCTAACTGGTTCCTGCATCAATAGCATTTACCAAGATTAGGCCAAAAAAACCTATGGCTTCCATATTGACAATCCTCTAAATCTCTTGGATTCTTCATGGTAGTGGAAAGAAGTTGTCATTTTGTGAGTTCTCCACCTATGGAGAGGCCCAGGTGGCATAGTAAAGAAATGAGCTCCTGAGTCTAAAAGTCTGCAAGGAACAGACACATGCCAACAACTGTTGAGTGACTTTGGAAGCCAATTCTTTGGCTATTGTCAATCTTTCAAAGGATGCATCATTGGCTAACAGCTTGACTGCAAAATCATAAGAGATCTTGAACTAAATGTACCTGGCTAAACTGTGCTCAGATTCCTTGTTCACACAGATACAGATAATAAATATTTGTTTTAAGCTGTTAAATTCTGGAATAACTTGCTACTCAGCAATAGATAATCAATACAGGGTCCATAAGAGAGTCATAACTGTGATTGTTTTTGATGAAAATATTTGTTAGTAAATATTAAAACAATTAAATAACAGTAAGTTTGATTTGCAGTTATAATTGTAATTAAAGGATTACATTTAAATATTTCTCTTAATGTAATAAGAGATATGTAATTAATGTAATGTAATGTAATACTTTTGCCCTGTACCCTATGCTTACAGATTTATATGTGGAGATGCAAGTTTTAATTACTTAACTGGTTCTCCTTATCTTATGAATATATAATAATTTAAGTCTTTATACTTTAATGAGGAATTTTCATCTTTATGCATGTGTTTTGTTCTCAAGGGATTTTTCTACTTTACTCCTTTTTTTTTTGGACATTATACAAACACATGGGCATATTTATATAATATGCATACACATGCACCACTAGGAAAAGCACAGTCTCCATATCTTTTTAAATTAAGGTATGTTGTGATCACTTGGCATTTTATATGGAAAGATATTAAGCATATTGAATTGCTACTGCTTTGTTAGTATATTTAAGTAACTCAGTATAATAACAAGAATACTCAAAATTCTAAAATATACACTATAAAACCCAGTGGATTTAAGAATTTGTATGTCAGTTTTCTCCCATAAAAATAATAAACTCAATACAACAAACATAAGCCTGCCACAAAACATGTATGACAATAATTCAACATTACATGGAGCTTCATGTAATAGCACTATTTTAACGTTTTAGAGATGTTAATTGAAATCAAGCAACAGGTAGTTATAAGCCTACATTATATCATATTGTTTACTATTATATAGTAGATAATCATTTGTCTAACAAGCATTTTTATTAATATCTTCTGTGTTTGCTATTCTGTTTAGCATTAAAGGAATTAAGAAAATATTTACTCTTATATGCCTTCTTTGCTATTAAATAATCACATTCTATTTAAATATCCTTGAGATAATTGAATATTTAATGATAGAATATTTTTATGACCAAACTTGTGCATTTCAATTAAACACTAATTAAAGAGAAACAAAGAAAAAAGTCACATAATTAGATTAGCAAAAAGTCAACTAGATTGACTTTTTTCCTTTTTATTTTTTTTTTAATTTTTTTTCTAAGACTTTATTTATTTATTCATGATAGACATAAAGAGAGAGAGAGAGAGAGAGAGGCAGAGACACAGGCTGAGGGAGAAGCAGGCTCCACACCGGGAGCCTGACGTGGGACTCGATCCCTGGTCTCCAGGATCATGCCCTGGGCCAAACCGCTGAGCCACCCAGGGATCCCCATAGATTGACTTTTTTCTTAGAAAATTATTTAAACTCACCCATAATTACTTCAAACTGCCCCTCCTAATGTATTTCTGATAACATATTTGACAAAAACATTAAAAACATTTGTTTCATACATACATACAATACTCTGTATGTATGTATATATGCAGCTTAATGAACCTATACGAAGTGAACATATTTATGTAATCTCTGTAGATAGATAAAATAGAGAACACTGCCAGCTTTCCAGAATCCACCCTCATTTCCCCTCAAAGCTACTAAACCACTCCCCACACAACTCAATCACAGTCCTAAGTCCCAAGACAGAGAAACTACTTTTGACTACCATTATGATTGTAAGATTTATTCTTATTATTTATCAGAATTGAACTCATTTTATGTTTTTTTAAATATTTTATTTATTTATTTATTTGAGAGAGAGAAAACACAACAGGGGTAGTGGCAGAGGGAGAGGGAGAAGCAGGCTGAGCCCCGAATTTAATTAATTTTAGTTGAAGTATATCACACCTATTTATACACCTATTTATTTAGCCATTTCATCCTTGATGGGCATTTCAACTTTTCCTAGTTTTAGATATTACAAATAAAGCTGCTTTGAAAATTCTTGTATATGAATTTTGGTACCCATTTATAAGCATTCTGTTGTGTGCAGGCCTGGGAGTAAAACTGCTAGGTTATAAGATCAGCTTAAGTAGATATTGCCAAAACATTCCCAAAGTCACTGTACTAATTTATATTCCCACCAAGCATTGTAGGACACCATTTGATTCTAATCCTTTTCAACATTTGGTGTTGTCAGTCTTGTTAATTGTAGTCATTCCTATGAATGTATACTGGTATCTCATTTTTATTTTAATTTACATTTACTTCATTATTAAAGAGATTGAAACACTTTCCTATAATTTGTAATTTATTGGGCATTTAATCAAACATATTATTTATCGGGCATTAGGGTTTGTGTATGTATATATCTATGGTGGTGGAGAGGAACATTATCTTTCTTTTCCCAGTTGATTTACAGAAATTCTTTATGTAATCTTGTTAATGTGTTCTTTCTTTTATATGTATTGTTAACACTTTGATTCTGTAGTTAGCTTAGTCATTCATTTAATGGGTTTTCTGATTAACAGATTTTAAAATTCAATGTATTAGAGTTCAACAACTTTTCCCATTATCATTTTTTTACCTGTATAAGAAAATTTTGCCTGCTTTAAGGTCATGATTAATTTCACATCTTATTTTCTAGACCAGTGGTTCTTAAACAGGTATGATGTCACACATACACACACATACACACCCCTCTGGGTACATTTGGCAATATCTGGGGATACTTTTGACTATCACACCCAGGGATTTGTGCTATTGACATCTAATGGGTAGAGTTCAGGGTTGGTACTAAACATCCTTCAATAAATAGGGTGATCCCATAACAAATAATTATCATGTCCAAAATATAAATAATGCCACTGCTGAAAAATATCCCTCTAAATTCTGTATTTTTGTATTTATTTAAAAAAAAACTGTCTGGATTTTATGTTGTCCTTGGATACTTTTTGTTTCCCCCTATGAATATACAGTCAATTATTGAGAAAACCCTCCTTTCTCTACGTCTCTAAAGCTTCAACTCTGTCTTAAAGCAAGTGTTTGTATATTGGAAGGGGGCTGTCTCTGAACCTCCAAACTTTTCTGTTTGTCCACTTGTGCAAGCTTTGACCCATGACAATGTATTGATTACAAGAGCTATATTAAAAAGATTTTAGAGCAGCTAGGGTGGCTCAGCGGTTTAGCACCGCCTTCAGCCCAGGGCGTGATCCTGGAGACCCGGATCAAGTCCCACATCATGCTTCCTGCATGGAGCCTGCTTCTCCCTCTGCCTGTGTCTCTTCCTCTCTCTCTCTCTCTCTCTCTCTCTGTGTCTCTCCTGAATAAATAAATAAAATTAAAAAAAAAAAAGGTTTTATATGTGGTAGGGTATGTCTCTAAACTTCTTCTTTCACACATCCCCCCCCCCCCCATTTCATTTCTTGTTCTCTCTTCTTTTCTCTTTGTCATGGCTTTCCCTTCCTTCTTCTTTTTTTTTTTTTTTTTTTTTTGACATTTTTTATATCCCTTCCTTCTTCTTGAATGTCTTTATTCCTTTCTCATTTTCCACTTACTTGATGTGAATTGTAAAATCAGTTAGTCACTTCACTCCAAGAAAGCTGGGATTATATTTGGCATTCCACTGTTTCCATAGATCAAATAGGAGAAGTTGGTATATTTCAATAAGAATATTTCCATGAAAAAAAAATCTTTCCATGTTTATAGTATTTACCTTCATTGAAGTGTTCTTCAATTTTTCCTAGGAATGCTTTAGAGTTTTCTTTGTCACAGACCTCCACTTCTTTTGTTATTCCCACTTACAGACCTTGGAAATTTTATTTTATTTTTTTAAAGCTTTATTTATTTGAGAAAGAGGGAGATAGAGAAACATGTATCCCACTGAGTGTTGTGTCTGATGCCTATGCCAGGCTCGACCCCACAACCCTGAGATCATGACCTGGGTTGAAATGAAGTAAGACACTTAACCTAATGAGCCACAGACCTTTGAAATTTTTCAAATTGTATTGAACCATCATCATTTGCCATTGCAACTGTTAACTGTATGATGTTAGGATATAAAAATATAATTCATTTTTATATTGACTTTGTATCTAGTTACCTTACAAAAATGCTTATTAATGCTGATATTTTACCTATAGATTCTTTTTTGTTTACTTTGTATACAACCATTAAGACCAGATAACAACTCCTAAAAGTGTTATTCCTTCCTTTGTGAATATTAGCTTTTTTTTTTTCTCTTTCTTGTCTTGTTGTAGCTGAAAGATTCTAATCACCAGTTCCAGTATGTGTGGGGAAAGTGGTTACCCCACACCATCAAGCAATTTAGTGTTGGGAAAGAGTTGGAAGCTTCCATGCCATCTCCAGACCTGCTATTTTCCCCAAATCTGTACATGTTAATCAACTCAGAAGCTCTCTGAACCCTATCCTATTGAATTTTTAAAATTTTTTTATAATAAATTTATTTTCCTATTGAATTTTTATGGAAACTTCATTACATAGGCATGGTTGATTGAATCATTGATCATTGGTGATTGATTCAACCTCTAGCCACAGAAATGCCAAAATTTTAGGAGCTCTCTGCTAGAAATGAGGAAAAAGACTAAGTCTATATTCTTTATAAATCACAATATGACATAGGTCTAGTAGAATTCTGAACTATGTATGGTCATCTTTTTCTTGTTCCTGATAACAGATAGAAATAATTCAATATTTTACCATTAAATTAGTTGTTAGATTTTCACAACATTTATTAGATTTTAACATTTCTTTTCTATTTATGATTTGCTGTGTTATTTTAAATTACAAATGGATTTAGATTTTATCAAATCCTTTTAAAATATCCATTGAAAGGAACATGAAGGTTTCTTTACTCTGTTAATGTAATGAATTACATTGTCGTTTTTATAATTAAATTACAACATTTCTGGACAAAAATCCACTTTCATATGGTATATTATCTTTTTGTATATGATGGATTTCCTTGCTACTTTTAAAAGTATTTGTGAATCTATGTACATAAATATCTTTCTCTTAATGTCATGTTTGTTATATAGATTATGCTGGCAAGACAGAATGAGCTGAAAAGTGATTTTTTTTTTCTCTCTTCTATGGTATGGTTTTATATTTGACCGATCTTACTACTTTTTAATGTTTGTTTGAAATCATAAGGGAAATTAATTGTGCCTTGAGTTGTCTTTGTGAGAATTTTTTTTTTTTTAAGTTTCACTTTCTTCAATAGGTATGGAGTTAACCATGCTATATATTTCTTAGTCCGGTTTTTTGTTTGTTTGTTTGTTTGTTTGTTTGTTTGTTTTTTAAGAATGAAGGAGCAGTTTTATCTAAATTTTCAAATTTATTAGTATTAAATAGTTCAAAATCTCCACTCTTCAGTTTTAATGACTATAATACTTGTAGTGATGTTTCTCTTTACTATTAATCACTCTTGTTAGCAGCATTTTTATCATTTTTTTGTCTTAAAAAACTAATTTTAATAGAAATTACCCTTTGTTGTATATTTATCTTCTATACATTTCTGGGATTATCTCTATTATTTTCTTCCTTATTCTTTTTTGGTTTCTGTATCTTTTGTATTTTGACTTATTCAGAGAGATGCTTAAAATAGTGAGTTTTTACACTGTCTTCTTACATGTATTTAAGGATATTTCTTAAGCACAGTTTAACTACATTTACTAATTGTTATTGTTTGTTATCTTTTTAAAAGACTATTTATTTAAGAGAGAAGGAAAGAGAGAGAACAAGTATGGAGAGGGACAGAGGGAGAGAATCTCAGATAGATCCTGTGCTGAGAATGGAGCCTGACAAGGGGCTATTTCTCACAACCCTATGATCATGACCTGAACCAAAAAGCCAAGAGTTGGACACTTAACTGACTCAGCCACCCGGGTATCCCTTGTTATCTGAGATTTTAGAAATGTACAGCTTAATTTATAAACTTAAAAATTACCATTTTCCACTAACTTCTAGCTCAATTCCGCTATGAGTAGCAGACATACTCTGTAAGACCGTAGTATAAAAATAATTGAAATTTCCTTTATAGATTTGGGGAGGGATACCTGGGTGGCTCAGTGGTTGAGCATCTGCCTTTGGCTCAGGTCGAGATTCCAGGGTCCCGGGATCAAGTGTCACATCGGGCTCCCCGCAGGGAGCCTACTTCCTCTGCCTGTGCCTCTGCCCTTCTGTGTCTCTCATGAATAATACATAAAATATTTTAAAAAATAAATTAAAAATAAAAATAAGTGTTTAGGATATATTATAGATACATAAAAATTTAGACTCACTATATCTTCTTGCTTGGTTGATCCCTTTACCATTAGAAAATGTTTCTGTTTATCTTTATTAATGCTTCTTGCCTTATGTTGTGATGCTCTGATATTGTTATAGCTAAATCACCTTCCTTTTGGTTCATATTTGCATGGAATATTTTTTTCTATCCTTTTTAGTCTTTCTGTATTCATATTTTATATTACCTTGTAAGCATCATATAGTTGGACTTTGTTTAGTGCAATACATTTTGACAGTTACTTAATTGGAGTATTCCTACTATATTGCAACCATGAACTTGTTTTACGTTTAATGTAAATAATGATGAGTCTGAATTTACTACCTTACTATTGATTTGCTATTTGCAGCAATCATTTATGTCACTTTTTTTTTCTTCTATTAGTATCTTTTGTGTTACTGACCTATTTTACCAATCTATAGAATCTTCTCTTTTAGTTTAGGTAATTTTATTCTTCTTTTAGAATCCTAGAAATTATAACAAAAATCTTTGAATTAAAGCAGTCTAACATAAATCAGTATAGCAATTGCTTCCCAGATGATGCGAGTTCATTAGGAACTTTAACTCTGATTTCTTTATTTATTTTTTTCTTTCTCCCACTGTTTCTGCCTGATACTTCTCAGTCTTACTGTTGCTTTGTTAATTATGTCTTTTTTTTTTTAAAGCCAGCTGCTTAGTTTCCTTGTCTTTGTTTTTTTTTTTCTTTTGCATTTTTAGAAAACGGTATATTTAGATATATTTTCTTTGTATTGATTCCACTTGGGGTTTATTAAGCTTTTTGAATCTGTGGCTTAATGTCTTTTATCACTTTCAGAAAATGTGGCTAGTTTCTTTTCTCATATTGCCACTTCTCATATACTTGCTTCTATCCTTCTGGGTTTCCAAAAAAAATGTTAATACCAAGTTTCTTATATTCAACTTCTTCATTTTTTAAAGATTTTATTTATTTATTCATGAGTGACACAGAGAGAGAGAGAAAGAGAGAAAGAGAGAGAGAGAGAGAGAGGCAAAGACACAGGCAGAGGGAGAAGCGGGCTCCATGCAGGGAGCCCAATGTGGGACTCGATTCCGGGTCTCCAGGATCACGCCATGGGCTGCAGGCGGCGCTAAACCACTGAGCCACCCAGGCATCCCCTCAACTTCTTCTTTTCTGTATTTTACATTCATGTCTCCATCTAAAAATTGTCTATCATCATATATACTGATACTATAGTCCCCTTTTTTGCTGTTTCTAATCTGTTGTTAAGCTTATTCTTTAGCTTTTAAATATAGGTACATTTTTCCCCCTAGTTTTAGAATTATCACTTGACTTTTTTTTAAGATTGTATTTAATCATGAGAGACACTGAGGCAGAGGGAAAAGCAGGCTCCTTGTGGGAAGCCTGATGTGGGACTTCATCCTGGGATCACCACCTGAGCCAAAGGCAGATGTTCAACCACTGAGCCACCCAGGTGCCCTCACTTGACTGTTTTTATGGTCAGTCATGAACATTATATCTTGATTCCATTTTCTTTATATATTAACCACATTTTAAAATAAGTGTTTGATAACTCCAATATTCGGTTACCTGCAAGTCTATTTTCTTATTTTATACTTTATAATATATTGATTATATTATGATATATTTATATTTATAAAATATATTTTATATATTAATATATTAATATTTTAAATATATAGTTTATATTTTTCTTTTATATCTATAAATTTGGTTCCATATCCTACCATTCCTGAACATTGTTTTATTGTATGCTGAGCACAGCGCATGAAAAGTTGTATAGTCAATTTGAAGTTTAGCTGAATCGTCATCTTCCAAAGAGTATTTACTTTTACTTATGGTAAATAATTAGAGTAGAGATACATATCCTTTTCAATCTGAAGTAAAATTGCTTTGAAAGTTGGTCTATTTCTTATTTGTGATTGTTCCTACTGTGTTCTTCTAGGGCTCTACTTAGGATTTTTTAAAACATATTTTATTTATTTATTTGAGAGAGAAAAAGCATGAGCAGGGGAAAAGTCAGAGGGAAAAGTAGGTTCACCACTGAGCAGGGAGCCCAATCCAGTGCTCATCCCAGGATCCTGGGATCATGACCTGAGCCAAAGGCAAAGCCTTAACCAATTTAGCCATCCCAATACCCCTCTACTTGGGAATATTTTTGAAGATTTTAATTATTTATTCATGAGAAACACAAAGAGAGAGAGGCAGAAACATAGGCAGAGGAAGAAGCAGGCTACCTGCAGGGAGCTTGATGCAGGACCTGATCTCAAGACCCCAGGATCACAACCTGAGTCAAAGGCAGATGTTCAACCATTGAACCACTGAGATTCTCCTCTACTTGGGATTTTTAATAAGAATTTTCTTCCTTGGTTTAATCTCTAACTTTTATCTAACCAGGCCCATGTGCCATCTTATTTGTTGTTTCCTGGCTGCTCCTAACTTTCTTGGGTGCTTATGAATTGAATTCTAAATTCAGTGAATTGAATTCTAAAACTGGGGGCAGGGGGTGGATGGAAAAAGAGTACAGGAATTTAGAACCACTAATGTACTCCATTCTGTCAAAAATCAAGTGCCCCTAGCACTTGAATGTAATCGTGAACAGTAAGTGTGCCTGTCCCTAGAGGCTATTGAAAGCTCAAGTAAGTTTCTGTCCCTGCGTGCTACTTTCTGTTCAATTTTTTTAGCCACTTAATGCTGCATTTAATTGACAAATACCTTGAGGGAAAATACCTTAGGATGCTGGGCTCACTTCAGTCTCTTTCCTTACTCTTTGGGATCCTAGTTCCTCAAGTCTGACTTTTCTACTTTCTTCATGCTGGAAACACATGCACTTTGGTATATTTCTCTATGTTTTTGTATTTGTACTTGGAGAGAAAGAATGACAAATGTTTCTGGAAGTCAACCCAGTAGTTTTGCCATATAAGTCTACTATGTTATTCAACCAACAGATTGAACAGATTTTACAATTCTCAATTTCTTTTCATGATATAAAAAGAAAATTCCCTTATGAGAACTACAGATAATTTATGGGGAAGCTTTGAAACCCATTCTCTAAATTTATCTTTATATTTCCCAGAAAACATCTATAAATAGGAACAATAAATTTCTATCAACCCTGAGACCAAAGAAATAAAAACTAGCCATGAAGAGAATCTGGAATAATTTAATAATAAACCAATTTGTATACCACTAGCTAAGAAAATTGTCAATGGTCAAAATCTGTTCTGTTGGTTTTATAGGTAGGTTTTCTAGAAAGCAAGCTATTGATTTATGAATATCTACTAGAATTGTTTTGGCACCAATACTGATTGTAATTAAGTTGGGATAATCTAGATATCATGATTGTTTTCTAGTATGATTGTTTTCTAGTACTGGATAAATGTCTTTTTATTCACATATGAATGGACAAAATATGCCTTGAGGATCAAGTCTGTTAAAGTTTGATATTATTATTACTGTTGTTCCTCCACAAACAATTAAAAAGTATGATGTTCTCAAAACTAAAACAGAGCCAACACTGTAGATTAACAAACCACAAATTAGTTGTGAAAGAATTTTTGGTTTATATTCAAATTTACTTATTTTAAAAAGTAAGATTAAGTAAATTTTAAGTAAAATTACTTAAATTATTTAAGTAATTTAAAAAGTAAATTAATGTTAAAAGATACATATATAAATTACAATTACATATAACTTTATAAGCATCAATTCAAAAATAGAAGTATCTTTTAAAAAACAAAAATAGAAGTACCTTTGTACTTTAAATTTCTCATCTGTGTATGATTAATAACGATATTATAATAATATATATGATATGATATTTTGTTTTGCCTTGCTTGCCATGATTTTTCTCTTCCTTAGGAAGCAGACTGTTTACCTAGCCATAGTGTCGTATAACTGAGGCTGGGCCACCGCTGGTCACTCACAAATCCGTCCTCAGATATAGGTTTGGAGAGGATTCTTGACCCAAGCTGAGCCACTGCTTTTCACTTTCAACAGTTTCAATCATGAATGGACTCTCTGTCTCTGGACTGTTAGGTTTTAAATTCACAGTGCATCATGGAGAGAAATTTTGGAGACTCCAGGTGAAGGGGGTCTCCAAAATTGCCTGATCTCTGTCTTTTGCAGTACTTGTCTTAGATAATCTGTTCTTTAAATCTTTGAATATATATATATATATGTATATATATATATAATTTTTTAAAGATCTTATTTACTTATTCATGAGAGACATACAGAGAAAGAGAGGCAGAGACACAGGCAGAGGGAGAAGCAGGCTCCATGCAGGGAGTCTGACGTGGGATTCGATCCTGGGTCTCCAGGATCAGGTCCAGGCACTCAACCCCTGAGCCACCAGGCATGAGTGTATATATATATATATATATATATATATATATATATATATATATGAATATTTTATTTTAAATACATTTATCTTATATTTGTATTCAATTAAATTGGTTTATGTGGCTAAATCCAAATAATAAAAAATTCTTAGCTACCTCAACAGGTAAAAATCTATTTCTCTTCTTTTTCTCCACAATCTGTTTTACAGACAACAGTCAGTTTGGTCTGATTAAAATATAAGTTTGCTTATGCCAAACCTATCTTCAAAACCATTGATTGTCTTCTTCTATTTTTCAGTATAAAATACAAGGCTGTAAAAAAGCTTACAAGACCCTATGCAGCTTAGGCCCTTTTATATCTTTGACTTCATCTCTTATTATTATTCTGCTTCTTCATCCATTAAAGCCACCTTGGTTGTTTTTTTTTTTTTTTTTTTTTCTCTTTTTTTTTTGCCACCTTGGTCTTGATGCTGTTTCTTGGAACAGGTCTCAGGACTTTGCATAAGCTGTCTTTTCTGTGCAGACATTTCTATTCATAGTTATCCATATGGCTTAGTCCTATACTTCCTTCAGATTTGTGCTCAAATATCAAAAAGGTCTAATTTGAGTATCACAATATCTTTAGATCCTAACATTTCTTTTTTTTTAAGATTTTATTTATTTATTCATGAGAGACACAGAGAGAGAGAGAGAGAGAAAGAGAAAGAGAGAGAGGCCGAGACACAGGCAGAGGGAGAAGCAGGCTCCATGCAGGGAGCCCAATGTGGGACTCGATCCCCGGGGCTCCTGGGTCATGCCCTGAGCCAAAGGCAGATGTCCAACTGCTGAGCCACCCAGGTGTCCCGGACTCTAACACTTCATAAATGAAAATGTACCAAATAGAAAGAGTCCAGAAAGCTTTGAAAAAGACAAATAATATGAGACTTAGAAAAAAAATGAATACCTTAAGAAAACATGAAGAAATGAAGAAGAAAGAAAGAAAGAAAGAAGAAAGAAAGAAAGAAAGAAAGAAAGAAAGAAAGAAAGAAAGAAAGAAAGAAAACATGTATGTATGCTCCTTGTCTTCTTTTAGTTTTTCTTGTCCCTTCAAGAAACTGGGACCCTATATCTCATGTACTTATAAGAGGAAAACTTTAAAGGCAATTGGATCTAAGCTTCAGGCTAATACTAATTCCTGGGAAACCAGACTTTAAATGAAGTTCACTGTGCAGGTTGGGTACTGTGAAGAGGAAGGTGATAATTTAAATTCTAACAAAATTTGTCTCACCCTAATTGCAGTGAGTTTCTGAATCCAATGTGATCATTTTTTTCAATTCCTGAGTGTAAAAGTAGAATGAGATGTTTGGTACATAGTAGCATTCCCATATTGGCAACTTAACTTTTGGAGTCTAGTCAATTTGTGACAGGAAGGATATATTCATGCTCATAACAATGAAAAGAACAAAATGTTATTTTCCATCCCTGGGGAATTAAAGATTTTTGCAAACATCAAAAACTTGAAAATGCCAGCCCTGTGATTCATAGTCTATCCCTATTCTTTTTACTACTTTAATTACTGTAAAATACTAATAAATCTTTAATAATCAATTAGTAAACTTACTGAATAAGTCCAACAGTGCCTGCTATCTAGATATATTCTGCTTATTAGAACATGCAAATATATACCTTGGCACCTGGTATGCTTTTATTGATCTAGGAATTACATTTTCAATGGAACACAAATTAAAACAGAGTAGATTGCTTTCACCTGGAAGGAACTGCCTCTGAGATATTGTGCTTCTGGCATATTTCAGCCCTCTAGTTCTGTGCCATAATATAGTTTTCAGGCCCATTATCTGATTTACCATCTTGTAGGATGTAGTATTAGTCCACAATATTGTTGATGTCATGTTGATCAAACCTGAAGTTATAACTCAATAATAGCATCAACAGAAATTTATAATTTATATATTTAATATACTCAGTTAATTCTTAGTATAAACCCTATGAAAGGATTAATATTATATTCTTAATTGTCTTTGAGGGGAAAGTGTCACGGGGCTAGATGCCCCTAGTTATAGCTAAGAAGGAGCTGAGTGGGATTCTGCCCCAGGCAGTCTGATGTCAAGCTGGACATTTATTCACTATGAATAACTAATAGTGAAGGCAGGGTTAGCAAATTCCCGTTAGGCCATAATCAAAACACACATAAAGAAAAGGGAAAATATATTTCTTAAAAATGTTAAGTATTCTCAATGGTCCTGAGTATGTGTACTGGTTTTCTGTTGCTATGAACACATACCTGAAAGCTTAAAACAAGACAAACTTATCATCTGACAATTTCCCTGAGTGGAGAGTCTAGGAACAGCTTTTCTGGATCTTCCTCTTAGCATCCTACAGGTTGAAATGAAAGAGGCTAGACAGTTCTGTGATTCCTGTCTAAGGTTCAGGGTCTTCTTCTGAGCTCACAGTTTTTCAGCAGAAGTTGTCTTTTATAGCTGTATGATTGATGTCCCTGTTTTCTTGCTAAATGTCAGTCAGTTACCATTACTAGAGCCTAGAGCTCACCTACAATTCTTTGCCCCATGGCCCCCCAACCTGGCTGTTGTTTTCCTTCAGGCCAGCACATGAATATCAGCATTCAGCTAAGAAAAATACTCTAGTTTTATTTTATAATTTTATTTTTTTTCCTTTTTACCTTTGACCCTCTTGTAGTTTTTATTTTATTTTATTTTATTTTATTTTATTTTATTTTATTTGTTTTTTTTTAGATTTTACTTATTCATGAGAGACACAAAGAGAAAGAGGCAGAGACACAGACAGAGGGAGGAGCAGACTCCATGCAGGGAGCCTGATGCGGGACTGGATCCTGGGACTCCAGGATCATACCCTGGGCTGAAGGCAGGTGCTCAACCGCTGAGCCACCCAGGGATCCCCAAAGGATTTTATTTTATTTATTTATTTATTTTTAAGTAGGCTCCATGCCCAACGTGGGGCTTGAACTCATTACTCTGAGATTAAGAGTCACATGCTCTGTTGACTGAGCCAGCCATGCGCCATTGACCCTCTTATAGTTTTAAATGACTCTCCTGAGTAGGTTTGGCCTGCCCTTTTGACATATAATAGTAGTGAGATCTCCTCTTCACAAGTTCCATCCATACTAAGGGGGATAGATCATATAGGGTATGTACATAACTTGTGGGAATTCTCATGTTTGCATTGTTCCTCTAAATTGAAGCTTGTGTTGTTCCTTAAACCCACATCCAGAAAAATTGTCCTACTCTGTACTCCTGTTATTTGAAAATCTTTCTCTATTTTCTAGAGTTCAGAAGAAAAGAAAACAATTGAGCTGGTCAAGACTAAAGAGTCAGCAGGTCTACCATTCTTTCTTCATAACCTAACAGATCAGTGCTGATAGAAATGTTAATGGCAGATCGGTATCATGTAGGAGTCAATTATAAGATTATGATAACAGGTAATCCTCAAATACGGACTTTTAAAAAAATGTTTCTTAATAAATATTCTAATTTTTAAAAAATATTCTAATTTTAAAAAACAAAAAAAACAAAAAAAAAGTAAAAATAATACTTGCTCTTCAGGGAATATTGAACCTACTGACCTTGGACACCCAGGTGCCTCATGTTCTCAATACTTTTTGATCTGCCTAAGTATACATGGGGGCATGACCAGAAGTGTTCCACCATTATGTGCCAATGTATATATGAAAATCCCTGGCAGGTCCTGAAGGTACAAGTGAGTTATATGAGTAGGTTTATCACACTCTGAGTATACTATCTCTTCTCATAGGACCTCCCCACTCCTCAAACTCAAACTACAAAGAATAACTAATAACTGTAGGAGCAAAAATTAAAAATTATAAGTATAAAACATAGTATATAAATGTTTTATCTTGTAAGTTGTCATTACTCAGAAATAGATGACTTTGACATTCTCTCTTAGAAGTGGCCCTAACCATGAGTAAAAGATGGAAAATTCTCATAAGAAGTAGAATTTTGAATTGACGTTCACTAGGTTTAAATGGACTGATGTCTGGAAGAAAAATCTATGTTGATTTTGGGTTTGATTGGATAACTTGAAGAGAAAAGGATTAAATAATTGGTCAGTAAAGACAATATGGATAGATCTCATAAATAATTTAATGAACTAAAGAAGCCAGGAACGAAGGCAATGATGACAATGACGATGAAAAGAAAAAAAGAAAAGAAAGGGAAGAGAAGAGAAAAGAGAAGAGAAGAGGAAAAACAAAAATAGCCAAATTACTGAAACAGTTCAAATGTCCATCAGCTGATGAAGGAAAAGAGGGAAATCTTGTATTTGCAATGACCTGGATAGAGCCAGAGAGTATTATGTTAAGTAAAATAAGTCATACCAAGACGAACACCATATGATTTCACTCATATGTGGAATTTAAGAAACAAAATGAACAAAGAGGGAAAAAAGAAAGGAGGGGGGGCAAACTAAGAAACAGACTCTTAACTATAGAGAACAAGCTGATGATCACCAGATGGGAGGTTGGTTGAGGGGATGGCTAAACTAGGTGACAAGAATTAAGGAGAGCACCAGGTGATGTATAGGAGTATTGAATCACACTATATTGTACACCTGAAACTAATATTATACTGTAACTAACTGTAATTTAAATAAAATCTTAAAAAATGTAAAAATTTTAAAAGTCTATTTGATTATATTCATAGAATATTCAAAACCACATAAAACTAATCTATGGCAATAGAAATCAGGAAGGTTGCTACTCTTGTGGGTATTGAAACCAGAAGAAAGTATATCGGGCCTTCTGAAGAATGTGTAATGTTTTATTTTATAATCTCACTGCTGCTTGTACAGAAGTGCCCAGTTTGTGAAAATTCATTGAGCTGTGCCCAGATGGTTTGTGTACTTTTATGAATGTAGGCTATTATCAAATAAAAAGCCAAACAATTTCAGTAAATAATTAATCTCAAGAAAATTTTTGGAAGAAGCCTATAGTTGGACCTCTAGGAGTGGGCCTAGAATGGGAAATACATTTGTTCCTACTGTAGAAAAATATCTTCATAATCAAGTGTACCGGATAACAGATTTTTTAGAGTATCAGCTATCTTCTTTCTCATGTAGACCACAATTTGCATAATGAGCTTACGATTAAAATGTTCATAGTGGCAGGAAGAAACCTTAAAAAATAGTTTTCCTCCTCTCAAGGTAATATAGCCACAGACACTTATGAATGTAAAGTTGCCAACAAAAATAATTAAATTTTACTCCTTAATATGTCTCCACACTTCAGGTGAACAGCCAACTACATGGTGGCTTCAAGTGCTTACATTAGAATCCTTTCAGATCTGGGGTTGGGGGGAAGATTTTTTTTTTTTAATCAGACAGAAACTTACTGTAGATGTCTATTTTATTTTTAGACTATAAGCATGCTTGCTTAGGAACCTCCAGCCTTGGACTAACTAAATGCTTCAAAAATTATCATTCTATTCCACAAGCACTATCTCCAACTGAAATAAAATAATATTTTGAAACCATTCATTCTGCTACTCCAATGACAGAAGCAACTGGCTTTATTAAAAAATGAATGCAGATGCAGCTGTAGTTCCAGGAGAGACAACACCCCATGAGGTGAAGTTGGCTTTTCTGCACAATGTTGTTTACAATCTAAACCCATGAAAAATATATGTTGCTTTCCTGTCCTTACCCTGAATGCTAAATCTATGAACAGATTAACCTAGAAAATAAGAGTTAGAAGAAGGTTTTGTTACCGCTCATTCTTATATGTAATATTACACCTCAAAATCTTTTTTTTTTTTTTTTTTTTTTGCACTTAGGATGATGGCCTTTGGTCTTTGTATACATATATATATATATATATATATATATATATATATGGAAGATATATATATATATAGGCCTCTGGTCTTCCATATATATATTTTTTAATATAGCAAAATGATATTTCTACAAGCCTGTCTTTTCAATTCTTCTTGCAATGGAACAGGGTTACCTGTTTTACTAGAATGAATGACCCGATAAGGAGCAGTGGAGAGTTTGCTACAGAAATATAGGTAGATCCAAGTAATACTGTGGAATGTTTCTATGTAATAACAGGCCTAATAATAAATATTAAATAAGACAACGTAATAGGATCCACAGAGGATCCAATAACAAGGGATGGATAACTTAGTTCCATTTACAAGATTCAAAAAATAAGGAAATATCCTGAGAATACTCTGACGAAGATGAAATTATATGAAGTAGAAATTTTTAAAAAATCAGTGACAAGTTTACTTTGCATAGCCATTTGTAGCATTGCTTACTCTTTCACATGTATTTCCTTTCTTTTGCTTTTGTCCACTATTATACACAAAGTGCGTTGGTTGATTTTGTCCATAGGCCACAGAATATTGAGATGCTATAATGACAGAGCAAACCAAAAAATATACATAACCCAAAGAACATGTACATCATCTTTGGAAGGATTAACCAAAAATCATTTTTGGTTTTTTCCTACTGTAAATGGAAAAAGATTGTTTTTAATTGAGACACACTATGTAAAACAGGAACATTTTAGGAATTGTATTTATAGAAAAAGGAGTGGGTTAGTACTTGCCTAAGACTTTGGACAGGTAGGGTATGTAAGATAATTTCTTTTGTTTTTGCCTTATTACACCTTCTTTTCCTGGGAGCAGATCCCAATCTCTATGACAACAGGTAGAGACAGTATGTGATGCAAATTGGCTCAATCAAAATATCTCCTGCCCCTGACACTCAGATAATCTACACTTCTGTGAACATTAATCTATAATACAGAGGCTGAAGATTTATTAAATTACATTATTTTCAGGCTTCATCCTGGTGAGACTGTCCCAAACTTCTGCTGGCATTCCCAGTGTTGCCTTGAGCTATCTTTCCTCCGCCTTGTATGTTTAGCTTTACCTATTTCACTATCCTTTATATAAATCCTCTTTCCTTTGCTTAAGTCAGCTGGATCTTTCTTTGGTTTTTGTTAATCTCAGAAACCAAAAGCCTAAGTGCTGCTAACTTAGAGCAACATCCACAGATATTTGACTTTAACATTTTAATCAAGACATTTACCAGCTTTTAGTTTGTCAAGCATTTAAGAAGACAAAAGAATTCTCAGATACACAAGTCTCACTGAAAGTTATTTTCTGTTTCTGTTTCATATGAAGATAAGTCAAAGTTTGATGTAACTGATAGTGGTCATTTTACTGAGGAAAGTTTGGTCATCGACATTAGAAACTATTTAAAAGACTGAAATAAGCAGCTATGGTTTACATAAAAACTACAGTTCTAGTACAGGAACTATAGTTATTGAGTAAAAGCTATTTTACTACTAGCTTTCCATGAACCTGGAGCAGTCATTAGAAAAAATAGAGTGACAATTTTAATTGAATGCCCTAAATGCCAAGGTGAAAGTATCATTAATATTGCCATGATAGACAAATGATGGAGTACTTTGCACAAATTCTTACTTAGGGGTAAAAAAAGTCTTTCTAAAGGCCCAGGGCAGTTACAGGTATACAAGGGGTACTTAATATATATGTTTCTAAGTGTGTGAATGAAAGCGTTAATACAAATTGAACCTTGAAGGATTTTGTTCAGTTAGATATAATAAAAAATGCCTTAAATAAAAGATTAATAAGATTATCTAAGGAAAGTTAGATAAAAAAGAAAATATAAATTTAGAATAATAAAATTGGGAAAACAGTCATTGGTAATTCAATAAAAAATAGATATCTTTAAAAATATGATTATACCATCTTTTCCTCTCTCCAAATATTCACTAAGAAGAAGGGAAAGGATTTCATGTTATAAAATAGTAAAGACAATTGACAGATATTTAGGAAAATGTTCCATGTTCTCTGATGTTCTATTAATGTAAGAACAAGAAAATGCAAATGAAGCCAACAATTAGATGCCATTTTAAAAGCTTTTTTAAAAAAAAGTCCCACATGATGGTAATGAAAAGACAACATTCCTTTCCAAAGGGTTTTAGAGAATTATGAATCTTTTTTCATTCCCTTCCTCTAGACGTCTAAGCAGTATCTAAGTGCAATTCATTCTGTTTTCCAAAGTTCCTTTCCAATCTCTACTCCTTTCCACTGCCCATAGTTGCCACTTCAGCTTAGTTTATTTAACATCCTAGCTACCTAAATTTCCACAATTACCTTGTATTTTGTCTTTCAGCCTCCAGTCTTAGTCCCCTTGATACATTCTCCTCCTTCAGCTACAAAGCAAATTTGCTCCTGTTGTTCCTCTGACATTGTAAAAGCATCTTTTTTGTTCTTACTTAAAATCAAACTGATTAATATGTTTTTTACTCATTTCATTTACTTTTGTGCTCCTGTTCAATTACTCATTTCTTCATTTTTCCCCTTTCCTCATCCTTCCACACCATCTTCCATTCTGTAACTACCAACTCTAAGTTTCAGGCAGCTCAACTTTCATCCCCCCCATGTTCTCACTTACCTCTCTTGACCTTGGCCCAGATTTCTTTACCCAAAACATGCTTCCTTTAATCTGACTAATCTCTTTGCATCTTAGACATAGATTCAGTTTTGATATCAATCAATTACTCATTATTACGATTAGTTTCTTTCCAGTTAATTCCTGTGGAAATCTATTACAGCTCTGCATTTGGTTTCATTTAACCCAAATCAAATGTAAAATTTAAAAATGCATTAAAGTTTACTTGTCTTAAATCTATTTAAAAATGAATTTTTAACCCACTTTATAGTTTTTATTTTATGTTTTCCTTTGATGATTTCTCTACAAATTTAATGTATCTGTACAGTCCACATTATCATCTCTGTTGTTTTTTTGTCTTCTTATGATTTTTCTTTAATTAAAGACATTTTTTGAAAATTTAAATAATTTCTTCTAGTGCATAAGCAATTTTATCAGGTCATATCCTGAAAATGTCAAATATTTATATTTTTGATGTGATATTTACAACAGAAATATCTTAGTAAGAAAAACTTTGTGCCCTTTTTATGGTATATGTTGAAAAGAGACATTTCATGAGCATCAACCTTTTTCCCCAAATATATTGAAAAGATCAAGAACATACTGACAGTACATTTTGTTGGTATGTATAGAAATAGGTGACATAATATCACAATGTAAAATTTTATCTATTTTACTATTTTCCCCATTGGATAGAATATCACTGGTTTTACCCTAATATTATTCAGATTAACCATTCATGAAAAGTATCCACAAAAAAGACTGCAATAGAACACTATCCACATATAATCTAATATACATAATTGTCTTCCCCTTTTTAATTAATTAATTAATTAATTAAAGATTTTATTTATTTATTCATGAGACACAGAGAGAGAGAGAGGCAGAGACATAGGCAGAGAGAGAGGCAGGCTCCATACTGGGAGCCCGATGTGAGACTTGATCCAGTCCCCCGGGATCACAACCCAAGCCACAGACACATGCTCAACCACTGAGCTACCCAGGTGCCCCAGGAACTGAGCTTTTAAAGAATGTGAAATTTCTTCTGAAATGTTCTATAAAGAATACTATTCATTGAATTTTCCTCAGAGAGATACCTATATTATACTTTCATTGAGAGGAATTTTAAATGCAAAAAAAAAAATGTTTAAATAAAAAGCAAAGGGAAATACATGGTAAGATTCCATTCAGATTTAAAATGTTAGGTATCAGATAGTAATCCTCTGACTCAGGATCCATTAGGTAACCTGGATGTGAGGGGTGAAGACATTTAAGATTATCTTCATTTCATAAATAAAGCAATGGAATCTTAGAGCACTTTCATCCCCCATAGATTGTCTAATGTATAGAAGCAATATTCAGACCTAAGTTAGTCTAGCTCTATAGTCTGTGAGTCTGTGATTTGAAACATTTATTTCCCACCACCGATTGTACACACAGAAATTTTACTGTAATACTTGATTTAAAAATCTTATGCATTATGTAAGAGAATGGTCTAGTTTCATTCTTCTGGATGTGGCTGTCCAATTTCCCAACACCATTTATTGAAGAGACTGTCTTTTTCCATTGGATAGTCTTTCCTGCTTTGTCAAAGATTAGTTGACCATAGAGTTGAGGATTCAATTCTGGGTTCTCTATTCTGTTCCATTGATCACTATGTCAGTTTTTGTGCCAGTACCACACTGTCTTGATGATCACAGCTTTGTAATATACCTTGAAGTCAGGCATCATGATGCCCCCAGCTGTGTTTGTTTATTTGTTTGTTTTCAACAATCCTCTATTTGAGTGGGATCTTTTCTGGTTCCATGATATCAGATAAAGGGCTAGCATCCAAGATTAAAAAAAAAAAAATTGTCAAACTTATCACCCAGAAGGCAAACAATTCATTCAGGACATGGGCAAAACATCAGGGAAATACAAATCAAAACCACAATGAGATACCACTTTACACTGGTGAGAATGGGTAAAATTAACAAGACAGGAAACAACAAATGTTGGTGAGGGCATGGAAAAAGGGGAAACTTCTTGCACTGTTGATGGGGATGTAAGCTGGTACAGCCACTCTGGAAAACAGTATGGAGGTTTCTCCAGAAGTTAAAAATAGAGCCACCCTACAGCCCATTGCACTACTTTGAGTTATTTACCCCAAAGATACAGATGTAGTGAAAGAGAGGGGTACCTGCACCATAATGATAATAGCAGCAATGTTCACAATAGCCAAACTGTGGAAGGAGCTGAGATGTCCTTTGACAGGTGAATGGATAAAAAGAGATGATATATATACACAATGGAATAGTACTCAGCCATCAGAAATAACGGACACCTACCATTTACATCAGTGTAGATGGAATTGAAGGGTATTACACTAAATGAAATAAGTAAATGAGAGAAAGACAATTATCATATGATTTCACTCATATGTGGAACATAAGAAACAGTGCAAGAGAACATAAGGGAAAAGGGGAAACTGAATGAGGAAAAATCAGAGAATAAGACAAACCATGAGAGACTTAACTCTGGGAAACAAACTGAGAGTTGCTGGAGGGTAGGAGAGTGGGGGGATGGGGTAAGTGAGTGATAGGCACTAAGGAGGGCATGTGATGTGATGAGCACTGGGTGTTATACTCTATGCTGGCAAATTGAATTTAAATTAAAAAAATAAAAAAATGAATAAAATCTTATGCATCATGTTTCATAACTCTACTACTATATTATTAAGAGATATTAAATGATTAGCTAATAACTTCATGAAACATTTAATTATATTAGCATGACTAACAGGGATTCAAAATAAAATTAATCAAAAATCTCTAGGACTCTACAGTCTAATCAGTGTATCAGACACAATGTTGGGTCAGAGGCAGATGATGAACAAGGAAATGAGAGTCCTGGAGGCATCCCACTGCCTAGTACTTACCCTTTGTTTCCCTAAGGAAAAGGAAAAAAATATAGAGATCAAGAACTGGAAAGACCAGTTAGGTAGGAGGGGCACTCTGGGGATTTGGGAGACAGACTTTCTACCAACTGGAGTAGAATTTTAATATTTTAATAAATGATGTGCCCATACAAAAAGCATGCTGAGTCTTTATCAGCCTGGTTATAGGTGATCCTCACCTCACCAGGGGTGGTGGGGGGTGGGGGTGGGTTGCGGTCAAGTAGGGCCTGGGTACCAGTTGCCTTATCTGCCTGGCACCCATGTAGTAGTCTCCTCTCAGCACGGGTAGCCTAGATCAGGTGACCTCGTTGAGCCATAGTAACCTTATTTTTCTGTCTCTCCTAATGCCATACTCTGTGAAGAACTTCTCTAAGTCAAAGGAGTATGTGTCATCCACTACTTTATGCAATCATTACTGTTCTAGCTAAATGAAGTAATATGTCTTATATTTATCTGTATTTGTAGTATCTGTGTTACTGTGATTAACCAGAATATAGCCAGGTGAGGCAAGAAACTTAGGTTCTAAATTTGGTTTCCATAAGGTACTATGTAATTTCTTTAAAACTATAAATTGCCTAGAGGTCCTGGGTGGCTGGGTAGGTTGAGTAACCCATGCTTGGTTTAGGCTCAGGTCATAATCAGGATGGAGAGACTGAGCCCTGGGGCAGGCTCGTGCCTGGCGGGAGTCTGCTGAAGATTCTCACTCTTCCTCTGCCTTCTCCCTGACACAGAGGTGTCTGCACACACTTTCTCTCTGGCTCTCTCTCTCTCTCTCTCTCATATAAATAAGTCTAAGAAAAAAAAAGAAAGAAAGAAAGTATATATTGCCTCCTCAGTTAAAGAATGGGATTGCAAGAGATTCATTCATCCAACTAACAATTATGCGTAGAGTTTTTGCTAATCTTTAATATATCCTTATACCTGAAATCAGAAACTTACATGTTTGAAAAACAGGGCTTATTATAAAAGAAGCATTTGAAGAAAGTTTTCAAAATCTTATTTTATTTTATTTTATTTTATTTTATATTTATGATAGTCACACACAGAGAGAGACTGAGAGGCAGAGACACAGGCAGAGGGAGAAGCAGGCTCCATGCACCGGGAGCCCGACGTGGGATTCGATCCCGGGTCTCCAAGATCACGCCCTGGGCCAAAGGCAGGCGCTAAACCGCTGCGCCACCCAGGGATCCCCTCAAAATCTTATGTTAAAAAAAAAAACAAACACTCTTTAGGTGAGGTGGATTGTTCTTTGACTAATAATCAAGGAGCGCAGGTGCTGGAGTCAAGCACACCTCAGGTTTGAATTTAAGTTTTAGCATGCCCCCAGAGCAAATCATTTCATCTATCTAATCTTCAATTTTCTTAGAAATGAATTGGATTAAAACAGACTATACTGGCCATTGTCTGGGCCAAGCACCGTGGCCTCATCTGGCGTCATACTGCAAGACAATCTGGCTCAGGCTCCCCAGGCCAGCTCCATTATGATTACCTTCTTTTCTGTCTCCCAGAGTTGGGAGGCCATCGGGGCTGCACACACTGTAGTGATGGCAGCTGGGACAGACTCTGCTGGGGTGTGAGTTTAGAGGTCTGCGTGCAGGGGTTCAGCCCTGGAACCCCCTCTCATAAAGCAATGCATGGTGCAACATTGAGGAGAGGCCTTCATGGCTGCAGCAAAGCTGTAAAACTCACTGCTCAGCTGGAGAACAAGGCCACAGTGTTCTGATGGCACCACCTTTCTGGGTCAGTAATGAACAAACAACATACACAGCACATATTCCAGTCACTTAGGACATCAAGAGTCACGATTTACAGTTTCCAGTTTGCAGGCATATTTTCATACTTCCTATTTTGGAAGAAACAGTTGAAGAGAGAGAAGAAAGTCTGTGAAAATTGTAATAGGTAATTAGCTGCCACTTGCCCGAGGAGTCTTCTGGGAGGAACTAATCTATTTGTGGGGCTAAAGCAAGGTCACTAGATTGAAGAAACAAACAAACAAACAAACAAACAAAAAAGAAAAGAAAAGAAAAGAAAAGAAAAGAAAAGAAAAGAAAAGAAAAGAAAAGAAAAAAGAAAAGAAAGCAAAATGGACCATGTTCTTTTTTAAGCTGCCATAGCCAAACTGGAAGCAGTTGCCTGAGAGTGAATTCTTTTGGAAAAAGATCACATCAGGTCACTGTGAACATTTCTTTTAATCTATGCCTTACAAAGGTCTAACCTCCAGGAGTACGTTTGAGAGCTAATTCTGTTCGCAGTGGCATTAATTGTAAAATGAGGATTGTTAGATAAATCAATGAATTGCAAAAGCATTTTTCGTGAAGTCAACCAGTTGATAAGTAGAGGCAATCCCCCTACGCAAACCATGGCCTGTTTTATTCTAACTGTACTATTTAGTGGATATTCAATTTTGAGTACCATGAGCAGCACTAGACTGAGTTTGGGATTCCAGGAGGACTACTGAAGAGTTTTTCAGGAAGATGACCTTTGTCCCATCTCCATATTAACTGTAGAAGTTCTGCAGGAGTTCATCAGGAGAAGCAACCTTAATATTCGGATGCCTTGAATATTTCAACAGTTACCCTGTATTTGCCAATCAGGCCTTTAGCTGGAACTTTCTTCCTCCAAATTAGGGCAGATACTACGTAGCTATGTTTGAATCCTCACAAAATGTGTTGTCAAAGCCAACAGAGCCCAGGCAGGAGACTCTTCATCACAATAGAGTTATGAAGCTTTTCTTCGCAGTACAGGAAAAATCAAAAGATTTTTTTCAGATATGGCACAAGATTCTCTGCAATGCTGTGTGCAGTTAGCGTCTCTTCATGGGTCCATATCCCCCATGTAAGGTCACAGGTTGATTATCGGAAGATTACTGAGTACTGTCAATGGAATTGAAATAAAATATTTGGAAGTTGTGGGATTCCCCAGCAGTAATCAGATGTTAACTGTATTCCCTCCACATGTTTTAAAGTCTATTCCAAATGAACTTTTCTCCTTTGTTAACTGCCTCACACACTTCACTGAATTCTTTGGGTAAACTTCTTCATTGGGAAGAAGTGTGATAAAGATGGCATGGTAGGGGCAGCCCGGGTGGCTCAGCGGTTTAGCACTGCCTTCAGCCCAGGGCCTGATCCTGGAGACCCGAGATGGAGTCCCACGTTGGGCTCCCTGCATGGAGCCTGCTTGTGTCTCTGCCTCTCTCTTTCTGTGTCTCTCATGAATACAAAAAATAAAATAAATAAAAAGGAACTCAATAAATATTTATAAAAAAAAAAAGATGTCATGCTATACAAGGAGATGTATGACAAATTGCTGGAGTCCTGCTAACTTGGATCCAAGATGACAAACATTTTTGTAGAGGCTTTTTTATCCAACATGCAGCTCAAGTTTTCAATTCTTATATTCAGTGCCACCTAGCTGCTCCAGATGGCACAGGAAATCTGACTGTCAATGGTGTGGCTTCTTATGAGGAAGAAGAAATAAGTAAACATCAAGAGGATGATGACAACTAGCTTTCAGATCAGCTGTGCGGGAGTCCTCGGAAGACTTGCTGCAGAACACTGGCAATGTACACATGGTCCAAAGAAACCCTATGGAGCATATATTACCTATTCACAATTCCCAGGAAAACACATAAATTGTTTAAAGATTTTAAACATCCCCACCTGGTACCCCAGCACGCTGAAACAAATGAACAGAAACAGTCATGATTGTTTTCCTTGGCTTCTACATTTGGAGCCCAGGCACTGTAGCATAGATGGCAGAGAAACTATAGAAAACATGGTATGAGAAATCATTTGACCCATTTCAATAAAAACTTGTAATAACCATTTTTCAAATGCCTTTTGTAAACCATGATTGTTCGTAAATTAATCTTTTAATGTTTAATGTATCAAATAACAAATCACAACTCCTATTTAAAAAAAAAAAACGCGAAACAGTTTATGTAAATATTAAAGCAGCCTATTTAGCACAATTGTCGCAGTTCTTGGTACATAGCTCTCACCAAATACTGTTTTATTGTAAAAATTGTGACTTTTATGGGGAAAGGATCACTCAGATCCATGCTGGAATCCTTCTGTCACTTTCGTTAGTTAAGAAAAGAACTAAATGTATGCATGGTAAATGAAAATATCTCAACTCTATGGTTGACCTAGAGATATAGGGCCTCGTTTTAAAAAGCTCTCTTAAATAGCCTTGAGTCTGCAAGTAGAGGCTGATTTAGCCTTCAAATGTGAATAGTTACATAAAAAATTAAACTAGCTAAACCAAACTATATAAACTCTTAAAAGGAGATGTAATAGCTTAGAGTTATCACTTGACATATTTTATTACTTCTTTCCATTCCCAATAGGTAATTACTCCATTGTAATGTTAAAATTCAGGCTTATAAATGCTGTTTATAAGACTATAAAGAGTTTTTTTTTTTTGTCCTTTCTGTAATCTCTCTTCTTTGTCTTGGCAGCCAGTTCAGTCTCTCACCATGAAAAAGAGACAGACGTCAGCAATATGTGGTGAAACAAGATTTAAAAAATAGAATACTCTTTAAAATAAGAGAGTTTTAATGTTAATTACTCATAATTACTCAAACTTTTCATTGAAATTCATCCAATGAATTAAAGAATAGTTGGCTTGAAATTAGACAGTGTTTGAAAGTGTTCTATCTTGCAAAATATATGGTTATAGGTATATATTGTGTAGATTAGATAGGCTATGCCCAAATTCTACCAATACTCTTTAGCTAAAAAGTGCTAAACTGATTTTCTCATTATAAATTTATACCTAGGTTGTCAGAAGTTTCTGTGATGCCCCTCTGCTGTCCTTCCCCACTGGGTTACATGAAATTAACAAAATCTATTTACTGAAATGTTGTGCTTATACTCTTCAAAGTCTTCAAGTTGGAGGGAAGTGGTCTCGGACATGTGAACACAGTCATCACATGGATTTTCAGCTCCAACACTTACTAGGTATGTGAATTTGGATAAAATAAACTCTCTGAACCTCAATTTCTACATTTTAAAAATAGAGAATAAATTTGCTGCATAAAGACCTTACATAGATTACATTAGTTGATGTCAATCCCTCTTACACAGAACCTGGTACCTAGGAGACACTGGATATTTCCTTCTCCTGTTCTATTGTTGAGGATACTAGTGAATAAATCTGTGTCTAAAGGGTAAGAGATTTAGGGGCTTGTAAGGGTGGATATTATTACTATTAGTTATTTTCTGTTATAACAGTTAGTTATATTAGTTAGTTATATTCTGGATGGCAATTGAAGATACTAACCACAGGTATCAGCCACTTCTGATGTGTGACATGGGCAGGGTGCTTGGTTTACATATTTCGCTACACAATTTAATTTTATAGACAGTTAAATTTTGGTACCCATTTGCACTACCCAAATAAATAAGAGATTGATCTAAATTAGAATGCTATTTAATCCTTTAATTGAGAAATATCCTTAGCTTAGATTTATTTAGGTTTCCAAATTAATATGAATTTGCTAGCTGAGTTAGCTCCCTCTAAGGACGTGTAATCCATTATGTCAGGGAGCAGCATTCTCCATTCTGGATAATTCTCAAAATTTCAGTATCTGTTTCTATTTTTTTTTTTAAATCAAGGATTAAAAAAAATATTAGCTCATCATAGAGTTACATAGCTTCCGGTGTATTATGACCCTTTCTATTCATTGCAGTCACACAACTCCATTTCCAAATCAGTATCTTAGAAGATGAGATTTGAAAGTCACCTTTATTTTTTCTGAAAAACACCAGCAATCTATGACTATGGATAGTTTATTTTGTGTATCAATATCTTGCTCCTTCCTGTTGCTGATAGCATTTCATTATGGATGTACCCTCATTTATTTATCCACTTCCCAGGTGAGGGGCATTTGGGTAGTTTCTAGCTTTAGGGATTTGAATAAAACTGTTAGGTACACATATGTCTGGAATGCATACATAATTATAGGTTTAACTTTATAAGAAACTACCACATTTTTCATAATGGCTGTATCATTTTGTACATTAACCAGTTATATGTGAGATTTCAAGACTGAATTCTTTTCCAGCACATAGTACTGTCAGTTTTTCCCTCCTCATTCTAATGGCTATTTAGTGGCATCTTAGTATGCTTGCAGTTTATTTCCCTAATGACTAATGACTTTGAGCATCTTTTTATATGCTTATTTGTCATCTGTTTATCTTCCTTGGTGACCTTTCTTGTCAGATCTTCTATAATTATTTTTTTATTGTTGAGTTTTGAGAGTTCTCTATATATTCTAGATACAAATTATTTATAAGATATATGATTTGCAAATAGGTACTTTCCAGTATGGTGGTTTGTCTTATAATTTTTCAACTATGCTATGGTGCAAAAGTGATTTGCATTCAGTGGAAACTGTATCTCAGATTTTGAACTTCAATCTTTTCCAGGACTGGCTTTCTGTGGAACAATACTTTCTTATGATGTTGGGGAGCAGCAATTAACCAGAACTTCCAATCAGCCATGCAAACACAAGGATACCCCTAAGTCATTCTGTACCCATACAACCATTCTATTTTTCACTTTCAGTACAGTATTCATTAAATTACATGAGATATTCAACATTTTATTTTAAAATAGGTTTTGTGTTAAATGATTGTGTCATTTTAGAGGCTAGGTTTAAACTGTGATGTTCAGTATATTAAGTGTATTAAATGCATCTACAATTTATGATATTTTCAACTTATGAGTGTATTGGACATAGCCCATCATAGTCAACAAATATCTGTATTTCTTCCTAATACGTGTTTTAATACTTTAATACTCTGAATAGAGTCTTTAACAGCAATTTCTCAATTTTTATTTTATATTTAGCATCCTTTAGCTGTTGTACTAAAAAAAAATTTGCCTAGCCCAGTGTCACAGAGATTTCCAGTGTATTATTTGCTAAAAGTTTTATAAATTTATATTCTACATTTAAGTTTACAATCTTATTTGAATTAATTTTGTATAAAGTTTAAGGTATAAGTTTGAAACATGTTGAGTTTCTTTTTTTCTAATTTTTGTTTTTTTATATGAAAATCCAGCCGTTCTAGGATTACTTGTTTAAAAGATGGAAAGACAGAAAGAGTGTCAGAGGGAGAGAAAAAAAGAGGAGAAAAAGAGAAAAAGAAAGAAAGAAATCAGTGTTCCTCAGAATATATATGTGATTAAAATAAGTATCTGTATTAGGACTTTCTGAAATCAATTCTAGTGCACATTATTTTATACTCTTGAGCAGGTACACAAAACAATGAAAACAAATAAATTAAACGAGGATTACAAATTTGAGCAGGTAATTTGACAAATGCAACCTGTCTTGCACATGTAGATAACTGAAGGTAAATTCGGCAATTCAATTGTGTTGTCTCTTGTGCAACTCTTTATCTTAAATAAAAGATAAATTGCACTTTCAACTTTATAAAAATGTCCTAGGCTTCAATCTTATTGAAAGGTAAACATTAGTGCATTACTTCAAATATATTAGACTTTATAAAAATCTCTTTTCTAAATATGCAAAGTGGCAAATGTGTTACATACTTTAAATACCGTTTCAGGTCTCCTTGGCATCAATTTTTTTCCCTGATCTTTGGCCCCTTCACTGAAAACTAAGATAAATTGGCTTAAATATGATTCTTAGACCAAGTCTGGTTAGCATAATTCATTCCATAAGTAACTATTAAGTGCCTACCACTCTTACGGTTCCTAAGTGAACAGAACAGAAAATATAAAAATATCTTCCTTTATGGTGCTTACATTATAGCAAGGAAAAAAGATGATAAAGCAATAATGCAATAAAAGAAAAAAATTATATTGTACATAAGTTGATAAGCATAATAGAAAGAAATAAGGCACAATAAGGATGTCCAAAATATAAAGGTGGCAATTTAAACTATCTTTGCAAAGTTTATTTGATAAGGATGGTTTTAGCAAAGACTTGAAATGCATGGTGTAGTTAGCTATAATAGCTATCTCAGGAGAGTATCCCAGGACAAAGAAAAAGCCAGTGCCAAGTCTGAAACACAGGAGCCCGCCACATGAATATACTGAAATATAAGAAGGTCAAGATAACATGTAGAATGAACAAGACCGAGGAAATAAAAAAGGAGATGAGATCATATAAAAACTTGAGGGACAGTATAAGGCCTTTAGCATTTACTGGGGTTAAAATGGAAGCTATCGCAGAGCTTGACTAGAGTTGTGGCATTCTGATTTCTATTTTAAAATGGTTGCAGTGTTAAAAGTGGACTGAATCATGTAGAAGTAGGGGATCAGCTATGTAGGCCCGTATGACTGTGGAAGCATACAGAGTCATGGTTCTTCAAATGGAGAAGTAAGGGAAAACTTCCTGATGGAATATTTCCTTCCAATAATCATGAAATATTAATTGAATTTTGGTGCCTTTTTGATAGAAAATAATTCTCTGATAACTGTGTTCAATAAGATGAATGAAGTTATTAAGACTTTAGTGGGCTTACAAAAAAAGAGAGCTTGAGTTTTCTCCATCCTAAGAATAATAAAAGAAGTTAATACCAGGAGCCTATAGTTTGATACCATTAAGGGATTCAGGAACTATGGTCAAGAACTTCATATGAGTTTGTGGACTTTGTAATTTATTTTCCTTCCACCTTTATTATTCACATTCCTAGAATCAGCTAATTTCAGCCATGTTTCTTATCCTTAGGCTCTGAAAAAAATACAGTGGTCCATTTTGCTTCTTTCCATACCTTAAACTATTCCACCTATGACCTTCACCCAAAATCTGTCCCATTATATCTTTTGAAACTTATTTTCTATTACGTATAACTTAATAAAACTTGTAGAATAAAAATGTCTCCAATTTTTCCCTAATGAACCTAGACATTTCCTCAAAATATTATTTACATCAAAGTCCTCTTTATTAGAGTACTTATTTACCCACACCATCAGAATAACCAAATCAGGCATGTATTGAGGTGAGGGAGTCAGCATTACTTTTGTTACTCAAAATCACTTCTGAACCTTTACTCCTCTACTCTTATGTAAAAAATAAATAAATAAAAAATAAAAAAATAAAAAAATTCATGCTTTTGAAGCTCATTTTGATTAGTCTATTTCACTCATATCTATCCTAATAATCATTTTCCCATAATAATCAAGGTCCTAGACATTTATCTTCTAGTTTCCTTTTCTTTCCTGAATTCTACTACTTTAATTTCCACAATTGTCATTAATGTTAATAACCAAATATTTCTGCCTCTCCTCCTGCTGGACACATGTTAAGATTACATGAATGACCCCCTGTTCTAACAGAAGAATTGTGAGCAGAAGTGATCTCTTCACTTCCTAGTCAGAGAATTCCATTGCTAATTTGTGCTCCTCTAGGGTCTTCTTCCCTACTGGTATGGCAACAAGCAATAATTGAGATGATGGCTACTGCTTCTGTCTAAATGTTTTGTAATGTACAAAAGAAGAATTAATATATGTACTATTGTTTTATAAGCTGACTACATGTGCTAAGAAACTGTTATGGTAAGATGGAAGGATGGCAATCCATATTATATAGTGGCAAAATCGTTAAATTCTTACCTGCTATAATTCTATGATGGGAAATGTATTTTGTGAACTCATAGATTTAGAAAAAATGCTAGATGTGTTGGCTACAGTTGACAACTAACTGTAAGAAAGAGATCGTCTCAGAAAATATTTATATGGTAACAAACAAAACCTTCTGCTAACCCAAAATAGATATAACATGAGCAGAACTTTTATTATTTTAACTCACTGAGATACTGAGGCTGTCAACTACCTCAGTTTCTCTTAGCCTATTCTAACAGGCATACTTGACAAACTCAATGTCTAGTTAGATAATTTATTCAACACACTTGTCTTCATTCTCATGACCTTACATTTCTTATAAACCATATTTGTTTTACCTATGAAATCTTAAACTTTATCTTTGGTTTGCTATTAAATACATTACTGTTTAGAAGTGTTACTTTTCTAAATAATTTTTATTCATTTTGTAGAATCATTTTTTTCATGTTGTAGAATCGCATGCTATCAATAAATTTGTTTTTTGATTCTGCTGAGTTATTTAGTCCGTTATCTCTCTGAAATTCACAGGCCTGGTCTATCACTGAAACACAAAAGCTTTCAACTTTGTCCCTTGCAAGAATCTTTTTTGTTTTCATGATTGACCTATGTCTATCTCCTGTTCTGCATCCCCACCAATGTGATAGAAACAAAGTAGAACTTAGCTCAAGCCCTATGATCCTGGAAAACATTACAATTAAATAACCCCTCTCTCTCTCTACACACCTTTGTTTTCCAGGAATGGTTTAAAACAAGTATCATTCTTCCCCATATGATATGGTTAAGATTCAAGAATACTTCACTTGTTAACCTATGAGAAGGCTAGATACAGGCTCTACAATTTGTCATTCTTTTTCTCATAAATGATTAGCTGAATTGTTTGAACTCACTGACTAATCTCCTTAAAATATCTGATGTCTTGACTTGACCAAACTTCAGTAAGTTTCTTTCCTTCTTCCTGGTTCCTGGACTTTGACCCCCTGCTTCCCACTCTGAGCTAGCATAAGACCCCTTCCCAACAGCCCTTCTAGAACATAAACTTACCTCAGGGAAAAACATTCCCTAATCAACTATCTGATTATATTATCTTTTTATCCCACTTTCCCATACCCATTCTTTCTAATCTTGTTCAAACCCTCCTTATTAAAAAAAAAAAAATTCCCTTTTTGCTTTACCTTTGAGATATTTGCAGATCTCATGGTTAGTGTGTTCTCCCTATTGCAATAGTCCTAAACTCCCTTGCAATAATCCTTTCAAATAATCTTTCCTTATTTACATCCTGATTTGTTTTTTGACACCAAATACACTTTTTCGCAAACAAAATTGTCACAGCCTCTGAAGTGTTACTTCATATATCAAGGTAAGGTAAAAACATTATCACCAAAAATAAAATTAAAGGGATTCTAATGATAAATTTCAATTCTCAAATTTAGCATGCCACATCCCTGAAAAGATTCTCTGATAATAGCCTGGCAACTACAACTTTTGATAATGCCTTTTTAATTCTTTGATCTAGATTCATTGTCCTGCCCTTTCCTTAGTTGCACAACCTGTAAATCACATTTGCCTGTAGAATTTTGTATATACTATTGTCTGTACTAAGAATGTTGCCCCCACACCTTCTACCTGTCTTTTTTTTTTTTCCCTGCCAAACTAAACACTGTTTAGAAGTCAGTTTTTCTGAGAAGCCTTCCTCAAACTCCTAAATCTGTTTGCAGTCCCTTTTTTTTTTTTTATGCCACCTTATTACAAAATACTTCTCCCATCAGGCCCTGAATTGTAAGAGTGTCTTACTTGACAGGTGGAATGGTCATTTCTTTCAGAGGGAAAATCACTAAAAAGAGAATGCTGATAATAGTGCATTTTGCAAAGCCTGAGTTATTCAATCTGGAGTGCCCTTATAAGGAATATAGTAGAAAAGTCCAGAGTGGTTTGACATTATCAGTCTGGTCAACTCCTATGTGCCCCAATAATATGTGTTCAAGATAAGCCCCATTTCCTATGGATTTGCTCCTAATCTCCTGGAGAGAATACAATTGATTCTAATAACAATTTACACAGGCAGCAAAGTACAAATCTATATCAAGGGGAAAAAGCTCCTAAAGGCAATCACATTTGAAAGATGTTACCTATTACCAGGCACACAATAAAGAAATCTTTTTAAATTATTATGCAGAGTAGTTAGAACCCTATTGAATGTTCCTGAATAGGGTCTTGATTTTAACTGTGAACAGAGAAGACCCATTGAAATGTTTGATTCAAACAAGAGATCCCTTTACTCCAAAGGTGAATTCAAGCAATACAGAAGGTTACAGTGCTTTCCATCAACCTCTTCTCTCTTTTTAAATGAATCTTTTCCTCAACAAAACTTGAAAATATTGACAAACTTCAAACCTTGGTCCTACATTCTCTTCTATCTGTATTATTTCCTAATGTGATCCAATTCAGAACCATGTATTTTAGTAGATACTCGGAGTCTTACATAAAAGAGTACCTATCTCTGTTTAGGTAAATTTAATAAATTTAATAAGTATTGAAGGATGAATGTGTTTTAATAAAAATTGTATTCATGTCCTCAGTATCTCTTTCAGTCATTTGCATCAAGATAAATAGCACTAAGGGCCCAACTCCACAAGTTAGAATCTTTGAGCAGAAGTAGACCCCGAAATTTGGATCTGAGGCTTTTACATCTGGGGGTTAGGCTTCCCAGGGAATATTATCCAAATTACAAATATAGGGCAGCCTGGGTTGCTCAGCAGTTTAGCACTGCCTTCGGTCCAGGGCCTGATCCTGGGGACCTGGGATCGAGTCCTGCATCGGGCATCCTGCATGGGGCCTGCTTCTCCCTCTGCCTGTGTCTCTGCCTCTCTCTCTCTCTCTCATGAATAAATAAAATCTTAGGAAAAAAACAAAATTACAAATATAAAAGTTAAATATAAAAGATAGTTTCCACTGAGAAAGCAATTACCATAATTTCTAAAATTAAATAAATTGATGGATAGCATAAACACCATTCCAAAATGTCATATGTCATTGGGACAAGATGCATCAGATACAGATGTATTCAAAAAATTTTGGATGCCCAAAACAAAGGATGTTGGAATCAGACACAAATATTCTCTAGAGTACTGAGAGATTAAATACAAAAGGACAATAGTCAGACTATATATATATATATATATATATATATATATATATATATATAACTCTAACCCATAATCTGCAGTAATGAATTCAGGAAGTCAGCCTACTATCTATAATAATCAGAATAGGAAGACAGACTACTATCCTTAGCAACTAGTCCAAGCAGCTAACCAATAACCCTTATATTATTTGGCCCCAAACAACTGGGTTTTGATTTATAACTGACAGCTCCACTAATTTTTGCTTCCTTTTCCAACTTAAGACCAACTGGAAAAAGCCAACGATGGGTATTTAACTAATCACGTAGGATGCCCTGTTTCTGTATGGTTGCTCCATGTCGACAGCCTTCAGAGCATACCTGAAGTCTTCTTCGATTCTTACTATAAAGCTTTCCCAGCCCCTGCCTTCAAGTCTCTGCCAAATTCAAGAATGGGAAGCTGTCATGACAACATCCTGAAGGTGCACACAAGAGTCGTGTCTTTCTACAAGGTCAGCTGTATTCAGGCATGAAGGAAGGTTAGCACAATTATAAAGCAGGTTCAGGATTCCAAACTCAATGACGTTTCACTACGTATTTAAACTTGGCTTCTTACACACAACACAATGCAAAGCAAGAGAAAAGTCCCATGATACAAACAAGATAGCACAGTGGATAAGAAGTTACTGAAATAAACTTGAAGTCAGTCTATGAGCACATAGTTGAGATAAGGCCTGGGTCTGGTCAGGGTCAGCTCTTGGCACTTACTGCTTATTATTGTCAGCAGCAGAGGATCTCTGTTCTGTTCAGAGATCAACTGGGCAATGCTTTCAGTGGCAGCTGCCTTTTTAAAATGTGATCAGACGTGAAAGGGTCAGTGTCAAGAAAGTCTGACAGTCTGCTCCAAAGATCCTCCCTTTATAAAGGGAGGCTTTGCAGACCTCTTCTGTTTCTGCCAGTTATCAGTTGTGAGTGTGTCATCAGCCAGAGCTGATTTCAGAGATATCTGGTCTTAACTTCTTGGTTGCTTGCATCCCTGCTTGACATAAATTAACTACTTGACATGAGTGACTTCATCTTGCTTTCTACAGTGGCTGACTCCCTTGCTATAGCAATCTCTTAACAAACAGCCCATGTTTGTTCACATTTAAGTGGTCTGTGTTTATTTCTACAGTAATGCTGTGAGTTTGCTATGGTTTTAAATGCTATGGTTTAAAAGCACAACAATCCTTTAAATAAGTTCAATTCACATGACTCTAATAAAAAATATGTTAAATTCTAGATTCCTTCATTACAATACCAAGCATGTTTCTGGAAGGTGAAAATTTCACTTTGGGTTATTCATGCAGATCTTTATATATTTCTTTTGATGGAAAGACTTTTCCACTGAACACCTTCTGACTCTGTGCATCTCATATCTGTTTTTCTTTCACAAGTCCATACCTCCTGTGCGCATCGTAGCACAATGCTATGTGACTTAGCACAGTGGGAGATAGAACATTCCTAGGAGTCTTTTCTACATAAGGACAACCAGGAATAAATATATTTATAAGTAGCATTAGGCTATTTCCAAACTAAATCTGTCTCTTATTCATTTTCCTCTAAGTTGGATCCCCCAACAACAACAACAACAAAAAAGGGCCTATCACCATTCCAGTACCATTATACACAAGAGGAAATCTGATAAAAAAATAAAATAGAGAATGGAAAGTGATGGTAGATTTAACATGTTATTGTTAAAATATCTTATTTTTTGGAAATGTTTCACAAACTAATGGACACATTGCTAGGATTCCTCTCAAAAACTTGGGCCATGTCCATGAAAGAAGGGACCCAAGGCTTAACACTTCATTACTTGCACAGTAAATATCTGTGTGATATGCATAGTCATCTTTAACTTTTGCCTTTCTTTCCTCTTCTCCCAGACAATCATGAGGGTTTGTCTGTCAAAGAAGATCCACTTAGATCAAAATGGAGATTTCAGGCCAACGCACCTTTGGGCAGAAGACCAGAGACAGTTTTCTGGGAAGAGTAGATTGAGAAGGCAAAACCTGAAGTAGTAAATTAGCCTAGAATTGGACTGGGAACTAGAATTAGGGAATTTATGCAGGAGATTGTGCCCCTGAGCTCTGAGGGTTTATATATTCATCTTACAGGTTAAATGTTAGGTTTTACTCTTTCTAGTGTTCTTTCTGCCTTGTAACACCAAGTGTTTGATAAAGCCATGATAACTATGTAACTTGTGCTTTGGAGAATTAAGGGATAGATTTATATCTTCCCTGGAGAAAGGTTAGTGAAGGGCATTATGCCTTTTCTTGACTCGCTCCTATGAAGCCAGCACATTGGAGCACTGTTTCTACATCTCTAAGAAGCAACTAAAACCTATGGAATAGTGTTCTGTGGTGTTGAGGCAAAAAGAGAACAGGAGATGCAGAGAAAGCACACACACACACACAAACACAGAAAATGGCAGGAGAGACACAGATAAAGGAAAATATAGCAAGAGTGGGGTAGAGAAAATGCCTTCTTGAAAGCAATATTTTATGGAGTTTTCTAGAGAAGCAAGAAATCAATACCCAGAGGAATATGCCAATTCATAATTATAGAATAGGCTATGTTTATTATTGATAAAATAAATCATTGTGCATGTATATAAGTAGTCCTTAATTGACTAAAACGTCTCAATGGATTTTGAGTACTATTTATCTGGAACTAAAGCTACTGTCAAACTTTAGCACACAAAAGTTATTCAGTTTGTATCAGTAGACATATTAAGCTTACTTTGATATCTTATTTTATGTAACTCTTTTATCAATATATCCTATGGTTGCTCCTGACAGTACATTTACTTGACTGTACGTATGATTAGTCACATTCTTCAACATTCCTCAGGTTAGGTGAGGACTAATTTCCCACACATTATATTCTACTGCAATGACCAGCAGTGCTTGGAAACTTACTAAAAATGCAACTTTGAGAATCCCATCTCAGACCTACTATATCAAAATTCTGGGGGTTGGGCCCAGCAATCAGGGATTTGTCAAGACTCAAGTGACTGCCACACTCTTAAGTCTTATGTACCATAACTGGTCAGACAGAGGTATTTAACTATTTTATCACTGTATAATTCTAATAAATGTCACACTACTGCCACCATGATTTTTCCAACATGACAATCTAATCATGTCACTAACCTGAGGACTCTAAGCATAAAATATAATCTTCACATCAGGTTATACTCCATTGTCATTAATGCAATAATACATGGAAACAAAAATAGGTTTTTGAAATAAAGAGACAATTTATCCTTTTTGTTTTAAGTTAACTGAAAAACAAACATGTGGTAAAAGAGTTTCTGTGTTATACTTGATTTAAATTTAATATTATAGTACAAATATATTTTCATTATAGCTCCATATTCACTTAGGGACTGTCTACGTTCATACTCTAAAATATTTTGAGGGGATCCCTGGGTGGCTTAGCGGTTTAGCACCTGCCTTCAGCCCAGGGCGTGATCCTGGAGTCCTGGGATCAAGTCCCGCATCAGACGCCCTACATGGAGCCTGCTTCTCCCTCGGCCTGTGTCTCTGCCTCTCTCTCTCTCTCTCTCTCTCTTTCTCTGTGTGTGTGTGTGTCTCTCATGAATAAATAAATAAAATCTTTAAAAAATAAATAAATACAAATAAAACAAAATATTTTGAAGTAAGAGTATTCTATTCTTGGTTCTCAAAAGGACTTAAATATCAAATTATGTGGCCTTATCAGTCACTGTACACCTAAGTGTGATGGAGAATCTCCAAACATGAAGCAGAAAACATATGGGAATACTTTATGGAAGAGAAAGGAGGATCTCAACTGAAAAGAATTACTGTTGTATGTCTCACAAGAGATAGTAGCCTCAATTTACGTTATCATTATTAAGTGCAGGCTTTACTATAATATGTTTAACACTAATGGTTCTTACACACAAATTTCCTTTTGAAAAGCAAACCTTTGTCCCAGGCCTCAAATAATTTAAGCAGATAAGTTGTTCAAGAAAATGAACAGGGATGACTGGGTTGTTCAGTGGATTAAGCATCTGTCTTTGGCTTAGGTCATGATCCTGGGGTCCTGGGATCAAGCCCCGCCTGTGTTGAGCTCCTGCTCAGCGGAGAGCCTGTTTCTGCCTCCCTCTCTGCTGCTCCCCTTACTTGTGCTTTTTTACTCTCTCTGTGTAATAAATAAATAAATAAATTGAAAAAAGAAAATTGCTGAGTAATCAGAGAGGGAGACAGAACATGAGAGACTCCTAACTCTGGGAAATGAACAAGGGGTGGTGGAAAGGGAGATGGGCGGGGGGGGGGGGGTGACTGAGTGATGAGCACTGAGGGGGGCACTTGATGGGATGAGCACTGGGTGTTATGCTATATGTTGGCAAATTGAACTCTAATAAAAAAATAAATATAAAAAATGAAAAAAGAAAATGAATAGAAAACCTCCAACATATATTTAATTTGAGATTCAGAAGGAAAATAAAAGAGAATGTAACAGTGACAATATATGAAGATATATTGACTGAATATAATCCAGAGCTGAAGAAGGACACCAATCCACAAATTCCAGAATTTCATCCAAATTCTAGGCAGGAACAGAAAAGGAAAAAAAAAAAATGAGGCCTAGACACAATATGTAAAAATCCAGACCATCAGGAAAACAAAACCGGAAAATGTAATACTCAGCCTTTATTCTTAGAATGCAAGCGATGTACTAGATCTCTTGCAAAAGCTTCCAGCATCAGACTTGCAAAGAATATAATTATCCTCCAAAGAACCTGAATTTTTCATTCTGAGACTAGATCAACAACTTAAACTCCCTTTGCCTCTGAGTAATTGGTATCAACACCCTTGATGTGTTTTTGTGCTCTGAGCCAACATGCCCGCCAATGTATGACTCCTAACTTTGACTCCTGAAGATCAGTTACAGAATGTCATTTATCTTTAGGAATTACTTAGATTCTTTTGTATATTATAAATCTCCTTCCTCTCTTATAATTTATTCACTAATCACCTAATCATCTTCCAGAGATCCCCAACCCATAATATCATCATATTGAGGGTTAAGATTTCAACATATGAATTAGGAGAAGGGCATAAACCTTCAGTTCATAACCAGGCCAAAGAAAGTTACAAGTGTACAGCTAAGTCTCTCAAGCACCGATTTTATAAAACAATAAAAAATAATGTTTCATGGGGTATAGCAAGATAAGTCGGAATTGAAATATTTGAAAACAATAGTGTATCATTTCAAAGAGGTCTTTGTTTCTGTTGAAATACTCTGAGATCTTTGTGTTCAAAGAATACATATATTAACTGCAAATTAAAACATAAATACATATGCTAAGATTTCCAGAACCACAAATTGATAAAGAAATACAAGATGATGATGGGATGAGCACTGGGTGTTGGCACCCAGTGGGTGTTGGCAAATTGAACACCAATAAAAAATAAATTTATTATTAAAAAAAAGAAATACAAGATGATAAAAAATTAAGATAATATAAAAGATAAATGGGGAAAATAGGAAAGGCAGAGTAGCATTGTGTGTTTAAGCCCGAATTTATGTCACTATAATAAATGTACATGGAATCTTATAGTTCAAACATTTTTCAAAGGAGAAAATCAAAACAAACAAAAATTACTACTATTAAGAAACACCTATAAAACTAGAAGATACTGAAAGCATGAAAGTAAAATTATATAAAAAAAATATATTCCAAGCAAATGTCAGCCACAGCATCCTGAGGTGTTAACATGAGACAAAATAAACTATAGATGACATAATTACTATAAATAGAATTATGACAAAATAAAAAGAACATTGAAACAAATTTAAGACAGTTCTAAACTTGTATGGGCTAAAATAATAATATAGATTAAAATATAGAGTGCAAATATTATTAGAAATACAAGATTTAGACAAAGTCTCAAATCTTATTAAATAAATAGATACACTCCAAGTTATTGTTCAAGCAGATTTTACAAAGTTGTTAACTATGAACAACTCAATGCCCACGAATTTGTTGACTTAGTTAAAATGGACCAACTCCTTGAAAGGCACAATCTATCAAAAGTCATACAAAAAGAAATAGATAAGTTGAATAAGCCTGCATCTATTGAACAATTAATTCAATATTTAATGACCTTCCAAAATAGAAAATATTAGTCCCAGGTGGGTTCACTAGTGAGTTCTTCCAAACTTTTAGGAAGTAACTATGCCAATTGTGTATAATCTTTTTCAAAAGACAGAAAGATAGAGAATACTTCCTAACTCATTCTATGAAGTAAGCATTATCCTAATATCAAAACTAGATAATACCTCTCATGAACATACATCCAAGGGATGCCTGAGTGACTTAGTGGTTGAGTGCCTCCCTTCAGCCCAGGACCTGATCCTGGGGTGCAGAGATTGAGTCCCACATCGGGTTCCCTGCGTGGACCCTGCTTCTCCCTCTGCCTGTGTCTCTGCCTCTCTCTGTGTGTGTCTCTCATGAATTAATTAATAATTTTTTTAAAAAGAACATACATGCAAAACTCCTCAACAAAATAGTAACAAAACAAATCAAACAATGCATAAAAAGAATTATGCACCAAGGAACAAAAAGATAAGCTGTAGACTGGGAGAAAGTATTTGCAAAAGACACATCTGGTAACAGATTGTTAACCAAAGTTTACTAAATAGGATTAAAACTCAGCAGTCAGGAAACAACCAGATTCAAAAATAGCTCAAAGATGTTAACAGTTCACTAAATATATGAAGTTGATAAATAAGCATATGAAATGCCCAACATCATATGCCATCAAGGAAGTGCAAATGAAAACAATGATGAGATATTACCGTAGAGTAATAGAGTGACCAAAATCTGGAACCAACAACACCAAACCCTGGAGAGCATGTGGAGCAACAGGAACTCTCATTCATTGCTGGTGAGGATGCATCATGGTACAGCCGCTTAGAAAGACAGTTTGGTAGCTTTTTAGAAAAATAACCATATGCTTACCATACGATCCAGAAATCAAGCTCTTTGGCATTTACCCAAAGAAACTGAAAGCTTATTTCCACACAAAAACCTGTCCCTGAATGTTTATAGTGGTTTAATTCATAATTGCCAAAACTTGGAAACAACCAAGATGCCCTTTAGTCAGTGAATGGATAAAGTGTAATATGTCCATAAAATGGAATATCGTTCAATACTAAAAAGAAATGAGCTATCAAGTCATGAAAACACATAGAAAAAATGCATGTTACTAAGTGAAATAAACGATTCTGAAAAGACTATATCATGCTGCGAGATTCTAACTCTGTGATACTGGAAAAGGGAGAGCTCCAGAGACAATAAAAACATCCATGGGAGTCAGAGGTTGAGGAGAAGGAGGGATGAAGAGGTAAAACACGGAAAAGTTTAAGGGCAAGGAAACTACTCTGTATGATATTTTAAATGTGGACACATGACATTATAAATTTGTCCAAATATGTAGGATGTAAAACACGAAGAGTGAGCTCTCCTGTAAACTCTGATGTGTAGGGATCCCTGGATAGCTTGGCAGTTTAGCAACTGTCTTCGGCCCAGGGCATGATCCTGGAGTCCCAGGATCGAGTCCCACATCAGACTCCCTGCATGGAGCCTGCTTCTCCCTCTGCTTGTGTCTCTGCCTCTCTTTCTCTCTCTCTCTCTCTCTCTCTCTCTCTGGGTGTGTCTCATGAATAAATAGATAAAATCTTTAAAAAAATAAAAAATAAATAAACTCTGATGTGTCAATGCAGGTTAGCAATTTTAACAAAGGTACCACTCTGGTGGGGGATACTGATAATGAGCGAGGTTATGCAAACATGGGAGTAGTAGGTAGATGGGAAATCTTTGGACCTTCTGTTAAATTTTGCTGTGAACCTAAATTATTCTTTAAAAAAATATTTTAAAAAATCACTAAGTATATAAACGGTCTGGAAGACAGAAAAAACAAGCTCCATCTAAAGTACAAGCAAAAAATAAAAAATAAAAAAATAAAGTACAAGCATAAAATACAGAGTGAATAACTTAAGAAGACACTCTTATTTATGAAGAGAGTATTTTCGAATACTGATAACATTTAGGATCATAAAACAGACTCAGCCAAAGGGTTATAATCATAGCTTTTATTTCCAACCTCAGTATAATTAAGTAGAATATCAGTTCCACCTACACCTCATCCCTAAGGAACACATAGAACGTTTGGAGATTAAGATCAGCACTTGCGGCATTTATCTAAACACACTCCTCCCCCTTTTCTCATTTCAATTTAAAACGTATATGCATTATTGGATCATAAATACAAATACAGAATTTGTGTTGTGTATAATTTCTATGGCCTTTGTTCTTTTTGCTATGTTTTTATAATTTCATTGTTTTTTTTTTTAGTTTACCCTAAGTATAGATATTTTTGCACGTGCTTTTCTCATTTTATGTTTTATTTAATTTTATTAATTAAAATATAGTTTTATTTATTTGGCTTAAAAGACTAAAGGATTTAAAAGATTAAAACACAAGATATTTGAGATTTTTATAAAATATTTTAATAATATGCAATCAACAATTGTTCTGAATTGATAAAAAATTCCAATATCTTTACTTTGTTTTTCTCCTTAAAAAAAAAAAAAACACTGAGTTCTTTTCTTTGAATGTGCATTTTTTAAAAGTAACATTAGCCCCCCCCTTTTTTTTTTTCTCTTAAGCTTTAGCCATATGCCATTAATTCTCATTGAGGCTAGTTTTTAGCCAGGATCATATTAAAGTATTGATTTTAGATGTTATCTTATTATCTTGCCAGATGGCATGAGAGTGAAATCTCATCTTGGGATCTTAAGAAATGAAATAACCTACTTTCCAGAAATAGAAGGCTGTTGCATGAGAATGCTTTTTATAGATGTTTGATTTCTAATGATATGAAAACATGGAAAACAAAATGCAGTTGAACTCTACTGAAAATAAAGTATTTTAAACATGTACCTGTCAAAAGCTACATTACTACTCATTTTATCAGAAGTTTAAAACCATAAGTAATACTATTTTATCATGAAACAACAAAATCAATTAGGCATTTGCCTTGAAGTCTCTTCTGTGATATATTAAAAAAAAAAAAAAAACTTTTACCTCAGTACACAGAAATAAAGGTACAAATATGACCCAGTTTAGGTTAGATGGTTTGCTAAAATTTATAAAGAATTTTCTGTTACTAGAAGTAAGAGTTGACCATTCACTAAAAGACAAGCTAACTGACCTTTTGATGGGGAATTAAAAAAGTACTTTTTCTTTGTGGATTTGCAATTATAGATTAATGTACCAAAGGCTAATGCCAACTGAAAATTAGGTTCTTCACCTAAAAGAATGTACCTTCCTGTATTTTACAATTCTGAACAATAAAGGGTGGAAAAAAGGATTATACCATAATGGATGCTTACTTTCTTGGAAATAGTATCTCAATGGAAAATGATAAAGGTGTCTAGCAGCATGTTTGGGGTGATGATTTTTAATTTTTATATACTTGTCTTTTTTGAGTATAGTTGGCATGCACTGTTACATTAGTTTCAGGTGTACAGCAGTAGTTCAACAAATTTATATTATGCTACAACTCCCCACAAGTGTAGCTACCATCTGTCACCCTACAATGCTATTATAATGCCAGTGACTATATTCCCTATGCTGTACATTTCATTCCCATGACTTATCCATTTCAAAACTGGAAGCCTGTTTGTCCCACTCCCCTTCATCCATTTTGTCCATCTCCCCACCCCTCTTACCTCTGATAACTATCAGTCTGTTCTCGTGTTGATAGGTCTGATTATGCTTTTGGGGGGATTATTTTTTAATCAGTTTCAATTATCAGAGAATAAGAAAATCCACTTCTGTAAGGTGGAAACATTCTAATAGCTTACATTCACCCAGAAAGTGCTTCTCAGGTCCTGGATACTTCCCCCCTCTTTTATTAAATGAACCTACTTACTCCTCACAACAAATTTATGAGTTAGATGCTATTGGTATCACTGGTTTACAGATAGGAAAGCTGAAGTAGAGGTTACATAACTTGCCTAAGGTCTCACAAGTAATATAGGTTCTTGTTCAATACTGAGGATTAAATGTTTTTGTGCAGATCAAACTGTTCTCCAACAATAAATCTGATGTAGAAATATAGCCAGAATCCAAGTGGAAAGAGCATAGAACTATGAGAAAATAAATGGATTAGCTATTTGCAAAAGTGTGTCTGAATAGAAAAATAAGTACTTATAAAGGGAAAAATATTGTTATTCTGAATATCCTTAAGTGGAGAGTCCCTCTGGAAATGTATTTACAGAAAAGTACTTTAAAAAATTGATAGCATCTATAATATATAAAGAACTTACACAACTCAAAACCAAAAATAAGTGAATAATCCAATTTAAAAAATGAGCAGAGGACCTGAATAGAGATTTTTTCTAAAGACATACAGATAGGGATGCCTGCATGGCTCAGAGGTTGAGCATCTATCTGCCTTTGGCTCGGGGCAGGATCCTGGAGTCTTGGGATCGAGTCTCACATTGGGCTTCCTGCATGGAGCCTGCTTCTCCCTCTGCCTCTGTCTCAGCCTCTCTCTCTGTGTCTCTCATGAATGAATAAATAAATAAAATCTTAATAAAAGACATACAGATGGGCAGAAGATGCATGAAAAGATGCTCAACATCACTGATCATCAGGGAACTGCAAATTAAAACCATAAGGAAATATCACCTTATACCTGTCAGAATGGTTATAATCAAAAAGACAAGAAGTAGCAAGTGTTGGCAAGAATGTGGACAAGAAGTAACCCGTGCACACTGCTGGTGGGAATGCAAATTGGTGCAGCCACTGTGGAAAACAGTATGGAGGCTCTTTAAAAAATTAAAAATAGAATTATCATATGGTTCAGTAATTTCTCTATAGGGTATTTATCCAAAGAATATAAAAACATTAATTCAAAAAGATGCATGAACCCCTATATTTATTGCAACATTTTTTACAATACCCATGATATGGAAGCAACACAAGTGTCCATTGATAGGTGAATGGGTAAAGAAGATGTGCTATATATATACTATGGAATATTATTCAGCCATAAAAAGGGATTAAATTTTGCCATTTGCCCCAACATGGATGAATCCAGAGGGCAAGTGAAATAAGTCAGCCAGTACCACATGATTTCACTCCTATGTGGAATGTAAGAAACAAAACAAATGAACAAACAAGAAATAAAAGGAACAAAAACCCAAATTCTTAAGTACTGAGAACAAACTGGTGGTTGCCAGAGAGCAGATGAGTGGGAGGATGGGTAAAATAGATAAAGGGGGTTAAGGGGACACTTATCTTGATGAGCACTGAGAAATGTACAGAATTCTTGAATCGTTATATTATACACTTGAAAATAACATTAACATTGTATATTAAATATACTTGAATAAATAAATTAGTGGCATATACATGAAGGTGCAACAAATTATAGTCTTTTTTTTAAGATTTCATTTATTCATGAGAGACACAGAGAGAGAGAAGCAGAGACACAGGCAGAGGGAGAAAAGGCTCCTTGCAGGGAGCTCGATGAGGGTCTCGATCCCAGGACCCCGGGATCATGCCCTGAGCCAAAGGCAGCTGTTCAACCACAGAGCCACCCAGGCATCCCAAAATATAGCCTTTTTGAAACAGCACAAATATCATGAAAAAAAATCAAAAGCTTATCTAAGTAAATTTGTAATTGTTTACTATAAAATGCTCTAACTTGACCATATAATATTTAGTTTTGCACTTAATTGTGACATTTTAAATGATTTTCCAAATGCAATTGAGATATTAGCATTTTCATTATTTTCTTACAGCTTACAATTATTCACAACATTGATGTTTTCAGATGTTTCTAAGACATAACACCACACACTGTTATAAAAAAAATCCAGTTTAATTGTTTTTAAGTTGATTAATTTTGGTATTATATTTTTTATAATTATCTCAAAAGATTATTATTAAATGCAAAAGACACATAAATCCTAAATAATCAATTCTTTTTTTAAAGATGTTATGTATTTATTCATGAGAAATAAATGAGCCGAAGGCAGACACTCAACCACTAAGCCACCCAGATACCCCTAAATAATCAATTCTTTAAAAATGCTAGCAACTTTGAATGTAATGCCCATGGCAGTCATCTGTTAGCAAGACTATTCTATATAGATATTTAGATAAACAAGTACACCTTTTCACTCATAGTTTGCCCTCTAATAAGTTCCCTTATCATATATTCTTGGATTTAATAATCAGAGGGACCTGCTCACTCACCTGTATAATTTTCCATACATTTCTTAATTATTTTTAGCATCAGCTTTCTCATCTCTAAATTATGTCTACTTCTTAAATTACTGGGCTTTTATAATCACTAAGTGATATAATGGAAGTTATTTGATCACAACTCTGGAGACCATTGACTTAGCTCTACCCATGGAAATAATGGCACATCCTTAGAGGGATCTGTGTGAGGAGAGCTTTGGATTCCCTGAGCGAAGCTTCTATAAAGTAAAAACTTGTTATCTGTGTGAAAAATGAGTGCTTCTCATAGGATTCTATTAGGCTTAAAGAAAAACCTTTCTACCAGAGGTAAGAATTGGCAAAGTTGACAGAGAATTCTATCTTGTTATAATATATGAATATAAACTCAAGGATAAAACAGGGTTTTGGATTCATGCAGGCTAGAATCTGTTATTTTATATCAGAAGAAGAGGAGCTAAGGAAAACAATAATGTTAGTAAGCACTTACATATCGGTTAATATGTAATCTCATTTCACCCTCAAGCAAATAGAAAGCGCGGAGAGATATGATTATTAGTCCATTTTTGCACATGATAGAATTGAGGCACAAAGAGGTAAAGAATCTGCCCATAAAAAAAAACAACTAGTCAGTGGGGGTGTATAATTTAAATGCCTCTATTCAGTCTGCATTTCCATAATTGACTGAATAATCAGTGATGAAATATATATATATATGTATATATATATATACATATATATATATATTTCAAAATAGACAGAACAATATCTAGGAAGTTTTAGAATATAAAGCCATCAACAACATAAGTGTGATACCAACTTATTCGGGAATGAGTATGAGTCTCTCAATGATTCGAATGAAATACTATCTGGGAGGCGTAGAGATGGAATTGAGGTACTTTAAATTACTTTTCCTGATGATCGAGGAAAACAAAACGTATTCTTGATGAGAAAACTTAATATTATAAAAGAGAGATGAGGTCAAGGCTGAACTGCAAAGAAAAGTGAACACAGTTGAGAATAATAGACTAATAAAACAACAACAATGATCTAGAGTTTGAACAGTAAAGAATATGTTTATTCAAAAAAAAAGTAGGCAAATTCAAATAAGGAGAGTTTGGGACCAAAAAGGAAAATCTAAGTATTTTTTCTCTTATAAATTCCCTGTCCCCTAAAGTTTACTCACCTAACCCTGTGCATGCTTCAGATCTCAGGTGAAATGTCACATTTCTAGATTCTATTCCCTTGTAACTGGTTCTGTTGAATATTTTTCTTTAGCAAGCTTACCCTAGCTGTAATTAAATAAGCCTTTCTGTAATTAGACAAACCTTTGTGTAATTATATATTGTTAAAAGTCTCTTCTTTTCCAGGCTAGACTGGATGTTCACTGGGGACAGAGTTATCAGCCTCATACTGATTATGGTTTCTTATCGCAGGGTCTGGCACACTGGATATATCAAAGAGTTATTTTTGAATAAAAATAGATCATATAAGAAAGAGGATAAAAAATACTTCAATAACTGACAGATAATAGCATCTACTATTTATTGAGTGTGTTCCCTGAATTTGGTGTTGTTTTCTCAAATGCATGGAGTAGGTGTTATTATTATTCTCACCGTGCAGACTAGGAAACAAGTGAAGCAGCAATTCATCACGGGCATCCTGTCCACAGAGAGTAGCCTTTGAAGCACCGTGCGGTACTGTTTCTGAGATATGCAGCTCTAAAGGAGAAGAATGGTCAGATCTTCCAGGCTCTGTATACCAGTATGAAGAATTAGATTTTCTTTTTCTGCATCCAGTGCCAATCACTCTATATCAGGGAGTGGCATGATTCAAGTTGCATATTAGTCATGTATTATCCTAGTTAACATTTTGTGGAAAATATGTTGGAGTAATTACTTAGGTGTTTGTACTATGGTAGTGGCTGTGGCCGTGCTGAAAAGTGTACACTGAATATACAAATACTGAAAAATAGATTAGGATTGGCAATTTCCTGTGCAGGCATCCTCAGAGACATCGTGGGTTCAGTTTCAGACTACCACAGTAATGTAAATATTGCAGTAAAATGAATCCAATGCATTTTTCTGTGTCCCAGCTCATATAAAAGTTATGTTCAACAAATACTGTCAATTAAGTGTGCAATAGATCTGTAAAAAACAATGTGAGAACTTTCATTAATATATTTTATTGCTAAAATATATTTTAAAGAGGAGGGATGGGGAGATGAGGTAGGATACCTCACTAGTGGAGGAAACTTTCAAGAAGTTAGATGTGAAGTTGGGAAAAATGCAGAAAGCTGAACATAAAATTTCTTAAAGCCAGTAAAAGATTCAGATTTCTATTTATCCCTGTAGATTAAAAGCATAGAGAAAAAAAATCTATTTGTTTCAGGAACACAGTTTCCAAGGTTAATTAATCAATAAATCAATGAATGAATCAATCGATTTACCTGATTGTCAAGGGACATTTTCTAGGAAGAAGGAGCTGTTTTTTATTATATCCACAAAACACGCTCTTCCATGTCAAATGAGAATCAATGCATCTTACTTGTAAAAATGGACGAAGAAACTTATGTTTACTATTTCATTTCCATCAATTTAATGTTGGCAAGAGTTAACAACTTTTCCAACTACTAACTTAGTTCAGTGATTGGGGGACTGTGAATTTACTGTCAAAATTAAAAAGACTTATTAAGGAGAAAAAAAAAACAAAGTTTATGTATGTGTGAATACACAAAGAAGTGGCTCCCTGGACAGCTAGAGATAATGGTTTATATATCATCTTAATAAGAAAGGGGGTTAAGACTTCAAGGGAAATTAAATAGCAGGAAACTAATGAGGAGCAAGGGGAGGGGGTTGAGAAACAAGTGGAAAGTATGGAAAGTTTTATATATGTGATTTGTCACGCAGGTACCAGTGGTCCATCTCCTTTCTGGCTGTAAACCTCCTGAAGAAAGAATTTATGATAGCTGTGTTTTTTAGAGGCTTTGTTTAGGTTAGATTTGTGTATATGCGTGTGTGACTGCTGTTTGTTCAGATATTTTCATCATAAAATAATCATAAACCACTTTGGTGGGTCCATCTAGATCCCATCACTGAGAATCTTGTTTAATACCTCAAGCTTGTGCCTTTTTTTCTTTTTTCTTATGCAATATAATAAATATAGAATTAAGACAGCTCAAGCACTATTCATGTCTTTATACGAATTTTAAAGTCTTCCTTTATTTATAATTCATTTCATTCCCTTTTCTGTCCACTCAAGAGGAACACAGTTTGACTACCAACTGCATTTAATGGTCTTCATTCTACTTCTATCATTTTCATACTATATGTCTTAGTTACCAAAAGCAATGAGTGATAATCTGCCCTTCATGTGCTAATGTGTGTTTTTTACCTTATTATTTCTGTCTATATCAGCCCTCCTCTCAAATCCTTCTCAAGGAACAGCTATATGAAACAGTCTACAAAAGAAAAATCTGCCATATGTACATGGTTATTCCATTGAAACAATTTGGTAATTGTGCTCAGCTTGAGCGCCTTCTTATATTTGCATTCATGTTTATGGTTAAAACACTAGGCCATGAGATCATAGTGTAAGGATTTAAATCCTAGTTCTAATTTAATGGTGTAAGTTAGTTTTTTTTTTTTTTTCTTTTAAAGATTTTTTTTTCTTTTTTCAGAGAGAGAGAAAGAGTATGAGCAGGGTTGAAGAGCAGAGAAAGAAGTAGACTCTTCATGGAACAGGGAACCTGATATGGGACTTGATCTCAGAACCCTGGAATCATGACATGAGCCAAAGGCAGATACTTAACTCACTGAGCCACTCAGGTGTCTGATGGTGTAAATTTTGATAAGTGATTTTAACACTGGTTGCTTCAGTGTTCCCATCTGTAAAGTCATAACCAAAATAGTATCTATCTCATAACACTATTATGAGGATTAAATGAGTCAGTTTATGTAAAATAGGGTAGTCCTTGGCTGTGGTAAAAACTTAATAAATATTAAACATTATTAATCAATAAACTTTAGACATGATTAATAAACATCATACATTATTATATCATGTAAATTATTAGCTCTTAATGACTAAATACCTCATTTTCTTCTCTTTTTATTTACCCTCTTGAACAATCATAAAGCCAACAGAAATTATTAAAAGATTAATCATGGGCAGCCCTGGTGGCTCAGTGGTTTAGTGCTGCCTTGAACCCAGGGCATGATCCTGGAGACCCAGGATCAAGTCCCACATCGGGTTCCCTGTATGGAGCCTGCTTCTCCCTCTGCCTGTGTCTCTGCCTCTCTCTCTCTCCCTGTGTCTGTCATGAATAAATAAATAAAATATTTTAAAAAAAGAGATTAATCATAATCTACTAAGGGATTTATTCAATCAGAAACGTGTCAAATTCTTAACTTTGAAGAAATATTGCAATTATTTTTTTGAAAATCATAAAATATGTAAAATTATAAGCTCACATTTTTATACATTTTAGAACTAATATATTCTAATTGTACATGTTTTTAAAAATGTTTCCCAAATAATTATAGAAATCAATAAATAACCAATAAATAACCAATAGGTCAAAGTTTTAGAATAACAATATGGCATAATTGAGAGCAATAAAGTATATTACAATATGAATTACACTTTGATTCTGCTAATTTAATTAACTCCATTATTTACAGCATCACTATAAAGAAATGTGGAATTATTTGACAGAGAGAAGATTTAAGGGCACCTTTTACCTACATAGATAGTTTTCAAAATAAATTAATGCTTTAAAAACATTCCCCAAATACCTGCTTAAAATAATTAGAAAATATTTTTCAAATGTCAGTGATTAATTTTGAAGTATGTGCATTCTTTTAAAAAATGTGGAAGAAATAATAAATTATTTGTATTTCTTTGTTTTTCTTAAGGCTCTTTTGTAGTAACATATTTTTAAATAAGAAAATATTTTTATAAGATATGTACAAGTCAGATGGTATTTTCTGAAATTTGTTTAAGAAATATTTTATTACACAGGGGTATATACACAAGGAGTGTCTAAAACTGTGATGCAATACATTTAAATAACATTTTAAAATTATTTCTGGTGATGAAATATTGAATGCGGGTCACCTGGGTGACTCAGTGGTTGTGTTTGCATTTGGCTCAGGTTGTGATCTGGAGTCCTGGGATCGAGTTCCAGATCGGGCTTCTCACAGGGAGCCTGCTTTTCCCTCTGCCTGTCTCTGCCTCTCTCTCTTGTCTCTCAGGAGTAAATAAATAAAATTATTTTAAAAAAAGAAATATTGAATGAGGTTTAAGTTTATGGTTTTGATTTTTATTTTAAATTTTGGTAGTCTCAATGATATTAAAACATTTTAATATAGAAACTTAAATTTTAAAGTTGGAAATACTTGTGTAAATTATAGGTGAAAATGACCCTTTAGATAATTAAGAATTAATTATTTGGTACTAAAAAGTGAAATCTACAAAACCACATAGAATCCATATCATACTTTACTGAGAGTTTGCTAATACATAGAAGAAAGCATGGCTATTAAAATGAATAGAGTGTGGAAAGTTTTGGAAAATATCTGAAAAATTTGGGTTTTTATTCTTACTTTAAACTCTAAAAAATAGTGGATTTTTTGTTTCTTTAGCATTTTTAAATCTAGAGGGGGAAAATTATATTGTCTTCTTGCTATCTTTTTAAGAAGTGTGTTCAGTACATTTAACCTATTTAACTCTATAACCTATAGAGTCTATAAGAGTAGACCATGGTAATAGAACGTAATTGTAACCTTATGTCATTTTTACTTTAACAGCAATAGCTTTTTGATGTTTATTTTTTCCAGAAAAAGTTGTTCTTTGGGGACATTTGGTAGAATTTTTTATTTTTTGATCCTATTGGAGTAACATTAAAATCCTATTGGAATAACATTCACATGAAACTAATAAGACTTGATAAAACTTCATTAGTAAAAGGAATCTTAGCTTGAGCACATACAGCCAGATACTTCAGCTGCTTCAAAATAATAAATCATGCCCAGATATGAAAAACATGAAAGATAATATGATGTTAAATTTCATGCATATATATGTACTAAATTTCTATAATCAATCATCTCAAATAAAGTGTGTTTTAGAACATATCTTAAAGCAAACAAGCCAAAAAACAGATTTTTGTTTACTTTTTTAAAGTAGCACATATTTTACAATATTTTAGAATTTTTTATTAGGATTATTTGTCTTACAAATTAAATCAAGTATAGTGAATACTATAAAGCTCTTCAGAGGTGAATATTCATATTTGTTAAGGATTTCCAATGAAGGTGATTAATTTTTAGACAAACAGCATGCCAAATTCTTCAAAGTCATAAAACTCCTGATCATAGAGTGTGATAATAAACACAACCAGACATGAAAGCATATAGAAGTGTAATAATCTGTAAAATTTTCATTACTATTTGTATTCATGAATTGAGGCAACTTAGAAGTACTATGAAGTCTTTGAAAGTTGATAATACTGTTAATAATTATTTACTTGACACTTTAAAAAAACTTTGTTAATTGGTAAACTAAGAAAAAAACATCCTTTTACAGTTAATTGTAGGTTTATCTTCAAGCTTCAAGCCTTTAAGCTATTGATATTGTCAAAGAAGTTTGGTGAAGTATACTTCAAAATAATATATTTAGTCAGAAAAGAAAAACATGAATAAATAGCAGAAGTTAGGTTTTCCATTCCAATGAAGGGAAAAAATATAATTAAATTTCTAAATGCAAAAAAGACCATCTTTGTTATAAAACTCTTCATAACAACATATTAGAAACATATTAGAAAGAATAACACTATTTTTGGCATATGTTCTACAACAAGTTCCAAAAGTTTCCAGGGGGAGAAGACAATATGAAAAGAAGACATGGCTGCTAAATTTCATTTAAGATGAAATTTTAAAAAATTCATTTAAAAAATCATATGGCGCACTAAGGAGGGCACTTAATGGGATGAGAACTGGGTATTATACTATGTGTTGGCAAACTGAAGCTTATTAAATATTAAAACAAACAAACAAACAAACATGGATTTTGACAAATAATATTTTGGAAAATAGGAAATTTAGAAGTTAAAAGTAAAGCCAACGAGATTATTTGTCTGGAAGAATAAATGCTTCTTCTGAATAAAATAACAGATCAAACAGGGCAAAACAACCTACCACACAGAAACCTTGAGCTTGGAAACAGCCTCAAATGTGTCTGGCATGAAAAGAAATGAAAATATACACCAGCCAGGAATATATTACTTTGCCAAAAGACCTTGGGATTTATTGTTGATAAAGTGTCTTAGAAATGGTGGCAAATGAAAAATTATCATATGATTAACTTTTAACACAGCACAAACATGGAAGCATTTAGGTAAGTTTGGAAGTTTTAATAATGAACAGCATTCTATCATATACAACGATCTGCATTGTGTGGCCTTGAAGCCAACATTTTACTTTTCAGAGGCTAGTTTTTCCTTTCTTATAAATTTAATTGTAGAAGTCAAGATTAGGTTAGGGAGAAGGTTAACCAAATTGTCTTCTGCCTCGTAGTTCTTCCTATTTTTTTCATCCATATGCAAAATATTAATCTGCTTCACATAACATATATTTTCAAACCGGTTAGGAGTAGTTTTACTCAATTTACAAGGAAACTACTTTGACTCTACTCTCTCAAGAAAAGATACCAATAAAAGTAATCAAAAGTGCCTTCCAACCCCAACTATATCACTTTTATTCCTTTATAGTCAAACTTTAAAAGGGATTTATTTCTCTCTTTCTTCTCCTGATGCTGACCATGCCATGGACACTGTTTTGCTTATCAGTGATCACTAGGTCAAATCCAATGGGCATTTTCTAGTTACTAGGTAATAAGTTATCTTATTTAACCTCTCCACACTCCCTGTTTTATTTTGGTTTGCTTTTGTGGTTTTTGTTTTTGTTTTTAGAGCAGGGGAAGAAGAGGGGGTAGAAGGAGAAAAAGAATGTTAAGCAGGCTCCACTTCCAGCACAGAGCCCCACACAGGGCTGATCTCACAACCTTGAGATCATGACCTGAGTTGAAATCAAGAGTTGGATGTCTAACTAAGCCACTCAGGTGTCCCTCATTACTTTCTGTCTCTTAAAAAATATCCTTCTTTTTTCCTTCCTTTACATAATCATGGAAAGTGCCAAGATGAATTATTAAAATCTCTGCATGTAGAATATTTAAAAACCATGTATAGACATATTTATGTAGGATATTCTGAGGTCATTTTGGGAAAACAAACAAAAAAAAAGTGCAATAGTCAGGGCGTAATCATGAGGGAAGTTCAACCATCTAATAAGACTGATCTTCATAGGGAATCTTTCCTTTTCTGAATTTTCCAAAAAATGAAAACATGATCTCAGCCTTGTATCTCTGAAGCCTGATTTTCCAGACTGCAGAGAGCAGGTTCTCTTAGCACAAAGCCTGGGTTTCATGTTCAGACATTTTACTACTACATTTATGAGGAAGTGAAATGACAGCTGAAAGGAAGAATCACTCAGGCCTTCTTATTCTTTGCTTTTTCCTTTCCCAGAATATGAGATATATTGGAAATTGATTTTGGGTTTGTTTTTTCATGTTTTCATTTTATTTTTTTAATTTTTAAATATTTTCATTTCAATCCAAGTGAGTTAACAATCAGTATCATGTTAGTTTCAGGTGTACAATACAGTAATTTAACACTTCCATACATCACCCTGTCTGTGCGCATCAGAACAAGTGCACTTTTTAATCCCATCACCTATTTCATCCATCCTCCACCTACCTCCCTACTGGTAACCGTCAGTGTGTTCTTTATAGTTAAGAATCCATTGCCTGGTTTGCCTCTCTCTCTCTTCTTTTCCTTTTCAATTTTAATTAAAATACCAGGCTTTAATCTAAACAGAGGAAAATAGTTGCCATGATGCTTAAACATCCACATCACCCCATTCTATCCCATCCGTCATCTTCTTAGAGGGACACACTGGGTATACAACAGGAGTTTTTCTCTGCTCTAAGCAAACAAACAAAAAATGTAAGACACTTATACTAAATATATATATGTGTATTATATAATTTAGCATAAATATATGTATTGTATATATATATATATACACACACACACACATATATGTCACCTGTTTGAATGAAGAAATAACATAAAGTTTGAGGTGACAACCTAGTTTAAAATCCTTCCTGCTAAAAAAAAATAAATAAATAAAAAAAATAAAAATAAAAAAATAAATAAAATCCTTCCTGCTCTTTTGATTAATTCTGGTACATTGGCAGTCCTCTTAAATTGTCAGAGTAACAATTTTATAATGTGTGGGATAAGTATACCCAACCTGAAAACCTCAAAAAGTCATTCTGAGGAACAGGTGTAGCAATGTTCAGGAGGAACTCTGTAACCTAGAAAACAACATACAATATGACATTATCATTTTCTCCAAAAGAGAGCAATTGCTGCGTATGCGAGTTAGAGAGAGCTACTGTCACAAAGTACCACAAACTAATGGTTTCAACAAGAGCGATGTGTCTTCTCAGGAGTCTGGCTGCTCAAAGTCCAAGATCAAAGTATTGGAGGAATTGTTTCCTTCTCAGGGTCATTAGGGAGAATGTGTTCCAGGCCTCTCTCCCACTTTCTTAGGGTTTGTAGGCAGTCTTTGACCTTCTTAGCTTGTTAGGCACATCACATAGCATTCTTGCTGTGTGCCTGTGTGTCCAAATGTCCCCTTTTGAGAAGGACACAGGTTGTATTGGATTAACTGCCCACCCTATTCCGTTATGACTTCATCTGAACTTCAATAATTATATCTGCAATGACACTACTTCCAAATAAGATCACATTCTTCGGTACTGAAAATTAGGACTTTAACAGGAGAATTTTGGAAGGACACCATTCAGCCCAGAACACCATCATATCAGAAATGGACTTAGAGTTCAATCTTGATTTTTTTAGTCACTTCGTGACTCTCATCACCTGGCTATCACAGAGATTTTCTACCTCTATCCTTTAGAACTTTACCACTCACAGAAAATGGATGAAAGTACTCGCCTAACTCCTTATTATTTGCTAAAGTTCCTACATATTTAGACCATTAAATATCACTATCACTTTTAGTTAAAAGGTTGTTCTCTGTAAATCTATTCGTTTTAAGATTTTTTTATTCATTTATTCATGAGAGACACACACAGAGAGGCAGGCAGAGACACAGGCAGAGGGAGAAGCAGGCTCCATGCAGGGAGCCCGACATGGGACTCGATCCAGGGTGTCCCGGGTCACGCCCTGGGCTGAAGGTGGTGCTAAACTGCTGAGCCACCCAGCGAGCCCCAGTATGTACCTGAATAAAACAACTCCTATGGCATTTTTTTCTTATTAATGTCACAAAGAGCCAAAATAAATATTTAGAAAATACTATGTACTTTAAACTAGAGTCAACCTCTCATGGAACAAACTATTTTTTTGCCTTAGAGACACAAATATTCATTCGTAGGAGATCCTACTATAAATTGGATAATTCTTTTCAGATTCATTAAACCTTTTCTATACATCCATCAAGTTCAATTTAGATTAGGAAGTAGGACTTGTATTCTGTTTAAGCCTCCCTTACAGCCTTTTGATTATACAACATATGTTCTTGTAGAAGTAGGCACATTCTGATATAAAAGTAGTAGTAGGGCAAGTAGGTATTATATAGCACAACTCCTCAAGGTAAACAGAGGTGGGTAATTTAATTTCCAAGGTGACAAATTGTCTTATCATGAGTGAGCAGGCAATTTCTTCCCTGAAATAAACTAAGTTGCCTAGGACAGCTTTAACTAGATGAAATCATTATCCTTTTAAAGACACAAGTGTTGAATAAAGTTAATTTTCTCTGTTTTAGTGTCTTGGTAGAAAATGGCATAAGAAAATACTGCTGCCTTAAGGTAATGTTAAGCTGTTTAAATTCTTCAGTAAGAGCATAAAAAGAGTATTACTTTAGGAAAAAAATACATATGCGCACACACATACATTTCTAATGAATTAGATTGCAGTAATAGACTATTAAAAAAGACAAATGCCTTTACTTCCTCACCTTTCTAAAGGACAAGCATATAAAAATACTTATTTATACCTCTGATTTTTATAACCATTTAAAAAACTATTTAACAAACTTTAATGATCTTCTGACCATGGCCTACAGCATTGTGAGTTAATATGTGCTAGGCATATTGGAAACATTTCTTTTCTTTGATTTTAGAATGGTACCAACAAAGCTCTTGCTGATAATAACCTCTCAAGCCTTCCTTAGTATTTTTCTCTACTAACTTAGGAAAAATAAAATATGCCTAATTCTCAGTACCTCAATAATGGTGAATCATCAGGGGAATAGTTTGAGTTCCTTTAAGTTTCTTAACCTCTTTCATGCAGTTTAAAAGACTCAAATTTATCTTGAATTTCATGATTAGATGGATTTATAGATTTTATACTTTATTAAAATCTAATAGAAATTAGTAAGGAAGGGTGCAAAGAGGCAATTGCTATGGACCTTGAGCATTCTTTCACATTTTTGCTGACATAGCGAGAATATAAGAACCCGACTATTTCCACTAAGAATAATTCTTTGGTTGTGTTCATAGGGAGTAAACTTGATAGATGAGGGAAGTCCCCCACCTCTCAACTCCAACTCAAAGAGCAGTATTGATTTTATCTACTATAGAAACAAGCTCAAACTTCTTAGCCAATTACATCTACAAGCACTGTTGATAGACCCTGGTATCACCTCCATGGAACTTGGGGGACAGGTTGAAACTGGCTTATGCTATTATGAAGCTCCAGATACTGCTTTTGCTGCGACCTCTAACTTTTGTCTTCTCCCAATGTCCATGAACAGTCACAAACCAGCCTGCTAGCTTAGGATAAAATCTCAGTGCCTACACACTTTTCAGCAATAAAAATTAGAATATCCTCTTTATTTTTGTTACTGCAGTTGAGCTAAAATTCATGTAATTCAAGTAATTTGTGTCTTTGTAATTCGGTAGAGCCATTCTTTTCTCATTTCTGCCCAAGTTATTTTAAAGAGGTATGGAGACAGGAAACAATACTAGCCTCTTGGAATACTACCTAATAGGACCTTAATATTCCTAGTACTAAAACTATATTTAGTACTTACGACTGGAGACTAATAGTATCATGTGTCTTTAGAGGGAGAGAGAGCGACAAAGACAGTGAGGGTGAAGAAACAGAAGAAAGAGACTGATTTTAAGTCCTCAGTTAAAATAATTTGAAATGTTTACAATGGACATCATAATGGAAAATATTGAATTTGAAAAGCAGTTTGGACAAGTTACAAATGTGGAAATAAGTAAATGGAACGCAATAAAACTAGAATGTTTTGTAAGGAATGATGGCTTATAAAATAAATTCAAGAGGCATAATGACATTTTATTCACTTATAAGTTAATATAAATATCTTTACAATTATGAGCCATTGGACATTATAACTGCAATATTAAATTCACAAATTTGAAAACCATTATAAATATGCTCTGTATTCAGACTCTATAGCCTCTTAGTTAAAATGAATCATTCTTTTCAAATATCAGCTTTTACCCAACTCCACAGGGATTCCTTCAGGTGTGAGTTTAATTCTTCTGGATGCATTAACTTTCAGCACTCATTTCACCTAAACTTACTACATGTTATATATGAGGAAAGGGCAGATGTATGAAATATATTTATCTCAGAGTCTGTTGATTTGGAATTTCTCAGGGGTAAAAACATCTAATGGGACTTCTCAGTATTTAATGTTTATGTATATGTGAATTATAGATACACACATCTGTATATAGATATGCACTACTTAGTTATACATCATAGCACATAGGTAGTTGCATTGTAAATGGATTTGATCTGTGAACATTGATACTGCTGAATAGATTTTACCTCATAAATACTATAATTACTCTTTTTAATCATCATATATTACCTAACATTTTAATCAAACTTCATACCTACTCATGTCTGGGTCTTTATTTTAATTGTCCAAATGTCTATGGAAGATTAATCACTGTAACATGAAAGAAAAACTTTTTATTGTAGTAATACCATAAATTTTTTTTCAACTGTGAGTCAAATACCACTTTAATACAGAAAATGATATTAACAATTTTCAGAACAATTTTGAATGAACAATTGAAAATACAGGCGAAAGGATGAGGTAGCTTTTACTAATCAAATTACTTTACATTTTCAGAGGTATTGAACACTCAGCTGTGATATATTCTGATGGAAGGAAATAATATTTATACTGAACCTCAGAGATAAATTGACAGGAAGAAATAAAAGATTGACCATCTATCTCATCGATAGAGTTTCCAAATTGATTTCAAGGTAAGGGTCTGCAAAGTCGTAGAATGGCTCTTTCTGTCGAAAATCCCCTATTATATGTTTTTGACTACGACTTAAGTCTATAAGATATTATGACAAATGTTTACTATGGTGTGATTTGTGCTGTATCCAAGATGTGTCATTTAACATATGGAAGAAAATAAAATGATGTTATGAAGTAAAAAAAAAAAAAAAACCTGCACATGTCAGAAAATATGAGTCCTAATTTTAACTCAACCTAATTAGCTGTATGATTTGGGGAAATTTATTTTTCAGGCTCTGAATTTTCTTGTCTGTAAAATGAATATGAGCTAAAACCCTTGCCAGCTCCAATGTTTATTGATCTATGTAGTAGATATTGTCAACTATATTTGGTATATTAGCAACACAAAAATGAGCTCACATGCATTTGTACGTCACTATGATTAGTCTGAACATCTTTTATGAAAGAACATATGGACAAATAAGAGAAAAGGTTATATTTAGAATAAGCCTTGAAGAGTAGTAGGATGGGAGGCATTCCAGATAGAAAGAAATCCTAAATAAAGAGTTGGTTTTGAAAGTACCGCCTTTGGATAACAAGGTAAAATGGGGACCCAGATTTACTACTAATTATGGTGGTGGTGATAGTAATAATTGATTTTGGTTTTAAACTATGGGAGATTGGAAGGTTTTGAAGGCAAACAGAGCAGGTAAAGAAAGAATGTGATTAAAAACACAAGTTAGAAAAAAAAAAAACCACAAGTTAGAAAAGTGAGCATTGATTGAGCAAGGAAGGAAATCTACAACTATCAGGGAAAAAGTAAGGTAAATAAACAGAATATTTGGATGGAGCAAGGTTGAAGGAATCTATATGTCTAGCACTCCATATTACATACAGTCCCATATGCCATGCTATGAGTAACAATTATTAAACCTTTTTTAAATAATTCATCTAGTTCTAAAATGAGGTATTTCTTGAATTCTTAATTCTTTTTTTTTTCTGTGTACTATAATGAAAATATATACACAGTTTATGAGAGAAGAGGAAAGTTACTGAAAATAACTCCTAAAATTTATTTTTTTGCATTAATATTGTTTGCAATTTATTAAAATGATTTTTGAAAAATTTTCCATGCTTGAATATATAATATGACATAAAAATCAAAATTAAAAAGTTTCAAAGTGCTATTTAATGAGATGATCAGGTTACTTCAACTGATATGTTATTAGTGTTGTTGATAAGATTTAAGTTTAATTGTTAAATACATGTTATCTCTCATAGTGCTGTATAGGTTTTTTTTTTTTTATCATTGCTATCAAGCTGGATTTTCATTTTGTTATTTTTTTTCTACTTGTAAAGGAAAAATAAACAATTTTGTATAAAGCAATTTCTTCCATAAGGTTTTAGCACAAGATTCTTTAATCTAAAATTTCCTACATTAGGTTCAGGTTTTAGTATTGGTAGGTGAGAAAAATGTGTTACTGAGAGATCATGAGAAAATACAGGACAGCACTTAACTACTTTGGGCCAAATCAAGTTCAACAATAGCCTAGGTTAGGGTGGTATTAGTTTTTTCCCTTCAGAACTCTATAACTTGCCTTGAAGAGTATTAACTTTGAAGGGTGGGGAGTTGCACAGAGTTACTTCTTTTAGCATTTTATTTCTCAGCCTTGTGTATATTTGTAATATCAAGTTATGTATATATATATATATATATGCATAAGACAAATTGTTTTTTGATGTTTTGCATAAATGTGCACAGTAGTGTTTTACAAAGAAAGTATTAGGCTGTGCTTTCTCTTTTTTGAGTTGCTAAGCAGATATTTGTGACATTGATTGATGCATCATTTTGAAATCTGCAGTGGTCTTTATGGTTTTAGTTATGAATATGTATGAAAAATCAGTTTTAGTAACAGTGCTATTAGGGATGGTCTAGGACTATAATTCAACAGCAATTTCCTTAAAAGACAAAGGAACTTGAATTACAATAGAATAAGTGTTGATAGCTGAATGTCTTATTAAAGAATAGCTTCTTGTATTCAGGCACATTTTCAAATGGTGACAGAAAGTAATGACTAAAGGGGAGCACACTTAGAGATATATGTCAACTCCTAGTGGAATTACTGAAAAAGAAATACTTTAACATTCCATCCACCTATGTCACATTATTTATAGAAATTTAAAAATCATCATCAACACAGCACTATTGTATTTCTATTAAAGGGACATACTGTGGTATTTTTCATAAATCCCCATAACCATCCTGAATGGAAAACAGAATATGCATTGACATTTTTTAAAGTTAGTCTTAATATACATCATTCCTTGAATTCTTAATCCTTTTTTTCCTAACATAGCAACCACAACTACATATATCCTGTTGTCACATCAGGCTTTTCTTAACACTTACCTTGTTTTCAGAATTAATTCAAGTTAGAGAATACACACATATAGATATGCTTAGTTCAGCTATCCAAATATGGTTAAAATGAAAACAAAACAAAAAGCACTACTTCCTTCCACACTGTATTTTCTGTTTTGCTGTTGTTTCGTTTCATTGATTTTGGTTTTTCTTTGGCCTAATTAAAATTTATTTAATATAAACATACAACTATGCAATTTTATGGATCCCAAATCTCTGATCTAATGTTTATTTATTTTTCTTAAAGATTTTATTTATTTATTCATGAGAGACACAGAGAGAGAGGCAGAGACATAGGCAGAGGGAGAGGCAGGCTCCTTGCAAAGAGCTCAATGTGGGACTCGATCCTGGACCCTGGTATCACCTCCTGAGCTGAAAGCAGACGCTCAACCCCTGAGCCACCCAGGTGTCCCTCTTATATAGGCTTAGTTAAAATCTCTTGTCACATTCTATAACCATTTCCTTACTAATATACTATAGAAAAAGTGTATCAGTTATACTTGTAGAATAATTGATCTTTTATAACTTTCTGTTTTGCATGCAATAATCTAATATACTGGACTTAATTTATATAAATTACCATAAATGATAATATATCAAAGTAGAATAATTTCCTGCTTATGAGCTCAAATCATGATAGAATGGGAGGAGGGGAAAGAAGGGAACTCTTTACTTGTGGAAGTTCAGCCTTCTTCTAAGCCATATGGTTAAACAAAAAAATAAGGAAATAAAGAAAACATATATTCATATATCTGGTTGTCACAGTGAAGAACACTGTTACGAAGCCACCGAGGAGAGTAGCTGCATTTTTACCATGGCTAGGCCAGCTATACAGCATCTATTATTTAGGAAACAACATAAAATGTTAGAGCTACATAATGGAAAACTGTAAATGAGTCAACCTTCTTGACACTCAGACTCTCAGGCACCAGGTTAATGTCACAGAGGCAAACTGGTCAGCATCCAGGGCAAGGAGCCAGATGTAGTATCTGAACTACACTCCCTGAAAGAATGTAGCTCAAGGAGAAAATAGAGCAGTTTCGGGAGACTCTAAGAATGTAGTTTATAGTAGAATTTCAATGTGGCAGTTGGTGCCTATTGCAACTAGAGGAGTCTGTGGGACCTCATCACTCACAGCACCTGGTAGCAACTAAAATTACAGTACATCTGCAAGGTAATTAAAAAATACACATTTCTCTGTAAATGCCATTCTAATTAGTCACCCAATATTCCTACTCAGTTTCTTATATATGTTACAACTCTGATCCTATTGTTGCCTCTCAAACCCATGTAATGTCTCTTTTAAGTATAATATTATTTTTAATATTATTTAAGTATATTATTTAATATTATTTAAGTATAATATTATCAGTTGCATCTGAAAGACAACATAAATGGTGATTTTGCTATCATATTTGCAGTCAATGAAAAATTATAATTGCACTTTTAAATATCATTCTTTATTTAAATAAAGTTATTGCTTATTGTTCTTCATAATTAGGTGTCAAGCCTTATAAAGAGGATAGAGACCATGATTTAACTTTCGTTTAATAAAGTTAGGGTATAAAAATGTCAGTGTTCGATTATAAAGTTTTCATTTAAATATATAAAGTCAATATATAAAGTAAAGTAATCCAGATCATAATGTGACTAGAGATTATACATTGACTTTTCATGAAGTAGTTGAATAAAATTTAATTCATGTTCATCTAAGAAAAAAAGCCTGTAAATATGTGTAGATATATACTATTTCCTTAGGTGTGTGTTTTTATTTTTTCTTCTGAATTCTATTCCTACATTGTTACATACAGCTGAGCTACTCTGTAGGGTAGCCTGTAGCCACATGTGCCAACTGAATATTTGAAAGGTGACTAGTGAGACTGAGGGGATGAATTGTTTATTTTAATTTAAATATAAAAGTCGAAGTTTTGTACATGTTTTTATTGGTGAAACACAATTTTATTGTTTTGGTAGGATTATATTTCACTTGAATTGTTGCAAATGTTGCATCCTGTTTAAGTATAAAATACATACTTAATTTTGATTATTATTATATTGATTATAAGTCATAATAAGAGTGGTTTGGGTATGTTGGGTTAAATCAAATACACTATTAATTTAACCTATTCTTTGTATTGTTATTATACCAGGTTATGGCTACTAGAAAATTTTAAATTACATTTGTGGTTCACATTATATTTCTATTGGGAAACGCTAGTAGAAGAGTTGTTTATTCCATACATTGAACACTGAACTTGTACAATATTAAGAAATGGTTTTACCTAAAGAGCCTGGGATCAAAAGATTCCAGTGTCATAAGGGAAAGTAACACACATTGGGAAACCAGTCACAATCATGTTGGCTACAAAGTTACAGAAAAATTTAAAGAAAAATTAATAAATGTTTTTCATTTGTATTCTTTTTATTTTTTTAAAGATTTTATTTATTTATTCATGAAAGACACAGAGAGAGAGTCAGAGACACAGGCAGAGGGAGAAGCAGGCTCCCTGCAGGGAGCTCAGTGCAGGACTTGATCCCAGGACTCCAGGATCATGCTTTGGGCAGAAAGAAGGCAGACGCTCAACCCCTGAGCTATCTAGGCATCCCAGCCTTTTTTTTTTTTTTTTTTTAATTTTTCGATGAGGAGAATTAGAAATCTGTGGCTCTTAATATACTTTATTTATCTCCATAGGCAGTTTGACCTTCAGTTATTGACATTTGGTTATATCCATCACCAGCATAAATTAGATTTAGGCATTTGGGAACTAGATTTTATTCAAACCAGAATCAAGAGTGCTGCCCTCATTATGCCCTCTTTTCTACTTATTTATTCACACTAAAATTCCCTTAATTAATTTAAAGAGGGGAATTTTAATCTACTTGCTGTACTATTGCTCTTGCAAATGTATCCATTCAAAATTAATTAGAACTTAATTTCTAAGTACTGATATAATTGTCCTTGCTTATTGTTTGTTTTTTTTTACTTCTCTTGATGTCTATGATTAATACAGTTAGTAAAAAATATATTTCAAAGCAATAATATAATACATTTAAATATATTGTATTTTATGGAAACTCTCTTGAAGATAATTTGTTCTTAACAAAATGATCTGTGTTTGTTTTCTTACAATATATTGGATTTCCTTCTATATATGTCATATGTAGATTATAATAATTAGTTTTAGTGACATTTCTCAAGTTACAAATATTGCATAAAATTATAATATTGGATTACAAAATATCATCAGAGCATGTAGCAGTTTTGAGTTGTTGATATTTTTCACTTCAAATAGATAGAAGTTGGGAAATGTACTTTCTTATCATTTTCATGGTATCACTACACTGAGCAAGTAGAAGAAACTATTGCAATTTTTTTGTCCTGAGATTTCAAGTTACAATTTTAATGAAGAAAAATCCTTCCTTAAATTATTTTTAACATAATTTTCTTATCTGCAAGCTATTATATCAGTAAAACTTGGCGTTAAAGTGTACATTTAGTGATCTACAAATCCCACATATAGTTTTGAAGCACAAAAGGGAAATAAAATAAAAACATTCTTCTGCTTCATTTTTAAATGAGTTAAAATTTAACAAATGCTGAATTTAAAAAACACTAGTTGCTTTCAAGATGATGAAGTCTCTGATAGAGTTCCAATCAGAAAAAATACCTGTTATATGGCAAAATCAATAAAACTACCTTGCCCTATTTTGCTTTGACTTGGTATACATTTTGTTGGTATAACATTTTACTTTTTAAATACTGCCCTCCCTCATGTTGCTTCTCTACCTAACTCTTGGCCATCTCTCTTATTCTCTGAGCATTTCTCATGTAACAACTTTTTCATGTAGTCTCTATCTGTACATGATGTGCTGTTTATCAACCCACAAAAATGATGAGGAGCATCAATTTTTATTAAACCAGTTAGTTTAGGGGCACCTGGTGGCTCAGTGGTTGAGCATCTGCCTTTTGCTCAGGTCATGATCCCAGGGTCCTGGAATCGAGTCCTACATTGGGCTTCCTGCTTCAGAGGGACTCTTGCTTCTCCCTCTACCTATGTCTCTGCCTCTCTCTCTCCGTGTCTCTCATGAAAAAATAAATAAATATTTTTTTAGAAAAAAACAAACTAACTTATATGTATATGTATTCAACACTCTCATTCAAATATGTAACAGATATCTATTAAGAATGCTAGGCTGTAAGAGCTTAAGTGACTTGGACCAAATTTAACATTAGATATTCACAGAGCAAGACTAGAATTTAAATTAAGTCTCTTGACTCCTTTCAATTCCATGATGTTTCATCCAGTTTCATGTAACGAGGTAATATAAAACTTACTTATCTAATCATTAAATGGTTAAAACTATTAGAACCCATCCACTTTCTCACCATGATGCTTTTGGAAAGTGCTAGGAAAATTTGGTAAAAGATTGCAGAGTTCATTGGATGACAAAAATCTTATAAAATCTTATTCACATGTGAGCTTTTTTTCTAAAGTAAGGTTAATTCCCATACTGTTTGATCATGATAGCTTTGTAATATAACTTGAATTCTGGAATTGTGGTGACTCCAGCTATATTCTTCTTTTCTTTTTTAAAAAATATTTTATTTATTTATTCATGAGAGACACACAGAGAGAGAGAGAGAGGCAGAGACACAGGCAGAGGGAGAAGCAGGCCCCATGCACGGAGCCTGATGTGGGACTCTATCCTGGGACTCCAGGATCACGTCCTGAGCAAAAGACAGATGCTCAACCACTGAGCCACCCAGGCTTCCCTATGTTTTTCTTTTTTAAGGTTGCTTTGGCTATTTGGGGTCTTTTGTGGTTCCATACAAATTTTAGGATCATTTCTTCTAGCTCTATGAAAAATTCTATTGGTATTTTGATAGGGATGGCATTAAATCTGTAGATTACTTTGGGTAATACAGACATTTTAACAATATTTGTTCTTCCAATCCATGAACATAGAATTTTTTTCCCTTTCTTTGTATCACCTTCAACTTCTTTTGGCAGTGTTTTATAGTTTTAAGCATATAGGTCTTTCACTTCTTTAGTTAGGTTTATTCCTAGGTATCTCATGGTTTCTGGTGAAATTGTGAATGAGATTGATTCTTCAATTTCTTTTTCTGCTGCTTTACTATTGGTGATAGAAATGCAACAGATTTCTGTGCATTGACTTTGTATTCTGTGACTTTACTGAATTTATTAGTTCTAGAATTTTTTAGGTGGAGTCTCTCAAATTATTATTTTTTATTTACAGTATCATGTCATCTGCAAAGAGTGAAAGTTTGACCTCTTCCTTGCTGATTCAAATGCCTTTTGTTTCTTTTTTGTTGTCTGATTGCTGTGCCTAGGACTTCCAGTATTAAACTATAGCAATTGAAATGGTATGGTGCCATAATAAAAATAGACCCATAGATCAATGGAACAGAATAGAAATTTCATAAATTAAAAAACCACAATTATATGATCAATTAATCTTCAATAAAGCTGGGAAGAATATCCAATGGGAAAAAAGTCTCTTCAACAAATGGTGTTGGGAAAACTAGACAGCTACATGCAAAAGAGTGAAACTGGACCACTTTCTTAAAACAAATTCAAACGCAAAGACTGCTAACTCTGGGAAACGAACTAGGGGTGGTAGAAGGGGAGGAGGGCGGGGGGTGGGAGTGAATGGGTGACGGGCACTGGGGGTTATTCTTTACGTTAGTAAATTGAACACCAATAAAAAATAAAAAAAAAAATAAAAAAAATAAAACAAATTCAAAAATAAATTTAAGGTGGGTTATAAACCTAAATGTGAGACTTAAAACCATAAAAATTCTAGAACAGAACACAGGCATCTTTGACATTGGCTATAATGACTTCCTTCTAGATTTGTCTCTTGAGGCAGGAAAAGGAAAGCAAAAAAAAAAAAAAAAAAAAACCTATTGAGACTACATCAAAATAAAAAGCTTCTGCATGGCAAAGAAAACAATCAATAAAACTAAAAGACAGCCTGTGGAATGGAAGAAGATATTTACATACAACATATCTAATAAAGAGGTATATCCAAACTTTATAAAGAACTTATAAAAAAAAACCAGCACCCAAATAACAAATAATCCAATTAAAAATGGGCAGAAGATAATCTTAGACATTTTTTCCAAGAATCCATGTGGCCAACGTACACATGAAAAGATTCTCAACATCACTTATCATCAGGGAAAGGCAAATCAAAACTACAATGAGATATCACCTGTCAGAATAGCTAACATCAACAAAAGAAGAAACAATAGAGGCTGGTGAGGATGTGAAGAAAGGGAAACCCTCTTGCACTCTCAGTGGGAATGCAAACTGGTGCAGCCACTCTGGAGAACAGTATGGAGTTTCTCCAAAAATTAAAAAACAAGCTACCCTACAACCCAGCAATTGTACCACTAGGTATTTACCTAAAGAACACAAAAATACTAATTAAAAGGATACATGCACCTGGATGTTTATAGCAGCCTTGTCTACAATAGCCAAATTATGGAAGCACCCCAAGTGTCCATCAATAGATGAATGAATAAAAAATATGCGATAGATAGGTGGAAAGATAGATACAGATATATAGAATGTATATGGAATATTGCTCAGCCATCAAAATGAATGAAATCTTGAGATTTGCAATGATGTAGATGGAGCTAGAGAACATTATACTAAGTGAAAGTCAGTCAGAGAAAGATGAATACCATAAGATTTCACTCATATGTGGAATTTAAGAGCAAAACAACTGAGCAAAAGGAAAAAAGGCAAATGAAGAAATAGATTCTTAACTATAGAGAACAAACTGATAGTTACCAGAGGAGAGATAGGGTGATGGGTTAAACAGATTATGGGGATTCAGGAAGGCAGTTGTGATGACACCAGATGTTGTATGGAAGTGTTGAGAATCACTATATTTTGTACTTGAAACTAATATTGCATCACATGTTACCTAATTAAATAAAAACTTAAAAAAATAAAGTAAGTGTAACTCCCAAACCAACCATTATTTAAAAAGACAAATTTTTACCAAAATTCTATAGGCTTAATTTCCTTTTTTCCTTTCCACCAAACATATTCAGTTGTTTTCCAGAGCCATCTCCTAATGACTCAAGAAACTGCCAAAATTTTAGGAATTTTGTGAACCACTAATATATCAGTAGCTTGAAATCAACTATGGTGGGAATATTTTTACTATGGAAATTGGTAAGTGATATAAGTCACATATTTTTTTTCCTATAGTGAACTTGTTGTTATACATACAGTTAACAGCATATTACTGCTAATATCCCTTCAATTTGTCATATATGAAGGAAACATGAGTAGAATGAAGTGGCATCAGAAGAGCCTATATATATTAGGATAATGCAACAACCTTTAGTTTTTATCCCTCAAGGTCTCCAATCTTCTCATTACCAGTGCCTAATTCTTTGACATTTCAAGTAATTTAGAATCATTGGGACACCTGGGTGGCTCAGCGGTTGAGCGCCTTCCTTCAGTCCAGGCCGTGATCCTGGAGTCCCAGGATCGAGTCCCACATCAGGCTCCCTGCATGGAGCCTGCTTCTCCCTCTGCCTGTGTCTCTGCCTCTGTCTCTCCATGTCTCTCATGAATAAATAAATAAATTCTTAAAAAAAAAATTAGAATCATTGAGGCCTCATGGAAAACAAAAACAAAAACAAAAAACACACAACTTAAACTCTTTTATATATTATGTGCCATTTATAGGAAAAAAAATAGAAGCTTATCTTTTTTCAATGGAGTTCAAGGAAGGCTGTAAATAACATGTTTCTAAAAGTGATTTCAACTCCAATTTTTCAGAATCAGAGCACATGTACACCAGCCATTTAAATTAGTCATCGCCCTATCTTAAAAGACATAAGAAATAAGCTTGCTAAATTCTCAAAAATATTTTTAATTAATGTCTGATCTCTCTAAAATTATTGATATGATGAATCTATTCAAACTATTCTTGGGGCATGTTAAAGCGACTGGAAAAATAACAACAATATATTTTGTGATGTCTTCAAGGTGACAGCCCTAGTTCTAGGCACAAATGATGTAACAGTGACCCAGACCGACTTTTGCTGCCATGAATCGTTCATTCTTGTGATAGCAGAGAGACAATAAAATGCAAGCAGACTAATAGAATAACTTGAGAGAGTAATAAATTGTATAAAGGAAAAAAGACTGAAGGAGGGAGTGAGCACACCGAGCACAGTTCATCTTCCACAGAAATCTCATTTATTCTGATGATTTAGCCCACAGATTTATAATGACTTTTCAGCCAGTGCATATTTTACACAATATTGAATGCATGCCGAGATATTGTCGTGTTGATATTTTATGCAAAACTTAGTGGAAACAAAAGAAAAATTCACTTTAGGTGGATTTTATAAACATATTTTATATTAAAATTAATTGTGATGTGATACAGAATACCTGACTCGGTAAATTTGACTTTATTTGTATCCTGTTACTGCTACAAGCTGGGTACTGGTACAGGAAACACAGACACATTTAAATAATTAAAAGAGAATGTAGTCCTTTCTCTTCAAGGATCTTCTAGCACTCTAGTATGAACAGATAGGAAAACATTTCAATTTAAATTAGTGATTTCTTTTTTTTAAAGATTTTATTTATTTATTCATGAGAGACACAGAGACAGAGAGGCAGAGACACAGGCAGAGGGAGAAGCAGGCTCCATGCAGGGAGCCTGATGTGAGACTGAATCCCAGGTCTCTGGGATCAGGCCCTGGGCTGAAGGCAGCGCTAAACTGCTGAGCCACCTGAGCTGCCCTAAATTAGTGATTTCTATGGAAAATTTAAGCATGTGGCTCTTGGGGGCATTGGGTAACTTAAATATTTCTGGGTGGATGAAGGAGATGTTCAATAGAACTTTTCCCAGGAAAATATATTCAAGTTAAGTTTTGAGCTATGAACAGGAGATAACAAATCCAAGAGGGTGGAGAGGGGGACAAGGTCAGGATAAGGAAAGCTGCGAAGAGATTTGAATGACCAACATTCAAACATATTGAGTAAATATGTTAAACATGTTGGCGAATGCAAAACAGTGCAGAGTTAAATACGGGACCCTAGTTTAACTGGGGGCCAAATCATGAAGAGCTATAGATGTCATAATCCTGTGCTAAATTCATGGAATAAGGAGAGAAATGACATGGACAGAATGATTTTGAGAATTGTATTTAAGGCCAAGGCTTTTTGTTACGGCAATCAATTAGGAAACTATTTCATTAGTCAAGATGAAAAATAAGGCTCTGCCCTAAATCTTAGGAAGTGATGTATAATCCTAGACATATTGATATGGTAAAGTTGATGGGATCTATGAATTTCTTTTTGTACCAAAGTGAGTTGGAAAAGTAACAACTAGGTTATTCTAGGTTATCTGGAGTGATAAAAATGTGAATGGTGGTTCCATTATCAAAATTAGAGAATTCAAGATGAGAATACTATAGTTCTCTGTCCAGTTTTTAGATTTTTTTGTAATTTGGCGTCTGGCATGTACTTGTCTTGCACATTTTATCTCCTATTGTCTCCAGACATATTCTCCTCATCTCCTCAGGACTTTTAGTAGCCCTTGCCAGGCCACGTTATTAATCATTCAAAGAGTATTATTGGGCTTCTCCTGTATTTCAGCCACAATTTGAGATGCTGGGAATTCATCAATGAAGAAAACAACCTCCTTTAGGAAGCACACATTCACTTTGGTTGTGATATAATAAACTACATAAATAAGTAGAATACAGAATGATTGCTCAGATACACACGCCGAGACAAGAAAATCAGGGAAGGAGCATGGGAACTGTGGGTATATGGGAGAGAATAATTTTAGATAAGGTAACTACAGCCTCAGTGAAAGGGTGACATTAAAAACCAACAACAGCAGGAAAGTAAAGAGGTGATGTTGAAAGCTATGGTATGCCCAGGGAAGAGTATGACATGAAATGTGGAATATTTGACAGTTTTCTTCTACTGAAATCTAACACCTTAGCCTACCACAGTTTCACAGATTCTGATAGATGACACAAGAATCTTGGGTCAGGAACAAAGGACGGTTTACTACATACAGCAGTTGCAGTCTTCACAGTTTCCACATTTTTATGCACCAGTTTCCAGGGGCCTGATTCCCATTCAGAGAAAGAGGCTAACTGGCACCTGAACAGGCAGACAGGTTCATTGTAAATAAAAAGCTCTGAGCTTGGGAAACTCCATTGTTTTTTTTGTTTGTTTTTGTTTTTGTTTTTGTTTTGTTTTGTTTTTATAATTGGCTTTAAGCACACTTATCCTGGTAGCCAGAGGTAAAACTTTATTTTATTACATTGGACAATCAAGCAAATATACCCTTTGCTGCAAAGACAGTATCTCTAGCTTCCAAAGCTACATGTTATACAAAAATAGTTTTAAAAAATAATTTAGCATAAAAGTATAGATAGTGCTGTGCTCGGCTCATGAAATGTGCAGAATTATGAGAGACACATGGAGTACCGCTCCTCAACTACATCAGCTTCTTGTTTACATCACACTTTGATCTCCAGCCACATTTTCCACGAGCACATCATTCTGTCTGCCACTCTGTAACAGAGACTGAGACCAAATCCATCCAATTTGTCTCGTTTAATTAAGGCTACTATGAACAGGACATCAAGCATCACGATGAGAGCAACCTGCAGTGTTATTCTCAATCATGCCCCCAAAGGGACCTTAACACAATCAGTTCTACAAATCTCACAAATCATCAGAGTTTATCTTAGCAAGCCAGGTGGTTTTCCACTTAATTTTCTGTATTAACCTCTTCACTCGGCCTGAGACACTAACCCAAGTACAGGAGGATGTACTAGGAAGTACACAGACTGTATCTTGGTTCTCTCAGGAGTAGTAAGAGGCAAAACTCGACGCTATTTGACCTTCCTCACCATGAGCAATTACATCAAGTTGGTAAGTGTCACAAATATAAGATGGAGAGGTAGCCCCTCTTCCAGAAATATAGGATCCTTCTCTTTGTGCCTCGTCTATGAGAGTGAATGTTTTGCCATTAAGATCAAAAGAGCAAGGGTGGCAATGTGGGCAGCCCAGGCTCAAAGAGCAGCTTGATTCCAGTTGGTTCTATCAGAGGGTGGGTCTTTATCACAGACACTACATAACTTATCCAGATGGTTCAATCGGCAGCTGTGATCTGTTTCCAAAGTTTGTGGCCCTAAATAGAGATGCATTTAATCTGCCCTTCTGTAGGATTTCAAGTGGCAGACCAAACATCTAGGCTATTGGCAATAGTTCAAGCATCAGTAAAAATATAACAAGTTTCATCAAGAAAAGAATTTATCACAGCGATGACAATAGCCTTGATTTCCACATGCTGAGCCGTGCAGCCATATCCAGTTTCACTTCTGAATAACTAGTGCTAAGGTCGAACATCAGTAGGAACACACTAGACACATCGGGTTTTGGCCTAACTCAACCATTGGTGAACCATACCCCAGGCATTTAAGAGAACTTAAATGTGAATCGTGGTCCCTGTTGAGCTGGGGGCTTTGGTTCAGCTCCACTTTTTCATGGGATAGGGAGTAAAGTTCTCCTAAAGGCATTGCTTCTACTCTCTCACATAAAGTTAAGGTGCTGCTGGGCTAGACCTATTGAGTTCTGGGAATATATAATTTCTGATTTCTGTTGACAGTTGAGGCTTCTTGGACTTTCCCCATGGTTTTAGTTGTTGTTTCCAGTTGAGCTAGCCCAAAGTGGGACTATCAGATTTTAGAGTTGTCAGGAGTTGAGCTAAGCTCAGAGAGGCAGTGGAGCTGTCAGATATCTGAGTGGCAATAAAAGTAATGATGAGCCAAAAATTAAAAAAGAAAAAAAAAAAGCTAACCTTTTAATCACTTAGTGGGATGATAAACTCTTGCTAAAACCAGAGAAGATGCTGACTCCTCTTGTTCCACTTTACTCCATGGAATGGCACACTGTATACTGGTTGGGGGGTCAAGCAGATCCACATAGACATGGGGGTCATCTCATGGTTGGGGGACCCTCAAATTCCTCTCTCTTCCATCCCCCCATAAGAAGCCTGTGCAGAGACAACTGAAGAAGACTTCTGCTTAAGGCCTCAGATAAAGAAATCTAGGAATGTGGGAATGAAGTATGCAAAGAATCTGGCCAGCCAGAAGGGCCTGCGTCCTCCAAGGGACTGTATCACATTGGCTGTGGACAACGCCTGTAAAGGGAGGGCAGCTTTTCCCCACAAAGCTGGCCTTGGTAATTGCCTATGGTCAGATAGAAAAGCCAGAAAAGAAAGAAGAAAAGAAAGAAAAGAAAAGAAAAGAAAAGAAAAGAAAGAAAAGAAAAGAAAAGAAAAGAAAAGAAAAGAAAAGAAAAGAAAGAAAAGAAAAGAAAGAAAAGAAAAGAAAAGAAAAGAAGAAAAGAAAAGAAAAGAAAAGAAAAGAAAAGAAAAGAAAAGAAAAGAAAAGAAAAGAAAAGAAAAGGAAAAGAAGAAAAGAGGATATTTAATGAGGGACTGAACTCCTCAAGTGTTACTAAGCCTCCTTGACTTAAAAGTTTAGTTTTGACAAATGCGTGTTAACAAACAAATAGTTGCTTTATAAAATGGAGTGTATCTGGTAACCATAGAGAAGCAATAAATTTCAAAAGGTAGCAATTGAATAAAGAGGACTTGACTGGCAAAATCATTAGTAACAAAGACTTTAACTCAAAAGTGTTTTTAGGGTTGGAAGACCCCAAAAGTACCAGCACTTTTCTATACGTGGCTCTTTCTTTTTTTTTTTTTTTTTTTTTTAGAAAATCTACTTTTTTTTTTTAATTTTTATTTATTATTTGTGATAGTCACAGAGAGAGAGAGGCAGAGACACAGGCAGAGGGAGAAGCAGGCTCCATGCACCAGGAGCCCGACGTGGGATTTGATCCCGGGTCTCCAGGATCATGCCCTGGGCCAAAGGCAGGGGCCAAACCACTGTGCCACCCAGGAATCCCTACGTGGCTCTTTCTAAATGGGCTAATATCCTATGACAATTAAGAACACTCCTAATACAGGGGCGCCTGAGTGAGTGACCCAATCGGTTTAGCACCTGACTCTTGATTTCCGTTCAGGTCATGATCTCAAGGTCTTGAGATCCAGCCCTGGGGTCAGGCTCTGCACTCAGTGGGGAGTCTGCTGAAAGATTGTCTCCCACTGGCCTCCTCCCTCCTCTCTCTCTCTCTCTCTCTCTCTCTCAAATAAATGAATATTTCTTTAAAAAGGAAGAGCATTCATAATACAGACATGTAAAGCATCAGCACCAATACACTTTCAGAAATGGAAAGTCACAACAGTGGTACAGGGAATAAACCCCAGTTTGTCATCCCTACTGTGAGTTTTGCTGGAACTTCCTTTGCTTTACTCAGGTACACTCACTTGTGGTACAGGTAGGAAGGTGACTTGGAAATCTATTATCTTACAGATTCCTTAAATTTAGATTTCCTTCTTCCCCAGGAAACCCCAAAGTATTCACATGAGTGTCTGTGGACTTTCGTTCCTTTGGAACAGGAATATTTTGGTCTCATGCACAGTTTTCTTTCTCTTTTCATTGTCTTTCTTTCTTCTTTCTTTCTTTCTTTCTTTCTTTCTTTCTTTCTTTCTTTCTTTCTTCTCTTTCTTTCTTCTCTTTCTTTTTCTTTTTTTGATGGAATTTGGAACCATGGAGATCTTGTTCACCCGGTGGTCACTAGGCTTTTATTGTTTGTATTTATTAAATTTATTTATTTATTTATTTATTTATTTATTTATTTTAAAGATTTTATTTATTTATTCATGAGAAACAGAGAGAGAGAGAGAGAGAGAGAGGCAGAGACACAGGCAGAGGGAGCCGGACATGGGACTCGATACTAGGTCTCCAGGATCACAACCTGGGCTGAAGGCAGCGCTAAACCGCTGAGCCACCCGGGCTGCCCTGTATTTATCAATTTTAACTTAAATGTGCACATGAAGTGTTCTGAATCAGAGACCAATTATCCTTATTCACACACACACACACACACACATACACACAAAAACAAATACTGACCAGATTTCCCCATATGTTTTCTTCCCCTTGGAGCAGCATGATGAAATAGAGGTTAAATGTTCTATACATATAAAATCTGTATTATAGGTGAGGAACATAAAACAATGTTTTTATCTATTTACAGAAAAGAGAGAGATAGCCATCCTCCTTTCCTTCTGAAAAGAAGGGGGGTGAGTAACTATTTTTTTCCTTTGAAACAGGATAAAAAATATCCTGAGTTCCTACCTTAACTTTTTGGAATTTAAATACATTTTTCCAAGAGTTGGGTAAAGGAAGGATGTGGGAAAATACGGAAATGTGCTTCTTTTAATAGGTGCGTATTAGGAAAAAATGTATATCAAGTGGGAAGGTCTGGGTTTCTTTGATCAGAAGAGAGGACTCATAGATTTGTTAAGAAGATTGTATTAGGTTTTGTTTAAAAGATAGTTGATAAGGGGTTTGTAAAATGATTATATGGTTAGGTATATTTAGACATGTTCTTGGTGGAAGACTTAGAAAACTGATGGAAGTACCATGGGATGCATATCATCAGATATGTGAGTGGAGATAAGAACCATTAAAACCGAAGATGGAGTTAAAATTTAATTGAACGACACTGGTCTAAGTTGTTCTAGGTGAGAGTTTTCCGCTGGGGAGGAATTTGGTGGTTCTCCATAAAGCAAGTCAGGATCATGGGAAGATGAACTTAGGATATAAATCACACAATATCTGTCAATTGCTTATTTCTTGGGTGCTAGACATACTGCTTCTGCTACTTGACTTGAAAGAAACTAAATACCAATGAGTCCACCCAGTTTAGGCAGCATGACTAAAGAAACCTCCTGAAGGGGAATGTGAAACCTTTCCTGGGGGTTTTCTTTGGAACTGTGAACCTAGGCCTTTACTATATTTCAGGCCCTATATTTCAGGGTTGGAGTGCCTGAAGGAGTAGATAAAGCATCAACTAGTACTTTTTGTGCATGCTGGTGATTGTTTTTCCGTGCCATTTCGGGTACATTGCCTCCCCAAACAAGTGGCAAGCTTCTCTTCTGAGCATGTCCTCACTCTCTTATGTTTCTCAATGTCTGGAGTCCTAATAAGTCATACAAAAGTGCTTTTGGCCTCAGCATATATCTTTACTTGATCTGAGGTCAAATCAACAATATATGAAAGAAAAATGAAACAGACTGAGAAATAATAATTTATATCACTTGGTTTCATTCAGTGAAATCCTGCTCACAAGACTGGAATCTGGGACATTTCTAGTATCCACTCTATTGTCTAGCCCTCTCAGGATAGGAACATTGAACTGGAATGAGTGAGATTCCAGTGCTTATAGGACTTTATTCTTTTTTTTAAATTTTTTTATTATTATTATTATTATTATTATTATTATTTTATTATTATTATTTTTAACAACTCTCATATGCCTGTTAGAAACAAAAGAAAAGGCCAGGAAAGGAGAGGACAAGAGAGGAAAAAAAAAAGAAAGAAAAGAACAGAAAAGCTATGATCCAGTCATATAGCACCGGGCTTATAGAAAGAATATATTGTTATTTCTAATCTATTGCTCTTAGAATTTTTCAGGAGTCAATGTGAACAATTTATTGATTTACATGCTATTTTTAAAGCCAAATTTTCCATAAACTGCAATACTAGTATATTTGCCAGTGGTAGGATATTTAGAAATTTTTTTTTTAAAGATTTTATTTATTTATTCATGATAGTCACACAGAGAGGGATATTTAGAAATATTAATCCATATATAGCATTGTTACTCTAGTCTTTCTTTAGAGGTCTCTGGTGTAAGTCCTCCCACTTTGCATTGTAACAATTTGTAAGTAAAATCTTGTATCTCATTGATTTTTAAATGTCATTGACTCTAAGAAAATTGCACCATTAGTTTAATAATACTTTGGGGGGTAAGGAAAGAGCACTACATTAAACATTAAGATATATTTTTTATTAACCCACCATACATCACTGATTCGAAAATTAATTTTAAGCACGCAAATATAATTTGTCGAACATCAATTCAATGACTTTACCAAATTCAGGTCATACTAAAGTATATAAATTTGGGCAGATTTCTGTTATTGTTCTTCTTTCCTTCTTTCCACATTGTTAGAAGTTGGTTTGTAAACTTACAAGCTCTCTTTTTCCCTTAATCTGTATACCTCATCCACACAAAATGCACCATTTTATTTTGTGTAATAACCTTATTTTATTTTATTTTTATTTTTTGTGTGTGTAATGACTTTTGAATGGCAACTGAAATCATGTCTGCTTAACAAATATAGCATGCATATAGTTCCATATATATATATATATATATATATATATATATATATATATATCTGCTTTTAATTTAAAATATTTCTGGTATCTCCAAGTTGATGCACATAGACCTAATTTACTCTGCCTTAATGTTATCTGGTTACACTATATTTTATTTATCTTTTTCCTACAAGTGAATATTTATGTAGTTTTCTGAGTTTTGCCATTATGAACAGCATTTTCACGGTTATGTTTCCTTATGTGATGTACCGCTCAGAGATCTTTCATGGACTGAGTCACTGGTATCCACACTTCTGGTTTTCAGAGAGACCTTCAAGCTGCCCACGGGCAAAGGATACTCCCATTTACCCACCCACCTGCTGTAAACAAGAATTTGCCACAAAGTTTTCCTAACACTTAATATTGTCCATTCTTCTTGCTAAATGTGACAAATTTCCCCAGTACAGGGAAATCGAATTATCACACTGGACACTGAATTTCACCAAATAAATTTTGGAAGCGGGTGCACCAATATTTAGTCCATGGCATCTATTAAGCAGAAGATTGTCCTTCTATTTTATGTTGATACTTGCAGCTAAATATACTTGTGGTTTTACATAGGAATACTTAGTCTGTTATAAAGCTGAAAATACTCGCTTTTAGTCTGTCTTTGGCTTTTGACTTCTTTTACAGTGTATTTTGACATACACTGTGGAGAAAATTTTAACTTTGATGTAGTGAAATGCATGCACTCTTTTTCTTTCTTATATTCTTGCATTTTCCTTATATTCTTTTTATTTCCTTAAACATATTTTCCTAGTATAAGTTGTTTTTTTTAATACTCTTTGATATTTTCTTTAATGATTTTAAAGCTTGTTTTAGCCTTATATTTTAGAACCATCTGAGATTTTTTTTGAGCGCGTGTTTTAAGATTGAAATTTCATTTCCACAGGACTTTTTATGGATGAGTCTATCCTTTGTGTGTCCCTTTTTAAATTGCCACATCTGGAAAAAGCCAAATGAACCTATTTCAGGATTTTGATCTATATGTCTTTTTCTCTGCCAAATCACACTGTTTAAATTGCTATATATTTCAATATGTCTTGATACTTGGTATGATGATTCCCCACCCTTATTTCTCTTTTTCACCTTCTATTATTGTACATTAAACTTCTACATGAATTTTATAATCAATATGTTTGCTTCCATGAATATCTCTTTGAAATTTTGATTGGCCTTACACTGAATTTATATATCAATTTAGAGAGATCTGAAGTATTTCTAATATAATGAATGTGATATGCCTCTCCAAACTTGCAGCTCTTCTAAAAATCTTATCAAGAAAGTTGTACAGTTTAAGTCATAACAGTCATATGTATTTGTTTTATTGCCAGACTTTTAATATTTTTATTTCACTTACATACACATTCCTTCACTTATTAAACAAATATTATTGATCGTCTGACTCATGTCAGGCACTCTTTTAGGTATTGGCGATAAAACTGTAAGAAACAAAAAGAAAAAAGCCCTTCAACTCACAGAACTCATTCTAATGGGGAAGACAGACAATTAAGAAACAGTCAAGGAAATACATAACATGTCATATGGTTTTAACTGATAAGGAGAAAAATACAGCTGGGTATAGTAAATAGGAAACATGCAGGTGGGTGTTTGGGGCTGCATTTTTATATGGGGTGATGAGGGAAGCCTTTGATGATATTTGAACAAATATCTGAGGTTAGAAGTGTAGGTATGCGAGTATCTGAGGGATAATATTTCAGAAAGAGGGAACAGCAAGTATAAAGCCTCTGAAGCAGGATAATGCTTGGCTTTTTGGAAGAATAGCAAGATTCTCGTGAGCCTACAGTGGATTACACAGAGGGGAGAGACATAGATGAAGTGAGGGAAGAAATTGTTGGAAATTTCAAGTTTTGATCTTAATAAAATGGGAAGTCAAGAATATTGGGAGTTAATTTCCCTTTTAAAAGAATAGCTGACTTCTTTATTGACCATAAAATAAAGAATAAGTGTCAAAGGTGAGAAGCTAGTAAGGAGGCTATGGAAGTGATGGAGTAATACTGGTGATGAATATGCTATCCTGGGTTAGAGTGGTAGCAGTGAAGACGATAATGGTTTTGATTGTGTGCTTATTGATGGCAGGTAGCCTAGTATGGAAGAAGGAAGTCAAGGATAACTTCAAGTGTGTTGGCCTGAGCAACTAGAAGGTTGTCACTGTCGTTTACTCTGATGGGAAAGACTATAGAGGCATAGGTCGGTGGCAAGGCAGTGCTCTTTGGGACGTATGAATGGGAACTTTATTCTATTCTACTTTTTAATTAGTAAATTTTCTGTCTTAAAACTCTTTATTTATGGACTTCTACCTCACAGTATTTTAACATTTCTGACTAGTTACACTTGCCAGTTGAGTCTTAAGTCTTCTTTGGTGGATGTTTGTATTGCCTGTAAATATTTAAAATTTAAAAACACGACCAAGAACTTACATAGAATTATGCATTAAAAGTTGTTCTAAGGCTCTTCTTAGGTGTTATTACTATTATTACTACCCCTATTTTAAAGATGGAAAACTAAAGGCAGAGGGGTAGTAAGTAATGCGCTCGAGGTTATTTGGTAGCAGATTGCAAGGATGGGATTTGAAACCAGGCAGTGTTGCTCCAGAGTTAGGTGATTACTTTCAACTACTACACTATATATTGTGAAGTCTTTTTTTAAATAGAAATTAATTTTAATTCAAATTTAAAATTTGCACATTATATCCTATCCAAAAATATGAGCAAGAGACCATTTTGAAATTGGAACAGTAGTTGACTACTATACTGTTACCTTCAGTAACTTACTTCGTCATTGTCATTGCTGTTCATTGTTTTCTCTCAGTATGTTAATGGTTCCAGTCTTTTAACAGTTCTTTTGTTTTTGTAAATCAGAGTTCGATTTGCCAACATATACCATAACACCCAGTGCTCATCCCGGCAAGTGACCCCTCAGTGCCCATCACCCAGTCACCCCCACTCCCGGCCCACTTCCCCTTCCACTATCCCTTGTTCATTTCCCAGAGTTAGGAGTCTCTCATGTTTTGTCATCCTCACTGATATTTCCCACTCATTTTCTCTCCTTTCCCCTTTATTCCCTTTTACTATTTTTTTTATATTCCCCAAATGAATGAGACCATATAATGTTTGTCCTTCTCTGATTGACTTATTTCACTCAGCATAATATCCTCCAGTTCCATCCACATTGAAGCAAATGGTGGGTACTTGTCATTTCTAATGGCTGAGGAATATTCCATTGTTTACATAGACCACATCTTCTTTATCCATTCATCTTTTGATGGACACCGAGGCTCCTTCTACAGTTCGGCTGTTGTGGACATTGTTGCTATAAACATCGGGGTGCAGGTGTCCCGGTGTTTCACTGCATCTGTATCTTTGGGGTAAATCCCCAGCAGGGCAATTGCTGGGTCATAGGGCAGCTCTATTTTTAACTCTTTGAGGAACTTCCACACAGTTTCCCAGAGTGGCTGCACCAGTTCACATTCCCACCAACAGTGCAAGAGGGTTCCCCTTTTTCCACATCCTCTCCAACATTTGTTGTTTCCTGCCTTGTTAATTTTCCCCATTCTCACTGGTGTGAGGTGGTTTTGATTTGTATTTCCCTGATGGCAAGTGATGCAGAGCATTTTCTCATGTGCATGTTGGCCATGTCTGTGTCTTCCTCTGTGAGATTTCTGTTCATGTCTGTTGCCCATTTCATGATTGGATTGTTTGTTTCTTTGCTGTTGAGTTTAATAAGTTCTTTATAGATCTTGGATACTAACCCTTTATCAGATACATCATTTGCAAATACCTTCTCCCATTCTGTAGGTTGTCTTTTAGTTTTGTTGATTGTTTCTTTTGCTGTGCAGAAGCTTTTTATCTTGATTAAGTCCCTATAGTTCATTTTTGCTTTTGTTTCCCTTGCCTTCATGGATGTATCTTGCAAGAAGTTACTATGGCTGAGTTCAAAAAGGGTGTTGCCTGTGTCTCCTCTAGGGTTTTGATGGAATCTTGTCTCACATTTAGATCTTTCATCCATTTTGAGTTTATCTTTGTGTCTGGTGAAAGAGAGTGGTCTAGTTTCATTCTTCTGCATGTGGATGTCCAATTTTCCCAGCACCATTTATTGAAGAGACTGTCTTTTTCCAGTGGATAGTCTTTCCTCCTTTGTCAAATATTAGTTGACCATAAAGTTGAGGGTCTACTTCTGCATTTTATATTCTGTTCCATTGATCTATGTGTCTGTTTTTGTGCCAGGATCACACTGTCTTGAGATCACAGCTTTGTAGTACAACCTGAAATACAGCATTGTGATGCCCCCAGCTATGGTTTTCTTTTTTAATATTCCCCTGGCTATTCGGGGCCTTTTCTGATTCCACACAAATCTTAAGATGATTCCAACTCTGAAGAAAATCCATGGTATTTTGATAGGGATTGCATTGAACCTGTACATTGCCCTGGGTAGCATAGACATTTTCACAATATTAATTCTTCCAAGCCATGAGCATGGAATATTTTTCCATCTCTTTGTGTCTTCCTCAATTTCTTTTAGAAGCGTTCTGTAGTTTTTAGGGTATAGATCCTTTACCTCTTTGGTTAGGTTTATTCCTAGGTATTTTATTCCTAGGTATCTTATGCTTTTGGGTGCAATTGTAAATGGGATTGACTCCTTAATTTCTCTTTCTTCAGTCTCATTGTTAGTGTATAGAAATAACACTGAATTCTGGGCATTGGTTTTGTATCCTGCCACACTGCTGAATTGCTGTATGAGTTCTAGCAATCTTGGGGTGGAGTCTTTTGGGTTTTCTATGTAGAGTATCATGTCATCAGTGAAGAGGGAGAGTTCGACTTCTTCTTTGCCAATTTGAATGCCTTTTATTTCTTTTTGTTGTCTGATTGCTGAGGCTAGGACTTCCAGTACTATGTTGAATAGCAGTGGTGAGAGTGGACATCTCTGTCGTGTTCTTGATCTTAGGGGAAAGGCTCCCAGTGTTTCTCCATTGAGAATGATAGTTGCTGTGGGCTTTTTGTAGATGGCTTTTAAGATGCTGAGGAATGTTCCTTTTATTCCTCCACTCTGAAGAGTTTTGATCAGGAATGGATGCTGTATTTTGTCAAATGCTTTCTCTGCATCGATTGAGAGGATCATATGGTTCTTGTTTTTTTCTCTTGTTGATATGATCAATCACATTGATTGATTTATGAGTGTTGAACCAGCCTTGCATCCCGGGGATAAATCCCACTTGGTCATGGTAAATAATCTTCTTAATGTATTGTTAGATCATATTGGCTAGTATCTTGTTGAGAATGTTTGCATCTGTGTTCATCAGGGATATTGGTCTATAATTCTCTTTCTATCTTTGAGAACAGCTTTAGTAGAATAGGTATTATTTCTTCTTTAAACGTTTGATATAATTCCCCTGGTAAACCATCTGGCCCTGAACTTTTGTGTCTTGGGAGTTTTTGATGACTGCTTCCACTTCCTCCCTGGTTATCAGCCTGTTCAGGTTTTCTATTTCTTTCTGTTCCAGTTTTGGTAGTTTGTGGTTTTCAAGAAATGTGTCCATTTCTTCTAGATTGCCTAATTTGTTGGTGTATAGCTGCTCATAATATGTTTTTAAAATCGTTTGTATTTCCTTGGTATTGGTTGTGATCTCTCCATTTTCATTGGTGATTTTATTAATTTGAGTCTTTTCTTTTTTGTTTTTAATAAGGCTGGCTACTGGTTTATCTATCTTATTAATTCCTTCAAAGAACCAACTCCTGGTTTTGTTGATCTGTTCCACAGTTCTTCTGGTCTCTGTTTCATTGAGTTCTACTCGAATCTTTATTAACTCTCTTCTGCTGGGTGTAGGTTTTATTTGCTGTTCTTTCTCCAGTTCCTTTATGTGGAAGGTTAGCTTTTGTATTTGAGTTCTTTCCATTTTTGGGATGGATGCTTGTATTGCGATGTATTTCCCTCTCAGGACTGCTTTTACTGTATCCCTATATTGTGAAGTCTAATGACCTTCATTCTTCCTTTTTGTCATTACTTTGTTTCTCCTCCTCCTTTTCCTTCTCCTCCTCCTTTTTTTGTCCTAATGCATCAGGTAGGAACATAAGTACACTGTAAAAGAGGGGTAAGAATAGAGATTCCTTACATGTGATTCTTACAATAGATGCTTTTGTCAATTTAAGGAAGTTCACCTTTATTTTAAATTCACAATGATTGTTTTCAAATGAAGAACTAATAAACAGTTTTGTCAACTTACCATCTATAGAGATGATCACATGTATTTTCTTTTTCAATCTTTTAGGAAATTGCACTAATATTAATTTCCATGCTGAAACATTTTGTTACCTGGAATTTATCTTACCTAGTCACAGAAAATTGTTCTTTAACATTCTACTGGTTATACGATATTATTTAGTATATCTGCCTCATTTTGAATACACATGATTGTCTTCTAGTTTCATTCTTGTCTGGTATCCTGTCCTAAAATAACTGTTCCTTGAAAGTTTGCTACAATGCACCCCAAAAATCAGTCAGGGTCTATGTCATTTAGGCTGTTGTCATTCAAAGATTATTTTGTTGTATTTAGTTAAAATTTATCTAGTAAAATTCCCAATTTGTCTTGGCTTAATTTTCTTATATTCATAATTTTGTAAAAGAGCTTATTTACTTTATCATTTTAAATTTACGTTATTTAAAATTTTCTCTATTAGATTAAAAATTATCTACTATATCCAGAATGGTGCACAGATTTTTTATTCTGAATGCAATGAGTACCTATCACAGCTCTAAGACTAATTTTTATTCGTCATAAATGTTTTGTAATATTTTTGTTTATTTTATTGATTTTTATTATTGTTTGGTTTTGGTTTTCATTTTGTGTAACTTTAAATAAATAATTACATATCTTTTCGGGTCCAGTTCAAATGGTCATTATCAAATTTTATATATAGAACAATACATATGGCAGTATCAATTCTTCTCTCAAGGCATTATTGCTTTTGCTTTAACACCTGAGAAGAAAGATCCCAACCTGGTCTCATGGGAGCATGGAGACCATCCAATAACCAGTGTATTTACCTGACTGCATATTCTTTCTATTCATATATCTAAATTTCTGCTTCTTGCCCACTCTATATTTGCATTTACTTTAAGTACAGGTTTGTATTCACATACTGGTTTTTATAGCCTGTGAATCATTCCAGAGTTAGGTTTCATTATGTCTTCTTAATGCCATCTTGTTCTGGAAGGTCAATAAATAGCATCCATTTATCCATAAAATTCAATGTTATTTTTTTCCTTAATACTTCAATCTGACTTTGTGATGTATCCTTGTCATATTCAGTATCTGAAAAGTTTTCAAAATCTTCTAAAACTCTCAGGGATTACTCAGGTTATTCTAGTGAGGTGTTGTTTTTCACAACCCATAATAATTTTTTTTAATAATTTTTTTTTAAAATTTATTTATGATAGTTACACAGAGAGAGAGAGAGAGAGAGAGAGGCAGAGACATAGGCAGAGGGAGAAGCAGGCTCCATGCACCGGGAGCCCGACGTGGGATTCGATCCCGGGTCTCCAGTATCGCGCCCTGGGCCAAAGGCAGGCGCCAAACCGCTGCGCCACCCAGGGATCCCTAATTATTACAAAAATGATAAGTTTTTGTCATGATTAGTATTTTTAAGGTTGACAGTATTATTTGGGGTCATATAGCAAATATATCTTATATGAGACTGGCTGCCTCTTCATTCTAGCTCGTATCATAACTGTCCCTACAACAATAAGCTTTACCTGATAATGGTCATGTTTTCAATGTCAACTGCCACCACAGTTGATTAGTCTGAGGATAGTACCTAACTTCAGTTAAGCTAATGACAGTCCCCTTCCTTTTGTCATGGTTAATCGATCTAGGATTATCTATTTGTCTTAAGATGGGTAAAAGAGATCCCTAAGAATTATAAGCTTCAAATTCCTTTATTTTTGTTTTTCCTTCTCACTTCCTGGTATTTATATTATATTTATATTTATATATAAATACTCATATTTTTCTTAACATAAATTGAGGGGTAAAATAAATCAGTGTGAAAAGAGAGAACTGGTGCACAAAGAAGCAGGGAGGAGACAAGAAGATGGAAACTTTTAAGTGTTCAACTGTCTAGTTAAGCTACTTCCCTAATTTTCCGAAGCTTCACGTTGAAAGATAGGTAATGATTCTGGTTTAATAAGGATTTCTATCACTTGAAAAACAGACAAACCTAAATAATTCTATAATATTTTGTCTGTTATAGTTGTTTTAAATTAGAATTTGTCTTACTGCCTTTATTTACAGTGTCTAGAATGTGTCAAGAAATTTTGGGTCCAATATTGAATTTCCCTGTAATATAATTGAAGACATTTTGAGTTAAAAGAATCCTGACTTAAATCAAATTAATTGTTATGTTCCAATAAAAAGTAATTCAACAAAGTTTATAATTAGGTGAGTTGATGCATTTAACAACTGCTAAGTTTGTTAGGCTACACATAATGACAACAGTTGGAAATCACAAAGTACTCTCCTGCCTAGTAGCTACTGAGTTTCTTTTGACATGTATTTGCAAGTTGTATTATAATTTCAGAATGTTTCAAATGTTAAGGGAAAGAGGTACGTTTATATCTGTAAAAATGTGTTAGTCTCTTACAGTGGCCCAGACACATGCCTACACTCAAAACCAGTAATGGATTTAGGCTAACATTGATAAGATTAACTTGAGAAATCAAGGAATATACCATACCTCCAATGTGCTCATGACAGTAAAATACACCAACCCAATATGAAAACAAAAAAGAAATGCATATTTTTAATAGTTTTGCCACTATATTAAAATTTAGTTAGACTTCAAATTATTTAAAATTAAAATTATCAGTCTCGTTTTAGTTGTCAGTTCATTTTCCTTTCAGGAATTCAGCTAGCTGAGCATATCAAACCAGTAGTCTTTGGTCTTCAATCAGAATTAATCATTATACATGATTGCAGAGGCAGGCAATTGGCCAATTGTAAAACTATATAATATATAGCCCTCACTTTATTTTCTCTGCTTCATTTTGTTCTGTGTCCCACAACTTTTAATTACTTCCCTCAGCTATAGGGTTTCCCTCTTTTTCTTCCTCTTTTTCCTATTAGTTGATATTCCTGTATAATTGTTCTGTGTGTTTAGGGGTACACATTTATAAAACTAGCATTATGTACAGGCGACGAGAGAGATGGGTAATACCATAATTGATTTTAAAACATTTTGAAAGTATTAGTAGATTTAATTTTATGTAGTTAATAAAGGAATCAATTTTCTATATTATAATATGCAATGCATTAATTATATAAGGCTCATATATATGATTGTTTTCCAAAGAATACTTATATTGTAATACTTAAAATGCAAACTGAATTCATTGAGGATTCCTGTAAAGTTATTATATTAACCAGCCATCACCTGAATTCTTAATAAATATATTTATGTGATTCACAATATTTAATCAAAAGTTTACAAAATTATAGCAAATAAAATTAATGATAAACCAATTTTAAGAGGCATTTGTGACTTACTGACCTATATTACGATGATTAAAAAGTTTATCTGAAAACTGGAATTAAATTGTTGATATCCAGTTGGTCTTTGTCTATGAATTTACATAAAATAATAAAAGTTTAACATGCACAGTTTCTACAGAGCACCTTATATAATATTAGATTTTTGCTTGAAGCGTTAAGAAATGTTAACAAATGTTGATTTTAATAATTTTATAAAATTTTAATAAATCCTAATTTAATAAGTATATAATTCAGTTTTTCTAAATATTTGCTTTTCTTTATTTTAATGAAATTCATATAAGTAAATCAACAAGACATATTTTAATTTAATTTATATATAATGTTGATATGTGTGTATATAATTATAATAATATTAAAATTGTGGGATGCCTTGGTGGCTCACAGTTTAGCACCTGCCTTCGGCCCAGGGCATGATCTCAGGACCCTGGGATCAAGTGCCACGTCGAGCTCCCTGCTGGAGGCCTGCTTCTCCCTCTGCCTGTGTCTCTGCCTCTCTCTGTATCTCTCATGAGTAAATAAATAAAATCTTTAACAATAAATAAATAAAATGTAATAATATTAAAATTTTAACATAATTTAAAATAATGTTTGGGGTTCTTGATAACTTCTTTATTTACCTCTAATTCAACTGACACAAAGCTGACCTATATAATAGAATTTGGGGCATTATACTGGTATCACTTCATAGATATAACTTAGAATGCTCATTCTTCCAACAGGGAACTTTCTCATAAGATACCGCTCCTTGGCTTTCTTCAAAAATAATTGTTTTCAGCTTTCAATCACTTTTTCTTTTTGACATCTCCCTGTGGGCCAGCCTCTAGCTCCCCATTTCATTATCATTTTGGGGAAGATAGTACTTTTGCCCATTCTTCTTCCCAAATTAGACCTCAGATCTACCTTTCAGCATCCAACTGCTTTTTAAAATTTTTCTTAAAGACAATTGAAAGCACATCTCCAACTTCAGTAGGAGATGTCTATGCCATTTGCAGACATTGGGAATAATAATATTTAACAATAAACAATTTTTAAAATAGGTTTCCCATATCTAAAACTGAGATATAAGGATTTGGGTTGGGGATGAAAATCATTTCTTGCTCTTGAATAATGTTTAACTAGCTTGATAATTCATTCCAGAAAGGTATCCCAACTATATGCCAGACATTATGTTTAGTGCTGGACATTTAATTGCAAGCAAAAACTATATGGTTCCTGCCCAAATAGAGCTTACAACTAAGTATTAAGAAAAAAAAAAAAAGGGAATAATTTTCAATGACAAAGAGTCACTGCCCCTGACTTCCCCTGGCTGGACATTTAATTGCAAGCAAAAACTATATGGTTCCTGCCCAAATAGAGCTTACAACTAAGTATTAAGAAAAAAAAAAAAAAGGAATAATTTTCAATGACAAAGAGTCACTGCCCCTGACTTCCCTTGCTAGTAATTTTAAAAAGGCACATTTTAAGTACAGAGTATATAGTCCGTTTATTGGTTCGATATATAATCTAGATGTAAGAGCAGGAAAATGAAGAAATCATAAATAAATCTTGGCTTTCTAGAGAGAATGACTAAGGAGTGGTATTTGAATTGAGAGATAAGAAGGAGAAGATATGACAGTTCATGGAGAGTAAAACAGATTTAATTTTTAGGTGATAGTGTTTTATCTTCATAAGAAAGTCCAGCTAGAACTTAGAGATCTAAATCTTCATCTGAGTGTAAAGTTCAGCATTAAGGAGAGTTTTAAAAGGCAACTACTCAAACACAGTCCCTGTTCAGGGATTTCACCTGAAAGCAAAGGAATTTCCTTCACTGGCAACCAGCCTGGCCTAAATTTTCATCCCTTGAGTCTGCACCCACCAGGAATGATTTTCATTGTCTCTCGCATATAGACATTTTCAGCCAGAGGTCCTTGGCATTCCCTTTGTACATGGTTCAACCTGACTGCTACAGACCCTTTTCTGTCACTCACTTCCTCAACTCATCCACATGGGAATATTAAAAAAAAATCAAAGTTTTCTATTCCACCCCTCCCCCATTTTATTTTTTTCTGGCCCTTACAATACAGCAGAACTTAGAATATTTTAGGCAGGGGGAAAAAAAAAGCCAGTGGGAAGCGTGATTCTGAAGGTAGTCAAAAAAAGAGGAGATAAGAGCAGAATATGGTACAAGTGAAGGAAACAGGAGATGGAAACAGTTGGGCAGACAGACGGAGGCTTCATCAGTGGGATGGTATTAAGGACACTCAGAGACAGAGGTTTTACATTTGCATGCCTTATTTCAATGTTTTTTTTATTTTTTCAGAAATGAGACAGCTTTTTTAAGGCTCTAGTTCATAGCCTAACATACATAAGCCCTCAAAAATCTTGGTTTGGTACAGTTATTATTTTAAAATGAAAATGAAGTTAGAAGAATAAGGACAATTATCGGGTTACAAAATTAGCATTGTGGTCCAAATGGATTTCTGTTGTTGTTGTTGTTGCTGTTGTTGCTGTTGTTCTTTTTTATTTGTTTGTTTCAAGATTTTTATTTATATTTTAGTTAGCTAACACATAGTGTAGTATTGGTTATTATATTATTTTTCTCATTGCATTGGCTTGGATTTCCAGTATGATATTAAATAGTAGTGGTGAGAAAGATATCTCTGCCTTGTTCATGATCGAACAGGGAAAGTGTCCAGCTTCTTACCATTAAGTATGATTTTAGCTGTGGATTTCTTATTTCATTTTTTTGCCTGCTCTTGTTTTACTGGAGTATTAAAAATGATTTCAGTTTATCTCCTCCATTGACTTATGATCTATACCTCCTATTTAATAGAAACAAATTTATATATTATGTATATTTTAGTACAATAGAAAAATTTTATCATTTTTTGAAAGAAGAATTAAAATTATGCAAAACTTACATGAAAAATCCCATTCTCTTCACCTTCAAGGTGAAACTTTACTTATACTAACTCATCACTTTTGCATGATCACTCAATTCATATTTCCTAGAGAACTTTAGAAATTATTTGGGGTAATCTATTATTTTGATAGTTTTCTTTGAATCAAACATATTATTTAGAGTATAGTCTAAGTTGCCCTAAGAAAGAATCTCAAAATATACATTTTTAAATCGGATAGAAATTTCTTTATTTTTACATAATAGCTCAGAAGAGGTGAAGCTATAGCTTCATCAGCCCATTAAGAATCTCAGTCTTTCAAAAAAAAAAAAAAAAAAAAAGAATCTCAGTCTTTCAATTTTATTGCTTCACCTTCTTTAAGAGTTCTACCCTTGTCTACACAATCAAGCCTTTAGCTACCCCCACATATGTATTCCTGGCCCTAGGAAGGAAGGGAGTGAAGGCTCAAAGTAAACACCTTGAGACTTAATTACTTTTACTTACATTTCATTAACAATAACATCACATGGCCACACATAGTTGCCAAAAAAGACTGGGAAATATGATATTTAGCTGGGAAGTCAGTGGACAGCTGAGACATACAGCAGAGGATGGGGAGTTTCTATAACAAAAGAAAAATAAAAAAGAGATAGAACAAATATAATTCTCACACTAAGTATTTAATTTTACAAAACAAATGTATCTTTGTATTTATATTGGTATTTGTTGTAATAATAAAAAGAAAGTGGAAATTGATCAGCTGTAGACATTGAAAGATTTAAATATATGAATATTATTTACTTGAAGATAAAGATTAAACTTCGAAGTACTAAATTATACTAATATTTATATTATATTAAGTATATTTATATTTGTATTGTATGTATATAATTTTTATTTTTATAAAATTATTATTTATATTTACATCATTTCTAAATACATACATGTTTTTATATATATATGTACATATACTTTATATACTTTATATATATATACTTATATATATATATATATATACTTATTTATATAGTTTATAGCCAGGTATCCAAAAGCAGTAGGAAAATTAGTATTACTGATACTAAAAAAATATGGACAACATTTATAATGCCTGCAGGTAGTACTCAGCAGGACTGACTAAGGCATCATCTATTTATTATCTGTAAAGCAGCTAAGGACTTCCGGCAAACTGGAAATTGAATCAAATCTCTAAAATGAACCAAATTATACAAAACAATTCTACTACTTTTGTTGCTATAAATTATCTTGGTTTATTTAAGGTTATAACTTTTGCAAAGATTAAAGCTGAAAGTGCTTGAAGGAATATACATACATATACATATATACCTGTATATTTGTATATCTATATACATTCATTTACACATAGACAAAATATCTGAACTAGTTTATTCTAATGTAGGTAGATGTGGGAAAGACCACTTAGAAGGCTTAATGAGGTTAAATCAAATTAATTAGAACTATATCCATGGCATCAAATCCCCCCAAACTTCCTCCTGGCATTGCAGAGACCTTGGCATATGTGAGCTTAGGTCACACTATTCAAAATCAAGGAACTGACAGACCAGATTTTCTTCCCAAGATTTTGCTCATTAGCCAAACCAGAATACTTAGTACATCAGGTCACTCTGCTTGAATTCCCAAGCAACACATAACTTTGGGATATGATCCCATGATAACTCATTGAAAGTGTCTAAATACACGTACCTGGTATAACGAGCCACAGATAACAACTTAGAGAAAAGGACTCTTTTTTTTTTTTTTTTCCCCTCTGTCACATATTTTTGACACTTTTACAAGCTGGTGTTTAACAATAGCTTTCAGACTCCATCTTAACTTTTTGTTGTCGCACTACCACACACTGTGTTCCTCTATTTGAAGATCTTTGTAGACATTATTATAATAATCCTTTGGTCAGTTTTGAATTAAATGAAATATTTACAGATTAATTTGGGGAAGTAGAAAAAGCCATATTAATTAGGAGATAAAGCTACAATTTTCTTGAGCAACTCACATTTGTTACACCTATTATTTGCAATATTGATTTATAGCTTATGTCTCATTATTATAAGGTTTCAAGTTAATGTACCGTTTTTAAAGAATATGTCTAATATTCCATAAAAATCTATGATAAGATGAGATATTTAAGGTTGTACATTGTTTCTAAACTCTAACTATGAAGAGATGAAAATAAAAGTATTCAGGGCACCTGGGTGGCTCAGCGGTTGAGCATCGGCTTTTGGTGAGGGTCATGATCCTGGGGTCCTGGGATCCAGTCCTGCACCAGGGTCCCTGCAGGGAGCCTGCTTCTTCCTCTGTCTATGTCTCTGCCTCTCTCTGTGTCTCTCTTGAATAAATAAATAAAATATTTTTTTAAAAAAGAAAAGAAATATATTCTTCATTCTTTTCAAAGACATACGAGACAATATAGCTTATGTCAAAAGTGAATAGGACATTATAAAGATGACATAGGAGTTTTCCACACCATTCAAGATCTGTGGAAAGCCTGGTCCCTCTTTCCTTTACTGTCAAACATTATATTTTCTTTCATTAAGTGAGGCAATCATAAGAAATGTAATTCAATTTACCACTACTATAATAGCCAAATACAAATGTTTAAATCTAGCCCTTCCATTCTTTCTCCAATTATAATAAAAGAAGTATTCCCTCCCATGTCAGATGAAATTTATCTATTTGTGTTTCGGACTGCATTATTTTTCCTTCTGTGGCACACCATGGACAAAACCTTCTTATACATAGTCAATTCTTTTGTTGGGTATTTCTTCACTTTAACAATTAAAGAGACATAGATCAATCCATTGACTGAACAACGAGAAAACAAATTCTACCCTATGTTCTCTCCAACTAAATATCTCTTCGCATTCACAATTATAATTATTGGGAGAGTTGTTTATACTTCTCATCTCCTCGACTTAATTACACAACTCAATGTATTCTGAGATCTGTGTTCTTGATTTAACTTAAATTATCTTTTCAAGGATCAAAAATGAGCTCAATATTACTAGTCAAGTGTGAACTTTCAGTCATTGTCTCAATTTTTCATTAGCAGCATTTGCGATATCCTTGACCAGAATATCATGCTCTGATATTTTGACTCTTTTCATGGCATACTATGTTTATTCATCGTCTTATATTCAATTATATACTGGAAGTCTCCAGTTTGATGGTTCTCAGGGAATTTTAAAAAAGATGTCAGTTTCCATTTTTTCCCAGCAAATCAGTTCCTTTGTGTGTGCTTTTAGTTTACTGTGTACTCAATTGTCCATGAAATCTGTCTCATTGTTGACTCCATCCTTTACTTCCCCAACCCATGCTAAATAATCCATCAAAATTCTTCTACTACATTTATTTAACATAGTTCAAATCCTTTAATTTAAATCTATCACCTCATTTACCATCTTTACTCAGATCACATATTTTATGACCTAGATTAATCCTGTATCATTGCCCTTATAGGACTTCCTACGATAGAGACTTTCAAGGCCAATCTATTTTTCATACTATACACCTGGAATTTTTTCTGAAGTTCAAAAGAAACCATGTAGATTCCGCTCTTTGGCTTCTCATTTTCTTTAGCTACAAGTCCAACCCTAATACCTGCACTGAATTTCCCAAATACCTACATCTGGTTGATGTCTACACCTTTCCAATGTTTCTCTTTACATGTTTTAAATATATCAACACCCCTCCCTCAATTAACTTTCCTTCCACCAATTCAAAATTATTCATAAGCACAACTACTAAGCTTCAATCCTTCCAACTTCCATTTCCATGGCAAATTTCAGTTCCTTTTCAAGGTAAAATATCACATTTATTGTAATATTTTAATCCTTTATCAAGTGAAAAACTATTTTTGTATTTTTATTTTTATGTGTCACCAAGAAAGCTTTTGCATATTGTAACCTAACCCCTCTTTTCCCAAGAGTTTTACAGTTTTTACTATGTGATTTTTGCATACTGCTTTGATTTTTATGAATGAATATGTTGCATTATAAGGAGAACTTACTACACTATTATTTTTTGTCATTTTACATAAGAGAGAATAAAATAGCTAAAAAAGTTCAATAATCTTTTTAACATCACATAGTATTATAAAACTGTAGTGTGGATGTAGGGGGACCAGATCAAATGTATGTTCTTTTATGAAATCATCATAAAATCCATTTAATTTCACCTTTTTATCCTTAATATTATCAAAGATAAAGATTTTTTAATTGAATAATGAACAGAGGATTTTAAATATAAGGTAAGAATAGAAGCATAATCCAACAATCTTTAAATATATCTCTTAAGTTAATTTTCCAATTCTGAGTTATTTGGTATTATATTCAGATATTATGAATTGAGAATTTGAACATTATGTATCATGAGTGAGAAAGAAAATTATATTGAATACTGTACATATTGGGATACTACTGGTGATTTTATCTGAACAAAACACAAACCTATATGGAAAAGATGTGCAACTTTAACCAATATTTTTATTTTTTACAACCATGTGTTCTTTTACTATGTGAAATGGAAAATCCCATCCTTTAGAAAAAAAGGACTTTTTCTTTGTGTTTCTTTACAATGCACATCATTGTTAACTCTTATTTGTTCAATTTCAACTTACTTTATTTAAACTTCAAAAACACTAAACACTTATTCAATTGAGGCATTTTATGTTATATTCATTACGTATTTCACTTGTTAAAAAGTATTCTTACTTCAAGGGAATTAATATCATGATCAAGGCAATTTCTTATTTATTTTCCATGGCAATGAATATCATGATCAAAATCAATTTCTCATTCATTTTCCATGGCAATAACACTGATACTGCTGTGCACTCTAGATGTCGGATATTTTTCAAAATTATTTAATCTCAAAATATACAGTGTTGAACTTCCGAAAAAGTAAGTAAATTCTCTAAATATTTAAGAATTTTCAAAATAGAACATAATTGAATATTCTAAAGTTTAATATAAAGACAAAATGCATTTTAACATAATTTTTCTGTAATACATCTTATAATCTAAAAAATTATGTTGTATATCAACAATTTGATAATATATCATAACAAAATTTTGTTGAGGAATTACTATTATATACTTAGCAGCACTTTTTAAAGATTTATTTGTTTAAAGAGAGAGAGAGAACACAGTGGAGGTAGGGACAGAGGGAGAGGGAGAGGGAGAATCCTCAAGCAGACTCCCCACTGAGCAGGGAGCCTTACCCTACACTCAATCCCAGGATTTTGAGAAAATGACTTGAGCCAAAATCAAGAGGTCACTTAACCGACTAAGCCACATACACACCTCTACTCATCAGCACTTTTAAGTACTTTTTGGTAAAATTGCTAGATCATCTCTATTTTAAAGTATGCTATTATAAAAGAATGATGTAAATGAGACAGGGAATATTTTTGCTACCTATTAAGGGAAAATACTGTGCATAGTCTCTGGCTGGTAGTAGCTAATATGAAATTTTTAAAAATATTTTATTTATTTATTCATGAGAGTCACAGAGAGAGAGAGAGAGAGAGAGGCAGATACACAGGCAGAGGGAGAAGCAGGCGCCATGCAGGGATCCCGAAGTGGGATTCAATCCTGGGTCTCCAGGATCACCCCTGGGCCAGAGGCAGACGCCCAACTGCTGAGCCACCTAGGGATCCCCAGTAGCTAATATGAATTTATCGCTCCTCTGATTGGTCCTATTGTAGCACTGAAATAATTCACCAAATAAGGGTTTTTGTTTTGTTTTGTTTTTAATGTGTGAGGGAAATGTTATAAAATGACATTACAGAGTTCCAGAAGGTAAATGGGGATACATTCAATGGAGCAATATTAGAGTACGCTAAATAAATTCCATTTAATTTGAAAATTTGTAAATTTTTCCCAAGACTCAAGGCTTAAATTCTAAATATGTTAATTTAAAATCACATACTTAGCCAATTTGTTGATTTAGTCTAACACTCTTGCAAACATAAAGGATTCAAAAAAATCAAGAGTAGCTTATTTCCATTTTAATTATTCTTGATTTTGTTTATAGAAAAACATTTACAACTATTGGAGTCCTTGAGTCCTTTTGATAGTTTTTTCAGTAATACCTAAAATGGATGAATTTTAATAATATAATTTAATACATAAGAATATATGTATACACATTTACATTACATTATGTGTGTAACACATACACATATATGCATATGCATATATATCAAAATATTTTGGGATTATTAGTGAAGATTTTTAAATACAATGGCTATTTAATGTATTTTTCACACATATGATAACATTTAATGTCAACTTTTCCCCAAAAAACATCTTTGAAATAGGAAGAAGGAATTATTATCAATCCTACTTTCCTAGTGAACAATTTGGGGATTAGAGAATTAATGTAGTTCAGATCATATTTTAGTCAGCATGGCGTTTGTATATGATGCTAGTCTCTTACATATATCTTACTTTTTTTCTTACAAAATAACATTATTACAATAATATGAAAAAATCATAGTAGCTTAAGAAATCTGTAGATATAGATTCAAATATCATGTGAACTAATATTACACACTGTGTGACATTGAATAGTGACTTTATTTCCTTCAGGCTCATATCCACATTTGTAAAATACATGTAACAACAGATAATATATATTGATAACTGAGTAGTTCATAATAGGTCCTCTTTAAGGTTGGGGTTTTTCTTTCTCCATATTTCCATTAACTCTATGAAGTAAAACCATATTTACAAATAACACACACATGTGTGTGCACATATATGTGTATGTCCTTATCTCTAGTAATCTTACAAAAAGTTGAAATATCCTTTTACATATATTTTAAGGATGTTTGAAAGAGCTGCATCAGAAATATTCAGTGTAAACCACAGTAAAATTTGAGAAATTCTTGAATGATATGTATTTTAAAAGTCGGTAAGCGTTAAGATTTGACTAGAAAGATAAACATAATTCAGAATAGTCATCTGGTAAATAGATCAATTGAATCTGTTGAAGTGATAAAGCAACACAAAGTTTAACAAGTGGCAGACCTAAATATGTTTGAAGTAGGTACAGATGACTTCTTTAAAATCTTTTCTTTTATTTTTCATATTAAATTGAAAGTAATAATAATACTGTTTTCGTGGATCCTAGTCCAAATGATTCTCATAGTGTGCTATGAGACAGGCATATCTAGTCATAAAACAGTTCTTGATAGCCTCATGTTTCATCCATCAGCTTAAGGGTACATTTATAATAATATAATCAATCATACAATTCATATGATTACCGGTATTACCGTATGATTGTATTAGGTACTATGGTGGTAAACGAATTGAGGAAGAAACACAACTAAAATCGGTGAGCATCCGATGACTTGATAGGAGTGGAAGTGTGTTGACTTATTTGAGAATAGATGAACTATGGTCATCAGTCAGCTGTACTGAGTGAATGAAGCAGTGGTTCATTAGGTGAGTCAGTTTCATGGAACTCATTTAAGAGTTTTTATTGCATTTGAAAATTTAAGAAATCTCATCATTAATTCAAGTCCTTAGATACATTGCTTAAATCACATATGCAATAAATTATGTACTATATGTAGGATTATTCCTTTTTTTAATTCTGAAAAATATGGTTTTTGATTACTCTTTTCAAGACTTTTTCTTTAGTTAAGGGTCAACCTTTCCCTTTGATGGATAGATGGTGTCCTAGATCTTGGGTAGTTTGACTGAAAAATAGTGTCATTCTTATCTGTGCATAAAACAGAGATTATGACCTGACTGTCATATAACAGGAGAGATCATCTGTCTCTCCTTTTTTGAGTCAAGGGATTTTGGCAGGAACATAATATTCCCTTCAAAATCAGTTTGTTCCCTTGACTTTTTTTTTATAGACTCCATTTATCTAATTCTCTCTCTTCCACACAGTCTTTGGGGCTCCAGACTGATTAGATACTAATTCTTTTGGCATGCTGTCAACATGTCCCACTCAGAATAACTATTAAACCTTTGCTTTTGCTACTCCTCTGCAATTTTGTTTCCTTTTCTCTGCTTCATGTTTCTGCTTTGTGATTTTCACCTATTTTGCCTTAAGCTATCTCCTGACAATGTGTTACCTCCTCTCTCTATGAATTTGTTTCTCCTCTGCCCAAGTAATTTATGTCTTCTTCCTTATTTCCCCGCCCCACCACAACTCATGATCCAAACTATTAACTTTTATGTAAACATTCTTTTATTTTGTTTTAGCTCATCATGAATATTAAAAAAGATTAGACATTTTATTCTATATTAATTATGCAACAGTACAGTTTTCAAGACTAAAAATATTCACATATAAATACTTGTATTGCAACTACAATAAGCCAATCTCCAAATATTTAGGGAGCTATCACTTTTTCTACTTAGCAGAAGAATGGAAAGCTTGGAATTGTTGCTAAATTAAGCTAAATCATTCATTCATATTATGGATTTTTTTTAATTCCAATGTTTTTATGCACTGATGTAAGTTTTAAAATGCAATTTAAACAGGTTTTCAGGGGGCGCCTGGATGGCTCAGTCAGTAAAACATCTGCCTTAAGCTCAGGTCATGATCCCAGGATCCTGAGATCAATCCTTGCATCAGGCTCCCTGCTCCATGGGGAGCCTGTTTCTCCCTCTGCTTGCTCCTCCCCCTGCTTGTGCTTGCTCTCTCAATTTGTGTCCAATAAATAAAATCTTTTTAAAAAAACATTTTATTTATTTATTAGAGAGAGAGAGAGAGAGGCAGAGGGAGATGCAGGCTCCATGCAGGGAGCCCGACGTGGGACTCGATCCCGGGTCTCCAGGATCATGTCCTGGGCTGAAGGTGGTGTTAAACCGCTGAGCCCCCAGGGATGCCCAAATAAAATCTAAAAAAAAAAAAAAAAAAAGCTTTAAAAACAAAATAACAGGTTTTCAATATCACATATAAGTTAGAGTAAAATTTTTATTAAATTGTTTGTGAGAATTCTCAGCAAATAAATTCAGGGTATAGTAAACTAAAATGGATTAACTGATTTTTTTTGTATTTTTAAAAAACTTCTTTTGGAAGGAAATGATAGTGAAGTTATAAGGGCAATTGAGAATGAATTGCTTAAATATTTTCTTTATATCCAATAACTGAACAAAGTGAGAACAAAGAGAATGTTAAGAACTGAATTAAGCTGGTGGTTTTATGTCATTTATTTTCAGAAAAAGATGAATTTTTATAGTTTTCAGACACTATCTTTTCTTTCTATTTTTTGGGGGGGAGGGTCTTTCCATTTTTAATTACTCAATTCATTTGAATTCAAGAACTAGGTTTCCTATTCCTAGCTTAGGAACACTTGTGATAGACTACATTACCAGGAAAGTAGAATCTCAGATGGAATAGATTAGTATGTAGAAAGTTTATTGAGGAATATTCTTGTATTTATGACCCATAGAAGGAATACAAAGGAGAGAAACAGGATTGGAAAGAGAGGGAAAAAAATAGATTATGCTAAAATCACAGTGAGGATCTCAGCTGATCCCTTAGAAACAATAATTGCAAAAAAAAGAAAGAAAGAAAGAAAGAAAGAAAGAAAGAAAGAAAGAAAGAAAGAAAGAAAGAAAGAAAGAAAAGAAAGAAAAGACAAAACAATGTTTTCCATTCAGAATTATGCCAAATTGGGATGAGGAAACTAGATTTTTATATTATGTTGAGCAATCATTGGATGAGCTGGACCTGGTAGGAGAGACTGTTCTTATCAATACTTGCAATGTCAGAGAGCTTAATGGGGAATCTGGGTGGGAAATCCCATCATGAATTAAAGAAAGAATTACTCAAATGAGGTAAGAATAGAAACATTTTAGGAAAAATATGCATACTGTTCTGCACTACAACATCAATCAACAATTTAATGTGCTGTGGATCCTATATGTTTGACATTCTTAGAATAACATTTTAATTATTATTTTTTCTCTTCTATTCTCCTTTCTTCTCCATCACTTTTCCTCTTTCTTTCTCATTTGTTCATTCCCTTCTTGTTCACGTTTCCTCAAAAATATTTTATGATACATATTTTGCAACATATACCAGATTGAATAGACTTTTACAGTGAATAACAATATACTGATCATCTAGATTTTACCACTATTTTTTATTTACATCAAGTTGAATAAACTTTTGTTGTTCAATATAGATTTTTGACAAATTCATAGAGTAGTGTGTCTTCATCTGTTTGGACTGCTACACAGAATACCATAAACTGAGTGATTTATAAACAGCAAAAAAAAAATTTATCACAGTTCTGGAGGATAGAAAATTCAAAGTCAAGAGATTTGTTTTTGGAGTCCATTGTTTTGGTGTCTGGTGAAGTCCCACATCGTCATTGATGGCCTTCTTCTTACTGTAACCTCACATAGTATAAAGGGATTCAACATATGAGTTTAGGGGGGCAAAGTATCAAAATCCTTATCTTTCTCACATGCAAAATGCATTCATTCCATCCTAAAAGTCCCAAAGTCTTAACTCATTATAGCATCAACTCAAAAATCCAGTCTGAAGACTCATCTAAAAATCTAGTAAATTGGATGTGGGTGAGATTCAAGATACAATTCATGATGAGCCAAATTGCTCTATAGCTGTGAACCTGTGAAATCAAACATGTTATTTGCTGCCTAAATATGATGGTGACACGTATAGGAGATGCACTCCCATACTAAATGGAATAAATAGGAAAAAAGAAAAGCATGAGGAGTTCAAAGTGGCCAGGGGTGGGGGTGTAGGAGTGGGTGCGTCTTAACTTCTACTTCAACAGAATCATAGTGGAAGGATTCCTCCCTCTGAAACTAAGACCTCTAGGCCAGTACGGACTAAAGTCATGGGAACAGGAAGCACAATTTTTGTTGGTGGGTCACTAGGGATAATGGTGAGTCGAATGTAAATAGTGAGTGGATGGAAATTCCCATTTCCATCGCTTGATTCCTGGACCTATGAGTCCTGACTATGACAGAAACAGCACTATATATTGGGCACTGATTCAAAACATATATGGTCTTCTAGAGAAGGTGTTGTCACCTAGTTGATGCTGTAACTGAAGCTTCAGAAGGCCATTCTGCTGTTTGATCAAGCTAGCTGCTTGGGGATGGTGAGGCCAGGGTAAGACCAGTGAATTCCATGAGCATGAACCCTTTTGTTGTGAATGAGTTCCTTGATCAGAAGCAATGCTGTGTATAATACCAGGATAGTGAATAAGGAATTCTATAAATCTAACGTGATAATGTGATAATTTGGCCAAGAGCAGTGCATGCAGGAAAGACAAATCCATATCCAGTGTGTTTATTCCAATACAGGAAAACTTCCCCTTCGTTGATAGAAGCATTCCAATGTAATCAACTTGTCAACAGGTAGCTGGCTGACCACCTTGGAAAGTTGTGCCACGTGGGGACTTTGCTCATTTCTGCCACTAGCCGATTGAACATTTAGTGGTGGTCACAGCTGGGTTGGCCTTACAGAGTAGAAGTCTCTTGCTCAGCCCACATATAAACTTTATTCCTGCGACCATGGCCACTTTGTTCATGAGCCCGTTAGGGATGGAGAGGGAAAGAAGCTGACTGGTATCTGTAGAACAGGTTACCCTGCCCACTTGATTATTAAAATCTTCCTCTGCAAAGATTATCCTTTGGTGAACATTCAAAATCCTGAAATCCTAATAGACCTGTTAGGCATTGTGCTTCTTTCTTGTTTATAGGAGGGGCCCTGTGCAACTACTTTTGCTCAGAAGGGATATCTTGCTATTTTCCATACCATTGGACCTCTAGAACTTTCACTAAAGTAGACGATCCCTGAAGTTTGATTAGATTTATTCCCAGCTTTCTGGCATGCAGAAGTTTAACCAATAAGTCTAGAGCAGTTGCTACTTTTGGCTCACTTGGTCTAATCAGCATCATTTTATTGATGTAAAGGACCAGTGTGATTATCTTTTGGAAGGAAAAAGGCAATCAAAATCCCTGTGAACTAAATTATGACATAGGGCTGGAGAGTTGATATATCCCTGAGAGATGATAGTGAAGGTGTACTGCTGGCCTTGCCAGCTGAAAACAAACTGGTTCTAGGGGGTCTTATGGAAAGGAATGGATAAAAAAGCATTTGTCAGATCAATAGCTGCATACCAGTCATCAGGGGATGAATTAATTTGCTCAAATAATGAAACCACATCTGGTATAGCAGCTATAATTAGAGTCGCCACCTGGTTAAGCTTATGATTATCCACTGTCATTCTCCAAAATCCATCTGTCTTCCCATAGGCCAAATAGGAGAGTTGAATGGTGATGTGGTGGGAATCACCACCACTGCATCTTTCAAGTACTTGATGATGACACTCATCTCTGCAGTTCCTCCAGGGATGTGGCATTGATTTTGGTTTATGATTTGCCTCGTAGGAGGCTAAAGTTTTAATGGCTTCCATCTGGCTTCTCCCAACGTTTTAGCCCTTACTCCAAAAGTTAGGGAAGCAATGTGGGGATTCTGCTAGGTGCTAAGTATTTCTATTATACATTCTGGAGCTGGGGAAATAACCACAGGATGAGTTCAGAGACACACTGGACACAACTGTGTGACGGACTTGAGCTAAAACTCCATTGTTCACTTGACCTCCACAAGTCCCTACTCTGCCTGGAGGGCCACGGTGACCATTTCAGTCTCTTGGAGTCACTGTCAGTTCAGAGCCAGGTTGTCCAGTAGTCATGGAAAGTTCTGATTATTTTCTTTGCTTCACTACAAAGTTAACCCTGGCAAAAGGCCATAAATCCTTTTGGAGAAGGCTGGGAGACAAACAATATAGTCTCTTACAATATAATTTTTAATTGAAGAAGAGTTGATACACAATGGTACAATAATTTTAGGTATGCAACAGAGTAACGTGACATGTCTATACATTATGCTATGCTCACCACAAGTGTGGCTACCATTTGTCATCACACGATGCTATTATATTGACCATATTGTTGCTAGTGTGCTGGTTTCCTTCCATCAGGGAACTACACTTCCATTTACTCAAGGGGTGCTGGTTCTGAAAATTACAAAGCTGTGACTTTTTGATTTCATGATTCAAATTAGACTTTTATTTACTTCACCTAGAAATTTTCTCTTTATACAAATCAAGAACTTGAGCTCCCATCCATTTTACTCTGGAAGCACCATGGTTAACTTGGTGGTACATAGATCTGAACAAGTCAGACTATTCTGATTGCTGCGTTGGGTCTCGCTAAACATTTCAGTAATCCTGTCTACTTTGTTATTAAACCTTGATTTGACCCTGCCTCCTGGATCCCATTATTCCCATAACATTTAGGTTTTCCAGTTGAGTGACTGTGATTCCTACTATAACACCTGACCTATAGAGAAGAGTAATCAAGGGACTTTTCAAGATTGCTGGAGCTCCCCTCACAAATTTGTTTCTCAAATAATTAACAAAAGGTATGTCTTCTGGACTCTCCCCATGTGAGTGAGTAGGCCTTAAAAGACTGGCTCTCTGCCACTTCAATCTCCATTATCCTAATGAAGGTTTAGTATTTCTCAGTTTCTCAGTGTGGACCATCTTTTGATCCATGTTGCAACCAACCAACCAACTAACCAACCAAACAACCAACCTATTAGAGTTCTTTCCTTCCTGAGTTGCAACAGTAAATGCAGAATCTCTGCTTAGTGAGTCTATATTAATAAATTTATCATGAGTCAACTATTTATTTATTTATTTATTTATTTATTTATTTATTTATTTATTTGAGAAAGAGCGAGTGAGAGAGACAGAGACATCACAGAGGGAGAAGGGGAAGCAGACTCCTCACTGACCAGTGAGCCCGATGCAGGACTCGAACCCTCAGGATCATGAACTAAGCCGAATGCAGATGCTTAACTGACTGAACCACCCAGAAGCCCCAGCCTGAATCAACTTTAATTTCCTTCTGTCATTATTCCACACCATTATATTCATTCCCACATGTGTTTCCTGGATTTCTGTTTGTAGAATTTAGAAAACCCAGATACTTTTGTAGAGTGAAGTGTACTCTTTCATAGAACACATTTTTTACCTTCTTTTAGAGACTTGCTTGAACTTGAGTCTAGTTATAGGTCTAAAATGAATGAAGGCTGCTGGGGATGGGTCTGGACAAGAATCAGCACTATCCTAGGTGGCAACTATTTCAGGAAAGGCCATTACTTCAGTTTCCTCAGTCAAGGCAGGGTGAGCTTTTCTAAGAGTAAGGTGGAAAGACCTATACTACTGTTAGTGGAGAGCCTGATACCACTCAGGGTGGGGAGATATGGAAGTGGGAAGAACTTTTCTGTTGGCAAGATTGATTATCAAAATTTAGGGGCTCAGTGTCCCTAGTTTTATCAGTCTTTCCACTCTTCCTATTACAGCTTCAAGATCCAATTTTTTCCCAACTAATGTTCTTATTTTGGAAGCTGATACTCTGTGAATCTGAGAATTCAACTTACATTGCAATTTAGCCAATCACAGGATGAGTTGCTGCATTTGATTTTTATGATTTTCAGCTTTGTGGTTACAGAAGAAAAGGCTCTGCTTCAAGGAACCCCTAGAAGCTCTTAGGTCATTTTAGGGATGTGGAGGTGGGAATTCAAATCCTCGAGCTTGTCCTTTTCTTTCACTCCTTTGTCCAATGATATCAGAAGCAAGCAACCAAAGTCATTATATTCTTCAGTTTCAAAAAATTGTTTTATTTGTCATATAGAGTCACTTAGCGTCTTGCTTCTTATAAATGGTAGATTAGGAACATTCAATGCAGATGTTTTGAGTATCTCTATGGATAGTTCACCTCATGGACTATCAGTGGTCTCTTTCCCAGTGGAAATAGACTCATTAGCATATTTAAATCTAATCAGATTAGAGGTCCAAGTCCAGAAACCCTAGAACCAATTCAGAAAAGTCATCCTTAAAATGCTGTTCCTCTGGAACAATGCTTCTTAACAGAATTCACATTCACTCTAGAGGACAACAACCTTGCATCTAAAATCCCCTTGTGCTACTCCTTTGAAGTTCAATTTTCCTCCTGCCCCAAGATCCTAAAATCACTAATCTGTGTTTTATCTCTGTTGTTTTGCCTTGGAAATGGAATCTTGTGGCATATAACCTTTGAGGCTGACATCTTTCATTTAGCTTAATGCTTTGAGTTTATTCATCTTTTTTGCTTCTATAAATAGTTTGTTCCTTTTCAGCCATGTGTTCCTTTCATATGAAAGCCATTTGGCAAAGAAGTCTCGGAAATGCAATTTGCAGCCTCCTAACTCTGCCTAGCATTAATGATCAGCACACAGAACTAAGAGTAGGTAGCTGAGAGACAATAGATACATACACTGTTCAATAGAAATTTAAAATTTTAACTAGATGAGTATAAGATGATGTTGCAAATATAGCATATTCTTGTACATGTGAAGAAATTATATCTATTTTAATCATTAGTAAGGTCATGTAACTCAGCGATTTGTTTCTGCAGCACACACACACACACACACAAGTGCAAATAGCTTTAGTATGTTTTATTTCTAACAAGGTGGCTGATAGAAATTCTCTTTAAATCACTTTGCCACGAGGACCCCTGGGTGGCTCAGTGGTTGAGCATCTGCCTTTGGCTCAGGGCGTGATCCTGGGTTCCTGGGATCCAATCCTGCATCAGGCTCCCCTGCAGAGAGCCTGCTTCTCCCTCTGCCTCTCTCTCAGGCGGTGTCTCTTATGAATAAATAATTAGAATCTTTTTAAAAAATTACTTTGCCACAACTGAAGAAGATTAGTTAGAGGAAATGGTCCAGGTTTGCAAAAGGATCCAAAACATATTAAATAAAAAATCATAATAAAACTCTACTGAGAATCTCCAACCCATCAATAATAACTGAAGGACCTGAAAATAAGAATTGTACATTTCTAAAATAACTTGGGAGCATCTTGGTCTGTTGCTCTTTAGAACTATGGGTCTAAAGTAAGTTTTAGAGTCATATTATTTTGAAATTAGATGATTTCTTAAATGTCATTTATCCAGTTCACAGTTTTATGACCCCATTGAAGAACAGGCTACTATGTACCTAATCAACAATGGTTTAAAAAAAAAAAAAAAAAAAGAGGACATTGCTTTTCAAGGAAAATTTACTTTCAAATTGGACACAACTGGAGCCATTTCTGACTCCGTGGGATCATAAACAACTTTATGCATAAAGTAGAAATATGGCAAAATCTTTTCCAAATACAACAAGTGGGAATGAAAATTTATCATAAAATAAATGATTGCTTTATTATAAGGTTAATAAAATGACAGAAAGGATATCACAAAGCTAATTGGTTTGCATTTCCAAGGGACCTGCCATTCAACTCAAATCCATTCTAGTCCTGTCTGGTGTTGTGGATATCCCAGTTACATTGCCTGCTTTTTTGGTTTAATACATACAGGATCTGATACTGCGTCTCATTTCGACTGAGACTTCCATGACAGTGGCAGTAATTCCAGGAATCTTTCCAACAGACTTAGGACTATTTGTTGGCATTTTATGGATGGATTAAACTAAAGAAGGAAAACTAAAGAACAAAGAATCCACCCACTGACTCCCTGATCTTTAAAAAATGTCCCTACAGCTTCCCTGCCTAGCTTTGCTTTTCCCTTTATAGAGAATAAAAACTTTATTCTATCCTCATTAAAAAGGGAGGTGGGGTGTTAGTGTAATGCTGCTAGTGAGTTGGACTCTATTGGAATTTCCCTGGGTTTTATGGTAAAAATATTAACAGAGCATAAACAGATATTCGATATTTTTCAGTTTTTGAGGAGTTAATGAGATAAGACCCAATAATTCTTTGAATAATGTCCATAAAATAATACATAATAAAGAGATTTTAGTGTCTTAATATAATAGTCAATGCTTTCTGAGCACATAGTACAGGCCAGGCGTTTTCCTAAGTACTTTTACATTTTAGTTCATTCAATCATCATAAAAATATTATGATGTAGGTATTATTATCCCCATTTGACAAGTGAGAATGAGGAAGAGAGAGAATGCAAAACTTGTCTAAGACCATGTAGGCAAATGGATTTGATATCAGGTATTTCAATATAGGACTTCACTCTAACTGGGTGTGAAGACGTTGGGTGAGTACAAGCACATATTTGAGGGCTTTTGTGTAGAAGGCAGATTATGTAACTTTGTATGTTCAAAATGAGCCTGGAGTTGATTGTTGTGGAGATAAAGAATGAGCATGATTATGAATGATAAATGGAATTTACTAGAGTTTGACTTAAAAACAAGAAGTAGTTTGCTGGGAGTCCTGGGTGGCTCAGCAGTTGAGCTCCTGCCTTCAGTTCAGGTGGTGATCCTGGGATCCGGGATTGAGTCCCACGTCAGGCTCCTGGAAAGAGCCTACCTCTCTCTCTGCCTATGTCTCTGCCTCTCTTTCTCTGTGCCTTTCATGAATAAATAAATAAATAAATAAATAAATAAATAAATAAATAAATAAATATTTTTTTAGTTTTAAAGAAGTAGTTTGCTAACAGTTCTAAAGTAATTTTTTTTTAGTTGACAAATTTCATGTACTTAACTTATTTTTTATATCCGTATGATTGTAAAAAAGCAAATAGTGCTAAATGGCTATTTTTGGTAAAAACACACAGTGTTCAAACCTAAGGATTACATTCTTTGGACAGGTTTCATTCCCAAAATATCAAATGCCTTGGCCATAATAGCAGCTACTGCTTCACAAAGCAGCATGCGCCGCATGTTTACCTACAACACTTGTCCAGTTTGTCGATCCTTCTCTACACAATAGCAGCTATCATAGAAATCTGTGAAAGTCGTTGCCAGCTCATAGATATAATCACAGAGAGTGTGGAGAAGTAAGTCATCTAAAATCTTTTGGAGAATCTCAGGGAACCATAAAATACACTGGCCCAGTTTCCATTCCTTCTCATGGTCCAAAACGATCTTGGTCTCTTGAGCAGCTTTCTGAAGGATCTCGTCATCAATATTGGCCAGATGTGCACTGACCTGATTTTAGTGAAGGCATACAAACAAGTAAGCAGCTGTGTTTCCTCTGTCATCCAGCATTTTGTCAAAGGAGAAGGTGTAACAAAGGTTTTTTGGGGTTTTTTTTTGAACGGAGTACTATATACCAGTTAATAGTCTCAGAGGAGTAGAAACTCATGCACCAGTTACCAGTCCCAGGGAGGACTCTAAACACTCTGCCCACTGTATCCTGGTGTTAGAGTTGTCAAGAAAAATACCTGCAATCAAGCATCAGATAGGACAATGTTTTGCTTACATAGAGAAAAGATAGAGCAAGATGGGCTTCAATAGAGGACATCATTCTCCTGTGGCCACTGGGTTTCTTGAGGCAGCCATTACAGAACGATTTGCATTCCTCTTCTGGCACAGTGGCAGGAACACTGTCTCCTCCCTGCCAAGGACGGACATAGCAGTGCAGATGGCCAGGTGCCATATGATGCACTGCTTTAAGCAAAGGGGAAAAAAACAAAACAAAACACAACAACACTCGTTTGATCTAAAACAGGAAGGATATTGCCACACAAAGTGATAAGCCCAGTACAGGCTGTGTGGATACTTTAGCTTTATTTTTTTTATTTATTTATTTTTTTTTACTTTAACTCTTGATAAGGCCTGAGGCCTATTCTTCTGCAACTAAGTAAGGGCAAATGACTGCTCATGAATGAAACTATACTGACACGTATACACGTATATATATTTTTTCTTTCTCTCTCTCTCTTTCTTCTTTCTTTCCTTCCAATCTTTTTTCTTTTATAACAAAGCTACTAAAAATATCTCAGAAGGTCATGCATTATTGGAGTTGTCCATGATAACTTGCTAACTGTGAGGCAGAAACATTTTAGAAGAGATTCCAGAGTTAGATCGCTTACATTAATAGATGGTAAAATCCCTTTATTTTGTGATACTCAAAGACTTCTATGAAAAGACTGAGAATCATATAATTTTCATTCTGAAAGTAGCTGAGATTAATAAATAACTGATTTTGTAGTGACCGTAAAATAAATTATGGCATGCATATAAATGCTCAAATGATGGAATTGTGTATTTGTGCATATGTGTGCATGCAAGTATATATATATGTGTGTATGTTAACAACAACAACGAAAAGTTGTTTTAATTTTCATTGAGAAACTTGTTTTCAATGTGGAAATCTTAATCGTGATATAATTTTCTATTCTTCATAATAAGCTATTACCCATTATTCCTCATTCAAACTTTGTGATGACTTTGAGAATTTGCAATATGCTTTGTTGGAAATGTCCATCCCCTTTATCTACTTAGCAAGCTCATATCCATTATTCAAGAGTCAAGTAAGATGAATCATATTTCTTGAGGACTTGCGCTAGCTCTCTCTTCCTAATCTCTAAGCAGAGAGATAGGCAAAGATATTCAATATTTTTAGTGTCCCCAAATTTGTTATATTTCTTTTATCATTAAATTGAGTTTCATACCTTTTAAACTAAATTGTGAGATTCAAAGAGTTTAAGTTTTGCATTTGCTGCACTATCATCTAGCATGGAATTCTGGAATTTAGGAGCCCACAGAAGTTCGTTCGTGAATGCACTAACGAAACAATGTATAAAGTGATATTCCAATATATATTGCTTACCATGCATAATTTATTTCAGATTGTGCTTAAAAATGTGTGCTTTGGATCTCAGTATTTCCATTTTCTACATCCTTCTAACATCTGAATTAGATTTTATTCCTGTCTCTAGGTTTTGCTTTTATCCTCTCTGCCTATGTCTTTTTCACTACATTGTCAGCTATCACATTTCTGACCCAAGTGCTCAGACTAAAAATGCATAGATTTTCATCTAAAATGAGAAATTGCCTCTTGAGTCTCTATTTGTACCATTTTCTTATAATGGGATTATTAATTATCATAATGATTATTTTGAATGTAAATTGAGAATATATTGCTAAGCGTATTTTAGAATCTTTTTTTTCTTTGTTGATTTCTGAGAGTGAGCATCTGGTGTATTGTTCTTCGGCAATGGCTATCATGTCATTTGAAGGGCTCTGTAGCATAAGGGTGGGAGGGCGAGTCAGAATTTCTTTCAGTGCATTTCCCATAAATATCATCACCATATGCAGACTGTGTATTAGATAAGGCAAGTTGGTGATGTGGTGAATTATAAGAAGCAAGCTGATAGACATCCTGGCACCCAGAGAAAGTAGAGAATAAAATAGTGAGCTGAAAAAAAAACAAAAAACAAAAAAAACAACTAACGGATATTTGGTTTCTATTTTTAAAACAATGAAGAACAAATCATCAAATATATTTTAAATTATATTGCTTAGGACAAACACTGTATTACTGATTATTAAATATCACCTTTTAAGCTCTTAAAACCTTTATATCACATCATATATTTCATTGTATTACACGCTTAGGATCGGCAATCTCTTATCTTGAAACACATTTATTTTAAGGCTAGAATAAAGCAAACTTTATTCTAAATATGACATTAAAAAAGATAAATTATTAATACATAGTGTCATCAAATTATATTGATGGATGGAAATGCACAGAATTAATTAATTCATTAGTATAATAAAATAAATTTTCATAGTCAACTCAACAAACATTAATTAATAACATAAGTTTAGGGCATGATGTTAGACATTGAGGATCCAAAGATGTATGTGCATGATGTTTGCTCTCAAGATGTTTTCAAAATACTAGGCAAAACAAACTCAATACATTTAATGTAACAGATTCAAACAGATTTGTTCTAAGAAAGGTAAATATAAGAACTCTGGAAAAATTGAAGAAAGTGAGATTGCTTTCTTCAATTTGAAGTTATATTTAAAGTTGAAGTTATATAAGTTACATAAAAAAATGAAGTTATATTTAAAGAATAAGACACATTTGAACTTGAGCAGTTGAAGAATGGAAAAAAAAAATAGGTCTTATCATCAGCGTCATGAAACTGCATGCAGCATATAAGGAATAAGAAATTTCCCAGTGTTGACTGGGGCATTTGAGAAAGGGAGTGGCATCGACTATGCTTGAGGGTTAGTGAACCGATTATGAAGAGTTAAGGTCATAATGAGGAATCCAAAATTTTGTAAGCTTCTGTGGACTCTTCCAAACTGGATAAGATCTGGATCTGCTTCAGAATGATGATTTTGGGGACCATATATAGGATGGACTGGGTTAGGAGAAGGAGGGAATGAAGACATTAGTGTGAGAACATACATTAAGAACATATTCTAGTCCTGATAGTTTATTTTTGCTTTAGTTTGCTTTAGGAGACATCTTTAGAAAAACGTTGCTATGGCTGATGCCAAAGAAATTACTGCCTGTGCTCTCTTCTAGAATTTTTCTGGTTTCAGGCCTCACATTTAGATCTTTTTTTTTTTTTTTTTTTTTTTTTTACATTTAGATCTTTAATCCATTTTGAGTTTATTTTTGTGTGTTTGTGGTGTTAGAAAGTGATACAGTTTCATTCTTTTACATATAGCTGTCCAATTTTTCCAGCACCATTTATTGAAAAGACTCTATTTTCCCCATTGTATATTCTTTCCTCCTTTGTTGTAGATTAATTGACCATATAATCATAGGTTTATTTCTGGCATCTCTTCTCTGCTCCAATGATCTATGTGTCTATTTTTGTGCCAGTACTATACTATTTGATTATTGCAGAGTTGTAGTGTATCATGAAATCTGGTATTGTGATACTTCCAGCTTTGTTCTTCTATCTCCAGATTGCTTTGGCTGTTTGAGGTCTTTTGTGGTCCCATGCACATTTTAGCATCATTTGTCTTGAGAAAAATGCTGTTGGTATTTTGATAGGGATTGCTTTCAATATCTACATATTGAGGTCATATGGACATTTTGACAATATGAATTCTTCCAATCCATGAGCATGGAATATCTTTCCATTTTTTTATGCATCATCTTCAGGTTGTTTCATCAGTGTTTTATATTTTCAGGTATACTCTTTTACCTCTTTGGTTAAGTTTATTCCTAGATATTTTATTCCTTTGGGTATAATTGTAAATGGTGTTTTGTTTTGTTTTTAAATTTCTCTTTCTGCTATTCCATTATTAGTATACAGAAACACTACAAATTTGGGGGTATTCATTTTGTATCCTGACACTTTACTGTATTTGTTTATTACTCCTAGTAATTTTTTTGGTGGAATCTAGGACTTTCTCTACATAGTATCATGTTTTCTATGAAGAGTGACAGCTTAACTTCTTCTTTACCAATATGGATATCTCTCTCTCTCTCTCTCTTTTTTTTTTTTTTTTTTCTTGTCTGGTTGCTGTGGTAAGGACTTCTAATACTATGTTGAACAAAATTGATCAGGGTGGTCATCCTTGTCTTGTTCTTTACAAGCTTTCAGTTTTTCCACCATTGAGTATGATGTTGCCTATAGGTTTTTCATATATGGCCTTTATGAAGCTGAGGTATATTCCTTCTAACCTCACATTGTTGAGAGTTTTTATCATGAGTCTTATCAAATGCTTTCTCTGCCTCTATTGAGATGATCATGCAATTTTTATTCTTTGTTGATGTGGTGTACGATGTTGATTGATTTGCAAATGTTGAAACTTTCTTGCAATCCTGGAATAAACCCAACCCGATCATGGTGAATGATCTTTTTAATGTATTGGTATATGAAATTTGTTAATATTTTCTTGAGGATTTTGCATCTATATTCATCAGGAACATGGGCCTCTAGATTTTTGTTTCTTTGATTATTTTTGGTGCTGTCTTTGATTTTGGTATCAGGGTAATGCTGGTCTTTTAGAAGGAAGCTTTCCTTCCTCTTCTATTTTTTGAAATAGTTTGAGGAGAATAGACATTTACTCTCCTTTAAATGTCTAGTAGAATTTCCCTTTGAGTCCATCTGGTCCTGGATGTGTGTATTTTGGTATTTTTTTTATTACTGATTTAATTTTGTTACTTATCACCAGTCTGTACAGTTTTTTTTTATCCCTTCCTGGTTCAGTTTTGGAAGAATATATGTTTCTAGGGATTTAATTATTTCCTCTAGATTTTCCAATTTGTTGACATATAATTTTTCATAGTCTTCCTTTATATTTCTGTGGTAGCAGCTGTTACTTTTCTTGTTTTAATTTTATTTTTTGGGGGGGTGTCCCTTTCCTTTTTTTCTTAGGAGTCTGGATAATGGTCTGTTAATTGTGTTTATCTTTTCAAAACACCAGCTCTTGGTTTTATTGATTTTCTCTATGTATTTTTTTTTTTAGTTTATATGTTATTCATTTCTGCTCTAAAATCTTTATTATTTCTTTTCTTCTACTCACTTCAGGATTTGTTCATTCTTCTTTTTCTAGTTCCTTTAGGTTTAAGGTTAGATTGTTTACTTCAGGGCTTTTGTTTTGTTTTGTTTTTGCTTCTTGAAGAAGGATAGTTTACCTCCCTCTTTCACTGTGCCGCAAAGATTTTGAACCGTTGTGTTTTTATTTTTTCACTTTTGTGTTTATGTATTTTTTTAAATTTCTTCTTTGCATCGTTGACCCATTGGTTGTTCAGTATCACATTGTTAGTCTCCATGTGTTTGTGTTTTTTCCAGTTGTTTTCTTGTGATTTATTTCTACATCAAAATAAAAAGATTTTGCACAGCAAAAGAAAGCATCAACAAAACAAAAAGACATCCTACTAAATGCAAGAGAATACTTACAAATGAAATATTTGATAAGGGATTAATGTCCAAAATCTATAAATAACTTATATAACTCAATACCAAAAAAACCCCACAAACAATTTGATTTAAAAATGTGCAAATGGCCTAAATAGGCATTTTCCCAAGGACAATATACAGATGAGTAATAGATATATGAAAAGATGTATAATATCACTAGCAACAGGGCAATGCAAATAAAAAACTCAAGAAATATCACCTTACACCAGTTAGAATGGCTAAAACCAAAATGACAAGAAATAAGTGTTGATGAGCACATTTAAAGGAACTTATGTACTATTGGTGGTAATGTAAATTAGTACACGCACTGTGGGAAACAATATGGAGATTTCTCAATAAAAAAATAAAATAGAAAAATCATGTGATCCAATAATTCTACTCCTGGGCATTTTCCAAAATAGTCAAAAATGAAAACACTGATTTAAAAAGATATATGCACCAACATAGCATCATTTACAATAACCAAGATAAGGAAGCAACCTAAGTGTTCATCAAGAGACAAATAAATATGGAAAATGGGATCTATCTATCTATCTATCTATCTATCTATCTATTATCTATCTCCTATAATGGAATATAGGCCACAAATATAGAACACAAAATGGAATATCATTTAGCTATAAAAGGATGAGTTTGTGTCAATTGAGGCAACAGGGATGGACCTAGAAGGTATTATACTAAATGAAATAAGTCAGACTGTGAAAGACAAATACTTTATGATTCTACCCATTAGTGGAATCTAAAAATAATAATAATAATAAATGAACAAGCAAACAAAAATAAGAATTAGGCCTATAAATATGGAGAACAAACTGATAGTTGCCAGAGTGGAAGAGAGTAGAGAATTAGGCAAAACGGGTGAAAGGGAGAGGGACATATAGGCTTCCAGTTATGAAAATGAATAAGTCATGAAAAAAAGTCATAGCATAAGGAGTACAGACATGTAATAGCTACACTAGTGGTGTACAGAGCATAATGTGTAGAATTTTCAAATCACTAAGTCATACACCAGAAAATAGTGTAATATTTATGTCAACTATATTAAAACAAACAAACAATATATTCTGGAAGACCATAAGTGAGAGGGTAAGAGCAGTGGTGGTAGTGCTGTGTGAAAAAAGTCACAGATTTGAATAGCCTTTTTGGTTCTTATAATGGATGATAACGTTAATCAGTTCTTTCTGCAATAGTGGAATTTTGTTGTTGTTGTTTTATTTTGTCTCATAGTATTGTGATAATGCCCAGCTTGAAACCATGCAGTCATTTCTCTTTGCATTTGGAATAAAACCCAAATGCATTCTATGGTCCGCTTCTCTAACCTCATTTCATTCACATTAGCCTGGACTTGATTGGACCACATCTTTCTCTCTCCAGGACATCTAACATACAGGACTCTGTCTGGAATGATCCATACCCATGTTTTCTCATCTTTTATGTATTAGTTTAGATGCTGCTTTCTCAGAAATAGCTTCTTTGTTACCCAAGGTAAAATTCTCATATTCAGATATCTCATTTTGTTTGTTCTAAATTTTTACCCTAATTTGTAACTGTTTATGTTTATTCCTACTTTTACAATACTTAATCTCCCTCACTGGACTGTAACATACTTTATAATAGAGTCCATGTCTGCTTTGTGTATCCAAAATGTAGCTCCCTAGTTAATAAATATTAAATGAAAACTAAATGACTATTACATGAATATTAAATGAATAAATAAATTAGATAATGAAGTTATCATGAGGAACGGGTTTTGGGGAGAACATCGTGAGTTTGGTTCTGAATATTTGGATTATGAGATGCTTACAAGGTACAGTTCATCATCAGCCCCACTATCTTCCTCTTTACTCTAACTATGATTTGAGCATTAATGTGGGTAAACCAAGAGCCTTACAAACAAGTTTTTAGTTTACTCTCATAAAAATTATATGAGGAAATAAAATTTAGAAGTTAATTGTAATTTAAGTTCAAGTTTTTCTAACTCAGAAGTTCATGTCCTTACTACTATGATATATTGCTAGAGTTTCAAGACAATATAAATCTTAAAAAAATTTTTGACCTTTGAAATTATGCAAAGTAGAGAAGATATATAAACACTATTAAAAATGCAGAGCAAATGATGAATGTATAGGTAGCATTGATACATATCACACATTCATTTTTATTGTAAAAATAATACATGGATTAATACCAATGGAAGAACGAAACTCAAACAATTGGAGACATATATATCTTTTATTTTATATATATATATTATATATATATATCAATATATATATCGATATATATATTGAAAGCCCTGCTTCACCTCTTAACCCACAAATCTCACATTTCTCTTTCCTGCATAAGTAGCTTTGGTTAAAGTTTAGTATATATAATTCTGGATATGTACAGATGATAGACAATGGATGATGATGATAGATAGATAGATAGATAGATAGATAATAGATAAACAGAGAGTAACTCCTAGTCACCACTAGTTTTGATCTTTGAATTATCTTTATTGAATTCTATGTCACACATCAAGAGAAAAACACTCCTTTTCCACAACTTGAATTTTCCTGCTTCCTTTAAATGTTATTCTCATTATCTCTGCTTCATAATATATGTATGTGAGAGATTAAAGAGAGAGCAATAAAGTTTGTACATATAATGCAGGTTATCTGAAAATTTTAAATATTCTAGCTGTAATATGGACATATATGCACAATATGGATATACAAATGTATACATGCCTATACATATATATATATATATATTTCTTTTTTGTAACTCTATTACTTAGCAAGACATGCATCATATTTTTCTTTATCTAGTGATTTCCTGTAATGTGAAGTGTCATTAGCTCACATCATTTACTCAAAATACAATTTTCTTTCCATATTTTTACTTCAAATCTCTCAAAATTTCCTTATATTTTGTTGCAATAAGATAAAATATTAATTCCAGTTCTAAAATACTAAATTTACATTAAGATTTTTCCAGCAATAATTTAGTTAGCAATAAATTTTGTATGTTTCTTTACTCAACAGTGTTTCCTATGTATCTTTCCTGTATTTGGAATTATTTTTCTTTTTCCTTAAGAATATTTATGTATAGTAACAAAAAAGAGAGAACACTCTGTATAATGCTATCAGGGTTCTTTACTGGAAAGCTATTATGTCTGAAAATGCTATACTTTATTCCTCTAACTTGAATCATAGGTGGGTAAAAATCTCAAACAATTTTCAGAAATGAAGACATCACTCTACTTTTTCTAATATGTATATTCAGAAGACATTATCCTTCCATTCTTTATTTAATTACCTGTTAGTCTCCCATGGCTAGTCTTCTCCCACTCTCCACTGGTTTTGATATTTGAGTTCTTTCTCTACCTCTGTTGTGAATTTCATGTTCAATGTTCTCCACTTTCTCCACCTTCCCTAAGTTTTATCTTTTTATATTCATTCTCTGCCTCATAAGTTCCAGAAATTTGTTTTTTGTTTTTGCTTTGGTTTTTGTTTTGTTTTGTTTTTATTCTTGTGATCAGCTGGTTTCATCTCTGTTGTGTTCAGTGGCTATTTTGCATTTTTTCCCTCTGTTTCATGTATAGGTTCCATTAGATTTTGGATTGAGTAAACTTTATTTAATTAGATATCTTGGATTTAAATTCTCCATTATGATTTAAAGTATGCAGATTCCTTTATTTCCTTCAAGTACACTAAGGACAAAATACACATTAGTCAACAGAGGTCCACAGAGTATGTATGACTCTTCTCTTCCTAATTCATCTAATAGGCTGTCTGTACTTTTTAATGACCAAGTAGTTTTCAGAATATTATGGCTCACTGCACTGTTTTTCTAAATTTAAGACTTCAGTTATGCTCCAAACTTAATAATAATAAGATTATAGAATTTATATAATTGAGAAAAGGCAGAATCCCTTAACTAATGTCCAACCTTGCAACTTAATGTCAGACTAAATGTAAGAGAAGGGTACTCCTCTTCCAAAACTCATTTTTTAAAATTGGTGATTTTCTATCCACATTGTGCATTGTCTAAGTACCACCAAGGCCTAGCTTATTCATATGCCCTCAATAAGATCTCAATTAAATTAGTTACAAATAACCTAAGTGACTGTATAACACAATATTACAAATATGAAAGAAAGAAAAACTACTTTTCTCCCCTCACATTCAAATGGCAGGCCTGCACAGGGATTTCAGGTCATATTCTCATTGATACATTATACTTTTGGAGATAGCAATGGCAAAAATGTAGATATGCAAATACACTGCAAAGAGTTTACATGTTTTTCACACAGCAGATATGAAATTGTTGAATGGCAGAGTCATAGCCTATTATAGCCAGCAGGGATGTTTGAGAATGTGTTAACTGACACATGAAGTAACACAAAATCAATGACTTCTGTGTGGCTAGGAGGTTTTTTTTTAAGCTATATGTAGCTTCAATTTATTCTTTTCCTACAAAAATTTGAAACTGACTATGAACTCATTAAACAGAGAAGAGAACCAGCCTAAAGGATTTAGCACACAGTTGAGAATATTGAGGCAAAAAGCAACTGGAGTGGGCATTTAGAGTGTACATGAAGAACAATTGACTGCCTTATGTTCTAGAATTGATTGCCCAGATTTGCTTATTATTTATTAAAAACAGCAGCAGCTAGAGCTAGAGAAATGCAGAGATGAAAATATCTCTCAATGTGATGAATGACATTTGTGGAGTAATGAGTGTTACAGAAGGGACTTCTGAAAAGACTTTTTAAAAGTTAAAAGATATTTAACATCTGTTGATAGTGCTTATCTCTGTATAGTAGGATATATAAATGTATTTCTTCTTATTACTTTATTTTTGCTTTTGTGAATTTTCCAGTTTTACAAAAATAAGTATGAATTATTTTGCAAATAAAGGTTAATTTTATTTTGTAAATTTGTTTGCTTGTTTCTTTAGATTTTTTTTTATTGGAGTTCAATTTGCCAACATTTAGCATAACACCCAGTGCTCATCCCGCCAAGTGCCCCCTCAGTGCCCATCACACAGTCACCCCAACCCCCCGCCCACCTCCCCTTCAACCACCTCTTGTTCATTTCCCAGAGTTAGGTGTCTCTCATGTTTTGTCACCCTCACTGATATTTTCACTCATTTTCTCTCCTTTCCCTTTACTCCCTTTCACTAATTTTTATATTCCCCAAATGAATGATACCATATAATGTTTGTCCTTTTCCGATTCTCTTATTTCACTCAGCATAATACCCTCCAGGTCCATCCACGTCGAAGCAAATGGTGGGTATTTTTTGTTTCTAATGGCTGAGGAATATTCCATTGTATACATAGACCACAGCTTCTTTATCCATTCATCTTTCGATGGACACCGAGGCTCCTTCCATAGTTTGGCTCTAGTGGACATTGCTGCTATAAACATTGGCGTACAGGTGTCCCAGCATTTCACGGCATCTGTATCAAAAGGAAAATCAGAAGATAATTGAGGATTGAAGGAATGAAGGACCAGAAAAGAAGCAGTTTGTGAACTTAACACTTGTTTGTCTAGGTCCTTGGTGATGAAAATTTGGGCATTAACATCAGAATTAACTAAATATCATTGTTAGTTTTCTGGGTGAATATTTGTAAAGTTGACTAGTTTGTATATAATATATTATTTTTAAGAAGAATGTGTTCTTTGATATGACTTTCTTTCAACTAAAATATTCTGTAGATTAAAAAAAATCAGTCGAAGTCACCTTTGTGTATAATTATACATAAACAGCAGTGGTGAGAGTGGACATCCCTGTCTTGTTCCTGATCTTAGGGGAAAGGCTCCCAGTGCTTCCCCATTGAGAATGATATTTGCTGTGGGCTTTTCATAGATGGCTTTTAAGATGTCGAGGAATGTTCCCTCTATCCCTACACTCTGAAGAGTTTTGATCAGGAATGGATGCTGTATTTTGTCAAATGCTTTCTCTGCATCCAATGAGAGTATCATATGGTTCTTGGTTTTTCTCTTGCTGATATGATGAATCACATTGATTGTTTTACGGGTGTTGAACCAGCCTTGTGTCCCAGGGATAAATCCTACTTGGTCATGGTGAATAATTTTCTTAATGTATTGTTGGATCCTATTGGCCAGTATCTTGTTGAGAATTTTTGCATCCATGTTCATCAGGGATATTGGTCTGTAATTCTCCTTTTTGGTGGGGTCTTTGTCTGGTTTTGGAATTAAGGTGATGCTGGCCTCATAGAACGAATTTGGAAGTACTCCATCTCTTTCTATCTTTCCAAACAGCTTTAGGAGAATAGGTATGGTTTCTTCTTTAAACGTTTGATAGAATTCCCCTGGGAGGCCATCTGGCCCTGGACTCTTGTGTCTTGGGAGGTTTTTGATGACTGCTTCAATTTCCTCCCTGGTTATTGGCCTGTTCAGGTTTTCTATTTCTTCCTGTTCCAGTTTTGGTAGTTTGTGGCTTTCCAGGAATGCGTCCATTTCTTCTAGATTGCCTAATTTATTGGCGTATAGCTGTTCATAATATGCTGTTCAACATAGTACTGGAAGTCCTAGCCTCAGCAATCAGACAACAAAAAGACATTAAATGCATTCACATTGGCAAAGAAGAAGTCAAACTCTCCCTCTTCGCCGATGACATGATACTCTACATAGAAAACCCAAAAGTCTCCACCCCAAGATTGCTAGAACTCATACAGCAATTCGGTAGCGTGGCAGGATACAAAATCAATGCCCAGAAGTCAGTGGCATTTCTATACACTAACAATGAGACTGAAGAAAGAGAAATTAAGCAGTCAATCCCATTTACAATTGCACCCAAAAGCATAAGATACCTAGGAATAAACCTAACCAAAGATGTAAAGGATCTATACCCTCAAAACTATAGAACACTTCTGAAAGAAATTGAGGAAGACACAAAGAGATGGAAAAATATTCCATGCTCATGGATTGGCAGAATTAATATTGTGAAAATGTCAATGTTACCCAGGGCAATATACACGTTTAATGCAATCCCTATCAAAATACCATGGACTTTCTTTAGAGAGTTAGAACAAATTATTTTAAGATTTGTGTGGAATCAGAAAAGACCCCGAATAGCCAGGAGAATTTTAAAAAAGAAAACCATATCTGGGGGCATCACAATGCCAGATTTCAGGTTGTACTACAAAGCTGTGGTCATCAAGACAGTGTGGTACTGGCACAAAAACAGACACATAGATCAATGGAACAGAATAGAGAATCCAGAAGTGGACCCTGAACTTTATGGGCAACTAATATTCGATAAAGGAGGAAAGACTATCCATTGGAAGACAGTCTCTTCAATAAATGGTGCTGGGAAAATTGGACATCCACATGCAGAAGAATGAAACTATAGACCACTCACTTTCACCAGACACAAAGATAAACTCAAAATGGATGAAAGATCTAAATGTGAGACAAGATTTCATCAAAATCCTAGAGAAGAACACAGGCAACACCCTTTTTGAACTCGGCCATAGTAACTTCTTGCAAGATACATCCACGAAGGCAAAAGAAACAAAAGCAAAAATGAACTATTGGGACTTCATCAAGATAAGAAGCTTTTGCACAGCAAAGGATACAGTCAACAAAACTCAAAGACAACCTACAGAATGGGAGAAGATATTTGCAAATGACATATCAGATAAAGGGCTAGTTTCCAAGATCTATAAAGAACTTATCAAACTCAACACCAAAGAAACAAACAATCCAATCATGAAATGGGCAAAAGACATGAACAGAAATCTCACAGAGGAAGACATAGACATGGCCAACATGCACATGAGAAAATGCTCTGCATCACTTGCCATCAGGGAAATACAAATCAAAACCACAATGAGATACCACCTCACGCCAGTGAGAATGGGGAAAATTAACAAGGCAGGAAACAACAAATGTTGGAGAGGATGCGGAGAAAAGGGAACCCTCATACACTGTTGGTCGGAATGTGAACTGGTGCAGCCACTCTGGAAAACCGTGTGGAGGTTCCTCAAACAGTTAAAAATATACCTGCCCTATGACCCAGCAATTGCACTGTTGAGGATTTACCCCAAAGATACAAATGCAATGAAACGCCGGGACACCTGCACCCCGATGTTTATAGCAGCAATGGCCACGATAGCCAAACTGTGGAAGGAGCTTCGGTGTCCAACGAAAGATGAATGGATAAAGAAGATGTGGTTTATGTATACAATGGAATATTACTCAGCTATTAGAAATGACAAATACCCACCATTTGCTTCAACGTGGATGGAACTGGAGGGTATTATGCTGAGTGAAGTAAGTCAGTCGGAGAAGGACAAACATTATATGTTCTCATTCATTTGGGGAATATAAAATAGTGAAAGGGAATAGAAGGGAAGGGAGAAGAAATGTGTGGGAAATATCAGAAAGGGAGACAGAACGTAAAGACTGCTAACTCTGGGAAACGAACTAGGGGTGGTAGAAGGGGAGGAGGGCGGGGGGTGGGAGTGAATGGGTGACGGGCACTGGGGGTTATTCTCTATGTTAGTAAATTGAACACCAATAAAAAATAAATTAAAAAATAAAAAAAAATAATTATACATAAATATCTGAAGAAGAATAATTCCAAATGACAATTGCAGTTTTAAGAATGGTTTTCCCAAAAAAAAAAAAAAAAAAAAAAAAAAGAATGGTTTTCCCAGAGGCTATTGCTATTATTTATTTATGCTTGTATTATACTATGTCTATTAAATACACAATAGCTATTTTTGTTATTATAAAAGAATGTACATACCTTAGTTAAAAAAAAAACAAAACACCTTATTGTTAACAAATGCTAACCATTATCTGAGCTTCCAGTGAGCCATAGCTTCTTCGCCTTGCTCAACCTTCGTAGAATTGCCAAGAGTTAGAGCCTTCCACTGGATTAGGCTTTGGCTTAAGGGATTGTTGTAGCTGGTTTGACTTTTATCCAGACCACTAAAAATTTCTCCACACCAGCAATGAATCTGTTTCACTTTATTATTAGTGATGTGTTCACTGAAATAGTACTTTTAATTTCTTTTAGAAACTTATTAGCTTTCACAACTTGGCTAACTCTTTAGTAGGAGGAGCCTAACTTTCTCCCTATGTTGGTTTTCCACATGCCTTCCTCACTCAATCTAGCTTTTTATTCAAAGTCAGAGACATGTGACTCTTCCTTTCACTTGAACGTTTAGAAGTAATTATAAGGTTCTTAATTAACCTAATTTCACTATTGTTGTGTCTCAAGGAATAGAGAGGTGTGAGGAAAGGGAAGGAGACCGGGGAAATCACCATTTGGTGGAGCAGTCAAAACACACATCTATTGACTAAGTTACTGTCTTATTATGGGCACAGTTTGTGGCGTCCCCAAACAATTATAATAGTAATGTCAAAGATCACTGATCACAGATCACCATAACAAACATAGTAACAATGAAAAAGTTTGAAATAATGTGAGAATTACCAAAATGTGACTTAGAGAGGCAAAGAGCAAATTTTGGAAAACAGTGCTGATAGACTTGTTTGGTACAAGATTGCTGCAAATCTTGCAAAAACATTGTAAAAAACCCCACAATATATGTGAAGCAGTTATATGAAGTGCAATAAAACAAGGTTAAAACAAGGTATATCTGTATATTTCCATACATTATGTAGAGTGACCATTATAGAAATTAGTGCTATTTGTGGATGGGGTAGAAAGACTTGGGCTCGGGGCTGTTTCTTTTATAATTCTATGGGTTTGCAATGAGTCTTAATTTAAAATTCATGAATACGAAGTTTCTTACATATATCAAATATAGTTGGTGGATATTATACAGAATATTAATAAAAGTAGAAAATGGGTTTAATAGTAAAACAAACTAGGAATACATTCCAGGGTATTATTAGACTTTGTAGTTTTCTATTTTATTTTTAGCTTTTTATATTGAAAGTTTGAAGCTAAATTATGTTAATTCTCAGAGGATATAAATATACTAAAAAAGTCTTTGGAACAATTTCCAAACAGCATTAACTCTTTCAAGCTATTTAGTCAATGCTTATCGCGGTGAATGTAAAAAGGAAGTCTGTGGCAACTTTGGCTGCGTAACTAACTGATCTCCATTATCATCTTTTTGCTCCTTGTCAGTGGAGTTTTGGTTGTGCTTGGTATCCATGCTCTTTAGCATGTATGGCTAAGACTTGAGATTTAACAGGGACTGGACTCAAACCCATCCTTCAAGTTTCATTTTCCTTAGTAGTGATAAATACAAAGAGAGCCACGCAGAATATTTTAGCTACTGATGTAAAGAAAAATTCTTCTGGGGGTCTTATGGGAAGCATTCTTTTGGCTTGAAATATACAGGAAATGTTCATCTCTTCTGGGAGCTGTTCTATCTGGGTGAGATATTCAAAATTATTTTCAGATATGTTGTGATCATAAGAGATGTGATGGGTTGAATTGTGTCCTCCAAAAACTGTATTAGAGAGGTAACTCCCAGTAAATACGACCTCATTTGGATATCAGGTTTTTGCAGATATAATCAAGTTAAGATTAGATTGTGTTGAACTGGGTGAACCCTAATCCAATATGACTAGTATCCTTGTAAGAGGAAAAGAGGCAGTGACACAGGGAGAATGCTGTATGATGACAGAGGCAGAGATTGGAGCGATGCAGCCATGAGCCAAGGATGGACAGCTACTACCAGAAGCTAGGAAGAGACAAAGAAGGTTTCCACCCAGAGTCTCAGAGGGAGCATAGCCCTGCTGACACCATGATGTTGGACTTCTAGGCTCTGGAACTGTGAGAGAAAACTCTTCTGCTCTTTTGAGCTTCCTAGCTTGTGACAATTTGTTACAGCATTTCTATGGAACCGAAATAAGGGGTACTCACCTTAAGGACAAAGTTGACAGCCATAATGATAGAATGGAAAAAGTAGATGGAACTTGGATTCAGTTAAAATAATATACATCCGTTCTACTCATCAACCTTAGAGCTATTCTAAATTCTTATTATGAGGGGTAATATAGCTTTTAATATTTATTTGGCTTTCCATAATCTATAGCAAATGTATTTTTTCATAGCATGATGCTCTGATATTAAACTTTTTATCTGCTTTCTTTCCATTTCAATAAAATAACTGCAAATATTATATTAAACTTTTCATCTGTTGTCTTCTCATCTCAATAAAATAACCATAGTTATGATAATATACAAAATCAATGAGCATAGATGACTTTTTATAAAATAGGTGGATTGTTAGAAATGCTAGATTGTTAGAAATCTAGCACCAAATGCTAGATTGTTAGAAATATGTAAATGCATAGATGACTTTTTATAAAATAGGTGGAAATGGACCAAATGCTAGATCATTAGAAATATATAAATGCATATAGTCCTCATTTTATCTGGTTCTGCCATACATACACTTCAGTTTCTACAATGTAGTTAAAGAAAACCAGTTCCCCAACTACATGGTTCAAATTTTAGTTACTATGCTATATTAACCAAGAATAATTGCATCCAGTATAACGTTGCTACAAGCACTTATGTTTGCAAGTCACTATGTAATTAACAGATCTGCATCATAACCAGAGACCAGTTACACCTTTCTTTCAAAGTCAGTTGGTGATTGGCCACCATACAGCTGTTAGTTCATACACAGATAGGTACATAGTTATGTCATCTTTTTGTGTCCCTATAATTAATCCACATGTCAATTTATAGATGTGAAAAATCAAAAGATGGAACTGACTACTAAAAGAACATCAAAGAAATAAGCTGATAATATGGAAAGTGAAATCCAAATTGAACATAAAACAGAGTTGTGGAAGAAATCGTTAAGTTGCAACAGTGTGATGCTGGGACAGGTGGAGAGATTCTCCATGTGCGGCCTCAGGACTTTATGAAGGCAACCTTATTGATGTAAATGAAGAAAGTGGTTGTGACGAAAAGTATGAATATGTCACAGAGGAAGTGACATTGGCAAAAAATCTCTTGGAAATATTTTACAACACTGAAAGCACAAAGGATAAAATGCCAGAAACTAATATAAATCTTAGGAGTATGACCATTTGCCAAGGCATAGAAAAGAATCTCCCACTATAAGTTATACTTGAGAAGGAAAAGACAAAAGCACTGTTCAAAATACTTTTGATAACTTTTTACAAAGAAAAAACTTTAATTCTCAATGTTTCTAATGTTTTAAATTACACTGTACTCTATTATTTTCATTATTTTTTAATTTCATTATACATTTATAAGCAACAGTAAAAGAGTTTTTAGTATTTTGACAATTTTTTAAAATATCACAGAACAATTTTCATTTTTCTCTGAACTTTATGAAGACCACTTTGCACAGTTTCAGCTTGCATGGATATTTTTACAGTCCTGTATTACATGTAAAACGAGGACTGTTTGTACTTTCATAAGGAAAAAAATCCCATTACTTTCATTATTTTCTATTGCAGTCTAGAATAATTTAGAATATGTCTGTAATAAGAAATCTCAACAAAGCTGGGAATATTTTTTCTTGTACACAATAATTCTACCGTAAGGAAGTGAAGAAATGGCATTAGCAGCTGGCAAAAAAAGCCTTGATATTACCAACTGAACATTAACAGCCTTCAGAGAATATAAAGAATGATCAAGTAGGCCACTCTATGATCATGGTGAAACAAACCAGAGACAAAGACTTTCTTCAACCACAAAAGTAACTTTCTTAATCTTCCAACATGATCTACAATTGCTTCTTTACCAATGACAAGCCTGTCCTCAGCTTTGATTCTCCTCCGTCCAAAAATAACATGATTCTCAACTGCCAAATTGTTCCTTTCTGGCAGCATTCAGTCCAGAAACGGACCTCACTTCCTTAAACTCTTCCTTGTAATCACGTACCACAAGCTCAAATTCTATCATAATCACCCCAAACTACTTCTTACCAAGATGCTCTACTCTTCCTCTGATATGTATTGACATTCAATAAACAGCAAACGCAATGAAACTTACAGGGTTTTTACCATGACTGTGTCCCTGGTGCCTTTGTGCTGGTAGGCATCAACAGACCCAAATGCACTGAGGAAAAAGAGAAGCCTTTGCAAATATAAAAAACTGACATAAGACTGGCTCATTTTAGAGCAGTTTTATACTATAGTGATCGATTTGAAAAAATACCATATTATTTTAACAGTGGATCATTCCTGCTCTGTGTGAAGAATGAACGTAAATAGGGATTTGTGATGTAATAAGGCAAATGGAGTACACGGTAGAAAATTCTTATTTTGTCAATAGAAGTAATACTGAGATACTTAATATTTTAGTCAAGTGAGTATTTTTTCAGACATTTTATAATTTGACTTTAGAAAAAAACAGGATAGAAATACTCTATATAGTACTCTTTTCTTTTTCAAGATTATATTTATTTATTTATGAGAGACACAGAGAGAGAGGCAGAGACACAGGCAGAGGGAGAAGCAGGCTCCTCGCAGGGAGCCCGAAGTGGGACTTGATCCCAGGACTCTAGGATCACTCCCTGAGCTGAAGGCAGATGCTCAACCACTGAGCCACCCAGGTGTCCCTGATATTATTCTTATAAATGGGAAAATGTATTTCTCACCAAATGCAAAAAATGACAGTGATAGATTATTTCCTGTTTCACTTTATGCTTAATGTGATACATTCCTAAATATTACTTCAATTGAATTTCTCACATTTGTCATTCGTAGTTTAGGTTCCACTACTTATATCAGTAATATGTTTACAATTAATGCTTTGAGTTTTAAAAATTCAGTTTTAGAGGTCACGATTTTGCCAAGAGTACATATAACTGGTTCCAGTGGCCTACACTTAAATGTTTATTTTCCAAAAAAAAAAGAAAAATATTAGTACTTATATTTTAGAATGAATTTAATGATAATATTCCTTAGGCAGAAAGAATATTGTTTCAGGAAGAAGACAGTCTTATGAAAGAGCACCACAACTTTTAATTAATTTAGAGGAAAAATTCATAAACACTTAAATAAGGAAAATTCTAAAATAATAAAGTTTATAAGATTAAAAAGATATACACATTTTTAGTATCAAAACCAGGGAAAGCCCCTCCAAACATGACTTGTACAAAGTTAAAGGCAAAAAAGTCGAAGGATAATCTTACTCTCCTGAATGTGTTTTTCTTATTGTATAGAAACATAATTTTACATTATCTATTTACTAACAGATATTCAGCTAAACGTATTAGGCAGCCTTGAGCATTCTTTGTGCTACATTTATCTATGATTATCCTTTAATATATGACTTGCTCTGGTGCCATTTACATTTTCTTTATCTGTTTGCTCATTTGTACTGTTTTGCATTTATTCAGGAAATGCAAGTGGCTGATGAAACCATAAAACATTGTTCACCGATTGTGACTAATGAATAAAAAAGTTCAGTGCAAATGTGAGAAGGTTTATTGTTTTCTACAAGATTCATAAACATAAATTCTTGAAAAGGAAATTGAAAAATGTAGCTGCTAAGTGAAGCATATTTCTGGAGCTTTCTATTGAAATGCCTTTCTGAAATATCTCTATATCAATCAAGATACCAACCCTGTTGAAATCCATTAGATATCATACTTCATGCAAAACATTATTACTTTTTTTGTCAGTGTTAATAATCTTTGTTCTTTAAAAAGAATTTGGAAATGGATTTTTATGATAAAAGCATTGGTCCACTTGAGAACACTACTTGATACAAGGTATTTATTAAAGTATTTTTAACAATTCGAAAATTCATAGGAGAGTGAGTGAGAACCCAAAGAAATCAGAAAGTGAGGAAATCAGTAAGTGTACATGGGAACATTATGATCGCACTTCCACAAACTTAGTTATTTAGTGCATCAACATTCAAGAACATCCATTGTCAAAAAAAAAAAAAAAAAAAAGAAAAGAACATTGGTTGTCAGCCCTTTGAAGCTATCTCTCTTTGAACAAATATCCTTCCTCATAAAAGGGAAAATAACACATATTTCATATAGAGGTTTAGATGATTAAGATAATGCATGTGAAGTAGTTCTTCTCTAGCAATTACTCGCCAATATTTTGATATATCTGTATAAAAGATCTAAAGACTGACTTAATATGATGGAGGTAAAATTGGTTCTGGTGTTTTCAACTAAAAATTTAATTAATTGTCTGATAATTAGATAGATAAAAAGTATGATAATCAAATTCAATAATGAAGCTACTCAAATGGATTGATAATGAAGAGATGTCTTTTTGCTACTTCGCAGCCTATCAGAGTTTATGTATAATTGTAGCAGGAAAGATCACATAGGAAACTAGCCCAGGACTAGGGATTCTGATTCGGCCTCATTCTGTCCCACATCTGTGCAAGGTGGTGCTCACTTTGAATATGTGTCCAGAATGTCATATTGTCCTTCTATCCACATAAAGGATTTTTGACATTGAAATCCTCCCCTTTGCTCTTATTTCAGATAAAGAGTAGATTTAAAGCTATTGGCTCACAACCTTTTTCCCAGCTCCTAATAGTATTTACTTCAAAGGGAGAAATTTTTCATCAAAACTCCTTAGTGTCTCTGGATTTCTATTTTAGATTCATCTGTGGATTTTTGCTCAAATTGTGTGACAATAAATACTAGTCTGTCCCATATGAGAGGCAGAATTGAAAAGCATCTTACAGTCTCTGATGATTAAATTAAAGCCTTTGATTAGGAACAAATGTTCTAGTTGGTTTAAAAACCCCAATAAACTTGAGTTTATCCATTTGAAATTAACATTTGTCTCTAATCCTGTTGATCTTCTGACCTTGTTTGTGCTAAATATGGGTCTATCTTCAAGTTAATGCATAATTTTATACTCTGTGGACTTAAATTAAATGCCAAATAACTTCAAAAGCTAAAATTAATTGCAAAAATGAAAAGAAGACACACATCAAAGATTCATTTTTAAAGTTGATATCTACATAGCATTTTATACCCGTTTAAAACTGTTAGCTTATCCCTTACTTAGCCTCCCTTAACAATTAAATGCTTCACATACTACAAGAGTGCACTTGTGAGTAAAAATGGTATGCACTATTCTTACCCTCAATACTTTAAAATAAAAATATGTTATAAAATTTATGATACTCGATTTTCACTCCTAAAGTTTACAATGAATATTTATGAAATACCAAATAAGTATCTAAATATTTTTAATTTTGATACTTGATTCTTTTTAGTGTTCAAAAAAAAAAAAATAACCAAAGAAATGTAACCAAAGAAATGTAATGTTGTATTGGTTGAGTTATATATAGATTTTTTTTAATTTAAATATTCTTAGATATTTAAATATTTCTTTTTCATAATTATGTTGTAGGAACAGATATTTTCAAGTAGAATTAATTTTTTCATTAACACTTAGGGACAGTTACAATCTATATTTGTAGATGGAGGCTATTCCTTTCATTACTCACCTTTGTCACAAGGTATGATCCTTTTAAACAAGAACATTTATCTTTACAAAAGTATTCAAGAACTTTAGTATAAATGATCTAGACTTTTTGCCTAAATCATGTCAAATATTTATATGATAGGAAAGTAGATGGTCATACATTTCAATTTTTATGTAAATGTTCAGTATAGTAAAAAGGAATTTTAGGTATTTGTGGGTGACCTTATTCCTTTTTTGTAATTTATAGCACAGTAAAATAAAATTTCTGACAAAAATCCAGAGGAAATTTCAAAATGTCTAATTATTGCATTCAAAGATATGAATTTTTTTATAGACGGGAAGAAATTAAAATTTCAATTCTGCACTATAACTTTGTTGCAGCATTTTGGGATACGTGGAGTTAGGACAGATGTGGAAATCACTTTTTAGATCTGTGTTATTAACATGTATCTATTCTTTATAGCTACAATTATGCGAATTTTCATTTTTTCTGAACTTTTTTGTTTAAGTCCTTTTCACACTTACTATTCTTTCTTTTCTTTCTTACTATCCTTTCTTTCTTTCTTACTATCCTTCCTTCCTTTCCTTCTCTTTCTTTCTTTCTTTCTTTCTTTCTTTCTTTCTTTCTTTCTTTCTTTCTTTTTCTTTCTTTTCTTTCTTTCTTTCTTTCTTTCTTTCTTTCTTTCTTTCTCTCTTTCTTTCTTTCTTTCTTTCTTCTTTCTTCTTCCTTCTTTTCTTTCTTTTCTTTTCTTTCTTTTCTTTTCTTTCTTTTCTTTTCTTTTCTCTTTTCTTTTCTTTTTTTTTTTCTTTTCTTTTTTTTCCCTAGTAGCCTAGTGAAGTAAGTAGGTCTGGTACCAAAAATTGGCATGTGTTCATTAAATACTAATTTTTATGTTCATTGTTCTAAAGAAGAATTCAGAAGAATTCAAATATTTCACTCATATAGTGGCTTGTGGTGACATTTTTTTAAACTGCTTATAGCAACTGGAATATTTGAAATAATCTTCTTTTGGTTGAATTGTTTTCCACAAAAATCAAATGCTGAATTCTTAATCCCTAATATTTCCAAATGCAACCGTATCTGGAAATAGGAACATTGCCAGTATCATTAGTTAAGGTCACCACATAGATGTCTAATACTGACATAGAGTAGACCCCTATGTAATATGTCTGGTGTCTTATAAACAACACAGGTACGTGAGGAGAGTGATATATGGATATGGAGAATTAGAATGAAGTATCTACAAGCCAATGCCAAAGATTGTCAGCAAATGGACCAGAAGCTAGGAGGAGGCAAGGAAGGGTTTTCCTACAGGCCTCAGGGAGAATGTAGTATTTCTGACACTCTGATTTAAAACTTTTAGCCTCCAGAATTGTGAGACTATACATTTCTATTACTTTAAGCCACCCAGATAGTGGTTCTCCATTACAGTGGCACTAGGAAGCTTCAATGACTCTAAAGTAAATTAGGTAAACTTTCTATTTAATACTCTGCATTTTTATGATATGGGTCTTATCACAATTTACTTTGAGGGGATCCCTGGGTGGCGCAGCGGTTTGGCGCCTGCCTTTGGCCCCGGGCGCGATCCTGGAGACCGGGGATCGAGTCCCACGTCGGGCTCCCGGTGCATAGAGCCTGCTTCTCCCTCTGCCTGTGTCTCTGCCTCTCTCTCTCTCTGTAAGACTATCATAAATAAATAAATAAATAAATAAATAAATAAATAAATAAATAAATAAAATTAAAAAAAAAACAATTTACTTTGATATTTCTTTATCTCTCAAATGAGTCTAATCTTCATCAGAATAGAAACTGCTTTCATTCTTCATAACTTGTAAATAGTTGATCCAAAATATATATTTAGTGAGTGCTTGAAAAGTTGCAGAATATCTCAGATATCGTCATTGGATAGTATGCAATCTGTTACATGATATCACTTCTCAAAACTATTAAGTAATTTCTAAGCAATCATTCAGAAAGAAAAAGAGGGAGCAATGAAAATAAGGGAAGCTGAAAGATTCACATTGAAGAACTATCAGCAGTTCTTTACCTGTAACCAACATTGCTACCTGTTGGTGACTGAAGCGAGAGGGCCAAGTTGGAAAGATCAAGGCCAATTGAATAAATTGATTACCCTCATTATGGTTGTATGCTCATCTATGGAACAGCATTATGGGGTATGGTTGTCTAAAAGGTATGTGCACAGTGTGTAAATAAATGAAAATGAATCTATAGACAATATGTACAGAGCTTTAAAAGTTTATTGTAGCATAATGCACTAGCTTATGGGTTTTTCTTTCTGATTTATATAAAAGGGGAGAAAAACAGAAAATTACTCAAATATAAAAGTTAGAATTCTAGGCCAAATTGTAAATAATATGGACTACCTCAAACGAACTTTCTTAACACAAAAAGCATTGCTAAAAAGACTGGACCTAGGGTTTGTTTGTTTATGGTCATTTTTTAACCATAGTTCATTTTTTTGCCTTGTTTTTACATTGTCTCCAATGTAGGAAGTTAGTCACAACTTGTTTAATAAGAAAATACATAAAATCAGCTACTAGGATATAAGACAATCATTAAAAGAATGAAATATCAATAAAATCCAGCAAAGTGGTATTAACCAAAAAATAAAACTGGGTTCCCCTTCTGGTTAGAATGTGGAAGGATAATGAAAGATTGTCACTCCTGCTAAAGCAATTGATAATTACAGGATAAACAACAACAACAACAACAAAAAACCAATTTATTCAAAGCTGTTGCAAAGTGTTTCATATAATGATACATGAAAGATCTAACTTTCAGAGTCACATAAGCACTTTTTAGTGACAGAGGTCACTTTCATCCCTAGGGCCAATCACTGAGGTAGCACACATACTAGGCAGAGGGGGAAGCCTGTCAGAGAACAGTGTTTGCTCAGATGAGAAAAGTTCAATCAAATGTTTGCCAAAGCCAGGTTGGTGTTTCAGATTTAAATTTGGAGGAGACTTAAATGCAAAAATAACCTCTTTGTGAAGTAATTCCCTTTAGAGGAGTTGTTTTTGTATTTGTTTTTCAGTAATCAGAGAGGGTGGGTCAGACTAGAAGTTCATACATAGCAAGGACACTGCAAAAAGATCTCACTTAACCTCACTGTTTGCCTCCAACAAGAGCCCAGAAAGTTGTCACTCCTTTCTTTACCATAAGAATGGAGGCAATAAATAAATAAATAAATAAATAAATAAATAAATAAATAAATAAATAAATAAAAAACATAAAAATAAAAGAATGGAGGCAGAAAAAAAAAAAAAAAACACTACAATACAATGACTCTTTTTAGATCCTTCAGACCGTTGAAGTCACAGGGCAAACTATCACAAGGCAATCTGGAGAACCATCATCAAGATCACCTTCTTCTAAACTAGTAGGAACACAAGTATTCTGACTGGATGAATTGCTGGAGGCTGAGTTTATAATAACTGGCATGGAAAATTTCTAATAGTCCTGTGTTAGGAGGAACTCCATGTTTTTGTAAGTTTTACCTTCAGAGACCCTACCAGCTGCTCACAATAAAAATCAGAAAAAAATTGCCATAGGGGGTAGGGTGAGTTGTGGTAACTGATTTGACCTACACTTAGATAATCAGATTATTCTGCATGACAAAGGCCTACCTTCCTAGGAAAACTACTAGATTTTAGCTACCTGAGTGAAGAACCATTTGGAAACTCCAGTATCCTCTCGCCTTCTAGTCTCCCCTGAGGTTGGAAATAATAATGCTAAGAACCACCTCTGATTATCAGAGCCCAGAGACTCAAACCTACGAAAATACTAATATTTCATCATAAGTTTATAGAATGCTCACTTCTACCAAAACTTACATCACATCTATTAAATTTAGGATTTGTTGGAGTAATAGTAAGAGACAGTAGGAAAAAAAAAAGAAAGAAAGAAAAATAAGCAACAACAAGTAAAGGAGAAGCAAAAGGCTCTGGCTGCTGTGGAGACAGCAGACATTAAACATAACCCAGCTTCTAGCCACATCACCACATTTACCCCACACTAAAACCCTGTTTTCCTCATTCCTTTACCTAATTCTCATGTCTATGTTTTTTGCCTTCTTACTGTCTCTGAAATACAACTGGAGTTAATTATATATAAAATGTGAGATATATGAAAAAATAACAGAAAATCTAGGGGGTAATATTCAGCTCAATCAACAGAAGGGAGGAAAGAAAGAACAAAATAACAGAAATAAAAGGAAAAAAGAAAACAAATAGCAATAGAGTAGATATGAATCCAACTTTTCCAATAATTATATTGAATAAAAAAGATTAGGCATATCGATTGAAAGGCTGAAGATGGTGCACCTGAGTGGCTCAGTTGGTTAAGTAAATGTTAATCTCTTGATTTTACTTAGCTCAGGTCTTGATCTCAGGGTCATGAGTTCAAGCCCCATGTTAGTGGGTATAAGTTATATGCTGTGTATAAGATTCATACTTGAAAGTAAAAGAAAAGAAAAAAAAAATCTGTGATTAGTAAGCACAAGAAAGCTGATGAGGCTCTATTAACATAAAAACAAAATAGACTTCAATGTAAAGAGTATCCCAGAGACATAGAAAACCCTTTTTATAATACAAAGTGAAACTTCTCAGAAAGACAGGACAATCAGAAGTACAAAATCCTAGAGGAGAACACAGGCAACACCCTTTTTGAACTCGGCCATAGTAACTTCTTGCAAGATACATCCAGGAAGGCAAAAGAAACAAAAGCAAAAATGAACTATTGGGACTTCATCAAGATAAGAAGCTTTTGCACAGCAAAGGATACAGTCAACAAAACTCAAAGACAACCTACAGAATGGGAGAAGATATTTGCAAATGACATATCAGATAAAGGGCTAGTTTCCAAGATCTATAAAGAACTTATGAAACTCAACAGCAAAGAAACAAACAATCCAATCATGATATGGGCAAAAGACATGAACAGAAATCTCACAGAGGAAGACATAGACATGGCCAACAAGCACACGAGAAAATATTCATTTAATAACAGATTTTCAAAATATAGCAGCAAGCAAGAATCAGAACTAAAAGACAAAACAAACCAGGCAAATATACTTAATGGATTTTATTATAACATTCTTAATGGTCATCCATTTTATTGTACGGTAACTAATGATGATCTTAGGACATAAAAATTATTATTAAGAAAAGAAAAAATGATTAATTGTACTAAATGAAATTTAAAACTTCTCAACAAAAGACACTGATAGGAAAATGAAAAGGCAAGGCACAGAGTGGGAAGAAGTATGCCTATAACTTGTATCTTACAAGACTTCAATGCCAGTATATATAAAGCTCGTGCAAAAGAATAATACAAAGACAAATAACGTGAAAAATTATTGGGTAGCCCACTTTAGAAAATCATACTTGCAAATGTTGAATAAGGAAATAAAAAATGTTCAAAATCAGCAGTTATGGGGAAATGTCACTTATGGAGCAACTAAAATCGAAAACTGAAAATAGCAAATGTTGAAAAGGATGCGGAGCAGCTGGAGTTCTACACTGTAGGTGAAAGTGTAAGATGGAAAACCATGTTGGTAAACCATGTAGCATTTACCTATAAAGTTGAATATAATTATTCTATAATTTAGCAATTCTACTCAAGTAATGAAAACATCTATACCCCAAAAATATTTGTACAATAATAACATTTAAAGTTGATCTAGAGACGCCTGGGTGGCTCAGCAGTTTAGCACCAGCCTTCTGCCCAGTGTGTGATCCTGGAGAACTGGGATTGAGTCCTGCATTGGGCTCCTTGCTTGGAGCCTGCTTCTACCTCTGCCTGTGTCTCTGCCTCTCTGTCTCTCTCTTTGTCTCTCATGAAGAGATAAATAAAATCTTTAAAAAATAATAAATAAGTTGATATATTCAAAATAGACAAAGACCAGAAACAACCCAAATGCCTATCAATAGGTTAATGGATAATCAAAATGTGCTTTAGTCAAACAATGGAATAATCATTCATGTTGTTGTATGTGGGCAATAAGAAATAAAACTCAAGAAGGAACAAACTGATGATGCAAATAAATGGAAAAAATTCAAATAATTAAGTTGAGCACATGGGGGATGCCTGGGTGGTTCAGCAGTTGAGCCTCTGCCTTCAGCCCAGGGCGTGATCCTGGAGAATCGGGATTGAGGCCCATGTCAGGCTCCTCCCTCTGCCTCTGCCTCTGTCTCTGTCTCTGCCTCTGTGTGTGTGTGTGTGTGTGTGTGTGTGTGTGTGTGTCTCATGAATAAAAGTAAAAATAAAATAAAAATAAAAAGCCATCCAGGCATCCCTATTGAAAATCTTTGAATGGTAGACTTAAAACAGGCATTTTACTGCATGTCAATTGTTATTTAATAAAGTTTACTTGGAATATAAGATAAACATTTAATATTTTGGCATTCAATTTGTTAACATTCAATTTTTTTTTTACTTAAAACTTTATTAGAATGTTCCTCTTCTTTATTTTTTTAATGCCAAGGTTCTTCTTATATTTTTTTTCTTTCTGCCATTTCCACGTTGTATACATCTTTATAATATGGAAGGTATCTCCAGAGGATTTATAATCCAGTGCTCTGCTTTCAGGCAGGGATATGCACTGAACCACTAAAACAGATGGTTGTCTGGCTTATTCTTACTGATGTTCAGAGAAGGACATTATATAAATTCCCTTGGTAATGTACTTTTGTGTTTAAACAACCTTTATGTCAATAAATTGTTTCTTACATCTAACCTGAATCTCCCTTTCTCAAACATAAGTTCCACATGCTTTTGTTTTATTCTCAGTGGAGCAAGAGAACAGATGGCCAGTATCTTCCTTTGAAAAACTATTCATGCACTTAAAGAGAGTTTCTAACAAGGCCCTTTATTTAATCTTAAATTTAATTATTGTAACTCACATAATGGAAACGATGGATCTTCTCTCAGGTTCACCTAATCTGACACCCAAGGTTTATGGCATGGAATTTTATCTTGTAAAATGTTCCATTAATATAATTTTTTTATTTTGGTAAGTAAATAGAAATATTTGATATTTATGCTTTTCTTGGAGACTTGTAGTACTTATCTTCACATTAATACCTCAGAGAAACTCAGTGATGAAAGAAGTCTATTTAAATTTGCTTATTCGAATATTTTCAAATGTTCTCTTCTACCACAATCTATTGTACTGCAGATCACTAAGACTCAAAGAAAAAAATTTATATATCATGACATTCTACTTTTTTTTTCATTACACTCTTTTAAAGATTAAGAAATCTAAACTATCTCAAAGCAGTGACAATCACATACTCTCTAAATATGAATTTTGTATATATCTGAGATGGCCTGCTTTACAGATACATCTATAGAATAACCATCTATCCTAAGAATAGCCAGAAAAGCTCAACAAAGATGTAAAAATAATATGTTTCAAATCTTCAGAAAACTGCTATGACACAGAAAACAATCTGGAGCACAATAAAAAATAACAAGGCCAAAAGGAAGACAGTACTTTTCCAAACAATAGACAAAATAGACAATACAAAGATACAGAGGTAAGCTAATGGAATTATCAGATTGTGACTTTTAAATGAATTCAATTAAATGTTTCAGTAATTAAATGACTAGATAAAAAAATTGGAGCAAATAACTTAGAAACTGTTAAAATGAATCCAATATGAATCATAAATTTGGAAAGACAAACTGATGAGAAATATACAAAAACTAAGAAATATAAAATATTTTAAAAGTATAATATTCATGCTATTCGATTCTCCAAAGATGAGGATTGGGAGAACGTAGGAACAAGTACATTGGAAGAGATAACAAATAAGAAATTTCAAACCAATGAAAGGCATTACATTATCATTTCAAGAACCACTTAAAATTTAGCAGCATTAAATTATACACACAAGGAATACACATGCATATAACAACAATAACATAGTAACTTTTTAAAACCCAAGAAAATATTGGAAATCTTAAAAGCAGCTGGAAGAAAAATAGACATTTTATATTTAAAAGAATAAAAATAAGAATTAAAGCTAATTCTCAGTGTAAAAATGGGAGGCAGCATAAAATAAGATATTATATTGGAAGTGCTTCGAGGAAATAACTGCTGATAGAGAATCAACATTAAGTAAAATTGTACATCAATGATAAAGAGGTTCCAGACAAAGTAAAACAGTAAGAATTTATTGGGCAGTAATTAAAGGCTCTTCTCCAGGCAAAATAAATTATTCCATTAGAAAGGTTATGATGCAGGAAGAAATAATGAGTAAATATAATATCAGGACAATGGTAAATATCATGACATATCTAATTGACTACTGGCTGTACCCAAAAGTGATACTTGGGAGTCTAAATTCTAGATAAAATGAATACATAAAACATATATTGTGAAAGAAGAAATAAATGTTGTGTTCTAAATTAACCCATGCATCTCCCAGGAAGTGAAGAAGTAGCATTTCATATAATATTTTAATAAATGAAGAAAATATGTTGAAATTTCTAGGGTAAACACATAATAGTAAAATAATGTACAATTAACAGGTAAATAGTGAGGAATATAAAATAATTTTTAAAAATCATGAGTCAGGTCTAGTGCAATCTTATTCAACATTCTCATGGGGAGTTCTCTGGAGCTGGGCAAATCAATTCCATATTTGCAGGGAAACAGAGGGCAAAGACAATGTAAGGTTAACCAAGATAATACTGATGGGGTAGAGCAAATACAAAGTGTTAGCTAACGTATAAAGTATTCCAAGGCAACAACTAGCTAAAAATTTATTACTTTTTAAAAATTTTGGTGGAATTTATGAATAATATCATTCTTATTTAGTTACTATAAATATTGGACTTACTTCCATTTGTATGTTGATACATTTTTAGGTGAAAACTTATTGACCATTTAAGTCAAACTGATATAAACAATGAAAAGATTGTTTGGAATCGTGTAACTCTGAAGTCCAAGAGTACAACAGGCTCCAGGTTGGCTAACCCGTTGCTGACCTATGTAATCAAGACAGTGTCTTCCATCTCTGTGTTGTGCCATGGCTCGTGCTGCCTTTATCACATCTCGCGAGGAGGGTATTTTATTTTATTTTAAATTTTTATTATTTTATTTTAAAGGTTTTATTTATTTATTCATGAGAGAGACAAAGAGAGAGACAGAGACACAGGCAGAGGGAGAAACAGGCTCCATGCAGGGATCCGGATGTGGGACTTGATCTCAGGACCCCTGATCATTACTGGAACCTATTTCTCTATATTTGACCTAGTCTCTGTCTCGCTGATTCCTAATTTATACTTTTGTCAAAATTATATTCAGTTCCATAGTAATTTTCTCTCCTTGGTTACATATGCTGTATTTTTATACTTACCTTGGTCTTCCATAGGTTTTTGGAATTATTTTTCCAAGTTCTATAAATATATCTCATTAATGTGCTGATGAGATTGGCACTAGATTTATAGATTAACTACAAGAAAAGGGACATCTTTATAATTTTTATTCTTCTTAACTAATAGACATGATTTTTGTTTTTTAATGAGTCCATGATTTTCGATAATAAGGTCTTGTATAACTTGGCTTGAGCTTATCCTTTAGTACCTGCAAAAATTTTTAACAGACATCACACTTAATATTGAAATTCACAAGAATCCCGTGTAACATTGGGAAAAATGCAATTATGTGCATTGTTATTCTTACTGTTCAATATTTTACTGGATGCCCTAGTTCCTGAGTATGGCATAAGCCAGATATTAAATTCCAGATATCACATTAAAATTGTAATTGGTTCTAGATAATGTAGTTATTTATATAGAAACTTCAACATAATCTATGAATAACCAGAAATAATAAAAACAATAAGAACGTTGTATAAAACGATTAATAGTGCTCCCATATAACAGAGATAACCAAGGTAAAAAAAAAAAAAAAAAGGTACAAAAAGCCTACTCACAACAGTCTCTTTTTTTCAACTTTTAAAATACAATATAATGTGTTTAACAATGTGTACATTTTTATCAATTTCCCCTGGGTTAAGAATTTTTGTTCTATGTATGCAATGAATTTTTTAACCTCTGGAAATATCTGATACTTATTTATATTTCAATATTTTATATTTTCCTCAGAATTTCTTTTGTTTTTACATTGTCACTAACCCTATCCTAATACTTATTACTCTTACTTTTACTATTTTATTTCATTGTTATTTCCAACTGCATTTTTGGAAATAATTTTCAGTTTTTCACCATTATATTAATTCCACTCTCTACCATCAAAATTATGTTCTCTTTATTTCCAGTGTAGCTTTTATTTCTGTTACTAGTTTTTTCTTGGGTTGGGGGAGTCTTTGCAATTATTTTTATTCTAATCTTTGTTCCATTGAATTATTACTATTTGGTCACTTTGAATGTATGTGTTCAGTAGCAGATAGACTTAATTCATTTAAATATCATTCGCTCTTTGGATTTTGACTTGTGCCTTCATCTCAATTTTCCAATTTGTATATTTTCCTATTCTTTTTTTTTTGAGAATAATGCCACACAATGATAAAGCATGTTCAAATTTCTGAGTATATAAATCTATTTCCTAGACCTATTTTTCTTTTAACTCTTCAGGAATATTTTTTTTTTCTGCTTTCCCAATACTATTTATGTGTGAATGTTTATTTTCTCCTTTATCCCAGAACAAGGAACCTTTGACCTTGAGATATTGTGTATCATCATATAGGATGTCTACGTTGCCATGGACCCATTTATTATCCACATTTGTGCTGGTGGAATAATCTTTTCAGATGTTCACATAAAAATAGTCTGATATGTATAGCTTTTCTTTCCCAACATCTGGCAAATATCTAGTTTATGTAGATTTGCCAGTGTGAGACAAAATTTAATCCCAGTTCCTCTGCCTGTCTCATAAGAAAACTACTTCATATAAAGAACATATAAAACGTGCCTGCTTTAAATCACCCTGGCTTGCTTAAACATTTTTAACTCTTAAAAATCACAATATACCCACTTTGTAATGTAACCTTAGATGTCTCCTCATCAAATCTCATTGGTTTACCCTAAGAATTTAGTTGTTATACCTTAAAAGTCCTGTAAACAAATTGTTTCCATCATCCTTGTGCAGGGGCCATACTAATCATTTCAATTTACTATATGCGCTGCCAAAGCAAGCACAGAAGTTCACTGTGTTTTTGATTAAAGTGACAGAGTCCAATCTAGGGCTTAAGGGAATAAGGAAAAAGAAATAATCATTTCACCTAATTCCTTTTCGGGTAACTTTTCTTAGTTTTCATTGGCATAGCAAGAGATATTTTCAATTACTTATTTTTCAGTGTAAATCTTTTCAATAAATATTACAGTTAGTGAAAATATCTCCCAGATACTGGAAATCATTTATCAGATCTTTTGCTTACGATGTAAGAAAATTTTGTATTTTTTTAAAATTATATTTCCTTTATTGGGATGTTGCAAAAGGTTGTATCGGGGCTGCTAGTTACATGCCATGCTAAATGTACAATCCTGCAGACTGATTTTATATTGAAATGTTAACACCATTTAGACTAGAATCTTAAGCATAGGAGATATTCTCTGAATGGATATTTAGAATCTCTCTGCTTTTGAATTCTCTCATGTTTGATTTTCAGATCAGGCACTGGTAATCAAGAGTTGTAGTGAATAGCCAATCTGAGACTCACATTGCATCGCGAGTGATAGAAATAGATAAAGACTGTCAGACAGAAAAAGAGAAAGTGACAAAGATGAATACTAAGGATAATTTACTTGGATATATAAACTATTCATTCTAAAATAATAAGAGTAGATAGAGGGAGAAGCTGTCTTGTGCTACCTGTCTGCATGTACAAATCATTCTAACCGTCCTCCAGCGTAAGACTCTAACAATGGGCAGAAGTTAAAATAGTTAAAATCTACTTAGAATACAAAAGCAAAAAACAGAATTTTGGGCCCGGGGCCATTTCAGGAGTAAGACTTTTTGTCAACCTTGACTTCTCTTTGGATATGGAGAAAGCAAAAGGCAAAAAGGGCTCCACGAAGTCGGGGGAAGACTACCTGGCTGGCCAATCCCAACCTGTGTCGGAAGAAGCCAAAGAGAAACAGCAGGCGTACGGTGAACCAAAGTTACCAGGAACCTCAGCAAGTGGGACCAAACGGAAGAGATCTATGAAAGAAGGCAAAGCTTCCTGTTCAGAAAAGACGGCACAAGAGAGTACAAGAGTAAGAATTCGGAAGAAAATCCCAGTTCCTCCATTACCTTCGAAACTGCCACCAGCCAACTTGCTTCACCGAGACATCCTGCGGGCCTGGTGCCAAGAACTCAAGCTGAGCACCAAAGGCCAGAAATTAGATGTATATAAGCGAATCTGCGAATATGCTTACCCAGATCAAAAGACGAACATTCCTGTCACCGCAGAGGAGGCCAAGATTCTCACCCAGACACAAAGAAGGTTGATGATGGACAAGGGGGAAATGTCTCTGCAAAGTCCTGGAACAAAGATACCTTCTGATGGAACCTACCCTCCTGAAGTGGCTGCCCCCGCTGAGGGGTCTGATGCTCTCCTGGAGGGGGTCAATACTGTTGTTGTGACCACTTCGGCCCCAGATTCCGTGTTTGCCTCCTGGTCCAGAATTGCAGCCAGGGCTGGGAAGATGGAGACAGTGGCATCGCCACAGGAGGCCCACGGTGCCAAGTGGTGTGTGGTCCATGGGAGAAGTATGCCTGCAGACACAGAAGGTTGGGTTCACCTGCAATTTCATGCAGGACAAGCCTGGGTGCCTGAAAAGCGGGGGAGAGTATGCGCCCTCTTCTTGCTCCCCGCTTGTAACTTTCCACCCCCACAGCTGGAGGACAACATGCTGTGCCCCAAATGTGTTCGCAGGAATAAGGTGTTAATGAAAAGCCTCCAATGAGCTTTCGATAGCAGGAAAAGGGACACAGCTGTGATTATAATCAATGGTACAAAGAGAACTACAATCAACTCCGTGGTGACACTGATGGCCGGACTGTTGGCTGCTCACACCCTCCATGCTTCCTGCTTACAGGGGCACAGACTAGTGCATTGCAGATGTTACCCTCCAACCTCCATGGGGCCTGTGGCTTCATGGGTTGAGATGCAGGAGCTCTTAGATTTTAAATTGGAAGAGAATTTCAGAAATTACCATTCATTCTACTTAATAAGAAGAAAAAGTCATTCATACTACCAAACGTTTGCCCTTCTGAAATAGAAGTGACCTTAACTTCTTTTAAAGTGGGAACCTGAGCCCCGCCTGGCAGAGGGTTTGGGAGTGGGAGGTGGAGTGGAAAGTACAGGTGTGCTTCCACGCTGGATTTCTCTGCAATTCCAACTCCTCCAGAGATGGCTACACCCTCTTAGGTTCGTGACTTCAGGCTGTTGAGTATTTTAAACCAAAGGGAAAGCTGTTATTCTTTCCCACTCCCAGAAACATACTCTTAATATAGAAAACATTTTTTGATGTTTTCTTAATAACCTGAGACCTCTATGGTATGTCTCTGGGATAATAATATGGAACCCTTTGCGGGTATTATTTCTACTTGTAACTATCTTGTGTGTTTTTCCTGCTTAAAAATATTTAAGGGTACTTCTGAATCATAAATTCATAATGTATTGGATTTTAAATTGTATATAAAATTATCTATTGTATATAGGAGGCCATATGCATTGTGGGCAAATTCTTAATATTAACTCAGGATTAAGCTAAAAATCATGATTTTCTTTGGCATGATTCTTTTTTAAAACCACTCAATGAAGTATGAGTAACATTTTAAAAAAGCTATACATTTAATGTATATAATTTGATGAGTTCGATTCATTTAGAATTTTTTGTGTCCTTCCTAAATTTATAGTCCTGCGGTTCTTAGAAAATATTTTTTTTCACTTGTGTTCTTATGGCAGATTCCAACATTGTTTTATTGTTGTGGATTTGGAGATTATGAAAACTTTTTCCCCCTCTAATGTACTGGAAGGAGTAGTAGAGTTAGAAAGTTTGTAACCATTAGGATATGGACAGATTTGGGCAAGAATCCTCAATAAATGTTAAAAAATGTTAAATGTTTGTTGACAAGCAAGATATTTATATGATCTTGCAGTGTCTCCACACCGATTACTCATTAATGGTCAGAGTTTTTCAGTGTAAAAAATAGTATATGCATTTGATTCCTTATATCTTATTGTACACATATTATTAATTTTAATTTTGCTTCCTTTTTAAGCTTTTTCCCTATTTTTAGTGGATTGTTCACTTTTCTATTCCTTGGCCTTCCCAATCTGCTTTCAGATAGCTTCCTAGTCCTAACACACAAAAGTAAACTTTATAAAATCAGTTGTGTTCCACTACGAAGATGACTATCTACCCCTTTTTCCTGCCCCTAGCAAGGTGAAATCTCTAAAGTTGCATTTATTCCCCAGCACTCTATACTGCCCACAAGCCTCCCCCAGAATTTACTATAGTTTTAACTACCCTAGTCTATCCCTCCTTCAGTATCTCCCTCCCAGGTTCCCAAAATATTACCAAGGGGAAAAAAAAGCACTTGGAACTCAATATTCCATGCCTCAGATGAATTTAGTGGCGACAGGAACCTGCAGGATGATTTTGGTGTTTGGAAGAAACCAGGGGGAGAAATGTCCTATTTCCCACCTGCAAACCAAAGTAACAGTCCTGCGGATCTGTCTGCCCAGAAGCGCACGGGTGCTGTGAGCAAGATATGCGGTGCACTAGGAATGCTGATAGGAGGCCTCTGGAGCCAGCCCTCCAAATTTCTCCTGGCCCCAAAGGGACATGTAAGGCTCTCAAGAGTTGGTGTTGAAGCTTCGGAGTCGGTTTCTGCCAAGGCGTTGCTGGCTAAGGGCAAATGGATCTGCGTGAAGAAAGCCCATGAACTCTGCCAGGGAGCAAAATTAGAAATGGCTATGTCTCCAAGGATCCCAGCCCCAAGGAGCAGATGTGGGAGGAGAATGATGGTGAAATGTTTAAAATACTAACTCACTGAATTGGAATTCACTCATCTGAAAGTGCCTCGAGGAAAGCTACAGTTTCGCAAGATGGGCCTTAGAGAAAAAAGTTGGTTATGTCCACCTTGACTGAGTGTTCAGACTTCTCACCAGGAACGACACAAACAGAAATGTGCTTTCTGATGGGATATCTCACTGAGGGTATCCTTGCCAGAAAGATTTAATATGAATCTACTTGAAGAAGCAGGCAGTCCTGATGATCCCAATTATGTCAGCATGAAGCGAGCTTAGCTTGTGGGTGGCGGTTACTTAGGCTCATCCGTATGTGAAAATCCACAGAGCTATGTGCTTGATATGTGTATATTTTACCATATGTGAGATACATATCCTTTTTTTTTGGGATTTTGTTTTGTTTGTTCATGAGCGACACAGAGGCGGAGACACAGGCAGAGGGAGAGGTGGGCTCCTCGCAGGGGGCCCGATGCGGGACTCGATCCCCAGACCTGGGGTCACAGCCTGAGCCAGAGGCAGACGCTCAACCACTGAGCCACCCAGGCATCCTGCTGCATATCCTTTTTAAAAGCTTACCTGGTTTGAATATGTTAGAGATCTGCCACGTAAAAATGTGTTAGGTGGAGTAAAAGGAAATTTGATTATAGAGCAGAGATTAGATGATACTACAGCACTGTTAAGGTCTTGGTTGTGAGAACTACGGAATTTGGATTTAATAATTGGTTAGTAAGGGATGATGCATGGTGTTGTACCAACTTTTATGACTGGGATTTTTAAATAACCTTTCAAAATACTCTATTGCATATATGAAAAGATTCTTTTGAAATACAAGTCAAATCAGGACACTCCTCTGCTCAAAACCCACCTATGGATCCTGTTTCAGAGCCAGAACCGAACTCCTGGGGTTCCTGGGTGGCTCAGTGGTTGAACGTCTGCCTTCAGCTCGGGTCATGATCCCAAGGTCCTGGGATTGAGTCCCATGTCGGGCTCACCGCAGGGAGCATGCTTCTCCCTCTATGTCTCTGCTTCTCTCATGAATACATAAATAGATTTTTTTTTTTTTTTTTTAAAGTCCTTGTTGGGCAGCCCAGGGGGCTCCGTGGTTTAGCACCACCTTCATCCCAGGTCATGATCCCAAGGTCCTGGGATTGGGTCCCGCGTCGGGCTCCCTGCGTGGAGCCTCCTTCTCCCTCTGCCTGTGTCTCTGCCTCTCTCTCTCTCTGTGTCTCTCATGAATAAATAAATAAAATCTTTAAAAAAAAAAAAAAGCAAAAAACAAAAAAAAAAACTAAACAAAACAACAACAACAAAAAACACCTTTCTTATTTAGTATGTTTTTCCCTTGAAAGTTTGTATTTTTTTTTTCTGCCTAACGAAGCCTTAGGAATGGTTTTGTATGACACTAGCCAGCAACAATGTAGGTTTTTGTTTTCTGTCTTGAACCTATAGATAGAAATTGCTTACTAGAGGGAAACCAATGCTTTTTTTTTTTGTTCTTAATATTTTAAAAAACACAGGAATTAAACTGTGTGAGTTTCTCACATATGAGATATATGTAATTGAAAAAAAAATAGGCCCTGAACTTTATTTTAATAGTAAGGTTGTTGATGTAGTTATCAGTGGTATATTACTGAAATAATATAAATTTATACAAATGCAATTTTTTCTTTGTGTCCACTACATCCTATAAGAAGGATGCACAAGTGATCTCATTGGTCTTATATTGATAAAGCCTTACATTTCATGTTTTGACTTTCATAAATTTGGTTTTAGAACTGGATATTATGTCAGTTTTTATTTCTTTTTTTTAATTCACTTTTTAAAACAGAATTCTTCATTATGAACATTAATGGAAGGTATCTAATGGATTTATGATTATATTTTTTGCCTATGATGTTATTTGTAGCTTTAAGTGGTCAATAGCACTATTGGTTCAACCCAAGTTTGTACTTGTGCAAGCCTTAGAGGCTCCTACAGATCCATCCAGGTCCTTGTGAAGGACCAAACCAAACCAAACAAAACCACTGAAGGTTTTAAATGATGAGCCATACCAAAGGGAGAAAGCATGGTGTTCTCAACCCTCTCCTTTTTTATGAAATGTAGAAGAAATTAACAAATATCTTTGTTGTTGTTATTGAAGATAGACATATACACAGTAAAAATGTATATTTCTCGGGTGAAAGAACTCTTGATTGAGATTTAGATAGAATTAGTTATATTATTACTTGCATATATATATATATATATATGCATACACACATATATCATGAGGTTTTTAGGGATTTTATGTAACTATTAACTCTTCAGATTTTCAAATTGTATTTCTTTTCATTTTAGAAACATTTCCATATATTAAATCATAGTTGGATATGTTAAAATTATATACAAATGAGTAAACATTCATTTGATGCACTAGATTAACATTCTTATTTAACAAGTAAATAATGATTGCTTCCTAATATAATGGGCACTGATTGCTGTTCTTCAGTTAAAAATGATTGTAACAATGGATAATCACAGTCATCAAACCAGGTCCCATATGTAAACACAGCCTTAGTGTTTATAATTCCTTTTAGGATTTTGTTCATCTTATCTTGGCCTATTTCAAAATACCCATAAACCCTAATTATATCCTAATTAACAAATTGAGGACAAAATACATAGAAACAAAATTAATAAGTAATATTTAAAATCTTTACTTTGAGGGGCATCTGAGTGGATCAGTTAAGCATCTGACTCGTGGTGTGGTCAGGTTATGATCTCAGGGTCAAGCTGAGGTCAAGCTCCACATCAGGCTTCCCACTGGGCATGGAGCTCGCTTAAGATTCTCTCTCTCCCCCTGACCTCCCAACTTACATATACTCTCTCTCTCTCAAAAAAAAAAAAAAAAAAGAATAATAAAATAATAAAATCCTTTAATTGTTTTCCTTTGCTTATCAGCACTTTTTTTATCACTGTATCTTTTTTTTTTCACTGTATCTTTTGATGTTTTAGAAGTATAAAGCCTATTTGAGATGATTTAGAAAATTTAACAAAGTTGCATTATATACATTAAATTCTTCAACATGATTATACCAATGAAGTTATGATATGTAAAACTTAGAACAGATTTTTCCCCCTTTTCCTATGGAGTAGTTGAATTTTAACTTTTCATAAAATGACTGGATTGTTTCATGGGGAACATTTTTCCTTTCGGAAGAAGTTTTATTAAACTACCAATGAAAGTATTACTCACTAAAATTTTGTAAGACAAAAGATTAATCTGCTTTGTTTTCAAGTCATAAATTTCAAATAATCGTCAACATTAAAGTTATGATAAACTTGTTGCCAGATGTTTGTGTCTAAGGGTTAATTTTGTTTCCAATATATAACTACTGCTCTCTTCAAGTGCCCTAGCAAAGAGCATCTCTGTTTTCATTCTGTTTTTAGTCCAATAGACACAAAGTTTATCTTTCATATTTAAACAGTTTATGACATAATTTTGGAATATATTTAAAAATGATAATGATACAGATTTTAGCAATATACTTACTTTTTTCTTGTATTAATACCAGGGATTTAGGGTCACTTTATCTTTTAGCTGTCATGAATCAAAAACAAATGAGTGATGTCTCTTTGAGATGACGACTACTCTTTTTTTCTTTATTGCCATATTTATTACTTACATTTTTTGCCCCTTAAATTTTAAGGGGAAAACAGTTTTGAAATTAAGGTCAAATTGTGAGATAAAGTAATATTGACTTTAATACAAAAACAATTGGTATTTGACGTTAAACTTAAATGCCTTTATTTTTTTTATTTTTTAAAGATTTTATTTATTTTTTCATGAGAGACACAGAGAGAGACAGAAACACAGGCAGAGAGAGAAGCAGGCTCCATGCAGGGAGCCTGACGTGGGACTCGATCCCAGGATCCCAGGATCGTGCCCTGGGCTGAAGGCAGACGCTCAACCGCTGAGCCACCCAGGTGTCCCTTAAATGCCTTTAAAGATAATTTTTATAGTAGCTCAGCTTCTTGTTAAGCCTTTTCTGCACTCTCTAGCTGATTCCAGCATGGACTTTTGTTTGTTTCTCTGTATATGCTTGTATACTATGACTTCATATAACATCTTAATACAATCAACTGGCATTCTTAAACAGATTTTTAGAAGGTTGTATGTATATAGTAGCTATGTTGAGAAAAAGAGAAAGGCAGTGGTATTACTTGATAGATATGTGCAGCTGAAAGGACAGATGCAGTGCAATCTCAGGAAGAGAGAGTGTGAGAGGCAAAGACAGAGGAAAAAAGGAAAGGAGGTAGGAACATGTAGGGAAGAAGAGATTAAAAGAGAGAAAGAGTTGATCAAAGTATATACAATTAAAAGAGGTTGAATTGACCCTGAACATCTTGAATGGTGAAAAACAATATTGGTAAAACATAAAGCGATATTTAGTATTGTCAATATAAGTACATTATAGAGATACATATATTCAATATTATATGCCTAACTTTGAGAAAAACAGAATCGTTTCATATTTTCCCATGAACATGTAACATTTTACCTTTTGAAACTCTTAGTGCCTGTGTTCTTGATAGCAAGAGCTAATTTTAGTTTTGAAAGCTAGAATACATTTCTTTTCAAAGATGTGGTTTGATAATAATAAGGCATTTTCTTAATAACTGCATTTTCTCTAATGATTCTGACATTTCACTATAATATATTTTATTGACTCAGCCTGATCAAACTACACAATTCAAATATTTATATCGATGTAATATATTTGCTTTATAATACCTGTGAATGAAATGAAATGAAATGTATCGGCCAGAAAAAATACTTGGTTCTTAAGAATTCCTAACTTTTCTTAATAAGTATTATGAAAATCATGAGTTCTCAGTCAAATTTTCCTCAGAAAGATACTGTTTATTCTTCAGAAAATCAGCAAAAATTATTTATCAAAGTCTATCACGTTGGGTGAAAAATTTCAAAAGGATGGCATGTGATTGTATCTTATGATTCTAATTTTTAAAGTGTAAAATGGTGTATACTATTTTGCAAGTTTGGTTAGACTTTACAGAAAAAGTAACAAAATAATGATGATAATTATGAAAATTATGGAAATAGTAATAATATTAATGATGATGCTGGGGCTTATGGGTGGCTCACTCAGTTAAGTGTCTGACTCTTGGTTTTGGCTCAGGTTATGATTGCAGGGTGCTGCGATGGAGCCCTGCTTTGGCTCCTCACTTAGTGGGAGGTCTGCTTGAGGATGCTCTCTCTTCCTTTCCCTTGGGTCCTCCGTTGGCTTGCACACACACACTCTCAAATAAATAAATAAATGTATAAAATAATAATAATAAATAATACTGATGATAATGCAGTTTGTAATACATACAGAAATAAACATACACGTTAGCTTCCTTGTAAATCAAGGGTATTTGATTTTAGTAAGGCAATGAGAGAACCACAGATGACCTTCATGCTTGTTAGTACTTTAGTTTTGGGGAAATCTGAAACTCAAATTATGAGTAGAACTATGAGTAGAACTTAGGAATACATAACATTCTCAAGACAACAGGAATATCTGAATGAAGTGTAAGCTAAGTTGGTTCTGTTGTTTAACTAAAGCTTAAATGAATCATAACTTTCAAATTTTAAGCCCAATCTGTATTAAAACAGAGAACAACTATTTTCTACCAATTATTATTCTTTTTTTTTGCTTAAAATTAATATACAGTAAAAGTATAAAGATTAGAAAGCCCTGCTTGGATTGAAAGAACAATTATCCCAAACAGCAAGGCTGGAATATTATTCAGTGCTAGAAAGAAATGAGGAATCAGGGTCACCTGGGTGGCTCAATGGTTGAGCACCTTCAGCTCAGGGCATGATCCTGAGGTCCTGGGATCGAGTCCTGCATCGGGCTTCCTGCATGGATTCTGCTTTTCCCCCTGCCTGTGTCTCTGCCTCTCTCTCTCTCTCTCTCTGTGTGTGTCTCTCACGAATAAACAAATAAATAAAATCTTAAAAGAAAAGAAAAGAAATGAGATATCAGGCCATGAAAGGATACTGGGGAAACCTAACTGCATATTGCCAAATTAAAGAAGCCAATCTGAAAAGGCTGCATACTGTATGATCCCTATTTTGTGTGACATGTCATGAAAGGTGGTAAAAGAATCACCAGTGGCCAGAAGTGAGGGAGGGAGATGTGAACAGGCAGGGCTAGAAGGATTTTCAGGGCAGTGAAACAACTCTGAAAGATACTGTAAAGCTGGACACATGTGATTATACATTTATTCAAACCCGTAGAATGTGCTAAAACCAAGAGTGAACTTTAATGTAACCCATGGACCTTGGGTGATAATGATGTGTCAACATATGTTTGTTGGTTGTAATGAATGTAGCACCTGGATCAGAATGCTTATAGGTGGGAGCCTGTGTATGTGTGGGGTCAAGTGCATATAAAAAATCCCTGTATCTTCTTAGTTTTTCCTGAACCTGAAACTGCTCTGAAGTCTATTCAAAAAATTAAAGCATATGGTAATCCTTGGAAGGAGTATAAGACACCAATGGCCTGCCACTCTGAAAGAGACTGATGATGCTGAAAAAACACTGAGCTATAAAAGATTAACCTAGTAAGAGAAATGAGAAAACCATCATCATGATTGTTTTTCCCCTTTTCTATCCTATGAATTTGGTATGAGATTAGTATTTAGAAAGCACTAGATGAATAATATTTATAAATAAATAAGCATATATGTAGGCAAACTTAGTTTTATCTCTGCTTTAATTATTTGTACTATTGTGTTCTTTCTTTTCTTATTTAAGATGCATTTATTTATTTTAGGGACAAAGAGAGAGAGAGCATGTGAGAGGAGGGAGAGGCAGAGGGAGAAGGAGAGGGAGACAATTCTTAAGCGGACTCCCCACTGGGGTCAGAATGAGATGTAGGACTCAGCCTCACAACCCTGAGATCATGATGTGAGCTTACACCAAGAATTAGATGCTCAACAAACCGACGACCCAGATGCCCCTGTAGTATTTTCAATGCTACTTTGTATGTGTGATTATAAATTTTGGGTTTTCAAGTCTAATTGGAAAAATTTCCTATACTTGGAAGAAGAGTAATGGACTGAGTAAGAAGACAATTATATTTCAAGCTCTTTTGTTAGTTACTAAGTTTGTCTAGCCTTGACTATATTATTCGATGTTTTTGAGTAGTTTGTTTCAATGTTTGCAGAACCAAGCTATACTATGAATATTATCATGTTATGAAAATCACAAATTGGGATCCCTGAGTGGCTCAGCGGTTTAGCACCTGCCTTTGGCCCAGGGCGTGATCCTGGAGTCCCGGGATCGAGTCCCACATCGGGCTCCCTGCATGAAGCCTGCTTCTCCCTGTGTCTCTGCCTCTCTCTCTCTCTCTCTCTCTCTCTCTCTCACACACACACACACACACACACACACACACACACAAATAAATAAATAAAATCTTAAAAAGAAAATCACAAATTGATACTGTATGCATGCAAGGAATTGGTTGCTATAGGAAAGTTTTGCACATAGCTTTGGTGCTTTGGTGCCTTAAATATATTCATTATATCTGGACATTTACTATAATCTATTTCTTCCATATAAGACTGGGCTGGACACAGATTTGGCAATATGTTCAGGGTGAGCTCTTCAAATTTCATAAAAGTGTCAGTATTACATTTGTTCAGTTAATGATCAAAGCTTATGCATTTGTTTTAATCAGAAACAAAATATATCCACTTCAGATTTATACTTTGAAATCCATTCACTCATTAATGAATATTCAGTAAGTGTCTATCATATGCAAATAACATGTTAATCCTTAGGATACATCAGAAGATAATGAAAACATAGTTCTTGATCTCAAACTAATAATTGTATTCAATAATATGTGCTCCTTGAAAGCCACTTTGCTAAAATTTACATTTTTTTTCTCAGTATAATTTGTATTCCTTTACTTTTTATTGGAACTGAACATCTTTTCATGCTTTGTCATTTTTGTATATCTTCTTGTGTATATTTCATATGAATAATCTTTTCTAGAATTCTGTACAATCATTTGTCTCTTTCTTGTTTTTTAGAAGTTCTTTTTTGTTTGTGATTATGTACCTTTATTTTATATACTCAAACTTTTTAATTGTTTGTTTATTGATTTTGAGTATTGTGTAGATGATGGGAATCTACAAGGTTCATTCACTGATTAACTGACGAGTTAATATAGAAGAATGAACTTGGGATGTCTGGGTGGGTTGGTGGTTGAGAATCTGCCTTTGGCTCAGGCTGTGATCCAGGGGTCCTGGGATCTAGACCTGCATCGGGCTCCCTGCAAGGAGCCTGCTTCTTCCTCTGCCTGTGTCTCTGCCTCTCTCTGTCTCTTTAAAAAAAAAAAAAAAAAAAAGGAGCTCCTATTTAGGGAAAGGGGAGATAGAGAAGGGAGAAAAGAAAGAAAATTGGAGAAGAAAGTTTGCTATGTGCTCTACTGTCTTGTATTTTGTGGACAAATACCACTAGAAAAGTATCCTCATGAAATGAGATTTGAAGGATGCACCCATGAGAATTTCCCTTTAATTTAGGGCCTGATTCTGGAAACAAGGACTGGAAAACACTTTCTTTTCTGAGTTTCTTAAACGGTACATATTTAAAAACTGAAATACAAAACCAGAAGAATCTAAATCCATAGTGAAAGTTCCCAGTAACATGCAAGGTAGTTTCCCTGAATTATTTCATGGTTTTATTCTAATTCTGAGTCAAGCAACAAGAATTATTGGAAATACCAAATATAGGAGAAATGAATAAAAATTATTATATTACACATTTGCTGAATTTAATATGTTTCAGTTCTAGTTATACTATTTGTTATATAGTGAAGAATTTGTTAAGTAGTGACGAATAACTAAACCCAAAGATAGATTTAGCCTTTGTGCTCAAAATGGTCTTTTAGCAATTAAATAATCCTTCCTGATAGGAGTGACTTTCCTTCCCTGGAGGATTTGGCCAACAGTCTAACAATGTGTTTCATGATAGGGGCTTTGGACCACAGGGTAGCAGTTCAGCCTCCAGGATAGACTGGAGAATAATAGTTTTAACCTGACCTCTATCAGAGGCCAGAAAATAAAGGTCAGCCACAAGGGTAATGTGACTGAGCCCCAGTAAAGACTCTGAACACCAAAGATTCAGAAGCTTTCTTGGTTATGAATACTCGGTGTGTATTGTTACATATTAATGCCGGAAGAGTAACATGCCCATCCTGTCATGAGTTGAGAACATTGGAAGCTCCACATTTGAAACATTTCCTGAAATTTCCCCCCATGCATTTCTTCCTTTGGTTGATTTCAAGCTGTATTGTTTCTTCATATTAGGCTGTTACTAAATAAAATCATTTTAAATGAACTCTGTCAGTTTTTCTAGTGAATTATAAAACCTAAAGGTAGCTGCGAGGAAAACCCTGTTCCTCCAACTTGTACTTGCAGTCAGAAAAGAGGGCAGTTTTGAGTGGACATTTTATTTTATTTTATTTTTTAATTTAATTTTATTTTTTAATATTGTATTTACTTATTCATGAGAGACACAGAAAGGCAGAGACATAGGCAGAGGGAGAAGCAAGCTTCCAGTGGGAAGGATTGCAGGACTCAATGCCAGGATCCCAGGATCACAACCTAAGCCAAGCCAAAGGCATATGCTCAACCATTGAGCCACCCAGGTGCCCCTGAGTGGACTTTTTAAACTTTTTAGTTGCCCTAAGTTGGTCATAACTTTTGCAAATGTTTATCTAAATCTCTCTAATATATTATGCTTGGAGGTTGAACACAACAGCAATAAAAAAAGGAAAGTGGAAAGTGTCCTCTAATAGTCCTATTCAAAAATTTTATCAAAGGTATATCCCATTTTGAGCTATGTAACCCAATGCTGAGTCAGGAGAGTAAAAAGTGAAATTGTGAAAAAAAAAATAGCAACTGTATTTTCCAAATTGTACCTGGCAAGAAAACTGAGGAATTCACATCTGTTCCTGGGAATTAATATTCCCTTATCATCGAAAAGAACCACCTTAGGTTATTTGTTATAGCTGCCATAAAAGAAAATATCAAAGTGAAACAGAAGTCTAATGTTATATTTTGAACCCTCTGAGAATACATTCCAAGTGGCTGTAGGCTTCCAAACGCTGAAGAATGTACTCACTTAAAATGTAGGAAAAATAAGGATAGACACTTTTGATCAAAAGTTAAGTGGCATTACTGTTGTAAGGGCTTAGTATATAATAAATCCCTACAAATCCAAACATCTTGCAATGGTATTTATAGATTTATTCATTGTTTTCATTGTGTAACATGCCAGAAACGTTTTAAAATTTATTTTACATTATATTAAATATTTATATTATCATATATTTATGTTTCATAGTGCAAAAGACACACATACTTTGTAAATTAAGAATAACTGAGATTAGAAGGAATTAAACACACAAGAGCTTTTTATCTCAAACAGTGATACTCTACAGTACTAGGACAACATCATTTCTTTTATCCTAGTAAAGATGAGCTAAGAGAATTCTGAATAAAAACAATGCCAAGTTACTGTATATTAGTAGGTAGAATATACAAGAAGTAAATTCCATAAACATTGCCTCTACAAGTAGGAGATGAGCGTGCTGTTAACTTATATATCACACGACCATTTAATATGACCAAAGAAAATACTAACCGTTTTCCAGATATCTCACCAGGCCATTCTCAGAACAGCTTAGTTTAAAATAAATAAACAGCAGCCACAATCTACAGTTGCTGATAAAAATGATACTCCATTTCAAATACATTTCAGAATGGTATTTTCGTTTCTTATGCCAGTAGCCTTTTCACAAGGGTCATCCTGAGCAAGAAAAACTCATTGAGTGTGCTCTGAGCAGTCAGGAAAGCTCTACTGCTAATTTTGTATATTTATACGTTTTCTTCTCTTTAAAAAGATTTAGAAATATTAATATAATAGTAAGGATATAATGATGGCAATATTAAAAATTTAAATATTAAGTTAAAATAATTTCATGAGCTTTAATTTATTGCAATGTAATATTATGTAACATGTGGAAAAAAGATATCCAATAGCTGATAGTCATAATTTCAGGTGAATTATTCAAAAAATTTCATTGATATTGAAACCTGATTTTTTTTAAAGATTTTATTTATTTATTCATGACAGACAGAGAGAGAGAGAGAGAAAGAGAGAGAGGTAGAGACACAGGCAGAGGGAGAAGCAGGCTCCACGCAGGGAGCCCAATGTGAGACTTGATCCCATGACTCCAGGATCATGCCCTGGGCTGAAGGGAGGTGCTCAACCACTGAGCTACCCAGGGATCCCAAACCCGATTTTTTTTTAGAATTATTATTATTTTTTTAAGATTTTATTTCTTTCTTCCAGAAGGAGAGGGGGAGGGAGAGTAGAGGGAGAAGCAGAGGAAGAGGGACAAGCAGACTCCACACTGAGTGAGGAGCCTGACATAGGGCTCCTTCTTGGGACCCCAAGATTATGACCTGAGCCAAAACCAAGAGTCAGACCCTTAACTGACCATGCCACCCAGGCACCCTTTGAAATCTGCTTTCTTTCCACATAGTGAGAGCTATTCATTGTTATTAAATAATCAGCACTTTAACACTGTAACAGTATGAAATACTAAAAAATATAATAAGGTAATAGAAGTTATAATATTAAATGTAAAAATTGCACAAAATAAGTTTTCTTTAGTTTAAAAATAATTAAGGCATTGGTATCTACTCTTTCACATCATATGCTTATTTTACTCTCATTTTTACAGTAGTGTTTGTGATTATATAAAATTTAAAATAGAGAAGAACAAGCAGCAAGTAAAATAAAATGTATTCCCAAGCCCCCTGATTAAAATTAACCATTGTCTAATATTTGGAGTGTGATTAAAAAATTTTTCCCCCAGTGGTCTTATAATTCAGTCTTATTTTCTCTGTTCTACCTGTCTCTGTGTTTCTATTCTGGACTTAGCATTCGAAAGTTTAATGAAATGCTTTTAATTATAATACAGATTGAACAAATTAAAACACACTAGTCAAAATACTTTACTGCAGATGCTGAAGGTATTTTGTACCATCACATACACTTCTATTGAATAGGTGTTACACCTGCCTATTGTTTCTCAATGTAGATTAAACATAGTTCAATGTAGTTTTTACAATTCTGTGTTGCATGTCATCTCCTGGATCTTTTAAAAATAACATCACTGAAGGCCTCTGTATGGAGAGTTTCAATAGAAATACAGGAGGCAGATTGCAGTGAATCAAGAGGATTAGAGAGTCAATGAATCTCCCTGATTGTGTGATTGCTCAGCATGGTTGAGAACATGTAATATTTTAGTTGAATCCCTTTTAAAATTTTTATTATCCCCCTTTTCTTACAATTGTCTTATGGCCTATAATTTACACTAAAAAATGTAACTGAGTTTAGCTGGATTTCTTTTAAATATTTTTATATATAATATGCAAGACAAAGGTTTTGAATTATTTGAAAGTCTAATATATTGAATAATGTAGTCTAAATGTCAGATATTTAAATAGCATCAATTTACCTGACAAAAATACAAAGTCAGAAACATTTATAGATCACATGTATACTTTTATATTCATATATTAGTATATGCAAATTTCCTAATTGCTTTAATTTTAAAATTATGTAATTGAATTTAGGCCATGGAATACGTGCATTGTCAGTACTACCTAGGCAAATGGTGTTGTTCATGGACTAAACTATTTACAGGAAATCGACAAATATAGGTCATTTTCAACTTTTTAAGTGATTACGTTAAAATAATAAAGGACATCTAAAATAAATAAGGTAGCCAGTGTCAGAAGAACACATTGTTGGGAAGCCTGGGTGGCTCAGTGGTTTAGTGTCTGCCTTTGGCTCAGGGCGTGGCCCTGGAGTCCCAGGATGGAGTCCCACATCGGGCTCTCTGCATGGAGCTTGCTTCTCCCTCTGCCTATTGTCTCTGCTTCTCTCTCTGTGTCTTTCATGAATAAATAAATAAAGTTTTAAAAAAAAATAACAACATATTGTCACTGAGATTCAGTAGAGTCATAGATCATATTTTTATTTTTGCCATATATAAAGGGACAGTGCAGCATACAATGTAAATAAATATATTTTAGGGAGGGAGTTTTATTCCCAATTATGCAAAAAAGTTAAAAATTTAATATCACTTTAAAAAAAGGTTTAATGGAAAACCATATTTTATAAATTTGGATTTCATTTGTTAGAAGCTATAACCTGGGATTGTCTTATAAAACAATTCAAATCAGAAAAGAGTCTGCCCTACCCAAAGGAATGGAAATCTACTAGGAAAGTTGACTCACTAATTATTTAGCAGACTTGAATGAATCAGTTTCCGAAAGGATTACTGCCCAAAAGCCTGCCCTGGGGTTGAAACAGGTGTTGTTTCATCAGAATTCAGTATTACTGCTATTTCAAGGAGGAATTCAAAAAGACAACCCTGGGAAAGAAAATCCCATCTATGTGACATGAAAAGCATGACTCCTAAACTAGATGGTACGCTTTCTCTCTCTCAGTCATTTCCTAGGCTTCTTTCTGTCTCAAATAGATCCCTTACCAATTCCAGAGCAGCTGGTATAATTCTTCGCAGGAAAATGGCAATGGCACCCTCACAGCAAATCGCAGGCACACAGGTGTTTGAAGGGATCCGAGATACAGCTAAACAGAAGCCAAATTTCAGGTAGAGTCACCCATAAAGGTTATAGCTATGAGGCCAAAAATGGCCTACTAATCTTCCTTCCAAAGGTTTATGGCTCAAGGCTACACTTAAGAACTTTCCTCCTTAAAGTGAGTCACCATTAAGCTCCTCTGCAACTGTCTTGGAGATTGTTTTGGTTGGAATTAGACTGGTATAATGACTGCATTGCTCATTGCCTCTGTGTGGAACACCTGCAAGTTCTTTAGTCCTTATTATCTCTCAAACAGTTTCAATGGCTTTGAGTACTTTGCTTAGTGAGTAGGAGTAAGGAAAGCAGTCTATTGTTCATGATGTTAATTATTATAAATTGTCTATCAATCTCGATGGCAGATTTTTTTTTTTTTCTTGCTAATTTCTGTGGACAAGAAACTATAGAAACTGCTCTGAAAGACAGTAAGGCACTTCTGGGCTTGAGGACCACCTCCTCATTTGCATTATTGTTGAAACGTGCCCAGGAAAGCTAGTCTTGTTATTTTTGTTTAAATAACCACATACTTGTAAGCTACCCCATACTCGCTTCCTCGTCAACTTGAATATGGCCACTTGGCCTTTTAGCAAATGCGTTGTGACACACGTGTGCCTCACTTCAGAGAGGCCAGTTTAGGTGAATATTGACATAGAGTTAAATCATTTGAGGGGGGCTGTTGTCAAGAATAATGAATCAGAGGACTCTCCGGGGCATAACTCTGCTCCAAGAATCCCAGTTTTTTCTTGATGCTTGTAATTATATTTTTAAAATATTTTATTTACTTATCTTAGAGTAAGTAAGAGGGAGAGGCAGAGGGAAAGAGAGAGAGAGAAAAAAAATCCCAAGGAAACTCAGCACTGATCACAGAGCCCGACATGGAGCTCTATCTCAGGACCCTGAGATCATGACCTGAGCCAAAATCAAGAGTGGACACTTAACATCTGTGCCACCCAGGGGTCCCTTGATGCTTGTAAAGAATTCTGACCAAATGAAAGGTGTGTTCACATTTTCCTTGCTTTTTGTATCCAATTTTACAATCTCTGATCATCATGCTTTTAAGTATTTAATCACAGAGGTGATTTTACCCATAACAGTGCCCCTGCTTCTGAACTATTCAAGAGTTCTGCCAAATTCCAGGCAGGCAAAGGGACACTGTGCTTTGGCAGCATTTTATTTTGTATCACAGATGGGAATTGGATAAAATTAGTTTTAGATGCACCCAAATCTATAGAAGTAACTGGGCCAGGTATCAGCTCATGAACTAAATTTTGACATGCTTCCCATAAGACATTTCATTCAGGACAGATCCAGGTGTGTGAAAAAGAGACTCCATGGAAGATCTTAGCTCTTAAATTGTTCACTACGGGGACACCTTTGTTGGAAACAGTATTAGCCAAGAATAGCAGGCGGCTATAGTGGCCGAATTTGAGAAAAGAGGCACGTCCTAAATTTATACTTGTCATGCTCAGGTATCAGATGTATCTCATATTTTTTATTTAATTTATAATACACATTTTCTTTCAGTTAAAAAGCCAGTATTGTCTTTCTCATATAGCAAGAATAACTCTGTAGCTAAAAATCCTAAATCAAGTTTCTCAGGAAAAAGACAGGAGCCAATCTCATTCCAAAGTACACAAAAAAAGTACACTAAAAGCCCAGCTTAAAAAAAAAAAAAAAAAGTTATGGGCCAATTTTAACTAATTTATTACCTTAGTTTGCAGTAGTTAAGGGCTTCCAGAGAGTCTTCACACACTTTTGCTAGTTTTCACCTGACCTTTAAAATAGCTGAGTTAGGCTTGGATTAAAACAATCTCAGTACTTTTGTCTCCGTGTAGTTGGCATGAGCAAATGGGGAATGCTTAGCGTATATGCTACATAGATTCCTAGCCTAAATTTATTTATTAAAGCAGGCTTTAATAAATAAATTAAAGACTTTTAATGACTCCTAAACTATACTGTGACTTTTTCGTGAAACCCTTGATGGCAAATTAGAAGGCAAATTTGGTCTCATATTTATTGCTTTAATAAAAGTTTCTACTGAAATTAGGTTTCTGGGCTAATTGTAGCTGAAAATTGTCCTTAAATACTTATGTATCAGTCATGTCTTCATATGGACCACTGTTGTTTTTGAAAGAAAACTCACTTCAGTTACTTTGGAATTAGGGAGTATTTTATTAGAGATCGAAAAAATAAAAATAAAAATTAAAATAAATAAATAAATAAATAAATAAATAAATAAATAAAAAAGAAAAAGAAAAAAAGAAAAAAAGAAAAAGAAAAGCATCTGTTGAAGGCCTGGCCATTTAGGAAACTGCAGTAGAGAACAATAAACAAGCTTATCATCTTACATTTGATGTGAAACATCATGCAATCTAAAGTGCTCGGTCCTGAAGGAGAATGAATCCTGGTCAGCCTTACTTCCTGCCTTTTCCCTTTTGCTCTTCCACAAAGGACTGTGTCCACTATTATAAAAAAAATGGAATTGTAAAACATATATGCATTATAAATATAAATGATGAATTCCTTTTAATGAAATTTAAGAGGAAAAATTACCTAACACATGGACTGTGAGTTAGTCTTTAAGGCTGTGAAATCTTCCATAGGCTATGAAAAATTTATATTGTTACATGGATATGAGCGTTTTAGAACTCTCCAAACATATTTATTTTTAATTAAAAATACTTAATGTTTTTATTAAGCATATACAGCAAATAGTTTATAGTGTTTTAAGGAAGGCTATGTACCATTTTTTTCCTCCATGTTTTCCTCAGTGAAAAAAGTTGAAATGCACCTTGGCTCAGAACTGCCTTCATAATGACAATATAAATAATGTGTTCTGAATCATAATCAAGTACAGTCAGGCTTTATTCAATAACCCAAACAACTAATTATATGCCATGCTAGATAAATCAGTATAAATATAACAGAAGCTAGAAACAGCTGGGTGGATGTCTAGGGATTTTGAAGCTTTCTTTTTTTGTAAATAAAGTCAGTGTACCATGGACACTTTAACTATTTTGAAGAATTGGAAAATCTCTTTATGAGATATCTTAAATAGAATATATTTCTTAACTTTTTGAAAATGATCTACTTGATGATTATATGCAGAAAAATAACTAGAGATTAAAAAAAATGAAAAATCTTAACATTTAATAAAATCATCAGCATTCAAAGAAAGATAACTCCTGTAAGCATTATGTTCTCACTGTGGGTTACTTCTCTCCCAAAGTATGGCATTTTATTATTTTATTTATTTAATTTATTTGTCACCAATTATATAAATATTTCTTTTCTTGACTCTTTTTTTCTATTTGCTTGATCATTGTTTCTACCACAAATTTGGTTCACGGTTTATTAACCCTGCACACAGAACCTTTTAAAGTCATGTTTGGAACATCTAGGTTTTGAATTAATAGGCATTTAGGTGAACATTTTTTTTAATCGCAAAAAAAATAGCATTAACACAATTAATTACTCCCTGTTATGAAATATTCTTCTTCCTTAGATTAGGTTCTCTACATTTCCCATTTTCATTTCCTGATTCTATTACAGGCCCAGAATGGAATAGTCAAATCTCTCAGAGTCATGAGTTAATGAGTAAAGAAGGCATAGGTACAGGAAATAGAAGCTTGGGTTTAAAGTGAGGGAGAAATTGTGCACAACTGAGAGTCCATGCTTCACTAAGAGAGTCGGGAAGCTCCTTCCACTTACTGATGGATAGGAATGTAAATCCAGTGTTACCAAATCTTTTTTTTTTTTTTTTTAAGCCAAATAGAATTGTAGATTTTAAAGGAGATTTTCTTAGAGATATTGTCAGCTAAATTTGTTTTAAAAACGTATCATGTGGGGCAGCACTTTTCCATTTATTTTATTTTAAAATTAAAACTTAATACAAAACTCAGATATAACCCATAGACCAAAAATTTCTATAACCCATAGACCAAAAGTTTGTGATGTATGTATGCTATGTCATCTGCATCCGTGTTCTTAATGAGCAATCATTTTGCATATTTCCCTGATTTATATTTTCAACTTATGCTTTAAAGCCCTAGACAAATTTATCAACTATTTGAAATCTCACTTGTTAGTCACTATGGCATCATCACCTCTACATGGTCATAATTACTTCCTTTGTTGTTAGAGGTGTGGAGTTTACCTTTCTGACATACTGGCAAATCATCTACTAGCTCTGTGCCTTTCTACAAGTTTTTCAAACTCTCTAATTCAGCTTTCACATGTATGGATGGAAATCATAACTGTACCCAGCTGGAAATAAATAAATAAATAAATAAATAAATAAATAAATAAATAAATAGTATTATTAGATATAATGATTATTATATTAAAATTATATATTATATATTATTTATATATTATTTTTGTATATAATAAATGTATGTTATATATAATAATATATATATTATTTTATATATATATATTTACGTAATGCAGGGCTTGACACATTGAGTGTGAGAACTTTGATTACAGTTTTCTAACTTCTCTTTCTCCTTGTTTTCCTTCTCTATTTCGTCTTTTCTTTTCCCTTTGCAGTAAAACAAATGTCAGTCCGGTTATTCAAACCAGAAATATGGGTCAAGATTGTCAACCCTTTTACTCACTTTCCTTACATCTAAAGTACCTCCAAATTTATTTGTGTCTCGTATCTGAATATTGTCACCCACATGCACTCTTGCATAATAATTTCTAGGGCTGCTATTACATTGAATTTAAAGAAAAACTAATAAAATCAGGCCTTCTTTAGAAGTCTAAACTGCATTTCAACTCATTTCAAATAAAATCTAAAATCCTCAAATGTACATATATATATATATATATGTTATAGAGGAACCTCTGAACATGGAGAAAGTAGTAAAGGATATATTTTAGGCAATTATCATGTCTTTCTTAAAAGGGGAGAGGAAAGATCATTAACTTTTTCTTTCCACACATTGGACTGGTTCGTGTAAAATATTTATAGTTAGAATTTCCTTGAAAGCATAGACTAACAAAAGGACTAGCGTGAAGATGGTTTATTTGGGAGGTTGTTCTCAGGAAGCAAGAGTGAGTGGGGAAATTGATACCAGAAAATATAATCAAAGATGCATTAGTAAAGTCCTTCCTGTAGACGAAGCTTGACCTCTCAAGGGCCTTTGAAGAGCATAAAAAGTATTTGCAAGAATTGTTCATTTAAAGACAGGTGGCTGGGATAGTTATCCACTGGCTGATTTCCTGCTGTAAGGCCTGGGTGAGCTTGTCCTTTGACTTCTGATAAAAGCCTTGACATAGAAAAATGAGAGGTATGAAATATACTCTTGTTAGGGTCCATGCAGTCATGAATGGGACAGCAGAAGCGATGTTGAACTAAAAAAAAATCTGCTATGCATTATCATGAGAATTGAGAAAAACAATTTTATTTTATTTTTAAAGCTTTTATTGATTAATTTGACACTGAGAGAGAGAGCACTGCAGGGGGAGCAGCAGAGAAAGGAGAGGCAGGCTCCTCACCAAGCAGGGATCCCCATGCCTGGCTTGATTCCAGGACCCTGAGTTCATGACCTGATCTGAAGGCAGATGCTTAACTGAACCACTCAGGTACCTTGAACAAAACAATTTTATTTTATTTTTTAAAAGTTTTTATTTATTTATTCATGAGATACACACTCACACAGAGAGGCAGCAACACAGGCAGAGGCAGAAGCAGGCTCCATGCAGGGAGCCCAACATGGGACTGGATCCTGGCTCCTGGGATCACGCCCTGAGCCAAAGGCAGACGCTCAACCACTGAGCCACCCAGATATCCTGAAGAAAGCAATTTTAACCCAAAATAAACACTTTACTTGAAAATATTTTAATGAACAACATTTTAAAGTGAATTACAGGGATCCCTGGGTGGCGCAGCGGTTTAGCGCCTGCCCTTGGCCCAGGGCGCGATCCTGGAGACCCAGGATCGAGTCCCACGTCGGGCTCCCGGTGCATGGAGCCTGCTTCTCCCTCTGCCTGTGTCTCTGCCTCTCTCTCTCTCTGTGACTATCATAAATAAATAAATAAAAATTAAAAAAAAAAAGTGAATTACAACCAGAGGAAAGTAGTAAAAATAAGAGTACAAAGAGCACCTATGGTGCTTTTCCCTGATTCTCTAATAGCTAACATTTTACCTCACTTTTTTCTCTCTTTCTCTTGACAGATTTTTTTTTCTGAACTGTTTATATATCATACTTTTTACCTCAAAAATTTTAATACATATTTCAGAAGAGTATTGATATTTTCCTATATAACTCTATCACATTTAATCAACTCCAGTACATTTAGGATGGATGCAATAATTTACTGTCAATAGTATTATTTTATCAATTAATCTAACAATGTTCACTATAGAATTTTGCTTCCTCCATTCCTATTAACTAGTGCTTCCCATATTTTGTTAATTATTTTCAAAGTGTCAAGACTGACTGATTTTTCGGATCTGTTATTCTGTTTTCTACCTCATTAGATTTTACTTTTTTTTTTTTTTTTTAGATTTTACTTTTATCTTTATTATTTCCTTCATTATATTTTCTTTCGGGTTATTTTGTAGTTACTTTTTCAGTTCGAAGATTGGAATTAAATCTGTATAATTATTAGTTTTGCATTTTTACTAATGTAGAGCTTTGGGCTATGCAATTGCTTTTGATGACTGTTTTAAGTATATGCCATGAATTTTTATAGACATTGTTTTCATTACCAGAATTTTTCCTAAATTATACAATATCTGTGTATTCCCCCATATGCAAAATGTAATTTAATAGTATTTTAATTTCTATGTGAGTCTTTTGATTTAATTTTAATTTTATTTTCCAAGTTGAGTTTTATTCTAGTTCTACACGTGAGACATATTGATGTTTACTTTGTGTAGTAGTACGTAATCGTTTCTTTTGAACGTTCTTTAGGCACTTGAAAATAAAATGTATTCTACTAGTGAAATATATTGTTCAATGAATATTCAAAAGACTGATTATGTTGTTTACATCTTCCATAGTCTTATTTAAGTGTTGTTTACTTCATTAGTTTCATACCAAGAATGGTATATTAATGGTATTTTCTGTATTTTTTGTTTTATGTAAGTGGTTTCTGTGTTATTTGACATAGAATGGCTATATTTTCACTGTGGAATGTGGCTTTTAACATTAACTTCTTTATCTGAATTAAAACTTTGTGACTCAAATTATGCTTTGGTATCAAGAGTGCAAACCCTATCGCTTCACTTTTTTCCTGCCTGATAAATAGCTACCTATTCCTTTACTTTTAGACTTTTTCAATGATGGATTTATTTATTTATTATTTTAAAAAAATATTTTATTTATTTATTCATTAAAGACATAGAGAGAGAGAGAGGCAGAGACAGGCAGAGGGAGAAGCAGGCTCCATGCGAGGAGCCTGATGAGGACTCGATCCCTGGACACCAGGGTCACCCCCTGAGCAGAAGACAGACACTCAACTGCTGAGCCACCCAGGCATCCCCCAATTATGGATTTAAATTGGACTCTTGATTAGAATATGAAGTTCAGTTTGCTTTATAAATACATTTGAGAAACTGTTGCTAATAGGCACATAAAGCCCATTCACACTTATTGACCTATTTTGTTTGGTTTCAAATCTGACACACAGTCTGATGTGATTACTGTGAGGTTTATAATTACTAGGTATCTTTTACCATTTGATATGTCTTTGAATTTCTTAAGAATAGTTTTAGTACTTAGAAAAGTGTTTACCTTTAGTGATTACCTTTGTTTTCATATTTCTTAAAGATTATTTGTTTATTTATCCATTTAGAGGTGAACAGGGGAAGGGTCAGAGGGAGAGAGAGAATCCCAAGCCGACTCGTTGCTGAGTTGTGTCTAGCTACATGCTCAGCTTGAGGTCTCCCTCTGCCCCTCCCCAGCTCAAGCTCTTTCTTTCTCAAACAAATAAAATCTTTTTAAAATAATTATTTTTTACTTAACATTATACTATCATGTATGCTCCTTTTGTGTATCTTTTGACTAGCATTTATTACATATGAATCAATAATCTCATTTGCATGACTTCTTTTTCTACCTATCCTCTCCCAATTTTTCTAGTAGCATCTTTCTAGATGCTAATATCAGATTGCATAATGGTTACGTATAATCTTTTAACCCATGACTCCACTCTTGTGGTAGCCTTAGCTCAACAATTAAACACATAAAATGATCAACGTCATTCTTTTTGCCAAAGTTTTCACAGGAATCTTAGTTGGATGAGGTTCATCCTCTGCTGGATTTTCCAGAAAGAAGATATCACTGTTCTTCAATGCTCTTCAATATTTAGCATTGTTTTTATATAGGTTCGAAACCTAAGGGAAAGCTTAGCTGGATATAGAGTTCCTGCTCCAATATATTTTTCCTTAATTTCTTGAAAATGCTGCTCCACTGTTGTCATACTTTATCTGTCCTTTCTAAAAGTAGGGTAAGAGGTGGAAATCTTCACTTTTGAATCTCTGTAGAGGAAAAGATTTGATGCTGTTGGTTTTCTCTGTCTTTTTCTCCCACACGCTTCACTTCTTCCCATCAGTTTCTTCCTTCCTAATCCCTGTATGCCTCATTTCCCTCCCCTGTGAAATGGGAATAATGATTGTATCAACTTCAGTGGATCAGTATAATTATAAATGAGTCTACATATGGAAACTGATCTGCAAATGTCAGGTATATATAAACTCAATACATGTTTGCTATATATAATTACATATATAATTCAAATATTAACTATCAACTATTAATAATAATTTATTAGGAATAACAGCCTATAGCTCAAAGCATTTTATATCTGATCATTTTAACTTGCTTCATCTTAGGTTTAACAAACATGGCTTTTTCAAATTAAGAAAATTCAGGTAAGAAAAAATTCTATTTGTAATATAAAAAACTTGTGCTATGGTCTAACAGAAAGGTGCACCATAAGATCTTCAAGGGCATAGATTTTATTTTATAGTGTATTAATTTTCATGGTGACATAGACAATAAATCTGAGGTTGCAAAAGAAGATTCTGATTACAAAACAGCTGTAACTACCGTCATTTACTAGGTCACAAATTTAAACATCGTGATCATTTCATTGGTGACACAAGATAAAAAAGAATATAAAATTTTTACTCTGAAATCAATCTATACATGCATATAAACAAAATTTTATGTCTAGCCAACAAATGCATTTTCATTATTCTCAGTATATATGAGCAGTCATCATATATTTATGAACATTTTTATAAGAATTTAATAAGATAATTTTACATGTATTCCTTCAATCTAAATTGCTTGAAAACTATTATATAGTCAATATTCATAGCACTACTTATTCATTGCTTTACTCAATTGTAGGATTTAACTACATAAATTATTTTAATTATTTATAAATTATAATCTCAAAATAAAATAAGAGTATTTGTTGTGTGTCTACTACATATTTAGACATGTGCTTTGTCCTAGAAGAATTTGCAATCAAACTTGGGACAAGTCACATATTTAACTTATATAGTTAACATAAACAATATATGTTTAGGTTCGAAAATGAAATGAACAGCATATGTACACAGAAGCTTATTTTTCTGTGCTGTGGTTGGTAATAGTGAAATAAACAGTTCTCTGGCTGCTTGAACAACTAGATTTTTTTCCTAATTATGGCATTTCATTATATACCAAACATAAAAATAACAAGATGATAGACATTTAAGCCAACAAAAATTTCTTAACTTCGAAAATTATGCATTAGTTGCATTTAGTTTCTGAGTCGAGGAGTTTGGTAAAGCTGCTGATTTCATTTTCATATATCAAAGCTAGAGAAACTTTTTTCAAAGAAGGTTGGGGAGCTGGTTAAAACTCTTGAACATCTGTGATCTATACATTAAAAAATAGACCTATTTTTTGCTTAGTAAATGTTAGTGTATTAAAAAGGCGATGAAGGCAAATGGATCTAATTCACTTTAGGATAGCTAAACATCTGCTTTTGTATGATGGAACAAAAGGTATAAAAGGTACCTATTTTAATGTTATGCTAATTTGATTGACTTATTACATTATTTCTTCCTACTATTTTTAATTCTTGCTTATCTACTTTCTTTATGGTACCATTGCACATTTTATATAATAACATTCATTCATACTCCCATTAAAGTAACAAATTGGCGGGCATTACTTGTTAACCATCCAGCAGACCTTGAAATAGACACTGAGTCTTTCAAGTAGTATTTTATAGATCAATTTGGTTATTGTAGGAGCTATTGCAGCTGATAATAATTTTTTAATTAATTTTTTCCCTCACATAGAAGTGCTATATTTTATTTATTCCGGAATGAAAAATAAAAGTATTCTATTTAACTGAAGTGGTGATGATAAACATATATTGAAATTCCCTCAAACAAACAAACAAACAAACAAACAAACAAAAGAAATTCCCTTCCTTTTTAACTGGATTAGTTGAATTTTGTACAAACTCTTATAAAAATTTCCAACCCAGGTGCAACCTTGGAGGCAAGAATATAGCTGATATCATTCTCAAGGACAAAATTCTATCTGGGCAGTTCAGTCTTTCCTTCCTACTATCAGGTCATGAAAGAAAAGGGAAGGTCTGTTCATTGTTTGGGAAGCAGCCGCTGATGGACATGGAATCTTAAATCAGCTTATTGAAGCAACTGACCCTCTCCTTCCCCATAACTACTTCAAACAGCTATTTTCTTCAGACCTTCCCCAGTGCTAATTCTCTATCTCTACACTAACTATAACTTACGAGGAACATAGGGAAAATAAATGCCATTCAAAGGCACTTTAGAAAAATATATACATATATTTTTAAAAGATTTTCTTTATTTTAGAAAGAAAAAGAGACACCGAGTGGGAGGGGCAGAGGGAGAAGGAGGGGGGAAATCTCAACCAGACTCTGTGGAGCATGGAGCCTGATATGGGGCTTGATCCCATGACCCTGAGATCATGTCCTCAGCCAAAACCGAGGGTCCCGTGCTTAACTGACTGAGCAACCCAGGTGCCCCCAAAGTATTTTATTTTATTTTTAAAATATTTATTTTATTTTATTTTATTTTATTTTATTTTATTTTATTTTATTTGAGAGAGAGAGAGCATGAGCAAGGGGAGGGGCAGAGCTGAGTAGGGAGCCCTGAACCACAATCTGAGCCAAAGGCAGAGGCTCAACCAACTGGGTGACACCGTGTGCCCAAAAATATTTTATTCTTAAATAATCTCTACATCTAGCATGGGACTTGAACTCACAACCCCAAAATCAAGAGTCACTGGCTGAGCCAACCAGTTGCCCCCAAAAGGCACTTTTTATGCTTTTCTTTTGTTACTCTGATTGTGAAAAACTGAGTAAGATGTTCTCTCTGGGTGAAGTTTGTATTTTGGATCATCAAAAAATCCAGTAGTAAGAGGTTCCAGTGTTTTTCTTTTTTACTTAGAAAACCACTAAGATAGTGGGGATACTGGCCTTTGCTTATGCCCATGCATTCATACAGACACAGACACACTCACGCACAAATTATTCTTGCCCACTAAGTCTAAATGTTAATACTCCGAGGCCAATTGCAAGCCCATGCTTCTCCTTTAGTTAGTTTTTATCTCTGTGATTTGGAATACTCAGTGCCTACCACAAATTATACAGTAGCCATATTCTTCCAGAGAGATGCTTTATAGGTTAAATGATTTCTCCCCCTAATTCCTATGTTGAAGTCCTAACCCTCCGTACCTCAGAATATGATCTTATTTGAAAATCAGGTCTTTGCAGCTGATGACCTCGTCATAACTGATGAGGTCATATGAAATAGACTGGGTCCCTAAAACAATGCGACTGATGTCCTTAAAAAGGAATGCCACATGAAGGGAAAGAATGGCATATGCATAGAGGGAAGACAAGAAAAAGACATGATACTAGAGGATGATGGTCTTCTGCAAGGGAGATGAGGGAAAGAATCTTGAAACAATCCTTCCTTTTTAGCCCTCAGAAGGAATCAGCCCTGCCAACACCTGGATCTTGGATTTCTAGCTTCCAAACTGAGAAAATGCCATCCAATTTGTGGTGGCTTATTATGGCCGTCTGAGCAGACAAATACAGGTGCCATGCCCCACTCTTTCTTTGGCTTATATTTTGAACACACTACTTTGGAATGTTCTGGAGTCCAGTCACTTAGACTATTCTATATCTGCTCTGCCACCAACCTAATGAGTCCTTATCATATTTCTCACTAATACTGTGACCTCCTATTCATTTGCTTGCATTTATTTGTACATTCATACACATGTTCTAAGGTCTTAAAATTGACCTTTTGAAAAAAATTCAGCTCCTATTAAGTAATGTCCCTGATTACAGTTTTTTGTTTGTTTGTTTTGGTAAATGGTTACTGTCTTAAAGTCAAAATCCAAAAGTCATGGTTTTCAAGGATGGCTTTGATCACGGCTACCTTCCTCTCCAGTATCATCTCTTATTACTTTTCCCTTGATGTCTTATCTTCAGTTATTCTAGTCTTTCTTTAGGTCCCCAGGTGTGTTAAAATTTCTCTCAAGCATGCTTAAATATTTTACAGCTATTTTATAAAAAAATGTTTGAGATAATGGTGCTTATTGAACACTTGTTTAGAATTCTATGCCATAAATTCCATGAGACCATGACTGCATAGTTAACTTACCCATAGCATCTAGAAATGTTTGACATGAAGCAGCACTGTGTGTATAAATTAAATTAATTATTTAATTAAATGACTGGATAAGTGAATTTGGGCTAAACTCCCAGAAATTTGATCCCTATACCTGAAGAGTAAGGACAATAAGTTTGTTGCGGTATCTGCTGTTCCTTTAAAGAAATTCTCATTATTAGGCACCTGCTCCCACTTCAGCATCCTGTCTTGCTTGATGAGTATCAAGACATGTCTAATCCTCTTTCAGTTCCTTTTAAATCATTGCAGTGCTTCTGTTTAGCTTATCATACCGTCTTCAAGCCACATTATATGCAATGATGAGGAACTCAAGCCTTGGCATCAAAATGTATAAGTCCAAATATAGGCTTTGGCATTTACTGTTTAAGTTATGCTGGGAAAAGTAGTTATTGGGAACACTTACCTCAAAAATGCAGTGAACTCCCTTTTAGTTTTTTTTTTTTTTTTCTTTGCACAGTGTCTGTTTTCACTGTTGGCCTGGCATGCCATTAAACATAGTATTAACTCAGTATCTCACAATTCTGATGAATTTTAAAACTTTTTAATGGCATTAAAATAGACAATGTGGATATGGTATGCATCACCTCTTCCAGTTTCCATATAGTATTTTCTAGTAGTATGCAGGAAAGATGTGCATATGGTTGCATGTTGACTAGTATTTATGGCTGAAGGATGTGTATTTTTAAAAATATTTAATTTATTTATTCATGAGAGACACAGAGAGAGAGGCAGAGACATAGACAGAGGGAGAAGCAGGCTCCATTCAGGGAGCCCAATGTGGGACTCAATCCGGGGACCCCAGGATCACGCCCTGGGCTGAAGGCAGATGCTCAACTACTGAGCCACCCAGGTGTCCCATGAAGGATGTGTATTGATAAACTTTCTCCTCCTCTTTCCAGATAAAGAGAACTAACATCTGTCTTTCAAGAACAGTGGGTTGAGTGTTTACCAAAAATGAACCGTGCTTATAGGAAAACCCTAGAAGCTTATCCCTTACTATCTTGAGTGATGGTGGAGAAATAGTCCATGCTCCTGGCCCTAGGAGTCCCACCCAATTGTACTACATATCCAGCTGCGAAGCCTATGACTGACCTCAAACTATGATGTGAAGAAATACAAAGATTTACAGGTTAGAAGTTCATGAAATATTCTCAGAATGTGAACCCTAAGCAGTCTTCCATCAATGGAGAGAGTAACCTGAACACTTACCATTGTATTCGATCATTTATTAAACAGTAAATCTATTACTATTTATTTATTTTACCATTTGATAAGTGATACATTTTTAATGTTAAATAAATCCTTTCAGAAGCAATAAGCTCTAAAAGCAAATAAAAAAAGGAAGTTCATGCTTGATTAACAATAAATTGTGGAGCTTTTCTTCAGGAAGTTTATGATGAGTGAATGATTTCCACAAAATGTTTGGAGACATTTGACATCTATTGTGGGAGTAGTAGTGGTATCATTGCCCCAGTCAGTGATATTAAGAAGAAAAGTCTGCAAAGAAGCAGTTACCTTTTTAAGACTGTGCTTAAAATGATAAAACTCACTCAGGAGGAGGATGTGCATTCACAAATCACTCTGTGAAGTATAACTTGACATTTAAATTAAAAACGCTGCTCATCTAAATTAATTTTATTTATTTTAATTTCAAGTTTTCTTGTTCAGGTAAGTAAAGGTAAGAGATAGTTTTAATGTGTTGGCTTCATTAGCAGAAGAAAAAAATCCATAAACAGTAAAATAATGCCAATTTTATGTCAATGCTATCAGCTCTTTCAAAAAAAGAATAAGTTAATTTTCATCCCCAGTTGATAGTTCATCCAACCTATTGATTCACAGTCTGACACTATTTCTGACATCTGATCACTGACAGCTTTCAAGCTCTACCCTTCTCAGTTTCTCTGTTGCTCCACATGTGGGCAAAGGCATAAAAAAATCTCCCAGACTGTTCTCTGGCCCTAGCAGGAAGTTCAAACCATGCACAATGTATATCCTTGTCAGTAAGTACCGCCTTGCCCCCCACCTTATAACCACAATACAAACCAGAGCCACTCGACCCCTCCCTTTACTTAAGCCATTTTCGTACCTGCTTGGGATCCTGCCCTACTCGCTCCAGAAAGTCTCACATGCACAGGAAACCTTTAAATACCTTGTTGTTTGTGTGTGTTGTGATCAGTCTCATCACCAAAACCAAATTTTGAGTTTAGTCTGTCAAAACAAACATTCTGAATGCTATTATAAATTTACATAAAGATGAAGTTTTGTTTTCACTGATATTACAAATAAAAAGGGGGAAATTATTTTGATAAAAGCAAGATTTCTACAAAATTAGAAAACTGTGGAGAATGTCTTAGGGTTCTTCAGAAGAAGAGAGTCAGTAGGATGAGTATATATATATAGAAAGAGATTTATTATAAAGAGTTGGCTCTCATGATTATAGAAACTAGCCAGTCCAAGTCTGCAGGGCTAATCTGTGGGCTGGTAGTCTGGAGACCCAGAGATGTCAGTGGTGCTGATGAAGTCTGAAGGCAGCCTGCTGGAGAATTCCCTCTTGCAGGTCTTTTTTGTTCTATTCAGGCCTTCTTCAATTGATTGGAAGAGGCCAATCCACATTATAAAGGACCATCTACTTTGCCCAAAGTTCACCTATTTAAATGTTATTATCATCCAAAAACAGTCTCCAGATTCACACATAAAATCACAGAGTGAAAATATAATTGGCATTGTTTGTAGTGCATATATAAACTGTAATTATTTCCTCCAATGCTATGATATGTGCTACTAATTGGCATATATATGTGTATATATATATATATATATATATATACACACACACACATACATATACATATATATGTATATATATGTGTATATATATACATATATATGTATAGTAAATATATATGTTTGTATTATAACTGGGTGACAAAATTTGTGAAGCAGCTTCTGGAAAATTCATACTTCAGCCCAGAGTAAAATATTTTTCTCTTTATTTCTAGTAATATGATTTTAGAAACACTTGAATTTTGAAGAAGTTCTTGTAAATCACCCTGTGTGCACCACAATGATATTGAGATTTTAAATAAATGTATATATATATATTTTTAATTGTTTGTCTTTGTTCAAAAACAAATGGAAACCTACAGTCAAAATGCTATAAAAATAAAATGACAACAAAAACTTGGAGATTCTAGTGAGTTGCTAGTATTTAAAGATTGTAAAAGGAAAAAAGAAGAAGAAGAAGAAGAAGAAGAAGAAGAAGAAGAAGAAGAAGAAGAAGAAGGAGGAGGAGGAGGAGGAGGAGGAGGAGGAGGAGGAGGAGGAGGAGGAGGAGGAGGAGGAGACCTCTTTCATGATTCCATACAACTGAACATAGTACTCATTAGGGTTGGTCCATGACATCCTCCATGATTGTCCTATTGCATACTACAGAAATTGAAAACTTAGATTGTGAATATTCAAACATTGTATGAAGACTTAATTTTGAAATCATATACTTGTAATTTGAAATATCAAATTGTGAGAAAAATCTTCAAATGCAATTTCTGTTTTAAATGGGATACATTTATTCTATACTAAGTTGAAACAAAATTACAAAGGTGAAAATCTAGCAGCAGCAGCATAAAAACTTGGCCAACCATTCATGAGTTTTGTCTTTCAAAATATTTGTGGAAATTACTTGGAATGGTGACATTAAACCAATACTTGTGAAAGTATCCTACAGATGAATCATGAATCAACTGAAGATGATAGTAATCTCACATTTATTAACCATAAAAGTCACATGATGAAGATTAAAAATTAAAAATAATATGCTATTGAAATATTTTTCTGAGAAACAACCCACAGATATTACATTTTTTACAGAGCTAGCCCTTTACTTTCTAAACTCTAGATACTCTGTATAGATATGTCCTAAAATTATGTAATTAAAAATTGTATATATGACCCGTGAATAGATTTCACTGGATAGATGAACCTATAGAATAATTTTAATTAAAACTACTTTAAAAAATAAAATCCTTTATTATTTTTTTTAAATAAAGTCCTTTATATGAAAACAAGTGATGTACCATACCCATCTTTGCTTTATTGACTCTAACTCATCATTTAAGCCTCACTTCAAAGAGTATGTCAACACCTTACTGAGATCTCAACCATTATCTCATAAGCTGAATTATGCCCTCTTCATACCTCCTTTACTGCTTCTTACCACAGAGGAATTTACTCTGCTGTTTCTCTCTTCATTCCATCAGGAAATATTCAAAGTCAACATCTAAATTCATAACACTTCAAGTCATATCATAGGCATTCAATATGTGCTTCTTGAATTTTTTTGAATGATTTAGCTGGGCATAATTTTGTTTTGTTGGAATAAGAGTGAGAGAAATAAGTATGGCCAAGATTTGAAAAAAGGGAAAATCCTTGCATATTAAAGCTATGCTCCTAAAAAAAATAATAATAATAGTTACTGGTAAATGCCATTAATGGCATATAAATGATAATAAATAATTTCATTGGCATAAGGGTACTCAAAGATAGCCCGTCCCCATTGCTATTGATGAAGGAATGTCATACATAAAGACCACTGAATATCCATAGTGTATCCACTATAGTTTCTCATTATCATTGTCAGTGTATTTCTTCAGCCCAATGGGCTCAAGCTTCATGCCCTGCTTCAGTGCCTATCCTGACAGCCACTGGCCTACTCCCCTGTGTTGGCTACAGCAGCTGATTATAGGGAACAAGAACACTGGACCCACAACTATAAATGCGGGATCTTCCTTGCAGGCTGTGGCTGAGTCCTAAAAACCTGAATTCTTTATTTTACAAAATGCTAATTCCTTCACAGCATTCTATTATATTATCCCCCAACTGTCATTCCAGCAAGAATTACCACTTTTTTCCAGGACTATTCAATGCAAGTGATTTACATTTCAGTGATACAACCATCAAAAAAAACAAAAAAACAAAAACAAAAAAAAAATGAGTTCATTATAATGAGATATCATTTCAATTGAATAAAATAGCATATTTCAGTTTATTACAACATAGTCTATATAAACCCAGTGTAAACATGCAATGACCTTATGGATCAAAGTACTTTGTAGGTTCAAAAGACACCTGATGAGTCCTTGACCAGATTAATGATATTTCAAATGTTGACACTGGATATAGTTTTAGAGAAGATTTATGACAAGCTTGGTCCTACTGGAAAACAGCTTAATTTGGAGGTCCTGAGAAATGATAATCAATAAATTTTTATAAAGGAATGATACAGCTATATGCATATTTTGATGCATACATATATTAACAAGTTACAGATAAAAAAAATATGGAATTAGAGGTTTGTGACTTAAGGACTCACACATAACTCAGCTGCATTAAGCATTACAATTTAAAGTTTTATGCCTAACAATGAACCCAGACCACAGGCTATTATTGCTTTGGTTTGTAAATTAAAATATTATTTAAGAAAGTTACCAAAGATATTCCTATAATATCTCTCTAAAATATATCATGTGCTCCCAAATCAGTGATACCCCCTGCTGAATGTGATTAAAGATGCAGAGGAGGAATATTGCCTTGTATTTTTTTTAACTAGGTTTTATAAAACGACATTTTCAGTTTTGAAGACCCCAGCTGATTTGACTTATAATATCCTATGGCCTAAATAATGATTTGATTGTAGTGCCAAGAAGTATACTATGATATACAATTGAGTAACAAATAATAGATGCTATTCCATTTGTAGTACATTCAAAGAAATCAAAGAAATATAATTCTTGAGGGACAGTTCCCCTGAACAGCAAATCTTTAATTTACCTATCTGTACATGTGTTCTGAATATTAAGCCCTCTAACACCAGTGTACAACTAAGTAAAAATACAAATGGGAGAGAATTAAATGATTTTTATTGGCAAATATTTACATGAATATAAAATATACAAAGTATTTAACAATTCTGTAGGTAAACCTTAACCATTTAAAATATCTATCATATATGGAGTGCTTTCTATGTATGCATCTTGTGGGAGTAGCTTTATTATCATATATTCTCTCTTTATGGCAAGCAGACCAGGTAAAAATTGTCATCTTATTTTATAGATGTGAACACTTAAGTGTTGAAGCTGACATTCAAACACACATGCGTGATTCAAATTTCATGCTATTAAACTCCACGCCATAATACCCTACATCAGGATTCCTGCCCTTATGAAAGATGTAACAAGAATACAGCTAGTTAATAATCAAACCTGGTTTGGAGTTATTAGTATTTATGTTTAAAAAAATCTAATTTTAAGTCGTTATGTTTATTTCTTCTTTCTTAGATCGAATAAAGGTAAAATTTGTGAATTTGTGCAATTAAATCTCTTATTACTGGGTGTCTTATGTAGAATAAATATTTCTGGAAGGTAATGACTCATTTAATTTTCTAAAAGTAATTGGCTTTGATAGCTGATTACTTATATACACACACATGCAAATTCTTATGTGCAAATTGGGCATGCGGGTATAAATAGTTTATGCCATGCACAATAACTTTTTTCCCTATACTGACTTTCCTAAATCTGTGGATATAATTATTAGTTTAAATAGTACAACATAAATTGCATTTTGTTAGTTTTGTAGAGACATTAGTTTCTAATGTCAAAAATTAAGGGGCCTTAAGAGCTGACTCATTTTAAAAAGTCAGGACTATAAGGTAAGGACTATCTCTAAATAAAGAAATAGCATCGTATTCTCTTACAAAGATTATTTGAATTGCTATATCAAAGTAATACAATGGTAGAAAGTTATGAAATACTAAAAAACAGAGCATAAATCTGGCTTTCAAACACTATCTCTTATACAGGGAACAGCAATCAGTAGAGAGATCTTATTCGTACTTAAATGAATTTAGAAGATTCAATCCATAGAGTGAAATTCAAAATATTATTTTTTTCCTTTTTATATTGTAAAGTGATGGATGCCTGAGTAGCTCAATCAGTTAAGTGTCTGTTTTCAGCTCAGATTGTGATTCCAGGGTCCTGGGATCAAGCCCAGCATCAGGCTCTCTGCTCAGTGGGGAGCCTCCTTCTCCCTCTCTTTCTCCCTGATGCTCACCCTGCTTGTGCTTTCTCTTTCTCTGTCAAATAAAAAAAAAAAAAAACCTAAAAAATACACTGTAAAGTGGCATGTATACTCTTATAAAAATCACCAAAATTACAAAGATACAAATATCTCTAGTATAAACGAAAACAAAATCAAGATGCCAAAATGTCCGTATTGTTTCATGCCTTTTGTTTCAAAATAATGGAGATATAGTTGAAAAAAACCCTCAGTATTACTAATAGTTAATTTTGGAGGGTGAAAATGGTCTGAAGAAAATGTTTTTAATTTATAAATTCTTGCATTTTAGAACTTGATGCTACATGTAGCATAGGCTGTGTAAGGAAAACTACTGACATTAAGTTTTTAAAAATGATTTAATATATTAAAGATCATTGGAACCTCTAGGAAAATGATGTATTTAAAAATATATTTGGAAGAGTTTGTATTTGGAAAGGATATTAACATGAATTTGAGATAATTGTAGGGTAAGTATCTGAGTAGTCCATTAGCTCTATCCCTGCTGAGAATTGAAATCCTAACAAGAAATCAATTTGATGACTTTTAAAAATGATCCTAAATACAAAAAGTCCCTAAAATTTATTCATGTATTCATAAATATATTAGGGCTTTTAACACCACCTACCTGGTGGGGTAAAAATTCTAGGCACTTGAATTGCTATTTATAACTGGTAGTTACAAATTATATTAACTGGGAGAAAATAAATATGCTGGATATGTTTAGGAATGTGATCTAAAGAATTACAACAAAAAATGGAGAAAAAAACACTACTATTTGATATAATGATTCTAGGTAAAAGCAAAGGTAATATCATATTGACTTAAAACAAACAAACAAACAAAAAAAATAAACGATGCCTAGGGACTCCTGGGTGGCTCAGTGATTGGGTGTCTGCCTTTGGCTCAAGGGGTACTCCCAGGTCGTGGGATCAAGACCTGCATCAAGGATCCTCACAGGGAGCCTGCTTCTCCCTCTGCCTATGTCTCTACCTCTCTCTTTGTGTCTCTCATGAATAAATAAATAAAACCTTAAAAAAAGAACATTATACCTATAATTTTCATATGTCCCTATTGTTTCTACTACCACTGTATCTCTAGCTTTATCGTAATCTAACTTGTGTCTGTATCAATTCCTGTACCTTTATATTTGTCTACATTGATTTACAACTTTATGTAAGTTTGTACATATATGGGAAATGGTTGAAAGGAAACCCAATCCTGCACCCATCTGTTCTTGTATAATTGGTAGATTAATATATAAATTAACGTATAACGAACTTATGCTCAAACCAAAAGTTTAAGATGGTAACAAATAAGAAAGCATACAGTGCTACAGGAAGAGAGAATCTTTAACTACTAGGATTAGGTTTATCTCATTTTTTCCAGGAAAACTATTCCCTGTGACTATTATTTATTTTAAGATTTTTTTTTTTTATAGCACAGCATCTGCTTAGGATTTGTTCAAAACTTTCCAATCAATACAACTAAAAGTAGTAAGCTTTATTACTTTGAAATTAATATGAAGCTTAAGATTTAGTCTTACAATATGCTCTTATGATGACTTTTTTTATAAAATTTGTAACAGTAAAATAATTTTAACAACAAGTGAATAATAATCTTATTATCTCTTTCCACTTTAATTTTCTATCACATTCCTCCTGCTGTCTGATAGCATTGTATTAGGTACTGGCATTTAGGGTATTAAAAGAAAGTTGAATATAAATTGTTGGTATGGAATTTTAGTTATAATTTATATGTTTAACATAGTCATATATAGATATCATCCTTATACCCTCATAATTTAAAGCTGTGCACAATAAAAAAAGTGTTAACATTTCTACAACCTTTGACCATCCCAGCCATGAGTTCTCCTGAGCCCTCACACTCTTCTAAACAGACCAACCAAGGCACCTGGGGGGCTCAGTAATTGAGTGTCTGTCTTCTGCTAAGGTCATGATCCTGGGGTCCTGGAATCAAGTCCCACATCAGGCTCCTTGCAAGGAGCCTGCTTCTCCCTCTGCCTATGTCTCTGTCTCCCTCTGTGTCTCTCATGAATAAATAAATAGAATCTTAAAAAAATAAAAATAATAATAATAAACAGACCAACCTAGAAGAAAGTCTGATTTTTCTGCTGTCTTATGAAGAGACAATCAAGGTGTATGCAGACAAAGGTATTATGTTATTTCCAGATATTTTTGACGTTTGAGGTAGTTATCTGCTTTTTAAAATTAAAAAAATTAGTGTAATTTACTTTTTCATTCCAATTTAAAATATATTTTCATCCTTGATTTTAATATATAATTTTGTGTTTTTGAAGAAAGCTATTTAAGCTGTCCCTTCAAGTTGGATAAGTTTTCCTACCTAAGCTGCAAAGCACAGATCATGTCCCTGATTGTAATTCAAATCCTCATCACCACCCTTCAGTGAGCTTGTTCAGGACCCTAATTTCCTCATTTGTGGAGCCAGATAATGAAATTGCCATTTTGAGGAATATTTCTGTTTTTCATAACATTTCAAATGTGTCTGAAGCTCAGTCAAGTCTAGTTGGAGGCGAATACACCCGCAGGAATTTATATGACAAACCAGGAATATATTCTAATCTAAAATGTCTAAACCATCCTAGCCGTGGAGTAGAAAAACCATTTACACTTACCTCCCTGGGGTATTCCTCTTTTTAAATGATTTTATAAAAACAAAATCCATTTAAATTATTTACTATCCAGATCAAGGCAGTAGACTCTACGAGTAACAGAATTGTTAATTATATTCATGGATTATAGAAGGAAAATAAAAAGAAAAGTGAATATTACTTTTAAAATATTCATTCCATAATGTATTCAATTTAATAAAAATGAATTCTAAACTTTATGAGTTTATTGTTTTATAAGCTACTTATTTAGGATGAAGGAATAATCTCAAAATATATACATTTTTTTGCATCATTACTACAATCTCTAAAGAGAACAATTAAAATCCATCATTGCTCTAACTTCTCCTTAAAAAATAAGTCCTCAAAGGTCTTAGAAATAAATATATAAATTTAAAAATCTCTTCAGAACATCAGATTTTCCTTTCCTTATGAATTTCTGTGTCAAATAGAAAAAGCTTTTCCCTTTTTATTCCCCTGAAAGCTGATTTAAATTTCCAGAGAGAGTATTCTCTTCCTTGTGGCTTTTCACATTGACTAAGGACTTTTCCCCAAGGCAGGATCTTTTTCTACAGGGAAATCTCACAGAATTTTTTTTCTAATCAGAAATTGTGAGTTGAGTTTCTTCTGTGAGTGGAAAAGTGATTTGGTAGGCCCCAGGGAAATAGTACTTCTAAGTTTTTTATCTTTTTCTTTTAAAACATATCTATTCATTCAAGTTTCAAAATGAGAGTATGGCCATTAATAAATAAATACCACAGAATGAAACAGAGATCCAGTGATGATGTAGCCACTTTGATCATCAGGGATGAATGAATGTTTTGGCCTGTAAATGATTAGTTTGTCTTCCTCTGTAAACCTAAACGTAGTTACAGGTTACTGTAACTCTAAGAAAAACTTAGAGTTTGTTCTGCATAGATTCAGCCTCAGTTTAAAATGAGGATTTCCCAACGAATTTGCATACCTTCGAGAAGCTAAAATACACACAAGGATTTATACAATTCTTCTAAAAATGTATGCTAATTTGTATTCTAAGAGATTACTAAACTATTTTAGCCTTTAAACTGTATTGTGGGCTAAAGCTGCATGTAAGTTTTAGATATGCTGAAAAAAATATTTGTCTGAAAAGGTATTCTAAAAGAAGATGTATAATTTAATCAGCATTTTGCCATTATTTAAAATCAGCTTGATTTTTATTTTTCCTTATTGAAATATTTTGATTATTTGAAGATAGCACTGATTTTGGAAAATATATCAAGCTCCTAGAACATATCCTTAAAAACTTTTAAAAACATAAAATATAGTAAAAAGAAAGAAAAGCATGTAAGTACACATACCTTCTATCCGAGAAGAAAATTGACATTAAAATATAGAAATGTCTTATCAAAGTTGTTCTAAAATATAGGAGGAACCTATGAATTGGTATTTGCCAAAAAGTTTGTTTTTAATAATGACAGAAACCCAAAACCCTGAATATCCAACTTCTCATAATCTAATCTATTTTTAGTTGGTCATGTTGTTTAGATTTTGGCACATACTCATTTTTCAATTTGAAATTTAATTTTAAATTTCACATATTCAATGTTACTTATATAGAGAATTTATTTTCTATTTTTAATTATTTTCCAGCTTTGCTTTTGTTTTTGATTGTAGCCAAACACCTATTTCTCCCTATTGCATTTCCCCAGTTATATTAGTTATAACAACTGCTATATGTTGCTTCCCAACTTCTCCCACATTTATGCAGTTATAAAAACCCAAATGTTCAGGTGTATAGAATTTTGTGTGTATGCATTATCAAGGAAAATAGAGAAAAATAAAAGATCATAAATATACACATAGAGATGTAAATGCATATTTGGCAATTCACTTCAACATTTTTTCCAAATAATTTTACATCATGGATATATGGATTCTATTAGAGGCAATAACTACAAGTGCAACCTATTTTATTCAATATTTGTATAATTTCAAAATTTATTCAAATACTTTAGCATTACCAAACTTTCAAGTGGTTTCCAACATTTCCCAAATACAAAATTGTTGTGGCACACTATTTTACATATAGTCCAAGTAATGCTGCTTTTAATTCCACTAGCTTGATTCCTAGAAGAAGGAATGCAAGATTTGGGAATAGTTTACATTTGTGCAGGTGTCAATGGATAATTTTCTCAAAAGATTGTACCAATTCACAACTGTTACAGAAATGTAGAGTCTCCTTCCCCCCTCCATACCTTTTTCAGTACTCAGATGATATGTTATCATTCTTTTTAATTTCACTCAAATATCAAAAAGGGGTATAGGATTCCCCAATTATTGTGCATTTTTTTCAATAATGGTTATTTGATTGGTCTATCTATAAATTATTCAAAAACTGCATTCAATTTTCTACCAAGTTGTTAGGATTTTTTAGTATTTTATAAGACACCTGTGGAAATAATGCATAGTGCACATAATCTATTATTTGTCATATACACTGGAGCTATTTTCTCTGGTTTTCACTGTCTCAACAAATTTTTTTAACTTAAAAAGATATTTAAAATGTATGTTAGAAAATATATCTTACTTAATTACTATTTATATCATAAAATATACCTTTTACATCATAATTACTTTGTTTCTTCTCTTTCCCCCACTTTGTTTCTGATCTTGCTTTGAGAATCTATGTTATGTTAAAAAACAAAAACTGTATTTTGTAGTTTTATTGCTCTAGAATTGTGGTGATTTGGTGAAAGAGTTCATAGGAAATTGAGCACATGCTTGTTGTCCTATATTTTATAACCTGCTTTAAGAAGTCCCAAGTGATTCCTGGGAAGAGAATAATATTCTCAGAGAAATATACTTTCTTCAGGAAGTATCCTGACACATTTGTTTGCCAGAGCATGGCATAGCGCGTGAGATGGCCTCTGGAAGGTGTACACGTACTTTAAGACATGTGCGTAGCTTGGTTTTCAGGCTTCTTTTGTAACACGTTTTCTCAAAGAAAACAGACATCTCTAATTCTTGAAAAGACCTGAACTTTCTGCCCCTTCGTGCCCTCTGCCTGCATAACTTCCCTGGAAAAATCAAGCTTCTCCTTCTCCAAGAAACAATACAAACAAACAAACAAACAAATAAAAAAACGTTTTCTCGTATTATTTATCGGTTTATATGGCTTATCAACTTTTAGTATATCTTAGCACCTTGATAACTTCAGTTGCATTTCCATATCTTTATATTCACAAAGTTAGATAAAAGAATGTGCTATGGAATAGGTCAAATGGGAAGAAAGTGATTGCACACATAAGCGGTGCTGACTATAGGGCTGGCGAGGGGATGCAGAATAAAGTGCTATCAACAGAGAGAGAAAAATTTTCTTCCTACTACAGGGAAAGGCTGCAATATGCTTATTGCTCATTCTGGAGGGTGGATGTATGTTCATTGCATTTAATTTTAGCTCTTGCTTTCTCCTGTTTTTATTGGATACAGCCAGAAGTGGATCAAATGTTTACTAATAGTAATGGCTATGCCTTCCTTGTATAGAGTGGTTTATGATTTTCAAAGTGCTTTTTACATATATTACAACTTTTGATTTTTACAACAATCTTGTGAATTAAGGAAAGAAGCAGTTTCTGGCCCATTTTTATCAGCCATAATAAGAAACAATTTTAACTTCAAGTTCAATATAGCCATTCATTCAAATAGTCCAAATATTGAAAAGACTGCTTTATCTTTTCGTTTTAAAAGATGCTTTCTGCGGCCTTAGTTATAAATCAAAATATGCTGTTTTAAAACCCTGCATAAATATGCACTAACTGAGAGTTCTCTATTCATTTTTTAGCACAAGAGTAACAAAAAGGTCTAGACAAATTAGAGTTCCAAGAAGTATAAATGCAATGAATAAATTAATGCCGGCATTGATAGATGAGGGGGAGAGCAAAAGAATTTCATTGTGCAGCTTGACTGAACAAGTTTGCTTGTGACAATATTTGTAAGGTCAGGGAATTGTTGTTTGGAATATACTAGAGAATTAAAAAGAATAATGAAATTGATTCCTCATCTTTGAGATTGTTGGGCACTGAATTTTAAATCCGTAGAGGTAGGTCTCAGATAATCCTGTGCATGTCAGCTCCATCGCATAAAGAAACATGAGGAGAACAAGTATATTGATACCGTGAAATGCTGTCCCTTTTATCTTTCCAGGAATACTATTTAGGACACAATAACTGGGTGAGGTTTGAATGCATTTTTACATACAGATGGGCAATTAATTCTTCCTTGAAACACAGCATAGACCCCTTGCAAATGGAAATCTGTGATGGGAAGTTATTCTAAACCCCAAGAAATTGTGTTGTATTTTATTGGAGCCTCAAAAGTGATGTCATTTAGAAAGGGGCGTTTGTAGATGAATTCATCAAGGGTGATTGCTAACTTTTATCAGCTTGTGTGATTTTTATCTGGAATGTTAATGGTTAAAAAAGGAAATCTGAATTTATTTTCCCATTTTTATCCCAAGGCATTTTATGGTATCATATCACCCTCTCTACTGTGCTCTCCAAAAAGTTACTAGATATGAGAACTGTTGTATGCCTGTAATTTGAGTCCATATTATTTCCCCTGGGAAATTTTAGAAAGGCTGGGTGGGATGTCTGAAAATGGATGTGAAAAAATCCGGTGAAAAGAAATTTATAGAAAGGAAAAATAGATGACCTCCTATACCTTTGCCTTTTTGATCCTTAAAATTCAATGATAGACTTGTTTATATTTACTCTCAGAACCAAATAAGAAAAACTTTTTGACCTCACGTCAGTTTGAAAGTTGAGGTTTCTAAAAAAGTCTCTACTTGAAACTTTCTCACTTTTTAATTTTATTGAAACATTAAGGGCACAGTTGCTGATTCAATAATAGGAGATTAATAGTTTCCCACTTACTTCTTATTTGATTCTCTGGAGGTAAATGAATCAATCAACATTAATTCTAAACTCTTCTGGTTAAGAGATTTGTATATAAACAAATAAAATTTCCCCTATATTATCTCAATTTTAAATTATTTTGAGGAAAATTAGAGTTAGAATGCTTCAAAATATGAGACTCTTTCCATCATCTTCCAATGAATTTCTTTCTTTTTTTATTTCAATAATGTCAAAATATGCTATTGATGATCTTTAGTTTTTTACTCTAATTATTTAAAGGTATCACCTAGTATAGTCCTTAAAGAGCTGTTTTATATAATTTGGCTGATGTTTCTAAAATGCCTAAAATTTATCATGCTTTGTTATAAGCAACTTACACAAACTGACATTTATATATTTTTTTGACAACTCTATGACATTATTCTCCTGTGATTCTCAAGTTAGAGCTAAGGAAATCAACAAAGAGAGACTTGTACTAGGTCATTCAGAACCAGAATTTGATACCAGACAGCCTTGTTCAAAGGCCCTATTCTCAACCACAGTCCTACTATTGCCATTTCATAACATTACAGCTATAACCTACATGTTTTACACTATTTGCATAAATGTTTTATTTTTTAAAAGATTTTATCTATTATTTATTTATTTATTTATTTATTTATTTATTTATTTATTTATTTATTTTTATCTTAGAGAGAGTGCATGTGTACTTGTGCATGAGTGTGTGTGCTGGGGATGGGCAGAGGGCGAGACTCTTCAAGCAGAATCCCCACTGAGTATGGAGCCCAAGGAGGGGCTGGATCCCATAACCCATGAGGTCATGACCTGAGCCAAACCCAGTTGGACACTTAATCAATGGAACCACCCAGGTGCCCCTATTGGAATAAATGCTTTAGTTATAAATACTGTGCTCTGTGTCAAAGTTTCAAACATTAAAACATATGTATCTGGATCTAACAGTATTTTGATCACTTTAAAACTTTTCTTTTAATTTTTAAGTTTCGATTCGCCCTTCATTTCAACGGGGCAAGAGGTCTATCTTGTATTGTTTGCCCCCATATTTTCAATGCTTTAGTTTCTGCCATCTCCTTTCATTTTCCTTTCTTTCTTTCTCTGCCCCCTTTGTTTCTTCAAAGCTATAGATAGGAAGGTAGGTAGGAGCAGAAGTCTTGAAAATTAGGGAGTATGATCAGACATGGAAATAATCATACCTATCTTGCCACACACACACACACACTGAATTCATGCTCTGCACTAGGTTATTTCAATATTCTTGATTTTCTGTTCAAGCAACCATGTTGCTTAATTGTAGGTATAGAAAATTATAGAATTCACGATCCCCTCTGCTTTTTTGGCAATGCAGACCAAAGGATCTTCTTTCAATATCCCACCTTGCAGTTTTCCTATGCCAGTACAGCATACTTTGGGTATATAATATGCAGTGACATAGGGCAAGTGATGGATTTTACTGTATTTCTACCGTCTAACACAGTATTTAACATACATCAGGTACTCAATAACTCCTTGATAAATGAAGGATGCATCAATGAATAATGTAAGGCAATTTGTGAAAAATTTAGCATATTTGACAAAATGGAAATTGTTTTACCCTTGGTCTCCAAAAGGACATGGCTGTCACATTTCCTCAATGAAAGACCTCATGTGCAATTGTTCCAAAAGCTACTTCTAAAGTATAGATGGATACTTAAAAGGTGATGTATCTAATGAAAATAGACTGATTTTAGCCTACCCAACTTTCTGATTTTTAGGAAAATCATTGGTAAGTTGAAATATATTCAGATTAATTCATGTGATTTTTGCCTGAAAGGAGATGACACTGCTTACTGAATTGTGTTTACCAAATAGCAGAAATAAATCTTCCTTAGTAACTAAACTTGCTAAGGCATTGTAGTTTTAAGTAGGCTGAGACTGGTGTCTCGACTGATGGTGATGTTTAGTCCTCAGACTTCAGGACTACATATCTAATAAAAATTAAAAACAACAACAACAGCAACAACAACAAACCCCTTGTTTTAAAAGATAAAATGAGGCATATTAATATTTTTAAGTTTATTTTAGCAAAAATCCATACAAATTGGGCAACATTCAATCTAGAAGATAAGAAGATTCTTGAGGGGCTTGCAAAATGAAAGACGTTTATAGGCAGAAGGGAACAGGATATAAGGAAGTATAGTAGGCAAGGAGCAGGTTGGTTATTATCAATTTATTTTCTTTTAGGGGATGAGTGGGCTGTGTCAGACAACTACATAAATAGTGATGATCAGGAGATTACTAATTGGTTGATTGGTGCAAGATTACATTTCTGGGAGAGTCAAAACTATAATTAAGCCTTGCTTTGTTAAAATGGGGCTTAGCCTAAGTGACTCCATTCTGGGCCTGTTGTTCTTAACACTTGCAATTTATTGATATTAAAAAAATAGTTGGAAATGACTATCTGAAGTCATGAGATAAACATTAATATCCTGGAATGTTTAAGTGGAAAATTTAAAAATTGCTCAAGGTACTCTGATATGAGTTACTAGCTTCTCTTCACTAAGAAAGTGAAGATAAAACTTATCCAGAGATGTCTCAGGAACTTCTATTGAATCAGATCTAGATACTCCTCCATGAATTTCAAACTCATCTTGTCCACACCACCTATATAGATTGCCACCTTCCTGCTTCAGGAGTTTTTACTTGTTTTCATTTCTTTCAACTCTCTACAAAATATTGGCTGATGACTTTATCCACAAAATTCTAAGTGGATGAATGTTTTGAGACAAAAATCACCTGTTCCTAACTCAATTAAAAAAAGTTAAAGAATAATATTACATGTTAATCTGCATATCTGTAATTGAATTAATAGAATTCTCTGATCAAAAATTATTGATCATTGGAAACAGTATTTTTATTAATATTTCATTGTAGTGAAATGGCAAGCAGCTTTCTGAGATGCTAAAAGAAAATATCTAGTAAGTAGATTATTTTTAAAATTTTGATCTTAGATTACTCTCTCACATGGATAATAAAAAACAAGGATAACACCAAGAAAAATGAATTCTTTATGTCCTACTATGCACTTACCAGAAAAACAACTCAAAAAAATGTATGCACCTCTGTTTATAGCAGCACTATTTATAGTAGCCAAAATATGGAAGCAACATAAGTGTTCATTGATAAATGAATGGATAAAGAAGATGTGATATTTATACACCGAACATTTAAGATGTAATGCTAAGCACACTATCAAAAATAATCAAGCATAAAAAAACAAAGAGTCTAATTAAAAGTTAGGAAGAAGACATGAACAGACATTTCATTTCGGTGAGAGACAGATGTTTAGTATCAATAATATGTCTGTATAATATTTAGTATTTATCCTATATTTAAAGATATCTAAACTATTTTTCTTTATTTGTTCATACAACACCAAAATATGCTATTAAATACCTTAGAAGCATTATCAATATACATTAATAAACATATATTGCTTTGCTATCTGTCAAATGTATCTGAAAGGAAAGTGGAATAAAATCTTTCACTGAGTTTTAGTTGATATGAAATCAGCAACATTTCTCCCATTTTAGATCTTTCCATCAGTTGATCAATGTGTTATAAGTGCTTTTCTTTACCATACACTTAAGAATGATTGGAAGCACTGAATATCATGGTGTGAATAGCTTTTACTTTTAGGTATGAAAAAAATTGATTTTCATTTGTCCTAAACATTCAAAAATTGTTAACACTTTCTGAAGCAAAAGATGAAATAGTAACTTACAATATCTGTTAGAATTTCTCAAAGTGCATTAAATTCTAGCCATCATGTACTATTAAGGCTAGAAAATCACAATTCACAAACAGATTATGTCCCTCAATAACAAGTCCAATTTAGCTAAAAGTTGTACACAGATGCTGAATATTTATAGTAAATATGTTTCTTTATATATATCTTCAGTAGTGTTATTTCTGCAAATAAGGTTGAAATAGTTCCAAGATTTTATAATAATCCTTAACCAAAAAGATGTTAGAGGATGTCACCTCTCAACTCAGTGGCTTTATGACTAAGAGAGTTCTGAGTTTCCAGTATAATTGATAAGGACTTATATTTTCTAGTTTGATTCCCAAAATGACTGGGATAAAACTTATTTAAATTTTAGATATATTACCATAATAGCTCATAAAGGTAATGATGTTTACAAATAGGATACATGAGTAAAGTTGTCTGACTGGCTCAGGACTTCACCAAGACTTTATCATCAGGCCATAGACAGCCTCTTCTGGTCTCATTTTTAATGATCATACACCCAAAATGAAATGTGAGAAAATATAATTCCAGAGAGCCTGGCTTACCTAAAGTTATAAAATCATTAACAGAATCATTTTTTAGTAGTAGAATTAGTTTTTTAATATCATCATTGCTTTTAAGTTGCAGAACTAGTATTCAAACAGTGGCTCTTGCAGCACCCTTAATTTTGATTAGGAGAACTATGTGAGGAGCAAGTAAGGGCTCTCAAGGAAGCATTATGCTTGGATGATAGGTTCAGTCCTCTTATGACACTTTCACTGTGTGTGTGTGTATGGGTGTGTGTGTGTGTGTGTGTGTGTGTGTGTAAAACAGTGAAGAGTTTGAACTTGGCACCTAGAATGATCTGGGGCAAAACCCAGGCAAGCTGAACCTATTTCTATGTACAGAAAAGTCTCACTAAAATAAATGATTATCCTTTGGCCTTCATTAATTTCTAACTCATTGGTAATTCCTGTAGGTTAAAAGCTTACAATAATTATCTATAATAATACCCTCCATTTCCATAATGACAAAATATTGTTGCATCATTTTTAATGGACTCCAAATTTGTCAGGAATAAATTGAGGCAATAACTTTATTTTGATCTAGATGTTTTAATGAGTAGTTCACAATTAAGAAAAATATTTCACCAATGGTGTATCAGTTAGAGTTCTCTAGAGAAGAGACTCAATGGGATGCGAGTACACATATATAAAATTAGATTTATTAGATGGAATTGGATAATATGATTATGGAAACTGTCAAATCCACATCTGTAGAGTAATCCACATCTGTAGAGTAAGCTGGAAGACTAGAGATCCAGCAGAGGTGATGATCCAGCTTGAGTCTAAGGCTACATACTGTAGAACCAAGAAAAACAATGTTGCAGAAGTCCAAAGACAATTCAATGGAAAATTCCCTCTTTTTCTGGGGTGGAGAATCTTTGGCCTAACTTTTCTTCAACTGATTAGACAAGGCTCACCTCCATTATGGAGGGCAATCTCCTTTACTTAAGGTCCACCAGTTTCAATGTTAATCTGATTTGAAAACAGTTTCACAGAAACCATTAGAATTATGGTGACTAAATATCTGGGCACCTTGTGTCCGAGCCAAGTGATACCTAAAAATAACCATCATAGGATGCCTGGATGGCTCAGTGGTTGAACATCTGCCTTTGACTCAGTGTGTAATCCCAGTCCCAGGACCGAGTCCACATCAGGCTCCCCGTGAGGGAGCTTCTTCCCCCTCTGCCTGTGTCTCTGTCTCTCTCTGTGTGTCTCTCATGAATAAATAAATAAAATCTTTTTAAAAATAAACAATAACCATCATAAATAGTGATATTACTCTTGTTTCTACACAACATACTTCTTGGCATTATTAGAGAATGTCAAGTAGAAAGAGGATGTGTTTACAATATGTATTTGAATGAAAAATTACAATTTTATATCCAAACCTTTTTTATATATGGATGCAAGCATCTAATAACTGTTTTCATTATAGTTGTGCTAAGGCTTTACATGTTGAATAGTATAGTATTGTATTATGCATTACTTTTTAAATTTATCTTTTTTGTTATATCATTGCATTGATTTTTTAAAATACACAGTTATGCAGTTTAGATTATTTGTTAATTAACTTTCAGCACAGTAAAAGGGATTTTATATTTGTTTTAAAAAGAGAGCAATTGCTTCTCCCTCTGCCTATGTCTCTGTCTCTATCTCTCTCTCTCTCTGTGTGACTATCATAAATAAATAAAAATTAAAAAAAAATAAAAAATAAAAAGAGGACATTGAATCTACAAGGATTAAGAGCTATTGAGATATCATTATGTGGCAGTGATACATTTTTGGAAATGTCTCCAGACAGTCCTTTCCAAGTGGCTAGGTTAAATACTGATGATATTTCATAATTATATTTCATAATGATATTTCATAAACTTCTTTTGTGAAACAAATCATCAACCAACTCAAACATTTGTTAATATTTTTCACAATTATTTTGGACTGACTAGTCAGTTTTTCTGTTTTTAGATACTTTATGGCTAACTTATTCTTGCAAAGTACAATTCTATCATAGATATACAAGCATTGTAGTCTTTGGCTATGTTTTTTAGCCTGTTGGGACAAAAATCTACTATTTGTACATAACACTGAATGTATAAGATATTACATGAGTTTGTTCATATGTGTGGCAGATATCAGATACTCACCAAATATGCTTTCTTTTCTTGGACAAGATTTTAAAATATGATTACTTGATTCGTTGCATGTAGATAAGGTTAGATGATGAGTTCTTAGCACGGAACATGTACATAAGTGAGGTGCAGCACTCCTGGGCCCAGGTGCTTTCTCCCCTTCCTTCTTTTCTCATCATTAGAAAACTTGGACATTAACATATTAAAGATAATGCAATACCACAGGGTGGAAGGAATTTGGGTCCCTGAATGAACATGTGAAGCAGAAACTCCTTCCTCGCCATCTCCCTCCCCAAATTATTCTTTTAGGTGTGAATGAGCCATAACATTTATGATGTTAAGTCAAGGAGTTTTACATATTTTATGGCAGGTAGCTTGTCCTTATTAATATACATGTAAGCACTTATCACACTGCTTGGCATCAAGAGACCATTTAATAAATGATAGCTGTTATCAACATTTTTTATGTCAGATGATAAAATACCTTCTCTGTTTCAAATATGCCTGCAGATAAAGCATGTTTCTTACCAGAAATACTACCTCGTTTGTTTTTTACAAAGTGATTACATTTCAAATTAATATAATTTTAAGCTGCAGAATCAAGATAAACATAAGATGTAGCCATAAGACTTATTTTAATATTTGTGACATGCCTGAGATTGATATTTCTAGCATTTCTCAGTTCTCCATTGTGTGTTTAAAGGAAATCTATCTCTCTTTTTTAAAAGATTTATTTATCAGAGAGAGAGAGAGAGAACAAGCAGAGGAAGCAGCTGGCAGAGGGAGAAGCAGGCTCCCCCTGAGAAGGAGCCCCATGTGGGACTCGATGCCAGGATCCCAGGATCTTGACCTGAGCCCAAGGCAGATGCTTAACTGTGCCACCCAAGCATCCCATGGATCTCTTTTAATGATAATTAGCTTAATCTATTTTAGTAGCCATTATGCTATATTCCATGGCTTAGAACTAGCATTTGTTTTTCCTTCTGGTGTTCCTTTATTTGGTCAATACATATTTAGTGGGTTACTACTATCTGCTGAACACTGCCAGATTTCTTTCCACTCTCGATCCCATTCATTGCCTACACCTTTGCTTCATTTATTGAGTGAACGCATATTGAGATTTATTTTTCTTTTTCGCATAAAAGAAGATGCTAAAAAATAAAAAAAATAAAAGAAGATGCTAAGCTGGTGTCCTCCAAAAAGGTAGATTGCATAATATCATCTGAATTATTCTCCTCTTTATTTGGGTGTTTTCTTTTTTATTTAAAAATTGTGAATGGTACCCAATATTCTACAACCTAGCTTATTGTATGATTAAAAGTGATGTTTAAGAAAGCTTGGGAATAAGCAAATATTTCTCTAGGTCAGAACACACAAAAAACTAGAGAGCGCCCAGCAAAGTCACAAATGCAGTTCCAGATCAGGTTCTATTTCATCAACTAATGTTTGAGAACGTGCAGTTGACCTTCAGGTAGATAGTTGCTGGTATTCTATTTTATTAGTGTTTATTAAGGAGAAAGCTGAAAAAAATATGGAAATCACCAATACTGTATACAAAGATCCACTTCTCCGTAAAAACAAATGTTTTAGTTTTTTAAAAAGTAAATCAATAAATAAGCAAATAAGAACAACATTTAGGGGAATTAAAAAGCCATTAAAATAGCATATGCCTCAATATTGAGAGAGGATAAAACTTCTAAATCTGGTACTAGTCTCAGGTAAAGTCATTTACATTTCTATCTGAAAGTTCTAAAAAATATATCATTTTGCTTGAATTTTCTAATTCATGCTAGGGTTTAAGTAAGCTAGAGTTATTCATCTTTTCAATGACATTGACCAGAAAAAAAAATCTTTATCACTGAAATATTCATCATTATAAAACATTAGATACTTTCTTTAGTGTGATAAAGAGTGACAGAGCATATGAATAGATGGCTGATTGTAATAGGAATGACTAATGTAGCATCTAGTTAAAGTATCTAACAATGTATTTTACTAAAACCAGAAGACAACCTTTAAAAAAACATGCTATTTACTTCACTGGAATAAATCTTGCGACAGGTATGGAGCATATCTCCATTGTGAAACATGGTTTAAAGTTAATTTAAATGGTGTGATCCTATGAAAGTGAATTAAAATGTTATTATCAATCTGGGATTGATTATTAGATAAGATAAATGGCTTTATATATCTCAGATTTTTTTTAAAAAAACCTTTATTGAAGAGTAAGCTTTACTTGTATATAGTAATTGTATATGTCTTTTTTTGATTATTAGAAAAGATGTGCTACAGTAATGAAATGACCAGCTTATGTCCTAAGATTGGGCACAGGAAAGAAAAAACAAATAAGTACAGTCATTTTGATGACTTTAGAAATTGTGATGCCATTGTCAGATAGAACTTAAAAAGAGAGAAGAAAACGAGTTTTCATATTATTTCATAATAACTCATATGAGAGAATATTTACACATATTAATGGACCCAAATTATTAAAACTATATATAAGTTATTTAATCATTTAAAAGGCTGCTATTATCACTAAATACAGTGTAGGGAGAAGGATTACATCATCATCTTCTTTGGTTTATAGAGTCATTGACAAATGACTATTAAATGGACTCTCTGTGCCCATCACTGCAACAGATAAGAAATCAACCATTATTTCTAATAAATCTCTGCTCGTCTTGAGAGCTGGGCAACAGAAATGGTAACCCTGATAATTTTAAAGGTTATAATTGCTTTTTTGGTAATCAGCCTCGAACTACAAAGAAAATTAGAATTAAATTTAGAAAAGTTTAAATAATACCCATAGTATTGATATATTTGTAATAATTGGTATTTAAAATATTTGTAATATTTAACAAAGTTTAGCTTATTAAACTAAAAAATCTTATAATGACAATTCAAAAGAAATAATTTCACCTTTGATTTATCCTTGAATTCTAAGTTTCCACTACATTTGTATACAATGTTTAAAAATTCTGGAGGATTTTAGATCACATAGGTGTTGGAGTTGTTGAAGAGTACAGAATTTGATGTGGGAAATTAACATGTAAGTAGATCATTAATACAGATTTATAACATTAGAAACATTTCTTCTTGTCAGTTTATATAAATCTTTGTTTTGCTTTCTTTTTTATTGAGTTTAATTTGGCATATGATTAATTGAATGTATATTGACGTATATGATAACAATATATTATAGTCTTCATATTAAGTAAAGGACTGTTCATTAATACATTTATTTGGTGAGAATACTTCTGGCCTATACATAGTGGTATACAATTAATATCTCTCCATTTCATACTCACAAGAAAAATGAGAAACAAATTTCGGAACAAGCTAAAATCCAGTATACTCCCCCCCAAAAAAGGGGGGATTATGGCTGCCAAAAGAAGTGGAGGTAGATCATAGAGTTTGTAGGAAAAACAAGAGCTAAGACATAGACTAAAACCCAGCCAGATAATTCATATGAATGGGCCATTGTGCTGTAATTAAGGATAAGTGTCATGCAATGAACTAACAAATTCTAAATTTCTTGTTTGCAGCAAGAGAAATGTGGATATACTAGTTAATTGCACAGTCTTCTCTAGACCCACTGTACAAGAGGCATTAGAGGACAGGTAAGTATGACCGAGCTACATATTCTCCTTTCGTCCACATTTCTTCCTCACCTTCTTTGTTTTTAAGGAGGCTAACACTTTTGTTCTGCAGTAGGGAAATTTTGCCTTCTGTGATAAGGTTTGGCTAATGGGAGAAAGTAGTGGGATCTCTAATGGAAGGGCGAGAGAGAGCTTGGGAATTTTAATCCTTGTCCTCTCCCTACTAGGCTGCTTAAATCTACCCAAGTTTGCAGATTTTGTCAGGATGACCACATCTACAAGGTTCCCTCTCCCTTTAGGCATGGAGATATGCTTACTAGCCTTGGGTTTCCTTATCTATTCTTGGTGATTCCCCTAAACAATGCCACACCCTTTTAAGTATTTCCTTCATACCTATTTGAGCATTCCATCTTTTCCTATTGATCTTCAATGGTTCTGCAATTTATAAGAAAGGTAATTTTGGACATAAACCCTAAAAATGGGATTTAGGAATTGAGATAATCACATATTTGAGGAGTACCAGGTCTTTGAAGAATGGGATTAAGACACTGTGATGAACCCAGATGGGGCTGAGAATCCTTAATTATCCCTCAATACTGCTCAAAGAGAAAAGTATGTCCTGTCTCCTATCTGAGTTTTTCTCCACATAAATTCATTCTAATGGCTTAACTCGGCCACTTGTCTCACAAAGGGATGTCAGTTGTCCTTAGTACCTACTCATCTTTCAGCTACCATAAAAATTAAATGTCATTATATCTCAGATTAAGAATGATCCAGAAGAAGATATCTATATTTTGAAAGAGTTGCAAAAACTTACCCATTTGTGGTGGCAGGATACTGGGGATCATGTAGGAGAGTGGATGTTAAGATTATTAGGCTAACAAAGAGGAAGCAAAGTCTTGTCTTAATGATATGAAATTTAATGTGTTGGTTTAAAAATTGTGAGTGACATTAATAGGCTCTAGGCTGGATAATTGAAGCTAGATTCAACAATGACTGTCCAATTTATGCTCAGGAGTATCCTGCTAAACTATATTCTATAACAGGGTCGGAAATACTTTCCCTTCAGCATGTAGAAATGTTGAAGAAACTAAGAAATGCATTGGGGGAATGGAAGAGTGAAGGGCACCAACATCTCTGGAAATCTCTGGCTTTATTTTTGTTCTTCTTAGGCAAGAGCTGATTATGGGAGATCTTGCATTGGAATTGGACTCCCTGCTTTTAATGGAAATAATGAGGACTGTGAGTGGTAGGAGACAGTTGGTAGCACTTAACCTTCAGAGAGCCCAGTAGAATAAATGGTGGATGAAATTACCATAACCGGGCCATTGGGACAGATTAGTAATGAGAGTGTTCTGATCAGCAGAGAATTGTGGAGAAGACTAATTGATTTCAGGGTCTTCAGGATTGGAACAGATGGGGGGCCTACAAAGATGCTCTTTGGAATATATAATTAGAAAAATTCTTGAACTGGTGGGAAGAATCCTAAATCAAGTCAACAGTTGCACATGCACACACACACACACACACACACACACACTCCATAAATTAGGAATAGATTAATACATTCTCAGTGGTTAAAAAAAAAAAATTATCAATCCCCAAAAGCTGGTGTTTTAGTGAGAGAAAATAAGCACTATACCCACTAGAATCAGATCAAGACAAGAATGTATGCTATCAGCCAATTTAGTAATATTACTCTGAAAATACCAGCCAATAGAGAAAAAATGAGAAATATGAAACATGAATAGGGAGATTTTTTAATTCTACAGATGATATGATAGTATACTTAGAACTGAAAGGTTTGTACCAATTTCTGTTACAAAATAAGAGAATGTATAAAATGATAGTACAAAAATACTATAATGAATATTTTCATATGCACACCAGCCATAATAGAAGAATTTGTTTCAAAAGTGACAGACATGTATCATCCAATAAGTTCAAAATGAATCTAAAAACCTACCAACAGACATTATTAAGAGGTATAAAAGTACGTTTGAATAAATGGAAAAGGATTTGGTAGGCATTCAAAATATAAAATATTTTATTTTCCTTTAGTAAATTCAAACATTTAAGTGATGTCAATAAAAATATCAGCAAGGAGGTGATATCACTAAGATGGTGACATAGGTTCCTCTTGATTTTGCTTTCCCTCAGCAAAACAACTAACAACTATTTATTTTTATTATTATTTTTTAAATTTATTTATTCATAATAGACAGACAGAGAGAGAGAGAGAGAGAGAGAGAGAGGCAGAGACACAGGCAGAGGGAGAAGCCCCATGCCAGGAGCCTGATACCGAACTTGATCCTGGGACTCCCGGATCATGTCCTGGGCCAAAGGCAGGTGCTAAACCGTTGAGCCACCCAGGGATCCCCACTAACAACTATTTAAGAATAAGACAACACTGAGAGAATTCTAGAACATAGGTGTGAGGCTAAAGCACACCCTGTACCACAGACAGCATTTGAAGGGTAAGAGAAGCAGTTGTGTGCTGACCTCCTTGCTCCTCCACCGGGACAGCATAGCACCATGCTGAGAGGTCTCTGCTGAGCCTCTCCTTTCTCTGGGAGACCAGCCTCCTTCCCTCACTCTGTGGAAGCTCCTACTCTGATCTCATACCACATGGACCTGCACGGAAATCTTCAGGGCTCAGCCTCAGCCAATCTGACTGTGATGGAGAAGCAGGTAGGGACTAGTAATAACCGGCACACAGATCTTGGCAGATTGAGTTCATACCTGCGATGCCCAAATAGTGATCCCAACCAGTGGTTTTGCTCACCTGGAGGACCAAGTTGGGGTACACACTAACCGGGGAACGTGGCAAAGTGCAGATCTACTTGCCTTATTTAGAACCTCAAAGAAGGAGTTTTGCCACCTGCTGTGGAAAGTGTCTTCTATCCCCATCTGACCAGTAGGGCTAGGGACAACTCTTGGAGGCAGGGTTGTCCAGAGGCACTCAAATTGGGTGATAGGCCAGCAGAACTGATTGCCTCCAAAGGCAAGCCAGTACTGGGAGTGGAGTGGTCTTATGCTACGCTCAGGCAGGGGAATTGCTTCCTAGCAATTGCTAGGTTGAATGTGGCTTCCAGCCCCTCCCAGTGAGAAAACCTGTTTGGGAAGTTGAGGGTAGCCTGGGTTGACCCCTCTCCTTCCACCAGTAAGCGGACTGGTACCTAACTCCACCAGCTGTGGAGACTGTTTTGAGGCTCATCTGAGCCCATAGTTTACAGAGCAAAGCTGGGGGCCCTGTTCAATCGGAGAGCTTAGGGTTTGGGTTAGCTTGAGTTAGGCAACAAGGAGCTTCACTGGCTTTAAAGTAAAGCTGTACTGCTCGTGCGCAGGAAATCTGATTCATAGCCCCACTCATCTCTAAATACAACCTTCAGCCTATCTGACCATGGAGCCTAACCAGAGCATTTGGGAAGCTGTAGAACCCATTCAATAGCTTTGCATGCAGTAGCACTTGAAGAGAGAGCCTAGCCTGTGGCTTCCCCTATCTGCAGAACAAAACGAGTGGCCTCACCTAACTAGGGAATTCAGTGCACACTCTGGCCTGATTTGGATCCCCAGACAATGAGCTGCACAGGCCCTGGATATTGCCCTGCTGCCTTGCCAGGGCAAGAAGCTAAAGCCATTGACCCATTTACTATTGAATATAATGCCCAGTCCTAACCATCTAGTAACCTTGACCAAAGAGTCCTGGAAAACATGGACCCCAGCCTACATGTTTGTTGTTTGATGGCTTGGTTCCCTACCCATACTTGGGTAGGGACTGTTCTACCTGACTGTTCTCAGCCAGCAGTACCCCTTCCCCATCCCATCCTCAGAGTTCAATTGCCCAGCCCCCAGATAAACCATAATAGCAGGCCCCACCTGCTCAAGGACATTACTAGCAGGCACACCCAGAAACCCTAACTGAGCCTATTGGTGGAGAACATTTTCCAAGAGCAAACCTGCAGTCTGGAAGAGAAGGCCAATTACTCAGATGTGGGCACATTAGCATAAGAAACCAAACCTTACTATCCATCAACAAGTGACACAATGATTATATGTACTGTGTATGCAAGCTTTAGAAGTAAATACTTCGGGGGACACCTGGGTGGCTCAGTTGGGTAAGTAAGTGGCTCTTGATTTTGGCCCAGGTCACAATCTCAGGATTCTGAGATTGAGGCCTGGGTGGGGCTATGCACTCACTGGGGAGCTTGCAGGCACACATGCTCTCTCCTCCACTTGCAGGCATACACACTGTCAAATAAATAAATAAATAAATAAATAAATAAATAAATAAATTAAATAAATAAATAAAAAAAATTAAAAAAATAAATAGGTTGGGAAAACAAAGAAACATTTTATTATGAATATATTATACACATCTACAATAGAGCAATGTATTAAGCACTTTAATACAGTGGTTAATATAAGCCACAAATCTTCATGTCTTAAAATATCTGTTGTAGTTTGTTCACACTTTATAGGGCTCAGGAATTTGGGAATGGATTTGCTGTTCGTCTTGGGGTCACCCTCTCAGCTTCCCCATGAGTTAAGCCAGATGGATGCTGATTGACCTTTGGTTTGTTTGTTTCTTCTTTCTTTCTTTTTCTCTTTCTTTCTTTCTTTCTTTCTTTCTTTCTTTCTTTCTTTCTTTCTTTCTTTCTTTCTTCTTTCTTTCTTTCCTTCTTTCTTTCTTCTTTCTTTCTTTTCTTTTTCTTTCTTTCTTTTCTTTCTTTCTTTCTTTCTTTCTTTCTTTCTTTCTTTCTTTCTTCTTTCTTTCTCTCTTTTTTTTTTTTTTAATTGATGGATTGATTTGTTTGAAAAGGAGACAGAGCACAAATGGGAGAGGCAGGGAGAAGGAGAGAGAATCTCAAGCCGACTCCATGCTGACCACAGAGCCAACAGGGGCCTCCACAGAGGCCTGGATGCCGGGCTCAATCTCACACCCCTGAGATTGGGACTGGAGCTGAAACCAAGAGTTGCCCTATAACTGACTATTCCACCCAGGCACCTCTGAATGACCTTCTCAGGCCTAAGGCCAGAAGTTAGTTACAAATGTGTCACAAACGTAGCCCAGATTTAAGGGAAGGTGGTTGGTTATAGACCTCAACTCCTGATGGAAGGAGTTTTAAAGTGTTGGCGGACGTGTTTTAAGATTGTCACATACTGTAGTAAGGAAATGGAATTGTCTATATTAAGGGGAAAAAACAACAAGGTACATAGCACAGAAATAGCACAATACACCTGATTAATAGGGGAACATAAATATGCATATGTTTCTGAATGCAAAAATTAACTATAGCACGTACAGAGGAAATTAATATCAATCGATGCCTTGGAAATGGATGGAACAGCCAAGAGGAAAGTGTGGAAAGATTATGTTAATCTGTAATCTGTAATATTCTTCATGTAGTTTGCAAACTTTATCTTTTTTCAAAAATTCAATGAAAAAGTAGATAAAACAATTTTGCAAAGTATAAATAAATACATTGAAATATTGGCCTATATTAGGTATACAATAATGTTTGCTATGCTATGCTTAGAAAGAGCTTTTTGTAGGAAGGCCATTTTTGTTATTGAGTTTTAGTTTACATACAGCATGATTCACATCTATTAAATATGATGGATATTAAAGCATGTATTCAACAATGAAGCCACCAGGCAGATTACAGATTAAGTATAGATAATTTATGTTCCTTCTCAGTCCATTGCTTTCCCCTACTTCCCACACACAGTAGAGGCATCTAGTATTTTGATTTATTTCACTCTAGCTGGTTTACCTTATTTAGACGTTCACATAAATGGACTCATACAATATGACCCTTTTTGCTCAGTATAGTGGTTTTGATTCATCCCCATATTTGCATGTATCAGTAGTTTGTTTCTACATATGGCTGAGTAGGAATCCATTTATATAAATATATCACCATTTTTTAGCCATTCTGTTGGTGGACAGTTAGGATATTTCTAAATTTTTAGCATTTTCAGTTAAGTTGTTAATTTAATTATGTGTATAGACATATGCTTTCAATTTACCAGGAAGATAAATAGTGTGATTAATAAGATTAGACTAGATAAAATTAGGTTCAATATTATGTGATTTTTAAAAAGTGTTATTTATTTTCTAATGGATTTTCTATGTTCCCTCTTACCTGCAGTATACAAGAATGCCAATAAAGAATAATTTTGAAGTTATTGAAATTGAGAAAATAGTTGACCACCTTAAGACCACATTTTCATTTCTCACATAAATTAAGAATGCTTCTTTTCCTTCTTTCTTTTTATCTTTCCATCCTGCCATCTGGTCAAAAACAGATCACAAATTAGAAAAACTTGTATGTTTGATTTGATTACTTCTCCCCTGTAAAAATGATGAAGTACGAAAGTAGCTGAGCTTTCCAGTCTGTAAGTATCACTGGTGAGCTTGTTAAAAATGACTATTTCCAGGCCACTGGAGCTCACAGACCAGTTGTTAGGCACAGAGACAGCCCAAGCATCTGATGCAAATCACCTATTTCTATACTTTATAATACACTGATTAAAAATTTACAAATCTCAATTTAATAATTAAATGACATTTGGACAGTTGTGTGAGTTTTAATTAGAAAAATTTCAAAATTGTTTAGTGTATAAGTGTTTAGTGTTAAGAATAGTAAGAAATAATATAGTAAGAAAAAATAGTAATAGTAGTAATAAGAAAAAAAAACTTTATTTTCTGCTTGACATAGTTCTATTCTAAAACATCACAAAACTTTTTATGATCACACTCATTTACATGCATTTATCTAAAATTAGTCTGAGGCTAGTGTGCAGAATTAATACAGAGGAACATTGCATTATTGATTCTAAGTTCTTCACTATTTAATAGATATCAACCTTCAAAACAAGTGTGCAATCTACTGCATGAGTCACTGGATAAGAAGCACTGGGGATTTTTTTGACTTTTATAACAACCTTATAATAATTTATTTTGATAAGGTTTAGGCTAGTGTTAAAAGTTAACACTAAAGTTTCTTTGTCTCCTGGTTGAACATTAGCTCTTAATGTTTCTCATATAGCAGAACCGGAGCTGAGACAAGAGAAGAATTTCTTAATCAATACATTGAATTTGGATTACATGATTGTGGCTCTTAAAATCTTATAAAACTGTCTTTGAAAGCAAGATTTTTTTTCATTTATGTGTCATTATTTAGAAATAGTTATTGTATGCCTTTATAATACCTGTCTACATGATTGAGAAAGTTACAAGCTGAATTTTGACATGAAGGATATTGAGTGAAAAGGTATTAGGGACAAGTCTTATTATGCATCACATGCCTTGAGTAATCATTGTTAGTAAACTTGCTGACAACTGCTGACGTATTCAGAAAATAAAACTTGTGGTGGGGGCTCAGCAGAAAATCATAATTGTTGACATGTTCTAATGGCAAGATGCAAAAACTGCATTTCCATATACCTTGGTATGTGATAATTGATTAATATATATCTGTTGAAAGGAAAGAAGGAAGGAAAAAATTGAGGAAGGAAGAAGGATGGGAGGGAGGGAAGAGGGATAAATGAAGTCAGACTTAATTTTGTATTAAAAATTATTCATTTCAAATATTAAAATATTGACAAGTTTAAAAAATACAGAAACATTTTTGTTTCAATTAATTGCTTTCTTAAGAATTTTTTGCATTCAAAATACATTTCTTATGAATCAAGTTGTTATAAAACATAAAATAAAAAATATCAGTACCAGTTCTGAAAGCTTAGAGCTAAGAACCTTTTCAAGCATGATGCAAACTTAGGTAATGTAAAGAATTAAGGACAATTTGTCCATCAACTGCTAATATTATGCTTAAAAATCATAAAAATCAAAATTAAAAATTATATGATAGAAAGGAAGTTAATTTCAGAGAAAAATTATTTAAAACTAACTCTAAACATAGAAATTATTCTTCCAAAACTATGTAAAGTAAAACAATAAGAAAGTATCATTTTAGGGCTTTTAAGGGATAGTAATTCAGAGATCATCTTGTGCTATTAATGCAAGTATAAATTAATACAACCTCCCTGAAGGCAACTTGCCAATATTTATCCCAATTTTGCATGGACATGTCTTCTTTTTTAAAGATTTTTTTAAAATTTATTCATGAGAGACACAGAGAGAGAGAGAGATCCAGGAAGAGGGAGAAGCAGGCTCCATGCAGGAAACCCAAAGTGGGACTCAATCCCAGGTCTCCAGGATCACGCCCTGGGCTGAAGGTGGGGCCATTTTAAAACTGCTTGACATGTATTATTAATGCCTGGCAACAATATTTGCATGGTTCTGCTATGCAGATTTGTTTTCCTTCATAGTGGTATTGAGAATATGAATTTACTTACATGATAATTTTCACTGCAAAGAATATCAAGGTTGTATAATTAAGAAGAATAAAATTCTCAAGCATTGCATATAAATTATCTCTTTATAATCTGAAGTATTATATTTTATTAAGCCATAATTACCATATTTCTCCAATTGCTTTACTAAATATATATCAAAAGCATTTTGTTTCAAACAAGGAAAACTTTTAAATTCATTATATATTTATTCAAATAGATACTATGGGAATATAGTGGAATAGACTAACTTTAATAGCTAATTCATAATCTTGAAAATATATTCTTACTATATATGATCCTCTTTTGATTTACATTTGTTAAAAACTGAAAAAAATATAATGCAATTTTGTAAATTAAATTTCCACCTTGTTTTGGATTTAGATGACACAGCTTTGTGTGAAATTGTGATTGGAACTTGGGCATAGCTTAGATCAAAAGACAAAATGAAATTGAAGGTGTGGAGATATAAGCTTATTAGTTTATTACTATGCAAGAATTTACATTCTGATTTGTATTTGCATGTAAAATAAGAGGGTTAATTACTGAGATAACTTGGAGAACAAGTATGTTTTAACTTAAATAATTTGAATTATCAAGGCAAAAGCTTTCTTTGAATTCAATCATCTGAATAAATGAATTAATTTTCATCTATGCACTACTAGCTTATGAAGGATAAACAGAATCATTGAAAATATCCCCATTGAAACCTTGATAACACCTTTTACATTACATATCACTTGTACTGCAAAATGGGATAAAACAGGGATACCGGTGACTCAGTGGTTGAGTGTCTTCCTTTGGCTCAGATTGAGATCCCGGGTTCCTGGGTCTGAACCCTACACGAGGCTCCCTGCCTGGTGGAGCCTGCTTCTGCCTCTCTCTCTGTGTCTCTCATTAATAAATAAATAAAATCTAAAAAAAAAAATGGGATAAACCAGGTTTGTGGGGAAACAGAAAGCTGCACCGAGGTGGCATATTTTAATGGTATAATTCAACATTATGAAACATTTAGTTCCACAATTCTCAGAGACAGTGAGTAGTATGGCATGAAGATGTTGGCAGCTAAATTTGCCAATTAGTGTTCATCAAAACTGCCGCATTGGTTTGCCCCTTTGCCTCTTTATTTCTTTCCCATTGAGGACACTTTGAATAATGAATAAAGTGCTTGTGATTGTGGACCTCACCTCTAAGGGAGGTAGAAGAATCACAGAAAAGCAAACCATTAACTTTCTTTTTCCTTTCTACATCGCCTTCCCTATGGTACTTTGCTAAGACAGATACATAGCGCTCTATACTTCTTAAATTTCATATGAATCACCTCATCCCTATAACAACGTAGGATTTATTCTCAGTGGAATATTATGATTCAAACCAACGATATACTAAGCAATAGTTAGAGATGAAGAACACATTAAGTTTTGAGAGAGCACACCACTTAGAAATATATTGTATAAAATGTAATGGCCAATAGATAAATACATAAATTAATTCAGACAAGTGGGAATTCTTCAGTTAGCATAGATTGTCCATCCTATTTTGGTGGCAAGCCTTGTTTTAACTAGACAAAAGGCTGCAGAGATTATGTTATCATATCTCAACCTGAGATTATTGTTCTTTCTCATGGAATTGGACGTATTCAGTTTCTAGCTACAGGACAATCATGGCATTCTAACCAGAAAGCCTTTGAAATGAGCGGCTCACACGTGGAGTGATATTTACAACTCCTGCTATGGAAGGTACAGTACCCTTTCCAACTGAGAAATCCGAATTTCCATCAGTCAATAGAATTCCTTCAGTCAAAAATCACAAATGACTTTGTTTGATTACCTGGAATATTGTTTCAACAAAATGTGACAATATATTCCTTTTGAGCAAAAATGAATTATTTTAAGATATAAATGACATATATGTGTGGGTATGTGTGTGTGTGTGTGTGTGTGTATTTAATTTTAAGCTTCTTCTAGAGTGTTGCACTGAGGGGAGGCTGGTTAAGGGCACCCCAGACCCCTTCCTTGGCCCCTGAGGTAATAGAGCCTTCCAGCACTGAGGCATTACTCTGGTACAGACAGACCTAAAAACAACCACCGGCTCTGCTGAATGTCAAGGCCTAGTTTTAATAACTGGTGCTTATTTAATCGAGACAAACACAGCTCTCTAAATGATTGGCAGCTTAAAGTCTGCCAGATATGCCAGCTGTTATCTTTCAAACGAGAGCGAAAGCTAAGAGCTTGACACTGTGCAGCTTCCGCAAAGCATGAAGGTCATAAATATACATCTCTGAATGGGCACAATGTAGCTGCTTTCTTCAATCATATATGGGAAACCGATTTTACATTATTCATCCATCTTCATTCCTTTGGAAACTGTGGCTAGCTAATGTGGCTTTATATTTCCAAAACTCTAGGCATGTGCTCTGTCAGCAATGGGACTGTAAGAGTGCAACTTGCCTTGTTTCCTTCCTAGCAGATATGTTTGGTGTCATATAAAAAGTAAATAAAGAGAATACAAGACTCAGCTTCTGGTCAAAAGCTCACATTTCAGTTCTATTTTATCCCTCCTTGTAACAATTGATGATCTATTTTTTTTCAGGTTAGGGTGGTTATCTGACATCATAATCCAGTGTTTCTAATGATATTAAATGGTAATTCGCTTTTAATATCACAGCTATGTTTGAACATTCTTTTTTGGAAACTGATTTAATTAGGAGACATGTTTTCATGTCACCAAAAGATAACTTATAGATGAGCATGTAGTTTTTGTTTTTTTTTTACTTACAGCAACTGTTTATTAAACCTTTATTATTTATTAAACATTCCAAGCAGTGTCCTGTGTACTTTATATATTTTTAAGGATAGGTACATTGTAAATTCTCACAACTCTTTGGGATGTGTCTTATTTTTCTCATGTGCAAGTTAAGGAATACCATGAAGGTCATGTAATAGGTAAGAAACCCGTACTTGACTTCAATGCTTTATCTCTCAATCATGACATTTTTTTTCATCCCTATCTAATAACATGAGTTGGAGAATGCATTTATTGAATGCTCCTCATTAATTTGTGGGAATTGTTTATCAATGAGGCAATATCAATTGAATGACATATGTCATGATCATACTACCATGGAGAGATATTATCAGTAACTGTCAATGAAAATGAGTTTGCTTTACAGACAGTAGACTAATCATTCTTCGGAAATAAAAATGCCCATGTAGGACTGTGTGATCCTTACTATTGAGTGATTTCATAAAACTGTTCCCAAAAGTCTGACAAACTTCATAATGTTATTGTCCAGGTGCATAGATATGTGTGAGCTATGCTTGTTAAACCTATTAGAGTCTTTACCAGTCAAAGCAGTGGAAAGAAGTGAGAATGCCAGAAGTTAGAAGACTGAGCAAGTGAATGAGTACGTTAATTGGGTCTGCTGTAGGGTAAAATTATGGGAATGCCATTGAAGGATTTCTCTGGGAAATGGGAAAGGTAAAACTAGATTGTAACCAGATTGTATGGGGAATGGTCAAGGCCAGAAAACAAAATGCTTGGCACAGGCAAGGTACCGCCAATTATGGCTTATGGTTAAGAAGGCTGAACTGCACCTCCCCAGAAATTATTCCAAGGCCTGGGGTGTGCGACCGGGTAGCATTGCATGTACAGTAGAATTAGCAGTGATTGAAATCAAGAGAACTAGGTTCCTGGGGTGTGAGGAGGTAGGGCCAAAATCAGCAGACTTTAATGGCGTAGGAAATTTTTCATTAAGAAATTCTTTAGGGATCCCTGGGTGGCGCAGCGGTTTGGCGCCTGCCTTTGGCCCAGGGCGCGATCCTGGAGACCTGGGATCGAATCCCACATCGGGCTCTCGGTGCATGGAGCCTGCTTCTCCCTCTGCCTGTGTCTCTGCCTCTCTCTCTCTGTGACTATCATAAATAAATAAAAATTAAAAAAAAAAAAAGAAAGAAATTCTTTAGCTTACAAAGGAAACTAGATGTCTAGGATCTTTCTCTTTTTTTTTCATCAAAATATGTTGATGAATTTCAGTTTAGTTATACTTTCACTAAAGAAATTTCTTTCATCTAACCTATAAGAGTTAACTCGATGCTTTCACTGTGAATGTCTTACTGATCTTCTGAAGTTGCTATGTTTTGAAGACTCCTACTGTTTAATTTCTTCTAATCAGCCCTGGCAAGTAGACAACAGCACAGGTGGAACTAAAATTCTATTTTCCTGTTAAACTCTCCTCTGAAGTCTCAGGATCATCTGACTTAGGCCTGGCTGCGCATTCAAATCAGAGAGAACTATTATGGAGCACCGCACCTCAGACTCTGTTGGATGAATAGGCATCTGGTGTCTTCTGCAAACACACTTAGGTAATGAGTCCACTCAGGTTCCATTTCAATAAAGTCACTGAGTAAGGGAAAATTGCCCTCTGCCTTTGAAAGGAGATGGGTTTCGGGAACCTGGGAGGCTCAGCGGTTGAGCATTTGCCTTTGGCTCAGGGCTTCATCCCGGGTCCAGGGATCCAGTCCCACGTCAGGCTCCATGCATGGAGCCTGCTTCTCCCTCTGCCTGTGTCTCTGCCTCTCTCTGTGTCTCTCATGAATAAATAAATAAAATCTTAAGAAAAAAACTTGAAAGGAGATGGGTTTCAACATTCTTCTCCCCTAGGGTCTTCTGCTGATTGCTCTTTATAGTCCTATCCAGAATATGAACATCCTTTTAATTTATATTTGTTTTCATGCCATTTAACCATGTTTAATTGAACGTCTACGGATTATATTTTAAGTTCCTTAACATATCAATGATTGCAAACTCAAACAATTATTTTCAGAATGGTTACTCTTTCAGTGTCTTCTATCATTCGGCGTTTCAACACCCAAACCTATTTGCACCTGGCCATGTGATCCCAGTGTCCTCTCTTCTCACTGAGTTCTGTTTGCACAGGACTGTGGTCATTTTACCATGCACACAGAACAAGAGGGGAAGTGGTGTCGTTTAACTAAATTGTCAAATAATCCATCAGAAAGTTAATTTCAAATGGCAGAAATTGAACGGACTAATATTTACATGTACCATTTAGTGGCTTTTGATATGAATTGGGAGTGATTCCTTAATAGCAATGAAAAGCTCCATGTTAGTCATGCCCCAAACAAAATTTATTTCATATACATCATAGGAGAAAAAAAATTCTACTTGTATATAACACAGAAACAATGGGTTGTCAAAAGGATATTCTCAATACAGCTTAATTTGGAGATAATCATTATGACAGATCACTCAAATTTAACAGCTTGAGGAAAACATGTTTTAAAAAGTAGTCAACAAGAACAACACTTCATTCTCAAATATATAAGGAGGATATATACTTCCCCATATGAAACATTACAAACATTTCTTCCTATATGATGATTTTATTATTTTAATAACTGAATTTTAACAAAAAGTTTTAATGAAAGTGAGTTTTTGAGTCAATGAAAGAAAATAAAATTACTGAAATAATGTTAATAAAAATGGGATGGCAATATGATTAAATATGATGTATACATGAAATATAACTGAGAAGAAAATTACCTCTAAATATCCTCATAGTTAAGACAATAAGATTATTAATTACTCGGTTTTGGTTGATTAAGCAGATTAAGCACATTAGTGCACCAAAAGAATTCATTTTTTGAAAATAATTTCCTTTTACAAGAAGTATTAATGAGCATGAGTTTCAATTATTAATAAATGTCTTAAGATTCTTAAATAATACTACTTTAAAATATTTTAATATAAATTCGAAATAATGTAGTTTAGATGCTTAACTTAAAATGTATTCTAAGAAATTTAAATAGATTCATAAAATGGATGTTTTATTAAGAAGCATGATAGTCTTATATACACTGTATCAATGCTGTAGACTATAAAGCTAGGTATGCAGTAGGCCTTCCATAAATACATTTTTGAATAAATAACTACTAAACAATTTATACAAAGCATAATAAACCGATCTTTTAATGAATTTCTTCAAATATGAACTATCTCATATGGCTTTCTGGTAATGATTAAGTTTTAGACCTTTAAGATATATGAGATCAGATATTATCTGTTAACATTAAGACCAAGTAAATAAATAAGTGGGGAGACTTAATGAAAGCACATCACCAAATATTTTAAATAAAATTTAATTTTTAGAATTTTTTATTTTGAGATTTATAGAAAAATCAAAAATATACTACAATCAGTTCTCATGTACCCTGTACCAAATTTTCCCTTTTATTAATATCTTCTATTACTATATGGAAAATTTGACACAATAATGGATATCGATTCATTATCATTAACTGAAGTATGATTTACTCAGATTTCCTTAGGGTTTTTTGTTGTTGTTGTTGTTGTTTTGTTTTCCTAATGTCCTTTTCTGCTACAGCATCCCATTCAGGATACAGCATGACATCTAGTCTTTGTAGGTATATCTGTGATAGTTTCTCAGATTTTCCTTATTGTTGTTTTTTTCAATATTTTATTTATTTATTCATGAGAGACACAGAGAGAGGGGCAGAGACACAGGCAGAGGGAGAAGCCGGCTCCACTAAGGGAACCTGATGCTGGACTCAATCCAGGGACCCCAGGATCACGCCCTGAGCTAAAGGCAGGTGCTCAACCACTGAGCCACCCAGGCATCCTTTTCTTATTTTTCAATACCAGTATATACGTACAGTAATATCAGAATTGTTAACCCATAACCGCATGAGACACAATATTATCAATAGAGTACAGTGCATGGGACACCTGAGTGTCTCAGGGGTTGACCGTCTGCCTTTGGCTCAGGGTGTGATCCCCGGATCCGGGATCCAGTCCCATATCGGGCTCCTCTCAGGGAGCCTACTTCTCCCTCTGCTATGTCTCCACCTCTCTCAGTGTCTCTTATGAATAAATAAATAAAATACTTTTAAAAATACAGTGCTGATGTGCACAGTTTCATCTTTAGTTTTACAAATGCTATTCATTTCCAAAGATTCTTAGGCCAGCACATTTTTCCCTGCTGCCTGCGGTGAGGTTATTTCAGGTATTTTTATACATTTAGAATTTAGATTGCTTTGTCATATTTTACATTTCTTCTTGGGATCTCTTAGTCTCTTAAATTCTTTTTTCAAATTTGTATACATTTAGGTTTATTCTTTGTGTTCTAAAGTTCTATTGGTTTTGCTAAATGGCTAGTGTCATGTATCCCACAAATAACAATATCATACAGGATAGATTTACCACTCTAAAATATCCCCTGTGCTTTATCTATTCAAATTTACCTTGCAATCACAAGTCCCTGGCAACTATTGATCTTTTTACTGTCTCCATAATCTTTACTTTCCCAGGATACTATATACCTTTTTTTTTTTTTTTTTTTTTAAATCTTGAAGTAATATTGCCTACAATAGCAAAGTCCTGATGAAAACACATGTCGAGGAAGTGTTTACTATGATAATCAATAGAGAAGATTTTAAGATTTTATTTTATTTTTTTTAATTTTTATTTATTCATGATAGTCACAGAGAGAGAGAGAGGCAGAGACATAGGCAGAGGGAGAAGCAGGCTCCATGCACCGAGAGCCCGACGTGGGATTCGATCCCAGGTCTCCAGGATCGCGCCCTGGGCCAAAGGCAGGCGCTAAACCGCTGCGCCACCCAGGGATCCCTTTTTTTTTTTTTTTTTTTTAGCAGTGAGGGAAGGATTTATTGAATTAAATAATTAAGGAGTCCAGGGATAGATATTCAGGCTTATTTTCATTCAAGCCTCAAGTGACTCTCATGATGGCATCAAAAGTCATTTTCCTCATCTGTATTTCTTTGAAGATGCTACCTTGAAGTTGACCATTTTCCATATGATTCCAAATGATTGCAGCAGCAGTAGTTACTACTACTGGAATCATAAAATATGTAGTCTTTTTAGATTGGGTTCTTTTACTTAGCAATATGCACTTACAGTGATCTGTTTCTTTTTGTGGCCTAACTACTCACATTTTATTTAATAATATTCTATTATTTGGTTGCACCACAGGTTGTCCATTTATCTATTAATGGACACCTTGGTGGCTTACAGCTTTTGGTGATTATGAATAAAACTGCTTATAAATATTCATGTGCATGGCTTTCGTGTGGACATTACTTTCCAAATCAGTTGGGCAAATAACTAGGATCTGATTGTGGGATCATCTGGCAATATTATGTTTAGCTTTGCAAGAATTTGACAAATTGTCTTCCAAAATTTTTCATTTTGCATTCCTTCTATCTATGAGTAAAAGTTCCTGTTGCTCTACATCCTTGCTAGAAACTGGTAATATCATTTTTTAAATTTTAGTTATAATATTTGTATATATTTATATATATAATATATATAACAAATATAATATTTATATAGTGACATTTTATTGTTGTTTTAATTCACAATTTCCTAATAACATAAGAAGGAGAGCATCTTTTCATGTTTTTGTTTTCCATATGTATCTATTTCTTGCTGAGGGCTCTGAACTGTTCTTTTGCCCATTTTTAATTGGTTGTTTTTTGTTTTTCTTTTTTTTTTTTATTTTGTTTTTTTTGTTTTTTTTTTGTTTTTTTTTTTGTTTTTTTTTTTTTGTTTTTTGTTTTTCTTTTTGAGTTTTAAAATTTCTTTGCATATACTGGCAAGATCTCTGCCAAATATGTCTTTGAAAAATGTTTTCTGGTCTGTGGCTGACTTTTGACTTTACTAATGGTATATTTCATAAAGTCTGTAATTTAAATAATACAATTTTTAATTTTTTCTCTGTGTGCTGCACTTTGTGTTGTATCTAAATATCTAACTATTCACCAAAGGAATTGTATGAAAGTGTTCAAAAGTTACAAATTTCCAGTTAGAATATAAATAAGTACTGGGACTATAATATACAACATGGTTAACATTACTGAATGATATATTTGAAATTTAAGAGTGAATTCTAGAAGTTTTTATTAACAGAGAAAAAGACATTTCTCCTTCTTCTCCTTCTCTCCTCCTCCTCCTCCTCCTCCTTCTCCTCCTCCTCCCCCTCCTCCTTTTTCTTCTTTGCATCTATACTAGGTGATGGATGTTAACTAAGTTTGTTGTGATAATCATTTTGCAATAAAGGTAAGGCAAATCATCATGCTGTACACCTTAAACCTCTATAATGCTGTATGTCAATTATATTGCAGTAAAATTGAAAGAAAAAACCCCCACAAAACTCACTGCCAAACTCAAGGTTATCTAGATTTACTCTTATGTTTTCTACTAGGAATTTTATATTTTAGCATTTCAAACTCAGCTCAACTCAAAATCAACTCATTTTAATTTTATTTTTATGAAAGGTGTAAGATTTTTGTCTACTTTTATCCTGCATCTTGGATATTGATGTCTAATTTCTCTCGTAGCATTTGTTGAAAACTATTCTCTCTTTATCGAATTGCCTGTGCTCCTTTATCAAAGATCAGTTGCCTATATTTGTGTTATCTATTTATGAGCTCTTTTTTTCTGTTCAATTGATCAATGTTTCAATTATTTCCTTCATACCATGCTATCTTGATTAATGTAGCTTATACAAAGTCTTGAAATTGGTAATGCAACTCCTCTAATTTGTTCTTCGATATTTTGTTGGTTATTCTGGGTCCTTTTTCTTTCCGTATATACTTTGCAATCAGTTTGTCAATATCCACAAAAAATAAGCTGTCATGTTACTGAGATAACTAGGCCTTCTAGTAACATGTTTGATGTTAACAGTAGGCTTTGTTCAATTTCAAGTGGAGGAAATTTTCCACTACTCCTAGTTTTATGAGCTTTTAAAAATAATTAATGAATTATTTTTTAATTCTATTGATATAGTGGATCACATTTGATTATTATTGTAATGTTGAGCCAGCCTTGTATAATAAACTTCATGTAATCATGGTGTGTAATTCTTTTATTCTAGTGTTAAATTAAGTTTGCAGGGGATCCCTGGGTGGCTCAGCGGTTTAGCGCCTGCCTTTGGCCCGGGGCGTGATCCTGGAGTCCCAGGATCGAGGCCCAAATCAGGCTTCCTGCGTGGAGCCTGCTTCTCCCTCTGCCTGTGTCTCTGCCTCTCTCCCTCTCTCTCTCTCTCTCTCTCTCTGTATCTCTCATGAATAAGTAAAATATTTTAAATAAATAAATAAATAGATAAATAAATAAATAAATACATAAATAAATAAGTTTACAGAGAAGAAAAGGGAAGTTAGAAAATGCAGTGCAGTAATGGAATAAAGTTGAAGACCATGGTACGTTGAAAATCATTATTAATTTAATATAAATTCAAATATATACATATAGAAATACTTATGGATTTGTATGTATACCTGAGTTTGTATTCACATATATATTTCCTTGTTCTATTGCTCGAATGACAGTTTCATAGTAACAAGCACACCTAGCAATTTATTCTGGAGGAATTTTTACATCTATTTTCATTCAGAGATTTTGATTTGCAATTAGAATGCTTTTATTTTATTTTGGTATTAGAATAATGACGGTGTCATTGAATGAGTTAGTCAAGGTTTACTTTGATTGGAAGAGATTATGAAAAATTGATATAATTTCTTTTTTAAATGTGATAGAATGCACCAGTGAAAGCATCTGAGTCTGATGCTTTCATTCTTGCAAGGCTATTAATCACTGGTTCAATTTCTTGAACAGATGTAGGTCTACTGAGATTATTTATTTCTCCTTAGATGAATTTTGATAGATTGTATCATTCCTCTGAATTATCCTATTGTGTGAACACAGTTGTTAAAAGTATTCCTTAATCGCTCCTTAATGTCCATGAGCTCAGTAGGGATGACATTTGTTCATTTCTGGTATTGACAATTTGTGGTTTCTCTCTTGTTTTAAATTCACTTATTTGTCAGTTTTATTGAACTTCTCAAAAACAAGCCTTTACTTTCATTGATTGTCTCTTATTAATTTCAAATTTTTCAAATTCATTGATTTCTAATTTTTCTATTATTTCCTTTCTTCTGCTGAAGGTAGTCTTTATATTTTGCTAAAGTGAAACCCGTCATTACTGATTTCAGATCTTTCTACTTTTCTAATATATGTCTTTAGTTATATAAACTTCTTTCTTAGTACTGATTTCCCATAGAGTTGATCTTTTCTGTTTCCTTACGTTTAAATATTTCTTTTTTAAGATTTCACTCAAAAACTCTTCCTTGATCTGTTTATCATTTGGAAGTATGTTAACTAATCTACAAATATTGGGGATCTCTACTGTTCTGTTATTGATTTCTAATTTATTTCCATGTGATGAGAACATTCTTTGTGTAGCTTCTATTCTTTATTTTCTATTCTTTATTATTTCAAAGGCATTTTATAGTTTAGATTTTTTTTTTTTTTTTTTTTTTTTAGGGAAAATTGAGTATGTACCCGAGAAAAATGTGTATTCTTTTTTTTTTTTTAAGATTTTATTTATTTATTCATGATAGTTACACAGAGAGAGAGAGAGACAGAGGCACAGGCAGAGGGAGAAGCAGGCTCCATGCAGGGAGCCCGACATGGGATTTGATCCGGGGTCTCCAGGATCGCGCCCTGGGCCAAAGGCAGGCGCCAAACCGCTGCGCCACCCAGGGATCCCCTGTGTATTCTTTTGTTCCTTGGTGGAATATTCTATAAATGTCAATTAGGTCATTTGATTGATAGTGCTATTTAGGTCAAGTACATCATTTCTGATTTTCTGTGAATTACACAAAGCCCTTAAATGTCCAACTATAATAGTGGGTTCATCTTTTTTCTCCTTTCAGTTCTATCAGTTTTTTCTTCACATTTTGGTTCTATGTTGTTAGACATAGACATCCATATTTATGATTGCTATATCTTTTTGAAAAATCAAAAAAATTGGCCCTTTCATCATTATGATATACTCACTCCCCTGAATCTCCTATAGTTTTCTTGTTCCAAAATTTGCTTCAGCTGAAATTAATATAGGAGCTCCAGCTTTCATTCGATTAGTTTTAGCATGGTAAATATTTTGCCACTCCCTTACTTCTAACTAATCTGAAACTTTTGGTGTAAGATGGGTTTCTTATTAACCACCTAAAATTGTGCCTTTTAAAATCCACTCTGACAATCTCTTTTTAATTAATATATTTATATCAATTATTCAGAAAATATTGAAATATTAGTATGGTTGAATTAATATCTAACATGTTTGTTACTGTTTTTTCCCTTACATTTATTGTTTCTTACTTCCCTTGCTTAAATTGAGACTTTTATATGATTGTTTTATATTTTCCTTTAGCATTTAAGTAAACTTTTTAAACACTTAAGTGAGTGCCCTAGAGTCTACAATATACGTTTTTAGCTAATACAGGTTAATGTTCAAATAACACCATCCTGCTTCATAATTAGTGCCAGTACTCTGTAACAGAGTATTATTAATTCTTTTGTCCTAGTTCTTATGATTTTAGTTATTCATTTCACTTACACAATTTATGAACTCCACATTATTACTATTACTTTAAGCAGGGTTATCTTTTGATCAATTAAAAATAACACCCCCAATTTTATTTTATCTTTATTCATTTTCTTTCTCTTTTTTCCTTTACGTAAATCTAAGTTTTTTTTTTTCTTGGAACGATGTCTAATTAATTACACTATTGTCTTAATAACTTTGAAGCTCACTTTAATGTGAACTATGATATTTTATCTTTTTTTACAGAATATTTAGAGCAGAGCTTTCTGAATCTTAGAGTCTAACTTTTATACGTTCATTTTTATTATTAAGAAATATATTTAAATATAATTATGGAAAGCGACTTTTATTCTTCAGATAGTCAAAGGTGTCATGCCAAAGTTGAAAGCATAGGTTTTATTACAGGTGCTTAAAAAGATCTAGAAACTAAACTAATGTTTTTACAGGAAATTAATCATTACCCCCATAAGCATATTTTCTTAGAATGCATATCCTTTACATAAACTTATTCAGGAATAAGGCAGTAGCTCCCTGTGTCTGTTGCAACTCTCCTTAGCAGGAAGCTCCAGGAACTGTCTATTGTCTGCTGTTCTAAATAGAGAAATTGTAGCCAGTAAACATTTCATCTTTTGATGTGTTCAGGTGTTTGTGGCTTATCTCTCCTCTACATTTGGAATTTCCAATTTGGCAACCCATTCTATTTTCTCCTTGGAACCTAAGTAGGGATCATTAAAAATAGTGTCTTGGCTCCCCTGATTGAAAAGAATGGTTTGAATGAAGAAGAATAAATATTAAACTGAGGATGGATTTCTTTCCACTAAGACAGCATTAAATTAGAAGTTCCTCTCTTTGTAGTTCAAAATATATTTGTCCCAAGTTTATCTTTATTGCCACTCTTCTTTTTCCCTTATGAATATGCTTGCCAGTAAGTTTGAAAAGACAACCCTGTACTTTACTCCAAAACAGCTTAAGCTCTCTGTAATGTTCACATCTGTATTCTGTTTTTCCCCCCAGGCATTCAAAGTTAACGTTTGTGAAAACCCCTTTCCCTGAGATATTGTGGAATAATTGGATGGCACAAAATGACTAAAGATCTCTGCTTCTCATTAAATGTCTTTGAATATGATATCATTGAGTTTAGTCATTGTTTTTCATGATGTATTTTGTGGTAAATTGTCACACTTAATATTCTTTTTTTGTTTTTGAATGTCTCCGTGGGTCATGAATTGGATACTAAGAACCAGACAGTCTGACTCCAGAAAACTAGAAAGCTTTTATGAAAGGATTTCTATGTAAGGCAAGGATTTCTATTAGTGCATGATGGCCAAATAAGAAAATACACTCAGCAAGAATAATAGCGTATAATTTTGTAGCATACTGCACTAGATACACATAAAATATTGTTATGAAAATAATATTTTTGTTAATATTAATTTATGTGTTAATAACATAAAGGAGAATAAATACATCCATCCCTGGTATGTAGGTTAGCTTTTTTTTTTTTTTAAGAAAGAGGTAAATCAAGGAGATTCTTCTGTCATAAAAATAATGTATTTTGAAATTCTCAGCTTTCATAGATCAACTAGTGGAGTAATATTAAACTCTTCAGATGTTAATTTTTATTTCTTATTTGGATGTAAAGGGACTGAGCATCATTGTATGAACCAAGAAAATTGGAAATCTTTCTATCAATACATACTTCTCTTAATTCATCATGTGTACTGTTTGTAGCTTCACACATATAGCCTATGGTAGTTCCCATTGCCTCCAATAATACTTATTTTTAATTTGTAAGTTATCAGCTCCATGGCAACTCTTAGGAAATACTTCGTTTAATAAGGTGGTAGATTTCTAGAAAAAAAATTTAATAATCTGGAAAAAATATAATAAAACTCACAGAAAAGCAAATATACTTTAAGGCCGATTTGGTGTCATATGGTATCATCTTGTATTGTTGCACACCATAGCAATACCAAGTAAATGAAGAATTGAATGATTCCATGACAAAATACCAGTGATCATGACTTCTGCACTTTTCTATAGAAAAGAAAAGTTGAAAATGCACTAAAGTGGGGTGTCTGAATGGCTCAGTCAGTTGAGCATCTGCCTTCGGCTCAGGTTATGATCTCGGGGTTCTGGGATGGAGTCTTACATTGTTTCCCTGCTCTGAAGGGAGTCTGCTTCTCCCTCCCCCTCTGTGTGCTTGTTCTCTGTCTCAAAAATGATTAAATAAATCTTTAAAAAAGAGAGAAAGAAAATGCACTAAATTTCTGGGTTGATATTCTTTGAAATATATTATGATCATAGAAATTAACCATAACATTTCATAATAGTCTGTATTAAATAAATAACCTAGCTACTTTCTATACCCTTGATAAATTTCTTTCATATCTTCTCTGGATAAATACTGTATTAGGGTTCTTTTTTTTTTTTTTGTATTAGGGTTCTTGAGAGAAACAGACCAATAGAAGCTATATGTGTATACATGTGTCTCACACACACACACACACACACACACACATCTGTATATTTATATGTTCTTAAAAAAACATAAAATGTAAAGAAAAATTAGCTAAATTATGCTTAACATAATAAAGAACCATCACTGCCTTCCATTCATTAAAAGAACCAGATTTTAAAGAAAACATTTAAGTTGCTTTTATATTAATAATGGAATTAGCTCTTGTGGTTATGGAGGCTTGCAAGTCTGAAATCTGCAGGGTGGGCTGACAGGCTGGAGAGCTGCAGAATTCCCTCTTGCTCCGGAAGGACAATCTTTTGTTCTATTCAGGCTTTCAACTGATTTGATGAGCCCCACTCACATTATTAAGGGCAATCTGCTTTACTCAAAAAGTCCATTGATTTAAATGAAAATCTCATCCAAAAACACCCTCACAGAAACATCTAAAATAATGCTTGACCAAATATCTAGTCATCGTGGTGTAGACACGTTGACACATAAAGTTAACTGTTATAAATACATTTGGAGTATGTGACTATACAATGAAGCAACCACTGTATTCACTGATTGCTAAAAAAATAGGGAAGGGGGAAAAAGACACAAAATGCCATAATATGTCTTATTATTTTTTTTTAATTTTTATAATTGTTGATATAGTGTAGATCCAGCTTTTCTTTCATTTCACAAAAGATGGTTTTTAAGTTGTTGTTGTTGTTTTTTTAAAGATTTTATTTATTCATGAGAGGCACAGAGAGAGGCAGAGACATAGGGAGAGGGAGGATCAGGTTGTCTACAGGGAGTCTGATGTGGGACTTGATTCCAGGACTCAGGATCATGCCCTGAGCTGAAGGTAGATACTCAACCAATGAGCCACCTAAGTGCCTGGTTTCCAAGTTCTTTAAAACAAAACAAAACAAAACAAAACAAAACAAAACAAAACAAAACAAAAACTTGTAAAGTGTAGAAGGAAAAATTAGATAAACTAAGCTTAAATAATAAAAACAATTATCATCTAGATTTTAATTCAATAAAGAATGATTATTATCTAGATTTTAATATACTTACCTAAGTTGCTGTATCACACAAATTTAAATAAAGTCTAATTTCTCTTGCTGTATATATCATAAAGTACCATTCTCATTTAGTTCAGAAATGTTTATGATAAAATTTGATGGACTTATTTCTCAAATATTGCAATTAGCGAGGAAGATAACAACTTGAGTAAATTTGTAGGATCTGGATATTAGTTTATTCCAACATATTTGTAATCACATTACCCTGTTAAGGAAAATGACAACTGATAGAAGTTCGAGAATTTTAATGGAAGATACTTTAGGGAAGCTATGCATATATAAATCCATGTAAACAAATCTCTTGTCTTACACTTTTGTCTTTTTTTTTTAAGGATTATTTATTTATTTATTTATTTATTTATTTATTTATAAAAGGCAGAGAGAGAGAGAGAGAGAGAGAGGCAATGCAGAGACATAGGCAGAGGGAGAAGCAGGCTCCCTGCAGGGTACCCAATGTGGGACTTGATCCCAGGACCCCAGGATCACGACCTGAGCCAAAGGCAGATGCTCAACCACTGAGTCACCCAGACGTCCCTTTTACACTTTTGTCTTATGCTACATGTTGAGTGTTGATTAAATGTCTTAGATATTTCCATCTTTAAATAGGAAAAAAAAAATAATTGTGAGAATTGCTATAAATGTGCTGGAGACTGTTCAGTGTCAATAATCACATGTAATTATCAAGAAGGCAATATAAGTCTTGATGTAAGATCTTGCAGCCTGAATTACTAGGCCGTAATTGAAGTGGGTTGTTTTTTAAGGCACAGTGGACATATCTTACCTGCATGGCTAAGAAAGAGAAGGAAAGGCCTGAAAAAAGAAGAACTGGAGGGTATTATGCTGAGTGAAGTAAGTCAGTCGGAGAAGGACAAACATTATATGTTCTCATTCATTTGGGGAATATAAATAATAGTGAAAGGGAAAATAAGGGAAGGGAGAAGAAATGTGTGGGAAATATCAGAAAGGGAGACAGAACGTAAAGACTGCTAACTCTGGGAAACGAACTAGGGGTGGTAGAAGGGGAGGAGGGCGGGGGGTGGGAGTGAATGGGTGCCGGGCACTGGGTGTTATTCTGTATGTTAGTAAATTGAACACCAATAAAAAAAAATAAAAAAAAAAGAAAAAAAAAAAAAGAAGACCATCCAGTTATAGCAGTATCTGATATAGGAAATCTGTGGGAAACTGACATATTGTGTGTTGGGTAGCATGTGTGGGGGGCATCTCACACCTTTTCTGAGATATCAGAGCAAAGTTTGGTTAACAAAAGAAGGGATAGGGCTTTGAGAATGATGGTGTTGAGAGATACACATTATTTATTGGTTTTGTCTGATAGTAATACTGCATGTAATCTCCTGAATTAAAAAGTGTAGGACAACTTACTCCCTGACTTAATAGAAAAACAAACAAAAAACCTAAATGGCACTATTTGAGGTTGAACTATAAATAATTTTAGTTCTAGTAGTTGGTTTATTTTGTTTTGTTTTTTTGTTTGTTTGTTTTTTTTTTTTTCATTTTTTATTTTTTTATTTTTTTATTTTTTTATTTTTTTTTCTGGCTCAGAGATTGGTGACTAAGACAGGAAATAGATGGCAAATATTATTTAATTTTTTCAGTATTGGGATGATATTTGAATGTCCTTTGAATTACCAAATGACTAGCAACCTCAAAAGTGAAATACATAGAATAGAGAAACTACTACTCCAAGCAATACATCAATCTACATGTGTAAAAGCTCTGATCTCCCAGCTAAAAGGTGAGTAATCTTTGGAAATAGGTATAATTTAAACTTTAGCTTTCTTCTCTGTAAAATGTACTTCATAATATCTCCTGTAAAGACTTATTATAAAGATTAAAGTAGGTTTGTGTGGGAAATGTTGATGTCTTTCTATAGTCTACATATAGCAGTAAACAAAATAGTCAAAGTGCTTGCCTTTGGAGATCTTTCATTTCACTGGCTAGGGTGAGGATAAACCAATAAAAAATGTGGGCAAAATAGATAAAATATACCAAAAGTACACTTATATCTTGGTGAGCCCTGAATAATGTATAGAACTCTCGAATTATATTGTACAACTTAAACTAATATAACACCGTGTGCTAATTACACTTCAGTAAAAAGTAATTGTGTGATAAACCCAATGACAAAAACCACAACACAGGATAAGGGGAATGGGCACAGCTGTCTCCAGATATGTGTGAGTGGGGGCAGGGGGAGGTTGATTCTATTTTATGTGGTTTGGTCAGAGAATACTTTAATGATGAGGAGTCATTTGATAAAAGTGTAAAGACTCAAAGAGAGGGAAGTGAATAGCATATTTAATAATCAGCAAAGAGGGTTTGGAGAACAAAGGAAAAAAAAAATAGGAGATGAAGGTAGACATACCAGGGGGTTAGGGGATACCTGGTCCTTTAATCACTCTTGGGAACATGACTCCACTGAATGCCATAGGTAGTCAGGGGAAGGTTTTGAGTAGGGGAAAGGCATCATCTACAATACACATTTTAAGAGGGTCACTGTGACAGCTCTATTGAGAATAGGCTGAAGAGAAGAAAAGGAAGACACCTTCCCTTAAGTGTTTGCTGCTATGGTATCATTATCATCACTTAAAAATACTATATATTTAAAAGAGAAAATACATTTCTTTTATATAAAGTAAATTAAGCTAAATGCCGGTATGTAAAGTGCTTCTTTGTGAAAAAGTAAATTTTGTTTGTTCATTTAGCATACTTCCTTTGTTTGTTCATACTTTTTTAAAAATATTTTTATTTATTTTATTCATGAGAGACACACAGAGAGAGGCAGAGACACAAGCAGAGGGAGAAGCAGGCTCCATGCAGGGAGCCTGATGTGGGACTTGATCCCAGGACCCCAGGATCACATCCAAGGCAGGCGCTCAACCACTGAGGCACTCAAGCGTCCCTGTTCATACCTTTTCTATAATAAAATTTCTACTTTTAGTGGCAGCTGGGCAAAGCAGCCAAAACTGGAATGGAAGTGGTAACAAAGGTTTAATGTAATTTATGTAATATTTTATATTTTACTGTCAATATTTCCATAGCTTTTTTATTTCTGTTGGCAAATAAGGTAAACAAAAAGAAATCTTATCAACTCATACATCTGATATCACCCATTGTGATCCACAAAAAAATCAGGACCTCCCTCTCGTTTTTCTCCTTGCTATTATCTATATCCTTGCAATGCAATTTTGTTTACGTCTACTTTTCAGGGCACTGGGATTTTACAAAGATATCAGTGATTTCATATGCAGCAACAATGGCTTCTATTCTGTCAAAATGTACAGCTATCGGTTTGTATTATTATGAATGTTTAAGATTTTAGACCTACAACATGTAATTTAAGTCCTCTGGCAACAGTGAAGCCTTATGTACCATCATTTATATACTGATTTAGCCAAAGATCAATAAATGCTCGATGGTACTTCTATATAGACATAGTCTTAATCTGTGGCTTTCTAAAACCCATCTCCTGAGAATTTTCACCACAGAATCAATATTCATGTTTATCCTCACGATGACTGATTTATATTTTGAGAGATCGCACCCCAGCATTTTAAATGCATCCCACAAAGCAAGCAGCCATCCATCAATGTACTATGAGTACTTGGAAAGTTTGCATCTAATTATTAATAAGAAGCCAGAAGGAAACAAAAGTGTTTTTTTTTTTTTTAAGATTTTATTTATTCATGAGAGACACGGAGAGAGGGAGAGACATAGACAGAGGAAGAAGCTGTCTCTCTGCTGGGAGCCTGATGCAGGGCTGGATCCCAGGACATGGGGATCCCAACCTGTGCCAAAGGGAGATGCTCAACCACTGAGCCACCCAGGCATCCCAAAAGTAATTTGGTTTTATTGTTATATCTACATAGTCAAATATTAAGGAAATAGATTCAAAGTCTACATGATTCACTCACTTATAGGATGCTAGCATTCTTGGATGAAAACCTGTAAAAATGTATAATGTGAAAAGAGCCAAAATTGTTTTGATATTCAAAAATAGTTCAACATGTGTGAAAAAAAACTTGGCAAGTTTAGGGATATAAAATGGAGCAAGTGAAGAAATTATTTCTTATAATTATTTTCAATAATTATTTTTATTCTTATAATTATTTCAAATAATAATGTTTCCTTCCCCCCCTTCCTCCATTCCTTACTCTCTTTTCTCCCTTCCTCTTTCCTTTCTTTTTTTACCTTTTTTTAAGATTTATTTATTTACTCATGAGAGACACAAAGAGAGAGAGAAAGGCAGAGACACAGGCCTAGCACTTTTCAGGAGCCCGATGCAGGACTCAATCCTGGATCCCGGGACCAGGACCTGAGCTGGAGGCAGCCGCCCAACCACTGAGCCACCCAGGCATCCCTCTTTTTTTTTACTTTGGTGGGAAGGCCTACAGTGTTACATCAGTTCTGTAAGATAAGAATGGGAAACTAGACTATAAAGGAAAACTATGGATAAAATCCTTCTAATTATTAGAGTTGTTTTCAGGCCCAAATTTTATATGATAAAAGTGGCTTTTTATATAAGTGGGTGAAACATAGAAGGTATTAGGAATCAGGAGCTACCACAATTAAACAGACACAAATGGGTTATCCTTTAAAAGGGCCCAGCAATAGTAGCATCTCAGAAAAATAAACATGCCTCAAGTTTGGCGCAGAGATTCTGGGTCCCCAGGACTGAGAATTTGATTGCAGCAACCAAGGAGTTGAGGGGCAGTAGATTTGCACCTCTGACTTCGTCTTTCTGTGCTGCCATCACAAAGTAGCTTAGACTGTGTGGCTTAAACAACAGACATTTGTTTTTTCACAATGAAGGAGACTGGAGGTCTGAGATCTACATGCTAGATTGGTCAGGTTCTGGCCAGAACCTTCTTCTGGGCTTGCAGACAGCTGCCTTCTTGCTGTGTGCTCACAGGGCTTTTCCTAGGTGTATGAGGATAGAGAGAAAGAGCAAACTCTTCCCATGTCTCTTCTTTTAAGGTCCTGATCCCATCACAAGGGTCTCGCCCTCAAGACTTCATCCATACTTACTTACCTCATAAACACCCTCATCTCTAAATACCGGTATACAAGGCTTGAAAACATGAATTCTGCGAAGACAAACACATTCAGTCCATAATGCCTTCAAAACATTCCTTGTGATTCATGTTTTATTCCCTGGAATTTTCAGATATGGGGCCAGGCTGGCTGGCCCTATTATATAAGGAAAAAATAATTAGAAATAACTGACTCCTAATTAGTAGCCAAAGTTCCTGCAACTCTGAACGAGGATGCTTAACCGGTCAGTTTTGTTTTGTTTTTTGTTTTTTTTTTTCCTCACAGAGAAGAGAAATCAAACATCGAAAGACAGATATTTGAAAAACAATAGCAAGATCCTTTAATAAGTATTAACCAGGGTATTGTTATTTAAGTAAACAAATTAAAAGACTCTCACGAAGAACAGGAGCTGAGTAAAAGAACTGTTAAAGAGAAGAAATTCTGGAAAATGCCTGCTTTCTAAAGTAGACACTTCCTGGTGATAGTCCCCTAAAAGTTAATAACCCCCCAGGTAAGTCCAGCCATTCATTTTATGAGTACAGCCAATTTGAGTAAATAGAGGTAACTAAAGTCTGTTACAAGAGAGTGAAGCATCATTTAATTCCAATGAACTTTATGTGTTCAATGCTCTTTTAAAGTTAAAGTATTTATTGGAATATGAAAATAAACAAATGGTGGGGTATTTTGATTATACATCTATGGCCAATTCCTATTATTCAAGTTATGCAAAGATTCTTTACATCAGGGCACGTAATCCAAACAGTCCAGCTATTTAACAACAAAGCAGACAGATTCAGTGAAAGTTCAAGAGGTCATTTCTAACTTCAGCTTCAAAATTGTGTCCTGAACATAGGTTTCTACTTACCTCCCTCCCCAAACACAATTTAGCTGAAAGAACCAAAGGAAAGTGTGAGAAACCAATAAAAGTAATGGGAATAGAAAGCATTTTGTCAACAGCCTATCTTTACAGCGACAAAATTCTATAAAAAAGCAAAAAAACCCAAAAAACAAAAAAAACAACCACCACCACAACAAAAACTGAGCTAGAATTCACCCTGGTGAAGTCTGGGAACCCGACTGGCACAGAGGAGGATGAGTGTAGCAGTGAAAGCTCTTTTTTTCAAGAGATCCCCAGAAAATGTGACCTTTGTACAGGGCAAGAACTGGGAAGAGAAGAAAGGCTGAGGCCAAAGTTAGAGTAATTAGCTGATTGACCATAAAACGTTTGGATCCATGATCCTTCTAAGCTTTCATCGTGTCCCTCTGTAGCCCCAAGAGTAACCTTCATGAAACTCCATAAGTAAAATGGCAACTTTCCTCTGCATCTTCTTACTGTGTCCTTTGGCATTAGAGAGAAACAGGAAAAGGCTGCTTTGAATCTTATTGATAAGGTCAGAAAACATACAAAGAAAAAGAGAAAGTTTAACGATAAAATGAATTATAATACATAAATCCAGATTCATTTTTTTTAACTTTTTTATTCACATGGGCTATTTTCTTTATGACCACTCCAACTGACCACTTTGTGTAAATACTCCCTGCCCACTTAGCCACACGGCCACAGCCAGGTGATACACACAGTGGAGGGATAGATGTGAAGCAGACTTTCAAAGCTGGATAGAAATATTATGCTTTGCAATTAAGAAAGCCAATGCTTTACTTATGTCTGTATTACTCATTTAAAATCATTAGTCATTGGAAAAGCAAAGAAACAAGAATACACAGAAAAATAATGTTCATAAAATAACTGATCTGAAGGACAACTGGGTGGCTCAGTGGTTGAGTGTCTGCCTTTGGCCCAGGGCGTGATCCCGGGGTTCTGGGATCGAGTCCCACATTGAGCTCCCTGCATGGAGCCTGCTTCTCCCTCTGCCTGTGTCTCTGCCTCTCCCTCTGTGTCTCTCATGAATAAATAAAATTTAAAAAATAAATAATCTAAATAAATAAATAGATAAATATTTGTTAAAAATAACCAATCTGAGGAGGAGCAGATATAGAGATAAAAAATAACTTGGATTATTTCCTCATGAAAGTCTGCAGAAAGTTTGAGGCATGTTGCAATATTAAGGAAGGTTAGTTACCAAGAAAACAAAATAACAAGAGAATAAGAATTCTCAAAAAATATGAGTATCATTAATGTATGTGGAATGGGATAATTCGACTTGGATAACGGTTATATCTGGCTTCTCATCTGGTGGGGAGTTATAAATATTAGTCATTCCCAACTTTGTAAAAAAGAAATATTTAGAGTGTTATTTAAAAATTAAAATTAATTGCTAAAAAATGTAAATCCCGTACACTACCCTCCATTAGCAGTGGAAATATCATTAAATTTCAGTAAACTCTGAAAAGTAAAGTGAAAAAAAAGAAAAAGAAAAATTTACAAGGAGGCTTAGAAAATAAAATATATTAAATATAATAGCGGGTCCATGTCCAACACATTAAACATTTTCATTAAAATGACTTACTCTATTGAAAGGCAAGAACTCTCAGATTATTATTTTTTGTTTGCAGAAGTCTTGAGAAATATATTCACAAAAAAATGATATAGGTTTTGAACATAAAAGAACAAAGAACGCTAAACACATCAGAACAATAGGAAAAATAGCATACTTACTCTGATGCCAAGTTAAATATTGAATAGAAAAAGTAAAGTATATATTCTTAATGCTGCCAGCTAGCAAGATGATATATTCTTTATGCTGCAAATAATGCCCCATTACTATTTATTTAATTAAAATAAATAAATAATTGACTAAACCCATAGTATTGGGGGGAACACCCAAGGTAGAAAAGTATTATGCAAGGCCACTGCCTACAAAGTAAGAGCTGCAATTCTAGCATCTAAACACATGACACCTCTGCCTGAAGGAGTGTGACTGGCTTCCCACGGAGAACCATGAAAAGATGTACAAGGATGTGTAAGGTGTGATTGGAATGGGGATGGGCTGAGAGTGAAGAGGCCAGCATCAAAGGGACCCTGTTGCACTCTGAGGAGCAACGCAGGCACCGGTCGGGGCCCACAGCCAGTGGGTTCCTGTGGCCACTGCCCATGTGTTTGTCGCAGTGAAACCTCTGCTTCACCTCCACTGCCCAAGGCCTCTCTCCACTCACCTTAAGCCCTTGGGGTTCTCAGTCGAAAGTCAATCAAAAGCGTCCTGAAAGGACAACTCCGAAATTTAAGTATTGGAAAATTAACAGTGACACAGCTATTTTGGAACCCAGAGTTCCATCACAAGTCAAAGCTAAATTTCCTAAAGTTTCAGAGAACTGTTTCAGTCACATTATAATAACCATTTCTGCTCAGGCTTCATCCCTGATATTGACTCAGCTATCCACTGCTTGATATGCTAACATCTTCTCTCTGAATATCCGCTGTCAAACTCTTGAAGGTGTGTATGATTTAAAAACAAACAAACCAACAAAAAGAACACTCTGGCATTAAGGAACAAAAAGACCATTTCTATAATTAGCATTTATCCTTCCCTTAAGTGTCTGCCTTCTTTAAGACAATCCAGTGGGTGTATTGACTGTGATTCCAACTTGTAATTATATCTGGTCATTGTTTCAGTACAAAGAATAATATTGTTACCTGCTTAGTGTGTGAGGGATATTACACATTATGTTTTTTCACACATAATTGGATTTGATTCTCATAAAAACTCTTGAGGTCGATGTTATTAGGCTGATTTTTGAATCGAGGTTTCGGGGTTTGAAGGGTTTGACAAATTGACAAGTCCTTACATATACAATGTGGCAGAGCTTGAATTTGAACATATTTCAGTCTGATGTCAAATATATCCTCCTTACCACCTCATTATACTGCTTTGCAAATTCTCCTGTGAAAAATTTAAACTAAGCAAATTATTCTGCACCTTGCAGCCTTCATCTTTACGAAATATGTCCCTACATCCTCCCATTCCCGAGGGGGACAATGGATGATGGAAGTTAAAGCAGACAGTCTGAGTGATGAACTTGTTTCTGCTTTAAACTTCCTAATTCTTCTCCATTTTGCACCAATCATGCCATTTATTTGCCAAGTAAGAAACAACAGCTTTGGGCATCTGGGTGGTTCAGTCAGTTAATCATCTGCCTTCAGCTCAGTCCATGAAACCAGGGTCCTGGGATTGAGCCCTATGTCAGGCTCCCCTTGCTTGTGCTCTCTCTTAAATAAATAAATAATTAAATAAATATCTTTAAAGGACAAGAAAACAACAGTTTCCAGAAGAAAAACCCATCCGAGGAATAAAAAGGATCATCTAGGGTTAAAAAAAGAAAAGGAAAATTAGTGAATGTAACAAATATACGGTTTCTTTTTTCACTTGTATTTTTGGTAGAATTTTTCTAATTTACATAATGTAAGGAAATATTTTTAATGTATAGCTGTTTATCATCTACAGCTCTTACAAAATAGATCCTCGATGTTTGAAGTATCTATGTGTCTGCTAACCTAAAATCCAGAATAATGCTGTATATAGTTTCTCATTACAGCAATTTTTGATGGGAGCATGTTAAATAATAGGCATTCTTAAGATGAAGAAGCAGCAGGCTCTGTGTTTAGACAGATTCCCCTTTATTATAAGGAATTTAGTATGCTTAGTTTTCTGAGAAGAAGCTGTACTTATTTCTGAGTTAAGATGGGATTTTATTTCTTGTGAACTTATCTATAATGAAATTCCTTTTGTAGTAAAATGGAATAGAATTCCATAAATGTTTAGAGAATGGCAAGAAACCAATTAAAATTCCCTTTGAATGGAAAATTGAAATTGCACTTTCACGAAACTGTCTGTTGAAAATAAACCCATTAATAGAATAATATTTCAGTTTCATGACAAGCTCTCATCACTTTTAGACTAAATAGAATTAGGCTAACTTAAAATATTATAAGAATGTCGATTGTGTTGGAATAAAAGAGCTAAAATAAAAATTGCCAGCAAATATTTTTCTTAAAGACTGATGGTAATCTTTATCATGAATCATATGAATTTATCTTGTATTGTTTTGATAGTAATATCAGTTAAGCCAAGCCTCTGTGGGTCTAACAATTAGTCATCTTCAACAGTCTCTCCAAACTTAGATTATAATTGTTTTTTTCCACATAAGTGGAAAGAATATTTCCCAGCAACGGTTTTCCAGAATTCCATATCTTAAAACATTTTAGTTTAATAATTGCTTCACTCTAAAATTAAATGAATGAATTTACATGCAAATAGACATTGACAAAGCTACACCTTATCCTATGTCTACATCTATATCTAGCTTACATCTATGCACCTACTTGTTACCTGTATCTGTTCTTAATCTTAGACCTACTAGAAAGTCTTCCACACCACACAATTTGTTTTGACAGTTTCTGCATCAAAGGCAATAAATGTTGGTTAAATGACAAATGTATGTATGTGGAGGAAATTATTTGACTCCTTAAATGTACTAAACAATATACTTCCCAAACAATTTTTTTTTCAATCTTCTGGGAAAACAATGAAAAGAACCCAAAGACCTGTCTGGAATTAGGTTCTATCTGAAGTCTGGCCCTCAAGGTAATTGTTAGACCATTTGTCATGTAGTGGATTTACTGATCCTTTTTAAAATTTTTAATTATTCTAAGTTGTAATTTTTTGAGCAGAGAGCAAGGTTTATTTCCTTCCCTGGAAATTACCATTATTGTAGAGAGAAGTCCTTTATTGCAAAACTCCTTTCCTTTTATCACCTTTACTTGCCAGGGCTGTAAGATTGCTGGAATGATTTTGATGATTTGGGACATTGGAAACAGACAACAGAATCTAGAGGAAAAAAAAAAAAAAGGAATCTGGAGCATAGCTTCTTCATTTTCCCTGTCTTTTAGTAGCTCTCTACTCTTCTGTTCCTCTCTATCCCTTCATGCCTTAATTTTTCAGCCATAAACACTGTCACTATAGCAGAGATTACTCTCCTAATGTGTGACTGGCTATGAAATGGTGAGAAGTCTGTCTCATTCCCAGATTCAGTTTTTGGAAAACATCAGATATGGGCAGCAATCTCCATCAGCTTATTCTCCAACAAAGAAAGACCCTCTGGTTTCAGATAAACCTTATAGCTTTGTCTAATTTCTCAATAAGTTCAGCGCTCTGGCAAGGAATAAATGACAAGGCAATAATAATAATTTTAGTGAGAATACATGTGCCAGTCACTGTCCTAAACACAACACACATATAAATTCAGGTCATTCACAAATTAATCTTACTAGTTAAGTGCTTGCTATAAAGCCTCATATCTAGTAAGTGGCAAAGACTTGTTTCAAAACATAAGCAATCTCTTCAATAAATGGTGCTAGGAAAATTGGACATCCACATGCAGAAGAATGAAACTAGACCACTCTCTTTCACCATACACAAAGATAAACTCAAAATGGATGAAAGATCTAAATGTGAGACAAGATTCCGTCAAAATCCTAGAAGAGAATACAGGCAACACCCTTTTTGAACTCGGCCACAGTAACTTCTTGCAAGATACATCCACGAAGGCAAAAGAAACAAAAGCAAAAATGAACTATTGGGACTTCATCAAGATAAGAAGCTTTTGCACAGCAAAGGATACAGTCAACAAAACTCAAAGACAACCTACAGAATGGGAGAAGATATTTGCAAATGACATATCAGATAAAGGGCTAGTTTCCAAGATCTATAAAGAACGTATGAAACTCAACACCAAAGAAACAAACAATCCAATCATGAAATGGGCAAAAGACATGAAGAGAAATCTCACAGAGGAAGACATAGACATGGCCAACACGCACATGAGAAAATGCTCTGCATCACTGGCCATCAGGGAAATACAAATCAAAACCACAATGAGATACCACCTCACACCAGTGAGAATGGGGAACATTAACAAGGCAGGAAACCACAAATGTTGGAGAGGATGTGGAGAAAAGGGAACCCTCATACACTGTTGGTGGGAATGTGTACTGGTGCAGCCACTCTGGGAAACTGTGTGGAGGTTCCTCAAAGAGTTCAAAATAGACCTGCCCTACGACCCAGCTATTGCACTGTTGGGGATTTACCCCAAAGATACAGATGCAGTGAAACTCCGGGACACCTGCACCCCGATGTTTCTAGCAGCAATGTCCACAATAGCCAAACTGTGGAAGGAGCCTCGGTGTCCATCGAAAGATGAATGGATAAAGAAGATGTGGTTTATGTATACAATGGAATATTCCTCAGCCATTAGAAACCACAAATACCCACCATTTGCTTTGACGTGGTTGGAACTGGAGGGTATTATGCTGAGGGAAGTCAGTCAATTGGAGAAGGACAAACATTATATGGTCTCATTCAAACGTGTGGGAAATATCAGAAACATAAAGACTCCTAACTCTGGGAAACGAACTAGGGGTGGTGGAAGGGGAGATGGGCAGGGGGTGGGGGTGACTGGGTGACAGGCACTGAGGGGGGCACTTGATGGGATGAGCACTTGGTGTTATTCTGTATGTTGACAAATTGAACACCAATAAAAAATAAATTTATTAAAAAAAAAAAACCTAGGCAATCTGGTTCCCAACTTCACTACTTCTCTTATTAGAACTCTAAATCCCCTAACTCAGAGATAATTTCAATGATAAAAACACTACCACCAACAAATAAAACAAAACAAAGCAAAAAACCCTGAAACCACTTTCATTTTGAACCCCACTTTGATTTTGTTTTCCTTACAAAATAATTTTATTTCCTATGGAAAACAGAATCAGTTCTGGCATCAATAAAACTGATTTTGTATTTTTCTTCTCTTTGTCAAAGATTTAACTTATGCTTCCTATTTTCTTATTTTCTTTTGAGTTTTTTTTCTTGAAATTTACGTATCAGGCTCTTAAGAAATCGAATCGATGGAAATATATATACACTTAAATAATTACACTTTCAATAAATTTTTTTTTCTGAATTTACATTATGGTTACATAGTGACTAGAATTGATAAAATTTCCATAAATATTGAATTAATTTTAGATACAGAAAATTTAATGAAGAAATACATCTAATAATAAGTAAACCAAAGAGCATTGATTAAATGTTTTTTAAAAAAACGTCTTCAGGGATCCCTGGGTGGCGCAGCGGTTTAGCGCCTGCCTTTGGCCCAGGGCGCGATCCTGGAGACCCGGATCGAATCCCACGTCCCACGTCCGGCTCCCGGTGCATGGAGCCTGCTTCTCCCTCTGCCTGTGTCTCTGCCTCTCTCTCTCTCTCTGTGTGAGTATCATAAATAAATTAAAAAATTAAAAAAAAAAAGTCTTCATTCAGAAGCTTACCTAAAATAAATGGTTTTAAATATTCATTACATACATATCATGCATGTACCAACACACATTAAGGGGGGGAAGAAAATATATACTTCATAAAGAACTTAAACCTGAGCAAAGCAAAATCAGGAATAATAATAACAATAAGAGAAGAAAGGAACTAAAATCATATATAGCATATATTAGATATATACAGGTTTTATAGAAATGATATCTGGAGAAGAATTCATGAGAACTTCTTAACTGAGTAACTACCATATGTAAAGTGAATTTCCAAAACAATAGTTGGTTTTGTAGCATACAGAGCATAGGCATCATGGAAAAGGGGAGCAAATAGTAACTACAGCTGAGAAATATTTAGTGAATGTTCAGCAACTTGCTTTCAGTTGTATCACTTTAAAGTATTCATTCCATTCCATTCTCATTCATTCCACTGTGTTTCCTTAATATCCATGACATCCATTATTAATACAGTGCTCTAATTTCTTCTTCTCCTGAGAAGGTTGGAGATTGTCATATTGTGACACTGAATTGAAAGGATACCAGCTCCTAGCACCTTTTGCATGGTGGCCCAGGAGCCTGTCCTCAAAGTGCCACAAAAGATAAAGACAGAACTCTCTCTGACTCGCCAGTGCTTAAATGATCAGAGGCAGGCTCACTCACCCTGACTCCTCTTTATAGCCTGATGACATTTCATAACACCTAAGTTTTAGGTATTATGAGCTGCAATCTCCGGCTCATAACTACAGTCAAAACTACAAAATAAGTTTTGTATTTTAGACATTTTATGTCATTTTCTAGTATGAATTTAATTGATAAATTTTTTTTTCCAGATTGGCAATATGCAGAATTATAAGAAAAAGAATAATACAGCAGAGGAGTCAAGTGTAACTCCTAATTCCCAGGCTCCATGCTGTAAATATAGATTATGCTGCTATATAACTGCAATGGATTTTTTTAAAAAATCCTGGTATAACATGTTTAAGTCCAGACTCCATATCCAGTTGTACTATCTTTCCCTGCCCTATAGTTGCATAATCTGAGAGAACATTAAATAAAAAGTGAGAGAAAGGTATTTTTTGCAGAGGTCTTTGCAACTTTCTAGTTATAGTTTCTGTTCCATAAAACACTCTTGTAAAGATTGAAAGCAGTTATTATGAAATTCAAAGTGTGCATACTTTTCTTATCCTTTTGCATGACTGGATTTTTATAACCTTTCACAAGTAACCAATTAAAACTTTATATAGACAGCAAGATGAAGAAGAAATATTTACTGCCTTGATTTAAGTTAAATTTTACCTTGTAAGTAAACCACTCCTACAAGACATAGTGCCTTCTCTTATTGAATTATATGCATTTAAATGTAGACTTTGAAAAACAGCCAAGGCTGTGTGGGAAATCTTTCTGCTAATAACAAACAAGAGACTGAAGCTCAGTCAACTACAGTATTTTTTTCTGTAAGGTGAGGTTTTAATAGATACTTTTCAGGATATTGACTTTCAGATTATAATGCTTTTATTTCAGAGTGTTAACATGATGGAGTCAAAGGAAGAGGTGGTAAAAATAAAATCTTGGCAAAACCGAAGCACCTATATTATTTAGCTTCAGAGCTTCTATTTAATTTTGTTTTTTTTTCCCCTCTGAACAATGTAAATCATTCTCCAAGTGAGCATATTCCCTATCTCTTTTTTTTCTTCTTGTATCAGTACAGCTGCTCTTGTCTTCCTGCAGGACATGCAATAACGTACAATTAAATGCAGGTGCTTTGGAAAAAGAGTGCCCTTGTTCTTTATAATGATTTGTGGTTAGTAATAAAAAGAAAGGAAGAAAAGTAAAAGTGTCTGTTTAGTAAAGCATGAGATCCCCTAGGCCTGAAAATGAAGGTCTGTTTCTTAGTAAGGACGTGAGCCCCTTGAACATGTAAAAAAAGTACTCTTATTAAATTGTTTTATATGGAGAAAATTAAATAACAATCATGGGAAATCATAATTATTTATGTGAAAGAAAGAAGAGAGGAGAGAAAAAGAGAAAGAAAGAAAGAAAGAAAGAAAGAAAGAAAGAAAGAAAGAAAGAAAGAAAAGAAAGAAGGAAGGAAGGAAGGAAGGAAGGAAGGAAGGAAGGAAGGAAGAGAAAGAAAGAGAAAGAAATAAAGAAGAAAGAAAGAAAGAAAGAAAGAAAGAAAGAAAGAAAGAAAAAAGAAAGAAAAGAAGAAAGAAAGAAGAAAGAAAGAAAGAAAGAAAGAAAGAAAGAAAGAAAGAAAGAAAGAAAGAAAGAAAAAAGAAAAAAGAAAAAAGAAGGGAGGGTGGGTGAAGGTAATAAGAAAAGAAAAGAGAGGGGGTGGGGAAGAATTAAGGAAGAGACAGAAGACAAGAGAGAAAAAATATGTTGGCTTCTAAAAAAATAATAGGGCCAAAATATTTTGCCTCTAAATTTTATATATATATATATATATATATGTATATATATATATATATATATATATAATAATTCTTGAGAGACACGGAGAGAGAGGCAGAGACATAGGCAGAGGGAGGCATAGGCAGGCTCCTTATGGGCATCCCGATGTGGGACTTGATTCCAGGACCCTGGGATCATGCCATGAGCTCAAGGCCGACACTCAACCACTGAGCCATCCAGGCATCCCTAGCCTCTAAAATTTAACACAGTACTGCTCTCCTACTATGTAAACAAACAAAAGAGAGTTTTTTCTTACTAAGTATTTTGTGGATGGAAAAGTCGTAATTGTTACGCACTAATTATTGTCTATTATGATAAAACTTTTTCACTCTTTTGTATTTTTATTCATCCTTACACAAGCAGTGAATGAATATGACATATTCATCTCCCTCACAATGTATATCTACATTAAACACAATTTTATAGTTACCCAAGTAGATACCCTAACAGGTACTCTTGAAACAGCAAATTAAGAAAATCAATTCATGTATTATGTTCTATTTCTAAATTTAGTGTTCTATTCATTTAATTCCTTTGCCTTTGTTGCACCTATCATACATAGTTTATGTTATTAGAGTTCTAATATTTGGTAATAAAACCCCACACTATTATATTTCTATCTCAAAAAATGCCTTGCATATGCCTTTTTATCTTCCAAATAAATTGACAATTACACATTCCAAAAGAATTTCTCCTCTTTCAATTGAAAACAAATTATATTTTGCAGCAAAATCTTTTCTATAATAAGAAACAATTAATTTCTCTAATTATGTGTACAGTTGACCTTTGTATAATACAGGTTTAAGCTGTGCCAATCCAGTTATACATAGACTTAAAAAAAAAAAAAAGAGTTGACTGCAAAAGCCACAAGGCATTCATTTACAACGGAACACCTTCGGTGGCCTTCAAGGGCTACTTGAAGTCTCCAAGGACTGAATGGAAGGCTACTGGGGCACATGTCTGCACCTGCTGCCCCCAGAGTATGTGTGGTCCCTCTCTGCTAGTATCCTTGGGCCCCAAACCTGGGAAAGCTGATGGTCACCCAGGGTGTCAATGGAGTGGTTGGGTGTGGACTCCTTTGTGTTATTGATAAGACTTCTAGTCAACAGTAGGCTACTAATAGTTAAGTTTTGTGAGGTCAAAAGTTCTATGTGGATTTTCCACTATGTGGGAGTGGGTGCCCTAATCCTTCTGTTGTTCAAAGGTCAACTCTTTTTCTTTAATTTTCAATGAATTATTTTATAATTTTTTTAGACCTAGAGATAAAATGCAGTGATATTTAAGAACTTAGAAATTGTAATCAGAGTAATATGGGTTCAAATATTAAATCTGCTGTTTAAATTCACGACCCTGAATTTATACTGGAGATGGGCTCTGTTATTGTATTACTAGATCCTGATAATTGTAGATCCTACTTCTAATCAGATCAGAAAAATGAAGATAAGGGAGCCCAGACAACAGATACAATTAAAAAAGGAAAGGACAAGGGGTTTCAAGTAATTAATCAGAGATATCTGGTGCAGTCCACTACACCCATCACAGTTCCTTGTACCTTCATTATTACCATCTCCAGTATTACAAGAGGGGATTTATTATGGATGAAGACTCCATTATTCTTCTTGGAGACAGAAAGTATAATCTGTCACAGAGTCCACTTCAAGGTGGTATCTTTAAGAAACAAGCTACAGTCCTGTTATTTAGTGTAATTGCTCTTATAGCTAAAAATATGTCTCATCATCTGCCTTCCCCATAACCTATTTTGATTTCTCTTACATCTGGGCAACATTTTGGTCATTCAGCGATGCTTCTATGATAAGAGGACTGCTATGGTCTGAATGTCTGTGTCCCCTCAAAATTCATAAGTTGAAACCTAATGGCCAATGAGGGCATACTTGGAAGTAGGCCTTCTTGAGGAGGTGATTAAGTCATGAAGACTGAATCTTCATGAATGGAATTGTGCCCCTACAAAAGGTACGCTAGAGAGCTCCCCTGATTCTTCTACCATGTGAAGTCACTGTGAAAAGATGTTATCTATGAATCAGAAGGTAAGATCTCACCAGAAACCAGGTCTGCTGGTGCCCTGATCTTGGACTTCTCACAATTTTTAGAATTGTGAGAATTACATTTCTGTTGTTTATAAGCCAACCAGTCTGTGTGTGTGTGCGTGTGTGTGTGTGTGTGTGTGTGTTTAACAGTGCAAACAGACTCAGTCAGTGACACCCATATCCTGCTGCAGGTATCTGAGTCTTAGTAGCTTTGTTTTCTATTACCCCTGGACATACACACACCACCAAGTGCCCAGTGAATCCCCTAGATTCTAGGTACTTTCCTTACTGTTGCAATTGTATAGTGTCGGTTACAGCTTCTTGTCAAAATCAGGATCTATTACCATTTCCAGGAAATTCACTCCTTCTTTTGCCCTCTGGACCATATGCCAAAGAATCCAAAGTGACCAGTGGGGAGTGGCAGCTCCACATTCAGTGGGCTACTTACTGTGTTCCCTGGCAGAAATAACTTCTCCTTCTTCCTAATGAGCTAGAAACCTTAATCCAGTTTTTGGGATGGAATGAATAATTCATTATCATGCATGTGGGTTATTGGGAGTGATGGTGAGAGGGGCCATTTTTTATTTTTACCTTTCCTCCTGACCCCATGTATTGTAGCTATTGGGTATATGGTACAACATCATGGAATATTGTTTAATTCATTGAATTTAAGATGCCATTGTTTATAAGACATTTGTATTTTTTTATATGTTACCAAAAGACAAAATTAAATTGCCAGTTAAACTATCACACAGTGTTTTCATATCACGATTTTTTTAAATTCATTTTATACCCATTGAATGAGTTGATATTGTATTTCATGGACTCTAAGACAAACCATTATTTAATATATCATTATGAAAAAAATAGAGATGCCTGCGTGGCTCAGCAGTTGAGCATCTGCCTTTATTTAGTTCGGGGCGTGATCTCGCAGTCCCAGGATCAAGTCCCATATGAGGTTCCCTGCATGGAGCCTGCTTCTCCCTCTGTCTCTGCCTCTCTGTGTGTGTCTCATGAATAAATAAATGAAATCTTAAAATATATTAAACAATTGGAAAATAGAAATTTAGCATACCATTGATTGTAAGTTCTACTTTTATTCTAGAGATATTAAGAAATGAAAAATAATGTGACTCTAACACCTGATACTATAAAATAAAGAGAGGAGGGAGATGATTATGCCTGATGCTGAGAGAGAGGTTGTACTCTAACATACTGAATGGTAGAAATGTGAAATATTTTCAGCCTTTTTGGAAATCAGTCTGTCAATATCTATTACAATTTAAATGCCCATGCTCTTGAACATAACACTTCGAGTTCTGAGAATTTGGTAGCTGGAAATAGAAATTCTACTTCAAAAACTTTATGGTCAGTAATATTTACTATAGATTTGCTTATAGTACCAAAACATTGTTGACAACATGAATGCCCAACATATTTGAGTTTGAGAATAAGTTGTGGCCATACAAACAATACACAAGTATTAAGGCAATAAAAATAATTAGAATAATAAAAACATGATTACATACAATAATTTCAAAAATATATTGTTAAGAGAAAAACTTATGTAGCATGAACCAGTTTTGATTAAATAATACAAAATTCTCCTTGTACATTTTGTATATCACTTTGTTGGTATGGAGAAAAGGGTGGAGTAACTAAATGAACTCTACGGGGGGAAAACACATAATAGGTCTTTTAAAAATAGAGCATTTTTGATATTAAATTATTGGAGAATGATTAATACATAATTCCACTTATGAATGCTTTATAAAATATGTGAATATTGATTCTGTACTTTGCAAAGTGCAGTTTGCCTTTGCAAAGATGAAAAGGATTATACTAATGAAAATATTCATTTGATCTCTTTATAAATCTGGATGGATTTCTTGGATTCTATTGGTTCTGTATGATGTCTCTAGTAAAGTTTTTAGAAATAAAGTTATAATTATCTATGCATGGTGAATTACATCTTTCATCTTTATAAAGCTACCCTCTTGGTGCTTTGAATACTTTTATTCAAAACTATATATTTTTTCTGATATTTGTAAAATAAACAATGAAAGTATTTAATAAGGAATTGGGGCCATATTACTATAGCTGATCTGAATTTGAAAACCTTGAGTGATGTATTTGAGTGTATGAGAGAGGCAGTAAGGGATATAAGAAACGGTTCACTCAACCATATATTAATTTAATGCTTTTTCAGAGTGGTTTGAACTTTATTTTCTAGTTATTAGTTAGGGGAAAATACATATCCTCATATGTATTTTCTCATATTATCTGAAGCAGATAGAATTTAAACCAATATTTTGCCAAGATATAAGCACAGAGAAATACATTTCCAGAGTATAACCTAGTGCAAGCTCAAGGTACAAAACAAATAGATTGAAATAATAAACCCACAACTGACCAGTTTATGATCCTAAAGATTTACTGAAGTTCACTGTATCGTCGTTCTCTCATGTTAAAATAAGAATAGTAAAAATACATACCTGAAAGAGCTATTGTAATACCATGCATGTATAAGAGCTATTTAATGAGGGTGGACATACTTCCCGTGGAGAAAACACTCTGAATAGTCATTAATAAACACTCAGTAAGTGCCAGCAGTTACTGTTGTCATTATAAATATCCACTCAAGAAAGGCTGGTAGGACAATGACAGTTACTTGACCTAGTTTCTCTGATGGACAATGTTAACATGTTAAAATAAACAATGGACTTATGTCCACATCCATCTCTCTTTTGGTCTTTCTTTCCTTTTTTTTAAGATTTTATTTAATAATTCACGAGAAACACACACACACAGAGTCAGAGAAACAGGCAGAGGGAGAAGCAGCCTCCCTGCGAGGAGCCTGATGCAGGACTTGATCCCAGGGCTCTGGGATCACGACCCAAGCCAAAGGCAGACACTGAACCACTGAGCCACCCAGGTGCCCCTTTCCTTTTCTTTTTATCTCTGTCTTTCTATAAACTACTTTCATGTTGTAAACTTTCTCAAACATTAACCCTGATATCCAAGTATTTAAAAAGTAGAAACAAATTTTCTATCTTTATTGTATTTCTATAGCCCGATACATAATACAGTGAAGACCCGAATATTGACATTATTAGCCTCTGAACGTTGAAAATTTATGTCATCCAGAGAAGAAAGGAGACAAATAAAACACAGAAGAAAAAGGAAATATCATTGGCGTCAGCTTGGCCATTATTTCCGTTAGTCAGTGCTGGTTTCCCAGAAGCTACAGCTACAGCTTATTAATATAAACAGTTTACAGAAGTTTCTCATCATGAGGTTACTTGCACATACTACTCCTGGCATCACAGAGAAATATACATTTTGGATGTTGCCTTTATGTTTAGTAGAATTTGAGAGATTTTAAGCTTCTAACAAATGTTAAATTGTGTGTGTGTGTGTGTGTGTGTGTTGATAGGAATTAACCTGTGGACCTTATCTAATGCTTGTCTTACCTTGGCTGTTCCTTATTTGCATCTCTTTCCTCTTAGAATGTACTATATGCCAATCATGGAAACTGAAATCTTAGACCTGCCACCAGCTGGTCACATGGATCTCTGTTCACCCTCACTGCACATTAATTTTGGACATTTGACTGGATTTGGAAACCTTGAGGGTGATACTAAAAGAAAAGTTTTTTGCTGTGTATTTTCCACAGTCTCAGGCTCTTGCTGGTCTTTCTGTACTTCTTTTTTGTATATTCCCCCAGACATTTTTTATCTGTGTCATAGTGACTGTTATTACTGCTAAGATTCTTTATTCTGATTGTTTCAGCTCCTCAGAAATGATGTCCATGTTTCAACATTTTCTGAACTGGAGAATTATCCTCTAAAGATCACTGGGTTGAGACTTGAGGGTTAGAAATCTGGGACAAACGAGGGCCCAGTGAGGAACAGTTTATGTTTAAAGGTTAAAACACTTCCCCACAAGGAAATCTCTAGACCTACATGACCTCACTGATGAACTCAATTCAACATTTAAAGAGGAAAATATCAATTCTACACAAACTCTTCCAGGAAATTGAGCAGGATGGAAAATGTCTCAACTCATTGTACAAGGCCAGGAATATCATGATGCCAAAAGTAGATTATGACACTGAAGGAAATAAAAGTTACATCGCAAAAACTGTAAAAATTCTCAGTAGAATTTTAGCAAATTGAATCTTTCAATAAAAAATAATAACACACAATTACCAGTATGGTTTTTCCAAGTTGATTTGACACATGTAAAGTAAATTAATTCACTATATCAAATTTAAAAATAAAAAAAATTCACACAACCCTCTCAATAAATGCACCCATCATTGAACTGGAAATTTTAGTTAATATAATACTATAAAAATAAATTAAAGAATCCAAATTCTAAAGGAAAAAAGTTTTTTTCTGATGATCTTCTGTATCTTTATTTGCAAATAGCACAATCATCTATTCAGTGTAATCTGTGAAACCTACTGAAACTAATAAATGAACTGAACAGTACTACTAACAAGTGAGTGAAGAAACCAATATCTTTATGCAAAAATCAATTGCATTTTTATGTAATAGTAATATATAAATCAGAAATTGCATTTAAAATCATATCATATTCAATAGTATCAAACACATGACATACTTAAGGATAAATCTAACAAAGATATAAAAGATGTGTGCATTGGAAGTCATAAAACACTAGTATGATAAAGAAGATCTAAATAAATAAAAAACATACCTTGTTTATGAGTCAAAAGACTTGATATTGGTAGGGGACAATTTTGTTCAAATTGATATAAAGATCTGAAGGAATTTTAACCAAATTCCCCACAGGTACTTTGCAAAAATCAAAAAATTAATTTTAAAATCTATATGGAAATCAAAAATCCTATAATACTCAAAACAGCTTTGACAAAGAACTAGTAGGAACGACACTCCTTTTTTAAATAAGGTATTATAAAGTAATAATAGTAAAAATATGTGGTATTGGCACAAATTCAAATAAATAGAGAAATAGAACAAAATATGGTATGGTGATATAGTCACAAAAGAAATTCAGTGAAGAATGGTACACTTTATAAAAACAGTGTTAGAAAAAAAAAGTGTTAGAATACTTGAATATTCATACACGAAAAATTTACTTAGACCTGTGCCTCACACCACATACAAAAAATAAGTCAAAATGAACCAGAGATGTAAATGTAAACCTTAAAACCTATAAAAATTCTAGAAGAAAATCCATATTGCCATGTATTAGACAATGATTTCTCAGATATGGCAACAAAAATATGCTCCATCAAAACAAAACTGAAAAATTGGGACTTCATCAAATTAAAAATCTGCTCCTCAGAGACACTGTTAGGAAAAAAGAAAGGACAATCCACAAATTTGGAAAAATATTTGCAAATCACACATATGATAAATAACTTTTATCCAGGTTATATAAAGAACTTTCAAAATCAGTAATAAAAAAAAAGCCAGTTTAGAATGAGCAGAATATTTGAACACACACTTCACCAAAAAGATAAATACAGGGTAAATAAGCCCATGAAAAATATTCAAATATACTGTTTATTAAAGAAAAGTAAATGATATATCACTACATGTGTGTCAGAATGCTAAAATTTAAAAGTCCAAGCAGACCAAAAGGTGGTGAGGATAGAAAGAAATTAGAATTCTCATTCACTGAGACACTCAGGAAAATGGTTTGGCAATTTCTTTAAAATTAATAATACATCTACATACTTTATGATCCGGCCATCCTCCCCCTCACTATATACCTATGGGACATGCAAGCATATGCCTATACTTTTGCATGAATATTCATTGAAGCTTTATTTGTATTAACACAATCTAAATGTTCATTACAATGCAATGGAGAAGCAAATGGATAAACATCCATGCGTTGGCATATTGCCCAATATAAAAATGAGTACCTGCTACAAGATAAATGAAGTCTTAAAACAATTTTACTGAGGGAAAAAGTCATACTCTTCAAACAAGAATGGATACTGTATAATCCTATCTATATAAAATTTTAGAATGTGCAAAATAATCTAAGTGGATATAAAAGGAGATGAGTGGATGCCTGCAGATCTGAAGAGGATAGGAAGAGGGAGGAAGGGAAATAATATAAGGGGCAAGAGGAGGTTTTGGGGGGCAATAGTATATTCAGTATGGTTTTGTGGTAATGGTGTCACAGGTATGCATATATGTCAAAACTTGCGTGATTTATGCAATTTATTGTATGTCAATTACTCTGCAAAAATTCTGTTGGAATATTTTAACTTCGGATGTACTAACTTTGTGTTATTTTATAATATTTAAAGTAATGAAAAACTTTGGTTTCAGCTCCTGAAGAAGAAATTCTGATGTTATGTAAAATTCTAAATGAACTCCTCTGACACTGCAAATAAAATATTGGAGTGAAAAAAAAAATCAATACAACCTAGGTATTTAGTAATGTAAATGATTATTAATAACAATAGAATTAATTCAGTATTTATTATTCCCAACCCCCCTTTTTAAAAGATTTTATTTATTTTTTCATGAGACACACACACAGAGAGAGACAGAGAGAGAGAGAGAGACAGGCAGAGACACAGGCAGAGGGAGAAGCAGGCTCCATGCAAGGGAGCCGGACATGGGACTTGATCCCGGGTCTCCAGGATCAGGCCCTGGGCCAAAAGCAGTGCTAAAAAGCTGAGCCACCGGGGCTACTCCCAACCCCCTTTTTAAGAGCATTCCATATATATTATTAACGTACAAAATCTTATTCTCATTTTTTCTAGGGGACTCTTGGATAATCAATTTGATAACCAGATGGATTTTTTTTTTCCATGCCATAATTTTACTTTTACCTGAAAAGAGTCTGGATCAATAATCTCACTCTATTATTTCTAGAGTCTAGACTTGGAGAGTCACTTTCTTCCAAGATATAATTTTCATATGCTCTGATAGGTAAGTGAGCAAAATAATGTAATTTTTGTCTCTCTTCTCTGTCTGGAAAATTATTCATGCATGCCACTTTTAATATTTTTATTAGACTATAGGAAAAAAAAGATTGCCTTTGACTGTCAAAACATAAAGGTGTGGTAGTAGATAAGTTCTAATTAGATATCATTACTGTCAATTATCTCAAATATGTATGAGGTTAAGGCACATTTAACTCTTTGGAAACAATTCTTGCAAAAATTCAAGAAGCTTAACCATTTAAAAATTTATTTTTTGTCTGCTCAGTCTATGTTGCCTGAATCTCATGTCTAGTGTTCCTGGACACAAAAGTCGATATTTTATTTTGAATATTTAGTACCCAGGAAAGTAAATAGCACATGCATGGGCCCAGTGTGTGCTAGTTTAACTCAACTGGATGCAAATGAAATAGGAGTCTCAACTTGCTCTAAGAAGTCTTGTTTTTCATCATATTCATTTATCCCTCTGTTTACCCCATTTATTATTCATTATGAGAATTGCATCGGATTTTGTTAATGAAGTCACATTAAGATAGGAATACAGAAGGAATAGTATTTCAATGTTGTTTCATATGCAATGATTCTCATGAGTTTTGAAGTTTCTGCTTTAGCATTTCGTTATCATCTCATATTGCAAACATCATTCATCAAACCAGGAAGTTTTAATTTCCTGATTGAAGAGCTATCCTTTAGATCCTGTTCATACCTTCATATTTAACCAACACACAATTCACCCTAATATTGTTGGTACTTAATTTAATCACTTTATATAAAACATTGCAACAACTTTGATCTTTGATTTATATTTTATTTCTTCCAAATTTGTGAAACTGCTATATAAATGAAGTTTAATTACATCTATATTGATCATTTATATATTAATACTCTAGTACAGAATGTCAAATATTCAACTTTAATTCAAACAACTCTGTTATTTCTAATATTTATTTTATCTACTCCTCACACTTTCTATATCTTTAATATTCATATTACATTGAATATAATATAATCACATAAGCACAGAAGTTGGGAATTCAGTTTTTTCCAGAATATTTTTCCTTTATATAAATTTTCTTTAGCAGGGGTTAAACTATTTGAATAGTTGTCAGAGGAAAATAGTGTGAAAATACGTTTTTAAAATGCTCAGAGCACAAAATTAAAAAGACATATGCAAATATACAATATTGAAATTTTTATTTTTTGTTAAGGCTCAAAGTGTTGTCAATATCTTTTATAAAATCCACACTATCATTTTAACTCATTTTTATGGTGTAACCATTGAAAGAAAGATGAAAATCTTTCTGTATGCCATATATTCAATATTTATTGAGTGTTATATAATAGATAAAGAAAAATCAGTAATCGGTATTGTCCCAGTCCCAACAAAAGTGATACCTCTGTTTCCTTTTCTCCTATCTTAGTGCCCAGATTGCTGAGGGTGAATATAGAAGTTGGACATTGACTTAAAGAAAATATATTGGCTGATCTTATTTGTGATCATTTCCTAATAAAATGCAATCTAAATTATAAAACATTATAAAATTACAATGACTAAAGGAAAAACTTTGATTCCAGACTGTTCAGTTTGTCAGAAATTTTATCATTGAGTTTCAGGGCAGGGAACTCTGACATTTTAGATTTCTGAAAACATTTAGATCATTGAAGAGAAAGGACCGAAATCCACAACAAAATTTTAAAAGACTTTGTGTCCACTTAATTTTATGTCAAGTTTTAAAATATTTAAGTGTAAATACAGTAAATAATATTTTAGTTTCTATGATTAAATATCCAGGCAGGCAGGGGGAAACCAGTGAAACTAATTCCTGTAATCTTCCTGACCAAAGATAAATTTATCAGATTTATTTTGAGACAAAATTAAACATCAAGTCTAGGCATCAATTCTCAAGTTTATTATTATAATGAAATTAGCAGAACATCATTTGATATTATTTTTCTAGATTAAAAAAATAAACATTAAGATCTACAAGCAGAAAATAATTGTGTTCCTATGAAAAACCTACCAGGTTTGACAGTTAATATGCTTCTCTAGAGGTTGGTGAATACTTTCATATACTCTTTTTCATTAGAATAAAAATAAAAATTAAGTTAAAAACAACTGAGCCCAGGTGGCTCAGTTGGTTGAGCATCTGCCTTAGGCTCAGGTATGATTTCATGGTCTTGGAATTGAGTCCTCTGGTTCTCAGCTCAGGAGGGAGTCTGCTTCTCCCTTTCCCTCTGCCTCTCCCCATTACTTGCACACATTGTGCTCTCTCTCTCTCAAATAAATAAATGAAGTCTTTAAAAAAAAAGTTTAAATAACAAAGACAACAATGTCACCATTGAAGTAGGTTACCCGAAGCTAGTAGGGATCTGTGTGTATACTATTGTGTCTTGAAAATGGATATCTCTCCTTATATTTTTAAGTTATATGTTTGATATAAGGTGGCTTTTGTAAATTCAACTAAGAGCAAAGATTTAACTTACTTTGAATTTATACTGACTCCTTTGCCAAACCATTCATTAATAAAAATGTAACAACTATTATGAATTTGACAATAAATATCTTTTATCAGAACAGTGATGGGAAAGATACAGATGCAGTGAAACGCCAGGACACCTGCACCCCAATATTTATACCAGCAATGTCCACAATAGCTAAACTGTGGAAGGAGCCTTGGTGTCCATCAAAAGATTAATGGATAAAGAAGATGTGGTTTATGTATACAATGGAATATTACTCAGCCACTAGAAAGGACAGATACCCACCATTTGTTTAGACATGGATGGAACTGGAGGGTTCTATGCTGAGTGAAATAAGTCAATTGGAGAAGGACAAACATTATATGGTCTCATTCATTTGGGGAATATAAAAAATAGTGGAAGGAAATAAAGGGGAAAGAAGAAAAAATGAGTGGGAAATATCAGAAAGGGAGACAAAACATGAAAGACTCCTAACTCTGGGAAACAAACAAGGGGTGGTAGAAAGGGAGGTGGGTGGGAGGTGGGGGTGACTGGGTGATGGGCACTGAGGGGGGCACTTGATGGGATGAGCACTGGGTGTTATGCTATATGTTGGCAAATTGAACTCCAATAAAAATAAATAAATAAATTTTTAAATAGAACAACCATGGGAGGTAATATATCAGAACATCCATGGAAGGTAATAAAATTATATCCAATCATAATAAAATATCTGAATAATTGTATAAAAATGAGTCTTGATTATATATGGATGGATTTTTATTTCTAAATTTAACAAACATAAGAATTTAGATCTAAGAAGACTTTAAAATCTAAACTCTATTCATATCAATGCTAAATTTGATTAATTAAAAGTATTCCAAATGACATAAACTTTATGTAAATAGATCATAATAAAATAAATACAATCTTTAAACCCTAATGATATACTCTGACATCATTCTATTATGGTGTATAACTCTGCAACTTTAAAAATATAGAGCTCTATCCAATAGAACTCTCTCCTAATATAATACATTATATTATTTCTTCTATAAATACATCTTGTATTTTCAGAAGCAACTTGAGCAATTCGTTTTGTTAGAATGACTTGATCCATCAGTTCAATAGTATAGTAGCTGAATGCATCTCTTTCTTAGGCTTTTAACCATATAAGCATCCATGCAATTGCTGATCTAATAATTTCAATTCTCTCTATGCCTCTTTGTCTCTCTAATAATTTCAGTTCTCTCTCTGTCTCTGTCTCTCTCTCTCTCTCTCTCACACACACACACACACACACAAATACTCACAGAGCATCTCTACCCCTATCATTTAAAGATTGGCTGTGAATCAAGAAGATGTCCACCCAGATTAAAGCAAAGTCCTGGAGGTACTTGGTTGGTTCAGGAAGAATTATTCCTATTTAATATGAGTATTCATAGAAGGGGACACACAACATCAGACATATAAAGTCCTGAGGGGTTAGATATGATCAATAAGACAGAACAGAGCTTAATATACATGTGAAGATTCTTTGTCATACATTAGCTGAAATTTATGTTCAGATTTCTTTTAAAAATAACATACATAATTAAAATATATAATATATAAAATTCTTAAGGGAGAAATTTTTTAAAAATTCTAAGAATATAAAAGATAAACTAGAAAAATTCAGAAGAGAAGACAGACTGTAAAAAGTTTTTCAGAGGGACACCTGGGAGGGGACTCAGTGGTTGAGTGTCTGCCTTCAGCCCAGGGCATGATCCCAGTGTCTTGGGATCGAATCCCACATGGGGCTCCCTGCATGGAGCCTGCTTCTTCCTCTGCCTCTGTCTCTGCCTCTCTCTGTGTGTCTCTCATGAATAAATAAAATCTTTAAAAAATTTTGCGTAAATATTTCTTTTTAAGATTTCAAGAAAGAACAATCTCTGCTCCAAACAGAGTTAATGACAATGAACATCAGCTCAAGTGAAAGTGAGCAAACTAAATGAGAAATAAAAAAAAAAAAAAGTTGTTCAGAGAGACATTTCACAGATGTGAATGATCATTAATTATACCCCATATATCAGATCCCTGGGTGGTTCAGCGGTTGAGTACCTACCTGCCTTCGGCTCAGGGCATGACCCTGGGGTCGTGGGATCAAGTCCCACATCAGGCTCCCTGCATGGAGCCTGCTTTCTCTCTGCCTGTGTCTCTGCCTCTCTCTCTCTCTGTGTCTCTCATGAATAAATAAATAAATAAATATCTTTTAAAAATCATACCCCGTATATCCACATTCCCAATACATCCATAATTAGGATCACTGAGGAAGAGAAACAGATAAAGTGGTTACAGAAAAAGAATTCAAGAAATTTTTACAAAAATAATAGAAGACATCATTTTATAGCACAATGTATTACATACTATTCCAAGTGAGATTCACTGGATACCAACCAAAACTGTGCCAGATTTGTAAGATCAAGAATAAATCCCTTGAGAATATAGGAAATAAAATCATCTCCTTAACACACACACAAAAATAAAAGGATGGAAGGAAGGAGAGAAGGACAAAAAAATGCTGACTGACTTCAGATATTACTTCTGCAATTCAGAACGAGAAGAAAATAAATAGTGACTATAAAGCCTTTTGGGAAAGAGACAGTGATCAAATAATTTAAAAAGAGTAAGACCATCATTTACATATAAAAAAGCATAAGACAAACATTTTCAGACATTGTAAAACTTTTAGAAAATTTTGTTTTCCATCTTGAGAAAACTGCTGGACCACTGGTTTCAGTCAACTGAAAAATAAAACAAGCCATAGAATGACACCAGGAAGATGGAAATATAGGAATTTCTAGTGTCTGTCCTCTCCCAGAAATATCAATTTCAGTAACTGTCCATGCACAAAATACCTTCATAGAAGAGGATTCCAAGTGAGGAATTACAGCTTTTGAGTGAAGTGCAGAAAGAAGAAAGCTGCATTGAAGAATGTAAGAAATCTAGATTAACATTATGCCTATCACTCACTCCTTCCCCAAGCCCAGGATACCCAGCATGGAGAGAAATACCCACTCCACGTTTAGCAACCTACTTCACTGCAGACCTCAGCACCAGAAGCTCTAGCACCAGGCAGACCAGGCACCTAGCAAGCTCCTGTGAACCCAGGATCACAGCCTAATCCAGAGTTGGCCAGCTGCCATTGCACTGGGCCCTTCTATGGACCCCCTGGGAACCCAGGTTCCTGGCCTGGCCCAGCACCAGGCAGGCCCCAAAAACGAGTCTCCAAACCAGTTATGCAAATTAACTTAACAAACAATGATAGAAGAAATAAAAAGAGAAACCAAAAAAATATCTTTAAGAAAATGAAAATGAAATTGAAAAAACAAAACAAAGCAAAACAAAAACAAAAAAGACAACAACAAAAAAAGAAAATGAAATTGAAAATTCAACATATAAAAATTATGTGGTAAGGAAAAGCAGTTTTAAGAGGGATATTTATAGTGATAAATGCCTATAAAGAAAAAAATAACAAATAAGCAATCTAAATTTACAACTCAAGGAACTGGAAAAAGAATAAACTAAGCCCAAAGTTAGCAGAAGGAAGAACATAGTAAAGATTGAACAGAAATCAACAAATTAGGGAATAGAAAAACAACAAAAGAGATCAATAAAACTAAGAGCTGATTTTTTAAGTGATAAACAAAATAAACCCTTAGATTAACAACAACAATAAAGAGAAGACTCAAATAAATAAGATTAAAAATGAAATTAAAGACATTGCTTTTGACATTACAGAAATATAAAAGATAAAAAGGGAATACCATGAACATGGTATCATTATATACCAATAAATTGGAAGACCTAGAATAAGTGGGATAAATTCCTAAAACATGCAATCATGAAGAAATAGAAAAATTGACCGGAGCCAAAACACATAAGGAGATTGAATCAGCTTCCTTACTGATTCAATATCTACATAGAAAAGCTCAGGACCAGATGGCTTCACTGGTGATTTTTTTTTAATTTATTTTTTATTGGTGTTCGATTTACTAACATACAGAATAACCCCCAGTGCCCGTCACCCATTCACTCCCACCCCCCGCCCTCCTCCCCTTCTACCACCCCTAGTTCCTTTCCCAGAGTTAGGAGTCTCTCATGTTCTGTCTCCCTTTCTGATATTTCCCACACATTTCTTCTCCCTTCCCTTATATTCCCTTTCACTATTATTTATATTCCCCAAATGAATGAGAACATATAATGTTTGTCCTTCTCCGACTGGCTTACTTCACTCAGCATAATACCCTCCAGTTCCATCCACGTTGAAGCAAATGGTGGGTATTTGACATTTCTAATGGCTGAGGAATATTCCATTGTATACATAGACCACATCTTCTTTATCCATTCATCTTTCGTTGGACACCGAGGCTCCTTCCACAGTTTGGCTATCGTGGCCATTGCTGCTAGAAACATCGGGGTGCAGGTGGTTAAAAATAGACCTGCCCTACGACCCAGCAATTGCACTGTTGGGGATTTACCCCAAAGATACAAATGCAATGAAACGCCGGGACACCTGCACCCCGATTTTTTTTTTAAGATATTATATACTTCTTTGAGGGAGAGAGCATGGGGGAAAGAGCGAGAGAGAGAGAGAGCGAAGGAGAGAGAGCATGAGCAGGGGGAGAGGGAGAAGCAGGCTCCCTGTTCAGCAGAAGCTCGATAAATATAAAAACAAATTATTAGAAAAAAGCATCAATATGTGGATGGCTATATTTAGCTAGGGACAAAACTCTAAACCCCGATATATAAATACTAAATACTAAAATATAAATACTAAAAAGTAAAATTATATTTGCATAGCAATAATATTACTGGAAAAACTGAATTTGAAAAACACATACTGGAAAAAATTTTGCAATGTATACAAGTGACTAATGTTCTGATAAAACAGTGAGAAAAGATCAACTCAAAAGAATGATGGGCAAAACATATTTGACAAAAATAATATATAAATGACCATAAAATTTAAGGAAATAAGTATTTCCACATATTTCACATGTAATGGGAATTAATCATAAAAAAGAAATGAAAATTAAATAGGTAAAAAGATCTATCTACCTGTCTATCTATCTACCATCTATCTATCTATCTATCTATCTATCTATCTATCTATCATCTGTCATCTATCTGTAATGATTTGTTCATGCAAAGAAAGGCATTGATTTGACCAATCCTAAAAGGTTTCAGGGAGATATAAAGAGATAAAATAATAATGATGATTGAGTTAGTTGCTAAAATGGTATTCTCATTGACACCTATACTGCCTTTTAATAAATAATGCTATTATATTAATTCCCCTTTTTAGAACACACTTTTTAAATCAAAATTCTTTATGTTACTAATTTTTATGTGTGTTTATTGTTTTTTTTTCACTGTTGGAATGTAAGCTATTTAAGGTAAAGGTCTGTCTTCTGTTCACTGATGGATGCATTTCAAGTATGTAATAGCATGCCTCACTTACTACGAACTAAATAAAACTGTTTGTTGAATGAATGAATGAATGAATAAATGAATGAGTGAATAAATGAATATGGGAAAATAGAGAAATTTAGCACAATAATATGCTTTATATCAATTGATTATAATGTGGAAAGTAATTATTAAAGCAAAATAAAAACAAAATTTTTAGAAAAATGCTATTTCAAATGATGCCTTTATAGACAAAAAGAACAGAAAAAAATAGAAATAAAGAAATATTTATAGAGGTATTGCCAATTACCAGGATTCTTAGTGTGTACACAAGCGTTGCCGCAAATCGATTTTCACAAACTTATGTGATCTGAGGGCTGCACTGACATTGGACAGGCAAATAAAGATGTGGGAAGCTGGTACAATCTAACTGCTCTTGGTTGATGAGCATGTTGAACCTGTGAAGTTCCCTGAATAGATCCCAGGGTGAAAGTAAGGGTTGATTTAGTGATTTAAAACTAATTCCTATGCTTGAGCTTGAAACTAAGTTTAATTGCCATCTACCAGCTTTGAAAATGTGCAAGACCCATGAGAGTTCAACAAATTACAACCATAAAAAATGAACACATAGAAATTGACTTGATAAGGACTTATGATAGGTTTCTGAGTTAGTTCAATCGCGGACCTTGTCATAATTCAGTAGTGAGATATATATGCTTAGACATAAGATGCCAACTAAAATTATATTTGAAATGTGAAACAAAAGAAAATATTAATTGGCTAAGCAGATCCATTTTATTACACTGACAATTACATGTCATTCTACTTTTTTTTTCTTTTTCACTCCACAAAAATGCATCATGAATACATTTACATGTGATAAAGGAAAAGATAATGTGAATTGCAATAATGTAGCCAGTTGAATTGTGCTCCTATCAAAAGTGAAAAAATAACATCCTTAATCCCACATCGAGTCCACTTAATGAGAAAGCTGGCAGGTAGACATTTCTTGTTTAAAGCCCTAAAGATTTTGCCAGTATGACATTTTGGAATATATACTAACTATTCAACTTACAAAATAATTGAAAATGGGGAATCTGTCAAAATGGGGGTTTCTAGAGATTTAAAATAAAAAGAAAGGTATGGGCTTTTTAGTATACTATTTCGTGTTATCTGCTATGCTAGCTAATCAAAGATATGATTATCCTTTCATTTGCATAGCCTCAAAGACTATTTAATATTTCAAAGTCAATTTGATAGGTTGATAATAGTCTGTGGCATGTTTGGGCCCCGTATGGATATCATATCATAACAGGACACTAGTGAAGTGGTCTTTTTTAGATCCTGACATGTCATTTGGGGAGGTGACACTCTCATCCATCTGTCCTGATGGCATAATGCCCAATCCTGGGTCAGCTGAAGTACTTCTCTGGAGTTTAAATAATGACTTTTCTTGCTTTTCAATTTTTCAAGTGATTTAAGTGTTCACAAATTTGACAACCATCCACTTCAAAAAATTCAAATATTCTGAAAATAAGTACAGGGAACGTTGTGTCAACGAGTATGTGTTCTTTAAATGTCATGAAGTAGCTAGTGGAAGTGAGTTCAACAGTGAATGTTCCACAGTCTCTTTCTATTGCTGGTATTGTTGTTGTTGAAATTATAGAAAAAAAAATAGCAGTAATGGCAATGTGAGGGTGGATCTTATTACCTATGCACCTTCCCCTAAGTCAATGGAATGGAACACCCAATTCAGGAGATGTTACTTGGCAGTCTTTTAGCACAGCTCCTTAAACAGTAAGAAGCATCTCAGACATGTAGGCAGCACTGTCCTTATGACATTCAAGAAAGCCACTTGTTTTGAAATTACGGGGGGAAAAAGTCACTTTACATATTGTTAGGTGGGAAGTTTTGGTGGGGAAAGGTTCAGTGAAGAGAAACAAAAGCAATATATTTTTTCCAAATCCCTGAATATTTAAAAATGCACTAAAATTTTAGATTTCCATGTAAGTTGGTATGCTTTGTCTGACATGTTTAGTCATTTTCCTAAGCAATCAACATAATTTTCCCCATAAACTGCGTATTTTTTTAAGATTTTATTTTTTCATGAGAGAGAGACAGAGAGAGAGAGGCAGAGACAGAGGCAGAGGGCGAAGCAGGCTCCAAGCAGGGACCTCCATGTGGGACTCAATCCCGGGTCTCCAGGATCAGGCCCTGGGCTGAAGGTGGCGCTAAACCCCTGAGCCACCTGAGCTGCCCATAAACTGTGTATTTTTAATGCAGCATGAATTATTCCAATATATTTGGATACCATTGTTTACTACAAGCCAATGCATTATTATTTTATTGATAGTATGGCCTTCTATTCCTTAATGAATGAACTTGGCGTTTTTCTACTCAGTACTGCCCAACAGTGCCCAAGGAGTCTGTAATGACACTCCTATGGCCAATGGCACCAGAAAAAGGCAGACCCTCTGTGCTGAAATGGATGAACTTGTTGCCCTATTCATCAGGAAGTGGTGGGGAATCATCATTAATTTTAGTTCATATGTTTTTACTTCTACTTTAAGCCCCTTCATGACACCTCTTGAGATTATATGAATTATTATATCAGCAGGTATGAGGTACTGAAGCATGCAATTTCATGCAGGGAGAAATCAAGCAGTTGAACCATTAAAATTAATGCAAATAGCCTGTTTCTATTTAAGAAAGAAAAGGGGGAGGGTAATGTTGAGGAAGAATTATACGTAGTATAACAGAATTGTCCAAAAGCTACACTTAAAATTTTGTATTGTTTTAATTGAAAGTAATTATATTTTTGTAATAGTAATTTTCTCCCTATGAGTATTAATTCATTATAAATTAGCTATAAAAAGATCAGTCCAAATGTCTAAATTTACTTTTATTTCCATTTACTCTAAACACAAGATTTGTTTTCAACCTGTTTTCCAGCAAGCCAACAGGAATTTTTGAAATCTATTTTTTTTATACTTATGATCCTGTGCTTTATGTAAGCCACACCCGCCAGAGTGAAATACATTGTGTTCCTTGAAGCATAACTCATCTCCTCTTGAAGCAAGGTCTTCAATGAGGATGCCTGCTACAATGTGACCTAACGCATAGTCAGAAAAGGCTTCCCTGTACCTAGGTCACCTGGGTGGCTCAGTGGTTCAGCATCTGCCTTCAGCTCAGGGTGTGATCCCAGGATCTGGGATCAAGTCCCACATCGGGCTCCCTGCAAGGAGCCTGCTTCTCCCTCTGCGTACGTCTCTGCCTCTCTCTCTCAATTTGTGTCTCTCATGAATAAATAAATAAATATTTTAAAAAATACTAAAGCTTTAGGTTCTGTCTTTGGCAATTGGGGAGAAGTACTATATTTAGCACAAAACATATTAAATCATCTTTTGTATCACAGACTCTTCTCACAGAACATAATAATCTTTTGTACAGTCTCACATAGCCTAGAATTCTTTGATTCTTTCTACATCCCTCAATCTCCTCCTTACTTATTAACATATAACATGAAAATGTCCAAACTGTGTATTTCCAATGTAAGCTGCTTGTACGTATAGTTTGGTTAGGTGGATCTCATCCTTTATGTGGGTTCTAGTTTAGCCACGTCTCCCTCCAGCAATCTACCACCTTTCTGATTTTCAGTATCTTCATATTAAAAGAAGGAAATAGCCCCTGTTCTTTCCTTAAAATATATAAAGAAAACCACTTTATAAATTTTTAACATATTTTAAGTTTAAAGAATCATGGTAAATATCCTATAACATAGACAAAAATTCTATCATATTTCGGGATCCCTGGGTGGCTCGCTGGTTTAGCACCTGCCTTCGGCCCAGGGTGTGATCCTGGAGACCTTGGATCAAGACCCACATCAGGTTCCCCACATGGAGCCTGCTTCTCCCTCTGCCTGTGTCTCTGCGTCTCTCTCTCTTTCTCTGCCTGTCATGAATAAACAAAATCTTTTAAAAAAATTCTATAGTATTTCAATCATATGATTGACTTATATCAACCTCTGATTATAGAACCCAAAATCACTAAGACTTTTTTCAAATGCTTATTTTTCACATTTGTAATCATTTTGGTTGTGACTTAGAGAATTCTTACTAGATAAATGAATCACCTAGTATTATGGAGAGTTTCAAAATACATAGCATCCGGATTGACTCTGACACTGAAACAACACAAGGAGAATGGCTGATGATAATGCCTTTTCCTACCATGAGCAGCAGCTGATGTTATTGCTTGCTGCTTGCTTTCCACTGCAAAATAATTATCTGGAGCAGATAAGATCACAAACTGGTTAATATCACAAGCCTGCCCCTGCTGCTAATATGATCTTATCAGTTACTGACTGATCACTTTCTAGGGAAGAGTATCAGCTTGTGCTCCCCTCAAACTTAAAAAAAAAAAAAATGATCCTAGGTGTAAAGCAAATACTATACACTACAATAGTACAATGAGCTTTTACGTTTTCTTTTATTCTTTGTTAAATATTTTGCTCACAGAGCTTGTGTTTACCTCGTGGGACTGTTGCCAAAGGCAGAGGTTCAATTCCATGTGCTGAAATATATCATCATGTTTTGGCATAATTGCATTTCTAATGGGCTCTCAGAGAAAGGAATGCATAAGTGCCAATTACAGCATGGTACAAATAAAGCATTATTATGTGCTCTGGAACAATCTGCATAATGGCAATATAGTCATATTATATTATGTTCAGTTATTTCTATTTCCTCTGTCTGAATCTCTCTGTCAACAAATGATTTTTTAAAGAACGCCCCAAATGTGATTTGAATGCTATAAAGATAATTTCTTTGTCAATGAAGTATGTATAATAATGTATATAGGATTATATAAGTATATGTATAATTGTGCATACATATATATAGAGAGAGAGAAAGAGAGAGATCAGAGATACATATATAAACATCCTATACAGATATAGGTATTTTTCCCCACACACAGATACAGGTATAGTTGTATATTTCAAATATCTCTCTGATTATAGTATTTTGATTTTCTAAACTACTGTATTACGCATGGGAAGATAACTACACATAGCCAGTTCCAGACTGCTTGATATGTGATATGAAAAAGCGATAGAAAACAAACACCTGGACAGCAAAACTCTACCATAATAATTCAAAAAGAAATGTAAAAATTGAACATAAGTACTGAAATGCCATATAGATTGTTCCTAATGTTTGAAGGAAAACCTAATTTATTGTTGAAATAAATATTATGCTATAGGTGAAAAAATATATTACTTATTTTCTTCAAGTCAAAACGCCTTTAAGGATCATAGGCTATTGAAAGTGTTATGGTGAATCAAGAAGATGCTCCTGCTAATGCCAAACATTGAACACCTGCAAAACATTTTCTGATCTTGATCTACATGACAAGTTACAAAGAATATTTTTCACTTCAGATTTTACCAAGTTAGAACCTATTTGACAATATGGCAGCACCACTCAGGAAAGGACCTTATTGGTTTGGGCATCTAGTTAAAAGTGAGACAAACCATAATATGTTTGTGCTAAAATGACCGCTGTTCTTAGAGTGTTGCCCTTGAGCAACAAATTTAAATCTGTCAGTAGGGAATAGATTGTTTTTTCAGGGTAACAGGCTATTGATTTGGGGAGAAAATTGCTTAATAAAACTTTATTTCAAAATATGTATACTTTCGCAAACAGATTTATATGGAAGGTGTTTAATAATTATAAATATTAAATATTTAAACAATATTAAATGTAAAACATAACAGGGAAGAATAAATACTTGTTTCATTAAGAAAGCCCAAATGGTATATTGTGAGGAAAATATATACAGTAAAGATCGTAAAAATGTCAGATAATCCTTAGAAGAAAAATGGGATGGCAGTCTGGAGAAGAGGGAAGGATTGGAAATGAGAGATATCATCTTACATACTATGGGGTGTGTAATGAAGATTTTCCTTGAGTTAAGAACTTTTGAATTCTTTAATTGAAATTTTCTAGTAGATAAAGAAAAAAGTAATTATATGCTACATCCATCAGCAGACAAAAATATTGTTTTAGAAAAGTTTTCATGTTCTAACAGTGTCTCTTCACTTAACAAAAGTTTTAATAGCATCTTATTTTGTTCTAAAAGCAATAAACCACTTCCTGTGGAAAAAAAATTATATGCTTGTTCAGTGGCTTAAAAAGTCAATCATCTTACTGCTGGATTAGCAAACATTAGAGGTCATCGAAAGCTCCAAATGTTAAACTCAAAATGTATTAATGACTTGAATATAAGACCTGAAACTGTAAGATTTCTAGAAGAAAACATAGAAGGCAAGTCCTTGACATCAATCTTGGAAATGATTTTTAGATTTGACAACTAAAAGCAAATATAAACTACTGAGACTACATTGAACTAAAAATACTTCTGCACAGAAAAGGAAACTATCAACAAAATGAAAAGGCAAATAGTTAAATGGATGAAGACATTTGCAAATCATATATCTGGTAAGGAGTTAATATACAAAATACATAAAGAACTCCCACAACTTGATAACAAACTAAAAGAATCTGATTTAAAAATGATCAAAGGATCTATACAGATATTTTCCAAATAACACATACAAATGGCCAACAGGTGATGGAAAGGTGCTCATCATCACTAATCATCAGGGAAATGCAAATCGAAACCACAATGATATATTACTTCAGTTTTTTTGAATGGCTATTATCAAAAAGACAAGAGATAGTATGTGTTAGAGAAAATTTGGAGAAAAGGAAACCATTCCCTTGGTAGGAATGTACATTGGGGCAGCCACTATAGACAGTACTATGTAAGTTCCTCAAAAAACTAAAAGTAGAACTATCATGTGATTCATCAATTCTGGGTATTTATCTGAAGAAAATGAAAACATTAACTCAAAAAAGTCACCTGCACTTCTATGTTTAGTGCAACCTTATTTACAATATCCATGATACAGAAGCAACCCAGTGTCCATCCATAGATGAATGAATAAATTTCACACACACACACACACAGAGACAGACACACACAACACACACACACACACACAAATATTAGTCATAAAAAAAATAAGAGCTTGCCATTTGCAACAGCATGGATGGACCTACAAGATATATACTAAGTGAAATGAGTCAGAAAAGACAAATGATTGAAGATGTGTGATTGAAATATGATTTCAATAAAATGTAGAATTTAAGAACAAGACAAATAAGCAAATGAAAAAAATAGACAAACATAAAACCCAAATTCTTAAACACAAAGAACATGGATGGATTTTTTTTATAAGATGTCTTTTATTTATTCATGAGAGACACAGAAAGAGGCAGAGACATAGGCAGAGGGAGAAGAAGGCTCCTGCAGGAATCTGATGTGGAGCTCCATCACAGGATCCCAGGATCATGACACAAGCCAAAGGCAGACACTCAACCATCAAGTCACCCAGGTGCCCCACATGGATGGATCTTGAAGGGATTATGCTAAATGAAGTCAGAGAAAGACATAATCTCTCTTACATGTGGAATCAAATAACAACAACAAAAACCGAACTCAAATACGGAGAACCAGAGATATGGAACTCAACTAAAGTTGAGTAGAGTAGGAATTGCTAGAGTAGGAGAATAATTGAGGGAAATGAATGAAGGTGGTCAAAAGATACGAACTTTTTTTTTCTTTACCCCTAATTTTCACCGTGTATTAACTAGAGACAAGGATATTCTCATATTTAACCACAGTACAATTATCAAAATATGGAAATTAACACCAATTAACATTAGCTACAGACCTTATTAGAAGTGTACCATTTGTCCCACTAGATCTTTTACAGCAAAAAAAAAAAAAAAAAAAAAATATTTTTTCTTGGTCCAGAATCCAATCCAGGATAACATGTAGTCGTATCTCTGAAGTTTTCCTTAATCTGGAATAGTATTTCAGTCTTTGTTTTTCATGACGTAGACTTTTAAAGAATAAAGGCCTGTTATTTTGTAGACTGTCCCTCAACTTGGGTTTGACTACTATCTCTTTGTTATATTTACATTATGCATTTTTTGAAGAAATCCTCAAGCATGATGTTTTCTCTTCCTCAGTGAATCTAATCAGGAAACATACAATATTTTTCCTATAACTGATAATACTCAAAAGGACATTTTTGAGACAAATAGGGAAAACTGAAAACATAAGATATTAAGAAGTTATTGCTAATTTTGTTAGATGTCATAATGGTATGTGTTTATGTTTTTTAATAATGGCATCGATCTGTTAGTGATATGTGCATTGCAGAAGACAAGAGGCTTGATGTCCAGTTATAGGGAGTTTGGTTACTTTACGCAGGAAGCAGTAATAATAATAGAGTCAGATCTTGACTTTTCTGAAATTGTTTCCAATTTGTACATTCTCCAGGTCTTTGACCATTTTTTCTTTCTTTTGGTCACTACTTCTACAGTTTACATAAATAGTGTAATATACATACATATAAAATATACACACATATACAAACATAAAATAACTAAATCCTGGGGTTTTAATGTATACGGTATGATGACTGTAGTTAATGACACTATATTGTATATTTCAAAGTTGCTAAAATTCTCATCACAAGAAAAAAAAACTACAACTATAGTCAGTGATGAATGTTAACTAAACTTATTGGGGTGATCATGTCACAATACATACATATATCATCAAATCATTATTTTGTACACCTGAAACTAATATGATGTTATGTCACTTACACCTCAATAAAAAAGCTACAAGTGAAATTTAGTGTTCATGATCACTGAAAACCTTTGTCGAATCTACTAGATTTTATGTGGTTTCATTACATTGCACTTAATTGATCATATTTTATAATTGCATGTATATAAACGATATTTGGGTACCCATGTAGTAGTTGCATGTTAGAAATTTCAAGCAAATGTGTTGTCAGTGGAGAGTTTTCATAATTGTATACACATGTAGAAGCTATATGTGTAACAATATATTACTTTAATGTCAATGAGAAAATTCAATGAAATACGTTGTTGGTAAAAAGAATAATTTTTTCCTCTACAGGTGACTGTTCCTTCTAGCTTTAACTAAGTACTTCTTGTAAAAGGAAATGCCTTTAATTTCGGCTACTAAGAACCAGAGAGTATCATACCATTTTGCATATTTATTTTGATACTAATAATGAATTGTAAAATATCATTAACTTGAAACTGCTGTGGGTTTTCCGTGAATGCTATTATGTCAAAGCGTTATTTGTGCACTTTCCCCAAAGAAGACAATCCATCTTGTTAGTTCTTTAACCATATTGTGAAAGCAGAACTATATTCTGTGCATTCTTAGTTGACATTAAAATGATCTGTTAGTTGTGCCTAGCAGAATGTCATCCTTTCGGCATTATATATTTAGATTAACTCACCCAACAACTTCAGATCAACAGTGTGTTCCTGCCTACCCATCTGTCTGTAAGAGTGAAAACTAAGAGGTGGGTTTACTAATTTGTTAAAATATCTTCTCCACATGTCTTAAACTATGAATAAAAAAGCTGTATTTCACAAATGACTGTGTTCCTTTTAACGGTATATTTGAAGCTCTTAGGTCCTAAAAATATGACCCAGTTAGAGTTAGTATCAGAATATGTAAAAGAAGATTATGACCATCCACATATCAAATATAGTTAATTATTTAATCCGTTTACTTGTCTCCAGTCTCTCTATACTTAAATTTATATAAACATATAATTTTCAAGTAATTTCTCTGTCAAAAATTTGCATGGGTTTCTTATTTCATTCATCTAATAAGCATGACCTCTTTGAATTTACTCTCAAGACCTCTATAATATGGTCTTCCTGTGTAAACTGCTCCCTCGAGTTGGCTCTCTTCATACTTTGATCCTTTTTACATACTGTACTCATTAACCACTTTTAATGGGTTTCATTGTGGCTGACGTTTTTTTTTTATTCCTTCCTTTTGTTCATAATATTTTTATTTCTAAATACCCACTCTCAATATTCTATTAGCTTTTTCTGCTTTCTTCACTCAAAGAGTCTTTCTTCTGTCTCTAAAAGTTGATCAATTCAACAGTCTCTGTCAGCAAATTGATAATATATCAATAGCAATACTTTCTCTCTTTATTCCAAAAATCTAGTAATGGAAGATTATTGCTATTAAAAAATCCCATTTTAAAAAAGATACCATAAGGAGAACGAAAACAGATGACAAATAGGACAAGCATGTTAAGTATTATGAATTGAAAGAACTCTTACCGGCATAAAAATAATAGCATCTAACAAGGAAATATTAAAGAAAATGTATTAGTAATTCACAGAATTAGAATCTTTAAGTAAATGTGCTTATGTTTTCCATCATGAAATACAAAATAATACTTAAAAATGAATGCCATTTAAGTTTTTCAACAAGAAATCCTTGTCTTTCTCCAGTTATAAGGAACAGTGAGGAGAAATGGACATTGTGATATATTGCTGGTACAAATAGAAATGGGAAGCAAGTTTTACACAGAAGTAAAAACTTTAAAATATTTATATGGCTGTGGTAACAATGCCACGATTGTACCTTTTCCCTAGAGAAATAATGAAAATAATTTGAAAGTTTACATACATGAAAAATCACCATAACATAATTTGTGTTACTAAAAATTCAGTCTACAGCTATAGGTGGATAGTTAAAATGAAGCTAGAATATTTACTTGTAGGGATACTGAATAGTTATTGAAATCATACTGAAATGATGATAAATGTAGCCATATAACCCAACTTAACTGATGCAGCTAATATCAAATATGCTTTTAAATAATTAATTATTTATTTATTCATGAGACACACTGAGAGAGAGGCAGAGACATAGGCAAAGGGAGAAGCAGGTTCCCCGTGGGGAGCCTGAGGCAGGACTTGATTCCAGGACCCCGGGATCATGCCCTGAGCCAGAGGCAGACACTCAACCCCTGAGTGACTTGGGTGCCCCTAATATCAAGGACTCTTTTCAATTATTTCATGTAATTACACACTTATTAACACATTTTCTATTATTATTTCTACTATTTAAGAATACATTCATGGATAATGATTTTTTCTATATTTTCTAGTCTAGATTTAGGATCCAGGATGTCCTTCTTTATTACAACTTCCCACTGTCCATGCGTGGTTTGTGTGTTCTGTCCTCATTATTGATCTGTATCTTTCAATTCACTCTTTCTTTTTTTTTTTATTATCCAAGTTCAGATCTACATTATCTTTCCTCTGAGTCCCTTTTTTGTACTTCTTGCTCTTCTCCCTATCTCCAGACTTATTCAATTAAAATTCACACTTCAATGGCCTGCCTAGAAGATCTATGCATAATGTAAATCAGATTGTATCACTTTCCTTAAAATTTAGTTTTAGGATAAAATCTAAGTTCCTTGACCTTCCATGACAACTTTCATCTCCTGTCTCCCCATGTCGCTCTGTTTAAGCTTCATTAATACATATTGCCCACCGTTCCTCCATTCTGTGCAATAATGCTACTTTTGCTTATTAAAATTATTTTCTCTATTTCATTCTAAAACATGTTTTATTTTCTCAAACTTATATTTTTAGATTGAACTTACAAATACATATTTAGTAATGTCAACCTGACCTCATCCAAACTTCTCTCTGTGATAATATTTTTGCTAATTTGATCAATGATGATATGTCAAAGAAAAACTGAGGACCACTATTCCTTCTGAGTTGTCAATATCCTGTCAACTTTAATAAATGAAGGTAAATGGCCATATATCTGAGGCTGTGACTGGGATCCAAACATGATTTTATAAAAAAACTAACTGACCTAAGTTTTAACCTTTGATGTCTTTAAGGAAAAAGGGCACAAAAGAATCTATTCATTAAATCAGGGAAAAAATAAAATCTTTCCAAAATATTATGTAAAATGATTAACTAACAACAAATAGTTAAGACTACTGTCATATATACTAAAAAAAGGAAAATCTCAGTGTCAAAGAGATATCTGTACCTCACCTCCATTTTTACTGCAGCATTGTTAACAATAGCCGAGGATGGAAACAACCTAAGTGTTCACTGAAGGATAAATGGATTTATTTATATGTATATTCAATATTATATGTATATGTATTATATGTATATACAATAGAATATTATATGTCTATACAATAGAATATTATATGTATATACAATAGAATATTGGTCAGCTATGAAAAAGAATGAAATCTTACTATATTTGAGAATATGGTTGGATGTAAAGGGTATTATGTTAAGTGAACTAGGTCAGACAAAGAAAGAAATACTGTACAGTTTCACATATATGTGGTATATGTGGTCAAAAGATACAAACTTCCAGCTGTAAGAGAATTATCTTATGGGGACATAATACACAGAATGATGACTATAGTTAACAGTGCTGCATCCAATCTTTGAAAACTGATAAGAAAGTAGAACTTAAAAGTTTTCATCACAAGAAAAAATGCAATTATGTGAAGTAATATGAGGCAATGAATGTTGACTAGACTTATTGAGGTGATTACTTCACAATATACGCATATAAGAAATCATCATGTTGTACCTAAAACTAATGCAGTACGTGTCAATTGTATATCAGTAAAACTGTAAAAAAGAAAAAAAAAAAGACCATCGCCTAGTATTCTAAAACTATAAATGTAAAATTTAGATGATTTAAGACTGAAAAAGATATGCTGGATTTTGGGCTCTTCTAAAATCTATACTACAATAATATTTATATCGTGGCAGGTCCTAAATTAAAACAGAGTTAAACTAACTGGTATTTTTAAAAATATAAAAACTAATATCCAAAATTAAAATTATTTTCGATCTGTTAAGATCTACATCACCTGTATCAGAGTTCAGGAAACTGTGACCCAAAGGTCAGATGCTTTTTTTTTTTTTTCTTTTCTTTTCTTTCTTTTTTTTTTTTTTTTTTTTTTTTTTTTTTATAAACAAAGTTTGTAAGAGCACAGCCAGACCCATTCTTTTACTTATTGTCTTTGGCCACTTCTTCACTACAAGGGCTGAACTGTTGAGTATTTATTTACAAGAGAGCTTGGATGACACTCAAAGCCTATTTACAGCTTCTTTACAAAATTGTGTGCCGACCCCTGACCAGCTTATATGTTTTGTTCAAATCTGACTCCACTTCAAAACAACATGAAGGAATCAGGATTCACTCATTCTCCATAAGTTTCCTACAGTTTCTATACTCCATCTATCAGTGTCATTTATTGATTCATAAACAGTTTACAGATTTTTCGGGGGTGAGAAGAGGGTTTTTTTTAGCTGTTTCCTTTATTCATTTTTTTTGTTTTTATTTCCATGAGTCATACACATTCCAAAGGAAAAATTTAAAAAAAAATAAATTTAAATTATTAAAATTTTAAATTATTAAATTATTAAAAATTTAATTTTAAATTATTGGTTCTAAGTATATAGAACTCACTGATTTTGGTTTTTAACTATTTTTAATTAAATTTGTTATTTCTTTTCTTTTCAAAGCTTTATTTAAATTCTAATTAGTTAACATATAGTGTAATATTATTTTAAGAGTAGAATTTGTGATTCACCACTTACATATAATACTCAGTGTTCATCGCAAGTGCCCTCCTTAATGACCATCCCCCTTTTAGCCCATTCTCCACCCATCTCCCCTCCGTGGAGATTAAACAAGTTTGATCTACACATTGTATAATCTCTCAGTATATATCTCACTACTATCCTATCTATAACAACTGATTATTCAGCTTTGGACCTAAATTAACCCTCTCATCTGATGAATAAGAAAGCTTCAGTACTTTGGGAAGATAATTTTTCCAAGTTAGACAACACATTAAACATGTTTTTACATACTACCTCCAGTTTATTTGAATCTAAGTATCTCACTGGTAACACTTAGTATGACACTATGAGATAAAAACTGTTTTTTTTTTTAAAGCTTATATATTATTTTATGTGAAAAAAGGAAAGGAAGGGTCTACCAGTTACAAAATCCAAGCCAGAGATAATTCCACAGCATAAGAAGCCTCACGTATTTTCAATTCTGTCTTTAATTAATATTAAAGCAGCTTTAACATATTGCAGCTTTATAAAGCTTCTAACCACAGGGGCTAGGCAATCATTTATTTAATATGTTTTCCAAATAGAATGTTTGCTCTATGATGTCAGGGAATGTGTCTCATTCACCCAGAATCTAACACAGCACGCAGCGGGCACTCAGAACACCACCTGTTAAATGAATGGACTGATGTTAGGTAACCAGATCCTCCCTACAACATTGTGAGGTGCTAACGTTCCCAATTCCCAAAGAACGTGGGGAAGACCAGAAATATCCCATGACTTATCCTAGAGCACACAGCTTTGATAAAGAGACAGGATTTAAAAACAAGAAACAACAACAAAAAACTATATCCTCTGTAACACACGTGTCTCTTTGTTTATAGGGTATTTCCTTTCTTTAGAAAAACACAGAAACTGGAATTGGTTGACTTAGGGAAATATTTTTATATGAAGAATTCAGTGAATGGGAAGAAATAATTAGAACATATTTTTTAAATGTTCTTATTGTTTTTAATCTGTATAGCCCAAGACCCAAAAATAAAACTGGGCTTAAACTGGAGATAATTCAAGTAGGCATAGTAAATTTTTTTCTTAATCTTTCATTATCTTCATGACTGGGACTCAGCGCAGATACTCATCTGCTTACTTTTGCATTTTAATTATCACCACATGCTAACTGCATTAACTACCATAAAAACAGGATGCGTAGCCAAGTGTTGGAATGTAGTTACTCCACCCACAGAGAAGCAACGTAGACTCGTAAAAGATTGTCCAGTGGCTCTTCTTAACAACGTGTATAAGGGAGGATGCAGAAACGTTTTCAAAATCACTATATGTAAAACGTTTTGAGTATGGATATTATATCTAAGATTCATTGATGATTTTATTTTATTTTTTTAGATTTTTATTTATTTTATTTGAGAGAGAGAAATAGCAGGAATGAGAGGAGAGGCAGAGAGAAAGGAGGAATCAGACACCCCACTGAGCAGGAAACCTGATGTGGAACTCCATCCCAGAACCCCGGGATCATGACCTAAGCCTAAGGCAGACGTTCAACCAACTGAGCCCCCCAGGTACCCCAAAGATTCATTGATGATTTTCTTTGATTATATCTCGTATATAATTTCAATGTTTTTAAAGGCTTGAATATCACTATAGCCATAAAATATGGCCCCAATATGCATCATACATGGAAGAAGATTTTTTCCACCAAAGAATTTGATTATTTCAATAAATGCAGAGTTAATTAAGATGAAAGACGTGAGAGGCAATGTTGAGTTTAAAAATTCAGCTCTTTTTTTATCCTTAAATATTTTATTCTTTTTTTTTTTTTCAAAATGGACAATGTGCAATCATTCGGTTTATTTTGCCGAGAACATTGTGCTAAATTTTATTACAAAAATTGTGATAAATATTTAGAAGTAAAGAATTATATCTTAAGAAAATATTTTTTAAATATGTAAATATGACCATTTGCTCACATACCTGATCTTACTCTCCAGTCCCTACATAGGTTATACTAATATCATGTGGCCCAAACTTTGACTATAAATCACAATACTAGAATAGATTACCCGGCACGGCCCAAGGTCACCAAGTAAGCAAAACAGTCCTGTTGAGGAGGACATTCTATAGGCTACCGGGATTCCCTTCCAGGAACTGGAGGCAAAGGGCCAAACCTTTCCTTGGCCAAGGTCAATCTTTTACTGCATATTGCCTTTCTCCTCTGGATCAAATTATTTCTGTGCTTTGGGATCATTCCCATCAGCATACTAATATGTCATAGAAGGTAAATAAATATCAAATTAAAAAGCAGCGACAGCAGTAATGCAAATTCTCTTGTGATCCATGTCCTTCCTCAGATACTACGTCATTTCTTTATTATATTTTTTATGTAAAATATTTTGAATTCTCCAGTCAGGGTGTGTTCTATCACTAGCAATCTCCAGGGCATCGGTAGAAAGTTTTTTCAGTTCAGAATCAATGTAATACCACACTGACTATATTGAAGCCAAGTCATTGTCAGACAATAACTCCAATGTGCTTCAGAGAATCCAGAGCTCCTTTGATTCACCCTGGGCATAGTTACTAGAGTCAGCAATATCAGGCAGTCTGTTGAAGTGTTCGCAGCTAAAAATATATGTGGAGGATATTTACACTAGCAATCAATTTTTTTTATTTGATGCAAGTTCTGTTTTCTAGTTTATTCTGTTCTTTCATGCAGGTTTATTCCATTCGATGTTGTAAGTATTTATCTTATAAATAGCTGGGTATGCAATTTTCTTTTAAATTAGTTTTTAATTTGTAGCTGTTTCTCGGTATTTTTCAAGATCCGTGAGAAGATTTTCATACCTTCCCATCACTGTTTTATGAATTTCAGAAAGTTAACAGAGTTAATGATTAGTACAGCTCCAGATTAATTTTGAAAAATCAAATCTCCAGACTAGAAGAAGAATCACAATACGAAAAGTAATAGCATAGTACAGCAAGCTAATTTCCTGTTGCTGTTACAGATTCACTCACTAAAAATATCAGGACAATCTTATTTTATAATTTTAACACAATAGTGAAGAGCTGTTGTAATAGAGCAAGTATTTATGATAATTAGGTTTTGCTGAATAATGTGGTTCTTCAAAGATGATAGTTGTGGATATTGATTTTCCAAATGGACTGAGTCATTGATTGAATGCAATTTGAAGAGGAACCGAATTAGTCTCTTGAATTTACCTGGGGCTGCTACCAGTGGAATACATTATCCCAGGAATCCCATAGCTGTGTTTCACAGGTCAAGGACTCCCCCTGTCTTTTAGTTCACTTGTGGAATCATTTCTTAGTTAATAATGTTTACCCATAAAACCATAGGTGACTACAAGGGGTTGTTCAATGATTGATTTTTTTTTCTTTGCTTAGATAAACAAATTCCAGAATAGAATTAAGAAGGCTAAGCTTTTTGATTCATACAACAAAATGAGGAAGTAGGATGTTGATTACATTTTACAAATATAAGCTATTATTGGGACATAAGATAGAGATTATTCCTGCAGAGATCACTGGCATAACAGTAAAACAAACAAATAATCCTCAGGGAGCAGACTATGGAAAACACCTTCACGTGAAAAGCAGTAGATTATTCTTTAATTCCTCTTCAGCAAAAAAGCACTTATCCACTGGGACTAGTGCAAATGTAGGCAAGTTAGTGAACTATTGTATTTCTAAGACTTTGAATATATATATTTTTTTGTATTTTAGTCTTTCTGAAATTGGAATATCAAGCATTCGGTGTGCATACTTAATATGATACGTTTAAATTCTGTGAGTAAATTGATCATCTATTTACAATAAATAGGAAAAATCTTAAACTCTATAGATATATCATGCATTTAGTGTTTTTATTGTGACCTATTTATAATATACAGAAAAAGTCAAGGAATAAGATGTCAACTACTAATACTTTGTTTTACTTGCATCTAACAAAAATGACAAAAAAAATTAAATTTTCTCTCTGATATGTCTACCAGAGAGATTTCAAGCTTTTTTTCCCCTCCATCTATTAGGAAAGACCAAAAATCTCCAGTTTTACAGACATAATTCAAGTACATATTTTTATATTATTTCATGACTATAAGCCTACAAATGCTTGCTATAAACATACTACATACATTTTGAATAACAAATTGATTCTAATATGCTTTTATATACATAATATCTGTGAAATTATAGTCAATGGGATCTTATGACAATAAATGGCAACATTTTGTTTTCTTGTGGTAAATAATATGATGTTATTTTATCTTCTCCATTTTCAATATGCCTTATTATTTTATTTCTATTTTTTTACCTTTATGAAACCATTCATTTATTTTAAGCAATATGTCTTTTTTTCTCTGTAATAGATACTATATTTTGTTTTACTTTATAATTCATATGGTGAAGTTTCAATCATTACATGACCACAAAATTTTCATATTTATTTACACTTCTTAACACAATAGGCACACGCATGTACATTTATATAAACACAGAATTTTTTTAACCTAGGGATACGTACTTTTTTCAGTTTTGAATGGTTCTAAAATATTAGGTAATCAAATACCATTCCTGCGCCAAATCTTTCATTTCAGTATTTCACACCTGCTGTATGTTTGACCAAATCATTTTATTACCTCTTTCACTTATTTACTCATTATTTCTCAATATAGTGTTTTTGAGTCTATTTTCCATTTTGAAAATGTTTTACACTGTCCACGAAAGGATTTATGCTGTCGACTGAGCCTCATTTTTATTTCAATATCTATTAATTTATTTCCAGCATTTAGAATGGACATTTTTATTAAAGTTATGCCAAATCTTTCATTTTCTTTCTTATGGTTCTGACTTATAGTTACCTACTCATTTTCACTATTCCATCTTTCCTTAATACTATCTTAATTACACATAGTTTCTATTATTTACGTGGCTATGCTGTTTATTATGGGATTTTGACATACGACAGTAGTATAAGTACAACTTAGCTGTGTTCCTAAACATACTAGAACTTTGCATAGCCTGTTGTATTATTGTCATCATGCATTTTGATTCTAAATATATTACATCATCATCAACATAATGTGTGATGTAATGTAGTCAACATCATGGCCCATGTATTACCCTTTCATCGCTTTGTGTCCCTTCTTGTATTTCTGAGTTCCTTTGTGGTATCATCTCTTCTGCCTGAAAAATGCCCATTGGGTTTCAAATAAAATATTTTAGTGCAACTATTCTGTATGTTTATTTTATATTTTTTGCATATTTATTGTATTAAAAATTTAAACCTCCTTTCTATCTGGTATAGAATTCTACATTGGCAGTCACTGTCTTCTAATAGTAAGGCGGTCAGTTGTCTTCTGGCTGGCATTGTTTTATAAAGCTTGCAGCCAGTATTGCTAGGGCTTTCTAAAGGAAACGTGTATCTTCCTCTAGCTGCTTTTAATATTTTCTCTTCCTATTTGGTCTACATCCATTTAACTATAATAAGCCTGGTTGTGCTTCCTACGTGCCTTTTCTTCTTTGGGATTCATAGAATGTCTTTAGTCACTGACTGATGACTCACCAGTTTGGGGAACTTTCATTAATTGTGCTTGCAGTATTGCTTCTTCCTCCTTATTATGCCTGTCCTCTCTCTCTGGAGCTCCATTTGCAGATATGTAAGAACTTTCCCTGTGTACCAAATGGGAATATCTTCATCATGGACTCCTGACAACTCTTCATGCCCACACTAAACACAAAAGGAAAGCTCAAGCACAGTCTGACCTATGTTTGGACAGAATACCATGTGATCATTCACCTGGAAGTCTAATGAGGAGCTACCACAAGGCTATTTCTCAACTGTTGATTGATTTTCAGAAGGTTCCTTAATTTGTAGGAGGCTGCCACACGGCAGTTAACCATCTGCTCTCATGGTTCCAGGGAGGTATTGTTTTTTTTAATTTTGTACCCTTTTTTTTTTTAAATTTCTTTTTATTGGAGTTCAACTTGCCAACATATAGCATAACACCCAGTGTTCATCTCATCAAGTGCCCCCCTCAGGGCCCTTCACCCAGTCACCCCAAACCCCCGCCCACTTCCCTTTCCACCACCCCTTGTTCGTTTCCCAGAGTTAGGAGTCTCTCGTGTTCTGTCTCCCTCTCTGATATTTCCCACTCATTTTCTCTCCTTTCCCTTTGTTCCCTTTCACTATTTTTTATATTCCCCCAATGAATGAGACCATATAATGTTTGTCCTTCTCTGATTGACTTATTTGAGTGTAAGTGGAGACTATGAAGTTACTTCCCTGAAGGTTAGAATCTATCCTCTGTGCCATCTGTCATCTGGCTTCCCCACTTTGATCATTTTATGAAACAGGGTACAAGAGGTGCTGATAATATGCTGATCTTGCCTATGCTATCCATCGAACTAATAAACTATATAAATACACGTGGGCTCACTGTTTCCTCTGTGGCCAAATCTATGGAATTGTGACAAAACAACCTAGCAGTTAAGCAGTCACTCTTGCTTAGAGACCGCTTGACTGCTTGGCATTTCCTTTGTTTCTTATGCTCTGTTCTACATTTTTAAAAATTATTTTTTCTACTCTGCTTTTATTTTGTCTTCCTGGCCAACTTGGCAATCTTGTGCTATATGAAATCTACTGTTAAACACATCAAATTCTTATTTTAGATAACATATTTGTTTTCATTTCTATAATAAACTTGATTATTTTTCCAATCTAATCCTTGTTGGACCTTATCCATCTCATTCTCTATTTTGTCCAACTTTTCTTGGTTTTATTGAACATATTAATTAGAGGTATTTTAAATTATTTGTCTTATAACCCTGCCATTTGGATCATCCATGGTCAGTTTCTACTATGAGTTGTATTCCAAGTATTCAGTCATATATTTGTTTCTTTTTTCTTTTGCAATGTTTAGTAATATCAATTGCAATAGCAGACATTTGCCTAAAAATGTACATGTTCCCTATCATATTTAGCACTATAGATAGGGATATTCTAGTCTCTGCTATGTGTGTATGTGTAAAATTTACATATGTATATGACTTGAAACATCAATTAGTTTTATTACTTTCTCATATTATCATATTTATTTATTTATGATATTATGAGATGATAATAAATCGTATTATCATGTGATATCATATTAGTAGATTTGTTTTGTTTTGTTATTTTAGATTTATTTATTTATTTATTCATGAGAGAGAGAGAGGCAGAGACACAGGCAGAGGGAGAAGCAGGCTCCATGCAGGGAGCCGGATGTGAGACTCGATCCCAGGTCTCCAGGATCACGCCCTGGGTTGAAGGTGGCGCTAAACTGCTGAGCCACCCAGGTTGCCCATATTAGTAGATATATTGTTAATTTGACTCCATTTGCTTACCCTCACACCCAGTCCAGACACACATGTTATAATGATGTTTTCTGATTCCTTCCTTTCAGCAATATTAGCTTATCACTTCAGTTACATAGCCAGTGGTAGGTGTGGCTTGGTTCTTATCTACCACAGTATGTCCTTGTGTCTTTTTTTTTCCCACTTTACAAAGTCATAATTCCCAGACATCTAGTTAATGAGGAGATGTTTCTTTTACTTTTTCATGTGAGAGAGAAGACTTAATTTCACCTTAGTAATTGGATTTCAGGGATGAGTCGCATGCTCCAACGTCACCAATACTTCACTACTGCCAAACTAAAGTAGAGTTCATTTCCACTCTCCAGTTCGATTGAGGTTTTGTTTTTCAGTGGACACTGAGGTTGCATCCATTTGGATAATCTCTTGAAAATTTGATTTCAACATGGTATCTATTTTTAAAAAAAAGACATTTTAAAGGGAAGTCTAATATGCCACTTTAACCTGATGTCCCTTAATTTTTATTTAATTTGAAACTTACATATTAAAAATGTATATGTGGAGATATTTCAATAATACCTTAAACTTAATACTTAAAATTTCTTTTGCATATTTTATAGTGAATGAACAAATAAGATTGTAAAATTCTATCAATAATTAATAATTAGACATTACTCTTATATAAACTTCTACTTGGCTGAAAAATCATAGTGTGAAAATAAATACAGCAAATACCCAGCCAGCATTCACAGACGTGTAAGTATATTTTAAATAAGTTATAAGGCTGTCTTTTCTGAATGGATAGATATCTAATCCTTTTGTTTAGTTCCAGTGTGCTGTGATAGAGAATAAATAATTTGGATATTATCTATGCAAACATCTATTTGTAATCAAGTTGTTTTAGTTAATTCAGGTGCTTTATTCTTCTACTAACATATGTGTTGTGACTTATTAAACAGAAATAAAACCTATTGTTTAATCTATTAGAATTTATATCCTAAATCTGTTTTGAGTTTGATATATTTTACATATTTCCTTTTACCTCAATATCCTTACTAATACTGTAGAATGGTTACTTTTGATTTGATTTTTTTACCTCAAACTCATCTCTATTTTAACTTTCACTTGAAGAGATCAAAACAGTTTATTTATTTATTTATTTAAATTCAAGTTAGTTAACATATCTGTACTATTGGTTTCTAGAGAGTTTAGTGATTCATCACTTACATATAACACACAGTGATCTCCGAACAAATACCCTCCTTAATGCCTATCACCTATTTAGCCCATCCCCCTACATACCTCTCCTCCAGTAATTCTCAGTTTGTTAGTTATGAGTCCCTTATGTTTTGCCTCCTCTCTGTTTTTATATTATTTTATTTTTCTTTCCCTTCCCCGATGTTCATCTGTTTCTTAAATTCTATATGTGACTGAAATCTTATGGTATTTGTCTTTCCCTGACTTATTTCACTTTGTGTAATACACTCCAGTTCCATGCACATTGTTGCAAATGGCAAGATTTCATTCTTTTTTGATGGCTGAGTTAGTTTACTCTGTGTGTGTGTGTATACACCACCTCTTCTGATCAATGTCTGATGATATTGGACATTGACAGACATATTTCAATTTTGCTATCAACAATAATTAAATTTCCATAATTGCTATGAATATTGCAGTGCATGTGCCCCTGTGAATCAACATTTTTGTATCCTTTGGATAAATACTTAGTAGTGAAATTGCCGGGTCTTAAGTAGTTCTATTTTTAACTTTTTGAGGAACTTCCATAATATTTTCCAGAGTGGCTGCTCCAGTTTGCATTCCTACCAACAATGTAACAGGGTTCCTATTTCTCTGCATACTCACCAACATCTGTTGTTTCCGGAGTTGTTAATTTTAGCCATTCTGACAGGTGTGAGGCAGTATCTCACTGTGGTTTTGATTTGTATTTTCCTGATGAGGAGTGATGTTGAGCATTTTTTCATTGTGTCTCTTAGCTATTTGTATGTCTTCTTTGAAGAAATGTCTATTGATGTCCCTGCCTATTTCTTAAATGGATTACTTACTTTTGGGGTGTTGATTTTGACACGTTATTTATAGAATTTGGATACTAGCCCTTTACCAGACATGACATTTACAAATATCTTTTCCCATTCCATCAGTTGCCTTTTACTTGTGTTGATCATTTCCTTCACTGTACAGAAGCTTTTTATCTTGATGAGATCCCAATACTTCATTTTTGCTTTTGTTTTTCTTGCTTCCAGAGACTTGTCTATTAAGAAGTTGCTGAGCGTGAGGTCAAAGGGGCTGCTGCCTGTTTTTTCCTGTCTTATATTTAGGTCTTTCATTCATTTTGAATTTATTTTTGTGTATGGTAAATAAATAATTACATATTTCTACTGACAATAATGGCATTCTAGTTAATTCATATCAAACTTCTCAAAAAACAGAACTATAAGAGATGAATAAAATGTCTTTAAGATAATCTACACAAACAAATTGAAGAGATAACAAAGCATGAAGAATTATGTGGCAAGTTGGACCATTCTTATCCTTTTAATGTCTGGTGACTTTGAAAATGTTACCGATAGGCCCACAAACTGAGGAGAAAAATTGAAACTCAGATGGAAGCTAGTGATAAAAAATTGACTCTAGGGAAAGAATATGCTACATTTTTTAAGCAAGGGTAAAATAGAAGTAGTCCAGCGTTTTTTTCCATAACTGACACATTTTAAAATCATCTCCATAATCAAAACTGGATTAAGATTATCTTACATTGCTTCTACCTCCAACAACTTATGAAAGACAAAATTGCACTCTACATGCAGCAAATTACTATCATCCGTAGGCTCAAATTTTTCATATACAATATATACAATTTTTAAATATAATAAGATATCATAGAAGATGAGGACAATTGACTAAAGATCTGGAGATCTACACATATTAAAACAAATTTTTAAAAGTTTAGATTGGACAGCCCTGTGGCTCAGGAGTTTAGTGCCACCTTTGGCCCAGGGCATGATCCTGGAGACCTGGGATCGGGCTCCCTGCATGGAGCCTGCTTCTCCCTCTGCCTGTGTCTTCCCCTTTCTCTCTCTCTCTCTCCCCCACCCTGTGTCTCTCATGAATAAATAAATAAAATCTTATAAAAAAGTTTAGATAAAAGGGTTTTCAGACACCTTTAAAATAAATTATATTATTGGATTCCAGTTAAAAAGGAACCCTATGGATATCCTAGAAGTAAAAAAGTACAGAATCTAAAAATAAACCTATGAAATTTGAAATTAGAGAAATTAGAAACACAACACCATTTATATTGATACCCAAAAAAATCTCCAAACACTAAAATAATATATATACATATATATATTTATAAGATCTATATGAGGAAAATTACAAAATTGATGAAATAAATCAAAGAACTGAATAAATAAAAACACATTCCATGTTCAGAAAGAGAAAGCCAACATTGTCAAGATGTCAGTTGTCCAAATGATCAATGCAATCTCAACTAAAATCACAGGGAACTATCTTGTGGATATCAACAAACTGATCCTAAAGTTTATATGGAAAGAGAAAAGACCCAGAAGAACCAACACAGTATGGAACTTTGACAAAGGAACAAAGATAATGCAATGAAGAAAATATAGTATTTTCAATTAATGGTGTTAGAATAATAGAATATTGAACATTTTAAAAACAAGCAAACAAAAACCTTGCATTCTTTACAAAATTTGTCTAAAATGGGCTATAGAAGGGCACGTGAGTGGTTCAGTGGTTGAGCGCCTGCCTTCAGCTCCAGGGCATGATCCTGGGGTCCGGAGTACCACATCAGGTTCCCCATAAGGAATCTGCATTTCCCTCTGCCTATGCCTCTGTCTCTCTCTCTGCATATCTCATAAATAAATAAATAAAATATTTTAAAAATGGACCATAGTACTAAATATAAAATGTGAAACTATAAAACTCCTAGAGGATAACATAGGAAAAAAACTAGATTACCATGGGTATAGTGATGACTTTTAAAATACAATACCAAGAAACCAATCCCTGAGAGAAGTAATTGATAAGCTAGACTTCATTAAAATTAAAAACCTCTGCTCTAAAAAAACAAAACAAAAAACAAAAAACTCTGCTCTGCTGAAGTCAATGTGGAAAGAATGAGAAGACTTCCACTAATTGGTAAAAAATATATGCAAGAGACATTTCCGATAAACAACTGTTATCTAAAATATATGGAGAATATTTAAAAGTTAATAAGAAAATAAACAACCAAGTTAAAAAAAATGTACAAGAGATCTGAACAAACCACCAAAGAAGATATACAGAAAACAAGTAAGCATATGATAAAATATTCACCATATGTCACCCAAGAAATGCAAATTAAAACAACAATGAAGTACCACTACTAACCTATGAGAATGCCCAAACCCATTACATTGACAAACCAGAAGACTGGAAAGAATGGGAAGGAACAGTCTTTCATTCTTTGCTGGTAGTGATGGAAAATGTTACACCCAGTTAGAAAGACAATTTGAAAGTTTCCACAAAAATCAGACATACTCTTATTGTATGATCAAGTGCATTATTGGTATTTACCCCAAATAATTGAAAATTTACATCCACAGAAAAACCTGCAGATGGATATGCATGTTTTATCCATAATGTCAAAGCTTGGACGTAATCGAGGTATCCTTCAGTAGATGAATGGATAAATAAATGGTACTATTTAATTTATATTATTAAATATTATTTAACATTAAAAAGAACTTAGTTGTGGGGCATGTGGGTGGCTCAGTGGTTTAGCATCTGCCTTTGGCCCGGGTCATGATCCCAGGGTCCTTGGATCAAGTCCAACATCAGGCTCCCCACACAGAGTCTGCTTCTCCCTCTGCCTATGTCTCTGCCTCTCTCTGTGTGTCTCTCATGAATAAATAAATAAAATCTTTAAAAAAATAAGATAAAATAACTTAGTTGTCAAACCATAAAAAGACATGGAAGAAACAAGTGCATATTACTAAGTAAAAGATGCTAATTTGAGAAAGCTATATACCACATGATTCCAACTATAAGACACTATGGAAAAGGCAAAATTTTGGAGACAGTAGAAGACCAGTTATTAATAGAGGCTAGGAAGGTGGGATGAAGAAATGGGTTGTAAATCTGTGAAAGGAAAATAATACTATGAAAAAAGGAAAATAAAGTTAATATAAAATATATAAACAATAAAATCACAAAAGTAATGACTAATATTATATACTATGCAATAATATGTAAATTATTTTCATGAACTTTGTATCAGAAACAGTATATTGAATAAGAAACAAAGTCCCAATCTAAGAAAGTAGTAATAAGTTGACCATAGTCTTCAATCTAGCCATCCCGTATACCTTCAGACCTTCAAAAATTCATACAATCTGATGACTACCAAATATTGATCACTATCCCAGCAAGGTGTGACTAATAGCTTAGAGGTATCTACAAAAGAATGTCACATCCTCCCTACTGCTACTTTACACAAAATACAAATAACAATCTCTAAGGCAGTGTTCTAAGTATTTCTTCATGGTGACCAATAGTAGAGACAGTTTTGCTAGAAGAGATTATGGCAGGACATCTAACTACATGTTTAGTAGATGTTTTAAGACTAGAAACTGGATAATAAGTAAGCTCTGGACATGTAGATGTGAGAATTATCCTCATATAAGTAAAATAACCCATAAAAATAATGGGATTTTATGGAGAAACTATAGAGTTAAAAGGAAAAGAACAGAGGGAGGATGGGTGGGAGGACAGTAGCTAAGGACTGAGGATTATCTGTAATCTAGAAGTGTCTATTTTTAAAGATGTCCAAAACAAAAGAAGAAAAATTGAAGATATAATTGATTTTTTTCACTTTTTAAAAGAAGATTTTATTTATTTATTCATGAGAGACACACAGAGAGAGAGAGAGAGAGCAAGAGGCAGAGACACAGGCAGAGGGAGAAGCAGGCTCCATGCAGGGAGCCCAACATGAGACTCGATCCCAGGTCTCCAGGATCACACCCTGGGCCAAAGGCAGCGCTAAACCACTGGGCCACTAGGGTTGCCCCGATTTTTTCACTTTTCAATACTGTGGAGAAGTGAAGGAAAATGAGGGATTTATGAGATGCATACAATCTAAAACAGTGTAGTGTTATAAGCATAGTGAATTCAGAAGCACATTGCAAGGAATTATGATTAAAATGTAAAAAAACAAACAACAACAACAATGTGTGGCCATCTTTTAAGGAGTAAAACAATTAAAGCAAAGAACAAGTCTCCATAAAAAGTGTCATTTGAGGTGTGCATGAATTTAAAAATCAGTTCAAGAACAAGAACATGACATTTAGGGTGCAAAACCAATAGAAATGGCAGAAAATAAGACAATACAAATATAAGGGAGGCCTGGTGGGCACATGACTGATAAAATGATTGTTTTAAAGGAGATGGGGGGAATAAATGGAGAAGGGATAGAGAAATCACAACTGAAGTAGCATAAAAAGTGCTTCTGGGCCCAGAGCAAAAGTGTAAAGAATTGCACTGTGCCTGCTCTAAGAGGGTTGCCCAAGATCAGACAAGGTTAAGAGATGTTTTCTAGGATACAGCATGATGCTTTTTTAAAAAAAATATATATATGTGTTGTTACTGAATTACTAAGGGAAAGACTTTGACCTTTCTGTAACAAGCCTAAAGAGAACTTTATTAATTTTTCTAATAGAAAGTACTACCATTTTTAAAAGGTGAGAAAACACAAGATTTTAAAGGAATCCTCAACATCGAGACCTATTATAATATTAATGCTTAAAAAAAATTCAGTTAGATTATAAACTACTTCATTCCAAAAAGAGATTTGAGCATCAAGTAGATTCTATCATAAAAAATAAAAACTAAGTCCTTGAATCTGTCTTAACACTCTCTAGGAAGATATAATCAATATAGAACACTTGCAAATATTCCCAGGAGGAAAAAAAAAATTAAAAAACACACGATGTTTTGAAATAAAAGTATCTAGATTTCTCATTTACTGTCCAGTGTCACTGAAAATACATCAAGCTAGCTCAACCATAAAGCAAATAAATCTACCTACCCTGCTCATTCTCTTTTCTATCTCATACCATTTTGGAGAAGAAAGACATAAAATCATCTTTAAGAGAAATAATATTACTTCTGCAGCGAGCAATTCCCAATGATTATATTATACCATTTATTTGTGCTATAAAAATGTTCATATTTTTTCCAAAAGACAATCTTAAGGTTGTCCTCTTTGTGCTAGTCAATTACAGACTGGGGATATACTTGGCAGCTATTTCATTGTATTTACAAATTAGAGGAGGGGAAGCATAGTTAAAAATGTGCATCATATAAATATTTCAACCAATTTAAATTAGTCACTGAATAGCTCTGTATCCAAGATAAGAACAGATGCTTAACAAGGAAGATATATGCATTAATAATGTCACTCTTTGCCTACTAAGTTTGAGTCTGAATTCATAAGTATAAATTATTTGGATGAATTATTCAAATTTAGGGTTGTTTTTTCCTTTCAACTCAAGTAGGTAAGTCATAATAAGACAAACTCAGTTGCCACAAGGACATGCAAATTGACAAATATAATTAATGGCTTCATGGCTAAAATTTAGTATGATTTTATGTGGCAAAATGTTTTGATTTTGAGGGGGGAAAGCATAATATTGTGTTACCTTTTTATCTGATTTGCCAGAATTGAGATAATTTCAATACAATACATGTATTATACGGGGTCACATGATATATTAAATACACTCAGAGGAACACCCTATATTGTACTCCTTTAAACCTTATGCAAGTTCTAGATCTGCTGACCACCACCATGTGTATTAATAATGCTCATTTGGCTTAGTGTCCATAACTGTGTATTTCTTTCTACTATGCCCTTTTCTCATATAGGTCCTTAAAACAAGGAGGAATGACCAGAGCTCATATTACAACACAGATATGGAAGACAATGAGACAGTTTGCAAAAGAATCTTAATAGAGCCATAGAGGAGACGTGTGAGAAAGATCCCAATAGAGGAACTATGTTCCTTCCAGTTATGGCCAAACATTATTTCCTAAACACATTCCTATCATCTTCCCTCCTTCCTAAAAGTGGGATGAAGGTATTAGGGTGTATAGCAACAAGACCTTGAGTAGCTTGACATGCTGCTAGAAAGATTAGGACCTAAATTTGAACATTTAATGAGATATCATTGAATGAAAATATTTTAAAAATTATATGTTCTAAACATATTGCCAAAAATCTAAATCACAGAATCCAAGTAGTTAGCATAAATTCTGTGCTACATAGTTCACTGTGGCAATTGACCTTAATGATATCTAAAAAAAATCTTGTAATAGCAATAACTTTTATTCTAATATTAATTGGATGGACTTTACATTGAGAAATTTCTGGCAAAATTACTAAAAACCAAAGTTACATGTTTATTAGTGGGTGAAATATCCCATTATTTTCTTATTCATGAGACCACTGTTCATCTATGTATTAGGATTTTTAGTTGGCTGCTCTTATAGTCATGATTATAATTGTAATTATTTTTAGACCAAGATTAATTTTTTTTATTATTTCATATTTGCACATACTTTTTTCTTTCCAAAATGACTGTTACCTTTGCTGTGAAAAAGTTTTTTTTTGTTTTTTTTGTTTTTTATCATGATGTAGCTTCGATGGTTCATTTTTGCCTTTATTTCCCTTGCCTTTGGATATGTGTCTAATAAGATGTTGGTGTGGCTGAGATCACAAAGGTCGCTGCCTGTGTTTTCCTCTAGGACTTTGATGGATTCCTATTTAGATCTTTCACGCATTTTGAGACTATTTTTGTGTATGATATAAGGAAATGATCTAATGTTAGTCTTCTGCATGTGCCCTTCAATTTTCCCACCATCATTTGTTAAAGAGACTTCTTTTTCCATTGGATATTATTTTCTGCTTTGTTGAAGATTAGTTGACCATAGAGTTGAGGGTCCATTTCTGGGTTGTCTATTTTGTCCCATTGACCTATGATTCTGTTTTTGTGCCAGTACCGTACTGTCTTGATGATCACAGCTTTGTAGTACACCTTGAAGTCTGGATATGTGATGCCTCCAGTTTTGGTTTTCTTTTTCAACATTTGGCTATTCAGAGTCTTCTGTGGTTCCATGCAAATTTTAGGATTATTTGTTCCAGCTCTGTGAGAAAAAAAAGGTTGATGGTATTTTGATAAAGATTGAATTAAATGCATAGATTTCTCTAGGTAGCATAGACATTTTAACAATATTTGTTCTTCAGTCCATGAGCATGGAATGTTTTTCCATTTGTGTGTATGTGTGTGTGTGTGTGTGTCTTCCTCAATTTCTTTAATGAGTGTTCTACAATTTTCTGAGTACAGATTCTTTGCCTCTTTGGTTTGGTCTATTCCTAAGAATCATATGGTTTGGGGTGCAATTGTAAATGTGATTGATTCCTTAATTCCTCTTTCTTCTGTATTATTGTTAATGTATAGAAATGTAACTGTTGGGCAGCCCGAGTGGCTCAGTAGTTTAGCGCTACCTTCAGCCAGGGCGTGATCCTGGAGACCCGGGATTGAGTTCCATATCAGCTCCCTGCATGGAGCCTACTTCTCCCTCGGCCTATGTCTCTGCTTCTCTCTCTCTCTCTCTCTGTCGCTCATGAATAAATAAATAAAATGTAAAAAAAAAAAAAAAGAAATGCAACTGTTTTCTGTACATTCCATATCCTGCCACTTTGCTGAATTCCTGTATGAGTTCTAACAATTTGAGGTGGAGTCTTTTGGATTTTCCACAGAGTATCATGTTATCTGCAAAGAGAGAGAGAGTTTGATTTCTTCTGATGAATCAGATGTCTTTTATTTATTTTTGTTATCTGATTGCTGAGACTAGGACTTCTGGTACTATGTTGAACAACATCCTAGTCATGTTCATGACTTTAGGTGAAAATCTCTGTTTTCCCCATTGAGAATGATATTCACTGTGGAGTTTTCATAGATGGCTTTTATGATATTGAAGTATGTTCCACTCTCCCTACACTGTGAGAAGGAATATATATATATATATATATATATATATATATATATATAAATATGTATATATATATATAATTATATTAAAAATCAAGAAAGGATGCTGTACTTTGTTAAATACTTTCTTCTGCATCTATTGATCTATTGAGAGGATCATAAGGTTCTTGTCCTTTCTTTTATTAATGTAGTGTATAACAATGGTTGATTTGCAGATGTTGAATTACCCTTGCAGCCCAGGAATAATCCCACTTGGTCATGGTGAATAATCCATTTAATGTACTATTGGATCCTATTGGTTAGTATCTCGATAAGAATTTTGACACCCAGGGCAGCCCCCCTGGCCCAGCGTGTGCTCCTGGGGTCCCAGAATTGAGTTCCACGTCGGGCTTCCTGCATGGAGCCTGCTTCTCCCTCTGCCTGTGTCTCTACCTCTCTCACTCTCTCTGTGTCTGTCATGAATAAATAAATAAAATCTAAAAAAAAAAAGAATTTTGACTTCCATGTTCATCAGGGTTATTGGTCTGTAATTCTTTTTGATGGGGTCTTTATCTGGTTTTGGGATCAAGAGAATGAATGCTGGCCTCATAGAAAGAGTTTGGAAGTTTTCCTTCCATTTCTATTTCTCAAAAAAGCTTCAGGAGAATAGTTATTAATTCTTCTTTAGATATTCGGTAGACTTCCCCTGGGAAGTTATCTGGCCATGGACTCTGGTTTGTTGGGAGATTTTGGATTAGTGCTTCAATTTCTTTGCTGGCTACTGGTCTGTTCAAGTTTTCTATTTATTCCTGTTTCAGTTTTGGTAGTTTATACATCTCAAGGAATGCATCCATTTCTTCCAGATTGCCCAATTTGTTGGCATAAAGATGCTCATATGTTCTCAGAATTTTTTGAATTTCTTTGATATTGGTTGTGATCTTTCCTCTAACATTCATTATTTTATTTATTTGGGTCCTTTCTCTTTTCTTTTTGATGAGTCTGCTTAGATAATCTGTCCATTGCTGTGAGTGGGGTGTTAAAGTCCCCTACCATTATTGTATTATTATCAATGTGTTTCTTTAATTTTGTTATTAATTGGCTGCTTACATGTTAGGGGCATAAATATCCCATGTTAGGGGCAATATAATTGTTAAATCTTGTTGGATAGACCCTTTAATTATGATATAGTATCCTCCAAACCCATCTCTTATTACAGCCTTTGGTTTAAAATCTAATTTGTTGGATATAAGGTTTGCCACCCAGCTTTCTTTTGATGTCCATTAGCATGATAAATGGTTTCCCATTCCCTCACTTTAAATCTGGAGATGTCTTTGGGTCTAAAATCACACTCTTGCAGACAGCATATTGATGGGTCCTGTGTTTTTATCTAATCTGATACCCTGTGTCTTTTAACTGGGGCATTTAACCCATTTACTCAGAGTAACTATTGAAAGATGAATTTAATGCCATTGTATTACCTATAAAGTCATTGTTTCTGTATACTTTCTCTGTTCCTGTCTGGTCTATGTTACTGTTGGGCTTTGTCTTCATTTAAAGGATCCCTTTTAATATTTCTTGTAGGGCCATTTTAATCATCACATTTTTTTTTAAATTTCTGTTTGTCCTGGAAGCTTTTTATCTCTCCTATTTTTTTAAAGATTTCATTTATTTATTCATGAGAGACAGAGAGAGACAGAGAGAGAGAGAGAGAGAGGCAGAGACACAGGCAGAGGGAGAGCAGGCTCCATGCAAGGAGCCTGATGTGGGACTTGATCCCGGATCTCCAGGATCAGGCCCTGGGCTGAAGGCGGCGCTAAACCTCTGAGCCAACCGGGCTGCCCGTATCTCTCCTATTTTGAATGACATCTTAGCTGAATATAATTTTCTTGGCTGCATTTTTTTCTCATTTAACACCCTGAATATATCATGCCAGCCCTTCCTGGCCTGCCAGGTCTCTCTGGATAAGTCCACTGCCAGTCTAATATTTCTATCCTTTTAGGTATGGACCTCTTGTTCTGAGCTGCCATCAGAATTTTCTCTTTTTCTCTGAGATTTGCAAGTTTCCTTATTATATGTCAGGGTGTTGACCTATTTTTACTGATTTTGAGTGGGGTTCTCTGTGCCTCCTGGACTTGGATGCCTAATTCCTTTCCCAGTTTAGGGAAATTCTCTAGATAATTTGCTCAAATATATTTTTTGCTCCCCTATCTCTTTCCTCTTCTTCTGGGATCCTTATTATTATTATTATTATTATTATTATTATTATTATTTGCTTTACAGTATCACTTATCTCTCAAATTCTCCCCTTGTGTTATAGTAGTTGTTTACCTCTCTTTTTCTCAGCCTCTTATTCTCCATCATTTTTTCTCTATATCTCTAATTCTCTCTTTTGCTTCATTATCTTTGCAGTTAGAGCCTTCCATTTTTTATTGCAACTCATTAATAGCCTTTTTTATTTTGACATCATTAGATTTTAGTTATTTTATTTCTCCAGAAAGGGATTCTCTAGTGTCTTCTATGCTTTTCCCAAGCCCAGATCATATTATTATAATCCTTATTCTAAACTCTAGTTCCCACATCTTACTTCTGTTCATGCTGATTAGGTCCCTGGCAGTCAGAACTGCTTGTTCTCTTTTTCAAGGTGTTTTCTGTCCTGTCATTCTTGCAGAAAGTGGTCGCTTTTCCATTTGTAGAGTTGCAGCTATTTTTTTTCTTAAATCTTAGTTTGAGTTTGCAAGTATTCATAATGATTTGATAGCTATGTAGCTGAATTCTTGGGACCAGATGAAACTAAGGTCTCCTACTCCTCTGCCATCTTGGATCATATTATGTAATTCTAATTCAAGTCTTTTATTTATGAGAATTAAGATATTCTTCATTTTTAAAATCTACTTTCTATTATCAAATGAAGATTAAAATTAGTGGAGCAAAAGAGTATATAAGAGAAACATAATATATCAAAGGTTTTTACTGCACACACAAAAAATCTGTAAACATGCTGATTCAGTTTAATTTTAGAAGAGCCTTTTCCTTTCACCCCATCAGTGTGTTATTATCAAATGGAAAATAATTAAATTAAGTTCAACATTAAAAATATTTGGGAAGTATTCTCCATATGCAAAAATAAAAACCAACAATCAAGATAAATCTAGACATATTTTCTTAACTATAGTTTGAGCAAGAAATATTCTAAAGCATTCCAATCAGTTAATGACTGACAAACTAGTATTTTATAGGATAATCTTATATTTTCAAGGTTATCCTTCTTAAAGTTAGTATATATTAGCTTTCTCTCTTGTTTGTTTGTTTTTTTACTCTATAATATTTCTCTGCTCAGTTAATTGATTTGAAAATCTTAACCTACATGGTGAAGATTTTCCAACACAAACACTGCTTAAAATGTATTTTAGTCATCTAACTTGTGGCCTCTGATCTTTGAGAATTAGTTAATCCTAATTAACTCAATGGGTGGGATCCCATGCAGATGAACTCAGAGTACAATTTATTTTATGATCAGAAAGGAACATAAAGCTATTAGTTTGTGTGACATGTAAGCTAAACATTTTGCTACTTTCTGCCTCACTAAATCTGTGACTGGCATTTCTCAGACCAATATTCCATACCAAACAAACAAATAAACAAACAAAAAACAGACTTTAGTCATAGTTTCTTCACTGTTTTTTCTTTTAAGATTTTATTTATTTATTCATGAGAGATAGAGAGAAAGAAGCAGAGACACAGGCAGAGGGAGAAGCAAGCTCCATGCAGGAAGCCCGATGTGAGACTTGATCCTGGGACTCCATATCCTTCCTCCTATTGCTGAGGTCAGGCAATAAACCACTGGGCTATCCAGGGATCCCCAATTTCTTCACTGTTAAGCACTACATGTTATCTAACATAAATATGTTTCTAAAGATTTCTAAATATTATAGATTTTAGAATTCACTGATCCTTAGTTGGTCTTTGTTTCTTTTTTTAGCACAGGTTGTGTATTATATTTGTGACTAAACCCATTAATAGGATGGTAGGGGAACCACAAAATGACTAGTACTTGGTATCTGTTCAATAATATTTTTGAATAAGTAACACAGCAAGTAGCATGGGAATCACATAGCAAATTATGAGGTTGAAGCTCCTTATAGAAAGCTCTAGAGATGTAACTGAAAATAGAGGACAAGAAGTAAAGAGTGTCTAATCACTAATTGATTATTACCCTATAGATACTAGAAAACAATTGAAAGATTTTATGAAAATAATAACATTTTCAAATTTATCTTTTCAGTTACTAGAACCGGTAAAAACAGGACATTACTTAAAAACAATAGGGTTTTTTTTTTTTTTAAAGATTTCATTTATTGAGAGAAACAGAGAGAGAGAGAGAGTGGGCACATAATCAGTAAGAGAGACCGAGGGAATTGGAGATGGAAAATCTCAAGCAGACTCCATGCTGAGCAGGGAGCCCAATTCAGGGCTCAATTCCATGATCCTGAGATCATGACCTATGCCAAAATCAAGAGTCAGACACTAAACTGACAGAGCCACCCAGATGCCCCCAAAATAATACGATTTTACATAATTCATAACTATCACATGAGGATTTGTGGAACATCTACATATACATTTTCAATATTTGGTTTTATATATATATATATATATATATATATATATATATATATATGTTCATATGGAGTTTAAAGGATTAATTATATTTGGAAAAACAAATGTATGAGCCGTATGCATGGTAATACTTGAAATATTGTAAGTAGAAGATTTTTCTGGAGATAACTATTAGAGTAAAGAGATGAAGTAGTAGGAACAAATTGATAATAATTAAAGAGAAAAAATAGCAATAAAACCAACAAAAAAGAGATACATAAAGGATGGAAGAGGAAATCTGTCAATGGCTGTGATGACTAATTTGATGTGCCAACTTGAATGGACTATGGTGATCAGTTGTTTGGTTGAATCTAGTCTATATGTTGCTGTGAGGTTACTTTTGGGATCATATCCAAAAATTAACCAGATACTGCTAAAAGATAAACTGAGGCATAAGAATTATAGAATATAGGGCTATTTTGAGCAAAAATAATTTTGAATCAGAACAGCATCCAATCTAGCAGATAAAAAGGAACTCCAAAGAGCTGTACAAAATGAACAACTTTAATAAGTAGAAGAAAGTAGAAACAAGGAAGTTATATTGACAAAAAGTGGGTTATTACAAAGCTATTTTCTTTTAGGTATTGACAAGGGTCTATCAAGTAGATTACTTAACTAAATTAATACTGATCAGGAGATTCTTGACTGGGTGGCTTAAGATTCAATTTCTTGGGAAAATGAAACTGTAAATTATGTGTCAGTTTGGTGATGTGGGGCTTAGCATAAGGGAATCCATTTGGGGCCTGTTGTGTTATCCCTTTTGTTTTTAATCAACATATAGAAAGTTTTCAGGATGTATTAATAGTTTAATAAAAATATTTGCCTATTTTTCTGACTGTGTTGAAAATGGACTGTAAAATTAGATTCAGAAATTCTCAGAATACTTACTTGTCATTGGTTTATTTTACTTTTTTGTGTTTTTAATTCATGTTTTATAGGATGTCTACAGTGTTAAATAGGCACTGATAATCAAATATTGCTTGGGGATAGGTAAGAAGAAATCTAAGAGGATATAATGGCATAAAAAGGTAAAATATTTTTTTAATAATCTGATTAAATTTAATAAAGAATAAAAATAATTAAAAAATAATAAGGGTGGATATGAAAATGTGTGGATGTAGGTGGATCTGTGGATCGAAGGGGTTCCATTTTGATGCCTTTTATTTTCTCAGTGTAGTGTAAAGTGAGCAGTTAAAGAATATGGAGAAATTTTGGAGCATTAAGGACTAATTCAAGATTCTCTTATTGCTAGTGACTATAAAAAATTAGGCTGGAGGATCCCTAGGTGGCTCAGCAGTTTAACACCTGCCTTCACCCCAGGGCATGATCCTGGAATCCCGGGATTGAGTCCTACATTGGGCTCCCTGCAAGGGGCCTACTTCTCCCTCTGCCTGTGTGTGTATGTGTGTGTGTGTGTGTGTCATGAATATATAAAATATTTTTTTTAAAAATTAGGCTGGTAGGAAAAAGGCACAGATGTGAATTAATATTTAGTTGGCCTACTTAAAAATGTGATTTCATTCTTTTTTTATGGCTGAGTTATATTCCATTTTATATATATATATATATATATATATATATATATATATATATATATATCTTTAGCATTCACCAATCAATGGACATATGGACTTCCTCCATATCTTGGCTATTGTAAATAATGCCGCTATAAACATCATGGTGCATGTATCCCTTTTGAATGAGTGTTGTTGTACTCTTTGGGTTTATCCAGTAGTGGAATTGCTGGGTTGCAGGGTAGTTCTATTTTTAGCTTTTTTCAGGGCCCTCCATTTTACTTTTGAAAAAAGTAAGCTCAAGTAAGAAAGCATACCTACATAACCAATGCAAGTATTGGAGTTAAGAAATGAAGCAGTATATTTGTAAATATCTTTTAGTAAGATGTGCCTTTAAAATGTTGTATCCTGATTAATAGAATAAAATACAAATTGTGCATGTTTCCAAATGGTTTATTTAAAAATGTAAAATATTAGGGATACATGAGTGGCTGAGCTGTTGAGCACCTGCCTTTGGCTCAGGTCATGATCCCGGAGTCTTGGGATCAAGTTCCGCGTTAGAGCCTGCTTCTCCCTCTGCCTGTGTCTCTGCCTCTCTCTGTGTCTCTCATGAATAAATATATAAAATCTTTTAAAATTTTAAAAATGTAAAATATTATAACTTAGTATATTTAGCCATATGCTTAAATGTCACAATAGCAACAACCTGAGGTGTATATGATAAACAATGAACTTTTATCTTTTTCATATAATGCATTTCAATAAGTAACTTATCCTATATAATGTCACACGCACACAGACACCTGCTCTTTTGAATTAAGTACATATGTGAAATAGGGCATGTAAAATGCTTATTTTTCTTGTCAGTACTTTTTATATGTGAGTTAAGTAGTATCTGAAAGTAACATAACATACCTTAAGATGATTCCGTTTTTCTCTTCGGGTACTTTATAACCTTTTACATATCCATAGAATTCCTGGACATATTTAAATGCACTGCATTTGTATAAAATAAGATTAACTTTCATAGGTTAGAATTACTTAATAAACAACAGTTAACTATTGGCATAACTTACCAATTTGAATTACCAAAATAAGTTGAATTTTATTTACACGTGTTCAATTAATACAATGAAAATCAAATTTTCAGATTTATCTACAGTTGGAGCATAAGACTTAATTATATACAGAAGCAAGGTGCACAGACAACTGTGGCAAGAGATATAGTTAACAATAAAAGTTCTCAGAGAGGAACTGAAAGGATGCCAGGGTTTAGAAAAAAAAAAAAAAAGCAGAATGTGAGATGTATGGGTTTTTTTGTTTGTTTTATTTGTTTATGGTAGAGAAGCTGTATTGCTGAAGACAACTATTAAATCCAATGATGAGTTCTTTCTAATGGTCAGAAAGCAAGTTTCTAATGTGAAGATATTAGAAAGGGTCCTAATAGAAGATTAGATGAGGTTAGCCTACCAATAAGTCAGGAAAATGGTGTAGAAAAATTATGGAAAAGGAAATTTTACGGTTCTGGTAAGAGTCACTGGTTTCAAGGCTACATCCGTCCTTCAGGTTGCTTAAAACATTTAATATAATGTTATGTTCCAAGGGCTATCAGTATGTGTGCTGGTGTTTGATCTCTACCTATATTATCATGAAAACTAACCTCAGTTACATGAATATTAAAAAAATTATAATTCTTAGAGTACCCCCTGGATAAAAGTAAAGTAACAAAAAATCAGTCATTTAGCTCAAATATCATGACTTCCAAGGAGACTTTCCAGATTTCTCCTAGCCAGAAACACTCCTCTGTTAGGGCATTCATATTTTTCAGGGTCTAAGTATACCAGTATTTGTTTATTATTTGATTAATATTTTTATATGTAAGAAGAGATTGTGTTTTACTAATACTTAACTCTCCCTGTGCCAATATCTGAGCCTTTTTATCATGTGCATGACATGTAATAGTAAAATGCTTTATATTGAATTACAGTTTTTTCATTGTTCTACATCCAACAAATAACAAGCTATTATTTATGCAAAAATATTAGATTATAAAGTCTTCAATATTTAGCAATTGAAATTAAAGTACATGCTATTAATAACATTTGACAAACATATAGCCAAGAGAGCCGATTGTCCTCATTCATATTTTCAAAGGTAGTTACAAAAGTGGTATATGAAATAAAGCTTATTTTTGATATTACAATTTTGATATTACATATCAATATAATTTGTAATATCAACAATATTACAAAAATACAATTTTTGATATTACAATGATATTGAAATAAAATCACTCCACATTTTCTAATATGTATTTGTTTTGTTTCAATATTGAATAATTCTATAAACAATGTTTCATATTCTACTTACAAGGATGTTGTCTTGTTAAACATTGTTAAATGCTATCATAAAGCAAACAAGTGAGGCCTTGATCCTGCCATTTATTTCTTTTAAAGAGAAAGCATCCTATGTAAGTGAAAAAAAATATTAAATAAGAAACTGTAAAAATTATGTATCTTGAAAGGATAAGTGAACCACTATATTTACAGCCTCCAAATTTATCATTTTCAGGAATATTTTACTAAAATGAAGATATAAACAATAACCTAACATCAGACACACTATGCTGACTCTGTCTTCTCCCAGGAAGAAATGCAAGGAAGACATTACTTAGGGAGTAAAGAAAGCATTAATTACTCTTTCTGGAAAGCATGGTTCAATTCTGGGCCACATAATATTGATTTGAAATTATGCTATAATCAAATGTAAATGCATATTTTAAGTTCCTTTGATTAAATTACAATTACTCAGAAAATGATAGGGTTACTAGTAATCTAGAAAAATCAAATTAATCCAATATTAGTTTTAGAATTCTATATTCTGACAACGGGCAACTTGATACTACAGGTAAAATTGCAATACACTAAAAAGTTTTTCTAAGTCCCTGTATCTACTTTTGAAAATTGGAAGAGATAGTCTTGTAAATTCTGTGCCTTCTAATGCTCATGGCCTGTGATAGTATCAGCACACCATTTATCAGCAAGACAGAACTCACAGAAATTTATATTATAAACATATTTTGCTTCTGCTCTATTTTACATACAACTACAACTAAGCCATTTGAAGTGATGCTTTCTCCTGAGGAGCATCATTCATGCATAACTAACCGATACATGACTTTGTCTTGAATTTCTAGGGCAAGCCCATTTCATGCAGTAGTAACTACTATTTTTTTCATCTTCTTATATATGCGATTAAGTATGGTTTTTGTATTAGGAATTTTTTCTTAGTATAGTTAGAAGTTGCTTATCATACCTTTCTGAAGAGTCAAGAGAAAGTAAAATCAGAGGATTTAAAAGTAACTTGTCTCTTAGTTGTAAACACAGAACAATAAATTACTATAGAGTAAACTACAGGTGCGATATGTCAAAGGCTCTGCTAAAATAAGATGATTTAAAGGAGAAAAAGTGATTATCATTAAAACATCAACATTGATCCCTTAATTTTTCTACCCAAATCTTTTTTTTTTTTTTTTTTAATTTTTATTTATTTGTGATAGTCACAGAGAGAGAGAGAGAGAATGAGGCAGACACAGGCAGAGGGAGAAGCAGGCTCCATGCACCGGGAGCCCGACGTGGGATTCGATTCCGGGTCTCCAGGATCGCGCCCTGGGCCAAAGGCAGGCGCCAAACCGCTGCGCCACCCAGGGATCCCTCTACCCAAATCTTATCTATGTATCTGTTTGTCTGCCTTTCAACTTATTTGTGCCACTCTTCAAGAGCTCTAACTTTATGGCCTGGCTTTATTTAGAGGTATGTCAGGCATCTAATTAGATTGGGAAAGCCTCTATGGTTTTTAATCACATAGTGTCCAACATCATATTAATATGACATTGATTATAATTGACAATCACTTCAAAAATATAATTCACTCAGTGATGTTTGCATTTTAGCAAGAATTTTAAAACAACAAATTGTCATTAACATCAGCCTAATATACTTAAGTGTATCAGAGGTCAAGTATATTGCTAATACGATATTTCTAAGGTTACTGTGTTGTTCAAGAGCAATGTTTCTGTATCCAGGGAGTGAAGTAATCAGATCTCACAGGAACCAACACATGCAGATTCAGTATTCTAACTGTAGGTATATATCAGTATTCTGGAATGGAAATGTAAATAGGGCCAGGACAAGAAAGTTTTCCTTTTTTTATTTTAATGCATTATTTGCATTTTACAGTGGATATGCATTTATAGTAAACTGAAATGAATTTTTTAAGACATATTGATACAGAAATCATCCCTTCCAGTCTAGGATGCTATGATGGCATTTCATTTTGTTATACTCAACAAAGGCACATCAGTCCAACTCAATAATTAATACATTCTACATCCTCTATGGAAAGAAAGCTAGTAACTGGTATAATCTAAGGAACATACCAGAATTGACCCCAGCAGGGTTGAAGTACAGGAAAGGAAATTGTAGAAGGGGTAAAGCAGAAGACAACCAGGGAACTGCATAAAGGACACTCCAGGACAGATATAGGATAGTGGAAAAGAGTGTGCTACTATAAAGAGCAAGCTTTACTTTCTCCTCCACTCTGGCAAGGCCATCTCTGAATTTTGCTCTCCATCTGGCTGGGTATATGGAATTGAGAATTAATAAAATCATTTTGATTCTCTTAATGGCCATTAAAAGCATAAATTGTCAACAATTTATACTTAGAAAAATATAATAACAGCACTTACCAGTAATAGGGTGTATTTTATCTCTATGTGCAAACTTCAATTGTAGTAACTACTTTAAATACATTACTTCAGTTAACACCAAAACCACTTTGAAATGAAGAGTATTAGACATTTTAGAGAAAGAACCCAAAAGTTGAGGGATTTTTCTAATATTAAGCAGCTATAAAATGGAAGGAGCTGGTATTTAAACTAGACAATCCACTCCAAGGTCTTGGATACTTAAAATCCTATGCTAAATAAATTCTGGAACTAATGGGAGACTATTTAAAAACTGAAACAAGAATTTAGTCTTATTGGTACTGAAATTTGAATGACACTTTGGCATTTCCACGACAACCACCACCCCCACGAAAATCATTTAAATTGTTCCTTCATTAGACAGTATCTCATTCAGTGGAATTTAATATCAGGAAATGTATTTTTAAAAATGTATACATACAAAGGAGAAAGATTATAATAATGGAAAATCGGAAATGACTTCGTTCTTTCTTTAGAGAAAAGACATACATGCTTTATGGACTATTAAGTACTCATAATAAATGTGAAGACTTTTTGGCAACACGGCAAATTGCATACACATCAACAAAAAGTAAAATATAAAAAATATAGGATTCACAATTGTTTATAAACTATATTTTAACTGCATATAAAGTTTATATTAAAATTTGCATTCAGAAATACAAGATAAACCAGATATCTTAAGGTAGTAAAAACATGAATGATTACTTAATTTTTTCTGTTTCTTTTTCTAACATGCACTTTTACTTTTAATAGGATATTATTGAGTAGAAATTCAGATCATTATTTTCTTAAAGGTTATTTGGCAATATTTTTCTGTTCTTTGACCTTTAATTTCACTTTTAGAAATTAACCCTGGGGCACCCAAAGACTTTGAACATCTGTGTTCATAGTGGAATTATTTGTGGCAATAAGACATTGACAACAAAGTAAGCATCTAAAATAGATATAATTCTTGAGTCTAAATTTTGGGTCACCTATACAACGAGTCATGAATATTTAGTTGAAAAATATTTAATAACATAGGACCTTGTCAAGAAATACTGTAATTAGCTTAACAGTCTTATCTCTGTGAGTTGAATTTATGGGTAATTCAACTTTTAAAAGATATCTATTTGTCAATTTTTCAGTGGTCAGCATACGTAGTGTTACTTTGATCTTTGCAAGAAGCAAATACGTATGTCTGTGTCTTAAGAAATCATTTTGCAAAAAAAAATCATTTTGCAAATGTTCAATATCAAAGTTTTTATTTTTAGTGTTTCATTATTTTTTGCCCATAAAATTGTATGATATTAAACCAAAAGATATTTGCATTTGATAGCAAGATCTATTATACTCTATCAAATTAAATCATTTTTTTCAAATTTTTATTTAAATTCTAGTTAGTTAAAGTATAGTGTAATATTGATTTCAGGAATAAAATTTAGTGATTTATCACTATGTATAACACCCACTATGTAATGCAATAAGTGTCCTTCTTCTTTTTTTTTTAAGTGTCCTTCTTTATACCCATCACCATTTTAGCCCATCCTCAAACCACCTCCCTTATAGCAACCTTCAGTTTATTTTCTACTACTAAGAATGTCTTACTGTGTGCTTCCCTCTCTGTTTTTTTCCCTTCCCTTATGCTTATCTGTTTTGTTTCTTAAATTCTGCGTAGGAGTGAAATCACTTAGCATAATACTCTCTAGCTCCATTCACGTCATTGCAAATGCAAGATTTCAGTATTTTTTATGGTTGAGTAATATTCCATTGTATATACTTCCTACCTCTTCTTTATCCATTCATCAGTCAATGGATATTTGGGCTCTTTCCATAATTTGACTATTGTTGATGATGCTGCTATAAATATCAGAGTGCATGTGCCCTTTTAAATCAGTATTTTTTGTCCTTCAGGTAAAAACCTAGTAGTGCAATTGCTGAGTCAAGCTATTCTCATTTTGATTTAAATTACACTAAGTAAAACAGCAGCCAAATATTCATATACTGAGTAAGATTTATATTTGTTATATGTACCTCCATTTATTTAAACCCGTTTCCTAACTCTAGCTCTACTTAAAAAATATGAGTAGTAATTACAGCTTTATAGGATGACCCTTCCAACAGAAAGTTGACATATATTTGTTCAATAAAAACCCATTATTAGCTCTGCAACCTGTACCTTGTCGACTGTGGGCAAACAGAACAATTTAATCTCAAGCACTTTCAATTATTCTTCTAAGTAGTGCCTTAGATGACTTTTTAATAAAAGATTCTTTTAAAATTGGGACCTTCTGAATTATAGTGTGTCAAATTTTCAACACACAGAAAATTGGTACTGAAAAATTCATATAAATATAAAATAAATATGTCTACATATATTCTAAATTTGTGGCATCAGCAAGACTTATGGTAGGGATACTCTATCCATTTTAAAAAAATGTATTTAGAATATGATGAAATTAAGCTCCTTTGATTTTTTTAAAGGTCACTTTAAGTTATTTTTTGCATTATGTCTTTATCATAATATTATCTATGAACACTATTCAAAAGGCTATTCTATCTTTAAGAATGTCTTTTTTATAAGTCAAGATAAATGACATTTTTATTATAATGTTTATGTAAGTTCTAAGTGATTGGAAGCTTTTACTATTCAAAGATCATTTCTATAAATAGCTTTATGAAGTGATATTACTTTATCACTTGACTAGCACTATAGCATCATTTTCAAGGAAGCTATCCTTGAAATCCAATGCATTTTAAGAAGGTTAATTAAGGTCAAATTTATAACAGAATCAAGCTAAAGTAACTTAATATCAGACTATGAAGTGGTTCCCAACAGAATACATTGATATTTAGGAAAGGAGAAATAGAATGGATAAATAATTGTGCCACACATAAAGGAATGTTTGCATATACAGAGATACTGATGTATCTTTAGCTCAATGACCCTAGCTGAAAAATTCTTTAGATTGTGATATTAGTTTCCTCAGCCTGCTGTAACACATACAACAAACTGTTTAAAGCAACAGGATTTATTGTCTTAGTTCTGAAAGCTCAAGGACTGAAATGAGGTGTTGGTCAGGCCACACTTCCTCTGAAACCTTTTGCCTTGCAAAGGCAATCATCCTTTGCCTCTTCCATCTGGTGGTGGCTCTCAATCTTTGGCATTTCTTGGCTTACAGCTGAATACTCTGTTTTGTTTTGTCATCACATAGAATGCTCCCTGTATGTCTGTGTGTGTGTGTTTAAATATCTGTGTTTTGACCATCTTTTTATAAAGACACCATTCTTTGGATTAAGGGTACACTCTATTCCAAATGAGCACATCCTGACTTAGTTGACTTAGTTGACGTACATCAGAACGGCCCTATTTCCAAATAAGGTCACATTCTGAGGTACTTTGGTTTAGAATTCCAACATATTTTTTGTAGGGAGGGGACTGGGGGACACAATTTTACCAATAACACGCATGATGACTATTACATGAGGTTTCTTAAAAAAAATAGCAACCTATCTATACTAATTGTTGACAATGCTCTACAACTCAGGTAATATTTAGAACTCAAAGCATAACACAGCATTTTACCATAACACATCTAGAGCTGTGCAGCATAAACAAGCTGCAGGGCCTCAGGAAGTTCACTGTCACTGTGACAAGAATGCTCCTTGTTCAAATGGATGGCGGGAGTTTTTCCCACCACAAAAAGAGTTTGAGGATAAGATCTAAGGTTCTCAACAGACAGTGATCACTGCTAGTAGAGGTTCTGAGTAGGAACTTTCTCCATATGAAACACTCTTCCTCCTACACTGCTCCTCCTAAGTCTCAATAGAAGCTTCCTTGTAATATTTAGATTATGCAGTTATAGAAATTTATAGAAAATTGAATGATTTTGGTTTTTTTTTTTTTTTTTTTTTTTTTTTTTTAGAAAATTGAATGATTTTGGATAAAAATATTACACCGGGGCACCTGAGAGTCTCAGTCAGCTAAGTGCCTGACTTGGATTTCTGCTCAGGTCATGATCTTAGTTGTGAGATCAAACCCCACTCAGGCTCTGCCCTGGGGAGGAACCCACTTAAGATTCCCCATCTCCCTTTCCCTCTGCCCATCCATGCCCTCTCCCCCACCCCCACCCCCACCCCCAAAGCACAGATTCTTATTTTGTCTTTTCACTATTTTCACTATTTCCTTTCTGTTACCAGTTTTCACATTTCCCAAGTTGCTATCTGCATTATTTTCTGTAGACTTTGAACATGAGAATTAAAAAAAAACTCTCAAATATTTCTTTTTATTATAAAAGTATAATCAAGCAAAAATTTACATGAGGGAAAATATAATTTGATTCTTATTTAAAAAAATCCCATGGATATGGGATGTCACAATTCCCACGTTTGTTTTCAGACAAAATCTACAATCATGAATGAAGATAGGGCTATCTTGAAACCACACCAAAATAAAAGCAAAAAGCATTTTTTCATATGATACTATTCCAAAAAAGTCTGTAATTCCACCATATTATAGTTCCAAATATTCACGATTTCTGTGTTAAATGGAAAGCTTATTGCTGTATGCCATTCAGTCATAGCTTTTTAACAAGCTAATTGTGTAGAGTCCTTACAATGTGCCAAACACTGGTTCAAGTATTTTTTATATGACTCATTTAATCCTCACAATTATCAGTACATGTTTTATATGCAAAAAAAATTAGGGGGTTTATAAAATAGCTGAGTGACTTCAATTCCTTAACAGTTTAAATTCATGGAAAATGGCTAATATTACATTGTGTTGAATATTTGACCCCAAGCATTAGTGAGCTTATTCACAAGACTGCAATAAATATCAAGAAATGTTATAAATATATAAAATATGCAGGAATAAATCCATAGGACATTTCCCTCAGGTTCCTTATAATGTTTTTTTCCAGTGTGTATTTTATTTCCCTTGTCTCTTATCTAGAAATAGAACTGTTTAATAAATTTTTTGAGAAATTCTTTTGAGCCATGCTTATTTTTATGTCTTTCCCACCAAAGTGATCATCTTGCCTATTGCCTTCAAACTTGCTCTTTCTTATGTTCAGCTTGCTCTTCCCTATTCCTCCTCCATCATCAGACTAAAATCTCTAGGACCTGTGCTGTACTAATTCAGTGAAACATTTACTGATTCATAAAATAGATTGAATTCCCCTGTTCTATGTCTATACGTTTTTTTATTTCCCTTAGAGTGGACCCTTTCTTTACTGTAATTTTGGTATAATGTATTCTCCCAAGATAACTTGAAAACACGAAGAAGACAGGGGATGACTGATGTCTATCTTCTTTATTCCTATATCCCAGAAGAATACACAGTATTTCTTTCTTCATGGGGGAAAATATGGAATATTTGTAGATCTGATGAATGAATCAAAGACTAATTTGTTCATCTAATTTCTCATCTTTGACATTTAAGTGATTTATTGTTCTTCAATATTTGTATAGAACTGCATTGAATAAATCTTGCTATTATATGTCTATGTATATCTATAATTATTACCTTTAAATACATTCAACGAGAGCACTATTTGGCTAAATATATATAATTTCTAAAACTTTTGTATGGTATTGTTTTCAGAAATATTAACAAACATACATAACTGTCTCATATATTTTGTGAAACTTATTACAACTAACATATGAATATATATGCATTTACAATCTGATCATCAAAACACTGTGTTTCTTAATTATTGGATTTGCATACTTTAAAATGTTGAATATTTCCCTGATGGCAAGTGATGCAGAGCATTTTCTCATATGCATGTTGGCCATGTCTATGTCTTCCTCTGTGAGATTTCTGTTCATGTCTTTTGCCCATTTCATGATTGGATTGTTTGTTTCTTTGGTGTTGAGTTTAAGAAATTCTTTATAGATCTTGGAAACTAGCCCTTTATCTGATATGTCATTTGCAAATATCTTCTCCCATTCTGTAGGTTGTCTTTTAGTTTTGTTGACTGTTTCTTTTGCTGTGCAAAAGCTTCTTATCTTGATGAAGTCCCAATAGTTCATTTTTGATTTTGTTTCTCTTGCCTTCATGGATGTATCTTGCAAGAAGTTACTGTGGTCAAGTTCAAAAAGGGTGTTGCCTGTGTTCTTCTCTAGGATTTTGATGGAATCTTGTCTCACATTAAGATCTTTACGGGATCCCTGGGTGGCGCAGCGGTTTAGCGCCTGCCTTTGGCCCAGGGCGCGATCCTGGAGACCCGGGATCGAATCCCACGTCGGGCTCCCGGTGCATGGAGCCTGCTTCTCCCTCTGCCTGTGTCTCTGCCTCTCTTTCTCTCTCTGTGTGACTATCATAAAAATAAAAAAATTAAAAAAAAAAGATTCTTTAAGATCTTTCATCCATTTTGAGTTTATCTTGTGTCTGGTGTAAGAGAATGGTCTAGTTTCATTCTTCTGCATGTGGATGTCCAATTTTCCCAGCACCATTTATTGAAGAGACTGTCTTTTTTCCAGTGGATAGTCTTTCCTCCTTTGTCAAATATTAGTTGACCATAGAGTTGAGGGCCCACTTCTGAATCCTCTATTCTGTTCCATTGGTCTATGTGTCTGTGTTTGTGCCAGTACCACACTGTCTTGATGACCACAGCTTTGTAGTCCAACCTGAAATCTGGCATTGTGATGCCTCCAGCTATGGTTTTCTTTTTTAAAATTCCCCTGGCTATTCGGGGTCTTTTCTGATTCCACACAAATCTTAAGTCAAAACCACAATGAGATACCAACCCACACCAGTGAGAATGGGGAATTAACAAGGCAGGAAACAACAAATGTTGGAGAGGATGTGGAGCAAGGGGAACCCTCTTGCCCTGTTGGTGGGAATGGGAACTGGTGCAGCCACTCTGGAAAACTGTGTGGAGGTTCCTCAAAGAGTTAAAAATAGACCTGCCCTACGACCCAGCAATTGCACTGCTGGGGATTTACCCCAAAGATACAGATGCACTGAGATGCCGGGACACCTGCACCCGATGTTTATAGCAGCTATGTCCACAATAGCCAAACTGTGGAAGGAGCCTCGGTGTCCATCGAAAGATGAATGGATAAAGGAGATGTGGTCTATGTATACAATGGAATATTACTCAGCCATTAGAAATGACAAATACCCACCATTTGCTTCAACGTGGATGGAACTGGAGGGTATTATGCTGAGTGAAATAAGTCAATTAGAGAAGGACAAACATTATATGGTCTCATTCATTTGGGGCATATAAAAATAGTGACAGGGAATAAAGGGGAAAGGAGAAAGAAATGAGTGGGAAATATCAGAAAGGGAGACAGAACATGAGAGACTCCTGACTCTGGGAAACGAACAAGGGGTGGTGGAAGGGGAGGTGGGCAGGGGGTGGGGGTGATTGGGTGACGGGCACTGAGGGGGGCACTTGATGGGATGAGCACTGGGTATTATTCTATATGTTGGCAAATTGAACACCAATAAAAATAAATTAAAAAGAAAATAAAATGTTGAATATTTATTAATGACCATTGAGTATTTGCCTTTTAAATATTTTATATATTTATTCATGAGAGACAGAGAGAGAGAGAGAGGGGGGGAGAGGCAGAGACATAGGCAGAGGGAAAAGCAGACTCCATGCAGGCAGATGCTAAACCGCTGAGCCACCCAGGGTTTCCCGAGTATTTACTTTTTATGTTAAAATATGAGGACAGGGAATGAATGTTTTTATTTATAATCTTATTTTCCAGATAACTTAATTGTACCTTTAGATCTTGATTATGACGATGATGGTGATCACTATCATTATTGCAATTATACAGGTAGCACTTGCAGAACCAGGACCAAATTTATCTTCTAACCTCCTTAATTCTGTAGTTACTAGACATGAGATAGAGAAAAATATCAACCATTTTCTGTTTATCTCTGAAAATCTATATCAGAATAGTTAGCAACACTCCGTTAAGCAAAGGTTTAGATTATATTATTGTGATCTTGGGGCTTTATTTGAAAATGTAATAATTAATAAAATATCTCATTTCTAAATCTTCTCATAGAGACCATAGAAGCATGACATGAAGGTCAAGTGGTAAAGCCCCCAGCAGTGTCATCTGATATGGGGGGCTAACTCCCATGCCAAACTTTCAATGTATCATAGAAAAGATTGAATTACCTCAGTAGGTTTATGTCTGAGGGGGGGAAAATAATAGCACACTTAATTTTGCAGTCCTGCAATGCAAAGCATCAACTATCACAAAATGACTTCAAGAACATCATCAACTTCTGCAAATATTGTCTGAAAGAAATTCAGCAAATATACTGTATGTCAACCAAAATAATGAGATCTCCTATACTTTTATTAAGTTTCACTGACTATAACAAATGACAATATCTAATGCAAAAGTAGATTATCAATTATACCTCTACATTGCACTAACCAGTATTGTCAAACAATTATCAGATTTTTTTTTAAAAATCACATTTATTTAAACTACAGAGTTATCAACACTGTTTGGGTGCCATTATTGACCCTAAATCTAATAGTATCTTTTGATTTTTTTTATTTATTATTTTATCCCTCCATGTGTTTGTTTCAAAAGACAAAGGATAGTATTTCCATTTTACAGATGGAGAAAATAATGTGTTTCTAATATCAAGCAGTCAATCACAGTGTCCGGAAAAAATACCTACATCTCTATGCTTTCTGGATATTGATCTATAATTGCACTATACATACACATTTTTAAAAATGTATTAACTAGGGGATCCCTGGGTGGCGCAGCGGTTTGGCGCCTGCCTTTGGCCCAGGGCGCGATCCTGGAGACCTGGGATTGAATCCCACATCAGGCTCCCGGTGCATGGAGCCTGCTTCTCCCTCTGCCTATGTCTCTGCCTCTCTCTCTCTCGATCTGTGACTATCATAAATAAATAAAAATTAAAAAAAATGTATTAACTATTACTAAATACATCAACCAACTATAGCTAAATTACCTTAGATGTAAAATAGTCAACACATCTTTAGTAGCACTAAAAAAAAAAACTTACAAATTTAAAATTGTGACATGTAATTATCAAAATTCTAAGAGCCCAATTTAATCAGTATGCATTTAGTTTATATAATTTATAGTACTAATAGTGGTTGGATAAGTAACAGAATTGCTCCTCATGATTCATTTGATTTCTCGATTTGATGAAATCCTCCCTGTCTTATAGACCACTTTTTAAGAATCTCATGGTATTTTTTGTTTTCACAATGTGGAATTTTGGTAGACTTATCTACATCTAATACAAAATAGCAAAAACTTTTTTTTAGGAGAGATTCAATAGGTATTTATTTAATGCTTAATGAATGGTGTGTGCACCAAAGTGGATATACGTGTGTGTGTGTGTGTGTGTGTGTGTGTGTGTGTGAGAGAGAGAGAGAGAGAGAGAGAGAGAGAGAAAATTATTGGGAGGAGCTGTTGTTGGCATGGGGAGTTTTATGAGAAAAGAAACAAAGGCAGAGCAAGCCTTACTACATTAGAAGCCTTCTAAGTGTCATGGATTCTGTAGATTTTAGGTGGCAGTGAATAAGGGGTGGGATAGAAGAACCAAACAGACGTAAAATAGAATATTGGATTCAGTAGTGGCCTGAGTTTGGCTTCATGTGTTCTTGGGTAACATCTCTTTACTAGCCCAAGTTCACTTATGTCACTGTTGGCTGCCTGAAATCAGATATTTTGGGAATATTTTAATACTGAAAGTTAAGAAATGCTATACACCAGAACTTTTTTTTCCTCACGGAGTGCCAGTAGTTAAACTTTTCCCAGCACACTACTCCATGACCTGAAGGGTGCATTATGCATTAAGATAATGTTGAAGTGTTGAAGTGTTTAAAAGAATGAAAGATTATTACTTGACTTTTTAAAAAAGAGAATGATTCAAAGGGAAATACGTTTTAAGTCAAGTTGAAGAATTGAACAAATATTTCTGTATTCTGTGTAAGAGATTATGGAGGTGGCACTGGATATGAGGAGAGGAACAGAGAACAAAAATGTAAATGGATGGTGATTTAATCTTCTAGTGATTATATCTTTTTATGCTCTGCATTTACACACAGGTAATAGTGTGATGAAGGTAGGTTTTCCAAAAAATACTTGGTAAATGACAGTTTATTTATTTTAAGGCAAGAAGAGAGTTATTCCAGGAGGTAACAGTAAACCTATATTCCCATTTATCAGAAGCAAACATGGAAGTTTACATATATAATAAACTGCAATGGGGTTAAAGACTTCAGCCACAATCACTAAAAAAAGAAAAAAAACAAAACCGAACAAATGGAAAAAAAAAAAAAAACACCTTTGCATGATGAATAGCAATTTGCCATGTAGTGGACATGTAGATGATAACTCAAATATCATTTTATATTTTTAGAAAATTGTACCTATAAAAATAAATCTGGTTGTTCTGAGTCTATTTATCTTATTTCTGTTCTTTATCTGAGTTATCATTTCTATATACTTAAAACTACCTTCGAAAGTCTCTTCTAATGAATTTTTATCTATGTTATTTCACTGTTGATTCTATTTCCACATTTTACAACTTGTGAACCTTGAGACATCATTCACACTATTGAAGGTTATCAGGACTTTGAATCCTAGATATACATCCACCCAGGGAGTTTTTCCAAGGTGAAAACAAAGTATTGAATCCATACAAAACTATGGCATTATGGACCTATGAGCCTTTGAGGCAGATTGTGTCTCTGTTAAATAAAGTTTAAACTTTTAAGGAAAAAAAAACAAACTTCAAAACCATTTTCAAAAGGTATATTTAAAGTACATTTTATACAAGATAAAATTACTGTAAATGTTATTAATTTTTAAAAATTAGAGAAAAAAGTGTAAGGATGAGTTAATGATTCTCTACTCTAGGGACAGAGCCTGATGCAATCAGTAAACTGCCTGTAAGCATAAGAAGTTTTAAAAGCTTTTTTCTTAAAAAAAAAAACAAAAAAAAAAACTTTTTTCTTAGCATAGAAGTATTTTCTATATGTAGAACTTTGAAATATATATTCCAAAGTCTTGTTTATAGAAACCTATATTTAAAAACCTAAATATCTGTTTTAAGGTATTCTTCTAAATCCTTGTAAAATATAATAATAAATTACATATAATGGTTTTCTGGATAGAATTCATTGCTCCTGTGTTGTAACTCAGTCTGATTTCATTTTGAATAATTTTTCATTATTTAGTCCCATAATATATAAAAATACACAAAGCAATGGAATCTCCATAGTACAGTTGAATAATATAGTTTAATTTAAATTTGTTTAATGTCTATTGTATTCCCACTGTGTTCTTTAGTAAAATTGGCATTGGTTTTATCCATTAGATTTCTTTTATCCTAAAGATCCATTAGTTTTATATTTCATAGTATTATTTAAAAATATTTGAGTTGTGGGGCGCCTGGGTGGCTCAGCAGGTGAAGCACCTGCCTTCAGTTCAGGTCAAGATCCCAGGGTCCTGGGATCGAGTCCCACAACGGGCTCCCTGCTCAATGGGAGTCTGCTTCTGCTTCTCCCTCTGCCCCTCCCCTCTGTTCATGCTTGCTCTCACTCTCACCCTCTCTCTCTCTCACACATAAATAAAATCTTTTAAAAAAATAAAAAATAAAAAAAATTTGAGTTATGAATCACTTTCTTATGTCTAAAAACAATAAAGTCTGTTTCAAGTAAGATTTTACATCTCTTTAGCTGTGTATATCCAGGAAGAAGAAACTCATTGTACATGACAAAGAATAAGATCACAGAATGTTTGGGCAAAACTATCTTTGAGGACATGCATAGTTTTGTTATCCATTATTTTTGAGTATTTCCTTATTATTAATATTATAAATATAAAGAAAGTATAATCCCAGTGAATAGACTGAAAGTAATAAAAAATTTGTTATAAAAATTACCCTTTTCCCATCATCAAATCCTAACAGCAGATAACCATGTGGTACACTTCTTTCTAGTTTATTCATTCATTCGTTCCTTTTAATGAATATGCTGTTATAGTTTTAACTTATGTTTATACTCTGTGAGTCCATTGAATTTTTATCATATTTACATCATTATAGATAAGCATCATTCCATGGTTTTTTACACATTATGAATGTTTTTAAGTCAACTTACCATTTTTAACTGCTTCTGTAAAATGCAATAATGGCTATTGGTTTGAAATAATTTTTAACTTTGTTAAAGATTCCTTTTAATCTTTTCAGTATTATGGGGGAATGTATAATTTTTATTTTTAAAAAGTATTTGTTACAAAAACAACAACAACAAAAAAGTCTTTGTTACATCTACTTAGATATTTGGCTTGAGGCCATATTATGTCACCTACAAACATACTTGCATTAATGAGACAACACTTTTTTTGGTTATGATATATTTTCTTTGAATATAATTTAAAATTTTTGTGTTAGCACTTCATTTGTTAAATGGCACCAGTTTTGTTGGTTTCTTTGAGTTATTGAAATGTAATGTATGAAAACCCAGTTGTAAGGCAGCCTGAGAGAATAGAGAATTTTTCGTAAAAGCTGAGCTACATCCTGGGAACTTGATCACTGGAACTATCAGCTAAACCATATTACTACTCATTTTAAGTGTCTATAATAAGGAATTTTAGTTTAAGGCTGTAAATGATATTGCTTTATATTGTATTTTGTACTTATACTCTTATTATTAGATTTTGTTTGTTTTACACTTTTGCCCTATGTTAAGATTTATGTTTAGGGAACCTGGGTGGCTCAGTGGTTGAGCGTCTGCCTTTGGCCTAAGGTATGATCCTAGAGTCCCGGGGTTGAGACTCACATTGGGCTCCTGCATGGAGCTTGCTTCTCCCTCTGCCTCTGTCTCTACCTCTCTCTTTCTCACTCTCTCTCTCTCTCTCTGTCTCTCATGAATAAATAAATAAAATCTTAAAAAAAAGATTTATGTTTACATTTTAAAATATATTGAATGACACTGTATACATGCCATTTTCTAACTAAAAGTCAGTTCTTGTATACCTCTGCTATTTTAAGGACTTTGACCATTCACTCTATCTCATATAAAAAATAAATAAAGGACTTTAAGGCAGAAGAGTGACATGATCACTGTGGTTGTAGGCTTGAGAAAGAGTGTGGATTCAAGGTGACAAGTTAGGGTGCTGATGCAATACTTCTAGAGAGAGATATTAGCTTCTTAAAGAGGTCAAAATAAATATAATTGAGTAGAAATAGTGAAAAGTAATTAGTTTCTGTATGTATTTTGAAGGTAAAACTAACAGAATTTATAGTGTCTTGAGAAAATAGATGAATTAGGCATCTTGCCAAAGATACTGTCTTCGGCATCTAGAAGGATAGACTTGCCTGGGATGATAGACTGCAGAGATAGCAGAATTCAGAGCATGAGTTCATGACATTTTAAATTTGAGATGTCTCATAGTAGAAATACATATGTTAAACATGATAATAGCTATAAATTTGAAATAATCTTTACAAATTCAGAATATATTTGACATGTCTTTCAGAGTTTTTTTAATAAGGAATATTTGTATTTTTATGAGTGATAAAATTAGGAGTATAGATTTTTTTGCTCTTGTTTGGAAACAAAATACAAAATGTTGGACCATAATTCTCTTAAGTATGGAGTTGTGTATGTACTTCGAAATACAGGGCTGAAGACACAAATGTGGTACTCAGGTACATATTTATAGATGGCATTTAAAGGCAATAATTTGTATAACATCATAAAATGAAAGAATGTGGGTATAAATGAGGAGAGTTTCAAGAACCACACTCTACAGCCATTCAACATGGAAAAACGAAAGAGCAGTGAAAAAATCAGGAAAGGAGACCTAGAAGGAATACTCAATGAGTGGTAGGCAAACTGGTAAGAAGTGGTGACCTGGATCCAAGTAATATATTTCAAGAAGGAGAAATTATTTATTTCTGTTAAATTCTGTCATAGGTAAGGTAAGATAAAGACTGGCAAGTTACCATTTTATTTGGCAGTGTGTAGGTTGATAGAAATGGTTTTGAGTTGAGGGGTAGAGGGTGAATTCTACTGAAAAGGTTGATAAAATTAGACACAACATGTAGAAAGGATCTTTTTAGGAATTTTCTAAAAAAAAAAAAAAGATTTGAGAAATGGAGTTGTACATGACAGGGGAGAGGATGATCATGGAAAACTGTGGCTCTTTTTCCACGGAAGACTTGGACAAATCTTGGCAGAGCATAAAAACTTGTGACATAGGAGAGAGAAAGGAAATTTCATTTATTTATTTATTTATTTATTTATTTATTTATTTATTTATTTATTTATTTATATGTAAGAAGTGATGGGATTGGATTTAGAGTAGAGCAAGATTAATATATTATGAGTAATGATTAGAGTCTCTGGGCACATAAATTGATAGGCAAGACTGCCAATTTTGTAACTCCAGGGTGTATCTTTAACAGCATTTTCTGCTGGAGTTTTGTTCTACTAAATAGCATTCACATTTAAAAAAAAAAATGAATTGTGGCTTATGAATGTGCCCAATGCAAATGATCTTGGCAGTTGGATGTTATGATAGTGGAAATCTATGGAAATCCTTAGATGACTTTGTCAGCTGGAGGTGAGAATGGATTGTCAGTTGGAGGAGAGAGTGGAATGTGCAACAGTCATTTGGGAGATTTGGACAAAGGAAGTGTAGGAGAATTGCAGTGAGGCATTAATGACTTGCTTGAGGCTAGTAAGCAGGAACTTAAGGGGAAGCTCCTAGCATTTTACTGTGTTACTTTCGATACATTCAACTGCCTGGGCATAGAAGCAATCGTACTTCAAAAAACCTAAAATTTAAGACATTGATTGTTTTCATGGAGATGTCAATTGTCATCAATAGTAACTGATTTTAAAATGATAGTTTAAGGAGCACCCCGGTGGCTCAGTGGGATCTCAGAGTCTTGGGATCTAGACCTGCATAGGGCTCTCTGCTCAGTCAGGAGTCTGCTGCTCCCTCTCCTTCGGCCTACCACTCTCCCTGCTTGTGCTCTCTCTCTTTCTCTGTCAAATAAATAATTTTTTAAAAATTATATGATAGTTTTAAAACAACCACCGGTAATTTGGAAATTGCCTATAAACTATTTTCCTTTGAAGGAATGTCTATATTCTGGAAAATCAGAAGGGACACCTAAGAATTAATGAAACATATAGATATTAGTCATATATAATTTTTCTGGTGTACAAGTTCAGATATATCAACATTTTCCCTCAAGTTTTATATAAAAGCTATTTTCAAAAATGTATTATTAAAAATAGCAAAAATATCAGGTTTTGTATTTTAAGAATCAAAATTTAATTTACTCAACTGTAATTAAAATGAATTTATTTGTGAATTCATGTTATTGTGAAAAGTGATTATATATAACCCCATTTAATATAGCCTTATGAGATGTGTTGCACAAATTTAAATGCAGACATTGTTATTTTTCCAAAAATAAGAGTAACTAAAGGAAAAACTTAAGGATTCATTGTGGTAAACAGACCAAATCAGAGTTTTTTGTGTGTTCAAAATGATGCCAAACAATACTTTTGGGAAATGCAGTTTCTGTAACACTATCAAAATGTATATTTCCACTTCTTTGAATTTTTGTGTTTTATCTAGGAATAGAGCTAAAATGCCATTTCTCATATTTCTTTGACATCCCAGGCAGATACATGATCAGATGAATTCCACAGGCTTCTTACAAAATGGAAAGTTGATCCTCTAGATCTGAATTTAACCTCCCTTTTATTTTCACACAGACCAACACATACTTAGACAAGTAAGTCCTATTATAGCTTGAAATATTTCTTTTTTAAAAGTGGTTTTATTCTTCTAGTATATTGTTGATTGACTATCCTTAACATCCACTCATACAGTCTCTTTTTAAATAAAATATATATACAAGTTCTAAGAAACAATTTGTTTTATTCGATGAATAAATCAAATTGGGTATTTATATAATTTAGCCTTAGTTACAGTCTAATTAATAACTAATCAAAATTCTCTTCCAAAATTTCCTATTAATCCTCCTCTGTGCATATTAAATTCTCATGATCTTTCATTTAATAGGAAAACATATTTTTATACTTTTCATAAGGAGAATAACAATAGCAGTGTTTTGAAGTGGATTTTTACATGTCATAATTAATATTTTCACTGTGATTTTTATACATTGTAAGCTACATTGACTTTTTTATGTGTGTGTGAAGTTTACTGTGTATGTCATTAAATAAGTGAATAGATAGAAGTTGTTTATAAGTGTCTGTCATCAATATTTAAAAATGTTACTTAAAATAATTGTTCACTGGAATTTACAGCATGAGAAATATCTTTGAAGAAGGACAAACTAAATTATTAACAAAAATCTATCATAAAATCAACTGTAATGAATATTACAGTAATGGCTAACAAGAAGCATTGTATCATGGGGATTAAATTCATAATTAGGGTGTCCAGTGGAATCTCATTTGAAACCTAAAGAGAATGACTATTATATATTTGTTGAATAATTATTGTATTGTTTATATTACTGAGTTTTTAATGAATAAATTAAGGATATGTAAATTAGACTAAGTGAACTGCATATTTAGTTTATTCTGTTAATATTTAGTTTTCTGCATCAGAAATACAGATAATTTCGTAGAACATTTGTGACTTTTTTAATATAATAAATTTTAAGGGATTTTTTAAAAGTAAATATTTTAGCAATAGGAGGGACCATTGGGATACCCATTTGTTGTATATGGGGGAAAAAAAACACACAAAGGGTCTGGAAAGAAGTTCACATAGTTAGTGGTAAAGCAAGTATTAGATCATGGGTGTCCTAACACAAACTCTACTTATGTCTCCAATCTATGTAAATTTATGTAGAAATGTAAATTATGAATCCACCATACATGCTTTGTTAATTATATCTATGTTCTCCAAGAATAACATCTTCTCTGAGCCTCTGTTTTATCATTTTTAAATTGAAGATTTTCAACTTCATAACCATCAGATTTGGAAGGCATCTGATTTTCTACACGTTGAACAGTTTAATTCTATATTTCAACTTTATTGATATTGAAATAAAATACTATTGTAACTTCAAACTATGAAAGGGTATCTTTCAGGAAACAAACAGAAAATTAGTAATATTATTATATATAATATTTCAAAAATAATTACGATTAAATTATAAGATAAAAATGCACTGGGAAATTCTCAGGGAATTCAGTGACAGAAGAAGAACTACAGTAAAATAAGAAAGCTATTTTTAGAATAATAATGAAAATTTATGAGCAAATAATATTTAAAAGGTTAACATGAAAAGGCAAATCTCTAATCTGTAAAAGAGAGAACTTTCAAGCTTTTGATCATGAATTACAGAAGGAATTGCTAAAATGTTATTTTTAGGTACATATCAGTTTACTACTCTAATTGGCCATAGGAAATACACACATATACTCTGTGAGTGTAAAACAAGAATCTGATGCAAAAATTACTTTTATATTGTTAAAGAGCATTTTAATACTTTGATTTAATATGGAATATTGTTACACACCTCAAAAATTCATAATAAAGTCAGCATGAAAGAAAATCTTGTAAAAACAAAAGAACATAAAGAGATCAGTGTTCCTCCGTAGCTGGAGTGGATGGATTGTAAGGATTGATTACTAAAGGCATGAAAAATTTGGTGGGACAATAGAATTGTTCTAGATCTTGACTGTGGTCCTGATTACACGTTATATGGCTTTATCAAAAAATAAAAATCAGCCAAAATGGCTCAGTTGGAGATTGTTAGACTTAAGATTCCTTTAAAAATAAATAGAAATACTTACTAAAAAGGATGAGTTTTGTAGTATGTAAATTATTCCTCAATAAATCTGAGCTAAAAAGAAAACTTGTAAAAATTTTTGATTATATAAATGTATGTTCATAAGTATATATATATTTATACACACATATATAAATACAACTTCATTTTTGTAAGGGTATATCATATGCAAAGGAATTTTGGTATTTCTTAATTTCTATCTATTACTATATAAATTATGTAAATATAATATTTTAAAGATTTTATTTATTCATGAGAGAGAGAGCTGCAAAAGGAGAGTCAGGCTCCCTGCTCTGTGGGGAGCCTGGTGCAGGACTTGATCCCAGGACCCTGGAATTATGACCTGAGATGAAGGCAGATGCTTAACCAACTGAGCCATCCAGGTGCTCTGTAAATATAATTTTTAAGGTACATTTAATTGATTCATATAATGTCAAAATTAAGCAAGAACTTAGAACTATATTTTTGAATTGTTTATTAAATTCAGATGTAAGACTATTTTAATTGCATTGTTTTCTTTCTGTCCTCTCTAAGAATTAACATAGTTTGCCTTCTCTCTTCCCTTTACAAAGTTATTGATACATTAAATTCTGAATTTTAACATGCAAATTATCTTTTGTGTGTTTGTTATATTTTTCTTTGTGATATGACACTGTCATGTTTGACATTTGTAATCTTTACTTAGAACAGTAAATGTTACACCTTCTATTAAAATTACCTTTCCTTCCCGAATTCTGTTATGTTATCTTTTTAAATATTAACTCTTATTCCAAATATGAGTGAAAGAGAGTTGCCCAAGAAGTTGCTTAAGAGTCCAAAAATCAGATAATATATACATCATCATTTTAACTGTTACAGATATATAACAATTCCTACTCAGTCTACCATTAAATTTTAGCTGATTTGATATAAGGTTGAAGAACTTGCTTGTGATGAAACTAAAACTACATAATTCATAAAAATAGATCATCATTAATTTTTTTATCAAACAACAAAAGAAAACATATCATTTGCAAAGTTTCAGTAAAATAGACAACTTGTTTCCTGGTTAGTTTATTATACTCTGTTTCATCTATAATATCAATAAAGACTGGAGAAAAAATAATGCATGCTCTTATGTCTGTTTGTAAGAGATGAATAAAGATACATGTTTTAAAGTAATAAAAACAAGATGTCAGTAATTCTGCAGCTAATAACTTATCTTCAGTTACCCCCCAAGTTCTTTGAATTTTACGTGGATACATTTCTTTCAGGCTAATATTACTATCACTATTATTTTGTAAATTAGAAGACAGGAAAATATTGAAACAAACTTGCATATTAAGAAGTAATGAATTAAAATTTTTGTTATCTCTCAATATGGATATGGAAAACACTAATTTGTTACTTCAATTAGGGATGAGATCAAGCAACAAACTGCACAAGTCATATTTAATAGGTAGAATTATTTATTTTAACCCATAAACAACCCTCTCATCTACAGAGCTGCCTGGTACTTATTTTCACAATTATCTTTCTTATTAGTGCATTTACCAAAGAAAATTAGCATCTCAAGTGTTAATAGAAATACATATAAGCATATCCATAATGTAAATATGACTATTTTATTAATACGATCTTATATTTACATTTCACCTTCACATAAAAAAAATATAGGACCCATTAAGATATAGAAAACATAAAATAACTGAAGGGAAGAGAAATGTGTTGATAAATTTTCCTGTGTTTATTTTGCATTTATATTTATTTCATGTATACTCATATTTATCACTGAATAAAAGAATACTAATGTATGAAACTGCCTTTTAAGTATATATACATGCTTCAAATTAGTTATCTCTAATTTTTTAGTATATAATAAAAATGTATGATTTTAAAACTTAGCAAAGAAAAAATTTTGCTTGCAAGGAGGAAAATATCTTATGTCTTCAATCTTTGCCAACTAGCAGAGTTTCTAGTATTCTGTAGGAGTTAATACATTTTTGTTGACTCATAATTAGTTCAAAGGAAAAAAAAACAAGGAAAATGTTTAATCGATTCCAATGAATAATTATGTTGACTATTCTAGTGGAATAAATTCCTTGAAGCTAGAAAATGGCATATTTGTCATGTGTTTTGCAACATCTAGCTCAGGACTAAGTGTAAAACAAATGACAAAAATAGGCCTTAGGAACAATTGAGTCAGTAAATTATTTAGGAAAGATATTTTAATACAGGATACAATGGAAACCAGAAAAGACTATGGAAGATATATGGAATCTCTACTCTCATAAAGTTTAAACACGATCCATCTTAAAGTAAACTAATTTATGAGTTTAAAATGCATATCTTTGTGATGAATATTCATTCATTGAAAAAATATAGTCAACACACACAAGATCCTATCAACAATAGTTGTCCTTCACATAAATACCAGATAAAATTCCTCTTTCTGAGGAAAAGGTATTTTTTGGAGAAAGGAAGTTCTGAGAACTTAAACTATCATTTTCTTCTATAAACGTGACACTTTCCAACAACTTCCAAGAGCAAGAACTAAATATACAGTTCCCAATCTTAAAAGTGTAGCAGCACATTAATCAGAAGGATGTGGGTTTTGCACAGATGGGTGTATCTATATAGGACAGAGCTGCCCAGGAGGGAAAAGGGCAAGAAGAAATAACTTATACATTTTACAACAAAGTTGGCAGACTATTGGGATAATTGTTCAGTGAGTATAAAACTCACAGTGGAAATTGACTTTTTCTTTTATTGGTGTGTTCTTTGTTTTGTTAATTGGTGTATTCTTTGCCTAGGCATCACTAAAATTGGAATTAACACATAATAAAATCAATATAATGGCTACTCAAATATATAGATTTAAGGAAGAAAACAAATTTCAACCTATTGTGTCAACATGCTTCTCTTTTTGTTCTTGTTCTTTTTAGCATTATTATATTCTTGTTCTTTTTAGCATTATTATATTATATATATATAGCATATTATATTTTTAGCATTAATATATATATTATATAATAATATTATATTATTATATTCTGCTTCATTTAGTTATGTTGTTTATCAGAAGTTAGAGTAGCTGATTTAACTTTTTTGACAATAAGGTCTCAGCACACATCTTCCTATGGATAAGAATATTCTTATTCTTAACAAATTGGAAAAGTATTTGAATACTAATAAAATCTTAAAAAGGAAACAACAAATTTCTTCACTGAAATTTTTTATCTTGCATAATCTGAACAGTTTATGGAAAAATGTAAGAAAAAAAGACATCTGTAGTGAAAACTTATTCAGTTTAATGAGCAAGTAACTTAATGTCTACTTTCCCCAAAGCATTGAGTTTACAAATATTATCCTTACCAACTCATCTTTTATATAATTCCTTGATTTTTGCCTTTCTTGCTCAGCTTTACAAAATTTTGCAATTTTATTTCTTTTGTGCCTTGTAATTAATATACACTTGGAAAACTTAGCTAGCACTAGCATAGATGCCCACAAATTTTATGAAAATAACACATCTACTCAATATTTCAATGAAACATTTTATTTATTTATTTATTTATTTATTTATTTATTTATTTATTTATTTATGATTTTAGTTATTTATTCATGAGAGACAGAGAGAGAGAGAGAGAGGCAGAGACACAGGCAGAGAGAGAAGCAGGCTCCATGCAGGCAGCCTGACGTGGGACTAGATCCCAGGTCTCCAGGATCAGGCCCTGGGTTGAAGGTAGCACTAAACCTCTGAGCCACCCAATGGCTCCTTCTGAGCTGCCTAATGAAACATCTTTTAATGACAAATGTGTTAATTACTCTGTACACTGGTGAAGGACTAGATTGGGTAAACGTATCATAACAAAAACTGAATAATTGCATAACTAGGTATTCACCTGAAGGATATGAAAATATAGATTCTAAGGTATACATGCACCCCAGTGTTTATAGCAGCATTATCAACAATAGCCAAATTATGGAAAGAGCTCAAATGTGCATAAGTTGATAAATGGATAAAGAAGAAGTGGTATATGTATGCAATAGAATATTACTCAGCCATTAAAAAGAATGAAATCTTGCCATTCTCAATGATGTGGATGTGTTCCACCATTGGATGTGCCACTCTCAATGATGAGAGTGTTGTGCTAAGCAAATAAAGGCAGTTAGATAAAAACAGACACCATATGATTTCACTCATATGTGAAATTTAAGAAACACAACAGATGAACATAGGAGAAGGGAAGAAAAAATAAGATGAAAATAGAGAGGAAGGCAAACAATACGAAATGCTAAATTCTAGAAAACAAATTGAGGGTTGCTGGAGGGCAGTGGGCAGTAGATAGGTTAAGTGGGTGATGAGTATTAAGGAGGGCACTTATTGGGATGAGCACTAGGTGTTATATGTGAGTGATGAATCACTAAATTCTACTCCTAAAACCAATATTACACTATATGTTAACTAACTAGAATTTAAATAAAAACTTTAAAAATAAACTGATGGGGTACCTGGGTGGCTCAGTAGGTTAAGCATCTGTCTAAGGCTCTGGTCATGATCCCAGGATTGTGGGATAAAGTCCCACATCAGGCTGCATGCTCAACAGGGAGTCGGCTTCTCTCTTTACCTCTCCCCCCTGCTTGTGATCTTTCCTTCTCTCATGCTCTCAAATAAATGAACAAAATCTAAAAAAACAAACAAACAAACAAAAAAACACCACCTAAAGAGTGTTCTATGTCTCTGGAGAGGAAAAGCTATTTGCAATAATATTTATATTTTGATGTCACCAAAACATCACAAATGCTTTTAAGAATCTTCATATTCACCTACCTCTTTGATATGTAATTAGGAGGTTTTCAGAAGTTTGAATAAGGCTAATGTTCAATGGTGAATGAAACAGGAGCATAAGCAATTTAATGAATTTGGTACCTGATAATTTTATAGAAATTGAAACAGATTTTGGTTGATCATTCTTACATTAATTTTTGGTTAATTATTAATTTTTGTTTGCTTGTAATTATATATGAGATTTGAGCATTACACTACAATTCTTTTAACACTTTGACTCTGATTGAGTTGTTCATTTCCACTGTGGAGCTAACTTGAAGAAAAGTGCTTTTGTATCATTTGTTAAGCAAGGGAGTCTTTGTGTTTTCTCTATTTTGATACAATGGCTTCTTTTTTCACTCATTATACACATATTTACACATATATGCATGCTACAATACTGGTATTGTAAGTTAATATTACAGATGACCAATAGCAATGTTATCAATTAATAAATAATTTAAAAATAAACAAGAGTGTAAGAATCGTCTGAGGAAAAAATAGGTAAGTGCCCTGTATCTGTCTTTTCTCAGAGACACATTTTCAATTGCAATTGTCTCATGGTAGTTTGCCCCATTTATCAGTATAGATAACAACGAAAAGTTTAATGATTTTGTGGGATAAAGTGGAATTGGGGAGGAAAGGAAGAAATCTGTATCAAGATTTACAAATATCTATCTCTAAGCAGATGAGGTGTAATTTAGTAATTTAGTATCTCTATTTAGCAAACATAGTGATACAAAAATCTAAAGAAATAAATGAAATACAGAGGAACATGTAGAGCTATGAAATAATTTCTTCCATCATTAAAGAATCTTTTTTTCACATAACTATGTCTTTTCATGTCCCTTTCTTTTTCTTAAAACTTTAATTTTAAAAACAAGTCTAATAATTTGGCTTTTGTGAAAATTTGTGGGCACAATTTTCAGCAGTAGATTGCAATTGTAAAGAAGACCATATGGATATTTAATAATAGAAATAAAATATATTTTTTCAAAAAAAGTGTTGCATTTAATAACAAAACCATTTATTAAAATCATACATGCTGAGTTACAGTATGAGATATTGCGGTTTTTAGATGTTATGTTTATATAGACAATTCCTAAATGAGATATAGCAGAGTTTTCCCCTTGATGTGTTAAGCATTTGAACTTGATTTAGATTTCCTAAAAGTACTATATCTTTGACCATGTATGTCAGGATTTTAAATTTAAAGAAATTTAATTTGATCAAAATTGAAATAAAAAATATGATACCACATCTGAAGTTTTGCAAAAACATTTCTATAATACATTTGGTGAAATCACTGCACATATTTGTTTAATATTCACTTCCTAGTATATTTCACTTTTTTTTTTTTTACTCTTTTGGTCTATTAGATACTTCTTTTACTTAAATTAATTTTGTATTATCCACTTTGATTTTGTGTGTATAAATTGGCTCAAATATTTTATTTGAATAACAAATATACAGGATGGCAAAAAAAAATTTGAAGAACTAAATGGGATGAGACATAATTTTAAAAATTAAGGACTAGTCTCAGATTCTGCATACTTATTTTTTAGCTACCAAGTTGTGCCTTTAGTTGATGCTTAAGTCCTGTAGGGGTTTAACTTCCTTTTTCATTAGATACTGCCTTTGACTACTAACCATAACACTTTAATCGCAGAAGTTCCTATAATGACACTGTCCTTCTATTGTTGATTTGTTTGTTTTAATTGCAAGGATTTTAGGGTTAATATTTATTTGCTTTATGGAGTAGTGCTCTCTGAATCTCCCCAGGTAATGTGCCTATCCTGTAAAGAACATAAGAAGAAATATACACAACTCTGTGTGGGGATAGAGTTTGGAACTTAAAGCTTTCAAGTCAAGATATCTATCCATGGAAAAACATCAGTAATTTTTTTTTTTAACATCAGTAATTTTTATAGGCAAGACTTAATATGGCAAAATACCAAATTCTCAAATCATTTTGAAATATTAATGCAATGTGTTTTACAATTTATAATTTTGGAAAAAGATTTTGATGTAGCCATTCTAAATTTATACTCTATGTAAATTTATGTGTATATAATATATGAATATAAATGGTAAAATAAATATATACATTCATATACACACATATGAACTTTAAAATTAAAAAGTAATATGAAAGTGAATTATTTGAATAGTTGAGAGACCTTGCACTACATAAAACTACCATTTAGCTTATATTAGTGACATAGTCACTGTCATGACTGACAAAACAGATTATGTAGAATAAAAATATAAGAAATTCAATGTATATAAAGGTTTATTTAAAGATAAAATTGATTTGAATTAATGAGAAAGGGGTAGCTTATTAAATAAATAATATTGGGAGACATATCTAGCACAAATAATAAAGCAAAGTCCCTTCTAAATGAGCTAAAGAATTTGAGAGGAAAAATAAAATTTAAATTTAAAAATCAAGGTAGATGTGTATTTTAATTATATTGACAAGGTAGATGTGTACTTTAATTATATTGACATGACATTATATAACATAAAAGAGTTAGCAATTTGACGGGGTAATATTTTAAATTGATGCACATAAAATTTAAAGTAAATGCCAAACTGAAGCAGAAATTTTAAATTTACAAAGTTCTAAAAACCCACATCACAACTACAGAACACTTGCAAAGAAATGATTCTCCAGAAGACAAAGTGAGAAAAGTTCATGGGTATATGTCAAATCTTACTAATGGACAATATATGGGGCACACAATTTTTTTTTAATATTTTCTCTTTTAGAGAGACAGAGTGAGATTGGGGGGAAGAGACAGAAGAAAAGAGAGAATCTGAAACCGATTTTGTGCTGAGTTTGGAGTCTGACTCAGGGTTTAATATTATGACCCTGAGATCATAACCTGAGCCAAAACTGAGTCAGATGCTCAACTGATTGAGCCCCCCAGGTGCCCTCATACAAATTTTTAACTAAAAAATAGGTTGCAGGTATCATAAGTACATGTGTTGTGAAAGGATGAATACAAGAAACATTTTTATAACATAGGGATATTTATTAATAATCTTAAAAAGTGCTTTTTACCCAATAAATTTACATCTATAAATATATCCCTCAAATAATGAGATCTTTGCATGAAGATGAAAGTAAAGCATGTTAATTGCATCCTAATTTATAATAACAACAAAACTGGAAACAAGTTAAGTGAAAATAACAGAGTAAGCAGAAGTAGGATGACTTTAGGCCACAAAGGCTTTTTTTTTGTTTCCAATACAACATGGTGTCTGTGGCTTGATGGGGAGGCGGGCCAGGGAGACACAGGAGAAGGGCTCCCACCTTGTACTCTGCTATGCCAGCAGTGAAACCGAAGTATTCAAAGAATAATCAAGGCAGAAACACGTCCCAGTACAGTATCCCATGGGAAAAGAAAAATAAATCTGGATGTAGGGAAACTTCAATCAAATTAAAATATGTGGAAATAGAGACAAAAATACCATTGTATAAACAGGACTGATAGTATAGTTTTAAAAAATAGTAAGATATTTGGTGCTGTTTCTCCATCTCATCTTTAGATGAGGGAGCTTTTGCATCATGATAGTAACATCGTTCCAAGGACACAGCAACCTATTATACTAAGAGTGTTATGAGGTTCAGAAGGAAACTAATAGTCTGAAGGCATAGGTGTGCCCTGCTTGACAGGAACCACGTTAGCTCCTGCCAGCTGTTGGTCTTTGCCAAGCAGCAAAAGTAAGAGAGCGGGGCTCACATTTAGCTTCTCATAGTTTGCAGATGGCACTTACTCTTCATGTAGCTTGAGTTTTGTCCCACTAGATGATTTCCATTCTCTCTCACACTTTTCCTTTCTCTTTCCCTCTCTTTGCTCCATTCTCTCTCTCTTTTGTCTAGGATTGAGGTAGCTCACCTAAATGCCACTTTTATAACTATGACTCTTTTCCCTTATACTTACACTAATGAATTGGAAGTGTTTCCAAGTATTTGCAGCCTTTCCTTTCTGATTCTATAGTAGATGAGTTATTTGGGCTGTATAACCCAAACAAAGTGTAGAGAAAGACTTTAATGATGATAGATATATAGATAAAACATATTGATACAGATGCATATATATGATTGAATATATATTGTTATATATATCATAATATTGAATACAATTGAATATTTATTATTATGTATTTTTGCATAAAGATAAGTAATATGTATTATACACTACACCCTGTATAAATATTGGAAAATCCATAAATGATAGACCCTTCTGAGTGTGGCAGGCTGTAGACAAGCTTATTACATATGATTCAGCAACCAATTCCAACATGTGGAGTTTGTCTCAACACAAAGCAATTCTCTGATAGCCGTTGTGTGTCCTACAATTTAATTTAGTTCTGGTACTATCTACCCAGAAATACTAGTAGACTCCACAGGTTAAGTGTTCAGTCCCACAACACTGCCCCACTCTTCGGATGCCAGGCACAAGCCCAGGTTGTTATCTGTGCTTCTCATAGACTGGGTATAAATCAGAGGTTTCCATAAGGCAGTTCTTGGGTTATTTTAATTTGCTGGAAGGCTCACATGACCGAGGAAACAGGTTTACTCATTAGAGTTTTTTTTTGTTTTTTTGTTTTTTTTTTACAAAGGAGGTTCAAAGGATACAAACCAAAAGTTAGATGAAAGATATGTACAGCAAGGTCTTGAACCAAGGAGCTTCTGTCCCTGTGAGTTTGGACCTGGCGTACTGGCATGTGGAAGCATTCTGTTTCACCAACCTGGAAGCTCTCCAAACACATTCCTTTTGTTTTTTGTGGATACTTCATGGCATAGGCATGATTGATTAAATAATTTGCCATTGGTGATTGATTCAATCTCCAGCACTTTCCTCCCCTCTCTAGAAGTCAGGAGTTGGAACTGAGAATTTCAACCCTCTAATCCTAAGGTTGGTTCCACTGGCAATCACCTTCTCCTCAGAAACTTTCTAAAAGTTTTAGTTAACATAACAAAAGATACCTAATTTCTCTAGCTCTCATTCCTGGAAATTCCAAAGTTTTAGAAGCACTGTTCCAGGAATGAGAGGAAACTAAATTTATGTTTCTTATTATAAATGATAATATATACCAAAACACCTAATGAACCTGATAATATAGTAAGAAACAGAATGGAAAATCCATGTAACTGTGGTTTCTTTTTTAAAGATTTATTTATTTATTTGAGAGAGAGATTGAGAAAAAGTGGGGGAGGAAGAGGGAGAGAGAGAACCCTGAAGCAGACTCCCCACTGAGCACATAACATGGTGTGAAACTGGATCCCAGGGCCCTGAAATCATGATCTGAGCCAAAATCAAGAGTCAGGTGCTTAACCATGTGAGCCAACCAGGTGCCCCAGAAAACCACATAATTATAACATAAATTAATATCCTTTAACTGATTTTGGCTTGACTTTCTTCTAAGACTAAAATTAAATTCAAGGCACTGAAGCTGAGGATTTCGGTATCTCTGCCTGGTAGATTCACTCTAAATGTATTGCTAAATCTACTGCATTTTAGTCCCATATTCGTGAAGTTGAAAAATCAGAAACATTGGGAGCTAAGGCCACCTTCTTTTATCTGGGATCTTAACTAATTCCTTTTCACAACTTATTGACTAGTTTAATAGTAAACCAAACTGAAAGCAACTTTCAAGAGTCATTCCTACAAGTTTTAAAATTGTCCCAAACTTAGTGCTGTAGCAATCTCTGTAGACATATGAGTGCTACTTATTTTCTTCTCTGAAAGTTAAAAATTTGTCCTGTAAAGATGCATTATATTCATAACCAGCAAAAGGATATCCTTGAAATGAAATCAGTGTCACCAAGTACAATGTGACATTTTATTGGATCATCTTGTACAAATGCAATTTAAATGAAGAGTGTAAGTTAAATTTCTATTAGAAATTTCTTTAGACAAAAAAAATAAGAAATTTCTTTAGACAGGTTGAATAGCCATAAACATTTAACTTTAGAGAGCTATCTCTAATACAATCCAGTAAAAATAAAAAAAGGCATTATGAATATCAGTTATTCAGTAGAAAATTTCTCCTTTATGAATCTTCTAAACATGTCTATTAACTATTACTTTATTTTTTTTTTTAGTGCAGTAACAGGGGTGCCTGAGTGGCTTAGTCGGGTAAGTATCCAGCTTTTGGTTTTGGCTCAGGACATGATCTCAGGGTCCTGAGATCAAGGTCCCATGTAGGGGGGGGGGGTCCAGGCTCAGCAGGGAGCCTGCTTGATTCTCTCTTGCTCTCCATCTGTCCCTACCTCTGCTTTCACTCTCTCTCTCTCAAATACATAAATAAATGCATATATATATATATAATATATAATATATAATAAATGCATATATACTAAAAAAATAAAGTTCTTAAAAATTTAAAATTTAAAAATGCAACACCAATTAATCTTGCTGTCTTGGTATGTCCTCTCAAGTTGCTTTTCTTTTTTTTTTTTTTTTTTTTTTTCATTTTTTTTTCAAGTTGCTTTTCATTGTAGATCTATTACTTAAGGACTGTTCCCCAAAACTGGTGGGCAGTGTTACTGACATAATGGGTGACATAATTTCTAATAGATTAAATATAAAAATCATTATACTTATTCCAAACTTTTAAATATTAAAATCAACAACCTTAAAATGAGCATGACTTTTTAGTAAATCTTAAATGGTAAGTGTTCATTCTTTCTTTTTCAGAAATAACCTGAATTAGCAACCTTCTGATTTTATTTTATTTAACCCTAAGTAAAACAAAGAGGAATAGAACTAATTAATTCTATTTAAATTCTCTCTCTCTCTCTATCGTGGAAATGGATGCTTAAAATTACACATTTCCAGAGAGTTTATGTGATGTATGCTTTAGTAAAATTTAGCACTGTTACCAGGATTTTTTTTTCTTTTTTAAAGATTTTTAAGTTTATTTGGGAGAGACAGAGAGAACACACACAAGGGGTGGGGCAGAGGGAGAAGAGGGCATCTCAAGCTGGCACAGAGCCAGATGTAGGGCTTGAGCTTAGCACCCTGAGATCATGACCTGAGCCAGAATCAGTTGGATGCTTAACCGACAGGGCCACTCAGGCACAATGAACACATAATTTATGTGCTATCACATAAACACAACAAAATCAATGTTTTGTTTTTACAAAATTATGTTTTAAAAGACAAACTTTGCTAAGCTACTTCTACCATTATTTACTTAAATAAATTACAATTTTGTAAGCTAGAAAACACTAAATCATCTTTGATGTTTCCCGTTTCCTTAACTCTTCCAATTTCTTACCAAGTTCTGCCTAACGCACATCATAAATATCCATGCAATTTTAATATCCTGCATTTATTAGTGTACTAATTTATTTCCTTACATGCTCTATTGTTCCCTCCATACTCTGTTCACATCGCATCTAGGGTAATCATTTACAATATAACATAAAAATTTCTCTCTCGAAAGGTTGCTTGAAAACCTTTGGTAGTTCACATAAAGGGCTCCAAATAATAAAAATCCCACATTGCAATGCTAATCTATCATGGCATTGGGGCATTCCACATTCCAGCAAGTTTTTCTGAGTACATTTAACTTTCCCTGTTTTCTCCCACTCTAGGGATTTTCAATATGGTGGAAATGAATGTTGTACTTCCTGATAAATGGTGCCCTACAACACACACACACACACACACACACACACACATGCACACACACACACAAGCAGATGCAGAGGTAAGTGGGGAGGAGTCCTCCTTAACTTTCAGACCTCTTTTCAAAGATGAAAGATATCATGGCTTGCACACACAACAGCCATCACTCCCCATCAGTTCAGATCCTGCTGCTTTCCCTATCCATGATTGCATGGACTTTTCTTTTCCATCTTCAATCATAATCTATAATTAAATATTTGATGTTGCCTCCCACTTAACATTTTATCCTCTAGAGAAAGATATTTGGCTGAATAAATACTTATGTTTACTATAGGTATATAGAACTATTTAAAGAATGATAAAAAATTACAAATGAAAACAAAAGACTAATTTTTATTATATTCACAAAATATAATTATTTGCTACCACAAGTAATTTTAAAATATTTATAGCCATACCTCATGACATATATAAAAAGTAACTAAAATGAATCATAGACCTAATTATAAAGCCACTTTAAACTTAGAAGAAAACATGATTAAACATAAACAAATAATTCTTAGCTATGATATCAAAAGCAATATCAGCTCAATTTTGAAGATTTTTAATTTATTTATTTTAAAAGAGAGAAAGAGAGGGAGAGAGGGAGAGGGAGAGGGAGAGAGAGAGAGAGAGAGAGAGAGAGAGAGAATGCCCAAAAAAGTCATGATAGGGGAAAGATAGGGACAAGCAGACTGAGCTGAGCATGGAGCTGACATGGGGCTCTATCTCATGACCCCAAGACAATGACCTGGGCCAAATTCAAGAGTTAGACACTTAACTGACTAAGCCACCCAGGTGCCCAAAAATCAACTCAATTTTTAAAATGATGAATTAGACTTAAGAAAATTTCAAACCATTCATTCTCAAAAAGAACTATACAGGAATGAAAAGATAAGTCACTAAGGGAAAATATTCATAAATCAAATCTTTTTAAATGGCTAAGATTAAAACCCCTAGTAATATTAATATCCAGTGTTGGTGAGGATGTGGAGGAAATGGAACTCTCACACACTGCTAGTGGAAATGTAAAATGATACCACTTTGGAAAGCACTTTAACCATTTCCTAAAAGTTAGACACTTATGATCTAATAATCCCAATCCTAAGTATTTAGTCATATTGCCCCAAACCTACCAACACCAAACTCAGATTCTTTACAGTTAATTTATTTAAGTATATTGCAGTTAGACATCTGTTTAGTCATTTAGATTGGAACTACTTTTCATACCCTGTAAACTGCATCCAACATTTGCTAACCATAAATAAGCCAAACCCTATAGCTATAAAAGACTTCAAAATTCTGCTGCTTTAATGGAACTGTATAACCCAGAGAATTCCTACCTTGCTGCTAAGCAAATTAGCCCCTTCTCTGATTTTGTTTCTCCCCACAATAGCTTCTATTTCTCTTGTAGGAAAGAGCCTCATGCAACTTCATGGAAAATATCTTGCTGGGAGGGACTTCCTCTCTCATGCAACCTTGCTTAAGTGTTACCCAACAAAGCTTGTTGTATATTACTGTTTCACGATCCTGTCTCTTCCTTGATTAAGCCAATTTCCAATTTTTTAAAGATTTTATTTATTTATTCATGAGAGGCACAGACAGGGAGAGAGGCAGAGACACAGGGAGAGGGAGAAGCAGGCTCCATGAAGGGAGCCTGACATGGGACTCGATCCTGGAACTCCAAGATCAGGGTCTGGGCTGAAGGCGGCACTAAACCACTGAGCCACCCAGGCTGCCCCAATTTCCCATAAAATTGATATATCTAGTAGTAATATTAAATAGAAGAGGTTTATACAGACTAGTCCTGAGCATGATGAGAAGACAGAAGTAAATTATTCAAGCTTATGATTCACAATCCTATGGTATCTTCTCTTGTTAGGCCTCTTCCTAAACCCAAGATTGATGGTAACCTCCTTCTGACAAACTCCTTAAAGAGTGTAAGTTGCAATTCTGTTTATGGATAGACCTGAATAATCTCCAGCCACGAGGATCTTCTACTTTATAAAAACTCACTTTCCAAAGGTCAGAAGATGAGACAAGTTTGGTTGTCCATTTCTCATAAAAATAAAAAAATGGTCTAATATATGGATCTGCATGGACTCTTGGACAGTGGCTAACAGGTGGGCAAAATTTGGAAAGTTTTACATAGACTAATACTGGCAAATTGGTCCAAGGAAATCTAAAGAAATGTAGGGATAGTTCTTGGAAGAGAGTGAACACATCTGTGTATCACATGAAATGTCAAATCAGAAGGTTTCTATAGTAGAAGAAGCTTTCAATAGTTGGCTGTTGAACAAAGTCTCTGTGCCAGGAGACAAAACAGTATGGTCTTCTTTTCACCATGATCTGGGTGTTATTACTGACATAATGACTCTGTGACGTAGTAGAAATTCCTGGGTTTCCAGTCAGAGATAATGGTGACTGGCTAATTATATTACATTTTTTTCATCATGGAGGCTCAGCCCTTTATCCTCATAGGGAAAGTAAATATTTCAGATGTGGATTGCCCATAATGCCAGTCGGGGTTAACATGATTGGACTTCACTGTTCTATATCCAGTGCTACACTGTCCCACACGACATTGACTATGGTGTGCTGCTATTTCCATGCCCAATGAGACATGGCTTTACTAAGACATGCACACATACCCTACAGATATTAATATTGGTTGCAAATAACTTAGAGCTATACCTTTCTCTGCAGCATTGAACTCAGCAACCAGTGTTAGATTGATATGGGGTATAATGGACTATTTCCTTGTCTCAAGACAAAACAACCTCTGTGCTTATGTTTTTACTTCAAATCCTCTCAGTGTGATCAACCTGAAGCTATGTTTCAGCTGAGACAACACTGCTTGGCTTACTTGCCCCTTACCCTGCCTGCCCTTTATCCTCTTGAATAATTTACTATACAAATTAATTTTACAAGCATCTTCAACTTAGGTTAGATTTCTCAACTTTCAAACAGGATATATTTTTTAGCAAAGGAATTGTAATAATTGGTTCCCACACAAAGAATTTACTATCTTTGCCATGAGTCCCATCATTGGGAAGTAACTGATTTGATTATATGAGAAGATGGCCAGCTAACAGGTGAGTTATTATACCTGCTTGGAGGACATACCTTTGAGATTTAGGCTTTTTTTTTTTCTGCAAGATTTGGCATATTGTTAAAACCATGGTCAGTAAATGCTATTGTCCTCCCTGTGTACTGAATTCACAGACATGGGATCAAAAGATAGGAAGTGGGGCTCTCCCCTAGCACTATTATATCTAAAAATCCATTTGAAGAATTTTTACTTCTTATCTCTGATCCCTTATGCTGAGTGGGTTTAGAATTTCTAAGAAAAGAGTTTTTCAAACAGGGAAAAGGTCATGGATTTGGTCAATTATAAACAGAAATTTTCCACTTACTATTTTGACTTTCTTATGAAAGTAAACCATCAGGAAGAGAAAGAGGATCATTCTTCCAGTTGGTATGACTTATCTTTATAAATCTAGTTGGTTTCACCTCTCCTAAGATTAAAGAAGGAGCAAGGCAAAGCTTTCTATGGTCTGACTGGATATCTCTGCTGGTGTTTTGCAAGCACAGACCTCTACAAATCTTCATGCGGAGAAAGTTACTTTAATACTGTTGGCATTATATATTTTTCATTATTTTCTGCTCAAGAGCGACATAACATCACAACTATGTCTGGTAGATTCAAAAAATAAATTGAAGTCAGGAGTCTTCCCATGTCTGTATAATTTTTGACACTGCATATGATTTTTGTCTATAAATACATGCTCATATAATATGTCTAAATATTATTTATGTATATTTATGTACATACCTATGGTTCATTGAACATTAGCAAAAGTTATTGTGTAATTTGGAGATTTCCACAAAATTAAGTATCCTTAAAGAAACTTAATGCCTACCAAAAGTTACATATCAGTCTGCACAACCATGAATGCCAATTGACATATGCAGCTGCCACTAACTGATTTTTAATTCCTCTACTGAGTTTTCTAATACTTTGGTAAAATACTTCATACCAGGTGAGTGAGGTTTAGTCGTCTCCTACCAATAAAATGAAAGAATCATCAAACCTTGAGCAAGTCAATCAACCTATCTGTTAAACAAATTCAGAAATAATAAGCCTTATAAGTGAGTTAATGAGTTCTTGGGTAGTAAAATATAGGAACAATGATTTTACTTCCATGTTTATTACTAACTAGCAACATGTCATTTTATTTCTTTCAATGAATGAATAAAATGGGGAAATATATTTATTAAACAACTTTACTTAATTTTTGATACTGTAAACTTAATATTTATCCATCACAAATTATATTGGCCTATTTCAAATTAATATACAAAATTTATTTTTCATTTTGATGGTATTAAAAGTTCTTTAGCTATGTTTGCAGTAAATCTATGACATATCAGGTAAAACATTAACTCAATATATGTATTTTTTACGTAAAAATGCACACCTGAACTTATTAAACAATGATGTTTATTAAACAGTAACATGTTGACTGGTTTTAGAAGTTCTTTTGCTAAAATAGGTTCACGTACAACAAGTCTTGCACGCAAAGCTAGCATCAACCCACCATAATGAAATAAAATATAATCAAGTGGCTTTGCTTCATTGTGAATGAAATAACTTCTGTAGATTTCTAATATTACTATCAATAGATATTCTTATGAGTTATGTTTAACTGGTGACACATTCGAGTAATTTAAACCACTTTCATGAGCAGACACAATACAAGGGAAAATACATCATATTATTTTTATTTCCTTTGTACTCTTCTCATTTTTCTGGTCTCTAATTTCTACAGACACTAAAAGTAACTGAATTCTTCTGATTGCTTTTCAGAGACTCAGTGTTTCTATAACTAAGGCACAGTCCCAGCAGTTGTGTGGAAAGGGAACTTGTTGATATTGAAGAAATTTGAGAGAGGTGTAAATTAGTTTGCTTTTCACTAGGCAACTGACAGATGGCAATATTTTGGAGAAGATAAAATAGCAAGGGGATTAGCTGTTGGTACCTCAAACTTCTTTCCATGCTCTATTTCCAGAAGCCGATATTAAGGGCTCTCCAATCTTGAGAGTGATCTGAAAGAAACAAACTCAAATAATGACCACTTTTTCTATATGATCTGAGGTGCCCTCAGAATGTCTGGAATATTCAGATAATAACTCAGCTGGGAAGGCTCAGCTCAGGTATATACTTAGGTAGGAGCCAGGGTAAGTCAGTGGGGGCTACTTATTTATTCAGCTTAATATTAATATTTTAGAATGTTCGTATATTTATTACCCCATATTTAAGTGTCCTCACGGAAATGCTGTTGTGTCTCCCATGAATCAACTGATATCCAGTTTACCTTCAAAACATTATTTTTTTTCTCCAAATACTTTCCAATTAAACTAGCCTATTGACCATATATTAGGACCCTGTACCTCACAAGGCATTAAGTAACTATATTTTGTATTTGTCATGTACTTTTGCCAACTATTTCATTTGGGTGGCTCAATAGTTGAGTGTCTGCCTGTGGCTCAGGTCATGATCCCAGGGTCCTGGGATCCTGTCTGGCATCGGGCTCCTGATTCTCCCTCTGACTGTCTCTTCTTCTCTCTCTGTGTCTCTCATGAGTACATAAATAAAATCTTTAAAAAAAAAAAGACAAGAATATCATGATGATGTTGGAAGAATATCATGATGTTATGTTCAGGGATTCTGTTGGAAGTTTTTAGATCCTTGAGCTCTCATTTCCTCTCAGAATACTCAAAAGACACTGAACAGAACTGTAGTGACAGATTGGTGTTTGGAAGTGTTGCTGTTTTTATTATGAAAGTGATTATGAAGTCAACTTCCTTCATATAATGAGCTGCATATTTTTAAAAAGCATTCAACTGGAGAGGTAAACGTATGAATGACTTAAGAATGGCAATATGAAGGATACAGTTTTTTTAAGAAAAATATGTCACTTCGATTTAATTAAATATATTTTGAAAAAACAGTGTCATATTAATCAATATAGAAACTTCATATTAACTAATGGAACTAATTTTAATATTCTTTTAGGATTCTAATAATATTTTCAACTATTTGTTTTACTAATTTTTACTTAGATCATATTTTACTCCTCAAAATTTGATTTTGAAACTTTCTATTTTTTATTTTTTATAAAGATTTATTCATTTATTTTAGAGAGAGTGAGAGCATGGGGTGGGGAGGGGCAGAGACAGAGAGGATCTCCAGCAGACTTTAAGGGAGGGGCCCTCCATGGGGCTTGATCCCAGGACTCTGAGATCATGATCTTCACTGAAATCAAGAGTCAGATCCTTAATGGACTGAGCCACCCAGGCGCCCCTTGTTTTGAAACTTTTTAGATCATTTTAAAAAATAACCTCTGCAATCAAAAAATATTTTAAGCTTTGGGGCAACTGAGAAGCATTCCTTATGCAGAAAGAAACAAATAAATTCAACTGTATTTTCCTTTTATGTATTATTATATTACAGCTTATCATTAAATTAATATTTTATTCATACCAAAAATTAACTGTAATGAAATTAGCTTACTATTTGTTTTTTACTGGTAGTAAAGAGATGCATCAGAACATTTACTGAACTTTACTGGTCATTAGATTACTGTTTCATTATATTTTCTAAATTATCCAAAGAGTCCAAACTTTATTTCAGTTACTGGAAGAAAATGACAGCAAACCTGAAAATATATTTTTAGAAATGTGACTCATGTTTAGAACTTTTGCAGAAATGCTTAGAAATTTAGAAATTAACAATACAAAAATTAAAACTGATATAACTAAGGTCTTTGCTATGGTTAGAGTCCCATCCCAAGATTTTTATATATTCTAAACCAATTTATGCATATGCATAATTCAGTCACAGAAGATACCCTATCTATATAATGTTTTAAGCATATGTTGTTCTCAAGAGACTTTTTATTGGCTTAAGAACTGAACGAAACTTTTAGTCAGGATGTCTATAGGAAACATTTCGGTAGGAAACTTGACTAATCCCTTCAACACTACATAACAGTATTTTTGAACATTTATAACCATCATTTTGAGCATATCCTAAGATAAACCATTTTATCACCAGTGTACCTTGATTTTCATACAATTATTTTCACATTACAATTTATATAAAATAATTAGTAATCCATTATTAAATACAGATTGGCTGGTGAGGAAGAGACAGAGTAGGAGTTATGACTCTACCTGAATTATGTATATGTGTTTTTACAACATGTTTATGTGGGTGGATGGAATAAATGGAAAAATCACTGCTTTTTCTTTGTTGTAGTGCTTATGTTCCTTCCAATGGCATCAGAGTGAGGACTTGAAAATGAGGATAAAAAAATGTGGGTTAAGATGAGTTCTCAACTTGATTTCCTTCCTCATTCTCTTTCTCCCTCCCTTTTTCTCTTTTTCTTTCCCTTTCTTTCTTTCTTTCTTTCTTTCTTTCTTTCTTTCTTTGATGATAGTGCTATAGAAAGTCTGATAAAAATAAGACCTTTAGCATATCTGTTGGTTTAGAAATAGGAATAAGATGTAGAATATCACTGTCATTAATCAGGCATATAACAATGAGAGCCTTGAACTTCATTCAATGAGAATGAAGAGTTTTATATATAATTTGTGATATGTTATTGAATGAAGAACTTGAGAGATAGTGTGCACAAATAGAATGCCTTATTAAATATAGCTAATGAACTGAAATACTGTATCATTTATCTAATAGAAGAGGTTAGGGACTCAAATCTGGCCGAATGAGAAAATGGATATGTAGGGGGGTCATGAGAGCATGATATTTTTCATTGCCAGGCTTACTAACACTAGCCTTTTTTCCAAATTATACTGGAGAAACTCTCACATGAGGCAATAAGTTAACATTGTCACCTAAATTTCTTGTCCTGACTCCTGCTCTGAGAACACTGTTATGTCAACTGACCATATCTTAATTTGGGTCCAGGGATGGGAGAACTGCTTTGGTTTTAGAACTTACCATCTTCTAACCCTGGGCACACACAAAGCATGGGAATCTGCTGATTTTTGCTTAATGCTCTAAATTACAGAACCAAATACCATAATGGAAATCTCAGGAATATGCATTTTATACTTCATCCACTTGACATCTCTCTCTTTTTAAAGGGCTTTTATTTAAATTCCAGGTAGTTAACATACAGTGCAATATTAGTTTCAGGTGTACAGTATGGTGATTCAACACTTCCATACATACCCAGTGCTCATCACAAATTCACTCCTTAATCCCCATCACCTATGCATTTATTTATTTGTTTGATGATTTTATTTATTCATTCATGAGAGACACAGAGAGAGAGAGAGAAAGACTCAAGCAGAAGGAGGAAAAGCAGGTCCATGCAAGGAGCCCAATGTGGTACTTTATCCCGGGAATCCAGGATCACGCCCTGAGCCAAAGGCAAATGCTCAACCACTGAGCCACCCAGGTGTCCCTCCCCATCACCTATTTAACATATCCCCCATCTGCTTCCCCTCCAGTAACCATTAGTTTGTTCTCTATAGTTAAGAATCTATTTCTTGATTTGCCTCCTCTCTACTCTTTTTTTTTTCCCTTTGCTAAGTATGGCTTAAATAACCAGCCCCATGTCATCTTTCTATTTTTTTTATATTACTTTCATTGATGATAAATAGAAACTCTTTTGATGTTTGAAATTTGTATTACTTTACTTCTATTAGATATTTTTTAGACATGCTTCAGACTCACAGCACCTATAGTTAGCTTATGCACCAGGATAAGCTTCCCTAATAGCTGCCCTAAAAATTAAAAAATATAATAATAACTTAGATCCCAAATCATTACTCCCCCCCCGGTCTATATTACCATGATTATACAATTACACATTTCTGTGGTAATGAAGATATAACAGAGCTTAGGAAAGTGCTTGAATTTCCTGAATCTCAATTTCCTTTCCTATAATTTAGAGATGATAATTCCTACTTTACAGAAGAATATTAAATATTAACATAAGATAATGTATGCAAACATGATTTATAAAGTGTGAATCACTATTAAAATGTGAGAAGAAATTTTATAAGCAATAATAACAATCTTTCATAATTTGTACTTAACTAAAAATTCTCAAAATAGAAAAGTATATGTAAAAGAAATAAGACATGTCTTTATGGTCTGATCAAAAAGATTATGTTCAATCAAGATATGTCTACATAGCATTCTGTACAAAGCAGCCAAATCTATACCTTGGTACACAATATAATGTTATTTTTATTCTTCATAAAGATCTTTCCCCTATAGAGCTTAGTTCTTTGATTGGCTCTAATGGTTTGTTTCTGCAATAAAACCTGACTATTGCTCAATGTAATACTGCTTTTTCCTTAAAGAACTATTGTTAATATAATTATTTAGTGTATCTAATGAGTGAGAACTAACGGGTGGATTTTGTTATTATTAGGTTTATAGTTCACTTGGGGAGACAAAAAAAAAAAACCAAATAGTCATTTATATGACAAACCAGATTGATTTAAGTGTTCTAATACTGACAAACATTAAGAAGAATATGAGCAAAGAGTGATTATTTAATTCCAAGAAGGAAAATAGACCTTTCCTCCTGGAGGAGAAGAAAACTGAGTTTTTAAGAATTTGTGAGTAGAACTACAATACTAAAGAAAGTAAATAAAGGATGAAAGATTTGACATTAAGGTTTGGCATTCACTTTTTCAACAAATATATATTGATTGTCTACCTGTAACAGGTACTCAGTTATAAACAGGAGATGGAAATATAAATAATAAATGGTCCATATCCAAAAAAAGGCAGAAAAATAGGACAGTAATTACAGTTCAGTGAACTAAGTGCTGCGATGAAGTCTGTTACTGGAGCACGCACGCACTCACACACACACACACACACACACACACAGACACACACGCCAAAAAATCTACATGACAACAGAGGGTGCATTGCAATCAAGCAAGAATTGATCTGCATTTTTGAAATATAAGTAAGTTTATAGTTAGTTCAAAAAAGAATCAAATTAACAGCATTTATGAAACAGTGTTGTTATAAAATAGATTGACAGGTTAAGGGAAAAACAATCATTTTGTATCACCAGAGCAATAGAGGACATTAAATGGTCATAGATGATGAATTTGAAATGATGTGTGTTTTGTTTGCTAGGCTAACGTGCTTGAAGAACGTTTGTAAGTCTTTTAGAAGTCTTGGGATAATTTGGGATTGGAAATTACATTTTCAAATTTCACTCTATTATTTTCTTCACTTGATATTTATAGAAGACATCCTATGTACTAAAAGCTGTTTTAGAACCATGGTGTATAAAAGAGGCCGTTGCTGTCACAGATCTTATATTATGGGATCCTGACACTGGAGCTACATGTGAGCGATTGAAAAAGGACAGGGCCCTAAAGATCAGTTAGAAAATCTCTACAGTACTGTATTGTAAAATTACCAGGTTTGTACCTAAGACTGTTGATGAAATAATGAGAAAGAGAAGCTATATTTGAGAGTCATAAGAGAAGTACTAATTATATCTCTCAGTGAATTTTTAGTGTGAAGGGAGTAGAGGGAAGTAGGTGAGTACTGAAGAGTAATCCAGTAAATATCCCAGCTTTCTGGGCTTGCAAGTGATGAATAGTATTTGTAACAGTTAATTTTATGTGTCCGCTTGGCTGGACCATGAGATGCCCAGATATTTGGCTAAACATTAATTCTCTATGTTTTTGTGGGGATGTTTGAGATGAGATTAGCATTTGAATCAGTAGACTGTGTATCACAGATTGTGTTCTCCAGTGCTATTGGGTCTGATCTAATCCATTGAGGGTATGAGTAGAACAAAAGGCAGGGTTAGAGAAAATTCATGTTCTTTGCCTGATTGCTTAGAGCTGGGACATCAGTCTACTTTTGTCCTGGGTCTGGAACTCACACCACTGGCTTCCTGGTTCTCAGGCTCCTGAACTTGGACTAGAATTGAAACTGCAACTTCTCCTGGGTTTCAGGCTCTAAGACTCAGACCAAAACTACACCACTGGCTTTCCTGAGTCTCCAGCTTATAGATGACAGATCAAAGGAAAAATGAACATTACGTGTCCCCTGATATGATGCACATTGAAAGATGTAAAATATATCCTGTAATGTTCCTGCCAAATGGTCTAACCTGCACTTAGTCACCAGGAAACACCAGCCAAGCTCAAGTGAGGGGCATTTTACAAATTAATAGCCATGTGTTCTGACACTGACAGAATTTGAGATTCATGCAAGATAAAAAAAAAAGTCTGAGGAACTGAACACTTGCTTTTGGGTTGGGTAATTATTCTTGCATATTTTCTATAACTCCTGAAATGATAACAAACTAAAAAAAATAATTAAAACGAATGAAAAAAATTGAGCAGGGGAGGAAAATCACTGAAAGGGATAAAAGGAAGCAAAACTCACAAAAATGAATATATGAATACTTGATTGAAGAATGAGGGGTTGATGGGAAATCTGCCTGAATATGTTAAAATTAAGAATTCAAATCCCAAATTTTTTCCACGATACAGTTAATGATCATTTAAATATATAATGTATGAAAAAATAAAAAAGAACTACCAGAAGTAATGACAATATGGTACTTTGTGTGCTGGAAAGCTGATCTTGGGAAATGAGCCAGTTTCTCCCAAAGTAAATTGGACTTTTTTTTTTTCTTGTCTGTAATCTATTTTTAAAGATTTCAAGATTTCAGCATAGTAACATAGACAGTATGTTAGTAAGTATATACCAGTTATTTTAAGCTTCAAATCTATGTAGGGGCAATCAGAAAAACATCCTACAGGAGTGATTAGCTGTTATCATTTCAGAAAGGCTATTATTCAAGGTAGTACCGGCTGTTCCTACTTCGTACAACTAGATCAATGGTTGAGTATTTCCTCGTTAGAGAATTTGAAGTACAAATGAGGTTTTATTAGTGAAAGCACTGATTTGTTAAATAACATGATGCATTAGAAACAGGTTCTCAATTTTAAATTCACTAAGCTTGGAAAAGTTGAATTTTTTTTTTTTTTGAATACTCACCATTTCCTTAAGAATCTAGGCAAGCCAGAAGCTTGATCCCTACACATACTTCTCTCCAGAAATTGATTTTGAAGAATTTCTATTTCCCTGATGGTAATCTTAAGGATAACAGAGTCTTGCCTCCAGAATACTATTCTCTGCTTATCTGGACTTTTCATATGAAGTTGTCAAGTTGGGTTTTGCCAAACTCCTAGAATATTTCAAATGAGATGCTTTCTATTCCAAAAATGTTTCTATTATTGTCTAATAAATGTTTGTTGGCTTTTTATGCATGAGACAATGTTCATTCTGAGATCTGCTTATATTTTATTTTAACATGGTAGTGAATTTGTGGGCTAGTTAACTCTCATTTACATCAAACATCTTTGGAAACTCTCAGAAAGAATGTAGGAGATGAACACTACTAAAAGGACTTTGGTCAGTGAGCAACATACATCTTGAGAGACAAATACCAAATTTATTGCTGAGCCTGAGAGAGCTTACAGATCATCCCAGAATAGTATCTGACGCTGTGGCAAGGTGACTAGAAAAGAAATGGGAGGTATATTGAAAAATGACTTCTAAACTCTAGTTAAAAACAAGCAAAGCACAATCGCTTCAGTCCACTCTTAGTTTCAACTGATTTAAACAATTACTTTCAGACAATTTAAAAAGTATAAGATGGGAGAGAAGGCTAAGAAAGAAAACATATAGATTTGCTTCTCTGTAATATGTAGCTAACTTTTCAACAGGACAAGGGAGAAAGAAAAAGAAATGGAATTCACTGCTAAGGATAGTCTTGGTCAGATCACCAGAAGTAAATGTTAAATCACTGCAGGGGACAGGAACATTCAAGGCTTTAGGGCATTTTCTACTTATTTCCTTCTACACCAGAGCAGAGAATTATTCTGAGAGAGAGTATTCATGAGGAAGATTTCAGAGAAAATGGGCCGAAGTCCATGTGGCCTACTGACCCAGGTCTTTAGTCTGGTCCCGCACTTAAACCACCCTTCAGCAAACAGCCAGCTCAAAAAAGTAACCCTACATTTCAAAAGTGAACAAAAAAAAATCACAAAGGAACCAGTATAGGATCTTTGAAAAGATATTAAAAGACAAGAGGAAAAAGAAACATTCAGAGGGAAAGGGGGTAGGAGGATATAAGATATACACCAAAAAATTACATATCAGAAAAGCCATCTCACAGATTTGTGGGTAAATGCTATAAGAAATCAATCAAATTAAATAAAATATTATTTGTTTAAAATAAACATGCAAAGAAAATATACAAAGGTAGTATGAAAAGGATGGTAGAAGAGTTCAGAAAATAATGGAAGCAAAAATAAAATAATCATAGAAATGATCCTCATGTAGGTGCAGCAGAAAAGGAAAATAGGCACCAGCTTTAAACAGTCAAGGACATGGAAGCTAGGCATAAAAAACAAGGGGAGGAAAAAATTAAATCAAAAGTTACAAATTACTAGAGAAAATATATATCGGTGACAGATAACTCAAAGCCAATACAACCACAATTTGCATTCTTCAAAGAAAAAGAGAAAAGTTGAAACAGAATCACATTTGAAAGCAAATAATGAAATTAACAATTTCCTGAAATGAAAAAAACACCCCTCTTGCTCTTCATGCCCCAAAAGCCAAAAAAGGTCAAGGTAAGTGTAACAGGGGTACTGTTGGGGGTGGGTCCTAGGACCCTTGGATTCAATGGCTCACTGGTAGGACTCAGGGATCTATAAAAGCTGTTTTACTTACAGTTATGTTTTATTACAATGAAATAATACAAGTTAAATTCAGCAAAGGAGGAACACCTGGGTGGCTCAGAAGGTGAGTTGGCTCAGGGCGTGATCCCAGGATGGGGGATCAAGTCCCACATCAGGCTCCCTGTGAGGAGTCTCCTCCCTCTGCCTGTGTCTCTGCCTTCTCTGGGTCTCTCATGAATAAATAAATAAAATCTTAAAAAAAAAAAAAACAGAAATAAAAAAATAAAATCAGCTAAGGAAAGAAACTCCTAGGTCAGAGTCTAGGAGATACCAAGCAAAACTTCCAGTTTCCTCCTCCCAGTGAAGTTTTGCAGACAAAAGTTACTTTACCCAGTAATAGTTCATATATACGGACATACGGCAACACATATGGAGTATGGCCAACAAGCAAAGATCACATGGGCCTTGGTGTCCAGGTCTTTTGTTGGGAGGTCACTCATATTAGCATGGCTGACTTTCAGACTCCTATCCCTGTAGAAGTCAAGCTGATGCTGCATGGCCTGAGGCCCCCATTATAAACCACATTCTTAGCCTAGTGTGTGCATCCTGGCCCAAGGCCCTCAGAGAAACAAACACTCAGACAGGATATTCCAAGGACTTTTAGAGGTTACTTCCCAGACAAGGACCAATTTTTCTTTGGAATGTATGGGTTGTGGACAACTCTGACTTTCCAAGTTAATTCTTTACTGCCTAGGGAGAATAAAGCTGATCTTAGATGTCCAACTAGAGTGAGGAGATTGTGAAAATATGTCTTAAGAATACTCAAAAAAGGAAACAAGGATTAAGACAATTTAGACAAGCCTAAAGGTTTATCTGCAGAATGAGAGAAATCAGTATACATAGCACCCTCAAGTCTTTCTCTAAACAGTTATGCCAATTATGGTTATGGAATTTTAAAAAGGAGTTATAAAAAATGATATTACAGAAAAGAAAATTAGAATAGTGAGAGGCAAAGTGATAAATTAGGTATGCTGATTTCATATTCTTTCAGGATTAGCAATCAATGATTAGAATGAGAAAAATCAACATTGTGCTGCTCTTTAATGCTGATAAATTCACTAACAGAAGTGTAATAATATTACTTAAAAGTGTAGATGTTAACATCTGTCAAAATAAAAATGTCAAAATTTTAAATATTCAGCAAGAAAAACCCCACAAATACATGTTCATTCACACATTCACGACAGTAGTGGAAGCTATAGTAAAAGATAAAAATTAAAGAAACATCCAAAGCATAGAATAAGAGCTAAATTAAAGCATATTATTAATATGGTTGAAAGTGATATGCGTAGTCTTAGAAAAAGATGGCATACCAAACAACGCAAATAAAAATAAAGAAGTTTGAAACCAAGGCAAAATTTTAAACAAAATGAAAGAGAGAATTTCATATTGAAATTATTTTTAAAAGAAAAACTTGCAGTACATAATAAAATCAAAATTTATCAAACCCTACAGAAGTTATATTGGAGAAATTAACAGAAACTCATAATGATGTTAGAATTTTAACTTATTTCTAAAAATATACAAAGCAAGTAAACAACGGGAAATTAGGTCATAGTCTGAGGACCTAAATAAGTTGGGGTAAATAGCTACTATTAAATTCTGGCCCCTGAAAACAGAGACTACATTATATTTTCAATATAATGAAAATATATTTCAGTGATATGAAAAAGTTATAAAAATTCAAAATATATTAAGCCAGAAAGTGAATGTTAATATAGATTGCAAAACATAGAAGTCCTACAGACCAGGGGCACCTGGGTGGCTCAACGGTTTGAGCGCCTGCCTTTGCCTCAGGTCCTGATCCTGGGGTCCTGGGATCGAGTTCCTCATCAGGCTCTGCACAGGAAGCCTGCTTCTCCCTCTGCCTGTGTCTCTGCCTCTCTCTGTGTCTCTCATGAATAAATAAATAAAATCCTAAAAAAAAAAATAAAAAAAGAAATGGTACAGACTAAAATATGCATGAAAAATGCAAAAAGATACTATTCATAATCTTGTTTGGAAATTCTTTCTAAACTGCTATCAAAACCCAAAAACTATAAAAGAAAAGACAAAATTTCACTATGGAATTTTTTTGGTAGAGAAACTATACCAAAAAAGCAGTAAAAATAAAAACAAAACAAAGGAAATACATGATTACAGCAAATGTGACAGACTACAGTTCTAATGATTCTGCTACAATAAGAATATAAAAACAAGAAAAGTGGATGGTCGATAAACATAAATAAATACATGCAAATTCAAAGACTATGAAGAAAAAAAACAATGAGTCTTTTTTTATCATAGTAGCTTGAGAAATATTAAAAGAACAAAACTACGACAACCTAAATATCCTAAAATATACCATAGTCATATATCAATAGTCTCTGAAGTTGTACAAATCCAGAAGTTTTATCTTTATATTTCATTGCAAATATCTCACTGTTAGATGCTAAGTAAAAGGAACAGATTGGTTCATATATTTTATTTTTCACTTGGAATAAATAATGGAGACAAATGGAGTTGTGTGTGTGTGCACGTGTGTATGTAGACAATTTCTGGATGGACATACAGGATCTGCAAACAGCGATTATTTTGTAAGTTTGAAAATATTCTCAGGAGTAGTATTTCTCATTGTACACTTGTAAATACTGTGGATCTTTGTGCACATATTTTTAAACAGTCAAAAATGCAAATAAAATATAGCATGATTTGTGATCCTCAGTTCATTAAAGTCAAAGACTGAAAAATTAAATGGACTTTTGATCCTGAGTTGTTGTATATGTCCTTACGGGTGATGAGGGAGATTTCTTGAGTGTGGTGAAAAGAGAAGCCAGATGACTGTGTTCTGAGGAATCAATGAGAGGTACAAAATAATGACATTTGATGTAGAACACTGTCTAAAACTAAGCTGGCTTTGCTATCAACAATATCTTTTCTGTTTTCACTATCTTTTTATCTGCCCCCAACTTTTGGTGTTTCCAATATCTAAAGGAGGAGTGTTTTAATTTTTTTAAACAAAAAGTTAATCCCATTGTGTAGGAAATGATTAACTCAGCAAGTCTAAGTATGCCCACTCTGTACATTAAAGGTTTATTCTGGAATGCCTGTGTGGCTCAGCGGTTGAGCATTTGCCTTTGGTTCAGGGCATGATCCCAGGATCCCGAATCGAGTCCCACATTGGGCTCCCAGCAGGGAACCTGCTTCTCCCTCTGCCTGTGTCTCCACCTCCCTCTCTGTGCCTCTCATGAGTAAATAAATAATTTTAAAAAATTAAAAATAAAGGTTTATCCTTTGCCTGATTCTAAAGAGGTGACATCTAAGTCCCTAGACTATCCTGTCCGGCAAGAGCATCCTTGTTTGCCACAGAGATTTAGGCAAAAAAAGGATAGTTCTTGATAATAATGTGACTTGTGACAAGCATGGGCCATGACTATCAGCTTGCTCTCTGAAACGGCTGGAGAATAAAGGCAAGCCACACAGCCAGCTATAGATCACGGAACCTCCATAAAAACCACATCTAACTCATTGGTTGGCAATACTCTATGTATATTGTCATACACGGTGGCTGAGAGAAATAAGCCCTGCCTGTCTATACCATCCACTAGGAGAGGACACCTGGAAGCTTACACCTGGTGTCTCTCTCCTGGACCCTCTGATATATTGCCTACATGCTGTCACTGCAACACACTGCAGCCATGATACAATGTTTTTTCTGAGTTTTGTGAGTTTGTTTTAGCAAATCACTGACCAGAGGTTGGTATTGGGTACCTGCAAAATCAGACCCATATAGACAAAAAATTGAACAGACTATCTAAGGTACTGGTTCTCTTTGTCAAACTCCTTACTTGCTAATGTGAAAGAAGAGCTAAAATGTTACTATTTGCTGAATTCTTAAATTACTAAAAACCTGACAAAATACAAAAGCAAAAATAAAAGTTTCCTCTAAGAAAAAGAGATATTTAGGAAGGGATTATTTATCAACTGGAGATGTACATAAAAATATGAATAGCAAAAGGGAGTAAATTTTGAAATATGGACTAATAATGAAAAAACATTTAAAGTTTACTTCCAAAAAATTATTATTTTTTTTTTTTTTGGTGATATTTTGGCTCATTGAGATCTACCCTTATTGAATTGTTTGCTAATTTTCTAGTTTTGTGTATCATCAATAAATATTCTTGAGTGGTGAAACTTGTTGAATCAAATTACTGAAACAATTTACAAAATAAATTTAATTGATAATTTATTTTGTTTCTTCTAATTTATGTTAACTGAGGGTCTTTTCAGACCATGTCACAAAAATAATTTAATAGGATATGTATTTGAAAATCCAAATTACAGTTTCCTTACCACATTTAAGGCTTATGACTTAGTGTGAACCCATGCTAAAAGTCTTCCTCATCATTGTTAATGATTTTCTCTCAGGACCTTGTACTTTGACTTCTGTTTGCCTTTTCCTTTATTCCATGTTTATTTAATATGACTAGATATAGCTGAAACCTAACTGGGCAGTAGTGTTTTAGCTATTTGTTAACTGAGTAGTCTCACATCAGTTAATTGAGGTCTGGAGTTTCTCCTAATTCCACAATGTTTAGCTTCTTAAGCTTGTATTTTGTTTAAGGAGAAGGGCTCATTGAATATGTTCCAAAAGTAATATAAAGGATCATGTAGTGCAGTGAGAAGAGAACTATTCTAGTCACCAAAGGACAGAATTTATTTCTAATTTTGTTACTTATTTTATTAATAAAAGGGAAGGGGCACTATTTTCTTATGTGCAACACACACACCCAAGTGCCTGACACCTAGTCTGTTAAATATTTGCGTTGCTTTAAAGACAGTATGTCTATACATGAGGAAGTAGTCATCTTCTATGAGAAGTTAACAGGTTTTAAGTTTATATCAGTTTTACATATTCAGTAACCTCCATCTTTTCTTATTTCTAGTGTACCTTCTATCTGAAATATCTCCCATTTATTTTTGCTTGCTCATGTCATCATGACTCTTCAAGGCTCTGCAAAGATGTATCTCACTCCCTTGTAATTCAATTTCCTTCCTATATTTACTGCCTCAAAACAAGAATATATCTAGCTTATCTTTATAAATCCCGTAGGAATGTAAAGCATAGAATTTTGCATATTATAAATATCATCCCATAAACATTTGTTGACTTGAAGTGAATGAAAGTTAGATTAATATGAATTTTTCTGAAGATATTTTTGCATTTGGAAATAAATTATTTAGTGTTCATTATATGCTTTTCAAAGAGCAATAGGGGAATTACTTTGCTGGGAAAAATATTTTTTGCTTTTTTAAATTTCTTATTTATTTATTTATTTTTCTAAAACCTTTGGGTGAATGGCTACTCTCTATATTTAAGAAGAAGGCTATAGAGATTTAATCATTACACCCCCAAAGATTTCCAAACTTCTAGATCAAATATTCTTTTCAACTTAGTCATCTATTGCCAACTCAAGGGGGCTTTAGCAGAAGGATACTAAAAAACTTAAAGCTGTTATTTTTCCCATGATATCTTGATAACGTAGTGACTTAATGTATTCTTTCTTCTAGACTACAATCTCTCAGTGTTCAAAATATTAAATAAATTAACCTTGGTTAGAATCTTATGATTCGAGGCCTCTAGCGGTTTATTACTTGTATTGTTAGAGTTTGGGTGCTATGTTAATAGAGGGATTTATTTTCCTCATTTAATGAAGTCTGTTTTATTTTAAATGATTTCTCAAGGACATAATTTTAACTCATGGGATTGCTAGGCAATTCACTTTTCTATGAGTAATTTCTAAATTGCTTTTTAAAATTTATTATATGCAGGGAGAAATGGTTTGAAAACTTTGTAATAAATTTAATATATGCCAAAAGTATACTCTTGTGAGAGCAGATATGTCTGTTTTGTGGCTACGATAGCAGTTCATTTTAAATCTTCATAAATTTGTAGGCATTATATCAGCTTCTATTATAATGACATAAAAATAGTGATGAAAAGACCTAAAAAACCAGAGTATTAAATATGAAGGCTGAATCTAGAAAAATGTACTCATATAAATAACTAGGAAGTATAATATCTTGTTTTGTAATTTTTATTATTGTTATTCATGGGCAGTATAAGAACATTGACATTGCTATGTCCCTTCCAATCTAGTTAACAGATTAGACAACTACAGTAGATTTATTATGACCTGTTCTTTTCTACGGTTATGCAGGAAATTGAGAACACTCTATAACAAGGCACCTTCCTTCATGCCAGAGTCTAACAGATACACAATGTGCCCCAGTTGTTGATACATACTAAGTGGATATTTAAGAAGGTGACTATGTTGTGACTTCCTGTTTCAGCCTGGAATTGGACAAAAATAGCCTAGGAACAAGGTAAGTCAAAATATTAGGGTGCCAGGGCATTATCTGTAATCCTATTTTCATCTTGATTCTCTCATTTGGGAAACAAGTGACTTTCATTCATACTAAATAATGGCCATGTTGAGCAACAATTACCTACCTCTGTACCTATAGTGGAAGTAAAATATTTCCATTCACATGGGCATTTATTGAAACAGACAAGACTAACAATGTTTGAGAAACAGATTGGTTCTACACATGCCAAACATTTGCTGCTACCTCATTAGGCTGATATCTCACTGCTAAAGGCCAAGTAAATATCATCTAAGGCCATGCATTTTGAAAATTTAGTTTTTTCGTTTTGTTTCAGAATCATTTAAAGTAACTGGAAATAACAGGGACCCAAAACAGATGCCAAAGTCCTTGCTAGAATTTAAATCTTATAGGAAATTTTCTATAAAAACTTCAAAGAGATGTGTGCAATATTTGTAGTCTTTATTTTCTTATGCATGATAAAATAACTCTTGTAGTTGTTTAGTTCTAAAAACTGAATTATCAGTTTCTACTTATGTTAATGTTTTTATGTGAAACCATACTTTTTTGTGTATACTGATCCTTTCTGGCTGTTTTTAGGGTCACATGTGCAATTCAATAAATGAATGACCCCGTATCCTCAATGTCCCTCCAAAAAAAGAAAAAATCCAAGAGCATTTACCTTACCTCCTGTGTTTTGCAGATTTTCAATGGTTCTTGAGAGCTATTATTGGAGCAAATGAGAGATTAAAATTAAAATATTAATAATCACAATATGTCAATATATTCAACTTTGAAAATATAGGCTGTATAATAAGAATGCACAGAATGATTCACCTTGTAGTAAACAAGAAAAGCAACGTGAAATCTTTTGAGACTATATTAATGATGTTCCATAGCATTGAGTATCTTAGCCTGTTCATTCATAGATTCAAGTAACTCAAATACTCAAATATATAGAATATACATATAGGCAAGTTTGAGTCTATTTATAGTCATTTGGCACAAACATAAACAGGGTATATTAGTTTTTGTATGTGTAGCCTTATTCAAGTTACATAAACAAATAAAACGACCTAAAAATTCATAAAGGTACTTTATATATGATAAATATATTTCTAATATTTTAATAAAATTGAGGAAATGTCTTTAAAGATTGTGTAATCCAAATAGATGATCTTAGAAAACATAATTCCAGACCAATGAAAAAATAGATCTCAGTTGAATAGATGCAGTTTTCTGTGTGATAACAGTTTTTACAGTAGCAAAACTTAGTAAAGATTGCCAGTTATGGGATGCCTGGGTGGCTCAGTGGTTGAGCATCTGCTTTCAGTCCAGGGCATGATCCTTGGGGACCCCAGATCCAGTCCCACATCGGGATCTCTACATGGAGCCTGCTTCTCCCCCTGCCTATGTCTCTGCCTCTCTCTGTGTCTCTCATGAATAAATAAATAAAATCTTTAAAAAAAGATTGACCAGTTAGGATGTGGAAGCCAGTACTAAATATTTTATGTAAGTTACCTCATTACACCATTATTACATATTATGTGGATTTCTACATGGCAAAAGCAATCCTTTTAGAGGTCACAAAGTGTGTCCAAGGAAATATAGAATGGGTCTGCTGTTACCTTGATCCCAAAACCAGACAAAGACTCCACCAAAAAGGAGAATTACAAACCAATAACCCTAATGAACATGGATGCAAAAATTCTCACCAAGATACTAAACAATAGGATCCAATAGTACATTAAGATAATTATTCACCACCTAGGGATTTATCCCCAGGATGCAAGGCTGGTTTGATATTTGTAAAACAATCAACGTGATAGATCACATCAATAAAAGACAAGAACCGTATGGTCCTCTCAATAAATGCAGGGAAAGCATGTGACAAAATACAGCATTCATTCCTGATCAAAACTCTTCAGAGTGTAGGGATAGAGGGAACATTTCTCAACATCATAAAAGTCATCTATGAAAAGCCCACAGCAAATACCATTCTCAATGGGGAAACACTGAGAGCCTTTCCCCTAATATCAGGAACACGACAGGGATGTCCACTCTCACCACTGCTATTCAACATAGTACGAGAAGTCCTAGCCTCAGCAATCAGACAACAAAAATAAATAAAAGGCATTCAAATTGGCAAAGAGGAAGTCAAACCCTCCCTCTTCACAGATGACATGATACTTTTCATAGAAAACCTGAAAGACTCCACTCCAAGGTTGGTAGAACTCATACAGCAATTCAGCAATGTGGCAGGATACAAAATCAATGCACAAAAATCAATGCCATTTCTATACACTAACAATGACACTGAAGAAAGAGAAATTAAGGAATCAATCTCCTTTACAATTGCACCCATAACCATAAGATAGAACACTTACGAAAGAAATTGAGGAAGACGTAAAGTATTGAATGTTTTTCAATGTTCATGGATTGGAAGAGTAAATATTGTGAAAATGTCTATGCTGCCCAGGACAATTTACATGTTCAATGCAATCCCTATCAAAATACCATGGGCTATCTTCACAGGGTTGGAACAAATAATCTTAAGATATGTATGGAACCAGAAAAGACCCTGAATAGCCAGAGGAATGTTGAAAAAGGAAACCAAAGAAAACCACCACAATGCCAGACTTCAAGCTATATCACAAAGTTCTAATCATCAAGACAGCATGGTACTGGCAAAAAAAACTGACACATAGATTAAGGGGACAGAAGAGAGAACCCAGAAATGGGCCTTCAACTCTATGGACAACTAATCTTTGACAAAGTTGGAAAGAATATCCAATGAATATGAAGAAAGTCTCTTCAACAAATGGTGTTGAGAAAATTGTTCAGCCACATGTAGAATAATGAGACTATACCATTCTCTTACACCACACACAAAAATAAACTCAAAATAGTTGAAAGATCTATATATGAGACAAGAATCCATCAAAATCCTAGAGGAGAACACAAGCAATACCCTTTTTGAACTTGGCCACAGCAACTTCTTGCAAGATACTATGAAGGCAAAGGAAACAAAAGCAAAAATGAACTATTGGGACTTCATCAAGATAAAAAGCTTCTGCACAGTGAAGGAAATGGTCAACAAAACTAAAAGACAGTCTACAGAATGGGAGAAGATATTTGCAAATGACATATCAGATAAAGTGCTAGTATCCAAGATCTATAAAGAACTTATTAAAGTCAATACCCAAGAAACAAAAATCCAGTCATGAAATGGGCAGAAGACATGAACAGACATTTCTCCAAAGAAGACATAGACATGGCCAACAAGCACATGAGAAAATGTTCCGCATCACTGCCATCAGGGAAATACAAATCAAAACCACAATGAGATACCACCTCACACCAGTGAGAATAGCTAAAATTAACAAGACAGGAAACAATAAATGTTGGAGAGGATGTGGAGAAAGGGGAACCTTCTTACACTGTTGGTGGGAATGTGAACTGGTGGAGCCACTCTGGAAAACAGTGTGGAGGGTCCTCAAGAAGTTAAAAATAGTGCTACCCTACAACCCAGCAATTGCACTGCTGGGGATTTACCCCAAAGATATAGATGTAGTGAAATGATGGGACACCTACACCCCCAATGTTCATAGCAGCAATGTCCACGATAGCTGAACTGTGGAAGGAGCCTCAATGTGCTTCAACAAATTAATCAATAAAGAAGATGTAGTCTATATACACAAAGGACTATTACTCAGCCATCAGAAAGGATAAATACCCACCATTTGCTTGGGCATGGATGGAACTGGAGAGTATTTATTATGCTGAGTGAAATAAGTCAATTGGAGAAAGACAATCATCATATAGTTTCACTCCCATATGGAAAATAAGATATAGTGAAAGGGACTATAAGGGAAAGGAGGGAAACTGAGTGGGGAAAAATTAGAGAGGAAGACAAACCATGAGAGACTCCTAACTGGGAAACAAAGGGTTGCAGAAGGGGAGGTGGGTGGGGGGATGGAGTGACCGGTGACGGGCACTGAGCAGGGCACTTGATGGGATGAGCACTGGGTGTTATACTGTATGTTGGCAAATTGAATTTAAATAAAACATTAAAAAAAAAAAGAAAAAGAATGGGTCTGCTGACTAGGTTGGCTGGTGGAAAACCACCAGGTTTGTTATGCTATACTAGTTTTTATTTTCTTGCATGATTCCCCAATGATACATTGATTTCAAAACAATGTAAAATACAGAAAAAATACCTAATAACTGGGTTGATATTTTGTCACCACAACTAAACAAAAAAACCAAAAATGTAAAATTCTTTTATCTTGAAATGTGATAGATTCTATTCTGAATCAGAATAGGAAGCATTTTTTTTTTTTGCTACTGCTATATCACATGACCCAACATACTGTAGACATTAATATATATTTGTTTATTTGTTTAATAGATGATTAAGTATCCACATGAAACAAGATACAGAGAAACTGAGAAAGAATAAGAGAGGAGGAGGAGAGAGAGAGAGAAAGAGAGAGAGAGACAGGAGGTAGGGGAAATTAGGTTAACATGGGAGGTTTAAAATATAACCAGAGGAGTAATTTGCAAGTTGTTCAAAGATAAACCAATTGAGTTCAACGAATTAGAATTCACTCATCCATTTAATACATTATTATGCTTCTGTAGTTTCCAACACTGTGTGAGGCAAGAGAAATTCAAAAGTGAGCAAAATTAAAAAGAAAAAAAAAAGCCCTTTTGTCTCAGGGAAAAAAGTAAATGAGTAACAATGATCAACCATAAAGTGTGATGAGTGATAGAAATGAGAATGTACAAAATTCGAAGAGAAAGCAACCACTCTAGTCTCTTTGGGAAACAGATAAGATTTGCATAAGCAGTCAAATTTAAGACTAAACTTAAATATTGAAAAGAGTGAACTTTTAAGCACTTTTATGAAAGAATAAGGGAATTGCTTTAAAAAATCTGTTTCAGGGCCTTCAAGTATAATTTTTAAAAATAGAAAAAGGTTGTGGATGGGTCTATAGTAGTTTTCTGTTAGCATTATTTAATTTGAATGTCCATGTAAGATTCAAAGGGAGTCGAGGAAAAATAAAATCAATTATGATTGTGCTACTATTTAGTTAATTTCTAGATCCTCCCCTATTTCTTTCTCCGTTTTTCCCACACGAACACACACAATGGATCTAATCTGTTTTGTAATTGATTGAACTCACTCTCTGACCTCACGGTATAAAGCATGTTGTACTACACAGACAAATTATATTTAGGGAAATTCACTGTCTCCAGCTGTGAAGCTGATTAATGTTACAGTATGCAGATAACATCTCTATTTGTAGTGGCATTTATTATCTCAAAGCAAGATGAAAAAATACTTTTAAGAAACTTATGAAAAAAGACATTTTTGATAATCTCAAAATAAGGAAGTGTGCCACATAGCAAAATATGTGAAAATTCAGTACTTAATATGCGAAAAATCACCTGACTTTGGCATAGCAACAATCATGTTAAATTACTTAGAAACATTTGTCTATGAAATAACAGATTATCTTCATGGTTAACAAGAACTCCAAATTCATTATTCTACATGGGCATTTTCTGATTTTTCACATTGTGTGAATGCTCTTTTGAATCCTCATAGCAGTTATCGTATAGTTGATCCTTGAACAACATGGAAGTTAGGGCCACTACTCCTTCCTTCTGCCAAGTTGAAAATTCACGAATAACTTTGACTCCCTAAAAATGTAACTACTAATATCCAACTATAGACTGGAAGCCTTACCAAAAACATAGTCAATTAACACGTATTTTGTAAGTTAAATATATACTGCATTCTTATAATCAAGTAGGCTAAAAAAGGGAAAGTTTATTAAAATCAAAAAGAGGAGAATATACACTTACAATACAGTACTGTATTCATTTTTTAAAAATCTGCATATAGGGGATCCCTGGATGGCTCAGCGGTTTAATGCCTGCCTTCAGCCCAGGGCGTGATCCTGGAGTCTGGGGATCAAGTCCCACATCGGGCTCCCTGCATGGAGCCTGCTTCTCTCTTTGCCTATGTCTCTGTCTCTTTCTCTGTGTGTCTCTCATGAATAAATAAAAAAAAATCTTAAAAAAAAAATCTACATATAAGTAGACCCACGCAGTTCAAGCCTGTGTGGTTCAAGGGTCAATTGTAGGTTTTCTTGACATTTTTTTTTTATCCTTTTCATCCCAATAGGCATTGATGTTTGAAGGCAAATACTGTTTTACATAGCTCTACATCTGCTATAGTGTTTAGTTCCAGTGACTGCTAGATGAACCAATATAATTGTAATGAATTTTTATTCTACTCTTTAAAAATTCTATGCTATTTATGTAGATTTTGCAATCCTTGAAAATTACAAAACACATAAGGAGCCTGATTCCTCCAAAATATTTTTCATCAAAATGACACAAGAAGTTAAAACTATCTGTCACATATAAATCCAATACTTATGTAAATATACTCAAACAGGGAAATGAGAGATAAGTGCATATAACAAGAAACACAATGTCCCGTTCTACTGTGGTTAATCTCTCTTGCCAGGATGACTTGTTATAATCTTTCAAAAAGACAAGTCAAAAGCCCATAAAACCAAATTCTGAGAAACTTACCTATAAAATGTCTCAGATGTTAAGTCTTTTTTGTTTTTTTTTTTAAGATTTATTTATTTGAAAGAGACAGAGACAGAGAGTGATAGAGTGTGAGGAGGGAGGGGAAAGAGAGGAAGAGAGAGAATCTCAAGTAGGTCCCTCCCACCCCTCACTCCCCACCCCTCTCCACTGAGCATGGAGCCCTGTGAGGGGCTTGATCTCAGAACCTTGAGATCATGAACTGAGCAGAAATCAGGAGTAGGATACTTAACTGACTGAGCACTCAGGCACCCCAAATGTTAATCCTTATTTCTAAAATGTACTCAAATCAATTACCTGATGAAACAAAGGAAACTAGGCAAGTAAATGTGAGCTTTTCAGGTACAGAAATCAAGTCGCAGAGAAGCTTAAACATTGTTATAATTCACTTTTAAGATAATACTAGAGCACTCAGGGGGCTTCCAATACTTCCTATGGAATTCTCCTTTGAGACATTTTAAGGCAAATTACCACTTGTTTGTCTTACACTAGTTTGGTGGTTCCATAAACTTTTTTTCTGTTTTTTTTTTGTTTTGTTTTGTTTTGTTGGGTTTTTTTGTTGTTGTTGTTGTTGTTTTTTTTTTTTTTGGCTGGGGATTCATTTAAATTACACAGCTGCTAACTGACAGTGGCAGGAAGAGCCAGAGCACCTCTGATTTGCCTGAGGTTGTACACCCACACAGACTTCGAGACTACTTCCAACACTCTAATTGGGGGAAATAATTTTCATGACATCATTTTGTTGAGGAAAAATGTGGAAAGGTAAGATAAAAACATGACAATAATGTCTACAACAAAAATTATTCCAAATCATAGTTACATACAAATTAAGAGATTCCTGTGTTTGGCCAAAGGACATAGAAGGCGATTCCAGAAAAATATATTTTTGTTATATATTGGCCTATCACTCCAATTAGGAAACTTTGGTTGAATGGAGTATTATTTTATAGCTTAAGGTGTCTGTATTTCAAGAATAGAATTGCAAAGGACAAAAACAAGTAGAGCAAGCCTTCATGCTCTGTTTACATAGACATCCAAGGTGTGCCTTGGTGGAGAATACAGATAATTAAACAAACAAACAAAAAAAAAAAAAAAAAACCCACACACACTAGTGCAAGAAAAGAATATCTTAAAAAGCCTTCCAAGAGAACGTATTGAAGAAGTTGGCAAAGAAGACAAAAGCATGATACATAACCTCAAAATAGACACAGATGCATCGGAGAGTAAAGTTACTGAAGAAAATAGAATAAACTCAAGTTTCCATGAAATATTAATGGACTTTTAAATAAAATGGTAGTTAAAGTAAATATAAATCTCCAATCCTGGAGAGTCATCGAAAGAAATGGGTAAGGAAGAAGAAAGCAAAAACAATCCTTGCTTTTGAAAGAACCCAAGATGTATTGTATGGAAATGTTGAATTACCCAATTCTACACCTAAAACTAGTATTATGTTGTTAACTAATTGGAATTTAAATAAAAGTTTGAAAAATAAAAATAAAAAAAAATAAGATAAAATATTTGTCCCAATTATAATTTTAGGAAGAAAAAATAAAAGATTAAACTACAGCTACAAAGAAATGTTATTTTTGGAAAAGATTCTGATTTGTGATTTCAAAAAGAAAAAAAAAATACCCTTGCTTCAGGTTCAAGAATCTACTCACACTTGTCTTTGATTTAGGTAGAAAACCCAAGCTCCTATGACATCATATTCTCATGTGACAATTAATATAGGCTAACTGAATTGTTCCAAGGTGAGAAATAGTGGAGATGGAATGATGGGGCAGGGACGTGTACCACTGGAATCTAGAACCAGGGCCCTGGGGACACTAAATGCACCATAGTGAGGAGGGCACAAGTGTGCTTAAAGAATGATCCCCATCAGATGCCAACAGCGTTTCTGAAAAAAAAAAAAAAAACATGGAGCTAAATGATCTTTCAAATCCTGAACACATGTTCTGTCTCCCTTTCTGATATTTCCCACTTATTTTTTCTCCTTTCCCCTTTATTCCCTTTCACTACTTTTTATATTCCCCAAATGAATGAGACCATATAATGTTTGCCAAAACATGAAAGACTCCTAACTCTGGGAAACGAACTAGGGGTGGTGGAAGGGGAGGTGGGCGGGGGGTGGGGGTGACTGGGTGGCGGACACTGAGGGGGGCACTTGGCGGGATGAGCACTGGGTGTTATTCTGTATGTTGACAAATTGAACACCAATAAAAAATAAATTTATTAAATTAAAAAAATCCTAAACACACCTAGCATTTGAAGATTCGAAAGTTCTGGGGTATTGCCAAAGGGAAAGGAAAAAAATGGAGCGTGAGGATTTTGCCAGAAATGCTGAGGTAAATATAACTGTCAACAATTTAAGAGCCTAAACCTGAAAGGAAATCCTTTTTCGAGCAGAGGTAAAACTAGGAGCTCACTTTGCATGTGATAGTCAATGATGGTTTGCTAAAATGGCAAGAACTATAAGATCTATACTATCTATCAAGGGAAAATAGAATTGTATGGCCATTTGAAAGCATCCCATCCTCCTTATTATAGAAATGAGAAATCTGAGGCTCAGAAAGTTTTGTGACTTACCCCCAAATACCCCAAAATAATGTCCACTATTAATATCCTTTATTCTTCCTAATAGAATGTTCTTTTTATCTCAGTAATAATATTTTACAGATATGTCATTTAAAAATGCTAATTAAGTGAAAGCTGTGTTCTAGAAACCTGCTAGTAAAAGCTAAAGTGAGAGAAAATCCTTTTATTTTGCCCGCTAATAGATGGACTATGCAGGGATTTAAAAAACTTTTGCATGATTCAGATCTTAGGCATGTGAATGTCTCCTAAGGGGGTTCTGAATGCAGAAAAGCAATTGCAAATGGCTCTTTTTAAAATTTTTGTTGCAGATATTTCAGCCCAAACTGGCATTTTAAAGAAGTCTTTGCTCTGTTCAAATCTCGGTTCTTCCACCCAAGCACCGCGTCTCCTACGTATGGACAAGTTGAGGGCATCCCTGAGTTCCTGACTCATTTAGAAGATAAGTGGCGATGCAAAAGGCCTGCACCGTCAGGATCCGCATTATTACCGATTGCCATAATAGTGATTCTGTTCTGCAGTCAGGCAAATATTTAGTTTACATTATAGTGAATACATTGTGGAAACTACTCTGTCTTCTTAAAGAAGCGACAGCAGGATGTGTTATTGGTATTTGCAGTAATCTAATTAGTGAATTTACATACTGACTACCTCTCCAACAACTTCCTCCTGAAAAGGTTTTCTGCATACAAAGTGGCTATACATCTTGAAGATGGAACATAACAGAATAAAACAACCGGGTACCTTTTCCTTTTGTGATTTTGAAAAATCTAAAGACCGTTTCAGGGGGTTCTAAGAATTTTACTCCCAATGTCTACGTGCATCTGAAGCGTATTATTTCCGTGAATGAACTAGAGTAGGTTATATGTAATTATTAAAGGTCACTCACCTCTCACTGTCATTTAAATTGTAAGTATTACATTGACACCTTGAGTTCTTTCTTCAGACGTTAATATATAGCTGGACAAACTCAGTTTTAAACTATAGAGTGTTAAATTTTCTTTTCTAGTGACAACCGTCCTTTGGTACAAACTCGAATTACCTGAAATTTGGAGCACTCTTAACTTTCAATTGCCCACCATTAAAAAAAAAAAAAAAAAAAAATTTAATGTACAATGATTATTTCATGTGTTCAATACCAATTTGGTGACTTCTTGAAATTTAAGTGAAAAAAAAGTTGAAGGTCTTTTTTAATATTCTTTTTTTTTTTTTTTTTCATGCTATATCTTAGGTACAGGACCTCCATGAAATTGTATGCCTAGCAGCTAAAATAAAACACAAGTGTTACAGTCAGGGAGCCCTGACCTCAAATCCTACTCTGCTACTTAATATCTGGCATTCTTAGGCAAGTCATGTAATGTCTTTGGGTCTCAGCTTCTACTAGTGTAACAAAGGAATACCAGTCCCATGGCGGAGCACTGGGGATGTAGGTGTCTTAATTGTTGTTAACTTGTTAACTTGCAGTGTCACTGCCACCACATTCAAAACCTCCTTTGCATTAGCTCACAGATGCCAAAAATTCTATTTGCCCTAATCTCCTTTTCCATTTAGTTATTGGTTTGTAAAATGGCAGCCTCACCCTGGATTTCAATGGAGAAGAGAAGTTAGGATTCTCTGCAGGTGATGTTGCTCGATGTTTGAGTGGATCTGATACGCACAGATGCTTCCTCATGGGCTCTTTGGAGCTTCAGCATGAGGTCCTCCCTCTTTTGTTTTGTTTTTGTTTGTTTATTTTGGTTTTGGTTTGTTCTTTTGTGAGTACTTCTTTGGCTTTTCTTGCCCTTTCTGGTGTAAGCCCCTAAATCCTATAATAACTTGGATTATAGTATTACATAGAATGACTTCTGTTTCCTGAGTAAAATAGACTGATATATCAGTAACATCATAAGACAAGACATGTCAAATATTTTAAATAAACTGGATAAAATGTAAACATAGTCATATGTTTATTATTGAGGTAAAAATAATGTATCATTTGTTATTCAAAAGTAGTGGTAATGATACAACTTGCCCGATGATATACAAGCTATGAGCAGAAGAGTAAAACCTTGAAATAAATAAGTTTGGCTTTTCATCATCAATGAATAATATACTATCTCAATATCTGGTTTTACCCTAATGCTCCATATTTCATACACTGTGTCTAAAATAACTACCCAGTGAGGCTGCCGTATTAAATATTTCCTCAAATACTTAGCTTGGTGTGTCCTCCTGAATAGACATTAAATAAGAGGACATCTATTAACAATATTACTAAAATTGTTACTTTTAACTTTAAGACTTCTTCTAATAATGACCATAGAAAGTTCTCTGAGGGCAGAGACTTTGCTTTGCTCATTTCTCTACCATGGAGCACCTAACACAGTGCCTGACATAAGCAGAATTGTTCTAGACCTTCCACTATCATTAACAATAATGAAATATTGCTAGTGAATTGTGTTTAATTGCCTTATTTATAAAACTCAGTTCACAAAATTAAAATAGTCATATTTCATAAAATAGTACTATGAAATAATATTTGTACTGGATTAAGAGAAGATTATTAATAAAACATTGTTTGCATTGCAGGAGACTTTAATTTGCAGAAGCACAGAACAGTTTTTTTTTTTTTTTTTTTGGTTCTGGTATAAAAAGTATCAGGTTTAAAAGAAAAAAAATTAACATTCTCTTCCGATGGTGATATAAAATGATATTTCCAAAGGATATTACTTAAAGAGGACAGATTATATTCATAAAACAAAATTATGTTATTCAAATAATACTTTAGGAGTCAAAATATTAGCATTATGACATTTTAAAAATTTAATATATATGAGTATATTTTAGACATAGAAACACATTATGTTTAGCACTTATGCTATGTTATCACTTATACAATGCTGTAGAGAAATGATTTATGAACTATACAGTTTAGGTAATATAATCATAGCAACCAACATTTTCCCATACTCATTAAATTTTATTAATGAAAAATAAAAATAATTTGGAAAGAAAATTAAATCTTATCTAAAATGGCTACATGTAAAAAAATAAAATAAAATAAATAAAATAAAATGGCTACATGTGTCTTAGGATAATAGGTGCCTGAAATTATTTTCAGTTAGGAACACAAAAGAGAGTTTGACTTTCAAATATGTTGCCAAAGTTTTCCTCCTTCATATTCAGATTTTGATTCTTTAACAAGTGAACTCAAGATCATACCTCTTTGATTATTTCTGACATTTTATAAGACCAGCTATGCCAAGGGTTGAGAAAATTTACTTAACTAGTACATCATTCATATCTGTATAAAATAGCTGAAATGGACCTGGCTTCTAGAAATCCTTCATCTTTGATAGTATTAATCTGTTTTTTCATAAGGATTTTTTGGTAGTAATCATTCCCTTTTATTTAATACGATATCTCATTTGTTTGTTTTTTAAGTGTGTAAGGGACAAATGGAGATGAAGGTCAAATATATAGGCTATATGTTATATAGTTTATTTAGAAAATCTTCAGGCAGTTTCCATGGCAGCTTGAAACTAAATATGTGATAAAATAAATTATTTAAACTTTAACTTCTTTTTAAAGATATTAGAGTGCATATCTCTCAGAGACAGGAAGGAATTATTAAAGGCTATTTCAACCTGAACGTAGCTTATTAATAAGTATATTTTATATATTTTTTAAAAACTAGGCATACTTAAATTGAAAAGAAAAAATAGCTATATTATACATTGGGGATTTCAGACATCAATTATAGGAGCTGTCAGGAAGACTATATATTTCATTTGCACCCAATATATTTTAAGTTCCACACTCCCCTGCATCTCTGAGATACCAGATTACCTGTAGTTGTTATATCTTATAACCCACACCTGAGCACTTTAGTCACTATGGTAACTACACCGTCTCTTCCAGTAATGCAAAGTTCTATCCATGACCATATAATCTTGAACAAGGTTCATAAATAATCCATGTAGAAGTGAATCTTGCTATCACATTACTGTCTGGCTAATCTGGTTTGGGCAAATGTATAATTACATTTATGAAATTAGTAGGTTGCCTGCCTTCTCTTCAGTACTGATGTAACAAGTCTTATTGACCACCAGAACTGCAAAATGGAAAGAAAAACAGTGCCTTCCTCTTAGAACTAGATTTACTACTGAAGAAGCTACGCAGTTAGGTGGAAAGGGAGCTGACCTAATAAATCTATCATATGACCTCTATATCCCATGTGGCAGACTCAAGAATTTTAATATTCATTTTTATATATCTCTAATCTTTTTTTTTAATATTTTATTTATTTATCCACAAGACACAGAGAGAAAGAGAGAGAGGCAGAGACACAGACACAGGCAGAGGGAGAAGCAGGCTCCACACAGGGAGCCCAACATGGGACTCGATCCTGGGACTCCAGGATCATGCCCTGGGCCAAAGGCAGTGCTAAAACACTGAGCCACCCAGGCTGCCCTATGTCTAATCTTTAAATAAATATATTTATTTATATGCATATTTATTGTCTCTATATTTATTTATATATGGAATAGATTTGTGTCCACAAATGTGCATGTGTGTGTGTGCATTTCTTGGTTTTTGTTTTTGTTTTGTTTTAATTTAATTTTATTTTTTTAAATTGGATTTCAATTTGCCAACATACATATACTTTCAGGGATCATTTCTATAGTTTGTGTGTGCATTTCTCTTTCTGAAATGTAATTTTTTATTTTGTTTACCATGAAAGTAAATAGTACCCTTGCTGATGACATTTTATTGACCATTAATATTTGGATACACTATGCTATTGCATTTTTCCTTCCAGTTAAAATATAAATATATCAATACTATAAAGTTCAGAATTAGAGACATAGTTTCCTTGTATAATTATATTGTCATGTTTATCATTTACTGCAATTTCCAATGCATTTTATTAATTATTTAATTATTTTAAATATCATATGTAGTAATGTCCATGTTAACTGCACTGTGCTTCGAACAATGTTTTTGAGTTTGGAATATTTCAGAAAATAAAACTGCCATAGGGGCTTCTGGTTAAGTGTGTGCCTTCTGCTCAGGTCATGATCCCTGGGATCGAGCCCCACATTAGACTCAGCAAGGAGTCTGCTTCTCCCTCACCCTCTGCTCCACCCCTCTTGCTTGTGCTCTCCCTGTCTCTTTTTCTCTCTCAAATAAACAAAATCTTAAAAAAAGAAAAGAAAATTGCCATATATTGGTATAAATTGCACATAAATTTTTAAGAATCAGAAAAAGAGAATGACAGCAGAGCACATGAAATTAAATTAAAATTTTAGAGTAAAATGTTTAAAAGCAAAAGAAAGCCAAATTAACATCATGTACAAGAGAAAATAATCTCAATTTAGTTTCTTGCTTGGTATAGTCTAAGTTTCAAAAATATTTTGATACTAGTTATGTCTTATGTCTCTTTCTATGAAAAATGTACAATTCTTTAAAATTTAACATTATTTTCAAAAGAGATAATTGTCTTCACAAACATAATGTTTGTTCACTTATGCTGATAATGCAGAATGAATTTTAATAGTTATCATATGAAAATTAAATAGGTGTTTCAACAGATTCAGTAAAAGAGAGTGTGTTAAAGAGGTTTTTAAGTACTTTAAACCCACTAAAGAAAACACTTGCAACATCTGTTATTTTTAGTATATAATATTTTAAAGTCTTTCAGTCCATATGCCAGGATAGTACTGATAAAATCAAGTCCTAAGATGACCTTATTTAATAATGGAGCAGGGATAGTGAAATATATATGAATACATCTTTAAAATGCAATTATTTATCAATTCAAACGAACACATACAACAATGATCAAATAAGCTTTCAAAGGCAAGCTCAAAACTTCAATTTCAGATTTATTTTGTAAATAAATATTCAAGAAGAAAAAAAGAGTGGTTTTGTAACATATCTATGTCACTATGATATTCTCATTAATAAAAAAATAGAATTTAATTGGCAAGCAGCAAATTATTTTGAGAATAAAGACATTACTGTAAAGAGCTGGATTAATAAACAGACTTTGCCATAATGATCTACTTTGTAGTCAGAAATTTCATTGCAGGGTGAAAATGATATAGGTATTAAAATATTCTATAATTATTAAAAAGTACTAAAGTAACGAAAACAGTAGTACCCATGCTTAAAAATCAGTATTTATATCTCACTCATAAAAAGAAGAAAGAAAAGTTAGGAAAAGAAGGTCATTTAAGCCTATCTTAGCCACAGACAGGAAGGGGAGGTTCTGGTTCAGGATCTTAAGGTAGATTATTTTTCTGGGCCTGCCAAAAATTACTAAGCTAAGATTAACCATGCATTTACTACATACTCTTGTTTTTCCTTTGTTTTCTTTCTTTTCTCCTTGTCCTTCTCTCTCTCTCTTTTTTTTTTTTTTTTTTTTTTTTTTTTTTGGTAGCAGACAGCTAGACTTGCTCTGGAACTGTGTTGAGGGTCCAAGATTACAATCTGACTCAATGAATCGCTATGTCTGCCAGGACTCAGAAAAGTTGTAATACGAGTATGATAAAAGAATACAGATTAAAATCAGCAAAAACATGCAGCATTTGTATGAATGACCTCCAAGTAGCTAGGAGCTAGCTACCTAGACTCCAGACCCACAAGAGCAAAACTGGATGTTCACTCTAAATCATGGTGTCAGTATGGACTCGTGGGTGGCTCAGCACTTGAGCACCTTTGGCTCAGGGCATGATCTCAGGGTCTGGGATGGAATCCCGGATGGAATCCCAGATGACCCATGGAATCCCACATGAGGATCCATTAGGGAGCCTGCTTCTCCCTCTGCCTATGTCTCTGCCTCTCTCTGTGTCTTGCATGAAAAAAAATAAATAAAATATTTTTTAAAAAATCATTGTGTTAATATAAACTATATGATCAACTGGTACCATGTGGCTCACTGCCTCAGGCATACAGAAACATGGATTAGGTAAGAATATCCCAGAGTTAATGTCTCAGGTGCTGGCCAAGGGCCAGTCCAAAAGATAGATAGGACTTTCTTGACAATGTGACAAGTTTAAGCTGTCCAGGACTGCTAAATTAACTCTTCCTGACATAATAACTAACATACTTCAAAACTTAGAAACACCTTTTTTTTTACCTCATGGTTGTAGTGGACCAGGAATCCAAGGGCAGATTATCTGATCCTCTGATTCAGAGTCTCTTATAGGAGGCAAAGTGTTGGCCAAAGATGTAGTCATCTAAGGGTCTACTGCAGAAGGACATACTTCCATGCTCACTCATGTGGTTGTGGGGAAGATTCTTTTCACTGTGGGCTCCTGGACTGAGATCTTCAATTCCTGACTGGCTCTTGGCCAGGGGCATCCCTCAGTTCCTTGCCATGTGAGCCTCTCCAACATTGTACCTTGCTTCCATAAAGTGAAAAAGCCCAAAGTCAAGAGAAAGAGCAAGAGAATGCCAGCAAGAGAAAGGGTGCTAGCAACATGGAAATTATAAGCTTTATAACCTAACCTGAGAAGTGGTATCCTATCATTTTTACCATGTTATGTTCATTTGAAGCATGTTAAGGGTTCAGCTCATGTCAAGGGAAGGGAATTACCCAAGGGGACAAATACCAGGAGAGATGGAACATTGGCAACCATTTTTAAACCCCCCTTATATGACGCCTGGGTGGCTCAGTCAGTTGAGCTTCTGCCTTCAGCTTGGGTCATGAACCCGGGGTCCTGGGATCCAGTTCTGCATTGGGCTCCCTCCTCTGTGAGGAGCCTGCTTCTGCCTCTCTCTCTCTCTCTCTCCTGAATAAATAAATAAAATCTAAAAAATAAAAATAAAAACCCTACTTCCTATGATTCTGAACATAAAGAATTTTGACAAAAAATTCAGAATAATGGGTAGAATCATTCTGTGGCTATGGTGGGATAAGACAAAAGCAAAACGACTCAGGAATCATGTCTGAACACAAAGAGAAGGGTATAATACAATCAGAAAAATAACCAGTCATGCCCCTGTCTTGACTAACATGTATCACCAGTATTTCTTTACCTAAGCATAGGGTTACCCATGCTAAACCTAGGTGTGCTTTGTTCCTCTTGCACCCTAAAATTTGTTAAGCTGCACAAAAATGAAATTGACCCTATCCCTGAGAGCAAAAATCCAGGACAAATCCTCACTTGTTTAGTCTTCTAGACCAAAACTCTCTAATGATGTCTTCTAAATCCTCCCTCCTGAGATGCCTCCTGGGTCTCCATGGTGTGCCTTCTCTCCTGCTACAGTAAGCTAATAAATCTAATTTTCTTTCACTATAGGTGATTCCATGTCATCATTGGCTGGTGGGCATTGATATTAGGCTTTGCGCTAAGACTGTGCATATATTGTTTTATTTAAATCCCCCAAACTCCATTTGGCATGTGCTATTAATAGCTGTAGCTATGGAATATATATGTGAGGCTTAGAGAACTGAAGTAACTTTCTCTACTGGCAAAGCTAATATTTAAATCCAAGCAGTCTCTCTCTTGCATGAGCTTTAAATCACCCAACACATCATATCACTTTCCTACTACCACTTAACTATGTACTAATCATAATAATGCAATGATATATTTTTATATTTATCTCACTTTTAAACCCTAATACTCTCCCTGAAGTGGGTATACAGCTGTATAGATCTTTCTATTGAATAAATAAAATATTTAGCTGCATATACATATTCTCTTTAAAATCACATGTATATCGATCTAAATTATAATTTCATCCTGGACTTCCATCCTGGACTTCATGTCTAAGTTTCCTTTGTGGCTCTGTTTTTTTTTTCTTTTGGTTAAAGTGAGTAAGTAAATATCTTGCCCTTCTATAATTGACCCCTTACTACCACTTTATGTCTCTGCTTCTAGTTCATGTCAGCTTTCCTCTGCCTGAGTTCCTGGGTGGTTACCTTTCTCACATATCTGATCTCCTGGAATTATGCTCTGTTTTGCTAATTCCAACCTGAGATACCAAACCGTCTTCACAGCTGAAACCTTACACCTTGTTTTTAAACCTGGGTGAAAACAACTTGCAGGGGCTTCCATGGACTCTGTTCATAGGTGATGATAAGTGATGACTATACGCTCGGCTCTCTGGTTGGTGCCGAACTTAACGCTGTGATGCCTGAAGACAATTTTGCTTATCTTTCCAGTCTCCCTAATCTCTTTTTTCCAATGCAGTGAATTCCTTCTACCATGTACCCCAGCCAAAGGACATGATGCACAGAAGTTCCAAAAACATAGAAAGATGATTCTGCATCTACGGTTTTAACAAGAAATAACCTTTTATTTTATTTTTTAAATATTTATTTATTTACTCAAAAGAGACACACAGAGAGAGGCAAAGACATACGTAGAGGGAGAAGCAAGCTCCCCAGAGGAGCCCGATGTGGAACTCGATACCCAAATGTGGGATCACACCCTGAGCCAAATGCTCAACCACTGAGCCACCAGGCATCCCAAGAAATAACCTTTTAGTCCAACTTCTTTTCTTACTCATGCCAATGCCATCTCTCGCTACTACAGTTATGTACTGAGACTGAAGCAACACCTAAAATATGTGATTCCTTTATTGTTAGATGCATCAGTGATGCTCTATTGCATAAAGGTTCCTTTATTCCTAGATCTGTTGTTTACAGCTCTTGCAATGTGTTTTCCATGCTTTTCCAATCTACCAGCCATTCTTCCCACTGCACTCCAAATTGTCTAATAGCTCCCAAATGCATGCCTATGCATATGTGTCCATAGATCCTCAAAACCTGCTCAAGTCCTGTCTATGAAGTCTATGAAGTCTCTTTTTTCAGACCTGTCTAGTGACCCTACCTTCTGAGTGTCTAAAATACAACTAACTGGGGGCCTGGGTGGCTCAGTTGGTTAAGCCTCTGCCTTCAGCTCAGGTCATAATCCTGGGGTCCTGGGATCGAGCCCCCACATGGGGCTCCCTGCCTAGCAGGGAGTCTACCTCTGTCCTCACCCGCCCCCCACTTGCACTCTCCCATTCTCTCTCAATAAAATCTTTTAAAAATAATAATAAAATAAAATAATCTAAATCCAATGTGGAACTGTCATTTGTTTCCTGACAAATGAACTGAACTAGATTATAAATCCAGTACATAAAACAAGATTGTGAAGAACCATGAAAATTAAGTTTTTCAACTAGAGGGGAAAAAAGAAAGAAAACAGCTTAAATGACTCACTGATAGAATTAACTCAGTGGTTTTTCTTTGTGAATGGGTGGGTATCATAATATTAGTTCTCCCAGAAGACATTGAGAGAAATAATACAGTGTAAATGGATTATTTGAGAGGTGCTTCCTGAGGTCTGGTGGGAGCCTGGGGAAATGAAAGAGGAAAGGGAAGAGCCTTAATAAAGGGTGCCAGCAGATATCACTGTGAACAAATGGAGCTCAAGGCTGCTGGGGAATTCCAGAAACAATTTAAAGCAGGTCCAAGGCTTCTCAAAATGAGGAGTAGAATAAGGATTTTCTACCAACTTGTGTCTGTAGTTAGTTGAAGGCAGTTCCCGAAGGAAACTGATCCCCCCACACTTGCAGCCTGTACTTCTGTCAGCATTTGCGGGCAGAGAGTGCCTTGGAGGACATGAAAGGCCCACAGGTGAAAAGGGGCTGGCAGTTGGAATTTGGGCAGCCCTTAGGGAAATTCCCATTGTCAAGAGGCTATGGAAGGATACTAATGGCATCTACTATGGAGGGTGAAGAAATTTAGGGATAGCTATGTTAGCTTACATTAATTTGTTGAAGCCAGGAGAAGTCTATATGGAATGTAAATGTAATGATGAGAACAGTAATACAAATAATTTTCACGTACCCTGCTTGATGACAGACCTTGTTTCCAGATAGAGAATTTTGACTGTGAAGGCTGGAAAAACAGGTATAAAATTGCAAGTATTGATTGCTGTGTGTTCACTGCTTCACATAAGATGGTCCTCTATTTTCGTGTTATCTCAAGTGTGGTCTACAAAGTGTGTTAATGGGTCACTGTAATAAAAGGAGCCAGAGTTCTAGTTTAAATCAACAAGACTAACAACACTACTTCAGTTCAGCTGAGATTTCTGGCACAGGTTTCTTATCTCACATAGCAAGGAACAAAGAATTTGTGGACCAGCTGTTTTGAGAAGTATAAACTCACGAATCTATTTTGGCCCACTTGTAATTGTATACCTTTAAAAACATGTCAAATTCTATCGCTCTGCTTACATGTTCCACATGTAGCCTTTGAATTGTAATTTAGGTTTCCATGTAACTCCTTAACAGAGAAAAAGTGGATGGGCCAATTTAATTAAATTTTATGGTTAATTTATTGGTTATATTTTTGCTTTATATTAATAAATTGTCCCTCTGATTTGTACACCAGTATTGTCTGAATTTTGTTAGTAGGTCGGACTCCCCAAAACCTTGTTATCTGCCAGTGTACTGATAAAACTGAAGTTCGAATATCCAACTCTTATTACCAAATCCTGAAATATGGTTGCCATCTAGTGAAACAATGCCTGAGAGGTGAGTGTGCCTCCATGTGTCCTAGTTCTTACTCATCCTCTACAACAGTGATGGATCTTAAATGATAGAGGTAGGATTTATTCCTTTTCATACTTCTACTCTAGCTCATTACAGGGATTTATAGAATTCTATTGATTATGGTTATACGTGATCAAAATACTTTTGCAAAGTTGTCCAAGCCTGTTAATTATCAAATAAGGAAATTGATATCCATAGAATTGACATTAGCATCCCAAGATACTTTGGTTAGTTATAGAAGATAGATCCAAAATTTCTTAAATCCCATTTTAATACTTTATCCCCTTTACAAACTACGGTTAATTATTTGATACGTTCTCTAAAAAAAAAAAAAAACCCATATGATCTTCGTTAATACTATCTCAAACTTTTGCATAATGAATAATAATATAGATGCATGGATGTATATAAAATTATATTATTAAATCTTTAGAGGGATCCCTGGGTGGCGCAGCGGTTTGGCGCCTGCCTTTGGCCCAGGGCGCGATCCGGGAGACCCTGGATCGAGTCCCACGTCGGGCTCCCGGTGCATGGAGCCTGCTTCTCCCTCTGCCTGTGTCTCTGCCTCTCTCTCTCTCTCTCTCTCTCTCTCTCTCTCTGTGACTACCATAAATAAATAAAAATTAAAAATAAATAAATAAGTAAAAATAAATAATAAAATGAATCTTTAGAACACTTAGTTTTATGCTAAATGGAACCAAGTACATTTATCTCTCTAAGAGCTAATTCACCATCTATGAGTCAGATACTAGGGATGATATCATAACTGGCCCTAAAAGATTAAGTGACTAAAAAATAGCACCTCTTTTACCAGAAATATGCTCTACTTAAGAAGCTATTTCACTTAATAACAGACTTTTCTAAGTATTGAAATTAGCATTTCAATTATTCTTTTGGATACAGAAGAAAGAACGAAATCTAATGTTCATTATACATCGCTTATTCGTAGCTTTCCTAAGCATACTTGGAAATCCAGGTTTGGAATTCATTGACCAAATCAGCCAGATGATAGACTTTTTTGGAGAGCATGGACAGACACTGTAGAATGTGAAAAGTTAATTAAGAGTCCCAGAAAAAATACTGGGTCTCTAGTTCCTAACTTGGAAAATAAAGAGCCGTGCGAAATGATACTATCTTCCTGGATCTAAAGTGCTCTAATTCAGATTGGGTCTTCATTGATGTGGATACGACTATCAAGAGAGAGAGAATGTGAAATGAAAAAATAATCTCATAGAGTTCTGTGATAAGTTCTATGATGCAAAGCTAATGGGATATGTGCTAATGGCTGAACACTAAGTAATGCAAAAATGTCAAAATGGTGAAACTAAGTGTGTGTAACAGCTGTCCTCAATAATGGAAATCATTGAGTAGAACCATGCTCAACAAGACATATAGTGTACCAGTGTGCAGTTATTTCATTTGAAGAACATTTCCAAATAAAAGCATTGGCTAAGTGAGACTAGGAAAAAGGATGATTGGTCATCACAAGGAACCATCTCACTTAACTGGGTAAGAAAAAAAAATCAAAGTTTTTCTCTTCTATGCTACTTAGCACACTTTTGCCACTCCTTTCTATCACTTACCACTTACCACGTCTGACATGATTGATGTGCCAATTTTCAACTTTTAATTTTTTTTTAAGATTTTATTTATTTATTTATGAGAGACACAGAGAGAAAGGCAGAGACACAGGCAGAGGGAGAAGCAGGTTCCCTTCATGGATCCCCATGTGGGACTCGATCCCAGAATCCCAGGATTGTGCCCTGAGTCAAAGGCAGACACTCAACTGCTGAGCCACCCAGGTGTCCCTCAACTTTCAATTTTTTACCCAGTTTGGAAATACTCTGAGAAAGGTGGAATTGTTTTACTTACCTTCATTACAAGACCGCACACTACAGTATTTCTCAAAAGGCTGATGCTTAAAAATATTTATGTAAATTAAATATTATGAGCTTCCAAAAGATATTTTTGGGCCATTATTATTAACCATTATGGGTTAAAAAAACTTAGGAAAAAAAAAACACATAAAACCAGGTGAAGGAAAGACTGTAAGTTTTCTCATCATTATAAAGCTTTGTTTGCCATTGCATCAAGTCCTGGGCATGGTATGGAAGTGACATTGAACTTTCCAGGAATATGACAACTAATGTCTACTTTAATCCAAGTGATTGGGTCTATAGCAGATTGAACAACAGAGGTGACCGTGAGCATAGAGGCCATGAAAGTGAACACAAAAACAAAATAAATTAAAACTAAAAAATCAAGGAAGACACCCAGGTCCATGACAATTTTGTGGAAAAAAAACTGCCTCCTCTGATATTTAATAAACAAAAAAAAGTTTTTTTTTTCTTTTTGTAGCTAGTTGTGTCTCTAATGCTGACAGCTTTATTCCTGAGTGACGCACCAAGCACATAAAGTATTTAAAGTCTGGATATGGGATCCCTGGGTGGTGCAGCGGTTTGGCACCTGCCTTTGGCCCAGGGCGCGATCCTGGAGACCCGGGATCGAATCCCACGTCGGGCTCCTGGTGCATGGAGCCTGCTTCTCCCTCTGCCTGTGTCTCTGCCTCTCTCTCTCTCTCTGTGACTATCATAAATAAAATTTTAAAAAAATTAAAAAAAAAACAAAGTCTGGATAAACTTGTCTGATCATTAACTATGACAATGGTCGAGTTTTAGCATTGCACATTTTCTAATTTCTGAGTATTCTGCATGAAACTCCTGTATATTGATGAAAAAATATAGCTTATATCGGTTCATTATCCTTAGATTTTTTTTTTATCCTTAGATTTTGACGTCACGCCATTAGATACAAACCTTGGTTCTATTACTAACTCCTGTGTGACATGGATTGAGTTTCTAACACTTTATTATCTGTTTACTAATCTATAAATGAATGAATAAATATATCTCTCTCTGAATAGAAAAATAGAGGATATATAGTATAAAATTTTATATAGTTACTTGATGTATTTTGAGCAAATCAGTATGCAACAACCAAGATTATTTAGTTTTCTTGGTACACATGAACATGTTATACACTCGTGATATTTTCATGGGCTGTGTGCTCATTAAATTCCTTTGCTTATTTTTAAGCATTTTGATACAGCAACCACTATAAAATTTAAATATTGGATTATGGCTAGTTTTTATGGCACCACAATCTCTTACTTTGAAATGTCCTTTTTCTTCTTTACATGGAACATGTCCCCCCCAGATTTTGGGTATTAGGTTAAAGTAATTTGGTATTTAATAGGTGGACTAGGCAACTAGTACCATCAATCACAAAATTTAAGAAGCTTCCTAACCCCTTATACTGGCTGGTGTCTTCATTGAATGTAAATGTCAAAATCAAGTAAGTTGTCGATGTAATAGAGAAAAACTCTTCAGAGAAACAAAATACTTTCATTTCACACTATTTATTACAACACACATTTAACTCTTATTTTTGTAACTTAGATTATGTGTGATGTTGAGATCTTGAACTTTATTTCCACAATGTTGAAGATTTAAAGATCCTGATTGTAAAAAGGAAAAAAAAATACAGAAATACTAAAAAAAAAAAAAATCCTAAACAACTCCATTGTTTTCTCCTATATTGTATCCTACTAGAAGTATATAAAAAAAAAAAATACCCTAAACAACTCCATTGTTTTCTGCTATATTGTGTCCTACTAGAAGTAGTAATTTTGAAGGTATGAGATCTGATGGATTAGACAATAAAGGAGCCACGTAGTATAGAAAAGTAAACCCTGAGTTTAAGAAGTAAAAGATAGATAGAACCTCAATAAATACAAGAAGGGGGAAAAAAGGTATCATTTGGAAAGAATCATAATAAAAATCAAGATATTAAAAGCAAAGGTAAAGACAAGCAAACAAAGAAAAGAGTAAAAGTATCAAGGAAGGTGATGTTAAATAATGAGAAGTAAAAACAACCCCAAACATTATTAGCAAAGGAGGCATCTTTAGAGAGAAAAACATTTTACAGGCTGCAACTTAATATTTAAGTGGACTCTCTAGATGCATATTAAAGCATGTATCCAACTTACAAACATCATGCATATTATGAACTTATCTATAAAATTAGCGAAGGGTTCATATGTTTTCCTTAACAATCATAGCTTAAGATAACATATGCAGCATGTTATTAAATTCCTGGGAGAAAAAATAAAAGAGAAAGGGCACCAAATAAAATCTGTCTAGTGAAACTAATTTATTGTAGTTTTCCCATACATGAGCCCCTCACCCCAAATTTGGTTTGAATGTTGAGACTGGTGATGATACCCAGGCACCCAGAGGGAGAAGAAAAGGTTTCTTACTCACACGTTGGCACTTTTTTGTGGAAAGCAGAGCAAGCTTCTCAGCAAGCCCAACAAGCAATTCGAGGGAGCAAAGGAGAGACTGGCTTTGGAGTTTTATCGTGATTTGGGGAAGCAGGTGAGGCTTACACGGTTTGTACCAGTTGAAGGAGGGAGACCCTGGGCTCTCTCACTGGTTCCCCCAGGTATGAAGAGGGAGGAAAAGAGGAAGGACTGGAGCTTGAAAGCTGTCAACACTCAAACATCAAAAAGAGCCTGCTTCTCTATCGCAGGGTATTCTATTGACAACATACACTATATGAAAATGAATGTAAAATTCAAGTTTTCTGAGAACTCGAGTAATAATTGAAATTACTAGCATAATTTGAAATATGCTAGTACTTCTTAAAAGGCATTTTTTTTTAATTGGGAATATAGGAGATCCATACCTATATACATTAAGCATTGTACATATATTTACATTAATAGATCTTCTCCTCCAGCATAACCTTAGGGATAAAATACACTCTTAACAACAACAATAACTTCCTCTACTTGCAATTTGAAAAAAAAGGGATGGTGACTCTCAAAATGGGAAAACATCAGAATATTTTGGGAAGTGGTGCTGTTTTTTTTTGGGGGGGGTGTTTTGTTTTGTTTTTTTGTTTTTTGTTTTGTTTTGTTTTGTTTTTTTACTATGCCCTCAAAATGATTATAGGTTATCCCCAAGGATGAACGGTATCTCTTCTCCCCCCCCTTAGGGATTGAGAAAACTACTATTCATACAATACTCCAAACTGAACCCTGGGTTGTCGTTATGAATTCAGCTCCAACTTCAGCAACCTGTTTGCTTTCTCTGTGGCAGCTCTCTAGGTATGTGCTATACCATTACCCAAAATGAGTGCCACGTGAGATTTCTAGGTTTTTGTTTTGTTTTTATCATTGTTTTTGTTTTTGTTTCCCTGGAGAGGAGAGATAAGGAACATGCGTGTTTCAGACTTCTGGGGAGCTAGCTCTCCCTTCTGTATTTTCCATGGATCTAAGGGCGATTCTCATTTGTTGGCGACTCTCAAAGGCAATTTGTGTGACTATAAGGGGGCTCTGTGCTGAAAGCTAAAACAATGGAGTACTATTTATTGCTCATTTTCTTCTGATTGCATAGGGCTTTTGCCAGAGCGAGACCTAACTATCTACAAGAATTGTTTGACTTGATAAGCTATCCCTTGGTAGTAAGTTCAGTGCCTGATTGCCTTGTTAACCTTATCCTGCTTATGTAGCTTTGGTTTCTGATACTTGAAAACTATGTATAATAACTTTTCATTCTTTTTAAAACTCACTCATTTTTTTTTTTCTAAAACTTTGTTTGCCGTGCAAAATCCTCATGAGATGAAAAATCCCTGCATGGTCCACTGCCCCACCTATCCCTGGCCTGAACTATTCACCTGCATCCAGCCCTGTCCTTCCTCAAAAGCTCTCTGGATACTGTGCCCAAGGGACAGAGATTACTTTTTCTTTTCTCTGCTCTTTGCTGCCCTCATCTGACTGAGACAGTCCTGTTAGAATCTTTTAAAAGAGAATGGTTGGATGCCTGAAGTAGAATGGCCTGAGAAATTTAAGATGCGTTTCTCTTAAGGGAGTAAAGCAAGAGAGAAACATACACAGACTAAAAAAAATGAAAGGGAAGAAAGTAAATCCTACAGTTGTAAATTACTACTAAAAGATGCTGGCCAAATTCTAAGAGAATATAACTCAGCCCTATTTTGTGCAGGTCCTATGAGACCTGACTGTTGACAGAGAATATTATATACCTTCCTCAGTGCTGTAACTTCAAAACCTATGTAATAGGATTTATTATTTTCAAAAATACTTTGATGCATATTTGTTCTGTGTTTCCCTTCTTGGTGTTTTAGAAGAACTACTGACTATTTTAAGTAGTCCATATTGTGAAAAGAAAGAAACAAAAAACAAAAAAAAAAAAAACCTCCTAACAAGGGCTGCAGAAGGGGAGATGGGTGAGAGAATAGCGTAAGTGGGTGATGGACATAATGAGATAAGCACTGGGTGTTATACTATATGTTTGCAAATTGAATTTAAGTTAAAGAATAATTTTTAAAAAGAAAAATACTAACAATCCCATTACATGGAGAAAACATTTACATTGTTTCATGGTTCTTTGTAACTTTAGTCACAAACATACAAATTGTATATAAAATATCATGGGCATGCATTATAGATTGTATATTGCATATTTTTGAAAATGAGGAGGGGCTGAAATTTTATTTACATGCATTTTTGTCTAAGTTCAGGCCATTTATATTTTGCTTAGATTTAGATTCAGCCATCCGTTACTCAAATGTACATACAAATGTGTTACATAGTTTGAATATCTATAATTCCATAATCCTGTTTTATCTGTAGTGAATGGCAAGAACACATGAGCTGGGGAACTACTAAAATCTGAATATCAAATGCCTTTCTCAATTCAAAAGCTTGCTATCTCTATAAAGGAGAGCAGTGACAATATGGGTCCTAGTAGGACATCATAGAAAAGTGTTAATTAGTCCTTTGACAAAATCACTGATGCTTCCAAAACTAACATTAGTGTTTAAGGGCGGATAGAGATAATTATAGCATGGATCACTTTTTGGATTTTATAAACATACCTTGGTATACAACATATTATTTCATAATATAAAAAACGGTGAATATTTTATAATTTTATCTGTACTCCAAAAAAAATCTTCTATATCATCCCTGTACTTACACTAAGACCTCATTACATATGAATTAGAATGTGAAAAATCACCTTTTTAAACTAACTAGTCTATGGAAACATAAAGAACACTATAGTTTTCCATATTTGTCAGTCTTGCGGAGAGACTCTGGATCATAATTCATCCTTCTTATTTAAGCCTCTCCTCATTTTCAAAAATATGCAATATACAATCTATAATGCATGCCCAGGATATTTTATATACAATTTGTATGTTTGTGACTAAAGTTACAAAGAACCATGAAACAATGTAAATGTTTTCTCCATGTAATGGGATTGTTAGTATTTTTCTTTTTAAAAATTATTCTTTAATTTAAATTCAATTTGCAAACATATAGTATAACACCCAGTGCTTATCTCATTATGTCCATCACCCACTTACGCTATCCTCTCACCCACCTCCCCTTCTGCAGCCCTTGTTAGGAGGTTTTTTTTTTGTTTTTTGTTTTTTGTTTCTTTCTTTTCACAATATGGACTACTTAAAATAGTCAGTCGTTCTTCTAAAACACCAAGAAGGGAAACACAGAACAGATATGCATCAAAGTATTTTTGAAAATAATAAATCCTATTACATAGGTTTTGAAGTTACAGTACTGAGGAAGGTATATAATATTCTCTGTCAACAGTCAGGTCTCATAGGACCTGCACAAAATAGGGCTGAGTTATATTCTCTTAGAATTTGGCCAGCATCTTTTAGTAGTAATTTACAACTGTAGGATTTACTTTCTTCCCTTTCATTTTTTTTAGTCTGTGTATGTTTCTCTCTTGCTTTACTCCCTTAAGAGAAACGCATCTTAAATTTCTCAGGCCATTCTACTTGTACCACTTGTTTCAAGACACGTTTGGAGTTCACAGTATTGGCAGATGCCCTCACTCAGGTGGTTGTGTTACCCGAGTGTAAAATCGTCAGTCTGTGCAAAATTAGAAAACACATTATGACATCTCTTACTGCCCAGGATTAGTCTGAAGGTGCCAATGTATTATTAGCAGAAAACGATGCGTGCCAACCCCTACTAAAGTCCAATTGTCAAGGAAGCACCTGCATCTGTTCACTTGAAGCAATGATTCCTACCTCTCCAATGATTCACAGAAACTTGACGAAGTTCCATTTTACATCCTGGTGTTGATACCTGGCTCATCTCTCCTGTCAAGCCAACCATGCCCCATATGGCACAGGTACCACAGATCTAACCCAAATTATACCAAACCATAGGCTTTATGTGTCGTATACAATTTAAGCAGGGCAAGGGCTACGATGAGGAGGAAGGAACATCAGAAAATGTCATTATCTTTCTGTGGAATCCTCCAGGCTTCAGCTGATTTACAATGGGCTCGTCATTATACGTAGTATAAATCTTTAAAAGAAAGAGCAGGGTATACAGCCATGACAACAGTTAATGGCTTGTTCATCCTCTTGTTCACTGTTCTACAGCTGCAAGGACTAGGAACTCCCGTAGAACTCAAATTGCACCCTTGGCATGAGGTTATGTACTATTGACCTACTTCCCTACTAAGGCATTTGTATCCCCAGCTTTGGCCACCTGCATTGCAACTGCATTTAAGGAGATGGATGCTTATTATAACTACCTGTTTAGATGGAAGTTGCGTGAGGAAAACTCTCATGCCCTCAATTTATTTTTAAAAGCTTTCTAACAAACTTCCAATTAATGTGATCACCACGAAACTCATTTATACACCTTCACTTAAAGATTAGGAAGTGTTATCCAGAGATAAAGTGATCGTGCTAATGTCACAAAATTTGTTTAGTGGTCCAGCCACCTCTGAAACCCAATTTCCTTGCCACGGGACCTACTTTCTCCAGAGTACAACATGCCTCTTAACAAGTAAGAGAATATCTGCTTCATAGATGTAAATGATCGTTAAATACATCTTATATGCATGTTAAATTAAGTTCACCTCTTTTATCTAAGGTAAAGTGCATGCATCTTGCTGAAGGCATTATTTAAAAAGATTTATCAGTCTCATTTTTTTTTATTCACTATAGTAGAACTATAGATTTAACACTTTACTGTCCCATGGAAGCATACTGTGTATAACAAAAATCTACATTAAAAGTGAATGCAAGATATATTTCTAAGATGTGAAAAAGTGATTTTTTTAAATGTGAGAATCAAAAAAATAGTATTAAATGTTCCAGAAAAGCTAACGGATGTTTTCCAGTGGGTTTCAAAGCAATGTCATCATAATACCCCCCAAAATTCCTTCTTTTAGCATTAGAAGTGATGTTTTAGAGGCAGCTTCACTCAACTCTATAATACCTGTCAATTAGCATGGAAAATAAAGAACAAAGAGAAGTACTGTCTGGGGCTGATCATACCAGCCACCAATTGATTCTCTTTCAAATTGAGGGAAAATATGCTTGCAGTCAACTCACTTTTACTGCGTGTAAGAACCTTGTTAAGTTTTCTTTTTAAATGTTGATCAAATTGTTTGCTTTAGAGGAGGCACAGACCCTTTGAGAAAAGGATTTCTCAGAGAGGCTCAGAATCTTGTATCTCAAACCTTTTCTTCTGAAATCGACAGAGAAAATTCTCATTGATTAATGAAACAATTAAATTCAAATTTCAGTTCTCAGTAGACCCAATTGAGGAGATCAAAAGGAAGGAGAAAAGCTTGGGTTAAGTTACTAAAGTTCCTGTGAAAATTGCTAGGAGAAAAAAAGAAAAAAAAAGAAAAAGAAAACCCATGGGATTTCACACACTCAGCTGTTTTGTAATTCCTCTCACCAATTTTTCTCAATGATTACAGTTTCTTAAAAAAAGATGTAATGTGGGGAAACAAAAATTCAAAAGAGATATCCTTTAATTAGAGGGGTTTTTAAAAAGTCTCAATGAAAAAAAGCTGTTGTAACTGAAAAATCTGTCTTGCTGCATAAAAACACGTACCCAGGGGCACCTGTGTGGTTCAGTTGATTAATCAACCAACTTTTTGGGTCAGGTCATGATCTCAGGGTCCTGAGATCTAGTGTAGTGTAGAACTCCATGCTCACCGAGGAAGTGTCCCCCTCCCTCCCTCAACCTTTTGCCTGCTCTCTAAAATAAATAAATCTTTAAAACACACACACACACACACACACACACACAACTGTAATGTAATTCTAAAGTAGGAACGTGTTATTTCTTACAAATTTGGGTGTTGGCTATGCCACTCTTCTGGTATTGCCTAAATTCATTAACGTGGTTGCATTCAGGTAGTATATGTCCATCAGTTGGCAACTGGCTCATTTGGGGAAGTCGAGGTAGCTTTCACATCCTCTCCGCTCCCCCCGTTTTAATATCCATTTTGCCGTGATCCCAGAAATTATGCAGCCCGCCTTAGAGATAGAGAAAGAAGCGATGAGGCCGATGTGGGTATGAGATGATGGTGAATCTGAATGGTATGATAGCAGAAAAGGTAAAGCAAAGTAATCTGGCTTTTGAATATATTTTGACTATATAGCCAAGAGGAACTTCTCATAAAGTATATGTAGTATATGAGAGAAGAGGAAAGGCTTCAATGCCAAGTTTTAACATTATCCATATTTACTTCTGTCCTCAGGATAAATGTTTTACATGTTGGAATTCGAAGAAGCAATATATTCAGTGTCATAACCAAGGCTCATCCCAACTGTTGATCACCAATACAAATACATTAGTGTTGTGACTACTAGTAAGTTACTTAGTGTCCCCATACCTCATTGCCGCATCTATGAATTCGTAGTAAGGTGTTCTGTTGTCATCTTTAAAGAAATTATGTTCTTGCACAATACCAAAAACAAAATAAAATTATTGTTACTCTGTTGATCCTATGGTGTTATAACAATATTTATTTATCCTACTACAAATAAGTGACCAGCATTAAGGTTCTCTTCTACTTAAAATAATAACTTCTTTTGTGTGCTATGCCTCCATGATAGGAACTCGGTTTCTTTTTCCCCTGCAATTGCTTCTGTATTAACATTTGTCTTTACTAGCCCATTTAGCCTTGTATTATTCTAATGAGAAGGAAAATTAACTACTGTTCATTATATATTGAATAAATAATATATATTTTACTGACCTACTTGCTGTGGAGATATCAAATCAATCTCTAGTTTCCCAGTATAATAAGTTCTAATTATTTGCTTTCCAAATTCGGTTCCCTGAAAAGGCTGTTATGTCAAAATACGCTTATTTTCCTTCTTGTAACTCATGTTTCTTTTATTAGATACCTTGCTCCACCTTCACTGGATTTTGAATCTCCTATCTTTAATGTGCCCCGTAACTGACATTCTAATCCCTGATGACCTATATAACTGTGTTGCAACTCCAACTTCTCTCTTCTCTTAAAGTCTCAGACATAGAAGATGGGGATTTGTAAATATCCAATTCCTATACCTTTAGAGAATAATCATCTTTCCCCAAGTATTCAGAATATGGTTTATATTGCTAACCATCACGTTGCAGTTGAAAAGGAACTTTATGCTCAGTTTTCAATCAGCATGTAGAGTTACTAAGTAGTTAATAATTAGTTCTTCTACAAGTATTATCTATGAGATTATTCCAAACAAGGTCAGATGGTTTCACCTTTGAAACATTGGCTTTGTTTTATTAAAAACTTTTTTTTAAAGATTTTATTTATTCATGAGAAACAACGAGAGAGAGAGACAGAGAGACAGAGACAGAGACACAGGCAGAGGGAGAAGCAGGCTCCATGCAGGGAGTCTGATGTGGGACTCGATCCCGGGACTCCGGGATCACACCCTGGGCCGAAGGAAGGCACCAAGTTGCTGAGCCACCCAGGGATCCCCTTATTAAAAACTTTTTTTTTTTTATTAAAAACTTTTAATCCTATTTCAATCTTTTTCTACCTCTTAAAATCAGTTTTTCTCCTGGGCTAGTAAATAAAGGGAAAATTTTCAAGTGTCTTGAAAGTATGTTCTGCAGTCCTGATATAATTTATTATGGAATCTGACCAAGAATGCCTTAAATTTTCCCTCAGCTTGACTATACTTTAGAACAGTTTCTTCCTATCTAGACCCCGATCTTCCTTTTTTTAGAGTATTTATTTAAGAAAATTTGCAATTTAAAATTCTTTCTCTGCCACTTTGAGATATAAATCTGCTCTCAGCCTTTGGCCGGTTTTACAACCCAGGAATGGCTTTCTCAAGGATCTGGAGGCCATTCCTTTGAAATGTATCAATAAGAAAGATGTTGCCTCTACTTCCCAGTCTTCATGGAAAGGGAGGAGCCAAACTTGGATTGAGCAAACACAAATGGCCAAATTTCACTGATCAATCTTCCTGCTAATGTCGCTAGTACTTTTCCAGTAATTCACCGCAGGCTTCACGGGGAATCAAGTTGCCTTGCCCCTCATTCCACTGTCCTGAATAGTCTTTCCCACTTGTCTAACTAGCCTAATGCAGTTTTTCTTTAGCACATCTCAAAGAACTTCTGAGTTTAGGAACAGAATGAAAAAGGCATTGTCAAGAACCCACTGATTGAGATGGTTGGAAATACAAAATGATAGTGTGAAAAACATTATGTTTATGACTACATAATTTATATTTAAACGTTTGTCACATGAAACTTGCAGAAAGGTTTTCATATGATCTAGAAAATACTGTGAACAAAGATATTCTTCTATTGGCCTGTTTCCCAAGCAATAACAGAGTTTCAGTGTATTATACATAATCTTAAACGTCATTTTCATAAGATTTAGAAATGTCACAAAGACAGCAGAATATAAGCTCATTAGTACGGGGTCACTTAAGTGTTAATCAACCACTCCCTAGGCTTAGTTCCAATATCAGAATGTAAAAAATATTCCAAAAATATTTTTTGAAATGTATTAATGTAGACCAATTCAAAAAAGAGGACAACAGCAGAAACGGGGGTAGCTAGACAAGACAATTTAGGAGGGTCATATGAGGATGACCTGGATGAATTTGAAGGAAAAATACATCTTTAATATTATTATATCAGATTCTGAAGTTATTATTGTGAAATAAATCACACATGTCAAAATGTTCACAAAAAATGAATAAGTGGTTAATAAATGGCTCAGAGTAGTTACTGGTAGCCACCACCAAAATGTCCTTGTGTATATGTTTTCAAAGTTGCCCCTACTCTCTTTCAGGAAAATGGGTGATTCTTAAGCACATATTAAACTGTAAGTTTATATCAAATGATATATTTCTGGTGCACCAGAAGATAAAATAGAACAATAGATTGACATTGTAAAAGATCTAAGTCAGTTTAATTGAATACATTTGTGTCAATTAAACTCACATATTTTTCACTGAAACAACTCTCACAGTGGATTCCTTTTAAGGGAATAAACTTCATTAGGTAGCATTTTGGCAGAGATGATACATTTAAAATGTTATATTTTAACATTTTTCCTAAACAAAAATTTCCAATAAGTAACAGTGTATTGGAAATTGCTTAGTTTTAGATAGCTCAAGAGATGTTTACTACCGGTAACAGGAAACTTGTAAAAAAAAAAAAAAAAAAAAAAAAAAGAAAAAAGAAAAAGAAAAAGAAAAAGAAACTTGTAAATATTAACAAAAGACTGGTTTGTATTGAGCATACTCACATTATGGAGGGTATATTTCACTCTGATGACATTTTTTGGGTTTTTTTTGACATTTTTTGATATAATACTTATTGATTACATATAAAAAAGAGGAGAAAAAGTTATATATCTAATGTACTAAAATTACTTAAAATAGTCAAAATATTTTATTTAAAGATATTTGCATGAAAGGTCAAGTACCTAGTACAGCTTAAAGACATCAGGAGATACTGCCAATGATCTTTATGATACTGGGATTTATCTACAATCGTCAAATTAAAAAAAAATAGGCAATTTGTACCCAGCAAGTAAAGGAAACTGTTATGCTGCTTTATCAGTAAGATCAGTAAGTTGGAGCAGATTTCTATGCTTTCCTGAAGGAGTCTTAGTAATATTTACAGTATATTTAAAACCCTTGAGATTCCCTTCCAGGTGACCCCCCCACTCCCCCCCTCATTGATATGTCTGAATATATATTTCCGGTCTCACTAATACCTTTAAATAAAGCACACATTTCAAATAGTTAAGGAAAAAATTTGCCCTGTAACTCCCACAGCAACAATAGGAATCACATGTGCATGCCATTTCCTACAAATCAAAAAGAAACTATAACACATATACCAAGAAATTGCAAATGCAGTGAGGATGCACCTCGCGTAGAGAAACTCCCTAATCATCCCAAGTGTGGGGATTCCCCTTCTTAGGGGACCAGTGAGGTGGAAAGTCACCTTAGCAACTTGATGCAGGCATCCTGTGCAAGGATTCCCTGTGACCCCCTGGGGTTTTTGTGGAAACTACCCCCTAGGGAAGACCAGAAGGGATCAGGAGCATGCATCATAGATGGAAACAACTGAAATGGTTTTCTAGCAACAGTTCTAAAACAAAACAAAAAAACTCCCTTGTTTCCTGTGTTTTCTCTGCCCACATTTAAGACCTCTGAATCAGTTAATAGCTCATGATAACTCCCAAATTCAGCAATCATACTGAATGCTCCCTGACTTTAGTTTGATGTATTGGTGAAGTCAGCTTGAGAGTCTCTACAAATATTAATGGGACCAGGGGGACCTGTGAAGCATATGAAATTATTGTTTATGTATTACATAAAGGATCACCTGCACACTGTGCATAGTTTAAGGAAACCTACTGTATAAGAGGAACAGTGTTATGTCCCATATATTTCATTTCTGACTGTGTGAAAAGTGTCTCTTGCTGGAAAATCTGTTACGGTGTAATGCATAACTGTGAAGGCAAAGGAGTCCTGAGATACATTTATTCCTACACCATTCAAGTGGAACCATCATAAGAAAGCTAGAGGTCCCAACCTTACACGCAGTATAAATGATAAATGTACCGTAATGCTTCCTTCTTGTGTTTTCAGTGTTCCATGGCTTTGATGTATATATTGGGTTATAGGACCCATATCTTAAGATCGCTGACAAGACTCTTCAGATGGTACTTTCAATTTTTATGACTTATTTGAACTAGGATTTTAAATTTGTTCAGCACATCAACATGTTAAGAGGCCAGAATTACATTTTGTTACATTTCACTGAGCTGTGTATCATTGCAGAATGGCTTCATGTACACAGGCATGAAAAGAGTCCTGGCTTTAAATCTGTACTCATCAGACCTGAAAACAAAACAATTAAAATTAAATTATTCCCCCAGTGCCTTAAAACTAAGGAGATGATTAAAAAGAGCTGTTTGTGAGGCAAGTGAACGTGGGGAAATCTGTTTACTGGACCCAGAGAGCCTCCAAGGAATTCTTGCATGCTGTGTGCCTGACGTGATACATTTGAGGGACTCGTTTTCTATCTCTTTAGTTCAGATTAGCAAACAAAAACTATAATAAAAAGGGGCTAAAGCAACATAGGGACTCAGATGTATTTAGGGTGAGCACAAAGCTCAAAACATTTAGTTGAGTTTTCCCCATTCATCCTGAGTGTTTTTGTGGCTTATTTAAGATACAGTCAATAAAAACACTGTGACTGTAATGATAATACCAGACAACCTGCACATATTCTCCTATTTGACCTCTACTTATATTTATATAGATCTTGTGTCTGAGTGTAACCTGTGAAACTCCTCTTGACCTATAGTCTCAATAGCCAACGTGTGAAATCTGTATCCTCACAGATACCATTCACTGGGAAGAAAATATCCGAACTTCCAGGGGTATTATTATTTTTACTCTACAAAATATACAGATAGGCTGTGAGATCATTAGTGTGTGGATTATTAAAATTATAATATTTAATGTTAACTGAATTAGTCATTACAAAGTTTTTGGAAAGTAAACACACATCAAATACAACAAAATAGTGCAAACGCAAACAGGTGCACCGTGAAAAAAAAATAGCATAACTGAATGTAATTCTACTCCTATGCTCCTGGTCTGAAATTTTGTTACATAAGCTGTAAGAAGTAGAAATTAGGAAGAGTGAATTGTATTTGATAAGTACTCAGGTAAAACATCTACAAATATTATTTAAAATGTGAAAAAAATATCTGTTCAACTAAGAATGAAATACTCTAGGAGTATTTTGTATATTTTCTATTCATGCAAACACAGATTTCCAAATTTGCTGACCCCTACGATAACAAGTGGTTATCAATAATAGTATTCTTTGTAGTGGATATTTAAAAGAAAGATAGAAAAAGAGAAGAAGGAAGGAAGGAAGGAAGGAAGGAAGGAAGGAAGGAAGGAAGGAAGGAAGGAAGTCACATTTCTTGTGTCAAGGTAAAGACATTTTTAACCAAGAGTGACAAAATAACCACCTTTAGGAAGAAACTAATTTTCTTCCTATACTGGTGATATGGAGAATATATTTGAATATGTTTCATAGACATAATGTTGTTATAAACAATAAAATTTATCAAATATTGTTATGGGTTGAATTGTGTTCTTCAAAACAATATTGACATCCTAACCTCCTAACCAGTAACTGAACGTGATCTCATTTGAAAATAATTTAAAATATCTTATCTAGTAAAAGATAATCAAGTGTGGGCCATATTCCAATATGACTGGTGTCCTTATGAAGAGGGGAATTTGCACACAGAGAGAGACACATACAGAGGAAAGAGGGTGTGAAGACACCGAGAATATCATCTAAAGTCAAGTAAAGCCTGGGGCTGCCACAGAGAGATGTGCAACAGATTCTCAGGAACCTCAGAAGGAAACAACCCTGCTGACACTTTGATCTCAGATGTTTAGCTTCCAGAACTGTGTGACAATAAATTTCTGTTATTTAAGCCCCTCAGTTTGTGGTACTTAGTTACAGCAACCCTAGAAAACTAACTTACATATGACAACCCATATATGCATACGTTATATATATATAAAAAAAACTTACAGGCATAGATTTTTAAGCTATTTAATTCTTTTCAAATAAAGAGTTTTGATAGATTTTGAATCCTTTGCTAAACATGTAAAAACATAACACTTTTAGACTATTTTGCAAGAATAATTTACAATGTCAGAAAAATGGAAATTGAGTAGCTGAATTACACTTAAGTATCTTGTGTGGAATAAAAATAGGAGACTTATTCCTGTAAGTGCAGACAATAATGCACTTCTTCTATTCAGACTTGCATATCACCATGATATATGAAATACTTTTTCCTCCAATGAAAACAAATATGACCAGAAATTGAAATGACTTCAAATTGGCCTCTTTGAATCTCTGAATCACAGAGGGTTAAATTAAAATCAAATACTTCTTATTAATGTTAACATAATTCTTCTAAAGAACGTTTTAAGCTATCTCATTTAATGATTTAAAGAATTCTACGAAGTTGGTAATATCATTATTACTCCCTTTTAAAAGCAGAAATTAAGATACAAAGAGTGTACGGGGCACCTGGGTGACTAAGTCGGTTGAGCGGTTAAGCATCTAACTTTGGCTCAGGTCATGTTGTCAGGGTCTTGGGATTGAGCCTCCTGTCTGGCTCCCTACTCAATGGGGAGTCTGCTTGTCCCTCCCCCTGCTTGTGCTCTCCTCTGTCTTTCTGTCTCAAATAAATAAATAAAATATTAAAAAGGAAGAGAAAGAAGAAGAAAGAAAGAAAGAAAGAAAGAAAGAAAGAAAGAAAGAAAGAAAGAAAGAAAGAAAGAAAGAAGAAGAAAGAAAGAAAGAAAGAAAGAAAGAAAGAAAGAAAGAAAGAAAGAAAGAAAGAAAGAAAGAAAGAAAGAAGAAGGAAGGAAGGAAGGAAGGAAGGAAGGAAGGAAGGAAGGAAGGAAGGAAGGAAGGAAGGAAGGAAGGAAGGAAATGTAATAGAGTAGAAAGACTACCCAGGTAGTATAAGTTAGAGTGGAATTCCTACCCAGGCCATCTTGCCCTGGGGGTCTGCTCTCAATCACAGTACCACTCTATCGGTAGAGTAAGTTTTTAGTTAGTTGAAACTGAAAAAAAACATATGTGTGCATGTCTGTGTGTACACGTTTGACCATTTCTATATAAAATATTTTTATCTTTTTATAATGTACATCGTGTATCAAGGTAGAGATATGTGTAAGCAACCTACATATGATAACATGAATAAAATATCTGTAAAAATACATAAAATGTAAATATGCAATAGTATATATTATATGAAAAAGTTTAATATGTATTTAAATAAAATCAAATGCTTGAAGAGTTGGTAATATGCAGCATTTTCACAGTAAACATAGAACATTTATTAAGTTCCTTTCTTCAATCTGATATTCCAAAACCATGAAGCAAAGTCATGTCTACTTTCTCATATCCCTTCAAATAATTTTACTACTATGGGCCATACAGTTTTATTTTATTCCTGGCCTTATTTATGTGCACATTTTATTTTGCAAAATATTGTATCTTTAAAACATTTTATGTTATGTAGCATTCACATAGGTAAGAATCTATTGCCTATAGAATGAATATGAATATGAATTGCAATTCATATTATTGAAAAATAATATATGTTAAATATGTTAAAAGAGAGAATGTTATCAAAGTCTAAATTATTATTTTTGCTATTTTAGTGTAGAGAAGTAAGATTAAAGAAGAAATCTACAGACGCCTGGGTGGCTCAGTGGTTGAGCGTCTGCCTGCTGCTCAGTTCGTGATCCTGCGGTCCTGGGATCGAGTCCTGCATCAGGCTCCCCCAAGGGAGTCTACTTCATCCTCTGCTTATGTCTCTGCCTCTGTCACTGTGTATTCCATGAATAAATAAATAAAATCTTTAAAAAAATCAAAAAGAAATCCATGGTATTTAGCTAGAAAATTTCTACTCTTCAAGAAAATGACACTTTTGTTTTGTTTTACTTTGATAAATGTTAAAAGTTTTATTATTACTCTTTTTCTAAGATTTGGTATCACTGTCCTTTGTATGACTTAAAAATCCCATTAGAACATGTGTACACATAACTTATAGAGAAAACCAGTAGAAATTGTGAATAATTTTATGGACAGTATTTCTCTTCAGCTTCCTTTCTTTTACAGCAATCTTTCTTCCGTCTTGCAACATCATGGTTCTCTGCACTGCATAGCATTTAAAAAATGAAGTTAATACTTGATTTCAAGACACATGAGAAACCATGCCCCTTCTTAGCTTAGAAGGCAAGAAGGAGAGAAGACAATCTTCCATGAGAATTTTTAGCAATAATAAAGTCTCTACTATTGACATTTGATGGTTTCATAGCAGCCAACAGTGAAATGGGAATATTAATTAGAAAGGAGATGGCAACAAGTCCCACAGCATCCTTGCACCTGTATTCCCTAGGCCTTTAATTTAGCGACTAGAAACGTATTTCATTGCCAATGAGCAAGCCACAGATACTATGTAACTGCATTATTTACTGGTAACTAATGCCTTTTATATTATTTATATTATTTCTATTGTGTTCAAAAGCTACATGCTTTAAGAATGGGCGTTCTAAAGATTTTAGTCAAAAATTTGGATTAAAACCCACTGGCCAAGTAAGCCAGACCAGGAGAAATGGAGTTAAAGTATTAGATACAAAAAAAAAATAAATAAAGTATTAGATACAGAGTCAGAATTGACCTATTCTAGAATTCTTGTAATGCTTTCATGAAAAGTTTAGTAAGGAATTTGTGACAGTATTTGTATGTTTTTCACAATTAATTGTGGAATATTCACATGTTGTCTACTCTTACCACTCTAAGATATCTATCTCTCCTATTATCTTCTTGTTCTTTGTTTCCCTTTTAATAACAGGTATCACCTTCAAAAAATTCTAGATTAGATTATGCAATAATTTTTCATGTATCTGTTTTTCTCAGCTTGAATGCAAGCTGGAAATCTATGGATCTTTGTTTAGTCACTGATTCAAGCCAAGAGTCTAAAAGAGACTCTAGCACTTCTTATGGGGCAGTTAGGAAATATTTGTAGAATATATCCCAGCTTGCTTTAATCAGTTTTACACTCAGCTTTTGTAGTGTTTCTAGATAATAGCTTACTGTACATTAGTCAATATACTACAACTTTCACAATATCAATTCATGTAATTAAAATCTAAGAACACTGGAGGTAGGTATGGCTATTATTCACATTTTACAAATACAGAAACTAAAGTAGGAGAAGTATGTGCTGCTAAATGTTTAATGAATATATTGAAAAACAAACAAGAAACAATCCTGATCTGTGATGTTTGCCAATTTCTGTGGTGCAAACATTCCTGCCACAGCTGAATTCTAGTTACAAACATAACAACGGGCTTGCAAAATTCTAAATATTTTACCATCAGCTTCTGCATTCTGGTACTAGTCAATGCAGCACTTGACTAAAAAGTTCCATATAAATGATCTAGGATTGCTTAGCTATAAGTGGTATATCTAGGCTGTGAAGTCAGTCACATTATCTATATGTAATCAATTCAGAATCTGGTTAAGATTTTGAGTAGTGTTCTCAAATTATATCAGTTAACAAAATGCATCTTTAATTATTTTTACAAATAGTTACTTCCAAAATATTCACTTCTCCTTTGCAGCCAGTAGTCATCTCTGATTATTATAGTTATTAAAGATTCCTAGGGGCGCCTGGGTGGCCCAGTTGGTTAAGCACCCAGCTCTTGATTTTGGCTCAGGTCATGATCTCAGGGTTGTGAGATGAAGCCCTGCATGCCTAAGCTTCTCTTTCTCCCTCTCCTTCCGCCCTTCCCTCCAAACCCACTCTCTCTTTCTCTCTTTAGAAAAAAAAAAATAAGATTCCTATTTTAATTATTAATCTTCTATCAGATTGCATTTGTCTAAAAATTATTAGAATGTTTGATTAACAAAGCCATTCAGTTATACAGATTATATTCCTTTGAAAAATATTGCTCTACATAGTGCTAATATTTTGAGAGTCGGGGGAGCTATCTATCTTGAAGGATGTATTGGATTTATCCATTTCAAATCCCTTAGTACATATTGTAGCAGAATAAAGTAGACATTTGAAACTTTGAATCAAAATATAAATAGCAGATAGTGAAACTGAATCTCAGGGGTGAGAAGATGGAGGACATTTGAATCATATTACCAGATGTTCAGCCTCTACTGTGAATTCAAAAACAAAAAAAAAATCTTAATTAGAAATATTGAGGTCATCCTACATTTTAAAATACAATTCAGAACTTTATCTCATAAGCAAATGCAACTCTGAAATTAAAAATGTATGAAACCTGAAACACCACAAGAAAAAAATAGAAATCACTTGATTTTACAAAAGAATTGCACCTATGTGAAATGGACTTTTTATTCTCTTTGATTTTACATGGCAGATTTCCATTATTTCAACTACAGGCACAATAACCAATCCAGGTATCAAAAATCCAATCACCTCATTTTGGTATGCTGTGGTCTCCACAATCCAATGCATTAATGGTTATACAGAGAGAGGGTTCACCATTAAATCCTTCCTTTTGAATCAGTTTCAGGTGGCTCTATTTCCAAAACTGCTCAAGCGAAGGTATTAATTATACATTTCCATTTTGACAAAGCCAATATCAGTAGTCACTAAGGCGTAATTTCTTTAGGAGACAATGCAACCTGTTCTCTGATCAGGTTTTGTTTCCCACAAGGATTTATCAGTCTTAAATTACACAGCAAGCAGGCAAGAGAAAGGAAGCAAACAATAAGCATTTCTCATGGGCAAAAAGAATGAGTCTATAACTCAGGGTATCCTATTAAATTAATATTATATACTTCTGTCAGTTATTTCCATTCATATGTGCTTACATGCACACATATACATAGATAAGATAGGGTATTTATGAATTTTATTGTATTCTTATTTGTGATTTTATTTTAGATGATAAATTTTTACTTGTCATTTCAGGATCACATTAAGGTTTCTTTTTATTTCTTTTGAAAAACAAAAAACAAAAGTATTATTATATGATAAGGTTAGTTTTCTCATAAAACAAATACATGTGTAATGAAAACAAGTGAGACAAAGATTGAGTTTTATCTTACCCCAAAATATTGTGTATATTACTTCATTAATTAATAACTTGTTACAGAAAAGAAAGTAGCTCTGTTAACTCATCGGATTTAGGAAGAAGAAATAAAATACAGGATAGAATCCTAGAATAACCCAGGGGAATATCTAGGTGATTTTGAGTATGATGTTGACTTTTTAGATACAACAAAGCCATAAGCCATTAAAAAAAATTAACATTAGACTTCATTAAAATTTAAAACTTCTGCTTTGTGAAAGACTCTGTCAAGAAAATGAGAAAACTGGCAACAGATTGGGAGAAACTATTTGGCAAAAGACATATTAGATAAATAACTGTTCTCCAAAATATACAAAGAATACTTAAAACTGATATGTACAACAAAATATATATACAAAACTCTCAACAATTAAAAAAATGAACCCACCTGATCAAAAAATGGACAAAAGACCTGAACAGATGCCTCAGCAAGAAGATATACCAATGGCAAATAAATAGGTGAAAAAATGTTCTACATTACATGTTATTAGGAAAGTGAAAAATAAATAACAATGAGATATTACCATATGCCTATATAAAGTGGCCAAAATCCAAAATAGTGACAACACCAAATGCTGGCGAGGATGTGAAGCAAAAGGAATTGTCATAACCATATTATCTAGCAATGATACTCCTTGATATTTACACAAATAAATGGAAAACTTAAGTCCATCAAAAAAAAAAAAAACTGTGCATCGATATTTTTAGCAGCTTTACTCATAATTGCCAAAAGTTGAAAGCAACCAAGATATCCATCTGTAGATGAATGGGATAAATAACTTGAATATCCAGACAATGGAATCTTATTCAACACCAAAAAAAGGATTATAAGCTACCAAGTCATGAAAAGACATGGTATTTCCCATGTTAAGTGCATATTTAAATGAAAGATGACTATATCCTAACTATATTTCTGTTCTGGAAAATGCAAAATTGTGGAGACAATAAAAAGACCAGTGGTTACAGGAGCTTGGGAAGAGGGAATCAGAGAGGATTTTGATTACAGTGAAATCGCTCTGTATACTGTAAAGATCGATACATGTCATTATACGTATGTCCAAAACCAAAGAATGTACAACACGAAGAGTGAGCTGTACATGTAAACTATAGACATTTTGTGATGATGTGTCTATGTAGGTTCATCAGTTGTAACAAAGGATGTTGATAGAGGGTGTGTGTGCCTGTGTGTGTGTGTGTGTGTGCGTGTACACGTGTGCGCTGGGGACATATGGGAGCTCTGTGTACCTTATGCTCAATTTTGCTGTGAGACCAAAACTATGCTAAAAAACAAAGTCTGTTTAAAGCAAAAAAAGTACATTGTAGAATTTGCTGTAATTAGCCACCACAAGACCATGTCATGGCTGCAACTACCAAGAAAAAAACTACCTGAAAACACTATCTGACACATCAACAATGTAGAAACAGAAGAAGAATCTTAACATTTAATACATTTTTCACAAATAAAACTTAATTGATATGTCTACCAAGATAGAAAATATTAAGGCTTTAAAAAAGTATATTAAGGCCTCTATGATAGTAGCCTCTATCATAATCTATTTACTCCGACATTAAGAAATCCCAGTGAAGACATGGATTTCTTGTCTCTAAGACCAAAGTAGATACTAAAACATTACAAACATTTCCTAAAACAGGCAAGGAGAGTCTTCATTCAGCCAGGATGGAATGCTCATCGTCTGTGGGATATATTACTGTGTTGTCATTGCAGACATGGCACTTTCAGTAGTAAAGCCTTCCTTGGTGTGACTGCAGGTCAGGCTGTTGGATAAGTAATTCCCTGGGAGCCTCTGCCTCTCATTCCACTCATCAATCAATGGTCAGAGAAGATATAAAACTATAAAATATGAACAAAAGGATTCAAGATGGCAGGTCATTTTAAGAGAGCATTTCAAGGCTGATTTGTGTCTTGGTCAAAGACAAGTCTCACTAAAAACGTATTTCCACTTGGTAGTGTCCAAACCTGCAGACCAGGATAAATAGCAAGTGACCATCGCCAGGCTGGAATTATAAAACACTCGGGGTGCCTGGATGGCTCAGTCGCTTGTGCATCCGACTCTTGATTTCAGCTCAGGTTACCATCACAGGGTTGTGAGATGGAGCCTCAGGTCAGGCTCCACACTCAGTGCGGAGCCTGTTTGTAATTTTCTTTCTCCCTCTCCCTGTGGCCGTCTGTCCTCTCATGTGCTCTCTCTCTCTCTCTCTCTCTCTCTCTCTCTCGCTAAGTAAATAAATTTAAGAAAAAAATTGTTAATAAAGTACTAAGGAAAGTGAGTACTCCCCATCCATGAAAACTTCATATCACTGTACCATTAGGACTTGGTAGTTTATACTACCAAGTTTATCTGTGCCAACAAACAAACAATAACTTCTAAAATATCAGTGACTTCAAATAAAAAAGATTATTTGTCACCCACATTTTACCCATGCGGAAAGCTACTGGCAGGAAGGACTTTCCTAGTCACGTAGGAGTCAGACCGAAGGGAGATCTATGGTGATATATATTCCTGCATCTGCCCAGCTGGAAAGGGAAAGGGGTGTACAGGTCTGACCTCTTGCTCTTTCTGCCCAATGGTGAAGATATCTCTTGGGCTCACATTGCAATCACTAAAGCAAATCACATGGGTGTGAGGAACATCAAAGTGGGCGGGCAACTGTAACTCTGGCAGGTGCATGAAAGCAAGGGAATGAAAGTACTTGATATATAACACTAAGTCCTGCCACAGAGACCATCGCCATGGAGGACTTTGAACGCGTAAGCTGCCAAAACTCACAGTGTGACACCCACAGTCAGGCCAACTCCATGATTTCCTGAGCTTTCTCTGCCCTTAACTTATATTCTCTCTCTTACCCTCGCTCCAACACTCTACCAAAAATTCCTCCCTGACACTGATTACACGATGAGATTATTCCTATACAACCTCAGCACATCAGCACTGCCATTAGAAGTTTCCTTTGCACTTGACAGGATGAGCACTGGGTGTTATTCTGTATGTTGGCAAATTGAACACCAATAAAAAATAAATTTATTATTAAAAAAATGAAGAAAGAAAGAAAGAAAGAAAGAAAGAAAGAAAGAAAGAAAGAAAGAAAGAAAGAAAAGAAAGAAAGGAGAAAGAAAGAAAGAAAGAAAGAAAGAAAGAAAGAAAGAAAGAGAAAGAAAGAAAGAAGTTTCCTTTGCTGCTCACTCTCTCCCTTCCCTGTCATCCTTATCTGAAACCTCGTCCTCCTGTCCAGACCCAACTTTCTTTGAAGGCCACCTGGAGGTAACTAAGGGAGAATTAGTAGGATACAGTGGTGGTTCTTGCAGGGGAACAAAGATGGCTATGAGGCATTTGTCACTTCTCACATGAAGAGGGATAGTTGAATTTCCCCTCCTTTGAATATGGGTCATCCTTCATGGTTGCCTTGGCCCATGTAATGTGACAGAAATGACATTCTGGAGCTTCCAAACCCACATCTTAAGAAAACTGTCAGTTGCTACTACCTCTCTCAGGAAGGCAGACATCATAGTACAAAGAAGCTTGGAGAAGGCTCCTGAATGATGGAAATGGCGAGGCCATCCAGAGAGTCCCATAGGGCCAGTCAATGAAACTTTCTTGTTTCTTCATGTCTCCTCTGCCTGCTGAATTCAACCGACTGGGGGACCTCAGCCCATCGTGTGTGGAGCAAAGTAGCCCAGAAAAACTTCCTTGACTTCACAAAGAATTGGCAAAAAGTAATAAATAATTGTTTTAAGTCACTGAATTTGGAAGTTGCTGTTGTTGTTGTTTTCCTTTATGAGGCAGATTAGAAGTGAAATAGTTCTCTACTCTGGGTAAACATTTGAATCAACCGAATGGCAATAAAAGTTTTCGATTATCTGAGCTCATACCAGGCAAATGAACATTTCTAGGAGCGGAACCCCAGCACCACTATTTTTAAAAGCCCCCAGGGTGATTCCGATACCCAACCGGTGTTGGGAACTAAGGATTAATGTTGCCTCTTCTCTGGTTTCGCTTCCAACTCATTTCTCCTGTAACAAGGAGAAAGTCTTACAGTTTTGCGTCATGCCATCTAGTCTACCACTCTCTGTTCCTGTCTGAAAGTCTCAGTCTTAGGAACACTTAGTCCCAAACATTCTGAAAATGATGTTTCTGTTTGATGTGGGGTGTAGTTAATGGATCATTGATTCAGTGAATTGCTTTTTGTTTCCTTTGCCTGTTTGTTTTTTTAACAATCTCTTTTGTGTGTCTGGATACATCTCAATGAGAAAGGCCTCAAAATAAGAGTACTTAACTCCTCTATAACATGTGAGTCACTGACCATATATCTGAATCTTCAGAGATCATCTTTCACTACCTTTGCAGGAGCTTTAGGGGTCTTACATTGCTGATATGAGAAGTTGTCGTTAAATGATCCAGTGTTCCTGCCAGCAGCTGCTTTCAGCAATCAAAATTTCTTTATGCCACTGGGAGAGACAGAAATCTTGTCCGGATTTTAAGTAAAGACATAAAGTTATATTCGATTGGCAGACGCATAAAATAGATTATATATTTAATGATCTATAGCAAACATTTACTGTACATTAAATTTGCTGATACTTCAACGTTTTCATCAAAATATATCTTGTTCAAAATTTTACATTTTCATTGAGAACTAATGACATTCATCGGTTTCATAAAAATATTGAGAATGAAAACACATCTTGCCAAACCCTGTTTCAAATTGATTACTAAAGCACTTACCTTCAAGTACATTGGAAATGGACAAAGAATCATTGGAATCCAAGTTGTACCAATTACAGCTTGTGTGAACTTAATGAATCCACTTTGACTCTCTAAGCTTAGTTTCTCATTTAGAGCAATAATAGTATTTACATCTCAAAGCTATTTTGAAGCTTAAAATAAGATAATGTTTCAATTACAGTTCTCAGAAGGAAGTAGGCACTAAGTAAATATTATCAATTTTAATTATGTCTCAGGATCATAATAATGAGCTTGCTAAAATCAACTGAGGAACACCTCCTACACATCATCCCTCTCATCCTCCACTGTGCAGGGAAGGAAAAGAGGTAGGAGATATTTGAGAAGGGATTCAAGGATGGCAATCTAGATTGACAGCTCAGCCTTTAGAATAAACAACAAAATATGGAAAAATACAAAAAGCGAGTGAACACGTACTGAATGCCTACTAATTATCATATACTTTAGTAGGGGTCCACCAAAACGTTAATGATACTAGTCAGAAAGAGACACCACTGTCAGCTCTTAGAAATAATGACAGATAGGATTGCCTCAGAATGTTGTTGGGGTAACCAAAAACTCCTGAAGAATGCTTTTGATGAGCAGTCATTTTACCTGTGATCAATCACCCCGTGCACCCTAGCTTAGTATATGAGAATTGAGCTTAGTTTCTAACTATTTAGGCATCAAACACTGCCTAGAATCCAAGACTCTTGAGTCCCACTGAGGTGCACTTTCCATTACACCTTGCAGCTGTAGGAATAAAAGAGACTAGTAAATGCTACTTGGATTTTGTGATTTCAAATATCCAGTAAAGATGAATTCACTTGCTGCACCTGCCTGTTGTTTTATCATTCCATTCCCTATCTCTCCTGTGAATTGGCCTACAGACACAACACCTATTTAGAGTGATTGGATCTTGAAAAAATGTAAATTGATATTTCATACCCCATAGGTTCTTCTGCAGTGGTAATATCTGTGGTATATGCACACTGCAAATTAAATCATTTTTTAAGCTCGCATAGGGTCTGTCTAATAAAAACCCTTATGAAATCCCACTGTGTCTCCTCAGTAGCAGCTTTTCACAGTGAAACATTTAAGCTTTTAAAAAGCAACTGAACAAATGTGATTGATTATCAGTTCACGTGCCAGATTCTACATTGAAATTAAAGAAAGTAAAAGCTCTTTTATGAAAGTGATATAACCACCTGCAATATTAAACCAATAAAATATGTGTTTGGCTGTTTGTGAACGGTCTTGACCCAGCTGTATAAAGTAGCCTTCTGGAATGTGGGAGCCTTATATAGTAACTGATCAATCTTTCCTAACTGTGGCAAAGCAGTAAAAAGCATTCCAAATTGACTAAAAGGTCAAAACCCTCTGAAAGGATTCCATCATTGAAGCAACTATGAAGTTAGCCACACTAGTGATAAGCAGAACAAATGAAAAAAAAATGCAACCTATTCATATGTACGCTGGAGACATACTGAGAATTATTAACTCATTAAAAACAAGTTCCCACTGCCTGACACGTAACAAAACTAGATTTGGTTGAGCGTTAATTTGTTTTTCTGCTTATCTAAGTGTTAACCAATACCCGGATGAGTTCGAATGAGCTGATACACATCTCTGCAAATAGCTGTGTAATCTATAAATATCTCACTTTTACCTAAAGTCTCCATAGAACCCTATTAAATAGCTACAGATAATATTTGTGTATATACCTTTGTTTAAGAAATGCAAACACAACCAAATAAATGCAGGGTTCTCTAATAATAGTTACTTTGGGATTCAGTTTACAGAGAAGCAAGTCTGACTCTGGATGGACCTGTTCAGTAGATCTGTTTTCTTTGGCAGGGAAGATTACAGCGGCAGTAAATAGAAAGTAGTCCAGAGTAGCCTGCCATCAACATCAGTCTTCTAGCTACAGGTTACCAGGAGTTTTCTGGGATGTTTCTTGAATATGAAAAACAGCATGTCGCTGTGGTTACTAAAACCTATATGAATGGGTAACAACTGGAGAGCACGGCTTCATTGGGTAGAGGATCATGTTTTAAAAAGGCAACAATTTCATCCAGGTCGGAGTGATTAGATAGGGGGCAAGATGGACAAACCAAAATGTGGGGAAGAAGTCAATAACTGGCTATTAAAAGTCAGGTGTAACTCAGATAGTTGGTTACAAGGAACAAAGTTATTTCTTATTGTATGGGAAGCAAGGAACAAGTTTAAATCAGTAGCAAGAACAACAGACAAATAAATCAATTGATTTATTTGGTCCCTGGAGCTGGGTTAGGTTTGGACCTTTGTTGTGGTTAAGGCAGCCACACTCAAATAGTATATAGAGATTGTTGCAGGCATCAAGGTCAGCCTATAGGATAGAAAAAGTGCATTTATTCCATGTGTGGTAGGATTCTTCATCTTTGTATGTACGAAATTTGCATGTACAAATGTTACCATAGAATTGTTTTATCCAACTACTAGTCACTGATTTTCTAAACATCCTAAATTAGGGCAAGACTTTGTCATGTAAACACATTTAATTTTTTTTAAGATTTTATTTGTTTATTCATGAGAGACACACAGAGAGAGGCAGAGACACAGGCAGAGGGAGAAGCAGGCTCCATGCAGGGAGCCGATGTGGGACTCCATCTCAGGACCTCAGGATCATGCCCTGGGCCAAAGGCAGATGCTCAACCACTGAGCCACCCAGGCTGCCGAACACATTTAATTTTTGAAATGAACAACTTCCATCAACAACATGGATAATAAAGGCTAGAGACTTTCATTGTGAGAAAATATAAGACAAAGAGAAAGCAAGAGATGGAGTGAAAGAGGCAAATAAGAATAGGTAAGCCTAATATTCTGGGAATATTCCTGAATTATTGCTTAGGGAAGTTCCAAAGCAAAAGTCTAAAAACTTTAACCCATGATTACATGATCATACAACATGGAGGAAGCCACCAAGACAGCACATTTGCTTGACAACAAATTCTTGTGAAAATGATAAAATAATTTTATGCCATATAATTGCACCGTCAATATCCAGAATTCTATCCCCAATTTGTAGGAAACAAGCTACAACTTTGTCCTCTACTTGAAAACTTGGTATGATAGAAAGGTAGACACTCCATTAAATACTATGAACGCCAAGATTGGGGAAATGAATTTAATAAATTAAAGTCAAAGTTGTCTTCCTTCAAGAATTATTTATTCATATATGGAATAAATATGCTAGAATAAGTGCAAAATACTGTTCCCTCTGGTTGCCATATTATCAGTCATAGATTTTGCATTTTTCTTCAAATGTGTATATATTTACAGAATTGGTACTCCTGGTGTGTGCTTCCCCAGTCAGATGATGTTTTTGGCAGAAGCAGTGTTGCCCTATACATGAGCACCCCCTGCTGACACATTCTGGAGACCCACTCCACTCACTCTAAGAACCATTGAATTGAAACATCCCCTACTACATCTTAGAGCTATGCTTGTGTGTGTGATGCGTCCTGACATAGTACACATTTACACAGACAGCAGCAGCATCTCAAGAGCTCATCTCAAGTCACTGTTGGTATCTTTCGCATCTTTTTTTTAAGTATTTATTTATTCATGAGAGACACAAAGAAGAGAGGCAGAGACACAGGCAGAGGGAGAAGCAGGCTCCCTGTAGAAGCCACCTGCAGGGTCCTGGGATCATAACCTGAGCCGAAGGCAGATGCTCAACTACTGAGCCACCCAGGTGTCCCAGTATCTTCATCTTTTAAGACAGCAAACAAAATGATAAAAACTTAATATTTTCCTGTGTTTAACATTTTTTGAAAAGATTAATTTGCAACTGAATTTTTATTGCTGTTTTATTGCCACTGTAACAAATTCCCACAAATTTAGTGGATTAGAAGACTACAAATTTATTATTTTAAAGTTCTGTAGGTGAGAAGTCTCATATGGCCTTTGCTGTGTTAAAATCAAGGTGTTGATAAGGCTGCACTCCTTTCTAGTGACTCTAGGGGAGAGTCAGTTACATTGCTATTTCCACTTCTAGAAAATGCCCACATTCCTTGGCTCATAGCCCCCTTCTTCCATCTTCAAAACCAGCAAAGTTGCCTCTCTCTGTATCTTTCTCCCATAGTCACATCTCCTTGTGACTCTCCCCTTTGGCTTCCTGTACCATCTTTAGGGACTTTTGTGGTGATGTCTACTCAAATAATCATCTAGGAAAGTCTCCCTTTTTTTAAGGTTAGCTAACTAGGAACCTGAATCTCCCTTTGCCATGTACCCTAACATTCACAAATTCTGGGGATTAGAACATGGACGAATTTGTGGGAGGTTTGGAAAGAGTCATGACAACTAATAATTTCTTTTTTTTTTTTCAAATTTTATTTCAATAATTTCGTCTTAAGTAGGAAAATAACATCTGCCCAGAAATTTAGAAAAACATATCTTCCTTTTAATGTCTGATAAAATGTTGCCAAGTTTTTAGTATTTACTCAAATAACAGTGGCCAAATTTCTAATATATGTATTTTCTTCACTTTGGAATATGCACTAGTATTGAAAATGTGATGCAGGAGAGTTAGTAATGCCTTAAGGGAAAGAAAAGTAGGATTAGAAACCCTATTTGATTACTGCTAAAATGTCCAGAATTTCTGAGATAAAAACACAGTTCAGGAATTTTACTTCACATGTAACACAAACCAAACACACTTTAAATAAATACATAAGGGTAAAACAATAATTGTTAGCACTTTTTGAAATGTTGTGCTTCGGATAATACAGAAGCCTAGAAAAATACACACTTATCAATCAGATCGTTTCTTCTGAATTTCTGTTTTACAGTTTACCAGGGGTACTACCTTAGGCAAGCTCTTAACCTCTCTTGGTGCTCAGATATTACATCTGTAAAATAGTGATAATAATAGTAATGCTTATTTCAAAAGATTGGTGTGAGAATTAAATAAAAGAATCCATCAAAGGTAATTACCCCTCTGTGGAGCAGCTAGGAAAAAAAAATGATCAAAAAGATTCTCATCTTTAACCCTAAACAAGCTCTAGATATGAGAAAACAAAAACAGTTCTCATCTTTAACAATGCATTAATCTAAAGTCTTCAGCATAAAGGGAATGGATGTATTCAAATCTGTTTGAAAGAAAGAACATGCAGTTTTAAGTTTTTAACACATCTGTTGTGTTGATAGACACCTACCAACCAATTTCATTAAGCTTGCATGACTGTTAGCCTTTCTTCTTTCCTAAAGCATTAAAGTGAACGAAAATATATAAATATTTCCTGGATCAAAGCCAATTAATTGTACCCTGCTATGCACAGTTAAGGACAGAGTTGTTTTAGCTGAATAGTCACACTCAGAAAATTTAATGTGAATTCTTTCTCTTCCCAAAGAGGCATATCTTAAATGCAAATCCTTTCAGGAAACAGGAACACTAGTACAAGATAGTGATTGATTCATTTTCCTAACTGCTGTTCTCTCGTTCCTTTTGATTTGATGGAAGGACCACATGAGGTAACATATGCTGACATATTTAAGAAGATTTAATTGAGTTCCTCTAAAAGACATAGTAAAAAAAAAAAAAAAAGGCAAACAACTAATAATCACCAAGAAATGCACTGAATCTTTTCTGAAGCATCATTCTAATGGGCTGAAAATACATTTAAATAAACTATTAAAGAAAATTTCAATAAAACCACTTAAAGTAAGTTCACTGAGAAAATATGGGTGGAATAATCTCTTAGAAAATGGGGATCAGGGGATCCCTGGGTGGCGCAGCGGTTTAGCACCTGCCTTTGGCCCAGGGCGCGATCCTGGAGACCCGGGATCGAATCCCACATCGGGATCCCGGTGCATGGAGCCTGCTTCTCCCTCTGCCTATGTCTCTGCCTCTCTCTCTCTCTGTGTGTGTGACTATCATAAATAAATTTAAAAAATTAAAAAAAAAAAAAAGAAAATGGGGATCAGGAGACTTTTCCAGAGGAGGAAACATAGCTGCATGTCTCTAGGAATGAGTGAATACCATGAGGCCGACAACAAGTCCAGAAGGGGGACAGCAAGTGTGAAGGCAGGAGAGAGTGGAAAGCCATGTTGTGCTCAAGGGAAGAAGAGTATGAACTCATAGATAGATAGATAGATGATAGATAGATGATAGATAGATGATAGATGATAGATAGATAGATGATAGATATGGTGAATGGCTTTGAGTAAGAGGAATGAGGCAAGATTTCAAGCAAATTGTCAAAGACTGATTTTCAGTTCAGCATATAAGGAGCTGAGAAGTTGTCACTCCACCCTAACAATAAGTAAAAAGCTGAACAAACTAAAAAATCAACAGCTATTTTTAGCTCTCCCAGAGAAGTGAGGTCACGGGACAAACTACCATGAAGCTTAGAGAGACAGACAGACAAATAGAACCCAACTTCTCAGAACACAACCCCACCTCCCTGGAACTAGTATCATTAGGAAAACCTAAACTGCTGGAGGCTCGATTTGGACACATCTCAGAGAGAAAAAAGCACCAGAGGACTCAGTCACAACGAGATCCCCACACTTTCATGAGTTACACTTTCAAGAGTTCTACCAATGTCTCATAGTGAACATTAGAAAAAAATCTCTTTGATCCTGTAGCAGAGAGAGAAAAAGAGAAATAACCATTTTGAAATTCACCAGAACATTATGTTCTTAACAAGGTCTGTTCTCAAGAGAAACTATTTTAACAGAGCCCAACCTATGGGGGTTAAGCCAGAGCCTCACTGACCTGGGGGAGGGGAAACACTCAATTCCAGCCCACTCTAACCTTCTACAGAGAGGAAGAGAAATATCCAACTCTAGCCTTGTCTCGCCATCCTGTACCGTGTAAGTGGGTGACAAAAAGAAAACTGCTGAGAAGTACTTGTGTTCACAGCCCGGGGCAGGGTCTCACTTAAAGTTTGAGACCTAATTATAGGACCAGAGAACTCTTCCCTTCCCCCACACCTCACACCACATTACTAAAGGCCTATTGACAGTAGTTCCTTTCACTGGGTAGGGCATGTCCACCTTTTGACAGAAAATTATAAAGCTTACCGAAAGGTAAAAAAACATGTTTTGAACAGACAGAGCAAGCCTCAGAACGAGATCCAGATCAAGCAGGGATGTTGAAATTATCAGACCATGACATTGAAACAGCTATGATCAATATGGGAAGAGGTTGTGTTAGGGTTTTCCAGAGAAACAAAACTAATTTTGTAGCTCTCTGTCTCTATTTCAATCTGTACCTAGAAAGATACAGAGACAGGGAGATCTATTGTAAGAATTAACTCACACAGTTATGAAGCCCAATAGTCCCAAGATTTGCTAGTAGCAAGCTGGAACTGTAAAACCAAAAACAACAACAACAACAACAACAAAAACAAACAAACAAACAAACAACAAAAAAAAAAAGTGGAGTGATTCAGTCCAAGTCTAAAGGCCTGAGAACCATAGGAGTTGAGTTGATGGTATAAGTCCCAGCCTAAGTCTAAAGGCCTGTGGGACACCTGGGTGGCTCAGTGGTTGAGAATCCGCCTTCAGCTCAGGGTGTGATGCCCGGGGTCCTGGGATCCAGTCCCACATCTGGCTCCCTGCGTGGAGCTGCTTCTCCCTCTGCCTGTGTCTCTGCTTCTCTCTGTGTGTCTCTCATGAATAAACAAATAAAATAAAATCTTTAAGTCTAAAGACCTGAGAATTAGGAGGCCAATGGTATAAGTCTTGGTATAAATCTAAAGGCCCAAGAACCAAGACACCAATATCCAAGGGCAAAAGAAGATGAATCCCAACTCAAACATAAAGCAAATTCTCCCTTTCTCCACCTTTATTCTACTCAAGCCCTCTACTGATAGGATAATACCCACCAGCAGCGGTGAAGTTGATCTTCTTTTGTTCAGTTTACCAATTGCTTACCTCTTTTTAAGCTTACCTCTTTTTAAATCATCCTTCTAGACACATCCAGAAACACTGCATACCAGATAACTGGATATTTCTTGTCCAGTCAATTTGAAAATTGCACCTTACAGAGCTCTAATAGGAGTAGACATCATGAAGGAATATATGGAACAATAAGAAAGAGAAATTTTAAGAAAGAATAAAAAAGAAATAGCATTAATAAAAAATAATATGACATAAATGAAGAATATCTTTGATGGGCTCATAGGTAGATTGGATATGACTGAAGAAAAAAGCCTCTGAGCTTGGAAATATGTCAGTATAAGTGTCCATACCTGAAAAACAAACAGGAAATGTCTGGGGAGGGGGGAAAAAGAAACATAATATCCAAGGACTGTGGGACAACTACAAAAAGTATAATGTATGCATATTAGTAATACCAAAATGAGACAAAGGAGAGAAAAAAACAGAAGAAATATTTGGAAAAAATAATGACAGTTTCCCCAAATTAATATAAGACACCAAACCACGGATATAGGAAGCTCAGAGAACAGTAGACAGGATAAATGCACACAACAACAATGTGTAGAAATATCACATTCATGCTGCAGAAGTTTTTAAACAAATTATCTTGAACGAAGCCAGAGGAGGGGAAAATGCCTTACTCATACAGGAGCAAATATAAGAATTATATCAGACTTCTCCTCAGAAACCATTCAAGCAAGAAGAGAGCAGAGTGAAATATTTAAAGCACTGAGAGAAAAAAATTAGAAATGTAAATATAGATTACTATTTTCAAAAATGAAGGAGAAATGAAAACAAAACAGTGAGAGCATTTTTTTTGCTAATGGGTTTATCTTGCAAAAAATGTTGAAAGAAAATATTCAGAGAAAAGGTAAATGATGTTAGTTCAAAAATTCAGATGTACATGAAGAAAGGAAGATCATTACAGAAGGAATAAGTAAAACAAAAATTTGCATTATTCTTCATAAATGAGATAACTTCAAAATAACAGTAGCTATAATACATTCAAAGAAGATATACAGATGGCAAATAAGCATATGAAAACATGGTCAACATCCTGCATCATTAGGGAATTGCAAATTAAAACGCCAATGAAATATCATTACACAGCTATTAGAATGGTCAAAAGTCATTTTGGAAGATAGTTGGGGAGTTTCTTAAAAAAACTAATCATATCCCTACCATATAAGGCAGCCAACTGCACACTCCTTGGTAATTCTCCAAAGAAGTGGAGCACTTACACACAAACAAACCTGCACGTGGATGTTTAGAGCAGCTTTATTCATAATTGCTAAAACTTGGAAGCAACCAAGGTGTCCTTCAGGATGAATGAGTAAATAAACTGTAGTACATCCCGACAATAGAATGAGATTCAGCACCATAAAAAATGAGCTATCAAATCATGAAAAAAAAAAAAAACATAGAGGAATGTATAGCATCAAGAGTGAATCCTAAAAACAAACAAAAAACCAAAACCAAAACAAAACAAAAAAAAACAAGTGAATCCTAATGTAGACTATGGGCTTTGGGGGCTTTGGGTGATAATGTGTCAATAGAGTGTCATTGATTGTGACAGTCCTACCATGCTGAAGAAGGATGCTGATAGTGGAGGAGGGTGTGTGGTGTGTGTACCTGGGCACAGGGAGCGCTTGGTAACGCTCGGCACTTTCACTCAATTTTGCTGTGAACCTAAATCTGTTCTGAAAAGTATAGTCTATTTAAAAACAAATAGTATGCCAAAGTATATGTTTATGTTAATATTGGGCAGTCAGAAATCATTATTTTCTATCTATCTATTTATCATCTACCTATCATCTATCTATAAAACCATGTATTCCTCAAAATCTATTGCAAAGAAAGACCATGTAATTTTGACATTTTAGCACAGCAATTGATTCGTAGCCACATACAGACCAATCTCATAAACCTTCCTGAATGTTTGCCTTTGGAACATCGTAATATTGTGGTATTACGATGCACACATTTTTTCAATAGGAAGAAAAGATCAGCATCCTAACCATATACACAACTTATCTATTTTTTAGATCCTTTAACCTTGGTGCTATTTCTTGGCCAGATAACAATGGTAATCTAAGGATATTATTTAGATTAGTAGACTGGTTGACAAGAGATTATTGTCAAACTAACTGAGGCCTTTAAGTATATAATGGAGAAATGAAATATATATATATATATATATATATATATATATATATTTTTTTTTTTTTTTTTTTTTTTTTTTTTTTTTTTTTTGCTTAGTTCTATTGCCTTTATTGCTAAAAGTAGCATTTCTTCCTTGTCATTCTTGCTAGTTTCTACTTTGGCTAAGAGAGAGATGTGACTAAACAGTAACCTTATAATTTTCCAGCTATATTAAATTTTAGCTTTTAATGGAAAGAGTAAGCTAACATTAATTCTATGAGCTCTCCTCTTTGCGGAAGCTCCAAATAGAAAATATATTCATTCATTTAATCCTCAAACATTTTAAGCGCCAAGTAGAAGTATAGTGCATTTCAACTGCCACAGAAACTCCAAGATAAATATAGCATATACCAAATATGCTTATTATATCAGGGGACTGAGTAATTAGAGCAAATACTCCACCAATCCACAAAATCTGGCTGATACACTGCTTAGTTCTCAAAGAGTTTACAGTGAATTACAGAAAGATACACAAATGGCTACATACAAAGGAAAACCTTGAAATGTCCAAATCATGGCATATAGGAAAATAAGCAGGGATCCCTGGGTGGCGCAGCGGTTTAGCTCCTGCCTTTGGCCCAGGGCGTGATCCTGGAGACCCGGGATCGAATCCCACGTCGGGCTCCCGGTGCATGGAGCCTGCTTCTCCCTCTGCCTGTGTCTCTGCCTCTCTCTCTCTCTCTGTGACTATCATAAATAAATAAAAATTAAAAAAAAAAAAAAGAAAATAAGCAGGCAGCAGAGAAGGCAGTTAGGAAGTTCTCAGAGAAAAACAAGCATTTGAGCTGAAAGTTAGAAAAAGAAAAAAAAAACATAACACAAATGTTAAGCATTTGTGCTGTTTAAATATTAAGGATAGAAATAAACTTCTGTTCATAGTTTGAAAATTGCTGATACTCACAGTAAATTAAAAAATAAAATTTAGAAACCAGTGAAGAAATATACCAGCCTGTTGGAAATGTGCCTTAAGAACCAAGGTAATTGCTTTTCACCATTTCAGGTTTAACATTTGAAAATGGTTTTCAAACCTCTAGTTTTAAGAAAAAAATAGATTGTTTCATACTCATACACAGAGGGTATTCCCATGACACATATATTGATCAGGATTAGCTGATGCTGCCATATTTGACACGATGATGTTTTCCATATCACTAACTCAATCTCCTGTGACCCTGATGGATCGTCAGGGCAGCTCCATGATCCAGATGATTTTTATTTCATGGTCCCATCATTTCAACACACAGGTTAGAGGGAAGTGGAGACAAGGCCTTTAATGCACCTGATCCTGAGGAGCCAGACTCCACTAACACTCATGATCCTTTGGTCAGAACAGTAACAACAAGGAACATCACTGACCATGATTTCCATGGCCTGGAAGTGTATGCAGGAAGGAGAGGCGACTCAGAGAGCGATGATTACTAGTGATGTTAACCACAGAAACACATTCATCAGCTCAGCTTTGGCAAGTATGCCACTCTACATGGAGAGTAGGCATAGCCATAATCAGATATGTGGAAGATTCGAGATTCCATGACTTAAACCATGGACAGAAATGAGCACACTTCCCTAAAATTATGTACATCAGATTATAAAAGTTCCAGTTACACAGCAGTGGGATCTCTCTATTGTCATGCAAAGATATGAGCCTGTAAGTGCTACTTGAAGTTTAGGACTCTCTGGCATGAAAATCAAGTCATCCAGAGGATGTATTTATTGTATCATGAGTAAGGAGCTTTGTGTTCATATTTCCAGCTCTGCCTACAAAGTCTTCTTATAAATTCTTGGGGGAAAAATTAGTTAACTTTTCTAGACCAATGTTTTTAGTTTTAAGAAACTTCAATGGAAGAAACACCAAGGTTGCATGATCTCCAACATACTAAGTTTACATGACGTGATGCATTTTATATTTTCTTATTTAATTTCTACTTAAGCTTTGCGTAGTGGCAGTGTCATAGCCAATGAGGTTTATCCGAGGCGTGATTATTGCTAATTGAAAACTTTTCCTAATTTCCACTTAAGACAACATGCCAAATAAAAGTGGTGATTAAAAGAATAAGTTGAACTTGACAAATACTAAAAATTATCCTTCAAATCTTTTTTATGTGACTTTTTTTTTTAATAATGAAAGCACTTATTAAGGAGGTCCTTCTTATACTATGATAATTAAGTCAAGCTGGAGTTGGATCCTAGATGGAATTACTTTATTCAAAATCAAGTTGTTTGGTTAAAAAAAAAAAAAGAAAAACAAACTTAGTTGTTTCAGTAGTTATTCCTGAGTATTTATATACATGAAGAAATCATTGGTAATCTTTAGAAACCATTTATTTCAAATAACAAGTATGCTACTTTATTAGAGAGTATTGTAAGTTCTTTGAAAATTTAGAAGTCTTCATAAGAAATCTTTTTTTACAAGTACTAAATAATATGTTGTTATGAATGCATCATCTACCAATACATTTCTTTTCAATACAGCATTTCACAATCAGGTAGCTCATTTAATATAGCACACATTTTTTTTTTTTTCAGACTGAGGGTAGAAAGGAAGACATACTAAGAGATACAAGCTTTCCTCATATTAGGGGAAGAAGCTAGCATGTGAAGCTAAAATGGTACCTAAGAAAGGATATTATTTATAGAAGCTAGAATATGAAAGGAAATGGCAGGAGATGTCGGAATTGATTGAAACACTCAACCTTGACAGCTCTGAAATTTGCAGGTTGAATACCTGCCACAATTTGTGAATGATCCTCTATATTCTTAAACTGCTTGGTTTAGCTAGCATTGTGATAGAAATGGATGAGAGAAGCCAAGAAACTCTAAGCCATATACAAGTTCCATTTCATTCCTAAGACTTATCCTAATATATGTTATTCTGCAATAAAAGAAAGAACTAGAGAAGTATATATTGATGCTGATCAGAATTTTCATCTTTAGAAACTATCCTGAATTTCAAAATGTAAACATTTCCAAAGAACATTTTCTTTTTTACTGAGGTGCTCTCTTGTAATGTAAGGAATCTGTACATGAATATGTATTTTTATTAAATGCATTTATTCACCTGTTATTAAGGTACCTGGGTATTGTGCATATGTGTCTGTCTGTGCATGTGTGTGTGTAACAGTTAAACATTCACTCAATATATGGTAATGAAGAATTTGTGGCTGGTTTATTAAATAAGATTGGCTAAATTGCAGAATGCTCTAAAATTGCAGAGTGCTCTAAATAACCAGGCCAGAAAATAATAAACGAATATTGCCAAATGAAAATGCACGGAAAATAGTTCAACTCTCTTGGCTAGTAAAGGGTAACACAGGCTTATTAAAGCCAGCCATTGGTTATGTTTGCAAGAGTCTGGGTACAACTAGATCAGAAATAAAATTACTTGGTCTCAGTTAAGTCAAAACAAGATAAATAATAAACTAGCGAGACTCTTCCATTGATGTAGAGATGTTCTTTTTAGCCTAGCAAAATCCAAATCCCACCATTCTCACCCAATATTTATATTCTTTAAACACACACAGAACTTCACGCTGTATCTCAAGTACAGAAAATATCTAACTGTAGTTATTGTAAATATTGTTGTAACATATAGATTATGTTTATATTAGAGTTATTTAAATTTATTACTTTCTCCTGAGATAATGCCAAAAATCGCACATTTCAAGACACTGAACATCTTACTATTCTCTCTCGATAAATATTAAGACCACAATGGTCACTTTGTAAAAACCATACATTTTGTTGAAGTCGAGAAATTACTAGTACCTAAACAATACTTCCAAAAGAAACAATGACTCTAGGGAAATCTAGAATAGATTTCACCTGTTCCACTAACATAGGAAAAGTGGGAGCAGGGGGCTCGTAAGTTGATGAAGAGAAACACTTTTGCATCAGTAGGTTAAGCCTCCAACTCTCGGTTTGGCTCAGGTCATGATCTCGGAGTTGTGGGATCGAGCTTCCAGATCAGGCTCGGTGCTCAAGGCAGAGTCTACTTCAGATTCTCTCTTCTTCTCCTCTCACTCACTGTCTCTCTCAAATATATAAATAAAATCTTAGAAATATAAAATATTTAACATTCAACTATTAAGGAAAACAAACAATAATATTCTCCTTTCTTCCCAGATATTTTCCAGAATGGGGACAAAGAGGAACGTTGACTTAAAAAAATTCATGAAAATACAGTGACTTTCTTATGACATTGAGAGATAGAAAAATATGGGTTCCGTTAGATACATTTAATTGATAAGAACAAGTGTTAGTAAATAATGCAATATCACTTAAACACCAAGTTCAATAATTCTAAGGAATAAATTCTGACTTTCCCACTACCACCAGCACCACCAGCACCAAAAACATTCCCTGATCTAATCACTATCCAAGAATAGATTTCACCTGTTCCACTTAACATAGGAAAAGGTGGGAGCAGGGGGGCTTGTAAGTTGATGAAGAGAAACACTTTTCCTTTTCCCTTTAGGGAAAACATACATTTTTTTTTTAAATTTACATGGAATATGCATCCTGGCTTTGGCATTTGCTTATCACTCCATCTTTATGTATCATAGTATGCTACCCCACACACTTCCAAATCACCTACCCCAATTTGGGTATCCTTTCTTGATTATGATTTTATAATTCTATTCTATCTGTTATCATACTTCAATGTCACCACTCCCCTTTCAGAGAGCAACACGGGGCCCATATAACACAATAATTGTAACTATAGAGGCAATTACAATACTTGACAAATACCAAACTCTCCAAGGTCTTTTGAATAATTGGAAGAGGTAATGTAAGAATGTGATAGCTCCAGATCATGTAGTGTTTGTTAAAAGTAATTTCTGACTGAAATAAACTCTCTCTATAAAAATTATATTGCAATATTTCAATGTAGTGTAAGCGATATCCAAATTACTGGTACAATCTGTCAGAGAAATTAAATAAAAAACATGAGAGGAAGTTATGTAAGACTAAACACACAGAATATAACTAGAAATATCTGTGATAAATATTCCCTCTTTGCTTTACATAACAGTTAAGCTACAGTTTATTTTATTTATTTATTTATTTATTTATTTATTTATTTATTTATTTTACTGTATTTATTCATAAGAGACAGAGAGAGACAGAGGCAGAGACACAGGCAGAGGGAGAAGCAGGCTCCATGCAGGGAGCCCAATGTGGGACTTGATCCCGGGTCTCCAGGATCAGGCCTGGGGCTCTAGGTGGTGCAAAACCCGAGCCACCTGGGCTGGCCCTATTTATTTTTTTAAGAAAATATCTATATATTTATTTTGAGAGAGCATGTGTGTGAGCAAGTGGCGGTAGGGGAGCAGAGGGAGAGGGAGAGAGAGAATCTCAAGCAAACTCCCACTGAGAGTGGAGCCTGACATGGGCCTCCATCTCACCCTACTGAAATCATGACCTGACCCTAAACCAAGAGATGGACACTCAACTGAGCCACCCAGGTGTCCCTAAGGTTGTATTTTGTTTCATTTTAAACAAAATTACCTAAATATGGAAGAATAATGGTATGGTAGAATGAAGATATTACATGCAACTGGTTGACCTGATTTTAAATCTCAGGTTTGCTATTTTGTTGCTCTGTGAATGAGGGAGGGTATATTCACTCTCAAGCTCACTTACCTTGCAGGGAAACTGGTATCTAATTAATAATATCTTAAATGAGAAAATGTCTGAACACAGTGCTCACATGTGGAAGGTACTGGCACTAGGTGGTCCCCACAGTCTGCAGAAGACAATGAATTTATTTACTTAATTTCTCAAGTCAAATGTTAGATAAAAGCAAAATCTGACAGGGGACTAAGTGTGCACTAATTGAGAAAATATTTTAAAACTCAAGCCTCGGTTTCATATAAATTAAGGACATTAAGGATGCCATGAGGATCAAATTAGGGAAGAGATGAGTGACTTTGTAAGTTATATTAGTAGTAAATACAAATTAGACTAAAACTGAAAATGTGATTCAATACCAAACTAAATAAAGGTGAAAAGGAAGTAGAAGAAGATGACTTCACCAGGTGCCCTTTCTGTGAAATTTTGTTATTCTACTCCTTTATCAAATTAATGTTTATTTGAAATCAAAAGTTCCTGTTTAAACCTACAAAATCATATACTTATTCAGACAATGACAAATGAACATACTGATTATTCAGTAAAGGGGTGGAGATATAAACATTATAAGAATATGAGGCATAATGGTTTATAAGACTTCTGTATTAGCAAAGGACAGATTGTGAGCATGTTAATATAAAGACAAAGAGTTGAGATAACAAGTGGAAGAATAAGTTGGAGTGAGGTGCAGAAACTAGAAAACTTTGGGGCACCTGGGTGACTGAGCCTTTGGCTCAGGTTGTGATCCCAGAGTCTTGGGATCAAGTTCCACATCTGGCTCCACGTAGGGAGCCTGCTTCTTTTTCTGCCTAAGCTATGCCTCTATCTCTGTGTCTCTCATGAATAAATAAATAAAATCTTTTAAAAAAGTAAAAGAAAGAAAACTTCAAAGTGCTGCTGCTAGTTCCAGCCCCATAGTATGTAGTTAACTATAAGTCTATGGGAGAAGGTCCGTCTCAAACACAGGAAGTGTTCTCAAAATCAGTGACTCTGGGGATAGAGGGTGAGGGACTAGTGCCATAGGTAGAAAATAGCATTGGTCATTGTCAATAACTCTTGAGTCAAGAGTGAGTTGGTGACCAATATCTTACTATAGAGCAATTTCTCCATTAATGGAGAGAAATAGGAGAAGCAATCTAGTTTTGAGGAAGAAGGGATGGCAGGAATCATCACCTTATAAATAAATGAATTGCAGGGAAACTGAGGAGCAATATAGATAGATAGCTAGATTTTCACAGGTAAGGGATGCTGGATTTCAGCATTTCGCTGGAGATTTTCATGTAAAAAAATGAAAAGTAATCAAGTACATGGAAGGAATGTGTCACTTTTTATTAAAAACTTTTAAAGTATGGAATGATCAGGATACTCTAGTTGAAATCATTTTAATCATGGATTATAGCAATTCTAACAAGCTTGCACAGAGAGTGCTCATCTTTTCATCATCTTGTGTTGTTGTGGTTGTTCTTTTTTTAGGGTGAAACTGTATAAAGCAAATTATTCAGAAGATAGCAATTTTATTACATATGCATTAAGGAAATTAGCCATATATCTGAAATGAAGTTTGCCATGGAGATAGAAGCTCTCTTAATCTCTAAACATATAAAATCTCTCATTTATTTAATTCTTTCAAGTAACTAAGTTATTACTTATTGATTCACTTTATTAAAGACATTGAGACTAAAATTACTCAAGACTCTAAGACCATTAAAATCCCAATTTATTAGTAATGATAGAAGAAATGAGGAAAGATTTTGTCACTTTCTCCAAAAATATTAATTTTGACATCATTCTTTTTTTCCCGCTGAATAAGCTTCCAGCCTCTTGAAGAATTCTAAATTGTAAAGTTTTCATTCAACTTTTTAATGCAGATATTTTTATCCGATGTTATAAAAACAACCTACAAATTACTTACATTCACACAAGCACTAGGATATCTACAGAGTTATTTTCTGTGCAGGCAATTTTTAAAATATTAATGGCTTTAAAAATGAAATATAGATGCTTACACAAATAGGCACTCATCTAAGAAAATCATCAGCCCTTTTAAACAAAATGAAAACAAAAATTGATAATCTGTGATTTAAGGAATATATTTTTATCACTGTTGTCTTAGTAGGGATAAATTAGGATGATAATAGGCAACAAAAATAACTCATCTGTATATAAAGTAATAATTTATTCTAATTATTTCCATTGTTATTTTACAGTGTCAAATTTCTCCATAGATAAGTAAAGCTATACTACAAATTACTGGCAGGGTAAATATACTATTTATCATATTATTTAAGTTATGTAATGCTTGCAAAGATACGTTTTATTGAGTTATTTTAAATCACCTTAACCCAAAAGACTAAAACGGATAATCTGCTACATCATGTGTTAGCCTCAAAAATCAAACTCGGCTACAAACCTTGTTGTTATGGAAAGATGGAGGACAAGTGACCTCCATCTTAATGCTTTCTTGCTGGAGGCAAGTAGAAAACTCAGTTTTCTAGCCTATACTCCTAGGATTTTATGATCATTCTTTGAGGAATCTGATTCTGTATTCTGAAGTCTGACTGCTGACAGCTTTAAGTCTCATTTTCCCTCTTCCTCCTGTGTCCTATATCTGATCAAGCTCATAAGAAGGCCTGGTGTCTCTCCTTTGGGCAAGTTGGGGATTTAAATCATGCAAGCCCCTTCCTACATGAATCGCCATCCTGGCACCACTCTCTAAACCACAATAAAATCCAGGCCATTGTCCTCTCCTTGCTTTCTCAAAGCATTTTGAACCTGCCTGGAAGTCTTGTCTTCCTCTGCCAGAGGTCTTAATTGCATTTTTCACATTAATTTGTGTTTAGGACATGAAGGTGGTCGAAAGTAAGGATTAAAAATATAGTTAAGAATGATCTTATTCTCAAGGTTCAATAGTCTGTTGAGGTCAATGGTAGGTAAACACATAATTAAAATAGAGATACGAAGTCTATGGTAGGCAGAAGCCCAAATGAAATTCTTAAATGTGAGAAAAAAAACTAGAAATAATTAAATAACCTTTGAGGTTGGAGATGACTTCTTGGATGAATGATTTATGTTTTAAAGGTTAAAAAAATAAAGGTTAAATAAAAGTCAGCCACATGGAGAATTCATGTAGCATTATTGCAGGAAAATGGAATATTATAAAAAATATGAAAAAGAAAATTCTAGATTGTGTTAATTGCAAGCAATTTATCCTGCCCAGAAAGTCTCCTTTAAAGGAAAGAATGGTGGTAAATAAGGCCATTTAATTAAGATCAGAATGAATGTCTTGTAAACTCATCTTTTGAGTTTAGATTTTATGGCTTTTGCTATTTTCGGTATTATTCCATCAACTAAATGATTAAGACTCCATTGCACTCTGTAGGTTGTCTTTTAGTACCCAAAACATTCTTAAGAGTTATATTGCCTATAGTTCAGAAAAAAATATACAGCTAGCTAATTTTTACTCCAACATGTTACGACTAAAAAATAATAATTATTGGCCAGCCTAATCGACCAATTCAGACATGATTTATGGCTGTACACATTAGAATACCTTTTATTGCTACTTATAACTGTTGTCTTAATCTTCATAAAATGTATCCATCATTATCTTTCCCATTCCTTAATCAAAATAACCAAAACTGCTGAGGTATAATTGAAGTATAAATTTAATTTGCCTGCTTCTATTGGGTCCTCTTCCCCTTCTAGTTATATACTTCTTTGCAGCTAATCGTAGCCATATCACTTGCTGTACTCAATGATATGGAAGCATAAGTGATATCTGCCTTTTTAATACGAGGGTTGTTTTTTTTTTTTTTTTTTTGATAAGCAGACCTAAAAGGTTATAGATCTAAAAGAGATAACTAATGGATGGTTTAGCCTCCCTCAGTCTAACTGCTAAATTGCTGCAATACAGATGATTGACCAGAAGATCCAGAAGACTTACAATGAGTATTTCTAACATCTCACTCATTAAGCTATTTAGATTTTAAGTGTGAGGTCACTGAGATTTTAGAGTTTCTTATATTAGTATAACATGTAGCTATCAGCCAATGTAATTTGTTTGTAAAAGTATCAAGATAATTACATAGATTACATTAATAACTAGCAATAAAAAAACAAATAATGATAAAGATATGATAAAACTGGTGGTAGCCTCTCCTGAAATTTATGCAGATGACCACTCTTTGATTCATTTATTCATGCTTTTAAGAAACTTTCGCTTCTTTTCAAGCATAAGCATTACACTCAGTGTACATTACTTATTGAAATTTCTGCAGCAAATAGTAAAGAAAAACCTTGTCCTCTATGTTGTTATGGTCTATTTAATAAAGAAATCATAAGAGACCTTCTTTTTTAAAGCTGCAGGATTTAAAAGAATAGGAAGCATTGTATTTAGCCCTATTAGGTAAAAGTTCATGAATGAAATGACATTTAGTCTATGTCCAGTTTTAATATTATGTATGTGTACCAGACTTCTGAACCCACTCCTTTAGATATGACTGACCATATAAAATAGGCCTAACTTTTGGATATCTCTCTCTCCCCCCTCCCTCTCTCTCTGGTCATCCTCCTAGTCAGCTTCTTATTTGGATGTAACCTTTAAATGCAAACTTTATTAAAATTAGTAATATATGGAAACTTGCTATTCATTTTCCTTCAATATCTACATAGATAGATCCTTCACTTCAAGTATCAGCTCAATTGTCACTTCTTCATAAAAAATTACCTAAATTTAGCACCTTTAATTTTCTTCTTTAAATTGGTAACTGACATGATGTTATATTGCATTTTAAAATATATATTTATTGTCTATCTCTTCCACTGGAATGTAAACTCTATGAAGGTAGATAGTTTGTTTTATGTGGTGTCTATCATACCTCTAGCTCTAGTTCAGTCCTTGTCATGCAATATTTATTGGGTGAATTAATAATGAAAGGATAATAAATATCTGTAATGAATATATTCTGAGCCTTTTTCTTGGAGGTTAAAATTATAACATTCTGTGCCTTCATTGACTAATACTGTAAATCTACAGGGTACATTTTGCTTCCTTTTCAAACAGGAATAAACTAGAAGTGAAATATATGAAGATGTTGATGGCCAACATATCTCAATAGGTATTGCAATTTTTCTTTTCAATATCCTTTTATATTTCAAAATAGAAGTGGACAACCCCCCCCCCCCCCCATCGGGGACTTTGCAAACCTGAATCAAATAAAAGAAGTATATTTTTGTGTAGTTTGAAAACACAGCTGGAACTGTTTACTCTCTAGACAAGTTTTGATTACAAATAGTAGACTCTGCTTCTCTTTTCCAATCTCCTTAAATAAAGCAGAGGAGTGACATCTATAAAGTGAGTCAGGGAAGTAAGTAGGAGTAGAACAGAAATAATAGCACTGATGTTACTCATATTGTTTCACTTGCTTTGGGTCTAAATATAATATAAACTAATATGACAAACCTGAATGAGATAAAATTGAATATTCATATTTTTTCTTCACTTTTCTATTAGTTGCATGCATGCATATGACTTAAGGGGGGAAATGAATTTCCTATCATTTAAGCTGCTTGGTTTGAATGCCAGAGGGACATACTTAGGTTTTCTATGATCTAATAAGTTCACTATATAGATAATGGAGGAACTAAGGAAAATATATAACTGTCTCAGCAGGTTTCTTTAAAAAAAGTTTAAAAATCTAGATACAAAGCAATTCTAGTAAATCAATAGTAGCTGTAGTATATATCATTTGGAATATGCAATCATTTTCTCATCAGATATCCATTTTGCCTAGAATTTTCTAACCTAATGAATCATGATCTCTTCATAGTTATTATTTTCCTATTCCATTACTCATTAATTATACATTTTTCTTCTACTTAAAAATTTTACTTTTCATAACTTCTACATTTATGTATCCTCGACTTCTTTCTTTTTCTGTGTTTCAAGTTGTAGCCTCCCAGCATAAAGATAATAACTAGGTTAGCTCACCACCTACTAACCAGGTATACTTCACCTATTGGTAAAGCACCCTATGTCCCATTCATGGCTGCTGAGAAACATACATGTGACTATTTTTTTTTCTTTAATGGCATGCAGATCCCTGATACTCTCTCTGTTGATGACGTTAAGAAGTTGATTAAATAGTGCAAAACAGAGTAACTTACACAGAAGAAATCCTGCTGAAGAGAACTTAGTGGTTTAACAACTGTTTTCATGCTCAGAATATTAATGAAGTCATCAATAACTTTAAACTAATTAAATCAGAAAACTAATCCCAAATTTCAGCCTTACGACATCTTCCCTCAACTCCATCCTTTAATCTACGTCTAGTAATATTACTGGTGTCTGAGTTTAATTAAGAAAAGAGAATCATTACAAGTAATTTGGGAATCATAGTCCCATGGGAATATGACTTAAAAGAATATGGAATGAGCTAAGGAAGTCAATGTCTGGAAAGTTGTCACATATTTGGAGAAAATTTGCTAAGGAGTTCATATGGATACACAGGAGTGTTGAACCCAGGGAACATAAAACCATTAGAAAAGCCACCAGGCCTGGCTGCCAGGACCACAGGTCTAGATCATAGGGAAACCTGAGAAGCCACCAGAACCAATCACTGCCACAATCCTCTTAGAATAACATTTGTTTCATTGCTGCTTTTGCAAATTCTATGCCCAATGACCTCATTAGCAAACTGTAACTTAGAGCTTCGCAGGAGAAGCCATTCTAGAAATTTTCGGAAGGAATCAGTGGCAGTGCAGAGTTAACCACAGACTATCTAGCATAGATGGCTTTGTTGTTCTGTGGATCTACAGTGTTCTTCCTGGGGTTAGGGAAAAATGAAGGAATTAGTTTTCTAAAAAAATTAACCAAAGTTAAGAGAAAGAGATTCCAACAGTAATAATTTCATATGAGTAAGAAATTCTAAAATATGTCTCTTGAAAATATTTTTTTGGGCAGCCCAGGTGGCTCAGTGGTTTAGCACCGCCTTGGGCCCAGGACGTGATTCTGGAGACTCGAGATGGAGTCCCACGTCGGGCTCACTGCGTGGAACCTGCTTCTCCCTCCGCCTGTGTCTCTGCCTCTCTCTCTCTCTCTCTCTGTCTCTCATGAATAAATGAATAAAATCTTAAAAAAAAATTTATAATCTATCACATTAACAGACTAAAAATGAAAAAATCACATGATCATGTTAATAGATGCTATAAAAATTAAAAGACTTTGAGCAAGTCTAACACTCATCCATGAAAAAAAAAATTCTCAGTAAACTAGACATAGAAAGAAATGTCCTTAACTTAATAAAAATGTCTGGGGCTCCTCGGTGGCTCAGTGGTTGAGCATTTGCCTTAGGCACAGGGTGTGATCCCTGGGTTGGGGGATCTGGTCCCTTATCAGGCTCCCTGCGAGGAGCCTGCTTCTCCCTCAGCCTATGTCTCTGCATCTCTCTCTCTCTGTGTCTCTCCTGAATAAATAAATAAAATTTATCAATCAATCAATCAATCTATCTATAATAAAACCATAGCTAACATTATACCTAATGGTGAGAAACTCAAAGCATTCTTGTCAAGATTAGGTACAAGACAAGAATGTTTATTTTCAATATTACTTTTTTAACACTATAGTGGAAGTCCTTGTAATGTAATAGGGCAAGAATAGGAAATAAAAGATACAGATTAGGAAGAAGAAATAAATCTTCTTCTGTATCAATATAGGGAACTTCACAGATGGTGTGATCATCTGTGTAGAAAATCTGAAAGGATCAACAAAAAAACTTCTGGAACTAATAAGTAATTATATCAAGTTTGCAAAAGAAAAGGTTAAGATACAAAATGCAACTGCTTTTCTCAATACAAATAATGAACAAGTAGAATTTGGAGTAGAAAATGCAGTGCCATTTCCATTAACACCAAAAATACAAAATATTTAGGCATAAATCTAGCAAAATATATGCAAGATCTATATGAAGAAAATGACAAACCGTGATTAACAAAATCAAAGAAGAACTAAATAAATAGTGAGATATTCCCTGTTTATTGATAAGAGGACACAATATTGTCAAGACATTAGTTCCTCTATAGATTCAATGAAATCCCAACCAAAATTCCAGCAAGTTATTATGTGTAATTGACAAACTAACTCTAAAGTTTCTATGGAGAGGCAAAAGACCCAGAATAGCCAACACAATATTGAAGGAGAAGAACAAAATCACAGAACTGACACTACCCAAATTCAAGACTTACTATACAGCTAAAATGATCAAGAGTATGATATTGGTGAATAGATAGATTAATGAAATAAAATAGAAAAGGCTAACAGTAGACCCGCAGAAATATGATCAATTGATTTTTTTTATTTTTTTTTATTTATTTATGATAGTCACACAGAGAGAGAGAGAGAGAGAGAGAGAGAGAGGCAGAGACACAGGCAGAGGGAGAAGCAGGCTCCATGCACCGGGAGCCCGACGTGGGATTCGATCCCGGGTCTCCAGGATCGCGCCCTGGGCCAAAGGCAGGCGCCAAACCGCTGCGCCACCCAGGGATCCCGATCAATTGATTTTTGACAAAAAAAAAAAAAAAAAAAAAGATGATACAGTAAAACAAATATAGTCTCTTCTAAAAATGGTGTTGGGATAACTGGACATCCAAATGTGAAAAAAAAGAAAGGAAGAGAGAGAGAAAAGAAAGAAGAAACAAAGAAAAAGAAGAGAAAGAAAGAAAGAAAGAAAGAAAGAAAGAAAGAAAGAGAGAGAAAGGAAGAAAGAAAGAAGAAAGAAAGAAAGAAAGAAAGAAAGAAAGAAAGAAAGAAAGAAAGAAAGAAGAAAGAAGAAAGAAAGAAAGAAAGAAAGAAAGAAAGAAAGAAAGAAAGAAAGAAAGAAAGAAAGAAAGAAAAAGAAAGAGAAAAAAGTAATGGAAAAAGAAAAAAGAAAAAGAATCTAGTTACTTACCTAACCACCTTGTACCTTTCACAAAAATTAACTCAAAATAGATCATAGATATAATGTAAATTGCAAAACTAAAAAATAATGTGGTATAGAAACTAGACGACTGGGATCCCTCGGTGGCGCAGCGGTTTGGTGCGGGCCTTTGGCCCAGGGCACGATCCTGGAGACCCGGGATCGAATCCCACGTCGGGCTCCCGGTGCATGGAGCCTGCTTCTCCCTCTGCCTGTGTCTCTGCCTCTCTCTCTCTGTGACTATCATAAATAAATAAAAATTAAAAAAAAAAAAAAGAAACTAGACGACTGGGTATAGTAATGACATTTTATCTTATTTTATTTTTTTAGTACATCAAAGGCATGATCTAATAATTGATAAATTGGACTTCTTTGGAATTAAAACTCCTACTCAACAAGAGACAATGACAGAATGAGAAGGCAAGCCATAGACTGAAAAAAAATATATTTTCAAAAGATATTTGATAAAAGACCAATATTCAAATTATAAAAATAACTCTTAATATTGAAAAATTCAAAAGAACCCAAACAACTTGATTTAAAAATGGGTCAAAGACTAAAAGACATCTTACCAGCAAAGATATACAAATCACAACTAAGTATATGAAAATATGTTCCATATCATGTCATTAGAGAAATGCAAATTAAAACAATGAGATACCACTACACATTATTTTTTTTATCTCTTTTTTTTACACATCTATTCAAATGGCCAGAATCTGGAGCACTAACAACACCACATGATGCAAAGGATGTGGAGCAACAAGAGCAGTCATGCATTGTTGTGGGGATTGCAAAATAGTACAGAAAATTTGGAAGGACGTTTGGTAGTTTTTTACAAAACTAAACATATCCTCATTGTATAAGACAGCAGCAGCATGCTCCTTGATGTTTACCCAATAAAACTGAAACATTACATCCACAGTGTATGTGGATGTTTGTAGCAGCTTTCTTCATCATTGCCAAAAACTTCCAATACATGGAAACAAGATATCTATTAGTAGGTGAATGCATAAATACAAATATAAATATAAATATATATAAATATACTGTGGCATATCCAGACAATAGAATATTATTGTCAGTGCTAAAACAGAAAAAGCTACAAGCGATGAAAAGATAAGGAGGAGACTAACACATATACTATGTGAAGGAAGTCATTCTGAACAGGATACACACGATGTTTCCAACTATATGACATCTCATAAAAGGTAAAACTATGCTTTCATAGATGGTAAAAAGATCAATGGTTTCCAGGGATTGATGATGGAGGGGGATAAATAGGTGGAGCACGGAAGATTCTAGGGCAGTGAGAGTACTCTGTATGATACTATACTGATGGCATATATCTTTATATATTTGTCCAAATCTAAACTCATTTTACTACACCCAAGGTGAATCCAGTAGTGAATTCTGGATGTTGGGTGTTTATGATGTATCATTATAGGTTCATCAACTGTGAGAAATGTATTCTCTTGTAGTGACTGTTGATAAAGATGGGAGACTAAGAATGTGTGGGACCAGGTATAAATGAGTAATGTCTGTAACTTCCTCTCCATTTTGTTGTGAATCTAAAACTGCTTTAAAAAATAAAGTCTTTAAAAAAATTTTAAAAAAAGTCTTTAAAAAAATAAAGTCTTAAATAAAGTCTTAAATGACAAAATAAAATGAATCATCTAGAATAATGCAAGCAAAATAATTTCTTGAATGTTTAACTAGTCAGAGTAAACTTACATAGATGTAATACTTACTTTGCACAATTACAATAGAATTTATTAAATTTTCTCTAATGGGTAGCATTTTCACAGCTAAATCACGTCTCAAGCAGGCCTTTACTCTGAGCTTGCTAGAATTTCTTTTTTTTTTTTTTGAACTTGCTAGAATTGAGGATCCATACTGTTGTATTGAAATGAGCATATTTTAAGTTGAGTAAAGAACATGTATTATTTTTTTTAGAGTTGTGGTTGAACAGTATGAGAGAAAGAATAAACTGGGTTTTCCACAAATTATTAGTTCAAAAATCAAATAGTCCTGTGAATATAATTGCAATTTATGTACTTGCTTTTCTGCTTTTAGCTCCTAGTCATCTTAGCGGCCAACCAACTTGGCATCCGTATATCCAAGCCCACTTCATAATCTCCTTTTCAATTTCAGTAGATGACCTTATATGTAATCCTTCACAGAGAATATAAGTAGATATAAAGACATTCAATGATCATACCTTCTCCATTCACCATTTAAAAGTTAATACTTTGGCCCAAGAACACATCCAAAATCTTTAGAAATCAACTTCTTTAGTACATTTCAATCAATATTATAGACTACTCAAAAGTCACACCTATTACAAATCATGTATATAAAACAATAAATATGTATTTAATGTTTCCAAAGAAATAAAGAAAATTCCCTGAGCCCCAAACAAAGAAGATGCTGCAAAAGTTCACCAGTAGTCAAACTGTTTTTTAAAAGATATTTTCAATCTAAAATGATGCAGATATTTTAATTCTCATGAACGAATTGGAGACAGGAGAAAAAAACTTGGCCAAAACTAATTGGGTAGTTAGAACGGAGATCCACATGTGAAAACATGGATCAAATGGCTAGATGCTCAAGCTAGGAGACAACAAAAAATCGTTCAATCAATAACCGCAACAACATTCCCTGTCTTTGGGCTTTTGGAAGATAAATCAGGCTTCCTCTTCATTTGAATTTTGATAGTTCAAAATCTCTCTTCTCTCCTCTGCTGTTTTAAGTTTCAAATGCCTACTTCAATCTGGTCCAGATAACTCGAAGATGAGAAATAAGTTTAATTGGTCCCAGGCTGATAAAGAAGAAGGCATCTGAAAGAAGCAAAATGTGAGACCTTTAGAGAAGCATATTCTCAAACTTGCCCTCCCAGGATGAGCATCACATAGACCTTAGATGAGCATTGGCATGCTCTCTAACACATCATCACACATGGGACCCTAGGAGCAAGAGTCACTGGAAATAATGCGTAGCAGAATTAAAACCTCTAAGGACTTGATGTATTAAAATTGTCATATTGGCTGCTAAAACTTTTATAAAATTAAAAAACAAAGTAGAGCAAAGTACAAGCTACTATTTTAAAAAAATGACATGGTGGATTTGAAAACAAAACCAGAAATAATTATTTATTTATTATTTTATTTTATTTTATTTTATTTTATTTTATTTTATTTTATTTTATTTTATTTGGAGGGGGGAAGCAAACACTGTTGAGCAGGGAGCCAGACACAGGGCTTGATCTCCTGTTCCAGAGATCATGAGCTGGGCTGAAACCCAGAGTCGGATGCTTAACTGACTGAGCCACCCAGGCACCACCAGAAATAAAATATTTTAATTAAAATTAAACCTAAGAAGATTGGTGAATTATAGATTAAATGTAAACTAGAAGATAGACAAAACCATTAGAAAGGACAAAATCTTAAAAAAAAAATTAAAAATTTCTAAAAGAAGATCAGAAAATAGTGGAAAAAGAGTTCATGATGACATACTGGATGATGATATTTCAGAATATATTAGACATATTAATCTCAGATTAAATAAAGTTCAAGATAACCCAATACATGTTTAAATTAAAAAATTACCCAATACATGTTCAAATAAAAAAAATATTAACTCTTCTAGACACATCCTAGTGAAACTGTTGATGATCATTAACAGTGAAGGACTTCCTAAATATCCAGAGCAAACAGGTTTCTAATACACAATTCTATGTTGAGTGACTGCAAAAGAGCAAATCAAAATTGAAAAAAAAACCCACAAATAAATGGCTTCAATATTCTGATAGACAATATATAGCAACTTAGAATACTACACTACAGTTAAACATTGTTTAAGAAGAAGCTGAAGTCATAGCTTCAACTGAGCTGGGTGGCTCAGTTGGTTGGTTAAACATCTGACTCTTGATTTTTGCTCAGGCCATGATCTCAGGGTTGTGAGACTGAGCTCCATGTCAGGCTCTACTCTCAGTGTGGAGTTTGCTTGAGGTTCTCTCTTCCTTTCCCTCTGCCCCCTCCCCATCTCTCTCTTAAAAAAAAAAAAAAGTTCAAAGGCATTCTTAGATTTAAGAAATGACATAGATTTCTACAAAAATACCTTCATTATGAATAATGTATTTCTAAAAGAAGGAAAATAAGATGTTGCAATAAAGACTTCCAAAAACAGAAATTAGTAAATGGTAAAAATGAGTGAAAGTTAACTATATGTTAATAATTATAAAAAATGACAACTTTGGGAAATTAAATGAATTTGAATAAAGAGAAAATATATAAGAAAACAGTGATGACTATAATAAAAATTGTAAATTCATATAGTACAGAAGAAGGACAAATATATTTATTATCATCTCCTTGGGTAGATTTGTTAATGTTACAGAGTGAATAGTGCTCCCCCTACACAAATTCATACCTGGAAGCCCTCTCACTTTTTCAGAGTTTGGAGGTAGGGCCTTTAAAAAGGTAATTAAAGGTAACTGAAATCATAATGGTGGGGTCATAGTCCAGAATGACTGGTGTCCGTATAAGAAGAATACACACTACAAATGCATGTACACAGAGGAAAGGCCATGAGAGGACACAGCAACAATTTAGACATCTACATGTCAAGGGAAATAGTCCCAGGACAAACCAACCCTGCCAGCACCTTGATCTTGGACTTGGAGCTACCCGGATCTGTGAGAAAATAAATTGATACTGTTTAGGCCACTTAATCTGTGGTATTTTGCAATGGCAGCCTGAAGAAACTCACATAGGCAACCTCTAAAATAAAGTATAAAGAATTCAAAGAGTAAGGAAAAAAAAGTGAAAAAAAAATCCAAAGGAAGGAGAAATGAAGCATGTAAAAAAAGATGTATACAAACTCCAAAATATTATAATAAAAAACCTGAAATATATTTGCCTTTCCCAAAATACCATATTTTTCATTTAAATGGTAGTTATGTGTCTTTTACAGGAGATATATCTAATATACAAAGAAATTGAAATATTGATAATGAAATATCAAAAACCATTATACAGAGAATTTTCTTTAAATATAAAGGTAGAAATTTAGATATCAATGACAAAGTGATAACCAGATTTCACTCATAAAAGTTTAAATAACACATTAACTCATGAAACATAGAAAAAGAAAAATAGAAACTGAAAGATACATTGAATTTAATGTAAACAAAAATAAAAACTTATAAAATTCTGCTAATAAATTGATACAGAGGTAATTGCATAGTCTTAAACTACATTAGGAAATAAAATATAGGAAAATAATGAAATCAGTATTTAACTTAAGAAATTAGAGAAGTAACAGTAAGTAAAACCAAAGTAATACAGAAAGGAAATAATAAGATAAAGTCATACATTAAGAAAAGGAAAACAGGCAGCCTGGGTGGCTCAGTGGTTTGGTGCCGCCTTCAGCCCAGGGCCTGATCCTGGAGATCCGGGATCGAGTCCCACGTAGGGCTCCCTGCATGGAGCCTGCTTTTCCCTCTGCCTGTGTCTCTCTCTCTCTCTCTCATGAATAAATAAATAAAATCTTAAAAAGAAAGAAAGAAAGGAAAAGATGTATACTAGAGTTAATCAACAAAGCCTAGAGTTGGTCTCTAAATAGAGAAATGCAAATTTCCCTAAGCTGACTCCAAAAAAGTAAGTCTGTATATTTTATAACAATTAGACAAAATTAATCAGTAGTCATATACATGTCAAAGCTATGTGAGAATACTGACGAGATAATGCCTATTTCTTACTCCCAATGTTTCAATTATGTAGTTGTACTGTATCTACCTTGAATAGTCAAGTGAAGTCCTTCAATAAATCTCTCTCTTTTCCTAATTACGTAGAAAAGAATACATAGAAAATGACTCTTACGATGTAAACTCTATAATTTAAACCTGCAAGGTGATCTTTGCTAGCAAGTTATTCATTGAAACTGTATGTGTGTGTCTATGTGTATGTGTGTATGCACATGAGTGTGAAGCTTTGCTTCTTAAGCATTGATAGCCTAATCAAATGAAGGAAGATTTATGTCATTTTGGCTATGTTGGTAAAATCCAAATATTTACTTATTGGGCAGTTTTACTTATAAGAATTGATTGATGATAAAAAGGAAAACAATTCTCAGAAGTGTTGATCATTTTAAATTTATTGTTCATTTTGAAATGTTCATTTTTGAAATCATCTTCAACACCCTGTACTGCACAATTGAGCTAATGATTGGTGATTAATTCTCCTAAATAGAATTTGTTTAATTTTGTAATTGCTATTTATGTGATTGTCATAAATTAGTTTGTTATATCAGTCTACATATGAAGACACACTACATATTGCCTGGTCAGAAGACAGGAAGAGAATCTTTAATTACACATGTATGTAGAAATGCTTTTGGGTGTTTTTTATGAGACATTATAAAGTGACACACTTTTTTATTTATTTCCAAATGACTAAATTTAGATATCATGCACATATTTTAAATGATAGCAAACTGCACAAATAAAAAAATACTGACCCAAACCAGATTTGATCTTTGATTGAAGATTACCCCTTGACAGTAGTCCACTGTATGTAGATATTCATTACTGGGAAGATAAGAAAATAGTAACAAGTGCTAAAATGCAATAATGTTGAAAAAGTACTTTCATAATTTTATAGCACCGTTTCTAGCTATTATAATCAATGAAACAATGTATTGGTCATCCTTGAGCATGAAAATAATTGGATTTCAATTTTTTCAGTCATTGGATTTTAAATAACACTCATTGGATCTTAAATAAATTTATAGTAGTAAAACCAATACTTGTGATGGTGAGTGTAGAACAGTAGAAAGAGCATTGAAGAAAGTCAAAACAAATATTTCTGCCACTTCCTAGCTGTGGGTAATAAGGGTAAAGCAGTTTCTTAATCATATTGAATCTATTTACCTATAAAATTTGTATAATAAACTCTAGTCCGCTTCTCAGAATTATGTTTGTTTAAAGTTATAATGTATTGGAGGACTGTTTTTAACTTGTATGTAAGTGGTGTTTTAATATTGATGAAAACACCACAGGTATTTATTATGGTGGTTTCCTAACCATATGAATTTGAAAGTATGCTTTCAAGCACACACAAAAATAACACTGAAAACTAAATCTAGATTCAGAAATGGGAAAAAATTTCATTCCTTTCTGCTTATTATAAGGGGGTAATAGTTCGTTGTAGAAGTGGATTACAAAAGCAACAATCGTGTGACCACTCATATTCATTCATTAATTGATTTAATATTTTAAAAAATGTAACTGAGGACCTATCGTATACTGATACTATTCTACTTGGTGACCATAAAACCTCTTTGATAAGGCACTAATCCCTATCATGTAAGGTCCACTCTCGTAACTGAAGCTTTTTCCAAAGGCCCCACCTCTTAATATCAACATCTTTGGAGGTTAGGATTTCCAATATATGAATTTTGGGATTGTGAACCCATTCAAACCATAGCAAGGTTTGATGGTATGGATGAAGGTCCAAAGTTGCAAACCTCACTGTTAACATCTAATGAGAGTCTTGAAGGAAATGAAGGGGTAGTTATTTGACAATCTACCAAATGAATGTTCAAGAACAAGAAACAGCAGAGAAAAAAGCCTTGAGGTGCAACCTTGATTTAAGGAAAATCAAGGTGGCCAGTGTGATTAAAGGTGAGAGAGAGAGAGAGAGAGATGGTCAGAGAGACTGATGAGGAATCTTATCATGGATCGTCATAATCCTATGTTATCAATAAACATGTTTTTAGTGCCCATTATTTGTAAGTAACAAGTGTGAATAAAATTCCTTTTTAATAGTTCGCAATCTAACAGTAGGCATTACCAGTCAAAGGAATATCACAATTGATGTGATGAAATATGATTAAGGCCTGTTTTCTGCACTATGGGGAGTAACTGAAGGAACCACAGCCCGTCAGAGATAACTGATGGGTAGCTTCAGAAACAAGTTAATGTTTTTTTTTTACAAGTTAATGTTTGATGTAGATTATGGCATTAGTATAGAATGTTATAAGCCATGGAAATGGAAAAATCGATTTTCAGCAGAAGAAATATTGTGCATATGCAAATAGTCAAGTAAAGTACAGTAGGCAGGTTAGGAACAGTGAGCTTCTTAGCCCACTTAGGAATGAAGGATGCATTTCAGAGTAGTGGGGGATAGATAAGAAAGTAGAGTGACTTGAGATTGTGAAGTGCTTTTTACTCCACAATGAAAAGTGGAGATTTCCCTACAGGCTTTAATAAGCCAGTTCAAGTTGTTGGAGAGAAAAATGACAGAATCAATATCACTTGGTTATAGCGATATATGGATATAGTGGTATTACAGTTAGAAAAGATAGGCTGGGCAAGAGAGACCCTCAGGCAATTTTGGTAATTCAAGCAAACTTTGAGGAAAAGTGAACGGAGGAAACACCAGTGAGGACTAGAAAGTCACAATGAATTTGAGAGACACTTTGGAGATGATGAAAGTACTTTTGGATGGGGGATCAGGGCCATGAAGGTACTAGACAATTCAGACATTTTATATACAGTTGTTTCTGAGGTCAGTCAATTTTGGGTTGATGATAACAATCACAGCTCTGTCTGAATTCAGCAAATGAATAGCACACATCGACATCACAAGTCTCTAGAGAGAAGATTATGCAAAGACTGGTTCTTTTCCACGTTGACTAAATTAGATGAGAAAGGGTTGAAAAAATTCTAATACATTTGTATTTCAGTAGAGGACAGTATTAGTGTCTTGTGAAATAACCTTTGAATAATAAATTATAATTAGCTTGCTTATGGGTATTATTACCTAGAATATCATTGTAGTAAAGGACTATGAATCAAACATAACTGAAAAATTATTACATATTTAGTTCTGGGGAGATGGTGTCAGTTCTGGGTAAATGTTAGTGAAAAGAAGGGAATGACTTATTTTAACTAGAATATCCCCAATTGATGACTATATTGTTTTTTTAAAGATAATAAAGATAGTGAAAAGTAAGCCATCTGAATTGTGTCCGACTCTTGGTTTTAGCTCAGGTCTGATTCCTGAGCTCCAGTTGGGGTCCAGGCTAAGCATGGAGTCTGCTTGAATTTCTTTCTCCCTCTTCCTCCACCCCTCTCCCTTGGTACTCTCTCTCACTGAAATAAATAAATACATTTTTTTTTTTTTTAATGTAATGAATAGGGACACCTTGGTCGCTCTGCGGTTGGATCTGCCTTTGGCCTAGGGCATGATCCTGGAGTCCCAGGATCGAGTCCCACATCGGGCTTCCTGTGTGGGGCCTGCTTCTCCCTTAGCCTGTGTCTCTGCTTCTCTCTCTCTCTCTCTGTGTGTGCGTGTCTCTGATGAATAAATAAATCTTTTAAAAAAGTAATCAAAAGAGTAATGAATCATTTAGAATATTGATGATAAAAATATATTCAACTTGTTTGAAACATCAAAACTTGCAAATAGTATATATTAAATATATACTATGTGGCATTCGTCTTGCATCAGACATATTTGCTACATATTAATCCCAGAACCCCTTTCTAAAAACGTCTTCCATTTTTAATAGATAGTTCAAAGGGGAATCACAAATTTATGAAAAACTTTTCATACCTACATACATTTATAAATTTTAAAATTGGGAATTTTTTGTTTGTTTGTTTGGTTGGTTTTTTTGTTTTGTTTTGTTTTGTTTTTTAAATATAGAAACATTACTTTAGAAGTAATTGGGACTAGGGCAGCCCAGGTGGCTCAGTGGTTTAGTGCCACCTTTAGCCCAGGGCCTGACCCTGAAGAACCAGGATGGAGTCCTACCTTGGGCTCCCTGCATGGAGCCTGGCTTCTCCTTCTTCCTGTGTCTCTGCCTCTCTTTCTCTCTGTGTCTCTCATGAATAAATAAATAAAATCTTTAAAAAAAATAGAAGTAACTGGGACTAAATGGAAAATTATTGGAGTATCAGATTTCTAAGTGCTTGAAGATCCCTGATGACTGACAGGGAACAAAATGCACTGAAAAAGGGCCAAGCACAGTTAAAAGATGCAAGAAACATCTTCACCGATTCTTTTTTCTTTATGTGGTAGCTCAAAAAGCATGAAGCCTGATGAATGATTCCTGATATTTTGATATTTCTGTGACCAATCCCAGGAGGTGCTAAGGTGAGAATAGAAAAGAAGGAAAAAAATACTTTTTGAGTTGATGGTTTCTCTCCCTGTACCAAATAATGCAATAAGATTTTGAACCTGATTTAAAATTCTATATATTATCTTCAAGGTCCTGAAAAGGCCAAGTTCTCTTCACCTTAGCAACCACATGACTACATATATATCACATTATCACCATATACACCCGAAACGTACAACAAATTGCATACTATTGTATCTCAATAGAGCTGAGGGTAGAAGGAGAACTGGATTGCAGTGTAAGATGATCCTACCCTATCTTTCTTCCCTGCTTTTTCTCCCTCTTTCTTTTATATGGAGTCAAAACTACATCGAAGTCTGAGGATTCTCTTGGTCTCCTCTGATTCCTTCATTTTCCTCTATGGTCTTTGGCCTTAATAAATCACTTGCAGGATTAATGGTGCCTCAGATTCTGATTTATCCAGAGGAACACAGGATGGGACTGAAACTAACCAAAGTTAGAATTTGTTTTTTTCAGATCCTCAGCCTTCAAATCATTGCTTTGAATTATCATTTTAGAATAGCAACATATGGAGAGGAGCCACTACTTAAGAAATGTGTCAGTTTTCTGACATTACTACAAAGAAATTGTTAGCTTTGTATCACTCTTGCTATTTTTGCACTTCCTTCTGGTTCTTTGTGTCCTTGTCTTGGGTACAGCACAGAAAATGAAAGGTAAGAAAATGGGTTATTACTTTGTATGTGCTGAGATGGGGGAAAAGTAAGATAAAATAAGAAAACAGAGTAAAGTAAAATGCCTTTGGAATGAGGGCAAAGCAGGATGACACCTAGCAGAAGGAAAAAAAGGAGAGCGCCGTGATATAGAAGGGTCCAGAAGGAGAGTGGGCTCACACCTGAGAGGCCCACAAAGATTCTGCGGGCACTTCCAGGGAAACTGAACAGCACATATACATTTTGTTCAAACACAATGTACTGATTATCAAACATATACGTACCCGTACCCAAATGTTTTGTTAAAAACATTAATTTCAATGAAAGTCAGCAAGAAACCAAAGAAACTTTAATAGTAACATTTTCTTGGTTTCCTCTTATAAATCCTTGCACAGTAACATAAATGTAAGCCTTGGTACAGACAGAAATTGCTATGTATGATCTTCATAGGCTCTGCAGAATACTTTTAACATAGTAATAATTATTATTTCATTTATTGTCAAGAAGCAAAGTATTACTAATTAAAACTGTGTTTTAAACAACTAATGAATACTGAAAATATAATAATTATTGGGATGCCTGGGTGGCTTGGTCAGTCGAGTGTCTGATTCTTGATTTCGGCTGGTGTCATGATCTCCAGGTTGCGGGATAGAGCTCCTCATCAGACTGCACTCAGCGTGGAGTCTACTTGAGATTCTCTCCCTCTCCGTCCCCTTGTGCCCCTCCTGTACTCACATTCGCTCGCTCTCTTTAACTAAATTAAATGGATGTTAAAATCTTTAAAAAAAGGAAGAAAATATATTAACTATTGAGGATAACCCAAAGATGTAGTCACTTGTCACTTATCTCATCCACATGAAGTAGGTGAAAAGTTAAGCAGAAAATTTAATCACATAGTAAAAAAAGGAAACAGGCAAAATAAGAAAAACAAAACAATGACTTTATGTATTGTTTCTTAAGAGAAGCATTTAACATTGAATTGTTGACATCAAAGAAATAATGTGAAAAATAAAACTTTCAATGACACGGTATTGTTCATCCCCCACTGGCTATGTATATACATGTTGACATAGAAAAGCCTTCTGCACACCACACAACATACACAAGTGCACATCTGAACTTGGTAAACTTGTTTTCTAACTCATAAATATTGCTCATAAATATATTTTCCCAAAGAACTTTTAAAATAATATTTTAATTAGTTATGAGAGATAGAGAGAGAGAGAGAGAGAGGGAGAGAGAGGGAGAGAGAGCATGCGTAGATTGGGCCTGGATGATGACAAACAGATTATCTATTTGTTATGCATATAATGGTGGGGGAGGCAGGAAGAGAGGTAGAGAGCTGAGCAGAGAGCCGGACACAGGGCCCTGAGATCATGACCTGATTGGAAGGCAGCCACTTAACTGACTGAGCCAACCAGGCACCACTACCCAAGGAACTTTTTAAAAAATGTGTCACTCATTAACATACGATAAAATAGGGTCCCACTTTTCTATACTCATATTCATAAACATCCTTTTATCAATTATATAGTACTCTATATTTACCAAAAGTGCTTTTCACAGCAAAATATTTAATGCTGAGGGAGCTTAAACCTACTGTTCAGTCACATTTTAGAATATTTTGTATTAGGCTATTGTATTGTTAAGCTACAATAAGAGATGATGCAAATAAAAATGTCCTGTATCAGATAAATATACACAAAGGAAAGAAGGGCAGGGAAAATTTTTACAGTTCGCTGTGATTACATCTGAAGGAAAAGAGAGATTTGTAGAGAAAAAGAGGAAGATAAGTAAATAACTCTGATTAGAAGCCTGGCTGTTTATATATGGTGGGACTTGACGAGGAAAAGTATGTGAATGTGGTGCTTCCAAACGTGGCCGTCATTTGCTTCTTAGGAACTGCTGTGCCCCCTCTCAAGCCTAATGATGTTTTGGCCCCTGAGTGAACACTTACCTTTGAACTTCCCTTGGAACGAGGAGGCATTTGAGAACTGCATTTACTTATATTGTCCTTATTTTTTATCCTTTGAATAACCCATTTCCTGTCTTGATAGAGAATAAAAACAACCTTGAATCCCTTCACAGGTCACAGTCCTCACTCTCATCAATCTTTCAATTGAAACTGTTCTGGGTAGTGCAGCCTGGCTCATGGCGGGGGAGTTAACAGGGGGCAAAGAATGGGTGTGTAGGTAAGGAGGGTCCAATTTTTCCAGTGTTGACTGATGGGGCACCATGCTGTCTTATTCATTTGGGCTCTGTTTCCCAGGGGAAGAGGGAGGGCCTAGTTGCCTCTGCACCAGACTTGGTTTGAGTAGATGAGGTCTGAAGATAATTTGTATGGACAACTAAGCTTCTGATTCTAGTAGTCTCATTAAAGCCTACATCTTGAGAAGTAGTACGAGTTTTACACCTCTGTCGTGGGCTTGCCAGCAGTTAATGGGCCAGATCCTGAAAGCCAGTGCCGATTGAAACTCAGTGAGGCCTCCACCTTTTTGTGGACATGTTGACCCTCAAAGAGTCAGTGAAAATGTAGCATTAGCTTCAAGGCCTGCTAAGGGGTTGCTGTATGTAACACAACAACAGCCTAAAGTACCTGTAGTATTAGATCACTCGGATGTGGCAGTCAGAATAATGTCCCCCCAAAGATGTCCACATCTGAATCCCTGAAATTTGCTAATATGTTATGTGACATGGAATAAAAACCCACTAAGTTTGCAGACAGGAACTAAAGATTCTAATAAACTGACTTTAAGAGAAAGAGCAAGAGAGTCAGCTGGGTTATCAAAGTGAATCCAGTTTAATCACTGTGCCCTTAAATGTGGATGAGAGAGGGAGAAGGGTGAGAGTCAGAATGAGCAAGATGCTGGGAGGATCCAAGAGCCACAAAATGTGGCTGCCTTTAGAAGGGAAAAGAAGAGAAAAAGGAATCAGAAAGGGACACAGAACATGAAAGACTCCTAACAAACAAGGGGTGGTAGAAAGGGAGCTGGGCAGGGGGTGGGGTGACTGGGTGACAGGCACTGACGGGGGCACTTGATGGGATGAGCACTGGGTGTTATTCTATATGTTGGCAAATTGAACACCAATAAAAAATAAATTTAAAAAAAAGAGAGAGAAAATGGATTTCCTCCCAGAGCCACCAGCGTAGCATCTTGATCCTAGCCCAGTCAGCCTCTTTGGAATTTTACTACAGAAATGTAAGTAAATAATTTTGTATTATATTTGAGCTACTGGGTTTATAGTGGTTTGTTACAGCAGCAGTAGAAAACTAATATATTACCGTAGATCGGGCCTGGATGATGACAAACCGATTATCCATTTGTTATGCATATAATGGAAGGCTTTTGTATTTAAGAGCAACTTCATCTCCATCAGGATATGAGCCTAGACCTCAAACTATTCATAGTCTCTAATTGGACGTTCATTCATTCATTCATTCATTGTAAAGAGCAATAGTAGAGGTTCTGCTGGGTTGGTCTTTCCTGCCCTGGTTGTAGGAATGATTGACTGTGAGCATATTACAAGCACCTCTTAAATTCAAATAATCTTTTTTTTTTTTTTTTGAGTGGTTTAAATACATCTTGCCATTTTCTAGTCTTGCCAGCAGAGAAAAGTAGCTATGGAGAAAATAATGTAATTGGAATATGGGGAAAGGGTGTGCGGGGCCTATTAGGGTGGTAGCTTTGAATATCTGAATATTTGATAAACTGTCAAAAGGAAATGTGGTTGATTCAAAGAGCTTCATAAAGTAAAGGCCCTCCCAACAGAATGTCACTTACCACAGTCTTAAATATAGCACATACTGAAATCTGCCAGGAACCACATTTTCCAAACAGGAAAGAAGACTGAATGAGCATTTCACGCCCATGGTCCTCCCTGGATTATAACCTTTCTGAGGCCACCGACTATGTCTTCTATTTCTTTGAATGGCTGTACACCTGAGTCTTCGCACGCTAAAAACGTTCTATAATGATTTAGTGATTAGATAAATGCTTAGCCTCCAGGAAGACCTCTTAAAAGATGTGTTCTGAAGTCTAAAAGTTGACTTAAATTTGTACAATGGAAGGGCCTAATGTTGCTTCTTGTACTGTTTTTCATATCCTCATGCTGAATTTGTGGATGGGAATTGTGCATATAAGGAAAGACTTCTTGAAGTCTGCGTGGCAATATGATCGACAGGGCTGAGATCTGCTGGGATTCTAAGTCTTGCGGAGAATAATAATAGGTGACAGATTAGGAATAATTGACAGTGTCGTTGTGAAAGTGTTTGTATTAAGAGAAGAAGGGGCTTCGACTGTAGCTGGGGGCGAAGGCAAGGGACTGTCAGAGAGAGAGAAATGAATTCACAGGCTTTCGGCTTCAAATATAGCTTAATAAGCTTCCAAATCTTGTGGTAAGTGGAAAACAGTCTGCAGTATTCATGCTAGATTTTTCCTCTTTTCTCACATCATGAGCCATATGATGTGCTTTAATAAGATGCAGGAGAATGGAGAGTTTATACTCCGAGCAGAGTAAAAGATCAGAAATCTAATGGTGAGTTATATAGTAATCACAGATTTGTAAGTTTTGCAGTTATTAGTGACATGTATATGCTATATTTAGGCTCAGGTTGAGCTAGAGTCAAATACTTTTAAAACCACCTGCCTACACTCTGCTTATTTTAACCATTATTATGAAAGTCTTATTTATTTATTTATTTATTTATTTATTTATTTATTTATTTTTTATTTATTATTATTATTTTTTGACAAATGGTGTTCTTCTAATTAGCATATCTTATAATGATTTTGGGGAAGTATTATTCAGCTTAATTACATTTCCTCTTAAACAGAAAGCATTAATGCAAAAACACACATCATTATGTATTTGGAATTTGGGGCTTGAACGTAAAAAATTACAGCTTACATCAAGGATGAGCATGTCATGAAGAAAAACAATCAAGGTATTTCAGGAGGATCTGATTGAGTTTGGTTACATAAATATCTATTATAGGAAGAAAATGATATTGTGGGTTAGGATGACTGGCATTTATTTCTATCCCTACCCTAAATTTCCAACTCTCTAAATCTGCGTCAGTCTTATTTTAAGGATCAGATAAAGTAATATGTATGAAAATATCATATGCAAAATGAAACACTATATAATTGTGCCGAGGACTAATAGACAATTCACAAACATTTGAATAGTATAGAACATATATAGAATTTTCTAAACATTCTATAGTGTAGAATTTTTTGTTCCTGGTCAGCCACTGCATCTCTTTCTCTCTTTCAGATTAAGAGGGTCTGGAGCACTTGGGTGGCTCAGCGGTTGAGTGTCTGCCTTTGGCGCAGGGTGTGACCCTGGAGACCCAGGATCCAGTCCCACATCAGGCTCCCCATGGGGAGTCTGCTTCTCCCTCTGCCCATGTCTCTGCCCCCCTCTCTGTCTCTCATGAATAAATAAATAAAATTCTAAAAGAGAGAGAGAGAGAGAGAGAGAGAGAGAGGGATTGATCATCAATAATGGTGTGTGCGTGAGGCATGTAACATTTCTAAGTCTAGGAATGTCTAAAACAGGTATGACTTCTATGATTTCTGTCCATCTGCTTCGTGAATACAAAGAACATGGACGATCTGAAAAAATCTAGGTCCCTGAGTTATCACATGCAAAGACACATTCTTGCCATGAATATGCTTCCTGAGCTATTATGTAAGCAAAAAACAATTGTGCTAAAATAGTCGAAATTTGGGAATTTTGTTTACTGAACCTAGGACTGCTATGGAACCAAATGCATTCATGCAAGTGTTTTGAATTCTCCTTCATGTAGCAGCGTAGTCACACATTCATTTGTATTAAGTATACATATTCTTCAAAATGCTTTTGTGATAAAGCAATGCCAAGGTTGCTGTATATCATGCAGAGGATCATTTTCTAAGATTTCTTACGTATTTCGGTTTTCAAATCTGTTAAACAGAGAGGTAAAGGAGTATATTTCAAATGATGGGTTTTAGGTAACCAGGAGTATAAACATGGTCACATTAATACGACCCCCTAATTGTAGCTCTCATTCCCTACTAACTCTTGCTGTCAGACATTTACCAAGTTTTCGTTCCCAAATAGTGCTGGAGCTACCAAGGAATACTTGAATCTGGCCCATATTGCTTTACTGGAGTCTCAGTTCCCACTCTTGATGTCCACTACTTTTCACTGCTATGCATCAGGCATGAATCTGCAGACATCCCTGGCCCTTCAGATGGGAATCTCCAACAGCAGCCTTGACAGTAGGAGAGATAATCAATCTCACTGCAAACTGAGTTATTTAGGCTACACCCACAAGCTGACCTTCAGTAGCCTTTGCCTTGCCTAACAACACTACAAAGTAAGGGGAATGAGGTCCTTGCCTTCTGCGTTGTAGTAAATAAAATGAAAGGATGCTGCATGCCGGTCTACATAAGGGGGCATAGAAGTTTTACCTAGAAACTGCAACACTACGAAAGTGAAGAAATTCCTACAAACCAACCTTTTTTTTTTTTCTTTTTCTTTTTAAGACTTTTTAACGTTTTTCCTGTGTCCACATGCATTCCAGCCTGGAGGTGTTTCTCAAGATACAAGGAACAGTGACATAGCAAACCGATACAGAGTGCTCCTCTTCAGATTCTTGAGCTCTATTGTCTGAAGGCTCTATGTGAAACAAAATTCATGTGTCTTCCCTCCTTTCATTCGACAAGGAGCATTTATGCAAAACTATCTTCACAGATAGTCAGGGAAAGAATGCTACATGTCTTCACTTGACAGATGAATCCAATCTTGTTTCTGGCCTAACCTGTATGTGTTACAAAAGCGAACATTACCATCTGAATTACTTGCTTCTTCCATTTGAAAATATTTAAGATTGTATTGATTTTTTTTAAAGCTTAGTTTTAAGCGAATATTATGAAAGTAGTTCACCCATCCCTAATGGTAGCTCTAATTCCATGCAGGGTGAGGATAAATTATGCACATCCCATGTGGAAATAATCTTTTTCAGGAGTGAAACCAAATCAAAAGAAAGAAAAAATTAAGCAACTACCCATGAGGGATAATCATTTAATGCATTAACTAGCTGACAATCACTTGTGAAACACTAAGTTTTCCAAGGCGTTTTTTTTTTTTTCTTTTTTATTTTAGGAGTATTGCCTATTTCTGTATCCTTTCATCTTCATCCCAAATTTCAATCTGTAGAAATTGATTTTAAAATTTGCAAAGTAACACCTGAAGTCCATAAGTAGAAGGTCCACATTAGAAATGTCATTTTTAAATTATTAATGAACTGTGGTATTTCTAAATACACGGATGTAGAAGAACATGGCAAAGAGGCAGGGAAGTAAAATGTATGCAATTCTTAGAGCCATAATAATTTTAAGCACATTGACATGCACAAAAAATTCTGACCGTTTCAGGGAAAACGTAACAGGTCATTGGAAGGCCAGTTTCAGTTATTCAATTTCACATTTCTAAAAACCCTTGACATTTATATATTGCCATAGTGGCAGCACAGTGAATATCTCCAAAGGGAGACAGCAGGTCTTATGATGCACTAAGTGTTATAAAGGACAGTCATTTTGCAATTTCAGATTAAGTCAATAAGTATATTACCGTGTAAGCAGTTTTTATGGCAGAGACTCAATATCACTTTTTTTTTAACCTGGATTGTATACTGTAGAATTGTCCAAACCTTATAACCTGTTTAGTAAGATGAGAATGTTAGGACACATATCCAGTAATTTTGTTTTTTGGGGAAAAATAATTCAAGCAGGAAATAATCCATATTTTATACATATATGTATATACGAGAAAAAATAACTAGTAACCATTTTATGAGAAATAATTCAGGTAAAATTTATTCTCCTTACCTATACACAGAAATAGCTACTGTGTCAATACATAGTTTGCAAATTAGAAGGAGCGGTAGATATTCGGAAAACCAATAATTTTGTAAATAGCAAGCTGCAGGGAAATGTTCAAGGAGGGAGCAGAATTTTGTCCTATTACCCATAATTTGACTCTCCAGGAAATGAGCTTTCTATACAAGGTGTTCTTATCTTTTAGAAATATATATTGGCTATTAAGTACACATCTTTATACTATCTTATTTGGTCCTCACAGAAACCTGATGAGAACAGCAAGGCGGCTATTTTTATGCCTACTTTATTGGGGAGACTGCAGTCAAGTGGCTGGAAAGTTGAATACTTTTTTCTTTTTAAAGATTTTATTTATTTATTCATGAGAGACACACACAGAGAGAGTCAGAGATATGGGCAGAGGGAGAAGCAGGTTCCCAGTGGGGACCCCATGCAGGACTGAATCCCAAGATCCTGGGATCACTACCCGAGCCAAAGGCAAATGCTCAACCGCTGAGCCACCCAGGCATCCCTGGAAAGTAGGATGCTTTTGGCCAGGACTTTTTTCCTCTAAAGGTAGAGGTTTCTGCTGATAGGATATTGTGCAGAAGTGAATATGTACCCTAAATGTGGTGTGACAGGTGCATTAAAAAAGGATAAGAGGGATCCCTGGGTGGCGCAGCGGTTTGGCGCCTGCCTTTGGCCCAGGGCGCGATCCTGGAGACCCGGGATCGAGTCCCACATCGGGCTTCTGGTGCATGGAGCCTGCTTCTCCCTCTGCCTGTGTCTCTGCCTCTCTCTCTCTCTGTAACTATCACAAATAAATAAAAATTAAAAAAAAAATTAAAAAAAAAAAAGGATAAGAGTTCCTATCTTGTACTACATCAAATTAAAATTTTCTGTGATTGCCAAAAAACATATTGAAAGGAGGTTTTTCAGTAATAATGAATGAAACATTTCAATCTATACCAATTATTCTCTAAGGACAACAGAGATGCTATTACTGGAACATTATTATTTATTAAAAAAGAGAATATCTTCTCAGAGAATAATTATATGTTGGGAAATATGAAATATTTAATATTCAATATTTTCCCCAAGAAGTATGAGGATATTTTGATGAGGACAGATACTTGAAAAGTGGAAAAATTTTGAAGCTGTGTCTTAGAATCAATATCTGGTTCATTTCTACATTTTATATTGGTTTTTCATACCAAGAAAACACTGTTTCAAGTATGTAGTAATAGAAAGTCATAGCAGTTATTTTTAATAACTCACTAGCAATGTCTATAAAATGTTAATTAAATACTAATCAAAATACCTGAGAGAAGAACACTAGAACATGTTTGCTTCTAAGTGAATCATTAATAGTACTTAACTTTTATTTCTTACATAATCATGAAAATGAGACAACAAACTACCCAAATTATAACCAACTATGAAACTACGTGTAATACACTGCTGCCATTGTAGGACACATCATTTGCTGAACTACTGACAATTACTCTGTAATGATATCATGGAAAGAGATTTATGTATAAGCTATACTTTTTTGATTGAAGAACATAAATAAATGTTGCACCATGCGATTCCTTGTCTAAGCTTGGGTCTAGAATAAAATATAACTATTGAGTTTTAGTTCAATGATATTTAAGAATTGAAAACACACGCGAAAGAAGTAGAAGCAATATTCGAAGAAGTAGAGAAAAAATGTTGATCTGATAATATAGATTAATATTCTATCCAATCCAATACATAAGCAGTGAATACAGGTCATGTTGGGGTATGTATGCTATAGGTGGTAGCAACTTTAAGTATTAAATATATTTAGATATTGAAATATGAATCAAATAACCTGTAACCAAAAAAAATGAGCAAAAAAAGAAAATCTTAACACTGGAGGGAAATTTAATAACCATCCTGGAAATAAAGGAATACAGCAAAATGGATTCATTCATCAAGGTCACTCCAAATAAATAAATAAATAAATAAAAGCTTGAAAGAATTAGACATATTCCTAATCCCACAACTTTTGACTAAAGAATCACTTAAGCACTGGGTGGAATAATGTCCATCATTAATTTTTTATCTCCTTCAAGCAAAGTGTAGATATTTAAATGATGTAAGTGCTGGTGATATAATTTTGGTGTCTTCTATCCTGTAATAAAATTATAAAAATCAATACCTTTAAGATTGGGAGACCCCCATCTTAAAATTTTATTGCCCATTAACCACTAACGTTTGCTTGTCAGTAAACTTTAACATCTTGCCCTTGATTTCTACCTATTTCCTTTCCTATACACTCTGCTGCACACAAATCCACCTCTCGTGTGACCTCAATGTTTTTTCCTGCTTATGTTCACAGCATTATTGTCCTCCATGACTTTGCTCACTTAAGAACATTTCTTCAACCGCCATAACTCTTTTTGGATTAATGCATTTTACTGGTGATAAATAATGAGTGAATGAGTTTCAACCATTTTAACATAGAGAGAAAATCTGATAAACCATAAGCCCTGAAACAAAATTTATAAACATTATTATGATTTATTATTTGCCACCAAAATTAGTATTTATAGCTATATACTACCACTTTATGAAGACATCAATATAATCCTCCTATCAATTACCATGGTTACTGATTTTTGAGTAATCTGTGGAGTACAGAATATTGACGATTTAGTAAATAAAACACTGAAAATCCCCAACATGTAAAAAAATGGAAACGAAAAATAGGTTATAGAATTTACATGAACCCAAAGTTTATTTCAGAAAAAAATGTTAACAACTCTTCCTAATTTCTTAGCCTTTAGATGTGTTTTGAAAACGAATATAATTTAGTTATTAACCATATCATCTTTGCTACACAATTATATGTTTTTATTGCTAGTGAGACTGATCAATCAATACAACAGAACCACTATTTCTTAGGTTAACAACACTCACTATGCTATTTAGAACACACAGAGAATAACCCTCAAGGCATTTTGAAGGGGTTTCCTTTCTTTTTAGATAGTTCTTGTACTAGAAATTGCTTTCTGCTGTTCACCCTCAGTCACCTGTAACTTTGAAGAATGCATTTTTTTCTAAATCATTTCTTTTCTTCTACATAGCTAGCTATAATTACTCAAATTAAAATGAAGGAAGATTTTAAAATGCACATTTTGGGAGGGGAAGAAAAGCAGCCTAACTTCTGATGAGTGCAATCAATTTTTTTTTTATTTACTGTGAAATCTATGTCTTACTAGAATTATAGTGAAAACGCTAATCCCAATTATTGTGGTGTTAAATAACGATCATAGGTGCCTGAAGATCAAGGTTCTTTTCCATAACCAACATTTATACATTCGATTTTGAGAATTATTAGGTATCCTATATTCCTATTAAAATGTCAATCAGCTTCACTATTGCAATCTGCTTGTTTGTAGTCTATAAAAATCTCTCTCCTATGTGTAAGTGGATACTTTAAAGTCAGGAGACTTGAATTCTTTACATTTCAAATTATTGGTGTTATATACACAGATTTATGAGACTTATCATTGGAAAGGTCTCACGTTGTCACCGAAGCTCTCTTACTCTAAAAGCCTCTCAGACTTCTAGAAAGAAAACCTACACTGACAAGATAAAGAAGCGTATCGTGTTTTGTAGTCGGAGCTGCTCTGCAGAGCTGCAATCTATTATGTACCTGAGAGTCAGGAAAGTGCTGAGACAACTTTACCCTGCCATGCCCAATAATTATGTAATAAAAAAGCCACGTTATTTCAGCACATAAAACGGTTTAAAGTGATTAATTTTCTGAAAGCTTAAATTGAAAGTGCATGGACATCATTAAGGCCATGCCTGACCTGGGTTTCTGAAAATATATTATCATGCTTCCTTTAAAAATGTCCCTTAAAAAATCTATCTTTTTGTGTGTATATTCTTCTTTTAAATTATTAAGAACATGGGAACCCTGGGTGGCGCAGCGGTTTGGCGCCTGCCTTTGGCCCAGGGCGCGATCCTGGAGACCCGGGATCGAATCCCACATCGGGCTCCCGGTGCATGGAGCCTGCTTCTCCCTCTGCCTGTGTCTCTGCCTCTCTCTCTCTCTCTCTCTCTCTCTCTCTGTGGCTATCATAAATAAATAAAAATTTAAAAAAAATAAAAATAAATTATTAAGAACAATACATATATCTGTAATTTCATTACAAATATGTTAGCAAATTCATCACATGAACGACCCCTCGTTTATACAAAATTTTTTTGGTATGGTCTCATCTCTCTCTCTCTCAGAGCTATTCAGACCTTTCTTTTTCTTTTCTTTTCTTTTTTTTTTTAAGATTTTATTGATTTATTCATGAGAGACACAGAGAGAGAGGCAGAGACACAGGCAGAGGGAGAAGCCGGCTCCATGCAGGGAGCTCGACGTGGGACTCAATCCCAGGACCCCAGCGTCACGCCCTGAGCCAAAGGCAGATGCTCAACAGCTGAGCCACCCATCAAATGACGAAATCAACCACTGGGCCACCCAGGCTTCCCCAGACCTTTCTATATATTTCCTCATTAGAAAATAGGAAGACGGTTCCTCAACTAGTTTAATATTAAATCATCTTTAATTATTTTAATTAGCTAATTCCTCTAGAAACTCAGACATCATAGAACTATAGTTTGTGCATTTTTTTCATTTCTAGGCTTTTTATATATTGGGGTGAAATCATTTACTGACTTTGAAAGGTGGGTGCTACGCCCTGTTTTCCAACAGTTAATAGGGCTCAATCACTATGCTCGGCCTTGACAATAGGCCTCTGCTCACAGTTTTGGTGAATATTAATAGAAACTCCTGGCTGCTTTCTCAATTCCTTCATTGTCCAAAGCATCACTGACAGGGATTTCTGTATATGGTAGATTTTACTGATTTATGAGAGTAAAAGAAGGTGATTACAACACATGAAAAAGATAAGTTCACACCAAAAGCTGCATATTATTGTTTGTAAAGTCTCAATTGCCACGCCATAATTGGAGGATGGAAGGAGGCTAAGATGTCCATCAATATAGCTGCTTTGACTTAGCCCCAAACACACCCCCACCTGACCCAGCCCCACCCCCACTTTCTCCCCATACACTCTCCCAGGACACCTACCCCATTTTTAAAGTATCACCTATCGAACATGAAATCCTCTTCTTCATTCTTCTTACATCATTTTACAGAAGAATTTAATTCTTATTTACTTAAATATCTCCCATGGAGATGCTGGCAAAAGTGCTCCGTCTTTCACCACCAAAGAAACCAATCAAGGTATTTTTTTTTTCCCCCACAACAAAGATGAATTTTCTGTGAATGCCTCTACCATCCTCTCAGAGCATGTCATTTCAACTGCAAGCAACTTTGAAAATAACATTCTTTTCCTTCCTCTTTCATTCACTTGGCTGGCAACAGAACATTTTGTCAAAATGTGACATATTCAGTAACATTACACTGTCATGGCCATGTCCCCTTTTCAATCAGTGAATCAAATGATTTTATATTAAAATGGATAATTATTTTTTTTGTCAAAGGGAAATTTAAATGTCTTTTTTAAATTTTTTTTGATATTTTGATAGAGGAACACTATCAAATGAAGTTTTTTCAACATTCAACTCTTCATACACTTAGTGATATCAGCACTTATGTTTGTATTAACATATGTGACTTGAAATATAACTAGATCTATCAGTGAACTATAACTGATTCTACGGGTACTTGATTAATAGTATGAGCCTACATTAAAATTAGAATATGAATTTACAAAAATTCATATTACAAAAAATAGAATATGAAATTACAAAAATTCATATTACAAAAAATAGAATATGAAATTACATCTCTAACAGTACCTTAATATATTCACATACAAAGTTAGTTTTTCAAAAATCCAAGGGCTATGTTTGCCTCTGCATTTATTATGCAAACTCATATGTGGATTTTTACTTGTTAATTTGGTCAAAAAACGAGAAGCACAGTCTCCTTTTTTTAATTTTTCTCCAGCTGACCTATTAAGATGTTTGCCAAAATAGGAGGGTACTGTTAATGAAGATTCCGACAGCTCATCATAACATTAATCTTTCATTTTTCGGTTGTTGATTTTTGACAATTTTTGTAGTTCTTTTTTAGTCTAACACTCAACATAAACTTTACTGATTGGCATCATCACATGCCGGGCATGTCTGAATTAAGATAAAAAAGAATTATCCACAGCAAATATCACAGAGATCATTAATTAATCCTGTTCTTAGTAAACAACAATGCAGACAAGCAAATTCACGGAAGATTGCATTAGTGGAGAGGTGTTAATTGAAAGATCGCTCAAGTGATGACAAGTTTTCAACATCAAAACTGAAAGAAGCAAAATGTGACGGAATTCCTGAAGAGAGTCATTATAGTTGAAGAGACAAAGTATTTAATACACCAGATCCAAGTCAAACAAACAGAAAAGGACAAAGAAATAGAAATGAGTCATGAGAAAACATGTCTTCACTCAGTTGCTACATAAAACTTTGCACATGGTAAGAATGTTTAACTGGAAGGATCCCAGTAAAACCACAATTTCATCCAATGTTCAAAAGTTATACGGACACAACTCTACACCGACTCTCATGGTTTTGTTGTAATATAACTAATATTCAAAATAAGTAACCTATGTTACTTTTTCCCGATTTCCCAGAAAACTAAAATAAATGAGAGTCCTGCCACTGCCTTAAGATACGATGCACCTTCCACTGGTCTAAGACCACTGTCATTGTCCCAGAGTGGTATCTAAACCTTTACCTTTAACTTACTGTAGAAGCCAATGAGTGACACCAGCAAAGGCTCCGTGCTTCATTTAATGCTGTAAAGGATATCAGGCCTTCTAATTATCAAGAGAAATTGAAAGGGAGAGTTGCACATGTGTAGTGTGGCTAAATCCCATGATCATTTTTTTAGTCTTTGGCTTTATATGAAAAAAGGCAGAGCATTTCTTCTAAATCTGAGCAAATCCCACATGCAACAATAACCATATCTGGGGCAATAACTGATCATATATGCTTTAAGTGTGGAATCATTCAAATTATTGTGAGCTCTAGGAAATATGAAATATCGACATGGGCAGAGTTGCTATACATGTGAAAGTTACTTTTTTCCAAAAATATGAGGACGGTTAATTAGCATTCTACCAAGATGGTGTCAGCATTTTCCATTAGCTTTCTATTGTCCGTGTGAAGCCCGTCTCTTCCCTAAAGGTCTCTGTCAGCTGAGGAATCCACCTAAATCAATTAATGTTGTGTTGGTGTTGGAACAAAGTGTATAATATAAGAAAAAGTTGTAACTAGAGATGCATCAGCATGATTGGGACTCTTCAAAAGTGAATGTAACCAGTATGGTCTGTTCAATATATTCTGTAGTTCAAACAACATTTCACGTTAAATATGGCCCCAGATTACAAAATACCATTCTTCATGTTTTCTATAAATGGCTATATTTCTTTGTCACTTGACACTTTTTCAAAACTGTGGTTAACTTCTCAATCTCTTTTTTAACTTCATAATCTTTAAAGTAACCTATAATTAGAGAATAGTTATGACCATTTCCTCTACTCGGGAAAGAAAAGGATGTTTATTGGGTGCCAATTATGGGCAAGATGAAGCTTTGTGCCTTCACACGTTATTTCCTTTAACCTCAACAACAAATTCGTGAGGTAGATAATGTTCTTATATTATTTCAGACTGTGTATGTAAATGCATCTTTCTGTGGTTAGTAAGTAAAACATCTGTGGTGTTGGCTGATGTCTGTTTCATAACTCAATGATCTAGCAAATGGACTACAATACATTATTTTTCTGTTATGTGATGATTTTTAGTGAACGTAACAAGCAAACATAACCCTGTTGAAACAATGGAAGTTGTACCCTCAAGGTCCTTTCTGCTTGCTCAGTAGTACCTTCTAAAGACCCCCACAGAGCCAAATAGGATATACATAATTCAGGATTCATTAATTAAACAAATATTTATCCAATTCCTATGTTTTAGGCACTAGTATTATCTCTTGGGATACATTAATAACTAAAAGAGAAACAAACTCCAGGCTTCATGGGCCTTCTAATTTACTGGAAGAGTCCTCTTCCAAGCATTTCCTCTGTTGCCATATACATTTGATAGTACTACGCATCAGAGATTATTGGGAGTGGTACCAATCGAGTGACAAACAGAGCAGATTAGGTTTTTCTTTCAAATTATTATCTAGTAGAATGAGAGAGAGAACATAGACAAAAAAATAATCAAATTACTGAAGAACTCTGCTTTGTTACTATGTATTTAGGGCCTAGGTTGTGCTGTCATTGACATTAGAGAGTGAAGGAGTAATTTGCTGCAAACTACAGACTCAAAGAAAAAGAAAATTCTTATTAGATATTTCTGTTCTCACAAGTTTGCCTTCTACTGTCCTATTCCAGTCTTTCACCAAATGCATCCCTCACTCTTGCTCTCCAATCACCTTTATTTCATGTCCCTAAATTGGCATACCTATGTCTTGAAAAGTAAACTGTTGACTATTACCTATTGTTACATAGGTATGATCCATTAGGAAGAGAGGTAGCAGAGGGATTTCAACTCTAGGACAAATAATTATATTCACAATGAAACTCTTTGAATGGGAAGAGGTGGTCAAACTGTGACTGACAAACATCTTGTTGATGACTTAGAATGCAAAATAGAAAAACTAAAATCGTTGTATTTGGCACCAAAACTCATAACTCAAATAATAGAAATCTCACATCACTGTTGTCATGATATTTGGCCTCAGGACCCCTTCAAGGTCTTAAAAATTGTTCATCTCAAATTTTTATTTATTTGATTATACCTACTGACATCTGTAAAATTAGAAATTAAACTTAAAACCTTTCAAAGGAAAATACACAGATACATATTCCATTAGCCTTCTGATCATTGACATTCTTTCATGTCTTGCAGAATCTAAATTCATCACTATATGCTTGTAAGATAAGAGCTTTAATTACTAAAATTAATCTTGAAATCTGTTATTTCTTCCAGCATTACACTTCAAGATTTCCTTGGCTTTCCTTGGCCTATTGTATTTCCATAATATATTATCAAAACATCTTATAAATTTCCACAGAGGAAAAAATCCTACTGAACTTAAAATTTAATGTGTTTAATATATAAATTGATCCATTAATGACAGTCTTCCAAGCAATGGGTATGCTCTATTTAGGTTTTCTTTGTTTCTCCTATATATGAATTTTCAGTGTGGAGTATTTGTACATATTTTATTAGATTTATTCCTAGTTTTTACTGCTATAGTAAATTATCAGTATAATTTGTAATTATAACTTCAAGTATATATTGAAGACCTGTTTCTTCATATATCAAATATTTTAGTTGAGGTAGAATACTAAATATGGCCTATTTCAGGAGAAAGGTAATCCTTTGAAATTACAGCCTTCACTATAATTATTTGCCAAATTGATTTTAGCAATTTGTTGTAACTTTTAGTATATTTACAAATTAGCTGTTTCAATATGTTGATATAAAGTGACACTAATTTCAACAATTTTCATTCTTTAGGGCTAAGTTTGAATTGACTTCTTATTTTGAATTTTGTGGGATTTTTTGATGAGAAGCAGAATCCTATTTACTAGTATTTTTGTCATTGCTTTTTGTTTATTTTGTTTTGTTCTCTGTTTCAATGACCAAAAAGCTTGAGGGAGACAATCGTAAAACTCAAATGGAAGAAATCAAGTCTAATTCTAAATTGCTAGTAGTTGGCATTTCTATGATTTTACTACTTATAATAAAATGCTTTGGAACGTGTCCAGTGGGTAAGAGGTTTAGCTACAGGAAATACACTAGGAGGAAAAATAAAAACGCTCAAAGCAGTTACATTTAAGTGGCTTTTTCTCCAGAATGACATGAAAAAGTCTTCAATTAAATGAACTTCCTTTATTCTATTTCTCACTGGCAGTTGCCAAATACAATATGTTGGATATCACTATGTCTAGATAATTTCATATTGCTGGCAATAAGTTTTAGTGTATTTATTAGCTATTTCAGTTTTTAACTGTGATGGCTTGTTAATTTGAGATACTGCTTTTTAAAAATAATATATATATATATATTATATATATATATATATCAGAAAATTTCCAGTAAGAAAGTGGAAAATATTTTGATTTCTTCAATAATGTATTTATTCCCACATTTTCAAGAGACATGCTAACAGTATAAAGTAAATACTTACTCATCATAATGAAAATAAAAAGCCAAAACTACAACAGTAATAGCTAATGGATAATGGGATGGAAAATACACCCAGAGACACATACGCACATTTGAAAATAAAAGAAGCCAAAAAATTTTGACCTAGGAAATAAGTTTGATAGTATATACATTTTAGAATAATGGCCATTAAGTATGAGAAGATAGAGAAGAATTTTACTTGTGCAAGCCATATGACTTAAAAAGCAATCCTAATTTACTGGGAAGAGTAGTGGCAACTAAAGATATGGCTGAGATCATAGTGTCTAATTTAAGATAAAACATTGAAAAAGTAAAATATTTCAAATTTGCATTTTATTTATTAAAATGACTTTAAAGAATAAATTGTCTCTTTCTTGGTATCTAGGCCCTAGCAGGGGAAAAAATCACTATTTGCAACTGCCTATTGTAAAAACCACAGACTATAGGTCTTCAAGTTAAAAATGATCCATATTCAGGAATTTTGAGCTATATTTATATGAACATTTTATGAGGACGTTAAAGAGAATCTGATTCAATTATCCACATAAAAATATAAAACATATAGGCAAAATGAGTTCTTTCCATATTAACTTGTTTGATAATTGTATTTGCAAATGTTTCTTTAAGTATCTAAGTAATTTCCCACTTGCTTTCATAACATTCACTGTATTTGTATCTATGTATCCACACAATGTATCTTTTAATCATTTAACCATCCTGAGATTAGTTAAAACTTTAGAAAATGGAGTTTAGAAAGCATTTTAGAAAATGTATCCTCAGACTATGTCTTTTGTTAAAATCGAATCTTAAGGATTTTTGAGCATTTCCAGCACATATTGAAAATACTATTTAAACCTTTTGTAGAAGTGTGAAAGGAGAATGAAATAAATTTGAGCAACGAAGAGTCATAAAAATATATCTATTTCTAAGTGATAATGATTATAATTATAATAATGCACTTCCTACAATGTACTGAATTAGTAGTATATATTCATTTATAATCAGTAGGATTATTATTCATATGAGCAGCTAAAAAATAGTAGAAATTTGCAAAAGTATTTAGATGTGGATATTAGTATTGAGGGTTCTTAAATGATATCAGAAGGTGGCACTAAGCAGTAAACTCATACACTGAAATACATTCCTTGAGCAAATGAAAGATTATTTCAGCATCGCTCATGTTCTCAACAGGCTCTTCCCCTCCAATTCCTTGGCAAGACCAGGGAGTTCATGGTCTCATTAAGCCTTGGATTATAGCCCCCTCACTTCACCACGGTTGGCCACGACACCTTCTAAGCTTCTGATTTCCTTGAAGGAAAAAATAGCATATACCAGTAGTTAAAATAAAATAAAATTTCCCCAAATATTCTCATTCCTTTGTATTGACTTCATAAGTTTCCAAAACAAGTAAGCTTTAGAAATGTTTGTTAAACTACTAGAAACCTTCCATGTTTTATTTTCTGCTTCATAAGATCTGACACATTTTAGAAATAATTTTTCAAAAAAAAAGAAGAAATTATTTTGCCTAATAATCTCTTGTCAACACTATCTAGGGAGTAAGATATTCTATGAAAATCTGACATACTCATGTATATACCACAGAATAAAAGCATACGAACATATTGAAGAAAAGTACTTTAGTAAACTCCAGGTTTTCAGTTAAAGTTTTTTTTTTTGTTGTTGTTGTTGTTGTTGTTGTTTAATCATTGCTTACTTTTAGTCATATTTTACTTCACTTTAATTAAAACTTACATCTGCTATACATAGTCTGCTATGCATCCTAGCATCCTATGATCTATTAAAGATACTAAGCGATTTTCAATCACCTATTTATAAAATTCTGTGCTACTCAACCTCATAGAATGTTCTCTTAGAACATAGAAAGTTGTCTTATTCAAAATGTGCCTGCTGGTTTACATACTGAGTATAATATAGGGAAACTGTGAATAACATATGAGGAAAGAAAAACAATATAAATCCAAAATTCTGACATAAATTGGATATTCCAATTTACTGTGCATGTTTTAAATTTCAGCCCTAACCCTACTCTTGAGATTGTCAAAAGAGGGTGAAGATTACTTCAGATGTCTTGAAGAAAACTCTAGATACATAGATAACAAGAATTCCAAAATAATTAGGAATTAATTACTCCAAACTGTCTTAAAAATCAGGCATATGGAGGAATAGTATGTTATAGAAGGAGCAGACTAAGTTTGCGTGAAATTTTGCAACTTTGAAAAAACATTTTCATAATACATTCTGTAAATAATATAATCAAGAGACTAAAACAATCTGTTGTAATAAAAAAAGAAAATAGACAGTACCTTAATAAATGAAAGTAAATTTCGGGTCTCAATTGAGAAGTAATTTGATACTTTTTAAAATCACAATTTTGAAGTAAAGCCATTGAAACAGCAAATTTCCATACCTGAAACAATAATTTTCCTTAAAAAATCTCTACCTGGCATGATAACAGATGTTAATAGTTTTCTGTTCATTCAGTACTTATTTCAGCTACTAATTATGGAACCCTCACTCTGTTCAGGTAATATTCTGGAGTCTGGGGGTAAAACAGTGACTAAAATAATCTTCTTAAACTCTGGAGCCTATGTTCTAGATAATTCACACATATCAGTGACTCTTTAGAACATTTACTTACCTACCAATCTACGCAAAAGCAAGTAGGTGCAATTTTATTTTACTAAAAGGAATTAGGGTGAAATTTATTCATTATATATGGCAGAAAATTAGGCTTACATTTAAAGAATATTAGATAAGTACACTTCAAAATTATCCAACTCATATCTATACTGTGGTCTTCAAAGCACATACTGGAGACTTGCAACTTTGTCAATTGGATGTTCAGGTCCAAATGCTCTCCATCTACAATTCTGTTTTTCATAAATTTTAGCTGGAGAGATAAAATAGAAATAAGTAGATAAATAGAAAATTAGGATATAGATGATAAATACATAGCTAGTTGTACGTAGAATAAGTACATTGAAATGAAAAAAAAAGTACATTGAAATGTCACACCTCTGTAATTTTTGGTAGCTTTTCTGGATATGCCTAACACAAATGTGTCATTTACTATCAATCTTTGTTGACCTTACTATAAATATTTCAAATCACCTATGGATATAACCTTTATTATAAAGCAATAATTATCTCAGTTATACTTTAATCTTGACTTTAAAATGAATCACATTGTTCTTGTTTCTGCAATATCTAATCTGTTAATCTCATCAAATTTTCCATCAAAGTCAAATAATACAGTACCTGTGCTTACTAGTGTTCTTCAAATCGTGATGCCCAGTCTTCATTTTGAATTGTCCTCAGTTAATAATCTTCTTTGTGAACAAGTTGCTTTACCTTGATCACCTAGAAGGTTCACTTTATCTCCACCTTGCTCCCTTTCACTCCCCTTATCCACTCCACCAAGTAATTAAACCCTTTCTGGGTCTGTGCTTTATCATATTCTTGCTTTTAAATATTTATATTTGTCTATCTATTTTAAAATACATGTATTGCTTTTTTTTTACTTTATTGAAAGCATATGTATGTTTCCTAGGTTTTTAAAATTCAGTATAATATTGCTAATATTCATCTATATTTTGCAGTTAGTTATAGTTCATTTGTGATAATATTCTATTGTGTGACTTTGCTAGTTTATTTTCATCCTCCATGTATGGAAATAAAGTTGGTATTTTCTGGCATTTGATTTAGCATTAGGTTTCCAGTATTCTGAAAAGTGCTGCTATAAACATTTTCAAACATATCTCCTGGTGAAGATGTCCAAGAGTTTTTTAGGTTTTTATAAATATAAGAGTATGCTGAGTCATATGGAATAGTAATGATTAGCTTTATACAGTATAAAAAATCAACCCACTATTAATCTAAGACAATGGAAAGGAAGTAAAGATCATTTCCTCAGAGTACCTAAGTATGAAGTAAAAACATAGTAAATCTATTTCATGAAAATATCTTCCATTACTGTCTAACAGACAATATTTTATTCCTTATCTATTTCTTTCTTTCTCAGTACTGAAAATTAGATCTTCCCCCTCATCCCACTTTTGTGATAAAGATCTTGAGGACATGACATTAGCTTCACTATATATTAAATATATATATATATATGCATATATGAGTTGAGTGTATATATATATATATATACACACATACATATGTACTTAAATGAGTTCATTCATGATAAACAGTACCAGTCTCATCCTAGTAAAATAAACATCTAAATTATGGTTTAAAAATAATTTAAACCTTGAAATTGTCAGTTCTGCTCTTCAAAAGGCAAATAGTAATAAAATAATAGCTTAAAATAATGATAAACTATGATACATTTTGTTATAAAATTTTTAGTACTATAAAAGAATGTTAAATATAAATTTAAACAAATTTATTAAGGACTGTTTCTATGAACTAAAGTGGCTTTTTAATTTGAAACTGAAAGAATCAGACTGTTTATCAAACAAAAATTGTGCTACACAATTAAAAGGGATAACTGTGCTGTATTCAAACAGACTAGTTCCTTAACATCCATATGTAAGACACCATTTTCTGACTCTACTATACGACTTTTTAATATATTTTGAGGCTTTGGTAAGTTATTTTAAGACTTAAATATGGTAAGATATGCAATCATAGTTGATAGTATGCTATTTAAATAGATATTTGTAGCTGTCATAAAATTTTATTAACAGTATTAAAGCAATAACACATTTTAATAAATCATTACAATTTCTTATTACAAAATTTTTATTATATCATTTCTGTTGCTCAAATTTGGACTATAATAGCCCCTTAATTGATGTGACAATAAAACTTTGGAAATGGAGCACATGGCAGGTTGTATTTTAAGAAATATTTCCAAGAGCCATTTTCCATTATGAAACTTAAATAAATCATAACACAAAACAAACAGAAATAATCAGTATAAAGCACTAATTTCAACTGGAAAATTCAAGAATAGATTCCGAGCTGCAAATAAAAAAATACTGATTACAAGAATTGATACTGACATTGTGCAGAAAAACAAAATATCTATATACTGCTTTGAAATGTTGAATTTAAGTGACAGTTACTGTATCAGCCAAGAAACAGAATAATGATAAATATTTAAGCAGAAGGTTATTTCATTTGACAATAAGTTATGCACCTGTTACAAAACCGAGATGGGAACAAGACCACAGAGGTACACCAGAGGTAATTGCATGGAGTAGCTAACAGTCCCAAGTCCATAGGATACAACGGGAAAGGTTGAGTTTATCAGATTTTAGAGGGAAGAAGACAACCTGCTTTCCCAGCTGGAGCTCAGGCTGCTGCTGGCCCTTTGAGGGACTGTGGTATTGCTGGTTCTAGGAATGCCAAAATTAGCCAGAGGCGAGGACCAGCAAACTGCCCAGGAGATTTGTTGGGGGACCAGCAGAATGCAAATAAGGAGAAAGTCTCCTCTGTTCCTCCACCTTTCCATCACTCTAAAGTCCCTGAGTTAGCACATTCTGACCAGAAGTCAGTTGTCACAGGAGACCTGCTGTTTGCAGGATCTCAGCCTCAGCACAGCAGAGCAGAGGATGGAATTGTGATTTAGAAGGAATGTTCTCTAAGCTATGGCTCCATATAGAGTTCTATTATATTGTTACAGTTTCTTTCCACCCAAATAAGGAAATGTTTACTGCTTCTTTTTTTTTAAAGATTTTATTTATGTATTTATTTATTCATGACAGACACAGAGTGAGAGGCAGAGAGATAGAGGGAGAAGGGAGAAACAGGCTTCTTGCAGGGGCCCCCATATGTTTGGTTCTGGATCCCCAAACTGGGATCACACCCTGAGCCGAAGGCAGACCCTCCACCACCCAGGTGTCCCATGTTTATTGCTTCTTAAGATTTGACCCTAGTAGGTGCTTGAATTTTTTATTCCTCCTGTCATCTCTTGCCAATATTTATATTTCCTTTCTCCAGCTGAGTCCCTTTACTATTTCCCAGGCAGAGTAAGTCCCACAACTCGTCCTTCTGTTGCTCACGTAGGAGCATCTGCACACGCTGGGTGCTCTGGGTGGCAATCTCTTCCTTCTTCTTCAGCAGGTAATCTTTCCCAAGTCCTTCAGGAGTCAGGCGAGATATCATTACCTTTGGCTTTGAGTGACAGGTATCCTTCTTATCGACAAGGGTGGCACTACTTGCTTACTTCTATTGAGGAATGTAAAACATGGTACAATGATGGACCCATTTTTAACTATACCAATAGGTCATAAGCCACTGGAGCAACTATTTTCCATTCATCCTCATTTAAAAAAATAGGATGCATTCAACATATATATTTATTGGATTTCAATTCGAAAGCTCTAGGCACACTGTAAGGGCTAGTATGGCTGCTGTGTTGGAGCACTAACTGTTCATGGCCTTTATAAAAGTGAAGGGGAGAGGGAAAGCAGCAAGACCAATTGAAGGAAGACTTTTAACTTTACTGTGAAAGGTGAAAAGAATTCCAAAGAATAAAAAGCCTTCCAGCTGATCTTCATGCAAATAATACGGGAGCAAAAACTGGATCATAATTAAAATATATTATCCATGGTTGACTTTTTTTTTTTTTTTCCTGTCCCATGGAACATGAAATTGAAAGTGATGAGGACAACAAAAGGGGAATCAAGCAAAGGGGCTGATAAGATAGAGCGACCAGCTAATATTAAAGTAGACTTCTAAGCAAATGGCAGTTCTCTTGCAATTGGTTAAACAAAGAAATAGTGGAGGAGTGAAAAAAATGGAAGGATAAAATAATGGAGCTTAAGAAAGAAAAACATGAGGAAGTTTAAAAGAATAAAGAGTGTCTGGAAAAAGGTATGAAATATCAAAAGAGAAAAAGAAGATGGCTTGGCACATTCTTTTTTATTTTTTTTTAAATTTATATTTATTTATTTATTTTTATTTATTTATTTTTATTTTTTGGCTTGGCACGTTCTATGGGCTACAGTTCGTAAGAATGCCAACTGGTGGTACCGAAGTCCATTTATGGGAGACACTGAGAAGCTGTGGAACATCAGAACAGATATATTATCTCTGCTTTTATATGAATTCAACTTTATCCATATCGCCTTTATGGGCAATAGTAACTCTTAGAGTGATACTATTTCTCAAATGATTTCACTTCTTTTTTGCAAATGTCATATAAAATTTAAACTGCTAATATTCTTTCATTTTGATTTACAACATTCGTCCCTCATGTAAAATGATAGTCTTTATAATTAAGGAAATCTGTTATGCCATTTTATTGATATGTCAGATCATAAAAGAGGTCGTTTTGCTTCTCTAACAAAGAAAAGTAAAATTTCTCGCATCTGATGAAAACTTTTACAAACTGGGATGATAGGCAGGTCCTATTCCTTAGGGACTAAATCAGGATTGTTAGAGATAAGAACATTCTCAGGAACCTTGACCCTCTTTTTCTCACTCTCACCTCTAATCCCAAATTGGCTATTTCACTTTCAAATATCCTGAGGCTAATTATTTCCTGATTGATCTTCTTAAATGAGCTTTTCACTGCCTCATCTAAAGGATGTGTGCCCCTCCCTAAATCTTTTGTCAAACTTGCCTATATAAAGATTATCCCCCAGAGGCAATTTTAGTTTTTTGTTAAATAGGTCAGCCTGAAACAAAATGGAGACGGAAAACTCAAACATTTCATGGAATTAAAACACAGCATTGTATCTGTTATGATGGTGAATGTGAATGAATATGAATTTAGATTCATGTAACAGCAATGCTACACTACCTTACGAATTAGTCTTGACAACAACTAGGTTGTTCATGAACATCTAGTTTGAAAGTAAGCACATTTGCATTAGTATTTCTATACTAGTCATCAATTTTTTAAAAAATATTTTATTTGTTATTTATTCATGAGAGACACACAGAGAGAGGCAGAGACATAGAGGGAGAAGCAGGCTCCTCACAGGGAGGCTGATGTGGGACTAGATCCCCGGACCTAGAATCACGCCCTGAGCAAAGGCAGACACTCAACCACTGAGCTACCCAGGCATTTCTACTAGTCACTAAATTAATGCAATAACTTTCAGTGGTTTAGTGTACCTTTTTGCCTTTCATGCACTTCAACTTTGAAATTCTATCACTTATGCTTCAAGGCTGAGTTCAGAGAAAAAGTTTATAAAATTCCACTTTATGCTGAATTCTATTATACTTTCACATACTTTTAATTCTACACTCTGTTAAATATGAAAACTATCTTTCTAGAAAGTGTTTCACCATAAGTAGAACATCAAGCCCCAGTGTATATGGTTTTCTAGGCAAATACTACGTGAGTTAAATTATGAAGATTTATTTCTCCTAAAAGTTAAGTGAAGTATTTGCTCTGAACCCCTTACACATAGGAATAAGGACTGGCTTTGTGAGCTTGTGAACAGCACATGTCCAGGACCTCCCAGTCAAAAGAGTCCATGCTCACGATTAAGTGCTTTCTGTCCAGGGTCTTGAAATTTTTTAGAATTTTGCCTTTGGATTTCTTTTTTTTTTTTTTTCTTTTTAAGATTTTATTTATTTATTTGACATAGAGAGAAAGTGGGCACAAGCAAGGAGAGGGATAGAGGGAGAGGGAGAAGCAGATCCCCCACGGAGCAGGGAGCCCAACATGGGGCTCAGTCCCAGGACCCCAGGTTCATGCTCTGAACTGAAGGCAGATGCTTAACTGAGCCACACAGGCAGCCCTACTTTTGGAGTTCTTTGAGTGAAGTTCAGTGGGACAATGAGACATACTCTAGGATATTAGCAGCTGAGCTAACATTTTCCAACACTACATTCATGCCTAACCAGGATGTATTCTTTATGTTTTTTTTTTTTTTCCCCTACCCTTGATATCCCAGGATTTCCCTGACCTACCCCTCTTTTTCTCTGTATCATCATCTCTGCTCCTCTCCACCTCTGACTTATTTCTATAAGCAGAGGGGAAAAAAGGAGAAAGTCTGCATTCTGTTATTGCCTTCTATTCCTTGCAGGAATCTGAGTATAAGTGAGAGAAGATGGCCTGGGACTGCACATACCATGGCATCTCAAGGAGGAGGTGGTAGGCATCGCCATCCTAGGCTGGCAATTCCATAGTGTGTTTGGTGAGCAGCTTTGAGCTTCTTGCCTACCTTTGCTCCAGGTGTTGAGCATGGAGGTTACAATCTCTTGGAGGTCACCCTTCCATCATGTATTGAGGTGGTTGGTGATTTGCTGAAAGTGGAGATTGATTTCACAGCCCTCAAGCAAGGCACTATGGCTTAATCTAGTGGCTGGTAGGAGAGGGATCCTGGCAGTTGAGGGGTCAGTTGCATGCATGTGCACATGATCAGACCCCGTGAGGGTCTGCACCTGCCCAATGAGTGTCCTGTGACTGAAGCAATACAGCATTAATGGCAAATAAAAAACACTAACAAATACTACAGATAGGCACCAAGCTCTCTTGCTAATGATTAAACCCAGTAGAAATCAGAATCCTATGTAAAAGACTATATTACAAGATATAAATCAATATTATCAATGTTAGATTCATATCATGTGGAGATTTGAGAATAGGTGTCCATAACTGAGAATTTGACTAGGAAAGTAGAATCAGTATGAATCCTATGTAGTTTTTCACACTATGAATATTATATTCAAATATCTCATATTTGGCTTACTGTAAAGATTAGGTTTTATATAGTTATGGGAGCTGGTAAAAAAGTCTATGATAGGCTTTTGATTTTGTGAGTGTTGGTGAGCCTAAAGCCACTGTTGCAGGGCTGGCAGGAAGAAAAGTTGAATATGAAATAATGGAGAATGAAAACCCACAGGACAATATAAAATCTACAAGGGCCAACTGAACCCCTCAATTGTTTCTCGCTGTATTCAACGTCAGTGACCTGGTTTGACCTGCAAAAGAAACTAGGGTCCTTTATACAGAGTTACACAGGTACCCAACCTAGAACTTGAATTTCCTAGTATAATGGCTGCTGCTTTGCTTCCAACTTAAAAGTCTCCCACAAATTTCTCCTGTGACCACCCTACACATGGAACCACAAAGGGAAGGAAATGGTAATTATAGTTTTGGCTTTGTTAGGTGGACACAGTACAGAGCTACTATAGATTTCAGTGTTAATCTATATCAAGTGTATGAATGTTTTGAAAAAATTTCTTTAAATAAATTTATTTTTTATTGGTGTTCAATTTACCAACATACAGAATAACATCCAGTGCTTATCCTGTCAAGTGCCCCCCTCAGTGCCCGTGATTAAGTGGATTTGACTTGGAAGATTTGTTTCAAAGGAATTGTGCTGTGAATCTTTTTCTACCTCTCAAGAGGAAGACATAAGGGGTATTAACTCTTAAACCAAAGATTACTGAGAAAGGCGTCAAATAGACCATTCATTGACTCATTGATATACAATGGTGTGTTGGGGGGGGGGAGAGAGAGAGAGAGTAAGGGGGGGGATAAATTAATCCAGGGCGTGATTACAGGATTCACATTTTATTTATTTATTCTTTTTTATGATTCACATTTTAGAAAGTGAACATGATTTGCATCAACAGAATAAAAGCTGGTATCAAGTAAATAACTGCATTCGCCTTATTAGCCAAGTCAAATGCGCATGAATCGTGAAGACCAGGTGAGCAATCATAGTAGAAATGAAACCCTGCCTAAGGTGGTGTCTTAAGATTTTTCCTCTCAGTAGCATAAACTAAGATGAAGATTCTTGTTCAAATGATTTATCAGGGGAGGGTTTTCAGTTTTCAGTAAAAAAGGAGTTGAATTAGTGTTCTAGGTGATGTAACAAATTGTCACCAATTTGGAAGATTAAAAGGCTCAGGTCCTATAAGTCAGGAGTCTGGGCAGAGTTTAGCTGGGTTCTTTGCTCAAGGTTTCAGAGGGCTGAAATCACATTCTGATGATAGATAGTGTTGCATTTTTACAAAACACTGTCTCTAAGATAATGCCTTGCTGCATTTTTAAGAGGCCATTCTTTTGCACCCATGTATGTATCAAGTAGCTTCTGGATGGGGTAATTTCTAGTAGCACCAGTTGAGCTCATTTTTTTGTAACCACTGCTGCCTCTCTTTAGGTTTAGATTTTTCTCTCACACCTAGGAGATATTATACAAGATCCCATAACATGAGGTCCTCTACACACATAGAGGTGCTGGCTGAAGTGGTACCATGGAAGGAAGGGCAAACTCATATTTGACCCTAGTTAAGAGGAAAATTTGCCACTTCTGGGGGTGAAGGTGACTGATGTGAGGCACTTTTACCAAAAGGTTGGCTGGTCTCCTTAAAGTTTGGTTTTATGGACTCAGCATTTGTCTCTATTGCTTGTAGGTCAAGAGTGGCAGTCAGTACATCCATTTTGGTGAGATACCTGATGCAATGAGCTCATGCATTGCTTCCAGCTCTGCCACCATGGCAATGGCCCTCTAAAGAACAAAGGAAAATTTCGGGATAATCCAGCATTTAGAGGCTGTATATACTAACAGGCAGAAGATTAGGTGGAATTGCAATTGGCCAGCCAAAGGGACCTAGCACTGCTTTGTCTAGGAACTTATCATGGAGAAGACCAGCAAAGAGGTTGTGAAGAAACTACATGCATTATCATGAGGTAAACTATATTTATTTTTTATTTTTTATTTTTTTAAAGATTTTATTTATTTATTCATGAGAGACACAGAGAGAGGCAGAGACACAGGCAGAGGGAGAAGCAGGCTCCATGCAGGGAGCCCAATGTGGAACTCAGTCCTGGGACTCCAGGATCATACCCTGGGCCAAAGGCAGGCACTCAACTGCTGAGTCACCCAGGCATCCCTATAAACTATAATTTTTAAAGAAGTCTTTGCTGAGAAGTAGCTATTGTGAATAGACCTACTTGGATTATTCTCTTTCTTCTAGATGCTTCAACTTCAGAAATATCAGAAAATATGGTTAGAAAGTGAAAAAAAAAAGAAGATATTAATTTAAATTCAGGCTAGGAGTTTTGATTATCAGTTCTAAAAAACTTTACTTTCTAAATTGAGAGAGTATATTTGCAATTTAAATTGACTGTAGTCCTCTGAATTGCTTAGGAATGACCAGAAAAGACATGAGCATATGGGAGATTTTATTTACTGTCAAGGGAAGAACTACCAACTATGTCTCATGAGTTCTGTGTAGTTCAAATATCAACTACTTAGGTATGTCCCACAATTAGAGGTCGATGACATTCCTGAGAATAAGAAAAACAAAACAAAAAAAAGGAAACATGAAAGTGTAAAGGTATTTGTTAGGCAGAGTCTAGACGAGCAGAGACCAAACATAGAAGATGAAGCCAAGAGACAGTTGGCCAGGATCTCAAAGAACTGGCTATGACCACATGTTTCACCTAGATTTCACCTCAAATAGGATTACTAAGAAAAGGTAAGAAAGATAGTTAGCATAGAGAACACTAAGATTAGATTTTTGTCAAAAAAAACCTTGATTCTTGGTCATATCTTAGGGGAAGGATGGTACAAAGGACTCATTTTTGTCGGCTCTCTTTTTCTCCTATTGTCTAATAGGTGTGCAAAAGGGAACAAATATTTGAAACATAGCATATATGATTTCTGGACATTTCCTTATAACTTTTGCCATTCACTATACACAGTATTTTCAATCTATGACTTACCTTTAAAAAAAAATACAAAACTTTTAATTTGTTTCCATTTCTGTGAAATACTACTCTTAAAACATTCTGGGTCCCAAGCATTTTGAGAAAAGGGACTGTTAATAATGTAACTTCAATAAGAAATGATAAATATACAACTTTTTTCTTCAGTGTTTGTCTAAATCTTCTCATGTACTTTGCTTTGTAGTTTTTAAATGTTTTCCACTACTACTTATCTCTTTCAAAATGGATCTTATGATTTTAAAAAAAATTGTTATAATTTTTTTCAATTAATCTCATAGACTTCTCAAATCTATTTTCATAGGATGTGTTGTATAAATAACCAAGGTATGGTTAATCAGTTGAGAGAAACATAGTTTAATCATACACAAAGAACCAGCCTGATCTAAAATTTCTGAGGGCCAACTTTGTAATACTAGATGTAAACTGATAATAATGTCACAAGTCATTACCCAAGAAAACAAATTATTTGAATAAGACCCTATTCCCTCAAGACCTATAGCTCATATTTTTGAGTTAACCAATGTTAGTACAGGAAATTATTCAAGGAGATAAAGTCGATTTTTTTTCATGTTTAAAAGGTGAGTATGATTAATATCCCTGACTATACTTTGGTCATGTTGTTAAATTAGAACATGTTTCTGGCAATTAATTCATAGTGTCATAAATATAACTTTCACATCACCAATTTATGCCCTAAAGAGCAATAAAACACATGCAAATTCTTTTGAAGACTATTCATAATAAAAAAGCAAAAAAAAAAATGAAAGTAAACATTTAATTACATCTATTGCCATGGAATAAGACTTTTGTGTATTAATTCTATCTTTTCTATTACCACCCACTTCATATTATAAACTCCTACACAAATGCATGTCTGTGTTTTCTTTTGCTAGTACTCAGAAATAATACAAAATGGTTTCAGCATTGAAAGCAGTAACTTTGAATAAAAATGTATGGTAATATTTCATAGAACATTAAGGAGAAGCAGTAATATATGATACATTTATATGTTTTTCTATTTGATATTCAGGTAAATATGTTATTTAAATTTTATTTTCCTGGGACGCCTGGGTGGCTCAGCAGTTGAGTATCTGCCTTTGGTTCAGAGCATGATCCTGGAGTCCTGGGATTGAGTCCCACATCGGGCTGCCTGCATGGAGCCTCCTTCTCTCTTTGTTGGTGTCTCTGCCTCTCTCTCTCTCTCAGGAATAAATAAATAAAATCTTTTTAAAAAATTTTATTTTCCAGAACTGATTTTTGAAAATTTTTTTAACTTTTTTGTCTACTTTTCTACTCAGTTACCTTTGTTACACCCAAAACAATTATTTAATTCCCAACAGTAATTAGTGTATTTGTGAGTTAGGTTAACAAATATTTTTCTCTTTTACTTTTTTACATTTACATCTTTTGTTCTCTTTCTCTTTGCCAGAAAATCCAGAATATAAGGATAAATAACTCATAGCTACAAAATGTCATGACCTTTATTACAAGTATAGAAGATAAAAACTGTAATATAAGGAAAGTATGCAAATCACCATAAAAATTATATTATATACTGGAAGATTTCAGACAGTAATAAATTATTCCAAGTGAAAAATCAGTGAATGTTTGAATTTAAAGATTTCCTTTGATTAAGACCTACAACAATGGAATAGATTCTACTAGTTGGATATTGGGCCTTTCCGTAGAACAGAAGATCAAAAAATCCAACTTGTTTGACCTTATAATACATTTCAGAAAGTAAAGATGTGAGACTCAAAAGATAGTTGGACCAAGTTTGTGGAGGTTTGAATTCAGCAGAATTGAGGTTTATATATGCTCGTATTGTATATAACTAACTATACGTTATATGTATTTTCATCTAAGTCAAAATATACCAAATGGATTTGGAGAGAAACAAGAGATGGAGGAAGTATGGTGACTAATTTGCAATTTGCAGACTGTAGTGATATTTTTATATGAATCACCTATACAGTAGGGGGAGGGGGAAATCCCACAATAAAAGGAGGCATCTTCATTGTGAAAGTAAGAAGACAAAAATCATAGAGATGCTTTATGATGAGAGGGCAGGGTTACACTAAATTGTCTGAAATGTGAATGAAAATCGCTAAAACATTTTTTTTTTGCTATAATACAATATGGTCATTGTATGTATGTATGTAGAATAGGTAGTTTATGGGTCTCACATTTGTGGGTCTCACATTTGTGGTTATCTGTGTATGCTGAAGATAAGTTGTAGGAAAATCTGTTGGGAATAGAGAATTAGAGAATGGGTCAAAGTGATAAGATTTAATGGAGGTTTTGAGAATAAGTATTCTTATGAAGATACACAAACTTTAGTTTCTAAATATTGCTTTTCTTGGTCACTCTTCACATAATATGATGTTTTTATAAATTGAGTGTTTCTTCTAAGTTCATAATATTAAAAATAAATGTCAGCATGCTATATTCTCTCTACTTTTTTTGGTGCAAGTTTTCATGAGTTCCACCCAGCCTCCTCTGCCAACCGGAAAGTGACAGGGAAGGAGTAGAAAGGAAGAAGTTTTGCATTCTCCTGCCAGCCCTCTCCATCAATTTGAGACGTCTGACTTTATATATCTTTATAAAAAGATTCTCTGAGTTTTCCTTTAAACACACACACAGGGGAGTGTGACTTAAAAATAAATAAGTCAATCAAATCTTTGAAAATGACTGCTGATAGTTTACTTAAAGTAAAAATGTGAAGCCCTCTAAAATATTAGGTAATCATTACCTAATGGTATTAGGTAGATGTCATCCACATGAGAGTGGAATATTCAGGAAAGCACAATCGTTTGAACCAAAAGAGCAGCAGAATAACTGAAAATTACTGTTATTGTAAAAAAAGGACTGGGGGACTTATGTCAGACCAGAAGTACCAGGGTGACCCTCCGCAGAAGGTTAGTGCAAGGCTGAGGACCGTTCAGAGGCTCCCTGCCCACCAACATAATTGCTAGGACAGCCAATACAGGTTGCTATCTTTGTGTAACTCAGGTGGCCTACTCCCAGTGAAGCTATTCTCTTGCTCCCAGAACAGGTCACACAACCAAGCTGCTTTGTGTGCACATTTCAAAAAAGCACTTGCTCATAATTACTCTAGGGCACGTAGGTTATGTCATATTACAGAGTTGAATCAAAGTCGGTTTGTAAAGTCATTTCTAAACCTGCTCCTACTGAGTTCTAATTAAACATCAATAATTATACTAAGGAAATGCCATAATAAAACATCGTTAGACTAGCGTGACCCATGAAAGTACTAAACAAACCATTCCGGGCACATGTGCAGACCATTAGACTAAGATCTTTATTATTACTAATTACTCTTAAGTATATATTCTTGTCGAGACATAGAAGGAATTCCTCCTTCTTTATATAATCTCCTCAATCAAAATTTTGTTTGGCATAAAAATTGTCCTTGCAGGTCTACGCAACTGAAATTATTTTTATTTTACAACCTACCGGTGATGACTTCTAAATATTTTATCTTTTCTATGTCCCTGATTTGGGATATTTAAATCAAGAATGTTAACTTCAGGGTAAACTATAAACATCAACAAGGGGAGAGGGAAAATCTTACACTGGATAATCTCAAAAGACAAAGGATATCAGGCAGCCGGGGTGGCTCAGCGGTTTAGTGCTGCCTTCAGCCCAGGGTGTGATCCTGGAGACCTGGGATTGAGTCCCACATCAGGCTCCCTGCATGGAGCCTGCTTCTCCCTCTGCCTCTCTCTCTCTGTCTCTCATGAATACATAAATAAAATCTTTTTTAAAAAAAGACAAAGGATATCAATGCTGTTTTATTAACAATGACTAAAAATTACAGATGTGTGATTAAGATTGTGTTGACTATGAGACATCAAATTGGACTTTTTGAACTAAGCTGTGTTTGACTCACAATAATAAGCACCTGTAAATATTAAGGATTGGTGTTCTGGGGATTGACATTTTGATTTTTCTTTTAAGTTCATTTTAACTTACAAGCAATATACATTTTAAAAATATATATTTTATTTATTTATTTGAGACAGAAAGAGAGAGAAGCAGACTCCACATTGAGTAGGTAGGGGGCCTGTCTTGGGGCTTGATCCCAGGACCCTGAGATCATGAGCTGAGCTGAAGCCAGATGTTTAACCGTCGGAGCTACCCAGGCACTCCATATACACCATTTTTAATATCAAGTTTTAAAGTTAAATATACCAGTTGCTACAATTCTTTTATTCATCATAATTCATATAATATTTAACTCTAAGTTTTATTATATTATTTTCATATTTGAACATACTTCTCCTTTCAAAATATATGCTACTCATTGTCCTCTTATGAACATCTGTACTAGGATCTATGAGAAAGGTAAGTATATATCAGAAATCATAATGGGACTCCTGGGTGGCTCAGCAGTTAGGTGCGTCTACCTTCGGCTCAGGGAATGATTCCGGAGTACTGAGATGAGTCCCACTTTGGGCTCCTTCTGAGGAGCCTACTTCTCCCTCTGCCTGTGTCTCTGCCTCTCTCTTTCTGTGTCTCTCATGAATAAATAAATAAAATCTTTAAAAAAGACAGAGAAATCATATTATTTTCAGCCATTATAAAAAGAATTCAACAATTTTTTTAAAATGCAAAACCGTGTCATTTTTTGATAATCAAAATATACTACTGAACAATAATTATTGTGCATACATATAATACTGAAAGATATAAACACATATGTACACTGCATATCAACTACACGCGTGCACTGATCATAACATTTTAGATGAAATTGCATAATTACTTAGCAGTTATTCACTAAAAGTTTCATTTTTATCTCATGATTTTGCTGTTAGTTTTCAAATACTTTCTGGATGTAGAGGTTACATGAAGTTCAGATATAGTGAATTAACTTTGACTTGTCAAATGTTTATATACTTTCATTTCTTTAGTAACATATTTTTCAGAGAAATAATAGCGTCAGATAAAGCATCTAGATGAAATTCAGAAATGAAAACTAGAGCTCTATATTTAAAGATAGTAGATAAGAGGCTAATTTTCATGGACATCTAGGCTACATAAATTCATGTTTGTGCTCTCAGATGGCTAAGTGTCCTTATCCGGAAAATGAGAAACTGCAGGAGCATAGCACATGCACAAATGTTCTCATATGTTGCATTGTGTGAAGTCTGGAACCACGTCCTGACACTCCCTCCCCGCAAACTGTTAAAACTTGAGCAATTTAAGGAGTGTGTGGGTGGTACAGTCAGTTAAGCATCCAACTCTTAGTTTGGACTGGGTTATGAACTCAGGGGCATGAAATCAAGCCCTGCTTTGGGCTCCCTGCTCAGCATAGAGCCTGCTTAAGACTCTCTCCCTCTGCCTCTCCTGTTCATTCTCTCTCTTTCTAAAATAAATAATCAATTAAAAAAAATACTTGAGCAATTTAAATAGTATCTCTGCCACCCAGAATTACATATATATATATATATATATATATATATATATATATATATATTATATATATATCCGGATTTTTCAAAACATAGAGATAATTGATAAAATTAGCTCTTCTTATAAACAGGATAATTATCAAAAATTATGGATGATAAGCTATACATATTTTGTAAATACCTTTTGATATATTTTGCATTCATTATGATACTTCTCTATCAGCCAGCACTCCTCAGTCAGGCAACATATGCTAATAAATGTGATTAAATTCATAGACTAACTTAAACCAGCAATGTATTTGTTCATTTGTTTGAAAGACAAAAAAATCAAAGTTGAGTTCATTTTTGCTCTCAATATAATCAATGAGAAAATGTGTGCTTTATTCATACTTCTTTTAGTTCTGATGATAGATTATTTGTATAATGCAGTAAGATATGGAAGCCACCAACAGAAAACAGAATGACTTTTGTGCAGATGGAAATTACTTCAATAATTAAAGGTTATATCCAATTAAATGGTGGGACAGCCAAGTCATAAATGTTATTATTGTTGTTGTTAGTGGTGGTTTTAGTGTTTATTATTAAATAAGATTTAGTAAATAAGATCTACATACATTTGAATTTAGAATTGATTTGCAAGAAATTATTTCTTCTGGGAGAGTAGGAATGGATATTTATTGGATTTATAGAAATGGTAAAAATCAACTGCTTAAAGTCAGGTATATTTAAGGAGCTCATTATTTCTACTCAAGAACCCATTAAATATAGTTAGAAATCAACATTTAATGATCTTGTCTAAACATAAGAATAAAAAGGTAGACTCTCAAATTATAAAATCTGTATTTTCTTTACTAGGAGTTAAATAAGGGTAATAGAAAAGAAAAAATTGTTATAAAGTTCAGCTATTGAGATTGGCAAATAATAAAATATGCTGATTTAGAATTACTTACTAGAACAATGGCATCCGTATATCTACAATTTTGCTACAATTTTATGAGCTTTTCTGACTGCTATTGAATGCTTTAAATGTGCTCTAATAAATTAAACAATCACATTTATGTGTTATTCACAAAGTTCTTTTATTCCATTTTGTAATAAATATATCTTGAAAATACAAGTTTTGAAGGCAGTTTATATGATATTCCAAGAATCAATCAAGTTTTTGAATCATATAAAACAGAGCAGTTGAAATACATTAGAAAACATAATATTAAAAAGTAAAATAAACATAAAATCATTAAATTTATTATATAGTTTTTACATCCTTGAAATCCTTCAAAACCATCATTTATGTAAGTAAAAATAAATGATATTTTCAAGCAAATGCATACATTATCTCCCAAGGTTTGTGCTATTATAATTACTGACAAATGTGGTAAGTATACTTTTATGAGCTTTGCTCATACAATTTTGATAATATCAACCATTTAATAAATACTATTTTATGAACTTATTTGCCCCATTAATATACCTTTATGAAATGTTTATACTCCTATCTTTTGTGGTTCTTACCTACATGCTCAAACTTTTTTCCTATATTCTTTTTTCTAATTCCCAGTTATTCTTAATTTCTATAATATATTTAAAGAAAAAACAGAGTAGTAGACATGATCAAGTATGAACAGCATGTTCACACAACATACAGATGACATTTCAATGATTAGTTAAGCCTCACATTCCAAAGTGATGTGTAGATTACGTTTATTTTTAAGCAGTTTTACTGTTAAATAAGACATCACATGTATGTAACCTATCAGAGCTGCTATCCAATAGTAGTTATGTTATGCATGTTAGTTCTATCCTTTTTAATTCCTGGGTGGAAATTATCTGAACATTTTGTTAAATAATTCAAGCAAGGTTCTCTCCTCATTTATTGCTACCCATCCCATGGGTATAAAAAAAAAGAATGATAAATGACCCCAGCATTTGGGGATCTCTGTCTCATAAAATCTGTGAAAAAATGTTAACAAGTAGTAGGTCCATAGTTGAGCAAACAGAATACATATTCCCAATGTTAAAATTATTGTTTTAGTTATAAAACCTCTTTGTGTGAAGGATCAAAATAATACTAGTTTGAGTTAAATTAAGCTCACCCTAGGATTTATATATACGTCCCCAATGTCAACTCCAAATTCAAGTAGATTACAGTTTCTTGTTCCTATCCATGAATTCATATATATATATATATATATATATATATATATATATATTGCTTTTTAACTTGGTTATTCCAAGAAACAGTCAGTTCTCTATACATGTAACTCTATTTGATGAATTCTTCTAATAATGAAGTAAAAAATACATCACAAAATACTAAATTTGAGGCTTGACAGTGTATTTATTCCAATCATGTATTAGTATACATATGTTTTCTATTTGAATATTATCTTTATATTTGAATGTTGTTTGAAGTATACAAATGATAATTTTGTGATCCTGCACCCTTAATATAAAGAAGTAAGGAAAAACTGCCACAATCCTCATTCAATCCTACTGTGAGCAAATTAGTTTGTAGTGATCACCCATGAGAGGCAAACAACTTCTTCCAGAACACTGGGGTTCCATTTCTGTTACCTCTTCTGGTACAGCAAATGACACTTCGGTGCCCGATAGAGTTTATTTGCCTCTTAGGTATACCATACTCACTGAAGCATTACACAATAATATTAACTTGGATTGTAAATTCAATGAACCAGTGCACATCATCCTCAGTTCTATGCTATGCATAGCACCTAATTCACTGTAGAAAACTGTTTTCAGTTTGAATATTTTCCAAGAAAAAATATAATTTTATAAGAACAAAAGTAGAAAATTACAAGCAATAACAATCAAAATTAAGAAATGTTAGTTTTTCTTATCAATTGCATATCTACTATTCTCAATTTTTCACTTTTCTAGAGCCCAGTTCTATAAAACTAGTTTATTATCTTTCTCTGAGCATATGTTGCCCTCTCCACCTTTTTTAACTTGGTAGTTGTTTTTGTTCTTTCTTTTATACTAATGATCTCACACTCCCTAATAGTTAATTTTGTTTCCAAGCCACCTTCACGTCTTCTTAGTCACAAAACAGGAAAGCAGCAAAAAAGTCAAAATAAGAAAACAAAATTAACACTATAAAAATTAATTGTTATCTCATGACCTTAACTTATGTACTCTTTTCCTACTTCAACTAGAAAATAAATTATAGCACTGGAATTTATTTATGCTCTCCAACCAAGACAATCTATTTCCAGAAAATTTATGTCATGTTTTAACCCTTTCCCCTGTATCTGTAGGAAATATATTAAAAGAAGAAAGACAAAAGAAGAATAAAATGATGAATAAAGCAGTAAGTCTAGAATTTTCATTTTTTTGAAAAATAATGTATCTGTAAAATAGCTTCAGTAAAGCTAATACAATGTTAACTATATAATTATGTGTGTATGTCTATGTATTAAGGACCATAGATAAGGTGATACCAGTAGAGAACATTTTAAAAAAATCATTACAGTACCTGCTTGAAGACGTGCAAGAAGATGGAACTCACTGGCTTTTTACCTGTACCTACTCAGCTTTCTCAGGACTAACTGGAAACTGATGAAAAGAGAAGATCCCAGGGATCATGACAGACCTCACTGGTCTCCTCCTGAAGAGAATTTCCCTGATAGATACCTGAAAGGCCAAATACCTAGGTAATTAGAGGATCTTGGAGATGGAGGTGCTTTCCAGAGATCCATGTGGCCCAGTATCCCCTGGAAATGGGATGAAAGGGAAAAAAAAAAGTCAGATGCACTGGCCGTTCAGGTGGATGCTGAAGAAAAAATTCACTATGATGCAATGGCTCAGAAGAAGTCCAAAGACAAGGTCATTCATAACAAATACACTGACCTGGTTCCCAAGGAAGTCATGAATGCAGATGACCCAGATCTGCAAAGAGATAACAGAAAAGACAAGAGTAGCCTAGGGGGAAAAAAAAATTGTATCACAGAAGGTTGCTGTAGCCATGCCAGTTCAAGCAGCTTATTATAAACTGCCCTTCTCCCCCCACCCAAAAAAAAAAAAAAAAACTAAAATAATAAGAAACCTGGCTCCTGCTCAGATAGCAGCTGCCCCAGGGAACATACGCATGAAGGCAAGAAGAGGAGTAAGGAGTAGATACACCTCTCTTCAAAGTGAATGAACTTTTATCCATAACCCTAATGATGCAAGTCAGATGGAGAAACACTTTGTAAATGGCCAAGATAAAAAAATAAATCTGGGTATCATATTACAGCACTACTTTTTATCACAGGAGTGAGGGGGGTTGGAAAAATCTTTGAAATATTAGCTTTTTAAAATTTATTGTTTATTTATTTATTTTTTTAAAGAATGGGTTGTATTTATACTTCTACCCTTTGGCATTTATAGAACACACTGCCCCACACGTGAGATTAATATCACTTCCTTTTGCATGACATTAGTACTTTTAGGGCTAATATCATGTGTAAGAATGACAGCTGATGAGTAAAGTTGCCCCGACCACATATTCACATACTGGGACGATCCTGCCAAATGACATTTGCCCCTATTGTGTTCTGTTTTAATCTGAAGTGGGGAAAGTAAGCTATTGCTTGGTGCAACTCTTTGTTTCAAATTAAAACATTTAGACAAAAAATAAAAATAAATCATTACACAATTGCTTAAGTTACTCTTGGGAGAACTTACTGTTAGAGAATACTATTATATATCTTTTGGTCTAGCATAATTCACAATGCTAAAATCCTTTTCACATCCTTCAATCCTTTTCATGTCCCTCAAAATTTATTGTGCAATATTGACAGCTCATTCCTTATAGGATCACCCCAAAAGTGGACAAGTTAGATGATACACACACAGAAGTATAGCAAGATATGAATCTGAAAGTGATAAGCACAAATCTAAAAATCATTTCTTAGAAGCTGAATGGAGGGGGTAAGAGGAGGAGATTAAGAATCAGTGAGGAAATGAAAAAAAAGAAATGAGAATGGGTATTTAGATACAAAGGGAAGAGAAGAAAGAGGAAAAGAGAAGAAAAGAAGGAAAGGATTTAGTAGACAGTCGTCACCGATTCCCTTTGAAGTACAATTCTCACATTGTCAGCACAGTTGGTTTCCACATTTCCATCAATAATAGCTCATTTTATCTTAAAAGGCCTTCTTTACATTTATTGAAATGTGCAAACTCTTCTCCAGGAGCCTTGGTTTCCTATAACACCTTGCTACTTCATGTGGAGTCTTTAGACCATCAGTGGCAGCATCACCTAGGAACTTTTTGAAAATGCAGACTCTCAAGCTCTACCTAGACTTACTGAATCAGAATCTGCAAGGTGACAAGACCCCAAGTAATTTGTAATACACATACTTAATCACCCCATATCATATACTTTTAAGTTTTAAAAATAACACCATGTTAGAACTATATGAAATTTCAAACCAGTATGATTGAGTGTAGAAGAGATCTTTCAGTGTTTGGATGAATTTTACACTGGGAGTATAGGGTTATAGCAGGTCATACCATACAGAGAGTTTGGGGGACTTAGTGAACACAGGGAATATAGGACAGACTATAGGAAGGCTGACTGGAATTTTTTGGCAAAGCAGGAATTGCAGTGTAACACACGGTTCCATCTGAAAAGCTTTGAAACACAAGTTAATCAACATTTCCCTGGAGATGTAGAGAGTACCTCATTACCCTGAATCTCTTGTCTCATGTAGGAGTATATTGGGCCCACAAAAATATTTTGTATTATAGCAAGGTGTCTTTGCTGAGCCCTAATTGGCATTTTAGGGTAACAGATGGACTAAAGAATCCCTTAGGCATCAGCTTGCCAAAAGTTGATATCTATGTCTTTTGCTTGTGGATCATGTGAGATTTTGTAGGGTAATAGGGGAAGGAGGTGAACAATGAAGAAGTATGGCACTTTCTGAATCTTCACTATCACCAAGATGCTGTTCAGAGCTTTCAAGGACAGAATAGCTGAGGTGATTTTCCCCTTTCCCTTCTCCTCCTCCTTATTTTATTTTATTTTATTTTATTTTATTTTATTTTATTTATTTTATTTTATTTTATTTTATTTTATTTTATTATTTTATTTTATTATTTTATTATTGTTTTTTTTTTTAATTTACAAAACCACTGTGAAACTCAGCACCATTGAATACTGACTCTTAAAAATATCACAGAACAACCTCTTAGTAACAAAAGGCTAAATCTTTTGCTTATTGGTAAAGGAGTAAATGTGTATTTTACTTTGTTGTGACAGTACATACAAGGTTTCTGGATCAAAGGCAAAATTGATTGTATATCTGTGCAATATTTTCACACTGTTTGTCCATGTTTCTTTTTTCTCCAGGAGGCAGTGTGGTGAAAGTTAGATGTACCTGCATGTGGAGGGGAGAAGTAAAAGACCCATCCTATAGGAGAAGAATCAAAATTATAAAATTTGAAGCTTAATATATAGGTGTTGGTCTACTGACTCTACTCCCCACTACGAAGTGGTTTTTTTTTTTTTTTTTTTTTTTTTTTTTTTAGCTTTGGAATATAAACAAATCCTATCTGGAAGGAATGGGAAAGTCGCCCAGGTTCTCACATTTTGGAATGTAATGAATTACTCCAAAAAAATATCACCTTGGAATATGTGAGTAAATGATTTTAGGGAAACAAAGAGATGCTCTTTATCATTATAGAGTGCTGTTTGTCTCTATCAGAAAGTCCTGTTTGTGCAGATAACTAAAAATATTCACATTCATATCTGACAGGAGAGCACCACTTTGACAGTGTCTTAGCAGCATCTCTCAGAAGGAATGGCAAAGTCGGGGTACTTAATAAGATTTTGCAGCCTTGTTCATAGAGGATCTTTCAGGGGAGGGGCTTAATTAGGATGAGAGTCATGATGGAATAATTTAGAATTGGCAAGAACAATCAGGCAAAGACTTGGAAGAGTTGTAAGGCGTAAACTATTATTTGATGCTTCCTATTAAAGAGCTGATGTATCTTTCGAAAAGTTTCTGAAATGAAAATAATTGGAAACTTTACCTTCCTGAGCAAGAGTTTTCTATCACCGTAAACATATTAATGAAGACAATGGGATGGTAAATTTATGTTAGTATAAATTGTAAGCTGTATAATTCGTTTTGATTCTCAGTACATTCCATGTATCTTTGGTGTAGGTTAACCAGTTATAGCTCTGGTCCCACAGCCCCTTCACACCCCAGCATGACTCACCTGTTGACTGATGGCTCTTAAAAAGATCTCTGCCTCTGGTGGAGCAGCAAATCCATGGGATGGGCAATACATCTAGATAAGGAGGCTAGAACAGAACAATAAGAGCCTGAGAAGTTGTGAGGCACACACCTCTTGGGGAAATTTTGAAGTATTTATGACCCTAAATATAGTGGTGTGAGGAATGTCAGGAAAGATGCTGAAGTCCTTCCCGTATTAGGCAGCAGAAACTATGACTCATTGTCATTTGAGCATCTATGTAAAATGAGCTTATATTCCTCTCTAGGCTGGTAAATCCTGACAAGTTTGGGTTTTATCACTGACCCTCTGAAGAGGCAATGAATTTTGTTGTGGTTAATCAGAATTCTCATCCACATAAACCAGTCTAATTACTATTTAAGAGAATTTACAAAACTTTTTCTGTTAATGAAATTTCAGTGTGGTTTTGTGGAAAGATTATTTTTTTCTTAATTTATGTGTTTCCCAAAAAGCTACATATAATAAATATAAATATATCAACAAGCAATATGCTATGAAGTAACACAAAGAAAATCAGAGGAACATGTGTGCACGGAAATGCGATAGAACAGAACAAAGAAAAAGAAGTCACTTGTCAAGGATTTTTAAGCATAAACAAAGAATCATGCATATGTACAATGTGATCCTTTAGAATCCAAAGACTGATTAATTTGTTTTTTTGTAAAATCTGTTTGGATTTGTAAATAAGTTAGAATCAAGTCATGGATCAGATTAGGAAACTGAAAACAAATCAGTTATATAATGTTCCAGGAAAATTTTAAGCTTTTAAGAAAGTAGCAGAAACTATGTGAAGATAGCTCAACTTTCTGCATCAGTACAAGATAATGGGTTTTTCAAATTACTAATCTCATAATATGCTCCACAAAAAAGAGATATGGAAAAAGTAAAGTTAGGAAGGCATTAGCTATGGAAAAATCCTGCAATAGAGAAAACTCTCTAACCTTGTTTAACTCCCTGTTTGCTAAACTTAATAAGCCATTAAATGTTTTAGTTCATACAACTTTTTAACACAGAAGAGCTAACACAAATTTTTTACACAGCATAGCAGATTAATCTTGACCGCGATACAGCTCTATCACAAATTTGAATAGTAGTGACTTGCTGTGCAAAATTTGCACCAGCAGTATTGGAATAAGCTAGGCCATTGTTAGAAATACAAAGTTTATCACCTTGGAAAACTGAATAGGAATTTGGATTTCATAAGATCCCTAAGTGGTTCAGAAGTATATTAAAGTGAGAGAAGCAGTAGTTTAGAGAACTGTTTTTCAACCGTCGCTGGACATTAGAATAATGCGGAAATCTTTTCTAATACCAGGGTCCTGGTGTCACACTAAAAAGCTTCTGCTCTAAGTGTTTAGGAGAAATTCAAGCATGTTGTAAAGAGCTCACTCACTGGCGGATTCTAATTTGCAGCCAGATTTGGGAACTGTACGTAAATACCACCCCTCTTAAGAGGCATCAAGAAGGTATCATTTCTTCCTCAATACACAGCAAATTCATATTTGTAATAGTTTGAGCCCAAATCTTGGAGTCTTTCTTGACTCTTCACAATTTTTCACATGCTACAGTTAATCTATCAAAAATCTATAGGCAAAAAAATAAAAATAAAAAAAAAATCTATAGGCAGAGGACTTCCATTTTCAGTTGAGGTGGTATATCAGGAATCAGGTTATCAGGTTTGCTCTCATGTACTTGGCTTATAAAAACCAAACCCACATGGACCAAAAAATATGAAATAGGTTTTCAGAGACTAGATATCTAGAAAGTAAGGACCATAATTCCTGAGAAATGGAAGACAAATGAGATAAAAACTATAATTGGTTTGACTTGGGGGAGTTTCCAGGCCTCTGTTCATGGAGTCAAACTCCTTTCTTTTAATGTTCCTTACTTGTAATTGAGAAATAACATATTTTAGATGTACAACTCAGTAATTCCATATGGTATTGCTAAATAAGTCTAGTTAATATCCATCATCACACCTAATGGCATTTTTTCCCTTGAGATGAGAACTTTTAAATTCTACTGTTAGCAAATATACAACACCCTATTATTAACTATAGTCAGTGTGCTGTACATTATGCCCCCATGGCTGATTTATTTTATAACTGAAAGCCAGTAACTCTTCATAATTTTTACTCATGTCACCTACTCCTACTCCCTGCCTTTGGCAACCTCCAATCTGTTTTCTGTATCTATGAGTTTGGTTTTGTTTGTTTTTAGATTCCACATACAAGTGAGATCATATACAGTATTTGTCTTTCTCTGACTCATTCAAAATCTTGTATTGAGTTTTCTAAAATTCAGTCTTCATCTTCTCAATTCTCTTTTACCCAGCAACCTTCTGCAAAACAGGTCCTGGTGGTCTTGCTCCAATAACTCACTTCCATATGACGAAACACATTGGGAATTCTTTCTTCTTGTACTTGATTCCAGAAGCTTCCCACACTTTTGAGAGTTCCTCTTTCTCGAAAATGTCTTCTTTTGGGTTTATTCATATCAAACACTCCTCGTTTATCTTTATCCTTATGAATTTTTCTCTTTGAAAGCTTGTTTTCCTCCTTAGTGTAATTAAAATCTGTATCCCACCACTATTCAAACTAGTTAGTGGTCTTAGCTTTTATCAGTAACTTCAACTCCCCTTATACAGAGATGAACATCTAATGTGTATTTCTAGGCTACTATTCATTTTATCTTGTATTTCCTTTGATATTTTAAACTTAACCTAAAACATGTTCATAATTGAAAATAAGACTATAGTTTCCAACCTGGTTTTATAATGTTTCCATCCTTTTCATGGATGTGAACCAACATGCATCTGCTTAAGAAAAAAAGATAACATAGAAATTACGCTTGATGCCTCTATCTTCTTCAAACACCAGTAAAACTTCTGTTGATTTTACCTCCTGATTTCACAAATTGACCCAGTTTCCATGTCTATAGCAGCACATTACTTCTAGCCATTAACATTTTTTTTTTTCCTTTGAGCAGTAGACTCTCAACTGGTCTCCCTTACTCAAGTCCATTTTCTATACGGTAAGCAGGTTTTCTTTTTTTCTTTTTTTTCTTTTTTTCTTTTTTTTCCTCTAATAATCTAATGATGTCAATCCCCGATTAAACTTTTATAGTCACTCTCATTGCTCTAAGGATATAAACAAAAGTTTTGTTGTAATTAAGAAGGCTCTCATTCTTGATTCTACTAATCCCTCCAAAGTTACTTGTGTTAAATGTCTCCTCACTGTCTTCAGTGGAGTCATGAAACAACAGTGCTGGCCACTCCATTCTTTTCCCAGGAAACTCATACATATCCTCTTTACTTAATCCTCTTACTCCATGAAACTGTTTTTCATCTCTCTGCCCAGGTGGCACCTGGCCATTACGTGTCCCAAAACTCAGTATATGTCTTTCTTATGGTACATCACATTTATATTTTTACAGTTTTTTTGCATATTATTTCAGCTTCATCTTTTTTTTAATTGATGTTTGTTTCTTACACTAGACCTTAGATTTTGTGAACACAAGGTCAGCATATGTCTCTGCTCATTATTGTATCTCTATGTCTCCTATTGAGCTTGACATATAATAGGCACTCAATAGTTATTTGGCAAACAAATAAACATATGGATTGCATTATTAGGGGTCATATAATCTCTGCTGTTTATTTTGAGAGACTGATAATATTCCTTTTTGGGGGGTACTATTTTGATGGAATACACATAGAGGTTATTTCCTCTACTATACCTTCAATCTAGTTTTCTCTCTCTCTCTCTCTCTCTCTCTCTCTTTTTAAGGTTTTATTTGGGGCAAAAAAAAAAAAAAAAAAAAAAAAGGTTTTATTTGGGGCACCTGGGTGGCTCAGTGGTTGAGTATCTGCCTTTGTCTCAGGTTGTGATCCTTGAGGTCCTGGGATGGAGTCCCACATCGGGCTCCCTGTAGGGAGCCAGCTTCTCCCTCTGGCTATGTCTCTGTCTCTCATGAATTAAAATATATATATATATATTTGAGAGAAGAGAGAGAGAGTGAGCATGAGCAGGGGTGGAGGGGCAGAGGGAGAAGGAGAAGTAGACACCCGGGTTGAGCAGGAAGCCCCAACGCAGCATCTAGTAAATCCCTAGAACCCTGAGATTATGACCTGGGATGAAGGCAGCTGCTTAACTGATATAGCCTCCCAAGCACCCCTTAATCTATCTTTCTTGAGTCAAAGATATGCTGGAAGTTCTGAGTACCTGAGGATAATTGGAGGCCTGTGCTTTCTGGAATTTCTGGGGGGAAAAAAAATCTTGTCCAAGCTTTTGTTCTTTGAATGGGGCATTCTCTTATTAGGTCAGCATCATAGAGCCCTAGAACCAGAAAGCAATGGATTCTGAATTCAAGGAAAAAAAAATTATATATCAGTGCATGCTCCTGGTTTCCCTTCCTCCCATGAAGTGAAAAAAGGAGTTAAGGGTATGAGCTGAGATATCCCTGGGTCCTGAGGCTACAGGAGTAGTGAAATGACAGAGAAACTTCCTCCAGGAGTATGAACAGGGAACTTTCAGCTGGTTTCTTATACTCACTGGCTTGTAATGGACATCTCATTTCACATTCAACACCTAGCAGCCTGCTGGCATTCAAACAAACCAGAGACCAAAAACTGGAATGACAATAACACATGGTAAGTCAAAATTGACAGAAAAAAATGATCAGAGAATAGAGTTTTTAGAAAGACAGGCAAAACAACAGAAAAGTAATAAAAGTGAATTGTAATATCAAAAAGGGTTTTGTAGTTTGCAGTAAACACACACACACACACATACCTTATTTTATACTTCAACAATTTAATAAATAAATTGAAGGAAGGCATGCACACTGAGGAGACCCAAATTAGTGACCCTCTAGATTAATAAGATAAAGAATTTTAGGGGCACTCAGTTGGTTAAGTGGCCAAGTCTTGATTTTGACTCAGGTCATGACCTCAGGATCATGAGACGGTGGCCCCCTTTGGGCTCCACAAAGTGTGGTGCCTGCTTAAGCCTTTCTATCTCTCTAAATCTAGTAATAAAAGAGACTCATCTGAGCAGGTTAATATTAAAAATGAGTAACAACCGGTTGTATCTAGGCTCCAACCAATAAGAATGGGTGTGAGCCAAAAGAGTCCAATGGCTTTACTGGTACACATGAGCAGTATTCAGCCTGGATTTAAAATCATTTTATTCAAATATCCTATCTCTTTCGAGAGTCCAGACACAAAGAGTTACTTATGTTTAGAAGAAGCAATTCTGGACAAGTGAGAGAAAAGGGCCACAGATACCAAAATGTTGACCCAATCAAGGTACAGTTCACCTGTCAAGGAAAAAGTATTTTAACAGTTTTAAAGGGTTGTTGTTGTTGTTTTATTGCACATAAAATATTCTGAAATCCTTAACATTCTAAATTGAAAAATAAAAAAGGCAAGAAGTATGTTTGATACATAAAATGTTATAAGATTATTGGCTATAGAGGACATTTTGAATAATTCCTTTTGGGTTAGTCCCCCAAAAAACTATATTTAGTGAAATGCTAAATTAAATTTTACAGCCATTATTAAAGGAAAATTAGAATGTTGTCATTAGAATTTCTGGGTACATAAGAATAGATTGTGAGGGAAAGCTCCTGCTTTTATCCTGGTTTATGCTATATATGCCGGAACACCTTAAAATCTCTTTTATAATATAAATTAATTTTGGAGGGTTCAATTTCCTGCACATAAACTGTAATAGAAAAAAGTTCCCCAAAATGTATTTTATATTAAAATTAAAAATGTATTATATATTAAAGAGTAAATAAGATTTTTGATAGTAAATTAATTTTAAAGCATTATTATATAAACTGTGTGTCTGTTTTATTTTTATCTTGATAGTGAATAGGTCAGTCAGTATTTTTTTTTTAAGTCAGTATTTTTTTTAAATAAGTCAGTGAATCAAAGAACAAATAAAGTAGTATTTGAGATTGATAACTAAAATCCAAGTTACAAATTTTTATAACTATGTTAATTTTTTCAAACTATTGAAATGACTCAATAGTCATTTTAATGACTCAAAAATTCTCTTAAGTATTTATAGGGAGATGAAAACCAGAGAAACAATTGCAGGTTGTAGTCCACATTTTTCTTATTAGTTACATTGTATTATCCTTTGATTTAACTTTCAACGTTTGGCAATATTCCAATATAATGAGTTTCACTTCCTTTTTAACTTAGACTCACACAGGTGACCTAAACCTTGCAATCACATACTCTCATTTGAAACTCTAATTTAGAAGGGAGGAATATAAATAAAGCTGTCATATTGCTTTCCCAGATAGTGGCAGAGACATCTTGCTCTTACAATAAATTGAAATTGAATTGTAAGATTTAGTCCTTAAATAATAGTGTCCAAAATGATGGCAGAGAAGCTACTGTAGTCAAATCTAGTTGTTGGGTCTTATCACTTGAGGCTATGACATGGTGAAAACAACATGGTTTTAAATGTGACCTTAGAACTAACTGGTCATTGTTCCTGGAAACTTACCCTTTGTTTCTCCAGGGTTTAGTTTACCCCTTATTATTCTTTAATGTATGAGTTTGTTTTGGGTGGCTCAGTGGTTGAGTGCCTTCTGCTCAGCGCATGATCCCAGGGTTCTGGGATCGAGTCCCATGTCGGGCTCTCTGCATGGAGCCTGCTTCTCCCTCTGTGTCTCTGCCTCTTTTTCTCTCTGTGCCTCTCATTAATAAATAAATAAAATCTTAAAAAAAGAAAAAACTAGCAAGAGTAGATTCTGTTATTTGTACTAAACAAAATTCCAAACAGACTGCAGATCTCTAGTTGTGACCCAGGCATCTGTGTGTCCCTTTTGGCATCTCCTAGGTTTTCATGTTTGTCCTTCCAATGGCATGGGTGGAATATCTTAACAAACACAAGGGGCATTTTCTTCCTTTGACAAACATTTGTGGCCAATACTCAGTTTCACTGTTGACTGAGCGAGAGCACTTGACCAAAGTCCTCAATTTTTCTGTATATGTTTTTCACCATGTGACCTTAAAGAAAGGCCAAAATATATACTTGTAGCTTAAAGTGGGGCAGGGGCACCTAAAATAAGCAACTTCCACAAATAAAAAACAAGTTAAAAATTTGGTAAATGTCTCTCCAGAAAAAGCAAACTGGAGACAGTAGGGAAGATAATTGCCATGACAAAACAGCCTTCACAGCAGTTTACAAATATAAAACAAGTCGGTTAGAAAAATATCTCATGAAAATATAAAAAGCAAATTTATAGGCAAAAATCAAATGATCTGCAAATATGTGAATCTTGATGTTTTTGCTGAGAATTTAAAATAAATGTAAACCTGTCTTATACCCACCTATTTGACAAAAATGTGGAAGTCAAGTATTAGCGAATGATAGCGAGAGTGTGGGGAGATAATCTTCATATTACACAAGTTAAATTAGTGAAATTTTGCATAAAAAAATGTGGTGATCCATCACTCCGTACCTGGGTATTTATTCTAGAAAAACTTGGAGTTAGGTCCCTAAGAGGACATAGTACAAGTGTTTTTACCATAGCATTTCTTGAGTGCGAGAGTGAACACAATCTAAAATCTATTAGATAATCTATCAGCAAGATGGCAAATAATATCATGGATGCTACTATGGAATAAAACCCAAAAGTAGTCAAAAGAGAAACTTTAAAGTAAAGCAGTTAAATGGATAAAACTTAAAAAAAGATAGTACTGAGTAAAACTGCAGAGAATAATGTCTAGAACAATATTATTTACTTAACATAGTATGTATATTTCATGTATTTTTTTCAAATATGCCTATACATTCAAGGACATTTCTTGATACATAAGAGTCTATGAGGAAGAGAGAAAAAGTAGAATTGGTGATTATAGGAGAAGAGAAAAAAATTAGAATAAGATAAAGGAGAGAAAAAGATAGGAAGAAAGGGAAGAAAAAGAAGGAAAGAGAAAGAAGAAAGCCCTCACATATACTTCGAAAATAAACACATTCTGCAGCTGAGGGTTAAACAAATTAGTTAATTGCTGTATCTAATCACTCTGATATCCTAGGTGGCTACTATTTAAATCAGATACTACTCACAATTTTTTTTAAGCTGTTATGTTTTCTTAGATTGGAATATGCATATCCAGTATAGATATTGGAATATCTATATACCTATAGATATATATTTTATGGAGAAATCATGTCCAAAATATTTTCACAAAAGTTCTCAGTGCTGTCTAACAAGATTAGTGCAGGTAATTATCAGGCTCGCTGTGGCGAAAAAAGATAATGTAATCAATTTTAAAGCAGATTTATCAGACTCATTTCTGGGAACTGTTGATTTCCTAAGTCGACACACCCTACTATTTTGAAGCAATAGTCGACCTCAATATTTTTCCTAAAATCTGGTTCCCTTCACACTGACCAAACTTTAACAAAATCACATCTAAAACAAATAGAAGTGTTGAAAGTTTAAAGTATTATATTTCTAAACCAGCACAGGTGAGCACACACTCAATTACATTAAGGATACACTGCTGATTTTCTGGAGGGAAAATGCCACTTGCCAATAATTGTCAAATCATGATTCATCCTCTCATATCAATCTCAGTCTGCAATATATATGCAAACACTGATAACTGCAGATTAAGTCAATTTCTTCTTGTAAATGACCTTTGTGTTACTCTCTTAATTAAAAGTGTTAGTTAAATGAACTAGTTTCAGCAATTCTTTTGATGTTGCTAATAAAGATTAATAGATTGTTGATAATAAAGTAAACTAATAGATCCTTGCTTTTACTTTTATCTGGTTATAGGTCCTCACCCTGGCCACTGGTATGCTCCTATTAACATTGCTGTCAGAGTTAACCAAATTTCATGATCCTCAGGAGTGTGCTTTACTTTTGATTATTCTTTTACCCTGAAAAAACTGACTTTAAAGAATTTGAATGACAATGTGACCTATCCAGCCCATGGATATATCCCATGGTGATAACAAGGAGAAAATTGTTTTTCATACAACAGTCTCTTTTTCAAAGGAAAGCTTGAGCTTTGATCTTTTTAGGTCCTGTTGCTGTTCATATTCAGGGACACAATACTGTAGATCTGCAATGTTATAACTCGGAAATTTCTCTGCAGCAGGACTAAAAATCCATAGCTAGCCAATTATATTGCATTTTTTTTTTTAGATATGGAAGACATAAAGCCTTTTTTTTGAGTATTCTCAATTTATATCATACACAATGTACTCTTGCAGTATGGAACATAGACAGCTTATATTTAATTTGACTTAAGAGAATTGCATTGCATACTCATTAAGTCATCCCGCAGGTCTTTGAAGAAGTACTAAATTTTGAAGTGCCATAACTAGTGGGCCAATTTTAATTTTAACCAAGCATGACACGAAATAAACATGCAAATGGCAAACAGAGAGCTGTTAATTTGTGTGAGAAGTTAAAATTAAGAAAAACAAGAGGATAAAAGCAGTTAGTTTGTGATACTACGGCATAGAATCCACAATTCACATCCTGGGGGAGTGACAAACCAGTCATTTAATGCTATGTCAACACATGTATCTTGTCTTTCATTAGTAAACTCTCCTGCTGGCTCGTACACTGTCAGAAGTAGACCTCCTACTGACATTCATAGAGGTGTGGAAACTAGGATGGTTTAATAATTCTGTTTTGTTTAACTTTCTTCCTTATCCTATTTGAAGCCATTTTTTCCCTTTGCTTTTAGAACAAGTACATATTAGCCTCACTTATGAAGTTAATGTTCAAAATGTTTATGATTCAAATGACCTACTTTCCTCTTAATTCCTAGGAGCACTTTGAATATCCTAGCCAATTGAGGGTTACATATGCCTGTAAATTACCCATGCTTTCTCTCTGCACACAGTCTGCCCACATCATCTGTGAATAAATAACCATAAAAAATAAATGGAGAGGAAAGACGACAGCATTCATCTCCCTTTCCTATTGAAAAGTAAGTGTTCTATCGAGATGTTGGTTAATGACCTAAGCAATGTTATAGATCCAAAGTATTTTTCACCCCTCCATCCCACTCCTGCCCCACAGACCTGTTCAGTTTAACTCTTACCTGCTTTTAGATAATATTCCTCATAGACAGTGGATAAGCAAATAAATATTTAAATAACTGCATATGAAATTCATGCAAAGCAACCATATAAAAAGTCTAGAAAATGCAAAAATCATTCGGTATGGAATTTTTATCTACAGTTTCTGCAGACATCTCCTAAGTATGGTCAAGAGTCAGAGAAAAACTGTCCCAATTTTGCATTTTAACTAACAAAGTCCTATTTATTTTAGGCAATGCTGTTTGTAAAATTAATTCTGGGAGATGATTTTGCAATAATATAAATCATCTTGATGTATTTTACACTAAGCTGCAGAATACTTAAAACATAAACATTTGTGTAAGGTGTTTCTAACTGTAAATAGTAGTGCACATGAGTTCAACACTTACATGACTACTTCAATCAAATACTATTCCCATTTTTTTGGGGGGGGGGCTATTCCCATTTAAATCGATCATCTCTCTTCCTTTTGATAATCTCTCTTCTAATGAAACAATATTTGAATTACTTTTTTGTCTTCTTGGAACTGCCTTAAAAGTATCATTTTTTTTAAAAAGAATTGAGATATCTTGGTTTTTGGCTTTAAAAACACTCAAGTAAAAGTGACACAGCTTGCTAGGAAGCTTTTAGGTGAAATCAAGGACTGCCACAGTAATTTAAAACATTTATGTATGTGCTTGAGAGTCAGAATATAAGTAAATTCTAAAAAGGAATATAAAAATTTTTGGAGAATTGACTGCACTATTGAAAAATATAGGTAACCATCTACAGTAATTGTTTTGAAGTGCAATGGATACTTATGAGCATAAAATTCTATGTATTTGTTTAAAATTAAATCTTAAACATGTTTGGTGTGTTTCATATAGGAGATTTACTAAAGGAGTCTTAAAATATTTCATGTTTTGGGGTGCCTGGGTGGCTCTGTCAGCTTTAAGTGTTCAACTCTTGATTTCAGTCAGCTCAGGTCATGATCTCAGGGTCCTGGGATCAAGCCTCACATCAGGTTCCATGCTCAGTGGGTAGTCTCCTTCTCCCCGTCTCTCTGCCCCTCCCCTAATTGTTCTTTCTCTCTCCCCCTCTCCTTCATTCTTTCAAATAAATGAATCTTTTAAAATAAAATGAAATATTTTATGTTTTACAGAAAGTTTAAAAAAATTAAAAAACCACAAATAGCTAGTTTCAAATTGAATATTACATCACTAGAAATAAAATGTTAATTAACCACTAGCCTTAAAGTGTTGAAAAAAAAGGGGGATCCCTGAGTGGCTCAGTGGTTCAGTGCCTGCCTTTGGCCCAGGGTGTGATCCTGGAGTCCAGGGATCGAGTCCCATGTTGGGCTCCCTGCATGGAGCCTGCTTCTCCCTTTGCCTGTTTCTCTGTCTCTCTCTGTCTCTCATGAATAAATAAATATAATATATTTTTTTAAAGTGTTGAAAAAAATTTTTTAAATAACTATGATTTTAAGGGATACCAGGCTGGCCCAGTCCAGTGGAGCATGTGACTCTTGATCTTAGTTTTAATCTCCAGCCCCACCTTGGGTGTAGAGATTACTTAAAAATAAATCCCTTCGAAGCACTTTGGATGGCTCAGTGGTTCAGTGTCTTCCTTTCGTTCAGGTCATGATCCTCGAGTCCTGGGATCAAGTTCCACATCAGGCTCACCATGGAGAACCTGCTTCTCCCTCTGCCTGTCTCTGCCTGTCTCTTTCAGTCTCTCATTAATAAATAAATAAAATCATATATATAATTATATGTATTTAATAAAATCCTTCAAAAAATCCACAATAAAACCTCTATGATTTTAAAATATTAAGCATTTTATACCATTATTTTCTCCTACTGCTAGCTTCAGCAGCACATATACAATTATTTTCTCCTAAGACCCTTTTTTTTTTTTTTTTTCCACAGAGAGAGAGCAAAAGCTTGTGAGGATGAGCAGTTGGAAGGGACAGAGGGAAAGGGAGAGAGAGGATCTTAAGGACACAGAGCCCTACTTGGGACTCAATCTCATGACCTTGAGATCATGACTTGAACTGAAATCAAGAGTTGCACGCTTAACCAACTAAGCCACCAGGCACCCCTAAGATCTATTTTTAATTTTTTTGCTTTGAGAAAAATATTCGTCATAGGAAACTAAATTTTTAGTGAAAATGCCTTACCTGCTAAAAATGTGTAAAGTTATTAAAGGAGGAAGCAAAATTATTCAAAATATTACAACTTAAAAGGGGTTATTGTTGCAGTTAACTGGAAGGAAGACAATTTTGAGACCCATTGAATTACAAACTTTTAAATGGAGAAACATTTTACTTTAAATAAACATTTGCTTCATAATATTTGCACCATTAGCTTGTTCAAAACAGACTTGTGTTAAAACATACAAATTACTAATTCTAATTTCTTGGAATTTTGTTATAAGATTTGCATGATAAAAAGTAGTCCAGAACTCTAAACATATTTTTTTTGAAAATATTGAAAAACGGGAGAAAATACTTTCCACAGTTCAAGAAAATCCAAAATTATAAGAGGGTAAGAAACATTAATTTCAAAAGAAGTTTCCAAAGCTTTAAGATTCTGTCCAGTTTCTCACTATGTTGGAAATCTGTCATGGTGCTCTGTTTATAAATAATCACTTTAGGGATGCCTGGGTTGCTCAGCAGTTGAACACCTGCCTTCAGCCCAGGGCGTGATCCTGGGGTCCCAGGATCGAGTCCCACATCGGGCTCCCTGTATGGGGCCTGCTTCTCCTTCTGCCTTTGTCTCCGCCTCTTTCTCTCTATGTCTCATGAATAAATGATTAAAATCTTAAAAAAAAAAATCACCTTAGGCTTTAAAGAAGCTATGATTATCTCAAACTATTATTTTGAGATGCATTTCATTTGTAATTTTACCTCAATATTTAATATATATGAGAATCATCACTTCTAAAGTATCACTCACCTTTTTCACTGAATCTGTAAAAAAATCTTATTTGAATTATTTTATTTTTTTTAATTTAATTTAATTTTATTTATGATAGGCACACAGTGAGAGAGAGAGAGAGGCAGAGACACAGGCAGAGGGAGAAGCAGGCTCCATGCACCGGGAGCCCGACGTGGGATTCGATTTCGGGTCTCCAGGATCGCGCCCTGGGCCAAAGGCAGGCGCTAAACCGCTGCGCCACCCAGGGATCCCTTATTTGAATTATTTTAAATTCAGAGCCTTTCTTCACATTGTTATTTTACAGAGTTGTTGTTTGTTTGCTTGTTTAGTTTTTTTGCCTGTTTTAGCATTGGGAAGTCTGGGGTTTTATCTTTCTCTTTTGGTCTATGATCCTTTAAATTGTTTTTAGATTTCCCATGGGAAACACATTGCATAAGATTATGATGATCAAGGTTTGAGGTAATTATGTTTCTCCAGCAAGAAGTCGAATGATTGTGTGTATGCGTGTGTTTATGATTTCAACCCCTAAAAAATTAGGAAGTATCAGAAGCCTTGAAAAAAAAGAAAAAAAAAAAAAACTGTCATCAGAAGATCTGTCAAAATACAGCCAAGGAACATTTCTTTGAAAACCACAACTCGATTTTTTCACTTAATATATCTGGTTTTGGTTGACTAGAAGAAGTCTATAACAGAGCATTAACAAACACTGTAATTTGCTGGGGTCAGCCGGGTTTGCAGCTTTGAGATTGAAAGTCATCTTAAATTATGCTATCAGCTTTCCAAACCTCATTAGACTTAACCCATTTGGGCGCCACTGGCTTCTCGGAATCACCAATAGAACCCTAATCAGAAAACCACACAGCAGCCAGTCTACTGCTATCAGAAACCTCAGTACAATTTTGTATATTAATATTTCAGAAAGTTTGTAGGAACACACACTCCCTGCTGAGCACTAGGACCAGTTCAGACACAGTTACAGTCAGTGAGCCCGCCCCGAGCGGTTGGCTGCTCCCTGTCTGTCTCTGTACCTGGCAACCAGGGAGAAAAATTGAAAAAAAAAAAAAAAAAAGACAGGAGAAAATGAAATGAATGCCTTGACTTGATTTATGATTAATAAATTCCCATAATTGGAGAGTCAGGTAACCAGTAAATAGAATAACATAGGGTTACAGGAAAATGCCGATTGTATCCTGTAATGTAGCCATAGGATTTTAAATATAATATTGAATACAATACTCTATTTTTCTAGGAGAAGCAATTTTTGAGGCCTTTTTGAGGCCATTAGTTTTCTCTAATGGTCTTCAAAATATCTAATCGAATTTTCACCGTGTATTGGTTAAAATAAAGCCTAAGAGATATCCAACAAAGTAGTGTAATTAAAAATGTTTCATACCAGACAAATCAGTTTAGTAATAGAAACCAGCGTGGATTGTTAGCGACTTCAGAAATGTTTGCAATGGAGAGAAATATCATTTCTGTAATGATAAACAGTGGGCAAGGTTCAGTGAAACACAGTAAAGCTAAATTTTAAAAATAGAAACAAACCAGTAGATGCAACTTAAAAGATGCCTGTATAAGTAACTTATGATACATAATAAGAATTATGTACATAATTGATCTGTTTGTTTATAATAGGGAAGATCTCATGATATTTATATTTGCTATACAATGACATATATTTACGGAAGCCCCAAAGGAAAAGTAGTTACAGAAACTTTTAACAAGTCCAAGTTTCTTATGTTTAAATCAAGCCAAGAGTCTAAAATGAAATTATACCAGAACAATTAAAATGTTTCCCGTTTTAATTAAAATGTTAATTCTTAGCACATTACCTAAAGTCAATGACCAGGGCACTGAAATGGCAACCAGGGTTCTTTTTCATTTTTATTTTCCTTTAAACAGATTGTTATGACAGGCATACTTTCTGTAATAGGACTGAATATGGCATTTTCCTTGATTTATGTAACTAGAAATGGAGAGCATTAAAAGAGACTCCAGCCATAGTCCTTATCAAAGGGGCTTGAATAATATGTTTTTCAATTGTTAACCACACGGCACCACACGGTAGCACTCCCTACCAGGAGTGAAGAAGGTCTACTGGAGCCCCAGCTCCTGCCCCGAGCTGTATGGACAGCACTGACAAGTTAATAAGCTTCTCGCCTTTAGTGTCAACTTACACCTGAGATTCCTCACAATCCCACTGTTGGATGACTGCATTACAATCCTACATGTGCATGCACACGCATTTAATGCCAATGCTTTCTACTGTCGCTTAAATCTGAGGATGATTCATATAAGGCCTCAAAAATTTTTATTTAAAATGATGTAGGAATATGAACACACAACAGTGTTTGTCAATTCTGATTTTTTTTTTTATTTTATTGTGATAAGAACACTTAAGGAGATCTGGCCTCTTAGAAAATTTTAAATGTGCACTACATTATTTTCGACTATAGGTATATTGTGTACTGTGAGTCTCTTAGAATGTATTCATCTTTCCTTCCTTCTTTCTCTCTCTCTTTCTTTCTTTCTTTCTTTCTTTCTTTTTCTTTCTTTCTTTCTTTCTTTCTTTCTTTCTTTCTTTCTTTCTTCTTTCTCTCTTTCTTTCTTTCTTTCTCATTCTTTCTTCTTTCTTTCTTTCTTTCTTTCTTTCTTTCTTTCTTTCTTTCTTTCTTTCTTTTTTTCTTTCTCTCTTTTTTTTAAAGATTTTATTTATTTATTCATGAGAGACACACAGAGAGAGAGAAGCAGGATCACACCCCGGGCTGAAGGCAGGCCCTAAACTGCTGAGCCACCCAGGGATTTCCCCCCAACCCGCCCTGTATTCATCTTTCTTAACTGAAACATTATGCCTGCTGATTAATTTCTCTTCATTTTCTCTCCCCACCCCCAATTCCCTGGTAACCACTATTCTAGACTTTGATGCTATAAATTTGACTATAGTAGATACTTCATGTAAGTGGAGTCATGTGGTACTTTCTGTGTCTGGTTTATTTCGTTTAGTTTAATATCTTCTAAGTCTGTCCACATTGCCACAGATCTCAGAATGTCTTTCTTTTTCAAAGCTGAATAGCATTCCATTGTATGTACATACCACATTTAAAAAAATATTTATTTATTCATGAGAGACAGAGAGAGAGGCAGAGACACAGGCAGAGGGAGAAGCAGGTCCCATGCAAGGAGCCCAATGTGGGACTCAATCCCAGGAATCTGGGATCCCACCCTGCAAAGGCAGATGCTCAACTCCTGAATCATCCAGGTGTCCCCTCGCTGAGGTTTTAATTTGCATTCCTCTGATGATTAGTGATGATGAAATATCATATACTTGTTGAAAATATGCATGTCCTCTTTGGAGAAATGTCTTATTGAAGTCCTTTGCTCTTTTTAAAAAATTAAGGTATAACTGACATACAACATGATATTAGTTTCAAATATACAACATAACGATTTGGTTTTTGTATACATGGTGAAATGATCATCACAATAAGTCTAGTTAATATCCATCATATATCGCAGGATTTTTTCTTGTGATGAGAATCTTTAATATTTGCTCTTGTGGCAGTTTTCAAATATGCAACACAGTATTAACTACAGTCACTGTACTCTACAGTACATCCCATGACTTATTTATTTTATAACTGGAAGCTGGTGCATTTTGACTCCCTTCACCTGCTTTGCCCATCCCTCACCCTCCACATCTAGTGAAACCCAATCTATTCTCTTTTTCTATGAATTTGTGAGGGTGTGTGTCTGTGGGTGTGTGTATTCTATAGAACCCATATATAAGTGCTATCGTACAGCATTTGTCTTTCCCTGTCTGACTTGTTTTGCTTAGCATAAGGTCCACAAGGTCCATCCATGTTATCACAATGGTAAAATTTCTTTTTTATATGGCTGAAAATTCCATTATATATATATTATATATATTATATATATATATATATATATATATATCACATTTTATTTATTCATTTATTTGTTGATAGACCTGCAAGTCACTTCAATATCTTGGCCATTATAAATAATACAGTGAATATGGGGGTATGCTTACATTTCTTGTTCATTATCTTTTCTGTATCTACTCAGTGTTGTTGGTTTGTGGTTACCATTATGCTTACATATAATCGGTTATATTTATAACAGTCCATTTTAAGTTGATAACAAGACTTAAAAATGTATACTAAAACTCTACATTTTTTTTCTCTCCCTTTATGTTCTATCTTGTGCATTGGTTAAATAATTATTGTAGTTACGGTATTTTCACTATTTTTGTGTATTAACTTTCACGCTAGCTTTATGAGTGATCAATCTGCTACTTTTACTACATACTTATCAATGTAATAAATGCTTTCATGTTTTCTTGTTACTAATTAATGCTCTTTGTTTTCAGCTTAAAGAAGCCCCTTTTACATTTTTTGAAAGGCGTTTGGCAGTGATAAATTCCTTTAGTTTTCCTTTTCCGGAAAACTCTTAATCTCTACTTTAATTCTGAACCTATACCTGCCAGGTAGCCTATTCTTGGTTGGAAATTTCTTTTTTTTTTCTTGAAGCATTTTTAATATACCATGCTCCACCATTCTGACCTGAAAAGTTTTTGCTGAAAAATCTGCTGATAATCTTAAGGGAGTTCTCTTGTATGTAACAAGTTGTTGTTTGTCTTTCTGCTTTTGAAATTCTCTCATTTGTCTATAACTTTTAACATTTTAATTATAATGTGTCTTGATATGCGTCACTTTGGGTTTATCTTCTTTTGGAGTTTTCTGAGCTTCTTAGATCATGACATCTGGTTATTTCTCCAGGCTTTGGGAAGTTTTCAGCCATTATTGATTGAAATAAGTTTTGTCCCCATCCCCTACCCCTGCTCTCTTCTCCTTCAGAGACACCTATAATGCAAATTTTAGTTCACTTGATGCTGTCCTATAAGTCCCTCAAGATATCTTCACTTTTTTTTTTTTTTCCATCTGGCTCCCTTGTAATAATGAATGCTTCAATTACCACTTTCCATCATGTTCCCTTCCAGATTTGCATGAGAATTTCTCTGGGATATGTATCTAGAGTAGAAATTGCTGGATCATAGGCATCAATAATTGATTTGTGTCTCTGGCACTACATTGGTGTTCAGAATAGCTTTGTAAATGCATAGTCCCACCTGCAATAGAGAATTAAGATGGCCCAAAATTACAATAACTCTTGGCATTTTACAGTTCTCTAATTTCAGTGTGACTGATGCAAGGTGATAGTTTATTTTTACAATTTTATATTTCTCTTATCTCCAGTGATTTTGAGGATACTTTGTAGGTTTGTTTACTCTTTTGGTTATCTTCTATAAATTGTTGTCCATATTTTTTGCTTGTTTTTACTCTCCCTATTGATCTCTTTCAAGAGTACTTTGCCAGTTTGAGAGAACAGATATTTCTCACCACCTTTACTGCTTGCCACTTTTTAATTTAATTTAATTTTTTTTGCCATTTTTGTTAAACCAATACAGTATTATCCCGGGTCTTCCTGTTTCCACACTTGCTCCTAACTCCTATAGTCTATTCTCAACAAAATTGCTAAAATGATCCTATGAAATTATGAATCAAATTATGACATTTCTGCTCAGAATTTCCCATGTCTTTTCAAATCACTCCAGGACAAAAAACAACAGTCTATTCAGACCTTGTATCATCTTTTCTTCACCTCCTCTCCAATCTTATTCTCCCTGCTTTTCCCCTTCTTTTGCCATATTGATCTCGGTATTCCTTGAACAGGCCGGACACACATCCTCCCGAAAGCTTTGCAATCACCGTGTCCTTTGTTAGAAATACTAATGGATTACTTCTGCCTCCTTCTTTGTGGGCTCCCTCTGAGCAGTCATTTAAAAGTTGAATTTTAGGGGTTCCTGGATGGCTCAGTCAGTTAAGCATCTTCCTTTGGCTCAGGTCTGATCCAGGGTCCTGGGATGGAGCCCTGCATTCTGTCCGCTGCTCCGCCTGCTTGTGCTCTCTTTCTCTCTCTCTCTGTCAAATAATAAAATAAATAAATAAATAAATAAATAAATAAATAAATAAATAAATAAAATCCTAAAACCATTTTAAAAAGTGAGTATAAAAATAAAAATTGAATTTTATCAGTGGCATTTCCTGTCCTACCTGTCTTTAAAAAATATTATTTGCAACATTTATTATTTTATTTCCTAAAATATGATATAAATTATTCATATTTTTGTCTTATTCCCCAACTTCAAAAACCATTCTATGAGAGAAGACCTTCCTTTTTAACTTTATTTTTTATTTTGTCCATCCACTCTGTCCATCTCTTAGCATGTTAGCTAAAATGCAATGCAGAATCAAAAATTATTTGTCAAATTAAAGGAACTATTATTCTCTCTTTTACCTAAACTTAAAACTTGGATAGGTCTACATATAGTCACATCCTGTCAATTTCATATTCCTGCCAATAGTGACCTAAATGAAAAGCAATATGCCATTTATAAAATGTATTTTATTAAATCACATAATAGATCTCCACAATGTTGCACATGCCGTATTGTAAGCAATTACAGTGGCATATCACTTACTACAAAAATAGCTGAGCAGTAGTTTGGCAAATCTAATGAGCCATTTTTAGTCAAATAAAAGTTCAATAATATTAAAAAATCAAAAATTTGGCAGTAAAGATCATCTAAGTTTGAGATAGTAATAAAAAAATCACTCATTTTATCATTTACCTTCAAAATTTATATCTTTAGCCAGAAGAAAAGACGTGAAGACCAGTTGTACATATATCTCAATCAATAATATCAGCCTTCTGGGGATCCCTGGGTGGCTCAGAAGTTTAGTGCCTGCCTTTGGCCCAGGGTGTGATCCTGGAGTCCTGGGATCGAGTCCCGCATCAGGCTCCCTGCATGGAGCTTGCTTCTTATTCTGCCTGTATCTCTGTTTCTCTCTCTCTCTGTGTCTCTCATGAATAAATAAATACAATAAAATAAAATTAAAAAAATAAATAAATAATATTAGCCTTCTTACCACTTATTGGCTTGTTTGATTAGAAATAATTCAACTCTAATCATAGAAAAGTATTTTTTCAAAGACATTTACTGCTGCAAAATATATGCTCTTTATTCTTATTATTACTTCTTCAAGTCACTGAGCTTTCATTAAAGTGTTTACACAATACTCAAACCTATGAATCTTAGATGGGGTCTTTTACCCACTTTTTCACAGCATTCATTTAGCTACGTTAAACATCAGTTCATTGTCATAGTTTGGGCTCTAAATTCATACACATGCTCATGGGTATGCCATCTCAGTCTCAGACGAAGTAAAAAAAAAAAAAAGATTCCAATATCTGTTAAATAGAATTGTCTTGATTATTAGATGAGAAAGCATAAATAAGTTACCTAACACAGTTTATGTTTAGTTTCACATTCTTTATGAGAATAAACTCTCACTTAACTTGAGTAAAATTAATTTTTTTTTCTCTTGACTCCTGAATGCCTGAAAGATTTGAAAACTTTCCAAATCTTCCTAGTTATCTTTCCCTCTCTGTTATGGAACTCATTGCTAGTTGTGTCTATAACAAGCAAGGACTGGGAAAAAAAAAAAAAAAACTGATCTGTGTTTAATTATTGCAGTCTCAGATTTCAATGTTTTCTTAGTTACAGAAGTTGAAAAAAATTCTTTGATCTAGTAGACATATTCAGTCATTATATGGGCACAATTGCTCATCTTGTCATGTCTCCTCAGTGCATATAAGGTTGAATTACAGCATGGAATTGCATACAAATAGCTTCTAGGGTCATCGCATTAATCTTCTGATGGGTAAAAAGTACTTAGCACCCCATAGGTAGACCATAAAAGCCAAAATGGAATCCTGAGCTCTTCAAGAAGAGTGTGGTTATAATTATCAACATTCTGGTTAGTACTTGTCATTAGTCTTCATCTTAAGCAAATGGAGGAGAATTCTGAAAATATCTATTTGGTCACCAGTGAGATTATCAACAGAACCCTCAAGAAGCTCTTTGAAGATATAAAGATTATTGCTTACCCCATTAATAAAATTGTTCTCCCATTTTATTCAGCATTGGTATTTTTAACTTCCTCTGCTTATAAACATTAGAACATTCTGAATATAATTTCTAGCAAATCCCTTTCTAAAGGAATTTTTTTTAATGTTGTTTTTTTCTGAGTTGATTGCAGATATGTTTGCAAAGATAAGTGCCAGAGAATTTTTTAAAATAGACCTGAAAACTGGTTGCAATTTTATTACTCGAGTCAAGGGCATTAAATGCCCTTGGTAGCAAATTATTTTGGAGATGTGAATGTTGTGATTAGGTACTCTAACAAATGTATGTATTCACTTATCCCTTCTGTTTGAATCCCTTTGGCTAAGATGTTATCAACTGCTTTGAGAGATACTTAATGGTCTCTCATCAGTAAAGTTACATACATTTCCCCATTCAAAATGTTATTTTTTAGTGCTTTTATAAATTTGCTTAAAAAGTGACGGCTTGTTTACATTTAAGTTAGAAGTTTCACTTCTATTTTAAAAGAAAATTCTGTCGTAATGTATATAATTTATATAACATAAATTTATAATCAACTCAATTAACCAAAAAGTCCTAAAAGAAGCAGGATAAAATACACTATTTCTAATACTTACTGAATAATATCCGTCTTTTCTCCATAAGTGCATATATTGAATATATTCTTAAATGGTAATAAACTTTCTATGCAGCTCTGTAAAAATGCAGCTATAGATGTAACCATAGTTGGGAGTGAGGCATATCTATTATTTTTAGCTTTGATACTTAAAATGATAGAAAACAATGCAGAACCTGCCTTATATATCAGTGTATGTGTAGAACTGAGTATGTGGGTCTAACTTTGGATACATTGAAACCACTTCACGATTGAATGAGAATGATGTAAAATGAATACTAAGGGGAAAAGATGGTTTCAAAAAGATGTACATGGAGCTTCATATTGCAGCTTCTGGGTGCTCAATTTTAAGCCACAAAGACTGAAATTTCTCAGAAACAAATGTATGAACTTGGTTATAAATAATTTGCAATTTCATGCAGCATGTATAGAAGTTTTTACTTGCCAGAAATGTTTTAAACATATTGATTCAGTTTTAGAAACAACACCTTTTTCACCAAGACTAAATTAGCGCAGGTTTGCCAAATAACGTACCCTGTTTAGTTGGAGAGCTAACAGATCCATGTTATGAGGTTTTTGTTTTGTTTTGTTTTGTTTCGTTTTGTTTTGTTTTGTTTGTTTTGTTTTTTCCAGATGTAGGAATGTTTCACTCAATAATGGTCATGCTTATCTATTTAGGTAATTATGCCACATAATGAGTCATTTAGAAGTTAATTAGAATTTACCTTTTTCTTAAGGTCAACAATAAGGCTTAAGGTAAACAATAACAGCAATGACAAAGCAAAGGTAACCATAATATGTAGAAATTGTTATCCGGCCTCATCATGTGAAGGACCTTCAGTCAGCTGATTGATATAGGTGGGACCATCTATTCACAAGGAATCATCACAGTAGGAAGGTGTGGAACTGACTCTGTTAATGATGCTACTAGGGCTAATGTTAATGACTCTGTTTTTGATGCTACTAGGGCACAGTAGGTTTTTAGAAAAAAATAAGATTCTTAGATTCTTAGCCCCTCCATACCTGTGGGAGATGCATTCCAGGATCTCCAAAGGCGCCTGAAACTGCAGAAAATAATGAACCCTATATATACTATGTTTTTCCCCTATACATACCTATAATAAATTTTAATTTATAAGTTAGGCAGATAAAAAGTTAATAACTAATTAACTAAAATAAAATACTCATAACAGTTTATTGTAATAAAAGTTGTGTGAATGTAGTCCCTGTCTCTCTCAAAATATTTTATTGTACCATACTTACCTTTATTCCTATGCTGATGTGAGATGATAAAATGCCTACATGATGAGATGAAATGAGAAGAAAAACATAGGCATTGTGGCATAGTTAGGCTACTCGATCTTCCAACCATATGTCAAGAGGCGGATCATCTGCTCATCACACAGAAGATTTATTTATTTATTTGATTTTTTAATCACTCAGTAGATTTTAAAAGTTCTCACTGCATATACACATGAACACATATACAAATTGTAACTATTTGAGGTGATAGATATGTTAACTAACCTTATTGTGGTAATCATTTTGGAATATATACATTAAATATATCAAATATAAAGGGTTGTATATCTTAAACTTATACAATGTTGTATTTCAATTATATTTCAATAGAGTTGAAAAAAGAGGGCCCATGAGATATCAACAAAAACTGTCCACAGAGAAATTCTCAATAAGAGTCCAAAAGGAAGTAGTACAGATAATATTTATTTTAATCAATAAAACTAGAAATTAAAGACAAAATTGGAAAAGGAAGGAAGGAAGGAATGAATAAAGGAAGGAAGGAAGGAAGGAAGGAAGGAAGGAAGGAAGGACGGACAAACTTTAGGGAACTGGGAGATAAGAGAGGAGGCATTCATTGAAATGAGATGTGTTTTCACTACTGGAATCACAGATCATAATAATATTTTGTAGAAAACACAGGGAAAGAATTGTGTTGATCTACATTATTTGGCTGTATCATTATACTTCATAAAATATGCTTGATTTGCTATAGGTCCCATTATATGTATTCATGATTCAAAAATGTAATTTCAGATTCTATTGTATAAATGGCTAGATCATTGTCAGTTTCTAAAATACTGACAGTATCATTTTTTGTATATAGTCAATATTAAGAGATAGTTCACATAAATGTGAAGATTAAATTGAAGAATCAATAGCAGATGCTGTAAATTAGTACAGAAAATGAAAATAAACATAGGAATGAGTTTGCATTTATTATCTCTATGCACCAATGTATTATTCATTTATGTTATGGCTGATAATTTAAATGCAGTTTTCTGGTCTGATTTGAAAGAATGGGAATTTTCCTAACCAATTCATTAGTTTGTAAAAATCACATTTCTTATCTGAACTAATATTCTGTATTATAGACAGAGAATATGGTAATAATCTGCAATGAACAGTGTTTGCAAGTCAGTACTTACTTGCAAAGATGTGGCCATTTTGCTTTTTCCAGCTGTCCCAGGTTAATTTATTTCAAGTTGTGGAAACTAAGAATCCTAGAAATTATAGGTGGTGGGTGTAAGATTAGTAAGATCTTTTTTTAAAGGTTCTATTTATTTGAGAGAGAGTGAGAGCATAGGCAGGGGGAGGGGCAGAGGGAGAGGCTGATGAGTGGGGAGCCTACATGAGGCTCAAACCCAGGACCCCAGCATCATTACCTGAGCCAAAGGTGAATGCTTAACCAACTGAGCCACTGAGGCACCCCTAGTGAGAAAAATTTTATGAACTAGTTTCTCATCTTGTGCGATGAAACTTTGATTTCAGTAAGAATTATTCACAAAGAGGATTTCAAGATCCATGCTTTAAAAGACAAATACCCTGGATTGATTATATAATTCTCACTCAACACTCAACAGATTAATTTAAATGTTGACTTTGTTTTACTACTTTTTGAAAATAATTTATTCATCTTAGATGCTGAAGGACTATAGAAAGAGATTATAATATAGTGGCATTCAGGACTTTCTTTTTTATCGTGCTTTTCTTTCCAACACAAGTTATTAAGTCTCCAAAAAGAGCACTTACATTAAAAACTAGCCCTTTTCATTCTTTTTGCCTGTCCATAATCTTATATTTGGTTTTTAACCCTGTGGGATAGACAGGACGACCGAGGTGAGTTATCCTTTCTCTGTTGGCATTACATTCACCCTCTTCTCTTACACTGTTTACTGTGAAGACTTTTAGAATATAGTCAACTGAGGGAATTCAGCAGGAAAAATGTAAGAAAGTATTACTGGATACACATGCACTACATATCCCATGCCCATCTATTCCTCTTCATCTTCACCAATATCTCCTTAATCCATCGTTAACCTAAACTTCTGTGTAGCTTCAAAAGTGTTTTTTTTTTTTTGTTCCTCTCTCAACCTCATTAATTGATTCTCTACGTGAAACCTAAGTTTATCTTTTAAAAAAATAAAACAGATTTTGTCTTTTATGTTTACAATCTCCCACTATCTCTATACTCAGAATGAAATCCAAATTTCTTACTCCTGTACCAAGCTCTATACAACTGGATTTATGCCTGACTTTTCAAGCTTGTTTCAAACTACCCTTCTCCTTACTCACTATTCTCCAGCCATTGTTGCTTTTTTCTTATTTTCTTGGGCTTTGAATTTACTTTCCCTTTTGCCTAGAACATCAACTGTACAGTATTGGATGCCCAACTCCCTTTCTTTTCTGGTCTCAGCATAATTGTTCCACCCACACAGCAAGACCTTCTTTGAAGTAACTCAGACCCCAGACATTCTGTTGGATCATCGTGTGTGTGTGTGTGTGTGTTTAAAGAGCACTTAAAATATCTGGAAATGTTTTATTCATTTTTATATGATTATATTTTTTATCAGTCCACTGAAGAATAAATTCTAGGAGAGAAGAGACATAATTTTTCTTTCTCACTATGCTGTTTGACCTACTCCTGTGCCTACAACACACTAGGTGATTGATAAATATTGAATGAAATATTAAATTAAAAAAATAGAGATGTTCTTCTTTTTTAGTCTTGATTTTTTTTTTTTTTTTTTTTGCCTCCATGCAGTAAGATAACCAATTACAAGGGTTCTTCTTCCAGTGGTGGTACGTCTGTTCTTACCAATGGCCAAACTACCTATTGTGAATATGGAAGTAAATTCTCTAGGTGAGACAGTGACTTAATTCAAATGAGAAAAATCTGAGGGTAAAAATTAGCTCTACTCTATCAATTTGGAAACAAATTGAGTCATCTGAGAAAGTCAATGAGATAATAGAGTATAGTGTTTAAGATTGCATTCTAGACTCAAACTATCTGGGTTTACGTCACGACTCAGCTATTTGTTAGTGATGTTCCTTTGAACACATCTTCTCTGCAAGTTTATTTATTTTTTGTACACTTGGGTGACACTATGGTATTTACCTCAGAATGAGTATAACAAAATGAGATAACATACTTCAAACTTTTAGAACAAGGTCTGAAGTGTTTCACAAATTCATTATAGCTTAGGTACTATTGTTTTCAGTTCCCCACATTAGCCCCCATAGTCTGAGCTATAATTAGTCAAATTGAAAGAGCCATTCAGAACAGAAACTCTGACAGCTACTGGCTCAGTTGCTTAACAGAGAAGTCCAGTTTCTATAATGGAGAAAAATCCCATTCTTAAGCACCAGTATGCTTAGATATAATTTTGATCTAATACCTATCAAGAAGGTAAATAACTCCACAGGGTATCGGGGTGTATAAGTTTTCTTTGTCAGAGATAAGGTTAGAAATAAGGATTTGAGTACTGGCAGTTTATTTGGGATATGCAGGGATTGCCTGCAAGGAGGTAGGGAATTATACAGGAGAGGAAATACAACCAATAACGAACCAACTTTTAAATTAACTAAAATGACAGGAAAATAGAGATCAGTTTCACAGAAAAATTCTGAGACTTTGTGTAAAAAAAATATCATAAATATCTCCCCAAGAAGAGTGAAAGAGCTGAGGTATTTATACTTATTGGCTGAAGGCTACTTTTGGGGAATGTTGATTTCCTAGTACCATGTGGATCAGAATGACTTTCTATGGCTCCAGGGGAAAAAAAAAAGAAAAGAAAAAAGAAAGAAAGCCTTTAGACCACAGGTGCAGATAACACTGGGAGTCATTAGGTATAGGAAACAGAAAGATCTAAGGAATATGGGCAGGTGGCACGGACAGATCTACTCTAGAGGAAGAGAGCAGCCTATGGAATCAAAGTTCCATTATCCACCACATGAAGTCCTGTGGAACCATGTGGATCTAGCTCAGGCTTTTAGTAAACACATGTCCCATGGTAAATGTTGAAATGGGATGGAGCTTTCCCCTCTCAGCACTGGGGAAACCAATCCCAGGCATTCTTACAGGAATTTCTCTGAGTCTAGCCCTTAAGAACTCAGAGTGCATTAGGAGGTCTCATTCAAGCTGGACAAAACCATTTATACTATTTGGAGCCAATACTTGTCTCCAAAGTATTAATCTGCCTCTGCCCGAGCCCCTCCGAGCTGCTCCCCATTTGCTTCAACGTGGATGGAACTGGAGGGTATTATGCTGAGTGAAGTAAGTCAGTCGATGTAGGACAAACATTATATGTTCTCATTCATTTGGGGAATATAAATAATAGTGAAAGGGAATATAAGGGAAGGGAGAAGAAATGTGTGGGAAATATCAGAAAGGGAGACAGAACGTAAAGACTGCTAACTCTGGGAAACGAACTAGGGGTGGTGGAAGGGGAGAAGGGCGGGGGGTGGGAGTGAATGGGTGACGGGCACTGGGGGTTATTCTGTATGTTAGTAAATTGAACACCAATAAAAAATAAATTAAAAAAAAAGTATTAATCTATATTAGTTTGCTTGGGTTATTATAACAAAATACCATAGACTGGGCAACTTAAAAAATAGACTTGTATTTCCATTAATTCAGGAGGCTGAGAAATCCAAGATCAAGGTCCAGTTAATTGGGTTGAACTAAGAGTCTGCTTCTTGGCTTGCAGATGGACATCTTCTTCCTGTATCCACACAAGAGATCTACCTTTCTCTCTTCCTCTTATTAAGCTACTGATCTCACAATGAGTACTTTACCCTCATAATCTCATCTAACCTTTATTTCTTCCTGAAAGTCTCATTTCCAAATGTAGTCACATGAGTGGGGGATGAAGTTAGGATTTCAATATATGAATTAACATAAATCAGTCCATAGTGGTACCTGAAAGGGAATGTACTAGTTTTACCATGTCACTAGTTGATGAGATCTTTTTAATTTGGAGACTCTTTTGTACCCTTCATACAGCATGAGTATTGGTGGTGTTAAGGCTTCTACTGCACACAAGTGGCTGATTGCTGTTTCATAACCAAGTATACAGGGGTAGCCTAAAATAATCACCTATTCCATTTTGTGCCAAAGAATATATTGTTGTGCACAGTGATTGGGATAAATAAATCTCTATTATCTTCAATGTTTTTTTTTTATTTTTTTGTAATACATATCTGATCTCATCTAAATTGACTTTTTTTATCTAAATTGATTCTTTGTGGTTCTTTTTATTACTATTTTTATAGCATTTTGCTTTTTATTAACTTGATTTGACATGTATTTGTTGCTTCATATGATTTTGTTTAGTTTGGAGTGGCTTTAAATTTATAAGTAGAATATTAATTAAAAACTATGGGTTGGAAAGAGTCCCAACACCATCACAGATAACCAAAATCCAAGTGTAGGTGTTTAAAGGGTAGCAAATACTTATTTCTGAAATAATGTTTGTGTTCTATATGCCAAGACAACTGCAAAATTTTGAACTTTCTTTGAAGACAGTCTAAAATATAAAAAATTTCTAGCAGTAATAAAATTGTCTTTGTTAAGTATTTATGAAGTTAATTCATCATATAACATTTAAACTAAAGAAGACTTTTTTTAAAACTTTAGCAGCATTAGATTTATTTATATTTATAACATAAATGGGATAGGTTGACGTGTCTTAGGCTCCATATTTTAGAGACGTGGAACCTTCTTACTTAGGCTTAGGTGTCTCGAGAAGCATGTTAAACTGAACTAAGGAAGAGAGTCCAGAGTAAGACAAGTGAATTTTATATTTTATCTTCCTGAGACATTCCAAGAAGCCAGTTGAGAATGAAAGTGTTCTGTTTGTTTCCTACTGGAGGCCATGGGTTGCTATTGAAGACATTTTGTAAAAAAATAAATAAATAAATAAATAAATAAATAATAAAAAAACACAAATACTTAAGCAGAATCTTTACAGAATCTGTAAAGCTGATGGTTAGTGGTCACCACATTTCTACCACGCCAGTGCCGATGAAATTTTTAAATTGCATATCCTGAAAACCTCTGATTTTCCATTTGAGTAACTTCTAAAAACATCCAAAAGTCTATACATGAAATTGTGATTTTACTACCAAAACACTGTATAGGAAGTACCTTTTTGACCTGAAATGATCCTTTTCTTGTATGATAATCAAACTTTGTCAAGTTCTAGATAAAAATATTTTTCCTCCTTTCTAAATTGTATTTTATTGTGGTAAGAACACTTAACATGACATCTGTCCTCCAGACAAATTTTGAGTATACAATATAGTCTTGTTAACTAGACGTACAATGTTGTACCGTAGATCCCTAGAACTTACTCATCTTGCATGACTGAAACTTTACGCTCTTTGATTAGTAATTCACTATTTCCCTCTAACCCCAGCCTTTAGAAGTCATACCATTTGACTCTCTGATTCTATTTTAGACAGCTCTTATCAGTGGAATCATGCAGTTTTTGTTCACTTAATGTCAAGTTTCATCCATGTTGAAACTTACTGCAGAATTATCTTTCTCCTCAAAGACTGAATAATATCCCATTGTATCTCTATACTACCTTTGCTTTATCCATTCATCTGTGGATGGATATTTGTTTGCACCTTTGGCTATTGTGAATCATGCTATAATATTGGGGAAAAGCCCAGAGCTAAAGAGAGCTACTTTTTTTCTTTTCCTTTTAATAGCTGTGATTAGATGTTTATTTGAGAGTGAAACCACAGAATCCTTTCTCTTAGACTGTTCTAAAAGATTTATACCCTCACTAGTAGATTGCCTATAAGACCCTTTATTTTATTTTATTTTATTTTATTTTATTTTATTTTATTTTATTTTATTTTATTATTTTCCAGTTTTCACAGGCAGTGACTCCCTTAAGGAAACCCCACTTGCTTTCACTAGAAGATACATCGATAAATTCAGGTCTTTCTCTACAAAGGCATTCTTTAAATATCTAATTAGGAAAAAGCTATACATTCATGTTATAACAAAATTTTTGTTTTTAAAAAATCTCACTTGTAAACAAAATGAAATTATGGTCTGCTTTGGTGGATGTTAAGCTGTTGTTCTTTAAAGAAGAAGCATGTTTGGATATGCGTTTTAAGGCACATTGAGGGACTACTTCATACTAAGAAGTAATAATTTAAAATTGAACCTCAAGTCTTCATTGACTATAATAATTTTTCTCTTTTAGAGGGAAAGGTCAGCAAGGAAATCATATATGCCTATAGCAAAATCCTAAAAGTTTTACTAGAAGTCTGCTTTCCAGGAAGTTTTGTGGGTTGCTGACTAGGAGGTTGCCAGACACAAATATCTTCATGTCAATCACACTCCCTTGCAGGGTCTCGGCACCTCTGGGATCCAACTACTATCTCACACACTGAACAGCTAGGAACTGGAGGAGCACCCACAGCCCTGAACAGACGCCCTACTCCAAATCTTCATGGTTATCAAACTACTGCTGTTTTATAAAGGCACCTGGTGATGCCTCACATCCTTATTGTTCTTTTAAGCACCAGAAAAAAAAAAAAAAAAAAAAAAGTTCTGAGATCTGTACCTAGTGCAGGAAGGGTTTTGAGTGGGAAGTTTTCAAAAAAGGGAAAAGACAAAATAATTGTTCACACTCCCTTGTGATTTAGTGGGAACCTTTCTCATATTTCAAAATGCATCTTAAAATCAGATGTTACTATAGGATTTTTATGAAAACAGAAAACTAAATTGTCTGTATTTCTGATATAGTTTACTTTCAGCTTTTCTCACTAATATTGTAACTTTCATATATATCAATATTAATATTAATGTTTAATGATTAATATTTTACACATGGGCCTGGCATTATGGTGCTATTAATTTGATATTAGATAGTATACCTACACATACACAGATTGATTTCTGTATAAGTGAACTCTTCTTAATAAAAAAATATATATAATGATTATAAAAATCACTATACTTATATAAGAAAGTAAATGGGGATCCCTGGGTGGCGCAGCGGTTTGGCGCCTGCCTTTGGCCCAGGGCGCGATCCTGGAGACCCGGGATCGAATCTCACGTCGGGCTCCCGGTGCATGGAGCCTGCTTCTCCCTCTGCCTGTGTCTCTGCCTCTCTCTCTCTCTCTCTCTGTGACTATCATAAATAAATGAAAAAAAAAAAAGAAAGTAAATGTTCTAGACACAAATGAACACTGGAGAACTGACAAAAAGTTGTCTAAACCATTATGTTGTAGATTGAGCTAGTTTGCCCTTGAGTTGAAAAGACAGATGATTAAATAATTAACTACATTGCTTTATGATCAGTGCTATAATCAAAGTATGGTTCGAGCACAATATTTGAAATAAACTTATGAAAGCAAAGTGAAGTGCTTTCCAAAACTGCTATTTGTTAAACAGGACTTTGAAAGAGAAATGGACTGAAGAACTTATATCCTGAGTCTACTGTGTACCAGTCACCATTTAATATATGATAGAATAATTTCCAAAAAGTGCTAATACTTATCTCAAAAAAGGTTAGAAATCAACTATTTGACTCTTCAAGCTTGGGGCAGCAGTTTATAATTCCTATTTATAGGACCATGTAAGTTTTTTAAATATCTATGCTTGTTAAAAATATATAGAAACATCCATCCATCATGTAAAACTTGAAATAGAATATAATTATTTTCAACTAGCTTTTGAATAAGACTGTCTCATTTGAAGAATAATAAATTAGATAAAAAATGGCTAAAAGCAGTTCAAATATTTCATTATTTTTCCACAAACAGAGATCAAGCCCATACAATATGCCACGCATTGTGCTAGCTACTAGTGATAAAGAGCAGTGAGCAAAACAGATATAACCTTGGTCTTTATCAAATTTATACTGAAATGTAGGGGACATAAACATTTTTTTAAAGCACAATGTAAGGGGATCCCTGGGTGACTCAGTGGTTTGGCGCCTGCCTTTGGCCCAGGGCTTGATCCTGGAGTCCCTGGATCAAGTCCCACATCGGGCTCCCTGCATGAAGCCTGCTTCTCCTCTGTCTGTGTCTCTGCCTCTCTCTCTCTATCCATGTCTCTCATGAATAAATAAATAAAATCTAAAAAATAAATAAAGCACAATGTAATTTAATAATAGTATACTATAACTAATGATGATAATGATAATAATAGCCAACACATATGTAGCTTCTGATATATGACAAGTACTTTGTGTGCTTTATGTATTTTAACTCATTTAATACAGAGGTCAGAGAGGGTAAGTGCTGTAGAGAAACATCTGACAGGGCAAAGAGAAAGGAAGTATCTGTGTTAGAGGTGTTCATTGAAAAAAGGATGACCAGGGAGGTCCTGGTGGCTCAGTGGTTGAGCCTCTGCCTTTGGCTCAGGTTGTGATCCTGGGGTCATGGGACCAAGTCCCATATTGGGCTCCCTGCAGGGAGCCTGCTTCTCCCTCTGCCTGTGTCTCTGCCTTTCTCTTTCTCTCTGTTAATAAATAAAATCTTAAAACAAAAACAACAACAACAAAATAAAAGAGAATAACCAGGCAGGTCCTCACTGACCAGAAGCCATTTGACTATGCACATACCAAGGAATTCTTTTCTTTTCATTCTCTTTTCTTTTTTCTCTTTTCTTTTTTCTCTTTTTTCTTTCCTCTTTTCTTTTTTCTTTTCTTTTCTTTCTTTTCTTTTCTTTTCTTTTCTTTTCTTTTCTTTTCTTTTCTTTCTTTTCTTTTCTTTCTTTTTTTCTTCTTTTTTCTTTCCTCTTTCATTCTTTCTTTTGAGAGAAAGAGTGAACTTAGCCCAGGTAGGGCAGAAGGGCAGGAGAGGGAGAGAGAATCTTAAGCAGTCTCCACACTCAGCAAGGAGCCCTATGCAGGGCTTGACTGATCTCATGATCCTGAGATGGTGACCTGAGCCGAAATCGAGAGTTGGTGCTTAACTGACCAAGCCACGCAGGTGCCCCTTTTCTGGGAGTTTTCTAAGCTAAACTTCCAGATTTCTGCATAGTCAAATACCTGATGTTTTCATAGGCCATCAGTGAAGTCTTGGCTGGAGAAAAAGGAGAGCAATTAAAGATGAAATAAAAGAAAAGAGTAGAATAACAGGCTAAATGGACTTGGGTGTCATTAACAGCGCTATGGCACTTACTTCCAACACAGTGGAGAGTTGCTGAGGGATTTCTTTTTCTTTCTTTCTCTTTCTTTCTTTCTTTCCTTCTTTCTTTCTTTCTTTCTTTCTTTCTTTCTTCTTTCTTTCTTTCTTTCTTTCTTTTCTTCTTTCTCCTTCTTCTTTTCTTTTTAGAGAAATGGTATAGAAATTCTCTTCTACTTGCTTCTGTCTTCTCAATGATATAGCAGATTTGTCACATAGTAGTGAGAATGAAGATGTTAAACATTTGAGAGAGGGGAAAGTATGAAGTAATTATAAGAGCATGAGAATCAAATGGACTTGATAAATGTAGTGGCATTAATTGTAGGAATATGCATCTCCTAGGGGTACTGCTAAGTAATTTAAAGTGTAGTCAACATGAATAAAATGAGAACCAGGTACAGAGGAGGAAGGTAGGGCTTAACCAAATTATTTTTGTATTTATTTTCGCCTTTTTCCAAAAAAAGTATGATGAAGCCAGAGAGGGGCAAAAACAGGTGAGGGTAGACAAATGAACAATTATGTTGAGAGTCTTAGGTCTGATCTGATTTAGCACCAGAGGAAATAGGGACCGTAGTATTCTCGAGCTAGTATTTTGACATACTGATGTTTTCTTCTAACATAGGTACATGGAATTAAGACTTCTTACTGTATAGCTCACCAAGACTCACATATTATGCAAAAGTTATACCATAATCTTAAGGAAACCCAGAAAGTATAGTTGAAAATATACCGTGCTTATACTTATTTTCAAGAGAACCATACAACCTAAACCCAGAGAAGTTATAAAAACTGCAGTTTGTTGTTATATTGTAGAAAGCGTGTTGGATATATAGAGTTGATATCAAGGAACTTTTATTAATAAATCTGTGAGTGAACAGATATGTTTTTCCTGAGGATTCAGAGACATTTCATCAACATTTTCCCCAACAGAAATCTGATCTGTGATACCTACATCAAAAAGTTGTTCTGTTTTGACATTTCTTTTATATCTCTGATATTCTTCTGTATATTTACACTTTACTTGTATACAGAGAACCTATTTTATTAAAGTATCTACTCAGATTCTCTTTGTTCCTTGTCTCTATGGAGCTGGAACAGCTACTGACATCAAGGCAAACGCACTCGCCTAACTTCAAAAGCAGTCCTGAGTCTGAATCAATAGGTATTAGAATTAGAACAATGCATAAGAATGAGCAGAAATTTAAGAAATTTACATCAGATTTTGAGGCATTGTTATGAATGCCTGAGAATGTGCTTTATTATTGGGGTAGGTAATATGCTCTGAAAGATCGATAGAGGATTATTCCTTATTGTTCGTTAGCTCCTTTCACTACCATAGAAGTTGATAGCGATTCTTTTCCTTAATTCTACACAGTATTCATCATTTATAGTATGTTACTGAACCATATTCATATGGAGAAGGTGGAGAAAGTACTGGTATATAACTGGGATATACTGATTCCTGGTTAACTGGAAGTTACCAAAAAAGATTTGAGTTGATGGCTTTGCATTTTTTTCATGCCACAGATTGATTCATACCAAGTAATCTATTTCTAACAATGCTTACTTCTTTCAGTTTCAGTTTGAAACTGCATTTTGCCAACACGTATGAGTATCTGTCTATATTATGTTTTTTGGTTTCATTTAACATTTTTGTACGTTGTTCCCTTAGCAAGTTTTTACTGGTGCTCTGCTCAGAAAAATCTCTCTTAAATGATGTGAAGTTAATTCTGGTCAATTACATGCTTTCTCCCAGATACTCCACAAACCTTTATAAAACCACAATATTTCAGCCTGTCCACTTCTCTAACTACCTTTTTTCCCTCCTACACTCACCAGCTAGATGACTTTTGCCTACATTCCATGTTACTATTGGTCAATTACTTACTGGCTTGGAAGTTGGGGAATCCAAATTTACTAGTCTTTTCTTTTACAGATAATTTTCAATATATAATAAAGAAATAGGATAGAAGTATTGTTTCAAAGTTGAGTTTATATTCACTAAGAATTTCCCGTTTCCATAGGGCAACTTAAAAATAATATCAATTAAATACATAGTAATTGTCTATATTAATTTTTTAAAAGGTTTTATTTATTTATTAGATGAGAGAGAGAGTCCACAAGAGGGGTGGGGTGGGTGGGGGGACAGGCAGAGGGAGAAGGAGAAGCAGACTTCCCACTGATAAGGGAGCCTGACTCCTGGCTGGATCCCAGGACCCCGACATCATGACCTGAGCAGAAGGCAGCTGCTTAACCGACTGAGCCAACCAAGAGCCCCTGTTTATTTTAGCTTTGATTAACAAGTATATTTGAGTAGTTTACTAGAAAATAAATGGTATTGTGTAGAATTTCAACAAATAATTAGTAATTTATCTTTTCACATTGTCATGTTTGCTTAGGTCTGGTATAAATTTCATTATTCTTAATTGTTTGTGACAAATTTAGTAGCACAGTGAAAGCATATGAAAGAAACATCTCAAAAATACTTCATTGGATTTTTTTAACCCAACCCATTAATTATAAAACAGCAAACACTAATATGACTATATCCTAGATAATATTTTTTATGAGAGTCATGAGCCATCTACCACCCACTTATGATACTGTATGAAAATATATTTGTTTCCCTTGATATTATAGCACTGAAGTATGTGGTGTATGTTTTGGTTACGGTCACATTTTTTTTTTCAATTTGGAAAGAATCATGGAGAAATAGGAAAAATATATTAATTTAGAAAGAAATTTCCATTATTTCTATAGAAACTGTTGTATCATCACCAAAAAGATGGTTTCTATTTCTATAGAAACTCTTTTATCTTTTACTAAGCACTGTTATTCTATTCCTTATATGTTCCCAAGGCAATGGGAAGGCATTAAATGCCCCCCAATAAATATATTGCTTTCCTATTGCTGCAATAACAAGTTATCACTAACACAGTGGTTTCAAATGACTCAAATTTGTTAGCTCCTATAAGGTTAGAAGTCTGATATAAGTCATGAAAAACTGAAATGTAGGTGTTAATAGAGCTATATTCTTCTCACGTGAGACTGGGGAGAGTCTGTCTGTTTTCTTGCCTTTTCTAGCATCTAGAGACCACCTACATGCCTTGGTCGTGGCACCCTTCTCCCATCTTCAGGGCCAGAAAGTTTGTCCTCTCTGACCATTCTTCCATTGTCATATGTCCTTCTGACCGCAGGAAAAATGTTCTCAGCTTTTAATGACCCATGTGATTAGATCAGGCCCAAATGGATAAATCCCTCTGTTCAACATCCTTAACTTAAACACAACTGCAAAGTCATTTTTTCCATGCATGGCAATACACTCTCACAGGTTTAGGTGATTAGGATGTGAACATTTTTGACGGGCAACTTTTCTGTCTACCCCATACTGTATGTAAGAAAGACATGCAGGTTTTACATCACATTTATCAAAAAAATACCAAGAAGAAAAGTTTGGGGTGGCAGGCACAGAGGGGGGCACTTGATGGGAGTTATTCTGTATGTTGGCAAATTGAACACCAATAAAAAATAAATTTATTGTTAAAAGAATTTTTTGAAATCACGTGAGCTCCTTTAAGAAGAGTATAATTAAATGGAATTCAATAGGTAATTATTTTATAATCAAATACTACAAATACAACCTTTTATTTCTCAAGATGAAAGGTGGAGTAGGGACCAAAAATTACTTCCTATGATAATATTAAAGAGAAAATGACTGTCTTCTTTTCCCTGTTTTCTTCCCTCCTCTCCGACCCCCTTCCCTACCCAGAAATAATGATATATTTGTGTTTGGAATAGAAGGAAAAAATGTTGTTTCATAAATCAGTTCATGACTCTTTCTTACAAGTTTTATCACTTTAACATAACTTTACCTTATTTTAGCTTTAAGCATTTTTTCCTAAAAGCTTGCAATGCTGATAATCAATTCTCATTTGTATAACTGACAAAGTGGGAAGATTCTATGTGTTAAGGTAATGCATTTTAAACACATAGGTTGTGCAAAATAGCCCAAACGCCATAAAACTGCTTTCAATCTGTTCATGTTTTAGGGTGTCACATTGAGACCAAAGGAGCTTCATTCGATCATGATTTAAGGTGACTTGTACAAACTATGTAGCTTGTACTTACTTAAATACTATAAAATCATAACAGTTATTGGGACACTCAGGGTCATGAGAGAAGATTAGTGGTAAGAGCAAATTCAATGATCTTTGAATATTGATTGTTCAATTGCAGGTCTAGTTCAGTGGCTTTTTCCTTTTTTGACATGCCTTCCCTTCACTGTTCAACCATCCAGTTAATGAGGCAATGCAGTAATTTCAATATACAACAAATCCTGATTTGCTGCCAATAGTTTCTGTCTCCATGCAGTTTCACTGGCATAGCATTAAGTATTTGACTGATGTACTCGGATGCCATTCCCTATTCCTTTCAGCTGCTTTCATTCTCCCATCACTTGTCATCACCAGAGAGGTGTATTTGTCTGTTCGTTTGTTGAGTGCCACACTAGATTACAAGGTCCATGGAGAAAGGCATGTTCACCACCATATCCCTAGTCCCTACGGTTACTGTCATACAGTGGGTGCTCAGAAAATATTTGATTAATGATTCACATGCTTACGGGCACCTGGGTGGCTCAGTGGCCATGATCCAGGGTCCTGAAATTGAGCTCTGCATCAGGCTCCCTGCTCCATGGGGAGCCTGCTGCTCCTTGGCTTGTCCTCCCTTGCTCTCTCTTTCTCTCTCTCTTTCTGTCAAAAAATAAAACAAACAACAAACAAACATGCAAAAACTATAACCAATCAATTTCAAAGTCAAAAAAAGATTTAATAAAGATTTTACAGGGACCACATCAATTTTATATTGCCTGAAAATATTGCCTTTTATGTCACGTACATATTGTAGAATAAATGTTTCCATTGCACATACTCTCTATACAGTGGTAGTTTTGTTAACTCAGTGACTCACATGTTGATGCCATATTGAATTAACACTTCTATGCTCTCGAGCTATATAATCCTGTGTGAATTCATTTGTTGCAAATATACTTTGAAAAGTCCTTAAGGAGCTAAGTAATTTCTACTCATTAGCAATATAATTTATCTCTTGATTCTTCAAATTTAGGTGATCCCTAATGTTTTCCATAGATTTCTTACTATTTGACGATAAATTATAATCCTATAAAATCATTTCTATGTCAACCTGTATAACTGTGTTAGTATAAGTTGATCCATAATTGCCATAAAATCTATTGTGGGATATTAAACACCAGGGATGTAGTTCTATTAAAATCATACAAAGCTTATGTACTCAATTGTAATTTAAAAAAATAGCCATTTGGTATGATGCACTTTTGACAGTTAAGACTGCCAAAAAAAGCAATGCAGATAACTCTATTTTAATGCAAATTAGATCTGCATATTCAAAGATTTAACTTTCTGAAGTAAAAATCACATGTATGCCTCACAATGGAAATGACTTGAAGATTTTAGCATTTTTTCATGATGGAAAAATGACAACTTTTTTTATAGCTAAAATTTCCTTTGCTCAGACTTTTGGAAACTTTTGTGGTAGGTATGGTACATACATAGCTTAACATTAAATACTTGACAATTTAAAACTATTCAGTCATGCTATTTACTTTTCTTAACTTTTTTCTCTACATTGACAGCATTTAAAAATCAAATTTCCAATTTTATATTTATTCCATATAGATATAATATTCCTGCTTCAATAAAACACAATGTTTAATACTGGAAGCATTTCCTACTCCATCTCACTAAGTTCATAAAATCACTCTATCGGCGTGATACAGATTTTATGTGCAGGAGTGTATATCGTATACATGTACAATATGTATAACAGACATGCATGTCGATAGACTTCCTTCTTCTCTTAGAATGGAGCAAACTACTTTCTCCTTCTCAAAATCCTTTTCCTCATGTAGGATCACCACTCTGGATATCATCCTTCTTTCTTTCCACAGCACCCTACTTCTGCCATTAATTCTGGTCTCTCCCACATCATCTGTCCACAATTTGTGAATTCACTCCTAACAACATTCACATTTAATGTAATACTGTCTCTTTTAGGAAAATCTATTTGTTAAGCACAAATTATTCTCCGAATACTTTCATCTTTCTGTAAAAATCTCAAAAGATTAAACATATGCTGACTCTATACTCTTGATACATTTATCACTCCACCCACCAAATATTATTTATGCCTTAAAATCCCACTGGCACACATCTTGCCATATTTGCCAATGATATCTTGAGGGCTGTAATTTAACTGACACTCTTCTATACTCATAAAGCAATGGGCAAGTTAGAGAGGTTTTGGGCCTAAAAGGCATGTATAAGCTGAATTCCATGGCATGTAGGTCTCAGCATTTGTGATGTTTGGTTGAAATGTTGGAGAGTTTGGGTATCTGAGTTACAAACCAATGAAAGCACCCAGATCAGTAATAATAAGACCAAAAATCAATAACAAGAGTATGTAGGCACACTTGACAGGTTTTTGTCTAACATTGATTTTTTTTCTGATGTGTATTATGATCAATGTCCAGTTTATCATGATCAGATATGGTATTGGCTTTTTAAAAAAATTTTTTTCTGAATGTGATTTTTAACTTACTGAAAGGAATTTTTATTTTTTTAATTTATTTTTATTTATTTTTATTTTATTTATTTATGATAGTCACAGAGAGAGAGAGAGAGAGAGAGAGAGAGGCAGAGACATAGGCAGAGGGAGAAGCAGGCTCCATGCACCGGGAACCTGATGTGGGATTCGATCCCGGGTCTCCAGGATCACGCCCTGGGCCAAAGGCAGGCGCCAAACCGCTGCGCCACCCAGGGATCCCTGAATGGAATTTTTAAATTCTTTGTTTATTTTTTAGTCTTCCTTTCAGTAGTTTATACTATTGGACTCACCCTGGAGGAGTAATTTTAATATTTTGGAGAAGATCAAAGGAAGAACATAGATTAATTGTCTATACTTTGTAACCTAAATACTAAGGAAGTGTTTTAGATGGTAGAAATTTAGGCTTATATGGAGACCATACCAGATGGGTAGATACTAGAACCATAAGACAAAATTTTTTTTGAAAGACTTTATTTATTAATGAGAGACACACAGAGAGAGGCAGAGACATAGAAGGAGAAACAGAACCATAGGACAATTTATGGTTAATGAATCTCAAGAAAGTATGAACCAAAAATCGATAAAGAAGGAAGGAAACATTATTAATTAATTAATTAATACATATAAATGAGTATTTCTATGTATGGAGGTAAGATATACTCATCTTTAATATAGGAAAGGGGAATGGGCAAGTATTTTTAAAGTTGATGTAAGGTGTGAATTGGCCGAGTGCCTTGAAATTAGAGAAATTAAAATCCCAGGTAAAATGGAGACCCATTTAGTGGTTGATTTATCGGACAGGAGTTTAAAGAAGAGTTGTTTGAAGAAGCTATCATGTCTCAGTTAAACCAGCTGTCTGGGACTTATTGATGTGATGAATGTTTTATTGAATGTCTCTTTTAAGGGCCCAACGTTGTGTATTTTGAGAAGTGAAATGTGTGTCTTGTCATTGTCAAAAATGTCTGGAACTCTAAGTGGGGACAAGTGGATGCTGATGAAGGCTTGTATTATAGCCTTGGAGCATGTGGAGACATGTGTGACCTTGATTTATATTTTGGGTAATTGTGAGGTGAAAGACTTCTAAAGTTATTTACTCTGCAAGAGACAACTCCAAGGTAATGTCCCAAGTTTGTGAAGATGTGTAGATGAGGCCCCTTGTTGGCCAAGATATCTAGCATTGAGATGACTGTCTTAAATTTTGGCCATTTGGGTTCATCTTGAGGTCTTTTATCAATTACTTTTTGATAAGGGGATGGAAAGTAGCAACATTCTACTGAGTCCAACACTTGTGATAGTTGGAATGTCATCCATAGAGTCAATGAACTCTCATTATTGCTCAATCAGTTGATCAAGAGATTTCCCATATAGCCAAGGATCTGGGTAATGGGCACTCTCCCTTAGCACTGTGGCATCTGGCAGACAACTGAGGACAGTGGAGGCTACTACCTCCTACAGATGAAATATGGCAGATGGCGTGGGTTTGACTCTATTTTCTGTCAAGGAGGACTTGGCAGCCATGTCCAGCTAATAGGCTGCTGCTTTCATGATCCAATTTAAATGGGCAAGTGGGTATGAAGGTTCACAGGCTTAGGGTCTGTGAGAGCATCTTTTTTTTAAAGAGTTTAGTATGTGGTCTGTAATTGCTGCTTTAATGGCGGATAGCATGGGGGCAAGTAGGACAATTATTTGTATTGGAAGTCCCTGGGCAATTTCTGGCCATCAACATCATGGTTGTTGGAGCTCTTACAATAAAGGAGTCTCTGAGGGCACTGACAGGAGTGCTAATATTAATTTGGATATTTTGAAGCCTTCTACTAGAGAAGATCACATTTAGGGTGGTCTGATTTGTATTTAGCAACATCATGAGGTTGAGTAAAATTGAGGAATGTGTTACCTTGAGAACTCAAAAAGGACTAAATAACACTGTACTTACATGTCTGTAAGGAACATGTCAGACAAATATTTCTTGGAGAAGGATGTCATCAATGTAATGTCATACCTTTGCTCCTAGAGGAAGATGAGAGAGAAAAAAAAGAAAATGAAGATGAGGGTAGTTAAGATCTTAACTGCAAAGATTGTGTTGGCAAATTTCTTGAGGTATCCTAAGGGTAGCCTAGTAAAGGTGTACTACATCTTTTCAGGGGTGAAGGTGAACTATGGTTGAAAGAGCCTGCTGAGATACACAATGAATAGAATGTATTAGCTGAATGTATAAATGCAAAATATTTATCAGTTATTGATTAGATAGAGTCAGTCAAAAACAAAAAGAGTCAGTCACTTTTATAATATTGAGTTATTAGGTATGGGACCCTTAATGGATGAGACCACAGTATTAAGGTTATAATAAACTACCATGAAGCATAATTATTTTTTTAAATTTTTATTTATTTATGATAGTCACAGAGAGAGAGAGAGAGAGAGAGGCAGAGACACAGGCAGAGGGAGAAGCAGGCTCCATGCACCGGGAGCCCGACGTGGGATTTGATCCCGGGTCTCCAGGATCGCGCCCTGGGCCAAAGGCAGGTGCCAAACCGCTGCGCCACCCAGGGATCCTGAAGCATAATTATTTATTATTATTTTTATTATTATTATTTTATAAGTTTAAGAACATGAAAAAATGGTTTGTGAAGTGGTAAGTAGTAGAGAAAGTCATATGTTAATTAGTGAGGTCCTAAATAATAAGTTAATTTTTTTTTTTTATAAGTTAATTTTTTAAGGTGTTGTTTTAACTTGTATTGGGCCATATTAACTGTTTTTACCTGGGGGTTTGTGGGGTTCTACTCTGTCAAGCCAGTGTGGAAATGTCAAAGGTTTAATTAAATTTCTATTTATTACACATTTTGTCAGAGTTTCTATTTATGGAACATCTAAGGCAATGTGCACTGTGGCTATGGAAAACATAGTCAAGGCTATAGTTGAAATATATCTATTTTTTTCTTTATGTGTAGTTACTTTCCTAAGATTATAGGGTATAATGTTTAAATTTAGTGTGATCTCAGGGATAAGTGTAATTTAAACCCCAGTATTGATTAAGTACATGAAGTTTTACAAATCAGTACACTTATTTTTATTTTTTTATATTTATTTAGTCATGAGAGACACACAGAGAGAGAGGCAGAGATATAGGGAGAGGGAGAAGCAAGCTCCCTGTGGGGAGCCCGATGTGAGATTCGATCCTGGGACTCCAGGATCATGACCTGAGCCGAAGCAGGCACTCAACCGCTGAGCCACTGAGGCATCCCCAGTCAATACACTTTAACAAATGTAAAAGTTCATTTAGGACCTATATTGTAGCACAAAAACCAAATCAATCAGCACTAAATTGTTTTAGTAGGTGTTGGATTTCTAATTGGGTCAAGTTTTGGAACTTTGTTTTAATTTAATAATAATATATAAATATTTGCCTTCTTCTTCTCCCTCTTCCTCTTCATCTCCTTCTCCTTCTCCTTCTCCTTCTCATTTTCTTTCTCCTTCTCCTCTACCTTATTCTTCTGGTCACTGGAAATGCTTTGTGTGGAAGCAGGGCAGAGGTTCTCTTCACCCTGGTCACATTTATGTTTTGTTTTTTTCTTGTTTTTTGTTTTTTTCTAGACAGCTTCAAATCAATTTTGTAAGCATTTGAAGGCTCTCCCATGGCCATGGTTGTACACTTTAAAGGAGCCCAGGGTTAACTTGGGTTTGGATGAAGCACTTCACTGTACCACAGGCGTACAGTGGTGCTTTCCCCTGTGAACTCTGAGCTATGGCTGCAATGGTGCCCACAACCTAGAGGTTGGCCATTGAAAGCACCCTTTCTACAGCCCTACCTTTTCTCACCCTGGGGGGTTCCCACACCACTCCTCATTCGGGGCTTCTAGCTACCTAACCACATGTTTTTACTATTTGATAACTCATGCCTCATTGGGAAAGGTTCCCAAAGCTTGTCTGGTAGGCAGTTGTCTCTCATCCTGTCTTCCCAATCCACCTCCAAAAATGAGGTTTGTATTTAGAAAACTAAAGCAGCTCCTCAAATTGCCTAATTTGAATAATTATGTTCTGGGCATAAGGAATATCTTTAGTTGTTTGGTATCTAGACCTGGGCAATTAGGGCCAGCATGTGTGGCCTCTGGAGTGTGAGAATCTGATTAGGGAAGGTTGGCACATGGATCTAATCAGCTGCTCCTAAAGGAGAATTGACCTCCCAGTAGCCAAGGAGGTCAAAACTTAGTCAAACACCATTAAAAACAAATAAAATAAAATAAATCTATATTCTGGGTTATAATCATTATAATTACTACAATATTTTGATGTTTCCTAATATTTTTTTTTCAATTTTTATTTATTTATGATAGTCACAGAGAGAGAGAGAGAGAGAGGGAGAGAGGCAGAGACATAGGCCGAGGGAGAAGCAGGCTCCATGCACCGGAAGCCCGATGTGGGATTCGATCCCGGGTCTCCAGGATCGCGCCCTGGGCCAAAGGCAGGCGCCAAACCGCTGCGCCACCCAGGGATCCCTGATGTTTCCTAATATTAAAGCATCTTGGATTTCTAGAATGAATAATCTTTTTTTTTTTAGTTTCTTTTTTTTAAATTTTATTTATTTATGATAGTCACACAGAGAGAGAGAGCGAGAGAGAGAGAGAGAGAGAGAGAGAGGCAGAGACACAGGCAGAGGGAGAAGCAGGCTCCATGCACCGGGAGCCCGACGTGGGATTCGATTCCGGGTCTCCAGGATCGCGCCCTGGGCCAAAGGCAGGCGCCAAACTGCTGCTCCACCCAGGGATCCCTTGAATGAATAATCTTCATAAAGGACCATTCTTTATATTCATTGATGATGGATCATATAGATATTTTACCTAGAATTTTGTATTGATATTCATTAGTGAAATCAATCTATACTATTTTTTTCTTCTTATAGTAATTTTTCTTTTCTTAAGAATATAGCCATGCTAATGAGAAAGCAAGTATAAAGGAGAATTTGATCCCTCCCTGATCAAAAAAAGTTTAAATAACTTTGGGCCTATCAGTTCTTCATAATTAAATAGAAATCAGAAAAGCCATCCCACTCTGCTTCCAGTTTTAATAGTTTTCAATCCTTTTTAAAACTCTAATTGTTATTATAATTTTTTCAAATTATTTTCCACTGGATGTTTTTGGGCAATTTGTATTTTGCTGGACGATTATAATATCTAATTTTAAAATGTATTGTATTTAAATTGCCATGTATTACATAGTAAACAATTTAAAGCTTTTGTATTTTTAGCTCTGTCTTATTTTCATTCTTAAATTTGTATATGTTTGTTCATTTATTTTTTTAAGCAAGCTCAAAGAAATTACCAATTTTGGTGAAATTTTCAAATAATGTCTGTATCAGTTAAATATTACTGTATAACATACCATCTCCAAGTTCAGTGACCTTCATGGTCCATCAAATCTAAATTATCTATGTTTATATTTCTCTAATTTAGTGTTAGTTTTCTTTATCAAAATTTGAAGTTTTGTGATGAGTTTTTTTGTTTGTTTATTATATGTCTTTTCCATAGAGTTTAAGTTCTAGGAAGGCAGAAACTACGTCTGCTTTGTTCAATGTATATATCCAATTTCTAGTACAAAATTAGATTATGAAAAGTAGCCAAGAGGGATGCTTGGGTGGCTCAGGTGTTGAGTATCTGCCTTTGGCTCAGGGTGTGATCCCGGGGTCCTGGGATGGAGTCCTGCATCAGGCTTCTTGCAGGGAGCTTGCCTCTCCTTCTGTTTCTGCCTCTCTCTGTGTCTCCCATGAATGAATAAATAAAATATTTTTAAAAAAGGAAAGTAGCCAAGAATGTGTTTAAAAATAAAATACATTTATATTTGACAGAAGTGTAATTTACTGAGTTTCCACAAAAAAAAATTCTTATATGTGAAAACAATGCTATATAATCTGTGATGGTTCATAATTGGTAAAAGGGGTTGTAATTATTTAATGATTTAACACAATTTATATGTTTTATATGGTATTCATTCCTTGACTTAAATATTTATTTATTTATTTATTTATTTATTTATTTATTTATTTATTCATGAGAGGCACAGAAAGAGAGAGAGAGACATAGGCAGAAACAGAAGCAGGCTCCATGCAGGGAGCCCCATGTGGGACTCCATCCTGGGATTCCAGGATCATGCCCTGAGTTGAAGCCAGATGCTCAACCACTGAGCCACCCAGGGGTCCCATACTTAAAAATTTATTAATTCAATATTTTATTGAATATTTTTGATATATTTAGCTAGGCTCTGAGGAAACAAATAGAAACAGGTTAACCCTGTTTTCAAGAACCTTAGAAGAATATTCTAAAAGACAATCGTAATAATTCATCTTTCTAAACATTTCAGAAACAACTTGGGAAAAAATCAAGAATGTGTATAGTATAAGCTTTAGAATACTGCTGATTAATCCCAGGAACATTTTTTTCCTAAAGTTCAGTTGATATTTATGGTCATGTTTCTTGAAGATGTAAAGCAAAATAATTTTTAATTAATAGAACACTGAAAAATGACCCACTTTATTTAAAAGTTAAAATCTTTAGATAAATATTCAAGGTCAGGGATATCAACCCTCACAATATGTTTTCCTATTAAAATAAAAAAAATAATTAGGGACACCTGTGTGGCTCAGCAGTTGAGCGTCTGCCTTTGGCTCAGGGTGTGATCCCGGGGTCCCAGGATGGAGTCCCACAACAGGCTCCCTACATGGAGCCTCTGCCTGTGTCTCTGCATCTGTCTCTACATGGAGCCTCTGCCTGTGTCTCTGCATCTGTCTCTGTGTCTCTCATGAATAAATAAATAAAATCTTTAAAAGAAAAAAAAATAAAATAAAAAGATTTATTTTTCATATTATAAGAGATACAGATATTTGTTGTAGGAAAATAAAAATATACATAAGATTGTAGTACACTCTAGGATCATCTTTGATCCTAACATTGCAGAGATAATCATGCTTAACATTTTAGTTTATACATTTTATTGATTTTATACACAGATAAACGTGCACATATGTGTATGTTTAAAAATGAACCTATTCTTTATCAATTTTTAAGTAATATTATTTTAAATTCATAAAAATTGTAAACTTATTTCTACAGATTAAATAAATAAGAATTTAAAAAGATTAATGTTCCTTCTGCTTATATCTGCATATTTCTAAAAAGGATCTACAGTGGTCATCACAATCTTAAACGACAGACTTTTCTTTTAAGATTTTATTTATTTATTCATGATAGACATAGAAAGGGGGGGGCAGAGACACAGGCAGAGGGAGAAGCAGGCTCCATGCAGGGAGCCCAATGCGGGACTCGATCCTAGGACTTCAGGTCATGCCCTAGGCAAAAGGCAGGCTCTAAACCACTGAGCCATCCAGGAATCCCCAAAAGACAGACTTTTAAGGCTAAGAAGAGTTCATAAGAATTTTATCACTTAGCAATATAGCACAAAAATCTTTCTCTGATTTGAATTAATATTATAACCACCAATTTGAAGTATTTTTATATATGATTTATTTTACTTATTACTCTACTCATGATTATACTTAAGACTTTTAAATTATGAAAAATGCTCAATCTCATTCATAATAAAAGAAATGTAAATTGATACTGTGAAATACAACTTCTTATCATATTGGCACAAATCCAAAAATTGGGCACAACACTGTTGGGAGTCAGTAGGAGTTCAAAATCCTACAACTCCTGCAGAGAGGAATTTGACATCTAACAAGATTATCTTTCTGTCTCTCTATAGAAATTTACAACCTAACCCAGCAAATCCTACTTCTGATAATCTATCCTGAATTTACACATTTACAAATATGGATTTGTTTTATAATAGAAAAATATTGTAAACAGTCTGATTGCCCATTAATAAAAAAAAAGGTTGAATAAGACATAGTATATCTTTACATAATAAACTACAGAATATAGTATAAAATTAAATCAAAGCAAATAAACTGAAATAAAGTAATTCAAAAACTTTAAAAAGACACAATTCTATATACATACATTAATGTTTGTATAAAATATATATTAATATATTTTTAATGATAAGAAATATTATAAGGAAAGGAGAAATTAATATAAATAAGAGGTACTTGACATTAAGACAAAGGGGAGAGGGGTAGAAATGAGAATTGTCAGATGATGTATTTGTAAAAGATGACATTTTATACCTCATAAGTGTTTTATATATTTTTAAAAGTATATAAAAATTAAAAAAAAAACTCAAAATGACACATGTCACAATTTAAAGTAGATTGGAGGAAGAGAGATTTTCAGTTTAATGAGGCAAATAGAACAAATACAATAATTTCATCTCCTACTGAGTCTCAAAGGAAACTACTGTGGAAACAAAGCTGAAGAAGATTCAGTCTAGGAAAGGTTCTGGGTGAGATGAAGCCAAGATAGAGAAATCCTGTCTGCAGTACTCCAGAGCATTCCTTCTGGGATGACGTATGCCCTCCCTATAGAGGAAGAGGAAAATGTAGGTTGGAAACGGGGGGGTTAGTTGAACATCTGAGTTGTAAGATGCCTTATAGCCAGATATTTAAACTCAAATAAAATTTAAAAAGAAGGCAAGTGTCTGTTCTTCACAATTTGACTTAGTTATCTTAGTAAAACTAGGTCAGCTCTTTTGTGTGATTGAGAAACATATGGCACATTCCACCAGAGTAATGGAGGGAAGTGTATTAAAGGCACTAATTACAAGAATGCCAATAGAATTAATGGGAACCAATTAGAGATATTAAATAATCTAGGTCTAGAAACAGTAAGGGACTATGATCAGCAGGTCACCCAAGGATCTGAAGGGGCAAGGGAAGTGAGAGAGGGGTATATGGGAAATAGCAAGAGGTGTGGCTGAACTAGCTGGTGTATGTGTCTAAGGAAGAAGAGACAGAGCAAATGGAAAGATCCAGCACAGATCCCAAGGAGGCAGCCCTTTGTGTTCTGAAATGTTGTGTCCTTCAGTGTTATTGATAACTGCTCAGCTGCTCATCCACAAGGAAAGACAGCCAACCAACAAACACACTCCATTTATGCATTTAAAATTCATAGAATCATGGGGCACCTGGGTGGCTCAGTTGTTAAACATCTGCCTTCAGCTTAGGTCACGATCCCAGGGTCCTGGGATCTAGCCTCACATTGGGATCCCTGCTCAGTGAGGATCTTGCTTCTCCCTCTGCCTCTGCTCTTTCTGTCACTTGTGCTCTATGGTTCTCTCTCTGTGTCAAACAAATAAATAAAATCATAGATAAATAAATAAATAAATAGCAAAGAATCTTATTCACAAATATCTGTGGACAAATTTGAAACATTGAGATTGCACCATGACAGAGAAAGATCTGTGCTTCAAAATGAAAATTAAAAAAGAAAGAAAGAAGAAAGAAAGAAAAGAAAGAAAGAAAGAAAGAAAGAAAGAAAGAAAGAAAGAAAGAAAAAGAAAAAAAGAAAGAAAAAAAGAAAGAAAGAAAGAAAAAGAAAGAAAGAAAGAAAGAAAGAAAGAAAGAAAGAAAGAAAGAAAGAAGAAAGAAGAAAGAAAGAAAGAAAGACGTGAAGAATCTTAAGATGTGGTCATTGTGGTATTGAGAGCATATTAAAAATTAGCATGAATAAGCAAATCAAAATACAGCTTCCCATTATTGTTCTCAAAAAGTTCTGACTAAAATTTGAATTCAAAGAGTAAGAAAACAAACCTAAAATAGACCAATTTTGGAAGAAAAATTAAGAAAATAGTATTATTGTCAATAATAAGAAGAAATCAATAGAAAATTTAGGATACATATTTTAATGATTACCAAAATAAAAATAAAAGGGAAAGAATATTAGATAAAGGATAAATGCATAGAGAAATGATATAGGAAAACTAACCATGAAAAAATAAGGATTCCAGAAAGACTGAGCAGAGAAAATATAAAGGAAGAATTTATCAAATATGTTGTATATTAAAATATTATTGTTGAAATGGACACAAGTCTTAATCAATCCTTGACAAATACTGGTCAGGATTAGCAGGGAAATAAAAAAAAAGAAAAAAGAAAAAAAAGAAAATCCATCTCAAAACATTGTGAATATTGAAAATTAAAGATCAACAGAAGAAACATAAGTCTTTCAGAGAAAAATCTGGTCACTTACAAGGAAATGAAGATCAAACCATTATGAGACATTTGAAAGTTAAAGTAAGAGTGACTAAGACCTTTCAACCTTAAAAAATACATATCTATTTCACTTTTGCCTTTTCTATCCAGCCAAATTACCAGACATGTGTGGCTACAAACCAAAGGCAGTTCAGATTTGCAAAACACTGGAAATATTATCTCCAAAGTGTTTTTTTTTTTTTCCTTAAGGTGTTCTGTTAGAATTAAGTACTTTCTAATGAAAGGTAAAGCCCAAGAGGAGAAAGACATGGATTCAGGAAGCTTCAGAACCATGAAGGGAAGCTTTAGAATAACAACATAAGAAGACTGTCACATAAACAATTTTGGGGGTGTTTTGTTTTTATTTATGAGAGACACAGAAAGAGAGGCAGAGACACGGGTAGAGGGAGAAGCAGGCTTCAGGCAGGGAGCCCGATGTGGGACTGGATCCTGGGACTCCAGGATCAAGCCCTGAGCCGAAGGCATCTGATGTTCAACCACTGAGCCACCCAGGCATCTCTATAAACAATTTTAAAGAGGGTTTGCAAAGTAAAAAGTGTGCTTTGGAACAGAATAATACTGACATGAGAAGAAAGACTTCAAGGAAAGTGAAGAATGTATGATAAAGAGATAGGACTGTGAGTTGTAAAGGTACAGGATGGGTGAAAAAGAAAATTGTTTAGAAATTCAAGGGAAGGAAAAGAAAAACCTGTAAAGAAAGGTGTGGTTCAAAAAAAATAAATAAAGAAAGATGTGGTTCATATATAAACAAACTAAGTTATAGCATGGTTTTGAGTGACTAGACAAATATAAGAAAAAATAATTTTTTGAGTGTGTTAACAGTTTAGATTGGATCCTTTAAGAATGAAGTATTGCAATAAAAATCTACTCAGAACAGCATTCAATGATTTTGCACTTTCACAATTATTTTATGCTGTTTATTGGGTTTTAAACCTTTGTAACTTTAAAGAGAAATGGTAAAATGCCCAATTATCATCATTGGCAAGTATATATAAGTCCCCGCTGACAATATAAGTTACTCCTTCTCTCCTTCCTTGACCCCTACTCTCTCTCTCTCATTCTCTTTTTTAATTGATAGAAATAGAAAAGTAGAATGCAAAAGACAGGTGGGAAGACAATCATACTTTCATTTTTTTTCTAAAAATGAGAAAAGAAAGAATATATTTTTATGATTGATAGCATAAGCAATGGATCTTTCAGTACATGGTCTCACATTCCAGGAGTGAGCATTGCAAAAACAGTGACTTCATAAGAGATGATATAAAAGCAAAATAAATCTCTAGTTCTGATATACCAAAAATAATGGAATTTGCATACTATTTAGATGAAATGAGAATACAAAGTACTAAGAACAGATATACAGACAATTAGATGGTTAAATGTGATGGCCCCTGAATAGTGGGATTAAAAGTAAAAGGAAGAATAGAGAAGAAACTTGTCTTTCTGACCCAAATCTTTAAACTCTTTAAATATTTCATAATTTGCTTAAATTTCTCAATGGAGAAATGTGAAATCAATACACTACAATAACCGATTTGAACCCAATACATCTTATAATTTAATATCTTATGTCAAGTTTAGAATTTCTTTGGTTCAAGATAATTGGTTCAAGATAATTCCCAATCATAATTACAAATATTTGGACAGCTATCTATATGTTATATAGACAATGACTGTGAGGTTTAGGGAGAAATTCTGCTTAGTATCTCTCATCAAGATCAATAGCTGTTCCTTTCATAATTTTTGAGAAGTAAATGGCAAGTTCTAGCATATATCAGTTGACATTTTATCATCTTGTCTTACTATTCTGTTTGACTCTACATTAAATTCTGAGTGCCTCAGTCTCCACATGCTTTCTGTCCACTTAGTATTATTTTTCAATAACATAGAAAACAAGTAGCTAGCAGGGTGCATTTCTACTCTGAGAATGTCTAAGTCTTTACTGCCCTTCTATTATTTACATTTCCTGTGATGCCAATATATATCAATAAAGGGCATGAGAAGATGACTTCTGCCGAGACACTTATGTTTTCACCATTGCCCGTGTGTTTAAAACCCATGGCACTTTAAAAAAAAAAAATGAGAGTTGCTCTTTTGTAGTATCAGTTCAAAAAAGAAATAATCACTTGGGAAATTTTACTCTGTATCTGCTGCAAAGAAACCCAGCAGAGAAGAAAGCCTTGCAAAACCATAGAAGGCAGTAAATGTCAGAAAAGGTGGGTCATTCTTGCTTGTAACCATAAGGGCATTTCACTTATACTCAAGCTCATTGTTATGCTTAGTCAACTATAACCTTATGTCAAGCTGATCTTTGCTGTGTGGAACTCTAGAAGGAACTACAGGTAACAAACTTTGAAATGATATACTGCCTCCAATTTAGAAGAGGACTTTGCAGGAATATACCCCTAGATAAACTTTAATCGCAGTTATAAGGTAACAATAAAAATCACTTCTTGGAGTTCCTTGATTTCTAAGTTTCATTAAGTGTGAATTTTTCACAAGCTATTTTCATTTTCAGTAATTATCTCACTGAGTTTTGCAAACGCAAGGGTCCATATATTTTCAGATGTGGAAAACAAATCCATACAACTATCTTAAATCAAATACATTTTTAATCTGTGTACTCTCAAAGTGTGTTTAGCTATCACATGGTATATAGAAGAAAATAAAGAGCTGTGAACATTCAATAGGAAAAGGAAAATGTTTATTTTGATATGCATACTTTGCTTATTAATTTGTTTAGTTCTATGAAAAGACCAACATTTGATAAAATGAGCAATTTAAGTAAAGCAACAACAATATACAGGTCAAATATGGAGACATTTTCATCTTGTTTTACCAAGCCAATAATCATAAAACAAATCAGATTTAGTTTAAACCTCAAAAACGACCAGAAAATACAGAATCAGGACCTCTCTAGAATGTGAAACTAAATCACCCCATGAAACATTGTAACTTATACTCCCTGAAGAAAATAAACCCTACAAATGTTTATACACACATGAAAGTCTTAATTTACTTTTTAAGGAAACTTTAGTGTTAAGAAGATGGTTTTGATTAACTTCATTTTGCTTTTGAAAGCTATTTAGAAATCACTTGTGTAGAAGAAATTGTTCCTGTTGTGACTAAAAATAAACAATAATGGTATGTTGAGAAAATTTGGTGGTTGGTTCATGTTTGTTTCCACCCCCTACCTATATTCCATGAAGTAAGTACATACATGTGAATGTTATCCCAGAAGTGGTCTACACAACTATTTAGTGGGTACTTAGTTGATACCAGTGATTGGTAACGCAATTTAGGAAAATTGAAGACTACATTACACAATTTCATTTTGTAATATATTCCATCCCTAATCTCTGGAAAAATCCTTTCTGCTAACACAAAACAGACATGGTAAGCTACTTAAAAAGATACTTGAAACCAACAGTTGATAAATACAGGAGTAAGCACCGGATAACCTGCTGTCACATGTACCTTCTCTTCAAGGTAACATTGTCTTGAAGCCAAGTCATTTACAAGCTCTTATCAATTCATTAAATCACAAATACTTCTTGAGCATGTACTAGGTGTTACAAACTGTTCTAAATTCTGAGGGTCCAGAAATGACCAAGAGAGACAAAACTCTCTTCGTGGAATTTACATTTTATTTGAAGAGGCAACGATGTTGAAAAGCCTAAAATAAGTAAACTTTAGGGGTCAAGGATATGAAAAATGCAGTGAAGAGAATAAGAAGAAACACCTTTTGAAGTAGGAAGAAAATAAGAGCATATAATTTACATGAAATTGTGATTGACTAGTGGATTTACTATATGGTGACCTAAAAATCAATTTGTGGAGTGGTGTGGATCAAATGAAAATGTGAATCGGCTTAAAAACATACTAAAGAAGAGAATGGAAACTACTAATATGACAATTCTTCCAAAAATTTTCCTCAGAGTGTTCCAGAAAATAGATTTGGTAGCCAGATGGAAGGCAGACCTATCTGTATACATGTTCACACATGAAGTAATTGTATCCTACTGGTATGACACAAAACAAAACAAACGATTGCTTTGAAATAAGTCCAGTATTTGTATCAGCTTTTATTTTGGACCAGGTACGAAGAAAACAATAGTTGCAACCCTCTCTTGAGGGTCTTTGGAACAAGTGTGGTGTCCTTGTACGGTGGAAATAGTACTTGTTTTACTGGGAGCTGCTCACCCTGTTGACCACACTGGCTGAGGGTCTACAGCTGACATAATTTTTAAACTGGTAAATCTCTTGACTAGACCAGACACTGGTGGGTATTATGTGATTACCCTGAGCTCCTCTAGGTTCTCATCGTGGGTATAGACACTTGAGTTTTGCCACGATGGACCCTGCATTGGGAGGGCTGTCTTAACCATCTAGGCTCTTTGGGAAACTTCATGTCAGCCTAATACAGCAGTGTCCCTGGCACTCAGTCCAGTTGCCTTCACTGCAACGTTTGTAAAACTTCTTAATCTCATATGGAAAGTTCAGGATATGAGCCTTGCTACCTTGCTACTCAAAATGCAGGAGAGACTATAGGTCTTGGCATCATCTGAGTGCTTTTCAGAAAATTAGAATCTAATCTCTTCACTTTCACCGAAACTACCATTTCCATATTTGCATTATAACATAGTGTGGGAAGCACTGACCTAGAGCACTAACTCTAGTGTGTAGACAACTAATTCCAGTCTTCGTCACTGATATGATGAATGGAATTCAAAGAGAGTGTCACACCCATAGCTTGACTGAAGGCTATGGTTTGGCCTGGGTAAAAGATCTCATGAATGAACCCAAAGAAGGGAAGTTAAAATAGAACAGGATCTAGGGAGAAGAAGAAAATGTATTGGCTTAATATTTATCAGATGTTAATAAAATACTGAAGTCATTAAAGTTATTTTGTGATAGAAGGGAAAAAAAATGAAACTGCTGTTCAGTTGTCAAATTGTCATTCAGCCCCAGTGGTCAATCTGCGTATCATGTATGGTTGATCATCCTGATGTCATGTGACTCTGGATGGGATAAAAAAGGAACTACATAACAACTCATCAATAGACTATTTTAACCAAAAATGTATACTTTTGATGCATGAAGACTCTCACACTGATTTCTCACTTCTAGAAAACCAAGGGGAGTAGAGAACCAAAGAAAACTATAAGGAAGCTATTAGAACAATCTCCAAGGTAAAGTAACTCTCTGGATTTCTTTGAAAAGTCAGTGTAATAAAATGAAAATAAAAGGTGGCCAGGAATGGGGAGTGGGGGAAGGACAACTATAATAAAGAGACAAGGGCTAAATCCACATTTTTTTTTCACCTGAATAAAATCATTTCTAACGTGATACAATTTTCACAAGGAGATGAAGTACATCTATAGAGCATTAAGAGGAAATATTACCAGTCTCAGTGAGTCACGTGCACTTCATTGGAGATAAGACTGGTTTGCAGAATGGTGGGTGTTATCTCCTGCTATACTAAGTCTCAATTGCTCAATTATCCATTATTCATTTATTTATTTATTTATTTATTTATTTATTTATTCATTTTTTTATTTTTTTATTCCTAAATTTAAAAATAATTTTTAAAAGCATATGGATCTGGGTTAGCCAAGTTTTTCACCGGTTCTTCACTTTGTTTACATCTAAATAATAGGAGAAATGCTTTTTTACATCTAGTTGGAGGGAGGAGTTCTCTCTCTCTTTCATTCTTGCACTATAATCCTTCCTCTCTCTCTCTTTCTCACTAGATCGTTTTCTCTAATTAAATAGAAATAGAAGAGAGGGTTATCAAAGGACGCCTATTAAAAACACCCATTTTACTTAGAAGAAATATATTAAAACTATCTCCTAATTAGTGCTTAACTAATGCTTCTAACCAGTGTTGAATGAAACACAATCTTTTTTTTTTGGGGGGGGGTTTAGAGTAGATTTAGGTTTACAGAAAAAAATTACAAAGAGAGTACAGAGATTTCTCATGTATGCCATATTCACTTCCCACTATTTTTAACATCTTATATAGTGTGGTATATCTGTCATGATATACCACATATTTTCATCATATTTTCCAGCATATTAATCCATATTTTATTCAGATTCACCTAGATTTCTCTTAATACTCTTATGCTGTTCCACTCCTACCTAGGAGAAAACATTACATTTGCTTGTCATGTCTTTGTAGATTTCCCTTCCCTGTGAGTTTTTCCGTTTTTCCTCGTTTTTGAGTATCTTGACAGTTTTGAGATTAGTCAAGTACTTTATACAGTGTCTCTTAATTGAGATTTGTCTGATATTTTTCTTACAATTAGATTGGATTTATAGGATTGGCAACTGGCCTTTAGAAGTAAAGTGCCAATCTTTCACATCATATCAAGGGTTCATATTGTCAACATATCTTATCAGTATTAACAATATCCTTCATCACTTGGTTGGGGAAGTGCTTATCAGATTTCTGCACTGTAAAATCCCTCTCCCCCCACCCTTGATATATTGCCCTGTTTGGAAAGAAGTCATTCTGTATAGTTCACACCGAAGAGTAAGAAATTATATTCTACCCCCTTGAGAATAGCATATGTACATGAATTATTTGGAATTCTTCCCTGTGAAGCATTTGTCTGTTTAAGAGACTTATTTATTCAATTATTTACATCAGTATGCATTCATGGATATTTACTTTAAACTTTGAGTTATAATCAAGGCAATCTTTTTATTTGTGTTCATACTTATTATCTAAACTTTTACCAAAGAGTTTTTCTTTTCCAAAGTTCAATTGAACACTTTTAGAAGAAATGTCAAATATATCATTGATCTAAGAAAAGGGATATTAATAAACTTTTAAATAGAGGAAGATTTATTTATTTCCTCTAATTTTACGTATTTACTTTCATTAATCCACAATTAAAACATTTATCTCATAAAACTTCTCATACTTATTTATATTTTCACAGCCTTGACTGTTAGAATAAATACTTAGGAGTTAACTGTTATAAATTTCAGAAAACATGTAATAAAGCTAAATTCTACTCCAGAAGTACAAAGCAATTTACTATCTTACAAAAAGTAATTTAAATATTAGTATCTATCCTTATATACATTCTCTGCTACAGAAAATATAAATTGTTTACCCAATAGCCATCTACTCTTTTTCCTCACTACTGGTGTTCTGATTTTATTCAAATAAAAATGTCCTGGGTCATAGGTCAAAAATTCTGAATTGTCATTTTCAGTTGGTTCAGTCCTGAATATTTGGCTAATGATTAGCCTAGGTCCAGCACGTGACTCTCCTATATCTACTAAGATATAAGGGAAAGTTTGATGGGAAACTTTTGGGAAACACTTTTTTCCTAATAAAAGAAAGACTATCTGGGAGAGGGAAGACCTTTATTACAAACATTCATTTGTGTTTCTGATAATTTAATTATTGGCAACCTCTTTTCCCTGTATTTTAACCTGGTTGGGTAGGCTCCAGATCACTGAAGTTCCTACAACTATTTTATATGAAGAATAGGCCCAAATGATCAAAGATCTTCAATGTAGCACCCTAAAGTCATGAAACCTCAAAATCAGCCCTAGAACTGGCTATATCCAGGTACACTTTTATATGAAGTAATGACTTAATCTCTGTAGCTGCTATCCTGTCATTCTTAGCAGAAAACAATGTAACTATTAAACTTCAAATATTAGATACTAAAGACATCTTTGTACATGTCTATTACCATATTACTTAGAAAAAAATCATTAGAAAATATCAAATACCTTTTATTTCTGGCTAATTTTTCCTGCTTCATAGTAGTGTATCTTCTTGTAAACATACTCAATTTGAAAAGGCTTTTTTTTTTTTTGGATATGCATAATATATACAGTTGAGATATTTAAGTGGTAAGATTCAAAATATTTGGAATTAACTCTTTTATCATTGTTCACCCTCAAGGTCAGGAGAATACCAAATTCTGTAAATTTCCTGCCTGTGCTGTTTTTTTTTTTGTTTTTGTTTTTGTTTTGTATACACGTCCATTTTCCTTTTTCATTAACCTAGTATATTATGTTATTGCTGTGCCTGGTGTGCCAGTTGGTCCTTTCAAAGATGCGTCTCCAATCTCTATTGACTCCTATGTTCATAATACTAGTACAACTTAGACACCTCGCAATTCTACTTTCTCCCATTACTCCTGTTCTCAATATTCATGTATGTAACATCTAGTCAAATCATTTAAAGTTCTGGTCTCATGAATGTTTCCTAGTGATTTTGCCAGCTTTGAGAAAAGAACATATATTTGTTATTTTAGAGGTTGCTGTTTTTAAAATTTTTTATGACATTTTCCATCACTAGAATAGTGTACCGCTGGTAAAGCATACACCTTAAATACATTGTTTCCTCCTCTATTCTCTATCTATAGTTCAAGAGTGGTTTCCAGTGGCACTGTTGCCTCGACATATAAAAGATTAGTCTTCTATCAACAAAATAAAGTAAAATAGTCTACTAGCATGGAGGACTGAGAATAATAAGCAGTTATCACTTCTTTTTATTTCTACAAAATTTAGGTGCATATTCATTAAAAACCCAAATGCCACAGAATATGGTTAAATAAATATATATTTGAATGTCAGAAAAGAGAGAAATTATTTTTTTTAAAGCTTTATTTATTTATTTGAGAGAGAGAAAGCACCCATGTGCCACACCACACACTCACACGCATGTAAGTGGGGGCAGAGGGAGATAATCCTCAAGCAGACTCCCCACTGAGTCGGAGCCAAACATGGGTCTTGATCTCACCACCCATGAGATTGTGACCTGAGCTGAAAACCAAAAGTTGGACACTTAACCGACTGAATCACCCAGTTGCCCCAGAGAGAAATTCTTTGAAAGATATTTAGAATAAAAAAAAGTTTAAGGTAAGTTCAACTTTATAAGATATCAAGTGCTTTCTTAACTCATGATGCTTTAAAGCAAAGCTTTCTGTAGATTAGGATAAGAAAAAGCTGATTTATCTGTGAATAACCTCTGTTAAGTTCATTAAAATGCTTGATATATTTTAAAATAGTCTGTGATATGTTTATGTGCTTAGATGATTGATTCCTAAGTAAACTTCTTACTATTAAAAATAGTACCTTACCAGAGGAGAATATGGGGGGCAAGATGTAGTAAGTGTGTTTGGAATATGCATTTCTCCCTAGTACAAAAAAAGCTTGAAGATATTAAACATTATTTAAAATGAAATGCTGGGGTGGTAAAACATGCTTCTATTTTTTTTTTTTTAAGAATTGTTTAATCTGCATCTTCTAAGAAAATCAGGATACACCAAAAATGATTTCAGGATTAAATTTAATAGATTTTTACCCCACACTGGTGGAAAGAAGCTGGCTCTCACATGGATTGTCATAAAGACAAGGGTGCTAAATCTCACAGATTTAAATCTGTGAGATTTAGCACACTAGCATGGCAAATATTCACAATGTGTCTCCTTGCAATGGTAGTATTTGCTTTTTCTGGTCCCCATAGGTTCAAGTTCTTTCTCTCTTCTTTATATTCAGAGTGCCCGATTGATGATACAACATCTGTTGTTAACATGGCTATAACTTTTAGCTACATTTAATACACAGTATAATTGTCTTTCTGATGGAGCCAATTCAGCGTTGGACAACTTGGATTTCTAACTAGACAATTAGAGTATTATGACTATACAGCACAGATATTTTGTAAAATTTTGAATGACCTGTATGTCCAGATATGTATTCTATGGTTAATCAGGCAAGCTTATATTCAAGGAGACATGGCTTAATAAGATAAGAGGATTAAAGGAACCATTTAGAACCTGTTACCTTAAACTATGAGTAAAATGCATTTACTTGATTATTATTATTGAAAAGTGAACACTAGTCAAAAGAAGTTTGGTTAAGTCATCTGACACTATGCCTCAGTTTTATCACTAGATAATTGTGTATGATTGAAATGAAGTGTCTGCATTTCCTTCTGTATCTAATTTCTAATAAAGGTAAGGTAATTTTGGCTAGTGAATCTATATATGTAATGTACAGAATAAACTTTTTATTTTATGGTAAATATCTTCTCTCCTTAGAAATGTTTATGGATTTATTCAATGTATGTAGAAATGAAGAGCTCACCCACATATTGGATACCATTACACCACTCGATTTGTATAAGCAGCATTCCAGAATAAATTTTTAAATAAGGAAAAATAGCTAGTTATTGAATATAAACACAGAGAAGATGTAATCAATATTTTATGAGCTCATATTACAAGGAAAGCATACATATTTGCTTGGTTTTCTTCACTGTTCATTCTCCAGTGTCTAGGTGGGTACCCAGCACATGGTATTCATTTTATCTATTATTTGTTAAATGAATATATGAAGCATGTCAAGTAAATTGCTCCTGACAAATGTCTGATGCAGTTGATATTACCCACATAGCAGATGGGAAACTGTCGTGCAGAGATTAGATAAGTTTGAAAGTTTGCTGAGTTTGTAAAATATTCCAATCCACAGCTGTTTGACTTCAAGAACCATTCATTCATTCATTCATTCATTCATTTATTTTTAAATATTTTATTTATTTTTTTCATGAGAGACAGAGGCAGAGACACAGGCACAGGGAGAAGCAGTTTCCAAAAAAAAAAAAAAAAAAAAAAAAAAAAAAAGAAGCAGGTTCCATGCAGGGAGCCTGAGGGGACTGCAAATGGGACTCCGGGATCACAACCTGGGCCAAAGGCAGAGGCCCAAAGGCTGAGCCACCCAGACATCCCTTTAAGAACCTTTTAATCAAGACGAAGAGGTAAAAAAAATAGTAAATAAGTTTGAAACTATCTTAACCTGCTTTACCACAAGTCCCACTTTCCGTGAGCATTTAAGGCTTCTTTCGACTAATTTCCATTTCCGTGTGACTCACAGGAGGGGGTAACTTGGATCAAAACTTCCTATACCTTTTCCAAAACTACTTTTTAAAATTCTACCTTTTCTCAATACATTCTATCTTCTCTGGCATTTTTTCTACTTTGTGTATTTATACATTGAATTATTTTATTCTTGTTTGATGCCTGTGTTACTTATATTATAGGGTAAATAACTTGTATAATGTTGATAAGAGTTTATAGCAATCATTTTTTATTTACATCATGTATAATTTAGATAACATCCAAGGTATTTACATATAATATTTAATTTTTAATACTACTAACTAAAACTTCTATATGATTTGTTTCATGACAAGCAAATAAAACCTACTTTCTACCCTGTTCATAATAAACATGCTGCACTATAAATATCTAGTCCCAAATGGAAAAGTGCCATATATCGTAAGCATAAATTATAAATTTGTTTATTCTGTTTGTCTTAATTTTAATTAGCATTCTACAAATTCACAGAGCACCCAAACCTTTTCCTAAGCTCAAACTCAGCATATAATATTTGTCCAGGAGGATATGAAATCTCACCCTTACATTAATTTATTAGTTTCAATTTCATTGAAGTACTTCTGATTGGATACTCTTTCTGATGCATTTATAACCTGTAGCTACGTAAAGCATAGATAGATATTTGGTTTCTGACCGGGCTACTAAAAATTTCTAACCTGTAAATTTTCAAGCGCCAGAATTTTACCTTTGATATGTTCTTTGTATGAATCTAACATTTTGTAAGCCAAGAGTATAAGTAAAATCTTAATTAAATTTGAGTCACCTACTTTGCCTTCCCTACATGGGAACTGTATGGTAAGCAGCTATGGCTATGGGAAGGGGAAGCTTCAGCACAATGGAAAATAAATTGAACAAAATCCTGTACTTTTTTAGTGTCAGATCACCATGGATTTCCAGAGTATTTTTGAACAAGGATATCTACCAATATATTATAATTGATCTCTTCTCAAAAAATCAACTAATATTGTCTCTGAAACCATATTGCAAAACAGTATGTTTTATTGGAATATTCTCATTGTCTCTAAGGTTTCAAAGGTTTTTGCAGATAAAATACTCAATCACGAGCACAGAACTCTTAAGTTCCACCTTAGTAAACCAAAGTACATTGTAGAACTCAAAGTTAATTGAAGAGACATTTTAATGACAATTTAATGGATGAAGATAAAAATATCATTTTTCCAACTTAATATTCTGCTTTTAATAGGTAAGACACAAATTAATGTCAAAATTAAGATAACATGCATTTCAGTTTTACAAAACAGCTAGAAATTTTTAAAAAGCAAAAACATACTAGACTCTCTCTCCTGGAATTTAAATATCAAAAACTTCTTGATAAAATGCATAAAATCCACTTTGATTTCCATTTTGTTACTTTCCTGTTGCTAGAAAATTCCAACACTTTGTACACTTGTTGCAAATACTGAATTTGAAATACATATGAGCTCATAATTCTTTTTAGCTTTCTGGGTACTTATCCCTGAGACACTGAATTTAAAGAATTCTCAACCTGGCAATCTTTAATCGTATTGTATGAACATAACATGATGACTGGAGTTCCTCCTTATTTATATTTGCATGAACCCCCATTCTTTAGCAGATGAAAACCATGTTTATTCATCAAGGAGCAACTTATATTTAGCTTCATTAATATATTCTCCATTTAAAATTCCAAGAACTCGGGCAACCCGGGTAGTTCAGTGGTTTAGCGCCTGCCTTCAGCCCAGAGCCTGATCCTGGAGACCCGGGATCGAGTCCCACATCGGGCTCCCTGCATGGAGCCTGCTTTTCCCTCTGCCTGTGTCTCTGCCTCTCCCTCTCTCTGTGTATCTCATGAATAAATAAAATCTTTAGAAAATAAAATAAAATAAATGTACTTAAATTTCTAAAGTTCGACATAATTAGTTACTTTTGAGTTTAAACAAAAATCAATTTCAATTCTATTCAGCTACCAAGAAATTCCCCGTGTCTCATTTAAATAAGCTGACAGAAGTGTGGATTTTTCTGTTTACTTATAAAGAAAACTCATACTGATACAGAGATGAGCTTTCCAATAACTGAAATTACTCGCTTATAATATTTTGATACTTTAAAAAATTATCTTTTCATTAAAAAGTCTGTAAATCAAGCTGAATTTTAATTGCCACAGTTCTAGTTGTATTCACTTTTTAGCACATTGAATAATAATAATTTTGTCAGAAATATACACTGTCTTTCATTGCTTCAATATAAATGGACATGTTTGGTTCACCTAACAAAATAAATGCACAAAACTGAAATACTCACTAGAATCAAGTTTAAAATATTGGATACTTTCTGGTATTTTAAGAAGTTACTCAACATAATCACAGAATGTTTGGTGCTTACCTTTATCCAGATTGTTTTCCGTAAGTGTCGGATCCCTAAAAATCCTCTCTCAGAACTCCCCAAATCAGAGGCCAATGATTTCAGAGATTTGTCCCATTATAAGGTAAAGTACAAATCTGCTTTATCAGTCCAATGACCTGTTTTATAAATGGATTTATTGTCAGGCTTTTCTCATATTGAAATACAAACACACAAATACAGATTCACCAGTAAATGGATTCTTTTGTGCTCCTGGAGATTGTTTTCATCATTTTAATGGGCCAAAGACTCTGCTAAATAAGAGAGCTATTTGAGAATAAAACTTTTTCAGTCTATTTTATGAAAATAACCTAATATCACCTTCACATTATTATATAATACTGGAATTTTATTCAGAGAACTAAATTGAAATACATCTCATCATTTCTCAAGAAAAGCATTTTACCATTGTTAGTATGGAATAGACAATATCAGTAACATCAAACACCAAACACTGATTAGGGACTTTTAACTGTTAACTATGGTTTTTCCTTCTGTTGATTGAGCATGGGCAAGTACTATAATCTATAAGAGAGCATTTTGTAATATAAAGCCATTGTTAATGGACCACATAACTTATTAAAATAGTATCTGAAACTAAATATATTTACATCTAAGCCGGGTGAGTCTAAGCAATTCCTTTCTACTTTAGGATGGTTCAAAAGACTTACACCAAAGACAATTCTTGTTACATATATTTTAAAAAAATTTTAATTTATTTTTCATGAGAGACAGAGAGAGGCAGAGACATAGGCAGAGAGAGAAGCAGGCTCCCCACGGGGAGCCTGATGTAAGACTCGATCTCAGGACTCTGGGATCACGCCCTGAGCTGAAGGCAGATGCTCAACTGCTGAGCCACCCAGGCATCCCCTATTTTTTATATACTTGATATAGAATTTAAAATGCCTATTGTTCTATTTAGAAGTTCTGGATATAAATGCTGGTTTTTAAATTACAAAACTATTAAACTTAAGCATATTACTTACATTCTTATGTTTCAGTCATATCATCTTTAATATGGTGTAAAAACTATTTGATGAAGGCTTGTGGTGGTGATTTAATGAACACTAGAAATTCCTACGATAGCATTTATCATATGCCATTGGCTCAATATGCGATACTTATTTTTTTTACTTGATTTTCTAAAAGATCCAAAGTCCAAGCTCAAAGAATTAGGGATTGAATGCATAGATTGCTGTAGGTAGTATAAACATTATAACAATATTTGTTCTAATAATACATGAGCATGGAACATTTTCCATTTCTTCATGTCATCTTCAATTTCTTTCATGAGTATTCAATAGTTTTCTCAGTACAGATTCTTTACTTCTCTGGTGAGGTTTATTCCTAGTGATCTTAGGGGTTTGGGTGCAATTATAAATGGGATTGACTCCTTAATTTCTGTTTCTTCTTTCTCATTGTTACTATATAGAAAAGAAACTGATTTCTTTGCATTGATTTTATAGTCTTCTGCTTTGTTGAATTCCTGTATGAGTTTTAGAAATTTTGGGGTGGAGTCTTTTGGGTTTTCCACATAGAGTATCATGTCATCTGCAAAGAGTGAGACTTTGACTTCTTTGCCAATTTGAATGCCTTTCATTTCTTTTTGTTGTCTGATTGCTGAGGCTAGGATTTTTGGTACTGTGTTGAACAACAGTGGCCATAATGGACATCCCTGATGTGTTCCCAACCTTAGGGAAAATATCTTTTTTTTTCCCCCAGGGAGAATGATATTAACTGTGGCTTTTTGTAGGTGGCTTTCATGATATTGAGATATGTGCCTCCTCTATCCCTATAGTGTGAAGAGTTTTAATCAAGAAAAGGTACTGTACTTTGTCAAATGTTTTTTCTGCATCTATTGAGAGGATCATATAATTCTCGTCCTTTCTTTTATTGGTGTAGTGCATCACACTGATTGATTTGCAGATGTTGAACCACCCTTGCAGCCCAGGAATAAATTCCACATGGTCATAGTGAATAATCCTTTTAATATACTGTTGGATCCTATTGGTTGTATTGTGGTGAGGATTTTGACATCCATGTTCATTGGGATATTGGTTTGTAATTCTCCTTCTTGGTTGGGTCTTTGTTTGGTTTTGGAATCAAGGTAATGCTGGCCTCATAGAGTTTGCGAATTTTCCTTCCCTTTAAACTTTCTGAAATAGCTTCAGGAGTATAGGTATTAATTCTTCTTTAAATGTTTGGTAGACTTCCCCTGGAAGTCATCTGACCCTGGACTCACTGTTAAGAGATGTTTGATGACTACTTCAATTTCCTTGCTGGTTATGGGTCTGTTCAGGTTTTCTATTTCTTCCTGCTTCAATTGTGATAATTTATATGTCTCTTGGAATGCATCCATTTCTTCCAGATTGCCTAATTTATTGACATATATTTGCTTATAATATGGTCTTATAATTGTCTGATTTCTTTGGTATTGATTGTGATCTCTCCTCATCATTCTTGATTTTATTTATTTAGGTCCTTTCTCTTTTCTCTTTGATACATCTGGCTGGTGGTTTTAATTCTTTCAACAAACGATTGAAACCTCTAGTTTCATTGATTTGTTCTGTTCTTTTGGTTTCCATTTCACTTATTTATGCTCTAAATTTTAATTCTCTTCTGTTGGGTTTAGGTTTTATTTGCTGTTCTTTCTCCAGCTCTTTAGGTGTAAGGTTAGGTTGCGTATTTGAGACCTTTCTGGTTTCTTTAGAGAAACTTGTTTTGCTATATACTTCCCCCTTAGAGTTGCCTTTGCTGCATCCTGAAGAATTTCAACAGATGTGTTTTCATTTTTATTTGCTTCCTTGACATTTTAAAATTCTTTTTTAATTTCCTGGTTGACTCATTCATTCTTTAGTAAAATGCTCTTCAGCCCCCATGTATTTGAGTTCTTTCCAAATTTCCTCTTATGTTCCAGTTTCAAAGCATTGTGACCTGAAAATATGCAGGGAATGATCCCAATCTTTTGGTACCTGTTGAGACCTGATTTGTGACACAGTATGTGATCTATTCTGGAGAATATTCTGTGTGCACTTGAGAAAAATGCAATTATGTTGCTTTATGATGGGGGCATCTGCATGACTTGGTGGTTGAGCATCTGCCTTTGGCTCAGGTCATGATCCCGGGTCCTGGGATTGAGTCCTGTATCGGGCTCCCTGAGGGGAGCCTTTCTCTTCCTTTCTCTGTACCTCTTATGAATAAATTAAATTAAATTAAATTAAATTAAATTAAATTAAATCTAAAAGAAAAAAAATAAAATTTGTTGCTTTAGGATAGAATGCTTTAAATATATCTGTGAAGTCCATCTGGTCCAGTGTCATTCAAAGTCCTATTTCCTTGTTGATCTTTTGCTTACATGATCTGTCCATTGCAGTGAGTGGGATGTTAAAATCCCCTACTATACTGTATTATTACCAATGTGTTTCTTTAATTCTGTTATTAATTGGTTTATATAACCAGCTGCTCCCACATTAGGGGCATAATTATTTATAATTGTTAGATCTTCTTGTTGTTGAATAGATCATTGAATTATGATATAGTGTCCTTCCTCATCTCTTATTATAGTCTTTGGTTTAAAATCTAATCTGTTTGACATAAGAATTGCCACCCCAGTTTTCTTTTGATGTCCATTAGCATGATACATAACTTTATACCCCATCACTTTAAATATGGAGGTGTTTTAATCTCTAAAATTAGTCTCTTGCAGACCTCTTTGTAGTTTTGATTTGTATATTCCTGATGATCAGTAATATTGAGTATCTTTTCATGTGTCTCTTGGATATCTGTATGTCTTCTTTGGAAAAATGTCTATTCATGCCTTCTTCCCATTTTTAAATATGGTATTCATTTTTTGGGTGTTGAATTTGATAAATTCTTTATAGATTTTGGATACTAACCCTTTATCAGATATGTTGTTTACAAATATCTTCTCCCATTCTGTAGTTTGCCTTTTAGTTTTGTTTATTGTTTCCTTTGCTGCACAGAAGCTTTTTTATTTTGATGAAGTCCTAATAGTTTATTTTATGCTTTTGTTTCCCTTGCCTCCCTTACTCATATTTAGGTCTTTTATCCATTTTCAATTTATTTCTGTACTTGATGTAAGAAAGTGATCCAGTTTCATTCTTTTTTTTTTTTAATTTTTTTTTAATTTATTTATGATAGTCACAGAGAGAGTGAGAGAGAGGCAGAGACACAGGCAGAGGGAGAAGCAGGCTCCATGCACCGGGAGCCTGATGCGGGACTCGATCCCGGGTCTCCAGGATCGCGCCCTGGGCCAAAGGCAGGCGCCAAACTGCTGCGCCACCCAGGGATCCCAGTTTCATTCTTTTGCATGTTGCTATCTAGGTTTCCCAACACCAGTTGTTGAAGAGACTATCTTTTTCCAAATTGCTTTGTCAAAGATTAATTGACCATATGGTGGTGGGTCCATTTCTGCGTTTTCTGTTTTGTTCTATTGAGCTATGCATCTATTTTTGTCCAGAATTGTGATGAATCTAGCTTTGCTTTACTTTTTCAAGATTTCTTGCCTATCCAGGGTCTTTGTGAATCCATATAAATTTTAGTATGTGTTTGTTCTAGCACTGTGAAAAAATGATTTTTGTATTTTGATAGGAATCGCATTAAATGTGTAGATTGCTTTGAGTATAGACACTTTAAAAATATCTGTTCTTCCAAACCATAGGCATGGAATGCTTTTGCATTTCTTTGTGACATAATCAATTTATTTCTTCATTTTTTCATAGTTCCAGAGTACAGATCTTTCGCCTCTTTGGTTAGGTTTATTCTTAGATATCTTACTGGTTTGGGTACAATTTTAAATGGGATTGATTTCTTAATTTCTCTTCCTGTTGCTTCATTATTGATGTATAGAAATTTAACAGATTTCTATGTGTAAATTTTGTATCTTATGACTACTGAATTCCTATATAAGTCCTAGCAGTTTTTTGGTGGAGTCTTTTGGGTTTTCAATTTAGAATATCATGCCATCTGCAAATAGTGAAAGTTTTACTTCTTGCTAATTTGTATGCCTTTTATTTATTTTTATTGTCTGATTGTTGAGGCTAGGATTCCCAGCAGCATGTTAAATAGCAGTGGTAATAGTGGACATCCCTGTTTTAGTCCTAACCATAAAGGGAAAGCTCTGTTTTTCCCAATTGAGGGTAATATTAGCTGTGACTCTTTCATTTATGGACCTTATTATGTTTAGGCATCTCCCTTCTAAACCTACTTTGTTGAAAGTTTTTATCATGAATGGATGTTGCATTTAGTCAAAATTTATTCATTTATTCTTCATATGTTTTTCACATTTCCATTATTCTATAAACAGAGTAACCAGAAGTCTCTTTAAACATTATATAAACTAGGGGGTATAGCTCAGGGGCAGATAATTTAACTGCAAATATTATGTAAACTATTCTTTATAAAATCATCAAAATTACCTCAATTACCTATATATCAATAATCTCGGGGATCCCTGGGTGGCTCAGTGGTTTAGCGCCTGCCTTCTGCCCAGGGCGTGATCCTAGAGTCCCGGGATTGAGTCCCACATCGGGCTCCCAGTATGGAGCCTGCTTCTCCCTCTGTCTGTGTCTCTGTCTCTCTCTCTCTATGTCCATCATGGATAAATAAATAAGATCTCTTTAAGAAAATATCTCACCATTTAATATTCCTTATTATTTATGACTGAGAATGTAGGAAAGTGGCATACATTTTAGCATGATTTTAATAAAAAGTAACATTTTGACTAATAATTCAAAAATAGAAATTAATGCTAAACATTATCACAGTGATTTGGTTCATTTTTGCTGTAAAATTTAGGAATGTGGATTGCATAATGTTGATATGTAAGAGATTTTTATTTTAATAGACAACATATTTAAAAGATGCCAAATTTTACACAGATGTTTATAATTCTAATAGATAAACTTCCAAATACATTTTCCCATGAAATAGTATGCATTGTGATTAAGCCACTAAGTGTTCAAAAAAATCATTTTTATGGATAGTTTTGCTGATGATTTTAATCTCAGCTGGCAAAAAAAAACTATCTCTTGTAGCCCACAATCAAAAGAGCAGGATTTAACTCTTCCATATACCTAATTTCTAGGCTGTATATAATGAATTTCTCATGATCTCTTAGGTTATGCTTTCTCTGAGGGAAAACTGTGGTAGATTAGGCAATCATTTCCAAAGAGACCTATGCATGATAATCATCTAGATTTTCAGAAAAATGTATCAAAAAGTTTGTTGGGGCACCAGGGTGGCTCATGGATTGAGCGTCTGTGTTTGGCTCAGGGCATGATCCTGGGATCCAGAATTGAGTCCCACATCTGGCTCTCCCCACATGAAGCCTGTTCTCCCATTGCCTGTGTCTCTTCCCCTCTCTCTGTATCTCTCATGAGTAAATATATAAATCTTTTTTTAAAAAGTTTATTTTCTAAGATGTCTATTTTGTATGCATTTGATTGCATGTTATGTAATAAGATAATGTAAAGACATTGTGTTTATTTTTTTTATTTTTTTTTAATTTTTTTTTAATTTTTTTAATTTTTATTTATTTATGATAGTCACAGAGAGAGAGAGAGAGTGAGAGAGGCAGAGACACAGGCAGAGGGAGAAGCAGGCTCCATGCACCGGGAGCCCGACGTGGGATTCGATCCTGGGTCTCCAGGATCGCGCCCTGGGCCAAAGGCAGGCGCCAAACCACTGTGCCACCCAGGGATCCCAGACATTGTGTTTAATTATGTATAATTATATGTTAAATCATCTATAGAATAAAAAATATATTGTTGTCAGAGCCTAATGTATTTTATTTTGTTTGTACATAACATACAGAATAAAAAAAAAATACAAAAGTTTATACACTCCTGGGAGATTTAGGGCCATATATTTCAAAAATAAACTGCAGTCATATTTCTAACAACTGGAATATTGGTGCTAATGGCTACAATTGGGGGTTGAAGCCAAAAAACTTAATTGGACTCTAGATTCTTCAGTGAGTTATGATCGGCTATGGCATTTAATGGTGTTTTTTGTTGCTTCTTTTGGTTTTCACTGTAAGGAGGAATTTTGCAGGAATGTTAACAAATGAATACAACACACTAGACAAGTTAACAACATGAGTGCAGTAGATAGCAAGCTTTGGGATTATAGGATAGCATTTACATAATATCTGCTTTTGAATATTTGATGCAGAAAAAGAAAAGTTAATGACATATTTACTACTACCTGTAAAATAAATTGACACTGACACTGTAAAAAATCCTCAGGACTCTTTCTGAAAACCAGTTCCTCAAGTAATTACATATATATAATTCCCTGCAAAGCCTCTATCAAACATATTGTCCTTGAGATTTTGATTAAAATAGGAAAAAAAGAAAACCTTCTGCATTAGTCCAATATAGGCATGGACTGGAGTCACTAGATATCTCTTGGTAAACTTCTCCAAATTTAGACTGATGGGTATTTAAAACTGTTCTGGGACCATTTATTGAACATTTTAGGAGGAAATATATTTTGCAGTCCATATATTCAGTTTATGACTATGTAATTACATATTCTGATGCTCTGAGCAAAATGAATTAAAATATTTAAACTGCTTTGCATTTCTATCTCATCTACCAGGTGTTTAAGCATCCTGCAGGAACTTGAGGACTCTATTTGTATGTATTTTAAAGTTTAAGTATTATACAGCTGTGGATACACTTGTTTTCTTTTTGCTCATTCAACTAGGTTTCTATCCTCCTCTTAAACTCTATAATTGCATCAGGCATGTGGGATGTAAGGAACAGAAGTTTGAACGAAGCAGTATTCTGTGTATTTGTAAATGTAAAACAGATGTGCAGTAAATATTGTGAATTCTGAATCAATAGGACACCATATAAATACAAAAGAATGAAAGAAGAGATATAATTTGTCAGTGATTTTTGCTAAATGTCTCATCAGCAAGGAGAAGTTGTGTCTTCCTTACAGCACTTAATGAAGAGCCTTTTGCACATGGTTTTCCTATTACTCCTGGGGAGCAGCGAGTCTGCAAACTAAATATAAGCAAATGTTTAGTCAGTAAGAGGTTTATACGTTCATGAAAAATAAATATTTCAAAGGATTTTTAGGACCCAGAGTAAAACTAGGAAAATGTTTTTATAAAAGATATTTTACAATTTTCAAAACATCTTACTAGTTTTAAACCACTTAAATTATAGAATTTGTTTTTCAAGTTATTATTGAATATAGGTAAACTTGGAATAGGAAACACATTAAGACAAAAAAACAACTTATATTGTATTTTAGATAAAAAGAGAAGTATTTCGTGTTTCCCCAAACTTTCTCTTATCCCTACTTCTCAAAATCTGATGATGGCATCACCTTTCATTGAAGAAACTCAGGCTCAAATCCCACAGTCTCATCACCTTTATTCAGTCTCTAAGACTTATTGAAGCTACACTCAATTTATGTCAAAGACTTCTGACTTTCCATGTCCATTGGCTGTGGTATTTGGCATCAATTGCCTGGCTTATTGTAATATTTTTAAAGTTATTTCTGTACATTTGTTTTCTTTCTATGTGAATTTACAAGAAAGAGTATCATTTGATTAATGTTCCTGAGCACACACTGACCAGTTGCCCTTGACTTAAAAAAATCTTTAATTGCACTCCATTTCCATATGAGTAAGTAGATCCTTTGACCTGAATTCACATGCATTCTCCAGCCAATACCAAAAAAGTGTTTCCAATATTATATGATAACATATAAATTAGACATTCTCTATAAGATGAAATAGATCTTTTTTGCCTAATTAAACTCATTCTTACTGCTTTTAAATTATTTCTCTATCAAATTTCTATATAGCTCTTCTATTAAATTATTACTACTTAATTTTTCACCCTTCCTTATTTTCTGCTTTTTTGGGGGGGTCAAATTTTGTATTATAAATTTATCAGGATAAGTTTTACTATAGTTTTAAAATTGATATAAGGTACATATATTATTGGAGGACCTGGGTGGCTTAGTCAGTTAAATATCTGCCTTTGGCTGGGATCATGATCTCAAAGTCTCAGGATCCAGCCCCACATTGGGCTCCCTGCTCAGAAGAGAGCCTGCTTCTCCCTGTCCCTCTGCCTCTCCCTACTCCCACCCTTCCCTACTCCCACCCTTCCCCACTTGTGCTCTTTCTGTTGCTCTTGCTTACTCTTTCTCTCAAATAAATAAATAAAATATTTTTTAAAAGAATATATATATATTGATTTTCAGTTTGAGTGTACATATAAATACATACACTATTACATATTCCATAGATTCAGTTAGAAATTTTAGAAGATGAATAGTGTTGTTATTGTTCTAAGCTTTTCCAATTCACTGTGTCTGGATGGTCAACCACCCTAAAATATAGGATATTTTAAAACAAAAACTATTTTATTATTTGTCACGATTTGCAATTATGAATCAGAAATATGGGCGGGGCTCTACTGGATAAGTCTTTTGTTCCATGTGGCATTACTGAAAGTGAAGGTTAGCCAGTTGATGGTCTGACCGGGTAGTGACTGAAAGTCTGAGTCAAGATAGAACTATGATTGATGGTTCAGGCACCAAACATGCTCATTCCCACATGACTGTCACAGGGTAGTTGGGCATCTACCTTTTCCAGAGGCTGACAGTGCCAAGAAATCCATTTGCAATATACAAAGCCTCTTATTACTTCAGCTTTGAAATTCCAAAACATCATATCTGTAGTAGTTTATTAATAAAAACAAATCACTAATGCCAAATGAGCTTCAAGTAGAGATGAATGAGACTCCACAATTCAGTAGGAATGGTATCAAAATTCTGGGTTACCATCAATGATAATTAATGTAATGTAATGAGTGTAAGATATGGATACTTCTCTCCCATGCAAATTTCACCTCTTATAAGGCACAGAATAGTTCATCCTATTACAGAATTAGGTCAAAGTCTAGTATCAGAGCATCTAAATCAGGTCTAGGTCCAAGTACAGTTGATAGGATCTATGAATATAGTTCCCTTCAAGTATAATTCTTCTCAATCTTCAGACCTTTAAAAAAAAGACCAATTACCCATATCTTTCCTCTAGTTGCAACTGTGGCCATAACATATGATGATGATACAGGAAAGGATAACTTCCACTGACATCTGATTCAAAAAGGTGAAAGCAGTGAGCATGCAGCAATCAATGCTGCGCGGCAATTCTGAAATCCTTTAGGACATTTGGTGCCAATTACTTAATTAGGGCATTCTATGAATAATTCTTCAAATTCTTTGGCTCTACTCTTTGTTCTATCTCCTGTTTTGTTTGTCTGCTTGTTCCCCACCCCCCAAAAAAATATCCCAGTTGCAGCTGAGTAGACCTCTTAGATTAGTTCCCATCCTTAGATGTTTATGGGCCCCCATGCTGCTTTTAACTTTGTAATATCTGTATCTCAGTAAAAACTGATGGCACTTATGCCAATATAATTTTCTTAAAAATTTATGAGGTTACTCTGAATTTTATTGGGCTTCTCATTATTAGACAATGATACAACCACAAATTTCTTTGGTATAGGTCTCTCTCCAGAAGAGACTAAGAGTTAAATTATTGTGGGACAATGGGGCTCTAACACACTTTTTTTTAAGAGATTAATTGGTTATGTATATATAGGTTCTATCTCCTTTTAAAACGTATTCAGGTCTTAAGAATTTTCTAGCAACACTCTTGATAGGATTTTAGCCTGAGTCTATTTCTTATTTTGAGAACTTTTTGCCATCTAGAGAATCTGAAAATAATAGCTTGTCTTCATAAAATCTATCAAGTTCTATTTCATGTATTTTCTAAATTTTATTTGAAAACTGGATTGTTCAATTCTTTAGTTTTACCTCTACCCATATATTATCAAACTCAGCTAAAAGAAATCAGTTGGTATATTAAACCTATTGCTTGAATTTCTCCTTAGCTTAATCTGCCAGTTCTTTATAGATTCAACTTGCTTTTTCCACTATCAATAACAATTGTCTTTTTCTGTCAGCATTTCTAATAGTGTCTGTGAGAATTTTTCATCTTCCTCTTGAGATATTCTGCTTACAATTCTCTCAGACTTTCCAGCATCTTCCCACTGGTGAGTTCCTAAGACAATATCACATTTTTAAAATTTCCTTTACAAAGCATCCCTTTTCTACTCAAATCCATTCTTCTATTATTCTATAAAAATTATGTCAAACTTCTTGGCTTAGAGCAACAAATATTATGTATCACAATTTAATGAATTAAGATTTTGGTCAGGGTTTGATAGGGTGATGCTCTTGTTTCATGTGGCAAAAACAAAGGTCGCTAATGGTATTAGTGGATCTATGAACTCTTCTGGTCCAAGATTGTTTCATTCACATGTCTCTAGGCAAGGTAGCATGGATGACTGGGTCCTGCTGGAACTACTGACCAAAGTATCTACATGTTACTTTCAGGCATAATGATCTTGGGATAATGAGAGTCATTATACCCTGGATTAAGACCCTCAGAGAATGTTCTAAGAGACTAGATTGAAAACCACAAAGATTCTTATAACTCAGCTTGAGAAGTCCTGGAATGTTTCTTCTTTCACATTCTGTTGGTCAAGCAAATCATAAAGTCCTGCCTAGAAGCAAAGAGAGGAAGTAGAATCTACTCCATAAGGTAAGTCACATAGTTTTACTGCCAGATTTAATCTACCCTATAAACCAGGGACTTAAATACTTGGAAACTCCTTATTTCTCATCAGATATTCTAGTTCGGAATGTCCAAGAATCAGACTTTGAGATGAAGACAGAAGGATTATTGGGATTACTTTTGGAGTAAATTCCTGTGAATAGAAAAAAAAGAAAACAAAGATCAGCAATGGAGAAATTGAACAGGGATGCAATCTCATCAAACACCTCAGCTTATATGATGGGAGTTCAGAAAATGGGTTGTCTTTACAGAGCAGTTTGAGTTGAGGAGATAATTCAAGGGTTCTCGGCTGGAAGCGCTCCCAGTAACTGTGGTGATAAGTTATTCATTCCTAAAGTGAGAATTACAGTCCAACACATGTCTACATCCAGAACACATTCACTATGTAATTTCTCTAAAGAGGTAAAAGGGCTACTCTGTACAATACTCCACAGCCATAATTGAATAGGTAATAATGAACCAGATGAATAGGTATTAAAAGAGCACTGTGGGGTTTTTTTGGGGGGGAGGGGTTGGAAATGAGCATAATTCACAATAAATAGATTTATAGTTCAAATATCAAAATTTATTAACTAAAACCATATTGTTCCTATTTATACCATATAAGTTGTGATCAGTTACCACAATGTACTTAATCCATTTAAAACTCCTTTATTGGGATGTCTGGGTGCCTCAGAGGTTGAGCACCTGTCTTTGGCTCAGGGCATGATTCCTTTTGGTCCCCGGATCGAATCCCACGTGGGGCTCCCTGCATGGAGCCTGCTTCTTCCTCTGCCTGTGTCTCTGCCACTCTGTGTGTCTCCCATGAATAAATAAAATATTAAAAAATATTATTATATTTTTATTATTTTTATATTTTATGTATTATAATATATTTTATATTTTATAATATATTTTATTATATATGTTCCTTTATTCATGAACTTTAAAGTGAGAAATATTGCATTATTTTTCCTTATTTTTCATAAAACTGTGTTAAGAACTACTTTATATTCCTTTTTGCTATTCCATCCCTTTTTTTTTCATTTGACAAGAGTAAAAATAAAAGACATTACTAATTAATAAATAATTTTCTTTCAGGGATCCCTGGGTGGCGCAGCGGTTTAGCGCCTGCCTTTGGCCCAGGGCGCAATCCTGGAGACCCGGGATCGAATCCCACGTCGGGCTCCCCGTGCATGGAGCCTGCTTCTCCCTCTCCCTGTGTCTCTGCCTCTCTCTCTCTCTCTCTCTCTCGTGACTATCATAAATAAATAAAAATTAAAAAAAATAATTTTCTTTCCATGTATTTTCTTTTTTTTCCATGTATTTTCTTTTCATCAAGTAAGAGTGCCAAAATAGAAAAGATGCTGGACAGTAAACAACAGCAAACATAAAAGATGACACTAAAGGAACAGAGATGTTAATCAACTTTACAGTATCTGAGGGGAATAAAAATGGTGTACTTCTTAAACCTCATATAAACCTCTATATACCATAAATTGCTGAAAAATGTTACAGTCTGGGAATGACATTATTATTTTTTTAAGAGAAATAGTCAAATGTGTTTTGAAGGAGAGTACTCGGATAAATTCACAAGTAACTCTACTACAGCCCAAGTCTCTTATTTACAAATTTGTGTGGATTGAAATACATTTTAGGCAAGGAGACTTTTAAAACAATCAATATGGGGATTCCTGGGTGGCTCGGTGGTTGAGCGCCTGCCTTCGGCCCAGGGCATGATCCTGGGGTCCCGGGATTGAGTCCCACATCGGGCTCCCTGCATGGAGCCTGCTTCTCCCTACCTGTGTCTCTGCCTCTCTTTCTCTCTGTGTCTCTCGTGATAAATAAATAAAATCTTTGAAAAAAATTTTTAAAAAATTAAAATAAAACATTTAATATGATAAGACTTCTTGCTGAGGAATAGAGTAACTTGGTAGATGCCATCAAACAGTAAGTCACTTTTTATGACTCTGTGTTTCTGTGTGTTTTAAATTTAGAAGGCAAGGGTATTTTTATTTATTTATGTATTTATGTATTTATTTATTTCTTTACTTACTTACTTATTTAGTTATTTATTTTTTGCAAGGCTATTTTTCAATGCTAACAATGATGTAACCAATTAACTAGTTTCTCTTTACCATATCCTTTTTTTATGTTTTCCATTTTCAATTTAAATCAATATTCTTTTTTTTTTTAATATTTTTTTTTCAATTTTTATTTATTTATGATAGTCACAGAGAGAGAGAGAGAGGCAGAGACACAGGCCGAGGGAGAAGCAGGCTCCATGCACCGGGAGCCCGATGTGGGATTCGATCCCGGGTCCCCAAGATCGCGCCCTGGGCCAAAGGCAGGCGCCAAACCGCTGCGCCACCCAGGGATCCCTAAATCAATATTCTTAATGTCATTATAGATGTTAATTTCCCCTAAGGTGGCCAATTTAATGTTAAAAATACTTAAAAGTTATCTTGCAGTTAAATCTGGAGAAAAGAAGATACATCTAAATCACTCTCTTCAAAAGAAGGAAGCAAGCGAGAGGGAGAACTATAGGGGTACTAGATTCTATTTTGCACCCATCTAAAACCACTAGGCTCCTACTGGTCTCTCCATCCTTCCCTCTATCAGCTAGCTTTGTGTCCTCAGAGTGGGCACTCTAAATGTATGAGCCCAATTCTGAAATGGTTCTTAGAGGTGGGGGAACCCATACATGGTGCAGATTAACGAGTTAGACCATTGCATGGGTCACAGCTGTAGGGGCACTTGGAGTAGCCTCTGACTTCCCTAAGGCTGCCAAGAGGTGTCAGACCAAGAACCTAGAAGTTCAGGGGAGTTAGTACCTGGGGGAGACTTGACCAGTGAGATTCTGCATTCAAGGAGGGGCCGGAAGATACCCCTTCTTACTTCCAAACAATTTGGAGATGCAGGGATTCTGTGTCGTCTTGGTGGAGATATCTCATGAAATCTAACATGAGTGGTGTTTTGTGAAGTTGTGGCCAATTCACTAACATGTCACCTTCTATTTGAGTTTTCTTTCTGTGGTTCAGTTTCTTTTCCTCCTGTGCTTACATGTTTTCTTGAGAATCCGGATTAACAAAGAAGGATAATTAAAATATTTGTATTTTCCTCCAGTATGGCTTGTTTGGAATAATATGCTGCCTTATAATATAAAATCCTTTACATTTTATTTTTTTAAAAAGTACCCATTTTCTTGTAGCCACACCTCATACATATGAAAATATATATTGTTATATTAGATTACAAGTGCACATTGTGATCATAACCTGTATGTATAGATTTGTATTCTACATGAGACCAGAGAAACTGTTCATCTTTTCTTTTTAATTTTATTTATTTATTTGAGAGAGAGAGTGGACACACACATGGACACGTGCACACAAGAGGGGAGAGGGGGCTGGAGGGAAGGAGCAGAGTGGGAGGGAGAGGAAGAGAGAATCTGAAGGAGACTCCAGGTGCTCAGCATACAGCTCCACATGGGGTTTGATCCCACAACCCTGAGATCATGACCTGAGCAGAAACCAAGAGTCAGACACCTAACTGACAGTACCATCCCACAGCCCCAAAACTTCATCTTAATCACTTTTCCTTAGTGCCTAATAGTGCATATGGCCCTAGAGGAGATAATATATTAAATAAAATAATTAAGCACCATATACATTTAGTGTCAAATCTATTGGTACAGTTCTCATTCACTGATTGTTCCCATTAATCAAACTTCTACCTGTTTTGATTAGTCCAAACAAATGATCTCTCAGTAATTCTCATTTTTGTATGTGAGTAATTTATATTGAGGTTAATACAAATGTGAAATATATTGCAGAGGCTAATCAGTACCCAATAATCACATACTTTAAAATATTGAGTTCAGAAATCTTAGTATATTGATTTCTGTAAAATTAGTCCTCTCTGTGCAGGAGGATGTTGTATCTAGGCCAGTTACTTACCTGCATTTCTGTTCCTAGATTCCAAGACATCTTCTACTCAATCTTAAATATGTGACTTTTTATTGGCAAGGTCACTAAAATATTTGACATTTATTTATCACCATGCTTAACAATATCTAGCTTCTTTTTCAAAGTTAATATCACTGAGCTAAATTTAAATATGTTTTCAGAAAAAAAAACATTTTTTAATTAACAGTTGTTAAAGAATGATGAAAAAAATACACATTTTTATTTCTCTAAAAAGACTCTGGCTCTCCTTTTCAAATCTACACATTTTTTTAATTGATACAAAAACTCAAATCTTGTATTGAATTTATATCATTCACTGAAAGGTATATCAATACCTATAAATTAGAGGGCAAAATTAGGAAAAAGAACAATGCTTATGTTCAAAATTTTCAATATGAATATTACTTCATTCATAGGTTGAAGAAAAAATTTTAAGGAATGCTATTAAAAGTCATTCTTTAAATCATTTACTTTATCAAATAAATGGAATTATATGCAAAATCTACATAGAAGTCTAGTTAAATGCATATTCTTAAGCCAATATACATAATATAATCTCTAATTACAGCACATAAAATTGTTCATGAGTTCTAAATCTATTATTTGTAAGACACGTGAAAATCTTTTCATAAATATACATCTTTAAGCACAAATCACTATGCAAAGGATACAATGTATGAAAGTCTTCAGATGAAGACATTACTTTCTTGAAATTTATTATGATCCTGTTTTCAATCATTTATTAAAAAAAATAAAGTTAGTGCAAAGAGAACATGGACTACATATATATATAACGTACCCTCCCAATACCATTAAAACAAATGTAAAGGGGTATTATTTTTTAAGGAAGAAAAGAGGTAAATTGAACACCAATAAAAAATAAATTTATTATTAAAAAATAAAAATAAAAAAATAAACCTATTGGAACAAAGAGAATGAGAAAAGAGACATGGTCAGACAGTGAATGTCAATACATTTTGAGAAAGATGGAAATCACTGGGAGGAAGAGACTGGGCAGAGCTTAGGTACTTACAGTAGGCCAATGGGATAGTTGGTCTTAAGAAAGAATTATGCTCACCCAAATGGATTCCTGAAAGGAACTGAAAGTAAGCAGGCCAGAGGTATCGTGGAAACTGCTAATGAGGCTGAAATTTGAGATATTTAATAAAAATAATTCTGTAAAATAACTACAAAAGCTGGTGCCCCTAAATGTCTAGGAAGCAAGAAGCTGTGAAATAGTATTTTCTGCAGAAGAAAAGTCTAGACTCTTGACTTGGTAAAACATACATGGCTGTGTGGGTGGGGCATAGGGCTATAAAAGGAACTGACTAGAAATTGGTATACTCCTTGGTGGGCTCACTTCTGTCTCCTTATCCTTTCTATTCCCAGAACAATGAGAACCAGAGGCATTCCTTCTTCATGGCAGACATTAAATAGCACCTGTAAAAACATATTCACTTGCTTACATTTGGGGGTGTGAAGCACACAACAAAATGGCCTGACTGCTATCTGATCATTCTTCCATTCAAAAGTCAGGCACAAAACTCTACGGTTATATAGAAATTATACCACTTCAATATTAATCTTTAAAATGTTCATTTATAAATTATATGTATTATAAAACAACCCTCTCCTTCTATCACTATTGAATTCTATCATATTACCCCGCTTTATTCTTTTTTTTATCCTGTTTTATTCTTTTTAAAGTTCACATACAAATCTGGAATTTCTTTCTTTATTTATTTGATTTATTGTCTCTACCTTAATATGATAAAATCTTCCTGAGTTACTGGGGTGCTGTCTACGTTGTTCACTGCAAACAGTATCAGCAGCAGATGGAGTTGTCCTGGAGTGGGAGGGGTGTTACTATTTATTGTGGATTTTCTAAATGAAATAAAGATTTCTAGATGAGACATGGGTGAAAATAAGGAGCCAGCCTGTAAATATGTGGGTAGCAGAGAGCTCAAGAACAAATAAAAAAAATAAGCACAAACGTTCTGGGGCGTAATCTAATGGATAGAAGATTTGTGTGGCTATAGCAGATGGAATAAAGTAGAAAATAGCGGGACACAGGTAGAAAAGAGGTAGGCAGAGGCCAGGTAATTTGGTCAGGAATTTCATGACACCAAAAGTCTTCATTACTGGCCTCAGCTTATTCTAATTTCCTTAAAAAAAAAAAAAAAAAAAAGACATTGCAGGACGCCTGGGTGGCTCAACGGGTTGAGCATCTTGCCTTTCGCCCAGGATGTGATCCTGGGGTTCTGGGATCGAGTCCCACATTGGGCTCCCTGCATGGAGCCTACTTCTCCTTTTGCCTATGTTTCTGTCTGTCTCTCTGTGTCTCTCATGAATAAATAAATATTTTTTAAAATTCCTTAAAAATACATTGCATTATTATATCCATTACTACATTTCTGACAACATTGCATTAGAATATTTTCTTTACCGTATATTTTAATCCAGTAAACCACTTCCCTCCTTATTTAAGAAAGTAAACACAGATTTTTCCCTATAATCTTTGCTTCCACCTGATCATAATCGCAATGTATTCCATCCCCTGGTCTAACACCCCTGTTCTAGCACAGGATAAATTAGTGGTGACAGTGTACAATCATACCTCCATTATCCTATTTGAGGCAGTATTAATACCAGACATGCCTCTCTCTAATTTTTAGCAGCAATATTAAACGGCAAACAGGTGCAATCTTTGAACAAAATGTAATGACTTGCCATTACATGGCAAGACTTGCCATGACTTGCCGAAAGTTACATATTTTATTTGTTGGAATAATCTGAAATTTCTTCTCTAAAGGGTATGCGTAATGTATATCCTTATAGGACTAAAGAACATAGGTACTTTTTATTTCATTTTCTTAAAAGAAAGAATATAATTCAACGTATTATGACTGTTAATGCGTCTTCAAGTCCATAAAGACAAATACAGCCAGTGACTATCTTGGCCAGTACATTGCTAGGATCCGCAGTGTGATGACTAGATGTATTCGTCATCATAATAAATACCATTGCTAGTCCTCTGCTGAACCTCAGCTTGTGAATTCTTTTTTTTCTTAAAGATTGTATTTATTTATTCATCAGAGACACAGAGCGAGGCAGAGACACAGGCAGAGAGAGAAGCAGACTCCATGCAGGGAGCCCGACGTGGGACTCGATCCTGGGACTCTAAGATCATGCCTTGAGCCAAAGGCAGGTGCTCAACCACTGAGCCACCTGGGCATCCCAGCTTGTGAATTCTTATTACAGTAATAAAGGTGAATCTACAGGGTACGTTGTGAGTTTTACCTGCCCAGTGCCCGCACCGTGCGTCCCATCGTTGCTGTGATATGCAGCATGTTGATCTCTAAAGCAGAATCTGCCCTGAAGGCAATAAGCATAATAGTTTCATTTTGCTGTGTCTCTCTGGAGCCAAATTTTACCCATTCCTAATGTGCAATTTTATAGACTCAGGTACTGAAAAGGTTGACAAAGTGGCAGGAAATAAAAGAGCTCACATCAAAGCCTATATCTAATGATATGAGCTTTACCCTGAGGATTTGCTTGCCTTCAAGGGAGAACATCAGAGCAATTGGAAGATTTTTGAGGCATACTGTAATGAAAATAAGAGACTGATCTACATCAGTGCAATCCTGGGGTTTTCTACTCGGTGCATCCTTATTGCCTTGCCTGTCAACGTGCAGCATTGTCCCGACTGCGTTTTTTTCCCTTGCAAATTTCTGTGCTTGATGAAAATTTACAACATTGGGACTTTGATTTGTGAAAAATAGCTTCTGTTATGCAAATTTTGGTTTTGGAAACTGGGCCAGAATAGGGGGGGAAAAAAGGAGGGCCCCAGAGGCTGAGTTGTCCAGTTCTGATGATAAAAGTTTTAGCCTATCCATTTTAGAATTTGTAATTTTCAGTATTCTTACCCCAAATGGAGTATTCCAAAACTAGGATACTATGGAGGCAAAGGTCAAGGGTTTCCACATTAAAAAATAAAACCTAGGGCAGCCCGGGTGGCTCAGTGGTTTAGCGCTGCCTTCGGTCCAGGGCATGATCCTGGAGACCCAGGATTGAGTCCCACATGGGGCTCCCTGCATGGAGCCTGCTCCTCCCACTGCCTATGTCTCTGCCCCCCCTTCTCTCTCTCTCTCTCTGTGTGTGTGTGTGTGTCTCTCATAAATAAATAAATTAATTAATTAATTAATTAATTAATTAATTTGATTTCTTATTATATCTATTACCTTAGATAATAGGTAAAAAATATTTTTTTTATTTTTTTCTTTAAAAAACAAAATAAAATAAAATAAAATAAAACATAAAACCTTGAGGCACCAGGGTGTCTCAGTTAGTTAGGGGTCTGCCTTCAGCTCAGATCATGATCCTAAGGTTCTGTGATCGAGCCCCACATCAGACTCTCTGGCAGGGAGTTGGCTTCTCCCTCTTCTTCTGCCTGCTACCCTGCCTGCTTGTGCTGTCTTTCTCCTTTCTCTTTCTCATTCTCTGTCAAATAAATAAATAAAATCTTAAAAAAAAAAAGAAAAGCAAAACCTCGATGACATAAAAATGACAAATATTTTAGGAGAATATAACATTTATTCACTTAAACAATAAATTCATTAAATAAATAAGACATAAACCCTCAAGTAAATGAAACATTAAATGAATAAAGGGTATTTAATATTCATCCAAATAATTTCAAAACACAATGGAAGAAGATAACAGTTAAGAGAAATACAAGTGTGGATCTATGGTATTCCAGAATTTGTATACATTCTTCTGACCTAAGGAATCTGAGGCCTATGTAAGAGAAAAATAATCATTTAGGCAAAGAACTAGCCATCACTAACTGTTGCAGATCCACAATATAGCACAATTCACGTGCAGAAAGTGTTTCCCTATCTCTCTTTGAACTTGCGTGGTCCTTATATCTACTTGCTTCTACACTATGTCAGTTAGTTACTTTATAAAGTAGAGTAAAATCCAAACTTCCTAACAAGGCTACACCAGCCTCACAGGATTTTCATATAATGGATCATGACCTGGGTCTTTTGTACCTTTTTCTATTTATCCTTTTGCTTTCTGCTACTCTTTTATTTGCAAAACCAGTTCCTTCTCCTCATTCAGGTCTTAACTCAAATGTCAACTCAGAAAACTTCCTGGACAATCCACCATAAATATTCACCCTTGCCTTCTATCCTAATTGTGCTCTATTTCATTATAGTGATTTACTCATTTTAAAGCCATATAAGCATTTCAAAATATTTTCCTTATTAATTTGATTTCTTATTATATCTATTACCTTAGATAAAAGTTTCATTAGTTCAGGATTCCTTTGTTCTTTTGCATTGCAACAATATAGGATGTAGCATAGGTACCCAATAAATATTTGTTTAATGAATATATATCTACAAATCTTCCCCCCCCTTTTGTTTTGTTCTTGAATTATCCACTTCCCAGGCTTGTCCATGAATGAAAGATTTCCTATTTTCCAAAGATTTCCTAATTCCCACAAAGATTTCCTATTTTCCAAAAGATTTCCTATTTTCCACAAAATGTGTTTGGTGAGAGCATCAGTTTGAAAACAATTTTGGAGCAATCAAATCTGAGAAGACCAATAAACCAAATGTGAATCTGATGAATTGAGTTTACACCTTTCCCTGAACAAGGTGAGGTGTTACATAGCAGAAAAGGGAATGAATGGTCTTGCCATCAATCATACCAGGTTTGAATTTTACCTTTGTGTGATTTGAAAAAGTTGTGTTCTTTGAAACTCCATCTCTCATCTGAAAGATGAAAAGTGTATAATAACACCTTTTCCAGCTGTGAGAATTAAATGAATTAATTTACGTGACGGGATATATCAAAAAGCTTTCTGATACATAGTTGATATTCAATAAATATTTCCTTCTTTCTTTCTTCTTTTGCCTCATTCCCGCAGGCTCATCAAAGTTCCAAACTAGAGTCAGAATTCTAATTTGCATTAAGCCTACGGGGTGATGCCTAATAAGCCTGAAGGTAAACCATTTTGCCTTGGGCCTCCCAGGCAAGTATCATTATAGATGACTGTCTTGGAAATATCGGAGTTATAAATGCAACCTCAAGAGGGAATGTTCATTAATTTAATGTCTACATCTTAATTTAAGAAAGCTAATTGATTTATGAGGGGAAAAAATCCTGTAATATCTGGTTTTGAAAGATATAATGCAAGTATAAAAATGCTTAAATAGAAATCATGAATATCCTGAAGGTTTTCAGTATATTTTCACACAACAGAAACTATGGTTTTCTTTAATTATTTTATAGTATTCGACATGTTTGAATATATTTCTATTTTAATCTAGTTTTTTTGTTCTGCTTCCCTCCCTCCCTCCTTCCTTCCTTCCCTCCCTCCTTCCTTCCCTCTCCTTCCTTCCTTCCTTCCTTCCTTCCTTCCTTCCTTCCTTCCTTCCTTCCTTCCTTCCTTCCTTCCTACCTTCCCTCTTTATCCTGAAAGTCATATATGTATTCTTTACATCAAAAATGCATTTTTGGATCTATTTGTTTTTCAAATTCATTTACTGGTTTCCTAATCTCATTAATTTCACATTTTTTTTCATCATTTTTCTTTTCCTACGTTTGGTTTTCTTTACTGGTTTATTATTGTTCGTGTTCTCATTGTTAAAAGTACTAAGTAAGGTGTTCTTTCTAATAATACGTTGGAGAAATGCAATTAAAAAGGAAATCTCATCACAACCTAGAAAACACCTTCATAAAGGTAAAAGAGAAGAAAAAAATCAGTTGTTGACTAAGCATTAAACCAGAATGTTTTGCACATCACAAGCAAACCACTAAGGGATTGCCAGGACAGAAGGAAGTCTCACCCCAAGCCAGCAGATATGACCTATTTCATGCGTGTTCTTAAGATAAATAATAAGTAATCCTCAAGTAGAAGGATTTGACAGCATCATTTGCCACACACAGTTCATCTTGATTCACCTGGCAATTGGGTTGCCCATCTGTGTTTACTAATTGGCTTAATTAAAAGGAAAAATAAACTCCTTATATCTTTATGACAAGGAGTACTTCTGCAACTTAGAGGAAGGTGATTATGGAAGTTAGGCACCTGCCCTCCCACAGAAAGTGGGAGGTAGGGGTTGTCTCTTCTTTGATGATTATAGTATAAGAAGATGGTTCTTGAGAGAGACATTTCCTGAGTTGTAAATCTGGAGAGAGGCTTATTTAGCTCTTAAAAAGATTTCCATACATTTCAAAGAGACAAAACACTTACCATGACAAGTTTTCTAAAGTAAATGCTCTAAGAAAAAGCAGTTGGTAGGAGGGTGTCTCTTCTGTTATTTTCACCCAGGAGAATTAATCCTCTTATTTTTAATTTGTATTTGCCCTTACAAATGAAAGAACTTTTATGCTGCTGAGCTTCTGCTGAGCTTCTGCTTTGCCTGAGGCCTTGCTTCTGCCTCCAACGTCCAGCATTTCCAGCTTCAGTAGCATTAATTGGATCAGATCCAAGAAAAGAAGTAGCATGGATTCACTGGAGCATTACTTCTCAGCATTACTGAACCCAAAGAGGAAAAGAAATGTGATACCCAAATTACAGTGGTGGAACAGATCAGTAAAGGTTCTAAAAAGTTATCAAAAGAAAGCAGAAGGATATGCCCCATAATCTGATACATTAGGACAAGGCGAGAGCCTGGTACTTGGTTTTGTTTGTCTGGTTGTTTGTGTTTTTGTTTGTTTTTGTTTTTGTTTTTGTTTTAGCGAGGACCACAACTTGTCATATTCTAATAAAAAGTGTGTTGGGATATGCTTTGAGACATACCCTATTAAAGCATTGAGTTGCTGGGGAAGATGGAATGTGAAAAATCTGTTCCAGAAACATTAATCTGCTGGCTGAACATACATGGAAAGTTGGAAATGAGAAAGCAAATTTGAAGCCAAAGCAAGAAAAATCTTGATTCACCTGGCATCTTGATTTCACCAGACTTCAAAGCTGGCGGAATATGATATATCCATGCCATAAGAGATCAAAAACGTGACAAAAAAATGACCCACAAATGTCTAGCACTCTTCTTTACCTCTGTAGCATTTAATAGGACTTTATATCATTATCTGTTTAAATGTTCCCCCCTCAACTTGAATACGTTAGCAATGTATTTCCCATTTATAATTTATTTTCTAGTATTTTCTAAGCTTTTAAAATTACCTCTTTTATATTCCTGTTACTATCATCTAAGACTAACTGGCTTCTGCTGTTCTTTTAAATTTCTTCCTCAGAGTGATGCTATCCAGTCACAAATGCATTACTCTCCAGGAAGTTCTATGGTGATTTTCATCAGTCCCATCATCAATAGCCTCAGTTGTCATCTGTGTTTTTGACTCTGGTGGATGATAGAAAGTAGTGGTTCAAGGGGAAATGTTCAGGTCGCCAAATATGTTGGTAACGTATCTGATGATGGAGGAGGCAAGGAGTAGGGTGGTCTGACTTAGAACTCTCAAAGCCCTGATGGAATGAAAACTAAGGTGGGTCCATTTCAGAAGAGGTTTTGAGTACCCAGGAAGCATATGTGTGCAGGAACGAGGAATCCAAGAGAAGAGTCCTTAAATGAAGAACCTCCGCAAGAGAAGAGAGAATATTGCTTGGGGAATGGCAGCTCTAATGATGGAAATATGCAAGGTACAAAAGTTCAGGAGCCCAGAAGTTCAAATATCAGAGACCTTCAATGCTGAAAGAGCCAGGAGTGTGACTTATAACTTGTTATCGCATACGGGTTAAACTAGATGGTTACAAGATTCTGCACGGCACCAAAAATTCTACAACCCCATAGTTGCTAATAGCCTGAAATGATTTAAAGACTTTATATTTATCTGATTTGCCTCTTTAAAGCAATGTAAATCTTAACATTGATTTATAATTTTACGTAGAAATCTTGTGCTGTGTAGACTCTGAATTTGATTCTGTGCCCACACAGTAGTAATTTGAAATGAATCTATAGATGCTGAGGGATGGTTTTGTTTCAGCACCTGGCCACAACCCTGATTCTCTGGGAATCAATGCGTCTAATTGAAACAGAAAAGCATGCTCCTTTTGCTCGAAGAGACTTTCATGGTTCTCACACATCAGCAACACAGAATCAAGCCTTTAGGAGAGTCGGGAGTCATCAGCCTTTCTTTTTCAACTTTTGCACTGACTTTAATGTGTAAATATTACAACTGCACATGGCTAGACCTGGAAAAAAATCTATTCTATTTTCCTATATTAATCACAATATGATCAATAAGTGATCATAGGGCTAGCTCAACTGCCTGCTTGCTTTTATTATCTCTTTGTTCTTTTATTTCTATCTCTACTCCTATACCTCTATACAGTTTTTGCCTTTCAAAATCCTGAAATTTACTTAAAAACTAATACATTTCAGGCCACTGTACTGATAAAGCTTTCCAATTTTTAATATGCTATTAGGGCAATTCAGTACTTGAAGGCCTTCAGTCTATTCCAGCAATGAGAATTAGAACAGGGGAAAAATCATGGTGAAATATACAAACTACGTGGTGTTTTAGATTAACATGCTATGTTGTGAAGAAAGGTGGAGGAAGTCTTAGCTAAGGAAGAGAAGAAACTGTGGTGTCAGTGTCAAAAATTTGTAATATTCCTGAGGCACTTGGGGGCCGCATATGATGCACAGGGACCAAGCCACAGTTACCATAAGCAACATGGCAAATAGGTATTGGTCATACATAGTGATTGGTACTTAACATCAGAGGAGACCAAACAAACAAACAAAAAAAAAAAATGTGTGTTCAAATGGAAAATAGCAAATGCAAAACTAAGTCCATCTTTATGACTACAGAAAACAGTCACCCACTTGCAAGAAAGGCAAGGTAGAGATATATTTGTAATGTAAACACTTGCAAATGGCTGTTCATGTTTTTAGATTGGATCTTTATATGTTTGTACATTTATTATCTCTTGAAGAAGAGGCCCATATCACTTTGTGAACCACGTCAATGTGGGTATTTGACTCTATTTTCCTTTTGGTAACCTGAGTTAGCAGGTTTGGGGGGCTCTTAGTGCTCAATAGTTTATTTCCTGCCTGCCTAATCCCCCTTAATGTTACCCTGTTTTCCCATTTGTTTTAATTTTTTAAAATTTATTCACGAGAGACAGAGAGAAAGGGAGAAGCAGGCTACATACAAGGAACCCGAGAGAGAGAGAGAGAGAGAGAGGGAGAGAGAGAGAGAAGCAGGCTCCATACAAGGAGCCCAATCCCGGGACTCCAGTATTACGCCCTGGGCTGAAGGCAGACGCTCAACCACTGAACCACCCAGGGGTTCCTCCTATTTTTATCCTTTAATTTTTCCTCTATTCAGTAGAAAGCATTCTGGTTTCAATCTGCCTTCAGTTAGTATCAGACATTCATCTGTTCTTTCATAAATATTTATTACACTTTTTCTCTACGCCATTTCTTGGGCTAAGCAGTGAGGATAATACATACTGAGCAAGACTCACATGATCTCTATTCTCACACATCTTAGAGTTCTTTGGAGAAAAAAAATATTCAAGTAGTAATATTTAGAAAGCATGGTAAGTATTAGAATGAGGGAAGTACAAGGATCCTTGTGACATGTCACATGTGGAACTCACCTTGTTTAGGAGTCAAGGAATACCTCCCCAAGAAATAAATGTTTCCGCTGCAATGTAAAGGACAGATTGGAAAGAAGATATGGAAAAGTGTGTTAAGTATAGGAAACCTAGGAGAATGCCTTCAGATAACAGTTAGTTTAGTTAAAGAATTAAAACATAGAGTGAAAAAATAAATAAATAAAACATAGAGTGATTGTGTTTTATTGTAAAACAAACAGAAGCCTTCCAATGTTAAAGTCATAGATGGATATTGGATGTGTGTGAGGAGATGGTTTGGAGCCAGTGTGTTAAGAAATAGATGCGGGTACTTATGTGGCATTAATATACGCACACCTCAAGTCCCTGCTCGTGCTGTGACTTGTACATCATTACCTACTCATTGTCTTGTGGCTCCAGAGAAACCTTCTTTTTAGAGGCTTAAACCATTGGCTACACATCTATATGACACTTGTCATCCATAGTCTCCACTTCATACTCACCAGCCTTCTTCCCCATTATAAGTTCCACCATTATTCCATGTGCCATCAGCATCCATACGTGGATCCAGCAATACCCTAGTTGTTTAGCACTTAGAGCTACCCCTCCTATGTGATGTCCCTCCTTTCTCCTAGCGTGCTCATATGCTGTGATTGGGTTTGCAAATGTTTCCCAGTCTATCAACATACATTTCTTAAATAAAACAATAATATGTAAGTTCTCGTGACACAGGGGAATATGAAGAAGGGAGATGACACCTTTGTAAATCTAGAGTCACACGCACAAAGAAAACAAAATTTTTTAAAAATGCAAGCAAAACTCAAACCAACCAACCTAACCAAGTCAAGTAAAATATCCCAATGTCGATGCTAATGTAAACCTTGAGAGTGGTGGTGGCGGTTGTGGTGATGGCAGTGTTTTCATTTCTTGTCATTATGATTGAACTTAAGGGAGTCGGTGGTATATCCAAGAGAAGATAGCACAGGCTATTTTACATGGTAATGAGAAATTATTTTATGAATATTCTATAATCTCTTTTACTGTAAAAATGATTGCTCATGTTTTAGTTTGTAATGTGTATATCAGAAAAGTATTGTACGTGATATTTTTATTTTTCTTTTATTTTTTAAAGATTGTATTTATTTATTCATGAGAGACACACAGAGAGAGAGAGAGAGAGAGAGAGAGTCAGAGACACAGGCAGAGGGAGAAGCAGGCTCCATGCAGGGAGCCCGATGTGGGACTCGATCCCAGGTCTCCAGAATCACACCCTGGGATGAAGGTAGCACCAAACCGGGGGGCCACCCAGGCTGCCCAATATTTTAAATTAGAGATAGAACAGCATGGAGAAGTGATAGTAGCGGGTCTCCTTGAAGTCATGTGTTTTGGGGTGCATGGCTGGCTCAGTGGAAAGAGCATGTGGCTTTTGATCTTGGGGCCCTGGAATCGAGCCCCACCTTGGGTGTAGAGATAATAAAATAAAATAAAATAAAAATAAAAAACAAATGAACACTAAAGGTATATGTTTCCCTGGGAAAATGCAGAGTTGTTCATATGAAATAGGGCTGGCGAGCTGCTGTCAGTTTGTACATTGACTTGGGGCCTGATTGCATCAGCTCAGGCAGGTTCTGCTTTCTTGCTTAGAGGAGAAGTATTTTATGTGTAGTTAATCCGTCCTTCTAGTGGGAGTAAATATCTTCTAAGCCATACTAAGATGTTTTAGGTTTTTGTTATGTTAGCAGTGCATTCTCGGTTTCAAGGTCTGTGTTAGTTGCCTGTCACTGGGTACAATCACCCTAAAATTTGGTGCCTTAGCATAATGGTTTATTATTTTTGTATTTTTGTGGTTGACCCAGGCTCGCTGAGTGATTTTTCTGCAGAGTGTGCTTAGAGCCCATTACACGTTTCCCCTCAGCTGGTAACTCAGTTTAGGTGCATACAAGATGGCTTTCATTTTCCAGGGGCCCACCTGTGCTCAAATGACTCGATACCCTCACCTGGACTTTCTAACAGAGGGAATGGAGCCCAATGAGGAAAAGCAAAATCCTCTAAGGCATGGGTTTGGAAACCCCAGAATGTCATTTTTATCACATTCCATGGGTTAAAAAACAAGTCTCAAGGATAATTCACATTCAAAAGGATGGAAAATAGAATCCACCTCTTGATGTGAAGAACTGTTTACACATATGGTGGATATAAAGGACTGCTAGCAGCTGGATTTGGGGAAGATTTGCCACTTTCTCTTTTTTTTCTCTGCTCTTTGTCTCAGTGACTTGTCCCAAGTTACTTAATCTTTTTTGCATCTCTTTTTCTAGATTAAAAAAACAGTGTTAAAAAACTACTTCTCTTTTAAGTGCTTGTAAATGTAAGTCTAAATGTGATTCACAGGGATGCCTGGGTGGCTCAGCAGTTGAGCGTCTGCCTTCAGCCCAGGGCCTGATCCTGGAGTCCCAGGATCGAGTGTCACATCGGGCTCCCTTCAGGGAGCCTGCTTCTCCCTCTGCCTGTCTCTGCCCCTCTCTGTGTCTTTATAAATAAAGTCTTTTTTTAAAATTAAGTAAATAAAAATAAATAAATAAATGTGATCCAATAGATAACTTAAAATAACCCTGACACATAATAATAGTAGTAATAATAATAATAAATAGCTTCTATTATTATCATATTTATAATAATTACTTTGATTCCTCCTCAATTTATAGCAATTTTATAAATATTCGTTCTTTGGTTATCTGGCAACTTCCACATCTTCGGTGATGAAGGAGTTCTTTACTGTGTCTCTACAAATAATGGAAATATTTCTATAATATCAATATAAACTTTGAAAGTACTGTCGGGGATCCTGGGTGCTCGGCAGATTAAGGGCCTGGCATCTGCTCAGATCATGATCTAGCCAGTGGGGGGTTTGCTTGCCCCTCTCTCTGCCCCACTCCCACTCGTGTTCTCTCTGTCTCTCTCAAATAAATAGATAAGATCTTTAAAAAAATAGTATAAAATCGATTGTGTCTGCTAATAAGATTAAGCTACCAACAACCCATAAATATTACACTTAAAAATAATGTTTTCAAATGCAGTGGTTGTTTGTCTTTCTCCATTGCATTCGGTACACATAACTAATTATAACTACTACTACTACAGTTACCAGAAAGAGATAATAAAAATGAAAATATGCTGGAGTCTCCCTCTTCAGCAACTCTTGGTACAGACAGAATGTTACTAATATGGATATAATTTTAAACCAATAGATCCCCTAAAATGTTTTGTTATGCAAAACATGGCAACACTTCTTACCACTCACAAAATAAATAAACAGATTTAAAAAAAAAAAAGTCTGGGGCACCTTGTGGCTCAGTGGTTGAGCATCTGCCTTTGGCTCAGGGCATGATCCTAGGGTCCTGGGATCGAGTCCCACATCGGGCTCCCTGCAGGGAGCCTGCTTCTCCCTCTGCCTGTGTCTCTGCCTCTCTCTGTGTCTCTCATGAATAAATAAATAAAATCTTAATAAATAAATAAATAAATAAATAAATAAATAAATAAATAAATAAGAAGTCTGTGTACTTGTCTTTAAGGACTACTCTAAAGGGTATTTTAATGTAATAATTATTTTGCTATTGTAGCATCTCTATTCTTTGTCCATTTTATTGATAAATGATACTTTGTCACTTTCTCTAGTTCCATTCTTAACCTCCCTCAAACCACCAGAAGCTTCATGTTATTTTATCCACGCAATTAAAAGGAATGAGTGAATGAATGAATGAATAAATATATAACATATATATATGCACACACAGTTATCTCCCCTAGAAAAATACCTAATTAATTTTTCAATATTCAAAATAATTAGTAACTACTAACCTGGTAAAAATATAGCAATTCTGTATTGAACAATACAAGCATTATCATCTTTTAATCTTAATGGAAAACAAATATAATAGGTTTATTTTTACCCTCTTTTGGCATATCTGAAAAATCTTTAGAAAACTTAATTTTTTCAGGTCATATAACTAGATTATGACAAACTTGAGTTTTAAACACAAGTTACCTAGACAACAGGGCTTAAGTCTTAACTACTATTAAATTTGCCCATAGTGCCAGGTTATTTATACTAAAAATACGTTCAATTCTTCCAATAAAGAGCAAATATAATGACATAACCTCAAATATCAATTGGAGGCACATGGAGTTACTGCTAACATGGCACTTTTTACAATTTTTTTTTTGATGTGACACTAACCTCCTACAATAAAAAGGAAAGGAAATACTCATGATATAATTTGAAATAAAATACATACAATGTATAATTTGGTAGTAGCAAAAAATAAAAGTGAAAGCTGAACCAGTAATGACCTTTTGAATATATTTTCTACTTTTATTTTTTACTCTAATCTACCAGTGTTCTTTATACATCCAACAGAAGATGATTGCTTTTGCTAATTGCAATTGCTCCATCCTCACCCTCATGGACCTTTCTATGGCACTTGCCAAATTTAATCCCCTCCTTCTTTCAAATATCTTCCTCTTGGATCAGAAATTAATGAATTCCCCATGTTCTTTTACCTCTCTGATCATATTTTCTCTGGTCCTTTATTTTTTCCTCTCTCTATATAGACATAAATTACTCTTAAAAACTGTATTTCATTATATTCTAAGTGATCTTAATTTTTGTAGAGAAATAGAATATATTAATACTACATATTGGCTGATAAAAATTATGTATATCTGATTATTTTCAAAAATGTTGAATGGAGTCCATAGATGAAGCCCTAAAAGGTCAGCTATCCTAGGTTAAAAACATCTAATTTATTATTTTTACCTTGAAATGACTTTGGTTTCACCTAATATGATCTCAACTGTATTGGGCACTACATATGTGTACTTCACCTCTGCCTACGTCACAAAAGGCAATCATTCAAAGTTTTCAACCAAAAGGAAACAATGATTTTTAAAAGAAGATTCTGTGTGTGTGTCTCATTTGTCTTCTTAGCACTAGTTCTATATTGTATTTATATTTGTGGATCTTAATGTTTGAAAATCAGTATGTTTGCAACTAAATCATAGAAGCATAAAATTCTAGAAAACAGCTTTATCTTGTTTTCTTAAAATAACCTACATTCAATACTTCAAAATCATCTCTTACCTTCTCTTTCCTATTCTCTCTCTACTATCCTAGATCCAGACTTAGTTTCATTACCTAACCGCCCTCTCTACTTTGATTTTCTGCTAACACAGAACATTTTAGCATCTATTTATATTAATAATTTTAAAGCATGAATCTGATTGTTTCTCACATTCAGAAAATCTTGATGAGCTCATAATTGACTACAGAATAATTTTTTAAATATTTAAACTACAATTAAAGATATTTTAATCAAGCCATATCTATTCAATGTTATCCACATAATTAGTTAGGATCTTTCTATTATTTCAAATCTAAATCTCTCTTCATGTTTTAGTTTTTGCTTCCCCCACAACTTGGAATTCTCTCCCTATTTCACCTCTGCGTGCCTAAATATTGCTTATCTCTCCAGACAGTACTCAAATTTTGCCTTATCCCTGATTCTCAAAGCCAGCACATAACAACCTGATAACATTAAATTGGTATGAGGAAAGAATAATCACATGCAAGCCTTGCAAAGAAATTATTCAAGAAATCACTAAAAACTTTAATATAGTTATTAATGAGTAAAAACAACAATGTACTTATACTTCATATTTTTAGAAATTTGATCCTTCATTCTAAGAATCAGAGAGTCTTCAGTAAGTATCCAAGCAACTAATAAAAATTAAATTCGTAAATACACAAAATAAACCATTCAGTTTGAAAGGATCCAGTAATATTAGGAACATAGTTGTATTGGTTTACCTGGATTCTAAAAGATTTTATGTAAGAAAAAAAGAACTCTATCTAGTGTTTGTTGTAAATGTAAAAATATAATAAAACAGGAAAGAAGCAAATGATGTTTGCATTGCAAGGCAAACACAAAGGTGAAATTCCACAGAGACTTTTAAAAGATGAAGGATCTAATACAAACCACACAATCTAGCCACAATAATAATCAGTTCATTCTTGTTAGAAAAGCTAAGTCACTGTTTTTTAAGTTTTGAACATTTGTAGGGGCTGGGATGTCTTGAATTTGGTCCTTCGTCCAGTAAACCATTTATTTTGGTAAAGACAAAATAATTTCCTGAATTGCTGCAACAGGCATTAGTTAGAATTTCTGGAAAACTGCTAACAGACATGTGTGCACAAGTATATGCATGCCTATACATGTATATGTGTGTATATGTGTGTATACATATATACTAATTATGCTAAAATAAACCTGCATACACACATGCCATGCAATTTTTTCTTTATTAATCAACATTTTAAAAAATATTTTTTATATTTTATCACATGTGAATGAATCTTAAATATAGCAAGATAGCAGGCAATTTCATCTTGTTTGGTTTTGACCATGATGAAATTGCTAACTAGCTTTTAAAAATAAATTACAATTTCAAAAATAATAGCAATACAATAGTTTGAAATACTCTTTGAAATGTACTCTATTAGCCATTGAATATTTTTTTGTATTTAATATACACTAGAGATGTTTAAAGATAATATAATATATTTTCTATTAGAAAATGATATAAAATAATAAACATTTCTAAAAGGTTTTTCAGTAAGTTAAGTCAAATAATTCACCATACTGGGATACATTCCGGAAAAAAAAAATTAGAGAGCCTTTCAATCTTATAAATTTATTCTAATGGTTTTTTTTATAAGTGTTCACTAATTTTGAAGGTTATCAGCAGTTTAAAACACTTGGAAATTTTTAAACATGAGAATTCACAATGTAATCATGGCTACTTAAGATCTCATATAATCATGTTGTCAATCATCATAACAAATACTCACTTCAGGAGATTTCAATATCAGTAGCATTGGGGTAAGAATCAGTCCAATTTTCCTCTTTTCAACAGATATAAATAACATACAAATCTAGGAGAGAAAAGAAATCTCAAGTACTTCCTCTTAGATAGTCTCTTGAGCTATATTTTTCTTGGCAACCATTCAAGTGGAAAAAGAATAAAGAAGGATTCTGTCTATAAGCAAAATCCACAATCACCAGTTTTACAATATAATATTAGCCAATTTTGGTATGCAAATTTGTTAATGGACAGCATTTTTAAGTAAAGAAATGAAATAATGATACAGGTCACATTGGAATATTTACATGGGATGAAACTCTGAAAGTGTCACTTTTTGATTACAGCATATTTCTTAACACAGCTTTCACAAACCAATAATATTAGTTCTTTAGACTAAAAAGTTTATAAATGAAAATATAGATTGATAACAAAAGAATGGGGCAACTATTATAAAGATCTATATGATATTGAAAATATACTACAGATATTTATTGAGCATCTGCTATTGGTCAGATACTGTATTATATGCTGAAGAAAATCTGAATTTAAATATATATGTCAAGTATGTATAATTATAGGGAAAAAATAAAAATACCTATGGTTGTGTGTGTATCTATACATACATATGTAAAATATCTAAAAATATTTTGTAAATAGATTATAAAATTTCAATACTATGGTAATTTTTCCCCCATCTCCCCACCCACCTGCCCTCTAGTAACCATCAGTTAGTTCCCTATAGTTAGGAGTCTCTTTTTCTTTGCTCATTTGTTTTGTTTCTTAAATTCCACATATGAATGAAATCATATGGTATTTATCTTTCTATGACTGATTTATATCACTGAGCATAATGCTCTCTAGCTCCATCCATGTTGTAGCAAATGACAAGATTCTACTGCATACAACATACCACCTCTTCTTTATCCATTCATCTGTCAATGGACACTTGGACTGCTTTCATTACTTGACTTTTATATAATGCAACAATAAACATAGGGGTGTATATATCTTTTCAAAATAAAGTTTTCATATTCTGTGGGTAAATACCCAGTAGTGGAATTATTAAAGCAAATGGTATTTCTATTTTTAATTTTTTTGAGGAACCTCTATATTGCCTTCCACAGTGGCTGCACCAGTTTGCATTCCCAGCAGCAGAGCAGGAAGGTCTCCCTTTCTCGACATCCTTGCCAACATCTGTTTCTTCTGTTGTTGATTTTAGCCAATCTTACAGATGTGAAGTAATAGCACACCGAAGTTTTGACTTACAATTCCTGGATGATGAGTGACATTGAGCATCTTTTCATGTGTCTGTTGACTGTCTGGATGTCTTCTTTGTAAAACCCTCTACTTGTGTCCTTTGCCTATGTTTTAATTGGATTATTCATTTTTGGAGGTGTTGGGTTGGATGAGTTCCTTAAATATTTTGGATAATAACCCTTTATCAGATATAGCATTTGCAAATATTTCCTTACATTCAGTAGATCGTCATTTAGTTTTCTCATTTCCTTTGTTATGCAAAAGCATATTTATTTTGTTTTGTTTTTGTTATTTATTATTTTTTAATGTAGCCCCAAACTTGATTTTTGCTTTTGTTTCCCTTTCCTCAGGAGAAACAGAAAAAAAAAAATGTTGCCATGACCAATGTCAGAGAAATTGCTGCCTATGCTCCTTCTGAGATTTTTATGGTTTCAGGTCTCACATTTAGGTCCTTAATCTATTTTGAGTTTATTTTAGTGTACGGTGTAAGACGGTGGTCTAGTTTCATTCTTTTCCTTGTAGCTGACCAGTTTTCTCAGCACCATTTGTTGAAGAGACTTGTTTTGTTTTTTTCCCTTGTGTATACTTGCCTCCATGTCAAAGATTAACTGGTCGCATAATAACAGGTTTATTCTGGCCTCTCAATTCTGTCCTATTGATCTTTGTGTCTATTTTTGTGTACTATGGTAATTTTTAATACTGAGTTAGTGGCCAAGGATGACACATGACTGCTTACATTCAAATCAAAATGTGATTGAATTGTTTGTTCATATTAGTCTCACTCTACTATAAAAGCCCTACTTACACTAGAACCTACAAATTAACCATAAAAACAAAGGTAAAAATGAAATTGTGGTAGATATTGTGGTATAACTTCCTCCAGCATCTCGCTTTACTTCTAGTGTATTTTCCCATCAGTAAAATCAGAATAGGGTTATAGAAACAGCAACATAGCAAATAAATAGCCAGATAAAAGGGAAAAAAATGATTTTTTCCTTGGGCTCACTTGCAGCTAGGGTTCTAGATGTGAATTAGACTTCTTGAATTGATACACTTGTGGAAGATCTAGACACAGTGCAAAATGAGGCGTGCTTCCTCTTGCTCCTTCTAGTGCTACTGTTAAAGCTGATACACAGTCATGTTTTCAATATCAGTGCCCTGTCCTTGGCTTCTTTATTATATTTATTTATTTTTTTGGGGGGAACCTTAGCTTCTTTAATGATTGGAATGGTTCTGCCAGTTGAAGTCCAACTTAGCAACCAGTTGTCCCCTTCCTAGTTTTCTTTTTATCAGGAGTTTGTAATAGGTCTAGGTAGAAACAACTTCCCAATTCTTGAATGTGAACTTCTGTAGTGTATTCCTGACCTCAAAGCTATACAGGTTTCTCTCATGGATCCCAGTCCACACAGAGATCTCCAAGGCCTTCAAATAAGTTGGTATGCTCCTTATTCCTAGTATGAAATCACTTGCTGATTAAAGTAGATTGGGTCATTTCAATTTTCTCTCTCTGGCCCTAATGGTTATATCAACCATCCAATGAAACAAATATAATTCTTTAAAATGTACTCAGTTGGTTGTGTCAGACTCTTGGTTTCAGCTCAGGTCAGGATCTCAAGGTCATGAGATCAAGCCCCATGTAGCACTCCACGCTCAGCAGGGAGTCTGCTTGGGATTCTCTCTCCCTCTTCTTCTGCTCTCCACTCCACCCTTCAAATAAATAAATAAATCTTTAAAGTGTATAATAATTCAAATACTGACAAGATGTATCACCAAACCACAGTTTAAAAAGTAGCTAACAAAAGGCAGTACAAAGGAAAAGCTTGTCTTAGATGCTCTGTAATACAGAAATGGCAAACTACACAGATGAGTAATACTATGATTATAATAGTCTAAGGTTTTATGCTCAGAGGGGACAAAAAGAGATTGTCACCCTAATAAATGCAAAAAAAAGAAAACCTTAAAATTTTCAAGAATTTTCTCAATCATTCATCCTTGAGGTTTGGTAAAATGAAGTATTCAAAGACAGCACATTATTTTGACAGTATCCTAGGAAATCTATTGATAGATATTGATATAAGCATTTGCATGTATTCTAGCCCTGTGGCTTAAAATTCCATCTGTATGCCAAATTTATAACTTCAGCCTCAAACTCTCCTCCAAATGTCAGATTTGCTTATTCAAATGTCTGTTTGACATCTTCTTGGATGTTCAGTAGACATCTCAAATTTATCTAGAGTATCTATGCATCCCTGATCCTTCTGCCTCCCACATGGTCTCTACTTCAAGAAATATCACCACCATTTGCCTTATAGAGTCATCCTCCTTTACTCCTTGTCTCATTTACCCTCACCAGCATTGTCCACCTTAGAAAAATATGTTTGTATACATTCTAAATTTATGAACTTTTAATTATGTCCACTGTTATTAATCTTATCTAAGAACCATGATCTCTTCCTATAATATTTCCCAAGCCTTTTAAATAGCTCTCTGCTTTACCTTTTGATCTCCATAAATCTAGTTTCCATAAAGAAACTAGAAAGTTCATCTAAAGCATAAATCACATCACATCATTCTTCTACTCTATAATCTTTAATTACTTGGAATGTAATAACACTTGGAATAAAATCCAGTGTCCTTACTGCGACCTCCAGGGTCCTCCTTGCTTTGATAATGACAAATAATGTTGGACATCTTTTCATATGCTTAGTTGCGATCTTCTTGGATGAGGTGTTTGTTAAGATCATTTGCCTGCTTTTTAACTGAATTGTTCATTTGCTTGTTACTGAGTTCCAAGAGCCCTTGTACATTTTGGATGCAACTTCATCAGACATGTGTTTTGCAAGCATTTTTTCCCACTCTGCATCCTGTCTTTCACAGAAGAGACATTTTTAACTTTAATAAAATACAACTTATCAAGTTTTACTTTGATGGATCAACTGCTGCTGTATCTGAAAAGTCATTACCAATCTTAAGGACACAAAATATTTGTCTCATTTTCTTCCATACTTTTTTATAGTTTCGCATCTTATATTTAGGCTTAATATCCATTTTGAGATGATTTTTGTCAAGGTTGTGTTTAGGTTCATTTCTTTTTGCATAGGATCATACAGTTTTCCCAGCACCATTTGTTGTAAAGGCTGCTCTCTCTCAATTAAATTACTTTTACCCTTTGAAAAAATGTTTTAGATTATATTCATGTAGACCAATAGACCTAGGTTGTCTATTATGCTCCATTGATTTATTCAATACCCTGGTGTTGAGATTACTATAGCTTTATAGTAAATTTTGAAATTAGGACGAGTATGTCCTAGAATTTTGTTTTTCTTCAGTGTTGTATCAGCTACACTAGGTCTTTTGCCTTTCTAAATAAACTTTAGAATCAATTGGTTTATTTTTTTAATCTAACCTGAGATGTACGCAGAAGTTCTTATAGGTTGTTATATGTAACAGTTGCACATACAAAGGACTACCTTCAGGCTGCCAATTTAAAATATATATCTGTAAACAACAAACGCAATGTCTTAGAGAATGAATTCTGTTTTTACCCTAAAATGAATTCAGAGAAAATCTCAGTTAACTGAAAAGTTCTATTATATTTACAGCATGATTTTGATGCCTTCATTTTAGTATATATTCAAGGTCATCATAAAAAATACTCTGTTACATTGCTTTAGCACTTAAAAACTATACATTTAATTAATTTCAAAATGTTCATATTCATTTTAGAATTTGTGTTGTATCTCAGTAGTTTTCTGTTGATTCTTTGTTCATTTACAGACAAAGGAATCTTTATTTCTTCCTTCCCTATAAGTATATATTTAATTTATTTTCCTTACATTATTAAACTAGTCAGAGCTTCCAGTACAACACTGAATAATAGTTATGAGAGAAAATATCTTTGCCGAACTCCCATCTTGAGAAAGGGCATGTAGTTTATCACCATTAAGTATGATGCTATTTTTGAGATGTTCTTCATCATACAGTTTTCCTAGTCAGGACCCAAACAATGCAAATCATAAAATATGTTAATAAGGTTGACTATTTTAAAGTCTAGAATATCTATTCATTGAAAGATATCAAATGAGAGTTAAAGGCAAGTCCAAAGAGTGAGAGATATTTTTTTAAAGACTTTATTTATTTATTCATAGAGACACAGAGAGAGAATGAGAGGCAGAGACACAGGCAGAGGGAGAAGCAGGCTCCATGCAGAGAGCCCAAGGTGGGACTCGATCCTGGGTCTCCAGGATCACACCCCAGGCTGCAGGCGGCACTAAACCGCTGCTACACCGGGGCTGCCCAGTGAGAGATATTTGTAAAACATACTCAGAATGTATAAAATTTTCTTGTAAGTCGATAAGAAAAAGAAAATTTTATAGAAAAACATGCAACAGATTTGAACAGGCACTTCACACGAGGCTGTTCAAATGGCCAATAAACACATGAAACGTTGTCAACCTTTTTAGTCAACAGGAAAACACAAATTAAAAGTGCAATAAAAGGCAAACTGCCTTGATGTAATTCCATTTAGACAGGCAGTCTTGCCTGACCCATTCTAGATCATATTTTATATACTTCCCATCGATAATATATTTCCCTTATTCATGATAGTTTTTAATGTATGATAAAGAATGGAGATATTCCCCCCCACTCTTCTATCTTTAGAGCTTAGCATTGTTAGACACATAATAGTTCTGTAAAGCAATAAATTAATTATTAAAGAATGAAAATAGCAGTGCTGATGCCCAGTTCTTAAAATTAAACTACTTTAGAAGCTTTAGATCTTATAATCTTTACATACATAAAATTAGTAAATATGGTTTATTACCCATTTTAATATGTTCTCAACAAGTACATAGAGTAAAAAAAAAAAATAGATGTCGGTAGCTGGAGAGAATTATCAGCTCCTCAACTTAAAATATATTTAAAACCGTCACTTTTTTTTTTATCATTAAACATATTTGGCCTGCTATTCCAAGAATTTCAAAATGTCTACTGTCAGTTTTCAGTATGAAACACTTGTATCTCTCTTATTTTCAAAAGAAGTTCAAGATTATGGAAATGTTAAAGAATGCATCATTTTTGTTTGTGAAATGTTATAGGCCAAGATATATGTATATTAAGAAAAGCTATTTTAAAGAAATGGTAAATTTTCACGTGGCGGAAAATGTCAAAAATTCAAACATCAATACATAAACTTTTCCCTGGGAGTTGGCAATTCACAATGTGGCTTATTAAAGTCTACATTTTATAGAGTCTGAAGAGTAATGAGTGAGATACTGAATCTTATTTGTAGGAAACAACAAACGAAAGAAAATGGAACGTAAATTTTGAATACTTGAATGTTTGTAATGCTAAGAGATCAGTTTTACTTATACCTGTCAAGTAAAAATATTATGTGGAACAATGAACATTCTTTTTCAATATGCTTTTACTTTTACGGGTATCATTCATACCTCATTTTTCCTTAATCCAAAAGACATTAATTTGACAATTCATTCACCTCTTCAGCGGTTACTGTATTTTGAATATCATTTGATTCTGCCCCTTTTCTCCATTACTCAGTCAGATTTAGCCTAGGAAATATTGTTTAAATGTTTTATCTTCACCATTCAGTTAGAATTATGGACTTAGAGTAAATGCTTCAATATGTTGCCATTGCTTTCAATATTCTTTGATTCTGTGAATCTACAATCTGCTCATTATTTGCATAACCTCACAAAACACATGCACACACATGCAGCTTAAAAATAGAAAAATTATAAAATGCCTTTTTTGTCTAACATTGGTGGTTTACCTTCTTTGCTGGCTTCATATTTTTCTACAAACATAATTTCTGTGTGGCTATAAGGGAGACTTACTTAGCTATGATAAAATTTTTAAAAATGTCATATTTGAGTTAATGGAAAGAATCATGATGAGATGAAAAAACAGCACTTGTAAAAGCTTAATAATCTAAACAGAGGAATTTATAAATTGCATACTGAGTATCTCACAGAATCAAAAGAACTAAAATCAAAGCATCAAGAAAGGCAGAAATGTCTGAGAAGTAGCAAGGGTTAGGAAGCTCTTCATCCAGTGTTTCCTTTTCTGTGTGGAGAGTTTCACATGCCTCCACCAATTTTCTTTTCAATGTACAGACATCAGTACTCATGTGTATCCTTAGCAAACAGGAATAAAATGCCTCTTTTCTGAAAACAGTTTTGGAAGTGTAAGAGAAAGATCCTAATTTCTTGGCTTTGGCTTTCTTTTCATCTATTAGTGGACAAGGGAGTGAGACTTTCCCAACTTCATTGTGCTTCATCTGGCTGCAGGTACAGAGTCTGTGACAACAGAAGAAAGTAACTGGGAAGATCAAACAATAAGCATCAAGAGTTGACTAAGACAAAATACAAGAATACTAAATGTTGGCTCCTCATCTTCCCATGTAGTTCATTTCACAAACTCTCATATTTAGAAAAGTAAGATTTAAACATAATGTGTGTGTGTGTGTGTGTGTATTATTGAACACATTCTTTCATGTTAAATTTAGCAATAGCTCCCCTGGCTTAGTCTGCCCTCTTTAGCCATGAAAACTTTTATAGTACAAGATTAAGGCTCCTGAATGGAGGCTATTCTTATTGTTGAGCATCTCCTATATCTTTCTGAAATTTTGGCGATAGAAAACATCCCATAATTGAGTCATCTACTGTTCCTAAATTATAAATTTTATAGGAATGTTGTCTTAAGTGACCACTAGGGTGAGCATACCCCATATAATACTATTTTCAATATATATAACTATTGGTATCCTAGTACATTTATGATTTCATTACTTGTACTCAACAAACATGCCTATCAAGTACTTATTCCTTCTTAAATTTCCATTTCCAAACTTTTTAATGTATTACTCCCTTTTAACAGTATTTACCCACTCATTATACTTCAAATAGATTTCATATGTTTGAGTATTATAAAGAGGAATGGTTTCCTCTCAGTATTACCAAAAATTAGCCATCATTCAAAATTCGAAACCTTCAAATATTACCACTTTCTTATAAACTTCAACTAAATAATGTTGATATTCTCCAGTCTCATACTATGCTCTCATGGAGTATATTTTTTTTTTCCATTTACTCCACGGCTTTTTAACAATTCTTTCCTTTGTATTAAATTTATTGTGTTATTGCCTCATCCCTCATGCCAAATGTACATAACTTATATGTATATATTACATATAATATATTGTAAATAAGGTATACTTGTAAATGTTACATCTAAAGTCTAACAATGTGGAAAGTTAAAGCATATATTGCTTAGGGTTTATGTGTGTGTTATGTCTTTTAAGAAGGTGTATAAATGATAAAAACAAATATAAAGCAGAGGTTACTTCTGAAGAGGAGAAAGCAATTAGATTTAGAAGTGGCACCTAGAAGGTGCTAGCAGCATTTGGAAATCTTCCCTTTCTAAGGGAATATTTTCAGTATGTAGATGTGCTTTTTAAAATTTATATAATAAAAGCAATACAGACAATAATTTTGTGTGCATTTAATATTTAGCTTAATAAAATATTTATATAAGTGTGAGTGGAGGGCAGCCCTGGTGGCTCAGCAGTTAGGGCTGCCTTCGGCCCAGGGTGTGACCCTGGAGACCCGGGATCGAGTCCCACGTCAGGTTCCCTGCATGGAGTCTGCTTCTCCCTCTGCCTGTGTCTCTGCCTTTCTCTCTCTCTGTGTCTCTCATGAATAAATAAATAAAATCTTTAAAAAAATAAGTGTGAGTGGAAGATAATTGATAAATATGAGAGATACTGTAGTTTGAGACCAAACATTTGCAAAGAGTTGAACTGATTGACTCTTTCCCCCTCTGCCTTTTTTTCCTGTGCATCATACTTGTGTATTAATGGAAAGTGGTAAATAAATATGCTCAGATCTTTGCATTCAAGAAATAGGTCTGATGAAAACTACACTGATCCAGAAGAAACACTCCACTGTATTTCCAACTTCCATTTGGAATTGTGAATCAGACAACCAAGAGCTGTGAGATATTTGAGATAATAGCATTAAAGAGAAAAATCAATGAAACAAAAAGAGCATCTGACAATTCCAGAAGCATCCTCTTATTACCTTCAGAGAGTGTGCAGAGATTTTAGTTCTAAATATGGGACAGACTTGATTTGAAAATAAAACAATCACAAAATTAAACATTTTATTGGAATTTTAAAATACATTAAGAATTGGAATTGGCTATAGATGTAAGATTTTATCTGGAAGATAAAAATGATTGATTTTTTGCATTGTACAGCCAAGTACTCAATGAGATGGAAACTGAGAAAAATTGGATTCTTGTTTTAAGAGACTCTGGTTTTCATTTTATAGTGGTGCTAGAGGGGAGGAAAAAGACAATTAAGGGAAATTATCAAAAATATAATTAAGAATAATCTCAATTCCTGATTCATATTCTTTTGGTCATGGCAATCTGATTTTCCTTTGTAAGAGCCTAATGTGACTGTTCATCACAATGACCTGTTCCTCCACTGTCAGGGCTAGGTATGTAACTCAAAGAAAGTTGATTAAATATTTTTCCTATTATTAAGCATTTCAGTTTTAAAGACTTCTTTTTTGCTCTGTGAGTTGCTAAGTATTCCTGGTTACTTTTTTTTTTTCTTTTTGAGTAAGTTCAGTACTGATCATTAGGGAATTTTCCCTAAAATAATTATTTGAAATGGGACAGTATGTATTCTAATAAAGACCAAAAAGACCTCATTTTCATGGGAACATTTGTTTTCATAATATTCTCTCGGACTATATTTTAAGATGAGTTACTTTTATGTGGAAATAGATTATGACTCAGGGGATTTGATTTTCCCATTAATATAAAATGTGGTTAGTTACCCAGATTCATTCTGATTCTCCACCCAGCTCCCCAGAAATTCTTCTCAGGCTCCATGGCCAGTTATTATCATTATCTTCATCTCTTAGTTTTGGTATATTCAAAGGACTCCTTGGCGTTCTTTTATAGTTCCACTAACTTTCCAAGTGTCCTATCTGGTCATATGCTTTAAATAGCATCTATGCATTGATGAAAACTAAATTATATCCCCAGCTTGTGCTTCTCCTCTGAGCTTTAAACTAAATCCCAAATGCAGTCTTGACATTCCACTTGAAAAATACATAATAGACATTCCATGCTTAACATGTTCAAAACCAAAACGCTGATTTCTCTTTTAAAACTGAAATCAGGGGCACCTGGGTGGCTCAGCGGTTGAGTGTCTGCCTTTGGCTCACAGTGTGATCCCGGAGTCCCAGGATCGAGTCCCACATCGGGCTCCCTGCAAGGAGCCTGCTTCTCCCTCTGCCTGTGTCTCTGCCTCTCTCTCTCTGTCTCTCGTGAGTAAATAAAATCTTTAAAAAAATAAATAAATAAAACTGAAATCAACCAGCCTTCTATTTCCTAGCTGCTCTGCGTAAAATTAGGGAGTCATTCTTGACTTCAGTCTTTCTTGTACATCTCCGTATCTAATGCACAATAAATCCTGCCAACACTGCCATACTCCACTTATTTCATACTCATAGTCACCATCATATCTATTTTTTTAAGATTTTTTTTAAAATTTATTCATGAGAGACACAGAGAGAGAGGCAGACATACAGGCAGAGGGAGAAGCTGGCTCCATGCAGGGAGCCTGACATGGGACTTGACTCTGGGTCTCCAGGGTCACGCCCTGGGCTGAAGGTGGCGCTAAACCATTGAGCCACCCCGGCTGCCCAGGCACCATCATACCTAACGTATAATTTAGCAAGAGCTATCTAACTGCTTCCTGTTTCTAACCTTTCCAGCAAATGCTCACTCTATTTACAATATAGCAGACATAGTGACACTTTAAAAATATAACGAGATCTTGTTACTTGATAGCTTAAAACTCTTCACTGGTTTCATACCTTTTTCAAAATAAAAACCATTGTCTTCACAATGGCATTCAAACCCAGCAGGCTTTACCAAGCACCTCCATCTCCTACCATTATTGCCTAAACTTACTCTCTTCCAGATACATGGGGTTCATTTTCTTTTACTGTTTTTGGCCTGAAACTTTAAATCTGCTTTTATCTTCCTGTAATGTTGGGAAGGAAACATGGGAAACTCCTCAACTTCTTTTAGTTTTCTCCTTAAATATACTGCTTTCAAGGATTGTTAGGAAGAAAGTGTTAACTTTGGCCACCTCTTCAAATCACAAGCACTTTAGCTCCAAAGCTCTTTTCACCATTAAATAATGTATAATACTTATATACTTTCTTTCTTACTTTCTTCTTTATGGTCTATTTCCTCATTCTGGAATGTGAATTCAAATCAGAATGAATTTTTGTTTTTTCTGTACATTCTGTAACCTGGGCACTTAAAGCAACCTTTTATTGTAGAATGAGTAATGAAGGAAAAGGTAAGATGATCTATCAACTTTATTTTAATATTTTCAGTTTTGTCCTGAGAAATGATAAATATACAAAAGTAAAATTTTGTAATATCCTCTTAAAAAAAGAACTGAAAGATTATGTCATATATCAATGTAATAGTTAACATTTTATTGGTCAATTGTTTTCAAAGTCTCTGTTTCAATGGTCATTGTTCCTATGACTCTGAGACATAGAGAAAGATTTCATATGCAAAATATAATCCATTTTGAGGTAATTTTCTATTAATGAAAAATAAATGGAAATCCTACATACTCTCATAACAAAGTTTATTGAGAGCTGTGATTTTCACCTGAGTTCTAGGCCTTGGTCAGTGCTATTTAATGATGTATATGATCAGTTTGAAAATTAATTTATATTTTTATCCTATTACTAACTTCCTGATCATTTTATCTATTTATCAGATTTACCATGCACAAAGACAGTTATTTTTTTCTCCCAAAAGGTCTTATGTAAATGATAATACTATATGTTCATGAGGTATTTTGAATTTTTCTTAGAAAAGATATAAATACATTTGAAGGAGTATTTTTAGAGGCACAGATGGTTGAACATATGTTCTAGCAAAAAAACATGCTTGCCACAACTCTGTACATGAGGACAAGCACCTGACACTCCCAAGTCAATGTCCCTTCCAATACATTTTTTAAAGATCTTCCTATTGTCACCACAACAATCCCTACATAAATGAATGCAGTGGAAATTAAGACAGGAAATGCACACATTCCTGTGTCTTCTATTATCCCCACACAACCTATTGCCTAAAATTCAACCAACCATCTGTCTCCTTCATTCAATTCCCACAACCAGTATAAGAAGATAAAGATTCGGACTATTTCAAAGAAGAGTGATATGCCAAGATGCAACTTTAATGCTGATTACTATTATCCTAATATTTAAATTTGGCATGAAGAGTAATGATACTGCATCCAATGAGTCTAGCAGTGTTTATAGTCTTTCCCAAATCATTATTATTAGAGAAGTAGAATTTTTTTATCTTTCTTAAAATAAAAAATGGCCACTTATAATACTATAGATAACTATGATGTTAATACTAAAATAAAATAATTAATTAAATAATATATATATAAATAATAATATAACCATTTAAAATGATAGCAAGTTCTTTAAAACAAATAATTTCAGCAGGAACTTGTCACAGTCTTAACATTCTAAAGTCATAAAACTGACTATATTAATACTTTGCCCAAAGAAAAACAAAATCCCAAGATAATCTGTCTCCACATATAAATAGATTAGTGAAAAATTCAGATGATCTCTGGGATATTACTAACATACTTTGAAATCTATGTTCTCTTTATTGTTAAGTCTTTTGCTATAATGGACCACATAACTAAAAAATATTTAGGTTTATTTTATGTGCAACTCATGATGTTTGAATAAATACATAAGTTATAGCCTATCCATACAGATAGACCAAATATTTTGATTATTCTGGCTAGAGCTATAAAAATCCAAGATTACAAAAATGTCACTAAGTAAAAAAGCAAGAAAAATACTTTCATCTATGTTTTCTTCAACTATTCATGAGTTTCTTCAAGTGTATTCTAGAGGAAAGACTCATAATTTTACTTGAGGACACAAAACTTTATTTAGTCAGTATATTATACTTGTAGTTCAAAGCATGCAAGAAAACCAAACCAAGAGAGTAAAGCTATTTGATGTTGCTTTGTGTTAGAATCCAAGAAAAATAACTACTTTGATCATCTGCTACCTTGAAAATATCATCTAGTCGAACTGTTGAAGAGTAATTTTTGATAACAATTGCATAGTATATGTATAAATCCTCAATTGAATTTGGTACATGTATTGGAAAAGAAAAGTAAGACCATGTTCTTCAATATGTATATACTACATTCATTTCTATTTTATTAAATAAAGAAAATTCTTTCCTCTTTTAAATTCCATGACCCCAAATTAGAAATAATTATAATATATTTGCCTCATTGACAAAAGAAATAATATGTGACAGTCAATGTAAGTATTTGAAGGCATAAAATATGGTTCCAGTATGTGAAAAAGTGGCCTGATGTTGAATACTTTCACTATATCTCATATATTAAGAAATTTTCATGTTAAATGAGGATATGAAATAATCACTTAAAGGCTTCCTTACATTTAAAGTATAGTACCAAAAAAAAAAATAAAAAAATAAAGTGTAGTACCTATTTTAGGAATAATTACATGGATTCAGAAACAGACTTCTAGGTCAATACACATTTAACTGCTTATTTATGCATTTAACTACTTAAGATATTTTTTTTAAGGGCAAAAATATGAGGGGTACCTGGATGGCTTGGTCCGTTGAGGGGTTTACTCTTAATTTTGGCTCAGGGCATGGTATCAGGGTCGTGAGATGAAGCCCCACATTGGGCTCCACAGCTCTGAGCCTGCTTAAGATTCTCTTTTTCTCCCTCTTCCTGTCTTTTCTTCCCAAGCCCCTCCCCCACCCCAGCTTATGCATGTGTTCTCTCTCTCTCTCTCTCTCTCTCAAAGAAAAGAATAAATAAGTAATAAAAGACAAGAAACATGATATTTCACATCTTGGAAAGATGTGAAAATTATGTACTATAGACTGTTCATTTCATGTTCATTCCATTTCAATACTTTTATTGAAAATACTTTTAAATACTCAAAGGAGGTGAGAAGTAGATACTAGTATTCCAGTCTTAAAAATGAGAGAAATAATTTTCAGAGATCCTATAGGTTAGTCACAAAGCTAACAAGTGGCCTTCTTGAAATTTGAACCTTGATCTACCAAACAAAAAGGAAATCAAATAAAAATATAATGCAGTCCTGCTCATGGGCAATCATTCCCCTTAAAATGACTCCATGATGTAGAAAATTATACAATGCTTCAAGATGACACCAGCTACTATATCTTACTTTTTGAAATTTATACAAAAAATTATCCAAAATCATCATGCCTGATTCTGAAGACACTTCTACAGTAAGAATAGGAATAAGGAAGTTCCTTAGTGGAAGTTTTCTTATAGAAACACACACACAAAAATGCGTGTAACCAAACTGATTTCTTATACTTTGCTGAATGTATGTAAACATTGATACCTCAATAGAGAAAATTTTTACCTGTTTTTTATTCTGACTCTACAGACATTATCCAAGATAGAGATAAGTATACATTGAAAAAATAAAGAATCAAATAGCTTTATACATAATGTATACCTAATTTTTATGAACAAAAATAATGCTTTCAAACAATTCAGTATGATTGTAGGGAAAATCCTCTGATTTTTTTATTGTTCGCATAAAACTGTGCTTTTAGTACAGAAGGAAAATGCTATCTTTTAAATCCTCTGATGCTACTAAAATGAAAGTCAATTATTTCTATGCCTTCTTAAAATATCTTCTTTTTGCATACTAATAAAATCCAGTTATCTGGTATATTTGTGGGGGGTTTTTATTCAGTATATTTGGAAAGGAAATGTATATTTGAAAAATAAAAATGCGTATGTTTTCACTTCAAAAACTTTTCAAAATAAAACAAGTAGTAAAAGTTTATAATTATCAACTTAAACTTGCATCTTTGTTTAATATGGACTATTGACTACATAAGACATATGTGTAACATGTTTAAAGAAATATTAGAATGTGGAAAGATGCCAAGCATATTTGTCAGCAATTTCTTACAGTGTCAGTTGCAAAATATCTATTGGCCTATTTTTTTTAAATTGGTACATCAGTTGATATTTACCCTTATCTAACTTTTCCTAAAATCAATAAAAACATCAGTACTATATAAGCTATAAAAAATAACTAAATAAACAAATTACTTGAATAAAAATTAAAGGTCTTTAGAAAACTATTGTTTGCATTGCTAAGGTCACTATTGAAAGATGTTCATAAATAAAAGATATTTATAAATACTTGAGGAAGTTTTCTTCAATACTTTTACTTTAAAATATACATCACATTACTCAAGGTTCAATTGTATGGATCTAAAAACAAAAACCCACAACTACCTTTAATCGTCTTAAGTGAATATTGTCTCAAAATCCATATCAACATTTTATTTATTGTAGCTCATTCCTTGTACTATAAGAAATAGAGTGAGGGAATAAATGAAAAGATTTGCAAAGAACATAGTAGAATTATCATGATTTTAAATAGACAATAAACAGAAATAAAAGTAGAGGAATCAATCTGACTCTATTTCAGTTGAATCGGAATACCACTAAAGAATGAAAAATGCCAGGTATTCATTTATATTCTCTTCTTTATTATAATTAATATAGTATTGATAATAAAGTTTCTATTTTGAGTTAATTAAATTCCAACATACATATCTGTTTTAGTTTATTGACTTTTTTATTCTAAATTATTCTGAATATTTTGGGGGGGTGTACAAAACTTTACAGAGGATTACTGTATATATGAAAACTAGTGAATTCTATTCACTGGTTTAAAGGAGAGACTTTTTTAAAAGATGTTATTTATATGAGAGAGAAAGAGAGCATGGGTCAGGGCAGGGGCAGAAGAAAAGGGAGAGAATCTAAAGTGACCCCTGCTGAGGGAAGAGCCCAACACCCTGGGGTCAGTCTCATGACCCCAAGATTGTGACCTGAGCTGAAATGAAGACTCAGATGCTCAACTGACTGAGCCACCCATATGCCCTTTAAAGGAGAGAATTTTAAGAGATCATACTACTTACACAAAGGTTCATCATCTACAAATATGGTTTGAGTTAACTTCTATGAATGTCAAACATTCATCATGTGTAAATATTCAAATAAACTAATAATACCAATAAACTACAGTTCTTACATTTCAAAAAGATGAAAATCTATTCAATATATTAAAATTTATTGAATTTTAATTCAATAAATTTGGATTTAGGAACTATGGGTTCAGGACCTCTACTTGCTAACTAATATTTAGGCTCTTTAAATCAAGCACAAGGTAATTTAACTCTCTTAGATCTCAATTTATCAACATTTAAAGTATTTAAGAATCAAAGACTCAGGTAAAGTATTTAAAAATCAAAGACTCAGATAAAGATTTGCAGTTTGAAAATAATTTCAAAATTGCTATAATGCTTTCAAGTGCCCTCTCATTTCATCTATGATTTTCTAACATCTATGCTCTCTGATTGTTTCTATACTTCTCTCTAATATATACACATATGAATATAATATAAAATAATATAAAAATATATATATTTAAGAGAGAGAAAGTGTGTACAAGGAGTCGGGAGGGACAGAGGGAGAGGGAGAGAATTTCAAGCAGACTCTATGCTAAGCACAGCCCCCATTGGTGAGTTGGATCCCAGGACCCTGAGATCACAACCTTAGCCAGAACCAAGAGTCAGGCACTTAGCCAAATGAACAACCCAGGTGCCCCAAGGTTCTATACTTCTTTTAACAAAGCAAATTTTGTTTTACAAATGCAAGATAAACTTTGAGATTCCTATCATTTCTAGCAATTTTGATGCATATGTATATAAACTTGTACATTTATGCACCGATTCTGGTTTTACTTATGGGGAATATTAAATTCAAGACAAAGTTTTATATGTGATCTTTCAGGCCCAACTCCAGGCAGTTCCAAGTCCTTACCTGGCAGGCCTCATGGGATAAGGTTGCCATTCCCATACCAGATATCATTCATAGCCAGTGCATTATGATCTTCTGGAAGCAGTTTTAGTCAAGGATTCAGGCCCTAGGCCAGCATCCTAATGCACAAAAGCTACAGGCCTTGCTCAGTTGCCTCCATCCGAGACTTCCTTATCAGGGGTCTTTGCTGAAGCACTTTTCCTGGCTCCAGCCTGGTAACTTTTCCAATCTAAGCACTTTCCCCTATATTTTCCCTAGTCCCCAGATTCCTCAAAATGCAAAAGCGTTTTGCTCAGAGCTCCTAGGTAGAGAGACAATTATGCCTATCTGTACTATATACCAGAAAAGTTTTAAAAAGTCATTCTCTCATAATTTCTACATAGGAAAACTTCTAAGTTTTTCTTTAGTCAGTGGGAACCATGGATGTGGGTGACAATGTATTTCTGGAATACTTTTTCTAACATTAGGTTTGTGCCTTGTACAGGTATGAACGAATTTGAATCAGCATACAGATTTTTGTTGATCTTAATACAATCTGATATATATAGATTATGAAATAAATTTTTAAAAATGTTCTTGGCTGCTTATCTAGTATACAGTCAGTGCCTGGCATAAAGATGGCACAAGAAACCTGACTAGATGGATGGATAAATTTTATTTGTATTTAAAGATACTAAGGAAACTAACTCAGAGATCTCATATCTCACAAAGCCATAAACTTGACTCAAGGACATCAAAATATTCTGAACTTGAAAATATAAAGGGGAGAAAAAGAAAAGAAAAGCAGACCTCTTTTTTTTTTCCTCAAAAATTTACAAGTTTTTAGATTCATTCTTGAAAGGTGCATTGGAATCTTTCCTCAGTGATAAAGGACCTTGAGATGAGTGAACACACTAGTTTGAGAGGATTGTAAAGCTTTGGAGGAGAAATACAGTCTTTTTTCTTTCCAGAAGATTTCCATAGTATTTTAACTGGATCATGTTTAATGTTCTGTAGCTTTCTTTTAAGTCAGACTTATGATACCTTTGAGTTATCTATTTTCTACCATTTTGGTGTACCTCATTTTAAAGAGGAATAGATGAAGCTGAAAATGATTTATATCCATCAACATGGCATACTTCGTAATTTTTAAGTAAATTCATGAGAATTACAAAACTCTTACTAAGTCTGTGATTATGTTTGCCAATCTCCAAGCAGCCAATTAGTGCTCTGAGTTTTTATATTGTTTTCATTTCACTAAAATGAAAACACATGAGCACCCATGGCTTTTGAAGTGTGTTTTATTTAAGCTATGCAATTATATCCTACAAAACTCCTAACATGAACTAAATTCTCAATAATTATTTACTGGGGAAATCAAGGAATGGAATTAACTGATGTTGATAATCTTTGAAGCAATCCTGGATTTTTTAAGATTTTATTAATTTATTCATAAGAGACACACAGAGAGAGGCAGAGACACAGGCAGAGGGAGAAGCAGCCACCCTGTAAGGAGCCTGATATGGGACTCGATCCCAGATCCCAGGATCACACCCTGGGCCAAAGGCAGATGTTCAACTGCTGAGCCACCCAGGCATGCCACAATTCTGGATTTCAAGTTGTGATGTTTTACCGTACAATTGTACCCCACAACTGAAAACTATGATTTGTTATTATGTATGTGAATTAACATCTTAAATATTCAACTTGTCAACAAATACCTCCCCTTGACAGGTGTGTAGATTCTTGCAACCCTTCACCACCTACATCGGTGCCATTATAAGCAAAACACCAACATTTCTTACGTCAATAATTACTGTAGCCTTCCAACGGATCTCCCCAACTTGGCCTTTGCTCCCCTTTCAGTCTATTCTCAGGCTGGCAAAAATTGAAAAAAAAAAAATTTAGCTCAGCTAAATTTTACCGTCTCTCTGCTTAACACTGTCCAATAGGTTCGTTCCTATCTTATTAAAAAAGAACTGAAGTCCATCTCTACTCTTCAACCTCATCCTTCTGCCTCACATTCACCTGCCCACTGGCTGTCTGCCTCATTCTTCAGAGATTTCTCACTATAGGGCATTTCAGTTCTCACACTTATCTGGAGGGTTGTGTTCCTTCACCTCCCACCCCCAAACCCTATGGAATCTGGGGTCTGCTCCCTTACACCCTTCAAAACTCCACTCAATTCACTCTGGACAGCTCTTTATAAAATCGCAATGTCACCCACACTCAGCACTCTGTGTCCCCCTGCTTTTCTTTGTTGTTATCCTTAACACAAATAGGGTACCACTTAACATATTTGATATTTATATATTTTATTTATTATCTCTCTCATCATTACCATGTAAGCTTCACAGGGCAGGAGTTTTTATTTATTTTGATCACTACGCTATCTGCACTGCCCAGAACACTGTTATTATTATATTATCATTCATTCATATATCAAATGATTAGTATTTTATTATAGAACTATGAGAGAGATAATTAAGGAATGTGAACATCATCATCTCATATAAATCTATTAATTGTTACATGTAAATAAAAAGGAAATAGTAGAGCATAAGACAGTTCCATAACATTTAAGGGACTCTAGGTATGTGTATTCAGGATCCCCATAGTAGGTCCTAAATATGAAGTTAAAAGTAAGGGATATGCATAAGGGTCTACAATATGGTATATTTTTCTTTGAGGAGCTCATATAATTATGACCAGCAAATCAGGTCTCTATAGCCCTTATTCCAAAGTAAAGACCTGGGCCATATTTGAATTAACAAAATACAAATCTCATTACACTACCACATGGGTAAAGTAGGTGGAAAAAAGGAAAAACAAAACAAAACAAAACAAGAAATCCTTTTATGTAACTCTCAGTGTATTCTTCATAAATAGGAAATAAAAATATGTTTCCTGGTTCAAATTACCATTAAAAATAAAAGAAAGGACAAAAAATTGTATGCAAAAATAGTATAAGAATATCTAGAAATCTGTAGCATTTTACTGCATGCAGAAATCATTCCAGTCATGAAAAGGAGAAAGCACTACAAGAATGGTCAAAAACATAAGTGTGCCAAATGCCTATAGTCACAGGCAGGAGGGAAATGTATGCAGTGAAGCCATCAAAGGTGGTTATGATAAATGCACTTGTCTTGTTAGCAGTGGGGACTATACAGCTCATGCCTTTTCCTGGATACAGGATGAAGCTGCTACTGAGGACCAGTCAATATTTCACTCATGGAAATGAATGTCAAATGTAGCTACTTTCTCTGATTTTCCAAGAAAATCTAGAAATCTCAATTAAGTATGCCCAAATTATTAAGTATTATTTCAAAAAAAAAAAATAAAATGAAAGCCAAATGGGGGGTGGGGTGGGGATTAGGCCTAGTAGGAAGTCAAAGGAAAATTTCTGTAAAAGAATGTTTTTGAAGATAGAAAAAGAGGAACATCTGTCAATCTGGATCTGTCTTCTTAATGATTTATGACAAGGGGTAATTCAGGAAAGAAGTTTGGATACTTGGGATAAATTTATTAGAACTGAAATCCTTCTACATTTATGAAACCTCAGGTACCATCTCCACATATGTAAAATCAAATATTTCTTTAAGATCTTTCTAATATACAAGGTCAGGACTTCAAAGTTGGGATTTGTAGTTTGAAGGAAATAAAGTGTGAAAGAACTTACATGCAGAGTGAGAAGTTATGAAAAATTACAGAAGCCCAATATCATTCTTGGAAACAAACTAAATTTACTAATTTACTGCAATGTTACTTCATTATCACAGAATTAATTGTAGTTACAGTATTGTTGTCATTCATTTCTTTTAATTTTATGTTTTCAAAAGAGATGCTGCATGATTAAATCTGAATTTATTATTTAAGGCCTATGTTAACTTTCCACAAGTTTATTTCACAAGAGATTTTAAATATGCTACAAAAATAATTAAATAGGTTTATAGTTATATAAGTATTTCCTCAGAATCTTCATTTTCAAACACAAGTGGTATTGCCTATGGGCTTGCCTATGGGCTAATTTCACTAATGAAACTAATTCACTTTTCACTAATTCATGGGACACTGATGGAGAAATGAGGAAGTCTAAATGGAGAAGAGTCCCTACCTCATTCCAATCTATATACAGTTTAAAAACCACTGATTTGCAATTATTATTATTTTTTTCACTTTTAATATGCTTGGCATTTCTCTGTTTTGTAAACAAGCTACTCTTTAAAGGAGTATTCAGAAAACAAAAAAACATTCTTGGGGAAAAAAATAGCAACAGGAATTTATTAATTAAAAGTTCAATAAAAGATTGAAAGGTGGGGGCTCCTGAGTGGCTCAGTTGGTTAAGGATCAGCTCAGATCATTATCCCAGGGTCCTAGGATAGAGCCTCACATTGGGTTCTTTGCTCACTGGGGAGTCTGCTTCTCTCTCTCTCTTTTTAAAAAGATTTTATTTATTTATTCATGAGAGACACAGAGGGAGAGGCAGAGACAGAGGGAGAATCAGGCTCCATGCAAGGAGCCCCATGGGGGATTTGATCCAGGACTCCAGGTACTCGCCCAGGGCCAAAGTCAGACGCTCAACCACTGAGCCACCTAGGTGTCCCTCAACCTCTCTCTTAAATAAAGAGATCTTTTTTTAAAAAAGGAAGATTAAAATATATAATTATTTACTCCAATGAAAGTAGCTAGCTAAATAAATAGATAGATAAATAAATAGATAGATAGATAGATAGATAGATAGATAGATAGATAGATAGATAGATAAATACATGGTGAAAAAGTGTGTCCAAGAATGAACTCAATAAATAATTATTAAGATCATACAACTAGGGATGCCCCTGGGTGGCCCAGTGATTGAGCATTGGCTTTTGGTTCAGGGTGTGATCCCAGAATTCCAGGATCCAGTCCCACATGGGGCTTCCTGCAGGGAGCCTGCTTCTCCCTGCCTATGCCTTCTCTCTGTATCTTTCATGAAAAAATATTTAAAAACAAATTGTAAAACTAAAAAAGAACAATATGAAACTATTTTTTAGTGTTAATTAGCTAGATGGGGATGAACAACAATCTAATCTGATTTTTTTAAATTGCAATCAATTCCTCTGGGGTAGTGTAAATAGGACAGGTACTAGATTGTGTGTGTGTGTGTGTGTGTGTGTGTGTGTGTGTGTGTTTAAAAAGTGATAGAATTGGAACACCTGGGTGTCTCAGTGGTTGAGCATCTGCCTTTGGCTCCGGGCATGATCCCGGAGTCCTGGGATCAAGTCCTGCATTGGGCTCCCCACAGGGAGCTGGCTTCTCCCTCTGTCTCTGTCTCTGTCTCTCTCTGTGTCTCTCATGAATAGATAAAATATTTTTTTTAAATGACAGAATTATTTAATTTAGGGACATTCTTAAAAATAGACCCCTCGGTAAATAAACAGAAAGAAATGCAAACAAAGGTAGGTCTAGAACTATTAATATTAGATTAGTATTCTTATATCTGTGTTGTAATGTTTATTGAGCACTTACTATGTTCCAGACACTATTCTATATGTTGTGGAAACAGGCAACCAACAAACTCGCTGGGTGGGACTTACATCCCAGTGCAAGAAGACAAATAATCATTCACTAGTAAAATACATTGCATGCTAATGAAATTAAGTGGAATTAAAGAAAATAAAGCAGGGCTGGAGAATGCCGAGTGAGCAGAGCTACAATCGAGGACTTTGTGGGTTTCCACGGTAGTTTCTAACATTAACATAACTTTGCCCCTTCTCATATGTAGCTTCTCTCTCTCTGAACACTTATTTTTCTGACTACTGAAAAGTGGCCATTCTTTGTTGTGTATTTCCTTTACATAATTGCTTCTGCTGCTCCAAATCGGATTGAGTCTATGCTTTGGTGATGATGTGTTCCTGATGCTATTTTTTTTTCCACATTCGTGGTTAATTCTCTTTGCTAAATCCACATGATTATCTGTTTTTACCTATTCAGAGTTTTAAGGGTAGGATTCAAAATGGCCCAACTTGTCACTATCCCGGCAAAGCTGTGAACACCAGGTCTCTGGAATGAGTTTCAATCCTTCATTGGCTGTCTTTGGGTTATGTATTGGACCCTCTAATCAACTATGGTGGTGGTACATGGCGTAGTGTATTTCTCATGATGTGCATCAACAGGCTCTATAGGCATGGGAGGCTACTTAGAAGGGGCTTGTATGGGAATATAATACTCACCTAAGAGTCTTGGAAGAAAAAGTTTTGAAGGCAAAACATCTTAGGTTTAGAGTTTAACCCAGACATTAGCATAGGGATAAATTGACATATTTATCTACAGGTACTAATTTTTGGTGTTTAAGATTTTATTTATTTGAGAGAGAGTGAGCAAGAGAAAGAGAAAGAACATGATCAGAGGCAGAGGGAGAAGCAGACTCCCCTGCAGAGCAGGGAGTTGGATGCAAGATGTGAGATCATGACCTGAGCTGAAGGCAGATGCTTAACCAACTGAGCCACCCAGGTGCCCCTAACTTTTGTTTTTAAAAAGTAAAATTAAAAAAATGTGTGAACATAACATCTGAAGATTTTGGTTGAAAAATTTTCCTGCATGGGATCAGTTTTATATTAATCGTTAAAGCTATGTTTTGACTAGTGCATTGTTCCAATTGAAATTAATTTCACTTTTTTTCTTTTCTTTTCCTATTTTTCTTCTAACTCCTCCATCCCTGTGTTTCTCTTCCTCATTCTTTCAATCTGGTCTACTAGTCTGTTACCTATTTTTTTGTTTGTTTCTTGTTCACTTTAATTTTTTTTTTTACTGAAAGGTGATAATTTGATAAAATTACTTATTTTTCAGATGGCCAAATGTCCCATTAATCAAAATACTTAGAAGAGTTTCACACAGTAAGAGCTCGTGGAATTTTTGAAATGCATATTCTAGAATCTGGAGAGAGAGAGAAGCATTAAATGAAAGCAAACTAACCCAATTACTTAAGATGCTGATAAATCTTAATACTTCACCCTGTTTTTGTGATAATAATAATCTTTTCCTTTAAAACAGGGTTCAATAGCTATCATCAACTAGTAAGATTGTGGACTTGGCCCTGCTGGGATAAATCATGGTGAATGCATCAGAAATGCTGTGAGTTTTCCCCTCAAATAATTTTCCCAGAAAGTGTTTCAACTACTTTAAATATATTTTATAAAAACATATTTTTATAGCTACATTGTGTTAGAAATGAACCAATTTTATGTAAATGAACATTCTGCATTCTGCAGATAAAGCATGCTAATTTTAACAATTTCAGACATCTGTGACAGAATTTCCAAACAACCCAACTGGATTAAGCTGACAAATATGAAAAAGTAATACATGGTTAGTCACCTTTTAATTCTTACATTTACATTAAACTACCACTTCAAAGGGCAAGGGTAATTTCACACTTTTAAAGTTTTAAATAGCTTTTATTTCAACTTAAACAAAATATGCCAATATTGAAACACAGTTATAATGATTGTTTTATTCCTTTTTATGACTTCTATTTTAAAATATATTGAATAATATAACACTAACTCTTTCCTCCCAAATAACTAACACACATACAGTTCTGTGAATATTACTATCTTACAGCTCTTTATTTCTAAGATTTTCTGTATTGAAAATGTAAACATCTACCAGTAGATTTTCAATACTATATATATATGCTCTCCCCTAAAAATTGTTATTGCTATTGTACAATGCTTAATTACATAAGTCACATATTTGAATGGATAATTCCTGTATATACTCAAGCCATGGAATAATAAAAATATACACATATTTAAATTACCTAAATTGTGCCAGCCATTTTTGTAAACAATTTGCATGTGTGAATTCAGGTATTCCTGACCTCCACACTAGGAGGTAGATCCTATTACTTTGACACTTAATTTACAGTAAACTGAAGAACAGAAAGTTCATGTAACTTACTGAGATTACCCAATTAATGCATGTCCCAAGGTTCAAAAGCAGACAGCCTGCCTTCGAAATCTTACAGTATTGATGGTTTAGGAGTACTAAAGGAAAAGCACTTTGTGATAAGAAATTTTACATTTCCGTTCAGACCTTGCAGCATATGGTGTACTTGAATTCAAAGTTATAAATGATTCAGAAAATATTAACTTTTTCTTCTATATGTGACATTTAAGTGTCATTATGTTTGCTCATTAAGAGAAAATTATTTCTCTTTAAAAACAGCTCTCAAGTAGGATTAATAAAAGCCAGTGACAAAATGGTTTTAAAATATATGCTTTCAGGGGTCTGGGTGGCTTAGTTGGTTGAACCTCCAACTCTTAATCTCAGCTCAGGTCTCTATCTTGAGGTTGTAGATTTGAGCCCCATGTTGGGCTCCACACTGGGCATGGAGCCTACTTTTAAAAATGCCTTCAATATCATACATAATGATTTGTGCCATTTGGTGTGATGAATATTAAATGGAAAAATGAGATCTGTTTGCAGGAGTCATTTTTCATTAAGTTCAAAATTATTTTCTTTAAGTAATTGATAATATATATTTTAAGGAAATGACTAATTTTCATTTTGCAAACTCCTACACACATGGTTGCTTGGATAGCAACCAAATTTCAGGCTTTTTAGTTGGTGTCAGATGAGTGAGTAGTTGAAGGATAATTTTGGTTCAGCACAAAAGTCCTCATAGTGTGAGCAGGGACAGGCGATAGGCTATCACCCTCCATGCTTCATTGACTGATCATAACTGAGAGGCAAATTCCTTCAGAAGCAGTGCTAATTCTTAAAAGTTTTTATTATATATATTTTTATTGGAGTTAGATTTACCAACATATAGTATACAATTCTTAAAAATTTAAAACAGGGTGTCTGGGTGGCTCAGTTGGTAAAGTGACTAACTCTTAATTTTGGCTCAAGTCATGATCTCAGAGTGTTGAGATGAGCCCCGCATCAGGCTCTGCACTGCATCAAGGCTGGGCGCAATATAGAAATACAAGGTTTCACTAGCTTGAGCTGTGAGAAGTTTTAAAAGATGCCCTTTTATGTTATTAAGTAGCCTCATAATAGAAACGTCGCTGTAGAAAACAAGCAGGACAGGATGGAGATTATTTCTTGTTTGTAGGGTGAAAGAGTTAACCGCTAACCCAGTACTACAACTGTACTTATTTGGAAAGAACTTTTGTTCTGGTGGTGGTTTCATCTTCCATTTCTTGGAGTTGGGGTGGGAAATAAAAGGGAACTTGCTTCTCAAGTTTGACATTTTCTTCTTAATACACATTTTGTTTCAGTAGACTGCCATTCATTAAGCCCTCAGGAGTCCTCCTGGGTATTTCTGAATTGTGTTGTGTACACGTGTGTTTGAGCCCAAACAGCTTGTCTTCTTCTGGCATTCTCCCTTAACCCATCCCCCACCCCACTTGTGCTAGCATTCTCTCAATAAAAAAATAAATAAAAATAAATAAATAAATAAATAAATAAACAAATAAATAAATAAAAATAGGTAGATAGATAGATAGATAGATAGATAGATAGATAGATAGATGGATAAAACAATTTCAAATTAGAGAAATTTCCTGCATTGGCTGGCAGAATGGAAATGAACTTTTCTTTCCTCCTCATTCATTGAATTAATCTGCAGAAGTACTGATTCCAGTCTTGAAGGTTACCAGTCACCCTATTGGAACATATTTGCATCCAGATTTTTTTAATTTTTTTTTAATTAAAAAAAAATGCATCCAGATTTACACAGCATCTAAAGAATACTACTACCACAAAATAAAGATGACAAATTCATTCATGAAATAAATATTCATTTATTGCATGCTGTATGCCAGAAACTACTGAGGTGCCAAGAAATATATGATCTAATACGTGAGTTTTTCTTTTTTTAAGGCAAAAATCCCATCCTTGAGGAACGTACATTCCAGTAAAGTGAGATAGACAATAAAGATAAAAATAAGTATATTTATTTTAGGAGATGATAAATACTATGGAAAAATAAAACAAGGTAAAGGAGGTTATGAAGTTGATCAGATGGGAGATTTTCATTTTTTCATTATTTTTCCTTTTTGTTTTATGTGGGGGAGGGAGAGGAAGGAGAAAGAAAGGGAGAAAGTCATAAGCAGGCTCCATGCCCAGTGCTGAGCCCAATGCAGGGCTCGATCTTACAACCCTGAGATCATGACCTGAGTCAAAATCTAGAGTCAGATGTTTAACATGCCTAAGCCTCCCAGGGGCCCCTAAAGATTGCCATTTTTAATGAATTGGTCAGTGCATGCCACACTGTGAGGGATATTTTTGAGTATGGATGTATTTCTTTACTCATTATTAAGTGAAGAGTGTGTAGAAGCGATTCAATTATATGGACAAAAACATTTTGAGGCTTTAGAGAGAGTCAGTATAAGAGCTGAAGAGGAATCATGTCAGCTTTAATTGGGGAATCTTAGTTTTTGACAAACTAGGTGACTTAAGACAACATAAATTTATTCTTTCAAAGTTCTGGAGGGCAGAAGTCCAAAATCAAGATGCTGGCAGGGCCAAACTTCCTCCAGAGGCCCTAAGGGATATTCCATTTTGCCAATTCCAGATCCTGGTGACACCAGGAGTTCTCTGGCTTGTGGCTGCATCAGTTCAGTCTTTTGTCTTCACCTGGCTTTCCCCTCTGAACGTCTTCTATTTATTTATTTTTTTAAGTTTTTCTCTAAATTCAAGTTACTTAGCATACAGTTTAGTATTGGTATTAGGAGTGGAATTTAGTGATTCATCACTTACATATAACACCCAGTGCTCATCACAATGAGTATCATCCTTAATACACATCACCTATCCAGCCAATCCCCTGCCCACCCCACCTCTAGCAACCCTCAATTTGTTCACTATAGTTAAGAGTCTCAAATGGTTTACCTCCCTCCATCTCTCTTATATTCCCTTCCTCTAAGTTCATCTGTTTTATTTCTTAAATTCCACATATGAGAAAAATCATATGGTGTCTGTCTCTCTGACTTATTTAACTTAGGATTATACACTCTACCTCCATCCCCATTGTTGCAAATGGCTAGATTTAATTACCTTTGATGGCTGAGTAATATTCCATTATATATATATATATATATATATATATATATATATATACACACACACAATGCAATTATATGGACATATATATATACACCACCTCTTCTTTATCCATTCATCAGTTAATGAACATTTGGGCTCATTCCACAATTTGGCTATGTTGATAGCTATAAATATCGGGGTGCATGTGCCCTTCTAATCAGTATTTTTGTATCCTTTGAGTGAATACCTAATAGTACAATTGTTGGGTCATAGGCTAGGTCTATTTTTTTTTTTTTTTTTTTTTTTAGGCTAGGTCTATTTTTAACTTTTTGTGGAACCTCCATAGTGTTTTCCAAAGTGGCTACACCAGTTTACAATCTCACCAACGGTGTAAGAGGGTTTTCTTTTCTCCACATCCTCACCAACATCTGTTGTTTGCTGTGTTATTAATTTTAGTTATTCTGACAGGCATGAGGTGGTGTCTCATCATGGTTTTGATTTGTATTTCTCTGATGACAAGTGATGTCGAGTATCTTTTTATGTGTTTGTTGGCCATTTTTATGTCTTCTTTGGAAAAAATGTCTATTCATGTCTTCTGCTCATTTCTTAACTGGATTATTTGAATTATGAGTGTTGAGTTTGATAAATTCTTCATAGGTTTTAGATACTAATCTTTATCAGATACGTCATTTGCAAATATATTCTCCCATTTTGTAGGTTGCCTTTTCGTTTTGTTGATTGTTTCCTTTTCTATGCAGAAAATTTTTATCTTGATGAAGTCCCAAGAGTTTGTTTTTACCTTTGTTTTCCTTGCCTCTGGCTAGGTGCTGAAGTCAAAGAGATTTCTGCCTATGTTCTCCTCTAGGATTTTAATACTTTCCTGTGTCAAATTTAGTTACTTCATCCATTTTGAATTTACTTTTGTGTATGGTGTAAGAAAGTGATGCACTTTCATTCTTCTGCATGTTGCTTTCCAGTTTCCCCAAAACCATTTGTTGATGTCTTCTACTCTTCTCTTATAAGGAAGTGTCATTGGATTGAAGGCCCACTTGGATAATCCAGAATGATCATATCTTGAGACCGTTAACTACATCTGCAAAGATGCTTTACCCAAGTAAGGACATTTCACAAGTTCCAGGACCTGAATAAATCTTCATTAGGGTTATCATTCAATCCAGTACAGGGAATAACTTATAGGTCAATGTGTTTGAACCTGTGTGAGCAAAATGAAGACTAGAAGATAAATTCATAGAATATGGAGAGTTTTGTGAGTTCTTATAGCAATTATGATTATGTTGGGGTTTTCTCTGAAATAGGGAATCTTTAAATTTGAGCAGAGGGATAAAATAAGCTTATTTCTGTTTTACAGAGTCTGTTAGAAAAAGCCTGTTGGAAAGAAGCAGATGGACAATATGATAGAAACAGGAACCAGTTAGGAGGTTAAACAATAATCTTAAATGATAGTGTCTTGATTCAGAGAAAGAAGCAGACATAGAAAATGGTTAGTTTCTGGATATATTTTAAAGAAATATCTAATTGAATTTTCTGGAAAAAAAGAGTTATAAAACAGAAAAAGTCAAGGATGACTACAATGTTATTGGCATAGGAAATAGAAGGCTGTAATTGGGCAAGATTTGAAATGGGAAAGATGATAGTTAGAGCAAGTTTGTTTGGGGTGGGAGTTAAAAATCGTATAGAAAGAGAACAAGAGGGATGCCTGGGTCGCTCAGCAGTTGAACATCTGTTTTTGGCTCAGGGTGTGATCCCATAGTACTAGAATCAAGTCCCACATTGGGCTCCTTGCAAGAAGTCTGCTTCTCCCTCTGTCTCTGTCTCTGTCTCTGTCTCTGTCTCTCTCTCTCTTATGAATAAATAAATAAAATCTTAAGAAAAAAAGAAAGAGAACAAGATAAATGGATGATCCAAGATTTTAAAATATATTTAATTAGGGGGATAGAGATATTACAAGTGTCCAAACACACACACACACACACACACACACACACACACAAACTCTTTAAAAAGAACCAAGAGAAAATATGTAGTAAGCAAAATAAAGTAATTGAAATAAATGATGGAGTGGAAAGATGGAATAAAGTACTAAAGAGATATGGTGGAAGGAGAAAATACTGAAGAAAGATTAGGCAACACACTAAAATATCCACAAGAAGAAAAAATAGTAAATAGAAAAGTTTTGAGAAATAAAAACCAAAAATGAAATAATTAACACTCTTATAACATGATACCATAGAATAACAACAGAGAGGATTTAAACAAAATGAAAACAAAAGACAATAAATTGAAATCTCAGATTGGACGCATGCCTCGGTGGCTCAGTTGATTGAGTGTCAGACTCTTGGTTTCAATTTAGGTCATGACCTCAGAGTCTTGAGTTTGAGCCATGTGTCAGGCCTCCTGTTCAGTGGAGAGTCTGCTGGAGATTCTCTCTCTTTCTCTCATTCCCTCTCCCTGTACTCCTTCCCCCATTCTTGCCCTGTTGGTCTCTAAAATAAATAAATAAATCTTTAAACAAAAATTTCTGACTGAAAACCTCAAAAATAATCCAGTGGGAGAAAAAGGCAAAACCCTAAAACTAGACCCATTGTACTGAAATCTAAGAACAACAAATACAAAAATTGTACTCCTTAAAACAAAATAAAAAAGCAAGACTAAACTCCCTAGGAGCAAAAGCACATAATTTACAAAGGTTTAAAAATCAAATTGACATTAGGTTGCTCAACTAGCACCACTAGATACATAAAAAACTCAACTTCTATTTATGTATCTACCTTGTAAGGAAATGTCGAATAGGCAAGAAGGATAACTAAGTGTCCCCAAAGGAATATCTTGCATTATTTTGAGGTCATCCTTCAAGACTGATTCTAGATTTTGGTTGCCTTTAAACTAGTTTACAAACTTGTAATTTGTAGGTAACTGCGAGCTATGCAAAATAATTATTATTTCTGAACATGTAAATAAATTCTGTCCAGTAGAGGTTCAACTAATTTCTTTTCTTCTCTCCCTCCTACTTTTTGTTTTGTTTGTTGATTGTTGGTTGTTTTGTTTGTTGATTGGTTTTGGCAGTGGTGATTGGCAGCGGTGATTAGGAATTTGGATCTATCACCTGGTCATTTTATGATCTCTGTCAATGTATTGACGGTTTATAGAGATGTGTTAATTGCTTGACATTGGTGAACTAGTTTATTTGCCATTTATGCTTGTCTATATGCTCTTTTTGAGTTCAAATATGTTAGAAATTTTTAACCACTGTTAAAAAGAAATCTTTCAGAATCTTAATTAGTGAGCTTCTATATTTTTGTGTTTGCTTTTGACTCAAGGCTGAAAGTTTATATTTGTAGCTGCAAGTTTTCTGCCTCTGTGTCTATAGTTTAGAATCTGTGCAAGGTATATTTGTGTCTGTCTTATAGCATGAATATGAAATATTTTCCTACTCTGGAAAGTATTAAGAAATTAGCCTATATAGTCTCCTAAAATGAAGGAGTGATGTTTTAATTGATTTATAGATAAAAGCAAGTACTTACATAAATGTTAAATTTATAAAATCCACAGGTAATAAGAAAATTGTAGGGGGGGGGAGGAGCAAGATGGCGGAGGAGCAGGGTCTCCAAATCACCTGTCTCCACCAAACTACCTAGAAAACCTTCAAATTATCCTGAAAATCTATGAATTCGGCCTGAGATTTAAAGAGAGACCAGCTGGAACGCTACAGTGAGAAGAGTTCGCGCATCTATCAAGGTAGGAAGACGGGGAAAAAGGAATAAAGGAACAAAGGCCTCCAAGGGGGAGGGGCCCCGCGAGGAGCCAGGCTGAGGCCGGGGCGAGTGTCCCCAGGACAGGAGAGCCCCGTCCCGGAGACGCAGGAGCTGCACCGACCTTCCCGGGCGGAAAGGGGCTCGTGGGGAGTTGGAGCAGGACCAGGAGGGCGAGGAGGCCCTCGGGCTCCCGGGGACAGTAACAGCAACTGCGCACCCAGGAGAGTGCGCCGAGCTCCCTAAGGGCTGCAGCGCGCACGGCGGGACCCGGCGGGACCCGGAGCAGCTCGGGGGGCTCGGGCGGCGGCTCCGCGGAGGGGGCTGCGGGGCCCCGGGAGCAGCTCGGAGGGGCTCGGGCAGAGGAAGAGGCTCCGTGCGGAGGGGGCTGCGCGGTTCCAGGAGCAGCTCGGAGGGGCTCGGGCGGCAGCTCCGCGGAGGGGGTTGCGCGGCCCGGGAGCGCGAATCCACCAGCGCAGGCCCCGGAGCACAGGGCGCCGGGACACACCCAGGATCCGGCCTCCCCCGGGACAGGCAGAGGCCGGGAGGACCCAGGACAGCGAGGACGCTCCTGCCCCAGCTGAGCACATCAGCGGCCCCGCCCCGGAGCCTCCAGGCCCTGCAGACGGAGTTCCTGCGGGGGCTGAATCCAGGTTTCCAGAGCTGCCCCGCCACTGGGGCTGTTCCTCCTGCGGCCTCACGGGGTAAACAACCCCCACCGAGCCCTGCACCAGGCAGGGGCACAGCAGCTCCCCCAACTGCTAACACCTGAAAATCAGCACAGCAGGCCCCTCCCCCAGAAGACCAGCTAGACTGACAACTTCCAGGAGAAGCCAAGGGACTTAAAGAACACAGAATCAGAAGATACTCCCCGGTGGTTCTTTTTTTGTTTGTTTGTTTTTGTTTTTGTTTTGTTTTGCTTTTTGATTTGTTTCCTTCCCCCACCCCCTTTTTTTCTCCTTTCTTTTTCTTTCTCTTTTTCTTCTTCTTTTTTTTTTTCTTTTCGTTTTTTTTTCTTTTTCTTCCCTTTTTTTTTCTCTTTCTCTTTTCTTTCCTTCTTTCTCTCCTCTCTTTTTCTCTTTTTCCCAATACAACTTGCTTTTGGCCACTCTGCACTGAGCAAAATGACTAGAAGGAAAACCTCACCTCAAAAGAAAGAACCAGAAACAGTCCTCTCTCCCACAGAGTTACAAAATCTGGATTACAATTCAATGTCAGAAAGCCAATTCAGAAGCACTATTATACAGCTACTGGTGGCTCTAGAAAAAAGTATAAAGGACTCAAGAGACTTCATGACTGCAGAATTTAGAGCTAATCAGGCAGAAATTAAAAACCAATTGAATGAGATGCAATCCAAACTAGAAGTCCTAACGACGAGGGTTAACGAGGTGGAAGAACGAGTGAGTGACCTAGAAGACAAGTTGACAGCAAAGAGGGAAACTGAGGAAAAAAGAGACAAACAATTAAAAGACCATGAAGATAGATTAAGGGAAATAAACGACAGCCTGAGGAAGAAAAACCTACGTTTAATTGGGGTTCCCGAGGGCGCCGAAAGGGACAGAGGGCCAGAATATGTATTTGAACAAATTCTAGCTGAAAACTTTCCTAATCTGGGAAGGGAAACAGGCATTCAGATCCAGGAAATAGAGAGATCCCCCCCTAAAATCAATAAAAACCGTTCAACACCTCGACATTTAATTGTGAAGCTTGCAAATTCCAAAGATAAGGAGAAGATCCTTAAAGCAGCAAGAGACAAGAAATCCCTGACTTTTATGGGGAGGAGTATTAGGGTAACAGCAGACCTCTCCACAGAGACCTGGCAGGCCAGAAAGGGCTGGCAGGATATATTCAGGGTCCTAAATGAAAAGAACATGCAACCAAGAATACTTTATCCAGCAAGGCTCTCATTCAAAATGGAAGGAGAGATAAAGAGCTTCCAAGACAGGCAGCAACTAAAAGAATATGTGACCTCCAAACCAGCTCTGCAAGAAATTTTAAGGGGGCCTCTTAAAATTCCCCTTTAAGAAGAAGTTCAGTGGAACAGTCCACAAAAACAAAGACTGAATAGATATTATGATGACACTAAACTCATATCTCTCAATAGTAACTCTGAATGTGAACGGGCTTAATGACCCCATCAAAAGGCGCAGGGTTTCAGACTGGATAAAAAAGCAGGACCCATCTATTTGCTGTCTACAAGAGACTCATTTTAGACAGAAGGACACCTACAGCCTGAAAATAAAAGGTTGGAGAACCATTTACCATTCGAATGGTCCTCAAAAGAAAGCAGGGGTAGCCATCCTTATATCAGATAAACTAAAATTTACCCCAAAGACTGTAGTGAGAGATGAAGAGGGACACTATATCATACTTAAAGGATCTATTCAACAAGAGGACTTAACAATCCTTAATATATATGCTCCAAATGTGGGAGCTGCCAAATATATAAATCAATTATTAACCAAAGTGAAGAAATACTTAGATAATAATACACTTATACTTGGTGACTTCAATCTAGCTCTTTCTATACTCGATAGGTCTTCTAAGCAAAACATCTCCAAAGAAACGAGAGCTTTAAATGATACACTGGACCAGATGGATTTCACAGATATCTACAGAACTTTACATCCAAACTCAACTGAATACACATTCTTCTCAAGCGCACATGGAACTTTCTCCAGAATAGACCACATATTGGGTCACAAATCGGGTCTGAACCGATACCAAAAGATTGGGATTGTCCCCTGCATATTCTCGGACCATAATGCCTTGAAATTAGAACTAAATCACAACAAGAAGTTTGGAAGGACCTCAAACACGTGGAGGTTAAGGACCATCCTGCTAAAAGATAAAAGGGTCAACCAGGAAATTAAGGAAGAATTAAAAAGATTCATGGAAACTAATGAGAATGAAGATACAACCGTTCAAAATCTTTGGGATGCAGCAAAAGCAGTCCTAAGGGGGAAATACATCGCAATACAAGCATCCATTCAAAAACTGGAAAGAACTCAAATACAAAAGCTAACCTTACACATAAAGGAGCTAGAGAAAAAACAGCAAATAGATCCTACACCCAAGAGAAGAAGGGAGCTAATAAAGATTCGAGCAGAACTCAACGAAATCGAGACCAGAAGAACTGTGGAACAGATCAACAGAACCAGGAGTTGGTTCTTTGAAAGAATTAATAAGATAGATAAACCATTAGCCAGCCTTATTAAAAAGAAGAGAGAGAAGACTCAAATTAATAAAATCATGAATGAGAAAGGAGAGATCACTACCAACACCAAGGAAATACAAACGATTTTAAAAACCTATTATGAACAGCTATACGCCAATAAATTAGGCAATCTAGAAGAAATGGACGCATTCCTGGAAAGCCACAAACTACCAAAACTGGAACAGGAAGAAATAGAAAACCTGAACAGGCCAATAACCAGGGAGGAAATTGAAGCAGTCATCAAAAACCTCCCAAGACACAAGAGTCCAGGGCCAGATGGCTTCCCAGGAGAATTTTATCAAACGTTTAAAGAAGAAATCATACCTATTCTCCTAAAGCTGTTTGGAAAGATAGAAAGAGATGGAGTACTTCCAAATTCGTTCTATGAAGCCAGCATCACCTTAATTCCAAAGCCAGACAAAGACCCCGCCAAAAAGGAGAATTACAGACCAATATCCCTGATGAACATGGATGCAAAAATTCTCAACAAGATACTGGCCAATAGGATCCAACAGTACATTAAGAAAATTATTCACCATGACCAAGTAGGATTTATCCCTGGGACACAAGGCTGGTTCAACACCCGTAAAACAATCAATGTGATTCATCATATCAGCAAGAGAAAAACCAAGAACCATATGATCCTCTCATTGGATGCAGAGAAAGCATTTGACAAAATACAGCATCCATTCCTGATCAAAACTCTTCAGAGTGTAGGGATAGAGGGAACATTCCTCGACATCTTAAAAGCCATCTACGAAAAGCCCACAGCAAATATCATTCTCAATGGGGAAGCACTGGGAGCCTTTCCCCTAAGATCAGGAACAAGACAGGGATGTCCACTCTCACCACTGCTATTCAACATAGTACTGGAAGTCCTAGCCTCAGCAATCAGACAACAAAAAGACATTAAAGGCATTCAAATTGGCAAAGAAGAAGTCAAACTCTCCCTCTTCGCCGATGACATGATACTCTACCTAGAAAACCCAAAAGTCTCCACCCCAAGATTGCTAGAACTCATACAGCAATTCGGTAGCGTGGCAGGATACAAAATCAATGCCCAGAAGTCAGTGGCATTTCTATACACTAACAATGAGACTGAAGAAAGAGAAATTAAGGAGTCAATCCCATTTACAATTGCACCCAAAAGCATAAGATACCTAGGAATAAACCTCACCAAAGATGTAAAGGATCTATACCCTCAAAACTATAGAACACTTCTGAAAGAAATTGAGGAAGACACAAAGAGATGGAAAAATATTCCATGCTCATGGATTGGCAGAATTAATATTGTGAAAATGTCAATGTTACCCAGGGCAATATACACGTTTAATGCAATCCCTATCAAAATACCATGGACTTTCTTCAGAGAGTTAGAACAAATTATTTTAAGATTTGTGTGGAATCAGAAAAGACCCCGAATAGCCAGGGGAATTTTAAAAAAGAAAACCATATCTGGGGGCATCACAATGCCAGATTTCAGGTTGTACTACAAAGCTGTGGTCATCAAGACAGTGTGGTACTGGCACAAAAACAGACACATAGATCAGTGGAACAGAATAGAGAATCCAGAAGTGGACCCTGAACTTTATGGGCAACTAATATTCGATAAAGGAGGAAAGACTATCCATTGGAAGAAAGACAGTCTCTTCAATAAATGGTGCTGGGAAAATTGGACATCCACATGCAGAAGAATGAAACTAGACCACTCTCTTTCACCATACACAAAGATAAACTCAAAATGGATGAAAGATCTAAATGTGAGACAAGATTCCATCAAAATCCTAGAGAAGAACACAGGCAACACCCTTTTTGAACTCGGCCATAGTAACTTCTTGCAAGATACATCCACGAAGGCAAAAGAAACAAAAGCAAAAATGAACTATTGGGACTTCATCAAGATAAGAAGCTTTTGCACAGCAAAGGATACAGTCAACAAAACTCAAAGACAACCTACAGAATGGGAGAAGATATTTGCAAATGACATATCAGATAAAGGGCTAGTTTCCAAGATCTATAAAGAACTTATTAAACTCAACACCAAAGAAACAAACAATCCAATCATGAAATGGGCAAAAGACATGAACAGAAATCTCACAGAAGAAGACATAGACATGGCCAACATGCACATGAGAAAATGCTCTGCATCACTTGCCATCAGGGAAATACAAATCAAAACCACAATGAGATACCACCTCACACCAGTGAGAATGGGAAAAATTAACAAGGCAGGAAACAACAAATGTTGGAGAGGATGTGGAGAAAAGGGAACCCTCTTACACTGTTGGTGGGAATGTGAACTGGTGCAGCCACTGTGGAAAACTGTGTGGAGGTTCCTCAAACAGTTAAAAATAGACCTGCCCTACGACCCAGCAATTGCACTGTTGGGGATTTACCCCAAAGATACAAATGCAATGAAACGCCAGGACACCTGCACCCCGATGTTTCTAGCAGCAATGGCCACGATAGCCAAACTGTGGAAGGAGCCTCGGTGTCCAACGAAAGATGAATGGATAAAGAAGATGTGGTTTATGTATACAATGGAATATTACTCAGCTATTAGAAATGACAAATACCCACCATTTGCTTCAACGTGGATGGAACTGGAGGGTATTATGCTGAGTGAAGTAAGTCAGTCGGAGAAGGACAAACATTATATGTTCTCATTCATTTGGGGAATATAAATAATAGTGAAAGGGAAAATAAGGGAAGGGAGAAGAAATGTGTGGGAAATATCAGAAAGGGAGACAGAACATAAAGACTGCTAACTCTGGGAAACGAACTAGGGGTGGTGGAAGGGGAGGAGGGCGGGGGGTGGGAGTGAATGGGTGACGGGCACTGGGTGTTATTCTGTATGTTAGTAAATTGAACACCAATAAAAAAAAAAAAAATAAAAAATAAAAAAAAAATAAAAAAAAAATAAATAAATTAAAAAAAAAAAAAAAAAAAAGAAAATTGTACTTCAAATGTTTTAAAAATGCTATAATTAAAAGATAAAAAGATAAAAATAATACTTTAATAAAAACTGACTCAGAATCTTTAAATAATCTAAGTTTACATATATTATGTAAATTTTTTGCAAAAAAATTACTAATTTTGGTCTAGTACAAATAGCTATGCCTTTTCTTATTGGTTAATTAAGTAGAATGGCTTTTTATTTTACTTAGTATGATTATTCTACTTGGGTATGATTTTTTCTTTACATTTGTACAGGTTTGCTGACCAATTGAGTAACTCCTTTAGATGCTTGAGGTCATAAAAATGTAAATATATATTGAATTAAATTGAATCACTGTTATACAAACGCAGCAATACTATGTTTTGTAGTATGTCAATTTGAATGATTTTCAAGGTCTTTAGGTAACTTAAAACCTTGAACTGGTTTAATTAAGTTAATGAATACTCCTTGGCTATCTAAATAATCACTAAGATAAAACAGATACATTGACTACTAGTCATAATTTTAAGTTTACATAATTTTCTTCTTATTTTTATATGCTACAGAGAGACTATGCCTTTGGTCCATGTTAATAAAAACATTCATCTTTGCCACTTTTGGAAGTTTTGGGGGATATTTGTGTCTGTAGAAAGTTATGCTATGTACATTTAAGACTTCTGTATGTTAACCTAAAATGCTAGTGCGTTGCAGATACTTTTCAATTTTCCATTGCTCAACCCTCCTCCCCTTTCAATTTTTTTCTTTGACATAGAAATTAGTTACTTTGGCTAAGAGCTATAATCTAAGTAGTTAAGACTATTCTAGAAGCAATAGTGACAGAATGAATACTATGTTCACTAGAGGTGCTAGAAATCGAATTCTTTGATAAGTTGCTATTCATGAGTAGCATGAACACTGCTGTCAAATTAGAAGAGATGTTTATCCTTCCCTGGATTAAATTTGTATAGATAAAATATTACTTATATAAATATTTTATAAATTTTCTGGTTTAAGAAAATGTGGGGAGATACCACTTCTCTGTATTTAGTGCTCCTGCAAATGCCCTAGCCTCCTGAGACTTAGAAATACATATGATATGATGCTAGAGAATATTTACTTTCAATTCTCCCAGAAATATTTTAATTTTCATATACTATGGGAGGCCAGATCTGTAGTCATCTATCTCTTATCTGTCATTTATGCTCTGTCCATACTCTGATCTAGAAGGATAATAAACTTCTAGTGTCTTCCCTAGAAAGCCAAGTGATTGCAGCCTCAACTAGTTCCCTGGGTTAAGCCCCAGGGAGGACTGAGGCACTACACAAGTATTTACATGTCAGAAGGAATGAATCCAGAATTAGAAGACATGTCTAGCTTGTAAAAGCTTGTGACATTCCGGTTCATGTGGATTTCAGAAAGGTTGGTTTACATATCTAACAGATTAGGGTGAAAATCCTTTCCTTCAAGCCTCAAAACAGTAAAAGTTCTTTTTCCCCACCATTTCCTTTTGGGAGTAGAGGGAGACACCAATCTCTCACCAGAATATAAACAGAAAAGATGATGTTCTTTGTCCCTCATCTTCAAGTGTAAACCTCTTCACATGTTATCATCAGAGTAAGATGTGGGGGACGATGCTCACTCATGGGGAGATGTTACTCAGGCTGTTGATCCCCTTGTATCAATAAAGAACTATTCTTCCTGGCCATAACTGTGCAAGTGAGGTGACATCTCATACACCTCACTGCTCTTGACAAAACAGGGAATTTTCCAGAAATTGTCAGTTTTCATAATCTTTCTTTTTTTTTTTTTTTTTTTTTTTAGTTTTCATGATCTTTCTATCAGAATTCTGAAAGCTGATAGAGGTCAAGTGTTATCAGACACTGCATTAGTTATTATTTAAAATGTCTACTTGGCCTCACCCTTCTTTAAATTCAACATCTTTTAAAGCAGTTCTTTTTAATTAGGTGCATTTCCAAATTTTCTATAATATTTTATAAAAATGCAGGTATTTGGGTTCTACACCAGACTTATTGAATCACCTTGCTTGATATTCTTAATATATTCTTGCTATATTCCTGGATTTTCTTGGTATGTTCTTGATGTTCTATGATGATTTTGTGTTATATATCAAAGGTTTTTTGACTACAAAAATGATGTTATTCAATTTTAATGCATTAGCTGTAACATTCACTGACTTCTCTGAAAATAAGATTAATCATTGCCCTAATGACATCTTATCTAATATGGAGGAAATAATTATTTTACCTTATTTTGCATGCTACAGAAACATGCATTTTCTTGTCACCTGCATTATTTTATTGTTAATTTTTTATCATAAGCTTCACACTTGAAAATTATCAATAATAAATTAACCCTGATTATATTATGTGTCTGTCATTTACATATAGATTTTTATTTTATTCTGGTGTTAATCTAAAAGCTCTGCACTCAGCTACAGGCCTGAGTTTCTTTTTTCATCAAAGAAAGATAGTCCCAAAGCCCTGTCTGTGGAAGACACTCTGTCAATTACCTAAAACCAATGACACTTCAAAGAATAGACTTTGGGGATAGCCTTCTGATGTTATTGCTTAGGCAATATTCAGACCATACACTGGGCTGGCAGGATTTCCACCTCTCTTTAGAATTAATATTAATCCAATATCTGGGAAAGTAAGAATTAATTACACAGATCCTAATGAACTGATGAAGGAAATTTAATTATGTAATTTACTTGGAATATTGCTGGCATTGTTTTAATGTTCTTTTATTTGAGTATAAAAAAAGTCCTACTCTTCTTAAGCTGACTCCACCCACCATGACTTAATAAGCTCTGCTTTCAAAAACTGAAATGAAATATTTTAAAATTATATCTGACCACAAAAATTTCAATATACTTAATCATGAGAAACCCAAATTTTCCCACTAAGATCAGGTACAAGGTGAGAATATCCCCTCACATTATTCTTTTTCAACATCATACCAGAAGTCTTTGCAGATGCAGTAGGCAAAAAAGGAAAAGCAAAAATAAAGGTATGCAGACTAGGAAAGCAGAAATACAATGGTCTTTGTAAATCATATGATCATCTTTGTAGAAAATCCAAAAGAATTGACAAAAAAGCTTCCATCACTAAATAGCAGTTTATAGCAAGTTTGCAGGGTACATAGTTATCATTCAAAAGTTAATTGCTTTCCTATATAACAACATGCACAATTAGAATTGTAAATAAAATACACAATATTTTATTAGCACCAAAAATCTAAAAGAAATACTTAGGTATACATCTAACAAAATAGGTAAAAGATCCATATGAGGGGATCCCTGAGTGGCGCAGCGGTTTGGCGCCTGCCTTTGGCCCAGGGCGCGATCCTGGAGACCCGGGATCGAGTCCCACATCGGGCTCCCGGTGCATGGAGCCTGCTTCTCCCTCTGCCTATGTCTCTGCCTCTCTCTCTCTCTCTCTCTCTCTCTCTCTCTCTGTGACTATCATAAATAAAAATAAAAAAAAAAAAGATCCATATGAGAAAGACTATAGAACTCTGATAAAATCCAAAAAGAACTCAATAAATGGAGAGATTTTGAATGTTCAAGTTTAGGAAAACTAAATATTGTCAACATGTCAGTTTTTCCCAATTTGATCTATAGATTCAATGCAATCACCATCAAAGTCCCAAAAAGTTTTATAAATATTGACAAATTGATACTGCATTTTGTATAAAGGAAACAAATATCCAGAATAACCTGTACAATACTGAAGGATAAGAACAAATTGGAGGAATGACACGATCTGACTTCAAGACTTACTATAAAAATATAGTAATCAAGATAGTTTGATACTGGTGAAAGAAAAGATGAATAGATCAATGGAACACAATAGAGATACTGGAAAAACACTGGCAAAAATATAGTGAGCTAATCTTTGGAAAAAGAGCACAGGCATCACAAAGCAACACAGATTGTCTCTTCAACAAATAGTGCTAGAAAAATAGTACATCCGTATGAAACTAGATGCTGACTCTACACTTTTCCCCAAAATTAGTACAAAATGGATCATAGGCCTAAATATAAACTAAAAACTCATAGGCCTAAACTATAAAACTCTTAGAAGATAACACATCGGATTAAACCTAGATGATCTAGGGGTGATAATCTCTTAGATATAGCACAAAATTCACAATCCATGAGAGAAATACTTAATAAGCTAGATTTCATTAAAGTTAAAATGTTCCTTCTGCAAATGACAATATCAGAAGCATAAGAAGACCAAACCACAGTCTGGGAAAAATAATTTCAAAAGACGCTTCTGATAAAGAATTGTCCAAAAATATGAAGAACGCTTAAAATTCAACAATTAGAAACCAAACAACTGGGTTAAAAGATGAGCTGAAGACTTTTATAGACATCTTACCAAAGGAGTTATACAGCTGGAAAATAAACACATGATAAAATATTCCACATCATGTATCATCAGGGAAATACAAATTAAAACAACAACCAGATACCACTATACACTGATTAGAAAGGTCAAAATTGGGAATGCTAATAATTCCAAATGCTGGCAAAGATGTGGAGTGAAGCAAAAGGAACTCTCATTCATTGCTGGTGGGAATGCAAAATGCTACAGAAACTTTGGAAGACAGATTGCTGGCTTCTTACAAAGTTAAACATACTCTTATCACACAATCCAGTAATTACACTCTTACATATTTGCCTAATGGAGTTGAAAATTTATGTCCACATGAAAACTTGCACACAGATGCTTATAGAAGCTTTATTCATAACTGATAATTCTTGGAATAAACCAAGAAGTCCTTCATTATTGAATGATTAGTAAACGCTAAGACATTCAGACAATCGAATATTATTTGTAGCTAAAAATGAAATGTGCTATTAAGCTAAGAAAGATCATTTAGAAACCTTAAATGCACATTATTAAGTGAAAGAAGCCAATCTAAAGGCTACATACTATGTGATGTCAATATATGAATTTCTGCAAAAGGCAAACCTATGAAGACAATGAAAAGACCAGTGGTTGTCAGGGGTAGGAAAGAGAGATAAATAGACAGAAGACAGGATTTTTAGACAGTAAAAATACTTTGTATGATATTATAGTGATGAATAAACATTTGTCTAAAACCACAGAATGTACAACACACAGAGTAAACCCTAAGTAAACTATAAAATTTGTGTGATTACTATGTGTCAGTATAGGTTCATCCATTGAAAGATAGATAAAGAAAGAAAGAAGAAAGAAATGAAAGAAAGAAAGAAAGAAAGAAAGAAAGAAAGAAAGAAAGAAAGAAAAGAAAGAAAAGAAATAAAGATAAAGGAGAAAGAGAGAAGAAAGAAAGAAAGAAAGAAAGAAAGAAAGAAAGAAAGAAAGAAAGAAAGAAAGAAAGAAAGAAGAAAGAAAGAGAAAAAAATAAAGAAAGAAAAAGAAGAAGAAAGAAAGAAAGAAAGAAAGAAAGAAAGAAAGAAAGAAAGAAAGAGAAAAAGAAAGAAAGAAAGAAAGAAAGAAAGAAAGAAGAAAGAAAGAAAGAAAGAAAGAAAGAAAGAAAGAAAGAAAGAAAGAAAGAAGAAAGAAAGAGAAAGAAAGAAAGAAAGAAAGAAAGAAAGAAAGAAAGAAAGAAAGAAAGAAAGAAAGAAAAAGAAATAGGAAGGAAGGAAGGAAGGAGCACTCTGGTGAGTGATGTTGACTATGTTGACTGAGGGAAGCTATGTATATATGAGGGCAGGGGAAATATGAGTAAACTCTGTACTTCCTTCTCAATTTGACTATAATCTAAAAAATTTATCTAAAACATTAAGTATTTTTACTGATGTCCCTCACTGATAATTCAAAACATTCTTATTGAATTTTCTTACTTTTATATGGCAATGGTTATACAATAAGAATATTGTTCAGTAATAATCTGTTCTCCCTTTTACCAGAATAATTTGGAAAGATAAAGCAACTAAGCTCTTGTCTGCAATGTCATTTGATAACAATGATTATTTAATTAGACATGATAAACCATTTTTTAAAAACTAAGGTTGACTTTATGGAACCAAAGATTATAATGCCCCACCAGGAAAATTGGCCTACTACCTGGTTATAGGGTTCTTAGCCTTACAGATGGTTAAGAAAGATTGTTTCCTGGCAATTCAAGGATCCTTGGAACACTGTAGAGTTCTCAAGAAAAGAGGGACTTACACAAATTATAAACACTGCAAGTGAAATCTGGAGAAGAATTTATTGACGTTAGCTTCTTAGTCTTGTGATAGTCTTGGTTCCTAAAAGTCAAATCTGAGATTCCTATTGGAAACTTCCAGCATAGCAAATATAGGAAGGCCCATAGGAAAATTAGTGCTCTTACTGAACCTATTTAAATATGCTGGCATTCTCCAATAAAACCCTCCTTATTTGCAATCAATAGTAATATTTGTTTGAAATTATTTTGATAGAAAGCAATAAATGTGTGAGGAAAGTAAGGGTAAACAAACCAACAAAAAGATTACAGGGCATCTCTAATGAAAAACCATGTATTGATAGAACTTACCCTTCTGGGGCTGATTATTTAGTTGCCTTTGAATTATTTCACAACTTAGAGAGTATAACAGCATACAATCATTCCTGTTTATGCACATGCAAATGAATTATATCCAGTGGAGCTTCAGTTGACACCTCTTTCTACATGAAAAAAGCCAGTTTTGCATCCATGTGTGAATTTATTTCAACATTCCTCTATTACATATAAAGTCATGCTTCTTTGATTTCTTCTTTACTCCCTTTGTAACATTTGCCTGATTCTCTCATTAATAATGAGTTAAGTAAAAATTTTAACTCATGTTCATTTCTTGAAAGTTATCTTTTAACTATATTTCCTTTTGCTCACCTACTTCTCTGTGTATACTCACACACACACACCGAGTATTGAGGGGAAAAGAAACTTCCACGTATATTACTATCTGAAACTCAATGAGATTCAAATTCAGCATTGAATATTTCGGTATCCAGCACACAAAACCTGAAACTTCTGATGTGAAAAAGATTAATAAAAACGCTTTTAGAGGATGTATTCCAATAAGAAGAGAAACAAATCTGGGAGAATTCTGACGTTGCATAGGAATTAAATCTTAATAAATACAGTGATAATACTATTATCTAAAATAGTAGAGGGGAGAGAGGAGAGAGTCAAGATGGTGGAGAGCAGACCACCTTAGTTTCTTCTGGTCCTAGGAATTCAGATAGATAGCTATTAAATCATTCTGAACACCTGCAAACTCAACTGGAGATCTAAGAAAAGAATACCTGCAACTCTACAAATAGAAAAGTGACCACTTTCTGCAAAGGTAGGAGGTACAGAGGAGCGAATCCAAGGTGATATATGGGAAGATAAGCCATGGGGGTGGGGGGAGCCTCCAGCAGCCAGCACCAGAAAGGGATAGAGCAGCAGAACGCAGCATCTGAACTTCTAGCAGTCTGCTTGCTGAGGGATGTCCCCGCCTGAATGGCACTCAGGCGACAAAACCAAGGTGGAATCCTAAGTGGAACCATGTGGTTTCAGGATCCCTGGGGTCATAGGAAGACCAGAAGTGCCTGAGTGAGACAGCAGAGTTTCTAGGAATCTGAACAGGGAATTCAGTGAGCCCAAGAGTGGGCTCTCAGCTGGGGTTGTCCTAAAACTTGAACTGAGGCACAGTCAGATGTCTCTCTTAACAGGGCCTCAGTGGGTAGTAGAACCCTGGCAAGACACCCCTTTTCTACCCCCAGGAGGAGCAGAATGGGAACATGCCACAGGAGTCTACAGGGTTGGGAGCCTTCAAACAGCATCATGTGCCTGAGATGGAAATGCTCAGTCACAGGCTGGGTGATTTTGGATTGCAGATGGAGTCCAGGGAGACAGGAGGGATTAACTGCTTTTCCTTGAGGGTGCACTGAGGAGTGGGGCCCTGAGCTTTCAGCTCTAAATCTGGAGATTGGGAGGGCACCATTTTCACTCTCATCTGCTGAAGCTGCGGGGAAACCCTTCAGGAAACAAAAGCCCCATAGAGTAATCCAGAGCCAATTACTTAGACTGGCTTCCTGACAAGGGGGGTGCAATTCCATCCGGGGTAGAGACACTTGAGAATCAGCGCAGCAGGTCCCTTGCCCAGATTAGCAAGAGAACCCAGCCAAGACTAAGTTTATTGATCACTGAGACCTGCAAAACTCCATCACTAGGGGAATATAGCATACAGCATTCATGGGTCGATTTCCCTCCATTCCTTAGTCTTTTAATTTTAATTTTTTGCTTTCTTTTTTTTAACTAGTTTCTCATTTTATCAACTCTGTTTTAAATGTTTTTTCCTAATTTTCATTTTTTTTATTTATATTCTATCCTTTCACTGCTTTTAATTTTATTTTCCCATATATATGGGAAATTTTTTTTAATAAATTAATTTTTTATTGGTGTTCAATTTACCAACATACAGAATAACACCCAGTGCTCATCCTGTCAAGTACCCCCCTCAGTGCCTGTCACCCATTCACCCCCACCCCACCTTCCTCCTCCCCTTCCACCACCCCTATATAGTATATATATATATATTATATATATAATATATATATCATATATATATTATATATATGTGTGTGTTTCCTTCTTTTTTTTTGTCTCCTTCTTTATAATTTTGATTTACAGTTTCTTCTAACAGACAAAAATATACTCAGAATCTAGTGTATGCCTCTGTTCTCTTCACCTGTCTGATAATATTTATTTTTTCCTCTTCTTTTTCTAAAATTTATCTTTTTTTTCTATTTTGTTAGTCTTTTTTTAAATTTTCATCTTTACAGTTTACATTCCATCCTTTCCATGTATCTAATTTTATTTTTGTATCTATTTGCTTTACTGTCTTTACAATTTTGAGATGTAGTGTCTTCCTACAAACCAAACAAAATACACTCAATATACACTGTATGGTTCTGTTCTGTTCACCTGTTTCTATTCCTTCTTTTTTTGTCTTTATTTTTCATTTTTATAGTTACATTCTATCTTTTCATTCTATTTATTTTTTTGTACATATATGACTTTTTTTTGGTTACAGTTTTGAGATCTAGTTTTCTAACAAATGGACCAAAATACACACAGAACCCAGTGTATTGTTGCATTCTGTTCACCTGTCTGATTAAATTTTCCCTCTCTTTCTCCCTCCCTCTCTCTTTTCTTCCAGTTCAAGTCTTTTCTGATTTGTGTTGTGTATATTTCTATGGGGTCATTATCACCATTTTAATATTTTTATCTCTCATCTATTCTTCTCTGGACAGAATGACAAGACACTTCAAGAAAGAGAACAAGAAGCAATACTGACTGCCAAGACCTAATCAGTATGGACATAAGTAAGATATTGGAACTAGAATTCAGAGTAACTATTATAACAATACTAGCTAGGCTTGGAAAAAGCATAGAAGGCACTAGAGAATCCCTTTCTGTGGAAATAAAATAAGTGAAATCTAATAAAATTAAAATAAAAAGGCTATTAATAATATTTAATAAAAATGGAGGTTCTAACTGTTAAAATAAATGAGGTAGAAGAAAGAATTAGTGATATAGGAGATAAAATGATGGAAAATAAAGAAGCTGAGAAAAAGAGAGGTAAACAACTACTGGATCATGAGGGGAGAATTTGAAAGATAAGTTATACCATAAAATAAAACAATATTAGAGTAAGTGGGATCTCAGAAAAAGGGGGGAGGAAGGTATATTGGAGCAAATTATAGTGGAAAACTTCCCTAATCTGGGGAAGGAAATAGGCATCCAAGTCCAGGAGGCACAAAGAACTGTGCTCAAAATCAATAAAAATAGATCAGCACCCTGACATACAATAGTGACTTGCAAATCTGAGAGACAAAGAGAAAATCCTGAAAGTAGCTCAGGACAAAAGGTCCATAACCTAAAAGAATAGAGGTATTAGACTGGCAGCAGACTTATCCATAGATACCTGGTAGGCCAGAAAGGGCTGGCATGATATACTTAGGGTGCTAAAAGAGGAAAATATGTAGCCAAGAATACTTTATCCAGCTAGAATGTCATTCAAAATAGAAGGAAAGGTAAAAAGCTTCCAGGACAAATAGAAACTAAAAGAATTTGTGATCACTAAGCCAGCCCTACAAGAAATATTAAAAGGGATCCTTTCAATGAAGAGAGAGCCCAACAGTAACACAGACCAGAAAGGAACAGAGACAATATACAGAAACTGTGATTTACAGGTAATACAATGGCACTAAATTCATTATTTAAATAGTTACTCTGAATGTAAATGGGGGTAAATGCCCCAATCAAAAGACACAGGGTATCAGACTGGATAGAAAAAGCAAGATCCATTGATATGCTGTTTGCAAAAGACTCATTTTAGACCCAAAGACACCTCCAGACTGAAAGTGAGGGGATAGGAAAACATTCTTATCATGCTTATAGACATCAAAAGAAATCTGAGGTGGTAATCCTTATATCAGACAAATTAGATTTTAAACCAAAGTCTGCAATAAGAGATGAGGGAGGACACTATATTCATAATTAAAGGGTCTATCCAATAAGGAAATCTAACAATTGGATATATTTATGTTCCTGACAAGGGAGCAGACAACTATATAAGCCAATTCATAACAAAATTAAATATATTGGTAATAATACAATAATAATGAGGAACTTTATACCCACTCCTTTATGGAAAATCACCTAGGCAGAAGATCAACAAGGAAACAAGGGCTTTGAATGACACACTGGACCAGATGGACTTCACAGATAAATTCAGAACATTCCCGAAGCAACAGAATACACATTCTTCTCAAGTACACATGGAACATTCTCCAGAATAGATCACATACTGAATCACAAATCAGGTCTCAACTGGTACCAAAAGATTGGGATCATTCCCTGCATATTTTCAGACCAATAGGTTTTGAAACTGGAACTCAATCACAAGAGGAAATTTGGAAAGAACTCAAATACATGGAGGCTAAAGAACATCCTACTAAAGAGTGAATGGATCAATTGGGAAATTACAAAAGAATTTTAAAAAATTCATGGAAACAAATGAAAATGAGAACACAACTGTTCAAAACTTTTGGGATGCAGCAAAGGTGGTCTAGAGGGAAGTATATACCAATACAGCCTTTCTCAAGAAATAAAAAAGGTCTCAAATGCACAACCCAGCCTAAACTTACACCTAAAGGAGCTGAAGAAAGAACAGCAAATAAAGCCTAAACCCATCAAGAGAAGAGGATTAATAAAGATTAGAGTAAAAATCAATGAACTAAAAACCAACAGCACACTAGAACAGGTCAACAAAACTAAGAGCTGGTTCTTTGAAAGAACTAATAAGATTGATAAACTCCTAGCCAGACTTATCAACAAGAAAAGAGAAAGGAATCCAAATAAGTAAAATTGTGAATGAAAGAGGAGAGGTCACAACCAACACTGAAGAAATACAAACAATCATAAGACACTCTTAATCATAGGACACACATTTAGGATAACTGGAGAAGAAGGGGTGGGGTGATGGGATAACTGAGTGATGGACCTTAAGGAGGTCACCTGATACAATGAGCAGGGTATTATAGAAGACTGATGAATCACTGGGACTCCTGGGTGGCTCAGTGGTTGAGCGTCTGCCTTCAGCTCAGGGCGTGAACCCAGAGTTCCAGGATAGAGTCCCACATTGGGTTCCTTGCAGGGAGCCTGCTTCTCCCTCTGCCTATGTCTCTGCCTCTCTCTCTGTGTCTCTCATGAAAATAAACAAACAAACAAACAAACAAACAAATAAGTGACGAATCACTGACTTCTACATCTGAAGCCAATAATATGTTACATGTTAATTAATTGAATTTAAATAAAATAAAATAATTTTTAAAAAATGAAACTGGCAAAAATAACCTTCCTCAACCCTAAAAATCTAGATATTGTTTTTTAGAAAAGGAAAAGGTACATTTACTTTCAAATGCTTTATAAGTTGCCTTGATTATTCAAATGCTGTATTTGTTGTCTTGATTATATATTTGACCTAAGGAAGTGTTGTTTGAAGTTAAATACATAAAAATGAGTGGTAGGCAGAATTTTAAAATAAGCAGTTTAAATTTTAAAAATAAGCAGTGGGATTTTCTCAAGAATTTTAAAATCTCTTGAGAAAATGTTCTGTGTCAAAGATTTTAGAATTTAAATTAGGAAACATTGTATTTGTAACTTGAGTTTAAAATTCTTTAAAGCAATTTCAGGATACTGTTTTGCAGACTTACATTTTGTTTGTTTTTGTTTTGTTTTTATTTATTTATATATTTTAATAGTTTTATATCAGTATATTTGCCATATATTACATTAGTTTCAGGTGTACAAAATAGTGATTTAACTTCTTTATAGGCTATGCTATTCTCACAAGTGTAGCTACTCTGCCGCCATACTATAAACACTGTTACTATTACAATATCAGACTATATTCCATACACTGTGCCTTTTATTCCTATGACTTCTTTTCTCCAAGGTTTATTATATTTTATTTTTTAAAGATTTTATTTAGTTACTCATCAGAGAGAGAAAGAGAGGCAGAGACACAGGCAAAGGGAGAAGCAAGCTCCATGCAGGGAGCCTGATGCAGGACTCGATCCTGTGATTTCAGGATCACGCCCTAGGCCAAAGGCAGGTGCTAAACCACTGAGCCACCCAGGGATCCCCCAGGTTTATTTTATTTTTTAATGCCATTTAGTTAACATACAGTGTAATATTAGTTTGAAGTGTACAATATAGTGATTCAACACTTCCATACAACACCCAGTACTCATCACAGCAAGTGTACTCCTTAGTCTCCATCACCTATTTCACCCATTGACCCACTCACCTCCCCTCTGGTAACCATCAGTTTGTTTTCTGTCATTAAGAGACTGTTTCTTGGTTTGCACAAAACCCTCAAATAAGAAAGTTTTTTTTTTTTTATTTGCAGTGTATAATGTACAGGTAAAACATAATTTCTTTCTGCCCTAACTAAAAGTCTTATGAGTATAATGGTTTCAAAAATAGACTAGCAGAAAACAAATTTTATAACCTTGAGAATATTTTTAATGTTTTCTAATCATATGTTCAGTAAATATAGTTAATCCATACAAAGGATATGTCCTCTTTATCTTTAGAAAGAAGTCTCATTTTTTGTGTTATTGCAATAATGCCTTCTTAATCCCACTGAGAGAAACAACTGGAAAGTTGTGTCTGATGCCTTCTAGATGCTCCCCTACTTGTCTTTATCCTTTGTTGATTGCAATGTGTCTTTTGCTGTGAAAAGCTCTAACCATGACTATTACTGTTTTTCTGAGTTCTGTGAATGGTTCTAGGGAAACATGGACACTGAGGCTTGGGAATTCCAGACAACACACAGCATATGATGGCAATACACGAGAGATATCACATATAAACTCGACCTCTGGCTTCATAGTAATTTATTTCAAACATTACACAAATAAATACAAATTGTGATAAAGACATATAAAAATTCTACATAACTTTTGAAGACACTAAATATATTAAGTTAGTAAATGTATTCATTAGTGTATAGTTTATACAGTTGAATAGAGCATAAAGACACATAATCAAAAAAAGGAAAAAAAAACATAACCAACGTGATTTTTATTTCTGTAGTTATAGACAGCTTCATTGAAGATATCTAGGCAATAACATTAATTTCTAGGGAAATAAATGAACTGCAATATTCTTTCATAATAAACAAATTTCTAATTTCTAATTGAATTATTAAATATTCAATTTTAAATTTCTTTCTATAGTTTTTGAAGATTTAGGATTCTATGTTTTTTGCACAATCAGTAGTTTGAATAATGAGATGGCATTTAGACTTTATACACTTGGCAAAAGGATGTGATAATACTCACCTGTCGGTTACATGAATGGCAGAAATGATATCCAATATTCTGAATATACCAATTATATTTTAAAACACCCATGGAGGTATAATAGCAGAGTTGGAATGGACCAAGACAGATAATATGAGTTAATTTGGCTGGAATAAAGTGTTTTCGTTTTATGACAAAAAATAAATGGATGCTTTTGTGAGTTTCAAATTAACTGTTTCCCTAACACAGACCTGTGTATTTTTCTCTGCAATATTTGGTGAAATATTTCTTATTTAGTAAATGCAGTTTTTTACATGATGATTATTTTAAAAATATTCATAAGTAGTTTTAAGTAGCATGCTACAGAATATGGAATATGAACCTGAATTTATGTCTAACCTGCCACTTCTAAGATCTTAACAAGTCATTTAACTTAAATGCATACTAGATAGCTCATTTGTAAAAAGTGGGTAATGATAAAATCTTTTTTGGCTTGCTCTCAAGAGCAGCCAGGATGACAGGGGTGGAGGATAGGGGGTGAGGAAAGGATTAATTTTTGCTTGCTTACTCATTAACCAATGAGCTATGGCTGGTGAGGGACAAATGTCCTGGCATTCTTTCCTTTGTATAAACAATCTCAGGGTCATTTTCCCAGGTCTTAGAGTTATGAGGAAATCGAGTCCTTGTTGCATGTAAGAATGATCTCAATAAAAGTCCTTCATGTTGGCTTTTTGTCTTCTTTGTGTCATGTCCCCTATTCTTTCACTTCTACTTTCTGAGTCATCTCCCAAGGAAATAATCAGTATTTAAGTCCTAGGTCAGGCTATACTTTTAGGAGATCCCCAAATAAGGCAAATAATAAAAAATTATTAATAAAAATTTAATAAAAACTAATAAGATGTTTCATCAGTGTTCAGTGTACCTGTTTAGTATATTTTTCAGTATTTAAAACAAAATTATTACTAAAAATACTAATGTCGAATGGTATATCAATAGCTTTATTGAGAGATCATTGACAAATAAATTTGTGGGACAAAGTATACAACATATTGATTTGATATCCATATATAGATTTTCCTCCACTAACTATGTGGCTGTATCTGGATAAGCTCATCATAAGTTGAGGATAACATAAATCAAAAATACATTTAATACATCTTACCCTGCCCAGCATGATGACAGAGTATCACAATGCTTATTGCTAGTCAGGAAAAATATCAAAATTCAAAATTCAAAGTATGGTTCATAAATGCGAATTGTTTTTGCACCGTCATAAAGACAAAAAAAAAATCCTAAGTCAAACCATCATAAGTCAGGGACCATCTGTACATTTTGAAAAGTTAAATCTGATTTAAATCTTATACAATGAGATTAGTATATATAAATTGTTCTTTATTTGTAATGGTATATGAAGAGTAAAGTAAAATTTTTAACGTTGGATTGCATCTACCGTAATGTATCAATGTCCCCAACTCAATTTATACTATCTGATTAAATTAACATGATAATTTGGCTGAAGAGGTGACTGAAAAAATAATAAATTTAACATTACTTATTTTATAATCAAAAATCAAAATTGTGTATATCTTTGATGTTTTTGATTATAATCAAATTAATCTAATAAGATAAATCAAATGCTACAATCAGTAAACATGAGGAGAGTTTTATCATTTTCAAAGATTTTGAAGGTAATGGAACATTGTAATACAGAAATATGGAAAATATGCAATATATGGAAATATACAAAACAAGTTAATCACCTTAGAATATCCATCTAGCTAGAAAACATATTTGTATTAAGTAATTATAACAAAATTAATAAAATGTAGAACATTTTCTTATTCTGGAGCTAGCAAGTCCAGGAAAATTTACACACACCAGAGAAAATCCAGCTTTTCCAACAAATTATAAATATTTATTATCTATATATGTCTTTTAACATATGCATGTCTTGTTTTTATAATTCAAACATTAAAGTGTACATTTCAATGTGTACACAAAGTTGTGCAACTATCAACTACAATCTAACTTGAAAACATTTTGATCTCCCTTCCCAAATAAAACGCCATATCCATTAAGCAGCCACTCCCTCTTCTCCCTCCAATTCAGCCTCCAACAATCATCAATCTATTTAAGTCTCTATGGATTTGTCTCTTTTGAACATTTCATAGCAGAGAATCATACAAGGCATTTTCTACCTGTCTTCTTATTCTCAGCATACTATCAAAGTACATCCCACACTGCAGCACGCTTTAGTATTTTATTATTTTTATTGCCAAATTATATGCCATTGCATGGATATACCACATTTTGTTTATCCATTCATCAGTTGTTGGGCATTTGAGTTTTTTTTTCCAATTTTTGTCTATTATGAATATTGGCCTAAACATTTGTGGACAAGGTTTGTAGTGGGCATATATTTTTATCTGGGGAGGCGGATATTTAGAGGGCGAATTGCTAAGTCATATGGTAAGTCTATGTTTGTACATTATGAGGACATGGCAAGCTGTTTCCACAATAGCTACATCATCTTACATACAGACTAGAAACATATGAGGGTTGCAGGTTCTTCATTCTCACCAACATTTGTTCCTGGGTGTCTTTTTGATAATAACATCCTGGGTTGTGAGAAATGGTATTCCTTATAGTTATAATTTGCATTACCTTAATAACTAATGATATTTCAGATCTTTTCATGTGTGTATCATTGTTTGTATCTCTTGTTTAGAGAAATATCTTCAAATTTCTGCCCATTTTTATTTTTCTAACTTTAGTGATATATAACTGACATATAACATTATCTAAGTTTAAAGTGTACAGTAGGATGATTTGATATTTGTATGTATTGAGGAATGATTATAATAATAAGGTTAGTTAACACATCTCTCAAATCACATAATTACCTATTTTTGTGGTGAGAACTTTTAAGATTTACTCTTTTAGACACTGCCAAGTATACAATAAAATATTATTAATAAAATCAGCATACTGTAACTTACATCCCCTGAACTTATTCATCCTATAACTGGAAGTTTGTACTCTTTGAGCAATTTCACTCCATTCATTCATTCATTCATTAACAGACATCTATTGATATTGACATTGACAAACATTGACATTGCCATTGACAGACATTGACAGAGATCCATTGACAGAGATCCATTGACAGACAGTTTCCATGTTTTTACTAATGTGAATAATGCGACAATAAAAATAGGAGTGCAGATATCTCGTGGAGATAGTGATTTCATTTCTTTAGCTATATACCTGGAAATGATATTATTGGATCATATGGCAGTTCAATTTTTAATTTTTTGAATAACCTCCATACTGTTTTCCATAGTCACTGCACTGATTTACATTCCCATGAACAGTGAACAATATTAAGTAGCCTGATCCATGCCCATACAGTGTTTTTCAATTTATTTAGTCATTTGTTCAATTTCCTCCAACAATGTTTTGCAGTTTCCATTGAGCAAATTTTGCAAGTATTTTGTTAAATTTATTTCTAAGCATTCCATTCTTTTTGATATTATTGTAAATTGAATTATTTTCTTAATTTGATTTTTATATTGTATACTTCTAGTGTATAGAAATACAATTGGTTTGTTATATTGATTTTGACCTCAGTAAGCTCCTTCTAATATTTTAATATTTCATCATTAAGTTTCTGAGTCAAAGACTAAAATATATAAATATATGCAAATATGTATAGCTCCAAATTAAAAACTTATTCACTTAGTTTTTATTTCATTAAAGTTTTTTTTTTAATTTTTATTTATTTGTGATAGTCACAGAGAGAGAGAGAATGAGGCAGAGACACAGGCAGAGGGAGAAGCAGGCTCCATGCACCGGGAGCCTGACGTGGGATTCGATCCCGGGTCTCCAGGATCGCGCCCTGGGCCAAAGGTAGGCGCCAAACCGCTGCGCCATCCAGGGATCCCTCATTAAAGTTTTGATGAGGAATGGGGATTGTATTTTTTTCAGAGGCCTTATATCATTATATTAGTAATAGTATAATGTCCTCCTTATATCTGGTAATATATTGATATATTATTGAAAACCCTAATATTGAGTATAAACTAACTTTCAATATACTATGAGTTTCTGTTTGTTTATATTTTCTAGGATTTCATACTCCAATTACTCATTAAGTGGTTTATCATTTTCTTTTTTATGTAGGCCTATTAAAACTAATTAGTAATATTCTTGCTTTATACAAATGATTTAGTAGTTTCTCTATTTTTACTCTAGCTTGAAATAATTGAAATAACATTGATATTGTCAGTTTTTGACAATAGAGTAGAATTTACCTGCAAAAATATCTGAACTGTGTGCTTTCATGTGGGTGATTCTTTGTCATTCTCTATTCTGTGGCAAATGAGTTTTTAAATCTTTTGACTCTTCAATTGTAATTTTTAGTACCTATTTATAAAGGTAAGTATCAATTTTATCTTTATTCTCAAATTTATTTTCATAGAAATTTGCCAACTACTATTACTTTTTTAAAAACATTACTTCATTTCAGCAGTTTTTGCCATATTGTTATTTGTGTATGTGTTATTGCATTTTGCATCTTTTTGAGAGTTGCTAGCTAGTGATTTTTCTATTTATGGGGCTACCTATTCTCCTCAATATTCACTCCATCCTCTCATTGCCTCCAGGTTTATTACTGGAGGTCAGATACCTGTGTGACTAGAGGTAAAAGAAGAATTGCAAGGTCTTCTAGGGAGAAATAGTGAATAAAATAAATGTGTTACCTTACTTAATAATTTATATCTTGCAGGGATATAGAGAAACAGTTGTGCAGTATAATAAAACATAACTTGGCCTATATAATTGCATTTTTTCTAGAGTGGGTGTGTAGGCATCACATTGAATGATTGCAATTGAAAATGAAGACCTTGCTACAGTTTCCAGACCCAAATAAATTCATAGGCCGAAAACCTTTTGAAATATAACTACCTAGTTTCAATTAAGGAAGAATCTGGCTCTATTGCCATAAGTATATACTATAAATCTTTCTTTAAACCTTCCTCACAGGGACTTTGCTGATGATTACAGTTGATTTTCCTGCTGGGGAAGTGGAAATACCCATGCTTTGTAGAGTTTATTAGGTACTGGCACTGGGCTGATACTGGGTAATTCATCTGTCAGCATGCAGCCCAGTGAACATCTGGTGATCAATGAAGTTTCAGAGTTCTTATAAAAGGGGGCCCACTGGATTCACTTATGAACCTTCTGCTTTTCCCCTCATTCCTAGGACAGACTCTACACTATAATTAATGTAATCCCCAGCACCCTCAGTGGGTTTGGCTCTTGGTAAAGTCAATTGGAAACCTCTAGCTCTGAACCTTCCTATAAAAGGAGTAAAACAAAAACAATATTCTATTTGGTGTTTCAGAGTGAGAGTATCAACTATATTTCTGATTAGCCAGAAACTAGTTGTGGATTATTTTAAATTTGATAAATCCAGTTACAGCTACTATTCCACTTTTAGTACCTTGAAACAAATAAAGATGGGTTTCTGACTTGGCAATTATATCACTGTCTATATAGACCTCTAGAAGCACCTTATATTCACTGAAATAGAGAATATTTCAGTAAGGAGAGCAGTAAATCTTCATAATATTAGATAGCAGTAAATCTTCATAATATTAATTTAGGGCTATCTCAACTATTCTATTCTGTTGGGATATGGTACATGAAGTTATTGATTATTGAGACAACCCACTAAACATAACTATTGCTGAATCCATTAGTAACGTATTTTGGTGAGGTGACCAGTAGTATTAAATACCTGAGATACTCTAGTAAAACATATATGTACCTAAAGGTGAAAGATAAAATCTCAAAATTTAGGGTTTTTCTATAATAGCAAAATTCAAGTTAGTGGTCAAGAGCAGTGCTTCTCACACCCAAACAAGCCTGCCTACAAATCATCTGAGGATTTTGTTAACAGGCATATTGTGATTCAGTAGGTCTGGGCTTAGGCTTTGAGATTCTGCATTATTTATTTACTATTAGGTAATGTTGATGCTGTTCTTGGTGAACCATACTTTAAGGAGAAAGAGGTTAAGATTTCAATGCTGTGGCAAACATAAGAGTGCATATATCTGTTTGAATTAGTGCTTTCATTTACTTTAGGTAAATGCCCAGTAGTTGAATTATTGGATCATATGGACTACTAATTTTGATCTTTTGAGGAAAAATAAATGCTGCTTTCCATGATGGCTGTGTCAATTTACATTCTCACTGACAATGTATGAGGGTTCCTTTTTTTACCATATCTTCTCCAACACTTGTTATTCCTTGTCCTCCTGAGTTTAGCCATTCTAAAACATGTAAGGTAATGTCTCATTGTGGTTTTGATTTGCATTTCCCTGATGATTTAATGATGTTGATTGTTGAGCATCTTTTTAGGTCAGTAGGCCATTGCATGTCTTCTTTGAAAAAAAATTGTCTGTTTAGGTTTTCTGTCCATTTTTAAGTCATATTGCTTGGTTTTTTGGTGTTGAGTTGTGGAAGTTCCGTATTTTGGATATTACTCCAAATATCTTCCCCCAATCAGTACATTGCCTTTTTGTTTTGTTGGTGATTTCCTTCACTGTGCAGAAGTTTATCTTGATATAGTCCCAGTAGTCTATTTTGGTTTTTGTTTCCCTTGACTTAGCTAAGCTTCTAAATTTAAAAAATAAGTCTCTGCATCTTATACACCTTAGCAATTAGAAATAATTATAATGCTAAGCAAGCCTCTTAAGGTTTTGGAAGCTAAAGTTATCATAACTAAGTGGGTTTCAAATCATCATCCAATAACTTGTGAGATTGCTAACTTCTACGGATGTCAAAAAAACTAAGAAGTTGTGCAGCAAGGCCAGGCTGTGGTGCAAGCTTCCCATCACAGGCCTTGATCACAGCATATCCAGTTGTATTCCATGTCTGGTGAGTACACAGTAGGGACCTCTGTCAATCAATTGCCAGAGAAAAACCAAACACATACCCAAGAGCTTTCTTTTCTTATATCTTTTCTTTTTGCTTTATTTTACTCTTTTCTATTTTATTTTCTCTTTCTTTTCTCTTTCCTTTTTTTTCCCAAGAAGTTTTGTGTATCTTGTTCCATTGTTGATAAATAATCCCTTTTCAAAACATAGCTTAGGGGTCATTCCCCAGCCTTGTTATAGATTTCATGTTCTTCTGGGCACTTCAAATGATATTTGATCAAAGCAACTTGTTAGGAAATGATTTCTTGCTCTTTCACAAAGCCATATATGAATAGCATCTCTACATTATAAAATGGGCTCTTTGTATAAAGAACTAAACAGGTTTGGAGCAGATGACTGAATCTCTTACAACACCTACTGATGATTGGCTCTGCTTGCCTTTTCCCACACCGTTTGCCTTATGAACTATTCAGTATGGACAATTAATAGAGGAAGTGAAATATTTCATAGGTCAGTATAAAATGCTGCCAGAGGGCTGCTGCTGCACTTAACTCCTCACACGGTTAGCCCTGAAGGACAGTGGTAAAGAAAAATCCTTTTTAGACAGAATTTTGGCCTTGGATGAGCATTTTATATGAGAGAAGAAATGTCCAGAGTTTAAAAGTTATGCTAACGTGCAATATTTATTGGCTTGGCTAGTTGGTAAAGGACTAGAAAGTAAATGGTTGTATGATTTGATGAGAAAATATGATGAAGTGGTATGTGGGTGGGTTTCTCGGAATGAGCACCAAGTATGCAGACACTTGTGGTCCTTGGGATAGTTCACTTAAGTTTCTCCATTGCAGAGGAATCCATCAATAGTCATGTGGGCAGTATGACACGTATTCTGGATATTAATCCACTTTTATCATCAGCCTTCCTTGTGCTTACATGATGGGCCTATGTACAAGTGGCTGTGGAAGCAGAATCTGAGGTTAGGCATGAGCTCAACAAACAAGATTTGCCCTCATTGAAGTCTGGTTTACTGCCACGGATGATGCCAAACTTGCAAAAAGCAGAAGCCAAGTCTATGTTCCACTGTTCTCTAGTGATTTATTCTTCAGTGAGGATCACTCACCCATCTGCTGGCAGATTGATCATACTGAACTCTTTCCAGTGGATGTCTTCCATCATGAAAGAGGCAACAATTTGTCCTCTCTAGGAGACATCTATTCTAGTAAGCATTTTCATGCCCTGATGGCAATGACTCTGCCAGCATTGCCGTATAAGATCTTATTGAATGCATTGTTCACTGTCATGAGATTCTTTTCATGTTTCCAAAGAGCAGATTTGGTCGCAAAAAAAGGTAGCAGTGTACTCATATCCACAAAATCACTGCCCAAATGACTGATTTCAAAACTAAGTCACATAAGTCATCTAGGGAGTGAATGGAAATGAAAAAAAACCTCATAAAGCTAAAAGATACACAAAGAAATTAGAAGAAGCAAAACCCAAAAAAGGAAAAGATTTGCTTAAATACTTAATTAATTTATTTTACTTTTTACTTGCATATATACTCAGAAATCATAATCAGTCGGTTATCATTTTCTTCTTCAATTACCAGTATTACAAAAAAATCTTTCATGTTTATCATTATTTATTTGGTCTAATTTTACATGTATTTACTTCATGTCTGATTAATTTCACAAGGAAATTAGACCAGATTAGATATGGTGGTTATGAGCTGGCCTTCTGCAAAGCAAAACACGCAAATCTGTAAATTCAATTTCTCATAATTAGTGACATCATAGACACTCATATAAGATCAAAATGCACTTTATTATGCATATGAATTATTTTGTATATCTGGATATCTCTCTAGGATTCAAACGTGAAGAGAGTTAATGAGATCATTTATGTCATTCATTAAAACATTTAAAATATTTATATACTGCCCACATTGAGCTAGTGTTTTGCTTATGCTGAATATAGAAATTAATACATATTATTGAGCTCAAATTTATTACCTTGACTTTTGTTTCCTAGTCACCACTCTTCTCAAATGTAGTCCATTCGCTGATGGTGTCAGCATTTTATGGGGTTATAAAAATAAGGCCATAATAACCATTGGCAATCATAAACCAGTGATCAAAAAAATATATATAGTCAGTCATCAATAACAAAATTAAAAGCCAAATATATGTAGGAATCTAATTATCATCATTTCTGCAATGTAATAAGATACTTGCCTTTAAAAATATTAAAAATGTGTTACATTTTATTTCTCTATATCCTATGTACCTTTTTCTTTTAATTGTACTTATCCATTCATGATTTTTTACCCTAAACAAGTTCTTAATCATTAGGGTGCTTACCTTCATGGTTTTTTCCCTTGCTTTTTCACTACATATAAGTGATATTTGATCTGATTTATTAAAATTTGACAAATGATTTTTTTAGAATGAACAGTAGAACAGTATTAACTGTTTTAGAAAATTGACTTTATTCATTATGCTTGCTTATCAGCTTAACCATAGATGTGATGTTCTTAACCATGATAGTTATCTCCAAAAGATGCAGCACTCAGAATTAAAATAAAATAACAAAAAATGTTAAAGGTGGAGGGGAAAAAAGTGAGCTAAACTACTTCATTTTAATGATTTCATTATATCCTCTTCTTGGGCAAGATGGTTGTCAATCTTGCCAGTTATACTGCTTTTTCTTTCTTCCTTCCTTCCTTCCTTCCTTCCTTCCTTCCTTCCTTCCTTCCTTCCTTTTTTCTTTCTTTCTTTCTTTCTTTCTTTCTTTCTTTCTTTCTTTCTTTCTTTCTTTCTTTCTTTCTTTCTTCCTTTCCTTTCCTTTCCTTTCCTTCTCTTTTTTTTTTCATTGTGATCATAATGATAGAAGAAAACACCCTCCTTGACTTTGTCAGCTAATAGCAGCAGTATTTTTTAAGATATTTCATTTTGCTTTCCTCTTTAGTTTTCTTCATCAGCAGGTGGTATTTCTTCTCATTGTTCCAATTCTACTCTCTATCCCTAATCGATTAAATTCTCCTTTTGTGGCATAGTCTACAGCAAATGTGAGCATCACCTCTAGAGTTCATCATGCTGTTTTCCCCTTCACATCTATAAACCTTCTTTTGTACCAAAACCTTTTGCTGTTCTTTGAAGTCTTCTTATTTTGTGGCTCACTAACCGAGGTCACGAAGTTGCCATGGCTGGGGAGGAGTAGGGCTTCTGACTCCAGGTTGGACCTTTCTTTGAAGATAAACTTTTTATCTTTTTTCCCAGACATGTGCTAATCGGGAATCTAGAAGGGAATCACAGGAAAAGGATGTTGGTGTCTACATTAAGGGTTTGCTAATTCCACTGAAATTATTTTTACATACCTAGCATATTAGATACCTAGGTATTATCTCACTGAATAATGTATTTTAAAGTTTTCAATACTCATAGCCAAAAAGTAATTTAGAATAAGAAAAAGAAAAATCCATGCTTCAGAGGGATATGTAACCTCTTTTAGGACTGACACTGTACATCAAATAATAAACAGGTTCAGTGAAATGTCATATTTATCTGTCCTCTATAAGATACAATATGAAAAACCACCAACAGAAACCATAATATTTATACACATGTAAATATTTCTTAGTCTATTTATTACATACAAATGCATAAATGTTTATTGTATTTGTATAAATTCAATTTACTTCTGAGCTTGAAGAAAATTAAATATTGGGAAGATACGAAGATATTTTTAAATTATTTTTATGTGAATACCTATAATAATAATTAAGTACTATTATTATTAGATACTTTACAGTAATAATAAATTGCCACTTCTTTCTCAAATGTCACTGTAGTTTATATATATATTCATACATATATATGTATATATTAATGCATATATATTATACTTTCAAGTAATTTCCAGCTATTCTAGTTACAGATTTTCCTCTTCATTTTTAATAGGATGAAATGAAAACTTCCATCTTTTTCATCTGGTCAAATTTTTCCTCTGCAAGGGAAGTATATTTCTAATATGTTTATATGAGGGAGTATATCCAATATATTCTTTAATCCTTCCTCTTCAACCCCAATACTGAAAAGTATTTTCTTTTTTAAAAAAAATATTTTATTTATTTATTCATGAGAGACACACAGAAAAAGAGAGAGAGAGAGAGAGGCAGAGACCCAGGCAGAGGGAGAAGCAGGCTCCATGCAGGCAGCCCAATGTGGGACTCGATCCCAGGACTCCAGGATCACACCCTGGACTGAAGGCAGGTGCTCTACTGCTGAGCCACTCAGGGATCCCCTGAAAGCTATTTTCTAAAACTCTCCTTGGGACTGAATTCCAGATTCACATGCTTCATGTCTACTTGATCTTTATTTTATTTTTTTTTATTTTATTATTTTATTTTATTTTAAGATTTTATTTATTTATTCATGAGAGACACACAGAGAAAAAGAGAGAGAGATAGAGAGAGAGAGAGAGGCAGAGACACAGGCAGAGGGAGAAGCAGGCCCCATGCAGGGATCCCAATATGGGACTCAATCCCAGGACCCTGGGATCACACTCTGGGCAGAAGATAGACACTCAACTGCTGAGCCACCCAGGCATCCCATCTACTTGATCTTTAAACATTTAAAAGACACTTTAACCTTAACAGATCCATGGAGACTCCTGATTTTTCCCTAACAAGGTATTCTTCCTTGTCCCATATGAGTAATTGGCATCATCTTGTACTAAATTGCTCACAATAAATATCCTATAGCTTCTACTCCCAATACGTCAGCTATGCTTGTTGGCTCTATTTCTAAGTATATTTCAAATGTGTCTATTGTACTTTTCCACAGCTACCCCTTTGCCCAAATTATCTACATAATTCACATGAACTGTTGTTATATCAACTTACCTAGTCTCTCTGCTTTCTTTTATGCCTTCTATAACCCATGCTTTTTATGATAGCCAGAGCACATTTTTGCATATAAGTCATGCTAAAAATCTACCAATGGTTTTCTATTGCAAGTAGAAAAAAGTAAGATATTGTAGCTTGAAAACCCTAGATGTGTTGAAGTCAGCCCACCTTTGTAACTTTATTTTACTCCATGCCTTTGTGTTCTCTGTATCCACTGTAGCTTTTCTCTCAGAATGTGTCAAATTTTCTCCCCACTTCAGAGCTGAAAATTTGAACTATGCTCCACCTATGAAACTAAACTTTTAAATGAATAAGTCTTGGAAACCTATCCACATAATCAAAAACTTCCTTAAATCAGATATTTGGTTGTGTTATTCTATAAGAGTTGAATTATCTAACCTATTCTAGAAGATAATATTATTAAACTCTGTATGTTGTGAATGTAAAATTTTATAAAATGCTACTGTGTGTGTATATATACACATATGTATATATATATTTAGAGAGGATGAGAGAAGGGGGTGCGGAGCTCAGAGGCACTGGAGGAGAGAGAATCCTCACACAGGGCTTGATCTCAAGACCCTGAGATGATGACCTGAGCCAAAATTAAGAGTTGGATGCTTAACCAACTTAGCCACCCAGATGCCCCAATGTACATCTTAATGTATAAGAGAAAAAATCATGCTGGCTAGAAAAAAAAAAAAACAGATATTAATGAAAATCTGATTAGAAATTTCTACATACCGGATGATTAGGTGTTTTACTTTATCTCAATTCAAATAGAAATAGAGATTGTTCTCATGTTAAATCTATCTCAATTAGATTTTGGACTGTCACCTACACTGTACACTTAATCTTGGACTTTGGGTAGACTTTTGTAAAGTCTGAGTCCTAAGCTGAGAATACATAGATCCCAAAGGAAGTCCATCAGTATTATTGGGGAACACTTGATATTCCCTGAGCAATCTATGCCTACCAAAGATACAATTCTTCTATAGAATAAGGAATCTTAACTATTTCAGGTTGCACATCCAATGGGTATCAGATGGCAGCTAAGAAAATTAATTCCTCACCATGTGCCTATTTATTCATTTTTTTTCCCACAACATTTCAGAATCGCGTGGGCTCTCTGAAGATTGTCTCATGGGTTACAAGATTTAAAAAAAAAATCTTGCAGCAGAGGTAAATACTCTGTTGAAAATCATTTCTTTAATTTTATTCTTCAGCAAATTCTTTGTTGAATCATTTCTTAATGATTATCAGTTATCTTCAACACTGGAGTTAACAACTAAGCTTCTACATTTTAGGAACACACTCCTTTGAAAATTACTGCTTAGTAACGTGAGAAATATTTATATTTAATAATATTTTGTAAATTTCTTGTCTGCTCAATTCTTAAGCAAGATATAGTCCAGTTACTATTGTTTACCTAACCGTATGACACTGGTTTCTTCACAATTACTCTTGTCAATTAATAAAGGTCCTTTGGGACAAAGAGTTCACAGAAGTTGGCTTTATTTTTCTTTATTGTGAAGTCCTTTATGGAAGGTGAATCCCCAAGTTTGTTTATCTCCTACTTGACACTCAAATAGCATTAGCATAATATTTGTGAATATCATAGAATTATTTAATTAAACATAGTATCATATTCTATTATATAGTTCTTAATTTCTTGATTGAGTCATCAGATTATGAATATAATAGTAAAAATTCTCAGTTCTGCTACATTGCTAACAAAGTGCATACTTCCTTTTCCATCTGTCTCGTAAAACTTGCCAATCCATGTGCACATTGGCTGGTGGCTTTACTTTAGTTTCTACCATGGTCTCAGTTCTGCTGTCCTTTCACCACTCTTAGCACTTTCCATTTAAATATATTCACTCTGAGCATATAGCATAATCTATTCATTCCAGACCAACACCAAAACCTCCCTGATTTTATCATATGAATATGATTTTTACTGTATTCCCATCTCTCAGTCCATTATTAAACATGGAAAATGATTTGTTCTATTTGTTTCCTAGAGCCTTTCACTCAACTAAATTCTCTTTTGACAATTGCTTTTTTTAAAATTATTTATTTATTCATGAGAGACACAGAGAGAGAGACACAGGCAGAGGGAGAAGCAGGCTCCATGCAGGGAGCCCGATGTGGGACTCGAACCCAGGTCTCCAGGATCACAACCTGGGCCAAAGGCAGGCACTAAACCTCTGAGCCGCTGAGCCACCAACAATTCCTTTTTCTAAGTTCCCCTCTCCAATGCCTTCTGTTCTTTTTAACATCAGTGTATTGTATTGTCCTGGTGTAGAAAGACCACAAGCCCCCTCCCTTTATTTTCATCTATACTTACTAAATCTCAATCAATAATGCAATCCAAGATATTTTGTTTTGACACATGCCCAAATAAATATTACCTGACCTGACTTCAACACCTGGGAAATCTCAATTCTTAACTGTCTGCGTGTCTAATTTACAGACAGTTTTATTGCATCCTAGATTAATTCCCTGTAATAAAAGGAGAAGAAGCTTGACCTTTATAGTCATTGCTAATCAAGCACAACAAATTATCCATATAGTTCCTTGTGTAAATTGCAGTTATGCTTCAAGTAATTTCCATATTGCTCAATGCTCCTTCTCTCTCTCTCTCTGCCTCTCAAGAGTTAATATCATTTTGATTTCCAAATGCCTCAAATCTTTGTCCTCTCGTTAAGAGAGGAATCTTTTGTTAAGTGACAGCTTCCTTACTATCAGAGTTAAATAAATTAATTAATAGTTTGAGCATAGGTATAGCACACAAGAATTTTGGCTCTGGATTTATTTATGAACTCTCACTCTTTCTCTCTAATATATAAGTTGTTACTGCTCATCGTTATACACTTTTATGCTGTAGGTGAAATAATTTCCTTTCTGTATCACAGCTTTGAATATCTAAAATATATTTTCTTTTCTTCCAAATTTATTAGAAGCTAAGAAGACTTTTATGTTTGTATTTATTTAGACTTACTTTTAATGCAGGCATATTCCTCATAACTTAAAAGAATATGAAGGGAAATATTCTTGGCTTTAACATTTAAATTTAATGTTTATCTAGTCCAACCCTTTCACTGTCCTGAAAAGTAAAATCAGTCTGAGTGCTATCAAGTTTTCAGTCATAATGGTAAAACATAAATTCTTATAAATTGTAATGAAATGTTCATGAGATCATCTTGCTTGAGAATTTAGGGAAATAAAAGCACTAAAATAACAGATTTTTCTGAAATTTCTACAAAATCATATGAAGTAGGTTTCAAAATCTGTCTTAATACTAAAAATTAGTATACTATAAGTTAGTAAATAAGGCATCTGCAAGTTTTAAGGATACACATATTTTTTTCAATCTCTACTCATTTAGCAATGAAAATCAACAATTTTAGTTTCAGTATTACTATTAAGAATGTCAAGATCAAATTCTATCCTAATGGGAAATAGTTTTATAAAATAACTTAGAAGACATTATTTTACTGCTGACTAAGATGGATGAAAATTCTGTAGTATGAAAACTTTATGATTAAGTACATTTCATTATACAGATTTAAAATCATCAACAGATTTTATAGAATTTATGCATTGAATATCACACTTGTGATATTCACAAGTATCACATTTCTGTATAAGTTTCTATGTTGGTTTGCAAACTGTTTAATACTTCTGTTTTACAACTCATCTGATTTAGTAGCAGTATTTACATTTTATGAATGAAAACTAAGTCAGAACTATCAATTGGGTAGCTACCCAAACCACATGTATCATTCCATAGTTGGAGGTTCTGTTGCATAACTTTTAAAATCTATTTTATGACTTAATTATAAATACTATATAGTCAATAAAGAATTATAGAATAATTGCTCGCATTTCTTCCAACTATCATCATTTTTCTTATTAAATATATTTTCCAATAATATTCTTTATGATTAGTTTCTGACAAAGAAAAATATATATATATTTAATTTTTATATATTTAAATATATATATATATATATATATCTCAAAATTTAAACTGGTAAGGTTATTGAGCAGAACCTCTAAAGATTAATGTTAACTAAAACCTTGAGATTAACATCGCTGACAAATTTTTATATTTAATTTCATTGAATAATATGAACATATTTACATAAAATGTACCTTAATTTACATTTTATAATGGAAATGTCATTTCATTAGAGTAAACTTTATAACACTAAAACATTATTTTTTCTAATCAGTTAAACAATAAATATAATTCTATAACTTAAAAAAAAAAAAGACTTTGAGAGACAGCATGCCCATGGGTGGGAGGGTAAGAGGGATGTGAAAAGGAAGAGGGAGAAACAGACTCCCTGCTGAGCAGGCCATCCTGTGTGGGTGATCCCAGGGCCCTGATATCATCACCTGACTCAAAGTTAGAAGCTCAACCAACTGAGCCACCCTAGTGCTCCAATAAATATAATTCTAATTTGCTCTAAACATAAAACTAGAATATTCAAGTTCTAGAATATTCTAGAATATTCTAGAATATTCTTGAACAAGAATATTCAAGTAGCACATCTATACAATAATTTTTTTCTTTTATGTCTAATATATGTGTCTTTCTTTTATGACACATATATTAATATATTTTGAACATTTATATGTTTTCATTACCTCCTGAAATAAAAGTAATATATAACTTATAAAAGAAAAGTTTAATGAAAATGCCTCATTTTAAAGAAGCTTCTTACTAGTGATACGGGAGACCTTGGTCCTTGTCTCATGGAGACAAAGAATGAATCTCACTGACAACAGAGTGAACAAAGTGCTAGAGGTTTATTAAGCAGAGATACAGAGAAAGCTCTCAACCCTGAGAGAGGTCCCGACAGGGTTGCCAATGAGGCTTTTTATGGTCTGTCTTTTATAGGAAACTGACTAAGGAACCTGATAAATTTCTTATCAATATCAGAGTGGACTTGTAAATATCACATCTATAGTTAGAACAAACACAGTGGACTTGTAACAAACAGGATGTTTCTTTGTAAATATCATGAGCACAAGCAAGGCGCTCCCTTCCCTCTGGTTAATCTCTCCTCCATAATATTTCTCTACATCTGGGGTTTCTCTGAGCCTAGTAGCCATTAAAGGGGGGTTACTCCCTAACAATTTGGAGCTAGGAAGCCAGGTTTATTTTTCTGTTTTTTACTGTCTTGTCTCTGTTTCCTTGAGATGGGTAAGAGCCTCACTCTGGGGCCTTTCCCTTATCTTTCCCTGCCTACCCTGATCTGCCCCTCATTCCTACATCACCAGTATGTATATGTAAACTTCTCTTATACACTGTGATTTATCAAGTACTGAGCCTGCTGGAAACAATCCATATTTCGCTGACAAAACCAAGGGTACTGGTGTTCCATTGGCTTTGGATAACATAATAATAACAATAATAATAAAAGAGATGACTCCTCTTCAGAATTACTAATTTTCTAGTGATATTAGATTGACTCAGCCTTGCTCTCAAGTTCAAATTGTATGCCTTTAAGAGCATTATATATTCTATTTCATCTAGAAACATGTATTATTTTTCTAATATCAGCATGGTCTGGATATCAAATAATTCTTCATAAACTTTTGTACATATGTGAGGTTACCTAAATGTGACAACTTTAGAAAATATTTCATTTGTAATTGAAAATATGTAATGACAATCAAAGAAAATATTGTTTTGATTCATATCCCCTTAGCAATTTGAAAGAACAAAGTGTGTGGTTCAGACTTTTAGATTTATAATTAAGCACACACTGAAATAAGGCATTTGAAAATATCAGGACTATTACAACTAACTGTAAAAAGCTCAAATCACTTATCGGAAGTGAGATGTAACATTACCAGGCTTAGCTTAGGCGAGATTCAGAATGTGTGATGTTTTGAGACTCTGTGAGTGTACCATCAGAAAGAAATGACTTTTTGAGAATGGAAATTGAAATAATCGATTCTTAAATGTTAGATACTTTATGTATGTTATCTCCTTTAAACTTCACAAAAAATATGAGCTAAGACTATGTTCATTTCACATGATTGGAATGTAAGATTCAGAAAAGTTTAAGTAAAATCCAAGATTCAGACGATTAAGAGTGGTAAAGTCAGAGTTGGAAGCCAGATGTAACCAGTTCCAAAGCCTGTGTGCCTTTTATTACTGCACCTCTTGGTACTCTCCTTTCGAAACACTACTTCAAAATCACCACATAAGCTTTCTTAAACTTTGAGTAATATTTGAAAATGCTACTTTCTCTAACTCCACTTAATTTATTTCCATCACCCTTACCAATTACTTCAGCAATAGCAATAACAACCAATTATAAAAGCAAATGTCTACCAAGTGGTTACTATATGACAACCACTGTTCTATTTCCAATACATATAATTTTAAAATTATGTGGGGGAGATAGTACTACTTTCTCATCATTTTAGAAATAAGGAAATCGAGGTATAGAAAGTTAAATAATTTGCCTAAGATTACATAATAAGTTCAAAAATAGGTTTGAATATGAATTTGACTTTGAAGTTTATCTAATTAAATATATTATGGAATAAAAACATAAATTCAGGATGACAAAACAAATAGGATATAAGATGAATTAACATTATCAAATTAAATTTTAATTTAGAAAGTGATATCAGTCATACAGTTATTTATTTTCTATACTAATGATGAATATGCTTACTTAAATATGAAATGAAAATTAGTAAAATGGCTTACTTAAATATGAAATGAAAATTAGTAAAATGGCTTTAGATTATAAACCCTTTACATACGTGGAAATTGATTTCTCAAATACCTCAGTGAATAGCTAATGAAAACATTGGGATCGTACCAGAGTGGGTACTAAAATCATCATTTTCAACTCCCAGTTGCTTTTTCCCCTACTGTATTGTGCCTCATTTCAAAACACAGATATTTATAGATATTTTCTTGCTTCCCCCCCATCTTTTTATCGTACTTACTATATACTGAGTACCATGCTAAATGGTAAATTTTATTATTTTCTCCTCACAAGAACCGTGGAGGAAATATTATTTTAATTATGCAAATATAGAAGTTGAATTACAAGAAATCTAAATAATAATCCCAAGGCCAGTAGAATTAAAACCCCAAGGAGGCCTGGATGGCTCAATGGTTGAGCACCTGCCTTCCGCCCAGGGCATGACCCTGGAGTCCTGGAATCGAGTCCCACTTTGGGCTCCCTAGATGGAGCCTGCTTCTCCCTCTGCTGCTTATCTCTGCCTCTCTCTGTGTGTGTCTCTCTTGAATAAATGAATAAAATAAAAAAAATAAAACTCCAAAGCCCTTTGTTTTAGGGATGATACTGCACTGCCTTTTCTTATATAAAATTATTTGATTAATAAGAGTTTAACCAAGTCATGTTCACTATCTCCTCTCTCTCTTTCTCTCTCTCTCTCTCTTTCAGTATCTTTGCATTGGTTTTCATTGGTTTATGAGCTAATATAACGATGTATCATTTTATAAATGAACTGGCTTTCATCTACCTTTCCAAGTGTCTCCCTCCTCATCCCTCTCCCATCATCTGCCATTGTCCACTTCCTTGTCATCCTCTTCCTTTTTATTCTTTTTCTCCTCTTCCTCTTCTTCCTTCTCCCTTTTCATCCATTCTCCTTACTGTCTCCCATCTTACTCTCTCCTCCTCCTCCTCTCCCTGCTCCTCCAGTCTCCTCTTCTTTCTGGAAATTGGAATTCTGTCTATCTATCTTTTGGAATTAATAGCTACAGAAGTTTCTGCATAATGCATTTTCTAAATACCACTTCCATACAGAAATATGGAGAACTTTAAAAATACACGATGGAATGCAGCTGTGCCATTTATTGGGAGCAGAAAAATTAACATTTTGGCTCTTTTATCTCACAAATGGGCAACACGGCAGCATATTTCCCTAGTAAATAAATGTATTTTCTTTCCAGATATACTCCAGAGAAAAAGCCTTTATGGGTTTTCACCTTGCACCTAAGAAGTTCCCAAATTAAGTACAGATTCCAATATTTTTGGTAGAAAACATATACACTAATTTTTGACGGAAAATTATCTTGCCTTCAGTTTGATTCAGGAATATTAATTGAGTAGCCACTACATATAAAAGAACTGCTATAATTGGAATATGTAATATTAAGGTTTTTTTTTTTATCTTAAATACTATACTATTTCAACCAAACTGAACTTACAAGCAATCAGGTCTTAACCAATACCAAAAGATTGGGATCGTCCCCTGCATATTCTCAGACCATAATGCCTTGAAATTAGAGCTAATAAGTTTGGAAGGATTTCAAACACGTGGAGGTTAAGGACCATCCTGCTAAAAGATGAAAGGGTCAACCAGGAAATTAAGGAAGAATTAAAAAGATTCATGGAAACTAATGAGAATGAAGATACAACCATTCAAAATCTTTGGGATACAGCAAAAGCAGTCCTGAGGGGGAAATACATCGCAATACAAGCATCCATCCAAAAACTGGAAAGAACTCAAATACAAAAGCTAACCTTACACCTAAAGGAGCTAGAGAAAAAACAGCAAATAGATCCTACACCCAGCAGAAGAAGAGAGTTAATAAAGATTTGAGCAGAACTCAATGAAATAGAGACCAGAGGAACTGTGGAACAGATCAACAGAACCAGGAGCTGGTTCTTTGAAAGAATTAATAACATAGATAAACCATTAGCCAGCCTTATTAAAAAGAAGAGAGAAGACTCAATAAAATCATGAATGAGAAAGGAGAGATCACTACCAATACCGAAGAAATACAAACAATTTTAAAAGCATATTATGAACAGCTATATGCCAATAAATTAGGCAATCTAGAAGAAATGGATGCATTTCTGGAAAACCACAAACTACCAAAACTGGAACTGGAAGAAATAAAAAACCTGAACAGGCCAATAATCAGGGAGGAAATTGAAGCAGTCATCAACAACCTCCCAAGACAAAAGTCCAGGGCCAGATGCCTTCCCTGGGGAATTCTGTGAAACGTTTAAAGAAGAAACCATACCTATTCTACTAAAGCTGTTCAGAAAGATAGAAACAGATGGAATACTTCCAAACTCGTTCTATGAGGGCAGCATCACCTTAATTCCAAAACCAGACAAAGACCCCACCAAAAAGGAGAATTATAGACCAATATCTGTGATGAAGATGGATGCAAAAATTCTCAACAAGATACTAGCCAATAGGATACAACAATACATTAAGAAGATTATTCACAACTTTATTTTCTTAATAGCAGAATGTGAGAATTTAAACTGAGTATTCAGCTTTGAAACTATTGCTATGTCTCCTCTCTCACCATTTGGCTAAATTTTGATTTTTTCTCAAAATGACACTGCATTTCTTTCCTCTCCCATATTGGTTTACAGATATTTCCCACATATCAGATCAAAAAATAATAATCAGTAAAGGGAGAATGAAAAAGGAAACATATTTATTCCAAAACAAATAAAAAATACAGATTCTGTGTTTTTCAGATTACATATGTGCACCCCACAGACATATACACACATGTAAATATATAATCTGTATGCACATATACATCCAGCTAGCTGGCTAACTAAGCATCTGCCTATAAAATTTACCCTTTGGGATATGTAATGTGTAAATCTTAGCACTTGTACTCATTTATTAAAAACACTATTTTATATTTAATGAAATTTTTAAGATTGCCTTATATCTCTCATTCTAACACTGAAATCCAATTTTTATATACATTAAAACACTTAAAGAACGCATTGAAATGTATGTAGAAAGCCATAGCTGTCATACATTACATACATGTCTATAAAGGAAGGTCAATGTGAAACCTCTTTGCGATATTAGAGCAGCATAACAAAGTGTGAGAGAAACTGATTTGAATGTAAAAATACAAATGTCAGAAATTTGCTTGAATTTTTGGCGCTGCTTGTGTCCTGGTGGGCTCTGAATGGAGCCCCTTATTGTTTTTCTCTAATCCATCTTGGAGCTGACAGTGGTGCAAGTTGCAAGTCACAGCTTGCATATCGTGCCTTAGGATGACAAAGCTCAATAAAAACAATTATTTCAAAACCCATATCTCATCCATTATTAAATATATGAAAAGAGTTTAATTTCCTGTGCAATTACATAGTGAAATGTCATACTCTGGATGAAAAAAGATTAATTGCTTTTGATAAAATACTGTGTATTTTTGTTTGACTTTTTGGACATCCTTTTAATGCAGTAATATCATTTCAATCTAATGTGCTTCATATCAAACAGAATTATTGCAATTTTGCAGAGGAAATATTGTTTAATTATTTTCTTTTCTCATAAAGGGGTAAGGATAAAATATTAATTCTTCTTGGCTCACAAGCACCACAAGCCACACTTTATTTTTCAAACTACATTGGAGACTCTTACAAATGAGCAACAACAAAATAAGATTAATGTATTTTGCAAGAGATTCATAAGACCACCTCAAGTAGCATTTATATGTCATGTGTAGACACAAATTACAATTCCTATCATTTGTATTTGTTTTCTACTTACCAATGATTATTAAGTAATCCATAACAATGACCAGTCACTTTCTTCCTGTCACAAATATGACATCAATTTATTCTCTCATAAAGGCTAAAGTAATGGCAAATGAATCTTCAGTAAAACAAACTGTCCAAATACTATAATCTGTATTCTACATGGTGACAGAGCCCAGAAGTCCCTGTGAAAATGAAAATAGCATTTGAGCAGTACTGGACTCGAAGGCAAGGGTGACCTCTGACCTATCGCATCTAGCCCAATAAATGTTTGGCTGTGATAGAATTTAATTATTCTTTTGTGTTTTTCTGAAAATAGCTGGACTAGGCATTTGATAGGAAATTAATATTTTAACAATTTCACCTCTCCACAGATAAAATTTAAATTTACATTGGTATTATTCATTGGTATTATTCAGTCTTCAAGTGCCTTCACTGGTGTTAAGTAGCAAATAATAAAAATATGGAAGTGTATGTACAGAGACAATTCTGAATAATTATCATACAAGGAAGAGACAACCCTCTTTATTTGCAGCAGTTTAATGTGATTGGCAGTCCAGGCCCTGGCAAAATGTGTAGCAGGTCAGGAATGAGTTTGATTGGCACATATGCTTTGGAAAGCTCACACAGTACATCATTCATCAAAAACTAATATGGGAAATTGTATGCCTTAAAATCAGTACATTTATTTTTTTCCTCAGAATTACAAATCAACTAGTTATTTTATACCCAACGTTTTCTTCCCTTTTGCTGATTTGTGAAAAAGAAAATTGGAAAACGATAAACAGTAGAAGTTTTCCTTTTCAAAGGTGGCCTGGAAAGTGTTTCAGGAAAAGCATACTGAGTACCAGAAATAAAATTTCCGTGCATAGGTATAATCTTGAAATATTATTTAGCTAGAATGTAAAAAGAAAGTTTACTGTGCATGTATCAGTCATTATTTGTCAATAATAAAGTTCTGAAACAAAACAAAACAAACAAAGTAATAACAAAGTTCTGGTCATCTCCCCTTGCAGTAATTTAAGGAAATATCTTTTTTTTTCCTTTCTTTTTAGGAAATATCAATAAACTTATAACATCCTGAAAATGTGAACTGGAAAATTGAGGTTATTAAATTTGATGTTCAAGTGAATTTAGCCCTTTATTTGTAATATAAGAGGAAAAAAAACAGTAAACTTTTATAATATAGCTTTTTGAATATCACATTCAAATCTCCATGTGCATGTAGATTCACAAAACAGATAATATGCACATACTCGTTGACAATAATGTAATTATAATACAAAAGTTGAAAAACTTTTAATCTGAAGTTATGCATGATATCTTAAGGATAATATTGGAGCTCTGAATACAAAAACTAAAATATAAGTGTTTAGTTTCTTGGGCATCTCCAAGATATTCATCCAGCAGACACCTGGGTATGTCTACTCAATTTTATTTAATTCATTTCCATAAATTGATAGTTTCCTATATTTAAGAATGAGTAGATAAATAAAATAAATATATGAAAGTTTATCACATGATTGCTGTTTAATTTTTTTATGACCAGCCCTTGGCTTAGCCCTATAATAGACAGGTTTATAAATATTAATAAATGAAAGAAGAAAGTATAGTGCTTATACATGATAATATTTAGAAAATGTTAAGTAATTTTTATTTAATACGAAGACATTATGCACATACATATAATTTTCAACTAGAGTTGGTTATTTTTAAAACTCTAACAATATATCAATCAACTCTAACTCCTTAAAGGTTAAGCTTTCTTCCTATCAAGTACCTTTTTCAAGGTCAGTGATGACCTCCATCTTCCCAAATCCAGTTTTTAGTCCTATTTCCTCAACATAATCCATGTATCATCAGCTTGATTCTCAACACTCATGCCTTTTCTAAATATATTCTTTCTGCAAGTAATCCAATGATTTAAATATAATTTTTATACTGATGACTCCAAATTTTCTATCATAGTTTTGTCCTTTCTTCTGAGCTCTTACTTGTATATCTGACTGCCTACTCAGCAACATGACTTGGATATCTTAAACATCTCAAAGTCAACAAATGAAAAGCAGAACTCATAATTGCAGCTGTTCCAGACTTTCTCCTACCCCAATGTTCCTCATCTCAGTAAATCTCCCTCTCACAATTGCTCAGACAAAATATATTAGAACAATCTTTGACTTCTAATTCTACTCCAATGTAGTTTGAAAAATAAAGTGTGGCTTGTAGTGCTTGTGACACAATGTACCCAAGTCATCAATAAATTCTTTAGTTCTGTTTACAAAGTGTACCCCAGATATGAGTTCTTCCCACCAGCTTCAACATTATCAAATCTATCCAAGTCACCAACGTCTGCCTGTATTGTGATAATCTACTCTTTATTGGTTCCTCTATGTCTATGCTTGCCTCTTTATTTTTATTTTTTTTTCATTCTGCTACTTGTCCTAACTGGTAAATATTGTAATCATCACCTACCATAATGGTAGAAGGAATGCGATTACTTAAAAACTACCATACACCTTTTTATAGATAAAGAAATAAAATTGATATACCCTATTTGCCTCTGCCACCAAGAAAAAAAAAAAAATCAAGGAATCCTAACAATAATAGTGCAAAGACATAAGTGGTAAATAACCTGTCTTCTCTTAGCCGGTCCTGGGAGGTAATTTTTGTTCAAGAATACTTGTGTAATGGCTCTTAAAGGGGCTTTTTCTTTAGCATGTAAGTTGTGTCAGATACTTGCAAAGGTCAACTTTAATCCATCAGTTTGGGGGTCTGTGGACCACACATCTCTTTCAAGCTAAACTGTAATCTACTTGCATTTCTTTGAATTAGGAGCCCCAAACACTATTTTTTTCCCCACAATGTCTCTTGAAAGTCAAACTTGCTTGCACTTAAAGATGCTAAGTATAGATGGCCGTAGGGCTGAGTAATTTCCATTTAGCTTCTGCCTAGGGGAAGAATGAGATAGGCTATGATGGTGTGGGAGGACCTGTTGCTCTGGCCTGTTTCACTAGGGTTGATGATCTACTTTGCCAGAAAGGTGGTTTTTGTGGTCTAGTTGCTTCTACAACTAGATCTCTTGCCCCCCTGCCTCTGCATATGCGAAGCTAATATTTGAACAGAAATGTCATTACAAACTTTTAAAGCACATGATTATCGATGACTCTTTTCAGGTGTGCTGTGTCCTATCATTAAAGATCTAGCCTAGAAAGATTGGACTTTTTGGACTGAGATTCACAACATATTTATGAAGTGGTCACAAGAAGTAGTCAATAAAATCCAGTATTTTTATAGTTTCTACGAATTCACCTTTAATTCTAGTTTCAGTATTCTCATCTGCCTCCCTAAACAGAAAAAGTATCCTATTTAACATGGCGTTTTGCCCTTATCCCAAAATACAGGTTGACAAGCTAAGGATTGGGTTATAATCTATACTCTGATCCCACCTCGACTCAGTCAATCCTACTGTTTAGAGATTTTCACTTAAAAACTCCCAATGTCTCATCATTTTTCTGCTGATCATGATTCTTTCAGGTGCAAATGTCGAAAGTTCATGACTAACTTTCTTCAGGAAAAAAAAAAAAGTCAATTGTATTTGCTTTCTTAAGTAGACAGCATGAAGTTGCAAAAGTTCTGTTCTTTCTGCTATTTCTGGAAATGCTTCTTATTCATTCTCTCTCTCATCTCTCAGTTTTCCCACATGTTGGCTTTGTTCTCAAATAGCTTTTCTGCACCTGGTGGCTAAGATGAACAGTTGTTCCTTGCCACACACTTTCAGGCAGAGAATAATAAGGAGACATTGACCCTGGGGACATTGACCCATTTAAAGTGGCAGCACTCTAAATGGATGTTTAGGACTATGCAGAGATTGAAAAGATAAAAATGCATGCCCAGAAGGACCTTAAATTCTAAGAAGTTAAGACAAACGATAATAAATGGATATGTAGAGTGTGTATGATCTCATACGGTGATAAATTCCGTGGAGAAAAATTTCTCTGTAGGAAAGGAAATATTCTTAAGGATTGCCAGGAGTAACTTATTCTAGAAAAGAGCTTAAATTCTAGCAAGGGAAGACAAATAACAATGAAAAAAATGGGTAATTTATGTACTGTTTCACGTGATGATGATAAGTTCTGTAGCAGAGAAGATTTAAAAGCTTGTTTGTAGAGAAGAGAAAGCTTTCAGGGAGTGTCAGGGATAAATCTGGAAGGAAAGAGATGATTTGTCTCAGGATATATGTCAGTCTCTGTACTTGGTCTTGGATCAACAACTGTCCTTTGGGAAAAGGTAATCTCCTTGTACCATTACCACCATTTCTGATGTGGGAAAGCTGGGACTCCTTGAATGACTGGTTGGTCATTTAAGGAAGGAAGGAGGGATGGGGAAAGGCTGCTCTTAGAAAGAAAAGAAAGATCATTTCTAGACAGCATGGTTTTGAATTCCAGCCAGAAAAGAAGCTGAATTTCCGCACAAATTACTTTCTTTTTTTTTTTTTTTTTTTTAATTTTTATTTATTTCTGATAGTCACAGAGAGAGAGAGAGAGAGAGAGAGGCAGAGACATAGGCAGAGGGAGAAGCAGGCTCCATGCACCGGGAGCCTGACGTGGGATTCGATCCTGGGTCTCCAGGATCGCGCCCTGGGCTAAAGGCAGGCACCAAACCGCTGCGCCACCCAGGGATCCCACAAATTACTTTCTTAAACAAACTGGAGTGGTTCTTCCCCAGAACTATACCTGTTGGTATCAGTACAATGTTACATCTGTAGAAGACTAGTTTCAGAATTTTCCTCAAGCTGCAAACCCTTCTGATGCTAAAATAATGCTGCAGTCTTCATTGAGCTGAAGCTGTTCTTCATTTCATGAAAAAATGGAGAAGTCCTTTTATCTATGGTCTATATTGTACTTGTTGTTTTGGAACTTGAAGGAGAGCTTCTCTTACCAGGAACCACAGTTGATGGTCACTTTAGCTTCACTTTTCCTTTCTCTCTGTTTCTCTCTCTCTCTTTCTGTAGGACTCACATCTATGAGGATAAGCCAGAGAATAAATATGTATTGTCCACACAAACCCCAAAGGCATCTCCTATTTCTAGATTATTGCAGGATTTTCCATAGTTTCAATGAATAAATAATTTTCTGATTCTTAAAATATTTACTTTCATGCCCATAAAGGCCACTATTTGTTGAATCTTACTATTGCTTTTCCATTTTTCTTTGGAAACCAGCCATATTTTGTCTGAACATCTTTCTTATTACACCATATTTTATATGGCTAATAGTAAGTAATTATGACAATTATCTGACTCTTTTTGTTCCCCATGTTTTGCTATCATGGAGCAAGGTTGATAATTTTTTAACTATGAAATAAGATTACCTATTCCTTCTTTCTTTTCCCTTTCTTTGATTCTTCTTTCCCTCTTTTCTGCTCCTTCCTTCCTTCGTTCTTTCCTTCCTCTTTCACTTTTTCTTTCTTCTTTCTTTCTTTCTTTCTTTCTTTCTTTCTTTCTTTCTTTCTTTCTTTCTTCTTTCTTCTTCTTTATTTCTTTTTCTTTTTTTTTCGTTCTTCTCTTCCTCCTTGCTTCTGTCCTTCTCTCTACTTTTGAATGGCATAACTCATTTAAAACATGGTTTCTATATTATTCAGAAAGGAATTAGGACTGAAATGATTTATTTCCAAATTTTAAGTAGGGTAGCAAAATAAAAATATATTCTTTGCTCATAGCAAAGTCCAATATGGCCTAACTGGTGGGAGGAGTTCTGCTCAATGTAGTCGTATAGGAATCAGGCTGCTTCTATTTGGCTTTCCTCAAAGTCCTCACTACTAAGATAATGGATAGTGAAGAATTGTGGTGTTTGAGAGATTTACATTTTATGATCTAATCACAGAAGTAGCATATTCACATCATTAACCAGAACTAAGCCATAAATTCTCAGCTAATTCAGTTATTCTTGCTATCTATTGTTTGTAACAAACTATCCTGAAATTAGTGATTGAAAACAATTTTGTTTCAATGACAATTTGTGGGTCAAGGATTCATACAGGGCTCCCTTTCTATTTTTGCTCCACATGGCATTGGCCGAGATAGGGGGGATCCACATCTATGATAGCTCATCCATGTAACTGGTAAATTGGTGCTGACCATCTCCTGGTGAATCAGCTGCACTATTGGACAGGGACCTCATTTCTTCTCCATTTGGTCTTTTCTCTGCTGTTTATTTGGGATTTTCCAGAGGATGGAGCTGACTTAAAAAAAAAAAATTAAAGAGACCAAAGCAGAAGATGCAAAGCCACAATGGATCTAATTGAATGTTTCACAGAATCGTTTCTGCCACATTCTGTTAGTCAAGCAATTTACTAACACCAGCTCCAATTTGACAGAATTATATTCCACATCTCAGTGGAAGAATTAGCAAAATATTCATGCCCATTTTAACCATGGAGTATAGAAAATATAGTTAGGCGGTATACCTAGGGATGAAATTAAAACACAGACATTGGTGAACAAGGAAGAATAAAGAAAAAAGAAGTTACCACCCTCTAATTACATATATTTTCACCTGAAAAATATTTGAAAAGGGTCCTATTAGATATATAAGTCTGAATTCCATCAGTGTGCCTTATTTCAAAGAAAGCCAATCATGCACTATATTACAAAGACAGAAATATGAGTGTCATCCTTGACTTTTCATTTTTCTTAATTTTCCTTTATTCAGCCCAGGTCCAAGTGCAGAAATCTGAAAGTCTTAAAGTCTTGCATCTTTTGTACCTTATGACTCTTGTCATTAGTCCATTTTTGCTAAAACAAAGTTTTGTACAATCACCAAAAGTTTCTCTTGGGTTATCACAAAAGCCTCTCAACTGGTATATTAACATGTAGACCTCTCTTACCCTAATCTATTCCTCAGACTGAAACTGAATTTATAGTGCTTTTTAGAAGATTTCAATCCCATCTTGTTAACACTCTGTTTAAAATCTTATATCACTTCCATTAAGTGCTGTGATCTGTGTGTTCTTATTTTTTTAATTTTTTTTCTTCTGCCTAGGGTAGTCTTCCTGTGTGTCCTATGATTTAATCCCATTTCATGTTAAAATTTCATCTAGGTATTAGTACTTCCTTGTGAAATTTGATATCCTCCCAAATGTAACTCTAAATATATTTTTTTGTTGTTCAGTCTTACTGAATTCTAAATGCCTGTGTGTTTCTAAGAGTCAACTCTAAGCCCTATGTGATCAGGAACCACATTCTGCTTACTACTGTATCCTTAGAATTTCTAGCATTCTGATTAGCACATGGAAAGAGCTCAATAAATATCTATAAATACATGTATGAAAAAAAAATACATGTATGGATGAGGGACTATAATCTTCCATGTGAAGCCATGTTTACCTGACTTTAACTGAATGGTAAAGTTGGTGTCTTTAGTGCTATTATAAAATCTTTTATTTGGAAATGAATTCCACTTAATAGGTGAGTTTCAAAATCATAAATATCGCAGAATTGAGCATGTGTATGTTAAAATCTTGCACAGATTGAGAGTCACTGATTTATACAATAGAAATTCATTTTGAGGTCTGGTACCCAGCAATATGATTTTCAGAACATGTTTTCTTGCTTATTTCTCATGAAAATATCTGGTGAGCTTTCAAATACTGTAGTAAGACTATCATATATATATATATTGCTTTCTCATTACTATGTCTGTGATTTAATCACAGAATGAAATTTGATTGCCTAGATGGAGATCATTTTTTACCTGATAATATGAGTTATCACCCAGGACTCCATACATACTGAATTGATCTTAAACATTTAAGACATCATTACTTTTTTTTTTAACTCCCACCTATGTTCTTTGATAATTTGTGTCTGAATTCCAAGTGAAGATTTACATTTTTTGTTTTCCAATTTTTAATTAGTCGATAATTTGCAATTAAAGCATTCCACAATGGAAAAATAAATAAAGGATTCCACAGATCCTTAACTGATTGTCTCTTATCTACATTCAAGTATATTAGTGGACTTATATAGAAATTAAAAGGGGAAAACATGAGTACACTATATTTCATCTTCTTTATTCATCCATGAAGAAATTTAAAATTAATATTTGCTGAATGAATAAATATGTGAATAAAGAAATGGATGGATAGATGATTGAAGCAAGCTCAACCTTCAAAGAGAAATTCAGAAATACAGAACTTATCTCTAGGGAAGTACAGAGAGTTTTCAAGATTTGCATCTTTTTCTTTAAGGCAAAATTCACCTTTATGGATTAATAAGTTGATTAATGCAATACTAATCAACCTTGTATATATCATATAAGTTCCCTTTTGAAACCAACAGATATATGTGCGTGTGTGTATATGATTTTTTCTATAGTATCATTAGCAAGGGAGTTTGATATCCTGAGATGTTCTTGCCAACATTATTTAACATAACAGTCTAGTATTAGAAAATCTTTAACCAAAATTTATCATTTTCTAGAATATGTATATTTTAAATATAAAATCTTCTGGTTGTATTTTACTTAAAAGTGATGTGAGCTTATAAAGCTCAAGGAAAGCCTTTGCATTTCAGCATCCCATAGGATTAGTTTCCTTTCTCCCTTTCCTTCTAATATAAGGGAGGCTGATTTAACACATACCTTTTCAAGTGGTTAATTTTATGTACCTTCTTAGATTACGAACTATTATGAAAATCAAATATTAGATGTTTAGTAAAAGTGGACCTGTATTTTACCCCACCAATTAGTCTATGTTTCTTTTATTTCCATTTAAAAATGTTTATTTCTCCCAAGTTTTATTCTTACAGTCAAGAAAAGGAAAGGCCAGTGTTTAGGTACAATTGATTAGAGAGAAAAAAATATTTCACATAGGTAGTGGCTGATGCCCCCTTAACATACTCAGATAGGAAAATGTGATTTGCCCTTGATCCCACCACCATTGTGATATATCAAATTTAATTTAAAAAGTAACTGAAAGAAGGTTTTTTTGTGTGTGTTTTTTTGTTTGTTTGCTTTATTTTTTTTATTTTTTTTTATTTTTTGGTCACAATCTGAATCATGTTCCCTTCAAAGACCCACATAAAAAAAAAAAAATTGATTGTGGAGACATGAGCAGAGGTGGGTGAGGAGGAGGACCCGATGGAATGGGCAACGCTGGAGAGCAGGTGGCTTCAATAAGCCTGGTGGACCCATGGATGAAGGGTCCACCTGTAGATCTAGGACCACCAGTAGATCCAGATGAAGACTCTGACAACAGTGCAATTTATGTGCAAGGCTTAAATGACAATGTGACTCTAGATGATCTGGCTGACTTCTTTAAGCAGTGTGGAGTTGTTAAGATGGAAAGAGAACCGGACAACCCATGATCCATATCTACTTGGACAAGGAAACAGGAAAGCCCAAAGGTGATGCTACAGTATCCTATGAAGACCCACCAACTGCCAAGGCTGCTGTGGAGTGTTTTGATGGGAAAGATTTTCAAGGAAGCAAACTTAAGGTTTCTCTTTCTCAGAAGAAACCTCCGATGAACAGCATGTGGGGTGGTATGCCTCCCCGGGAGGGCAGAGGGATGCCAACGCCATTCCGTGGAGGTCCAGGGGGCCCAGGAGGTCCTGGGGGCCCCTTTCCCCAAGAGGACCCCGGGGTTCCCGAGGGAACCCATCCAGAGGAGGAAACGTCCAGCACCGAGCTGGGGACTGGCAGTGCCCCAATCTGGGGTGTGGAAACCAGAACTTCCCCTGGAGAACAGAATGCAACCAGTGTAAGGCCCCGAGGCCTGAAGGCTTCCTTCCACCACCCTTCCCACCCCCGGGCGGTGACCTTGGAGGACCTGGAAAAATGGATAAAGGCGAGCACCATCAGGAGTGCAGAGACCCCGCAGAGCGGCATTGACTACCAGATTTATTTTTTAAACCAGAAAATGTTTTAAACTTATAATTCCATATTTATAATGTTGGCCTCAACATTATGATTATTCCTTGTCTGTACTTAAGTATTTTTCACCATTTGTGAAGAAACATTAAAACAAGTTAAATGGTAGTATGTCGAGTTGTTTTTTCCCCCTCTTTTAAAGATGGTTGTTTAAAAATAAATAAATGAATAAATAAGTAAATAAATAAATAAATAAATAAATAAGATGGTTATTTAAACAATGGGAACCCCTTGTGACATGCTCAGTATCACTGTGAAGAACCAAGAGGGCCTCTAACTGTAGCAATGTTCATAGTTGTGATTTTCTTTTTTTTTAATAAAATTCCAAATGTTAAAAAAAAAAAAAAGACCCACATTACATCAGAATGGCTCAGACCAGACTCTGTGGTAAGCGTGGACTAATGAGGTACTGAGGTACCTACATTATTTTCCTTCTATGGATATGGAGTAAGAGGTATAAGTTAAGAGCATTACCTAAGTCCAACAATAGCATCATTTCAGTTGTTCAAGTTTTGTAAAGTGTTTGGAGTTTTGAAACCCTTTGATATGTATAGTTAGTCTTCTTAGACTTTTACTGTTCTGGGGGCAGGGGGAGGGCATTATTGTTGTGTTTTGTTTCTGTTGTTTTAACACAACTCTGATTTCTCAAGTCCTACCTGCTTGTCAAATAGGTTAAGCTGTTATGTTTCTGAGTAAAAACTATTTAAGGAAGAAGGTAATAATTACAGTCTTCTCTGCTTGGAAAGTTGATATTATAATCCAAAAGTTTTTCTCCAGTATTTTTCTTAGTTCAAAAACTATGTATTTTCCCTTACTTTTGTTATACATCAGTGAAACACAATATAAAGTAATGTAATCAAGAATATTTAAAAAAAAAGAATATTAAACAACTATTTTATTAGACTAAGTTTTTAATATTTGTTATATTAATATATTAAAAAGATATTACATTATATTGAACTCAATATGTATAATATATGTATAAAGACAGATGCAGGGGCAATTACATCTCCTTTTGAACTTCTTGGCATCAACTTGCTGTGAATGTCTAGTATTTATTCACTATTCAAGTGAATTATTCACTTATTCAAGTATTTCCCCGTATTTAATCTTCTGCTACAATAGTCAACAAATTGCTAATTTCCAACTAGTATCAAAAGTATATAAGATAGTATCATTTCCACAGACTTAAATTCATATTTTATTAAAATATTATTCTATCTTGTGAATGGCATCTAAATTTTTGCTTCTCATATTGTCATCTATATAATGTAGCTACTGAATATTTTGCCTTCTTTTCAGAATTATTGTGGAAATAAAATTAAAGAATTTTAAAAACTAAAAAAAAATAAAGATAGAATTTTAAAAACTCCATAAATGCCATAGAGTTAAGTGAGTTTAAAGGAGCTTGGAGCTCTTAACCCTTTTTATGTCAATCAGCACACCAGTATTCTTAAATTGTACACACTTACCTCCCAAAAATGGAGAAGACACACAGAATCTATTGATTGTAACATGTAAATATTAAACAGTTTTATTCTAGGAGGTTGTATTATTCATTGAATTGAAAGTCTGGATGTAGAATATTATGTTAAGGTATGTGCTGTTTCATCTCATCAACAAACCTGGTTCACCTTCTGTTTTTCACCTAGTAGCTTCTTAACAGGGAGATTTTATCTAACTGCTTTTTATCTCTATTTTTTCATTTGTTTCATGGAGATATATATTAAACTTACCCTTTATAGTTGTATTGATGATTAAATAAGCTTGGGCCACATAAACTATCGACATAAAATGACAATTCAGAAATGGTTCATAGGTTTTTAATTTCCAGCAACTGTTATGAATTTCAACATAATTAACAAAATGAAATATTTATGTTGATATATTACAGGGGAATAGATACCCAAACCAGCATATATCAATGCAAAGGAGAATGAGTTAGTCTGAATCATTGGTATGATTCTTAACCTGAATAGTAAAGCTTCAAATTGAAAGAAACTTGAAGAAAAAGGATACACTGAACCACAATTTCATTCTATTCTAGTATTATCATTAACCAACTGTTAATGTAAGATTATATTTGTAGGTTAATTGTTCATCTATCAAAAGAAATTATATGTACATATGCATAGATTTATAGGTATGAAAAGACTTTAAATTAGGAATATATATTTCAGCAGTTGCTTTTCAGTAATTAATAATATTGAATGCTTTTATTTTATGAGTAACCAAGATAAGCTGAAATGGAATATATAAGTCTGTAACCTTTGTTTTCAGAATAAGGGAAAATTCTATAGTTTATTCAGAGATTATATTACATTACATTTTGGCTTAGTATAGTATTATGGGGCATAAAAAACACAGCGGTTTCTACAAGATGGGTCTGTAAAATTAGTTTGGGGCTTCCTGTAAATTTTGGAAGTATGTACAGAGAATCAAAAAGGCTGTGTTCAACCCCTGGACTTAAATGCATAAGCTTTGTGGAAATCAATGTTTGATTTTGTAAAATGGAAATAGTCATCTCTTCCAATCTCTTAGGCCACAAGCGAGAAAAATATTTTAATACATTTAAAAGTACAACAAAACCCTAATCTTACTCTTACCAAGCAACACAATAAAGAAATTCGAACAGCTTAAATTTATAAACTAAGCATCTCCTTTTTTTCTGAATTCCTTACTCAGATTACCATATTGTTAATACAGAGAATAATAATATAAACAGTCTATAGACTTTAAATAGCAAAACTAGCCTTCACCTGTCATGTTTTTTTGTTTTTTTTTTTGGTTTTTTTCTGAGTAGGTGTCCTGGAGATGGATATTACTATAACAACAGGATAAGTTATAAACCTTTGATGTATCTCATACATTTGTTGATAACTGATTAATTTATATCATCTGGCTCTTAATCCACTCCCTCTAAAAAAATTATATACTTGCTTTGCAGTACAGACAGCCATATAAAGATGCTATAGATATCACAGCAGCATCTATGACTATGAGTCAGAGAGCAGAAATAAAAGCTTTGATAGCAGGCTTAATAGAAGCCAGAATTTTGTATTTAGCAATGATAGATGATAATGAAAGAAGAGAAGTAAAATTTTGTTTCATAGTATTATTGGTTGTTACAGACTCAGGATTACGTGTGTGGGTGTGGGTCATGGAATTCTGGGTCTCTTTGCTGTATTTGGCAAAGCGAATTATTTTAATATCTGAATACTTAAACCTCTACTAGAAAAGAGACACCTTAAAAAAGGAGGAACTATTTTTAGAATAATGCAGTTGTGACCACATACAGATTATAAACAGGAAATGAAAAAGTTTACTTTCTTAAAATTTCTGTGAAATGTGTGCTAGACCAGTTGAGGCATTTTATTGTATGTATTAGTAATCTGGACCCATTGGGCAATTTTGCTAAAACAATAATACATATTTGAAATTAAAAAGTGATTAATCACATTGTGAGATAAACTTAATAGAATGAATTATTTCAAAATATAAATTAATATAACACTCTTTAGATATATTTAACCTAATGTTTAAGAACTATGCACGGTCAGGCATAGTTCATAGCCTGGGTAGCTCGGTCAGTTAATCGTCCATCTAACTGCCTGCCTGCAGCTCAGGTGTGACCCCAAGTTCCTGGGATGAGCCCCTCTCTGTGCCTCCCTCTCAAAGAGAAGTTTGCTTCTCCCTCTCCCTCTGCTCTGCCCCCACCCCCGCTTGTACACTGTCTCACAAATAATCTTAAAAAAATAGAAGTAAAAAAAAAAACCTGTGCATGTCTGCATCTGAAATGTCTAGCTTATCATTTTTAAAAGTGTTAAGATGATAGTTATGAAGAGCCTCCTTCATCTTTGAAGATAAATTGCTTCCCTTTTCAGGCAGGGTCAGTTATTCTTCTGCATGCATTCAGCTTTATTCTCTGGTTGCAGAAGATGAATCTTTATTCTTATGGATTTGACGTGTGTTTTCTTTTCACTCCCTTTATGCCAGAAATGTACTTACTTTGAAATCAAGCTTTAGCATGCAGTGATTTCTTAGCACATTTGTTTAGTAACTGGACACAGAAAAAGTGTTCATGTGTTCATTAGTCACTAATAGAAAGAAGTGAGTTTAGTTGCTTCCCAAGAAGATTGTATTTAAAAGAAGATGTATCTTCACAATAATATCATTCAAATGTCAAATCTGTATAGATGTATGATGTATGAAATGAAACAATATTTGCTCCATTGTATAGTAGAAATCAGTATAATGTGCTTTACTTTGGGATGCTTATATTATTTTACCGTTCAAATAGCTGAGCCACATCTCCCAATGATTGCTCTTGAAAAATCCAAGCGTATTCAATGAAATGTCCCCAAGATGCTCCTTTTTCATGAGCTGTTGAAGGATCCAAAGATACTCAATATGCAAAAGAAGTTTTTATATTATTTCTTAAATGGAGAGACCCTTGTACCCTCAGGGAAGAACCTACAGATGTCTCCCTGACTGTGAGAATTCCTTGCAGAGAGAAGGTTTGGAGATATATTTACTCCACAAGCTGTCACATGATGAATCTATGGGGGACAGAGGTTTCATTCCGCGTATCTCCTAACAGTGCTAAAGCAGCAGTATTCCACAAAGAAGCCTGGTGCCACAGAGAGGAACAAAGTATTATTTTGGATTCCCAATGCCTAATTTTAAAAGACAAGTCTCTTTTTCTATATTTCGTATGGAAATGTCTCACTCATTATTTTATCATCTTATCATATATTCCTCCCATTGAAGAACCTTGCATGTCTACATAATTGATTTCATCGCCTTGGTAGGCTGCAAGGAAGTCTTGAGGTTGATGGAATTGGATAATTAGAGAAATATTAAAAAAAAAAACAGGGGGGCCTGGGTGGCTCAGGTGGTTAAGTGTATGCCTTCAGCTTGGTCATGATATCCAGGTCCAGGGACTGAGCCCCATATGGGGCTCCCAGCTCAGCAGAGAGTCTGCTTCTCCCTCTCTCTCTCTGCCTGCCGTGCTTGTGCTCACTCTGTCTCTCTCTCTCTTTTTCTCTGTCTCTCTCCTCTCTCTCTCTCTCTGTCTTTCCCTCTCTCTCAAGTGAATAAATAAAAAATTAATAAAATAAAATAAAATAACAAATCAAAACAAATAAATCCTATAATGGACAATATTAACATTCAAGTTCAAATTTCTTGAGCAAATAAATGCACTTCCCATAATTAATTTTCCATTATTTTACAATGTCTTCCCCATCATTCCTTCCTTCTGAATCTGTTTCTCCTTCTTTACTTTCCTACTGCTAAATCCCTTTGCATGGGCTTGGCAGACAGATTACAAGTGAAGGATCATGATGATGCCTGATGAAACAAGGGAATCATAAGCTTTCAAAGCTAAGGGTATATTAGCTCAACATATACAGTTTTCAATCAGTATTTAAGTGCTTTACACATGGTATCACTTATTTTATTCATACTCTAAAACAAATTGTGTTGGAATTTAAAAATTGAAAAATACAGTTTCATGTTTTTATTAATCCTTTCAATTTATCATCATAGCTTTTCTTTTTTACAATGGCTTGCTTTCCTCTTCTTTTACACACACACACACACACACACACACACACACACACACATATTTAATAATCTCTACACCCAGTGTGGGGCTTGAACTTACAACCCTGAGGTTGAGTCGTATGCCAGCCAGGTTCCCCTCCCCTACCATGTTTTTTTTTTCTAATTACAATAGTCATAGAGATATATTTTGAATATGACTATTCCAATTGTCATAGAGATACATTTTGAATATTTGAATATTAATCACTTTTTTTTTCATTTCTACAAGAAATGTATTCTTTCTATTTTTGGAACATGTAGCCTTTTCATTTATTTTAGGTTTTTCACACATTTAAAGATACAATATGGGAAGCTATGGCCTAGTCTGATATTCAATTAACAAAAAAACTCAAAGATGTTGCAGCATGGCCAGAAATTTCCTTTATTGAATAGAGGTATTAAGTTATAGGCATCAGCTGTAAACCCCAGCCCCATGCCTCCACTGGTCTGCAGCTGTATATGAGACAGGAAAACTGGATGGTCTCTATTCCCCCAAGCTTGCAGAATCTAACTTGCCAACCATTTTTGAATATATGCCATTTTTGAAGCTATATCTCTAGTGACCAATGGACCCAAAGCAGTGATATCCACCTAAGTTGCTATTGTTCATAGCTGTAGGAGACTAAAAGCCCTAAAAGTACTTTAAAAGTCCAGCAAGCTCTACATTTTACTCTCCGAGAATATTTCATTTCTATACCCTCCTGAAGACTATTTTTGTGAAAGTACTATTTATTTTGTTATAAAATTTTAAGAAAAGTTTAAGTGCTATAAATTAAGCTAAGCTCTCTCTATATGATATGTGCTAGATGGAGAAGATTGCATTAATGATGATTTAAGAACAGATATATTTGTCCTTTCAGGCTTGAATATTTCAATTCCAACTACTCTAAAATTATAAGGATGTAGATAGAAGAGGTAATTTCTAAGTCTCATTCCATCTATAAACCTCTTTAACCCAATGAGAACTTATCCCTGAAAATCAATTTTTGTAAACAGAAGTAGAAAAGAGAGCAGAAAGGTACCCCACCATGTGGTCGGTAGAGATGGGGCAAATAATTTACCTTAAGAAATCTCAAAACCAATTCTGGGTTATGTCTTAATCAGACTGCGTACCTTATCAGTGTTCTTTTCTGGCTCTCTAGAGTGGGGAAGAGGATAGTCTTGTTCTTGATGAGATGATGTCTTTATTTTTCTGTCCCCAGCAGCCAATCTGATGACATTAATTTTTATTTGGCAAATAGCAAAGAAAAGTTAATTTTGTTATAAATCATTCAGACCAAATGATATGTCTGATTTTTTTATTAGAAATCAATATAATGTATTAACAATGAAGTTTTATATAATTTAGTTTATGTTCCCGAGGAAAGTAACAGTAACTTAAGTTTTTTAAACCACTAAAATCTAGATACATTTTTTCCCCTTTGTGACTAAAAGGAAATTCTCTATAAAATGAGATGAAACTACATGCTTTGGAAACTTGGATTTAACGAGGAGTGCTAAAATTCAACCTTGCATTAGCCATTATAATTTTTTGACACTGTCTTAATATGTGAAGGAAGAATTGAACTCTAGAGCTAGAAAGGGCATCATTAAAAGACAAGATTGCCTTTCTGTATGACAGATATTAATATTAGATCATTTGCTTGGCTAGGAGCAGAGCTTATGAAGTATATGGAAACTACGCAAATTTGGTTGAGACTGAAAACCTTTATTGCTACATTTCTTCCTCCTTCCTCTATACTTTACCGATGAGTTAAAAGAAATATGACTGAGTATTAATTGGTTTTGCTGCTGTATTCCACATTTGTTACAGAAAAAAGTATTCTACTGAAATGCTTGATTCAAGTAAGTGCATCCCACCTTATCCTGGAGGCTTTAAAGACAAAATATTTTGTTTCATGTTTTCAGAAAATCCAACTTTCAGAGAACTTGAGAAATTTCCTTTTTTACACCATCTCCCTTCCACACATAAATACGCTAGCCAGACATAACTCAAACAGCCAGTTATTTTCCCTCAAGATAAAAGAAGACAGTTTCTGATTCTGTGTATTATTTTCACCATCAAAACATAAATTTAATTAAATCAGGAATTGAAATGAGGCAGCTCAGAAAAATACACATATTTTCTTTTCCAAGTACCGTTAAGAAAAAGGGGAAGAGGAAAGAAAATAGGGGAAGTTTGGAGGGGAGTGATTTTAAGCAGATGTTTATTCCCTAGTTTGTCACAGTCCATGCTGTAGAGACAGAGAGGATCACGGTTAAGATGAATGAAGCTGGAGCCCAAATGCCCAGGTTTGAAATCTGGCTCAACTGCTTATTAGACATGTGTCCTAGTACAAGTTACTTACCTTCTCTAGCTTCCATTTCCTCTTCTTTTACAATAATAATAGTTTCTCCCTCCTAGACTTCCTTGGAAATGAGCTGACATTTCTATAGCACACAACACTACATAACTTTTTAAATATAGATAACTGCTCTGTTGTGCCACATGCAAGTTGATTCATGGTTTGTTTGTTTGTTTTCATGACTTTCCTAGCCTCTGAAAGGTTTTGGGTTTGTAATTTCTGATTAAGTGCTGACTTGAAGTGCCCACCTTGTTATCCAATAAAGAAACCTCATACTCCTGGTACCTATTGGGAGATAATTCTCCACGAGTCTCTGATATTTCTGTGTCTCTGCCAGCAGAGAGCGCAACCGCCTTTTGTAGTAGTCTGTTCCTCTTAAGGGTATTGCTCAGTGAATAGCCTTTGAATACAGGAAGAGAAAATAAACTTGCTTCCTACTTATTAAAAGATTTAGGTTCCCAAGTTCAGGGTTCTTGTTCTGTATTGAGACACTGTGTGCAACCATCTGAGTCCATCCATGTTGCCAAATGGGACTGAGCAAAATGGGAACCGATGCTAATATGCAGAGGTTCATGATACTTGTATCTAGAAAAATAAAGTTCTCTATCTCTGACCCAGGAGTCTGCGTCCTATGTCCATGGAACTGTGGCAGCTATCTTGTTAGCTTGCAAGAAGAGTAAATGATCAGACTCTTAACAGGTCTTGACAGAAATCATCCAGAAATCACAATGCAACACTGTTGCATGTTATTGGCGTGCTTCTCTATTTTGTATAAACAACTGAAAAAACAAAACAAAACATTGGATCCAAATATAAATGAACTTTGAAAAGTGATACTCAATTGAAGCAAAGGCTATACTTAATTGAGATAATTTGATGGATGAGTATCTGCTTCAAGCAATGGATAGGGCCGATGTAGGCTTGATAGTGTTCTCCTCCCCTGCAGTTTCCCAACTGTGTCTGGTGGCTCGTGCGGATGCTATACTGGCCAATGTGTATTACAGTTCACAGATGGCATGACTAGATCGCTTGTCTAAACATGTATTTTTTAAAGATTTTATCTATTCACGAGAGACAGAGAGAAGCAGAGACATAGGTACAGGGAGAAGCAAGTTCTTATGGGGAGCCCGATGTGGGACTTGATCCCAGGACTCTGCAATCATGATCTGAGCCAAAGGCAGATGCTCAACTACTGAGACATCCAAGCATTCCTGGTGTCTAAACATATTGGTATTCTTATTCCTTGGATACTAGCTAAGGCTACGGACCATCTAAACCCCTCGTCTGTACTTCTGGAGGAGGAACTGCCTCAGCTTACCCCAGTGTGACAGACGTAAATGTTCATCTTCTCTGTGTATATTATTATTTTTTAAAAAAGATTGAGAAGCACAACTCTTGTCAAAAAAATGAAAAGCCAAAACAGAATCTTCAAGTCATATAACTATGGGTTGAAACTAATTCTAATGTTACGAAATTAAAAAAAAAAATACCAGGTAACAAATTTCCTGATTTTTTAAATGGCAAATGGTGAAATTTGGCATGTCAAAAATTAAACCATTACACTTATTTACCATGCTCTCTTTGCCTGGATTTGTAACCATTTAAGCACCAGATCTTTACCACCTGAAGATATTCCAAAGTGCTAATTTCTTACTAATTTAATACTTCTTTTGTTTCTTTTATAAATACCTGTCACATGGCTCTTCTATTCAATATATAAGGGACAAGCAACTCTCTTATTCAAACATGAATATGGCTAATTTTCAGCTCCTGCAGATAAATATTCCCAGAGAATAATTTATTTTATCTTCCTGTTGCATCCACTTTGTAATAACAGGAATTGCCTCCATTGCCTACATTTCATTTTATACAGGTACTATGGGATGTGCTTTAAATATATTTCAGTGAATTTTTGCTAACCTTGTAAGTTAAATATTATTATCACCATCTATATGGGAAAAAAGTGAGACTTAAAAAACAAGCAGTGTGTTTGAGACACCAGGCTTCGTAAGGGAATGTTTGAGGCAGTACAGAGACTTAAAATGAAGCATCTCTGAAATCAAATCTAGAAGCAACAGCAGATAAGAGGTACTGACCTCAGTTATCTGAAAAATATCAAAGAAAAATATCAAAGAATGTGCAAATGTTTGATTTTTATCTATGTACTCAATAATATGAAGTACACATATATTATTGAATTCTCTATACTCCCAGCCTAGTTACACTTCCCACCTGGAATGGTAGACAGTGATTTTAACATTTAATTGTCATAGAGTTGGAGCACAAAAAATAGTGGTTCTGTGCATTTCTGAATGACCAGTAACCAAGGGTTTTGTTCTATCTCCTAGTCTCTTACAACTGCTTCACTTTATTGTACTTGTTAAAAAGGAGGCCTCAGAATTTTCTGCAAAAATGGCGGACTTCAAGGTTATACATAAATGGAGAAGCCCTTTTGATGCCAATTACCAGTGATGAGCCACAAACAAATTTAGCAGACTCTACAAATACTGAAGGTCAGGAAGCTCCTGAGAGTTGGGGGGGCGACACCAGGTGCTCTGCTAAATGCTTCCTGTGTGTTACATGTTGGGTGAGTCAAGCTCCAGTTTCTTATCTTGGAAATGATGATAATGATGACACCTAACAATCCTGGGATTGTTCAGTGGATTGTGTAAAATGTGAGGCATTCAGAGTAGTGTCTGACTCCAAAGTTTACATATAGCAATTACTGATATTTTCATTACTGAATCTGTATAAAATCTCTATTACAAATATTTTTTTTTTTTTTTGGTTTGCAAAGATCAAACTTCAGACTTAAAAAACAGTAAGTAACTTGCCTAAAGTTGAACAGCTGGTACGTGGTGGAGTTGAGATTCAACGAAAGGCAGCTCACAGAGATGTAGCGAGTAATCCTCCTAGAAAGCTTGCGAGTGCCTTGGAGTGTGAGGCCGTGTTGCTTTCCAAAAACGTGTTGCTTGATAATTACTCTGGCACCCACACTATATTCTACAAACTTTAGGCTACCTTCAATTAGTTGTTATTTTATTGTTATATAAGCAACATATGTTAAATCAGTTTTTAAATCTCCCCTTGATATATTGGGAAAATGTTAGAAGTCATTTATGAGGAGTGGTCATTTTTCTCCATGTTTCTCAATGCCATGGTATGATCATTATGTCGTTTTGTAACAACTGGATAACTATACAATTAAATATTAACTTGAAATTCCATGTGAATATGATTCGGCGATTATGACAAACCACAGTTCCCTGGTATAAATCTGCTCCAGTCAAAATTTTGCCACAGGAAATTATGATTAATCAGTAATGATTTCCTTTAAAATCAATTGTAATGGCTATTTATTTAGATTCCTGATTACAACCACTAATCTGTGAGGATGTATTGCACATATCTAAGTGATATAAATTAAGAGGCAAAAATGCAGATACTACTCTAACCTCTAAAGTCTTCTTCAAAATTAATGGCCTGAGGACTCACTGTTATGAATGCCTAAAGGTTCATCATTTAAGTAAATTCTGTCTTTACCTTTTCCATAATCAGTGAGCTTGTTGTTCTTTTCAATTTATGAACCATTTTTTTCACATATACCTCCCAAAATCAAGACACAAATCAAATTGCACCTTCTCTGTGTGTAAAGGTGGCTTTCTTATATCACAGACAATTTGGAAAAAAAGACACAGACAATTTGGAAAAAATAAAAGCAAAAACAATGTAGATGAGGGAATGTTTCTTTGCTATCATGATTAGAAATATATTCAAAATTCCAAAGTGTTGGTACTGTTGGTCAGTATATGTAATAAGAATAAATTCGTATCATATAAAACACTAACTAGGGTACCTGGGTGGTACAATCCATTAGGTGTCTGCCTTTGGCTTGCGTCATGATTCCAGGGTCCTGGGATCAAGCCCTGCATTAGGCTCCTGCTCAGTGGGGAGTGTGCATCTCCCTCTCCCTCTGCTCCTATTCCTTCTCTGTCTCTTTCTATCTCTTTCCTCTCTTTCAAATAAATCTTTAAAATAAATAGAAACACCTACTACAGGTCAAATGATCAAGTTTTCTTTCCAATATGTTATATAAATATATATACATATGAATGAAATGAAGATTCTGTAGATAATTGAAAATTAAAAATAATTCCAAATTAACTGAGATTTCATGATGCAATGCCTTAGAGGATTTTAGCATCCCTAATTATTTTTCCTGTTAGCTATGGTCTTTACCAGGCTTAGGAACCAAGACACAGATTACTTATGGATAAGTTTTCCATTTGTGCCTGTCTGAATGGAAAATTGTTTGCCAGATTTATTTATGTACTTCACTAATGATTTTCTGCTTCAGTTATATCAAATCAATTTTGAATTCCTGAATAGATTAGAAGTTTCATTAGAAATTTTAGAAAGGGGAGAGCAGGGAAAGGCAAACTAACAAAATCAACTCTAATATATATTATTTATATATTTATATATAAATTAATGAGATTATATTATATATTATATATATTAAATTTATATTATATTATATTATATTATATATTAAATTTCACTAATTTAATAAAAAGCTGCTAGTACATAGTAGGCTATATGATGCATCATAGGTGCTTTATAAATGATTATGAGAAAATGATCATTGCCTTAAGTACTGATGCTGACAATATTCTTTTGTATTAGCCAGCATTTGTTCTTCTCATAATAATGAATACATTTTGATTGGTGCTAGTCCTGAAAACTACTACTAACAATACTTAGCACAGTGCATTTATTATTTACTGTGTGCTTCCTAAGTGCTCATACATTGACCTAACCTCCATATTAAATCATTAAATAAAGCTTTGCCTTACATGCTATGATAAGCCTGAGTCAAGATATGAAACAATGAAGACGAATGGAGGTTAAATAGTGTTTCCAAAGTCAAATAATTAATACACGTGACGCTGGCTTAGAATCCAATTGTTTGGGATTTCTGGGTGGCTCAGCAGTTGACCATCTGCCTTTGGCTCAGGGAGTGATCCTGGTCCCAGGATCAAGTCCCACATCGGGCTCCCTGCATGGAGCCTGCTTCTCCCTCTGTCTGGGTCTCTGCCTCTCTTTCTCTGCCTCTCATGAATAAATAAATATAATCTTAAAAAAAATAAAACAAAATCCAATTGTTACTACACCACTACCACTGTTATCACTGGGAATTCCACTGTTATTCATCAGGTTACACTGCCCTGATTCAGTAAAAAAAGAGGAATTTCATTAAGTGAATTTGGATTGAATTCCTGGGAGAGAGCTCTGATGCAGAATAAAGGCCATTGAGTGACTTCTGCCTCCTGCCAACCATGCGACTTTTGGCAATTCAGGAGAATTTGGAAATCTGGGCACTTCAATTGACTCTTTAGTAAAATGGAGATATTATTATCCTACAAATTTGTGAGGTTTAACATAAGGAGATGTAAACTTTAAAAACTTACAGAAATGTTTAAGTGTTTTTATATATTGAAGGGATAATAATCTCCTGAAATATTTCCTCATTTATTACAAATATTTCTTCAATTTTATCTTAATTACCTTTAGTTCCTTGCTAGTAAAACTTTGTAGCAAAACACACTGATTCATACAAAAAGATTGACAGCATCTGCTAAAGTCTATGATCACCACCCTCTCATGGTTCTTAAACCATGCCTGACAACCCGACTAAGTTCCTTACTTCAACACACTTCCATAATTTTTATGACCTTTTAAAAGCACTTTCCCTTCTGAACTGTTCAACCCTTCACACATAGCTGCCAATTGCGCCTCTTGCTTTGGAGAGAAAAGTGAAGTCATCTACTGAAAGTGTCTTCCAGGATTAAAGATAGAAACCTCCCAATATCTGCATTTTTGCTTTTTTCCTTCTTGATAAGTCAGAGAAGTTCTACCTCCTTCTACCTAAATCTCATGCCCCCAAACCTTCCCACATTCTCTGAAATGTTGAAAATATAACAACTCTCTCTCTCTCTCGGATATTTAGCCTCAATTTGTTCATTTGCACTGGCTTTGAAACTCTTGGTTGATTATCACATTTGGAGCCTCCAAGTGAACTGTGTCTCTGAAAGGCACATGTTTGTCTAACTTCCTTTCCCTATATACAAAGGATTTGTTTTGCTCAGTGATAGTAAGCCTGAGACAAGTAGAGGCTCCATAAGCACTTGCATTTTAGGGCTTCTTCTTTTGGAAAACTCCCTCTAACCTTAAGAAAACCAAAGCTAAATCCTAAGGGGAGACAGGGGTCATGAAGAGACACCAGGCACATGAGATAATGTCTTCATGGACCTTCCATCCAGGCCTAGTGACCAGCTGAATAGAACCATGAATGACCCCACTGATTAGCTACATGGAGCTCATAAATCACTCATCAGAGTCCTGCCCAAATTAAAGACTCATAGAAACATAAAAAAATATATATTTACCATCTTAAGCGACTTCATTTTGAGGTGGCTAGTTTTGCAGCAGTAAACAACTAAAGCAAGTAGCTCAAACATTTATCTTAAAAGAACATCATAAACAACAGAAAAACAAATATTGGTACATAAAACCCGATTTAATCTCACAGCTTCTTTAGATTACTCACACATATACCCCATTACAAAAAAAAAAAAAGTTTGCAAAACAGTTTTCATACCTCACTATCTGATTTCAGAACCATAGATTCAATCTTCATTCAGTATAAATGTGTCCATTGCCCCATCTCTCTGAGGACATAGTTATGTTGCAAGAGAATTGGTGGCTCTCTTCCACTCAACCTTATATTTCTATTCTCCTTTTAAATGCTCTGTAAAAATCCCTCCCTGAAACCTTTCCTTCCCTTTGGCTTCCTATGTTTGCCTGTTTTCCTCTTTCCTCCTCTGGCAGGTTTGGGAATGGTTTCTGAAAACTCATTTCCCTTATTCTGCAATTAAATGTAACAGTTTCTACAAAGATCTATCCTGAGTCCTCCATCTTTTCCTTCCTGAGTCTCACTGTCTGGGATCTATGTCCTTGCCTGGAGTTTAGTTTGCCACCTATAATGGAATGGCTAACTGGTACATTCCAGTATTTCCTATTTAAATGAAAATTACCACCATTCACTCAATTATGCAAACTGAAATTCATCCTTCACATCTCATATCAAACCTCATATCAAATAAGTCCAAAATTCCTTTTGACTTTATTCTGTAATGTCTTATAAGCATCAGTTTTATCTGTAACCACAGCCCAAAGTGCTTATATATGTATTATGTATAATATATACATATAAAATTATTTTTAAATAATATTTGGCATACTACTGATGCTCACTTGTGCCTATTTTGCTTGATCAATTAAACATAAGATAAATTTTAGGCATTCAAAATTCAAAAACAGAAGAAATAAGTGATAAAGTGTATATGTCAGAAGAAATAAGTGATATAGTGTATATGTCAGATATTGTATGTTTGATTCCCCAGAGAAGATAAAGATGTGGCCTTACTCTGAAGAAATGTATTAGAATCCAGCATATATTTTAGCATGTCAATGGATAGATTATCAATTTTGATCTCACCATCTGAAAAGCTGTAAGGCTATCACTTTATAAACTTTTCTTTCACGTCCATCACATGATAAACTTGTTAATAATAGAATTGAGGCCTGATCTTCTGAAGTGGTAGGGACAGTTTCCTCAAAATTGAGAATTCAGAAAATGGAAAAAATGTTTCTTCCCTCTTGACATGAACCTGAATTATTGACAATCTATTTACATACAAAATGAAAAATCAGGCTTCCCAAATAATTGATACTGTTTTTTTTCTTACAGCCACAATGTAAGTTTATACAATCACAACCCTATTCGTCTCCTTGTCTGACTTGTTTTCTCACAACTATGTGTGTTTCTAGCTTTGGAATAACTTTCAAACTATCTGATCATAAAGCAATTCATTGCTGACAGATAGTTATTTGGCCTTCTATTTTTACAAGTAGTCAGAGATACCAATTGCAAAATACGGTTTTAAAATTGCCCTTTCCTAAGCTTGGCAGCTATGTGAATTCTCATTAAATTTGTTTGTAATATTTATGACAGTATGCATGCATGAGAAATCTTTTGTTAATGCCATGTATATAGTGAGGCCTAAAAGAAAACCTGTTCCTTTGGATATAAATATACCCAAGAATACTAGGGGGAAAAAAAAAGTAAGGAAGAAAGCTCTATGACAGTAAATCTATTCTGAAGCTGTAGAACTCTACTCTAAATTACATAAAAACTAACACCTTTATTCTTGACATACTCATCAGATCATGATTAATATGTAAATATTTCACTTTTCATCCTGTGAGGAAAATATGGGATTGTGGTTTATCCTCACTTCCTATTTTGTAGGTTAATTGTAAAACAGAAATCATGATAGAAAAACTTAGAATACTTATTAATATATATTCTTCAAGATGGACCATAAGTTATTCGTGTTTAAGAGAAATCACTGAAGAAATAGGACAACTAAAAGTTAATTGCAAGAAAAATTATTTTTTTCCATAAATAGTTCCTCAACAGAGAATCAACTCTTGAAGTATTTTTTCAGAGGAAGACTCCTACTCTTGTTTAAAGGTTCTATTGGGTTCCTAACTTTAGATATAATCTCTTTATGATTTTTTTCATAGTCCCAGACAGCTAACTTTTAAACATTTTAAAAATATTTATTTAGTAGTAGTAGTAGAAACATTTTTAAAGACTTTAGAGTACTGTCTCTACCTTTCCACTGTTTGCTCTTAAAAGGTAGGTTTTATAGGACTTCAACAAATGATTTTTCAATTGTTCCCAAGACAAATATCCTGATGCGTAAACTTTGTGCATATATACGCACATACACTTTTTATAAAAATGTGTATATTATATTTCCCCATTTTATAATTTGTCAATGCCTGTTACCAAACAGCAACATAATACATTTTGGTTGAATTAATTAAAGGAAAAGACATAGCAAAACATTGCAAAGGTAGGTGAAATTTCCTAAAGTAGAAAACCTTAACAATATATAGTGTAGAGTTTATGTAGAAAATTATGTCCACAGATACATATAGGCACACACACTTCCTATAAAATCTGAGTCTCACCACAGAGGAATAAATAGCATATTCACAGGAATTTTAACAGGTTGGAATTTAGTTGTTGAATTCACTGATAGTATAAATATCTCCAGGCTGAGAAATCTGATTAGTCAGTCCACAATGTTGGATTTTCTTTTTGGAATATTATCCTTGTGGATATACAGATATATGATATTTTATTAATTTTTAGTGTGTACTGCAATGCTAACGATATTCAAAGCCAGGTTCTCTAGAGAGTGAATGATTTCTCTATAGGTAAGTTATAATAAGAGAAAATTAAATTATATTAGTAAGTTTATATACATGGACTTGAAACATGGGAGTTTTATTTTTGCTACAACTTACTCTGGCCTGAAACTAAGGTCTGTTTTTTTAGAATGTTTTGACTTATTTTTAATCTGATCTAAACTGATGATTGGTTTTCATAGTTTAATTTTCAGGAGACAGAATCATTTCTAAGTTAATGGAGGATAAGGAGACCTTAATGAAATTCTAACACACCTATCTCCTCATTGTCCACACCTGACACATAGTTGGTAAATATTATATTTTGTACTGATTGAATAGATAATAATTTTCTCATCTAAATATCTATTCTTTTGAAAATGTCGTAGTTGTTTAATTTGTCAGATTAGTAAAATGCTCCTGTCCAAATTTTTCTGCCTTAACTCCAAATTTGATCCATATGATTATTTACCAGTGTGATCTTCATTTTTTAAAAATAAAAAGCATAGATGTATTTTTAAATTTAAGGTTATCAGTCATTCTAATGTTCTGGAAAGCAAATACCCAAAGAGCTAGACTGGGAATTTTGTGCAATCTGACATTACAATTAATTAAATGCAGGCAGTTTTGCAAATATATAAGCACAGCTAGAAATGAGAAGTACTGCAATCAGAAATTACCTGCAATTAAATGTAGCTTTCCTTCCATTAAAAAGCCAAAACTATAAAAGGCTCTTCTATACCATTCTTATATGAGCTAATTTTTTATCAAGGTTTTGTCACGTAATCAGCACAAAAACTCTGTGAAGGAAGTCTTTTATTTTTATTCCAATTTTTCAGATGTAGAAAATGATCGAGTGACTTGATTTCCATAATAGCAGACAGAACTCATTAGAAGAATTTTCCAAAAGGCCAAGACCTCTCCTAGTTATTAACTTTGCACTGGTGAGGACCTATTCAGCAAATTGGAGAATCTAATCCGTGTTTTCTCAGTTCGTGTCTGTGTATACACAGGAGCAAACACAGGTACACACATGTGACTATGCAAACATAAGTGCCTACGCCAAAATTCTCCCCATCCATCTTTCAGCTTCCTGAAATTTTACTGATTATAAAACAACCTAAGAATTGCCCTTACAAGCCCCCAGAGAGGGCAAGTTCTATTTTGACCAGTATAGGTCATGTTCTGCAGTTCCCCAAGAAAGCCACGGTGCAAATTACAAATTATGCAATGACTCACCTCATTTTGGGGGCTCGACACACTATAGAAGCAAACAGTGCCTAACAGAAAGCACACCTGAAGACAGTTAAATTATCTATGCAGTTGTATTTTTTTTGCAGTTTTTTTTTAAGTTTTTTTAGTTTTTTCTCTCTGACTTCATAAATGAATCTAAAACTGCTATGTAGAAGGTAGGATCAGTTGTGAGATCTTTAATCACCAACATAGTAAAATGCGTATCCTGCTGTAAAAATGCATCTTAAAACAGTACATATGTTTGCCATAAACTATCTGCCTAATGGGCAGATTGCAGAGTGTTGAAAGTCTTGTTCTAGAATATCAAGTCTTACATATGTTATGAATGAAGATCCTTTAGAAATACACTTTCGTAATCATTTCTCCCATTCTAGAGTAAACAAGCAAACAGGTGTAACAGTCTCAGCTAATTCTTTGTTCATTGTCACACTGAAAGAAAAAAAGAAAAGTTTTAATGCATCAAAACTATTCATTTCACTATTCCATTTTTTTTTTCAGTCAATTTCATGTCCTAAGCATTCACACGGGGGTTTTAGCAACGGTTGTGGCATTAAGCTGCATTTTAAGTGGCTATATAAGATGCAACAACATCATTACCTTGAATTAAAGTGCAAGAGGAACACTCCACTGGGAGCGCATCGTATCCTACATGAAGAAAATAATTCATGAGTACTCTTCATAAAATTAGCTTTATTTCTCCATTCTAGAATAAATGATAGAACATTCTAAAGAATATGTCCTAAATCAGTAGCAAGCTGCCCCTCCTAAATCTCAATAACTGTCTAGGGTAATCTTCGACAGCTGGGTGCTATTAGGGTTTGTTCTAATGGTGACAATGTGGAATACGCTAACACAGGGCTTATTGCCACTTATCCAGCAGGGGCATGAAATGAGGTGACATGGTAATGAGTTGATACAAATGACTTTTGTAACTTTCACACTGCTACCAGGCTGAGGCAGGCAATCAGAGAGAAACTATTGTCTGCCTTTCGTGATGGTTTTAATGTGTTCCATTTGATTTAATACTGCTGGTAGGCAAAACGTGAAAGGAAAGTAGGTCAGTGCCTCTTTGCTTTGCTCAGATAACAGGGCTGTACTTCCCTGGTTTATCCTAAGAGTTATATTTACTTTTGCTGATGACAAAGAGATATATTTTGAGCTAGGACTTATGTTATTCATTGTAAATACAGTTATCATGTAGTGCCAAGAGTAATTATTAAGTGATAACCAAAGAAAATCTCATGTTGAAGTGAAAAAACTGTAGTTATCTAAGGTTGCATTTAGCTACTTCCAAACTTATTGAGAAAAAAAAAAAAGGATTATCATTTAGGTAATCAGCGTTCCAACTTAGGAGTTTCTTAAGTTAGGAGTCTGATATAGTTTGGAACCTGTGTAACTGGACACTTCTTTATAAGTGCTGCATTATCACAGTTAAACTTCTGATTCAGAAAGCATGGTAAGTTGGAACAAAGCATTTGTTAAAATTTCAGCTACATAAAATCAAAAAGGGTGATTTTTGAATCGTCCTCTATATTATTTTGTCCTTTTAATAAAAACTTAGAATAATTAAGCTGGCAAATGTATAAAATGCTGACCTCATTAGTAAAATATGTCACATGTGTTGGCCTAGTTCTCCCTCTGCTTGCAGAGCTTCTATTGACTTTTATTATAAATATCATTTTATATTCAAGTAAGTAAAGAATTAAAGATCGATATGTTGGTTTAGAAGTTTCTACATAGGCAAATAATACATCACGAAAAGGGAGCCCTTTCATTTTGCAAGGATTATATGTATGTGTGGGTTTTTTTTTTCCAATTATTACAGCAACTTGGTAAATTTTAGGAAAATAGCTAAAATGTGGCTTTCTTTCTTTTTTTTTTTTTTTGCAGCTTTCCTATATAGGTAATTTGTAATGCATTCAATCTTTTTTTTTTTTTGCATTCAATCTTAATTAATATAACAAGTATCATTTAAATGATTTGTTCAACTTTTCTCCCCCTCCTTCCTAACACAGGAAAGACAGATCTGTGTGAGATTAATTGGAAAGACTCTGAATGTTACATGCTCATATGTGGAGGGAAAACCAGGTCCTGCCATTTACATTAGACATTATTACAGCGATGCCACAAGCTAGCCTCAGAATCTCTGCCCTTGCAGGAGGCAGGGAGTCAAAGTGAGCACAACCTGGGACAAATTGAGGGCAGAGCTGCTGCTGCCCAGAATCTTTGCTGTCTCATTGCTCTCCTGAGGAGAAATTATCTTTTCTTTATAAAAAAAAAAAAAAAAAAAAAAAAAAAAGTGTTAGCTATTTACCCTCCATTGGCAAGCTTCTCAGTCAGGGACAGCCAGGCTTTAAGCATTCATCATAATGAGAAAGACTTTTGTTTGATATAACAGCCTGGCTGGAAACAGGAGAGATAGAATGGAGGTAGGAAAGTTCAATCCCCTTCACTTTTGTGTGAAGGACAATTGAAGCACCTTTTCCTTTTTAGGATGAAAAAGGTAATTTCCTTTATAGTAAAATTTAGGAAGAGAATTCATTTCCAGTGCGAGGAGCTTCTGCAGAACATGTATATGAAAAGCAATATATAAAATAATGGAGACATTGGAATGACTTATGCAAACAAGAAGTTCTGAAGTTAAATATCATGAGATAAAAGAAAACCTTATTCTAGAAAAACAAAACAAAACAAATCTCGCGGGGCTCCTGGGTGGCTCAGGCAGTTAAACCTCTGCCTTCGGCCCAGGTCATGATCTTAGGGTCCTGGGATCAAGCCCCTGGTCAGGGTCCCTGCTCAATGGGGAAGTCTGCTTCTCCCTCTGTCCCTCCCCCTGCTTGTGTGTGCCCTCTCTCACTTTCTCTTCTCTCTCTTGAAGAAATAAATAAAATCTTAAAAAAATAAAATTAAGGGATGCCTGGGTGGTTCAGTGGTTGAGGGTCTGCCTTAGGCTCAGGGCCTGATGGGCGGGGGTAGCCCTGGGATTGAGTCCATGTCGGGCTCCCCACATGGAGCCTGCTTCTCCCCGTGCCTGTGTCTCTGCCTTTCTCTCTGTGTCTCTCATGAATAAACAAATAAAATATTTTTAAAAAATAAATTGATAAAATTCACTTAATATTTTAAAAATTTCTTCAAAATTTTAAGTTAACTTCATGCTTTTATGGGAGTATAAGCAGCATATGAAAATTGTTGGATGGACTCTCTCCCAAATATGAGGGTATGGTAGGGATTTATTTGATAGGCAATGTCTAATACGAACTTTTCGCTTTGGAAGTGGGGGTAGCTTTGAGTGCTCTGCCAGACAGGATGGCATCCTCCAGGACAAAGCTGTTACAAAATGCCAGACGCATCCTGTTAGTGAATTCTGCTTAAACATTCAGAACTAAAGGTTGCAAAAATAAAATAGGATAAAAAGAAAAGAATATTATAGAACAGAATAAAATAATAAAATAATACAATACATATAATATATTTAATAATATAAAAGAAAAAATCAAAGTGCATCAGAGGCACCAAACTTAATTTTATTTCCTGAACTTTTGCTTCATTTGTGTGCGCGAGCTCCAGATCGAGCCGTGCGCAGATGTGTGATGTTTGTCATGACAATATCTTTTTTTTTTTCTCCTGTGAGTTATGGTCACAAAAAAAGGTTGAAAAATCTTTGCTCCAGACTTGCAGTAAGTGGAGCATAATAAGTTGCTAATAACCAGGATCCATGTGTATGTTATAATGACAAGGATGGAGAAAACTAACCCTGCTTTATTTTTTTTTTTAATTTTTATTTATTTATGATAGTCACAGAGAGAGAGAGGCAGAGACATAGGCAGAGGGAGAAGCAGGCTCCATACACCGGGAGCCCGACGTGGGATTCGATCCCCGGTCTCCAGGATCGCGCCCTGGGCCAAAGGCAGGCGCCAAACCGCTGCGCCACCCAGGGATCCCCTAACCCTGCTTTAAATATGAGTCTCAACCTCAAGGTCAGAGATGTTGTGAATATCTAGACTGGACCAACGATCTAGCTACTGCTTCAACAGAAAGTCCACTTAGAGTGCTGCATAGTAAGTAGCACATAGTAAGATATTTACTCATTTTATCATAAATAATTATTCCCCTGGGTAATACATTAGAAAGTAGCAAAGATGAATACAGTTGTTGTTTTTTTTTTTTTTTTCTTTTTTCTTCAGTACAATGTATATTAATGCAACACTACTCCAGGGTCCAAGGTTAAGTTGTTGACAATAAAATAGTAAATATTATGTATTAATCATTTTTTGGTATTTTTGAACACTAGAATTTTAAAGCTATATATATTTAGATAGTTATATACCTTTAAAAAGGTGTTAAAAAATTTAAAAAAATAAAAAGGTGTTAAGTATAATTATATTACTTTTAAAGGCAAATAGAAAGGGGGCACCTGGGCGGCTCAGTGGTTGAGCATCTACCCTCTGCTCAGGTCGTGACTCTGAGATCCTGGGATCAAGTCCCACATCGGGCTCCCCACAGGGAGCCTGATTCTCCCTCTGCTATGTCTCTGTTTCTCTCTGTGTCTCTCAGGAATAAATAATATATATATATATATATATATATATATATATATATATATATTTTTTTTTTTTTTTTTAAAGCAAGCAGGAGGAGCCAATCAGAAAGCATTATAAAGTATCATTTGAAATAGACATGACAAAATTATTAGAATTCGGTAACTTAAAACAGAAAACTGTAAGAACTGGAAATGGTAAATGCATTGAAATATCATTTATTACAGGATTTTAGTCCGTTGTCTAGCTCGACTAACAATTACATACGTGAATATATGGACATTATATTATACCATGTTATATGTTATTGATTATTTTATATTCTTATTATATTCCTATCCCATAAAATATTGCATTTAAAGACTAATAATACCTTTCGAAAATCATGCTGATTTTCAATCACTGTGTTTAGGAATCTTTTATCATGCGTCGGGTGTTGTTCAGAACACTTTACAAGTGATAATCCTCAACAATATTATCCTCATTTTACAAATGAGAAAACTGAGGTCAGAGCCGTGAATAGTCTGCCCAAAGCCAGTCAACAAGTAAGCTGTAAAGCTCCCCCTCAATATGTGATTTAATTCAATTTGCTATTTTGCCCTTTCTTGTGATCAGATACGTTAATCTTTTTCATATGTTTTTTGTTCTTTAATTTTGCACAGAAATGCACTTGTAATTAGTTATATAGTTAGACATTAGTGATATATATTTACATCATCTTCAAAAACAGGTATGTGTCCAAAGAGCAATTCAAATCCATGAAATTCTGAATAAGCCTACTTTCGCAAGCCTTCATTTTCTACAATGAAACATTGAATGAAGACTAAATTTGATTGTGCATCAGACAAGCACATACAGCATTTTGAAGACTAAGAAACAGTTTAATAACCAATTCATATAGTGAACTTTCCAAAAGGTAGAGTTGTAATTTAATTTCACTCATAGCTGTCAAGTACCAAAGGCCACAAATAAAATAATAAATTCAAAAGAATATTAAAAATTAGACCTCAGAGTACTAGGCAGATGTTTGCAAGATTAATAACAAGTTATTAAATTTCTGTGGAAGCACAATAGAAAAGCAATGGTTCTAAATATAACCGTATTTGGTTAGTATTCATTTATGAGCCATTTTGTGAGCATTTTGATATAAGTAATTGAGCTCATGATCTTTATTCTAATGCTTCTGATTTCTCTTTTTTTTTTCAGTATTTGAGTTTTTCTGACCTCCTCCCTTTTCTCCGATCGTACACTACTGCTTTCTCTTTTTTTCTCTCTTTTCTTTGCTTGATCCTGATTGTGATTACATTCACTACTCTTTGTCCCTTGTAAAAATCTAATTCAACCAAATTCGTGCATCATAAGTATACTCACTGTGTCATTTACAACTTGTTACAAGTTTCGGTTTTTCCCAGTTCTTACCTTCTTTTATGCACAGTAAGGATAGAGCATCTTCCTTTATGTTCCTGTTCTCCTGTCCATTATGCATAAACTAGCAGTGCTAAGGAGAAATCACACTCATTTTTAACCGAGCATGCACACTTCCGTGTGCACAGTGTTGATGATAACAGACCTTTCAAACTATTTCTGTAGAAACTTTTCAACTGTTCCCCCCTGAAATCACATATTTTTGTGTGTCTGTTCTGTGGCTTCTTGCCATTTGTATGGACCACAAAAAAGGCCATGGTGATGTTTTTATTAATTAAAAGATCAGAAGACAGAAAGTATGGCAGCAGATTCTAAAGAGATCCAAAATATTACGAGAAAGTAGCATTGGTTTTGGAAGATTGTGTCACGACATAGGACTTTTTAATTTACAAGTCTTAGGTACAAGGTCTTGAACTTTCTATAATAAGTTCTGTCACTTTGCCAACAAAGGGACCAGAATAGATGGGATATAGTTAAAGGTTAATGTTTGCATGCCACCCAGCTTACAAATAAATGTTTTATTTCTTTGGGAATCCCAACTTTCATTGCTATAAATAATTAATTGCAAGCAGTAGATGATCGTTGTTAAAGGTCATAATGAAAACAGGGTTTCAGCAGTCCCGTTGGTAGAACTGTGCAGAGGACGTAGAAACAGAGATTCTACCCAAACATCAGCTCTGTCCCAACAATTAAACTGAGGAAGGGTGAGGAAAGAAAGCTGTGTGTTCTTTATTAACATAATGGCAGCCCAGAAAACACTTCACCAGGAGTTTCTCCGTTTTTTTTTTTAATACCTGTGGCTCTATACGTGTAAAATTGTTCAATGACAACTTGTGTTGCATTTTCAATGTTGCTTTTATCTCTTACCTTTGGAAATAATGGTCCCATATCCATGGGGCTTCTATTGGGCTCATGGCCAAACACTGAAATCCCAAAAGCCCAAGAACTTCCTTGCTACTGTTTCCCCAAAATTACACCACCTCCCCCACCTCCAGAAGTTAATTTAACCTTATAATGTGCACAGTATAAGAGGATTACCTGAAAAAAATAGGGTTTTTTTTTGTTTGTTTCTTTGCTCTTTGCAGATAAATGTAGAAAGATGTAAATTGTAATTGCATTATGGAATAAAATTATTTATTTTTTTTTCAAACCCAGTGGGGAGATAGGGATTTATAATTTTAAGCTGACCATGAAAGGCTTAACTGTTTATTTAGGGGACTGTATAGATTTGGAAAGACAAAATAGTGCAGTTATAATTGAAATCTCACAAATACCAACATGTAGATATGACTGACAATTATTTCTCATTTGTGAGTTTCAAACTATTGTCTATAGATATTGTTCTTAGGTAGTGGAATTTTAAGGAAGGAAGCCAATACAGCTATCTACCATATACACATTTATATTTTTCTAGGAAAATTTAAAATTAATTATGGTGATTTTTTTACTATACTGACTTGTTACTCATAGTCTCTCCCCTCCTTCTAGTCTCTTCCCTCCTTCTAGTTAATGTTGTTAACATATATCTAAGCGTCTCCAACTGGGGCTCCTGAGTGGCTCAGTTAGTTAAGCATCTTCCTTTCTGCTCAGGTCATCATCCCCAGGGTCCTGAATCGAACCCCACAGGTGGTTCCATGCTCAGCATGGAGTCAGCTTCCCTCTCTCCCTCTGCCCCTCCCCCCACTCATACTCTCTCTTGCTCTATCTCAAATAAATAGACAAAAAAAAAAGTTAAAAATAAATAAATTTCTCTAATTTACTTCTAAATGTCTCCAATTCTAATATGTATAATATAGTTGTCTGTAATTTCATTCCGCCTCTCATGGGTAAATATATTGTCATCATTATTTACTGATTAACCAGCATATTATAGTGATTATTTTGCTCACAACTGCTTCTTGCTTAGTTAGTGCTCTCTCTTTTGTAACAACCTAAATTACTCATACACTTTTCTCTCAATCATGATCCAGGTATAGTGAAGTCCCTTAGATATTACTATGGGAAAACGACTTTATTTTACAATCACTCTTCAATGTTAATTAAGCTAGTATGCCTGTCTGACTTGGGAGATACTTTTCTTGAACAGTTAAAGACAGCATTCCACCCTCTACTGCATCTATATTGCTGATAGGAATTCTGTTATTTATTGCTAAGGAATCCTTTCTTCACTCCTATTATGTTTATTTTTGTCTTTGAGTTTGAAATAGGTGTAAATAGTATGTGTTAAAGCAAATCTCTCTCTCTAGATAGATAGATAGATAGATAGATAGATAGATCTGAAAAACATATAAATTTTACTAGGAACTTTTACTCAGATTGAGAACTCATGTTTTTCTTCAAATTTGGGAAACTCATAGCCATCAGTCTTTTAAATATTGATTCCCTCATCTCTTTATTTTCTCCTTTAAGATACATCACTTGAATATTCATGTTTCTTCATTTCCTTTTTTAAAAGTTTTATTTATTACAGAGAAAGAGTGCAGGGGAAGAGGAAAAGGGAGAGAGAATCTCAAACAGACTCCCCACTGAGGGTGCCTGATGGTGAGGGGGCTGGATCCCACCACCCAGAGATCATGACCAGAGCAGAAACCAAGAGACTGAAGCTCCACTGATGGAGCCACTGAGGTGCCCCTCCTCATTTCTTTTTATATAATCCATCTCAATATCTCCCTGTGCTCTACTGTAAAGTATTTCCTTTATTTTTTTAAGATTTTTATTTAAAAATATTTTATTTATTCATGAGAGACAGAGAGAGAGAGAGAGAGAGAGAGGCAGAGGGAGAAGCAGGCTCCATGCAGGGAGCCCGATGTGGGACTCAATCCCGGGTCTCCAGGATCATGCCCTGGGCGGAAGGCAAAACCATTTTTTTTTGCAGGTGCTAAACCATTGAGCCACTCAGGAATCCCTAAAGTATTTCCTTTAAATTTGTTTTCCCATTCATCAATTTTCTCTTCTGTGCTTTCATACCTATTATATAATCTATCTATTACTAATTTCAGTGACCACATTTTTTATTTGTAAACTGGTGACTATTTTGTTCCCTATGGAGAATTATCATTTAAAATGTTTTATCGAAAGCTTACATGAATATAGAAAAATATACCCATGACAAATGAGCATGCATCTTGGTGACTTTTTATTGGTGACAGCAGTTCAGATAATCAGAATACCTTCTTTTCCTGCTTATTTTTGAAAATAATCTGGGAGTTGAACCCTGAAGACATTATATTACAATTTTGCTTTTAGGTCTTATTTTCTTAAATTCTATACCTCATTATAAGTGAAAAATAGAACTATTGTCAAAATAAGGTAATTTATTGTATAAAGTTAACATAGTAGCTTGATTTAGCATTAATATTAATAAGCTTGTTTATATTTTGTTATATATATTCTACTTCTCCCTTAGTGGTCATGTGCATTAAAGATTACTTGAGTGAATTTCAGACCATTAATTTGATAATACACTTCTGGTTCATCATAATTAAGACACCATTGAAAATGTTTACTCATATTCTGCCAACAGGTTTAAGTCTTTTTGCTTATTTCTAAAGCTAGAAAACATTAACATGTTTTTCCAATTATACGCAATATTGTAATGTTAAATAGCTGTCAGGTAAACATTACTAAGCCAATTATATAATTTAACAAGGTGAGTCTCAAATCTGGAGATAACATTATAATCCCTTGAGTATCCTTTTAAATATACCAATATCAATATATAGAATTTCTGGAAGTGAGGTCTAGATACCAGTTTTTATGTTTTGTTTTGTTTTTTTTTAAACTTTTCAAGTGATTCTAAAGTTAACTAAATCTGAAAACTACCTATTGGCTATTATGCTATATTGTGGTACATAAGCTATAATGAATTAGAGATTCCTAAAATGGAAATGTACACTAATATTTTGGACACAGAGTAATACAAATTATTAGAAAGAAAGGGGACTTATGAGGAAACACAATAAAGGACAAATATTTATCAGGAACTCTAAGGGATCCTACTTTAAGACTTTAAGCACTGAAAGACATACAAGAGCAATAATTTTCAGGGAAAATTAATATCAGTCTAAGAGTTTCCACAACAGCTGATTATTACCTCTTTTAAAATGATTTGTACATTTCCAATGGGTAAGCTTGTAGAAATATTCTTATTTGGAGAGATGATAGCTATGGTCTGGATTTTTAATGGCATTGAGGCAATAATTTTCCCAGAAACTTAACATCAAGAACCTCAAGCAGTATCACAGTGCTTCTTGGCTTGACTTTTAGCACTTATTTAACACTTCTTTTGTATTGACACATTTATTTTCAGTACGATTCATAACGTTTTTTAATGCTTTCATATATAAAGCCTAGGCTGCATCCCTGTGATTTACTTAGGTTAAACCATAAGCTATAGAATAGCAGACTTGATGGGCAATAAACAGTTTCAATATTATAAATACTCTGACAAAATTGATATTTAGAATGTTTATTTAAATTACAGGCAAGCTCGATTATTTCTTTAAGATTGTACATTTGGTTCATGATTAATTGGGAAGAGGTACTATTGAAATAATCTTTGTAGCTTTGGAAATTAAGTAAAGTGGGAAAGAATTGTATCTTCTAGATTCCAAACTTTTGTATTAGGCCCCAACTCAACTACCATTACACCAAATTAATTCAATTTTCTAAGCCTCCATTCCTATATGTGCACAATTTGAAAATAGTATTTTATATCTCATTCAGTTTTTGTGGTTATTGGTTCTGAATTATCAGAATTTCTTTTATATGAGCAATCACATGATCTGCAAATAACTACACCTGTATCTTTGTTCTAGTATTGATTTCACTCTATATTTTGATTGGTTGTTGCACTCGTTCATCCAACCAGCAATCTTGTTCTCTTTCTTCAAAATCCATTCTCCATTTAAAAATCTCTCACCTGCATGTTATCTACCATCCCCCAAACCTACTTCTCTACCTTTCCTGGAGTGTCACAGTGATCTATTTATAGGTCTTTCTGCAATTCTTGCACCGCTAGGGTGTATTTTTCCCACCAAAACCAAAGTTTTAATTTCTTTGTCAGTTGCTTTCTCAAAGTCATGTAATAATAAATGTAATATTTATTAAAATGTCATATAATACTATGTTACTTGTTTTCTCAAAACCTTGTAAAGACTTCTCCTTACATTTAGAGTAAGTCCACATTTATGTGTGAATTTGGCTACAGGCCATCCACAACGATAGCCAACAAATTCCCACATTATCTGGCCATGACCTATTCTCTCTATGTAGTCTTCCTCTAGCTCAGTCTGCTGCAGCCACACTGATATCCTTCTTTATTCTTAAATATTCTCTCTTCCCTTTGCCTGTGATGTTTTACTCCAGTTATTAAAGTGACTTGCTTTCTGCTTTTTGCCTTCTCTCCTCTGAAATGTCACAGCCATAGAGATGACTCCTTTCAACACTGGATCTAAAATAACATCACCTTGTCACTCTCTCGCTCTACTTACTTTTATTTTTTCCTTATAATACTTATCACTGCTGGACATTATACCTTTTCTGTCTCTGTTTCTGACATATAACTTCAATGGGGGCAGGATTTTTTTTTTTTTTTTTTTACATTCACTCATGTATCCCCTGTAGTACCTAAAACTCTGTGTAGTATCTAGTAAGCATGCAGTAAATATTTGCTGAATGGATAAACAAATGCATAAATGAATTGATGAAAGCTTACTGAATGACACTGAATAATATTATTGATACCTGGTGTTTCAATTATGCATTGCTGCAAAACCAAAAACCCAGTGGCTCAAGACAACATCACAAATTGAGAATTTGGGCAGGTCCCTGCTTCCCCTAGTATCAGCCAAGAAGGTTTGAAGCCCAGAAGCTGGATTAATTCAAAGGCTTACTTACATCTCTGGAGGCTGATCTGACTGCAAGCTTGAACATCAGCTGGGATTGGGGAAGAACACCTACATGTAGCCATTCTATGTGGCTATTTGGCTTCCTTATACTCTGATAAATGGATTCCAAATAAAATTATCACAATAGACAGGAGGGAAAGAGAGAGAGAGAGAGTGAGAGAGAGAGAGAGACAGGTAAAAGATATATGGCTTTTTATCATATTGTCTTGGAAGTCAAACAATGTCATTTCTACCTCATTTTGTTCATCAAGAAGAGTGACTGAAGCTGGCCCATATTCAAGGGGAGGGATATTAGACTCTAGTTTTTAAAGGAATGAGTGTCACATACTTTACTGACATATTTTTGAACTATTATAGAGTGCATTGTTATTTTAGTCCCCATTTTAATGGAATTGCCTCTAGGGTTTTCCTATTATATATATTTCTTGCTCAACAATAGCGAAGACAAGATTGATAGGCCAGCTTATTAAAGGAATTAATGAACATGACAGCTTTGTATGCATGTAAGACTTACTTCCATGTATGACCCATGAAAAATTACATCAAAATCATTATCGATGCATATTAAATTAGTAAAAAAATCAGTAAAATACTTTAAAATACAATAACACAAGCAACTTAGCTAATGAAATGCACTAAGTGTAATCTGTCCTTACTGTCTCACTACATGTATGCATTCCCTTCTCCCTTACATTGGCTTCTCTTCATCTGCCATTTTTATTGTCAACTTGACAGCATCTTATGAAATTATTGCACATTATCAGTACTGGGAATGTTTTCAGTGTGATGGCCAAATTCATATCTGGAAAAAATTATCAGGCTGTTGCTTGGTGTTCTTTTTCAAAATGCCAACCTTCTCTCAGAAAAGCAAATCGGAACAAAACAAAAGATACTGATGTTTCAGGAGTAAATATAAATGTCATTTTCTATTTTTATAACTGACTATTGTGCTATTCACATAAACTATTTAGATACAGTATTAATTTTCATGCACAGCCTCTTTCTTCTTCTAGTGGTGGCTTATTTTTAATATCAGCTACTGTTTTTTTCACTTAGTTCTGTAATGATGTATTTTGTTTTTTGGATAAGAGGTGCTACCTATGTGACTATACATACACACTGTAAATGAAAATAAAGCTTAGAAATGTCACTTCTCTTTAAGGATAAGCAGATTCGTTATATAAGAAATAAGATGGGGATCCCTGGTGGCTCAGCAGTTTGGCGCCTGCCTTGGGCCCAGGGCGTGATCCTGGGTCCTGGAATTGAGTCCCACATCGGGCTACCTGCATGGAGCCTGCTTCTCCCTCTGCCTGTGTCTCTGCCTCTCTCTCTCGCTCTCTCTCTTTCTCTGTGTGTCTCTAATGAATAAATAAAATCTTAAAAAACTATATGATTAGATTCAATACTATATCTCCTCTTTAACATAGCAAAAATACTCTTTAATTAATGAAAATGGGGGAACCTGGGTGGCTCCATCCATTGAACACCGAACTGTTGGTTTTAGCTCAGATCATGATTTTAGGGTTGTGAGATGGAGCCCCACATAGGGTTCTGCACTGGGCATGAAGTCTGCTTAAGATTCTCTCTCCCCCGTCTCTGCTCCACTCATGCACTCTCTTTCTGTCTCTCTCTAAAAGAAAAAGAAAAAGAAAAAGAAGAAACAATATTACAAAATAAGACAGTGAACAAGTAATCAAAGCACAATCAACAGTCTTACCATAAATTTGAGACTAAAATTATTTCAAATTATAGAGAAAATGTCAATGTGAATATTTTAATAGTTTAAAACATTTATATTTTAGTATATGTAACAAATGGTTAAAAAGAATATTGTAATATCATTTGTGATACTTCCTTATTACATTCCCAAAAAACAAAGGAAAAATTTAGAATATTGAGAGATGGATTTGATTCTCACAGGAGATTGAGGAACACTTGTCTTTCTTTTGGGTAGTTAGAAGTAAACTTCCCTTATAAAAGAGAGATTTCTATCATTAAATTTTTAACAGACAAAGGATGTGTACAGCTTCAAAAAGCCAATGTGATTTTAGCTTCAAATTCTTTTTCCTCCTCAAATATTAAAGGTATTTGCAGATCCTTAGACCTGTTTGTCTACTTAGCCAAGTTAAATTAAAATGCAAGATGATAATCTATTGTTAGATTATTTTCTCCAATATTGACAATCAGTTCCCTTTCATAATGAACTTTTCTCTGTGCTAGCTACTTCAAATCTTTTTATCCTGTACCCATAGGATTGAACATGATTATGAAAGATAAACCTTAGTAATAAAAGATGAAAAGAGGTTATGACATTCTTATTAAACAGAAAAGGCAACTTCTTTTGATTCTAATCTTATAGTTACCAGCATTATTAGAACATTATTAGAAGTGCAGGAAATAGGCATATTTATTCATAAGTCCTACTCTCATAAATGTATTTTGTAAAGAGTAGAACTTTTATAAAACTAGTATATTATGACTCTTCTTTTTGTCTTATAAAATGCATAACACAAATACTATTTTTCTATAGAGGAAATATTAAAAATATGGATATCTGCTCAGACATAAACAAAAATATTAGTGGAAGTCACTAATATCCTTAAAAGGGCAGATAATGGAAGAGAAAAATTAATATTTCTTAAGCTTGGATTCTAGACAATTTAAATGTTATTTTTATTTATTTTTTTAATCTTCCCAACAAGCCAAGGGATGGTCATGATATGTATTTGTAGGCTATCGAAACTAATCCAGATAGCTAGTTTAAGTAGAAAGGGATTTATTAAGTAGTAAAGGTAGCTCTCAAAATCAATGGGAGAGCTGAAGAGACTCGGGACTTAGTTTCCAGGGTTGCAGAAATGGACTACCATAAGACCCATTGTTAAGAACTTGCAAACTCATGAACCTGAAGATGCTGCAAAGTCCAGATGAATCTCTTTCTGTGACAAACTCAAAACTACCAAATTAAAATATTCTTCTGAAAAATTAGTAAATTATTATTATAATCACTAGTCTAGAGCCACACTGCTCCAATTATATTACTTGAATCCTAAATAAGCCCATCATGAGTGATTCACAACTGGTGCCCTAGCTGCAAGGTAATACAGCAAATGTAATTGAAGCCCAGGCTCCATATGCTGAAAGGGCATTGGAGCAAGTATTGAAAACTTGTGGCTCAACTGTTTCTGGGTGGCTCAGCGGTTGAGCGTTTGCCTTTGGCTCAGGGCATGATCCTGGGGTCCAGGATTGAGTCCCACACTGGATTCCTTGCAGGGAGCCTCGTTCCTCTGCCTGTGTCTCTGCCTCTCTCTCTCTCTGTGCTCAAATAAATAAATAAATAAATAAAATCTTAAAAAAAAAAAAAAAGGAAAACTTGTCACCTCCATCCACTAAGGCCCCTTCCTCCATTTCTTTGGCCCCTTAGCACCAGCAAAGATCTTGTTCCAGTTGCTATGGTAGAGATACAGATTATGTCGAAGTTCAGCAGCTTCTCACATTATTTTATTTTCCCCACAGTTCTTTTTTTTGAGTCTTTATATTGTGGTCATCAGATACTGGTTAGGGTTGCATGTGAGTACTCAAGTGGGCTGAATATAAGGATGGCTTACTCACACAGCAGGCATTTTTGGACCACTGTACACCTATAAGGTGACCTGTCCCTGTGGTCTAGATTTTATCATAGTGCAGCACTTTCAGATTCAAAGTATGAGTGTTCTAATGTGCATGGAAGATGCTTGATAACATTTTATAACATTGTCTCAGAAATCACATATTACCACTTCTGACATATTCTATTAATCTCAGGGGCCTATACATACATTCACATATATTATATATGCATTATATATGTGTGTATATATATGTAACAGTTTTAATTTTTAGTTTTATATATATAAACTGAGAAAACTACAGAAGACTTGGTTGCATTTATAATATTAATTTTTCACTACCCATTCCAAGTTCCTTTTACTCATTCTGAGATCCTCAGTTTGTTAATGTTCTTTATTTGAAGATGGAGAAGCAGTTACTGAAATTTTCATTTTGGATAGTTTAGGTGTCTTGGTTGCCATGCCAGCTTAGATATTGCTGGTCTACCAATGCACATGGAAGGACTAAGAAGTACTTAGAATGATTCATTGAGTTTGAGAAATACTACTGCTTCTCTTGATTTTGTTGCAACATATTAAACCTTGGTTTAAAAAAGCAAGTACCAAAGCAACAGAATAATGCCATCTTTTTGGACATTGTTCTCATGGCTTGAAATTTCCAAAACTGCCTGGTATAAGTTTTAGTTTTCAGTTTCATAGTCTCATACTTAGGTCCCCATGGAAGCAAGACATCCTTGGGTACAATAATTATTATTAAAATTATTAAAATATTATCATTTTATTATTATTAAATTATGATACCAAAGTAGAGGTGATAGGAAGTAAACTTTTCTATATAATTATCTATTATTTTATGGATGGACCTAGAGGATATTATGCTAAGTGAAATATAAATCACGCAAAGAAATATAACTACTTCATGATTTCAATTAATGTAGAATCTAAAAAATAAAATAACAAACATAACAAAACAGAAATAGAACCATAGATACAAAGAAAAATCTTGATGGTTGCTGGAAAGGGACTGGGGCAAAATAGGAAAAGGGCGTCAAAAGGTAAAAATTTCTAATTATAAATAAATACATTAGAGATGACAATGTGCAGTGAAGGGAATATAATCATATGTAGCAACTTTGTACAGTGACAGATGGTAGCTAGATTTATCCTGGTGATCATTTCGCAATGTATATAAGTGTTGAATCACTATACTGCCTTTGAACTACTAGAATATTGTATGTCAACTACACTTCAATAAATAAGTAAATCCTTAACATGATATAATTATACATATAGTTATGTAATTATACAAATTATATAAGTTGAGAGGTATCAGTTTTAAGTGTATCCCTTAGTATCATAACACATAAACTCTGACCATGGAGAATAACAACCTGGAACACAAACCTTCAAAGGCACCAAGTTTTTCAGGTCTTTTTCCCACCTATTTGAGACTGGTTGACTCTTCAGTAGTACATTCTCCATTATGTAAGGGCAGCAGCTTCTGGTGTGTCTGTACAAGTCACCTTATGTATTTTACTGTAAAATGAATTCCTAGCTTAGGATAAGTGTAAAAATATTATGGTGAATAAAGTATTTGGTAAGTCAGTTAGATGTGTGTTTACAACAGCCTGATGGGCAGAAAAGGCATAATTATTAGTTTATTTATTTATTTATTTATTTATAGAATGTGTGCATGCAGTGACGGGAGGGGTTGAGGGAGACAGCAAGAATCCCAAGCAGACTCCATGCTGAGCAAGGAGCCTGACATAGGGGTCAATCTCAGGACCCAGAGATCATCATCTGAGCTAAAATCAAGAATCTGACACTTAACTGAGTGGGTCACTCAGATGCCCCAAAGCATAATTATTTTTAAAGAAGTATTTTTTACAGTCTAGAAAATTACTGACTTCTCTATGAAAAAAATATATGTATGTAATATATTCATTGTGCTACTAGATGGCTGGCTGACTCCCATAGGATATGGTGTCAGAGTGACAGTTCTTTGTAATTTGCAGACCAGGAAATTAGCAATGACAGTAGTAGATATGCCTTATTGTAAAGCAGTCCATGCTATTGAGGCCATACATAACCTCTCTCCATAATACTATGGCCACATTTTATAAACTCATTAAGCTAGGGCTGGAATGGATGTGGGAAGACACTGATTCATAGTTGTTAAGGTAGGGTATCTTTTGAATTGAGTTGGGAACCTCCTCTTTCTAGGCCTATTTAGGTCTACCCACAATCCTCTTCCACAAACTGTATTGTAATCAATCTTCCAATCTTGTTCTTTCCAAATTTCTCATCATTTGGACAAATCATAGTCTGCTGCTCATGCATTGCCATATAATCTATAATTCTAGGCCAAATGGAAAATAATATGTAGATATTGAAATTTTGTTTACTTCCAAGATTTTCTTTTCCTACTCTGTTCTCAGCTATCCTGTATAAGTAGCATTATTCTTTTGGTTCAAAGTTGTTTTCCTCATTTAAATGCCATAGGGAAATCCTAATGAGACTAAAAATGTGAGTTCAGGGAGGGGACAAGAATAAAGACACAGAGAAATTAAAACTTGCTCAAGTTGGGGGGAGGAGCAAGATGGCGGAAGAGCAGGGTCCCCAAATCACCTGTCTCCACCAAACTACCTAGAAAACCTTCAAATTATCCTGAAAATCTATGAATTCGGCCTGAGAATTAAAGAGAGACCAGCTGGAACGCTACAGTGAGAAGAGTTCGCGCATCTATCAAGGTAGGAAGACGGGGAAAAAGAAATAAAGGAACAAAGGCCTCCAAGGGGGAGGGGCCCCGCGAGGAGCCGGGCTGAGGCCGGGCGAGTGTCCCCAGGTCAGGAGAGCCCCGTCCCGGAGACGCAGGAGCTGCACCGACCTTCCCGGGGGAAAGGGGCTCCAGGGAGGTGGAGCAGGACCCGGGAGGGCGGGGATGCCCTCGGGCTCCCGGGGACAGTAACAGCAACTGCGCGCCCAGGAGAGTGCGCCGAGCTCCCTAAGGGCTGCAGCGCGCACGGCGGGACCCGGCGGGACCCGGAGCAGCTCGGGGGGCTCGGGGGCGGCTCCGCGGAGGGGGCTGCGGGGCGGGAGCGCGAATCCACCAGCGCAGGCTCCGGAGCACAGGGCGCCGGGACACAGCCCAGGATCCGGCCTCCCCCGGGACAGGCAGAGGCCGGGAGGGCCCAGGACAGCGAGGACGCTCCTGCCCCAGCTGAGCAGATCAGCGGCCCCGCCCCGGAGCATCCAGGCCCTGCAGACGGAGTTCCTGCCGGAGCTGACTCCAGGTTTCCAGAGCTGCCCCGCCACTGGGGCTGTTCCTCCTGCGGCCTCACGGGGTAAACAACCCCCACCGAGCCCTGCACCAGGCAGGGGCACAGCAGCTCCCCCAACTGCTCACACCTGAAAATCAGCACAACAGGCCCCTCCCCCAGAAGATCAGCTAGACGGACAACTTCCAGGAGAAGCCAAGGGACTTAAAGTACACAGAATCAGAAGATACTCCCCTGTGGTTCCTTTTTTTTTTTTTTTTTTTTTGTTTTGTTTTTTGGGTATCTTTTTTGTTTTGTTTTGTTTTTTGTGTTTTTTTTTTTGCTTTTTGATTTGTTTCCTTCCCCCACCCCCCCTTTTTTCTCCTTTCTTTTTCTCTTTTTCTTTTTTTTTTCTTTCGTTTTTTTTTCTCTTCCCTTTTTTTTCTCTTTCTCTTTTCTTTCCTTCTTTCTCTCCTCTCTTTTTCTCTTTTTCCCAATACAACTTGCTTTTGGCCACTCTGCACTGAGCAAAATGACTAGAAGGAAAACCTCATCTCAAAAGAAAGAATCAGAAACAGTCCTCTCTCCCACAGAGTTACAAAATCTGGATTACAATTCAATGTCAGAAAGCCAATTCAGAAGCACTATTATACAGCTACTGGTGGCTCTAGAAAAAAGTATAAAGGACTCAAGAGACTTCATGACTGCAGAATTTAGAGCTAATCAGGCAGAAATTAAAAATCAATTGAATGAGATGCAATCCAAACTAGAAGTCCTAACGACGAGGGTTAACGAGGTGGAAGAACGAGTGAGTGACATAGAAGACAAGTTGATAGCAAAGAGGGAAACTGAGGAAAAAAGAGACAAACAATTAAAAGACCATGAAGATAGATTAAGGGAAATAAACGACAGCCTGAGGAAGAAAAACCTACGTTTAATTGGGGTTCCCGAGGGCGCCGAAAGGGACAGAGGGCCAGAATATGTATTTGAACAAATTCTAGCTGAAAACTTTCCTAATCTGGGAAGGGAAACAGGCATTCAGATCCAGGAAATAGAGAGATCCCCCCCTAAAATCAATAAAAACCGTTCAACACCTCGACATTTAATAGTGAAGCTTGCAAATTCCAAAGATAAGGAGAAGATCCTTAAAGCAGCAAGAGACAAGAAATCCCTGACTTTTATGGGGAGGAGTATTAGGGTAACAGCAGACCTCTCCACAGAGACCTGGCAGGCCAGAAAGGGCTGGCAGGATATATTCAGGGTCCTAAATGAGAAGAACATGCAACCAAGAATACTTTATCCAGCAAGGCTCTCATTCAAAATGGAAGGAGAGATAGAGCTTCCAAGACAGGCAGCAACTAAAAGAGTATGTGACCTCCAAACCAGCTCTGCAAGAAATTTTAAGGGGGACTTTTAAAATTCCCCTTTAAGAAGAAATTCAGTGGAACAGTCCACAAAAACAAAGACTGAATAGATATCATGATGACACTAAACTCATATCTCTCAATAGTAACTCTGAATGTGAACGGGCTTAATGACCCCATCAAAAGGCGCAGGGTTTCAGACTGGATAAAAAAGCAGGACCCATCTATTTGCTGTCTACAAGAGACTCATTTTAGACAGAAGGACACCTACAGCCTGAAAATAAAAGGTTGGAGAACCATTTACCATTCGAATGGTCCTCAAAAGAAAGCAGGGGTAGCCATCCTTATATCAGATAAACTAAAATTTACCCCAAAGACTGTAGTGAGAGATGAAGAGGGACACTATATCATACTTAAAGGATCTATTCAACAAGAGGACTTAACAATCCTCAATATATATGCTCCGAATGTGGGAGCTGCCAAATATATAAATCAATTATTAACCAAAGTGAAGAAATACTTAGATAATAATACACTTATACTTGGTGACTTCAATCTAGCTCTTTCTATACTCGATAGGTCTTCTAAGCACAACATCTCCAAAGATACGAGAGCTTTAAATGATACACTGGACCAGATGGATTTCACAGATATTTACAGAACTTTACATCCAAACTCTACTGAATACACATTCTTCTCAAGCGCACATGGAACTTTCTCCAGAATAGACCACATATTGGGACACAAGTCAGGTCTGAACCGATACCAAAAGATTGGGATTGTCCCCTGCATATTCTCGGACCATAATGCCTTGAAATTAGAACTAAATCACAACAAGAAGTTTGGAAGGACCTCAAACACGTGGAGGTTAAGGACCATCCTGCTAAAAGATAAAAGGGTCAACCAGGAAATTAAGGAAGAATTAAAAAGATTCATGGAAACTAATGAGAATGAAGATACAACCGTTCAAAATCTTTGGGATGCAGCAAAAGCAGTCCTAAGGGGGAAATACATCGCAATACAAGCATCCATTCAAAAACTGGAAAGAACTCAAATACAAAAGCTAACCTTACACATAAAGGAGCTAGAGAAAAAAACAGCAAATAGATCCTACACCCAAGAGAAGAAGGGAGTTAATAAAGATTCGAGCAGAACTCAACGAAATCGAGACCAGAAGAACTGTGGAACAGATCAACAGAACCAGGAGTTGGTTCTTTGATAGAATTAATAAGATAGATAAACCATTAGCCAGCCTTATTAAAAAGAAGAGAGAGAAGACTCAAATTAATAAAATCATGAATGAGAAAGGAGAGATCACTACCAACACCAAGGAAATACAAACGATTTTAAAAACATATTATGAACAGCTATACGCCAATAAATTAGGCAATCTAGAAGAAATGGACGCATTCCTGGAAAGCCACAAACTACCAAAACTGGAACAGGAAGAAATAGAAAACCTGAACAGGCCAATAACCAGGGAGGAAATTGAAGCAGTCATCAAAAACCTCCCAAGACACAAGAGTCCAGGGCCAGATGGCTTCCCAGGGGAATTTTATCAAACGTTTAAAGAAGAAATCATACCTATTCTCCTAAAGCTGTTTGGAAAGATAGAAAGAGATGGAGTACTTCCAAATTCGTTCTATGAAGCCAGCATCACCTTAATTCCAAAGCCAGACAAAGACCCCACCAAAAAGGAGAATTACAGACCAATATCCCTGATGAACATGGATGCAAAAATTCTCAACAAGATACTGGCCAATAGGATCCAACAGTACATTAAGAAAATTATTCACCATGACCAAGTAGGATTTATCCCTGGGACACAAGGCTGGTTCAACACCCGTAAAACAATCAATGTGATTCATCATATCAGCAAGAGAAAAACCAAGAACCATACGATCCTCTCATTGGATGCAGAGAAAACATTTGACAAAATACAGCATCCATTCCTGATCAAAACTCTTCAGAGTGTAGGGATAGAGGGAACATTCCTCGACATCTTAAAAGCCATCTATGAAAAGCCCACAGCAAATATCATTCTCAATGGGGAAGCACTAGGAGCCTTTCCCCTAAGATCAGGAACAAGACAGGGATGTCCACTCTCACCACTGCTGTTCAACATAGTACTGGAAGTCCTAGCCTCAGCAATCAGACAACAAAAAGACATTAAAGGCATTCAAATTGGCAAAGAAGAAGTCAAACTCTCCCTCTTCGCCGATGACATGATACTCTACATAGAAAACCCAAAAGTCTCCAACCCAAGATTGCTAGAACTCATACAGCAATTCGGTAGCGTGGCAGGATACAAAATCAATGCCCAGAAGTCAGTGGCATTTCTATACACTAACAATGAGACTGAAGAAAGAGAAATTAAGGAGTCAATCCCATTTACAATTGCACCCAAAAGCATAAGATACCTAGGAATAAACCTCACCAAAGATGTAAAGGATCTATACCCTCAAAACTATAGAACACTTCTGAAAGAAATTGAGGAAGACACAAAGAGATGGAAAAATATTCCATGCTCATGGATTGGCAGAATTAATATTGTGAAAATGTCAATGTTACCCAGGGCAATATACACGTTTAATGCAATCCCTATCAAAATACCATGGACTTTCTTCAGAGAGTTAGAACAAATTATTTTAAGATTTGTGTGGAATCAGAAAAGACCCCGAATAGCCAGGGGAATTTTAAAAAAGAAAACCATATCTGGGGGCATCACAATGCCAGACTTCAGGTTGTACTACAAAGCTGTGGTCATCAAGACAGTGTGGTACTGGCACAAAAACAGACACATAGATCAGTGGAACAGAATAGAGAATCCAGAAGTGGACCCTGAACTTTATGGGCAACTAATATTCGATAAAGGAGGAAAGACTATCCATTGGAAGAAAGACAGTCTCTTCAATAAATGGTGCTGGGAAAATTGGACATCCACATGCAGAAGAATGAAACTAGACCACTCTCTTGCACCATACACAAAGATAAACTCAAAATGGATGAAAGATCTAAATGTGAGACAAGAGTCCATCAAAATCCTAGAGAAGAACACAGGCAACACCCTTTTTGAACTCGGCCATAGTAACTTCTTGCAAGATACATCCACGAAGGCAAAAGAAACAAAAGCAAAAATGAACTATTGGGACTTCATCAAGATAAGAAGCTTTTGCACAGCAAAGGATACAGTCAACAAAACTCAAAGACAACCTACAGAATGGGAGAAGATATTTGCAAATGACATATCAGTTAAAGGGCTAGTTTCCAAGATCTATAAAGAACTTATTAAACTCAACACCAAAGAAACAAACAATCCAATCATGAAATGGGCAAAAGACATGAACAGAAATCTCACAGAGGAAGACATAGACATGGCCAACATGCATATGAGAAAATGTTCTGCATCACTTGCCATCAGGGAAATACAAATCAAAACCACAATGAGATACCACCTCACACCAGTGAGAATGGGGAAAATTAACAAGGCAGGAAACAACAAATGTTGGAGAGGATGCGGAGAAAAGGGAACCCTCTTACACTGTTGGTGGGAATGTGAACTGGTGCAGCCACTCTGGAAAACTGTGTGGAGGTTCCTCAAACAGTTAAAAATAGACCTGCCCTACGACCCAGCAATTGCACTGTTGGGGATTTACCCCAAAGATACAAATGCAATGAAACGCCGGGACACCTGCACCCCGATGTTTATAGCAGCAATGGCCACGATAGCCAAACTGTGGAAGGAGCCTCGGTGTCCAACAAAAGATGAATGGATAAAGAAGATGTGGTTTATGTATACAATGGAATATTACTCAGCTATTAGAAATGACAAATACCCACCATTTGCTTCAACGTGGATGGAACTGGAGGGTATTATGCTGAGTGAAGTAAGTCAGTCGGAGAAGGACAAACATCATATGTTCTCATTCATTTGGGGAATATAAATAATAGTGAAAGGGAATATAAGGGAAGGGAGAAGAAATGTGTGGGAAATATCAGAAAGGGAGACAGAACGTAAAGACTGCTAACTCTGGGAAACGAACTAGGGGTGGTAGAAGGGGAGGAGGGCGGGGGGTGGGAGTGAATGGGTGACGGGCACTGGGTGTTATTCTGTATGTTAGTAAATTGAACACCAATAAAAAATAAATTAAAAAAAAAAAAAACTTGCTCAAGTTGAGTTTTGAAAAAAAAAAAAAAAGTTGAGTTTTGAATGTACCACAATAAGAATTTTTATGTGTCTATATATAAGTATATGGACATATAACATATATACACATTTGGGCCACCTGCGTGGCTCAATGGTTGGGCATCTGCCTTTGTCTCAGGTTGTGATCCCAGGGTCCTGGGATCTGCAGGGAGCCTGCTTTTCCCTCTGCTATGTCTCTGCCTCCTTCTCTGTGTCTCTCATGAACAAATAAACAAAATCTTTAAAAAAAAAATAAAGTACCATCACACTAAGAGGCTAATAAGGGCTGGATGGAAACATCCCTTGAGTAGATCAAGTCTGTGCCAGCTGAAGAACTTTTTTTTCAGTCCAACTCAAAACTGAAATTCTGATGGGCTGCTTAGTAAATATGTCAAAAATATAATTAGATATATTATCAATTCCCTACAGAATCCAGAGGTCCACCAACCATTCTTCTTCTTCTTTTTTTTTTTTTTTTTTTTTTTTTACTCTTCTTGCTGAATTCTTGAGAAAGTGATTTGAAACAACTTCTTCCTTCTGGACGATGTATCCTAACTTGTATAGATCTATAGATGCCAGAAACTATCAGATGCCTCTACTGCTATAGAATATCATCCCCATGTCCTGGCATACATCAGCTTCCCATTCAATAGGCAGTATCAGCAGAAAGATACGGTAAGATAATTAAGGTCCCAGTAGAGTAAATTATGACCAAGAAGAACATTGTTGTATAGTGTTAAGTGGTCAATGAAGATTTACTGTTTCTGTTGGAGAAAAACACTACGCTGCTTCTGTTCTTTTGATTATTGGGATACAGAAGAAAACATGACATTTAACAAATCAATATCTGCATAGCAGGTGTCAGGGGCCATGTTAATTTGTTGCAATAAAAATAATAAAATTTAAAAATATAGATGGTCATTACTTAATTAAGTTTGCAATAATCCTTTATTATTTTCTAAGATTCACTTTTTTCTCTCCACAGGTCAAAAGGTGAGATAAATAGCAGTGTGACTGAGGCCATTTCTATTCCATCTTTGATGTTTTTGATAATGACCCTACATTTTGTAAAGCCTCCAGGGATTCATTATTGCTTTTGATTTACTATTCTGGTAGGACCAGGGAGCTTGAAAGGCCTCCAATTAGTTTGCCAACCAATAGCCCTCACTCTACAAGCAAGTACTATGGGGATTTTACAAGTGTCTAAGTATTTATATTCTAACCACATACTCAGGAACTGGGGAAATAACCATGTTGTGAGTTCATAAACCAAGTAAATTCTATTTATCATCTGACCCTCATAAGCCCTCCATGAAACACTATTGCATTGTAGATCCAAGAGAATAGATTTAGTTTAGACTTAGTGTTGAATTCCTCTGGAAAAGAATATATAATATATTTTTTTTCTTTTCTCCAGTGCAATTTGCTCCAGTAAATCCAAATAATTCCCTTGGGGGAAGACTGGGAAGTAGATATACTATATATACTTAAAATCTTTTTGTAGGGTTCTTTGACCAGGCATGTGTCTTCCCTTCATTAAAAGAATTCTATTATTTAGAGCAATTAATGTATGAGAACTTGATGATATACAATGAAGATCCATCTGTTGATTCAATGTAGAAGTCTTCACTAGGCATAGAAGAGGTTTTTGTTAGGTAAATCAAGTACAATCCTAATGAGGTTATACATTTTTTAGGAGAACATATGATCTATTAGCAACTGACACAATTTCTATTAATCAGATGATTCTGATTATATAACTGTTTCTCCGGTATTTTGTTTCAATATTAACTGCCCCTATGGTTCATTGATGACAAGTGTCATATTTTTGCTGTGCCGTCATTTGAACTCTATAATTACTAATGAACAGGGAATTAATATCAACAGAAGCATTTCTCACTGTATCCTCTGCCATTTATACACAGAAGACAGCCATTTATAGTTCATCCCAAAGATGCTGATAATCCCTTTATCAATGACATTTTTAGTGGCTTTGTAAAGAAGTTACCCTCTTGAAAAAGAAAAAGATTGGAGGATCTTATGTGTAACATGATGACTATAGATAATAGCATTTGATTTAGTAAAAGTCCCATGCCTTACATTAATGAAAGCACATTACGCTTGTACATGAAAAGGCCACTACAATTAAAGGAAAATGGAATGACTCATCACTCTGTATAACTGGCTGTGTATGCAAGACTTCTTATATTGGATAAAGACGGCAAATAAAATGGCTAATGGCTGTTAAGATAATGTCATTTTCCCCTCATTTAGATACTATTGGTCTCTTGTTTACTTCATAGGGAAAGTTGTTTTTGTCCGTAAACTTTCCTTAATATTTATATTCCCTATATGCACTTTAAGGTTCTAAACATCATGATAAACAGAGGCAAATTGCTATTGAAAGACAAAAACATGACTGGAGAGGAAAATAAATGATCTGTGATCTCTGCATCGAATACACAGGTTTTGACAGTTGTCATGTCTATGGTTACAAATCCTACATAAATGTAAAGGGCCAGCACAATGCTTTCTACTCTGAGGAAACTACTTACAACTGACTTTAATCCCTCCCTCCGGATTAACCACACACACACAATCGTGAGTCATTTCATTTTGTTTACACTTCTTTTATAATGCTTTACATCCTGAACTTCTTCAATTTGAGGTGAGAAGCAGCTTTAAGACTTATTACCTAACGTCATTCTCTGATTCCATATTGTAGATGTTTTAGTCTATTATTAATTTCTACTTCTTTTGTTGTTATATTTGTATTAGATTATATTAGGAAATTAGATTTCCTAATATTTTTCCTAATATTATCCATTAAATTATATATTAGGAAATACATAAGCAATTATTAATTTCTGTCATGATGAAAACAGGACTGCCCTTTAGCACCTTTGTAGTCTTCACTATAGGTTGTCTGAACACTGATTGGTTTGTACCTGAATTTCAGAATAAATATGCTGTCTGGTCCCTGACACGGTGTCATTTCCTCTTCTGGACTTTATTTGGATACCAGAGGAAAAGAATATTTAATTTAAAAAAAATTCATACGTATTGGATATAAGCTGGGTACCAGAGGACATACCCAGATGTTTTGATTTGAGATAATTATGTGAATTTCTTTTTATTTTTTCTTTTTCATCTTTTTTTTTTTTTAACTTGATGTGTTTTTTTCCCATCCATCTACAATTTACTTAGAAAAGCATTGGAAGGTAGAGACATATGCTAAAAAAGTCATCATCAAAGTTATGCCTGATGTTTTTTTACATCCCTATGCTGTTTATCCTCATCTATAATTCATTTTCTGAAAAAAATAAGAAGCAACAAAACAAAGAATAAATGGTGACATAGTGTCAAAGATCCCTTGAGAGTCTGACATTGGAACACAGTTCATTTTGCATCTTATGATCTTCTTGTCACGTAAACACACATTCTCAGGGCTTACTTCTTCATTTAAAAAAAATCTAAAGAATTGGATTAGTTTTTGTTTAAGTAGAAGAGAGTAAAAACCTTATTTTTACTCTTGTTCTCATGGGAAAGAAAGATCCAATCTCTCTCATAATTATATGTATGACTTATGTAAAGCTAGTTTAATTTCTTAAAATTTTGAATAATACATGTTGAATTATATAAAGGTAATCAAAAAACATGCATTTTAAAAATGGATGTTGTTGTAGGTGGGAATGCTGAATCAGAAATAAAGTACTTAGCTACAGTTTCTTTGTCCTATAAGAATCTAGCATTCTTGATTCAAAACTAGACAAATGTCTCCTAACTGTGCAAATATATAAGAAAAGGATTTCCTGTTAATTTTCAAAAGACAACTTACAAAGTGATGATAGACCATAGGAATGATGGGACTGCTCACAGTCAGCAGAACATATCAATGCTTTTCTATTTATACAAGTGCCCTTGCCAGAAAACATGGCCAAAGCAGAAAATGGGTTGTTCAGATTTTTCTCTACTTCGTGAAGACATTTTTAAAATCTATGGGCATGAACAAATAAATGGATAAAACATTAGTATTCTCAGTTTACATGAAAGAAAGTCACAGAAAAATTTTGCAACTTTTCAAAGGCCTCAAAACTGGATAGTGACAAAACCTTCATCCACTATGAGAGTTTTTATGATCAAGACCTGAATTGTCTAGAGAAAAACTTCTTGGATTTTATTCCAAATCTTCAATTGAACTGATGTGTAAGCTTGATTGAATTAAACTGCTCCATGCCTCAGTTTCTTTCCTTTACAATGTGCAGCTGATCATATCTACCTGTTATGCTTAATAAGATTTAATGAGTATAAATATTTAGAAGACTGCCAGACATTTATTAAATACACCTACTGTAAATCGTGGTTACTATCATTCTAATTTAATGTCTAATTATGCATAAAGGGTGACAAACTGGAAGTTTTTGGTACCATACCAAACATTAAACCAAAGATTCCACATGAAAATGGGTGGGAAGAGGAAAAACTTGATGAACTTATAATACATTTTTAAAAACATTTTTCTAAGATAATGAAAAGATACCAGAAGTTTTTAGGTGTTCATGTGAAAAGATCTCACTTATGATTCAGACTTTGACACTGTTTCATTTCCCTTCATGTGAATTCTTTCCAAAAGAGTGCTATGTGATCTTCAAATACTCACATACTCTCTTGTAAACAAAAGAAGAATTCACCATTATTTCATCATTGTAGTCCCAAAAGCAAACTGCAAGTGACAAAAGAGAAGCAAGAGCGTTTTCTCTGAAAGAATAAATAAGAGAAGATATGTGTATTTTAGTGAACTGAAAGAAAAAAAAAAAAAACGATGATCTGAACATATTAGAAAAAAAAGTGATTTCGCCAATGATTGCTAGCTATGATGATTTAAGTGGGGTCTGATGTTTTATTTTCTTTAAATATATGCCTAATTATTTAAATTTTGCAATGTTGATATTTGCTCAAGTTGCACTATTCAAGGTGGCTCTATGTTTTTATTTGTTTAAATGCCTTCTTAAGTGAGCTTTAAACCTTAATGATAAGCCTTTAAGGTAAATCTGCAGAAAAGCAGCTGAATCAGATATGTTGTAATTCATTTTAAATCTCGAATTAGTGTGGAAAGTCTTATAAAACAGGTACAGAAACACCAATATTAAATTGGCCTCCAGGGAATTAGACTGAATAACTCCTTCACGTTCAATCTAATCTGATCACTGTTATACAAACTCAGTTTAAATAGTCACTAGATTAAATTATTAGAGGAAAGAGAGATCCCTTTCCAGTGGATAAAAAGTCAAGAATTTAGCATCACTTGACATCAAGAAAACAAAACTGAACAGTTAGTATAGCAAAATTAAACTATTAAAACTTAAAGAGGTAAATTTCCCAATTTAATAATTTTTATCACTCTCTTGAGGAGAAAGCAAATGACTGCCTAAATATGCAATAAAAAATTCATGGAGCATTTTGTATGATTGAGAATCTAAAAATAAATCAAGATACATTTGTGAAAATAAATAGTTTTAATTCTATTTCAGTGGCTGCTAAGCACATGCAGGGAAACTTATTGAGAATTTTGGAAATAGTGTAAATCTGGAAAATAATATATTTTGAAATATATGGAATTTGTCCTGTATTTATATCAATGTGAATTCCAATTGAGTAATAAATGAAATGCATTATATGAATATCATTTCTTGTTCATTCAGATAAGTATATAAAGGTGAGAATTTTAATTTTTATCTTGTTCAATCTTAATAGATTAATGAATAAGCAGTGTTTTATTAAATTAGTTAAAAATTAAATACATGATTCAATTTTTCAAAATAAATTAGTAGAATTTCAACTTTTATTTTACCTGTTAAATTTGCACTTTTTGAAAATTTTCATTAATATTTGAAGCAAGAATAATTACTCAGAAATAATAATATTTTGAATCTAAAAATTAGAGTTTTTAAAAAATATGTTCTTTTTTATTGTATTTGAAAATAAGAACAGATAGAATTTCCAGAAATTGTCATGAAAGATTTTGTGGGGGATACTTGAAAATAATGTCATATTAAAGAGCAAATTAGAAAAGTCTAAATATGTTAAATTAATTTTAATGTTGAATCTAAAATCAAGTATTATAATCTATCACATATTAAAATATAATAGTTAAGAAAATTGTGAGCTGGAAAAATCATAAAGAATTCTTCAATGTATTTAAATTAGATGTTAATTGCATATTGTAGAAGGAAGTATAAAGTCATTACAAAGGAAATCAATAGAGGTTATACTTAGGTGGTAGGACTGGTAGTTATTTGCATTGTTTTGAGAGTTTGTATATTTATCTTATAATTTTCTCCATGGTTAATATATTTTGTAATTTATTTTAAAATTTCAAGAAAATGGGACTCTTGGGTGGCTCAGAGGTTGAGCATCTGCCTTTGGCCCAGGGCATGATCCCGGACTTCTAGGATCGAGTTCCTTGCAGGGAGCCTGCTTCTTCCTCTGCCTATGTCTCCATCTTCTCTCTGTGTCTCTCATGAATAAATATATAAATATTTTTTTAAAAAAATAAATAAATGAAAAATAAAATAAAATTTCAAGAAAATGGGTTTTTCCTGCATTTTGATTATATTAAAATATTTTCATGTTTCTGGACCCTAAAGGGAACCTAAATGACTCATGAGTCATAATGCAACTTTGTGGCTAGGACATGAGTTAAATGTAATTAGATCAATGGTGTTAAAGGCTGAGGCATGTATAAAAGTGATCCATAGATCCATACAATTTGGATCAGGCTTGAGTATATTAATAAATTGGTAAGAAATAGCATTCCCTGGTATTCCAGGATATCATGTCACTTCCTTCTGTTACACACATGCCTCTTTTTGACTAACATGTGTAACCTAATGAAATATTCACTATAATCAACTGAATGAGAAGAAGAGATGTTGAACATGCTTCACAAAGGGCTCAGCTCTTTATATGGCACAGCTAAAACTCGATTGTTTCCATATTACAACTTCACTTGACATAAGTCCTTAAGAAAAGTTATGAAAAACTCTCCCGATAGCAGAATTGTGAGCGGTATATTTGGTCATTGAGGTTGTAAAAAAAGATGAGTTCCATGGATTGTTGGGCAGTGGCAAATGCACATGAGCTGTAAGTCAGTCTCCAGAAGGAATAAGAATGGTAGACCCAGGGGCAAGATATCTGGAGAAGTGATATGTGGATATACCAGTGAGCGTGTGCAAGAACGTATGGATCTTGTGTTGGTAATGCTTATCAAAGACTATTAGCTGCAGAGATGACTCTCCGTAACTAGGCTTACAGGATGATCTTCCTATCTATATCACCTCTGTCCTCTGTCATCTGAGTACTTGTACAACGGTCTTATGAATACAATAAACCTGGTGGCCAAGGCACCTGGGTGGCTCAGTCAGTTAATCCTCTGGCTTTGCCTCAGGTCATGAACCCCTCTTCACTTTGAATCCCCTGCTCAGCGGGGGTCCTGCTTCTCCTTCTCTCCTCTACTCATGATCTCTTATTCTCTTTCTTTCTCTGTCTCTTTCTCTCAAATAAATAAATAAAATCTTAAAAAAAATAATATAGGAATGTAAGATATGGTGGGGCCCAGAAGCATGGGCTCTCTTTCACCAAGACTGATCTATCTACATTCACTGCAGAATGCACAACCTGCCACGAGCAGAAACTGACGTTGAGTTCTTAATATTGCTCCATCCCTCAAGGTGACACTTCAGCTAGGTGCTGGCAGGTGTGTTATATTAGACGCCTTTCCCGGGATCCCTGGGTGGCGCAGCGGTTTGGCGCCTGCCTTTGGCCCAGGGCGCGATCCTAGAGACCCGGGATCGAATCCCACATTGGGCTCCTGGTGCATGGAGCCTGCTTCTCCCTCTGCCTCTCTCTCTCTCTCTGTGACTATCATAAAAAATTAAAAAAAAAATCTTTAAAAAAAAAAAAAAAGATATAGACGCCTTTCCCCTACTGGGGAGTGGGATTTATCCCAATAATAATCTGTACTTTTGGCAGATGTGGAATTGGAAATGCTTGATCTAACCCCAAAAATATCCCACATGTTGTCTTCAGCCAAGAGATGCATTTTACAGTGAAGTTCACATGACAAAATGCACATGACAATAGAATCCAGTTTTCTTATGTGGATCTTATACAACCAACAAAATAACATGGTAAAATGATCTGTTAAAAACTCAGTTAAAGTCCCAGCTTGGGGACAGTATCTCTTGTAGGACACAGTGCTGTTCCCAAGGGTATAGTATATGCTTAAGCAGATGTGATGAATCCTGAGGATATTTTCCTTGAACCTTATGACTCCAGTGTACTCAGAGCTACTTCTGTCAGTATCTGCATCTTGTTACCTAAAGCCTTTCCCCAAAGCAGACTTTTTAGTGCCTGGAAATTACTACCTACTCACTAGAAGTAGCCCTTAATAATTGGCAGGAGAATTTGATACATTAATATCCCAAATATTTGCCCCTTATGTGGCATATTTCCAACTATTTTCTTAATTCCTTGGAATTAAGTTTCAGTATCCAAAGAGGTTGATGACTTTATCATATATCCTTTATTGCCTGCCTTCTTTTCTCGGACTCGAGTCTACACTCCCATACCAATATTTCCTTAATTTCTCAGATAGCACATGCACACTTGCAAATTACCTAAAGCTAAGACCTGGAAAAAAAAATCTATGGCATGTGGAGACCAAGAAGGAAATTTTTCAGGGGAGATCTCGGGTCCTATGAGATAACTCTTCTGTCAGGAAAAATACTTAGATGCTTAATTGTCACCTGGCCATTTTCTCTGTCTCTCTGTCTCTCTCTGTCTCTCTCTGTTTCTCTCTCTCTCTCTCTTTCTCTCTCTCTCTCTTTTTTCCAATGGATAGATAAGCAAAGAGAGAAAGTAATATTCCAGTGAAGTATCATCCATGAGGAAATATTCAATGGGGAATAGGGGAAAATGACTAGATCTCCGGGTATTTATTAAGGCATTTCTTTTTGGTTCATCACCTAATGATAATGGCAATAGGAAAACTGAGGTAACCACAATTTAATCAGGGAAAGTCAATTAAATCTTAATCTCCATTGGTTCTAAAGGTTCAGGACATTTTACCAGGTCAGTGAGTAAACTGTTAATTGTTTATTAACACTCTGACCTAAATCATTTGAAGTATTTGAAGAATCCATTGTTACTGGTTAGATTTGTAAACATCTTCTCAAGACAAAAAAGAGGCTTTCTTGTTTTCAGATATATGGAGGTCCCTCAATGCAACACAAAATGGAGAACACACACAATGAAAGATGCACCAATTAGCACTACCTCATATGCACAACCTGAAACTTCCAACTCCCATCTTGACATTTCTTTTTACATGCTATGCCATGAACTAATAAAGGCTTTACCTGTTGCTTATACATGAATAACTTAGAAATGCAAAAAAGTTAATTCATTATAAGGAGACTTTCCACTAAGTAGAGATGTAAATCTATAGAAAATTTTTTCTCCCAGGGAAATTTGTCCTAAAATGCAGGACATACAGTCTCTCAAAGAAGGTACATGGTAATGTAGAACATACAGTCTCTCAAAGATGGTAAAATCAGTCAGGGTCAGCTGATACTAAATGGTGGCCAACTTGTCAGGCATACCCTCACAGTGTTCTTCCTTCCTGCCTCACTTCCCTTTCCCTCCTTCTTGCTTCCCTGAGATTACATTTTCTAAAAAAAGTAAATTGCTCATAAGCTTTTGCCTCAGATTCAGTTTTCTAGATAAGTGAGACTGAGAGAGAAAGCATCTCATCCACTATTATTTTTCTAATACATCTGTGGACACTAAATAAATTTAAGTAGGTGAATCCATTCATTATTAATAAGAATCTTCCTTTTATCCTATTTCTTTTCCAAAATAACAGTTGTATACAAAATAAAAACTTAAACTGAAAAAAAACAAATACAAAAAACTGAAACACTTTAAGCCATTAATAATTTAATCATGGGATCCCTGGGTGGCGCAGCGGTTTGGCGCCTGCCTTGGCCCAGGGCGCAATCCTGGAGACCCAGGATCGAATCCCACGTCGGGCTCCCAGTGCATGGAGCCTGCTTCTCCCTCTGCCTGTGTCTCTGCCTCTCTCTCTCTCTCTCTGTGACTATCATAAATAAATAAAAAATTAAAACAAAAAAATAATAATTTAATCATGATAAAGATTATACCATGATAAATAATATATGTATTATATAGCATAAATGTATATATAATATGTGTTCTATATTTTACTATAATTAGGAATAATAACAATAATAATAATTTAATAATATAATCTAAAATTTGAAAAATTATTACCAAGAAACTTTAAGTCACTAAAACTTTTTTTAAAAATTTAGTTATGTTATGTTTGTGACAAAAGATCAGAGAAGTGAGTGATCATTGCCATCTTAAGGAATGGAAAAGGAAGATAAAGGAAGGAACTAAAGATAAACATGATCTCATTCTTGGTAAGTTTTTCATTACTTATGAGAATGTGATTAATATATTCATACTCATCCTAAGGTTAATTAAAAATGTATGCCAACTATATCTACACTTATATCTATGTCTTCTATACCTTTAATTTCTTACTGATATCAAAATAAATATATATCGATATGGGAAAGCAATGAATAGAAATATATACCCTACTATTTTGAAAATTTTATTACCTTGGTGGAAAGATTATGAGTTAAATTTATTAATTTCTAAATATTCTATAATATGCATACATAATATTTAAAATTTAAAATTAGTATCAATGTAATATGGCATCATTAAAGCTTAGAGCACAATACCAGATCCTGCATGGTATTTATTATGTAGGTAATCTTAATTAAGTTATTTAAAGTATGATATACAGGGTCCTCATTTGTAGACTGGTAAGAAATACAGTTAGGGTTTAAAGCTACAGTGACATTAAATGTTATAACATATATATAAATCACCTAGCACAATGTTTGGTGCAGATAAGATAATTATTTTTTTTCTACTACTTTATTAACCACTATTTTCTTATGTGTTACCAACACTTTAACTATCAATTCCCTTTAACTGCCATGAGTACTAAACCTTTATCTGTCAGCATAAATCAGGTTTTAAATGACATTGTGGCATCATCTTACACCCCTAAGAAAGTGATAATATTGTTAAGCTTTTCTTTTCATAAGTCTAATGTTATTATATATGAGTTTATGTCAAAATGCACATTGCTAATCATTCATATTTATAGTCCTAGGATTCCTTTAATGTATTGACATGTATAGAATACCAATTATGAGGGAAACTCTATGATTTTTAGTTACAAATCATTTTTGGTTTTAAATTTTAAGGCTGACTACTAATCTATTTTCTCTTCTTTATCTCCATTTATTTCAAAACATCTGCCATCCCTTAAAACACAATAAAAAAGACATAAAATATAACAATTTTTTATAGTCTACCTACAAGTGCACAAGTAAGAAAGGAAAATCTCCAGGGATCAGATATGAAGAAGAAACTCAGATATAGAGTATTTAACAGTTATTAAATTCAAACAGTGCAGACTGGTATTAGAGTCATTCCTAAAGACTGAAATTCTTACACCAATCCCATGCTTGTGTGAAGGTGAAAATGAGCTCTCCTCAAAAAGCCATCAGTTCTGAAGGGCTGAGGCCACTCAGAACTGGAGTAGGCTCATCACCCCCTTGGGCTATGGATAGGAAAAGAGTCCCTCAGAGTAATTTGGAACCACAGGATCTTGCTTTCTGCAGCGAGTGATCTGAATTCACACCACTCAGATTGCGTGGGAACCTGAAGCTGGAAAATTAACAAAAAATCTCAGATATCCCTGGAACTCAAGTAAATGTGAAATTTCCCCCATACGGACCTTCCACATACACGTGCATATGTAATTCTCACAGATTAAAAATAAAAATTCTGACCATTTCGTTGCAATTTAATTTTTAAAACATGTGAAGAAGAAAACTGTCATAGACACACAACTAAACCAGAAAATCATTGTAAATTTGAAAACCAACTCTTGGAAAATTCTAAGACAAAAGTGACCAAATGAAACTGGCATAATAATATTTCTGTCAGGCAAAACAGATTTTTAGACAGAAAGTATTATTTTTTTAAAAAGTTATTACTTAATTAAAAAGGAAAAGTTCCAAAGAAAATATAATAATTTTGACTCTCTCTGTACTTAGAAATACAGTGTCAGAATCTACAGGAAAAAAAAAAAACATCAACAGAACTACAAAGCCAAATCCATAAATTTGTAATCTTGGCTCAACTTTCTAATAGTATTCTTGCAGAAACTGACAGAAAGTCATACTCTTTAGTACAAAGACTATTTGAGCTATACAATTAAGAAAATTATTATAATGGTAATTTGTGAGTGTTAGAAATTCGTGTAGGTGTAATTTGACAATTTCATCTTCACTTACATAAATGAAGAAATCCTTGAGCATGTGTTATTGAAAACACAAGTTGTTTATTAAATCATTGTTTAAAAATAAAAAAAAATTATCCTTAAATAAAGGAATAGGAATATATCATAGTGTATTGATATAGTGGAAAACATACAGAATTTAAAAATGAATACACAAAAGATGAATACATTAATTTTACATTTTAAGATCTGATTCTCAGAATCAGAATCTCAAAAACATAACAGACATATTAAGATAAGCTTTAAAAAATGTACATTCATGTTAATTACACCTAAAAAACTGAATTTATAAGGGATTAGGTTATTTATAACTATAGACAATATATATTATATACTCATAAATCTGGCAGAGGGTAGAAACTGATCAACTTGAATGTACTGCTGTGGAGAGGAAGAGAGACTAGTGAGATGCTGTAGGCCTTCAAAAGTATAATAATATTATTATTTTTTTAATTCTAAGTCAGGCAAGTTGTTAACATGGGTTAAACCTGGATAGTGAGTATCTGCGATTTTCTATACTTATCTTTAAGTATAAAATATTTCAATTTTTTCAAAATAACTATTTAAGAAATCTGCAACATCAATGTTCATTTGCAACATAACTTTCTTTACTTTGCTGAATGTATCAACTATATAGAGTGATTAGTTTAATCATTCATTTACTCATTGGTTCATTCAATGAGCACCTATTCTGTTGCCAGGCACCATACTGAGTGCCGGTTCATAAGGCAATACATTTTTTTTAAAAAAATGGGTCCATTTTCCATTAATTTCTCTATCTAATGGAGAAAGCAGACAGGTGATTGCAAAAGTACAGTAAAGTGACATGATCATTATATGGGAAGTACTAGGTTCCATGAGACTGCCAAAAGATGTATCTCCCAGGAGAAGAGAATTTTAAGCTGGAACTTAAAGAATAGGTAAGATTTCAGGAGGGGAAAAAAACCTGCTAGGAATTTAGTCATTTGATAGGAAACATGAGTAATTGTTCGAGTCACAAGGAGGATCCTAAATCAAGTGAATCTAGCATCGGTGCTGCAAGTAGTCTAGCACGACTGAAGCAAACCTGAATGTGACAAAACAAGGTAATAAGATCAGTTCAGATTGGTAGTTGTAGACATCTTTAAAAGCCTTACAGGAGTGGTAAGAATCCATTGCAGAGCTTCTAAAGGAAGAAATTACATTATTAGATTTTATTTGTTGAAAGAGTGTATATTAATTAATATGGAAGAAGGATAGATTTGAAGCATTAACTATTATTCAAGGGAAGAAAAAAAAACATGTTTATGGTCTCAGCCATGACAGAAAGAGTCAGAAAAAATGAGAGAATAATTATTGCACGTAGATAGATACCCATAGGACTCGACAAGTGAACAATGATGTGGTTATGGAGAATGAGGTATTCATGATGCCTACATTTATGAATTGAGAAAAGGGGTGCCTTATATCAAGATAGGAAACCGTGCAGAGAAATAGTTTGGTGATAAAGAAGTTGTGGTCTATATATACAAGGAATAGTACTCAGCCATCAGAAAGGATGAATACCCACCATTTGCTTCCATGTGGATGGAACTGGAGGGTATTATGCTGAGTGAAGTAAATCAATCGAAGGACTATCATCATATGGTTTCACTCGTATGGGGAATATAAGAAATAGTGAAGGGATTATAGGGGTAAGGAGGGGAGCTGAGTGGGCAAAATTAGAGAAGGAGACAAACCATGAAAGGCTCCTAACTCTGGGAAACAAACAAGGAGCAGTGGAAGAGGAGGTGGGCGGGGGAGGGGTGCCTGGGTGACGGGCACTGAGGAGGGCACTTGATGGGATGAGCACTGGGTGTTAATGCTATATGTTGGCAAATCGAACTCCAATAATAATATTTAAAAAAAAAAGAGTAAGTGTGAGAAAAGAGAGAGAGAGAGAGACATTCAGCAAGGGACATTCCGAGTTCAGTTGCATACAAATCATATATAGGAAGTCATAGAGATGCACTGGTGCGGAGGAGAGAATTCTGGGTTGCTGGATTATCAGATTATCAGAGGCTTTACTGATACCATCACGTGTGTGAATGGGATCACCTGAGAAGATGGTGTAGGTTGCTAATAAATAAAAGCATAGTATGAGCACTGAGTAATATCAATAGTTAAGACATCTTGGCAAAATCAGTTTTAATGGAATTCTGGGTAAGGAAACCACAGTGCATTGCATTGATGAAAGTAGGAGATAGAGAAGAGATGGTTAGAATCCTTGAAGAAGTTAGCGATAGTCTGAAGAGAATCTGTAGGGTAACTAGAGCATGCATGAAACAAAGAAAGTTCGAGCAACTTCTATGTGTATTAAAGTACTGGTGCAAAAAACCCACTCGAGGTGTTTTGTTCTTTTGTCTGTCTGTCTGTTTTTCCCTCTCTCTTTTCCAAAAGGTCTCTGCAAGAATTGGGCCTTCTACACAGGATGTTCCTCTACCAGATATCCCCCTGCCAGGGGCTTTTCCTCACTCCAATCTTAGTTAAAATATTACCTTTTTAGATGGGCTTTTCCTAAATTTTAAACTTAGTCCTCTGTCTTCTCCCACTGAAGTCCTGCTCACATAGTCACATCTGAACACATCACCTTAATTCATATTATTCAATATCATTTATCATTACCTGTTATAACATCGTAGAGGTATCACATGGTTTTAATTTTTTTCCAGCAGTGAAAAATGAGTTGACTCAAATGCCACTTAATCTTTATTTTCCAAGAATAAATGCAAAATTATTATATATGCACTGCTTAATTTTGTTTGCTAATATTCCTTGAGTATATATTCTTGGGGAAAAAAATCCTGTTCCAATTCCATTTATAAAATCTTTGTCAGGTTTTGATACCAAGGTGTATGAGGTTTTTATTTTTAAAAAATGGATAGTATTTATTGTTATCTTCTCTGGGTTAGTTTCAGTGGGTTTGGTGATATTGATTTTTTAAATGTTTGGAAGCTATCATTGGTGAAACTATCTGGCATTTTCTTAGGGGCTCTTGTATAAATAGTACTGAATATCTTTGATACATATAGGATACATCAAGTTTTCTAGTTAGTTCTTCTTTTGTTGGTTTGGCAGATTCTGCTTATTGTTGTAAGCTTTTTGTAAACCATTTACCATCTTTTTGATGCCTAATTTAGGGAGTGACCCCCGGATTTCATTCTGATATTGGCTACTCTGTCTTCTTTGTGTTTTTTCTGAGGTTTTTTTTTTTTTTTTTTTAAGAAAAATCAAGGTTTAGAATGAAAAAGAACATGTTTATTTCCAATTTTAGCTAACCCACCATCATATTTAATAATTCCGATATTGGGCTTTTTAAAAGTAAAATAGGACTGTGTATGTGAATGCAGAAAATTAAAAATAGGTAAAATCACTAAATATTTGTCCAGCTAACCTTGGTCCCACTGAAGGATGTGCTTCATTTCCTGATGTCTTTGCTATGGCGAATGTAGCTGGTGACACATACGAATCAAATGATGCCTCTGAGATCAGAGCTCGGGGGCTGCTAACATTTATCCTTCACTTGTTTTTTTTTTTTTTTTTTTTAAGTAGGAAGTCCACAAGCTGTCCAGTTTCAAAGTTGGACCCCGCAGTCGGCCTCTCCAATTCCATACAATTACTATGTGTACATTGCTGAAAGTTTTAAGATCACCGGAAGTGGCCTCTGGATTACTAATACATGATGTCATATTTCATTAATAAGAAGTGGGACGTATTCTCCTATTGCTTTTTTTGTTTTTTGTTTTCCTTTAAGCCTTACTTGTTAGAAATGATACCTGAAAAGAGAGAGAGAGAGAGAGAGAAATGATACAATTTTTTTTTTAAATCAATTACCTCATCTTGCTTAAGGAAACCAGATTTAAGCCACTGAGAATAAGTAACCTTATGCAGTCAAATGTCACTGCTCAGTAAAAACAAAAATTTTCTATTTCCTTATTATTGCTTCTTAATTTTATGTAAAATTGGCTGCCAGTCCCTCTTTTTACTTCAAAAGCCTGACAATTACAGTCATCTTTAAAACCCTTAAACATGTCAAGATCATGTAAATTATCATTTACGGTGAGCCATTTTTTAGAGTAATATGGAGCATAAAATAATTTAAAATACATAGTATTCAAGATATGGATTTATTGTTCTATAGGTTTATTGACTTGTATGCAAAACCTATTTTCGAATTTAGAATTAACTCATATATGTTACACAAGTATATATATATATATATATATATTTTATAGACACACATACATAGGCACACAGGTATATAGAACATTAAAGCAAAAACAAAGTTAAAAACCTAGTTTATGACAATTTTCCAAATACTAAGACATATCACAAGAAGAATTATAATCTTCACATGTAGTATAGATTAATTAGTCTCACCAATATTTGTCTATAACACACTGTCACTGGTATTTTTCTGAAGATCGTATTTTTATAAATAATTTCTCTTTTATAGGCTGAAACAGTCTTCAAAGTTGCATTTTATGGTTAGCACAGAATTGTGGAATCTTCAGTTGATTCTTCACTGTCTGATCATAATACTTTTAATTGAGCAAACAATTTCATCATTAGTACTGAAGTACATTCTGGGCAATTCTGCTAAATTTTGTTAGACTGATGCTATCAATTCCTTTTTTTCAGTATTGAAATATGTAAATATTTTAGCCCAAATATTTTTTAAAGATACAGCCTTTCTCATTCAGCAATACTTCTAAAATAAATTTTTGTAATGAAAACCACATTACAACTCTTGTCTACATTTAAGATATTTTGAATGTTTGCCAAACTTTAAAGCCACACATTCTCAATTTAATTCCAGTCTGGCAGACTATAAACATATCCAATGAAAATGGTTGCTGTATCCAAATATTTTTCCCACAAGTTAAGATACCAATAAAATATATATAATTTAAACAGAAAATCTTGTATATGGTTGCAGATTTTCTCATTTTGCCTTGTATAAATAAATGTTAATGTATTCTCGTTTGCTAACTTTGTTTCAACATAACTCTCTAAAGCTTAAAAAGCTAAAAAAATATTTGGTGTTGTATCCATTAACTATTTTGCTAGATATTTCCAACTCATTTTAAGTAAAAATTCTAAATTTGGAAGACAGAAAATTATTATTGCTGTAGCATGTACGTAAGTTTATTGAATAAATAGTTTATTCTAAAGCTCAAACATTTCTAAAGTCTCATTAATGGTGGCAAAAAATCCCACTTTTTGAAAATGCCAACCTCAGCCCTGTTCCCAAATTTACAATGTAGTTATTGTCTGCTAACAAATTATGTGAATATTTTGACAAGTGCAGCTTCAATATTGATTGTTGGGATGTTTCGTCTTATTGAGATGCACATTTCTGTGTGTATGACAAACAATCTCAAGTGTTTCTCTGCTCCATAGTTTTCTTAATTTAGTATCAAGAACGTTTGTTTCCATGATGCTGTGCTCTCCCTGCATTTGTTTTCTAATGATCATCTCAAAGACAAGTACTTTTGTCTTCCGTGTTAAACCTTTGAACTGCACTTGCAATAGTATCTACAATAATAACAAATGCTTCTCCTTTGAAAGTGAACTTTCAAAAGCTTTCTAAGGACTCCATAGCACTATCAAACCATTATTAAACTAACTGATTTTGTATTTGAAGCATCTGTTATATAATATGTCATAAAACTGGCAACATTTAGCTGTTCTGCTAATGATGCCAAGATGTTAAGAGCTATTATTTCACATTTCATATGTGCACAAGAAAAATTGGAATTAAAAAAAGAGCAAAATTAATTGTGGCAGTCAGGGAGATATGCCACTTTGATCTGCCTTCCAGGGAAAAAACAATATGTACCTTTTTTTCTGAGAAGCATGTACTTAGATAGCAGTCTCCAGTCTCACTGCATATTTGAGATCTCCAGCATCTGAGCAGAGGCCCTGCTCTTTCAGGGAAACCACAGCCAATGAACTGGGCACAACGGCAGTACAAGGGCTTGGTGATTTGTGCACAACTTGAGACGTGTCTATTGGGTGATCTTTATTCTGGACAATTTGGTGTTCTGAGGCTTTGTCAGATCGACATTGCAGTCTGGGTCACTCTCTGCCAATTCTCTTCTTTCTCTGTTATGGAGTTCACAATGTATTCCCTGAATCCATATGTCAAAGCCCTAAACCCCCAATCCTCAGAATGTGACTGAATCTGAAGAGAGGACATTTTAAGAAGGTCATTATGTTAAAAGGAGGGGTCCTAACCCAATATGATTAGTGCTCCTATAAGAAGAGGAAGAGACATCAAAGTACACATGCATGGAGGGATGATCATGTGAAGAAGCAGCAAGAGAAAAACCTGCAAACCAGGGAGGGGGACGTCAGAGGAAACTCATCCTGCCAGCATCTTGATCTTAAACTTACTAAGCCTCCAGAACTGTGAGAAAAAAAAATGCTGTCTCTAAAAAATTTAGGTCACCAAATCTGGGGTATTTTCTTGCAGTAGCCCTGGCAAATAAAATTATTCTTTTTCGTCACCATATCAAATCTGCTTTGCAGTCTGAAGGCTTTCCCTACCGGATCTTCTCTTCACAGTTCCCTCTTGCTTCCACAACAAACTGGCCACAAAGTTCGTGGTTTAGCATTACATCAATTTGCTATCTTACAGTTCCGGAGGTCAGAAGTGCAAAATGGGTTTCACTAGGCTAAAATCAAGGTTGGTAGGATTGAGTTTTTTCTGGAGGTTCTAGCAGAGAATCCATTGCCTCACCTCCTCCATCTGCTGAAGCCGCCTGCATTTTTTTGCTTGTGGCCTCTTTTCTCATCTTTAAAGCCAGAAGCATAGCATTTTACAGTCTCTCTAACCCTGATCCTCCTGCCTCCCTCTTTCACCTATCAGGATCTTTAAATACTTGATCGCATCTGCAAAATCCTTTTTGCTGATACAGCAGCATATTTGAAGGTTCTGAGGATTAGGATTAGTAGTGCATTGGCATTTTGGGGGGGCAGTATTATTCTGTTTACCACCTAGGCATTACAACTCCAATCTTCAAATAAACCATCTATAGTCCTAACTCTCTTTTGGTGGAAAAAATCTTGATTTATCCATAAACAGACACATTGTTACAGCAATCTTATTTTATTTTTTTTTAATTTTTATTTATTTATGATAGTCACAGAGAGAGAGAGAGAGAGAGAGAGAGAGAGGCAGAGACTCAGGTAGAGGTAGAAGCAGGCTCCATGCACCGGGAGCCCGATGTGGGATTCGATCCTGGGTCTCCAGGATCGCGCCCTGGGCCAAAGGCAGGCGCCAAACTGCTGCGACACCCAGGGATCCCCAGCAATCTTATTTTATTGAAAAAAAAATCTTTTACAAAGTCACAGGTTAATGCATTTCCAGGAGTAGTGCACTTTATATAGTCATCTCTAAATATAATCTCATTAAAACAATATGAGCTTTTGAGGTAGCTAATGATGCATCTTCAAACATTTACAAAATCAATGATATGTTTGGAGCCGCTACAGTAGCTTACAAATATCAATAAAAAATCATGTGCAAATTGTATGTTAAAATCAACTTTCTTAAGAAACAGAAGTTTAGTAATTTATTATGCACTTTTTGCTTTTTAACTACTGCTGGTCAAGGAGTCTATTGCTGAATAAGATAGTGTTGCCAAACAGTAAAATAATTTTTTTAAATGTTGTCTTATCCATAGAACGAGTGGTTATAAACAAACGAAACCCCCAGTAACATGAAGTCTAGTTTCTTACCTTTTTCTACCTGTTTACCACATGTATTTCATGTTCACCACAAACTATTATTTCTTACGTTCTCATTGATTCCTCCACCAGAGTACCAGAAGCTTTGGACCTCACAGAAAAACTGGCTGGTACATCACAGAACTGGCAGGGACAACAACATAAACTAGTTCCACCACCAACTCTCCCTAGCAGCCTGTGTTTATCGGTGAACATCCTGATGGAATGCTATTAGTGACATCAAATCCAGAAAGCAAAGAAATATCACTAATTTTTTCTTTACGATGAATTCCATATGAAAGTGAGAAATTGGTTCACTAAAAATACCCCTCAGAATATCCCTAATTCTAACTTGCAACAATTAAAAGTCTACTAAGTTCATACTAGTTTATTTTTTGTAACTACTAATACAACTATCTTACTGAAAATGAAAAAAAAATATGGAAAATTTTACACTGGACAAGAGGTCAGGGCAAAGAAACCTAACACTTCCATCCTATGACCCTACTTATACTCATGTCTTCTGGTATGAACTCCCCCAGAGCAACTCTCCAGGGATTCTATTTCTTTCTAAATAACTGAAGTATTGGGATCCCTGGGTGGCTCAGGGGTTGAGTGTCTGCTTTCAGCCCAGGGCATGATCCTGGAGACCTGGGATCAAATACCACATCAGGGTCCCTGCATGGAGCCTGCTTCTCCCTCTGCCATGTCTCTGCCCCTCTCTCTCTCTCTGTGTGTCTCTCATGAATAAATAAATAAAATCTTTAAAACAAACAAACAAAAATAACTGATGTCTTACAGAATTGAGAGTCAGTAAGTTGTCCATCTACACTTCCTGTACATCAGTATTTGCCATTAAATAAGTAAAGCTAAATATTTCATGTTTTTGTCTCAGGGGTGATTTTCCTCTTAATGATAAATTGGATCTTTTTAAGTGTATCTGCAGTTGGGGGAAGGATTAGGCAACCGTCTTCCTTTTGTCATCTTATAGTTAAGTCTTTTAAATAGAAACTTATTAATTTCTACCCACCTTGTCATTAGTTGAATGATTTTATCATTGTTCATGTCAATGTATGAAAAACTATGTTCTAAGCATGCATAATATTTCCTATGGGAAGATTTCCAGGTTCCCTCTTGTAAAAGCGGTGTGCAAAATTCTTTACCCATTATATAATTATCATCTGGCTGCTATTTTATTAATTGTTCAACAAGTTCAGTGGCTCACATTGTTTCTGTGAGAATATCCAGGACATTCACATATCTCTTTGTCATGAATAAATCTCTTTTATATTCTGGATATCATTCCATAATATTATTTAGTCTTAAATACTGAAAATTGTTAAAGAAGACCTTATTTTACAGAACTTTCTCTTGTTTGGACACATTTTGGTCCAAAATTGTGAAAATATAACAATTCATCAGAAAACATTGTACTGTAACTCCTCTTCCTACTAATTAGGTAAAGACAAATAAAGCTGCACTATAATTTTTTTATTTGTGTATTGTATTTTAATTCTCTAAAGAGCCTTTGTGTATATGTAAATACATCTGTTTTAGTCATAGACAAACTGGGATTTGGATATTTTATTGAGTTTTCTTAGACCAGTATCCCTAGATAAAAGGACTTAAGAACAAACATACATGTCACAGGAAGGAGACAACACTTTTCTAGTGTTACATTCAAGCTACATATAGATATAAACAAATGAAAAATCTCTAAATGATTGATAAGAAATAATAGTGAAAAAAACAGTACTAAAAACTTCCCTTATCTTTGACCAAAAAAAAAAAAAAAATGATATCATTGGCTTAAATGGTAAGTGTATATGGACAACTTACTGACTCTCAATTCTGTAAGACATAAGTTATTTTTGTTTGTTGGTCTTAAAGATTTTATTTGTTTATTCATGAGAGACAGAGAGAGAGAAAGGCAGAGACACAGCAGAGGGAGAAGCATTTATTATTAAAAAATGATATCACTAGCCAATCTAACGGTTAAGAAGCTTCCTTATGTTTGTGCTCCTTAGTACAATGAGAGACAAAGCTTAACAGTGACAACAAGAAGAATAAAACCACTAATTTATTGTAAATCATTGTATAATCTCTTAACTCACTGGGAAATTTGATGACAGTTTCCAGGAAATAAGGTCAAAACTTTAAAAGAGAAAAACCACATGAAGCCAATGTGGAAATGTCTTGCTCTTCAGAAATGTTTTACCAAAAAAATGACAGAGAGCAAGCCAAGTCTTATCAAACCTTCCAACCCTTAGTCCCTCCTGACTGGTGCAGGAATAAATGATATTGCTAAAATAAATGTGCAGTTTTATCTAGTAAACTGAATTGATTTATAGGGGGACACAGATGGTGTTTTTATCTCATTTTCCCATTGAATAATATGACTTTGAAAGTGAAAAGAGTGAATGAAAAATGAAGTGTTGGCTAGATGAATGGTGCTGAAGAAATGAATTTGGTTTGAGAGATTTGGCAGGGATTGGACACTTCTCCCTTGGCCTGGAATAATGTATCTGGCAGGAGCTTGGTGATCTGATTAAAAGCACTTTCACACTAAACTGTAGAGAGAAGGAAGAAATTGTAAAACTAAACATGAAGCTATTCCTTGGTTAAGAATCAAAAGAATCATGTTAGAATTGCCCACTAATTAGTTTAAAAAATTATTCTGAAATGGTTATGGAGTGATGACCGTGATTGTCCATGCTTATAAACAAAGCAGAATGTTAGGAATCACAAATAATATATAAAATGTGCTCAGTGAGTTAAGATGATTTATTTAAAATATGCACTAATATTTTACACACCAATTGTCCATACACATAAATGGAGGAAGTAAAAACTTAATAAATTAAATAAACTTATATGTTAAAAACTATAGAGAGATTTTTTTTAAGTTTTCATTATTGAAAAGTGCGCTATTTTCAAATTGAAAAAAATGGCTTTGTTAATAAAGTTATATTACATTTAAAAATTGTGCATTCCTTATCTTGATATCATCTTCCTACATGCTCAGTGTAGGGTGTTTTAACTCCACGTATGTTAACATATATCCGTTGCGTAGATATGGTTGTATTTCTTATTAAAAAGAGGGATACAAACAAATTTTAGCTCCAAGCTTATTGAGGGTCTTTGTAAAAGTTCTTTTTTTATTTTTTTATTTTTATGTAAAAGTTCTTTCAATAAATGAGTCATTAAACATTTCTGTCAAGTTTCAATATAGTTCACATAAAGGAAAACAAGAGCTAATATCTATAGAGTGTTTACTATGCAATAAATCCCATGCTATATACTTTTTTTATTTAGTTCTTTAAACAAACATGATATGGATATAGTATTAAATACTTATTAAGTATAAAAATACTGATTTTTAGAAATGAAGTGGAAATCACAATTAATTGGAAGCAGAGGCAAGGCTGAAATTCAGGCTTGACTTGAACATTTTTTTTATTTTTAAAGATTTTTCTATGCTGCATGCAAATATTACTTTTTTTATCTTCTTGATGTAGATTTTTTTTATTTGTGACCAAATTTAACATGTTTACCAGGGATTTGATTGAACTCAGTCTCACTAGTATTTCCAGTTGACTGCACTGTATGTAAAATCAGCTATCACATTTCTTGATGCCTAGAAGGCATGTAAGCAATAGTAGTTCCCACTGAATTACTCTATCACCAAAAGTGTTTTGATCCTCTGTTCAGTTTTCCTCTAGATAGAGAAATTTGTCTAATTTATCTCTCTGTACGCCTATTACCTTATCTGTTAACATGGGGATTTCACCACAATTTTTTTGTAAGGAGTCAATTCAAACATGTTTTGCATATGTAAAATTAGTAAAATTAGAGACATCCAGTAGATTTATTTTTTTTCTAAAAACTGAAAGTAACACAAATAATGTAACACATTTGGGGAAATCTGATGCATCCATCTTGTAGGTGTGAAAAATTAGTAGCGTTCAAACTAATAATTATCGCCTTCAGGATTTCAGATTTTTGCCTATGCTTAAAGATTCCATGTTGCCTCCTACTTTGGTTCAGTGTTCTAGGAATGAATCTTAAGAATCCAACCTTAACTATAAGCCTAGTAGTAACCAAAAAATTATATCAAATTTTGACCAGACTCCTACCAACTAGTTTTCTCTATCACTTAGCTTGAGTGTAAAAAATTAAGTGTATTTGAAACATTAAAAAAAACAAAAGAAAGAAAACTCTTTTGATGGAGTGTGAACAGGTCAAGGGAGACAAAAACTCAATTGAAAGAAATAACCTACGATTTTATATATACTTGGAAACAAGCAGAAAATAATAAATTGAACATGAGATAAATATGAAAATTATTACAATAAAAGAAAATGCCAAGGATCTTCAGAAATGCAGATAAAGCTATGGTATTCCAAGAATCCTTTCAGCTGGAATTAAGGGTTCTTTGAGATAAACCTCAAGGACATTGACCATTTCTTACCTTTAATTCCCCAGCACTGTTCTAGCTTCTGTCTTGCATTAGGTCAACTGTCATAACTATTTAACAGATGAAAGAGTTGGTTAGGGATTGTATAAAAAAGCAACAGATTTCAGTGGGATTAAACTAACAGATTTCTTTATTAAAAGGTAAATAAGATGCCTTTATTAAAATAATCAAAGTTTTATGATAAATTAAGTTGATGATTTTAGAGTTTCTCTTAAAATTGAGCCTGACAGATATAAGATTTGGCAACTGTTTGGATTCACTATTGATGGTGAGCATAGAAAGAAAAGCAGCAAAGGTAGAGGAGAACACAGGCAACACCCTTTTTGAACTTGGTCACAGCAGCTTCTTGCAAGATACATCCACGAAGGCAAAAGGAACAAAAGCAAAAATGAACTATTGGGACTTCATCAAGATAAGAAGCTTTTGCACAGCAAAGGATACAGTCAACAAAACTAAAAGACAACCTGCAGAATGGGAGAAGATATTTGCAAATGACGTATCAGATAAAGGGCTAGTTTCCAAGATCTATAAAGAACTTATGAAACTCAATACCAAAGAAACAAACAATCCAATCATGAAATGGGCAAAAAACATGAACAGAAATTTCACAGAAGAAGACATAGACATGGCCAACACGCACATGAGAAAATGCTCTGCATCACTTGCCATCAGGGAAATACAAATCAAAACCACAATGAGATACCACCTCACACCAGTGAGAATGGGGAACATTAACAAAGTAGGAAACAATAAATGTTGGAGAGGATGTGGAGAAAGGGGAACCTTCTTACACTGTTGGTGGGAATGTGAACTGGTGCAGCCACTCTGGAAAACTGTGTGGAGGTTCCTCAAGAGTTAAAAAATAGAGCTACCCTGTGACCCAGCAATTGCCCTGCTTGGGATTTACCCCAAAGATACAGATGCAATGAAACGCCGGGCCACCTGCTCCCCAATGTTTACAACAGCAATGTCCACAATAGCCATACTGTGGAAGGAGCCTCGGTGTCCATCAACAGATGAATGGATAAAGAAGATGTGGTTTATGTATACAATGGGATATTCCTCAGCCATTAGAAACAACAAACACCCAGCATTTGCTTCAACGTGAATGGACCTGGAGGGTATTATGCTGAGTGAAGTAAGTCAATCAGAAGAGGACAAACATTATATGGTCTCATTAATTTGGGGAATATAAAAATTAGTGAAAGGGAATAAAGGGAAAGGAGAGAAAATGAGTGAAAATATCAGTGAGGGTGACAAAACATGAGAGACACCTAACTCTGGGAAATAAACAAGGGGTAGTGGAAGGGGAGGTGGGTGGGGGGTTGGGGTGACTGGGTGATGGGTTCTGAGGGAGTCACTTGGTGGGATGAGCACTGGGTGTTATGCTATATGTTGGAAAATTGAACTCCAGTAAAAAAATTTTAAAAAGCAGCAAAGGTAATAATAACTAATAGTTGCAACTAAAAACTAAATAATTTGGACTGTTTATTCCACTTCTTCATCATTATTTTCAGTATCCTGAAATTGAAAAGTTATTTTCTCTATTCTGTAAACACATTGAAACTCACTCATTTATTCATGCACTTTTTTTTATTCAGCACTTTTTTTTTCTAATATTGGTACAATACTTGACTACTGGAGCAATTATAACTACAAACAGGCATTATACTATTTTTTCTTTTGTAATTCAAGCAGCCAAATAGTTTACTTAATTAATTATTCATTCCAATAAAATTGAGCATGCATGTGAAGCTAAAAATAAATGTGAATAAAACTGTAGTGTTAACTAACTCATGAGCAAATTGTCCAGGCCTTGCCAAATCATATTCTGTACAGTAAATTAACTCTCACTTAGTAAATTTCTTCAAATGGAAAGGGTTACTATAAATTGTTCTAAGCATATCCATAAATGAAGGAGCTTCCAAAAAAATACCTTGACCCAATAAACTGAAAAAAAAAAAATCTGCTGATGTCAACTGAATGAAAAGCCTGCCAAATTCCAAATTCATTCACAAAGTGAAGATAGTTTAGGGAATTTGTGGGAAAATATCATATTACCTAACATTTGGATCATGGGGCTCCAGGAGAAGAGAGAGAAAAGGGGAAGAAATTTTATTTGAAGAATAATGGTTAAAATTTTCCCTAACTGGGGAAACAAGTAGGCATCCAGATCCAGAAAGTATCTTGTTCTAAACAAGAGTAACTCAAAACCACCCAATACCAACAATGGTATTGTGAGTATTGCATAACACGTAGACTTGAGTCACTATGTTGTATGCTTGGAAACTAATGTAACATTGTGTGTCAATTATACCTCAATTAAAAATAAGACATAGACTGGCTGAATGGATTCAAGAAAACACAAGACCTAACTATATGCTGCCTATAATTTTGAGCTAGATATACGGACACACACTGACTCAAAACAAAGAGATGGAAAAAATGTATTGCATGCAAGTGGAAATCAAGAGAAAGCTGGCAAAGATATACTTCTATCAGATAAAATAGACTTTAACATAAAGACTATAATAAGAGAAGAGGTTATTATATAATGATAAAGCGGTCAATACAAGAGGATATAACATTTATAACTATTTATACACTCATATACAAACACTTAAATATATAAAGCAAACATTAATACCCAAAGGGAGAAGTAGAGAGCAATACAATAATAGTAGGAGTCTTTAATACTTCACTTACAACAATGGATAGATCATCCAGACAGAAAATCAATAAGGAAACATCAGCGTTAAATGACATGTTATGCCAGAAGAAATTAACACATATTTACAGAACATTCCATCCAGAATACACATTTTTCTCATGTGCACATGCACCGTTTTCTGAGGCAGATCATGTGGTAGGCCAAAAAACAAGTTTTAATAAATTTAAAAGAATTGAAATCACATCAATTATCTTTTCTAACCACAATGGTGTGACACTAGGAATTAATTCCATGAGCAACATTGGAAAATTCACTAATATGTGGACAATCAAACAGCATGCTACTAAACAACCAGTGGGTCAAATAAGAAATTAAAAATACCTTGAGACAAGTGAAATGGAAATGTAACATATTAAAATTTATGGGCGGGAGACCTGGGTGACTCAATCAGTTAAGTGTCTGCTTTTGGCCCAGGTCATGATCCCAGGGTACCCATCAAGCACCACATTGGGCTCCTTGATCAGAGGGGAGTCTGCTTCTCCCTCTCCTTCTGGTCAGGCACTCTCTCTCTCTCTCTGTCTCTCTTTCTCTTTCTCTCTCTCTCTAAAGTAAATAATTGCAATCATTAAAATAAAATAAATAAATAAAATTTATGGGATTCCCCAAAAGCAGATCTAAGAGGGAAGCTTGTAGTGATAAGTGCCTACCATACAAAATAAGAAAAGTCTCAAACAACCTAAATTTAGACCTCAAGAAACTGTAAAAAGAACAAACAAAACCAAAAATTTGTAGAAGTAAGAAATAAGAAAGATTAGAGGAGAAATAAATGAAATAGAGACTAAAAAGAAAATAGACAAGTCCAATCAAAATAAGAGCTGATTCTTTGAAACATAAACAAAATTGACAAACCTTTCGGTATACTCACAAACGAGAGAGAGAGAGAGAGAGAGAGAGAGAGAGAAGACACAAATAAATAAAAAATGAAAGAAGAAATTTTACAACCAATACCACAGAAATATAAAGGGTCATAAGAAACTACTGTGATCAGTAATATGCCAACAAATTGGACAACTTGGAAGAAATGGATAAACTTCTAGGATGAAACTGAACCACTATATTACACCACACACAAAAATGAACTCTAAGTGGATTAAAAACCTGAAACTAAGACCTGAAAACATAAAACTCCTGGAAGAAAACATGGGTAGTAAGCTCATTGCCATAGGTCATGGCAATAATTTAATGAAACTGACACAAAAAGCAAAAAACAAACATAACAAGGTGGGACTATGCAAATTATAAAGCTTCTGCATAGCAGAAGAAATCATTTAAAAAATGAAAAGGCAGCCAACTGAATAATAGAAAATATTTGCAAATCATGTATCTGATAAGGGGTGATCAAAATATATAAGTAACTTATACAACTCCATAGCAAAAAAGCAAACAATCTGTTTGCAAAATGGGTAGAAGAGATGAATAAAGAAGACATACAGATGACAAAAAGGCACATCAAAGGCACTAACCATCAAAGAAATGCAAATCAAAACCACACTGAGGTATTACCTCACACCTGTTAAAACAGCTGTTATCCAAAAGACAAGAAATAACAAGTGTTGGCCAGGATGTGGAGACAGGGAACCCCATGCACTGTTGGCGGGATTGTCAACTGGTATTGCCACTGTGGAAAACAGTATGGGGTTTCCTCAAAAAAAAATTGAAAATAGAGTTTATCATACAATCTGGCAATTCCACTTTGGGGTATTTATCTGAAGAAAATGAAAACTCTTAACTCAAAAGGATTTCTGCACCCACATGTTTATTGCAGCATTATTTATAGAAGTCAAGCTATGGAAACAACATAAGTGCCTATACATAGTGGAACACTTATTAGCTGTAGAAAATAATGGCATCACCATTTGTGACAACATGGATGGAGGGCATTGCATTAAGTGAGAGAAGTCAGACCAAAAAAAGACATATAATCTTGCTTATACCTGGAATTAAAAAAAAATAAAAACAGATTTGTTATAAATTATTCACAAGGGGATTGAGTCCCTTATCTCTCTCATAGGCTCATGATAGAAAAACCCTATTAGCTTTCATGTGTATTGGAGAAATTATTTATTCTGTATACTTGCTCATAGAACAAGTACAGTAAATTCCAAAGGAATTGGAAACACTTAAAGACATCTAATTAAAGATCATTTTTAACTTAGGAGGAAGACTTGCTTTCTAGATCTCTATGACACCATAATAAATTGAAAGCAATAAATTACCTTTTTGATTTATAAGATGAAAAAATAGTACAGTATAAAATTTGGACAATCATATAATTAAGAACTAATTTTAATATGTGTTTGAATATTGGATATAAGCTTTTATTTATATTAAACAGAAACTGAAGAACTGAAATTATTACTGTTTTAATAACTCTAAATGCCTTCAAGCAAACATAAACATTTGAGATGACTTTGAAAGGCAGCTAGTGTTTTATAATCCACACAGCACTAATCAGAAAAACTCTAGTACTTATAATACTAATAGTTTTTCAATTAACCATAACAAAACTCATTTGAAACTATTGAAAGTACCCTTATTAAATTTTCTTAATCCTTTGTGGGTTTTTATGACTTAATATATTGTCAAAAGTCCTGTTTTTCATGTAGATATATAATATTTGCAGGCCTATAAGCTAATTGCAATTAGGATTACTTGACCAAATTGATATTTAGGCAACTCTCCAAATTTTATTTAATTTCAGTATTTGAAGTATCTCTCAAAAGTTTGCATCAGAGTAACTCAAGGTGAAGTGCAAACATAGGAGGCTCTCCCATTTTTTCACATTCTTAAGCAGGTTCCTTTTTTTTTTTTTGTTACTGTTTTTTGTTTTGCTTTATTTTCCTTGTTCGTTTAAGAGACAGAAAATATACATAATTGTATATTTCCGTTCCTATGAAGACAGTACCAATCTACCAGAGGCTCCTGCCTCCTTCCCTCAAAATCAATAATGAGAATCTAGAGGCAAAAGGGAAAATGCACATGAATTCCAGGAACTCTGGCAGCATCTAAAAACTTAAAAAATCCCTAGGGATATAAAAGAGTGTTTTGAATTAATATATTTCTGAAAATTTAGTTGCTATAATGTAGATAAGAGATATTTCAGAGGTAAATGTAACTGAGCAAATTGGTAAATTGGAGAATTGAAGAAAAATTTAACTTTTATTTTATTATTTTATTTTATTTTACTTTACATTTTATTTTATTTTATTTTATTTTATTTTTTATTTTTTAATCTCTCTGCACTCCCTTTGACAAGCATCGCTGGTTTCCTCCAGGTAAGCACAAAATCTGCTTGGATGAGAGTTGAAGACAGCATTTAATGACCAGCTACCCTCAGGCATTCCCTGTCACTGCTCTGGACTCTTGGAAGACGCACTATGGAGGCTGTCTCTCCCATTGCTCCTTCTCCCCACGTATTTAAAGTTTAAGGCAACGCTAGGGTATTGCCCTCTTCCACATGGTCCATGATACCTCTATCCTGCTTCTTGTTCCAAAGAGCAAAAAGTGAGAAGGGGAGAAAGAAGGCTCATCTTTTCCCCTGAGAACACATTACAGAAACTGCACTTCTCAGAAGTTACTTCACATCCCACAGGACAGAATTTAGTCTCATTGCTATGGGCACACACACTTACAAGAGAAGCTGAGGAATGTAGCATATATATTTTTTGTATGGGATAGACATATGCCCCATAATATTTGAGGGCTTAATTACTAAAGAAAAATGGAACATGTTTATTGGGGTAGAGCTAAAAGCTTCTTCCATAGTCCAATCCATTCTCTTCCCAAGGATTTCTACACAACCATCTCATCTTTTTGAAGAATATAAAATCTCCCACTCTCTGTATGAAACTATATAGACCTCTATTATTTGCTACATCCAGCTCAAAATTCAGGATTTGGGAATTATGTGTGGACTTCAGATTATAGTCCCACAATACATCCTATATACAATGTGTGTACTAGTTACCGTGGTAAAATTTCCTTTAGAAATGGGAAGAATAAAGCATCTCACAGTTACTGATCAAGATTAAATTCCAATTCTTATGGAATAGCAGAGACTTTCATGTCAAGAAGAAGAGTATATGCCTTGGTTCACTCACCTGGCTCTAACTAGGTCCTTTTCTTGGGAGGTTCTTCTTATACATTTACCTCCATGGTCATGGTCACATCCATGCCCATTGCAGAGCATGTACCTTCTGGGCTTTGTATGGCTTTCACAGCCTGGTTGCTGCTGATATTAGTTTGACAAACTGAAATTGGTAAATTCTAAAAATGAGGTCTGGAAAATATATTAATAAGACAGTTTAATCCTAAAATATGGTCACATCTTTGATCATTACCTTGTGAGTGGCCTGCAAATTTTTGAAGACATCTTTCCAGTACTTGAAAATTATAATCTTTTTCCACAAAGAAATCGCACACGTGGTCAATGAAGAAGCAAATGCCTTGTCATTTCACTTTCATCTTACTTGTTAATGTAAAGAAAATATCAACTTTTAGGTCAAAATTATACTTGTTCAAGCTTAACTTGTTTGTAAATATTAGAGCTCCACCAGAATCAACAACAGTAATCTGTAACAATTGATTTACTATTTGGAATTTTCAAATTGCTTTTTATATTTTAGTATCATTTAGAAATTATGTGCTACACATCCTTAATATCAGTAACATTTGTATTATATCATCTATCTGGTATCTATCTATCTACCTATCATCTATCTAATCTATGTGAAGAGCTGGTTGTTAAACATTTATCAGCACGTCATTGGCCACCAGGTGGGTATATAAAGGTATAATTCATACATTTTCATTTACGACTTATGCAAAGTTAATATTGGTGAAAAGAATATACACAATGTGATACCTTATATATATACATAAATATATAAATTTATATAAATATATATATATATAAATATCCAAAGCCACTGTTTATGCGTGTATATGTGTGTGTGTGTGTGTGTGTGTATATATATATATATATGCACCCTCTGTTGTAAATATATGTAGTTAATAATTCATAAACATTATTGACTATATATACAAAATTATCATTTGTGTATATATATCATGCATATACATGATTAGCTACAATTCATTATAGTTTTTGTTCAGCTGGTCTTCTGAGAATAAAATTGAGGTATGTTAAAAAAGGCTTCAATCATGCTTTTGAAATTTGATTTATTAAGATGAGCAGTGGATACCTGAGTATGAACTATATTATTTCTCTTTTTTAAATATATTTAATTTATTTATTCATGAGGGAGACACACAGAGAGAGGCAGAGACACAGGCAGAGGAAGAAGCAGGCTCCAAGCAGGGAGCCTAACGTGGGACTCGATCCTGGGTCTCCAAGATCATGCCCTAGGCTGAAGGCAGAGCTAAACCACTGAGCCACCCAGGCTGCCCACACTATATTATTTCTTATACTTTCTTGTAGGCCCACATTATTTTGTAACATTAAAAACTTAAGAAAAAATCTTGGTCTTCCGTACGTTGGATTCTCTAAATAATGGAGCTAATAATAGTAATCATTGTTTTTTATATTAAGTAAAAATACTAATATTTCATTTAGAAGAAGTGGGGAGAAAAGGTGAAATAAAGTAACAATTTAAATTACATGTCCCTGCTTAAAACGTTCCAAATGCCTTCAATTATTCTTAGCAATATGTCCAACATTTGTCATTTTTTATCAAGCCTTTCTGGTCTGGCTGTCATGCACTGTTGTAATGTCATGTCCCCCCTCTCAAATCCCTGCTCACTATACTATAGCCAGTCTGGCCTTTATTCCCTTTTCATGCACCAAACTCACTTTTTTTTTTTTCAAGATTTTATCTATTTATTCATGAGAGACAGAGAGAGAGAGGCACAGACACAGGCAGAGGGAGAAGCAGGCTCCATGCAGGGAGCCTGACACTGGACTCGATCCCAGGACTCCAGGATCAGGCCCTGGACTGAAGGCGGTGCTAAACTGCTGAGCCACCCGGGCTGCCCTAAACTCATTTCTTTTGCACTCTGATGTTTTTGTCTGGAAGACTCTTCCAGATATGTGCATGATTCCCACCTTCTCAATATTCAGGACTGAACCCAATGTTATTTCCTCAGAAAGTGCCTCTTCAATTGCCTTAACAAAATCAGCCCTTCACTCATTTTCTGATACATATTCCTCTGATTTTTTCCATTGCATTTAATAATAACTCTGAATATCATATAATTTCCATAGTATTTGTCTATATATAATAAGATTTTTTATGAATTTATATATAAGTATATGGACATATAAAATATATACACATTAGGGCCACCTGTGTGGCTCAGCTCAACCACTGTGTTGGCTCAGGTCGTGATCCCGGGGTCCTGGGATCAAGTCCCAAATCAGGCTCTCCACCGGGAGCCTGCTTCTTTCTGCCTGTGTCTCTGTCTCTCTGTGTCTCTCATGAATAAATAAAGGTAAAATATTTAAAATATATATACATATTTGCATATTTTTATGCATATACATTTATATGCACATATTCACATATATTTGTATGAGCAATAATATATGTTAGTATATATTACTATTTACATAGATTTGGTCTGATATAATTTTTTAATCTATTTTTTCCCCCAGAGGGTAAGCTCACTTAAAATTGAAATAGAATCATCCTTTCTGTCTGGTTCATTGCTATATCTGCAGATCCCAGACACATAAAAGGCCTTAGTGGGTGTTCAGTTTAGGAGATTTTATTCTGAGTAACAACACAGCCAGCTAAGAAAAATATTTCCTCACCTTCCTTAAAGCTATGCGACCATGTCACTAAGGTCTTGCCAGTAATACATAAATAGAAGTGTTCTGTGGAGCATCTGTGCAGGCTGCCCAAAGAGAGTTTTCACAGGTCAGATGGAAGGCCTTTTTGGTTGCTGCTGTTTTTATCCTCTCCTTCATTTCATTGAATAAAATGTGTATGTGATTAAACATTGAAATCATCTTGGATACAGATTGGCTTGATGAGAGAAACCACATGCTAGGATGCTGAAGTAGAAAGATAAGGTTCTTTTTTTAAAAAAAGATTTTATTTTATTTATTTATTCATGAGAGACACAGAGAGAGAAGTAGAGACATAGGCAGAGGGAGAAGCAGGCTCCCTGCAGGGAGCCCAATGTGGGACCTGATCCTGGGACTCTGGGATCTTGCCTTGGGCGAAAGATCAGGTTCTTGATGATCATGAAGTCCCTTTTGTGTCATAGGATTATTCACTTCGGAATATTTTTTTCCTCTAAAAGAGAAATTATCATTTTTCTTAAGACACTGTTATTTTTTTATTTGCTGTTGGATGAAGTTCTTAATTATCTATGAAATAATTATTTTAACAGAATAGAAATCTAAGATAAAAGAAGGTAAAAGAGATAGAAAGCAGTAGTTCCAACACAGGTATTCTTAACAAGTAGACTTCATTTTTTAGAGCAGTTGTGGGTTTTAAAATATTGAGGACAAGTAGAGAGTCTCCATACACCCTCTCTTCTCCCCCCATCTCCAGTTCTCCTTCCATTATTGTGGTATATTTGTTAAAGTTGATGAACCAATATTGATACATTATTAACTAAAGTCCATAATGAACATTAAGATTGACTCCTTATGTTGTACATTCAATGGGTTTTGATAAAGGTATAATGACATGTTAAGTATACTTTTGTATGCAGAGTTAAATGAAATTAGATAAAAATATTAGTGAGATTAAGTAAATGTTACATTTATTTGATTATGTGTTTGCAGTATATCTCTTCCTATTAGAATATAAGCCCCTTAGGAGTAGATTCTTTATGTGTTTTGTTTACTGTCTTATTTGTAATGCCTAGAGCAGTTTCTTGCATGGATTAGATTCTCAGTAAATATTTGATGAATATACAAATGTGAATTGAAATATAAGTGTTGAATATTTTTGAAACAGAGCTGATATTCTCTAATGCAAAACAACGTAAGAAACCAGAACGCAGAAATTTAAATTATGTTTGAAATCTCAGAAATTTGAAGTCTCAGAAATTTTGGAATGGTGGGGAGGAAAAAAAGGAAAGGAAATAAGTTGAGGGCAGTCAACATACTTACAAAGGTTGAAGGAAGAGTTTAAAAAGAGAAGAAGAGATAATGCAGAACCAAGGTATATAGTAACAATAGTGAGTTATTTCTACCTCTAATACATAATGGGCTAGGAAAGAAAAATTGGAAAGAGGAAGAGAGAAAATAAAGGAGGTGGGAATGGGGAGGGAGAGAGGCACCACAGAAGAACTCAGTCAACACTAAGGAATCTGATGTAAGAGGAGTTAGAGAACCAAATACATCTCTTTTCCCATTCTGTAGATTTCCTGCCAATATCTTTTGTTGTTGAAACTGAGTCATAAACTGAGAAGTAACATAGTCTATCCATGTGGCTGATAACAGCCAACCTCTCCGTTTTAGAACAAGGTGCTATAGAACAGCAGAGGAAAAGAGGCTATATTAGAGAACATAGAGTATAGAAGAGTGCATAGAATGGTAGAGAATGACTTTATAGTGGCAAACAGAAAATATCCTTTTCATCTTTGCTTTTTTTTTTTTTGATAAAAAAAATCCCATTAGCTACCATATCCTGTAGGGTGTTAGCAATTGTGTTGCATTCTCAAGTGAAACCAAAAATTTTTCACTATTGATGTTCTTCATATCAAAGAGTAAATTAAAAAGAAGAAAAGTGAATAAAGGAATGCAAAACATAGCTGATTATGAGGCTTTCATTGATAGTCGTCGCCTCTCTACCACACATTCTGTTTCCTTTGCTCTCTACCAACGCCTAGAGTACAACTGGCTTTTTTACCTGGCTAAATGACCCAAACTCCTTGAAGATCTGAGACTTCGTTAGCATTGTCTCAAATTGTCTCAGTACATTTTCAATACATTTTCATTGGCAAAGACTCCTGGGCAAGCGACTGTAAGAAGTGCCTTAGCGAAGCCTCTGGGTTCCATCCATCATCAGCTTAGTACAAGGTCGGAGCAGAGCAACTCATTTTCTACTTAGGAATCAGGCCCAACCGGCCAACGCCCAATTTGATGATCCTCTTCTATAGTCGCTGGTGCGGTGACATAAGGAATCTATAAAGCCAGAGAAATTTCTCAGCTTCCAGATGAGTGAAATCATTGTCATATTCCACAGTCTTGAAGAAATGGAAACATTTCTCCTTTACACAATAGAACTTTCAAGCCCATGGAGCCTAAGTGGGTTATTTGATACAGTAGTAGAAGGGCCATTTCCACCCTGCATCCCTTTGTGGATCTATGTTTCTGGCTATGGAAGAAACAGCACCATATATGGCTACTGATTATGTTATAAACTGAATTATTTAGGAAAGCACTTCAATCCTGTGGGGAGTTGTCTGCCAGCTGGCATTGAAACTGAGCATTCTGTGGGTTATAACATAATTCTGTCAAACCAGCTGCTTTTGGATTACTGAGCACATGGTAAAAATATTCTGTGGGTGTGACTCTTTGTCTGTGCTCTTTGTCAAACAATCTGTCCCTTCATCAGAGATGATGTTTAACAGGAAATTATGACAATGGATAAGACCTCCTGGCAAAAGCCATGTGGACGGGCTTGAAATATTTTTGAGACATCCTTCTCCTAAGGTGGGGTGGGGCATGGGGAGGATCATTGTCTTCTTGTTATAGAAGGTGCTCTTTATAATACAATATATTATTGGGGTGGGAGTGGGGAGGATCATTGCCTCCTCTGTGATAGAAAGTGCTCTTTATAGTATATTTAGCTATTCCTTTCTCCTTCTGAAGTCACACACAGAGAAACAGCCACAGACTAGTTCCAGGAGTTGTAACACATGCAGCAGGGGTCACATCACTGCCCTCCACTCCAAAGAGAACCAGCTCCATCAGAGTATATCTTCGTCTGTAAACCAGGTTGGTTCTGGGATGTGAGTATGTGGTGAGTTAGGTTTCTGCTAACAGACTTGGCTATTTCCCCCATATATGGTTAGCACCATTTTATCAGGATATCCCTCTGGTACATTTTAAGGGACTCATCTTCAGCTAGTGATTGACATTAATAAAGTTCAGGGCCAAAAACCAAAGAGAACACAACTATAGTCAATCATAGTTAAGTGTTAAGAAAGCCCAATCCTTTTCTACCCCCACACCACACTCAGAGTCAAGATGCCAGCAGAAGTCCCCACCGTGGTGCAGGAAACTTCTGACCCAAAGGCTGTGTAGGGGCAGGACCTCTTGAGACCCCACTGGGGGAGTGAACTGTGCCTACATAATGTGCATGTCTCCCAGGAGACCGGATACCTTGGGGCAATGACGTTGGTTTCCCACTTATGGAATGCATGTGGTATACACATGAATATGGTGTTCTACTAGGATCTGTATGGGCTCAAAAAGAATTAGGACCATTGTATTAATTACTATGAGACCAAGTCAATTACTGGTATCTGAATGCAGGGTTATTTTCTGAGTGTATATAAATAGCACTCACAAATCAGGCTAGAAAATCTCTGAAGAGAGCGACCCGGATACAGTAACAAGGACAGTGCCAAATTGTGTTTCCCCTGGAGAGCTTTTTTTCTGTTGACAATTTAAATATTATTTCAGTGAAAGAATTTATTTTATTTATTTATTTATTTGTTTATTTATTTATTTATTTCATTTTATTTATTTTTGGACTGGGAGTGGAGGTGAAAACCAGTATTTGTAAGATTGAAGGTTTAGGTTGATAATGATAGGACAATTTATATGCCACAGGAAACCTGTTGAAAATATATCTTCAGAGTGGTGAAAGGAATAGCTATTAAGTTTGTGTCATTGCAGACACCTGGGTGGCTCAGTTAAGGTCTGCCTTGGGCTTAGGTCATGATCTCGGAGTCCTGGGATTGAGCCCCGGCATTGGGCTCCTTGTTCAGCGGTGTACTGGCTTTTCCTTCTCCCTCTGCCTGCCACTCCTCTTGCTTGTGCTCTATGTTCTCTCTCTTGGTCAAATAAATAAATAAAATCTTTAAAAATAAATAAATAAGTACATTTCTGTCATCAGAATCACATGGAAAATGACAAATTTGGGCATCAATTAGATTTTTGTTGTTTTTAAGATTTTTTTTTAATTCATGTATTCATGAGAGACACAAAGAGAGAGAGAGGGAGAGAGAGAGACGCAGAGACACAGGCAGAGGGAGAAGCAGGCTCCATGCAGGGAGCCCGATGTGGGATTCCATCTGGGGACTCCAGGATCACGCCCTGAGCAGAAGGCATATGCTTAACCACTGAGGCCCGAGGTGTCCCATCAATTAGATTTAAAGTAGAAACTATAGTCTAAGAAAAAGGACAAGAATTTTGCTTTTTTTTTTTTTTTTTTTAGGTGACAGAAGTAAGCCAGATGAGATGAAGAAGAATATTATAGTGAAGATATGTCAGAGGTCAAATGATCACAAAGAGGTACCAAATTACAATAACTATAATATATAGTAAATCAAAAGGAAATAACAAATTGACTTAGAAAATTAAGTCTTATCATTTTGTGGGGAAGCTGTCTGTTTTGTCCCACATCTTCTTGATCTAAGAATCCTTTCCCCCCCAGGTTTATTGAGATACTATTGACAGAAAATTGTGTAATTGTAAGAGGTACAGTGTAATGATTTGCTGTGTGTGTGTGTATTGTGAAATGTTTACAACAGTAAGGTTATTTAGTACTTCTTTTGCCTCACATAGTTACCATTTGTCATTTCTATGATGATTTTAGGAATTTATTGTCAAGTGAAATTTTTAGAAACACAAACTAACTCGCATGCTTGGGACTTTTCCTATTTTTGCGCCTGTTATTCTATATGAAGGAAATCTTTGAAACTAAAACTTATGAAACCTGTTTGTCAATTAATTAAGAGAAAAGATAGATTGATTACTCTGGTTATACCATCTATTGAACATGGCTGTGAGAATAAAACCAATTTTGAAAATGCCATTAACAAATTTGCAGAGATTAAGTTGTAAAAAAGGGAACTATAATGTTGCTATGCATTATTACAACAGACCATTGTACAGGTATATTTTCCAAAAAGGATAATGTAATTATGGCCTTTTTCCTTATAAGTATAATTTTCCTTTTATCCATATTTATATTTTCATAATCTTTACTGGCATTATTATATATACAAACTTATACATAAGGAGATTATCACTACACTTTTTTCTGTGCATCATCACAACTCTCATTTCATAATTATTGCTAAAGGTAATTTTGTTTTAGGGGTTAGGGTTGTTCCCCCCCCAACCATTTAGGCATCAAATATATTTCATATGACACTGGTTGTAGGTAACAAACGGCTTGTTCATGTTTATTTTCCTAGAGTTCAGTTTCATGAACAGGAAATTTGCTTAGATTATATGAAGGCAATGTGACTTCAGAAAAATTTAGCACTCAGGATCTGCAATGCTCAGCAAGGCTTAGACATCTAGAAAATTAATTCTTGATCATTGACCTAGGAAAATTTTGAATAGCTTATAATCTCTTAGGATTCTATATTATTTGGAATATACTATGTTTCAAATAATGATTTCTTTTGTTCTAGCAGAATTTCAGTCTCTCTTTTGAGTCTTCCCTTCTCTTCTGAGGTAAAACATTTAACAAAAGAACCAGTTATAGAATTTGTTTGTTTTTAAGAATGGCAATAAACTGTTTATGCGTTTTATTAAAGAAGAGTCAAAGAGAATGCTAAATCTTATGTCTTGATTGAGGACTTGATGGAATAAAGCAGGAGAGCTTCAGGAAATGCTATGGGCATTTCAGTCCAAGAATATTGTTGATTCTCCAAAGAGAACATGAACAAATGCTAATTGTGTGGGTCTAAGTGAAAACTAAGGAAAAACAAAAGTCCATCAGTCTACCAGAAGTAGGCGGGCCACAAGAACTACTAAACATAGAATTGTATTTGTCATAGGCTCACCAGAAACTGTAAGTTATCAAACTTATTGATAGCTCAGAAACCTGTGAAGCTTTTTGACAGGCCATATAGGAGTTTTAAAGATCTAATGGAAAAAAAAATGTTTCTTTTTTTATGAAATCTTCCACAAAAGGCCCAATCCTTTGTGTTTGGGTCCAGTTGATATACAAATGATTCATGTACAGAAGAGTCCTCGTGTATTTCTAGAAAGAATCTGTGAAGAGCTTTGACTTCACTGTCACATTTCCACATTTCCATGTAAGTTTTCTTCCCATGAAATTTTCTGGAGTGGTGTCACAGAGAAGGAACATTTGTTGGCTAATGAGAGAGCCAAGAGTCACAATTACAGTTTCTTTTTTAACTTTTTTTTTTTTTTTTTTTAAGGGGAGGCATATAAGGTGCTTTAAATGGCTACCACCTGAAGTATTCTTGTGGCTCAAAGGAAGTGGTATGAAGAACGGTAGGAAAATCATTCCTTGTTTCAAGAGAATCAATGGACATTAGGTACTATGGTCCTGCTTAGATGCATTCATGTTTCCTCAGGATTAGGTGCTTCTACTATTTTTTTCTACCCAGCAAAGACATACCAAATAAATTTTCACTGGCCATTTTATTAATAATGTCAGCAAGTTTTCCTCTGGAAAAAAAAATATTGTTGTTTTTGTTACTGTTGCCCATTAAGGGAAGGGAAGATTTATTAAGCTGCCCAATGTGGGGGTCATTATTTTATTTTGAGCTATATTTTTAAAACAATTTTAAAAAATCTAAAGTCTCGGTATGCCTGGGTGGCTCGGTGGTTGGATGTCTACTTTTAGCTCAGGGCGTGATCCCAGGGTCCAGGGATAGAGTCCCGCAGAAAGGTTCCCCATGGGGAGCCTGCTTCTCCCTCTGCCTGTATCTCTGCCTCTCTCTGTGTCTCTCATGAATAAATAAATATAATCTTTAAAAAAAATCAAATGCTAAAATTCATGTAGTGAAGCAGTCTGCCAACCTATCATTTGTTTACATACCAGAACTGCAATTTCTGGTATTAAGCCATTGACAAAACATTGGAAAGAGCTCTGAAAATATCCACTCACAGGCCTCCCTAAGCACTGTCTCAAGATTATGATTAATTCTACTGATTTGCCCTTTTGCCATTTGCAAGACTAGATTAATATCCAATCTATTTTAACAGGAAAAACATGCAGTGCAGTTCCTTATAGTTCTTCTATGTAATATGCTGTGAGATATACTGATTCAGTAAAATTTACTTAATTATCTTCAAGTATTGTTGGTTGTTCACTGTTGTTAAGTTGAGGGACCCTGTTGACCATGTTAAGTATGTCAGCTGAATGCTCTTGGAAGCTGTACCTGATAAAGTCCTGGGACCAAGGACTACCAGGAATATGTCCAAAATTAAGGAAATTTTAATTAGCACCTCACTGCAGGGAAGGAAAATGAACCAGAGGAAATGTGGAACATCTTGGTAAGAATGGATAGGGGACAGGACAATTGATGGACTGGTTATCTTAATCTTTTTTTTTTTTTTTTTTTTTTTTTTTGTCTAGGGAGTGGGAGGAACCACAGCAGAATAAATGTTTTCATTGGAAAAGAAGCAGTCATCAATTATGTTAGGTGGAAGAGGGGGAGTTTGGTTATTTTGTGACTGCACCGTGTAGTTGCAGTTGTCCATGTTCAGATGTGATGGAAGATGGCCTCATGCTTGTCTTGCTTTAGCATGGTAATGGAGTGGTCTCGTCTGGTATTATCGATATTCTTAAATTTTGTTTTCTGCTCGGTAGAGATTGTAGCTGTTAGCTTAACTGTCAGCTGAATGGAATTTTTTTTTTTTTTTTTTTTAAATCCCACCACAGATCCCTGCTGGTCAAAACACTTGGCTTGTAATTCCATCTTACTTAGGGGATTGTGTTCGCTTTCTCTCTGATTATTAACAATCACCCCTGTCCTCTGCCACTTTGGGCTTGCAATATTCTCAATGATATCATGGAACTGAATGCTACTTTAGGAGCCCCCACCCTAATATCTTTCCTAAATTGTAAACCCTCTTCAGTTTGTCAAAATGAAGGTGCCTACTCATCCACTCAATAATTAAATTATTAATTGGCAAAGGGTGTGCTTTCCAGGCCCTCCCAACGAGTTTGCTTAGGAGTGGCCCATCATAGTGAGTATGAATCTTATTGAAGCATTCCTTCATTCCTGAGTCTCAGATGTAATGTATCATAAGCCAGGACGTCTCATTGATTCTAGGCCACATTTGAGTCCAAATAATGATTAGCCAAACTAGCAGATTACCCACCCTTCTCTTGTGCATGAGCCAGTATGTCAAATCTAGAATCCCATGTCAGTATATATATCACAACCCCAAATTATATTTTATCCTTTTTTGTCTGATGCCTCAAAATTCATTTCCACACAAGCTCCCCAGACTCCCATTGATAAATATTAATAAGTTTAGTATTAATAAATTACATAATTATTTCTTGTAGATGCTACTTCCAGTGTTGCCTTGTATCTCTGTTTTATGTTGTGATATTCTGCTATATTTTGAGAGTTTGTTGTGAGGATAGTAACAATGCCAATGATAGATTTGGATCTTTGTGAATATCTGAATCCCTTGAGCAGGAACTGGCCTTGGGAAAGTATCATAAAATACCACTGGAAGGTGATAAAGAGATATTCTTAATATATTAGACTCTCTAATTTGTAGCTCTATCTTCTCTAATGTGCTGCTTAGATTCACATGGTCAATGATGGTTTCAGTCAAAGTGAAAGGGGAATGTGGAGGAAGCAGAGTGTATGGTCTTTCCCATTAAAACAAAAGAAATTGCATGCATCTTTTCTCCCCCTTACATCCATCCCATTGGTAGAATTCGTGATCACAGGAATTAATCATAACATGGCTGCATGAGAAGCTGATAAATGTAGCCTGTAGCTGGAGTTACAGGTACCTACCTACTTTTCAGGGTCTTTATTAAAAAAAAAAAATGGTAGTAGGGATATTTGGAATAATGTAATCTTCCAGAGCTTCTCAAAAAATCACATCATGTAAGAAGAATAATTATGGTACTACTGGGATTATAACAAATATGTTAAATTAGTTGACTTCCAAGAAAATACAATTAGAATAGCTGTCAAAGTTGAAGTCAGTAATGTGGATAAAATATACATAAAAATTAGCTCCTCCTTGCTTCTTTCTCCCTAGTTACTTGTCTTCTCTGTTTCCCAACTCCTTTAATCTCAAAGTTTTCAATTAGAGTTCTGCTGCGATAAATAGGCAGACCGCACTATAATAGGAAAGATGGATTTGTTGTGTTAGTGTACCAGGAAACAAAACAAACCCTAATCCTTTTATTGTCCCTTGCTCTTTTTAATCCCAAGAAAGAGAACCTACTTTTATGGATGAATACTTCAATATATAAAATAACTCTTCTTTATAAGCTTCTTATCCTAAGAAGAGTTCTGCATGGCTACTGCATTCTATGTATCCATTCCTATGTCTGATATTCATATAAATAATTCAAAGTAATGACGTTAAGGAACATATATGTGTGTCTACAAACAAGTATCGTTTTCTATAAACATGTACCTTCTAGTTTCCACAAAGCTTCCACTGCCTGTAAGTTGCAGGAGAACTAAATCCCATTGATTATTGTCAAAGGAGTAGTTGTGATAAGCAGAGAAACACATTTTATTCTTATTGAGTAGAATGTTCCATGAATGGAGATTAGGTCAAATGGGATTGTAGGTTCCTTTAAGATTTTTATCTTCTCATTTATTTCCATTTAATTATTCTATAAATTACTAAGAGAGGAGTGTTAAAACCATTATTCATAATACAGGTATCCCTGCTTTTCAAAACTCTGCATTATGCTGCTTTGCTTTTATAAAAGAATTCGTTACTACCTGTTTTTGATAACTGGAAGAAACTCTAAGGCAATTTTGCTTTTATGGAAAAAGGCAAAAAGCTAAAATAGCATTTTAGTGTTTGTTTTGCAGCAAGCTTTGTGGCGGCAACACTCACCCTGAGCAGTGAGAGTGGCACTGCCAAGCTCCTGCCCTGGGACCTATACTCAGCATCTCAGCATCAAGCCACCATAACTTTGAACATTGTCTTTGAGCATCTGTGATTTATCAGGATTTATTTTGTGGGTCTGTTAACAAGCTGTGTCCTAAGGGATCAGAAACGCCTAAGAGAGGTTAATTTTTGTGTCTGGGAATGCATTTCATCTAATGAAAGTTTTCATAGGTTTGTTATACTTTCAGATAGCAGAGGAAACCTATGTTAGGTTTAAGTATTTCTCCTCCTGGTTTTGTCTATTTTTGTTTTATGTGATGTGAATTCTGTTATCACTTAACACCCTCAACATTGCATACATGGATACATGGCTTGCACACTTAACATTGCCATATTTTTTTTTGCTTTTGTCTTTACAAATTTCTATTTAAATTCTAGTTAAGTGACATCCAGTGCAATTTTCGGTTCAAGAGTAGAATTCAGAGATTGTCATACCTTCCTTTCTTCTTCTTCTTTTTTTTTTTTTTTTTTTAGGTTTTGTCATACCTTCTTAATGAATTGCCTCTTTTATTGTCATATGTGTCCTTCTCTGTAATTATGAATGCAATTAGTTCATATCATTTGTGTATTTCATATATGCAAAACACTCACTAAACTTTGGTGCATAATCCCAAAATCAATAATCAGGGGCTTTCTCAGTCATTGGCAGATATGTGCAGAGCTACAAAAGAATTGAGTTGCCTGTCACCCACATTTCTGGCTGAAATGGAAAAAGATGACACCTGCCATCTTGTTTCAGCTTTCATACAGAGCTGACCAGAGGATGGACATGGCAGGGAACAGGGTGGTGCAGTGCAAGAAGCTCTAGCTCTGGGGCCTGTTGGACAGGGTCTATCTGTTAGTTGGCAGCCTCAAGCGAGTTTCCGTCAGTTGACAACCTCAGGCAAGTTTCTTAACATTTCTAAACCTTCTTTTCTGTTTTGTAAAATCAAAAAAAAAAATTAAAAATCAAAGTTGTTCATTTTTGGAATTTAAGATCATGATTTATGTGAGATGATCGCATGTTTACGCATCTATGTTTCCTTTAGGAGCAGTAGTTCATTATGCATTAATTCAATGTCTGTAGTATCTTTATTGAACATAATTACTATAACAATGAGATTACCTGCATTTCTTTCTTTCTTTTTTCTTTTTTTTTTTTTTTTGTCTATTTATTATGATACAAATGTAGCCATTCCAGGGATGCCTGGATGGCTCGGTGGTCGATCGGCTGCCTTGGGCTCAGGGTGTGACCCCAGTGTCCCAATGGAGTCCCATATCGGATCCCCACATGGAGCCTGCTTCTCCCTCTGCCTGTGTCTCTGCCTCTCTCTGTGTGTCTCTCATGAATAAATAAATGAAATCTTTTTTTTTTAAAGTAGCCATTCCAGCTTTCTTTTATTAGTGTTTGCATAGTATATATTTTTTGAATTTTTCTTTCTATATCCTTATCTATCTCCTTGAAAATTTACTCTCCTTTCTTCCTTTTTCTTTTTCTTCCTCCCCCTATTTCTTCTTGCCTCTTCTTTTATACAACATGGCAATTGTTTTTTCACTTATTTATTTTTTAAGACATATTTTAATTCCAGTCAGTTAACACACAGTGCTATATTAGTTTCATGTATATGATACATTGATTAAACACTTCAAGTGCATGCCTTAATCCGCATCGACTATTTTACCCATCACCCCAGTCCCATCCCCTCTGGGGACCATCTGTGTGTTCTCTGTAGTTAGGAGTCTGTTTTTTGGTTTCTCTCTCTCTCTCTCTTTTTCCTTTGTTCATTTGTTTTGTTTCTTAAATTCCACATATGAGTAAAATCATATGATATTTATCTTTCTCTGACTTAATTCACTTATCATTACAGTCCTACTTCTATCCATGCTGTTGGAAATGGCAAGAGTTCATTCTTTTTATGGCTGAATAATATTCCACTGTATATATACACCATTTATTTATCCATTCATCAACCCATGCACCCTTGGACTGCTTCCATATCTTGGCTATTCTAAATAATGTTGTTATAAACATAGGTGTGCACATATCCCTTTGAATTAGTGTTTCTGTATTTTGGGCGGCAAATACCCAGTAGTGTGATTCCTGGATCATAGGGTAGTCTATTTTTAATTTTTTGGGGAAACTCCACACCCTTTTCCATGGTGGCTGCACAGATTGCATTCTTACCAACAGTCCCGAAAGGTAGTTTTTCTCCACATCCTCACCAACAGCTGTTGTTTCTTGTGTTCTTGATTTTAGCTATTCTCACTGGTATGAGGTATTACCTCATTGTAGTTTTTGTTTGTATTTCCCTGATGATCAGTGATGTTGAACATCTTTTCATGTATCTCTTGGCCATCTGTATGTCTTCTTTGGAGAAATAACTGTTGACGTCTTCTACCCATTTTAAATTGGATTATTTGTTTATTGGATGTCAAGTTGTATGTATAGGTTTTTATGTGTTTTGAATACTAACCCTTTATGAGCTATATTATTTACAAATATCTTCTCCCATTCTGTATATTGCCTTTCAGTTTAGTGATGGTTTCCCTCACTGTGCAAAAGCTTTTTATTTAATATAGTCCCAATAGTTTATTTTTCCTTGTGTTTCTCTATCTAGAAAAAAGTTGCTACAGCCAATATGAGGATTTTATTGTTTCAGTTCTCACATTTAGTTTTTCGAGCCATTTTGATGTACTTTGTGTATAGTATGAGAAAACTGTCTGGTTTCATTCTTCTGCATGTTGCTGTCCAGTTTTCCCAACATCATTGTTTGAAAAGACTTTTTCCCATTAGATATTCCTTCCTGCTTTGTCAAAAATTAATTGAGCATATAGTTGTGGGTCCATTTCTGGGTTTCTGGTTCTGTTCTATTGATTTACCTTTCTATTTTTGTGCCAGTACCATTCTGTTTTGATCACTATAGCCTTATTATATAACTTAAAGTTCAGAATTGTGATGCCTCTAGCTTTGCATTCCTTTTTTCAAGATTGCTTTGGCTATTCAGGGTATTTTGTGGTTCCATACAAATTTTAGGATTATTCGTTTTAGTTGTGAAAAATTTTTGGTATTTTGATAGGGATGTGCTAAATGTGTAGATTACTTGGGGGCACTGTAAACATTTTAACAATATTTGTTCTTCTACTCCATGAGCACAGAATGTCTTTCTATTTCTTTGTGTCTTCTTCAATTTCTTTCATCAATGTGTTATAATTTTCAGGTACAGGTCTTTTACTTTTTTGGTTAGGTTTACTCCAAGGTATTTCATGATTTTTGGTGTAATTATAAATGAAATTGATTCCCGAATTCCTTTTTTTTTTTTTTTTTGCTGCTTCATTATTTGTGTGTAGAAAAGCAACAGATTTCTGCACGTTGATTTTGTATCCTGTGACTTTACTGAATTCATTTATTAGTTCTATCAGTTTTTTTGCTGAGTCTTTGGGTTTGCTGCATAGAGTATCATGTTACCTGCAAATAGTGAAACTTTTACTTCTTTCTTGCTGATTCAGATGTCTTTTATTTCTTTTTGTTGTCTGATTGCTATAGCTAGGACTTCCAGTATCATGTTGAATAAAAGTGGTGAGGGTGAAAATCTTTCTGTTGTTCCTGACTGTAGAGGAAAAGCTATCAGTTGTTCCCCATTAAAGATGATGTTAGCTGTGGCTTTATCATATATGGGCTTTATTATTTTGAGATGTGTTCCCTTTAAACCTCTTTAGTTGAGGGTTTTTATCATGAATAAACATTGTATTTTCCTAATGCCTTTTCTGTATCTATTAAAGTGATCATATGGTTCTTATCCTTGGTTCTCATCCTTTCTATTATTGATGTGATGAAATTGAGCTCTGTCCTGCAAAGCCAGCTTTCCCCTTTGTAAATTGTACCCTTTGTCTTCTCAACCTAGAACCCTGCACATACTCTCTAGAATTCTCCTTTTTGTACTACAATCCTGAGGTAGAGAGAAAGGGCTATTATTTAAGTATAAAATCAATTCCATATTTTTCTATTTTCCAAGAGAAAACCCTCTTGAACTTACAAATAAAGAAAATATGAATCTAGGATTATATCATTTCTTAAAAATACAGACTTTACTTCTAATACTTTTAAATAATTCAGTGTTAGAAAAAATAGTGAAAACATTTGTGCATAGCAAAAAAAAAGGAAAGAAAATATGAAGCTATGTTAGGTAGGTAATACAAATATTGTTATTTTCTGAATTTTATGATATCTGCAGAATTAACAAACTTTTTAAAACTTAAAATTTGTTTTGAATTATTTTCCCATAATAATTAAAATATTTTGTTTCTAATCTTATAGCCATTGTATTGCATGATTTGACTTAAAAGAATGACATTAACTTATGTAAAGCTCAATCCCATAAACTTGGGCCTACATTGGAATGGAATCTGTACATTTACTTTATAGAAAGTTACCAGGAAGTAACCCTGCTGGCAGTGAGGCCAGGTAAAGAGGTCAGCAAATACTCTAAACATTTGTCACAAGTTACAACAATGTTAAATTTCTAGTTAATGTGTTTATAAAAATCTGATTCAGAGTTTTATCTTTTTTTTAGTGAAATAAATTTTAAGCATGCTTATTTTTTTAGGTATTAGTCATATTTCTCACATAATTATTTGTTCTCTATATAAATAAATTGTATTATTTGATACAGCTTGAGTTTGCACATTTTGAGAAGTTATTATAGCCTTCATTTGGACATAAGCACACAAAAGTTCTCATTTTTAAAGATCTTTTTAACTGTAATTTAACTGATTTCTCTTTCCCTTTTCTCATTTAATTATCTATCTCTCTTTTAATAAATATGTAAATAAAATATATCGTTTTCTTTTTACTCTACCTCAAGGAATATAGTAAGGCAAATGATAATAAATGTAAAAACAACAATAATCTCCAGTGTAGGCAAGATCAGTGGCCAGTAGCAAGGACTACTTTTGAGCAGCAAACCCCCCTGATGGATGTCATTCCAGTCAGCTGTCACCCTAAGACAAGAAGGGTCAGATTTCCAAAACTTTTTGGCTTCTATCAAGAAGGTAGATCTTTATCTTACATGTCTTAACTTTTAAATGTTAATGTATTGAACGTTACCTGCTATAAAAGCATTTTATGCAGTGGATTTATTGTAAGAGCTCCTTAGATTGTGACTTTGCTCTTTATGGGTCCACGTTTGTATGTATTTTTGTTGTCATCATTTTCTTAAATGGATGTTGCTTAGTTTAAAGAACATAATTGAAGAGGAAAACCTGGGTGGATCAGTCGGTTAAGCATATGGCTCTTGATTTCAGTTCATGTCATGATTTCAAGTGGGGGGATTGAGCCTTGCATTCGGCTCTGTATTCAGTGGGGAGTCCGCTTGAGATTATCTTTCTCCCTTTGTCCCTCCCACTGTGCTCCTTTGTGCATGCTCTCTTTCTCTAAACTAAAGAAGTCCTTTTTAATATAATTGAAGAGAGATGCTATGCTGATAAATGATGTCTGTGATATGATAAATGATAAATATAGTACCAGAAACTTGCAAACTCTTATCCCCACATTTGTAATTCAATTAGTGCTAATATCATTCCTATTTCAATAGCTGTTAAGATTTAAGTAGCATCAAATAGTTGTCAAAATCTACTGAACTCAGGTACTGTTGATAGATCAAAATGATTGGTAGTGTTTCATATTGGAACACAACTTCCTTTTTACTGTTTCCTAATCTCAACCTGTTCCTATTGCCAATGAGCAGCCAAAATATCCCATCAAGATATAAAAAGAACGTTCTGTTAATTATGCAGCAACAGTGTTGCTATATGTCACTGACCTTTTCACAATTTTTTTGTCAGTGTTTCAGAAAGCATTTCTGCAGACTTAAAAAATAAACAACAAAAGGTCATTGTTTTAGGTGATTTTTCATTAATGATTAAGGGAAAGGAAAAATAACTTAGTTTTGCACTTTTTAAATCTTTTTCAGATTAAATTTTTTAGTTAAACTTTTTTTGAAATTTTACACTAACTGTGAAAGCTAATTAAATATGTGAAATAACAATGGCTCAGTTTTAAAGCCCTTTGGATCAGCCACTAGGGTAACATAAACCTTTGATGGGTTTGGATTCTAAAAGAAATCTGCTGTTTCTTTTTTGATGTGGGGACTAGATTTTTCAGAACAGGTTTTTACACTTTCTCTTACTTGTTTAGCAAATGTGGGTAAACAATTTTTATGGAAGTTTATGAAAACAAAGTGTTTTGTTAATTTTACAGATTAGCTACTCACAATATATATGTTTCATCTCATATTCATGTAAACACATTTCTACGTAAAATCTGATTCAATAATTTTTTATTGAATGTCTGTGAACTGGTTGAAACTGTTCTTGGCACTGGAGATACTATATTGATGGTAGGGGGAGATAAAAACCATGCTGTAAAAGAATCCATTCCAGAGTTGGAGACAAAATTTATAAAAATGTAAATATTTTAAAATACATAAAGATCCAAAGGTTTAGGGAAAATAAATTTCAGACAGAGTGAAAAGCAATCACAAATGTTCTAAGGTGAAGAGGAACATACCTAGAAAGTTCCAGAAACAAGGAGACGGATACAGAGTGACAGAAATAATCAGGGCCAAATTATATAGAAGCAAGTAATTCTTAGAAGGAGCTATGACATCTATTCTGATACTCTAACTTGACTTACAGCTTAACAAAATCATTTGAATTGCTATGTCAAAAATACATGAAAGACAGTCAGGGGTAGAATCACTGTAATAATGAGAAGACTATTATATAACACCGAAGTGTGATGACAGTGTGACATTTGCCAGTATAGTGACAGATGGTCCAATTCTGGGTATATGTATAAGGATAAGCCTGTGGGATTGAAATTAAGACACAAGGAACATGAACTAGCTGGCCGTGTAGTCTTCTGGGGAAAGAAGAGTATTCTATTTGTTTTTAACTTTTTAAAATTTAAATTCGATATGCGAATATATAGTATAAAACCCAGTACTCATACCATCAAGTGCCCTCTTCAGTGCCCATCACCCCATCCTGCTACACACTTTTCCTTTATTTTTATTGGAGTTCAGTTTGCCAACATACATCATAACACCTAGTGCTCATCCCACCAAGTGCCCCACTCAGTGCCCATCACCTAGTCACCCCAACCCCCACTCCACCTCCCTGGGAAAGAGTATTCTAATTGGAGAGGATTTCCCCTGTCAGTGCCTTGAGGTGAGGAGTTACCTAGAGCACAGAAGCAGCAGAGAAGCAACCTGGCAGGAACTGAGTGCATGACTGAATGCTGGAAGCTTAGGAGATGAGGTCAGAAAAATAGCAAAGGCCAGGATGGGAGAGAAAGAGAAGCATCAAGGGTAACAACAAGGGCCTCAGGAACACCGGAATTGGGTAGGTATAAAGTGACATGAGTAAGGCTAGGTGTGGTTGGTGTTGAGTTGGAGAATACTGGCTTCATTTAGTGAAAGCTGTTGGAAATGTGCAAGTTTCAAGTACGCTGTTAGATATCCTAGTATAAAATTTTCATAGGGAAGAACTTGTCAGACAATATAAATATGTGAGTTATCAGCATTTAGATGAGATCCCATTGAGAGGAAGGTAGAAAGAGGAATGGTCCCCAGACCTAACCCTGGGCTTTCCATTATTTACAGAATGAGGAGGTGAAGAGGAGACAGGAAAAGAAACTGCTTAGAGCTCAAATTAAGTGAAGCTGGTAATAATTCCAGATTATTCCTTATTCCCAATGCTTTGATCAGTTTCTAAGCGATATCCGACCCATTTTATGTGTTTTGATGTGCAGCTTTCCAAATGATTTCATGGTGTTTTAAGACATATAAAAATAATATCTTAAAAATAAATTTGTTCCAGTATCTTCCTGAAGTTTGAATGAGAAAGTAATTCTAAAAATGTTGCCTGCAGATCTGGGGGAAAGTAGGGAGGAAGTGGGGACTGGTTCAGGACTTATAAGTGAATACCTTTTTATATTCTTTTTGAATTTTGAAAAAGATGAATATATTATCCATTCAAAATTAAAACAAAAAATTGGAGCCATGTTTATATTCTTAATGTTAACATTAGCTGATCTTGAGACATCTTTTGCTAGAAGTTTTATACTAGAAATAATATCCAATTCTATTCAATACACATTATGAATTTAAGAGATAGTCTACATAAAGTAGTACAAGTTGATTTCATGTTTAAATGATTTCTCACATTTTTCTAAGCTATGTATTTAACACTTAAAGATTATATGTTTAGAGATGTTTTAGCAAACTGTTTTCGTTTCTCTACAAAGAAAGGTCCAATTATCTTTTCTAGTCATGTATTTTCTATTAATTCTGACTTCTTTTAAGGGTAGCAGAAACACATTTTAAATACTTGGCCTTTTCTGTGTGAGGTGTTTTTAAAGGTAACAGACTTACAGTTTCTATTTTGCATGCTTTCCACATTTATAAGCTTACTGCTAACTATTTTGTTGTTTAAATGAAAGACTGTACTGACAGTCACATGGAGGCTCATGCACGCTTCACCGCCAGATCTTATTATCATTTGATGTGAGAGGAAGCAGAATGCTGAAATTACTGGTTTCAGCCTACATCTGCATGGCCTGATTACGCCTTCCAAGGTGAAAATGTCAACTCTGAAGAATGTAGTTACGTAACTTAAACTGCAGTAGTGGCAAGGTTAAAATCTTGCTTTACTGATCTTAAAAGGAATGATAACTTCTAGGTCTGGAAGTGCCTTTTGTTTATGAATTTGACCCCCAACTTTTATTCACTCTGCTAAGTTTCTCTTAGATAAAGTTTTCAACACAGCTGTTAATTCAACATAGATTTTTGGATTTTTTTTCTGTTTCACTTTGTTTCATATATACAGTTTCTAACAATCAGCAGGCATGTAACATATTTTACATTAGACTGCTGTCATTTCAGAAGGTAAGTGTAGAATGAGTTTGAAGATGTTTGAAGTAAAGCAACTCAGGTTATTTGCCAATAATTTTAATTTTCCCATGTAAGTTGGAACCTAGGTTAATATTAAAAAAAAATGCTAAATACTAAATAAATGGCTGTGGTTGACATTTAATTATCTACTGAACAATCAATTATTCCAGTAAGTTCTTTCACTTAGGGTCTTTTTTAAATTTTAAAAACTTTTAATTGAAATTAAATTAAAAGTTTTATACACATTGTTATTCTCTCTGCATTTCAATTCTCTCTAAGGCTGAGGGTGTTTCTTTTTTTTTAATAATAAATTTATTTTTTATTGGTATTCAATTTGCCAACATATAGAATAACACCCAGTGCTCATCCCATCAAGTGCCCCCCTCAGTGCCCGTCACCCATTCACCCCCACCCCCGCCCACCTCCCCTTCCACTACCCCTAGTTCGTTTCCCAGAGTTAGGAGTCTTTCATGTTCTGTCTCCCTTTCTGATATTTCCCACTTATTTTTCTCCTTTCCCCTTTATTCCCTTTCACTATTATTTATATTCCCCAAATGAATGAGACCATCTAATGTTTGTCCTTCTCCGATTGACTTATTTCACTCAGCATAATACCTTCCAGTTCCATCCACACCGAAGCAAATGGTGGGTAGTTGAATATGGATACAGTATGAAATTATGAAAAATGTCATTATTTCCAAAAATTTCATTATTACACCCTACTTGATTTTGTCATTGTTGGGTTAGAAATAATCATTTGCAGTTAATATCAATTTAAGATATTTGAAATAATTCATACCCCTATTAATGTGTAATGGGAAAACATTCTGTCTTTCAAATATGTATCTTAATAATTATACAACTTATTAAATACAGCACATATTTAGTATGTACTCTTTGCTTGACACTGTGGATGATATGAAGCCGGTTGTCCCATTCCGATGTTATTACTTAAATAATGGGAGTAGAATTTAAATATATTGCAAAGCCATGCAGATGAAGAAGCATATGAATAATGTAAAGCATAGTAAAGAATTCAAGGAAGAAAAAGTGAACTTCTAGCCAGGAGGATCCATGAATGGTTATTAGATTAAGCGTCATTTAAAACCAGTGTTGCCCAAAAGGTCATTCTGGAGGTAGGAAATGAGAAGAATAAAGGTATAGCAGTGATAAAGTATATTAGAGACTTTTTGTTGTATCTCTAGTCCTAGCATAGGGCAACATTTGCAAAAAAAAAAAAAAAATAGTTTGATTGCAGTACACTTTTTAAAACCAATGTGTAGATAGTATACCCTAAAGATTTATAAATGATGATGAGTAATGGATATCTGGAACTAGCCAAAATATGGTCCACAAATATCTTCATTGCTATAAAATATGAATAATTGATTTATGTTTCTTATTTACCTTGCAATAGAACACATTTTTAAAACCTATTGTATTTTAAAAGAAAAAAATAATCAAAGATAAATGCAACTTCCTTAACTTTAGTTCATTTTAAAAATGATATGCATATTTCCTAAAATGGTAAATATTTTAAATATATTAATATATATTTTCATAATTTCATACTGTATCCATATTCAACACCCTCAGCCTTAGAGAGAATTGAAAAGCAGAGAGAAAAACAATGAGTATAAAACTTTTAATTTCAAGAATTGGAATTTGAGGTGAAACCATTTATAAGCCAACATCGTAGGTCAAGTTAAAGAGAAATCAAGAGTCAGGTATTTGTTCTTAGACGCATTCCCCTTCCTTCCTGGCCTCTCATTAGGAAAATTTTAAGTGTAATTCTTCCTTGAACCCCATGAGTCCCTCCTGTACCACTATCAACAGGATATAATGACAAAAGTTGCTTTTCTATTTATTTTTTTAAATTTTTTTGCACTTCTAAAGAAAATACAGACATACCTTGGAGATAAAGCAAGTATCACAATAAAGTGAGTCAAATGAATTTTTTGGTTTCCCAGTACATATAAAGGTATGTTTCTACCATAATGTAGTCTATGAATTAGGTGAATCATTATATCTAAACAACAGTATACATACCTTAATTTTAAAATGCTCTTTTGCTGGGGTGCCAGTCAAGCATCTAATCCTTGATTTTGGTTCAGGTCATGGTCTCAGGATTGTGAGATTGTGCTAGGCATGAAGCCTGCTTAAGATGCTCTCCCTCTCCTTCTGCCCCCCTCCTCTCTAAAAAAAAAAAAAAAAAAAAAAAAGTACTTTATTGTTAAAAAATACTATCTGAGCTGTCAGGAATTATTATCTTTTAGCTGGTGGAGGGCCTTGCCTTGATGTTTGTTGATGGCTGCTGACTGATCAGGGAGGTAGTTACTAAAGGTTGGTGTAGGTATGTCAATTTCTTAAAACAAAAGTGAAATTTGCCTTGTTGATTGACTCTTACCTTCATGGACAGTTTCTCTGTACCATGCAATACTGCTAGGTACTCTTTTACCCACAGTACAACTTCTTTCAAAATTGGAGTGCATCCTCTCAAACTCTGCGCTGCTTTATCAGCTAAGTTTATGCATACTTCAAAACACTTGTTGTCATTTCAATAATCTTCACAGGATATTCAGCAGGAGTAAATTCTATCTGAAGAAAGTACTTTAACCATTTCCATAAGATGCAACTCATTTTCCATTAAAATTTTATCATGACATTGCAGTGATTTATTTACATTTTCAGGCTCCACTTCTAATTCTAGTTCTCTCTTCCCACCACATATACAATTGGGAAGAAGGCTGGGATTGGTTTCTTCCAAACTCCTGTTAATGTTGATATTTTGACCCTCTTTCTATGAATTATGAGTGCTTCGGATGGCATCTAGAATAGGGAATCGTTTCCAGAATGTTTTCAATTTATTTTGGCCAGATCCATAAGAGGAATCACTATCTATGGCAGCCCTGCAAAATGTATTTTTACAATAAGAAAACTTGAAAGTTGAAATTACCTCTTGATCCATGGGCTGCAGGATAGATGTGTTAGTGGGCATGAAAACAACATTAATCATGTTGTACATCTCCATCAGAGCTCTTGGGTGGGACCCAATTTAACACATAACATCCTCTTTCATCCATGCACAAGAATGTCTCTAGTAGAATTGCCCCTGGCCTTGTGTCCACAACTTAGTCATTTTTACCCAGAAAGGAGGAATGAGATACCTACTAATAAATGTGGTGGGCCCCTATTTCTCTTTGGATCTCTTCTATTTAAAAGCCACACACTTTGTGATTTTATTTTATTTTTTAATTTCTTCTTCGTGTTGGGCTGTAGGTTCAACTTCCTAGCAGATGGAATTGTCCAAGTCTTCTCAGGCAGGGAATAACAAATGGAGCCTATGAATAGGCCCATTAGCCCCTCCTAAACTATTGTTTTTAAGTAATTTTATAAAAATACCAATTGAATTTGGCTTTCCTATGTTTGACTTTTATCTGTTTATTAATTAGGATCACATTGCTACAGAGAAAAATCTTGCTCTTGGTCAGCCCTAATGTTAATCCATTATGATGTTTCCTTTGAAAATATAGTTTAAGATCCAAATGTTGGTCTTACTCATTTGCAAATCCCCTTTGTTTATTCATCAATTCATGAAATATTAGTCTGCATGCTGTATATGATCTCTATACAATAATTTTAACTATTATAAATATAATTTCTAAGTTTATAAGATAGGAGACACTATATTTCAGTAATAACAATTGTATGCAGCTATAGGCTTGGTTTCTAAAAAATACATTGATGGGTATCAATATTTATTAATCCTAATTGATTTATTTTATGATTTTTATTATTCTCTGCTTTTGTATGCCTTTAATAAACATACGAAATGTTTTTATTTTTTTTTACGTGTACACATTACAATGTAATTTGGAGGAGAAGTTTCACTAAAATTTATTTCTTCAAAACTGATATTAATATTTCATGGAACATATATTTGACAAAGTATGAGCTGAAAAAATTATCCCTTATTTCATGTACCACTGGAACATGCAATGGCCACCCCTGTGGCAACTGCAGAAATAAATAACATATCTAATAAATATTTTAATACAGGACGCCTGGGTGGCTCAGCAGTTGAGCTTCTGCCTTTGGCTCAGGGAGTGATCCCCTAATCCTGGGATGGAGTCCACATCAGGCTCCCCGCAGGGAGCCTGCTTCTACCTCTGCCTATGTCTCTGCCTCTCTCTGTGTTTCTCATGAATAAATAAATAAAATATTTAAAAATATTTTAATACTACTCTATGTGTATAATATGTGTATATATATTTATATATACACATATATATATAAAATGAATTTCTTAGAGTACTTAATGTGGGTTAAATACATAACCTTCTGTAAATTGAGTTAGTTGAAGCAGTTTATAAAATCCCTTAGTGTTGCACTGTCCAGTAACATAGCCAGTAGCTATATGTGGTTACTTACATTTCAATTAATTTGAAAATATATTTAAAAAAACTAGTTCCCTAGTCACTCTAGCTGTTTATGAAGCCACATGTGGTTAGTGACCATCAATGAACAGAGTAGACTGCAAGGCAGTTCTTTGTCACAGGAAATTCTACTGGGCAGTACTTCCTTAGACTCTAAATAGTCTATGGATTTAATTGAATATTGATTCTTTAAATGATTTCTAATGAATAGGTTCTCATAAATATCAGAGTTATTTCAGCATCCTTTTCTTATAATACCACCCCTAATGGAACTCAGACTCTAACTTTAGTGAGTGTTGTCATTTTAGAAGGCATATGATATATTAGTTCTGAGATAATGAGGCATGCTAACAATAATCATGTGGTGCTCCTCTGAAGGTGTGTGAAATGTAAGAGGAAGTGCAGGTTTTCTCAGAGTATCACAACATAATGAATTTTGTTTTCAGATTATGTCCTAAAATACAAATGACCATTCTTTCCCATGAAACAGGATACTATTCTTTTTGAGAAAGGATAATAGAAAAAGCACAGGAGAGAAAATATAGATGTAACAAACATTTATGTCACAGAGAACAGCTGGACAAACATAATTTATTACAAGTGTTAACAAGAATAATACACTAACAGCTTTGTAAAGACTGTGTTGCAAGAGAGCAAAAATCCATGCTTGCCTTTTACAAATACAAAGATTAGGGGCTAGTCACATCTGTATCATAGGACTTGAAAAGACGCTGGCATCTGAGGGAAGAAGGTAGGTAGTTATAGAAGATGCCAGGTAGCACATAGAAAATGGAACCGAAATTAAAAAGAACTGAGAGAAGAGGAATTGATACAGACTATACACAAACCATTATTTTCTGACCCTTAACAGGAGAAACTAGACGTTTATACAAAAAAGTCCAAAAAATTTGTTCTATTTTCAAGTCTTTGTATATAGAATATGTGTTTGGCTTAATGCATAATTTGCATATGTATAATTTTGTTAAGGTGTTTTTTAACTAGTTATTCCCTATAACCTATTTTGTTTATTTTATTTTATTTTTTTAAATTTTTATTTATTTATGATAGTCACAGAGAGAGAGAGAGAAGCAGAGACACAGGCAGAGGGAGAAGCAGGCTCCATGCACCGGGAGCCCGATGTGGGATTCGATCCCGGGTCTCCAGGATCGGGCCCTGGGCCAAAGGCAGGCGCTAAACCACTGCGCCACCCAGGGATCCCTATTTTGTTTATTTTACAAAAGGAGTTGACACATTTCCTAAATGCAGGATACATTTCCTTCCCAGATAACTATGGAGATTGAGCTGCATATGACCATTATAAATGAAAATTATCCTCTTGAATACGAAACATTCATCCTTTCCTTATGTTCTTTATAAAATGGTTATTCCTTTGTAAGATGTCATGATGTGTTATATTTTACATGTGTTCAGCGTAGTAAATCTTATTGAAGAACTTGGGTTTTGGAATCACGAAGAACTCTGAATCTTGGCGGTGCTATTTACTGCTTGTCTGACTTTTGGAACTTACTTAAATTCCCTAAAACCTGATTTTCTCATCTGTAAAAGAAAGATAATAATATTTCCTATCTAGTTAACTTGACATAATAGTTGAATAAGATGTTGATTCTAAATCAATTAAAAAGTTATCTGCTACATTAAGTAAGATATATGTATATACAGGTATATGTTTAAAGTCGCCCTATATACAAAAATTGCTAGCATTAACAAATTTTACTTTTTTTTTTTTTTTACTTAAACATTATTTTGCAGCAATTATAGCAAAACTTACTTTGTTGTATAATAGAAATTGTTTTGGGAAGGGATCTTTGAAAGTAGTGTCTTGTTGCATTTATTGGCTTGACCTACATTGTCAGGTAAATCAGGTACTCCTTTATTCTTTCAAGGTCATTCTTTCCAATTGTGCATTCTACTTGGTATTCAGGCTTGCAAGCTATCCTTTGAAGTTGTAGATTTGTCTTATTCCTGATAGATCTTAAGCTTCTCTTAAACTGGAGTGAAGTTTGGGTAACAGCTCTAATCACCAAAGAATTCTTTCCAAAAGTGTGATTCTTTTGCCCCTACATTTTATAAAGGAAGGAAAGAAGACTTACAATGTATTACTCAGGACTCCTGGATGGCTCGGTGGTTGAGCGTCTGTCTGTAGCTCAGGGACTGATCCTGGATTCCTGGGATGGAGTCCCACATCCGGCTCCCTGCATGGAGCCTGTGTCTCTGCCTGTGTCTCTGTGTCTCTCATGAATAAATAAATAAAATCTTTTTAAAAATGTATTACTCATGTGAAACTGTACTTAAATTTGCACACTTGTGATCATTCTAAAATGATGCTCTGGGAGAAAAAAAAAGAAAAAGAAAACCATAGGTCTGATGATGCTTTCTGTCCACTCTAAAAAAATCAATTGCATGCATTTACTTTTTGACATATATAAAGAATGGTTTGGGAATACTTTGTTTTACATATCGTTAAATGACATTAGTTTTTCATGTGATGTCTTAGAAATACTGATGAGAAAATCTTGTCTCTATTTTTCCTTAGTTCCAGGTTGTATCTGCATCAGCCAGGAAACTCTTTGTAATGTCATTATAAGCCAGAATTTTAGATCATGAAATATTTTTGAATATTTCGATTTCAGCCATCTTCAATGTATTATGTACTTCAGTATATGGAAGAAAATGCCATAAATTTACCAGAGTTTTAATTTTTATTTATTTATTTATGATAGTCACACACAGAGAGAGAGGCAGACACATAGGCAGAGGGAGAAGCAGGCTCCATGCGCAGGGAGCCCGACGTGGGATTAGATCCCGGGTCTCCAGTATCGTGCCCTGGGCCAAAGGCAGGTGCCAAACCACTGTGCCACCCAGGGATCCCCCAGAGTTTTATTAGAACTATGTGCTGGAGCTAGGATTTGGATTTCAAGAGTGTGTGTGTGTGTATGTGTGTATCCCTTTTTTCTTTCACAAAAAAAACAGAAAACAAAAAACAAACAAACAAACAAAAAAAAAAACCCACAGAGTAAGTATATTATATTATTATATTACATGTTGCTCTTGTGCTTAAAAATATATAAATATATAAGTACATTCTTATATAACACATTAGTTATATAACACATTATTTCATAAAGACCTTCAGGTTTTTTTTAAGATTTTATTTATTTATTCATGAAAGATCCAGAGACAGAGGCAGAGGGAGAAGCAGACTTCCTGCAGGGATCCTGATGTGGGACTTGATCCAGGACCCCAGGATCACAACCTGACTCAACCACTGAGCTACCCAGGTGCCCCAAGATCTTCAATTTTTATGCCTTCACTTACCTCCTTTTAACTGCGTTCTGAATTATTTACATATAGTTTATGTTTACATTTATTGAAGCCATTAACAGTTATTTAAGAGAATTCAATTGTTTGCTATTTCAAATGATGCCTACAAGTATGTTATTTTGTGTGTGTGTGGAGGTGAGTCTTCAAGGCAAATTCCTAGGGTTGAGATTTTATTTTGTTCCTCTGATAGAAGAATCCCATAGAAAAAACACAAAATTTCAGGGAAATCTATCTTAGCCAATAGAAATCTCACCTGTACTATCCACCAAATAAACCCTGATGATGCGTAGGAAACCCCTCCTTTGAGAATGGTTTCCTCTTCTGCTTAAGATACTTCACTGGGGCTACAGTCAGCACTATTTGAATCACTGAATAGGATGCTGACTCAAACATCCTTATCATTTATCCATCAATATTAAATCCACGTAGGTAGAAAATCATTATTAGCCTGAACATGAAAAAAATAATCAAAAATGAAAATTCCTTATGTTATGATGACAATAAAAGGTATGTTTGCTTATTGACAAACTGATGATGAAGTATGGGCATTTATTTAAACATTAACGCCTGTATGGTTCAATAAAAACTAAACCTATCAACAATAAACATAATCCTCTTAGGTTGCTTAATAATGGCTTCTGACATTGACATTCATGGTTTCATAACCTCTCATCTTGAAGATTCTAACAAGCTTGGTAATATTTTTTAAGCATGTTCTGAAAGACAAACCAAACAAAGGGATTACTGCAATACACTCAGAAATAAAAATGCTCACCACTACACAACTGTACGTGACAGAAAGTAAAGAAGCATGCAACATCCAATTGAAACTACATTAAAAATTTAGGTGAACAGGATTATCCAGCTTGAAATGCAGCCAGGAGAAGGATAAGGAATTTAGAATTATCATAGAGGAATAATGTGGAAATGCTAACTGCTAACCCAAACATCAACTTCTGATATTAAAATAACTTTGGCAGTAAGGATAAACATTTTACACATTTTTAATCTAATATATATGGATCTTAAAATTATTTCAATACTATGGATATTATGAAGCATTTGCTTTTTATTGCATTTCAATCACAACTAATAAACATTACCTATGAAAAGATACTACCTTCGGGTTAAAGTTATTTAACCTGAATTGTATTATTTCTTCTAATTAAACTAACTTCATTTTTTGTAAGTTAGTTTAAAATTGGATGACGTTCCAAAAAGCATGTCTATAATTATCTAAATAATTATTAAAATGTTCCTACTTTTGGCAACCAAAAAAATAAATAAATAAAAAATAAAATTGGATGATGCAACTTTTATTTTAAAAATCAACAAAAATCGCATGTAGTAACTTTAAAATCAATCATGCATAATCTGAATGCCCTAACAAATTAGTTCCACTACATATTTTCTTATCTGTATTTATATAAGTATTCTATATAATATCTCTATTTATATAGTAAACATAAGTATTATATATAATTTTTATATATACTGAAATATAATTTTGGATCTGGGTATATTGCTATTTTAATATATTACAAGAAATATAAATATATTTTATTTGTCCTTCAATAAGGAATCTGGGCTCCTACCTAGCTGGTGCTAAATATCTAACATATTCTGATTTTGAGAGCTTTTTGTTATTGATTTTCATCTTACTGAATAACAAAGGAGAACACATGATATCTAATAAGGAAAATCCATAATATTTATTTATCCAAATTTGAAATTTTAGTTGATCACTCAAGATCTAGTCTGACATAATTGTTCAAGATGGAAGACTGGGTGTAAGAGGACTTCGGTGATATGCTTAGAGTTAACTAGTGGCAATGTAAGGAGTTGCACTCTTAACATTTGCAAGAATTCTATTACAACACACCCTCTAAAAGAAAATAAATCTAGTTAAATAACTTTGTTATCCATTAAAAAAATGTACTAGAATAAAATTTTGTGGAAGAGAAAGGTTTTGAACAGATGTTTTATACCAGTCATTTCATGGCAAAGACCACATCAACTGGTTGCTAAATTCACAAGAGTACTGATGTTTTCAGTGGAAAAATGCCATCTATCAGGTTTTTCTTTCTTTAGTTAATCCTATCAATAAAGATAATATTTCCATATTTATAAATGCCATTCTTAAAGATCAAATACCATGAATGTTAAAGAAATGTAAAAATTAATTCCTTGAGTAAATTTTAAATTAGTGGTAGAGGGGGATAGGGAGACAGGCAATTCTGAAACAACTAAATAATATTGCAATTAAATGCAATGATTTAATACAATATTTACATACTATTTTGCAATGAAAAATTTAGCTCATATTATCTCAAACTTGTGGTTCTTAAAAGAAAGAAGTCAGAAGAATCACAGAGGGCAAGACAGCCCATTTGCATAGTTCATAAAATTCAGCCTCCCAAGGCTGAGAGCTGCAGGGAGAAGGTGAAGTATAGATCCAGGGTAGATTGTGATCCAAAATATTTAACTGATAAATTCCAACTGTGATAATTTCTTGCAGTAATTATAATCCATCTGTGAGATGACATTAGGCTACCTACTTTACTAGAAAGAAGCATTAAATCATGTGAGCTCCTGTGGGTTTTCTATCAATGCATTATAATTCAAAAAGACATCTATGGTCAAATAAATTGCACAAATGTTGTTGTAAAACAGTCAACATAGTGAATAGATTTAGACGAGGATAATATATACCTTTTCAACCCAGAAACAATCTAGTTCTTTATTCACAAAGCTCTTCTGTTGGTGTGCTGTATGTTTTGGATCTTACTCATGTTTACTTTCTAAATTAAAAAAAAATAAGATTTTCTTTATGTATTTGGAAGAGGGAGAGAAAGTGAGAGAACACAAGTGGGCGGAGGAGCAGAGGGAGAGGGTAGAGAGAGAGAATCTCAAGCTGACTCTGTGCTGAGCATAGAGCCCAACGTGGGGTTCAATCTGATGACACTGAAATTATGACCTGAGCTGAAACCAAGAGTCAGATGCTTAACTGACTGAGCCACCCATGTAACCCTCTTGTTCACTTAAAAAAAAAAAAAAAGTTTGTGAAAGGTCTATATCATTGGTAGACATACATACCATGATAAATCCAGTATGAGAAACAACAGTTCTCTTTTGGCCTCCATATTGTAAAGCGGTTTAGAGATTATAAAATAAACAAACAAAAAGCTTATTTTATGAGCTATTCACAAATATGCTTTTAATGTTGATTTTAGGATATTATTACAGACACTAAAACATTATTCTACAGTTAAAGTCAACATGATTTTGTTGACATAATGAGAAAACCCTGTTTCTATTGACTATGTATTCCAAACCTATGTACTATATGGTTCAGTTGAAAAAAAACTCCTTCTCATACCTGACTTTACAACATCATATGACAGTGAAAAAGTAATTCCAAAAAATTATGCCATTATTAAAAAAAAATTTATATTACTAAATAGAATCATGAGGGACTTAGGACTCTTTGAGAACACACTTTTCATCCATGCAGTGATACAGCTTATTGTTTCTCAATTTGTAAAAGCTAGTCAAGTCATGGCATGATTTCTGCTCTGTAAAAGACAAGAATTCAAAAAAAAATTAAAATAAAAAAAAAGACAAGAATTCTGTATATTCAAGGAGCTTGCCATGGAACAGATGGTGAAAAAGGGGCTATAGAAATCTGCATTTTTAAATGAAATATTTTTATTAGGGAAAAAGTCTTCTATCTGTAATATATAACTGAAAAAATATAAAAAGTATTAAGCTACTTTTTGGTTCTTATTTCTTCATATAACTATACAACCTGGGAAAATTTTTACTTTTAATTCCTACAATTACATAATAAAGTGCAAAGTTCAATTCTTCTCTCATGGAGTTGAAGAATGAATCTTGCAGATAAGGAGGGTGAGAAAAGCGATAGCAGTTTATAAAGCAAGTATACAGAAAAAGCTCTCAGGAGTGAGGAGGGTCCCAACAGCTTTGCCAGCATAGGATCCCACTGATAGTCTTTTATTTAAAACTGATCAGGGAGCCTGTGGCCTTATCATTTTTTGCAAAGTCCTAGTTTGAGTAAGGACTGGTGATACAATCTTTAATGGCTTCCTTTTCCTTTTGGGTCTGGTTATTCTTTGTTGGACAATCGTTTCCACCCATACCTAGGGCAGGATGGTCTGGTTTGTTTCCTTATCACTGGTTGCCTAATATCTCAGCATGTTGGGGAATTTGTTTTATGAGCCAGATTCCATGGCCCTCTACCTATCTCTCCCTACCTAGCCCCTCCTGTCTCTTACTCACTCCTCCCCTTGGAATAGTAACCCTAACTGCCATTAGGAAATGGGACAATGACAGCTTTGGCTGCTGCCTGCTGAAATGGGATGGCAGGCTGTGTGGCAGTTAGAGTCTATCCAGGGGTCAGCCCAGGGATCCGCTCTATGGCTCCAGGGGGTCATGATGGAGAGCAAAAGGTACCTGCATCACCACATGCAAAAGGATAAACATAAAACAAGTATTAGGCCCAAAATTAGGATCACATCACTTAGATAAGATCTCCAATTAACTATTTTATTTTAACTATTTTATTTTAAGAATAGTGGCTATCTTTATCTTTTTTAGTTGATCACAAATGTCCCCCGTTAATTGGAATACCTTGCAAAAGTGGATCTCTAATGTTAAAACAAGACATGTGAGGAAACTCCTCACACCCAAAATGGTGTAAACAATAATGGACAGTCAGTAGTGGTGTGGTTCATGAAAAGTCCTTCTCTAACTTCATTTAATTCTTGGTTGAAGTGTATCCAGTGCCTGGGAAGTATTATTTAGAGTCCTGCTGACCAAGCATACTGTTTGGCTTATTTTATGTTTTGGTCTTCTCTTAAGTCCTACAAGTCTCATAGTGAGCTTTGAGGCTCTTTTTACCAGGAGGGCCGTTGCATGATTGGCTAAAACCTTTGTTTGTGATTGTACCTCAGGAGAGGTGGCTTCTAGGATAAATATGAATGAAGGAAAAACCATCAAGAAGCCCTTTTTATTTGAGGTCTAGCCTGAACAGTACTGTAATTACAAGGAATCTCTTGCAAGATAGAGAAAACTTGTCTCAAGAGATATGGGCATCCTCAAGTACAGCACCCAATCCAATCACAAAGTGGGGTCATCCATTATCTTCATGAGTCCATATTGAACCCCATGCAGTGAGGTACTCTCTGGTTTTCAAGGAGCGATTTTATCATCCTAGCCATACAGAACTGGTCAAAGTGCTAACTGAGTTGTATAATTGCTGGGGATTTATCCTATTTTCTAACTGTTTAAATAATCATATACTCATGGAGTCCTGTTATTATCCCCATAGAATAAAAAGCATAAAGATTGTCTATACATAAGACGCCTGAGTGTCTCGGTGGTTGAGTGTCTGCCTTGGGCTCAGGGTGTGATCCCAGGGTGCTGGGATTGAGTCCCACATTGGGCTCCCTGCATAGAGCCTACTTCTCCCTCTGCCTGTGTCTCTGCCTCTCTGTGTGTGTGTCTCCCATGAATAAATAAATAAAATCTTAAAAAAAAAGATTATCTATACATGATCTTTGCTTAGAAATAGGAAAGCTATTTCTCTGAAGTTTACCGCAAGCTTAGGCAAACAACATTCATTTAAAAATGATCAGAGCTATAATTTAACATCCGCAAAGATGTGTTATTGAAACAGTTTCTCTCGATAGTAACCCTCAATTTTTTTTAAAATCAGAGGTAGCCAAATCAGGACTTATCTGTGTAGATGACCTCTTCATGAGGTTCTCTCACCTCTCAATGTATCCTGAGGTTCCTGCACCTATCAGGAAGCAACAATAGTATTTAACTTTTTCCCATTAAATTATCAGTTCTTCTGTGGTGATCTCATTCTTGCTACACTTGGATCTTTTACTAGCATACTTGCTGAACATGCCTGGGAACTGAACTGAAATATCTTTATATAGCTTCTTTTTTCTCGTTGAACATATCTAGAAAAAAAAACTTATCTTTAGAATTGAACCTCAGAAAAGATTTGCACAGGGTGATTGATACCCATTGTTCTTGATGTCTGCTTCGCAATGATCCTTCATAGCATTAATTATTTTTTTAGTTTCTCTGTCATTCCACTTAGGCAAGTAATTTCTCTCAATTTCTTTGGTGCTAATAAGGCAACCTTTAAACCTACAGGAAAAAAAAAAATGTCAAGCCACAAATCTGGAATGCTATCTAGAGTTTAACATGTTGGGAAAGTAAGAGCTAATGTTTCACATATATCGAGTAGAGCTAGATATTCCATGTAGGATTTGCGTGATGTAGTGGCCTCTCAGGTACCACCAATTCTAGGAATTGCTCTGTAGGATGTAATACAGATTGGAATAGTTTTGTGGCATATTCTCTAGTAATAAATGTAATATAGTTCCTTGGATGTTCAAAATGTAACATAGGATCTCACGGTCATCAGCCATGTAACAAAACAAAACCAATAATGCGTGACATGTGATGATAGGCTATACTGACATCAACATTCATTCTGAAGAGCAGCGTTGTCTGAGTAAAATATTTCAGGAATGGTATCATGGTTGTTTGTTTGCAAATAGAGAAGGGACTTTCCAATTTAGTTTATCCAGATTAGTGCCAGGTGCTGCAAAGGCGGAATGACATAGCCTTCTACTTTTTAAAAAATTTTTTATAGCTTTCTACTTTTACACTATTCTGGTGTTTCATAACGGCTACATCTTCTAATCTTAGTTCTCTAAATTGAACACAAGAAGAAAGATGTGATCCTGGAGATAGAAGAGTGATGAGGTCAGGCAGTGACCTGAAGCGATGGTCATTGAAATTTATAAACTTAATGATTTAGTCATATTTTATAGATCTATTTTTCCATGCCTATACATTTTTTTGCTATTTGTCCTTAAAATCCCTTTAAAATATTTTGACTTCAGGGAATGTTTATGCTAAAATGGAAAATTTTTAGTTTATTGATTTAGAGTTAAGTGATCCTAATCTTAAGAGATTTCACTCAACAAATAATTTCAGAAAAATAAATCTCTGAAACTGAATGTGATTGTTCATTTATTTCTTTTCATTATATGCCTACAAATATGAAGAAAAAATAATGTTTTATAAACTTACTATGAAATACTTGCCTTCATTTCCTACATATGTTCTAGAACTTTTAAATATTGATGTTAGTAGTATTAAAATATTTGTATACTTGATTATTCTAATTTAAATGACTTTCCCAAATAGCCCATTCTTGTTCTGTAACATACACTCATTCTTCCCTCCCATTAAAGAAAAAAAAAATAGAGGAAAAAGTGCATTTCTAGGTGATTGTACAAGGAAGACATTTCGTACCATGTCACTTTTAAAATATTTTTATGTTGCTATTATATATTTCTATATAATATTAAATAAAATATTATTAGATTCTAGTACAGTTGACCTGAGATTCAGATTTTCTTGTATTCATTTAAAAATATTTGAGATTTTAAAAATAATCAAGATGCCCATGTACTTAAATGCTTTAAAGTAATGTAAAAATATTTTGGGTCACTGTCATTTCCAGTGTAAACGACTACTTGAAGATTTTTACATATCATTATAATGAATTAACAGGAAAATGGTTGGCTATAATGTGTGAAAGTTAGAAAGTTAGTAATGATTTGTTTTGTATTTTCTTTTTATGTGTTAATTTTCTTCTCCAATGAATTTTTTGAGGTTTATTAAAATAGGGCTGATCTAGACACAATGGAATACTTCAATTGAATAAAATTGAATTATTGACTTTATACCATCAAAATAATAACTCCTTGGATTTTTTTTCTTTGAAAAAAATATTGGCAGATCTGAAAGTAAACATTAGCTGTGAGAAGGAATGCTTTTGTAAGTAATTCTACAAATTATCACTTTATAATTATCTGCAAGGTAATCCTGAAACTAATGATTTTATGAGACTATCTCTACCTCAAATATCCATAAGCCCATGTTTAACCTACCTTCTCTGTTTTCATTAATTAGCTAACCTGAAAGTCTCCTATTCTCTCTGTAAATTAAGAAGAGTTGTGTTAAATGCAGTAAAGCTGTAACTGTTATTTGATCAGGAAACAATAATTAGACCAACTTTACATATTATCAGTATAATATTCTTTCCCTAACTAAAACTCCAATATGTTACAATCAAAACATTACATTTTAATGATAGCAGACAATCTTCTCTTTAGGATGATTCATGGTATATCTGCTGTAAATAAATGAAACAAGTTTATTTGGACAATTTTCCAACATGTGCAAACCTTAAGATATCACATCATTAATGGCATTTTAAAATTTACCTAGTTTTTTGAGATCAAAATTTAAATAGTTGCAAAACACTTTCCAAAATTATTTCAATTTACTAGAAAGAGAGACCCTATAATTACTTCTGTAGATAGGTCTTTGTAAAGGTCTGAGTGGAATTTTTTTGCTCTCAATACAAATTTGCTCTTTGAAATAGATATAAGTATTTGGTGTTATTTATTTTCCTAGTATGAATGATCAGTTTTCAAATATAAATATTAAATGAATATTATGACCCAGGCATTTACTTACTTCACAAAGCTGTACAATAAACTGAGAAAGTGCTTTTAGAAACTTAAAAATATAAAAAAAAGAAACTTAAAAATATAAAATGTAAATTCTGCTTATTTTTAAAAGTTATATCTGTCTGAAATTTGCACATTTTTCTTTTGCCATTTCCCCCTCTTCTTCAGACTCCCTGCAGTGTTTCAGAATGGTTGAACTTTAAATTCTGTGCTCCGAGAGATCTTTAAATTGTCTTCTGTTGCACAAGTACTAATGCATAATGCAGAAGACTTACAAAACGTCAGAGAATTTCAAAACCACTGCACCAACAGTTGAATGGGTTTTAAAGTATACCGATTGCCTTTAGCCACTAATACGAAAATCATTTCTACTTGGTTTAAATAGATGCTCTTATTTGAAGGTAGTTCATCAAGCTTAAAAATGAGCAGCACAGCATCCTGATGATCTAGAGATGATCTCGAGAAGTCTTTACAGGAGTGTATAGGACACCCTTTCTTCAGTTTGTAGTTCAATTTCTCCATTCTCTTCGTCCAGAGCTTCTTCTGCATGTTAAGTTTTAATCCATTGCCTACCCAATGGCTGGAAAAGAAAATAAAAATAAAGATGGAGAAGCATGTGAAAGAACAACTGGCAAGTTCCTTTTATTCTAACCTATAAACCAATTTATGATAATTACTAAAGAAAACAAATAGGGCAAAGATTTGAAGGAATATATTTTTGTATGTATTGTTTGATTGACCAATGAGCAAATTAATCAAATTAAATCCACCATAGAATGAGTGTATTAGCACACTTTTGACAACTTTTACAGAAAATTGTAATAAAAAATCATATTTGCGTCAATTATAGTTCAAATTTCTCTTAGTGCACCAGTTGCATATTTGAATACATGAAATGTTTTATTACAAAGATCTCCTTTAAAGGGGACAAATTTAAATGACTCTAGCTTTAGGATAAAAATCCTAAAATTAAGAGCAATTTTTATTACATTAAAGGAAGATGGCTGGAGGATAATATCCTTTGGCAGTACAGAGAAAAAGATAAATACTATGACAGATTTAGATTTCAAGTATAAAACATAAAATTTCTAATACAGTTTAATATGTATAATCTTTTTTCCCATGGATCATTATTATTTTTTTACGGAAGAACAAAACTTACCTTGCTCTATATTAGATTAACCCCCTGATTTAATAATTTTATATACATCTTTTGACTTTAGTTTTGTTTTCAATAAATGCTATTAGTATTGCAATACTACTCATCTTTCAATGACTCATAGAGATATTTTAAAATAATAACAGATATTGGAGGGGGAAAAGCTAAGATGGTGGAGTACAGTAGGCCTGCCTCATCCTTTGAACAGTCTTTGATAAATATCAAATCATTTTGAATACCCAAGAAATTGATGTGAGGACTGACAAAACAAATTGCACAACTGGGAGAGAAGAAGCCACATAAGGGAAGGTGGGAGGTGCAGAGATGTGGTTTGAGGGAGAAAAAGATTGTGAGTGCTACCGAAGAGAAGGAGTCCAGATCAGAGAGAGAGGAGAGAGAGAGAGAGAAAGAGAGAGAGACATATGGACTCGCACAAGGAAAACACTTCCCCAAAAACATTGACTGAGAAAATGAGGGGGACTGATTTGGGGGAGTTTTGAAACAGCAAGGATCAATTCTGCAGTTTTAGAAGCCCCAGATAATGTAGTTTTGGAATGTAGGTGAGATCCAGACTCAACAGCCAAGAAAAAATTCTTAAGATGTCTTTGGTTCAAAAATGTGGTTTTATTAAAGCACAAGGACAGGACCCATGCGCAGAAAGAGCTGCTTCCTAGGAATTATGAGGAGCAACTGATTACTTTGGGATTGGGGGGAGTGAAGATAATGGAAATTTCAAAAGGACGTTTAGCTAAAAAAGACTCAGAGGAAACCTGAGGCCTTGCAATTGTCAAATGAAGGTTGTTTTTCCCTTTAGCAAGATATTAACATTGAGACCGGTTGGGAGCTTCCTGGAGAAACATAATACTCTGCTTGCCTCAAGTATTTGTCAATGGGCTGCAGGTTATGAGGACATTTAATTTTATCTACCTTTCCTTTTAGAAGTTAGGTTACTGAAAAGAATGTTTTTTCCCTGTAAATCACTAAGACTTTGTAAACTGAGAGAGACTTAGGTCTTACAGGACTGTTATCTTTATAAATTAACCATTTGTTTTTCTTTCCCTTAGTGTTAGGGCAACCAAGAGTGCCTGAAGAATGTCAACCCAAATCCTGCCTGGGAGTAGGGTGGGGAGATTGCAGGGTGTCAGCTTGAGCTTTGTCCTCAAGCTTGTCTGCCTTCTGCTCCCTCATCACAGGCAGGGCTGGTATAGAGCCCTGAGTGCACTGCAATGCAGGAAAGAAAGCAGGCAGGTAGCACAGGGGCAGAAAAAACTCTGAGGGTGGTCTGGAAGGCACCAAACAAATGGTCCCCCCTCTTAGAGTGCATCTGAAAGTGGTGGCATTGCCTCTCCAGAGACAAAGGGCAGCACCATTACCCTCCCCCAATCCTCAGCATAGGCTAGGAAACATGATGAAAGTAGTTAACCTGGACAATGGCTCCTTACCTTGCTTTACTCAAAACCTCACACTCCTGCACTTTGGTGCAAATGCCTTCTACGTCAAACTGGCATTAGTCCCAATATTGAGGCCCTCTCCCAGAAGATCAGCACCAGGCCCCACTATACCAGGTCCCTAAAGTTTGGAGTTTTAAAAGTCAGCCGACCTGGCTGGGACAGAGCCCAAAGTGCATTGCACTGCTCCAGATGGGCAAGCAACCTGACACAGTGTGAAGGCAGTGATCTAAAGGATGCCTGGGACACATGAGGGGAAATTGCTCTTCTGGAAGGGCTTTCTGGCCAGTAGCAGGCACGACCCTCTTGGGGGTGAAAGAGCTGGCTGGTGGCATTTCCATCCCTCTTCCCTCAGCATAAACTAATATCAGCACTACACCAACACTGTGACCTAGACTGCTTACACCAGCACTGTCATGCCCACCCCCAATCCTCCCAATTCTTCCGGTACTGTTTTTCTTAGGCAAGTGTGCCTGAGAACCAGCACAGCAAGCCCTCTGCTGGAAGACCACCTGAAGGCACCACATCTACTGACAGTAGAGTTCTGAAAAGCTTCAACTCTAATGCAAATAGCATTGGGCCTCTTTTAACAAGCAGACCAGAGCATACCTAGTTAAATGATATGGAACATAAACTTATGGAAAAGAATGAAGCTGCCCAAAAGATGGAATGAAAAATCCTGGATCATGAAAGTAGACTTAGGGAACTCAGTGACTTTATAAACCATAATAAACCATAGTAACATTTGTATCATAGGCGTCCCAGAAGAGGAAAAAAGGAAAAGGGAGGAGGTTTACTTGAAGAAATTACAGCTGAAAACTTCCCTTATCGGGGGAAGGAAACAGACATTCAAATCCAGGAGACACAGAGAATTCTCATTAAATCAACAAAAGTAGGCCAACAACAAGACATATCATAGCTAAATTTGCAAAATATAGAGATAAAGAAAAAAGATCCTAAAAGCATCAAAAAAAAAAAAAAAGAAGAAGAAGAAGAAGCCCATAACTTACAAGGAAAGAAAAATAAGGTTAGCAGAAGATATCTCCACTGAAACTTGGCAGACAAAAAACAAATGACATGATATATTCAGCATGCTGAATGGGAAAAATCTTTAGCCAAGTATACTTTATCCAGCAAGGTTATCATTCAGAATGGAAGGAGAGATAGTTTCCTAGACAAAGTAAAGGAATTTGTGGCCACCTAACCAACCTTTCAAGAAATATCAAGGAAGACTCTTTGAGTGGGAAAGACAAAGAGTGACAAAGACTAGAAAGGAACAAGGAAAGTCTCCAGAAACAATGACAAAATAATGAAGTAATAAAATGTGGGAACTAAATTCATATATATCAATAATTACTCTGAATGTAACTGGAATAGATGTTCCAATCAAAGGACATAGGGTGTCAGAATGGATTAAAAAAAAATCTATATGCCGCCTACAGAAGACTCATTTTAGACTTAAAGACATCTGCAGATTGAAAGTGAAGGGATAGAGAAAGATTTACTATGCAAATGGATGTCAAAAGAAAGCCTGAGTAGCAATACTTGTATCAGACAAACTAAACTTTAAATCAAAGACAGTAACAAAAGACAAAGAAGGACACTACATCATACTACAGGGGTCATTCCAACAGGGAGACTTAACAGTTGTAAATATTTTTGCCCCTAAGTTGGGAGCACTCAGATACATAAAATGAAAACAAATATGAAGAAAATCATGGATAATAATACACTGATAGTAGGGAACTTTGAAACACTCCTTACAGCAATGGACAGATCATCTAAGCAGAAAATCAACAAGGAAGCAATGTCTTTGAATGACACACTGGACCGGATGGACTGAGCAGATATATTCAAAATATTTCATCGTAATGCAGAAAAAATATACATTCTTTTTGAGTGTACATGGGACATTCTCCAGAATATATTACATATGAGATCACAGATCAGGCCTCAATGAGTATAAAAAGGTTGAGATCATACCATACATATTTTTTTATCACAACTCTGTGAAACTTAAAGTCAACCACAAGAAAAAATTTGGAGAGACCACAAATACATGGAAGCCAAAGACTATCATATTAAAGAATGAATGGCTCAACTAGAAAATTAAATAAGAAATTAAATAATACATGGAAACAAATGAAAAGGAAAACACAACAGTCTAAAAATCTTGGGATGCCTCAAAAGTGATCACAGAAGGAAGTATATAGCTATACAGGCCTACCTCACAAAGCAAGAAAAATCTCAATTACATGACCTAGCCTTACACCAAAACGAGCTACAAAAAGAACAAATGAAAACTGAAGCCAGAAGAAGAGAAATAAGATTAAAGTAGAAATAAGTGATACAGAAACAACAAAAACAAAAATTAAAAACAATAGAACAGCTAAATGAAACCAGGGGCTAGTTCCTTGAAAAAAAGAAAAACTAATAAGACTGATAAACCCTTAGCCAGACTGACCAAAGAGAAAGGAACCAAGTAATTAAAATCATGAATGAGAGATAAGAGATTATAAAGAACACCACAGAAATACAAATAATTGTAAGGGTATATTATGAAAAATTATATGCCAACAAATTAAGCAATCTCTAAGAAATGGATAAATTCCTAGAAACATATAAACTACCAAAACTGAAACAGGAAGAAAAAGAAAGCTTGAATAACCAGCAAAGAAATTGAAGAACTGATTGAGAACTGCCAACAAACAAAAGACCAGGGCCAGAGGGCTTCCAAGGTAACTCCCCCAAACATTGAAAGAAGAGTTTATACCTATTCTTCTCAAATTATTCCAAAAAAATAGAAATGGAAGGGAAAATTCCAAACCCATTCCACGAAGCTAGCATTATCTTGATTCCCAAACCAAAGACTCCAATCAAAAAAGAGAACTCTAGACCAATATCCTTGAAGCATGGATGGAAAATTTTTCAACAAAATACTAGCTGATGGAATCCAACAGTACATTCAAAGAATCCTTCACCATCATCAAGTGGAATTTATTCATTGATTCCAGAATGGTTCAATATTCATAAATAAATTAACATAATATATCACGTTGATAAAAGAAAGAATGAGAACCATATGATCCCTTCAACAGATACAGAAAACAACATTTGACAAAGTATAGCATCCATTCATGATTAGAACCCTCAATAAAGTAGGGAAAGAGGGAATGTACCTCAACGTGATAAAGGTTATATATGAAAGACCCAAAGCTAATGTCATCCTCAAAGAGGAAAAACTGAGAACGTTTCCTCCACAGTCAGGAACAAGACACGGATGTCCACTCTCACCACTGTTATTTAACATACTACTGGAAGTCCTCACCTCAGCAGTGAGACAACACAAATAAAAGGAGTTCAGATCTGCAAGGAAGAAGTCGAACTTCCACTGTTTGCAGAGGACTTGATACTTTATGCAGAAAACTGAAAAGACTCCACCAAAATACCTGATAGATCAGATCCATGAATTTTATAAAGCCACAGGATACAGAATCAACATACAGAACTCGGTTGCATTTCTTTACACAAATAATGACGCAGCAGAATGAGAAATTAAAGAACCAATCCCACTGACAATTGCACTAAAAACCATAAGATACTTAAAAGTACACCTAACCAAGAAGGTAAAATACCTGTACACTGAAAACTAGAAAATGCTTAAGAAAGAATTTGAGGAAGACAGAAAGAAATGGAAAAGCTTCCCATCCTTGTAGACGAGAAGAACAAATATTGCTCAAATGCCTGTACTACCCAAAGCAATCTACACACTTAGCACAATCCCTATCGAAATACCACCAGCATTTTTCACAGAGCTAGAGCAAATCTAAAATTTATATGGAACCACAGAACACCCCGTCTAGACAAAGTAATATGTTGTTTTTTCCCCTAACAGCTAGCCTGATTTATTTATTTATGTATTTATGTATTTGTTTGTTTGTTTGTTTGTTTATTTAAAATTCAAGGTAGTTAGCATCTAGTGTACTATTGATTTCAGGTGTAGAATTTAGTTATTCATCACTTACATTTAACACCCAGTGATCATGCTAACAAGTGCCCATCATCCATTTAGCACATCTTGCCCACCCCCTCCAGCAAACCTGTTAGTTCTCTGTACTTAAGAGACTCCTATGGTTTACCTCCATCTGTTTTTATCCTATTTCATTTTTCTTTCCCTTCCACTATGTTTATCTGTCTCGTTTCTTAAATTCCACATGAGTGAAATAATGTATTTGTTTTCCTCTGATTGACTTATTTTACTTGGTATAATACACTCTAGCTCCATCCCCATGGTTGAAAATGGCAAAATTTCATTCTTTTTAATTACCAGGGAATATTCCATTGTCTATATGTCCCACCTCTTCTTTATCTGTTTATCAGTCAATGGACATTTGAGCTCTTTCCACAATTTGGCCGTTGCTTATAGTGCTGTTGTTAACATTGGGTGCATGTGGTCATCCAAATCAGCATTTTGCATCCTTTGGATAAATACCTAGTAGTGCAATTGCTGGGTTGTAGGGTAGTTATATTTTTATCTTTTTATTGAACCTCCATACTGTTTTTCAGAGTGGCTGCAGTAGTCTGCATTCCCACCAGCAGTGCAAAAGGTTTCTTTTGCATTTGTTGTTTCTTGAGTTGTTAATTTTAACCATTCTGACAGGTGTGAGGTGATATCTCGTTGTGGTTTTTTTTTTTTTAAGATTTTATTTATTTATTCATGAGAGATACAGAGAGAGGCAGAGACAGAGGCAGAGGAGAAACAGGCTTCATGCAGGACTGGATACAGGACCCCAGGATCACGCCCTGAGCCAAAGGTAGACATGCAAGTGCTGAACAACCCAGGCTCATTTCACTGTGCAGAAACTTTTTATTGTCATGAGGTCCCAATAGTTCATTTCTGGTGTTGTTTCCCTCCCTTGCCTCTAGAGATGTGTCTAGGAAGAAGTTGCAGCTGAGGTCAAAGAAGTTGCTGCCTGTGTTCTCCTCTAGGATTTTTATATCACATTCAAGCCTGTCATCTATTTTAGATTTTTTTTTTATGGTGTAAGAAAGTGATCCAATTTCCTTCTTCTGAATGTTGTTGTCCAGTTTTCCCAATACCATTTGTTGAACAGACTTTTTTCCCATTGGATATTCTTTCCTTCTTTGTCAGAGATTAGTTGGTCATAAGGTTGTAGGTCTATTTCTGGGTTCTCTCTTCTATTTTTTAAGATTTATTTATTTATTTCTTCATGAAAGACAGAGAGGGAGAGAGGCAGAGACATAGGAAGAGGGAGAAGATGCAGGGGGCCCAAAGTGGGACTCGATCCTGGGACTCCAGGATCATGCCCTGGGCCAAAGGCAGGTGCTCAACCACTGAGCCACCGCCGGCGTCCCTGGGTTCTCTATTCTGTTGCATTGATCTAAGTGTCCATTTTTGTGCCAGCATCATACTTTCTTAATGATTACAGCTCTGTAATAGAGCTTGAAGTCCAGAATTGTGGTGCCTCTTACTTTGCATTTCTTTATCAACATCACTTTGACTATTGGAGTCTTTTTTGGCTCCATACAAATTTTAGGATTGTATGTTCTAGCTATGTGAAAAAATGTTGATGTTATTTTGATAGGGATTGCAATGAATATATAGATTGCTTTGAGGAGTATGCACGTTTAAAAAAATATTTATTCTTCCTATCCAAGAGCGTGGGATTTTTTTTTTCATTTCTTTCTGTCTTCCTCCATTTCTTTCATAAGTATTCTACGTTTTTTCAGCATATAGATCTTTTACCTCTTTCCTTAGGTGTATTGCTAAGTATCTTATGGCTTTTGGTGCAACTGTCAATGAGTTTGATTCCTTGATTTCCCTTTCTGCTGCTTCATTATTTGTGTTAAAGAAGGCTACCGAATTCTATACATTGATTTTGTATCCTATAACTTGACTGAATTCGTGTATCAGGTTTTTGGTGGAGTCTTATCAATTTTCTACATCTAGTATCATGTCCTCTATGAAGAATGAACATTTGACTACTTCCTTACAGATCTGGATGCCTTTTATTTCTTTTTGTTGTCTGATTGCTGAGGCTAGGACTTGCAGTACCTATGCTGAACAACAGTGGTGAGAGGAGACATCTCTGTCTTGATCCTGAAGGTAGAGGGAAAGCTCTCAGTTTTTCCTCTTTGAGGGTGACATTCTGTAGATCATTCATATATGGCCTTTATGATGTTGAGGTATGTTCTTTCTACCCCTACTTTATTGAGGATTTTTATCATGAATGGACTCTATACTTTGTCAAGTGCTTTTTTTACTACATCTATTGAGAGGATCATATGGTTTTTATCCTTTCTTTTATTAATATGGTGTATCATGTTGGTTGATTTGCAGAATTGAGCCACCCCTAAAGCCCAGGAAGAAATCCCACTTGATCATGGTGAGTAATTATTTTATTGTAGTGTTGGATTCCATTAATTACTGTCTTCTTGAGAATTTTCCATCTGCAACCATTACAGATATTTGTCCTTAATTCTCCTTTTTAGCGGGGTCTTTGAATTTGGAATCAAGGTAATGTTGACTTCACGGAATACGTTAGGAAGTTTTCCTTCCATTTCTGTTTTTTGGAACAGCCTCAGAAGAACAGTTATTATCTCTTCTTTAAATGGTTTATAGAATTCCCCCCTGGGATACCATCCAGTCCTGGACTCTTGTTTTTGGGGACATTTTTGATTACTGATTCAATTTCTTTGTTTGTTATCAAATCTCTTCAAATTTTATATTTCACCCTATTTCAATGTTGGTAGTTAATATGTTCCTAGGAATTTATCCATTTTTTTCCAGATTGCCCAATGCATTGGCATATAATTTTTATATAATTCTTTTATGATTATTTGTAGTTCTATGGAGTTGGTTGTAATCACTCCTCTTTTATCCTTGAATTTATTTATTTAGATCCTTTCTGTTTTCTTTTTTGTGAGTCTATCTATAGGTTTTATCAATTTTTTTAATTCTTTCAGAGAATCAGGTCCTAATTGCATTTATTTGTTCTGTTTGTTTATTTCTTTATCATTTATTTCTGCTCTGATCCTAATTATTTCCCTTCTTCTATTGGTTTTAGGCTTTACTTGGTGTTCTTTTTCAAGCTTGTTTAGGTGTATAGGTAGGTTGTATATTTGATAATTTTCTTGTTTCTTGAGGAAGGCCTATATTGCTATATAATTCCTTTCTATGATCACCTTTCCTGTTTCTCAAAGGTTTTGGACTATCATGTTTTCATTTTCATTTGTTCCATGCATTTTTTTATTTTTTTATTTTTTTTTTATTTTTTTATTTCTTCTTTTATTTCTTCTTTTATTTCTTTTATTTCTTTTTTTAATGTTCCTGTTCTTTAGGAGGATGTTCTATAACTTCCACATATTTGTGGTCCTTCCAAATGTTTTCTTGTGGTTGACTTTAAGTTTCATAGCATTGTGGTCTAAAAGTATGCATCGTATGATCTCAGTCTTTTTGTACTGGTTGAGGCCTGGTTTGTGAACCAATATATGATCTCTTCTGCAGAATATTCCATGTGCAGTGCTGCTTAAGTTGAAATTCTCTGAATATGTCTGTTAAGTCCATGTGCTCCAGCATGTCATTGAAAGCTGTTGTTTTCTTGTTGACCTATTTAGATGATCTGACCATTGCTGTGAGTGAGGTGTTAAATTTCTCTACATTTATTGTATTATTATCAATGAGTTTCTTAAATGTGTTATCAATTTATTTATATATTTGATTGCTCCGAAGTTCGAGGCATAAATATTTACAATTGTTAGATCTTTTTGTGGGATAGACCCCTTTAATATGAGATAATGCCCTTTTTCATCTCTTATTATGGTCTCTGATATAAAATCTAGTTTGTCTAAAGTAAGTATGGCTATTCCAGCTTTCATTTGATGTTCCATTAGCATGATAGATGGTTCTCCACCCCCTCACTTTAAATCTGGAGGTGTCTTTGGGTCTAAAATGAGTCACTTGTAAGCAGCCTATCAATGAGTTTGTGTGTGTGTGTGTGTGTGTGTGTGTGTTTATTTTGTTTTGTTTGTTTTGTTTTTCTTTATCCATTCTGATAGTCTGTGCATTTTGATTAGAGCAAGCATTTAGTCCATTTAGATGCAAACTAACTAGTGAAACATATAAATCCATTGCCATTTGTATTATCTGTAAAATTGCAGTTCCTGTAGATTATCTGTGTTCTGTTCTTTGTTGCTTTTGGTCCTTCTTTCCTTCTCAAAGGGTCCCCTTTATTATTTCTTGTAGTGCTTGAATAATGTTCATGAACACTTTTAGTTTTTGCTTGTCTTGAAAATTCTTTATCTCTCCTCCTATTCTGAATCACAGCCTTGCTAGATAAAGTATCTTGGCTGTGAATTTTTCCCATTTATCACGTTGAAAGTATCACATAACTTCTTCCAGGCCTGCCAAGTTTCCATAGACAGATCTGCTGCTAATCGTATATGTTTACTCTCGTAGGTTAAAGACCTTTTGTCCCTAGCTACTTTCAGAATTATCTTTATCTTTGTATTTTGCAAGTTTCACTATGACATGTCTTGGTATTGACTTGTTGATTCTGAATGGAGTTCTTTATGCCTCATAGACATGGATTATTGTTTCCTTCCTTAGATTAAGGAAGTTCTCAGGTATAATTTGTTCAAATAAACCTGCACCTTTTCCCACGTTTCTTCTTGGGGGACTCCTGTGATACAAATGGTATTGTGCTTTGTGGAATTGCTCAGTTCCCTGAGTTTATAAATTCATGATCTTTTAGTTTTTTTTCTTTCTTCTTTTTAGTTTCATTATTTTCTATAGTTTTGTTCTCTATGTCACTTATTCAGTCCTTTGCTTCTTCCATCCTCACTGTGATTACATCCAGTGGGTTTTGCATCTCAGTTACAGCATTTTTTTTTTTTTTTATTTTGGTTGGTTTACTAGTTTTAAGACTTTTATCTCTATAGCCAGGGTTTCTCTTGTGTCTTCTAGGCTTTTTTCAAGCCCTGCTGGTATTCTTATGACTGCTGTTCTAAAATCTTGTTCTGATATATTGCTTATATATGTTTTGATTGAATGCCTGTCTTTTGGGGTGAATTCCTCTGTCTCGTCAGTATGTCTAGGCTTCTTTCTTTTGCGTATTATTAAAGTTTGTTATGTTTAGTGCTCTTGAGAGTAATACTAATATTAAAAGGGAGTCGTACACTGTCTAGGGCCTCATGGTTTAGAAAGCGTTTCTTGTGTATTCTGTGTGCAATCTGCTGCTGTGTTTTGGGTGCTCTTTCCCAAAGGTCAGTCCTCTATGGAGTTCCTCTTTGTTTGCAGTGGGGAGTGTTTGGACCTTTAACTAGGTGTACATTGATTTGATTGTTAAGATAAGCCTGAAAAAAAAAAAAAAAAGCCCGATCAAAGAAAAGAGAAAGCAAAAGGGGACAAAGAAGCGAACTGACAAAAATCTATAAGCCTGATTCCAAATAATAAGAAAGGTAAGAAAAAAGAGGGGCACCTGGGTGGCTTAGTCAGTTAAGAATCTGCCTTTGGCTCAGGTCATGATCTCAGGGTCCTGGGATCCCCCACATCAGGCTCTTTGCTCAGTGGGGAGTCTGCTTCTCTTTTTCCTTCTGCTCCTCACCCCCACTCATGTTTTCTCACTCTTTCAAATAAATAAATAACAGAAACCTGATAAAAAAAAAATGAGACATGGAAACCAACCAACCAACCAACAAAGAAAAAATTAAGCCTTATATCAAAGAAAAAAAAAGACCAAAAAAAAAAAAGAAGAAATAAATAAAATAAATATAAAAATATAAAAAAATAAAATGTAAGAAAAGAAAAGAAAAAAAAAACAGAAAAACAAAAATAAAGGCAGGTCCTATTTCCACCAGAATTGAGGTTGATTATTTGCAGCATTCTCTAAGCCATACTTGGTGTACGAGGGTGGGGCTTATGTTAGTCTTCTGAGAAAGAGGTCTGCTGTGCTAACTCATAGTCAGACTTCCCTTATAAATATGCCTCTTCTGGGCACTGGGGGCAGGGTCCAGAGTTTGGTGTAAGCAAATCCAGCCTCCACTGAATATGCTGTGTTTCTCTTTGAAGTCTGACTGTACTGGTGTTCGGGGGATGGTGTGGAAGATGGCATCAGCCCACCTTCTTCCTGGGGAGGAGAACTCACAGCCACTGCTGTTAAAGAGGCCCTCACAGAAAAGTGAACAGTCTCCTCTCCTGTGTCCCAGGTTTTTGTCAGATACTTGCCCTTAACCTGTCTGTGTCTGGCAGTGGGCATACCTGGCACTACAGTTCTCCTGTGCTTCATCTCTGGCCTGGTGGCTGGGGTTCAAAACCACATCCTAAAGGGCCCAGCAAGGTGCAGACCTGTTCCCCTGCCTGGAGGAAAGTTTTGGCACACACCCTTTTTTAACAGAAAAGCAGTTGCATGGTGTGTGCATAATGGCTGGAGTCTATTGTGATGCACAGAGAAAAGTCATGACCAGATTAACTGCCTTATTCAAGCCTCTGTCTCTTGCTCCATTCTGTCCAAAAAAAAAAAAAAAAAAAGAAAGAAAGAAAAGAAAAAAAATGCTGGAGGCACTATAATTCTGAAATTTAAGTTATATTACAAAGCTATAGTGATCAAGACAATATGATACTGGCACAAAAACAGACACACAGATCAATGGAAAAGAATATAATATCAGAAATGGACTCACAACTATATGGTCAACTAGTCTTCAGCTAGGGAATAGATATTTAATGGGAAAAAGTCTCTTTAACAAATGGTGTTAGGAAAACTGGACAGCAACATTCAAAATAATGAAAATGGACCACTTTCTTGAACCATATACAAAAATAAATTCAAAATAGATGTAAAAGCTAAATGTGAGACAGAAAACCATCAAAATTCTAAAGGAGAACATGGGCGGCGACCTCTTTGACAGTAGCCATAGCAATTTCTTACTAGATATGTCATCTGAGGCAATGGAAAGAAAAGTAAAAATGAACCCTTGGGACTTAAGTTAAAAAGCTACTGCACAATGAAGGAAACAATTGTCAAAATTGAAAGGCAACCTAAGGAATGAAAGAAGATATTTTCAAATGACATCTGATGAAGGGTTATGAGCCAAAATATATAAAGAACTTATAAAACTCAACCACCACCCTTAAAAAGGTAATCCAGTTTTTTTTTTTAAAAATGGGCAGATAACAGGAATAGACATTTTTCCAAAGAAGACATAGAGATGGCTAAGAATCATGAAAAGATGCTCAAAATCACTCACCAGGGAAATGCAAATCAAAACTACAATGAGATTTCACATCATACCAATCAGAATGGCTAAAATTAACAACACGGGAAACAACAGATGTTGGCAAGGATGCAGAGAGTGGGGAACCCTCTTAAACTATGGTGGCAATGCAAATTGGTGCAGTCACTCTGGAGAACAGTTTGAGTTTCTTCACAAAGTTAAAAACAGAACTATCCTAGGATCCAACAAATATATTACTAGGTATTTATGAAAGAATACAAAAATACTGATTCGAAAGGGCACATGTACCCTAATGTTTATAGCGACATTTTTTAAAAAAAGATATCATTTATTTATTTATGAGAGACACAGAGAAGAAGAGACACAGGCAGAGGGAGAAGCAGGCCCACCATCAGGAGCCTGATGTGGGATTCAATCTCAGGATCCTAGGATCATGACCTGAGCTGAAGGCAGACATTCAACCACTGAGACACCCAGGTGCCCCATATTTATAGCAACATTATCAACAAAGCTCATATTATCAAAAGAGCCCACTTGTCCATCAACTGATGAATGGATAAATAAGAGACTTTATATATCCATATCTATATCTTTTTTTTATTTTTTTATTTTTTATTTTTTTTATTTATGATAGTCACAGAGAGAGAGAGAGAGAGAGAGAGAGGCAGAGACACAGGCAGAGGGAGAAGCAGGCTCCATGTACTGGAAGCCCGACGTGGGATTCGATCCCGGGTCTCCAGGATTGCGCCCTGGGCCAAAGGCAGGCGCCAAACCGCTGCGCCACCCAGGGATCCCTCTATATCTATATCTATATCTATATCTATATCTATATCTATATCTATATCTATATCTATCTATCTATCTATATCAGATAAAGACAAATACCATATGATTTCACTTATGTGAAATTTAAGAAACAAAACCAATGAAATGGGGAAAAAAAGAGAGAGGCAAACCATAAAACAGACTTAAGTATATAGAACAAAACGATAGCTCTAGAGGAGGTGGGTGGGATGAGTTAAATGAGTGATGGGCATTAAGAAGGGCACTTGTGATGAGCACTGGGTGTTGTATGTGAGTGTGAATCACTCAATTCTATACCTGAAACTAATATTGCGCTATAGGTTAACTGGAATTAAATAAAAATTTGAAACTGAAAAGAAAAAAAAAGAAATAAAAAATAATAACAAATATTATAAAATTATTATAATCAAATATTTCTTGTATTTTGAGCAAATGACAGATAATATATATGTGCATCTATTTAATTATATATCTATACAGATAATAATTATAGTTATTGTATATTATTCATTTAATTATTAATTGCTTAATACATGCCTCACATGTTCCAGTTACTGGGAATAAAAACAAATATTTGCCTTTTTTTCCTTAAGATTTTATTTATTTATTTATTTATTTATTTATTTATTTATTTATTCATGAGAGACACAGAGAGAGAGAGAGAGAGAGGCAGAGACACAGGCAGAGGGAGAAGCAGGCTCCACGCAGGGAGCCCAACATGGGACTCAATCCCAGGTCTCCAGGATCAGGCCCTGGGCAGAAGGCAGGTGCCAAACTGCTGAGCGACCCAGGGTTCCCCAACTACTTCCCTTATTAAATCTTATATTCATAAGCTTAAAATATATCAATGAGCACAAATCACTTTAAAAATAGATTTTGCTGCTTTCAGTATACAGCAAACCTGGTAAAGGATACTATTAGTGTGATACATGAAGGACAACACTGGAGCAATAATATTAAGTCCTCAGGATTGCTTATATTGATATAAGAGCAACAGTCCAAAATTTAAACTTTTTTATATAATTTATACTTCATGCATTTAAAAATATTAGATATGTTTGTTAATGAATTCATCCATATTCTTAGAGGTCCATTTTATTTATTTTTATATTAGAGGAATTTGATCTCGCTGAAGTCAAAATATTTGATCCTATAAAAAGTCATTGTAATGATTAGATGCAAAGAAGATGGGGAACAGATTTTAAATTAGAAAAAGGAAAGGATTTTTCTCTAAAATATTTTTGAAATTAATTAGAAATTGCATTAGTTCTCTGCAGCTGTTACAACAAATTGTCATATTTTAAGTGGCTTAAAGCAACATAAATTTACAGTTTTAAATTTTTATATATGTCAGAAGTCTGACACAGGTCTTGTCTAGCTAAAATCAAGGTTTTGGTGGGCGAGGTTCCTTTCTGGAGGCACTAGGAGGGAATTCACTCCCTTCCTTGCCTTTTCTAGCTTCTGTAGACTATCTGAGTTCCATGGCTCTGAGCCCTTTTCCTCTACCAGCAACACCAAATCTCTCCGATCCATCTTGAGTAGTGACATCTCTCTTTGTCTGTAGCAGGGTTAGGTTCTCCAATTTTAACAACACATGTAAATTATTTGACCTGTTTTGATAATCCAGAATGATCTCTCATCTTCAGATCCGTAGTTTATAATCAGATTTTGAAGTTCCTTTGGCCATATAAGGGCAAACATACTGTTTCTGGTGCTTAGGGCCCAGATATTTTTGGAAGGCTATTATTCTACCTTCTCTATTTATTGACAAACATCTAAGAAAATGGAGTTAACAATCCATAAGGTCATTTCCTCCAAGTCATTTATTAAGTGAATGAGAAAGACAAAAGCAGGAATTAAGTTATTAATTGGAGGCATATCCTTTCCAGTATTCTCAATAAATTTCTGATACAAATCTGGAAGGCATTGACATGGAACAAATCTACTTCAAATATTTACTTTTTTACGATCTTTTATAACGAACTTATAATTCAATTAAAATATATTTTATTGTAACCAATTTAAAAATGTACACTTACATTTGGTTAATGGTGTTTGATTCATACTTCCAAATCGACATTTTGTCATTTCACTTCAAAGCCAAACACTATTAAAAGCCTGATATGTATCTTTCAACATCTTTCTCCATGCTTATGCAAAATGTACTGTGCATAAAATTATGATTTTTTAATACCTGCTGAACATTACATAGTTTAATATAATTTAACTATTCTGCTTTTATTAAACATTCATATCATCGAGTGTTGATATTCTATAAAGGGGAATTACTGATTAAAATTATATATATTTAGGGACTCCTGGGTAACTCAGTGGTTAAGCATCTGCTTTCAGCTCAGTGTGTGATCCCAGGGTCTTGGGATCGAGTCCTACATCAGGCTCCCTGCATGGAGCCTGCTTCTCTCTCTGTCTTTCTCTCTCCATGTCTCTCATGAATAAATAAATAAAATCTTTAAAAATTATATGCATTTCATTTTATAAACATTACAGAAAATAAAATTAGTATATTTACCACTCCATTGAACAAACAAACAAAAATCAATAGAGAAAACATGGGTGCAAAATATTCTCAGTGAACTGTTGGAGAACTGAGAACAATCCTTCCTCCCTCCTCTCTACCTAACTACTTAACATCTAGATTTTTATTATAAGCCTGTACTCTTTGGCTCTAAGAAGGAAGTTTAAACGAAAAAAGATTAGAAATTTATAGTATATGCAATATCTCTGATAAAATCAAAAGCTGAGCAACTAGGCGCAAGGAAGGAATGAAACGAAGCTTTTCTAGAGATTTTTGTACAGCCCACTATAATACTTGCATTTGTAATTAGAACATGTGCAATTTATAAAATGCTAAATAGTGATAGTGTAATGCTAATGTGACATTCATACATAGGTATCTTTTTATGTACAATGGAAATAGAAATCTATAAAAAAGATAATGTTTATCAGGGCAGACTATCAGAGGCAGGAGTACTTCTGACTGTATTAAAAGATGAGCACCTGCCCTCTGAGTACACAGGTTTAAGATCTCAGTTCATGTCATCGCCTCCCAGACACACCCTAAGAATAAAACCACTGGCTCATAGTTCTGTTCCCTTCTACATTCTAGTACCCACCAGACTTGGTACAGTAAAATGTTGTCATTATTTTCACCCCTTTTCATTGGTGTATCTGAGATGCTTTCCTGGTCAGAGTTATCTCACATGGTGTTTAAAATTGTTTTTGTCTGTGGTTGGTCTAGAAAGTCACATAGGCTTTGATTTATCTGCTCCAACTCTATGGTATCATACACTCTTAGCACACAGATTTAGTAGAACTTGAATTTTTAAAAGAGCCTCTGGGGGGAAGCACAGTTCTGCAAACACCGGGATTTGGGACTGCTGGCCTCCAGAACTTTGTGAGAATAAGTTCCTGTTGTTTAAATCCACCAAGTTTGTGATAATTTGTTACCGTAGCCTCAGAAGCAAATAGAATTTTGCTTAAAAATCCAATTTACAGGTATCTGAATATCTTATCTAAGCTAAGAGGTGGTAGGACAGCCCCACTGAAGGACTTTCCACACACCCTGGAATAGAAGAAGGGCATTTCCTAAAAAAGAATCCAGGAAGTACTGACAAACAGATGATGGACGGATTCTGGAAAGAAGAAATAAGCAAATAACCAAAAGAGTTCTGCGAAATCATAAAATATTGAAAATCATTTATTTTCAATAAATGAAAATTTATATTTCAATTATTAGCACTTGCAAAATCAACGTGATTTATATGTATCTTCAGAAATATCTTTTTTAAGTTTAGGATTTTTTTAATTTATAATGTTAAATTTTTTAAAAAACTAAGCAATCACTGTGATAATCGAAGAAAGTGATATTTCAACAAAAAGCCAACAAACTCCTAAAATGACCAAAACTGTTCTGCTTTTAAATTGTGAAAATAAAACAAAACAAAAACAAAAAGTACTTGATATGTAAGTTTTCCTTTAAAAAAATAAAAAATCATATATACTTTCTAAACCACTTCTAGACACCACAAAATGAATATTGATGATAGCGGGGAGCTGACTCCTTCAGGAAAAAGTAGACATGTTCTGTTTTGGCTTTGAGGGTCCATTTCATCGTTTATATATAAGCACATAGCAACAGTTTTATTTCTCTTGACTTCTGGGCCTTTAGACCTGCATGCATTGAAGCATATTCCTACTCACTGCCAGAGTGGAAGAGATTTGCACAGCTCTCCAGCTAAGAGTAATCTAATAACTCCCTTGCCTTCCCTTGCATTTTCTTCCTTCCCTTCCTACCCTCTCCTAATTCTTTCTTCTTTCCTTTTATCTTTTTTCTATCTTTTTTTTAATTATTTAAATTCAATTTGCCAACATAGAGTATGACACCCAGTGCTCATTCCCTTATGGTCCCTTTTGTTATTTCTTATATTCCACATATGACTGAAACCAAATTATAATTGTCTTTCTCTGATTGGCTTATTTCCCTCAGCATAATATGCTCCAGTTCCATCGACATCAATGTAAATATCAGTGTAAATGGTAGGTATTGATGCTTTCTGATGACTGAGTAATATTCCATCATATATATCATATCTTCTTTATCCATTCATCTATCTCCTTCAGAAATATGTAACTGAAACATATTATTAAAAGAAGTGTTACGGCAAAATCTTTAATATCTAAGCCATCTATTATAAAAACAGTAGTTTGATACTACTTTTTCCAAGAGATACTAAAAATACATTTGATTACTTTTAATTGAATGTTTTAGTGATGTCTCTTGTTGCCAACTTGGTTGCTTTACTGACCTTAAAGATTTGATATCTCAACAATATAAGTTTTTGTCAAAAGCATCATTCTGATCTTATGATCACTACTTGCTGTTCAAGAAAATATTAATCCTTTAGGAAGTGTCGCACAGTTTTTATGAGTTTTGTTGATTTTGATGTTTTTGTGTCGCTTATAACCACGACTCTCTCTTCAGTTTCAAAAAAAGAAATGATAGTGATTGATCTTAACTGTCATATGATAATATTTCTCACATTTCTTTTTCTAAGCTTTTTCTCGTAATACCAAAGTTAGGATCATTTGTATCTCTCAATTAAAGAAAACATATTTGAAAAGGATATTAAGTGCTTCCTATACTTTTTAAATCAATTATCACTTATTTAATAACTATAGTTGGTGGCATATAATAATATTCTTTATTGTCATGGGTGGTATGGAAGACAGAGTATGTGTGTCTGTCAAACCTCACAAATTTTTCAGAATATTTTGATTTTCCTTATTATATTAAGTGCTTTATTTTCAAATATATGTCAAAGCTTCTTCTTCTATGTATTTTACCTTTAAAAAACAGACTTTACATTTAAACATATATCAAAATATAAGCAAAAAATACTACAAAATCCAGTTTTTTTTCCCAAAACTCACGTTACAAAAATATTTAAGGAAATGGAGAATAATCATATGTATTAAACAAAATAATAAAATAAATATTTTCACAATCAAAATTATATAGAATATATTCAATAAAGAGACATCCTTAATTATCAAAATAGTACCTGTACGGTTTCAGCCAAACCACCAAATTTCACACATCTAAGCCAAAAATAATTTTAAGTTTACATAAATTTAAAATTATTCTCATACATTTAAAGAAAATTGATGTCTCAAGGGACATATATTGTCCATACTGCTATATATCCAAGTAAAGTTTTCTGTATCTAAGTTTATCATGAGAACTTTTTGAAAGTATGACTTATTTCCTGCTCTTCTATTACAGTCTGGATTAATTTTGTAAAATTTCTAAAGATAAAGTGTGATTACTGGTTAACCATATGGTGTAGATTCACTGTTTTTCAACAATGGATTTATTGATTTCATTGAGATGATGGTGAGGTTGCTACATGTATTTTAGGTGAAACCCAGTACATACCACTCCAGACACTCAACCTGCTTCAACCAGAAAAATATCCAGTTTTACCTTCTTCATATAGTATTGGTACAGCATTTATACTTTATAGGTAGTTTTCTAAGTTTTTTATTAAAGACTGTTTTTGATCTAAAATGCTTAGGAAAAATAATTTACAATTTTGAATTAGAATTTTGTCCATACTAGGAAGTAAAACTTGAAAATAGAACTTCTGTATTCTTTCAGTAAGAAAAGGGAAAACCTAAACTGAAATGTAACATAGGTGTTACAAGCCTAAACCTCTAAAATATGTATTTATTTTTCAAACCTAAAAAATAAGTAGTAATTATATGTTGTTTAAAAAAGACCAAAGAAAAAAAAAAAAAAAAAAAAAGACCAAAGAAATAGAACTATCTTTAAAGCTAATTGATATGTAAGAAATATAATAATTAAAGAAAAGCAAAATTTTATAGTTATTCTAGGTAGAAATGATCAATATATCAGTCCACTAAGCTAATGAACAAACATAATAGAAATATATATTCTTTCATGCCACCAAACTATTGAGAGTTCAGGAAATATGTTGAAATGACTTCATCCAACAACCCAAGCAGTTTCTCCCCTCTCTCTTGCTCTTACTCTCCATCTCTGTATTTCATGTTGGCTTATGTCTAATTCTAGTTTCACATAGTCTGTTAAACCTGAACTTTCTATGTTTTACAGAAAATAGGATTACAAGCAGTTCTGTGGTTAAATCTGTACTCTTCCAGTCTTTCATAATCAGAGAGGAATAGGAAATATTCCTGCTAACTTTGGTGAATGAGTGAAGGAAGCCAGTTGAGTCTGATTGCACTGGCTTGTCCATCCATTTATTTATTTATTTTAAAGATTTTATTTATTTATTCATGAGAGACACACAGAGAGAGGCAGAGACACAGGCAGAAGGAGAAGCAGGCTCCTCATAAGGAGCCCGATGTAGGACTCCATCCCAGGACCCGGATGACATCCTGAGCCAAAGGCAGATGCGCAACCACTGAGCCACTCAGGCGTCCCTGGCTTGTCCTTCCTTGTATCACAAAGTTTGAAGGCTAGGATAATGTGATTGGTTCACCTTGTGTCATTTACCCATTCTTGGGATGGGGTGAGAAATGGCATTTGCTTCCCTGGGAAGGGGTGGAGTGGTAAAGACAAAACATTTGGCAGTTGTTATACCTTGGAACAAGACCAAGTTTCTTAAAAGTAAGTCAAAACTATATTTCATTGCACTTTGATGATCAATTGCTTGAGAATTTGACTTAATCAAAGGAATTGAAAACTCCATCTATTTAATTTGTTTCTTTATTGACAGGAAGATTGCAAATAGATTTTTTTTCTTTGTTTTTGTTTTTTGTTGGCAAAAGCTAATGATGCTATTTTATTTGGCACAACGTTTAAAAATTTATCCTAAAAGTATAATATTAGGTAAATTTATGTTCTCTTAGTACAGGAGCAGGTAATGGCCTGTAAAAAAATTTCTTTCCTAGGGGCACCTGGGTGGCTCAGTCGGCTAAGTTTCTGCCTTTGTCTAAGGTCAAGATCCCAGAATCCTGGAGTAGAGCTCTGCATCCGGCTCCCTACTGAGTGAGGAGCCTGCTTCTCTCTCTCCCTCTGCCTGTGTCTCCCCGACTACTTGTGTTCTCTCTCTCAAATAAATAAACAAAATTCTAAAAAAAAAAAAAAAATCCCTGACTAGGATATTTTCTATTTATACATCTATTTACCCTAAGGCCCTTATCCCAGTTTTTATTATGCATTTTTTTCTTCATTTCCTTGCCTTCAAAACCTTTTTTGTATGACACTTATTTAACATTATTTGCTACTTTTTTTTCTCTAAAGGTGAGATAAATCTCTTTTCACAGTAAAAAGGACCAGTCTGTCACGTTTTTACAGATTGAGGTCAGTATGAGAATGTTATTCTGATTAGTCTTCTAAAAACATCACTTTAAAAATCAGGTATTTTAAAAAGTTATTTTTCTTTTACAAAGTACAAAGTAGGAATAGTACTTTCTGCTGATTGCTAGGTTAACAGTTTTACTCACCTTATCTCCATTATCCTCTTAGGGACTAGATTTTTAAACAACTTTACTAGTATATACCTGCTGTGTAAAGCCGTTTTCTTCTTTTGAATTTGATTGTGAAGGCATATCTTGAGTTTCAACACTGAACAATGGATACTTGATGGTGGGAGCAGATAATAGTGTCCTGGATAGATTTTAAGGACTTGACTGTGTCTTTCAGAGTAGCCTTTAACCTAGCACCAGACAAGTAAGATTCAGAGATTAAAACAGATACAGTAAAACATGGAAGGGAAGGTGAAATTATGAACCACAAATGCATGCAGAAAAAAAAAATCAGTAACATAAATGTGAATAAATCTACCTCTTCCATAGTTTTCCAAACTTACAATTTATGAAAATATTAATATAAGCATATATTTTATTTTTCTCAACATATACATATTGTTCAGATAAACATGATTGGCAAACACTAAAATTATTGTCAATTTATGATCATGATTTGAGATAAAAGCCTGTTACCTCTAATTAGGTTATGTCCACATTTTACAAATTTGGGATATTATTCTTTTAGTTACGTTGAAGCTATTAATAGCATGTCCAAAATTTCATCATAAGAGTTTGGGTAATAGAAAGGTTTTTACTGTAACTGACTTTCATACTTATATTTCTAAGCCACACATTATACAGTTACACAGAATTTCATTGCCAGCTTATTTTTGCTAAGCTAAAATGGTTATTGTCTGTTTGCTGGATTATTGTTTTAAGGCAACTGAAAGTGTGCCACTGTCCATTTAAAGGAAGGTGGGGATGGGGAAAGAAAAACACATACATGATAAAAACCTTGCAAAAAAACATAAACAAACAAACCAAAAAAAAAAAAAAATAAGGGTAATAATTAGGTAGTTAATCCTGCATAATTCTCTTAACTTCTTGCCTTAAAAGCCAAATTTACTGTTTGGAATTTTTCATTTCATTTGCCAAAACCCAAAATAATGGCTACTAAATATCAATCTTTCCAACTTCATTTATGAATAATAGTTTGGGGCAATTATAGCCCCAAACCATTGATTCAAAATAGGAAAATGTCCAAAAGACTTCTGTTAATCTTCCACTGCTCTTCTTACTTTAGGTATAAGTCATTTAATAAAATTTTATACCAATAAAATGATTTACTAACTTTTAAAACCCACTGCCTCCACTTCTCTAAATATATTGTACAACCTCCACCACTGCACCCCTCTCCATGTTTACAATAGAATATAGTGAATTTATTTCCTCAGCATAGGTTCTGAAATCCCTGGATTAATGAAATTGGGGTCTGAGAACTATTAATATGTGAAGGAAAAACAAAAATGTGGGATATTTTCTTAGCCATTTTAACACAGAATAAAGTTTTTGAAAACAGAATTGACTAAAAATTTAGACATTAGAAAAACTGTTAAGTGCCATCAAGTGAAAGCAAAATAAGGTAGATTGGTATAGAAGGCAAATCCATGAGTCAAGATTTTGAATTTGGTGAGCAAAATTAAGGGTCTCAGGAAGGAAAACATTTTGTTTAACCTAAGAAAATGCACTGATTTGTGGATTTAAAGAGCAGTTACTTTTATATCAAATATATTAGGATAATACAAATTTGATGTAAGTTTTTGTGTGAGAGAAGTGACAAAACAAATTTCTTTGATTTTTGTTATCCACAGTTTGCACAGATTTCCTTCCTACCATAATTAATCAGATTTTGAGATTCTTATTCTACATGTCTGCTTTTTGACTTGACTCTCAGCAGTTTGTTAGAAACTTCATAGGCCATTCTGATAAATAACTAAATTTGAGAACAACATTAATATGCAGGAAAAAACCATGACTGTTATATTAAAGATACAGCCCTTAATTTGTACTTTCCTTCCTTCCTTATACAAACTACGGAACCATTTTTTTGAGATATTCATAACATCTTCAAATACATAGGGGTTACTGTAACCGATTGTATCAAAGTTGTCTCACACTCTTATCATCAAATTATTTGTATAAAACAATATGGAACCACTGTAACCATGATAATTTTATTTCATACATTGAAACATATAATTTCCTAAATTTAAAAGGTAAGATTAGAGTTTAAGAAGATAGAATTAAAGTGAAGTGTTCTTGAGTTTTGTGAGAAATTTGCTACTACTTGAACACTGCTTGGAGCTTTGATTTAAATATTTTCCAAGAAATACATAGTGCTTCAATTCCCTTGAAGTGAGTGTTAACAAGCTGAAATTTTATTCATATTTTGGAAAATAGAGGCCTCATCATTCCTGCACATTAAAAAAAAATACAGTACATGATGTAGGCATTTATTGCTATTAGCTTTTCTCTTAGAATTGTTTTTGGGGTATCTCAGAAATGTTGAAATGTTATATTTCCACTTTTTTTGTTTATCTCAAGGTATTTTTTATTTGTCTGTTCATTTCCTCTTTGACCCATTGATTTCTCATTGGCAATATTATTTATTCTCCACATATTTGTGAGTTTTCCAGTTTTCTTTGTGTAATTAATTTCTAGTTTCATACCATCATGGTTAGAAAAAATGCTTGATATGATTTCAATCCTTTTAAATTTATAGAGACTTCTTTTGCTGCCTAACATATGATCTGTCTTAGAAAATGATTCATGTGCACTTGAGAACAGAATGTGATTTCTTTTGCTTTTGTTAAGACCATCTGGTCTAGCACGTCTTTTAAGGCCAAGGTTTCCTTATTAATTTTCTGTCTGGATAAAACATCCATTTTTGTAAGTAGAGGACTAAAGTGGACTTTAGTAAAATAGTACTACTATTTTATTATTTTATTGCCATCTATTTCTTCCTTTAGGTCTGTTAACCTTTGCTTTATATGTATATTTAGTTGCTCCTATGTTGAGTGCATAAATATTTATAAATGTTACACCCTCTTGATTCTTGATCAATACCTTCTTGATTGACTCCTTTATCATTATGTAACCCTCTTCCTTAATAAAGTCTTTGTTTTGGGGCAGCTCTGGTGGTTTAGCCGTTTAGCGCTGCCTACAGCCCAGGGCCTGATCCTGGAGATCCAGGATTGAGTCCCACGTGGGGGTCCCAGCATGGAGCCTGCTTCTCCCTCTGCATGTGCTTCTGCCTCAATCTCTCTCTCCAATCTGTCTCTCATGAATAAATAAATAAAATCTTAAAAAAAATAAAGTCTTTGTTTTAAAGTCTATTTTGTCTAATATAGTATAGCTACTCCAGTTTTCTTTGCATTTCGTCCCTTCACTTTTAGTCTGTGAAACAAAGTCTCAAATAATCAGCCTAACTTTATACCTCAAGGAACTAGAAAAAAAGAAGGACAATAAAAATCCAAAGTTTGTAGAGGGAAGGAAATAACAAAGATTAGAATGGATATAAATGAAATCGAGACTTAAAAGACAATGGAGAAGATGTATGAAAATTTGAGGTGATTTTTTGAGAACATAAACACAATTGACAAACATTTAGCTAAACCTAGACTTACAAAGAAAAAATTGAGAGAAGACTCAAATAAATGAAATGAAAAATGAAGAGAACTGATACCACAGAAATAAAAGAGATCATAAGATATTGGTGTGAATAATTAATTATATATATGACAACAATTTTGGACAGCCTAGAAAAAAAAATGAATAAATTCCCAGAAAGATGCAACCTACCAAGACTGAATCATGATGAAACAGAAAATTTGAACAGATCAATTATAGGAAAGAGATGAAATAAGTAATCACAAAATATCCCAAGGAGCAAAATTCCAGGACCAGAGAGCATCAGTGGTGAATTTTATCAAATATTTAAGAAGAATTAATACTAATCCCTCCTAAACTCTTTCAGAAAAAGAGACAGGAACTCTTCCATACTCATTTTATGAGGTCAGCGTTACCATGACACCAAAACCAGAAAAGGATGCCAGAAAAAAAGAAAATTACAAGTCAATATACTTGAAGAATATAGATGTGAAAATCATTAACATAGTATTAGCAAGCCAAATTCAACATTACATTAAAAAAATCATTCACTATGATAAAGTGCAATTTTTTTCTAGGGATGTAAGAATAGTTCAACATTCACAAATCAGTCAATTTAATAAACATAACACAAACAAAATAAAAGATTTAAAAAATCCTATGATGATCTCAGTAGCTGTAGAAAAAACATTTGCCAAAATTCAACACCAGCTTATGATAAGATCTTTCAACAAAGCAGGTACACAGTGAACATACCTCAACATGACAAAAGCTATTTATGACAAGCCCACAACTAACATTATACTTAATGATGAAATGTTAATTTACCTTTAAGATAAGGAATGAGAAGGATATCCTCTCTCACCACTTTTGTTCAAAACAGTATTGGAAGCCCTAGCAAGAGGTATTAGCCAAGATAAAGAAATAAAAAGCATCCAAATTAGAAAAGAAAAAGTAAACCATCACTATTTGCGGATATCATGATACTATATCCAGAAAATCCCAAAGATTCTATTTTTTAAGTGTTAGAACTAATAAACAAATTTGGTAAGGTTGTAGGATACAAAATCAATACACAAAAGTCTGTTGCATTTCTGTACACTAATCATGAAATATTAGGCAAAATTCAGAAAGATACAGTGCTGGGAAAATTGGGCTGCTATCTTACACCATACAAAAAATGATAATAACCCAAGTAGATTAAAAAGGCTTAAATATAAGACCTGAAACCATATAACTCCTAAAAGAAAACAGTCAGTATGCTCCTTGACATCAGTCTTACTGATTTTTTTTTTTATATTTGACTAAAAACAAAGACAACAAAAGCAAAAACAAACAAATGAGACTACATCATGGATTCTGTACAGCAAAAGAAATTATCAAAAAGACAAGCTACTGGATGGGAAATATATTTACATAACATATTTAATAAGTAGTTAAAATCCAAAATATATAAAAACTCAACCCAATAGCAAAAAATTACGATGACAAACAAAAACAAATACTGATTAAAAAATGGACAGAAGATCTAATAGACATTTTTCCAAAGAAGATACACATATGCCAAGAAAAAAAATCCGTGAAAACATGATCAAGATAATTAATTATACAGGGAAAGCAAATTGTAAGCACAATGAGATATCACTTGACATCTGTCAAAATGGCTATTATCAAAAAGGCTAGAAGTAATGTGTTGGAAAGGTTGTGGATTAAAGAGAATCCTTGTGCTTTGTTGGTGGGAATCAAATTGGTGCAGCTGCTATAGAAAATAAAATAAGGGTTACATAAACATTTAAAATTAAACTATTGTATGACCCAGCAATTACACTTCTGGGTGGTTATTTAAAGGAAATGAAAATATTAACTGGAAGAGGTATCTGCACCTCTATGTTTGTTGTAGCAGTATTTATAATAACCAAGTTATAGAAGCACCCAAAGGGTCCATTGATATGGATGAATGGATAAATAAATTGTAGTATATATATACACAGTGGAATAGTGTTTAACCATAACAAAAAATGAAATCTTGCCACTTGTAACAACGTGATAGACCACATGGGCATTTTGCTAAGTGAAATAAGTCAGACAGAGTTCAGCAAATACTATATGATCTTTCTTATATGTGAGATTAAAAATATATTAAAACATTAAAAACATATTAACAACAACAATGACAAAAACAAGCTCATAGATAGAATAGGTTATTAGTTGCTAGAGGTAGGAGCTGAGGGATGGGAGAAATGGGTGAAAGAGGTAAAAATATTAAATAAAAACTTGATTTTAGATATAGAAATAGAAGCAAAAGCAATATACTATTTAATTGAATGAAAAATAAAGCATTGGATTAAAGAAATACATATATATGATTATTAGAGAAGCTGAATCACACATTCCTCATAAGAAGGTTGAATGGCATATCCACTATGGAAAATAATGTGCAAAGTTTTTACAAAACTTAATATGTTTTCCATCTGACCCAGCAATTGAACTATTGAAGATTTATCCTAGAGAAACAAAACCGTATGTTCACACAAAACCTGTAAATGGCTATTAATAGATTTATTTCAATATGACCAAAAACCATACAAAAGCATTGACCTTCAATAGTTACATGGTTAAACAAACATCACACCTTGGAATACTCTTCAGGAATAAAAAGAAAAATAGAGATCCCTGGGTGGCTCAGTGGTTTAGCACCTGCCTTTAGCCCGGGGCATGATCTTGGTGTCCTGGGATTGAGTCCCACGTCAGGCTCCCTGCATGGAGCCTGCTTCTCCCTCTGCCTGTGTCTCTGCCTCTCTCTCTCTCTCTCTGTGTGTGTCTCTCATGAATAAATAAATAAAATCTTAAAAAAAAAGAAAAAAGAAAAAATATGTTGATACATATAACAGCTTGGATAAATCTCAAATGAATTATTCTTAATGAAAAAAAAAGATCTAGTCTCAAATTATACATATTATGTGAATCCATTTATGTGGCATTCTTAAATACACAAAATTATAGAAATGGAAATCCAATTATTAGTTGCGAGGGGTTAGTGGGGGAGAGGAGAGATTGGATGTGGCTATAAAGTTGTAGCACAAGGGATCCCTATAATGGAAGTGTTCTGCATCTCATTGTGGTGACGTTCATGTGAATCCACACATAAAATTGTGTAGAATTGTATAGACATAAACACATATTCATATGAGTGCATGTAAAACTGGTGAAGTCTCAATAACTTTGGTGGATAATGTCAACGTCATTTGTCTGTCTGATATTTTATCTCAAAATAAAGTTAAGTAATATGACTTTTAGAAAGCAAAAGTTAGTTCGACGACTTGTTTATGACTCATGAAAAATGATACACAGACTAGTCTATCCCAAAACTCACAATCTTTTTAACTTATTACAGTAACAGCAACTCTAAGAACAGTACAATATATGTTGTAAAATATATGAAATATTTGAAACAGTCCATTAGCCAAGGTATTAGATTCTGTGGTAGATTACATCGTTGTTCCACAAATATTTTTTTTTTCCCTTCCGCTTTCTTCTATGGATTTTGGCCATGGGACTTAACTTTGACAAGTAGATTAATAAAAGGAATGTGAGGAGAGGCCTGAAATGTACTCGTGTGGTGGGGCTTGCCCTGCCTTGCCCCTGTCTTTACCATGAGAAGAGCATGAAGAGCATGCCCCAGGAAAGCCACTGGCCCCGGAAGAATGAGCAATAACAAGGAACAGACCTGAACCAAACACACGCTCAAGAATTGATCACAGCCTTAGATCATCTCCAGCCAAACCACAGTCATAAGAGTCAGAAATCAAATCTTGATATGAAGCCACTGCTTTTAGAGGGGTTTGTTCTACAGCCTTTTTGTGGCTATCGTTGGCTAAAACAAAACAATGACAAAAAATAAAACAGAATAATGACAATAGATGTCAAGATACTCTCAGATTATGACTTAGCTAAAACAGAATATGGTAGAGAAACATTTATCATAACTGACAATTATCAAATATCTGCCTTTTCACAGTTGGACATGACAATTTTCTAAGAACAGATCTTGATATTCTTCTTTTCTTCTCTTAATGTGTTACTTTCCCCCTGCCCCTAACTTCAAACGCTTTTTAAAAATCTTATTGGAACTATGGTTACACTTTGCTTTTTCATTGAAAGTGGAAGCACAGTATACAAATTAATAACCTCCCCGAAAGTAGTGATTTTGAGTTTTACACTGATCTAAGTGCCATGAGAAAATAACTTTTTGTTCACTACAGTATGCCCAGTACTTAAGTATTTAATAAATATAAAGACATATTGAATAATTATTCAGTCTCCTTAGTTTCCTGTTCCCCTAGAAGTCTTTTTACTGAGTTGTTTTAATATTTCATTCCATGCTTCTTTAGTCTATATAAACGATATGAAAACTCCCTGCATTTTCTGGAAAACATCCTTAAAAAAAATTTATACTACCTCGTATAATCACCTACATGGCAATTTCTCTTAATTTTTAATTGGAAAGAATAAAAATATTTCTTACGATGAATAGATGTGATTTATCCACCAATAAAAGAAACAAAAAAAAACATAACATTTCTCCACTTCCTTTTGGCTCCCAGGAATATGAGAACAATTTAATGCTCAGTAACAGTAACTCTGTAGAGCTACTAAAAATAGTAAAAGCATTATTTTAATTGCCATTATTTATTATAACTAAATGATTATAATAAATAATGTCCTTATTTATTATAATTAAATGTCATTATTTGTTATAACTCTAATTTTTACTAGTTAAAAATACTTATAAATAAACAAAAATCTAGAATTGTTAAACTCTCTGAAATAAATATTATTTTATCAGTATAATGTTTTTATCCTCCTAAGAAATACTTCTGAAGATCTACATTGTGTCTCAAGCACTGTGCTAGACTGTAAATATATTGAAATAAGTGTGACAAAATCATAGAGCTTACCTCCTCTGGGGAAGACCAAAAAGTAATATCTGGCATGTCAATAAATGATTATGTGATCTTTAATTTATTTATTTTTTCTTTTATTTTTATTTTATTTTATTTTATTTTATTTTTGATCTTTTAAAGATAATAAAATCCTCTTGAGATTACCTGCTGTGGAATGTGGTCTTTGAAATGGATATGAAAGTTTGGATAATGCAGAGTATGGGCTGACTTGGATGACACTTGACATGTGAAGGAAAGACAAAAGAAAGGGAAAAACTTGTGAAAGGAGTGATGGCTTCTTGAGCAGAAGTAGTGTAAGCTTAGAAAAAGATGGGTTGGTCCAAGAATTGCCAAAAGACACCTAGACACTTTCTACTGAATCAAGGGGGAATATTATTTGAGATAAGGTTGGAACATCTGCAAGGGTTGAGATAGGTAGGCTCTGCCATGGTTTCCAGTTCAAGTAGAGTGTGAAACTTTTGAAGAGATCTAAGTAAGGAAATTACATAAACCTACTTACAGTTTCTTAAAGTGACTGCCCGTTGTGGGGGAAAATTATTGGATCACAGTAAGTAGGCACCTGGATTGAGAGATGGTGATGGTCTGAATGAGCTTGAAGAGAAATAAATTTTAGTTCATAAAATGTGACCTAGAATAACTCATAGTATGAATAACACTAAATAATAGTATAAATTGAACGTTTAATCTATGAGTTTTAAGTTCTTGAATAGAGTAATTAATTCTGAATATGCATTCATTTTTTCTGCATTTTTTAATGTGACTGTAGCTGATACAATGTTACATTAGTTTCAGGTGTACAACTTAGTGTTTTAACAAGTTTTTAGATTATGCTATGTCCACCACAAATATAGCTGCCATCTGTCTTGTTATATCACTGTTACCATATCACGGACTGTATTCCTCATGCTGTGTCTTTTATTCCTTTGACTTATTCATTCCATAAATGAAAGCTTGTATCTCCTTCTCCCCTTTATCCATTTTATCCAAACTTCCACTTTCCTTCCCTCTGGCAACCATCAATATGTTCACTCTATTTACAGATACAATTCTATTTTTCATTTATTCATTTGTTGTTTAGATTTTACTTATGAGGGGGAATCATATGGTATTTGCCTTTTTTAGTCTGACTTATTTCACTTAGCATAATACACTAGAAGTCAATCTGTGTTGTCTCAAATGGCATGATCTCATTTTTTATGGCTGTGTAATGTTCCATTACACACACACACACCCCATGTTTTACTTATATATTCACTTACTATGGACACTTTGGTTGCTTCCCTATCTTGGCTACTGTAAAAAATGCTGCAATAAACATAGGGGTGCATATATATTTAAAATTAAGGGATCCCTGGGTGGCGCAGCGATTTGGCGCCTGCCTTTGGCCCAGGGCGCTATCCTGGAGACCCTGGATCGAGTCCCACATCGGGCTCCCAGTGCATGGAGCCTGCTTCTCCCTCTGCCTGTGTCTCTGCCTCTCTCTCTCTCTCTCTCTCTGTGACTATCATAAATAAATAAAAATTAAAAATAAATAAATAAAATCTTTAAAAAAAATTAAATTAAATTAAATTCTAGTCAAGTAAAAAAAAAAATAGAGATAATGAAAAACTTAATGAAGTCCAAAACAATTATAGAAATGAAATCTTAGGTGGTAAACTTCCCTCAAGTTAATGATTATGACATTTAAAATATAATTGATTAATACTGGAGGGTATTAGTAATCAACTGATTAGTATTGGCATTAGCCCTTGTATTTTATGTGTATCAGGCTACTCCAATAAAATTCCAGTTTATTCAAGAATTATTGGCAAAATATGCTACAGATAGATATAGAAATACCTATATTTAAAAAGGATATTTAATTTTTAAAATTACTAGTATGATTTTTTTTTAAGCTTTCTTAAATTTATCTGAAGGATGGAATAAAGAGTAAAAATCAACACCATTTAAGAGACCATTTACAATTCATACCTTAAGGGATATTTTTGCCTCTGGATTTAGATGTAAAGAAATAAATACCAGCTGAAAGTAAATGTGTTGAACCATAACTCCAGTTAGTGCACAGAACAATGTTATGGTAAATAGATATATGGTTTAGTGAAACAGACTGGTTTAGTTAGTTCCAATTTATAAAGCAAGTGTTGATATCCTCAGATAAGAGGCTGTAACAAAAGGAACCTTAAATAGAATTTCTATATGATTTTTTTAAAATTCAGATCATTTACTCTAAGGGAAAAATTATTTATCTTCGTGTGTAAACTTAACTCCAGGGCTTTTTTTCTAATAAAGGGGATATGCTAGAGGTTCTTAAATCTATCATATTATCAAGATTGAAAGGAAGTGCTTCCATGGGGCACCTGGATGTCTCAGTCAGCTAAGTATCTGCCTTGAGTTAGGGCCATGATCCTGGGGTCCTGGGATTGAGCCCTGAGTCAGGCTCTCCCTCAGCAGGGAGCCTGCTTCTTCCTCTGCACCTACCCCTGCTCATGCAGCCATGTATGTGCGCTCACACTCTCACACTCACTTTCTCTCAAATAAATAAACCTTAAAAAAATACTAATGAAGTACTTAAAATATATTCACTATGCAAGCACATGTAAGCACTTAAACTGTCACACCTAACATATTTATAATAGTGGAAATAAGCAAAGTGTCATAATCAGCAAAATACACTTAGAATATATTTCCAATTTGACAATTGGTTGAATACAGAGTTGTTGTCTTCACCATGGTTGTTCCTAATTTGAAGTACAGGGTTATTTCTTCTGTATTTTTAAATATTTATTTTTTAAAAATATATTTACTACTTGGAAAAATATAATTTCTGGTGAGACCTTTGAGTATATATAGAAAGACTCAAAATAAGTCTCAGTTAATAATGTCTTCATTTATAGAAATTTCTTCTCTGTAACTGAACTTAAAAGTTTTACTTCTAGTCTTAAAATAATGACAAGAATATTAAATACCAAATACAACTCTTTTCAAGGTATATCAAATTATTTTGCCACATGTTATGAAATACTAATTGGATAAGGAGGTGAGAAATATCTGATGTAAACTAAAGAGACCTCTACAAAGGTATCTATTTAACTTATACAAAAAGTCAGTGGGCCTCTGTGGTGGTTAATTTTATATGTCAACTTGACTTTCCTTTTATAGATAATATATATAATTTTAAAGATTTTATTTATTTATTCAGGAGAGACACAGAGAGAGAGAGAGAGAGAGAGGCAGAGACACAGGCAGAGGGAGAGGCAGGCTCCATGCAGGGACCCTGACATAGGACTCGACCCCCGGGACTCCAGGATCACGCCTTGGGCCGAAGGCAGGTGCTAAATCACTGAGCCACCCAGGGATCCCCCTATATATAATATATTTAATGTTTGTCTGTAAATACTTCTTATATGTCTATACATATATTTTAAAGATCTAATAACCTTTATTTTTTATTACCATTTTTCTCCTTTCTAGGAAATTAAACCATTTTAATTCTTATCTACCTTCTACATAATGGTTATTGAATACTTCATAATATATTAATCTGGTTGTAATGGTCCATGCATATACTTTCATGCTGTTTATACCCTATGTCATTAATACACATAAATGGGGGTAGGGGAGGTTATGAATTGTGTAGGACTGTATATATCCTTGTCTCAGTTTATTGCAGGAAATTGTTCTAATTTCAAGAAGTTTGTCTAAAGTGTTTATTTTTTTAAGGTGTTTATTTATAAAGATTTTTATTTTTTTTTATTTGAGAGAGAGAGCATGAGCAGGGGGAGGGGCAGAGAGAGAGGGAGATTCCCCACCAATCAGGGAGCCAGACATGGGGCTGGAACCCAGAACCCTGGGGTCATGACTGGAGCAGAACGCTTAATGTTCTGAACCATCCATATGCCCCTTGGCAGAGTTTATATACAAATAGAGAACTGTTTGAATAGACTTTCTAAAGTGTAGTGTTTTTTTATTTTATTTTATTTTTTTTTACCTTTCACAAAACTGGTTACAAATGCTTTTTATACAGCAGCCTTTCCTTGGAAGTCTCATGAAAACACTCAGTTTTATTTAAACATATATAAACATTATACACACATACACAACACACACTATTGGTTGTTTCTCCAGAGAAGTTTGACTTAATACAACTTTATATTTCTTGGAATCAGGAAATGAAATATTATATAAAGCTTAACGTTAACAATAGATAAAAATTGGTAAATGCTATTTGGTTGAAGTCTAGAACCCTGCCATTTTGTGTTTTTTGACAGTTGATGTGGTTCTTTTTTTTTTTTTTTTTGATGTGGTTCTTGATACATATTTGTTGAGTTCTTTTTTTAAAGAAGTTATTTATTTATATTAATTAATTAATTAATTAATTTTTTATTTATTATTTGAGAGAGAGAGAGAGAATGCCCCAAGCAGAGCATGAGCGCAGGAGGGACAGAGGGAGAAGGAGAAGTAGACGCCCCACTGAGCATGGAGCATGGAAGATGTAAGGATGCAAGTTTGGTGGGGGTGATTGATCTCAGGATCTGAGATCATGATCTGAGCTGAACTTAGGCACTTTACTGACTGAGCCATCCAGGTGCCCCTATTTGTTAATTTCTAGTACTTCTTGAGAATTCAGAAATAAAATACTTCAAGTGAAATATTTTTTTCTTCCTGTAAATTTCTCCATGTGTGATTTTACTGTCTAGATGAAATATATTCATAGCATATGGTATGTGGAATATGAATTCTTCCAGAAATGTTCCCCTAACCCCTGCCATACAGACATCTCTCTTTAGTGTTCCCTAAACTATATTGTAATATTTTTGGAATCTTCAACTTTATACCCCTCATAACTTCAACTCTAAAGTTGAAGTAGAAAAATAATAATACTTTAAAATGCTTGGTGCATTCAATTGCATCTAAAATACGTGCAACTTTAAGGAACCTCCAGAGTACTGTGCACTTAACCTAAGGAATATATCAGTATACAAATGAGTGGAAACAGACACTTTTACACTTTTATGTGCACATTATTCAAGTTTACAAATTTTATTGCTACACTTGTACAAGGATCTGTGTCTTTTTTTAGCATATATCAGTTCTTTCATGAGATTTAAATATCAACCTTAAGGAGAATTAATTGAATCAAATGATGTTTTTCATCATCTGAGTAATCCCACATATTTAGAATTCATTCCAGAATAGTTACATGTAAAATTTTTTATATTATTTTACTATTATGTACATTTCTTAGAACCTCATTTTCACTCTGAATAATCAACTGCCAGATTAGCAATGATCTATCTGGTACTTATTTTCCATCCCTGTTGTTCAAACCAGCATTTTTTCCCTATGTTACCTATAGATTGATATCTTTTGTTATTTGGACGTTCATAGTTAATTGAAAGTATAAATTAATAACTGAATATATGTTCTTCGTTTTCTCAATGACTGATTCATGAAGGAACTTGAAAACTCTTGGGATATCAAATTGAACCAATGAATTTTTCATTAGAGGTTCTATTATAAACTTTTCATCTCTTGAGTAAATACTTAAGTTAAAATCTAGCATTCACCAAGCAGCCTACTGTTCGTTCTTATGTTAATGAGGAGGCTAATTGCAAATTTCCCTAGGTAATCTCAGTGTCAATTATTCATGAACCACTGACAACAGACATGACATTTTCGAATGACAGCTCTCAATCGTTTTGCTCACAAGTTCTAAAATGTGCTGGGTGATTTAAATGACTTTAAACCTAAAAGGTGCCAAAGTAAGTTGAAAAGGAGGCGGAGAGAAATCTGAAAAGTAAACGCCAGATAAGTTAGTTTTGAATTTATTTAAGGTTAACATATTTTAGAATTTGAAAAGCTTTTTTTTTTTTTTAATTTGAAAAGCTTTGGGGGAGGGAAGAGAGGAAATGTTATTTCAAACTCTCTTTAATCACATTGTTGGATTAGTGTTCTTGAGTAAAAAACAAGCCATTCAAAAAGGAGTCCATCTAATTGATGTATATAACTACAGATTTTTTCCTGAATCACCAATAAAATTACATTGCAATGTAAATTAATACAAGAACACTAAGTGAAACTCGGCCCTATAAGATTTACAAGTCTTTTTTTCATCTAGTTGCTTTTTTCTATAGTCAATGAGCGCCAAATGCTTGATGTGTGGCATAGAAGTAATTGGCTCTAGTGCTGGTGTATGTAATTCATGGTCTGTGGTTTGGAAGGTGAATTTGTCTTCAGCAGTAGTTTCTCATGGTAGTTCCAAGTTCTTGTATTCCTATGGGGGAATTTCATGTTTGCACTGTCCCTGAAAATTCTTGTTTTCCCACCATATTTTTAATAACTTATCGTATAGAGCCTTGTTGGCATTGAATTTAAAATTTGTATGCTACATTTTTGTACTTTGATTGATCAGGTTCTTTTTCCTTTCTTGGAACGTTGTCAGATCAGAGACAGAGTTTTTGTGGTCTGTGTTTCAAGCAGTAAGCCCACTGAAAGAATATGAGTGATTTTGACTTTAATGTTTACAATATTTTTTTCACTATTGATTTACCCAGAATTTCTATAGCTTTGTGTATGAGTGTGCACATGCACATGCATGCTCTCATGCATGTTAAGGGGTTCCCTCAGTGTTTTCTGGCATATTGATTAGAAATCTAAATAATGTTAAAAAGTAGTTTAATGTTACCCATAAGGACAAGTAAGCGAAATGTGTCATCCAAAAATATTTTCAGGGCATGAAAACATAGTTACTTACTTTTATATGAAACAACTTTATTGTAGTGAGTATTACAAAATGCTAAAAATCTTCCTCTTTGGCCTAAGATATGTATAATTAATATATTTTACATAAAAAGCAATGGATTGTGATGTGGACATGCCTAATTATGATGCTACTCAAACCACTTGCTTGTCCTGTTGGCATAGACCAATAGTTATTTAATCTAAACTTATCTAAACCTTTGTATTTTGTCTTATTTCCAGTGTCAGTTTAATCCTCTGTTGCCTAATTTTTAAATCTTGTATTTAATTCCCGTGATATTTATGGCCATTCAGTTTTTCCTTATAATTTGTTAAGAAATAGTTTAATAATAAATTTCCTTATAATTTATTAAGAAATATTTTAATTAGACATCCATGATCACATGTTTAAAGTTATTGCCATTTTTATATATACAAATAGGTAGATATTAACATTTTAAGAATTTTGTGTAATACTTTTACAGAGGGAGATGGATGTAGTTTTTAAATTAATAACCAAAAAGAATAACAAAAAATATTGTTGAATGCCTACAGTATTCAGGAATAGAATCGTACTATATTTGAGTTAATCCTTAATCTACTTTGAGAGTCAGATATAATTGTTCATTTAAATGTGAGATAATTGGGCAGCCCCGGTGGCTCAGCGGTTTGGCGCCACCTGCAGCCCAGGGTGTGATCCTGGAGACCCAGGATCGAGTCCCACATCGGGCTCCCAGCATGGAGTCTGCTTCTCCCTCTGCCTGTGTCTCTGCCTCTGTGTGTGTGTGTGTCTCATGAGTAAATAAATACAATCTTAAAAATAAATAAATAAATAAATAAATAAATGTGAGATAATGAGACTTAGAGATTTTAAAGAGTTTTTTGTAAGGCCTCATAGCCAATAGCTAACAAATGGATAATGTTCTTTTTTTTTTTTTTAATGGATAATGTTCTATTAAAATTCTTATCACTCTAAAAACAAATACTATATTCTCTCTCTAGCTCTCTATGTATTCTGGCTAACATAAATAAATATGAATTTATTGGAAATATTTAAAACTGCTAATAGAATTGAAAAAAAAAAAAAACTAAAGTAACCACGTCTCAGGTGACATAGGGACAAATGGAAGACTAAAGTTTACAGAAGCAGAAAACTGCCTTAAGAGTCCATTAAGAAGAGTGCTTCTGTTTTCAATCCATTGGCTACTTCACTCAATTTTTGAATTCCCAGGAGAGGGCAGCCCAGTGGCTCAGCAGTTTAGCACTGCTTTCAGCCCAGGGCATGATCCTGGGGACCTGGGATGGAGTTCCACATCAGGATCCCTGCATGGAGCCTGTTCTCCTTCTGCCTGTGTCTCTGCCTCTCTCTGTGTTTCTCATGAATAAATAAATAAATTCCTAAAAAAAAAAAAAAAAAAAAAAATAGAATTCCCTGGAGAAAGCATTTCATTGGCCTTTATTTGATAATCTGCCTTCTTTTGGACCAGCCACTTTGGAGAGATGATGCTTTAATTAATCAAGTAAAGCTTGAAATTAATTTCATTTAAAAATAAAAGAAAAAGAAATACGCATGCATGAAAGAATAATGGGACAAAAGAAAAACGCACAAGGACAAATCAGTTTAATACCAGAAGTGCAATACATGTTAAATAGTCAAGTAAGAGTTTTTGAAGGCATTGACTTTTTCTTCCCTCTAATGTAGTTAATCTTCTTCTTACAGATATATTATAAAAATTCCAAATATAATAATAATAATAATTTGCTTGTTATAAATGCCAATATTTTGTCATAAACATTTCAAATGTCTTTCTAACCTACTTTTTGGTTTCTTCCCTTGATGTGTTAAAGAAAATTGATTTTTTTTCATTTGGGGCACCTGGGTGACTCAGTCAGTTAAGCGACCAACTCTTGATTTGGGCTCAGGTCATGGTCTCAAGGTCATGAGATTGAACCTGGGTCAGGCTCCATGCTAGGTGAGGAAACTGCATAAGATTCTTTCCATCCCTCCGCTCCTCCCAGCTCAAGCTCTCTATCTCTTTCTCTAAAATAAATAAGTAAATCTTAAAAAAAAAAAACACACTTTTCATTCAAATTTTTTAATTCATATTTTTGCAGTTCCTACATTTTTACTATGAAAGAAATTCTCCTTTCACTGTCACATAAATATTAGTATGTAATTTACCCTACTTTTTAATGATTTTACTTATATATTGTCAATTTTATTATTCTAACATAGTATAAATATATATATATATATAATTGTGTGATAAAATTATATCATTTTAAATACCTGATGAATTTTGATAGTACAATTTATTGAATAATCTTTTGATTCCATGATGATTAGAAATGTAAAATATAATTTATGAATTTCAGAGACACACTAGACTGTGTTTTCAGTTTTTAAAATTATTCTCCATTTATATGACTTTAGATTATGTAAACATAGGTATAAAGATAGGAAAATAGCATGCCTTACTTTTTTGCAATACATTTTTATCTTGAGGAATATTTTTGTTCTTTGACTGTTCCTTTGCTATAGTGAGTTGTGATAACTTGTTATTATAATAACTTATTTTTTTTTCTGTAGGAAATGTCTCTAATCTCACCAATGATATTAAGTATTGTACTTAAGATTTCTTTTCCCTAACTGGATACTCTTTCTCATCTTGATCATTCTTTGAATTGCTAGTTTCTCTCAAATGGCTATTGAATCTTGACCTTTTCATTAAAATTTATGTATAATAGGTGGTGTGTATTTACTCATTTGGGCAGATCTAGTTCACATGGAAGAATCAAACTGAGCAAGAACTTTGTGTGTACTTTAGACTATGTGTATTAGCAGACATCACTTTATAATGAAAATGTACTGGCATAACATTGAGATTGTCTTTCTTGCTGTCAAGAGGAAAAAATAAGGAGAAATTTTTTCAGGATAACAATATTCATCTCAGGAAGCCTAGTCCTGTGGAGAGAGATCATTCAATTCTTCAGTGAGCAGTTCTCCTAACCTTGAGGAAAAGAATCAACATTGACAAATATTCCCTTTGTAGTTGGAAGGGAGGAGAACAGGGAGAGACATTAAGGGAGGATCTGACCAGCCTCATTCTTCCAAAGACATTCTTTTAGTTTATTTCCATGATGACCATCCTTCATTTTCTTACTTTAAAAAGCTGATATAGCTATTTCAAATGTGATGTCTCTCTAAGCTCAACTAGAAAGACAGACTTTTATATATTCTTTAGGCTTCCTTGAAATTGTTCTTGAATATATACATATGTATCTTCAGTTCTGATCTGGATTACAGAGTCCTTCTAGAGACCCACAAAGACCTTTGTTCCCCACAGGGCCTTTTCAGATTCTTAATTATAAAGGAATTATTTTTGGATACCACTACTGACATTTCAAACGTATTCCCAGAGAGAAGAAATGCTCAGTTGGCAGTTTCCATCTGTATGTTTTGTGTCTAGTCCCAGAGAAGGGACTAGACAAGGCCTCCTTTCATGATTTCTTGATAATTTTCTTTATTTACTTTTTCTTATCCAAAAGGATGAATATGGAACCTAAAATTTACAGTTGCAAGCCTGAATATTCCCTTCTTCTCTTTTGCCCTCTCAAGGGGAAACAGAAATGGGGAAATAAGATAGGATTTAATTCAATCTAGCCTGATTAACATCAGTCCAGGTACCCACTACCTGGACACATACATGTGTTTTAAATAGAGACTTTGCAAGCAAGAAACATATCACGGAGAACTATACATATGTAAGTGTTGTATATATTTAAGTGTTGTAGGCAATGATTGAAGAGACATAGGTCACCATTTTGGACACACTGCATAAAACTGTTTTAAAGAGTGACCCACCCTGAATGCAAACTTGGGCAGCCACCCTGGAAAACAGTATGGAGTTTCCTCACAAAGTTAAAAATAGAACTACTCTAGATTCCAATAATTCCACTGCTAGGTATTTACCCAAAGGATAAAAGAAATATTGATCCAAAGGGATACATACACCCGGATATTTATAGCAGCATTATCAACAATAGGCAAATTATGGAAAAAGCCCAAATAACTATCAACTGATGAATGAATATAGAAGAGATAGAGGGAGATAGATAGTGGAATATTACTCAACCATCAAAAAGAATGAAATCCTGACATTTGCAACATTGTGGATGGAGCTAGAGTGAATTATACTAAATGAAGCAAGTCAGAGAAAGACAACTATTATATGATTTCATTCATATGTGGAATTTAAGAAACAGATAAAGTTTGGGGTTCAAAGTAAAAAGGAGAGACACAAACCAGGAAACAGACTTTTAACTCAAGAGAGAAAACTAAGGTTTGCTAGAGGAGAGGTGGGCAGAGGGATGTGTTAAATAGGTGATGGGTGTTAAGGAGGGCAGTTGTTGTGATGGGCACTGGGTGTTGTATGAAAGTGATGAATCACTAAATAGCACACCTGAAACTAATATTACATTGTGTATTAACTCACTGGAATTTATATGAAAAATATGAAAAAGAAAAAATAATTGACCCATCCCTAAAATGCATGCTCAATTCTCAATAACAGATTAGTAAACTAACAAAAGCCACCATTTAAATAGCTAAGTTAATTAACTAAGCCTACCATTTCAACAATGTTTTTTCTTACTCCAGCCATACCAAAAGACTTCGAATTTCTCATTCATGACATGCTACTTCATGTTTCTGAGGTTTTGCATAAGTATTTCACCCAGAAAGACCATTTAATCCTCTTACATCTAATTTAGCCCATCCTAAAACTTCTGGAGTGTCACCAAAAATAAGCCTCCATACAACATGTACATAGGTTTCCATAACCTCTTTAAGGCATATTTTCTAGTGATCTGGAGTTGCCTTTTTTTTTTCTCTCTCTCTGATTCATACTGTCTTAGATAGAAAGTCCCATGTTTGGATCGATTTAGCAGCCCCAGTTCCTGTATGGTGTTTCAAACTCTTCAATAAGCTTGTATTGAATAACTTCATCAATCGTGCTGCTACTAGTTATTATTAATTTCTATTTGTACCCATGTCTGCAGATTCTTGTAGCCTATGGCACTTTCCTTATTATCCCATGCACCTAATGCCTACATTTGTCAACCATGTAATAAATCCCCTGGCTATATTAATGCTGCAACATTAATCTAGCATTCTTCTGCTTCTCTTTGCCTCTTGTCTCAATGTTACACTTTCACTTTGCCCAAAGACACATTAATAATTCTCAGGGCTTTGGGGAATTTAACCTTTGGCCATGGAACCACACTTTTAATTACCTCACTCTTCACATTAATGGTCTTCCAGGGACTGCTCAATGACCACAGAGCTATAAGGTCTTGAACTTTTCAGTTTGTATATTCGTCTAAATTTATGAAACACCTTGGTTACCAAGAGTAGAAATCAAAATGGCCACTATGGTTACTAGATTCTATAATGCAAAAATATTGAAAAAAAAAAAAAAGACAGGGGACAAGTTAGACAGCTTCTCATTCAATTCTTCCCACCTTCTTTCTCTTTGGAAAATGAAGCATATGCATATTCATACACATAGACATACTCCCTTTCCTGTACTGCATTTTGAATAAAGAAGTAATACAAATGAGTGATGCCTATATGCTTTTGTTGTTGCTATTGTTTAGTGACAAAAGGAAATGTGCCCTGAAGAAGAGTAATGGACTCATTCTGATTGCCACAACTCTCTTATCGCTCTGAAATTTGGTTTGATTATCCCACTTTTCTTTGTTTTAAGCAAGGTGTGAAATTTTATTTATCAAACAATTGATAAAAATGCAGGCATCAAAATGCTTTTAACTCTTTTAATTAGGATTCTATGTTAGAGTAACATTATTAGTTTTGTAAAATGAAGTTAGGTGGGGATTCGTGTATTTTAGTGATTACATGCATGGATAAGAGTTCAAATAGATAACTCAGGGCAGCCTGGGTGGCTCAGTGGTTTAGCGCCACCTTCAGCCCAGGCGTGATGCTGGAGACCAGGGATCAAGTCCCACATCAGGCTCCCTTCATGGAGCCTGCTTCTCCCTCTGCCTGTGTCTCTGCTTCTCTCTCTCTGTGTCTCTCTCATGAATAAATAAATAAAATCTTAAAAAATATAGATAACTCAAATTTTAACTTTTATGTTCAAATGTGTGCTCTTGGAAAATTTTCCTAAACTCCATTTCTTCATCTGACAAACTCAGATGAGTATAATGGCAATTTTTACACAGGATAACCCTAGGAAAACATGAAGTCATTCCAAGATAAATTCAGTCAGGAATTGTTGCAAAGAATGCAATTCTCAGGTGCTGACCCCCAGAAGTACTCTTATAAAATTGACCCGACTTAAAAATGCCTATGATTAAGGCCTCCTATGGATTCTTGTTGCTTGTATCTGCTTTCACAGTGTCCTTTCTTCCACTTTAGGAGAGAAATTCAGAGTCCTCAGTTATGTGGAATGCTACCCGTATTGCATTGTTCCAGTGCAAAAACTTCAGGTCATTAAAAAAGACTGGGCAATACCAATGCTTCCTTTAATTAAGGCACCTTATCTATCCCCACTTATTCTCATTAAGAGACACATTTAGCATAAAGTTTACTTCTGTTAAATAGGCATTTATACAAATTTCTAATCTATGTACACGTTTGAGTAATTACATAACAATCATTATTATTAAGTTGAATCTGGTAAAAAACTTATTATTTCATTGAAAAGTAGACATTAATTGTAATTCAAATATATGTTTGTGTTTCAGGGAAATATGATATGGTGGTTGATAAGAATTTCAATCTTTTTTATTTTTTTATTTTTATAAATTTATTTTTATTGGTGTTCAATTTGCCAATATAAGAATTTCAATCATAATAGAGTAGAATAAAATTCTATGGAGAAAAATGGAAATATGATTTAAGGGGAAAGTTAAAACATACAATGTCAACTGTTAATGACGAGCTTTTTATTTTTAAATGGGTGGTGATTGGCATTAGGTTACTACGCTGTTTACATTTCATTGGATACATTTTTAAAAACTGATGTCAGTATCTAATATGCTCAGAATTTTGCTATTTCGGTTACATGATGAAATGCATGTAAAGCAAATGACAGACCTTAGCACTTACTAATGTCCATATCTGTTTACTATTTTTTAAAGATTTATTTATTTACTTCAGTGAGAGAGAGAGAGAGAGAGAGAGAGAGAGAATACAGGGTGGGAAGGGCAGAAGGAGAGGGAGAAAGAAACTCAAGTAGACTCTATACTGAGAAAGGAGCCTGGCACAAGGCTCAATTTCATGACCTTGATATCAGACCTGAACTGAAACCAAGAGCTGAATGATGAACCATCTATTCCACCCAAGCTCCCCTTTTTACTATTTTTAAAACAGTCAATTAAAATATATATAATTAATTTTAGAAAAAAAAAACGACATTAAAAAGGACATATTTAAGTGCCATTTAACAATAAGATAAAATGCATAGAAGTTTCTTCCTTTAGTTAATTGGACATGTTTTATAAGTTATGTGAATGACATATGCTTCAGAATGATGTTCAGCTTCAAAGTGGACACTGATCATTCGTATTTATAACTTTTGATCATAAAATATATAAATACTCTGGCAAAGAAGTACATTTTGGTCTGCCCAACCCCATTTAACTTACAGTCCTTAAATATAGCTCTGTTTCCTTGAACAACTTGTCCTCCCCATCTCCTTCCATTAGTTTCAGGTGGAGCTGCCTATTACAGGGATGGGCCTATATACTCTGTTTTGCAAAGAGCTTTGCTAATCAGCATTATATCCTTTTAGGTTTAGAATATAAAGACAATGTAAGCCATATTTACACAAAGTTTTCCCTAGGATTTTGAAGTAGAGCTAATGAGAAAATGGTCTTTTCTTGGTGGTGGTGGAGTTGATCAAAGAACCAATTTCAGAGGGATTCCAAATATGCACCAGGGGAGAGTCAAAAAGCAAAGCTGGATGATGATGGCAAGGGATTCAAATACAAATTAAGATATTGAGTGCAAGGGACAGCAGAAATCAGATTGGCCTTGGTAAATTAAGGAATTTCATACAAATGACTTATAATTATGAACAGAGAAAAGAGTAACATTTTATCTTCATCATAAGATCTTGTTTGTGGTAGATGCAGTCATGTGCTTTTTGTTGGGAGTCAAAAAGGATTTGGTCGCATTACTGGTCAAAATTGACTTGACTTCTGACAGAGGGAAAAACCTGTTCCAAAAAAGAAAATACAGCAGGGACACAATAGTGAAATCAATATTAAATATTCTGAATATTTTGCCCTCTAGAACACCATGCCTTACAATTTACTTACCTTTGAAACATGAACATTGCATACAAGAAAATAATACTAAACCAGATGAATTGAGAGTTTAGCAGTCTGCTCCTTGGATCTGTACTAAATCTCTGAATATATATTCAAATAACCAATTATACTATTTTATTTAAATTAATTCATAACAGTATATTTTACTTAGTAGAAACTATCAACATACTCTAGGTAAACACTGTTATTAATTGAGCTATCAGAATGACATTTTCCATATTTTAATTTATAATACAAAGAGAGAAATATACAAATAAAAAACGTGAAAATATATGTGAAGTGTTGAAATTATACATTAATAGTCATAGGTTATAGTTCATGTCAATTTGAAAACCCTAACTCATGAATTGAGAGCAAATGATATTTCTAAATATTGACTTGAAATTCTATAATATATGGAAATATGGTCTATGTGGTAATAAAGACCAAACTAGTTTGATCAGAATATCCTCATTCCAATAGAATAGAATTATAAGATAAAATCTATTATAAGATTAAAGTAGCATAGCTGCAATCCCTATGCTATTAGGAATAGGAAGTTGATTGAAATATTTAGCCTCAATGAATCAGAATATATTAAGGAAACTAAACCAGTGGCTAAGGATACTTAAAGATGTAAGGTACTTACCTGGAGGAGGGGTATAAGTATTGTTATTTACTTATCCATCAATGCCACTTAACTCGAAAGAGCCCAAGAGCTTTGAATTTTGCTACATTTGTATCTGTCAACTTCAGAGACTACATAATCGGATTAGCAATTAAGGGAGCCTAAAAGAAATGAAAAATGTACCAACAACCCAACGTGACTAGATTGTTTTATAATATCCATTTTTACTGCCAACTCTTATAGTAGAACTGGTGAATTTACCTATTCAAGGTTGTAACTAAAAATATTGACCTTTTAAAGAGTCTCATTATCAGACTTACTTATGCCTATTATTTTAACCTTCTTTTGCATGGTAGATTAACAATAAAGGTTTTCTAATTTTTTTTAGATAGTTATTATAAGAATTATTGAGGGATGACTGGGTGGCTCAGTGGTTGAGCTCCTGCCTTCAGCTCAGGGTATGATCCTGGATTCCCACACCAGGCTCTTTGCAGGGAGCCTATTTCTCCCTCTGCCTGTGTCTCTCTCTCTCTCTCTCTCTCTCTCTCTGTCTCTCATGAATAAATAAATAAAATCTTTAAAAAATGTTTTTTTGAAAGTTTTAAAATTTTTTGAAAGTACTTTTAAAAAATTAAATACAGTAAGAGAGATACCCATATGACTAAAGTTATTTAAGACAAATATCATTCAGAAGCTAAATTATATGTGGGTCCACATGTTTTGAGTTCTTAAGCACTAATAGTAAATCTTAATCTGCTCAGTTATCATATTTATATAATGAGACTTTTAAAATGACACTTGCAAAGAAAATGACTTATTTGGGGGGGTAGTAAAGTTGAGCTATGTAAATATTTATTTTTATAACTAAGAATATTATAAACATAATAACGTCACTACTGATGTAGCAAGTAACTAATGCCACTGTTCTAATTTCTTTCTCTTTTTTAAGATTTTATTTATTTATTCATCAGAAACACAGAGAGAGAGAGAGAGAGAGAGAGAGGCAGAGACACAGACAGAGGGAGAAGCAGGCTCCATGCAGGGACCCCCACGTGGGACCCGATCCCAGGTCTCCAGGATCAGGCCCTGGGCTGAAGGCAGCACTAAACCCCTGAGCCACCCGGGCTGCCCTCTGATTTATTTTTTAAAGCACTATAATTGTTTCTAAATTTTATTTATTTAAAAGTTAAAAAAATGCTACCTTTAAAAAATTCATATTTTTTATATTCTTTTTGGCGTTTACTTAGAAATAAGCATGAATTTATTATACCACATTGTATTTAATAAAATTTACGAATTTTTCTCTATAACATTATTTTAAACATAATTCTTTCTCTAAGTGAACAACACTCCTTTATGCAAGTGAATAACACTAATGATTTTTCTTTGCCTATGGAGTGGAACTATGATCTGAATTATCTAGTTGGCTAAAATAGAAGTTATCTTAACTACACTATATTTACAAAACTTTGTCTAATCTGGTATCAGAAGGAAATCATCATTTCAGTTATCAAGAGAGAATAAACTGTCTCTTATTTGAGATCAAATGTGGCAAAATACATCACAATTTGAATGTGAAGCAAGGCCTTAAATTTGGTGTTAGCATATTCTTCATACTCCTCTAATTATCTGGATATAGTCTGGGTCAACTTCACCAATAAAACTTATTGTAGAATGTTTAGCAGAAACCAAGAAGGACATAGGAAAAGCATAATGATTTGGCCAAATTATAATTTGAAATTGAAATTGGTCATCAGTCAATTAAACAAGATCAAACAAAAATAAATCTTTGTCAAATTGAAAAGTTAAAGAATGAACATTGACTAAAAGGATTATGAATATCTAGAATGGTAGATTGTTTTGGTTATTTCTAGGAGAAATTAAAAAAACTGGAAAATAAATACAGGTGAGAAATCCAACTTCTAATATAGAGGACAAATCATTTGATTATTAACTGCTAAAGTGCCTTCTAGAGTGAATTGCTTTATTTTTCAAAATAGAGTATTTAAGAGCACACTAAACTAGCAGATAATTTTTCTTCTTTGCCACCATTGCAAATCCAGATGGATACAATTCTTTTTTCTGCACAGAATAAATTTCAACAAAGAATAGGCAAGTTACTATATGGATGAAAACTACTAAAACTGCCAATCAAGTAGAAAATTTATAGCCACAATCCCTATGCTATTAGGAATAGGCTGAAACGTGAAATAAAAAATGTTGTCTTCTTCATTAAGCAGAAGCAATGAATAAGAATGCTTTACTTTCTCTACACTTTTAAAAGAGTTTTTCCAAAAATTTGTGGAAGACATGGGAGTTGTTGAGGAGCATTATTACTATCTTTACAGTTTTTATTCTGAAATTATAATAGTAATATGGACAGTGTTTCTTAAAAAAGGATGATTTTGATAAATAAATAAATAAATAAATAGGATTATTTTGATAAATATATATATATATATATATATTCTAAAGCAAATGTTTAGACAATGTGTTTTTACCAGGAATAACATCAAATATTTAGGACCTGAATTACATTTTTAAATATTGGCTACCTATAACTAAACACTTGCCATTTTTATATTATCTCTTATAATGTCATTCAAATACCCCTCATATTGTATTGTGTTTGGCAATATTCCATATTATTTTGCTTAAAAATACAACATCTTGAATATGATATCTAGTAAAACAATGTGAGACATAGAAAAAATATTAATAAAAGAAACAATAGAGAAATAATTCAGCATTGCTAAATAAATATTTATCTTTAGAACTCGATCCAACAATCCTCCACTATATGGAGGAATTATCATAAGAGTATAAAAATTAATTCAATATAATTCTACATGTTAAAATTCTAATAAGAGCCTTTTAGGGGTGAAGAATCTTTGAATGACGGCTCCTTATCTGTCATAGATTAAATAAAGCCTTGGTTACTCTGTTTGAGAAAAGAATACATCTGCCTGGGTTCTAGGACTGCCATAACTATGTACCATAGACAAGATGGCTTAAAAACAGAATTCTATTTGCTCACAGTTCTAGAAGCTAGAAATGAAGATCAAGATGTCAGCAGTTGCAATTTCTTCTGAGTGATCTCTCCTCAACTTGCAGATGACCACCTTCTGACTATGGCCTCACATAGCCTTTCTTCTGGGGAAGGGCTTCCCTGGTATCTCTCTGTGTGTTCTAATTTTCTCTTCTTATTCAAACTCCACAAAACAAAACAAAACAAAACAAAAAACACACCAGGCAGGTTAAAGAAGGGTCTACCTCATTTAACTCTAGCACCTAATCTTTAAAGGCCCAGTCTCCAAATACAATCACTTTCTGAGCTACTGCAGATTAGGATTTATGAATTTGGAGGAACACAGTTCAACACATAGCAACATTTTATGTTGTTTGCATTAAGGAAATGCAAATTGCCTCAATTATTTTCTTCGATACCTTCAAACCTGTGATACCAGAAAGAAAATAGAACCATCAGGAAATATTTGCAAGTACCTTCAAAGAATATTTAAATAACTGCAAATTTTGTTTTAGAAGATCTGATCTCTTGTTTAAATAGATTATTTTAATGGAAAACAGTAAAAAAAGAACATCAGAAGGAGGCTAGTAAAACTTTGTGGTAAGAGGTGACAGTAAGAACAACTCCCTACTCATTACAACAGATGAGTCTGGTACTCTATTCTACGCATCAAAGTTAAGAGATATATCAAATCTCCATGTGTCATATACAATCTATAAATTATTATTATCTTGATTATGACTGAAAAATACAAAATACATCAGCCTAGTTCTGAAAATTTAGGAAATGGTACAAGTTGTTACAGAGGAGACCCATCTGAACCGTGGTGTCTTTCACAGCGCTTCCTATAGAATTTAGCATCCCACCTCTAACAACAGGAGATCTATTTGATAATCCAAAATCTCATAGGAAGGGTAACATGCAAATGGACAGATCCAAGTGAATTCACATGTCGTGAAGCCATTATAAGTAGCAAAATTTTGGCAAGAGAATCCAAAGTCAAATTAGCATACACTACAGTTGCATATTTTCTGTGGTGTGTGCTATCATCCCCTTGTGTTCAGTAAACACTAATTCTTCTGTTTTTTTTTAAAGAAATACAAGTAGCTATGTGAAAATCTAAGATGCAGAGTTGAAAGGTTGTTTGCAAAGTCAGTTGATTTTTCTGCATATAAAGGAAACAAGAGTTACAAATTCCTTCATAGTACTACAGTTGAAAATTTAGGACTCAGGGCTCTGCATTAAGATTGAGAATGACCCTCCTTATTCCCAATTTGATTAAATGAATAAATTTATATTGTATATATATTTATACACATTTGCATTAGATTTACTTAAGAAGTTGTATAGAAATTGTTTAGTGCTTTAGAGTCATAGTTGATTTAAATAATATGAAAATGTTATGTAGTAACAGGTGTGAATATTCAACATAAGGGGACATAATGATACAAATAAGTGGCATTACTTATACAAATAATTGCTATTATATTGCTGTAAAGGTATATATTTTTTTTCTTCAAGTTACAGAAACTCAAGCATGAGAAAGGATTTGATTTTGTAAAAAAGCAAAGCAAGATTCTAAAAAGGCAATTCTAGAAATAAAATTATATAAGTTATTTAAAATTAAGGAAGCATATTTATTTGCCGTTACTCATATAAAATACAATTAATAAATGTTAATACAGACATTTAACACAAAAGCTTTACAACCTAATTTTTCCAATGTTAAACTTTATAATCATACTTCTGAGAAAAAAAATATCAGGTACAAAATAATATTTTGCAAAAATATTTTCCTAACGACAGATGGAATTGCCATACACTTAATGTTTATGTGTAAATGCCATTGTTATATTTACTATTATCAAGCTGTAGCTATCACAGCTAATCCATAGAATACTTTAGAAAACCTCCACAAGCAATAGAATGCCTTCTACCGTACTAAATCTTACACATTTCAGAACTAGGTAAAACGTGGTTTCTTATTTATTTATAACATTATAAAATGAAAGGATCATAAAGCTTTCACTACATATATATTTATATATCCTTTTCCTTTTTTAAAGAAACTGAAGAATAGCATTTCTATTTCTTTTTCAAATGTTCAAATCTCCATATAAACTTCTTAAAGTCCAAGAAAAGTCAAATTGCAGAGAAAACTGATCTACCTTTTACATTAGTTTTCCTGTGAGAGAAAGAGAGAGCACAAAAATAGGTAAAAAAGAAAGATGGGCAGACATACATCTAGGCAGAGTTGAGACTGAAGAAAAATGTACCTTGCAAAGGAAAGTGGTCCTTTAAAGGTAGTGAGTTAGTGTCAGTTTATTACATACATGATCTTAGAGAAAATTTGCAATGTAATTTGATTTTGAAACTTAAATACATAGTGTTCTGCAGTATGTATCAGATATCCACTACTACAATAAGGTTACATGATAAAATACTGCAAAATTTGAGTTATAATGGTCCCAAATATGTATTAACTCATGAGTCTGGTTGGCCTGGGCTTAATCAATAGATTGGACTCAGCCAAATATCTCTGATCATCCATGCATCATCTAGATAGCTCTTTTGGTTATGAGTGGGTTTGCTCACGTTTTGGGAGAGCATCTGTTATAGCTGACTAAGATGTCCTTGGTGGGAGTGTCTAGGAGAACTTAAAACACTGTGTCGTATATCTCCCTTTTCTGGCTGATTGGCAGGCACAAGTTTCATAGAAAAACAAGAGTGCATAGACCTCTGTTTGCATCATCACATGTGCTGCTATCTTGCAAACGAAAGCATCACATGGATGAATTCAAAGTTAATTTTGAATTCAAAATTCCCTGGAAAATATATTTCATGTTTTTGTTTTGTTTTTGGCAAAAGAACAGTGTCATATGACAAAGGTCATGGGTACAGTATGAGGTGAAGAACTAAGTCCAGTAAAATCTATAACCTTAAATTAATCTGAAGATTTGGAGTTCTTTAGGAATCAAAAAAAAAAAAAAAAAGAAAGAAAAAAAGAGAAAAGAATACTAGTTTTTAGTTTTTACGTGGACAACTCACTAGATTCCTTACACACACACAAAAAAAAGAAAGGAAAAAATTTAAATGTAAGGGTATGAGTATCAAACATGTTTATTTACAAGAAACATTTAATTATCTGATATCTACTGAGAACATATGTTGGAAGTACAAAGTTCCTATTTTTCTTTTATTTTAGTCTTTAAAGAAATACAATTTTCAAATGGCTAAAATTCAATATGAAGAGGATAAGAAAAAAACACAAGAAAAAAAAAAACGATTATTAAGACTTCCTCAAGTTCAGCCACCCTAAAATGATGGTATTTAACATTTCATAAGAAAATTGTAAATCTTTACCTAGGCTTACATACTTCTGTAAATAAGATAGATGAGGAAATAAAAGTAAAAATAAGGCCTTTTCTAAATTTGAAATCACACGATAGTATATCTTTTACAACTATTTAAAGGATATTTATATTTACTAAAAGAAAAACAAATTACATCATACTCAATTTTCTTTATATAAAGTTTTCTTTTTTTGTTTTTAAAGATTTTATTTGTTTATTCGTGAGAGACCCAGAAAGAGGTGAGACACAGGCAGAGGGAGAAGCAGATTCCTTGCTGGGAGACTGATGTGGGACTTGGTCCCAGGACCCTGGGATCACAGCCTGAACCAAAGGCAGACACTCAGGTGCCCATATAAAGTTTTCTTTATCATTATTTGCCCTTATAGATTAAGTTTATATAACAATAGAGATAAATACAGGAATAAGTAGAGAGAGAGGTACAGAGATACTTAGATGACTATTTTTTAAGACTGTGTTTTTTAGAACAATTTTAGGTTTATAACAAAATTGAGGGAGAGATACAGAGATTTCCCATATACCCTCTGCCTCCACACATGTACAGCCTTCTGCTTTATCAACGTGGTATATATCTATAATTTTATTTTATATATTTATTTATTTATTTATTTATTTATTTTTACTAAGGATGAACCTATGTGAATACATCATAAGTCCATTTGGGTTCACTCTTGATGTTGTATATACAAAGGATTTGGATGAATTAACCATCACTATAACATCATGTAGAGTATTTTAACTGCCTTAAAAACCCTCTGTGCTCTATATATTCATCTCTCCCTCCCATACCTGGCAACTACTAGCCTTTTCATTGTCTTCATATTTTGCCTTTTCCAGAATGTCATAGAGCTGGAATTAGACAGTGAGTAGCCTTTTCACGTTGGCTTCTCCCGCTTAATAAAATGCATTTAAAGCTCCTCCATGTTTTCATGGCTTAATAGTTAATTTCCTTTAATGCTGAATAGTATTTCATTGTTTGATGTGCTGCAATATTCTTTATCCATTCACCTTCCGAAGGACATCTTGGTTGCTTCCAGCTTCTAGCAATTGTTAAAACTTCTATAAACATCTGTGTTCAGGTTATTGTGTGGACATAATTGATCTTCTTTGGAAAAATACCAAGGAGCACAACTGTTGTATTGTATTACTCTGTGAAGCCCCTTCTCTCCTTTATTATTCAGGAGGGCCTTGGGGCTCCCTGGTTCTGGGCATCACCCTCCCCTTCCCCTTCTCTTCCTCCCCTCTGCACTTTGTTTACTTGTTTTGCACAGACATGGGCCTGGGCCTGTGGCCCTGGGGGGGCATTCGATTCGCCTCAGTTGCTGCTGTAATAAAAGTCTACTTTTTGCTAAAAAAAAATAAAAAATAAAAAAATAAAAAATAAATTAAAAAAAATTGATTTGTAAGAAAGTATCAATCTGTCTTCCCAAGTGGATGTATCATTTTGCATTTGACCAGCAGTGAATAAGAGTCCCTATTGTTCTATATCCTTGCCAGCATTTGGTGGTGTTAGTGTTCTGGATGTTGGCCATTCTAATAGCTGTATCATAGTATATTGTAATAATTTGCATTTCCATGATAATATATTATGTGGAACGAGATTGTATATGCTTATTTGCCAACTGTATATCTTCCTTGGTGAGGTGTCTGTTAAGATCTGGCCCATTTATTAGGGAAGTTGTTGTTGAATTTTAACAGTTTTTTGTAAATTGTGAACAATAATCCTCTATCTGATGTGTATTTTGCAGACATTTTCATCTAGTCTGTGGCTTTCTTCTCATATTCTCAAAACTGTCTTTTGCAGAACAGGTTTTGATTTTCATGAAGTTCATCTTACCATTTATTTCATACATGGATTGTGTCTTTGGTGTTGTGTCTTAAAAAGCATCACTATACCCAGATCATTTATGTTTTCTCCTTTGCTATTTTCTAAAAGCTTTTTGATTTTGCATGTTACATTTATGATTTGCATCATATATCTATGATCCATTTTGAGTTCATTTTGGGGAAGGTAATAGATCAGTATGTAGCTTCATTCTTTTGTATGTTGATGTCAGATTATTTCAGCAAAATATTGAAGAGGCTGTGTTTGCTCCATTGGACTGCTTTTACTTTTTGTCAAAGATCAGCTGAGTATATTTATGAGTAGGTCTACTCTGGGCTCCCCATTCTGTTCCACTGAACTCTCTCTCTCTCTCTCTCTCTCTTTTTTTTTTTTTGCCAATACCAAGCTGTCTTAATTACTGTAGTTTTATAGTAAGTTTTGAAGCTGAGCACTGTCAATACTCCAACTTTGTTCTCTCTTAATAATGGATTGGCTACCCGTGTCTTCTATGGTTCCATACATAACTTTAAAATCAGTTTGTCAGTATCTATAAAAGAACTTTCTTGGATTTTGATTATTGAGTCTTTCTAACTATAAACATAGAACATATCCATTTATTTAGTTCTTCTTTAATTTTTTTTCATTAGTGTTTTGTAGTTTCCTTCACATAAGTATTGCACGTATTTTGTTAGATTTATACATATTTCATTTTGGGGTGGTGCTAATGTAAATGGTATTATGCTTTTAATTCCATTTGTTCATTGTTACTATATAGGAAAGCATTTAGCTTTTCCTTGCTAACCTTGTATCCTGAAACTTTGCTATAATTTCTTATTAGTTACACAAATTTTGGGTGGCAGTTTTTGGTTGATTCTTTCAAAATCAGATTTTCTACAGAGAAAACCATGTCATCTGTAAAGAAAAACAATTTTATTTTTTCCTTCCCAATCTGATACCTTTCATTCCTTTTTCTTACCTTATTGTATTAGCCAGGACTTTAAATATGATGTTGAAAAAAGCGGTGAGAAAAAAAAAGTGGTGAGATAAAAGGTTATCCTTCCTTTATACCAGATCTTAATAGGAAAGTTTCAACTTTCTCATCTTTCGGTATGGTTAGTTTCAACTTTCTCATCTTTTGGTATGGTTAGCCATATATATATATATATATTTTTTTTTTTTTTGGTGAATAATCTTTATCAAGTTGGCAAAATTCCCCTCTGTTTCAAGTTTATTGAATGTTTTCATTTTGTGTAGGTTTTAGATTTTGTCAAATGCTTTCCCTGCATCTATTGATATGATCATGGGAATTTGATTTTTGAATGTTGATGCTGATTTGAACACCTGGGTTAAATCCCACTTGTCATAATATATCATCAAATAACTGCATAAATCTTAACTGTTTAATTATAGAAATGGATCCACCTATATAATCTCCATCCTTATCCACATATGTACCTTCTTGTAACAACCTAGCATATTCCCTCCAATAACTGAATCCAAACACCACTGCATGAAGTTCCTACACCCAACCTTACTCTTGCATGTGAGACAGTAACCTTTTAAATTTTTTTCACCATTGAAATTCTGTAGTTTTACAGAATTATGCATTAGGTACCCTTTTGTGTCTACTCTTTCTCAGCATAGTGTTTGTGAAATCTCTCCAAGTTACTATTTGTACTATTTTTCCCAATTTATTTTATTAAAAATCCATATTAATGAACCAAATATTTAAAATTGATTTAATAAATGTAAATTTCTTCCAATTTCACATTTGCTTTATTTTCCCCCTACCCTTTGTATATGTTTATTCTGAAATCTTATAAACTTGAATACTTCCATTTTGTGTGTTCTAATTCACTGTCACATTATTTGTCCCAATATGATTTAGACTGTCATAGTTGTGTGAATCATATATTTGCCTGACCATCAGAGTGGTTAGAAATTAATTAATATAATTTACTATATAATTAATAGCTGCCACTTTTCTTACTACAAAAGACACACTGTTACTGATATAATATACTTTTCTTTTAAAACTGGCCTATTGCCTTATATTATAAATCTCAAACTACATTTTAAAAATTAAAGATATACTTTCTGTTCACTAGTAGCAATAAAACATACGCGTTGATTACTCAGCTATGGATAGGATAAATCAGTTGGATTACTTTAGGATAGTTACATTGGTTAAACCACATTTTGTAACCTCAAATATTCCATTACTGGAATTGGAGAATTTAGTGTTTTCCTACTCAACCAAATTTTTATTGAAGCACATATTGATTAAACTGATACTTTCACATACAGCATTTAACATAGCAACTGAAATGGTAATAGAACCATTATTTCTTTATTCATGTATTGAGCTTCTAGTTTGTAACAATATTAGGTCAAAAATATTAATTTAAAATGGAATAAACTAAACTTCCATAAACAAAGGGATCACAGATAGTGAAGGAGGCAACATATAAAATGGTGTTACAGAGACTCAAAAAATGGAGTGGAAGAAGTTACAACTGAAGCACTTAGTAAAATACACTAGTTTCTTGTGTGGTATTTGTTGAAAGTAGTCAAAATGGGAAAGTCAAGAAATGGTAGAAGAGAATCCAAATATTTAATTCCTAAATTAAATTTTGTAACAAAAGTGAAGGTGCTCAACAGTCATGGACAGTATGTTTCTGTCATCATATATGTTGTATGCATGCTGGGGTGTGGGTTATATGATCTCTCCTTAAAAATAGGAAATTGGGGACCCCTGGGTGGCTCAGCGGTTGGGCATCTGCCTTTGGTTCAGGGCATGATCCCAGGATCCAGGATCCAGGATCCAGTCCCACATCGGGTTCCCTGAGGGGAGTCTGCTTCTCCCTTCCTCTCTCTGATGAACAACTAAATAAATCTTTAAAAAAATAGGAAATTGGGTTTTGGATGAGAAAACAGACTAGGACATAATTACTGATAGTCTGAGTATTCTAGAGGCTTAATCATTGGGAATTGGGTCTATAATAGTGTAATAGAATTTAGTGAGACTTAACCACAGTAATGGCAAGTAATCATTAATTAGTAGAGCCAAAGAGGCAATGGCCCAGGGCTCATTATATCTTTAATGCTCAGATATCTTGATCTCAGGGTTTGGGGTAAAGCTGTAGCCTACAGGTGGTAGTGAGTCCTCCCTCTGAAGACTGCAGTGATGCACAGGAAAAGATTCAAGCAGATTCGTTTAAAATTTGTGAATAAATAATGTGTTGAAATTGTAAATATTAGATATTTGGTTTTATTCAGCAATGTGAAAAAGTCCTATTGAAAGAATAAACTTAAAAAAAAAACCTAATATTAATAAACAGGGTACCTAAAGGGTTTCCTTTTTTTTAAGATTTTTATTTTATTTATTCATGAGAGACACAGAGACAAAGAGAAGCAGAGACACAGGCAGAGGGAGAAGTAGGCTCCATGCAGGGAGCCTGACATGGGACATGATTCCAGGTCTCCAGGATCAGGCCCTGGGCTAGACCACTGAGCCACCCGGGCTGCCCGGGGTTCATTTTCTAATAGCAGCCTTATATATATCAATCGAGAATAAAGTTATAATTCATAATATTTTGTTTTATGAGTACAATTTCTAGAGAACTTGAAAGAAAGACTGTTAGAAATGGCTAAAGACAAAAAAATTATCTACAGCTTATTATATGCCAGGTGCTGAGCTAGGAACTTTATGAATTCATTCATTTATAGAATAACTCAAAGAGACTATATATATAGTTGGTATCTACAGAACTGAAGATATGGAAATATGGAAATTGAATTAGAAAAAAAAAGTATTAGTTTACCAATATCACACAGTTATTTTGGCAGTAATGAAAATCTCTTTTTTTGAGATTTCAACCTTCAGATAGAGGCAATGTAAAAGTGCAGTTGTGATATGATTACAATAAAAGCTAGTTTACTTAGGCACATGAAACTTGGCCACATTTTTTTTTTGCATATCTTCCCATGAATAGGTGTATCTGTTTCCATTTTCCATGGATCTGGCCTATCCTTGTAACTTGATATGGCCAATAATGACAGGCAAATGACATTGCATTAGATTTAGAACCTAGGTCTCAAAAAATTATACAACTTTACTTTCTATTTATTTGCAATACTGTTCTTTGTCCACCTTGCCTAAACAACCCAAAGATAAAAGAAAGAGAGAGAGAGAGAGACTGAGGGAGAGAGTCCAAGAAAGCCCCACTCACACAAGCTAGTCCAGCTGAGGCCTGCTCTCAGCCTAATCACCAGCTGCATACTGCCCCATGAAGTTGTCTAGATGAAAGCAGAAAAGATTTTACCCAACTAACCTTCAGAAACTTGGGAAGTAATACATTTTTATAGAGTCCAAGGTTTTGGGGTGGTTTGCTAGCAGCTATTATTAACTGAAAAAGTTACTTTCTAAAAGTGGAATTTTATATAAAATAGCAAAGAAATTTAGGCATGATTTCAAGGGTCAATCTGAGTTCCACTTTCTCTTCCATATTTTTATTTTTATTATTTTTCTTTTCTTAGAAGTAACTACTTCAGGGAATTGAGAGTTAGTGAGGATGGGATGTTTCATCGTACCTTCCATAGTAAATCAGTTTATGGGATTAGTAGACATTAAATACCAGAAGTTTATGATTTTGCTTTTATCAATCCAAGTATGTGGGAATGTGAAAATGATAGAGAAGAATATAACATATGTGATTGTTTAAATTTCTTCAATGAGTCGACTAAAATACAGAACAATCTTTTAAATATTCAGATTATTAAAATGATGTCTATCAGTGTTTGCAAATTAGTATGTAATAAGAACTTCTTAGTAATGACAAACATCTAAGTATATTCAGTTGATTAACTCATACTAATGAGCTAATATCTAATGTGGTTGCTGCAATCTTGCTAAGCAATAGATGTACTTACCTTTCTTAAGGGAAGCTTTGTTTCCCTTTAGAAAAAATGAAAACAAAAAGATGTCTTATTATAATATGGTAAATTATTTGCTTTATGTCTATAATTTGGTGTGTATATATATACTATATATATGCATAAATTCTGTATATACATTATATATAATATGTGTACTTTATATCATATAATATACACATAATATGCACAGAATCAAACATATATAATTTATATAGATATTATATATGATTTGTTAGCCTCATGCAATTCACTCTGATAATTCTTCATCAACATGTACTTTTAATATGCACAGTCTTTTTTTTCAAGAAAGTGGGGGGTTGGGAGTCAGAGGGAGAAAAGCAGAGAGAATCCCAAGCAGGCTCTATGCCCAGGATGGAGCTCTGTGCAGGGCTCAGTTTCATGACCCCAAGACCATGACTTCAGCCAGAATCAAGAGCTGGATTCTTAAACAACTGAACTATTCAGGTACCCCAAAATATCATCATTGAGGCCTCAAAGACATTATATATGTTTCTGTGTATATAAAATAAAATTCAAATTATATTTGATTAACAATTTTAGAAATTACATTATATTGTTGATATATTTAATATTTTCCATTAGTTATTTATTTTAGTGGTTCTCTCATAAAAATAGAAATGTTAGGGCAGCCCAGGTGGCTCAGCAGTTTAGCACCACCTTCAGCCCCATATGTGATCCTGGAGACCCAGGATCGAGTCCCACAGCAGGCTCCCTGCATGGCGCCTGCTTCTCCCTCTGCCTCTCTCTCTCTCCTCTCTGTGTTTCTCATGAATAAATAAATAAATAAAATCTTAAAATAAAAATAAAAATGTGATTGCTTAATTTTTTGACTAAGTTCAACCCAAGACTGAGTTTTCCAGGTATCTGAAACCAATTTTTCTACACCTTAATATTCTCAACTCTTTAAGCATAAATCTATGTAAACACTTAAATGAAAAACACATAAAGTAGTGGTCAGTGCAAGAGAATTGAACCATGTAATGTACCAATTGTTTGGTTTGTAACATGGAAATAGAGAAAGATTCCAAGTAGAAGAAAAAGAAATAAATATTCACAAATTAGAAAATGAGAAGTGAGACCACACTTTGCAGGATAATGGAAGTGGGTGGAATGTTGAATTATTACTCATAAAGCACTTAGATTGCGCTTGATATGGGGCATCTGGGTGGCTCAGTTGGTTAAGCATCTGACTTTTCATTTCAGCTCAGGGCATGGTCTCAGAGTCCTGAGATTGAGCCTAGGGACAAGACTGCTTGAGGTTCTCTCCCTCCCTCTCCCGCTGCCTCTCCCCCTGCTCACTCTCTCTAAATCAATGAATAAATAAAATCTTAAAAAGAAAGAACACTGCCTGATACATATGAATTGCTAGATACATATTTGTTAAATAGATTAAATAATTCCAGAACAGTGAATAGAATCAGTAGGGAATGAAATGATTAAGAAAGCATTCTTGTAGTTGTGTATAAGGAAGACTAAGCAAAAAAAAAAAAAAAAAAAAAGAAAAAGAGGACAGGAACTATTACATAATCCATTCATGAGGTAAAATAGAGTATATCCAATCAGATAATGAGATGACTCTTACTATAAAAAAACTACCTCAAATCTCAACTAGAGTATTTTAGAATTCACCTGTCTAGTGAATTCACTTTATTTTTTGAAATTTTTAAAAGATCTTATTTATTTATTAATGAGACACACACACACACAGAGGCAGAGACACAGGCAGAGGGAGAACCAGGCCCCATGCAGGGAGCCCGATGTGGGACTGGATCCAGGGTCTCCAGAATTACGCCCTGGGCTGAAGGCAGGCGCTAAACAACTGAGCCACCCAGGCATCCCTTAAAATCACTTTAAATTGATTGAAACAATTCTAAGTAAATGTTGGTTTAAGTGAAGAAAGGATTTTGAATAATGAAAAGCAAATTGGACAATAAAGTAAAAAAAAAAGTATTAATTGGAATAAGGCCTTGAAATTAAGACACTGTTAAGTAGAATTGAGTTGATGTCAAGAACTATAAAACCAGAAGACAGGGACAACTTGTCTATTAAGATGAATCAAATTATGGACCACAAACTGGAAAAATTCTTGCAAACTATTGTACTAGTAGATGAAAACCTGATTTTATGATTTAAAATCACATAGCAGGAAGCACATACAGAGACAATGATTACATGGAAAAATTTCCACTTGAAACAGATTAAGTTGAATAATTGTATTTGACTTCTAATATATCCAAGCATACTCTAACCAGTAGAAGCAGCCTGCTTGCCTCTCAGTGATACATGCTCTGATTTTGTGTGTCATTGCATCTCATTTAAAATGTTGGCAGGATGTAATAATTTGATAATAAATGAAAACTTCTTTAAGCATATTAGTTGGATGCAAGCAGCAATTGGTAGCCTTTCATTTTTATTTTATTTCATTCCATTTATAGTTACACTTGTAATAAAGAGGGGAATAAACCAATGATGCTTGGGCAGACATAACAGCAAAACCTGAAAAATATTGGCAGCCACTAATCAATTAAAAATTTTGTTTAAATGTTAGTGTTTCAAATAGAACATATTCATATTTCAAACACTTTTAGTTGGTAAAGTGAAGCAAAATATATTAAAAATGTTAAGTCAAAGTGAATTTGATCAAAACATAAATCTGAGGCAAATGGTATTATGAATGATTTTTGGTGTAAACATTCTTTGAAATATGCTTCTAACTGCATATAATGGATGCAGCAATATAGAAGATAGCAAACTATTCAACATTTCTCTAAGACACAAAACTTATTATGGAAATAGAATGTCATAAAACAAGATACTTAAATCAGTATAAATTATGAATACTAAATATTAAATTAAATTACAGTTCATATGTTCTTTTAGAGGCTGTTCTCTTTCTGAAATGTATTGCTTCCACTGCTCTTTTACATGGAACCAATTTGAATAAAAACATATTGTGCTTAATTGAGCAGCTAATTATATGAAAATGGCTGTCAGTCAAGCAAGAGCAAATGGCCATTTTCAAAATAAACAATGGTTTACTGAATTTACTATCTTTAAAAAAAACACTTTGTACGTAAATAATTTCATAATTGCTGTTATTGATATAGGTTTAAAATCCAATCCCTATATGCCATGAATGTTGAAATCAAAATTTACTCTTCTTATACTTAAGTGTACTTAATGAATAGTAAAGTGTTTTACAAATAACATATTCAGCTCAAAAAATGGATATTAAGAGATATCCATACTGTCAATATTTAGTGTCTAAGATTTTACTTCTTTAGCAAACTAAATGATTTTAATTCATTAAAATTATAAATGTCTCTCACCTCAATATATAAAAACAAAAAATGTTAAAAATATATATTTCTACAATTCTTAGATCTAGATAAATAGCTCTTATTGAGAAAAAAATATAGATATACACTTAATCATTTCACAAAGCATATTCCCTCTCTGCCACCCAATATACATTCTGTGGGATTTTTCTCATCTTGTGCTGAAAATATATATATTTTTCCTCTACTGCCTCTAGCACTAAGAATACTCATAGATTATTCCAAGATTTGAGAATCTTGAACTATTTTTAGTATAGGACATGAGATTCTTCAGGTTCTTGTCCACTCTATCATCACAACCCATTACTTTTTATTTGTAATTCTAACATAATGATTTAATATTTAAGTAGAAAACTATTTTTGCTTCCTTAAATACATCATGTTATCTCTTGCCTTAATATTTTATTATTTGTTAAAGATTTTATTTATTCATGAGAGACACAGAGAGAGAGGCAGAGACACAGGCAGAGGGAGAAGCAGGGAGCCCAATGTGGGACTCGATCCTGGGACCCCGGGATCACACCCTGAACGGAGGCAGATGCTCAACCGCTGAGCCACCGAGGTGTCCCTTGCCTTAATATTTTATATAGGCATGCTTTCTAAAAGTGTCCCTCTGAAACAGCCATTGAAACAGGTTTTCATTATTAAGTGGCTGGGGTAAGATCCTGAAGCAGCGGGGACCAAAATGAAGCAAATAACTATCAGACAAATGAGGGGCCTGGTTACCTTCATGGAAATCAGTTAAAGAATAAATGGATGATTAGATCTCAATGGTTTGAGACAAATACAGTGGATCCTTGAGTAACAGGGTTTGAACTGTATGGACCACTTACACACAGATTTTTTTCAATAAATATAATACGGCACTATAAATGTATTTTCTCTTCCTTTTGATTTTCTTAATTACATTTCCTTTTCTCAAGCATGTTTTATTGTAAAACCTCAGTATATTATACATATAACTTATAAACAATGTTATAAGTTATATATTTGACTGTATTTTATATGTTATATATTTGACTGTAATTTGACTGTTTTTGAGATTGATAAGGCTTCTGGTCAACAGTATTTAAGTTTTGGGGGAGTCAAAAGTTAAAAGTGGATTTTCTACTGGAGGGAGTGCAGTGTCCCCAATCCCTGTATTGTTCAAGGGTCAACTATAGATCTTTGTCAGTGGCCAGTTGCTTTTTGTAAATGGGAAAAGCATTTGTAAATGGGAAAATAATTCTTTATGCATTGTGAATAGAAGTCTCATGTACCAAACTTTTTTTTTTTTTAAGATTTTATTTATTCATACATGAGAGACACAAAAAGAGGCAGAGGCACAGACAGAGGGAGAAGCAGGCTCCATGCAGGGAGCCCAAAATGTGGGACTCAATCCCGGGACCCCGGGATCACGACCTGAGCCAAGGCAGCCACTCAACCGCTGAGCCACGCAGGCATCCCGAACCACACCTTTTTTGTGCATGCATATGGTCTTATATGTATACACACATATATAATGCCATTTTGCCATAGATCTAGAATTTTTTTTTTTAATTTTTATTTATTTATGAGACACAGAGAGAGAGAGAGAGAGGCAGAGACTCAGGCAGAGGGAGAAACAGGCTCCATGCACCGGGAGCCCGACGTGGGATTCGATCCCGGGTCTCCAGGATCATGCCCTGGGCCAAAGGCAGGTGCCAAACCGCTGTGCCACCCAAGGATCCCTAGATCTAGAAATTAAGGGGTAAAAGATAGAATGGCTTTTCTCATTATTACCCTTAATTATCCACTAGAAAATTGGCTTAGAGGTCTTAATACCCGAAGGAGAAAATTTTTAACAGAGCATACAATAGGATTTTTATTGAGCTGTAAACAAACTGCCTCCTGCTTACTCTGGGCTACACATTTCACTGAACCCCAAAGAATGTGGTTCCTGTATTGACTTGACGATCCATCCTAATTATCAAGTGGGAATCAGGTGTTACTTCATGATGGAGGCCAGATTCAGTAAATATGAAATCCAGGAGGATCTTCTGAGTTGCTTCTTTTTTTTTTTCCTATAATTTTATTTACTTATTCATTTATTCATTTATTTATTTATAGAGCATGACTGGGGGACTGGCAGAGAGAAAAAGAGAGAAACTCAAGCAGATTCCATGCTGAGCTGGGCCCAATGCAGGGCTAGATCTCATGACTCTAAGATCATGACCTAAGCTGAAATTAAGTGTTGGGTGTCAACTGAGTCACACAGGTGACTGTTGAGTTGCTTGAAGTTGATGTCAGCAACTGCCAATAGTTGAAATTATTGGATAAACTGTGACTCAGAGTAGTCAGAACCATTAATGCATAGATACTTCACAGATAAAAACTTTATCTGATAAGTAAAAGAACTGTAAGTAGATTGGGGCTAGATGAAAACAATAAGAAACTAGAAGTATAGTGGAAAAGAGAATACCAACTTCTTATAAATTCATGACAAGTACAGAAATGAGATCTGCTGTATTTATGCATATTATCTTCCTAGCTTTAATGTGCATATGGTTGTGCATTTTGTTGAAATGTTAATTATATATTTATATATTTTATATATTATACATGTATGTGGTTATATATTTATATATTTGTGTATATGCACTACATATATATGCAACTACATATTCTGTATATGTACTGTATTGTTCTATATGAAGTATAAAATACTTTTAGTGTGAATATATTATTATTCGTAATATATACATATGCATTAGTGATAAATTATTTATACATGTGTTTGTGCAAATGTTTATATTTTCCAAAACTGTTATAAAAGATCATAATAGCTGATCAGTGGGAAGCAAAGAATATTCTCTTTTTCTGAATCATGGATAGAATAATCACAGTTAAATATCAAATTTATGTAACATCATGTCGGAATTCTAAACATTGCAATTTATTTAACCATGATAATATATGATAAGGGAGTCACTTAAAGTCTGGTTATATAAAGATACAATGTTTATGCTTTGATAAATTATTTTAAAGATAAATATAAACATTCCATTTTCTTTTAATTTTGTTTCATGTATTAGTAATGATCAAATAGGAAATAAACATCCTGTTTGGCATTGGCATCCAACATGTTGTGAGACATTTCAGATATTGAATGTTGGGTATTATACAACTATTGAAAAGAGAGCAAAAACATATTCTTAAACATGTTAATGAGAATGGCAGGTGGACAACTTTTAGATCCATGAATCCAATCATACTAAAATTCACCAGGAAAATGAAACTTGTCAGAATGTGATGATTCTATTTCTTATGTGTGAAAATAGTTCAAACTTACTTTATTTCTTCTTCATTTATGATTCTAGTGAAAAATTGTATTTATTTTCCTACTTTGTTTTTGCTCATTGAATATACTTATACTGCTTCTTTAAAAATTTTGGCCTTGGGATGCTACTTAGTGCTCAGTATCAATAATATGATTTCATGATTTCATGCAGATTAACATATAGATGTTTATTAAAGCACTAGTATAAAATAACAGCTAATTTGGAGTGAATAAAATCACCAACTGGCAAATAACAATTAGGTTGGAAATAATAGTTTGGATAGTATTTATTAGAATTCTTGGTGTTTAAAGGATTTGAACTTCTTTTAATAATGCCTGTTAAAATTAGTCATTACCAGAGATGTAGGTGTTCTCTGTTCTAAAAAAAATTGATTGATTATTATTCATCTTATGATTAGTATACTGATTTTCTTTGCCAAAGTGATTAAATATGTGACCTGGCCCACTACCTTTAACACACTTCATGTTTTGGAAGTTAACTCAGTATACATTTTACTTAATACTTTATATGAAATTGGGCCCTGCCGGGTACTGTACTAATTGTGAGTACCCAAAAAAAGGAAACAAAATTTTTCCCTTTCAGGAGATGTTTGAAATAATGATAAGATTACCAAAGGAAAGGAACATTGAAAAAGAAAAGGAGCTAGTCTGCAGCATAATTCTGTGGGAAACTGAGGGTTGTATAAGCATATAAATTATTGACATTTTAGTCAGCAATAGAAACAAATTAGTATTCCTTCTGTCACAATGGGCTGAGAGAAAAGAATCACCAGCCCATCTGAATTGACATTCCTGAAACAAAGTGTTCTTTGAAGACAAACTTCTTTCCTTAGTAATGAGAAGCTGAATGTTTATCAATGTTAATGACAAGAGACCTGATCTTAGAATTACTGAAACATTTTCCAAACACCAGTTAAAGGTAAATATGAAACAGATACCCACACTGGAAAGAGGAATAAAATATATAAGAATTTTTGTCTGTGATTAAAATAGTGTCAGAATTTCATCCTTTTTTTAACTTTAAAATTGATTCCTAATAGACAGGAACAAAAATTCAAATATCCAAGGGAAAAAATGTGGTCCAAGATGCATTAATGCTAGGTAAAGATTATCTATTTAGTACCTGTATTAATCTATGGTCTTTAAGTAAACTATCTTTAAGATAAATGTATTATAGAAAATATTTCAATATGTTTTAGAAATGTATCAAGGCTTTTAGTTCCAGTCATCATGACATAATATTTTGTATTGGACAAGACCACTCCTAAAAAATCTATACAAACTGACATAGCAAATAATTGACTTAGTTCTTCTTATGCTAGGAAATAACTGTTTAAATACCTTATAGTATGTAATTTAATCCAGACTGAATAGCTCCTATTTTAGAATTAAAGAAACTGAGACTTAGAAAAGCATAAAAAGTAGATTTGGTTTTTATATATCCATCTATATCTATTATCTATCTATCTGTCTATCTATCTATCTATCTATCTATCCATCCATCCATCATCCATCCATCTATAAATTTTAACAAAGCTGCTATTTGGAATTCAGTAGGAATGGATGGTTTTTCAGTAAACAGTGTTGAGTTAAATATCAAAATTGAAAATAAAAGTGAATCATATTGCTAGTATGCACAAACATTAACATAAGCAGAATAACAGACTTCAGTTTAAAAACTGATTTTGGTTGAAAATATTTTTATAGCATACCTGAAAATAACACTGACCAGGAAAAATATTCATTAATTAGACTTTCTTAAAATTAAGACTGTCTAGTCTTCAAAAGACATCATTTAGTGAAAAATTCAGGCCATAGATTGGGATACTACATTTGAATACCTATATAAAGAACTAATTCATATGCAGAATATATAAATAAGTTGTTGAGATCAACAAGAGAGACCATCAGTAAAAACATGAGCAAAAACTTGAATATGTACTTCTGCAAAAAAATGAAGATTCTTAATATTTGTAGACAATAGGAAATTCAAATTTATTTATTTATTTTTATTTATTATTTATATATTTATTTTATAATTTTGCTTATTGGCAACTGAAATTTTTTTTAAGATTTTATTTATTTATTTATTCATGAGAGACATAGAGAGAGAGAGAGAGAGAGAGGCAGAGACATAGGCAGAGGGAGAAGCAGGCTCCATGCACCGGGAGCCCCACATGGGACTTGATCCTGGGATTCCAGGATCAAAAACGCCCTGGGCAGAAGGTAGGGGCTAAACTGCTGAGCCACCCAGGGATCCTCCAGAAATTCAAATTTAAACCACAACTGAAATATACCATATACTGAAAAGAATGGTTGAAATTAAACAGACTATCAATATCAATACCTAATGTTGTCAAGGATGTGAAGCAACTAAAATTTGAATTCATTGATTTAGTTGATAAATTGGTGTGACCACTTTGCAAAATGTTTGATGTTACAATTGAAGAGAAACTTACAGAAGAACTCTTCACCATTAATTTCATAACTCGGGATCCCTGGGTGGCGCAGCGGTTTAGCGCCTGCCTTTGGCCCAGGGCGCGATCCTGGAGACCCGGGATCGAATCCCACGTCGGGCTCCCTGCATGGAGCCTGCTTCTCCCTCTGCCTGTGTCTCTGCCCCTCTCTCTCTGTGACTATCATAAATAAATAAAACAAAATTAAAAAACAATTTCATAACTCTCCTGCACATGCAATGCCACAATTTCCATAACAGCTACATATTTTTCAAAAAGGCATCTATAGCTTTTGTTCCAAAATATCTTTTCAAGGCTATTTGTACAGCAAAATCCTTGCAAGATAGAGATGGTGGCTCTCTGCAGGGCAGATCAGATTTGTTTCCTGACCTGGATAAAAAGGAAATTTCCTCCACTGGCAGATTTCCCAAAAGCCCTTTATGAGTTGATGTACCCTAAACCTCACCTATCACACAAACCCACTTCGTTGTCATTACCCATGTGGGCCTGCCTTGGCATCATACTCATAGAACTGGGCTGGAAGGTGACAAAGGGATGAGAACATGAGGCTCATGTTGCCTTCTCTATCATGAGAAATAAAGTCCTTTTTCTCTGACACAGGAGCATTCTGTATTTGCCAGGACTTTAACACTATAGCAGATAATTGATTAGCTTGGAACTGAAGTAAAATCGCAGGTCTTTCATGTCCTTTTTTTAAATTTTATTTTTAAAAATTTATCATTTATTTGAGAGGGAGAGCACGCACAAGCAGGAGCAGAGGGAAAGAATCTCAAGCAAACTCCCAATGGGGGCTTGATCTCATGACCTTGAGATCGTGACCAGAGCTGAAACTGAGAGTTTGTTACTTAGTCACCCAGGTGCCTTTCTTTCATAATTCTTGACTTAGGAAACAATCCAAATGCCCATTAATGGTAAAATCAGCAAACAGGTACATTATAGCATATTCATGTAATGGAATTTAACATAACAATGATTTTTTAAAATTAAATGCTTCTATATCCCAAACTATGGATAAATATTTAGCATCATTATATTTTATATAGAAAATATATTTACATTTTACATATAATATAAATAAATTTATATAAAATATAAATAAATATAAACATTTAAAATACATTTATATTTTATATAGAAAATACATTTATTTTTATGTATTTATATAGAAGCATAAAATTAAATGCTTCAATACCCCACAACATGGAGTAAAATAAGGTAGACACAGAGTAATTTGTGGCTCATTTATAAGAGTTTGGCAATGGACATATGATAAAGATCAGAATTGTGGTCATTTTTTTGCGGTCATTAATAGGGAGAAGATATAATGAAGACTACTGAAATACTGGAAAGGCTCTATATTATGTCATGAAATATGGTCAGAATTATTTATACATGCATAAAAAATTATCAAATCTTATAACTTGAATTTTTGTACTTTATATAAGTTGTCTTTATAATATTAAACAGAAAAGTATGAAAATGAGAATATTAATACCAAAATATATTTGATACGGTCAGAGTTCTTTACTGAAAATATTTGTTGTTTAATGTCTGTCCTTAAAAAGGAATGATAAAAATATAGTAAATCTTCAGCACAAAGGGTAACTTTTTTAAAAAAGCAAAAAGTAAGAACAGACTATTTATTAAATAGATATTATTCTACCTGCCATTTTTATTACCAATATAGCCAGAACTATTTTATGCATGTGAATGATAATATTAAATACCTTAAAAGGGGGTTTTTAGGGTTGAAATCTTGAAACTTGAAGAATTTTACCTAATGTAAGAAAAAAATAAGATTCACAGTTCGACCAGTTGTGGAAAGATTAAGTTTTATAACTGTCAGTTTTATTTTTAACTACGGAACATTCTAGCATCTTCATTTTGCTAATTCATATTGCATATTTGTTGATACTAGCAAAATTTTAGAAATAAAAATCTATTAATGAGGAATTAGCTAAATACGTTATAATACCTCTTTCATAATGATGTATACTTCAGTCATGATAGTCTTAATTTTATCCCATATTTACTAATATGTAGAAATAACCCTAAAATGTTCACTTAAATTTCAGGGTTTTTTTTGCTTATTAAATTTCAGTTTAAAAAACAGTGTATAGGCATGATTTATTTGGAAAGATACCTTTACAAGTAGAACAAACAGACATGCAGTTATATGTAAAGAAAGTAAAAGTGGTAGTACATAATAAAAGATTCACTACAATAACTTAGTGTATTATTTTAATTTTGTAAACATGATTACTAAGTTTAATGGGCATATTAATGCTAGATCCTTCAAAGAAGCTGTATATAATGTCCAAATATATTATTTGGGCTTTCAGACATATTTATATTCTATATAAACACAGTTATTTGTATTAAATATTTGCATTTTATTACATTATTTCATAAAGAAGAATTATAATGATCTATAGCTTAATATCATTTGAATTGACAACTTTTAAGTCAGTTAAAAACCTGAGTAAAATTTCCAAAACAATAGCAGTATTTATATTTACAATTTGGAAAATATTGTATTATCTCATTTAAGTACATTTTGTAAATTTATTTATTTGCCACAAATATAATTTCAGTAATCCAAAAATCATTTCTTTGAAATTGTGGAGAGTAGTAACATCTTCCAATGGATAGGATAGTAAGGTAAGATGAAAATAATAAGGTAAAGTGAAAATAGGAAACTAAATTTTGGCAACTAGCAGACAATTAATACTCTTTTCTTAAAATCAAGATTATTTATTTATTTGTTTGTTTTAGAGAGTGTGAGCAGGGAGGGGTAGAGTGAGGAACAATCTGAAGGGGGGAGGAAGGAAGAACTGAATGAGGAGCCTGATGCAGGGCTTGAACTCATGACCCCAAGATCATGACCTGAGCCAAAACCAAGTCAGATGCTTAACTGACTGAGCTACCCAGGCACCCTGACAATCACTACTCTTAAATCTGGGAGTTAAACAAGATAATTTGACACTCTAGAATATATATTTTTTTATTCGCAGTGTATGGGTGTAGAACACTCCAATCTGTAGACTAATATGATTGACTTCTATCTCCAATATCTGATTGAACCATCTACTACTCTTAGAGGAATTAATTAACTTTAATTTAAATTTAACTTTTAATTTTAATTTAAATTTAACTTTAATTGGTCTACTTTTTGACCAACAAAAATAAATTTAAAATAGCAATTCTGGATATAAATAAGAAATATCCATATGGTTCTGCCACTTTACTAAATGTGAATTTGAGTTATTTTTAAAAATAGGTGACTCTATGGAAAGGATTAATTTTAATGCTCTCCAAATTTCTTTGCTTTAGGTACACATTCTATATTTTTATGTCAATCCTCCAATACTCTGTTCTTATTTTCTTATTGTGAATATTTATAATACATATAACTAAGATAAATAAAACTATATTTTGCAACTTCGGTGCTTTTATTAATCTCATAAAGTAATATCAAAGATAGGAACCATGTTTTAAACACCTCAAGTTAACTCAAAAGGACAGACCTCACTTTCATATATATTGCAGAAACTTCTCCCAGAAGTATCAATAGAAGAGGCGATGGTTTATTTTCCCCAGGATCTAATGTTCTTCCCAATGAGTAAGGGACAGATGGGGATAGGTAGGAAGAGAAAGATAGGGGGCTATGAGATCAGGCCCATAGAAATCCCCAAAGTATTGAGGCGTAAGGAAACCAGAGATAAGGGAACAAACCGAACCACCCTGTCCTAGGTGTGTGCATAGGCAATGTCTTTATTTTTTTTATTACAGTCACCTGTGACCAACAAAGAATAACCAAACCCTAAAAAGAAGTAAGCCATTAAAATGTTATCACCAGTCGTTACTCCAATCAGGACATCACAAAAATGATAAGGCCACAAGCTCCCTGGTCAGTTCTAGATAAAAGACTGTCAGTGGAGCCCAAGTTGGCAACCTTGTCAGGAACCCCTTCACTCCTGAGAGCTTTTTCTGTATCCCTGCTTGATAAACTCCTATCACTTTACTCACTCTTGTGAGTAAATACCCTGCCTACTTTAAACCCATCAACTTACTTACATTTTACATATCTGATAAAAGTACCTACAGTTTTACATATCAGAAAAAAAGTGCACTAGGTTCTCAACTTTGAATATTTGTTTTAATGGTTTTGCTCATCACTTTTGCCACAGCAATAGGCACAAAATCTGCAGCATACACAATCATCAAGTGTTGTGGATAGAATACATTTGTGAATGAGGAAAATGAAGAATACATTAGTGGTATTTCAAAGCAATTAGCTGAGAACACAAAACAACCCAAATAAGTCCATTGTGTAATGACCTAACCATTCAGAGCTGATCTGTATTGAGAAATGACATCAGATCCTGGGTAAGGAAATGAAGAGAGAGAGGTGGGGTTTGATAAAATATTATCATTCTGCAGTTCAGTTTTCTTCAATAATGGGATCTCTCAGTAACCCTCATTAAAAATTAAAATCATTGGGTGTACATCGAATAGTATTGCTTGCATGAATGATGGAACGTCATAGAGGACTTTATCTGCTGATGTTATAACTGAGAAAAGAAGACTCTAAGATGTCATTTGGAATGCCATGCACAGTGAGATTGGGAGATAATATTCTCTGAATAGAAAAAAAAATCAATTAAATGATACCAAGCCTTCAGTAAATCAGAGGAGTTTCTAATGCAGGGTACACGTGGTCAGAGAAGAGAAGCAACCAAAACTCAGTGAATGTCATGTGTCCAGATCTATTGTCTACATTAGCTGAGCATACGTCTTTTTCACAGTCTAGTTTTCTTTTACTTTTCTCTCTCTCTCTCTCTTTGTCTCTCTCTTTTTACAATCTGTTTTTCTTATTCACTTTAATTTGCTACCCTAAAATTATCTTCTTCTTGGAATTATATATTAATAATAATTAGCAAAAGAAAAAAATGTTGAAAAAAATCTCATTTGAATTTAGCCTAAACACTAATTTTGTCCAAAAAGCAAACCAGAAGAATTTCATAGATATTAAAGTTTTCACTGGTATTTATTGATCCATCTAGTGTTGAAAGCAGCATCCTATGAATTTGTTCCTGAAACTATTTACCAACATTTTCCATCTTACAATAAATCCATACTTCTTTCTTATTATTAGCTTAATTAAATACTGCTAAAAATTACCTACTATCAGAGTATTCTTATTGACTCTTTTGTTAATTATGCATTTAAAAATATTTTTAAGATTCTGGTTGTACATTTTCTGCCATTAGCAAACTGTGGCCTTTTGTGCTACTTAGAGTTTACAGCTGAAAAGATTACATAAGGGTACACCAAACCCTTCTGGGTTAGAATCCAAGAAAATACAAACTGGTAATGGATGTTACAGAGCAAAACTAAAACATAAAGAAAAAAAGTTCAGAAAGACTTAAAATTTTCTTCTTAAACATTCATTACCATTAACTATTCCTCTTTGCATTAAAAATAATTCAATAGAAGGCCAATATGATGTTTTCAATATTTTATTACTCTTTCCTTTTCTCTGATTTTTTTCTCCCTTTGAAGATAAAAGAGGTATTTTAATTGGGATGCAATGGGAATAAGTTCAGAATTAGCATATGTTGGTGTTCAATAAATATGGTTTTAATTATAACCTTTTCCTGTTTGTTTCAAATATTCGTAAAAAAATACACATCAGAGGCAAAACAAATATTTCTAAACATTTTATATTTAACGATACACTGCCTGGAAATTCACTCTGATGTGTGTTATGTTTTTTTTTTTCTTTTTTTTTTTTGATTCTTAAGTCTGCTTATACCTCTAGATTGAGAGGAATATCAAAGAATATACAGAAGTCTCCTCATTGCTTTACATGTTCTAGGGAGAGTGTTTCCCCACCTAAGCATTTGGAGGATTGGTCTGTAAAATACAGTCATGAAAAAGACATAGTCAATCGGTGCTCCAGGCACAGCCCATGATAGTGGAAGGCAGAGCTAGTGGGGTTATTCATAGAACTCAAAGACTATAACTGATATTATTACAATTTAGAATTTTTTTCTTTTTTAAAAGATTTTATTTATTTATTTATTTATTTATTTATTCATTAGAGACACACAGAGAGAGAGAGAGAGAGAGGCAGAGACACAGGCAGAGGGAGAAGCAGGTCCCATGCAGGGATCCCGATGTGGGACTTGATCCTGGGTCTCCAGGGTCACGCCCTGGGCTAAGGCAGCACTAAACCGCAGAGCCACCCAGGGATCCCTAGAAATTTTTTTTCTAAGGAGAATAAAGTGAATTAAAGCATTTCATTTTATTTTATTTATTTTTAAAGATTTTATTTATTTATTCATGAGAGACAGAGAGAGAGGCAGAGACACAGGCAGAGGGAGAAGCAGGTTCCCTACAGAGCACCCAACGTGGGACTTGATCCTGGGTCTCCAGGGTCACATCCTGGGCTGAAGACGGTGCTAAATCCCTGAGCCACCCGGGCTGCCCTATTTCTAGGCATTTTAGAACAACTCAAGAAGGAATTTTCTTCATAATTTTGAAAGGCAGAATTGAGGTTAATAACTACAGAAACACATCTGCATATTTCTATCATAACAATTTAAAATTTTAGATAAATTAGTTCTGGATACTTATATGCAGAAAGCTATGATACGTGGGATATATATTCTCACTTTCAAAATGCATGCAAACATCTAGATTTTTCTCTTTTATTTCCCATATAATTTTAATATTTTACATTGTCCAGCCTTAAAATATCTTTATTTAGGGCATATTTGATTTTATTGGTGATGAGGGGAGATAGCAGGCCATTTAAGGACTATCAGCAGACTTCTCTTTTTTTTTAAGACTTTTTTATTCATCAAGGGCACAGAGAGAGAGAGGCAGAGACACAGGCAGAGGGAGAAGCAGGCTCCATGCAGGGAGCCCAATGTGGAACTCAATCCCAGATCCTGGAATCAGGCCCTGAGTGGAAGGCAAGCTCTCAACTGCTGAGCCATTCAGAGATCCCTATCAGCATACTTTGAATAACCCAGGACAAATTAAACAGAACAAAGTTTTGATATCAACCTATTACACTGAATCTAAACATATAGATTTAATTTTCTACTTGTTGACATACTAGGGAAAATAATTTAAGTCTAAGTTATATGAAGTCATGAAGAAATAAAAATCTTTACCATATGATTTAACTAACGTACTAATGATTTTTTTTTTCTTTTTTTAAGTATTGTATTTATTTAATTGAAGGAGAGAGAGCACAAGCAGGAGCAGTGGTAGAGGGAGAGGGAGAAGTAGGCTCCCCACTGAGCAGGGAGCCTCATGTGGGACTGGATCCCAGGACCCTGTGGGATCATGACCTGAGCAAAAAAAAAATGTAAATGCATAACTAACTGAGCTACCCAGGTGCCCTCCAATAATTTATTCTAACTGCATTCATGAATTAGGTGATTGGACCTCAGAAGGCATTTTGACATAGATACAACATTATACATAGTTTCTAGGTTTCCTAGTTCGGCAATTTATCAAAAATTCCAAATATTTGCATTAAAAATTGGAGAAAAGGAAACAAATACAATACTAATGAAAGAAAACACATTACAATGAAATTAAGAAAACAAAAGTTTACTAGATATAAATAAGGAATTTAATTTAAGGTTTTTAAGAGGAACTGTATGTTTTTCAAAACCGTATACATAGTTTTAAAATTTTAAGTATAAAAATAAGTATAGAATATATGTCTTCACATGTATTATTAGTTTTCCTAGAAGATAAATGACTATGTTCAACTTTATGAAAAGGAAAGTGTACAATACTATATTTACACAGTCTCTCTGAGATTGAAGATATTCCCTTTCTAAACAAGCTTTCTGTTTACCTTTTTGTAGTATCACTTTCTATAGGACTACCAGTGAAGAACAATCATATTTTTATACAGGGGGAAAAAAAAAGAAAAAAATAGAATAGATTGTGAGAGTAAGTCTGTCCTAAACTAGGAAAAGACAAATGCAGGCAGCTCCTTGAGCTTTATAAAGTCAATTTCCTAAGTTTCTATTATCCAGGGATCTATAAATACCAAGAAAAGAATAAAGCCCATCTAACATTTCTTCATAATTTGATGATGTGTTTAAGATTTAAAGTAATTTTGTTACAGAAAGAACCGTGTTCAGAAAAAAAACAGACCTGCTGAACATGCTCTTTCATTAAAAAAAATAATAATAATAATGCACATCAACTGTGTTTCTGTTGTATAGTGTCCAAGTAAAAATGAGGGTCATTTCTAATTAGAATTACTAGTTCAGCATTAAACATGGAGGGTAAATCAGAATATGTTCTAAGAAGTTGGCCCTGGGCCCAGTGTTATACATATTTAAATCCCTGATTTCATGATAGAATGTATCGTATTTTTAATAAGTTTTTACATGACAGTGGCCTAGAGGGAATTGATAACACCTTGAGTGAGAGGATTACAGTCAAGAATAATCTTGACCATTTGAAAAAATTAATAATTTCCAAAAGTGATAGATAGATACATAGAGAGATCCTTTATTTTCTTTTATCAATTTGCATGTCTTATGACTAAGATTAAGTCAATTAGAAAAAGAAAACTGGTAGGAAAAACTTTATTGTTTTTTTAAAGATTTTATTTATTTTTTCATGAGAAACACACACACACAGAGAGAGAGACAGAGAGAGGCAGAGACACAGGCAGAAGGAGAAACAGGCTCTATGAAGGGAGCCTGATGTGGGACTCGATACTGGGACTCCAGGATCACACCCCTAGCCAAAGGCAGACACTTAACTGCTGAGCCACCCAGGTGTCCCAGTTGGAAATACTTTAATTTTGTGTGTCACCCAGTAGAAGTACCAATTTTTGTCCCTTAGCATTCATTCTTTTTTTTTCTTAGCATTCATTCTTAAGCCAGAGTTTGTATATATCCATTATTATAGGATTTATCAGACTTCATTATGATCATTTCTTTTTTACCAATTGTCAGCAGGTTACAGGAGTACACATGGTACTCTAGGAAATGCTGAATTCCATGCTTTAAACCATAAAGTAGAATCTTATTGTAAAAAAGTTTTGAAGAACTGGGCTGAAAATGAGCATCTGTCATTTTGTTTTGACTTAAGTTTTATCTTTCTCTGCCTTCTTTAGTACCATAGAACCCCTAAAATATGACCAAAAGTAGCAACTGATGACTGTGCCACCCAACCACCACCGAGAAACCATAATGCAGAATATGGGGAAGAATGAGAGTGGTAGTAATCTTTACAATTTAGGCAGCCTAGTCCTCTTCTCTGAGATTACTTAAGCATTGTCATTCTGTAACATTAACATTTTGATAAGAACATGATAATTTCTTGTTTTGAAACCTTAGAAAGTACTACTCTGCATTATAACAATGATGTGTGAATTGGAACTTGGAGTGTAGAAAAGACATTGTAAAATATATTAATGTTTCACATTTTATGTTTAAAACACTAGTCTTTTGCACAGTTATAATTTAATGGTGTTTTTATATTAATAATCATCAGAATAAGTTAGAAATACACACTGGTATTAAACTCAAATTTTCATGAGAGATACCTTATATTTTGTCATCGGAAAGCATCCAAATGCTTTTAATTAATGTTCTTTTTGAGTTAATGAGGTCAGCATTTTTCCTTTTTGTAGAGGCAAAGAAACAAATACATCCAATAATGGAAAAAAATCCGTATTTCTAAGGACAGATTTCTAATAAATTTATTGTTGCCATTCCAAAATGGAATGGTTTCTATCAAAGTTGATCTTGCCACTCCAAAAGTCAAAATCCCAAAAAAGAATGTAGCATTCTTGTCACTTGGTTGCTAAATAACTTGTTTTTAACATCAGAGATTTCCTACTCCCCTCTACCTTCCTAAATTTTCCCAGGAAATTTGAATTCCCTGAATAAGAAGCATATAAGTATAAAATATTCTATCTAGCCTTCAAATTTTACAACTCGAACACAGTGTCCTGTGAAAAATTTCTCATGCAGCTTGTTTCTTTAATTAGTCAGGAAAACCTAGGCTATATGTGATAACACATAAATACTGAAGTAACAAAGGCTCAACACCATAAAGGCTTGTCAATCAGACTACAGTTTGATTAGGCTCTTCTGGGCTGCTTTCCTTTAACCTTATTGTGACTCTGTTTGGTCTATTTGACTTTCAAGAAAGCCTCAGAAGGAAGAAGAAAAGATTGGAGCATCATATAGGATCATTAAAGGGCAAAGCCTGGATGTCACTGATAGGACTTTGTTCACCTCCCATTGATACAGGTCAACCAAATGGCCTCTGACCTAAATGCAAGGGGAAATTGGAAATAAAACCTTTCTCTGTGTGAGCACAGAAAACAGATCTATCATAGTACACATAGAACATTGTCACTGCCATATCTTCAAATAAACTTATTTGAGGACTAGAGTGCAACTAACTTTTCATTGTCCATATAGAGTAAATGATAATTTCTAGAATAATATTAGTAAACCGTAAATAGAATTGAGACAAATTATGTCTGAGATGCATCATTTGTTCTGGCCATTTGAAACACTATACATTTAAAAAATAAGTAAACAAATAAATAGAAATCAATCACCAAAGGAAATGAATTGCTATCAGTTGTCTAATGACCTTGAAAATACGATGAATTAGAATGAATCAAATACACACCAATGCACATTATGTGCAAATTGTCAAAAGACAAAGAAAATTTTGAAAGCAACTCTCATGTATAAGGCAACACCCATGCTGTAGATTAAATGTCTGTCACCCCAAAATGCATATATTGAAATCCTAATCCTCAATATAATAGTATACGGAAGTGGAACCTCTGGGAGTTGATAAGGTTATGAAAGTAGAGCACCCATGAATGAGAGTGGAGCCCTTACAAAAAAGACCCCAGATATGTCTTTCACTTTTTTCTGCCTTGATCTTGGACTTCCCAGTCTCCTAAACTGTGAGAAACAAATTTTTGTTGTTTATTAGGCATCCAGTCTACGGTGTTCTGCTATAATAGCCCAAACAGACAAAGACACTTCAGAAGACTATCAGCAGATATCCCAGTAGAACCTCGCAGACCAGAAGGGAGTAGGATGATATATTCAAAGTTTCAAAAGAAAAAACTACCAAGCAAGAATACTTTATCTGGCAAAACTGTCCTTCAAAGATGAAGGACAGATAGAAACCTTCCAGATATACTTAAACTGAGGTGGTTCGTCACCACTAGACATGCTTTATAATAAAGTCTTAAGGCAGTCATTCAAGTTGAAACAAAATGAAGCTAAACAGCTACATAAAATCACTTGAAAATATAAAGCTCATTGATAAAAGTAAATATACAGACAAAAATAGAATATGGTAATATTGTAATGAGTGTGGATAAATCACTTTAATACTAATATAGAAATTAGAAGACAAAAGTATAAAAAACTACAATTATAAAAATAAATTACTATACAATAGAAAAAGATATAACTTGTGATTTCAGTAACAAAGTGTGCAAGGGGAGAAGTGAAAGTTCAATGTTTTTGTATATGACTGAACATATACTGTTACCTTAAAATAGATTGTTATAACTTAACTATGTTTTGACAGCTACAAAGAAATCTATAAAAGATGCACAGAAGAAAATGAGAAAAGAATCAAAGCATGTAACTGTTAAAAATAACTCATGATACACAGAGAGATACAAGAGAAAAGAGGAACAAAAGTACTGCAAGACAAAAAAACAATTAACAAAATGGCATGGTAGGTCTATCTTTATTAATAATTACTTTATTTTTTTAAGATATTTTATTTATTGGGATCCCTGGGTGGCGCAGCGGTTTGGCGCCTGCCTTTGGCCCAGGGCGTGATCTTGGAGACCCGGGATCGAATCCCACATCGGGCTCCCGGTGCATGGAGCCTGCTTCTCCCTCTGCCTGTGTCTCTGCGCCTCTCTCTCTCTCTGTGACTATCATAAATAAATAAAAATTAAAAAAAAAAAGATATTTTATTTATTTATTCATGAGAGACACAGAGAGAGGCAGAGACACGGGCAGAGGGAGAAGCAGGCTCCATGCAGGGAACCTGACATGGGACTCAATCCCGTGCTCCAGGATCATGCCCTGGGCTGAAGGCAGCACTAAACCACTGAGCCACCTAGGGATCCCCCAATAATTACTTTAAATGTAAATGGAATAAACTTCCAAATCAAAGACTTAGAGATAGAATATCTTTAAACAAATAAACTATATGTTGTCCACTGGCAACATATTCTACATACAATGACAAATATGGATGAAAGTGAGATGGTAGAAATAGGTATTTCAAGCAAATGTTAATCCAAAGAGAGAAAGAACAGCCATACCTATATAAGCCACTGTAGTCAAAAACTGTCACAAGAAACCAAAAGGGGTATCTTCTAATGATAAATAGAGTCAATTAATCAGGAAGATGTAGCAATTATAAATATATATGTGCTAAAATTTGAGCATTCAAATACATGAAGCAAACATAGAACAGAAGAGAGAAATAGATAGCAACACAATAATAGTAGGATAGGAGCATTTAGTACCCCACTTTCAATAATAGTGTATACAGACATACAATCAGCCATGAAACAGGTGATTTGAATAACACTATAACCAAATGTACCAAACAGATATACACTGAACATTTCAGCCAAGAACTAAAAAGTACTCATTCTTCTGAAGTGTATATATATCTTTCCCCAGGGAAGATCACATGTTAGGTCACAAGTCTTACCAAATTTAAAAAGATGAATTTATTCAAGTACCTTTTTTGATCATATGGAATGAAACTAGAAATATATAGTAGAAGGAAAACTGGAAAATTCACAAAAGTGTGGAGATAAAACAACATAGCACGAACAAGTAGTGGATCAAAGAAAAAATCAAAGGGGAAACTAGAAAATATACTTTAGGCAATGAAAATTAAAGCACAACATACCAAAACTTATGAGTTGCAGCAAGAGTAGAATTTAAAGGGAAATTTACAGCATTAAACACCACTTTAAAAAAAAAAAAAGAAAAGAAACAGGATCTCACATAAACAACCTAATTCTACATCTCAATGAAGTAGAGAAAGAAGAACTAAACCCAAAGGAAGGAAATAATAATGATTAGAGCAGAAATAAATGACACAGAGTGGAAAATGATAGAAAAAAACAAAACCAATATTTTTTTTAAAGATCAACAAAATTGAAAACCTTTCATCTAGAAAAACATAAAAAGGGAAAGACTCAAACAAAATCAGAAATAAAAGACATTACAACTGATGCTACCAAAATAAAAAAGATTGTAAGAGAAGCTTTGAATTATTACATGCTACAAATTGGACGACCTAAAAGAAATGGGTTAGTGCATGGATACACACAACATATCAAGACTCAATCCTAATGAAATAGAAAAAAATCTGAACAGATCTATTTATAATTAGTAAATAGATGAATCAATAATCAAAAACTTCTTAAAAGAAAACCCAAGATTAGATGTCTTCATGGGCGAATTCTACCAAAGCTTTAAGAAAAATTAACACCGGGATCCCTGGGTTGCTCAGCGGTTTAGCGCCTGCCTTTGGCCCAGGGCGCGATCCTGGAGTCCCGGAATCGAGTCCCACGTCGGGCTCCTGTCATGGAGCCTGCTTCTCCCTCATCCTGTGTCTCTGCCTCTCTCTCTCTTTCTCTCTCTCTCTCTCTCTGTCTATCGTAAGTAAATAAATAAATCTTAAAAAAAAAAAAGTTAAAAAAAAAAAGAAAGAAAAATTAACACCAATCTTTCTCAAACTCTTTCAAACCCAATGTATAAGGCCAGGATTAGTATCAAACCAAAACCAGAAAAGAACACCACAAGAAAAGAAAACTACAGGCCGTTATCCATGATGAATACAGATGCAAAAGTTCTCAACAAAATACTAGTAAACCAAATTCAAAAGCATCGTAAAAGGATTATATACCATGGCCATGTGGGATTTATCCCTTGGATATACTGATGGTTCAACATAGGACAATCAATATGGTATACCACATTATCAAAATGAAGGATAAAAATCACATGATCATCTCAATAAATGCAGAAAAAGCAACTGATAAAAGTCAACACTTTTCCGTGATAAAAACACTTAACAAGTTTAGAGTAGAAGGAAATTATCTCAATATAGTAAAGGCCATATGTAAAAAGCCCACAGCTAATATCATATTCAACAGTAAAAAATAATGCTTTTCTTGTAAGATCAGGAAAAAGACAAGTATACCCACTCTTGTCACTTTTATTCAACATAAGTCCTAGCCCTGGCAATTAGGCAAGGCAAATAAAAAGCATCCAAACCACAATAGAAGAAGTAAATTATTTGCAGATGACATGATCCTATATGTACAATATCCTAAAGATCCATGATAAAACTATTAGAACTAATAAACAAATTCAGTGAAGTTGCAAGATACAAAATCAACATGCAAAAAATAGGCATTTCTATACACTAACAATGGAGGATCCAAAAGGAAATTCAGAAAACTTGGTTTACAATAACATCAAAAATATGAAATATTTACAAGTGAATTCATACAAGAAACAAGAGACCTGTGCACTGAAAAAATATAAAACATTCTTGAAAGAAATTAAAGAAGACACAAATAAATGGAAAGACACCTCATATTAATAAATTGGAAGACCTAATATTATTAAAATGTCTATAGTCCCCAAAGTCAAGGATAGATTCAGTGCCATCTTTAGCAAAATACCAATAGCATTTTTATCACAAAAATAAGAAGAAAAACAGTCCTAAAATTGATACAAAACCACAAAGAATCCTAAATAAGCAAAACAATCTTGAGAAGAAGAAAAAGGCTGGCAGCCTCACGCTTCCTGATTTGGAAATAAATTACAAAGCTAAAGTAATCAAAACAGTGTGGTCCTTACTGGCCTAAAGAGAGACATTAGACCAATGGAACATTAGTAGAGAGCCCAGAAATAAACGCACACATATATGGTCAAATGATCTTCAACACGATGCTCATAATATATAAAGGGGAAAGGATAGTCTTCAACAACTACTCTTAGGGAAATTAGATATATGTTGGAGAAGATCATCAAGAAGATATGGCTGCCAGTTGACTCCAGAGCTGGATCTGGGTGATCTGAGGCTACTTACCTGCTCCCCTGTCCTTGGAGGTGTGTCCTGCTTGTCTTCCCTACTCTGAAGCTGCTCCAAGGATACAGCCTTGAGATAGAAATGTGGTGTGGAGCCTATCAGAACTGGGGATGTGACTTAACCTAGTTCAGGCCTCTATGTAAACTTATAAGATTCCGGCAAGTGGGTGTGGAAAACTACTTGTCTTGCAGCCTCCAAGAGGAGGCTGGTAAATAAGTCGCCTTGTTCATTAAAACTGTCATCTACTGGGGCGCCTGGGTGGCTCAGTCAGTGAAGGATCTGCCTTCAGTTCAGTCATGATTCTGGGGACCTGGAATTGAAACCCAAGTTGGGATCTCTGCTCATTGGGGACCTTGTTTCTCCCTCTCCCTCTGCTTCTGCCTGCCACTCCCCTTGCTTGTGCTCTTTCTCCCTCTCTCTCTCTGTCAAATAAATAAATAATTTAAAAAAAATTCATGAGAGATAGAGAGAGAGAGACAGAGACACAGGCAGAAGAAAAGCAGGGCCCCCACAAGGAGCCCAATGCAGGACTCAATCCCAGGATCCCAGGATCACGCTCTGGGTCGAAGGCAGACTCCAACCCGCTGAGCCACCCAGGCGTCTCAATAAATAAAATATTGAAACAACAACAATGACAACGACAACAACCTGTCACCTACCAATCTGTAGTGGTCTGCCTCTCTCTGGTCTCTCCCTGCCTTCTGGTTTCAGATTACCCTAGGGAGGTCCCCCGTAGGAGGCCAAAAACCTGTAATATCTACATTTAAATGAATGAAACTGGATCTTTTTTTTTTTTTTTGAAGATTTTATTTATTTGAGAGAGAGTGAGATGCAGACTCCCTGCTGAACAGGGAAACCTGACAGACTAAAAAGCTTTTGCACAGAAAAGGAAGTAATCACAGTAAAAAGGCAACCTATGAAAAGGAAGAACAATATTTGCAAACCACGTGTCTGAAAAAGAGTTAATATCCAGAATGTATAAGTGACTCCTACAACTCCATAGCAAAACAAACAAGCAAAAATAACCCATTAGAATATGGACAAAACACTTGAACAGACATTCCCCCAAAGAAGACTCACAGGGGGATCCCTGGGTTGTTCAGTGGTTTGGCACCTGCCTTCGGCCGAGGGCTTGATCCTGGAGTCCCAGGATTGAAACCCACATCAGGCTTCTTGCATGGACCCTGCTTCTCCTCTGTCTATGTCTCTGCCTCTCTCGCTCTCTGTCTCTCATGAATAAATAAATAAAATCTTAAAAAAAAAGAAGACACACAGATGGGCAGCAGGTAAATGAAAATGTGCTCAATATCACTAGTCATCTGGGAAAAGCAAGTCAAAACCACAATGAGTTACACCTTTACATCTATTAGGATGGCCATCAACAACAACAACAACCAAAAAATAAAAAAAATAAAATAAAAAACAAAAACAGAAAATGACAAGTGTTGTTGGGGAGGTATAGTAATTGGAAAGCTTGTACACTATTGGTAGAAATGTAAAATGGTTCAGAGAATACGGGGCTTCCTCAAATTTTTGAAAATAGAGCTACCGTATGATCCAGGAATCCCACTTCTGGGTATTTATCCAAAAGAATTGAAATTAGGATATCAAAGAGACATCTGTATTCCTGGGTTCATTGGGTAGAAACAATCTACATGTCCATCAGCAGGTGAATGGATAAATAATATGTACCATACACAAACAATAAAATATATTTTCATTATTGAAAAAAATGGAAATTCTATCATATGTTACAATATGGCTAAATCTTGAGGACAGTATCTTAAGTGAAATAAACTAGTCACAGGACAAACACTGCCTGATTCCACTTTCATGAGGTATTTAAAGTGGTCAAACTCATAGAAGCAGGAAGTAGAATGGTGGTTGCCAGGGGTTGGAGGAGTAGGAAATGGGAAATTGATGTTCAGTGGGTATAAAGTTTCAGTTATGCAAGACGGAAAAATTATAGAATGCTGCTGGACGACAATGTGTTATAAGTTAATACTTAATGTAAACTTAAAGATTTGTTAAAGATTTGTTCCATAAAGATATGTGTTTTTTACCATAATAAAAATAATAGTATATTCAGACATATCTAGGTGTTTTATCTTTACTATCTATTAGCTTTTAACTAAATATTTAAAGTATCTTTATTTGTACTAGGCCTCTAGGAAAATATACATTTTGTATTGATGGTGGCATTATGTGAAAGTCAAGCACTTTCATTTTATTCTATACCAGTGTTTCCTTCTTCTATTTTTTTTTTTTTTTTTTTACTTATAAAATTTATGTCCTGTCTCTTATTTGGATCTTTATGCAAAAGTTTTTTTTTTATGCACAAGTTTTTAATGATTGCTTCCTTCTCAATGGAATAGTTTTTTGTTCTAGACTTGGGATCTTTAGTGAATACTTCATTTAGCTTGATTATTTGATTATACATGAACAGCTTGTAGAGATTAGGTCTAACACAAAGTTTAGATACAACATTAAATCTTCAGGAAAGTCATAATATCATTTTGTTCATTGTCCCTCGAAAATCCTCAGAAATATGATTCACCCCTGCCCCACTTAAGACCTCATATCAATCTTATGATATTACCATACTATCAGTAGTATGTACAGCAAACAGGTGGTTAATTTTGTGATACTATTTTCAGTATAGTATGAAAATACTGTACTGAAGTATTTTAAAGTAAATACTTAAAAAAAAAACTTTACTACTTTAACTTTAAAAAAAAACAGATTTTCTAATCAACTTTATATTCAAAGTTGTATCACTACTCTTAAGTTTATCCATTTGTTTAAGTAGTACTTGTTGAGAGTCTACTATTACCAAGCAATATTTTGGGGTTATATGATGGTGAATGAGTTAGTGTCTGCCTTTTGAGTTTATAGTGACTAATGACATGGAGATACACATTCTAGTTCAAAGGTGATTACAGCACCAAACTCTGGTAGGAGAGTAGAAAAAAGGAAGTGGACTTTGAAAAATGTAGCTTTATGGTTCACAAGGAAGAAGTTCTACAGGGCATTTTAAGATCTACTACAGAGAATTATTTTATTTCTCAGCTATAATAAAGTCTTTTAAACATCAGTAGAGATAAGGAACATAATCTGCAAAAAAAAAAATTAGCAAAAAAATGTCAAAGTTCACTTAAAAATAATGTGCGCTGTAGTGAATTCAGGACCTGACCAATAGGGAACCTTTTTTTTTTTTTTTTTTTTACAAGAGTCCAAGTAAAGCCTAAATTATGGTTGATGGAAGGAGAATTAAGGGGAAGGATTTAATCAAGGAATGATAGAAGTTCAATTTTTGACCTAATAATACTAAAATAGGGAAAGCGGTTTTTGTAGCCACCTTGCTTCAGTAGATAGAAATTGCCAACGTGCAATAGTTTATTCATTTGAGAACCTATAGTTCAATAAAAGTTATTACCAGGAGGTTATGTATACTTAGAAGTAAAAGACCATTTAGATAAAATTAGGGAAGAAATTAGAATACCAAAATTGTCTTGAGTCTTTACATTTTTATATTATGCCATGATGTTTGTCGTATTTGGACTACATCTCTTAAAAAAATATAGACAACTCCCCTTAGTATCAAATGATAAAAGAAAAGTTATAATTTGATGCCATTATCACAATCCTCTTACGTATAAAAGAGAAAATGAGTTATTCCGGGTTTGGAAGCATGGACTTGATTATGTCCATAGTGCTGACTATGCATGAATCTTAAGGTCTATGCTTCCAGAACAGGGGTGAAGGACTATCTCCAGTTAATTGTGAACTTTGTACCTGTTAAGGAAAAGTGACCTCATCAAATGTGCTCTGAATAACCAATACAAAGAACATGATTTTACTTACTCTTATTTTTGAGAAAAAAACAAGAGAGCTTTGTTGAAAATTATTTCTGACAGTTATCCATCTCTAAGAGTTTTTTTTTTTTAAGATTTATTTATTTATTCATGAGAGACACAAAGAAAGAGAAGCAGGGACATAGATAGAGGGAGAAGCAGGCTCCCCACAGCCCAGACTCCAACCCAGATCCTAGGGATCATGCCCTGAGCCAAAGGCAGACACTCAACCCTTGAGCCACCCAGGTGTCCCAATCTCTAAGAGTTCTGATCTCACTCTGGCTTTAAAATAAATTACTAAGAGGTTAGGAAAAGAAATATCCTATCCTCCATAGGATAGAAAAAAAATATAAGATTTTATTTATTTATTCACAAGAGACACAGAGAGAGAGAGAGACAGGCAGAGACACAAGCAGAGGGAGAAGGAGGCTCCATGCAGGGAGCCCAACGTGGGACTCGATCCTGGGACTCCAGGATCATGCCCTGGGTCAACCAGGGATGTCCAGTATAGAAAATTTTGAATAATCAGTCACTCTTCACAACCCCAGTGCAGCTCTTTCTGTCACAGGTCCTGTCCTCATGCTTCAATAAAAATACCTTTTTACACTGAAGACATTTCAAGTGTTATTGAGGAGTTGGAGGCTGAGAAAATTAAGGATTCCACCTTAAGTTCAGTGTTAGCACAAGTACAGCCTTCTCAGGCCCCAGTGAATAAGAGCTGAACTTGACCTTCAGTTAAGCCCCATATTAGAATGAGAACAGAGCTCAATGTCTGTGGCAGAAAGTTCCATATCAGAATGAGAACAGAGCTTAATGTCCTTGAAAGCCCCATATCAGAATGTAAACAGAACTTGAGAAATTCCTCCCTCCTTCCTGGAGGTCCCCTAGACCAGCCCATAAAACTAAGCTGGAACCCACCTTGGGGCCAAAGTCCCTGCTCTGCTGTGTCTGGTACACTTGGACCCAAGCTCCAGCTTGTAAATAAACCCTTGTGTGTTTGCATCGGTGTTGGCTCCTTGGTGGTTTCTTGGATCCGTAATCTTGGGCACAACAAGGAGGTGTAGTAATTGGAAACTTGTAGTCATTGGAAAATTGGTGTAGAAATGTGAATTTGTTCAGAGAATATGGAGCTTCCTCAAAATTTTGAAAATAGAACAGCCATATGATCCAGGAATCCCACTTCTGGGTATTTATCCAAAAGAATTGAAATTAGGATATCAAAGAGATATATGTACTCCCGGGTTCATTGGGTGGAAACAATCTACGTGTCCATCAGCAGGTGAATGGATAAATGATATGCACCATACACAAACAATAAAATATCTTTTCATTATTGAAAAAAGAGGAAATTCTTGGCCATCAGCTTTAAACCTCACCACTTTAAACCACATCACTACCATGGCTGTGTAACCCTCCAAAGTCCCATAGCCCAGGAGGAGGCCAGGCTCTGTGTTTCTTACCATTATTCTCTAGGAATAAACTTAAAACATTTTCTATTCCATGGTTTTTAGGCAAGTGATGTAACTGAGTGGTGAGAAAAGCAGGTGATGAATTAGATAACTGGGGCCGTAGCTTTAATAATATGCTTTAATCAAGTAGCTTTGTGATCATGTGAGACCAATCACTTGATCTAGTTAATTCTTTGGATATCAGTTTCCTTTAATTATAGAATAAGGCATTGTCTTATTGTCTCTAAGGTCACTTCTGATTTTATGATTTTGTGAGATTGTGATATAATGATTATAGAATATATAAGTATTGTCTGCTAATATCACAGGATTAGGTAATAAGAATGTCAGTTACAGCATTTATCCAGACACAATTTCTCCTGGGGATTGCTTTGATTGTTAACAGAATGATCTTATAGTAATAAATAGTAATAAAATGCCTCTCTTCCCTAAGTATTGTTCAAAGTTATAATAACTTAAATGAATTAACCAGCTTTGGAAAGGTCACTTTTCCAATAAATGGCAAATAAAGACAAAAAAGGTTAATAAAATGATTCAGACTCATTTACTATTACTTCCAGGGGTTATTTTGTCTTACATCTATATGTGCACAATTATAGCCAAAGCTTTAAAATCGTACAAAATGCTTTTTGTCTTTTTCCCCCAGTCAGCAGAGCACAGATTATATCTAAATGCTGCATTTTCACATGTTTGAAAGCAATGTCTCTTTTCATAAATGTGCAACTGTGGTTGGAAAAAAAGCTACAGCTGCTGCTAGACATTTTCTTCCTAGAGATGCAAGATAGGCAGAGTGAGAACTCTAGAGTGGTTTCCACATTGGGAAAAGGAGTTTACCTGAAGTTGAAAGCAGGATGCTGACAATAGGATTATAATAGGTTAAGAGAAACAAGCAAAGGCATGATTCATATTAGGGCTGGAACACAGATACAAAATTCAGAATCCAATATAAAGAACAGAGGAACTGATGTTACCTGTTGCCTCTTCCTGCTTGCTACTACCTGGGTATTTCATGGGGGGGGGATGGGGGGGGGTTAGTCAGCAGCAACAGCTACATTAATGGGTTATTTCCATTATAATCACTAGGAATGCCTTGGAGCTTCCTTTGAGGAGACTCCTCAGTTTAAATTCTTTATGCAAGAGAAAAAAAAAAAGGGAAATTGGATCCCAGCTTGAAAGAAACTGCATTTATTTAGGATTTGTGTATTTTTTGTAACCCCCAAAATTGGTACAAAAGTTCTGTCTGGAAGTTTTTGTGAAGAGGTTTTATTAGTTACATGGAGAATCTTCATCTCAGAAAACAGAAATGTAAAATACATGATTTGATCCAAGGAAAAGCCTCAAAGGCAGCGTTAGTGAGATAGACTTGAACTATACCTTGTGTCAGCCATCCTGGGCCCCTACTGGGCACTCAGAGAGGTGGGAATAGAAAAAGAGAGATAAAGAACTAGAGATGGAGTCAGAGAGATAGAGATTGAGATTGAGAGAAACTAAAATATGTCAAATTCTAATTATACAGCAGCCACGGGAAGCAAAGACAAGTAGGACCCAGGCTTTAAGATATGAATATTGTATATGATGCATGGATAGATACATATGAAATCTGTGATTGATTTTATTGTGAAAAACTAGGGGATCCACAGAATCTAGACTGAATGGAACCTATGTAACAGTAGCATGATTTTGGGAAATGGGCCAGATTTACTCAGGTAAGATTGGAGGAGTATTTCTGGATTTAAATAGTGAGTTAAGGGCAGCCTGGGTGGCTCAGCTGTTTAGCACCACCTTCAGCACAGGGCATGATCCAGGAGACCTGGATGGAGTCCCACATCGGTCTCCCTGAATGGAGCCTGCTTCTCCCTCTGCCTGTGTCTCTGCCTCTCTCTCTCCTCTCTCTCTCTCTCTGTCTCTCATGAATAAATAAATACAATCTTTTCAATAAATAAATAAATAAATAAATAAATAAATAGTTAAGACTTCCTACAGAATTCTTTTCCCTTCCCCCAATCGCTAATTAACAGCAAATATACAAGAACATGGAGATTATTTCAGTTTAATAAATAATGACACAGATGATTGTATAGTTGAGAATAAAGGAGAGAGGAATAAGTCAATAGAATACTCAGAATTTTCACCTGCATTACAAAAATGTAAATCTGGATCTTGAGTCATCTGTATTTTTTTCTCTTCCCACAAGTGTAATAGGAAAAGTGCTAGAGAGAAAGAAGTGAAACAGAATAACAGGGAATGAGGACCATGGAGGTGATTCCAGAGTTATATAATGAAATAATAAAATGAGTTTAAGCCAAAGGGTAACCCCACAAAAATTATTCGTCCACCCACAAAATAATTATAGTGAATGTTCGTATAAAAAGCCAATATCTAAGAAGAGAGAGTTAGAACTAAGGAACAGAGCATGCAACTTCTCCCAACTTTTCTCCTCTGCTATTCCTTCCAGAAATTGGTAGAACAGGAATATATTGTCCTATAATCACAACTTGGGGTTGGATACAGGGACTTTCTCAGATATTTAATGAAAGAGTTAAACCTAAGCATGACATAAACACACAGCTTGGCAGTTATGCATACATTCTGTAGGAAGAAAGTAACCTACTCTGCATGTCAAAAAGAATGAAACCTAGCCCAAAACAACAACAACAACAACAAAACTCATTATAGAGCAGATAACTCTATATCATTACATGATACAAATAACCACTTCATTAGAACTTTATCTTAGTATAAAGACCACCTAGAAGAAATGATAAAACAGACTCTTATAAGAAGGAAGATAGGAAAAAGAAAAATGGGACCCAAACAGCACAATTGTACAACTATTGAATAAATTGAAAACATGACTACAATTGTATCATATAGGAAAATATTTAGCTAATAACAGCATACAGATGAAAAAAGACAAAAGGGTTGGATCATTTTGAGATACCATCCAACAGAAACATAGCTGTTGCCTTGTGTTAAGGAATCAACAAATGGAAGAGATATCTATTCAAAGATAGTGCAGGAGAATCTCCAGGGTGTAAGGGAACAACAGATTTGCAGATGGTAACTACTCTGAGTTCTAGAATAAACAGAGATATATGCACTATTAATTTTTAAAGACTAAAGACTAATTTCTTAAATATATATTTTAAAAAAACAGAAAATAAGATGTGTGGTGCATGAGAGGGTGATATGGTAGAAAGATTTCAGCGTGGGGCACCTGGGTTGCTCAGTTAAGCAGCTGCCTTGGGCTCAAGTCATGACCCCAACCAAGGTCTTGGGATCCAGTGCTCGGTCAGGATCCCTGCTCAACATGGAGTCTGCTTGTCCCTTTCCCTCTGCCCCTATCTTCACTCATGCTTGCACAGTTGTGCAGACTCTTTCTCAAACTAATAACTAAAATCTTTTTTAAATATTTTTAATAATAAATTTATTTTTTATTGGTGTTCAATTTGCCAACATACAGAATAACACCCAGTGCTCATCCCATCAAGTGCCCCCCTCAGTACCCATCACCCATTCAACCTCACCCCGTGCCCTCCTCCCCTTCCACCACCCCTAGTTGGTTTCCCAGAGTTAGGAGTCTTCATGTTCTGTCTCCCTTTCTGATATTTCCTACCCATTTCTTCTCCCTTCCCTTCTATTCCCTTTCACTATTATTTATATTCCCCAAATGAATGAGACCATATAATGTTTGTCCTTCTCCGATTCACTTATTTCACTCAGCATAATACCCTCCAGTTCCTTCCACGTGGAAGCAAATGGTGGGTATTTGTCATTTCTAATGGCTGAGGAATATTCCATTGTGTACATAAACCACATCTTCTCTATCCATTCATCTTTTGATGGACACCGAGGCTCCTTCCACAGTTTGGCTATTGTGGCCATTGGTGCCATAAACATCGGGGTGCAGGTGTCCCGGCGTTTCATTGCATCTGTATCTTTGGGGTAAATCCCCAATAGTTCATCGTAGGGAAGGTCTATTTTTTACCTCTTTGAGGAACCTCCACACAGTTTCCCAGAGTGGCTGCACCAGTTCACATTCCCACCAACAGTGTAAGAGGGTTCCCTTTTCTCCGCATCCTCTCCAACATTTATGGTTTTCTGCCTTGTTAATTTTCCCCATTCTCACTGGTGTGAGGTGGTATCTCATTTGGTTTAATCTTAAAAAAAAAAAGAAAAATTTCAGCTTGACTTAAAATTTCTTAACATCATATAGTGAAAGGACATGTAGGAAGACCTAGAAATTTTGAAGAAAAATGTCTCTACTAGAAGAAAAATCTCTCTACTAGAGATTAGTAGTGTTTGAGAGAACATCTGTCAGTGTTGGTTGTCATCAATCCCTTCCCTCTGTAGAAATGCAATTCCTCTATGCTGTCATCCCTTTGAACAAGAGGACAGGTGACACTGTGCCAGGTTGAACTTAGCCAAATAAGGACTGGCATTCCCATTTCTTTCCACTTTGAGTCTTGTGCTGAAATGTAAGAAGCCCAGGCTACCTGCTGATGAGAGAGTCCAGGTGGCGTGTCATCTAGGGCCCAGAACTTTGAGTACAAAGCCATCTCAGGTCTTCTAGCCTCAGAGGTTAGAATCCTCTCGGTGGAACCCCACATATCCTGCAACAGAGACCAGCCATCCAGCCAGACTCTATCTGCATCTCTTGGTTCACAGAATGGTGACAAAAATAAAGTGTTTACTGTTTTTGAGCCATTGAAGTTTAGGGCTGTTTATACAATAATACCTATTTAGAACAGTTTACTTAATTAACAAGCTACTTAAAAATAAGAGCAACAAAAAAAAAATAAGAGCAACAGACAGATATTTTCAAATATTGTCTTTTAAATGAAGGAGCACAGTGTCTATTAATCATTTTTGGTCAAACTATTTTTCAATCAAGACTGAATTAAAGCATTTAGAAATGGGAAAAATAAGATAGGGAAGGACTAGCTATGAGGATTGAATTCATTCAGAAATAATGATGCTACTGAAAATTTACTTCTAAAAAATAAGATAGGGAAGGACTAGTTATGAGCATTGAATGCATTCAGAAATAATGATGCTACTGAAAATTTGCTTCTGATATAGGTCAGAATTTAAACGAAATGAACTTGGAAAATATTAAAATAAAAACTAAGCAAAATGATAGTGAAGGCAGAGGAGATTGAAGAATTGGGCAATTGCTATTATTATCACTTTTCTAAGAGTCAATTAAACCACAGAGTTTATAAGAATTGTAATGACTACAACACCTGAATGCCTTTCAGACATTCTTAACCTTAGTGAGTCTGTCAGACAGTGGTATTCTTTATTTAAGAGATGTATTTGCTTGAATATCGATAATTTGCTTTTTACATTTTAGCAAATATAAAGTATATCCTATAATATACAAAATAATAACATGCACATTGAATATAGTGTATGTAGCTATGCTGTCCAGTGCAGTAGACACAAGCACATTTGGCTTTTAAAATTAAAATTAAAATTAAAATCAGTGAAACTAAATAAAATGTAGAATGCAGTTGTTTTTTGCTTTGTTTTGTTTTACTTTTCCTAGACACAACTTAAGTGCACAATAGTCCCACAAGTACATCTCAGATGTATTGCAGGTTCGGTTGTAGACCACTGCAGGAAGGTGAATTTTGCAATAAAGTGAGTCAAATGATATTTTGCGTGTGTCCCAGTACATATAAAGGTTATGTTTACACTACACTGTAGTCTATTAAGTATGCGAGAGCACTATGCCTAAAAAACGTACATGTCTTAATTAAAAATACTTTATCTTGCTAAAAAAGTGCTAACCATCATCAGAGTTTTCAGCGAGTGGTAATCACTGATGATGGACCAACATAACAATTACAATAGTAATGAAAAATTTAAAACTATTGTGAGAATTAGCAAAATTATTCACAGATACATGGAATGAGCAAATGGCATTGGAAAAAAGGTGCTTATAGACTTGCTTGAAGTCAGGTTGCCACATATCTTCAGCTTTTTTAAAAAAAAAGAACAGTATCTGTGAGGCACAGCAAAGCAAAGTACAATGACACATAGGCCTGTGTGGCTAGTTGCTAACACATTGGGAGGGCAGATAAAGAGTGAACTCTCTAATGTTTAATCTTAACAATACTCACCTATACTATAATTTGGGGTGTTATTTATGTTTTATCTTTATATTTGCTCTTTCTAAATTGTTTGAATAATTTTTGTTATCCTTGTATCATTTTTAGATTTTTTTTTACAAAAACAAAGTAGAAACTAGAATGATTTTTCTTTTTTAAAAGTTGAGAGGGGGGAGGAACTCGTAGGTGGTTTTGTGGTTGAGCATCTGCCTTGGGCTCAGGGAGTGATCCTTGGGTCCTGGGATTGAGTCCTGCATGGTGCTCCCTGCATGGAGCCTGCTTCTCCCTCTCCTTCTGCCTTTGTCTCTGCCTCTCTCTCTGGTCTCTCATGAATAAATAAATAAAATTAAAAAAAAATAAAATGAGAGAAACACCATAAAATATGGAGATATGGAGATACTTTTATTTTTATATTTTAGCATTTTAGACTTTTTTTTTAATACAGTATGGGATAATGGGAACTCTGTGCAGGGCTCAATTTTCTGTAAACTTAAAACTACTCTAAAAAATGGAATCTATTGAAAAATGCAATAGGAAAAGAAGTTGGAGAAATATTCTTGGTAAAAGTAACAGTCTTTGAAAACCATGGAAATGAGAAAAATCATGATATATATGGGAACGTAGCACAACTTCAATGCAATATCTGGCTAGTTCAGCTTCTTTTTTAGAAGCAGCAGCAGCTGCTTAGCAATATGAGACTCAACCTATGTGAGCACCAGGGATCTTGGCATTAAGTCTCTTCAAGCTATAAAAAAAAGCAGAGGTGAAAAATAGTGACTGTCATTCACTCTCTGAGAGGCCTGGTTATGAGCACCATTACACCACCACTGAGAAAAGAGTAGAAAGGGTTGGGTGTATATTTCATAGAATGACTGCCAGTCCTACAAGAATTTAATTTATGATGACAAAGATAAAACAGTAGTTTTATCATTTCTACTGTGTCCATAAATTTCATCCCCAGAATTGAACAGCCACATGAAATAATTTAACTTAGTTTATTATTTATTTTTTTATTTTTTTTAACTTTTTAAAAAATCTTGTGGTGCAATGTGGGTCAATCATTTTTTATTTAAAATCCTACAAAATATAAGAATTTGGATGCTCCATTACACCCACCCCTCTCTGATTTACCCAGTCTTTCTCAATGGTTTTCACACCCTCTTGGACAATAATAAGGAAATAAAAAGCCATTTAACTTTGATGCAACCTACATACCTCCTATCTCTGCCTTGCCCTACACAAAGACACGAGTGATCTGTAATTTTGCAGATGATGGTTCTGTCCAAACAGTGACACTGTCCAGTTAATTACTCCGTCATCCTTGATATAGTCTTATCATTGAGTTTCTTTGTATACAATGGATTCCAACTCTGAAAGCAGTCCCTCTGCTTTTCAAAAGTGCCCATTCAATCATTCTTTATTGATATGGTGACTTCTTGCAATTACTATTATTACTATTATTACTGCTATTACACATTTTTGCTAATAAAATACAATATTCTTTGGGAAAGAGTGTATTCATGCATAGTATTTTTACCCCTAATTGTTTTCATGTGAACACACATACTAACATGGTCAGCAGTATTAGTTTTCAGTTCAAAATATGAGCTATATTGCTTTGAGGGAGTTTGTATCTGTATTTCTTATTCTGCTAAATTAAGACTCCCTGGTCATTACGTGTGTGTTGGCATCAAGCACATTATTTTAGTGCATGAGTAATAATGCTAATAACAATGACAACAGCAACTATATAAGATGACTTTGAAGACAGAAAAGAGACTGCAATGTGGCAACTTTCAAATTTCCCCTTACTAGCAATTAAAACTCATTTGGGAAAGAGAAAGAAGCCAGTGAAGTTAGATTCAGATTGCTGAGATAGAACCTATTTGAGAGAGAGAGAGAGAGAGAAAGAGAGGGGTACAGTACTGATTTACAATGCTAGCATTATGAAATATTTTTTTTAAATTTCCAATTAGCCTACGGTCATGCACTTTTTTGTATTTGGTGCTTGAAAAAACACAACCTCTAAGTTTGCATTAAACACACATATGAGGCACTAGAGTTGGATATGTCTATATATTTGATCTAGTTTTATACAACGTCTAAAGATATTTAGAATTAATATTGATTCTTGGAACTCAGTCAATCTCTGAAGAGAGTATTGCTAAAAATGGTGAATTAAAAATAAATATTTCTCTTTAACTTAACATCTACTCATAGAGTACTGAATAAAAGAGTGGTGTTGAAGAGTGATTTAGAATTAAGTAGTTAAGACTACATTTATCTTACATTCTCTTTATTTTTTTAAGATTTTATTTATTTACTCATGAGAGACACACAGAGAGAGGGAGAGACACAGGCAGAGGGAGAAGCAGGCTCCATGCAGGGAGCCCGATGGGCGACTCGACCCTGGGTCTCCAGAATCATGCCCTGGACCAAAGACGGCGATAAACCACTGAGCCACCCGGGCTGCCCCTATCTTACACTCTCTTTAATATTTGCAATAAAAAGTGAACCTGAACATTAATCCAAATAAAATGTAAGAAGGGAGATTATAAAGTTTTATAACTGGGAAATATAGTCATTCTTTATGTCTATTAGAAAAAGCAAATCTTCAGTTTTCGTTTAAATACGTTACTTTTAGCCTCTGGTATTATTTGAGAATAACTAGTGAATGTTTCCAAGTTCAGTCTCTACAATACCTCTGGCATGTAGCAGTACTGCTATGTGTGAACAATAATCCAGGAGACATACGGCAGATTTACCGTAGTTGTGCATTCACTATTCTCCTTCTACAGAGTAAGAAGCAAAATATGGATTCATTTGTAAGCCAAGTAGACCTGAATGCAAATCCTACTTTTCCTGCTACAATGCTTTGTAATCGTAGATGAGATCTTTGATCTTTATCAATTTGTTTCTTCTACTTAAAAAAATGGGAAATATTGAAAATACTTTTTAAAATTATCATTAAATGTCCTTAATAATTCAGATTCTTTTATTAAATCTCTACAGCTGAATTAAACAAAATATGAAGTTTATACATTGCTTGGAATTTTCGCAACCTTTGTAGTTCAGAAGACAGACTCCACCCTCATCAACTTTGCTCCAGTAATGGCCATTGCCAAGAAAATTGCAACAAGGAAGACTGTGAGGGCACAGCTTTTTTTCAAATTCAGCAGGAGAGACTATGGTGATTAATTAGTAATGTCTGAGGGTCCAGTGGGGTTGTGTATTTGCTAGCTTTGTAAACCATCAATCATGGTGTTAAAGTGCTTTTTACAGATAGCATGTGATTTCTTGTTGATATCATGAGTTATACTTAAATATAGCAAGAAAAAAATAATTGATCTAAACCTTTTGGTTTAGAGCAAAAGGATGATATGCTCTTTCTTACCAGCTCTTAGATTTTGGTTATGTTGTCACCTTTTGGTCCTTTTTCATTATTTCTAAAATGATATCAAAAACATCTATTGATAATACTGCTATAGGGCATCAATAAAATAATTTATATAAAGACACTATGTCAATTCTAACATATATTAACATTGCATATTTATTATTTTATGATACATGTCATATTTAGACTCTACATTATATTTACTATGAGACATAAATTTAGGTTGAATTTTTTACAGCTGGTAAATGTGGGCTATTTTAGTTGGGTTACAAAGTCTTAAGCTCCTTAATATCACTTACTTCTTAAACCACTGTAGCATTTTAATGAAAATTACTCTACATTAAAATGAATAGGAAAAATAAACCATTATTCTGGATCACAGTTGTGATAATGATGGGCATAGTTACTATTAAAAGGAAAAGTCAGACATTTACATTCACAGGATTTCATCCATATTTGAATACTCTTTATGTTGTAACTAATGCTTGTTTAAGTATCAAAAGCATTTGATTTTCTTTTATTTTTCAACAATTGATTTTCAAGCATCTTAACTTCATGTCTAAGGGAATCAAATATATTCTCTATGTGAAAATCTGTTCCCAATGTCTCCAAGTTTGGATAACAAGAATGTATTTTAATTATCTTGTTTAAAAATATGGGTAAATTGTAGCAGTATTTAAATTACACTGTAGAAAGGATGCTACACCTAACGTTTCCACTCTCACAGTTCCCCCCCTCCCCGTGTCACTTAGGATAGTTCCGTTTCTTTTGCCATCTAAATGCAATTCATTAACAAATAACTATTTTTACCTTCTAACTATCTCTTCAATCCATTCATTTCTTTCTGTATTTAGTATCTGTGATCTAATCCCCAAATTACCACTACTTCTTTCCTGGGCTATTGCAATAACTTCCTAACGGGCTTATCAATATTTCCTCTGGCTAGTTTCCTAATCCATTTTCCACAGCGAAGTCAGATCAATCATTCAAATAAATCAAATCTGATCTTGGCACACTTCCCTACTGAAAATTGCATTTTTGGGTCTTACTTATTCTCTAACCTCATCCAGTTCCATACTCCTCCTTTGCTCTCTCCCCTCCAGCTGTGCTGATCTATATTTCCTCATTCTTCTTCCTCCCTTCAGAGTAACTTTGCCCATGGTGTTACCACTGCCTGGAATGCCCCTCTCTCTTCATCAAATTAAATTCTCAGGTCAGAGAAGCATTTTTGGAATTCAGTGGTCACCGCAATATAAGCTTCCATAAACTATTTCTCTTTTAAGTAATTTTCAATACTGAAATGCTGTGTGAATATTGCTCTTACTCTGACTTTTGTCTATGGTGCTATGAGGGCTAGTTTTTTTTTTTTCTTTTCTTTTCTTTTCTTTTCTTTTCTTTTCTTTTCTTTTCTTTTCTTTTCTTTTCTTTTCTTTTCTTTCTTTTCTTTTCTTTTTTTTCGTTTCTTTTCTTTCTTTTCTTCTTCTTCTTCTTCTTCTTCTTCTTCTTCTTCTTCTTCTTCTTCTTCTTCTTCTTCTTCTTCTTCTTCTTCTTTCTTCTTCCCCTTTTTTTTTGTATTTGCCCATCATTGGATACCCATCTCCTAGAACAATCCAAGCCTAAATCAACAATAAGCAACTATTGGCAGGCACCTGTTCTGCACTGTAGATGTGTTATTTATTTAAATCATACAGCAAGCCAATAAATTGAGCACAGATATTATTTTTAAAATGAGAAACTGGAAGCAACAAGAAGACAAATAAATTGTGACAGCCACATTGATGGTAAATGGAAGCACTGAGTTTTGCACAAAAGCTCTATAGGATTCTAGTTCCAGAAGCCTGCTAAGAACCTCTATGATATGCCGCCTCACAGGGTAGACAGTTAATGAACATAGGTTGAATGAAGAGCTGCCCTGCTTTTCAGGAAAGTTATAAACCATGATGAAACAAATGTGTGTTTCTACCCATACATTCAGAAATTAGATTTTGAATAACCTATTTAAAATATAGTTTAAGTTTAATGATATCATATACATCCTCCACATTTAGTGAAATTCATTTGGTGTTTTTTATGTGGTATAGTACAAATAGAATGTAATTGGGTTTACATAAGAATGCCAATAGTCATGCAGCTTCGGTATGTAGGCTAAAAACTGCAAATATTTGAAGCTTTCTGATGTAGTGAATAATATTCAGATGTTCAATAAAGGATTTTAATGGTGTTTTCTCAACATCTTACCCAGACATAAATTTCACTTGTTAATTCTCTTGTTGATTAATGAAAGGTCGGGTATTTTCTCCTGTCTACTCTATGATTTTAGATAATGACATCCTTTCCTATATAGAGTGTACCTACTTTGAGGTAAGCACCTAGAATTTATGTTTTTTAAATATAAATAAAGAAAATGTTCTCCTTTCTGAATACTTGGTCTACTGGGAGAAACGAAAAAGATTAAGTGCAGTTTGATAAGTACATAAAATGGAGAGCAATAATTTATTCATGGAAAATTTTCAAGACAACTATTAGCCAGTTGAATATTGGAAAAATATTGTTGTTCTTCCGTTGTAAAATCATAGAGTTGTAAGAGTTTTTGTTTGAAGATCAAGAATAGTTTATTATGCCTCTAGGATAGGAAGTGATTGATTAGATATTGCAGAGGTAGACAGATGGGCATAGAGATGGTAAAATATTGAGGCAGAAATGTTAGAATTGGCCAAATCATAAATAGGCTTGGTATCATTAGGATTGTCAATTTTTCCTGAATGTTAATGTCCATAAAAAAAACATATAGCAGGCAAGTGACAAATTCATATTGCCATTTTAGTAAAAACATCTTTGGGAAGGATGTAAAGATAGATAGGGATGAGGGGGATTTCTTTCCAGTATGAATAGCACTTGAAGGCTATTTTGGTAAAACAAAAATCACAAGCACTGTACTAAGGTTTTTGCTTTGGGTCTGAAGAGAAATGGAAGTATCAACCTGATATGGTGGCTTATTAAAAATGAGTGATGAAGGAAAGAAAGAAGGAAGGGTTAAGATCAAATTTTGAGCTTTCACAGTTGTTGGAATTGGGATGTGATATTTTTCTCTTATTGACCCATGAAAACTGCCTTAGAATCTATACATAAAAAAAAAAAGAATCCATACATAACGGGCTTTTCATTTTCAGGGGGTTTTAGGCATGCTCTCTAATATAAATGATTTGATTTTAAATCTCAAGATAAAGAAAGCATTAAAACATGAGACAAATGAAAACTCCACTTTCAGGTAAGGACATTTAGGAATAAAGAAAGTAACTTCTTAGAGTTACATGGCTAATAAATTACTAAACTAAAGGATGGATCTGGATCCATCACTCTCCATGGAATTAATCACTATTGATTGTTTGCTGTGTGAAAGATGAAATGCACCAATTAAAGAGATGACTGTACTCAGGCTATTCCAATAGGAAGTTCTCTTGATATTAAGTATAATTTCAAAGAAAAGGAGGGGAGACGGGTTTGTGGAGCATGTTAACAAGGGAGTCATCAGTGAGTCTTACGGGAGTATAGAGGAATTATGAACAAGTCTTTATTTGAAGGGTGGAGGCAGGAAATTCACAGAACATGTAAAAGTAGGATGGTCCTTTGTGATTAGCGGTTTTTCAGCCCATGAAAGGGTAGGGACTTCTTGACCATCACTGTTTTCCAGAAACACAGATACAGATAAAATTTAACACTGTCATTTGTTATTCAATTAAAATGATTTGTTAGAGGAAAAAAACTATGCAGTAGGGATAACTTAGCAGTTCATGCTAAATAGAGGATGGCAGTATTTTTTTTAGTAACCCCAATTAGTAGAGTTACTCTGTGTAACATAATGAATATGTACATAACAGTTTATTCCAAAATCTCCACCTTTTTTTCTTATTTTATTTTCCCTACGTTTCAAAACTTGTTTCCTGCTACGTACTTGATGTTTCCATACTTATATTCTCTAGGAACTTGAAAGTCCAAATGCTCAAAACCTAACTCATTATCTCCTTTTCCAAAACGTACTTCTTTTATATTTCTTCTACAAATATCCAACCAAACATTCACCGTAGAAACCTCAAAGTGACCCAAGACTCCTCCCAAACTCTCACCTCATACAGAGAATCAGTTGAAATAACTCTTGTTCATTTTATAGCCAAATTGCTCTCTAGTTGATTTTTATATCTCCACTGAAATTCTTTTGCTATTTATTTTAACATTTGCCTTGTCTTCTTATTCTTACCCCAGTCCTAGGCCATTGTATCTTGTCCACACTGTTGCCAGTTAAGTAAGAATTTAAAAAAATATTTCTTGCTTGTGCATTAAAAAAGGAAAACAAGAATACATAATTTTCCACTTCTTATGAAATGTTTCCAATGTACTGTTACATGTGAGCATGCAAGAATGCAAGAACTTTATGCCATGGCACCAAATGGTTTTCTTAGCCTCCTCTGCTTTCACTTCACACTATTGCTGATTTTTATTCTGGCATTCAATATATACGTGCATATCCCTTCCACAGTCTGTGTCCCATTCTTGGTGTACGAATGTCCTTCTCATCCATGCGGGGAATGCCTATGCATCCTGTAGGACTCAGCTCACAGTTAAGTTTCTTTTGTATGCCTTTGAAAACTATTGCTTTGGATATAAAGTTGTGAGTCTTTTTACTTTCTAAAGCAACCCTTTATTTTAGCCTCTTCTTCTCTAATCTAAATTGTGAACTAGTTGAAGGCACAGATTGTAAGCAAATATAGTATAAGAAGGCCTAGTCTCTAGATCACAGTGATTCATTCCACTTCTGACCTCAGTATATATTAATTGGGTAACTTGGGGGATATTGCTTAACATCTTCAGATCTCAAATTCCTCATTTATAAGATAGGAAAATTAATTAAAATTATGTTAATGGCTTTTAACATTGCGTCATTTTATCTATGTGAATCAGTTCAGAAAATGCTTATTAAGCAAGGTGCTTATATAGAAGTAGTGATATTTTCGTCAACACTATTATTATAATTGTTATTTTTTAAAAATGCTAGCACCTAATATCATACCAATTAGCAATTATAACAACAATAACAGCTTATTGATCAGTAATGGTATATCTGCTGTTGTGTTTTGTTAAATTAACATATTTAATCTCCTCACAACCACTTTCTGGTTCTGTTTCAACATCATTTCTGTTTGCAGGTGAGGAAACCAAGACATAGAGATGGAGATGTTGAATGGTGGAGGAATTAAACTCAGGCAATCTCAGTGCAATTGTAAATATTCACTATAGTTGAATGCCTCGGTATGGAATAAAATATTAGATTATGAATGAATTTATCGAGGGAGGTTTGAATAAAACCAAAATTGGATGTACTTAAACCTAATACCTGTACTTCAACTTTTAAGTTTCTAATTTACAATACAAAATTAAGGATATTACCTCTAATAGAAGCCACAACTGCAATATATATATATGTATATAATGCATAAAACCTAATTTATTAGATTATTAGATTTATTAGATTATTTATTAGATTAGGTACTTGACTTGGATTTCAAATAGAGATTTAGGACAAACAAGGAAACATCAATTGCAACCACTTACTGTGCAGTGGTTAGTATAGATCTTCCTACTGAGGGTGATTGGATACTTTGTGTACAAAACAGTTACCTCCTCAAAAAGAATCATCAAATTTAAAAGGTGGTCCTATTTTAGAAACTGAAATTTTTCAAAAAATTAAATAAGAATTTTTGGAAATAATGGTTTGCCCATTCCAAAATGGAAAATGTTGTTTTAGTTGGGATATAGTTTTATTCATTATAAACTACAATGAGTATATTACATATAGCTTTATTCATTATAAACTATATATGAATAAAATATACTATATATAATTTTATTCATTATAAACTATGAATAGAATATAGTTATTCATTATATTTTATTTGCTGAAATTCATTCAAAATACTATTTTAAACGAATGTATTGAAACATAGTATTTGCAAAGGCAATTCTTCATTTTATGACTGCGTTTTAGATAGATTTATAATATTGTAATATGTAAACCATATTCTTATTTTAAATGTCCCTGATCTCTCAAATTAGACATGTGAAGGATTGCATTATTTTAACACATACAAATATAGATATTGGAAAGAAAGAATAAATAGCCCACCTAACCTAATTATCACTGGCTTTAAGAAGCCTTTTACAACTCAAGTGAAACATGCATGGTAATGTTTATGAATCTAGGATCTTTTAAAAGCCAAATAGTCATCAATCAACTCTATCTTCCACATGTACACATAAAATTAGCAACAGAACTTTGTTGTATTTAAACTCCTGATATGCCCTTGCATATGTATCATATTTTATTTAGCTTACCTATACTATCACATTTATTCCTCGCAACAACCCTCTTAAGCAGCTTATATTTGTATTCCTATTTTAGAAATGAATCTGAGCTTTAGATGAATTATGACCAAAAAACACACATCAAGTTAATTGGCAGAGACAGAACATGAAGCCAGATACATTGACTCAAAAACAATAAAGGTTTTATTGAATCCTTTTAGTTTTGAGGCATGTCATTTCAATTCTTATTAAATAACTATCATCTTACTTATGTTAAATAGATATTAAAATAATGTAAGTCATAAGTATGTACCTTTTCTTTTCTTTTTAAAGATTTTTAAAATTTATTTATTCATGAGAGACACAGAGAGAGAGAGAGAGAGATGAAGAGACACAGCAAAGGGAGAAGCAGGCTCCATGCAGGCAGCCCAATGTGGGACTCAATCCCGGGACTTGAGCCAAAGGCAGACGCTCAACCGCGGAGCCACTCAGGCATCCCATGCATGCACCTTTTCTGATAGAGTTTATAGGAATGCTGCATTATGAAATCTTGGAAAATAGAACAATAATTCCACAGAACATCTGTAATGGTGTTATATTATGTAGATTGGCCCATTTGTTGAAATGAAATCTTGATTGAGATGAAGAAAATTATTTTTCCTTCCAATTCTTAGTGGACTTTTCTTTAATTCATAAATTTACTCAAATGTTTGTTCACTTACTCAGTAAATATATTTGAGTATATAGCAAATGCTAGGCATGCTGCTTGAGGTATTCAGTGCTGAGTATCTCATGGCACCTGACTTCAGCTGCTCTTTATTTCATATCTTCATAGAAAGGAAACAGGTTATTTAAGAATGACAGAAGTAGCATTTTTGTTTTATTTTTAATTTTTTGTATTTATTTTTATTTTAAGTAGGCTCCACACTCAAGGCAAAGCCCAGCTAGGGGCTTGAACCCCCCCCCGACATTAAGTCCTAGGCCAAGATCAAAACTAAGCCACCTAGGTCCCCCAAGAGTAGTACTTTTGAAACACCTACCTAAGTGTTGAATTGTTGCTCTAAGGAACAATAATATTCAGTTCTATCCAAATTGTTTTTTGTTTTTTATGGAATTTTTTTTTTTTTTTTTTTTTTTGTCTCATGGCTCTTAGTCTTTTCCTTATTTTCGCTCCTGTTGCATTTTATCCCACATTTGCATGGCTGGATGGCGGCAGTATTATAGAAGTATTATGCAAAATTAAAGAATTGGTATTTTCTATCTGAAATGCTCAAAGTTTATATATATTTTTGTTTGAGGTTTTTGTTTTAATACCAGGTAGTTAATATAGAGAGTGATATTAGTTTCAGGTTAAAGGATATATATATATATATATATGATTTATTCATTTCTTTGAGAGAGAGAAAGGAGTGCATGAGTGAGGGGACGGGTAGAGGGAAACAGAGAGAAACAGACTTCTCACTGAGCGAGGATTCCCGACAGCCTGGGACTTGGGATTCAATCTCATGATCCTGAGATCATGACCTGACCCTAAGTCAAGAGTTGGATGCTCAACTGACTGAGAACCCAGGTGCCCCCAAAGTTTATATTTTAAGCCCAAAGACGTATTTTCTAGATGTCTATCTTCCTGTGTGCCTAATTTCAGTGCCTAATTTCTGTTTCTGAGGTTGGCTCTCTCTAATCTAGGCATTCTCTACCCTGGATTTTGTTCTCAAAGCAGTTTTAAGAACATTCTGACACCTACTGAAAAGAGAAGGGCTTCTAAAGCAAGTATTACAGAAAAAATCCTGTCTTTCTAAAGACTATATAACATGTTTTCTCTTCTTCTACAGCAGTTAAGGGTTTTTATTATTTAACAATCTTGTTCCCATCACATCTAGGTTAAAATAGAACAAAGATTTATGAGAAGGCAGGGATCCCTGGGTGGCGCAGCGGTTTGGCGCCTGCCTTTGGCCCAGGGCGCGATCCTGGAGACCCGGGATCGAATCCCACATCGGGCTCCCGGTGCATGGAGCCTGCTTCTCCCTCTGCCTATGTCTCTGTCTCTCTCTCTCTCTCTGTGACTATCATAAATAAAAAAAAAAAAAAAAAAAAAGATTTATGAGAAGACATATAAAATAAGAATTTATAGATGAAAATAATGTTACTATTAGACCACAGGGGTCAAAATCCTTAATGATTATTTTAGTGTCCTAGGGAAATATTAATACTTTTAACTAAATTTATGAAGGAAGGTGAAAAAAGTTATAATCAGACATTACCAACTTCGAATTAAATAGTATAAATTAACCTTGAAATTAAATGAAAAGCAATAAAGCTGTACATATATGCATATACCACAGAAACCTAAGAAAGTTTGCTCAATTAATTACTCATTGGCAATGTGTAAATAAATAAAAATGAATCATAGAACACTCTACTTAAAATTAAAAACTTTATAATTTGCACTAAGATGATAATTAATTGGTATGGAAACTGGGTATTCAGCATTTCTCCTACTTCCAGTACATACAATTATGCTTTTTAGTGATTGTTTTTGCTACTATAACCTAATATAAATTGACAAGGGATCAGTAAGTAGCCAAGGATATAAAACACTTTCTTCTTAAGATGTTACCAAAATGTGTGCTGTGCCACATTAAGAACTTTAAGATGCAACTGGCAATTTAAAAATCACTATGTAAATGTATCATTCTTACTAAGCAATTAATTACTTCCACCCCATTTAACTGCAAATAAGAAATGCAAATAAGAAATAATTTGGCTTTGCTCAGCTGCTTGAATATTTTTGTTCAAGTGCTTTATTTTTTATATTGTTTTAAAGATAACTAGAAGTAAAAATAAATGTAACTAGAATAATATGTTCTTGTGTTATTTAATGAACATAAAGATAATAACTGAAAAATCCGTATGGTTTGAGAAGAGCATGTGTGTGCTGTTTTTTTGTTTTTTGTTTTTTGTTTTGTTGTTGTTGTTGTTTTAATGATTGATTGTTTAGAGTGCCTTTAACATTTTTGGCTTTGAAAGGACTTTGATATCTCCATTTGTTCCGGCTGCTGTAGCTCCCTCTCTTGCTCCTCATTGCCTCCCAGTTTTCCTCTCTCTAAGGAAGATTTGAGAAAGAATGGAAAGTCTCCAATCACCCGAAAGGTGTGCATGAGATTCCCCCTCCTTTATGTGGGCTACTCAGTCATGTTGGCCTACTGTGGATTCAAACGCTGGGTGACAGTTGTCAGCTTCACGTCCTGTGACCTCCACTAGTAAAGAGCCCTGCTGTGCCCAGCTGAGGGCTTCCACCTTTCTTTGAGTCCCCAACCCCTCACTGTTCTGCAGAAAGCCTTCTCATTCTTTCACACAATAAATAATATATTTCTCATTCATTCACACAACAAATAATATATCCAATACCTACTAAGGCTCAGACACTCTTCTAGGTCACAGGGATAAAATAATGAACAGAAGAGCATCTCTTTCCTCATGTAATTAACATTTTTGTAGGTGGAGACAGATAATAAAAAGCACAATAAAAGCACATTAGAAATTAGACAAACTGTCAGGGACTGCCTGCAAAGATGACATTGTGAGGTGAGAATTAAATGACTATTAGATGGGGCACCTGGGTGGCTCAGTGGTGGAGCATCTGCCTTCGGCTCAGGGTGTGATTCTGAGGTCCTGGAATGGAGTCCCACATTGGGGTCCCTGAGGGAGCCTGCCTATCCCTCTATTTATGTCTCTGCCTCTCTGTCTCTCATGAATAAGTAAATAAAACATGTTTTTTAAAAATGGCTAGTAAGAGGAACCACATGAAAATCACAGAAAGAGGGTTTTTCAAGTTTGGGAGTTTTAAAGGAAAGACTGTCAGGGAAGAAAAAAATGAGAGAAGGAAAGCTGGCATGGCTGAAATCAAATGCATGAGAGATGGGTGATTAAAGGTGAATGTGGAAAACAAGTGTGGGTACAACCCACAGGCCTCTAGAAACAATGGTAAAATAATTGTAGTGTCCTGGTTGGTGTGAAGAGAATTACCTCTAAAAGGACCTCAGGTAAATCCTCAGAGAAGACCACCTTTTCTCCAGTGCAATTCAGGATGAAGGGAAAGAGTTATTTCCCAGTTACCTCCCAGCTCCAACACATACCCGTGCACATGTTCACTTGTACTTACATGTGTAGAGGAGCTATACGCTGAGACACGATACGCACACGGGAAGTCCAGTATGCACCTGGGAACTATTGACAAAGGAGTTGTTTTCTGCAAATGCCATGGGAACAGCCTGAGCTGAATGGCTAGTGGCACCTCCAGTCACAATCACTGAGTGATTTGATGGAACACAAACCAAGGTTTTTCCACAAACCATGGCCAGTGTGTTCAGGTTCCAGACCACAAGGGCAGAGGAGCTGGGTCTGTGTTGCACTCTTTATGCCGCTGAAGCACCCACCCCAACTCTTAAGAGTCCATCTTCCAAATTCTGATTAGCCTGGTCCTGCTAGACTTCTGTGTGCTCCCCTAGAATGCAATGAGCAGAGGGAGGCCATTGCACCTGCAACCATTTATGCCTATGGGTCTTTCTCAAGGAACACTACTCCAGGAGTCTTGTTGTGGGGCCTAGCTGGTCACTGCCCTAGTTTTCTGGATATGTATGCATTTGTGCTATGATTAGCTAGACAAAATCATGTCAAGACATTGATGGAATGATAACCTTCATAAACATGATCACATGATCTACCTGGAGACCATCGTTGATTTAGCGGTAATTTTGAATATTGCAGACTAAGTGTACACCACAGATGAAAATGAGAAAAGGGAAATTCCATCAACTTCTGGAAGTCGGAAGGCTTATTAGAAAGAACCTTCCATTGGAGGTTATAAAACAGGTGTTCAGCTCTCACTGAGGCCCTGAGTAGCTTCAGAAAATCCTTGAGTTTTGTAACAGCTGGTGACTTTTAGAAAGAAATGTATTTCAGTCCTTTAGCTGCATGATTAAAGCTGGAACTGAAGATGCTAAGCGCTTTGCCAAAGGTACAAAAGAATAAAGTGAGGGAAAGGAGCCAGATCTTCTGGTATTCAGATTTATTTTTCTTTTCTTTTTTTCCAATTTTCAGTAATTTTTTCAGTATTCTTTCTTGTATCATGCACTCACAGCTGAAGTTAGAGATATAAAATGCTTATGATATTTTCAGCTACATGAATGCTGAACTAACTTTTTAAGCAATGCAGTGTTTACTTACAGAACTCTTTACATATTCTACTACGTAGATGAATGTCAAATAAGTTATATAGGCACAAATGTTTAATTATCGATTTCATTGAAATTCCAGTCAGATTGCCTGGAAATATGTCTGTTTGTTGGGAGGACTCATGAAATTTCCATGAAAATATTCATGCTCTTCTAAGTATTTTCTACCTTCTAATGTAAGGCATAATCTGAATTGCTAATTTGTTCACATATGATTCAGAAGATAACTATCTAAATCACTCTATTTTCAAGTAAACATTTGTGGATATATATTTTTTATTTGTCTTTTTAAATTACATTTTAATTTATTTTGAATTGTTCTTGGGAAAAAATGACATCCATAGTAGATAAATAGTATATTTCCATTAGATTTCTAAATTTGTGATTTGTTTACAGCATCTCTGTATGTGCTGTATGCACAAATATATATATCTCTTTATGAACTAAAATCTTCCTCCTAATTTCTATCATGAGTTCCTTGTTCACAACTTTTTTCATCTAAAGAAAACTTGATCGTTGCAGTTAGTTTTCCCTATTAATTCTAGGAAGGTTTTCTTTCTTTCTTTTTTTTTTCTCGTATTTAACATTATAATAGAATGTTGCTAACATAGGCACCTCACTACTTCCTCTGTCAACACATAAATTTAATGAATTATGAAAATGTTGTTATTCAATTTATTATATCTTGAATTCTCGCATAACAATTTTCCATTCCTTGATTTCCTTTTCTCTTATACATAGTTGTCTGTTTAGTCTTACCTTTTACTATATTTTAGGTATTTACTTCCCTTGTAAGACTTGCTATGCATCTCAAACTTCACATGTCCCAAACCAATTTTGATCCACTTCCTTCCTACTTCCAAAACTCAGCAGAGCCTTTTACTCTATTAGGTAGATATGCTTGTAGCACAGTTCCACAGTGTTTGATGTAGATTTCTTGGCTGCAAAATGGATTTCTGTAGGGCTGCACTCCTTAGATACACATTTCTCCTTCACTTCCCAAACCCATCCATTACCAATGAACTTAAAAGTAGATCTAGTGGCACCTGGGTGGTTCAGTCAGTTAAGCCTCTGATTCTTGGTTTCAGCTCAGGTCATGATCTCAGGGTTATGAGATTGAGTCCCGTGTAGCACTTCAAGCTTAGTATGGAGTCTGCTTGTAACGCCTTCTCCCTCTTTCTCCCCCCACCAAACCCAAGCCCACATATGTGCACACACACACACACACACACACACACACTCTCTCTCCTGAATAATTTTTTTTTAAGGTAGACCAAAATTGTCTCCTTTTCTCTTCATCTCCATTATGAAGTCAAACATTGTCACCTACTGGCCTATCATGATGGTCGCCTACCTAAGTCTTTGTACCCTCTCCACACCAGCTGTCCCCTCAGTGATCTTTTCAAATGCAAAATTGCATAGCATTAATCTGTCTTTAAATTCTTCATTGTTTTTATTGTGTTTTAATATTATTTTATTTTTAGTTAATAATTAAACATGTTCAGTTGGTTTTGTTGACTTTGAAATATATAATCTGAATTATGCTATTCTTTTATTGACCATAACTTTCTCCTTCCTTTATTAAATATATTTTATTTTAATTTATTTTTATATTTTATTTTAGACATATGTTGCTTTTATTTGTTTTTTCAGCATTGCCTGGCTTACTAAATACCTTGTTTGCATTAGTTCTGTAAATGTTCACCTTAAACATTAAATAATACACTTAAACCTATGCTTTCCAAATACGAAGGTTGAAATTTCAGTCTACTGATAGCATGTGAATGATAAGAAAAATGGTACATCATTACAACCTTCCTCCTCTTTCTCCATTTCTCAACCCCTAATATTTTGTTCATTTTCTTCTATACATTTTTGTCAGAGATCACTATTTTAAAGTAATAATCATTACTCTATGCCATCATTATTAAATTAACTAGAGTAAGTTCTTTTGTTAATAAGTATATAAATTTCATCATTTTATTTTATTTTAAAGATTTTATTTATGTATTCATGACAGACAAAGGTAGAGGAGCAGAGACAGGCAGAGGGAAGAAGCAGACTCCCTGCTGGGAGCTGGATGTGGGACTTGATCCCAGGTCCCTGGGATTAGGCCCTGAGCTGAAGGCAATGCTCAACCACTGAGCCACCCAGGTGTCCCTAAATTTCATTATTTTAATTCCATGTTTACCTGGAACCAGTCAGTACCCACTGTCAGTATTTTCTTTCTTACTCTGGCCTCCCATTTTTTTTAATTCATTATTTTAATCCATCTTTAAATCATTAGTATGCATCTTCTAGTGGAATTTGCCAAAAGAGTAAATCAAAAAGTTTGGAATCTTTACGTATTTGCAAATGTATCTTGGTTTTCAATTTAGTCTCAATTTATTATGAAATTCTGGTGTCACAGTCTCTTATATGTGAAAATTTGAAGACGTTACTTTACTCTTTCCTGATTTAAATGATGCCATTGAAGAAGTCCTAGGTTTTCTTATAACCTGCTAAATTACTGGCTTCAACAACTGAAATGCTTGTATTGTTATTTTTTATCATTAAAATTCAGGGTGGCAAAGAAGGCTAGTGCAGTTTTTCTACCTTTTCCTGCCCCACATCTAACCTGTATTTTCCTACCCTTGCATAGTTTGAATAAACCCTATGACTGGGTTGTGTCAAATAGAATGTAGGTACAAATGATACATCATACTTCTTGCTTGACTTACAAAAATTTCTTGTGAGTGATTCTCTTATTCTTTGTTTTAATTTAAAAATAACCATCCAGTCATATAATTAAAGATGAGTGCACCAAAGATATAAGGAGACTGAGTCACTGAATTACTAAGTGGAAACCTGCTTGTCACACATTAGACAAAATGTTTTGTAAAACTATTACCTTTAGTATTTGGAAAGACTTACCAATTGCTTACAAACCTGGAAGTTTAGAGAAAGTGATGAAGATTCACAGAAGAATAGATATACGGAATATTGGATGTTTGAATACATTGAAAGAAATTTTCCAGCTCAGTTTGAAAGTTTTGAATAAATTGGTGAAGGGTATATAGAAAATGAAGCAACACGCAGATACACCCACATATTCACAATCATCAACTGCAGTATAAATAGAAAAGTCTACAAGAATGAAAAGTCAATCTTATTTTACTATGTGGCTTCATTATGTGCATAATTTACATATTTATACTAGTATAAACAAAGGATACTTATTTGACCACACCTCAAGATGGAACAATAATCAACATGTGTAGGAGTGGTGAACTGTGTGTGGGGGGAAGAGAAAGTGAAAGTTTGAGAAAAATAGGGTCGATAAAAATAACTGAATTTTAGGAAAAAAGGAAAAGCAGAATAAGATACAGCATGCATTTTAGAAATGTGAGGATGAATAGGATAAAGAGCAAAAATATTTGCTAGCAGTTGTCATCATGTAGGAGGTTAGAGCAGTGAAAGAAGATGGGAAATTTACTATTGTTATAGCTTGTTCTCCCACTTGACTTTTTACACATAAGTAAAATAGTGCATGTGTATTATTTTCATACAAATGCAGTAAAATAAAAGAAAATCAAATACAGTATTAGAATTAAAGTGGTGAATACATAGACTCCTTCTTAGATTTTAAGGAAATTAAACTCCTGAATTGATTTACTGAAAAAATTATTTTTGCATAGTTTTTAAAAACTATATGATTCATAGTTTTTAAAAGTGTGTTTTATAACATCTAAAAATGCTGATGTTCATGATAAAGGTTACTGTCTTCAAATACGTTTGGGAAACCGCTTTCTTTCTTTTCTTGAGAGTCACAATTCACTTCATCCCATTATTTATTTATTTATTTATTTATTTATTTATTTATTTATTTACCTACTTACTTTTTTTACATTTATTTATTTATTTTTCAGCAATCTCTACACCCATCATGTGGCTTGACCTCATGACCCTGAGATCAAGGGTTTCATGCTCTACTGACTGAGCCAGCTAGGTGCCTCATTTCACTCCATTTAGGTAATTATGGAATTCCATAAGGAAACACAAGTATTTCACTTTTGTTTGATCTGTTTTTCTCACAAACACATTTATATCCAGACTACTTTTTTTTTAACTTAAAAATTATCTTGTGAAACAATGCTTTGTGGGACACTGTGTTGAAAATCTTGTTTGTGTGTGTGTGCTCTTCTTAAACCTACTTATATAATATATGCCAATGATTTTACATAGGATATTGTAAAAAATGTTCTTGTCTTGAAATGTAAAAGATTGCTCTTTTAGATTCTATAAATCCCTAATTCTATTTTATTCTGTACATTTTCTAGGTATAGAAATAACATAGTGTTGATATACAGAATCTACTGAGAATATTATTTTTATAAGCAATATTTAAACAGAAGTTCATCTCACAAGTGATAGAGAACAGATTTGAGGGAGCTAAATGCACGAACAAGAGAATGACAATACAGGGTGGGTGAGGACTGGAAGGTTCAGAACCAGACAGAGCAACAAGAAAATCAGTGCCACGGTGGCATCAGGGCTACTGAGGGAAGAAGAGTGTTAATGTGTTCAGAGGATTCATACCAAATACAGGTGGATAGTTATGGAAGTGAGAGCTGTGTTCCAATAGAAACTCCATTCTACATTACAGAGTGGCAATATGCAGAATATGTACCATTTCCTGACAATATGTGATAAAGTTCTTCAAGTCTGGCTAGTAGTAGAGGATTACCATTTTGTTTTTTTCCTTCTGTTTTAACAGTTTTATTGAAATATATTTTACATATCATACAGTACACCTATTTAAAGTATAAAATACAGTTTTTAAGAATTACATTCAGAGATGTGTAACTGCCACCAAAATCTAATTTTAGAACTTTTTTTTTTCTATTTCTATTTCAAAATGAAGCTACATAAACATTAGCAGACATTTCTCATTCTCATACCCAGTCCCAGCTCCTGGTTCTGGCAACCAATAATCTACTTTCTGTCTCAACAGAGTTGTATATTCTGATAATTCATATAAATGTAACCACAATATATGCGGTTTTGTGAGGGATTTTCTTTCACTTAGTATAATACTTTCAAGGTTCATCCATATTATAGCATATTACCAGTGCTTCAATTTTTCCCTATTGTTTAGTTAATTCACAAATTTCTTACATGTTTACTTTCAGTTATTTTGCCAATTTTAGCTATTATTATTTTTGTAGGAGAGTTGATGACCTCTCCTAGAGAGATGCTCATTTCATCATTCTGGAAGTCAATCTTCTCATTTTGTTTTCTAAACAAAATATTTTTACAAGTTTAGGATATCAGCTATTTTTTTGTTACTTTAGTATAGTTTACCAATTCATAATATTGCCTTCTTTTTATCCTTTCACTAACATGTAAATAGCAAACAGTCTCAGGAAAGCAAAAGACAGAAGTTTGTATATATATTAAAAGAGTACATATTATTTATATTATTATAAATAAATATAAATATTATTTATATAATATAATTATAATTAATATATATTAATATATAAACAAAATAGTATGTGTTCAGGTATATAATATTACCTGTTAATATATATATTAACAAAATAGTATGTGTTCCAGGTATATAATATTACCTGTTGATATATATATATTAACAAAATAGGATGTGTTCCAGGTATATAATATTTTTGAAAATGCTTAGTTAGAGGCCTACTTACAAATTGCAAAAGAAAACTGCTGCAGTCTTATTATAAAATGAGCAGTATTTTGGACAGGTTCCCTATGGTTTTCTCTTAAAGCTCTGGGATTTTTTAAAGGTCAGCAACCAAGTGGTTTGTCATTTGATACATAGGTGACTTGAAATAAATCAAAACAAGGAATGGAAAAATATTTTAAAATGAGAACTGTATAGTTGCCATCCAACAGAGAAGCCTTTATATGCTTTAGATCTCTGAAAATATAAGAGGAGGTAAGAGTTTTGAAAAATGACCATAGGGTGCTCAAAGATAATAAAAGTACAAAAATATAATTTGTAAAATATTACACAAAAGATTTATATAGTATTCAAAATGTAGATCTTTATCTTATGAGCAATTATCCAAAGCCTACGGCATTTCTCAAAGAGAAGTGAGTCCAAATAATGGGACCTCCTGTGTGTTATTTGACAAGAGAACTCTGCAAGGATCATGAAGCCAAAGAACAAAGCTACTTTCACTTGGAACTTTGAAACAACTAATTGACTTCCTAGATTGGGTTTAACTTTTTTCTTGGATTTGCAGCAGGGACATGAAGATTTGTAGGGACATTAGTTCACTGCTTTAATAATAAATAATTTTATCAGTGTTAAGAACCGAAGATGAGTTTGGAATGCAGGTCATTCATTTCTTCAATTAAAAAAAAGAGAGAGAGAGGAGAGAAAGCACATCAAAACCATAGTAGATGCCAGGGTGACAAAGCTGAAATTCATTTATATCACATCAGATACTGTTCAGAGAACACTCAATGCATATTCTGCAAAAGAATATCTTAAAAAATATAATGATTGCAAATATAATATTCTAATCTAATTCTAAAATAGAAACACCAATTCAAGTCCCAAAAGAGATAAAATTTTAAATTTAAAAATATTTTATTGGAGATCTATGAATTTACCAATATATGTTATTATCTTGAATATAAGTTTGTTATTAAGGGCTTAATATAATTATGTAGACATACACACACATATACACACATAAATATATCATGCAATTGTGATTATCTTTATTGTAAGTTGCATTGGGCTCTTTGAAATATTACGTAACAAAAATCCTTCCAAAATCCTTCCGTGAATTAAAGTCTCTTTGGCTAAACAAATATAATATTTTTCTTGATGAAAGTCTTAAGTGATGGCTATCAGAATGATGGGGTGGAAGCTAAGTGTATTTTGTTCATGATCTAGATCCTGGCATAGTGCCGGAGACATGGTAGGTAGCCCATAAATGTCTGTGGAACGTTTGAATGAATTAATGAATGAATGAATCATTAAATGAATATATTATTGCAATAGTGAATGAAAAATCATAAATGCTATCTCAAATCTCCAAATTGTAGAAAGAAATTTACCAATGAGCTACCAGATCTGAAGGAATGTGGTCAGTTAATAATTTCCTGATAGTTTCTAAAAGGAAAACCACATAAAATTGTTATGTGTATGGCCATATCCACTGTTTGTAGTATGCAACCACTGAATTTAATGATTTTGATATTTTATCAAATATTTTAATGATCCAGTGATAATTTATTTAATTAATTTATTTTTTAAAGATTTGATTTATTTATTCATGAAAGACACACAGAAAGAGACAGAGACACAGGCAGAGGGAGAAGCAGGCTCCCTGTGAGGGGCCTGGGAACCCAACTTGAGCAAAAAGCTGACACTCAAGCACTTAGCCACCCAGGTGTCCCTTAATATTATTTTTTTTAATGGAGGTTCATATTCTAAGGTTTCGATTGGGTTTATGTCCCAGTTTAAGTGGGAAATATGAGACATCATGTGACTTACACCATGGCAAGTATGTTAAGAAAATACATTAAAATGCTAGTATAAAATTCAAGGTATAAAACCATCTGATCTAGAATTTATTAAAACATAGTAATGGAGAAAAAAATATAGAAAATGCATCCCATGTTATAAGTCAACTCCTCTTATCCTTACATAGACTGAATTAAATTTAATCCCAATAAGTTTATTAGAGTACAAGAAAAATAAACCATAATATTGACAACAAAAAGAAATAGTCAACAATTTTGGGACTGAGGTGGTCTTGTTGAAATATTTTTAGTTGTTCTAACTAAGTAAAACTCTTACAATTTCTGATACACAGTTTCCTTGCCTGTAAAGTGGGCTATTAGATTATATAAACACCAAGGTTCTCTCCATGTCTAATATTTTGGGTGATTTGTCAACCAAGGATAATTATATATTGCACCTTCTTACTTAAAATAATTGTGACAAGTAGATTATTTTTGTAAAACTTAAAACTATTAATTTCATTTACATTTTTACTACTAAATTACTATATAATTACTAAAATAAGTTCAGAATTATTTTTGTATAATATATGTATAAAGAAAATCTGAAATATAATAAAAACTAAAATTTATCCCATATACTCTCCATGGAAATGACCACTCTGGTACCTGATTTTGTCATTTTACTGTTTTTACACGGTGTAAGTGTGTGTGTATGTGTGTGTTTCTGTGTGTCTGTGTGTATGAACTAGAGAGAGAAAAAGACAAGGATCTAATAATGAGAAAATATTACATTGTGATGTTATTTTTCAATATACTTGAGTTAATTTAGGAATGGACTTGTTTCTTTTATTATTGTTGTTTTTTCCTTTATTTTTCTGGCTAGTGTCTACCTCTCCAGCTTTTTTTTTTTAAGTTTTTATTTTAGTTCCAGTTAACATACAATATTATATTAGTTTCAGCTGTACAATATAGTGTTTCAATAATTCCAAACATCACCCAATGCTTATCATGACCAGTGCACTCCTTAATCCCCATCACCTATTTCACCCGTCTCCCAACTCCTCTCCTCTAATAACCATCAGTTTGTTTTCTGTAATTAAGAGTCTGTCTCTTGCTTTGTCTATCTTCTTTTTTTTCCCCTTTGCTGTTTTGCTTCTTAAATTCCACATGAGTGAAATCATATGGTATTTGTTTTTCTCTGACTGACTAATTTCGCTTAACATAATACTCTCCAGATCCATCCATGTTGTAGTAAATGTCAAGATTTCATGCTTTTGTTAATGGCTGAGTTATATACTTATAATCATATCTTTATCCAGTTATCAATTGATGGACTGCTCCCACATTTTAGCTATCCTAAAAGATGCTGCTCTAAATATAGAGATGAATGTATTCCTTTGAATTAGCTTCTTCTGTTCCTTGGGTAAATACCCAGTATTGCAATAGCTGGATTGTCCACTTCTCCAGTCTTATCATTAGCTTTTATTATGTTATATAACAGCCTCCTTGCTTCCCCTATCAGAAAGGTGGGTAAATTATCCTCTTATTTCTGAATTTAGTCATGTGATTTGATTTGATTTGGCCAATGAGATGTATGTAATTGTGAGTGAAGCAGAAACTGGAAACTGTTCATGCATTTATCCTTCTCTTTGTGCTCACCTCTCTTTATTATTAAAATATTTTAACTAGTCTGCAGAGGGAAGAAGAATTTGCAAATCTGAGACAATCCTGTAGAAGCTTAAAGCTAGTCTCCCCCTCACAAACTGTTTAGCAAACGTCCAAAATCTACAGAGCCACCTAGCTGGAGGCTGCTCAGCACAGACACATTAATGGGCCAGTCTGAGACACGAAGATTCACAAAAATTGGCCTACAGAATCATGACTGAAAATAATAGTTATTGCTTTAAGCCAGTGAGTTTGAAGTGGTATTTTGTAGCATATTGGCACATTCTGGTGGCAATAGATATTACAAAAAATATTTCATTTAGATCTCTCCTGCCTTTTTAAAAATAGCATTATTGAGTTACAATTAAGGTACCACAAATTTCAACTGTTTAAATGTACCGTGCAAAAAACTTTAGTATATTCATAGGGTTGTACAATCATTGCAATTATATACATTTACAGCATTTCCATCACCCTAAAATATACGCTTAGAGACAAGGCAACCACTAATCTCATCAATTTTCTGCCTCATTATATTTGCCTTCTTTTGAAATCTCATACAATTGGAATTATACATGTGTGTTCTTTTGTCCCTGGCTTCTTACACTTAGAATACTATTTTTTGGATCAGCCATGTTGTAATGTGTCAAACATTTATTTCTTTTATTGATAGTTGTTATACATTGTACAGGTATGCTGATGGTTTATTTATCTCTTGATGGGTATTTCTGAAAGATAGATGTAGGTATATAGATATAAATATATCTTCTTTAGAAAAATGTTTCTTCATTTTTTACTTGTTTTGCTCATTTTTAATTGAGCTCAGTTTTATTGTTGAGTCATGAGACATTTTTTAAAAGATTTTTATTTATTTATTCATGAGAGACACAGAGAGAGGCAGAGACACAGGCAGAGGGAGAAGCAGGCTCTATGCAGATAGCCCAATGTGGGACTCGATCCCTGGTCTCCAGGATCCCGCCCTGGGCCAAAGGTGGAGCTAAACCCCAGCCACCACTGGGGTTTGTGTGTGTATATATATATACATATATATATACACACACACATATATACATATACATATACATATACATATACATATATATATACATATACATATATACATATATTGTATGTGTATATATACACACATCTATTGTACACATATTGTATATATGTATATATACACAATATATAAACAATATATATATACATATATATTAATATATATACACAAAAACACCCATATATAGTGATATATATATATCCAGTGATAAATTTAATTTTATTATATATTATATATAGTATAATATATAATTTTATTATGTGTGTGTATATATACACATACACATAAATACACCCATATATGTAGTAATATTTGCAATTATTTTCTCCCAGACTTTGGTCTTTTTTTCACTTTCTTGATGGTGTTTTTTGAAGAGAAAAATGTAGTTAATTTTAATGAAGTCTACTTTGGTATTCTTTCCTATTTTTGCTGTCACTATCAGTGTCATATTGAAGAAGTCATTGCCAAATCCAAAATCATAAATATATGCTCTGTATTTCCTTCTAAGGCTTATATTTTTAACCTTTGTATTTAAGTCTGCCATCCATGTTAACTTTTTTTTTGTATGGTTTGATTTGAGGTACAGCTCAATCTCAACTTCCTTTTTTTTTTTCATGTGGATAACCAATTGTCTCAGCACAATTTGTTGAAAAGATGAGTTCATTCCCATTGATTTTTCTTGACATCTTTGTTGAAAATCAGCTAACTATAAATGTAATGACTTATTTTTTGGCTTTCAATTCTATACCATTGGTCATATGTCTGTCCATATGCCAGTACCATACTGTCTTCATTGCTGTAGCTTTGTAGTAAGTTATGAAATTGGGGAATGTAAGTACTCTAATTTTGCTTTCTTTTTCTAAATTGATGTAGCTATTCAGAGTCCCTTGCATTTTCAGATGAATTCCATGTAATCTGGCCTGGACCAAATACTGTAACCCACAGTGATTGACACAGGCTGAGTAGTATGACTCTTACAAAGCTAATCAGGGTCTATTGCCAGAATTTTATATCTTAATGCCTCAAGAAAGAAATCTTTACTTTGTGTCTCTAAGCTGGCTTGATAAAAATCTAGAGCTACCAATTGCCATGGTTACATGCATGAAAGAGGACTGGACTATCTATGTATCGGGAGAGAAAAAAATAATAAAATATATAGAACAACGTGATAAGAAATGAAGAAGAAATCTTGCAACTATTCATATCCTCTTAACCAATTGAACCTGACTTTTATTCAGCTCTGCCTTTTCATGATTTAGTTTTGTTGAGCCACTCAATTCTTTTTGTTGATTAATTTCATTCAGGATGTATTTTTGTCAAACAGAGGTTTCTAATTAATCAAACACTTGTACTAATTAGATTTCTCTTATGTGTATATTCCATTGTTTATTTCAATTGGCATCTGGGAGGTGTGAATAAAGGCATCTTTGTTAGATATTGCATAATACTCAGGTCCAAAGTACTTCAGTTTTAATTATGGTACAATACTTATACCACCATCAAATGCTCCATTTTTCATAGTACCTACAATATATTAATAAACTGAAAAATAGTTGTATTTTCTTAGAAAACAGTTTTTTGAGCTTTGCTTCTTAATCAAGTTATAGGTAATATAAATCCCAGATATTTTCAATTATGTAATGAGGTATCTGATGACATAAATATTCTGTACAAATAAATTTAATGTTTTTTAAGCAGTGTTTTTTTCATGAAACTTGACAATCAAAACAACTAAGTAAGGGTTTCCAATTCTGTAAAGAATTTGTTGTAAACAAACACCAGTATAAATCACTATGGAGCATTTGTAGCTGTCAAGATGACTCATTAATTATTATTCCATTTTTAGCTTTGAGCCACTGATGTATATCAAGAATGAGGCAGAGAAGCTGGGTAGTTTGTGAAGCTATGAATCTACCAACATTCTTATCTGGGTAATGAAGAGACAGTTTTTGGACAATATTTCCTTGCAAATGAGCACTTATTGAAACTGAAACCTGGAAAGTTCAACTTAGAAACATCCACTTAATAAAGTGGAACAGGAGTGTTCTGCTATTATCTTTGCTACTATATCTCTAAAGATTACCTAACAGAACCTCATTAAATATGCAAATCCCTGTTATCAAAAGCTTTCTGCAGTAAACCAAAAATTCTATTAATAACTACCCAATTAAATTCTTTTGAATCATTCATCTCCAGATAAGAGTAATCTGAATTGAATTCTAGCTTTCTTTTTACTTACATAGGCCTTAATATGTTTCTTTTTGATTCTGTACTTTTTAGGGAGGAGGCTGACCTTAAGTTTGAATAGTCCTCATATATCATTTTTACTATCTAAATTGAAACCAAGTTTTCTGTATTTCGAACCAGCTGCCTTATTATTCCAAATAAAAGTCATTTAAAATGGAATATTCTTATTCATGCTTTCACTATGACAAATTATCCTATTTAATTTTCTCTGAATATTTATAATTTTGACTTTATCTACTTCATATTCCCACTAGCACTTTATGAGGGTTCCAATTTCTCCATATCTTCTCCAACACTTACTATTATCTGTCTGTTTGATTATAGCCATTTTAATGGATGTGAAATGTTTCCTCATTGTGGCTTTGACTTGCATTTCCCTAATGATACTGATACAGTGGCTTTTCATGTGCTTATTAGTCATTTGTATATCTTCTTTGGAGAAATATCTATTCAGATTATTCATTAATTTAAAAATTGAGTTATTTGTGTTTTACTGTTAGGTTGTAAAGGTGCTCTAAGTCTATAGACTGTCGTTTTACTTCCTTGTGTTTTTTGAAGCACAGAATTTCTTTTTTTTAATTTTTTTAAAAAATTTATTTATGATAGGCACACAGTGAGAGAGAGAGAGGCAGAGACACAGGCAGAGGGAGAAGCAGGCTCCATGCACCGGGAGCCCGACGTGGGATTCGATCCCGGGTCTCCAGGATCGCCCCTGGGCTTAAAGCAGGCGCCAAACCGCTGTACCACCCAGGGATCCCAAAACACAGAATTTCTTAATTTTGTTGAAGTTCAACTGGCCAAATATTTGTGTCCTTCATTACTTCTAACAATTATTTTAATATATATATTGTGCAGAATCTTAGATTTAAGAAAAATGTGTTGATGCCATTATGTTTTGATTTTTTTTTCCACTTCTGCTTTCTGTAGGAATCTCGAGTGTGGGGACCTTTGGGTGAAATGTTCCTTTTTACTTTTAAATATAAGCAGAGGGTAATTTTTCTACTTATTTGCAAATAGTTCCTTGAATATTCTTTTTTCTTTCAGTAAATACAGAAAAATTAATTGGTGGCTTCCTTGAGAAAATGATCGAAAAATCCCTTTTATTTTCCTTAGTTGATAAAAACTCTCCTTTTAATAAAAGGTTAGTAGTATTATTGTATCTATATTTGTATTGTACTCCAAATCTTGTAAATTGTTACTGTTGAATAGTTCAATTACCTGGCATTCTCCCTTTTTAAGCTTGGTTAGTGTAATGTATTAAAGAAAAAATATTTTTAATACAGTAAATCATAGTTTATATTTAAAAATATTCCTACCATTTGTATAACACCTCATAATATTCCATGTTACTTTAACAGGCTTTGAATCATTTGACAATCACAAATACCCAACAAATGAAATTAGCTACTGTTTACAATGTGAGAAACTGCATTTCAGAGCTATAATAGTAAGAGAGATATTTGAATTTACTTCAGTATTTTACAGTTTACAAAGCAATTTCACTGACTTTCTGGAATCTGTCACTGATTTTGTGAGGTGCTTGTGGAATATTTCAATTTTTAGGGCAAGCTAAGGGTTATTTATTGGCAATAAATTACACAGTCATCTAAAAATATATCTTAAAAGTTTCATCTTGAGTTTCTAATCAAATATGGAGTATTATTTTTGTCAGATATTAAATAAATTAGATTGTAAGTAGGATAACTGGGCTGCTTTCAGAATATTGGATCATCAAAGGAACTATCATCTGGCTAGAAAATCATGCTTATAAATATTTCAAATGCATGTTTACTTGAGTAATAGAAAAATATTTACCACTCTTGAAATACAACAAATATACCGATTTACCTAAATCCAGTTACAAAATTTAAGATTCAAATGCTTGTGAGGAGTGTAGGTAGCTGGGGAGGGGCTTGCAGAGAGGCAGAGGGAAAGGGAGAGAGAATCCCAAATGGGCTCCATGCCCAGCCTGGAGCCCAATTTGGGGCTGGATCCCACAACCCAGAGTTCATGGCCTGAGCCAAAATCAAGAGTTGGACCTTAGCCCACTGAACCACCCAGGTGCCTCAATGCTCATGTTCCCTTGACTTGATTCTTGTCCCTGTTGCCTTAGAAGTTGAAGTTTTTGCCCGTGTTTTCTAAGTGTTTACTGTTCCTTGTCCACTCAGACACTGCATTTAATCTTTGCTTGCTTAACAATTTACTTTCCTACTTATTTTTACATCATCTGTGGACTAATCCATCTAAGAATATATTGTTTTGTATTTTCATATCCTAGATGCTGTGATATTCTTAGTATCTCTTTGACTCCTTTGTTCCCACTTGGATATATTTTTGACAATTCTGAAAGCTGTCTTTCCTTAACTGATTTACTCTCATGCTGGTGTCTCACCCTAAAGATTCAGAATTTGATGGCCTTCCTTACTTATAAGGAAATAAAAGAACTTGTTGTGCTCTAGCCATATTTTCATTGTTAATATACCATTGTAACAACACTGTGAACCTAAAGAGGATTCAATACTATTGAAGTGATAGAAGTTGCAAAATGATAGACCTTGAATGTAGGTAAAATATTATGTCTACAGGTAGACTAGAAGAGGTCAACAGGTGGTCAAGTGTGGTGCATTTGCTTTACTCCACAAATTGTATAGAACCCTGACTGCTTCCAATTCTCTCATCTACAATCCCTAAGATATAACTTTATTCCCATGTTCCAAGGTGACCACTGGAGTACCAGCCAGCCTTGGACTTTACGGCTGGGAACAGAAGTGAGGCACACAGGCCCTCTTTTAAGGGTTCTTACAGGAGAGTGCACAAAGCACTTTCACTTACACGGAAGCAGGCAACCCGGAAGCACTGACCAAACATAGCTGCAAGAGAACCTAGAGAAAGTAGTGTTTTACTTGGGCTGCAGTTTTTTAAACTAAAAATTGAAGATCTTGTTTCTGAAAAAGAATAGGATGATGGAATTGGAAAGGATTGGCATGTCTGTCATAGTTCTGTTGTTCAGGAAAGCAAACTAAGGCTCATTCTTGCTAAATTATTTGTGCAGTTGTACACAACTCAATGGTGTCAATTTACTCTGAATTGAGGAGCATTGGAATATATAGGCTTGTTCTTATTTCTGCAGCATGTAATCTATTTCAAGGTAAATTTTGAATAAACTATGACTTTGACCTATATTTTATTCCTTACCTGCTTTTCTTCTAACCATATTTGTATTTCTGCAGTATATTTTTTAATCAAAAAATACTGCCACTCATATAAAAATGCAAACACTTTCGTACTCTGCCTTTTCTTCTATAAATTTTTCCATATGGGATACTTTTCCTATTTGATGTATTTGTAAATATCTGTCTTCAGAAACTATCTTATTTAGATCTATCAAGAAAAATAATTATTTCCTCTATTGTATGCCCCACCTCACAGAACATTTTTGGCTTTTTGTAGGTCTATTTCCACTATTATATTCTTTCCATTTGTAAGGCATAAACAGTTTCTGCTACATAGAAGTTATCATGAGTGAGATGTGTTCCCCCCAAAATAAATTGTATGGTAAAGCCCTAATCCCCCCCACCCCCACCATACAATTTGGCTATATTTGGAGATAAGGCCTTTATGGAGGTGATTAAGTTAAAAGGCCATTAGAGTAGACTCTAATTTAATCTGACCGGTTTACTTCAAGAAGAGGAAATTCGGAAAAGACCAGCAGCTCTTGCACACAGAGGAGAGATCATACAAGGTCATAGCAAGAAAGCAGCCTTAAGCAAGCAAAGAGAAAGGCCTCAGGAGAAACCAAACCTGCTAACACCTTGACCTTGGACTTCTAGCCTCCAAACATATGAGAAAATATATTTTTGTTGCTTAAAGCAATCCGTGGTATTTTGTTATGGCAATCCTACACAATTAATATAAAATTTATTTGATGATTAGTTAGTAAAATGTTTACTAAAAATCCTTACTTGAGAACAGAGAATATCTATATTTAAAAATAAACTCAAATCTGTAAATAACAGGAAAAAAAAAACAGGATACACGTTATAACTGTATCACTCTTTTTGACCAGAATGGTATTTAAGAACGTAGCCCATATGCTTTGTTATCAGCCTATTTTCAGTTATGAAATGAAGAAGTCATGGGAACTAAAGGCACAAAATAGAGAATATAGGCAATGATATTGTAATAGCACTGTATGGTGACAGATGGTAGCTTCACTTGTGTTGAGTGTAGCATAACACACAGAGAAGGTGAATGACTATGTTGTACATCTGAAGCTAATGTGACTGTGTGTGTGAACTGTATTCAAATAAAAAAAATCATAAGAAGTTTACTTCATAGATCATAATACAAATATTGACTTTCATCTTACTTAATGGGCAATGTTGAATGTGCTAATCCTTTCTCATCCTCTAGCCCTTAAATTATAACCTTTGACTATATTGCTCAATCATTACATTTTAAAACTTGGGCATATTGAAACCAGGCATGACTAGTTACAAAATTTTAGGGGCCCAGTCCAACTGAAAAATGCAGAGTCCCATGTACAAAAAGCATTATGAATACCAAGATGGCAATAAGTGAGGCAGTAAGCCAAGTCATGCCTTTCTGAAAATAGGATCCTTCACACACCCTTGAAGCTGGCATTGAAGCTTCTTGGTTATGGGCTAAGTTAGATGTAAGCTGTGATTTTTCATTAATGAATGGCACATTTCTTTCTCTGGTGGTTCCCTAGCCTGCTGAAGTCTACCTCTAAGGAAACTTTTCCGAGAACTACTGTCTTTGCATTCCATTTCCAAATAAACTGAAGCAAATGTCCTTTCACACTTTCCCAGGGTCTTCAAGGATACCCAAACGACTCATATTTCACTCCCATCATAGAGAATGAGTGTTAATGTGTATGTAAAATACAAACAGAAACTTCACCAGTATCATATGTTGCACAAATAACACATTCAGGGGTATGTAGAAAGCTGTAATTTTAGATAAATACAGTTTTTAACAAACTAGGCTCTACATTTTATCTGGTCTTCAAATATTCAGCTTATTAAATTAATTTGAAGTCAGAAAACTATTATGATATTTGTATTTTCAGCTCATGACGTTTTGGTGAAGTATAACATCTATCTGCCAAGTGCAATGTTGTATGTTCTCAAAGTTGTAGGGTTGCACAACTCATTGCCAATCATTTATAAACTGCTGCAGAATTGAAAATCCTCACAAAGAGTTCCACCAACAAAATCCTTAATACTCTGATTTTGAAATAAGAACACCTTTAAAGTGTCTACCTCAAAAAAAGAACAAACATAAAGGAAGAAAGAAAGTCATGGTGACTTTGCACACTATTTTCAGAAATAAATTATCTGGCAGTGCTGCTAAGCTTTTCTGAAAGTGGTTTTCTCATGGTTACTAGATTTTATGCACCCAACGACAATGAAAACAAGAGACTCTCAACCGTAGAAACTAAGGTAAATGGTATTTTGTGAAAATAGGGTTCTATTTTAAAATTATAACATATAATAATAGGCCTAAAAGTGACATTTTAAAGATGTATTCCGTTGCACATATATAAAAATATCTACTACTATAGTTAGAATACAGACAATCCTCATACTGCACTCTAAGAAGAAAATGTCAGACTTGAGTCAACTTGGCTTTAAAAACAAAGAGCCTGGGTAGCCTGGGTGGCTCAGCGGTTTAGCGCCACCTTCAGCCCAGGGCGTGATCCTGGAGACCCAGGATCAGTCCCACGTCGGGCTCCCTGCATGGAGCCTGCTTTTCCTTCTACCTCTGTCTCTATCTCTCTCTCTGTTTCTCATGAATAAATAAATAAAATCTTAAAAAAAAAAAGAGAGATTGATTATTTTCCTTAAAATATGTCTAGAGATAAAAGAAACCACAGGCCCAGAAAATTAGGGCTCTGCTTCTGGTTTTACATGATCCTCTGGGTTTTTGCCTTTCTCCATGATTATTGTGAGATAGCTAGAGCCGCTTTAGTCATTGCAATGAGAACACCAGCAGGATAGAGGCTTTTGTTTTGTTTTTCCCTTCAGTGTCTCCTAATTAGAGCAAAGAAACCTTTCGCCAGCTTTCAGCAGAACTCCTAAACGGGATCCCATGTGCATTCATAAATCAATCACTATCAAGATAAAGCTAATTATTTGGGGGTAGGTTATCAGTCTACTTACTTTAGGTTATGTTGCAGTTTAAATTTAAAGTCTTAAAAAAAATAAAATAAAAAAAAATAATAAAATAAAATAAAATAAAATAAAAATAAAAAAGTCTTACTGGTTCACTGATAAAATATATATATATACATTTTTAACTTTATTATATATGTAGTACATTATATATATATATATATATATATATATTTTTTTTTTTTTTTCCCCCCTATACTGAGTGGCCATCCTGGTTGAGTATCAACTCTGCCTCACATTGTCTTCAGGCTAGGCCTGGGGCTAAAGGAGCAGCTTATAAGTGAGCAAGGACACAGTGAGAAGGAGACTAGGGGAGAACTGGGTATTGACTCGTACGTACAGGTGCACACTTCTCTTCTCTTTACTTTTTATTATGTAAATCATTTGTCATGCCCAGGCCTGAACTGACATCAGTAGAGCAGGGAATCCTTCTTCCTCAAAAAGAGGCCCCATATAAAAGGAGCTTGATGGAAAAAGATAAATCATATTTTGACAACAGGGCAATATACTATGGGGGGAAAGCCATTGCTGTTCATCTGGAGGGTGTCTTTATCATTCATTGTTGCTCTTCAGTGCTATTGCATTTTGTAGGACAGTATGTAGTACCATAAAAAAGTACTAATAGAGGTCTCCTTCGAAACTACTAGAATAATCTAGTCATTCAACTTTTTTGGTGGAGATGTAAATGAGAAGGATATTTTTGTTTCTGACCCAAGTACATTAAGTCTATTTATAACTGCCTATTTCTCAAGTTCCTTAACTTCTGCACATATTTTCTTTAGTTCATAAGATTAGAATGAAATCATTGTTTCTTGATCTTTGCTTGTCTGTTTAAAGAAATATAAGGAACCCACATATATCTAGGATTTCTCCTTGTAGATAGCGACAGCATTCCACTAGTTGTTAAACATAACTGAAAGTATATGAAAAGCAAGAATTATCTTATCTGGTGTCTACCAAAGTTGTGTACATTTTCTTTTTCATAAACTGTCACTATAGTTTATTTTTCCTAAGAGATGCCTCTTTTAATATTAAATCATTTTATTTAACTCCTTTCCTTCATCATTAAAATATGTGCATCATCAAAATTGGGAACAAAGTAAAAATCTTTATATATTTTTTAAAGATTTTCTTTATTTCTTTGAGAGAGATAGAGCTAGAAGTTAGAAAGGGAGCACCAGCAGCGGGGGGCGGGGGGGGGGAAGGAAGGGGACTCCTCGCTGAGCAGAGAGCCTGACACAGGGCTCCATCCCAGGACCCCGGGATCATAAATTGAGCCAAAGGATTTCCTAATTGAATTAAGTCACCAAGGTGCCCCAAAAACCCTTGTATTTTTTATGATACATCTATATCTAGAACTCATAAGGAAATACAAAATATGAAAATGATTTCAAATTGATCTGTAATTTAGCATAGTTTTTAGGCAATAAGGGGAAAATGAGGTTTTAGCTTAGATATCAGCCTTTGATTTTGAGCAAAACTCATGTTTTAGGATCATTCCTCTTTCCATGCCACTTGCTTAGGGTTCGAATACTCATGAGAACAGCATTTTCCTGGAAACTGCTTTGACTGTTGTTGTGGTTTGTTATCCAGGCACAATTAAGTGAGCAGCAGGGGATATAGCCAGAAAGATAGGAAAGGAGATGGTTGATAGCAAAAGGGATTTTCCCAACAGGTGACCCTACTTTGTGTCTGTTTTAGTCATTATATGATCTCTGAAAGAGACAGAGATTATGGAATATCTCATAACTGATTTAAGCAAAGTATATACATTTTTGGGAAGAGAGGCGTATTTAAGGACTGGAGTTAAAAAGTGAACTGTAAGAAGTATCATTTATATTAAATATATATTTTTTTCCAAATTGTTAGTGTTCATTTAAAATTTTATGCTCATTAAACATTGTGATTATTCATGTCAGAGAATTTTGTTTTGGTGGATATTCCTCTTGCTGGGGATTTATAGTAATTAAGAAATTTCCATCCTAAATAAGGGGAAGAATTACAAGTAGGTCTCATAAAAAATTTAGACCAGGAAAGGGAAAATGAGAAAGCAAATTTTCTCACTTTTTCTCACTCTCCCTACAAGCTTTTTCCCTTATATCTCTCTGCATAACTTCTGTCCTGGCAAATGTACCTGCCTATTTAGGTTTCATCAAGTATCCTCCAAAATGGTGGCTTTAAACCCTAGGTCTGCATGATGTTTGTCAGTGTAGAACCTACAGCAGTCAAACCAGTTTTTGTTGTTGTTATTTCCATCTTAATATTTTTGTGAGAGGGAATTACCTGATTTAAATCTCCTCTCTCTCTTCTAAACCACTGTGGTTGAGCAGGTGATAGAGTCTTGTATGTAATCCACTTGCTCTCTGCAGAACAAAGTCGGGGTTAGCTTTCAAGAGGAACTGTTGTGCAAGAGGAGGGAATGATTGTAATAGATCATTCCTTTTACTTTCATAGACTGAGACTGATGTTAATAATGAGTGAGAGGAATAGTGCTAAGTTATAGGCATTGCACATATAATATTTAATGAGTGGTAAGAAGTCGTTCAGCAGTAAGCATGGGTAATGAAATATATCGCTGGCCACTATTATATCAATCACATCAGTTAATATAGTCAACTGATAAATTATAGGTTATTATTTCTTACTTTTTTCTCTGTTGATTTTAAGTAAAATTATTCATTATACTCAGGTTATGTAAAGAACAAAACTTGCCAATGTTTTCAACATTTCAAAGGTTTCTGCTAGTGTTATGGAAGCACCATATAGGCCACTAAAATCCAGGGAAAAGAAAAGGAAACTGTAGCAAAATTTCAACTTGTTCAGAGGCCTGACAAAGCAAATAAAAATAAGTAGAATAGAGAGAGGAGAGATGGATAGGAAGTTAGTGAGAAACCATTAAAATGGTTCATTTTGAATATAAGAAATTAAAAGGAAAGAGAGACACAGAACTAACAAAATAAGAAAGAAACATTTTTTATGAACAGCAGATTGATGATGGAATAGCGAAGACTATCACCAATATCTTAATTTTAGAAAATATATATTTTTTCTGCCCCAAGACTTTTCTTCTTTTAAAAATAGCCTCAAATAGACTGTAAAGGAGGTATAAGTTATGTAGTACTGGAAGAAGAAGACTTTCTGTGTATGACTATAGGACATTTGTGCCAATTGTTTGTAAGAGTTAGAAAGGCAATGTGTATGCCTGATTCAGCCACCCGTATAGATAAAAAGAATGCTGAAGTCATTGGCGATCTTGGAAAGCAGAGTCTCCACCTAATGATATGCATATTGATAATGGCAAGAATCAAAACATTACTGTCCTGTTCAATAAAAAAAATATTAATTAAAAATTATTTCAGGGCGTTTGAGAACCCCTTTACACAATGGAAAAGCGATTGCATAGATTTTTGTTTTGTTGTGTTTTCTCCCTGTATTTCCATCATTAAAATTCTCTCTCTTCAATCAGGGTCTGCCTTCTTGGTGTTTAATTTGGTGCTGTACCTAGAGAAAACATAGGTTTTCAAAAATACTGCTGTAGTTTTATTTTATATGTTTCATATTTATTGAATTTATCATTTATACTTTTGAGACTTTGGCATGGTCTATAGGCTTTTCTTGATAAAATGAATTTGCTATCATTTGGAGCACAAGACAAAGAATTCACCACATGTACTAAGCTAGTATTTGTCATCTATGAAATTCAAAGTTAAACACACACACACACACACACACACACGCACATATAAACTTAGAAATAGAAAACAGCTTCAATCTACTAGCTGCAGCATGTCTGAACCTCAAATGATAATTGAATTTCATGGACTTTAACTTTTTCTTGGATGATGAATATTTCCTCCTCAAAAATAATAATTATAAAGTAAATGAAATAATTACCTAAGCTAAGCACAAGCTGATATAATTCCCTTTTGGCTCAAATGAATATGCCAGTATACATATAAACCTTTATTGAAAGAATATTACTTTGTGAAAAAAATCTAAAAATAGAATGTTATTATGATTCATAATAAGAAAATTATCAAAATGATTTTGAGAAAATATTAACTCAGTTTTTGTGATTTTTAAACTTGTAGTCTATGTTTTTTTTTTTTTTTAAATTTTTTTATTTATTTATGATAGTCACAGAGAGAGAGAGAGAGAGAGAGAGAGGCAGAGACACAGGCAGAGGGAGAAGCAGGCTCCATGCACCGGGAGTCCGATGTGGGATTCGATCCCGGGTCTCCAGGATCGTGCCCTGGGCCAAAGGCAGGCGCCAAACCGCTGCGCCACCCAGGGATCCCACTTGTAGTCTATGTTAAACAGAATTTAAGATAAAAATTACATGAAAGTGTTTAGGAACTTTTACTTGTTGATCCTTAGAGATTTAAGACAGGAGCTAGATTAAGTTTTTAAAAAATTTAAAAAGAGAGTTATGATTTCACCTTTAAATGGATGATTACCTAAGGTACATTTCTATTGTTATCACTCTGAGCTTCATTTCTATATTTAAATGCCATCTAAACCTATTCTCACAGATGTATTACCATTTTTAAAAAATAAGCCTGTAATATTTCTCTTTAAAATAGCTATGTTTGGGCAGCCCGGGTGGCTCAGCGGTTTAGCGCCACCTTCAGCTCAGGGCCTGATCCTGGGGACCTGGGATCGAGTCCCACATCGGGCTCCCTGCATGGAGCCTGCTTCTCTCTCTGCCTGTGTCTCTGCCTCTCTCTCTCTCTTTCTCATGAATAAATAAATAAAATCTTAAAAAAAAAATAAACCAGCTATGCTCTTTGTCCCTTAATACAAACTCAAGAAGTGCATTCAATATAACAATTTGTATCCATACTTGTTTTAAACTTTTTCAATAAGAAAAGAACAAAGGTAAACCAATTTAAAATTAGAAAAATGCCGCTTGTCAGAGAAATGTAAATTCAAGTACAGGAAAATATTAATAAAGACCCATCAGAATGGCTAAAGTGAAAAAAACAGACCATAAAAATGTTAAAGAGGAAAAGGAGCCACTGTAAAAAATTATATATTTTGATGAGAGCATACATTGAAAAAAATCACTTTAGGAATGTTTAGCAGAATGAACTAAAAGTAAATATATATAAACATATACAGATAAGTATAAAATACATTCTAAATATTATAAATATAAAGTAAATATATTATATATAATATGTGCTCAAAATATTACATAAATATATGTAAAGTAAGTACACTTTATATATACAAATAATCAAAATATAAAGCAAATCATCTTCTGGGCATATAATCAACATAAACAAATGCTTATGTCCACCAAAACAAATATATTTAAAGAACATTAAAGAATAAAAAGATTCATGGGATCCCTGGGTGGCGCAGTGGTTTGGCACCTGCCTTTGGCCCAGGGTACGATCCTGGAGACCCGGGATCGAATCCCACGTCGGGATCCCGGTGCATGGAGCCTGCTTCTCCCTCTGCCTATGTCTCTGCCTCTCTCTCTCTCTCTCTCTGTGACTATCATAAATAAAATAAAATAAAATAAAATAAAATAAAATAAAATAAACTGAAACTTAAAAAAAATAGAAAGATTCAAATGTCCATTATCAGTAGAATATATTATATTGTACTTTTATATAATTAAATAAGACATGGCAGTGAAAAAATGTACAATATCTCTCAATAAATATAGAGATAGATGTTCCATGTTCAAATATTAGAACACTCAATATTTTTAAGATGTCAATTCTTTTCAAATTAATTTATAGATTCAATGCATATTAATCAATATGTCAGCAAATTATTTTGTGGACTCACAAAGTGATTCTGAAATTTATATCTCAAAAAGAAGCCAACACAGTACTGAAAAAGAACAAAGTTGGAGCTCTGATATTCCTTGGTTTTGAAACCAATCTACTATAAAACTATGTGATCAGGAAAGCATGATTTTTGATGAAAAAGTAAATACATTGATCAATAGAAAAGAGTAAGCAGGGGATCCCTGGGTGGCGCAGCGGTTTGGCGCCTGCCTTTGGCCTAGGGCGCGATCCTGGAGACCCAGGATCGAATCCCACGTCGGGCTCCCGGTGCATGGAGCCTGCTTCTCCCTCTGCCTATGTCTCTGCCTCTCTCTCTCTCTGACTATCATAAATAAATTAAAAAAAAAAAAAGTAAGCAGCTTGAAATAGATCCAAATACATAAAGTCAACTGATGTTTGACAGAGGAACAAAGGCAATTCAATAGGGATTAATAGTCTTTTTGACAAAGAGTGCTGGAATGGTTGGATATGCAATATAAAAATAAAAAGGGAAGAAGAAAGAAGGAAAAAGAGAGAAAAGAAAGAAAAAAAAAGAAAGAATAAAAGAGAAAAAGAGAGTAGATACAGACTTCACAATTTTCCCAAAAATTAACTCACAGTGGGTCATAGACCTAAATGTAAAATGTAGAACTACAAAATGTCCAAAAGATAATATGGGAAAAATATGCTTAGGTAGCAGAGGACAAAATCTGCCTTGGGTTTGACAATGGGCTTTTTGTATAACACCCGAAGAACAATCCATGAAAGAAAAAATAGAAAGATGTTAAGCTTGCTTAAATTACAAATCCTTGCCTCTGCCAAGGGTATTGTTAGATAATAAAAAGACACAATCTGGGAGGCAATATCTGTAAAATATATATCTGATAGAGAACTTGTAACAAAAATTGATATGCATCTAAAATATACAAAAAACTCTTTAAACTCTGCAATATTAAAACGTACAGCTAAATTAAAAACCGAGCAAAATTTCTGAAAAGACACCTCAACAAAGAAAACATAGACGTCAAACAAGAATATGAAATATGTTCATTCTTTGTGATTAAGAAATTGTAAAATAAAAAAGTGATACCACTATATACCTATTGGAATGGCTGAAATAAAATAAATAAAAATTTTTAAAGACCTGATAATCCAAATGCTGGAGAGGATGTAGAATAACAGGAACTTTTATTCATCGCTGATAGGAATGTGAAATTGTGCAACCACTTTGGAAGACAGTTTGACAGTTTCTTACAAAGCTAAGCATAGTATCATTATATGATTCAACAATCACACTCCTGGGTATTCACCCAATTGAGTTGAAAATTTAAATCCACACAACAGAACTAAAATGGATACTTGCAGCAACTTTTTTCATAATTGTCCCAAACTGGAAGCAACCAAAATGTCCTCCAATAGATAAATGTTTAAACAAATTGTAGTATATTTATACAACAGAATATCATTCAGCAATGAAAGTAGGGAAAAAGCTTAAATGCGTATGTCAAGTAAAAGAAGCCAGTACAAAAAGTCTACATGCAGCATGACTCCAATTATCTGATATTTGAGAAAAGGCAAAACTATAGAATAAAAAAAAAAAAAAATCAACCAAACAATGGAAGCAAGGGGAGTCAGAGGAAGGGGAGGAGGAGGAAGAAATGAAAATGCAAAACATGTGGGATTTTAAGGTGGTGTAAATGTTCTGTATCTTACTACCATGTTGGATACATGGAAGGATTCATTATAAAAAAACAATAGAACTTTATAACATTAGGAGTGACCTTTAATATGTGAAATTAAAAAAAAAATCATTTAGAAGTTAGAGGATCCCTGGTATGTATGCAAAATCTGACAAGAGCTTATAACTGTACTACAAATATATGAAACTACCTCACTGAAGGGCCAAGGAGACATGTGCTGACCTAGTAACTTTGGAATTCAACAAAATCAATAAGACTAAAGGAAAAAGGAACTGCACACAAGTAAGTGCATTAGTGAATAAAGTTGTTACATGGCCGTGTGAGTTAACTATTCTGATACCGCTGTACATGTTTGCTGGAGTTAAACTCCCAAGTAAACGGGTGTCAGATGGTAGGGATCAGGTTTCTCACTGTTGAGTGGGAATTTTAGATAAGTAAGGGAAGGGACTTATTTGCCAGTCATATGGTAATTGATTAGAGTTGGAGTCATTCGTTAGGAACTCCTTAACTTAATATAGATACTGATGGGTATACGGGTTAGTGTACACCCATATATCTTCTTGCTCTATCAGCTAAGAAAACCTAAAAGAAATGACAACCAGTAGCAGGAAGTACCTACTGCCCTAAAGTTGATTTCTAATACCATTGTCCAGTAGAAAGAACAGGGGTCCTGAGAGAAATGGCTGATTGTAGACTAAGAAAAGAAATACACAAGATGAGACTGGAGCATCTTTTACACAGGTTCAGAAGAAAGCCTTCAACAAACAGATAAAAAAAACCACAATGATGGAAGTATGTCAAAGGACATAGGCCAAATAAAAGAACTCCTTATGGCCAAAGCTGAAACAATTGGAGTAATAAAATAATGTAATTTTGGATTATAACCAAAAATATAAAATATTATGTCAGTCCATACTTACATAAATAAATAATTGAATGAATTGTTAAATGGAGTGGGAGAGAAAAACATCCCTTTCGAAGAATCCCAAAACAGTGATGTAAAAAAGCCACTCTAAAGGAGAAGGAGCGTAACTCTCCATTTCTTAAATGCTGCATGATGACTATCTCCCAAAGAGAATATTATCAAAAGGAGAAAAGAGCAACTTTACAAGGAAGAAACCTACAAGCAGTATGCCAGCCAGGTGATCCAAGTTAACACCTATAGTGACATCTTGTTGAAAGTATGTACCCTTAATATGATGAGACGAAAATGACACTTTACCTTGGTGGTCTTCCTCTCAAGAAAATATAACCCCAGTGTAATGATTTAAAAAAATGCAATAGAGGGGAATTTTAAAATATCTCTGACATTCCTCAAAACTATCAAGATTATCCAAAGCAAGGGAATTTTGAGAAACTGTCACAGCCAAGAGGAGTCTAAGAAAACATAATGTAGTATCTCGGATGGGATCCTGGAACAGGAAAAGGACATTAAGCCAAAACTAAGAAGTTATGAATAAACTATGGACTTTAATTAATAATAATGCATTGCTCCTGGTTCATTAATTGCAGTAAGCATCCAATACTAATTAAAGGTGTTAACCATAGGGAAAACTGTGTAGGGGGTAAATGGGGGGTGAGTAATGTGGGAAATCTGCATTATCTCTTTAATTTTTTCGTATATTGAAAGTATTCTCAAAATAAAGTATAATCTATTAATAAAATAAGTATACAGTTCCTAAGCTTGGGCATAGACAAAGTATTCAAACAAATTGAATAGTGAAATGAAGACAAAATATATGCATTTTTATGATTCCATTTATATGGAATTTCAAAAAATAAAGGCAAAAATAAGTATTGTGATAAAGGTCAAGGAAATTGGTACCCTTGGTGGTGGTATATACTGCAAGGGCACAGTAAAAGTTTCCCGTGGTGCTGGCAATATTCGATATATTGATCTAGGCATTGATTACTCAGGTACTTACATAAGCAAAACACTGCATGTAAATCATAACTCAGTGAGGAGACAGGCCCACCCTTTATTCTCCAAGTCTATCTTCTCACTCTCTTCCCCTTCCTCATAGCCAGACTTCTTCAAATTGTCATCTACATGTTCTCTTTCTCTTTTCATTCCCTTTTCAATCCCTGTAATCTAGATTCAGCTCTCATCAAAAGATTTTTAAAAACATCACCAAAATATGTTGCTAAAGCTAAGGGACTCTTTTCCGATCCCATCTTACCAGACCTAGAGAGGGTCACTGCTATTGCTGAACACTATGTCCTCATTGAAATTTTATTTTCCTTTGCTACTTGTGCAAAAAGGATTAAAGACTGCACATCTTATTGCAATATTGTTGAGACGAGTTAAGCTTGCAAGATCTTTATGGACAGCTGTGCCTGGAAACTAAAATGCCACAAATTATACATATATACAGAAAGAGAGAGAGAAAGAGAGAGACAAGGATCTTTATACATTTCCTCTAGTCCCATTGCTAGGGATACATGTTTATGTTTGAGCAGTGTTTGTACAAATAACACTGGAATCCACATACAAAATGTTCATAGAAATATTCAGTAAGAAGAAGTAAGAACCCATTGACATGTACACATTAACAAAGGAGGGATAACCATGTTAAAATATTGGAATACCACAGAGGAATGAAAATGAAAACACTGCAATGAGAATTTTCAGAATGGGTTACTCTAAACATAGAAAGTTGAGTTAAACTGTCAAGTCCCAGAAAAATACAAAATATGCATAGTTTAATTAAAGTATTTCCCATACTGATTTTCCTAATATGTAATAAGTCGTTCTTCTACATAACTTTAAATGTAATTATTATATAGCCACAAATTAAGTTTCCTTTTCTCTTTTTCCCCATGATATAGTATTTTTTTTTCATAAAGTCATTAGAGTTCATATATACTAAGGATATAAAAGAACAGAACTTGTTTAAATATATACCTAGCAAAGCATGGGCAGACATGCAAATAATCCATTAAAATATACTGCTTTATTTTAATAGCATGGTGTTACAAAGGAAAGATTTGAATATAGATTATCATGCCACATTCTCTTCCTTTTCCCTTGTTCTTTGTTTTTCTTAAATGGGCTTGAACTTTTTGCCCAAACTATCTAAACCTGAATACAAGAATGCTACATTTCTTTCTAAAAGATACAAATAAATGGGATACCAAGTCCATAGGGCTAATATTCCAGAACAAGGGTTAGCAAATCACAGCCTATAGGCTAAATATGGCATGTTATCTCTTTTTGTACTATCTGTGAACTAAAAATGTTTTTAATTTTTTAATGGTTAAAAAATCAGAGTAATATTTAGTCATGTGAAAATTATGCAAAAGCCAAATGTCTCTGTCCACAAATAAAGTTGTATTGGAACAGACCTGCACTTATTCATTTACATATTTGGCAAAGTTGGGTGGTTGTGACAATTGAGTAGCTGCCTATATAGTTTAAAATATTTGCTACTTGTCCCTTTATGGGAAAATATTGCTATTCTCTTGCCTAGAGTGTATTATGGTGATTTTTATTATTTTCTCATTAAATGGCAAGTACAATTTTAATTTTTTCTCTATAAATCCATTCTATGGGGATGATCTTCTGTCCATTACTCAGTAAAAAAGACTTCTTTAAGAGTTCAGCCCTTGAAGTTTTATATTTTACATTCCCATCCTTTGGAAAACAGGGCTTAGTGGTAATGAGATTATGTAAGTTTTCACTGTATGATATTTCCTTGCTTTTGACAACTTTGTGAATTTTCAGTGGAAGATATGGCACATAGTATTTCTTACTTTATTAACCAGAGTTTTGCTGATGCTATGCTATATTCCATGGAATTCACCTGAAAAACGACTGTACTGTACATAAAAACATTTACAAGAAGTAAAAGCCTTTGAAGGTTCAGCCATTTTTTTTCCTTCCATTGGAAATAGTGTATATCCGATTAATAAAATCCTTAAACGGTTATAAATATCACTGTAGCTATGGTTATCCCAATTTTGGAAAATATCTGACCTGATTGTTTGCCTTTTCATTTGCTAAAATTTAATAATATATTTGCAAAGCATACCTGATAATTAAATATGCTTACTGTATAAATACGATGTAGTAAAATTTTTGACATAACAAAACATTCTATCTACAAAATTTTGATTTATATATAATCACATGATTTGCTGCAAAACTCTCCTAGAATTTATTCTAGCTGAGGTTGTGCAGAATCAGATGTCTCCATTATTTAAATGTTTAAATGTCATCCTGTCATCCTTGAACAGATGAACATTAGACCTTTGCCTTTTCAACCTTCAAAACAAAAATGCCTTTAATGCCACATTTTTTTTTCTTTAAAAAAGTAAAACTTCCACCATCTTAATATATTTCTTCCCTTTTTATGCAGTTACTTTGTTTGGCAGGAAATGAGCTCACATTTCCCTCTGCTAAAGAAAGCAATCTGTGAGTCATATACAGTTTGAGAAAAGCATCACCTTATTCAAAAGATAAATCATATGATATTGTTATGCTGAATGAAAAAGAAAGCATGAATTGAGAATAGATTAGATGATTCCATTATAAAGACATCAAAGTAAACTCATCTGAAGGGTACACTGTGAATGGACTGAAATTCAAAGATATTACATTGCTACCTAAGTCTATGGGAAACTAATGAGCAAATGCTGATTTTCCATTATAGACTTTCAGAAGACTGAAGATTAATGTGATCTCTATTTTAGAAAGTTTATTATATTACCCTCATTTCATATGGAATGGTGTGCTCGACAAAATGATTTTTACTAGTATGATTTGTTTTAAAACTTATCCATTAAATAAAAATCTTTGCACATTTAATACTTAAATATTCTATGAGTTTTCAAAGGTTGCGATAACAAAATACCAAAAACCAGATGGCTAAGAACAATAGAAATTTATTGTCTCACAGTTTGGGAGGCCAGAAATTAAAAAAAAATAAATAAAAAAATAATAAATCAAAGCATCAGCTGTGCTCCCTTGGAAGGCACTTAGGGCAGGATCTTTTCCAGCCCTCCCTCCTAGCTTCAGGTGGTTGTTTCTTGGCTCTTGGCAGCATTACTCTGGTTTCACATGAGTTTTCCCTGTGTGCTTTTTCTTTCTTTCTAGTTATTCCATTGTAATTGCCCCCGGATTTCATGGCAACAATGATCAGGTTTGTTCTTTCTGTTTTAATTGAAGCCACTAAAGACTTGGACTCATTAGGAACAGGTTAGTATACTGACTTTCCCTTTATGTACTCTTTCTGCCTGTTAATTCTATGATTCCTAGAACTGTCTACATTAAAGAAGTAAAAAAAGTGGAGAGAAGTACCAATTTATTTTATTGAGAAAGCAAAATCCTTCCAGATTCCCTCAACATAATTCCTCATAATTCCCTAATGCTAGCATCTAGCGAAGAGGTGCAAAGACGATTTGGAGTGGCTAAAATCATGGGACATTTCTGGCTTTTGAGCATATTGATCATCCCAACCCTCCCCCTTCCCCGGGCAAATCACAATTCTGCCAGCAAGAAAGAATGAGTAATGACTCTTTGGGGTCAGTGAAAGTTAGTATTTCCTTTAGGCACTATGAAATGACTGTAACAATGAGAATTTGCTGATGTATGTTGAAATTGAGTACTCTTTCTTTTGTTTCTTTACCTCCAAGTTAATCACAGATGGGATTTAAGAAATAATATGTAAAGCAAATATTTAAGACCTGAGAGTGCTGTCCTGGTTTTGAATAGAATTTACTTTGTCATCTTAATCAATCTGTCATCTCATCAATCATAAATATAATAAATAAGTAAATAATAAATAAATAAATAAATAAATAAATAAATGTAAATAAATAAATATCTATCTATCATCTATCTATCTATCTATCTATCTATCTATCTATCTATCTATCATCTATCTATCTATATATAAAGATTTACTTATGTCTTTGACAGAGAGGGAGAGAGGAAGGACAGAGGGAGAAAATCCTTAAGCACATTCCCCATTGAGTACAGATCCTGACACAGGGATTGATCCCAGGCCCCTGAGACCATGACCTGGGCCCAAACCAGGGTCTGTCACTTAACTAAGCCATCCAGGCACCCCTCATCAATTACATATTTAAGTTATATTAAGATTTTACAAAATATGAACATGCACAGGCACTTATGAGGGTGCTCTTACTTATAAAACATCATACTTTTTTGCTTCAACTGTATTGTTACTATCAATGGAAACATATGTCCTCCTAATGATGCATTTTAACATGGCTCATTCTTTTGATATATATGAAATATACTTGTTTAAATATTATGCAGAGAATCAAAATGTTCTAAGCAAAAAATGATTTCAATTTATCCTTGAAGAGAGCTCTTGAAACTTTCTACTAGTCTAGTTCTCCACTCTTACTCATGAATAAACAAATAATTATTGTGTGTGTAATGAGAATTTCATCCTAATAACTTCATGTACAATGAAATTGTACGTTGACATTTCTGTGTGCCACACAGCTTTTGTTTTCCTACGGTATTTTTGTAAGCTTTTCTTGGTGATAAAATATATTTATGTTTACTTTTTGTCATGATAGAACTGAATGGGAAAAAAAAAAAAGCCATGCTCTGTAAAGTTTAAAAAAAACTCTGTCAGATGACAATATGCAAAGTATCAACAAGGATCGAATCCCTTCAGCGGAAGCAGAAGTAAAAATAAATGGCATTAAAGTTAAACACTATTGTTCAAAAGAGAACTTAATGAAAACAGTGAATCAAAAATGAGATGTCTTGAGGGTAGTAAAATGTCTAGGATAACTTAAAGCCTGAAACTCTGGCTTATATTATTTCATATATATCATATAAATGGCACTGACTGTTCTTGGGAAAACAGTAAGTAATACTTACAAAAAATAATATTTTTCAACAAGACATTGTCTAGCTACAATCAAACATGACATATCTAGATGGTTCAGCAATTTAATATAATCAATTGCAAATAATTTGAGGCAAGTTGTATCAGACAAAATAATTCACAACTAGAAAATACTCTTAACAAAACATGGCTTCAAACATAAATTTGACAAAGTATAAGAAAACATCCACTTAAAATTTTAACTGTAAAAAACCACAAAGTTCAAGTGAACTTTCTTATGGTATGTGAAGTGACATAAATTTTCTGTAGTTTTTTTTTTTTCCATTTTCAGAAATTCAACATTCTATTCCAACAGCTAAAGCAACACATCATTTAAGTCAAAGGAAATATGTAAGTGTTAAACATGAGGATGATTTATCTCCAGATATGAGACTTACTTTTAGTGTTCATTTTTGTTTTGAGTGCAGACATACACAATAGTCAAGGAGAGTTTGAAACCATAGATACACAGAAAAACCCACTCAAGAATTCTTAAGTGCAAAATACATATATAATCAGTTTATTGACAGTTTATTGAATAGTTTTAACTTAGTGAGATCATGAAAATGCCATTTTCCATAAACCATCCCTTTCCTTAGCTATTTGAACCCCTTGTTTGCATCAAGAAGTGGTCCTCGTAATATTTAATTTCCATTATTTTCTGTTTATGTCAGTCCAATATAGTTTAAAACTCTAATCTCAAAACCATTTCAGGATGTGCTTAGTCCTATTTCCACAGCAGAGCCATCTCTGGAAAGAAGGTAGGGGACTTTCCTGGCTCTGAGACACCCCCTCTACCCAGATCCCCTGGTGTGGGACAGAAAGTTGGATTAAAGGAAATACACAGACCCTCTTACATACATGACCAGTCATCACCTGCTGAGAGAGGTGTGCTTACTTGTCTCCTGTGTTGTCTTTTTCCCTCTGTGATGCTGTTTGACTTTCTGGATGTCGAGGCTTACCTATAGGAGACAGATGTCACTAGAGTATAAAAGGAGATACGATGTGCAGGCGAGAACTAACTTTGTTCTTTACTATTCCCTCAAAATGTTTTTAGTAGGGGCAGTTCTTCCCCTAGTCCTTGATGATAATTGGGCAGTTCCATGATAAAGCTGTTCAACATCATCTTCATCATCCTCCTCATCATAGTAGATTATCCTGATGTCAATGTCATAAATTCTCTGTTCTCTTTAAGACACTCAGCACAAATTTGTTGTTGTTGTTGTTGTTGTTGTTGTTGTTGTTGTTGTTGTTGTTGTTTTGGAGCCTGACAGGATGACAGGATGGGCAGTTCACAGTGTGGTGGAGAAAGATGGAGGACCATTCTTCCAGTTTTTATGAACGTAGGTAAGGGGGATGGTAAGGAGTAGATTCTGGCTCTATTTTTTGGAAGTTCCTTGACATCTCCTTTTAAGTTTTATTAAGTGTTCTTGTCCTTTGACTTGGATCTCAGCTGTAATTCCAGGGCTAGTGGATATATTTCACCATCAATCGCACATAAATGAGTTAGTTTTACTTTCTGGGTTGAGATGCAAAATGAACTAGAGTCTGTTTTCTTTTCTTCTGATTTCTCTTATTCTATAACCCACTATACTATTCCAACATTATCTTATTCCATAAGGTGTTATGAAGATTTTTCTCACAAACTCAAAACTAGAGTAAACTTAAAATTCAGCTCTACCATTTCGTGATCTTATCCCATGTTCTGGAGAAGGGATTTGCCTACATTTTCTTTTTAAGAATTTGCTTGAAATTCTCCATGATAAATTATTGTGTATAGAACTACAATTAATATGATTACCAAGGTGCACTAGTCATCTTTATTCCTTATTTTTTCAAAGCCACCTAATTGATATGCTTCATTACTTTTAATACCATGAAAATTGAGTCTCAAACTGTATATAATATTTAGAAAATACAATACATGGAGAACTTATTTTTTTCAAGGCATTTTATTGATTTTTCTAGGTTAACTTTAGTCCTTCATATCTCTTTATAGTTTATATTTTCTTAAGGAAACACATTCAGTAAATTTCCCTCCTTTGTTGCCTGTCTCGTTGGCTTGGAGGAGGAGAGCACTGACCTGCTCTGAGACATTTCCTGCACCCAAATCCCCTGGTGTGAGAGAGAAAGGGGTAAAAAAAGGCGAAGACCTTACTTAGTCACACTTCACCTGTATTTCAACTACAATATGCTGGAATGTTGAACACATTTGCTTTTTTTTTCTTTCCCTTGGCTTGAAAAGTTCCTGAAATCTTTTCTCTTATCAGTTTGTTGGAGAGTCAAAACCCCCAGAGATATGTCCCAAAAATACATTTTTTTTCCAGAAACTATTATTGGATGGTGGATGCTCTTTTGAGCTCTTTATTCTACTACATATAGGTTGCTGCTTGAATTAAATTATTTAGGAATAATTTCTTAAGACTCCTAAAAATCATGTAATTATTGAATATTATTAATGAATATAATATTTCTCTGTTTTAAATTAAGTAAGCAATGCTTTAGAGGAAAAAATTTACTAACATGCAATTCAGAACAGGAAGCAGTTCAATGTTTTAGAGACAAACAGAACTCATTTTAAATTCTGCAAATGAAAAAAATAATAAATAAATAAATTCCGCTAATGATAATTTAGGACCAGTATGATGTTGGCCAAGTTAACATCTTTCTAAACATCATATTTTATAAATGTAAAATTAAAATAATATCTATTTTATAGAGTAGGGGTAATAATTTAATTTACTTATATAGATTATCTGATAAAGACAGCACAATTATTGTTTAATTTATATTTTTAAAGTTTTTATTTAAATTCCAGTTAGCTAGCAAACAGTGTAATATTAGTTTCAGGTGTACAATTTAGTGATTCACCACTTCCATACAGAAACTGGTGCTCATCACAAGTGCCTCCCAATCTCCACTACCTATTTTTTTAAAAAGGATTTTATTTATTTATTCATGAGAGACACAGAGAGAGGCAGGGAGAGACATAGGCAGAGGGAGAAGCAGGCTCCATGCAGGGAGCCTGATGTGGGATTTGATCCCAGGACTGTGGGATCACGCCCTGAGCCGAAGGCAGATGCTCAACTGCTGAGCCACCCAGGCGTCCCTCTTCACTACCTATTTAACCCACTCTCTGACCCACCTCCCGTCTTGTAACCATCAGTTTGTTCTCTACAGTTAAAAGTCTGTTTCTTGCTTTTCCTCTCTCTTTTCTCCTTTATGATTGTTTTGTTTTTTAAATTCCACATATGAGTGAAATCATATGGTATTTGTCTTTGACTTATTTCATTTAGCATTATACTCTCTAGCTCCATCTATGTCGTTAAAAATGGCAAGAGTAAATTCTTTTTTGTGGCTAATACTTTCTTATGTATATATGTATGTATAATCTCTTCTTTATCCATTCATCAGGTGATGGATATTTGAGCTCTTTCAATAAAGTGGCTATTGTAGATAATGCTGCTATAAATATGAGTGCGGGATGCCTGCTTCTCCCTCTGCCTGCGTCTCTGCCTCTTTCTCACTCTCTCTGTGTCTCTCATGAATAAATAAATAAAATCTTTTTAAAAAGTAAATAAAGAAATAAATATCAGAGTGCATGTAGGTCTTCCAATTCATATTTTTGAATTATTTGGGTAAATAAGTAGTGGTGCAATTGCTGGATCGTAAGGTAGTTCTATTTTTAAATATTGAGGAAACTCCATGCTGTCTTCCACAGTAGCTGCACCAGTTTGCATTCCCACCATCAGACCCAGAAGGTTCCCCTTTCCCCACATCCATGCCAAAATATGTTGTTCTTGTGTTGTTCACTTTAGCCATTCTGACAGGTGTGAGGTGGCATCTCATTGTAGTTTTGATTTGTATTTCCCTGATGATCAGTGATGTTGAGCATCTTTTCATATGTCTGCCGGCCATCTGCATGTCTTCTTTGGAAATATGTCTACTCATGTCTTCTGTCCATTTCTAAACTGGATTATTTGGTATTTGGGTGCTGGGTTTGATAAATTCTTTATATATTTTGAATGCTAACCTTTTATCAGATACATCATTTGCAAATATCTTCTCCCATTTCCTAGATTGTCTTTTGGTTTTGTTGATTGTATCCTTTGCCATGCAGATTTTTATTTTGGTGAAGTCCCAGTAGTTTATTTTTGCTTTTGTTTCCTTTGCCTCAGGATACATATCTAGTAAGAAGTTGTTATGGCCAATGTCATAGAGGTCACTGCCTGTGTTCTCCCCTAAGACTTTAATGGTTTCCTGTCCCATGTTTAGGTCATTCATCTATTTTGAATTTATTTTTGTGTATAGTGTAGGAAAGTGGTCCAATTTCATTAGTCTGCATGTTACTGTCCAGTTGTCCTCACACCATTTCTTGAAGAGATTGCCTTTTTTTTTTTCATATTGGATATTCTTTCCTGCTTTGTTGAAGATTAGTTGACCATATAGTTGTGGGTCCATTTCTTAGTTTTCAATTCTGTTCTATTGATCTGTGTGTCTATTTTTGTGCCAAACCATACTGCTTTGATCACTATAGCCTTGTAATATAAATTGAAGTCCAGAATTCTTATACTTCCAGATTCGCCTTCCTTTTTCAAGATTACTTTGAATATTTGTGGTCTTTTGTGGTTCCATTCGAATTTTAGGATTGTTTGTTCTACCTCTGTGAAAAATGCTGTTGGTATTTTGATAGGGAATGCGTTAAATACTACCCATTTGCTTTCGGTAATATAGACATTTTAAAAATATTTGTTCTTTCAGTTCATGGGCATAGAATGTTTTTCCATTTCTTTGCCATTTTTTAAATTTCTTTCATCAGTGTTTTATAGTTTTCATAGTACAGTGTATTTTTTACATTTTGTTAGGTTTATTCCTGGGTATCTTATGGTTTTGGTATAATTATAAATGCAATGGATTCCTTGATTTCCTCTTTCTTCTGCTTCATTATTGATATATAGAAATGCAGCCGACTTCTGTATGTTGATTTTATATCCTGCAACTTTACAGAATTTGTGTATCAATTCTAGCAAGTTTTTGGTGGAATCTTTTGGGTTTCCTATATAGAATATCAGGTCATCTATAAATAGTGAAAGTTTTTATTTCTTTCTTACTGATTTGGGTGCTTTTTATTTCTTTCTTGTTGTCTGATTGCTGTGGCTAAGATTTCCAGTACTATGTTGAATAACAGTGCTAACAGTGGACCTCCCTGTCTTGTTCCTGACCACAGAGGAAAAGCTCTCAATTTTTCACCATTGAGGATGATACTAGCTCTGGGTTTTTTATATATGGCAAAAGACAGCACCATTAAAAGGTCTTAGTAGTATTGGATAAATACTTTAAAATTATTGTTGTAAATTAAGAAAACTGAAAACATTTTTAAAAAGTTATAAAATAATTGTATAAGAATCTAATGGAATTCAACAGTGAGAGTTCACATGCAAGAATAAGATTTATCAATAGTTTTAAGAAACACCATAATCTTCTTTAATTATTGCATTCAAATATATATAAGTAAACAGTAAACTTATTAATTTTAGCATGATTTTAAAGACTTTGCTCTGTATTTATAATGCTGTTGTCAACGTTTGAGCTCAGCAATCATAAAGTAGTGCAATTTAAAAATTTCAAATAATATGTAAGCCATCAAAACTTGTTAAAGATACCTTCACATCCTACTTATGCATTTAATTTTTAGTACTATCAATAAATATAAATGTATTGTCTAGCAACAAATCTGCTAAGAGTAGACAATGTAATAAAATATATTTAAATTGACTATCTGCCCATCTCATTTCACTACTCTATAAAAAAATCTGTTGAGTGTAGAGCACTTTCTTTTATGAGTTATTTTTATCATGACTTTTAATAAATTTTACCAAGTCTTGATGACCATAAATATTAATATGAATTTTATTTACAGCTTTTAGATAATCTTATAGTAAATTATATTGATTTAGACAGACTTCTCAAGACATTCATTTTACAGTATTTAGCATGGATAGATATTGAGGTTAAGATTTACTATTTGTAGAACAGTTGTGACTGAGAAGCATCACATAAGTGAATAAAATAAAACAAAATGGATTTTTAAAGTGTAACATATATGACATGGCACATAATATGGCCCTCAACCAAAAAGAGGTGTTGAGGGAATATTGAGAAGAGGGTACTCAGAAAATATCATGGTAACTTTATTTCTGTACATTCTTAAATAGGGACAGAGGAAGAAGGAAATCTGATTTAAATTGGAATTGCAATGTGAAAATTTTCTTTCACATCTTAGAAGAACAAAACGGAGAGAGTAGGCAGTTAGACGAGAACTGGGGGCAATAACTAGGTTATACATTAGAAACCTGAGGGCTAAAGTTCCTGCTTTTGTGATTTTCAAGCTTTTTGAGCTAAAAGACCAAAAGTCACAGGAGTGGAATAGGTGGCTCTCCTCTTCAACCACTACACCAGAGTAGCCCCTGACCTAACAATGCATATAAATGTGTTTACACCTCTAGACCCCCAGGGGGAAAGTCAGCATGACAGATCCAACAAAAGCCTTCTAAGTTCAAAATCTCCCTCTCTAAATGGGTCAGACAATTCCCTTAGCTGATTGGAAACAACCTCAGTTAGAAACTCCCCCCACCCATCCCGGATATGACTCATTATAGAAATGTAAAAAGAAGTGATTCCTTTGACTTGTACAGTTGCCACCTCTGGGCCTGCTTGCTCTCCCATCTTGAGAAAGTACTATCCTAAATAAATGCTTGTGCTTACACTTTCCTTCTGATTGTCTTTATTCAAGCATGGATCCTCCTGTAAACATTTCATGGGGAATCTAAGAACCCAGACCTCCACTGACACAATAGAAGCATCCACTACTAACAAAACAAACTCAGCACTCGGAAAACCAATAACTTTAGTAGAGATCAGAGCCATGGAGTTGCAGGGTATGTATGAAGTCAGGCAAAAACAAGGACACCAACTTGACAATAGTCATATACCCGAGGAAGGAGGTATGTATTTTTAAGAGCATGTTAGAGAAAAATTAAATATGCTTAAAATAGTATTGATATAGACATTCTATTTAATGTGCTTTTTGAGGAATTATATATGCAGAAACAGAATTTTTCAGCAATAGCTGAAAATACCATTTCCAGGTAATATTTTTCTTTGTTTAAGGCATTTGATGTGAGCAAGGAATGTAGGAAACATAGAAGAGGATCAACAAAACTTGAATAACAGAAGAAATTTTGGCTTGACTAGAACAGAAAGATAACCTCAGCCAGATATATTTAAGAATTTTCATCAATCACTCATGAAACAGATTTATCAATATAGTAACTCCTCTGTCATTTGTAGTTGGTTTTACATTGATCTTGCTTAAATCAAACAGATGACAATATTTGCAAGTCTTTCTTCCAACAACAAAAGTAAATTGAGGGAAATACAGGATCTAGTTGGTTTTGACCAGAATTGTGTACCTCCTGGCAACCTCTTTTGTCATGTCTTTAGGGTGGTACTGGGTTCCTGAAACAAAGGGCTAAGAAGGGAGGAGAGGAGGTTTGTGAAAGAGAGGAGAAAATTTACTTTAAAATGGAGCTTCCAGGTTCTGGGAAGGCTCAGTTGGTTAAGTATCTCCCTTTGGCTCAGGTCGTGATCCAGGTTTCAGGGATTGACCCCTGAGTGGGGCTCCCTGCTCAGTGAGGTGTCTGCTTCTCCCTCTACCCCTGTCCCTGCTTCTGTGCTCTTTCTCTCATTCTTTCACTCAAATAAATACACAGAATCTTTAAAAAATATATGATTAAGCTTCCCTGAAGCATTAGGGCAGTCATTTTGATTTTTGTTCAACTTTATGTTTTTAACTGGTTTTACTATCAGGAAATCTATATTTCAAAGTTAAATTATTTGAATTTGCATCTCATTTTTAAAAGTGCACTTTGTTGTTCCAGTAGATTTATTTTCCAATGGGTGAAAGATTGTCTTTCAAAGTCTAGATTTACATCTAGACTTTCTTTACTGATCTGAGTAAACTATGCATTCCTGCTTGTAAAAATGTTTAAGTTGTTTTTTAAATTTTAAAATATATCACGTAGCCCTAAAAAATAATATGACATATACTATGCTAGTATCAGCACTCAGATTTAACTATGATGACGGTCTTGTGATTTTGATTTTACTTTTTTTCAAATAAAAATAAAACATTAAAGGGATCCCTGGGTGGCTGAGCGGTTTAGCGCCTGCCTTTGGCCCGAGGCGTGATCCTGGAGACCTGCGATTGAGTCCCACGTTGGGCTCCCTGCATGGAGCCTGCTTCTCCCTCTGCATGTGTCTCTGCCTCTCTCTCTCTCTCTCTCTCTGTGTGTGTGTCTCTCATGAATAAATAAATAAAATCTTAAAAAAAATAAAATAAAGCATTAAACGATTAACAAAAACATCTCCATCCCTTCTCCTTTCCTTCCACACTTTCCAGAGAGCCTAAAACCTAAAGTTGTTTTTTTTTTCCTTCTTTTTTTTTTTACTTCCATGAATGCTATCTATTTGTTCAGTTATTTACTTTTTAATCTATCTTATGTATCTCCACAGGAAAAAAAAAGGTGGGATAGTGGCTACACATAAATGTTCCCTTTCATATTTTCTATGTTCCAAAGATACTAAACAAAGTAGTTTCTAACATCAAAAAGTTTAACATGTATTTCATATTGTATCCCTAATAAATACATAAATTAATAAAACAATATGCAAATAATGTAATAAGACAATTTAATTTGTGAAGTACTATGAAGAAAATAAAATGGATATGGCAAAGTTATATCCAAAACATATTTTATGTTTCTGATGTGCTTCTCTTCCTCTTTGTGCCTTCACTCATACACCAAGATCCATTTATTTTTGTTAACAGTATCTTCATCTAAGAGCCAAATACTCCCATGATGCCTCTAGCTGAAGTGCAGGTCATCAAGGTTCTGGTGGAAATCTTCAGAGTGAATTTTCAATTCCTCGAAGCAGCAGCTGGTCAGTCTTGGGATGTCCACTTACCTCAAGCTTCTGCTTAGAAGTCCTGATCAGTAACCATTCCCACAACCTCCATTAACTTGGACACATTGTACAATAAAAGGACATGAAAGAAGTTTCTCTCCTCTAATTAAGGTAAGCCAGGATGATGTTGAAACAAAACTGACAATCTGCCCTAAATAAGCCTACACATCACACTCCCTCCATAGTCAGAAAAAAACAAACAAAAAAATACAACCTGAGATAGACTAAAAGCAACTAGATCACTCTATTTAGGCCTCATCTCCCTAAAAATATAATTTTAGAAAATAAAATTTCTGCCTATCTTATTTTACTTAACATAATGTCCTCTGGGTTCACCTATGTTGTTGCCAATGTCAGGATTTCCTTGTTTTTCAAAACTGAATATTATTACATTGTATATATTTATGCTGCATTCAGCATATTTTTCATTCATTTATCTGTCAACAGACACTTAAGTTGTTTCCATATCTTAGCTACAGGGAATGAAATATTTCTTGATATACTATTTTTTCTAAAGTCTCATTTCTTTGCAGTTCATTTGTAAGTCATCTCATTTTTATTGTCAAATGGTTTTCTAAATTAGGTGTTAATTTCCTAATGATCTATAAGCAGCAATGAATTGAGAATCATTCCCTTACTGTCATATCACCATAACATATTGTTCAAGAGTGTCTTGAATATATATTGAGGAAGGAATTTGGGTCTGAGAAAAAAATGTAATAGGTCTTGGCCTGGAATGAGATGCTACTTTTCTACAGACCCTGATTTGGTGGCCAATAGAGCTGCTTTTGAACACCTTAAAGTAAGAGAAATGTTATTTAAAATGTTTTTCTTCACCTCTTAACAATAAGTTGATGATTAAATTTTCATAAAATGACATTTTATGTATAGTTTTTATTTGTTTTACAGATAAAAACATAGCGTATTTTTATCTTTACTCAATTGGTGTGATAGGAATTAAAAACATATATATATACATCAATTTTTAATGGTATTTATTGCTTTATAATATTCCCTCCTTTATATACTAGCTTCCTAAAAGAATTTGAAATTACTGACTCTGAGTTTTTGTTGAATATTTGATACTTAAGCAGAAATTACTATTCTCTTTCTCCCCACCAGATTTGACCAGAAAGAGTGTCTTTCAAAATGGGTTGTAACAAATAGTGGATTATGGAATTTCTGGATTAGTTGTTAACCAAAGATTTTTAAAATGAAATAAAATATAAAATAATGTACTAGATTTTAAAAAGTGTACTTTAGACTAAATTGGAGTCTTTTTGACTAAAAATCAAAGAAGTAATAGTCTATGAATATAATAAGAGTAAATACAGATCCATCACTTCTTGTTCCAGTTTATATATGCACGTGTGCAAATATGCATACATATGCATTCATATGTATATGTGTACATACAGATTTTTATGTTTGGTCAGGTGTATTTGTGTAAGTATAGAGATAAAAAAGTGTTTTTTCTTACTATAGATAGAACTACAATTTAAAAAAGAAGTGTTTAAAAGTCATTTATTAAGACCAAATGATTATCTTTGATCTCAAAAAAAAAAAAAAAACCTATGGCATGTTGAAGATAGCTATGCATCAACTTCAAAGGTAACTTACCAGAGATCAAAGTGAGTCAGATAATAACTAGAGTGAATTAAACAAAACAAAACAAAACAAAACAAAAAAACAAACACATAGAAGAAATAAGCTGGGAAACACAAATTGGAAGATTAGGAAAAAGAGAAGAAAATAGTTTAAGATCTTGATTTTTTGGGTAGGAAAAATGGCCTGGATTCTTCAAATATAAAAATAAATCATCTATAAATGTATGTGTTTTTAACTTAACTTCTTCCCACTCGCTACAGTGAAGGTAGTCCCTATCCTGAAAACATCCTCACATGCCTTGACGTACATAAAAGGGAAATATTTTACTCCTGGTTCATGGCCTAACATCTTTCACTCTCTGTGAGGCTGATGTATGTACTTTATTTCCATTCTACACATAAATAAATAGATAATAGATAGATGATAGATAAATAGATCATTTCACTTTCATTCTCTTTGCAACTTATAAAAACCAAGGGTTGGTTATTTATATGTTTTATTTTATGTAGTTGACAGAGTTCTTTGATTTTAAAGCCACATTTTGGCAAGAAATCTCAACCATACCAATTCTTAGTTTTTCTTTTTTTCTGTATAATAGGAATAGTAATCTCTAGAAAGTCCACCAAACATAATTTTTGAGAAGCTCTTTGATATTTTGTAGATAAAATAGTGTCTATATAAGCTGTATTAAAATGAATGTGTTCTTAATCATGCTTTTGATTTTGTAGTTTGAATAAAATTCCTCCTTTATTTGTTCCCCCTATTAACAAGGTAAAAGATGGAATAAAGAAAGCTGAATTAAATTCGAACCATAGTTCCAGGATAAAAGCAGAGACCATTTACCCCTATTGGAGGCTCTTGGAATGGGGCTAAGTTTAGGAAAATTGTCCCATAACTGTTCCTCCACATGATTATGTGAGGTTTGTTGTTTTGCAAATGGCAATGTTGAAGCCAAGATGATGGAGGAATGAACACTTATTCCCCATGTATAATTAACCTATGGTTATTTTGAGGTGTTGTGGTTGGTTGTTTTTCTCAAGGAAAGTTAATTATATACATTAGGGAAGTGTGCTTGCCTCTTAAGGGAACTATTAAAAAAGTCCATTAACAGTTAAGGAGACTGAAGTGATCTTTGAGCATCCAGAACTATAATCACTGTCTCCATCAAGTCTTAGTGAGCAATCAAAAGAGGGTTTCTTTAGCTTTTGACCAACACCTGAGAAGCCTAGTTTTAAGAGGCAGAGTTACTAATGGGATTCATGAGGAGGAAGGAACATGGTTGAAATGGAAGAGAGATAGTAAAGACATAGTGGTATCTATAGTCAGAAAGGGTCTCATCCTGTGTGACATCCATGTCAATATCTGTTGTATCGTCGCTGTGCAGCTATGCTGAAATCCACCTGGCCTGCAGAAGAACTTTGAACAATTCCCACCACAGCAATTATATAAGTTGTCGTGGGAGAACATAGCAAGACAGAATGAGAAACCATGGAAAAGGGAGATTAAAGGTTGGAGGCATCCCAGAAGCAGAAGATCAAAGTCACAACCATTGTGTGGTTTATGAGCAGAGAAGAAACTCAAGATAAGATAATGGTAATAGCATATTCTTAGTACTCTACCTCTCAAGAAAGTGAAACTGTTTACTCATGATAAAATACCGAGTCTTATATTTTAAAGAGCTCTAAGAATGATGTTTCTCAAGGGGAGCCTGGGTGGCACAGTTGATTAAACATCTGTCTCTTGGTTTTGGCTCAGGTCCTGACCTCAGGGTCATGGCATCAGGCTCTGCACTTAGTATGGAGTCTGCTTAAGATTCTCTCTCCCTCTCCCTGCCCCTCCCATTTGTGCTCTCCCTCTCTTTTCTGATCTAAAATAAATAAATAAATATTTTTAAATGATGTTTTTCAAAAACTAAGAAAATTAGGAGAGACTATTTTACATTTTTATATTTAAAACAATTACATCCCTCTAGAGCATCACTTCTATTGACAAAAAGCACCTGTATACAATATTTAATATAGTTATTATAAATAAATGTATGGATATATATTGACTATAAATTTATGAGTTTACTTACAATACCTCCTCAGTGCTTCTTTTGTAATTATAAGCTATCATCTTAAGAAGATCCACTGTATTTTTGAAAACTATTTATAGATTGCATTCTCACAGGGAGTTTAAATAGCTTTATTAATCACTTAAATTCCTTTTTTTTAATTTATTTTTTATTGGTGTTCAATTTACTAACATACAGAATAACCCCCAGTGCCCGTCACCCATTCATTCCCACCCCCCGCCCTCCTCCCCTGCCACCACCCCTAGTTCGTTTCCCAGAGTTAGCAGTCTTTACGTTCTGTCTCCCTTTCTGATATTTCCCACACATTTCTTCCCCCTTCCCTTATATTCCCTTTCACTATTATTTATATTCCCCAAATGAATGAGAACATATAATGTTTGTCCTTCTCCGACTGACTTACTTCACTCAGCATAATACCCTCCAGTTCCATCCACGTTGAAGCAAATGGTGGGTATTTGTCATTTCTAATAGCTGAGTAATATTCCATTGTATACATAAACCACATCTTCTTTATCCATTCATCTTTCGTTGGACACCGAGGCTCCTTCCAGTTTGGCTATCGTGGCCATTGCTGCTAGAAACATCGGGGTGCAGGTGTCCCGGCGTTTCATTGCATTTGTATCTTTGGGGTAAATCCCCAACAGTGCAATTGCTGGGTCGTAGGGCAGGTCTATTTTTAACTGTTTGAGGAACCTCCACACAGTTTTCCAGAGTGGCTGCACCAGTTCACATTCCCACCAACAGTGTATGAGGGTTCCCTTTTCTCCGCATCCTCTCCAACATTTGTTGTTTCCTGCCTTGTTAATTTTCCCCATTCTCACTGGTGTGAGGTGGTATCTCATTGTGGTTTTGATTTGTATTTCCCTGATGGCAAGTGATGCAGAGCATTTTCTCATGTGCATGTTGGCCATGTCTATGTCTTCCTCTGTGAGATTTCTGTTCATGTCTTTTGCCCATTTCATGATTGGATTGTTTGTTTCTTTGGTGTTGAGTTTCATAAGTTCTTTATAGATCTTGGAAACTAGCCCTTTATCTGATATGTCATTTGCAAATATCTTCTCCCATTCTGTAGGTTGTCTTTGAGTTTTGTTGACTGTATCCTTTGCTGTGCAAAAGCTTCTTATCTTGATGAAGTCCCAATAGTTTATTTTTGCTTTTGTTTCTTTTGCCTTTGTGGATGTATCTTGCAAGAAGTTACTATGGCCGAGTTCAAAAAGGGTGTTGCCTGTGTTCTTCTTTAGGATTTTGATGGAATCTTGTCTCACATTTAGATCTTTCATCCATTTTGAGTTTATCTTTGTGTATGGTGAAAGAGAGTGGTCTAGTTTCATTCTTCTGCATGTGGATGTCCAATTTACCCAGCACCATTTATTGAAGAGACTGTCTTTCTTCCAATGGATAGTCTTTCCTCCTTTATTGAATATTAGTTGCCCATAAAGTTCAGGGTCCACTTCTGGATTCTCTCTTCTGTTCCACTGATCTATATGTCTGTTTTTGTGCCAGTACCACATTGTCTTGATGACCACAGCTTTGTAGTACAACCTGAAATCTGGCATTGTGATGCCCCCAGATATGGTTTTCTTTTTTAAAATTCCCCTGGCTATTCGGGGTCTTTTCTGATTCCACACAAATCTTAAAATAATTTGTTCCAACTCTCTGAAGAAAGTCCATGGTATTTTGATAGGGATTGCATTAAACGTGTATATTGCCCTGGGTAACATTGACATTTTCACAATATTAATTCTGCCAATCCATGAGCATGGAATATTTTTCCATCTCTTTGTGTCTTCCTCAATTTCTTTCAGAAGTGTTCCATAGTTTTGAGGGTATAGATCCTTTACATCTTTGGTTAGGTTTATTCCTAGGTATCTTATGCTTTTGGGTGCAATTGTAAATGGGATTGACTCCTTAATTTCTCTTTCTTCAGTCTCATTGTTAGTGTATAGAAATGCCACTGACTTCTGGGCATTGATTTTGTATCCTGCCACGCTACCGAATTGCTGTATGAGTTCTAGCAATCTTGGGTTGGAGACTTTTGGGTTTTCTATGTAGAGTATCATGTCATCAGCGAAGAGGGAGAGTTTGACTTCTTCTTTGCCAATTTGAATGCCTTTAATGTCTTTTTGTTGTCTGATTGCTGAGGCTAGGACTTCCAGTACTATGTTGAACAACAGTGGTGAGAGTGGACATCCCTGTCTTGTTCCTGATCTTAGGGGAAAGGCTCCCAGTGCTTCCCCATTGAGAATGATATTTGCTGTGGGCTTTTCATAGATGGCTTTTAAGATGTCGAGGAATGTTCCCTCTATCCCTACACTCTGAAGAGTTTTGATCAGGAATGGATGCTGTATTTTGTCAAATGCTTTCTCTGCATCTAATGAGAGGATCATATGGTTCTTGGTTTTTCTCTTGCTGATATGATGAATCACATTGATTGTTTTACGGGTGTTGAACCAGCCTTGTGTCCCAGGAAAGAATCCTACTTGGTCATAGTGAATAATTTTTTTAATGTACTGTAGGATCCTATTGGCCAGTATCTTGTTGAGAATTTTTGCATCCATGTTCATCAGGGATATTGGTCTGTAATTCTCCTTTTTGGTGGGGTCTTTGGTTTTGGAATTAAGGTGATGCTGGCCTCATAGAACGAATTTGGAAGTACTCCATCTCTTTCTATCTTTCCAAACAGCTTTAGGAGAATAGGTATGGTTTCTTCTTTAAACGTTTGATAAAATTCCCCTGGGAAGCCATCTGGCCCTGGACTCTTGTGTCTTGGGAGGTTTTTGATGACTGCTTCAATTTCCTCCCTGGTTATTGGCCTGTTCAGGTTTTCTATTTCTTCCTGTTCCAGTTTTGGTAGTTTGTGGCTTTCCAGGAATGCGTCCATTTCTCCTAGATTGCCTAATTTATTGGCGTATAGCTGTTCATAATATGTTTTTAAAATCGTTTGTATTTCCTTGGTGTTGGTAGTGATCTCTCCTTTCTCATTCATGATTTTATTAATTTGAGTCTTCTCTCTCTTCTTTTTAATAAGGCTGGCTAATGGTTTATCTATTTTATTAATTCTTTCAAAGAACAAACTCCTGGTTCTGTTGATCTGTTCCACAGTTCTTCTGGTCTCGATTTCGTTGAGTTCTGCTCGAATCTTTATTAACTCCCTTCTTCTCTTGGGTGTAGGATCTATTTGCTGTTTTTTCTCTAGCTCCTTTATGCGTAAGGTTAGCTTTTGTATTTGAGTTCTTTCCAGTTTTTGAATGGATGCTTGTATTGCGATGTATTTCCCCCTTAGGACTGCTTTTGCAGTATCCCAAAGATTTTGAACGGTTGTATCTTCATTCTCATTAGTTTCCATGAATCTTTTTAATTCTTCCTTAATTTCCTGGTTGACCCTTTTATCTTTTAGCAGGATGGTCCTTAACCTCCACGTGTTTGAGGTCCTTCCAAACTTCTTGTTGTGATTTAGTTCTAATTTCAAGGCATTATGGTCTGAGAATATGCAGGGGACAATCCCAATCTTTTGGTATCGGTTCAGACCCGATTTGTGACCCAATATGTGGTCTATTCTGGAGAAAGTTCCATGTGCGCTTGAGAAGAATGTGTATTCAGTTGAGTTTGGATGTAAAGTTCTGTAGATATCTGTGAAATCCATCTGGTCCAGTGTATCATTTAAAGCTCTCGTTTCTTTGGAGATGTTGTGCTTAGAAGACCTATCGAGTATAGAAAGAGCTAGATTGAAGTCACCAAGTATAAGTGTATTATTATCTAAGTATTTCTTCACTTTGGTTAATAATTGATTGATATATTTGGCAGCTCCCACATTCGGGGCATATATATTGAGGATTGTTAAGTCCTCTTGTTGAATAGATCCTTTAAGTATGATATAGTGTCCCTCTTCATCTCTCACTACAGTCTTTGGGGTAAATTTTAGTTTATCTGATATAAGGATGGCTACCCCTGCTTTCTTTTGAGGACCATTCGAATGGTAAATGGTTCTCCAACCTTTTATTTTCAGGCTGTAGGTGTCCTTCTGTCTAAAATGAGTCTCTTGTAGACAGCAAATAGATGGGTCCTGCTTTTTTATCCAGTCTGAAACCCTGTGCCTTTTGATGGGGTCATTAAGCCCGTTCACATTCAGAGTTACTATTGAGAGATATGAGTTTAGTGTCATCATGATATCTATTCAGTCCTTGTTTTTGTGGAATGTTCCACTGAACTTCTTCTTAAAGGGGAATTTTAAGAGTCCCCCTTAAAATTTCTTGCAGAGCTGGTTTGGAGGTCACATATTCTTTCAGTTCCTGCCTGTCTTGGAAGCTCTTTATCTCTCCTTCCATTTTGAATGAGAGCCTTGCTGGATAAAGTATTCTTGGTTGCATGTTCTTCTCATTTAGGACCCTGAATATATCCTGCCAGCCCTTTCTGGCCTGCCAGGTCTCTGTGGAGAGGTCTGCTGTTACCCTAATACTCCTCCCCATAAAAGTCAGGGATTTCTTGTCTCTTGCTGCTTTAAGGATCTTCTCTTTATCTTTGGAATTTGCAAGCTTCACTATTAAATGTCGAGGTGTTGAACGGTTTTTATTGATTTTAGGGGGGGATCTCTCTATTTCCTGGATCTGAATGCCTATTTCCCTTCCCAGATTAGGAAAGTTTTCAGCTAGAATTTGTTCAAATACATATTCTGGCACTCTGTCCCTTTCGGCGCCCTCGAGAACCCCAATTAAACGTAGGTTTTTCTTTCTCAGGCTGTCGTTTATTTCCCTTAATCTATCTTCATGGTCTTTTAATTGTTTGTCTCTTTTTTCCTCAGTTTCCCTCTTTGCTATCAACTTTTCTATGTCACTCACTCGTTCTTCCACCTCGTTAACCCTTGTCATTAGGACTTCTAGTTTGGATTGCATCTCATTCAATTGATTTTTAATTTCTGCCTGATTAGCTCTAAATTCTGCAGTCATGAAGTCTCTTGAGTCCTTTATACTTTTTTCTAGAGCCACCAGGAGCTGTATAATAGTGCTTCTGAATTGGCTTTCTGACATTGAATTGTAATCCAGATTTTGTAACTCTGTGGGAGAGAGGACTGTTTCTGATTCTTTCTTTTGAGGTGAGGTTTTCCTTCTAGTCATTTTGCTCAGTGCAGAGTGGCCAAAAGCAAGTTGTATTGGGAAAAAGAGAAAAGGAGAGGAGAGAAAGAAGGAAAGAAAAGAGAAAGAGGAAAAAAAAGGGAAGAGAAAAAAAACGAAAAGAAAAAAAAAAAGAGAGAAGAAAAAGAGAAAGAAAAAGAAAGGAGAAAAAAAAGGGGGTGGGGGAAGGAAACAAATCAAAAAGCAAAACAAAACAAAACAAAACAAAACAAAACAAAAAAAAGAACCACGGGGGAGTATCTTCTGATTCTGTGTACTTTAAGTCCCTTGGCTTCTCCTGGAAGTTGTCAGTCTAGCTGGTCTTCTGGGGGAGGGGCCTGTTGTGCTGATTTTCAGGTGTGAGCAGTTGGGGGAGCTGCTGTGCCCCTGCCTGGTGCAGGGCTCAGTGGGGGGTGTTTACCCCGTGAGGCCCCAGGAGGAACAGCCCCAGTGGCGGGGCAGCTCTGGAAACCTGGATTCAGCTCCGGCAGGAACTCCTGAGCTCTCCGTCTGCAGGGCCTGGAGGCTCGGGCCGGGGCCGCTGATCTGCTCAGCTGGGGCAGGAGCGTCCTCGCTGTCCTGGGCCCTCCCGGCCTCTGCCTGTCCCGGGGGAGGCCGGATCCTGGGCTGTGTCCCGGCGCCCTGTGCTCCGGGGCCTGCGCTGGTGGATTCGCGCTCCCGCCCCGCAGCCCCCTCCGCGGAGCCGCCGCCCCCTCCCCCCCCCCCCCCCCCGAGCTGCTCCGGGTCCCGCCGTGCGCGCTGCAGCCCTTAGGGAGCTCGGCGCACTCTCCCGGGGCGCAGGTGTCTGTTACTGTCCCCGGGAGCCCGAGGGCATCCCCGCCCTCCCGGGTCCTGCTCCACCTCCCCGCGAGCCCCTTTCCCCCGGGAAGGTCGGTGCAGCTCCTGCTCCTCCCGGACGGGGCTCTCCTGTCCTGGGGACACTCGCCCCGGCCTCAGCCCGGCTCCTCGCGGGCCCCTCCCCCTTGGAGGCCTTTGTTTCTTTATTTCTTTTTTCCCGTCTTCCTACCTGATAGAAGCGCGAACTCTTCTCACTGTTGCATTCCAGCTGTTCTCTCTTTACATCTCAGGCCGAATTCATAGATTTTCAGGGTAATTTGAAGGTTTTCTAGGTAATTTGGTGGAGACAGGTGATTTGGGGACCCTGCTCTTCCGCCGTCTTGCTCCTCCCCCCAATCACTTAAATTCTTGATAAATAATAATGCAAACACTATATAACAGAGTGAATAATTGAGAAACTATAGAAAGGTTAGAAAAATGCAAAGCTTTGAGGGCAGGGGAAGGACTTTTGAGAAGCAGGAAACTAAACCACACTAGTATTTTTCATTCAAGCTGTAGAAGAAATGTTAAAGGGAAACTGTGTGGAAACTTGCCTAGCATTACAAACTAGTGAGCTTGGGAGCAAACCTGGCGATGAGGGAGTAGATGCCTCCAGGAAGTTGGCCTAGCCTTGAAGAGTAATAGCAAAATTATATTCAGGCATACTTTGTACAAAAAGATTTTCCTAAATTATTTACATGTATTAAATCTTTAGCTTTTACAATATTATTTAATTACTATTATTGATTTGCTATAAAAATATGGAATTGAAAAAAATATGGAATTGAGACACAGAGAGGTAAAACAGTTCTCCCAACGTCTTACAGCAAGTAAGCCATGAAATTGCTGAAGCATTAAATATATTGAAACAATCACACTGGCTTAAAAGTAAGATGTTCTTATCCAGATTACCTTGATTGTCTAATATTCCCATTTAATTGCAATGGAAAGGATAAACAACCCTACACATGTATGATTAAAATTTTCAGCTATTCACATAGTATAGGCTAGGGAATTTCATTTAATTTAGAAAGAAAGAATTGTAATTTTTGTGGATCCTAGTGTTATAGAGGATTTCATAGACATGAGTGATATAAACCAATACTGAATTTTGGGTTTTAAGGGTAAAATTTGTATATCTATACAAGTAGTGTGAAATGAGGTATCTTTACAAGGACAGGGAGATAGAGTGGGGCTACCTCACAATAGAATAACTGCTCATTCAGCCATTTGGAAACCCAAAGTGGTTTTGAGAATCCCTCAATTTCATCCATAGTGTTGTGAATGTGATCACTCCCAAGAGAGATTTTCAAAACTAAATATCCCATGATTTATATACTACTAAAGGATTTCTCCATATGATTGCAAATTAATGCATCATATGATAGAAACTTCCCATAACATAATGATTATAAATATTTAAATATTTGTTCATAGATAAAGATTTATGAGCAAGAGTTACATTTTTTCTTTTATGTATAAATTAGCCCTGGGATTTTATGAATAATTTAATATGAAAAATAGCTTTCAAAACTATGGTGAAGAGTAAAGCTGCATGACTTTTCTATGTGTCTATCTCTAAACCTAAATAATACAAGGCATACTATGTATACAAATTATAAACCATATTTTAATGTTTCCTGAATTTCTAAATATTTTTTAAATGTTTCATGTTAAATACATATTGAGGTCTTAAAAGACTACTTATCGAGTAGGATGTTCTGTGAACTAAACATTTTAATTAGGTCATCTACATAATGATTAATGCTGTATGTTATGCTGTATGCAGGGATTTTAAAATCTAGAGAAAAAAAGCACAAACATTTTTAAAATAATATTTTGAGCATGTCAAGACTGCATTCATTGAGATATTGATTCCCAATACTGTCAATCCTTCTGAAGTGAAAAGAATATTAAGGAAAACAATGCTTTGGGAACCAGCCTGATCAATTTAATATTGCCCTTAAAATCTCTTTTGACCTGAAAGAAAATATTTCTGAATTTAGGTCAGATCTTGAATACATTTAAAACATTTATATAGTGTAATAAGTCTCTTATCCTTTGACAAAAACTCGTTAATATAATACTGTCTAAAATTCTAAATATACTAAATATTTTACACCCACAAATTTTAGACATTTTAGTAGGTGAAAAATATTAAATAACATGTTACTAGTTTCATTTTATTCTCTACTAACTCTAATAATTAACATTTCTATTTTTTTTCAGGAAATATTATAAATACTGTTGCAACTGATTTTTGAGTCAGCATTCCATGCAGACTATGAGCACAAGATTTGTTATCACTCTGGATACTGATATTTTTGAGATCAATTTCCTTATCTATAAAATGAGGATCACAGTAATACTTATCATCTGGGTTGTTGTAATACTATAATAAGATAATAGAAGTAAAGTGCTTTACATAGTTACACCAAATAATTATCAAATTTTTAATGATTACAATGAAATATTCATAATATTATTATCTTTATTTCAGAAAAAATGGCCAAATAAATTTTGAATTTTGTAGATGTTGCCAACAAAGGAAAAGTGAATCTATATCCTTGAACGTCTGTTTTCTTGTTATTTTCCCATTTTTGTGAGATATATTTGATATATAACATTGTATTAGTTTAAGGTATACAACATAATGATTTCAGATCATTTACTATATAGAGAGTAAAATAATTACCAGAGTAATTTTATTTATTTTTATTTATTTTTAAGATTTTATTTATTTATTCATGAGAGTCACAGAGAGAGAGAGAGAGAGAGAGAGAGAGGCAGAGACATAGGCAGAGGGAGAAACAGGCTCCATGCAGGGAGCCCAAAACGGGACTGGATCCCGGGACGCCAGGATCATGCCCTGAACTGAAGGCAGACTCTCAACCACTGGCCCACTCAGGCATCCTAACCAGAGTAAGTCTAGTTAATATTCATTACCGCACATAGTTACAACTTTTTAATTGTGATAAGAATCTTTAAGATCAACTCTCTTAGCAACCTTCGAATGTACAAGTGTTTCTTGCTTTTAATAAGAGTAACAATTAGAGCACCAATAGCATTAATAACAATGAAACAATTAGAACATTGATAGCATTAATAATAATGAAAATATTAATCTTTTTAAAACAATTCATGTGGAAAAAGTGTCAATCATATACCTTTTTTGTTTCACAGAATTATTACAACTTTTGTGGTAGGTTATATTAATATCCCTAAAAGGAAGCAAAAGTAAAATAAACTATTGGGACTTCTTCAAAATCAAATTTTCTGCACAGTGAAAAAAACAATTAACAAAACTAATAGGCAAACTACAGAATGTGAGAAGATATTTGCAAATGACATAGCTGATAAAGGGTTAATATTCAAAATCTATTAATAACTTATGAAACTCAACACCAAAATACCCCAAATACTTCAGTTAAGAAATGAGCTGAAGACCTGCATAAACATTTTTTCAAAGAAGACATCCAGATGACCAATAGACATATGAAAAGATGCTCAACATCACTCATCAGGGACATACAAATCAAAACTACAATGAGATGTCACCTCACACCTGTCAGAATGGCTAAAATCAACAACACAAGAAATATGGGTGTTGGTGAGGATGTGGACAAAGAAACCTTTTACATTGTTGGTGGAAAAATAAACTGCTGTAGCCACTCTGGAAAATGGTATGGAGTGTCCTCAAAATTTAAAAATAGACTACCTTAAGATCCAGCAATTCCACGACTTCATGCTTACCCAATGAATACAAAAATACTAACTCAAAGGGGTAGATATACCCTTGTGTTTGTAGCAGTCTTCTAGACAAATTATGGAAGCCAAATTATGGACATACCCCACGTACAACAGCTGAAAATTGGATAAAGAAGAGGTCGTACATACATACAATGGAATATTACTCAGCCATAAAAAGTATGAAATCTTGCCATTTGCAAGGGCATGGATGGAGCCAGAGAATATTACAGTAAGAGAAGTATGTCAGAGAAAGACAAATACCATATGATTTCACTCATATGTGGAATTTAAAAACAAACAAAAAATGAAAAAAATGGAAAAAAAAAAAAGAGGGAGAGATAAACCAGGAAGCAGACTCTTAATTACAGAGAACAAACTGATGGTTACTAAAGGGGGAGGGTGGGAAAGATGGGTGAAATATGTGATGGAGATTAAGGACTATACTTGCAGAGCTGAGCCCCAGGTATATACAGAAGAGTGAATCACTATATTTTACACTGAAACTAATATTACACTGTATGTTAATTAATCGGAATTTAAATAAAATTTAAAAAAGGACTACAGAAATTTAGAGATAAGATAGAAAGGAATTTGAATTAAAACTCTAGGAAAAAAAAACTTTAGAAAAATTTCCTTTAGAATTCTGTTTTAACAACTATTCTATTTCTTCTCACTAGTTGAGTATGTGTACACACAGACACATACACACACATCAGTATTGAAACTAAAGTCATTGTGTGACAGATTGAGAAATAGGAGAACGTTTTTCTTTAGGATTTTTATTTAAGATTATGTGCATGGCTCCCTCACTTAATATCCAACCTCACCCAGCACTTCCTGTTCCATTGGTAAATATTTAACAGCTTCTGGTGGAAGTTTTTTTTTTTTTTTCTTGCTTTTGCTAATTGCAATTTCTATAATCTAAAATATTCCCAATATAGCTTATTTCAAGCTACAATGGTTGAAATTTAAAATAGCTTGTACAATTTCTGAAAACATTATTATCAATAGTCAATTTTAGTGGGCTAGTATGAACTAGTTGCCGTTTATTACTACATTCTTCTGCTTTATTTTTCATTAAAACACTATCAGCTAACATATTCTATATTTACTGGCTAATTAAAAAAAATTATCTCCACTGCTACTCCTAACTAGAATATATGTTCCATGAAATAATAAAATAGATATTTGATCTATTTTGTTGACTGTTCTCTCCTCAGCATCTAGAAAAGTGAGTAGCATGTAGCAGGCATTCAATAAATATTTTTGAATAAATGAGTGAAATAATGTTATGTTTAAATTGTATTACATTAAAACCATTGCTTACCCTATTTCCCTGCCCAAACATCCAACTATAGTTACGCTGACATCATTGTTTTATTCAGGCTCATATATCTCTAATGTGATTTATTAAAATAATCAAAATAACTCTTACACTAATATTAAAGCTAATTTATTTTCTGGGTTTACAAAGTAGAATCCTAGATACCAAAAAATTAATATAAGCAATCAATGTCAGATGACTACACATGCCTTTGAATATGTGTTATATTTACCCTGTTTCTCTTTACTGAAACTATAAATATGTTTATATGTTAGAAAAAGATTGTTCAAAATTGAAAAATGAATCAGACTATTCAGCAACTTGATCATGTTTTGTACTATGATATCAACTCCCATGATTTGAGTTAAGCAGAAAACAAGATTTATTATTGCACACATTTATTTACAGTTTAAAAAGTCCAAATTAGTTTATTTGAGGGGCATATCTGAATTACTTATATTTTGATTCCATGGAATGTATCACCTCTAAGAATTATCCTTCTTTCTCGTTACCTCTTGGATCATTAATAAAACCACTAGCCATACTTTATGTGCATTTGCATCTATGTGACATTTTAATAGATGATAATACATGTGTATAAATACTTTTGTTTTCATCCTTACTGATATTTTGTTATATAAGTAATTTTAATGTGTTTGGGGGATCCCTGGGTGGCTCAGTGGTTTAATGCTTGCCTTTGGCCCATGGTGTGATCCTGGAGTCCCTGGATCAAGTCCCATGTTGGGCTCCCTGCATGGAGCCTACTTCTCCTTCTGCCTGTGCCTGTGCCTCTCTGTGTCTCTCATGAACAAATAAATAAAATCTTTTAAAAAATAAATAAATGAGTTTAATAGAGACCAGATACTGCATGGATTAGTGCATTAATGAACTGATGCTCTCAGAGAAGTTATTTTTCTTGTAGAAATATAAATATTTGTATATTTCTATTTTTTGTTTAATAAAATTAAATTGATGACATATATATGCATATAATATATACATGAACAGCTCAGTACGTGGTACATTATAAATTCTCAAAGAATGTTAGTTCATCTACATAATATAGTCTTTAAAGATTATTTATTTATTTATTTATTTATTTATTTATTTATTTAGGGTAGGGAGCAGAGGGAAAGGGAGAAAGAGGATCTTCAGCAGTCTCTCCTTTGAGCGAGGAGCCTGAGGAGAAGGCTCAATCTCATGACCCTGATATCATGACCTAAGGCAAAATAAAGAGACAGACATCTACTCAACCAACTAAGCCCCAGGCACCTCTATATTTTTATAAAGTATATGAGTCATAGATATTGCTACTCATATTTACGATATGTAGTATTTCATTTAACTTCTCAGTCTTTGCAAAGTACATCTGAAACCCAAAATAGGGAAAGAATTTAAAGTCATATTCTCTTTTTGTTTGAGCAACCAAACAACTGAATATGACAAATTTAAATTTGTATTTGCACATGACTTCCTGCTCAGCATTTGCTAGGTGTTAGTCTGAGAATATAAAGAAAAATAAACTAAGTATGTTTGGAAATGCTTTTAGTTATTTACATGTCTGCACACAATGGTTAGGTTATATATATATATTTAACATATTTAATGTTAAATGGAAGTGAAGGTGATAGTGGGACCCACAGAAGCAGTGAGAACCTTGAAAACAGACATATGGGCAGTGCTATGTGTTTTGCAAAGAACCACGGAGAAATGCAATCAGCTGATCCAGACACTGCATTTGATGTTTCCTTATAGGGTGTGTTCTGATTTGCTGAAATCCCTAAATACTCATTTACATAAACAACTGTTACAGGGATATTTTTACTATATAGAAAAAGTAAACCTAACTAAAAAGAGAATGAAAGAGATGACTTTTATTACTATGTAATTTAACAATAGTATGTTAAAATATTTGTCTACAGCTAGTCAAATCTGGGGAATTATTAAAATTTAATTTTAGGGATATTTTAGATAAAGCAAAATGATTAAATTATTATATGGTGTGATTCTTATGGATGACATGGAGAAAAAATTTCTTGGTGATTATCTGAGCAAAATATGGGGTCTGATATTTTACATATCATTCATTCAATAGAAGGTCTTCTCACCAATATGCCATGGAGTCATCCGTAAACATCCCCACTGCAGATAGAACACAGAGGGTTAGAACCTCAAATGCTGCTCAAGATCCCCATAGTTTGGGCCTGAGAAGAGACCAAAGCATGGGCTGCATGGCATTTCCCCTAAGCTGATGCAGCTTGGTCTGTTCCTGACCTAGGGAGGAAGGATCAGGGGAGAGCACCTTCTTTGGCAGGCCCCAGGGGAGCCAATTGTTTCTAGTCTGGGTTCTTGGCTTGCCCTGATCATCTGTGGGACCTGACTTTCACCATGAATGTGAACTTGCTCTCAGCCCAGACTGGCAATGGATATAGTCGATGCCCTGATGCACCTGTGCTTGTCAGGGGGAGATGGAGTAATTGAACACTTGGAGCAACTCATCCAAGATTTCCTGTGTGGATCTCTACAAAAAAGACAGAGCCAGCCAGCTACTTGGGTCAGGAGGCATCAGAGGTCTTCCACCTAAATTGGGGTTCCAGGTGATGGCAGATCTAGCAACTAAAACAGTCTGTGGGGACACATAAGGTGTTCCTTGCAGCACTGCAGAGATGGCAAGAGAATGGCATCAGGTCAAGTGCCAAGGGCATTAAATGGCTGAATCACTGTGGCAGACAGTCCCACTGATGGAGTACTATGAAGATCTATAAGGACAAAGCTCTTGACCTGTTAGGCCTACAATGATCTGGTGTGTTCTGACACACGACACCTTATAGATAAACATAGAGAATGGCTGCATCCCACCCTTCCTTTTGTATTAAATCACCCTCTTTAGTGTGATGTTTTGTGAGGCCTGCAGACGTTCTGCAACAACAGTGGAGCTGTGTTCTACACAGTATATCTGGGACACGTAGGTGAAATAATAAAAATAGTAGTGAACCCCCCACCCCTCAAAAAATAGAAGGTCTTCTCTTTCTCTAAACTGCAAAAATACTGATTAATTTACTAATTAAATCACTTCCCTCCATAAATGTCAACAAGTCTGAAAAGAATTTGTCTTAAAAAAATTTATATTTAAAGTGCTATTGCTGAAGGTTTTTGGTTATAATATGTGCAAGAAAGGAGTGATGTAACTGGGGCTCCTCCGATTAAAACAGCCTTTAATGTATAATGATAAAAACACAAATTATCCTAACAACATTTTAACAGTGTTGGTTCCATGACACTAAATAAATGAATATTTTGAAAAGCCCAATCAACTGCTCTCAGCATTGATTTCATATCTTATGCCAGTAGGTATCAATCTGTTTTGGGCAAAAGATTCACCTGTGTCAGTGGCTTAAAGTAAAAATTCCTTTTCGGCCTCATGATTCCTTTTTTTAGTGTGTGTGAGTTGACCCCAAGAAGTCTTTAAAGAAAGATACCCTGGAGATAATGGCACGGGAAGTTATGTGTCCATAGCTCACGCTTTGGAAAGCACTGCCATCTCCACTAAAATTAGTCTTGTTGCTGGAAAAAGACGACTGTCATGGATGAGTGACCAAATCTCTTAAGGAAAATTTCCTCAGAGATTTCATGTTTGTGTCTGTGGGAGGACCATTGTGTAAGTAACCATAGAGAGAAAGAAGATGAGAATATTATGTGAAATCTTAATGTAAATGAACATCAAGTCTTAGAAATGTGTTTTAATAGATGGCAAATTAGCATCTATGAGACTTAAAAGATGATCGATTTATTTACATTCTGCACTTAGAGAGGCCTGTAACTTTTTGCTCAAAATATTTTTCCAGATTGTATGCTGCCCCTGAGACAATCATTTTGTGATGTAAACCACTAATTTATACAGGCTATAATAAGTCTTCGTAATACAAAAGTAAAGGACGGATTGTCATTGTAAATACTTAAATGGAATAAATGAAATGGATGGATGCGTGGAAATAAAATACATAGATATTTTTCTCTCTCATTCTCTTTTCCCCTCATAAGTGAGGGACTACTATATTGCAAAAAAAAACTGCTTCCTATTATTTTAGTTTATCCTATAGGCAGAAATCACGTATTCTTGTAAGAAATAGTATAGCTTGTTCTTGAGAAGCTAGTTAAATATAGCTACTGTGGAGCAGTCTGATTCAAGGTCTCTAACATTCTGCATGGGTGAATAACATTGCTATGGTACATAATGGCTGTTCCTACCAGCAGAGCAAATTTTAGCTACTAGATAAAGGATGTAAATTCAGGTCAGTGCTTCAGTACAAAAAAAAAAAAAAAAAAAAAAAAAAAAAAAAATGTTATTAGCAAGCTACCAAGTTTTTCCTTCCCCACTTGAAGTAGTCATATCTCCTTTTCTGTAAGTTTATATTTTTAAAAGGCAGAATTCATAAATGTTAATTAACACTACTACACATCAAACTTAATAAAATCCCCAAATCAACACAATAAAATCAATTAGAAAGTATGCTGTGAATCACAGAATTAAGATTATACCCTCTTTATTTTTGAAAACTGAGCCCCATTAAATGATAGAATAATATTTTGCATTATTTACAATCTTAAAGCAGGATAAGCAAAGCCCTGGACTTAAATCATTTTAAAATTCCTTTGTATTATATAGTTTCATAAATATATATACATATACCCACATCTATATAAGTATAGATGTGTATTTTAATGAAGGAGGTGCCCCAATGTACAGGTATGTCTGGCTTCCACAATTTTCCATCATGTTGACACATCTTGGGGCAGTTTACATTGTTTTCTTATGGATAGAAATACTCAAAGAATTTCAAAGAGTCCCTCAAAATAGTCCCGGGTTTCTCTACTACTAGACCTGCATATAATTTAAGTCTAACAAACAAAAATAAAATGCTACAGAGAGGCAGTGAAACATTCACAAAGTATAAATGTATTTATTTGACTATTTTAACGCTATTTATTGCATATCAATTTGCTTGTACATAGGTTGTCAACGTAGATGAGGATTTCTATAAGACTGTACGATATTAACTAATCTAAGTGATGTTAGCCAATGTGATGACTATGATAAACATGCTTCTTTCATCTCTGAAGGCAGTTAATTGATCAAAGGCCCCTTATGCTGCTCTTTGTTTTTGTTTGTTAGCTTGTTTGTTTTTGTTTTACTTTTTTAAACTTAATTTTAAATCCCAGTATAGTTAATATACGTTGTTATAAAAAATACAGTGTTATATTAGTACAATATAGTTATTCAACACGCACACACCACCAGGTGCTCATCACAAGTACACTCCTTAATCCTCATCGCCTATTTAAACACCACCCTCCCCTCTGGTAATCATCAGTTTACAGTTAAGAGTCTATTTCTTGGTTTGTCTCCCTTTCCTTTTCCTTTGCCAATTTTGTTTGTTTGTTTCTTAAACTCTACATATGAGTGAAATCATATGATATTTGTCTTTCTATGATTGACTTATTTCACTAAGCGTAATACTCTTTAGTTCCATCCGTGTTGTTGCAAATGGCGAGATTTCATTTGTTTTTACAGTTGCCTATTGTTCCATTGTATATATGTACCACCTTTTATCCATTCATCAGTTGGTGGGCACTCGGGCTGCCTCTACAATTTGGCTATTATAAATAATACTGCTATAAACCTAGGAGGTCATGCATCCCTTTGAATTAGTGCTTTTGTATTCCTTCGATAAATACCCATTAGTGTGATTCCTGGATTAGTAAGGTTGTTCTATTTTTAACTTTTTGTGGAGCCTCCATCTTATTTTCCACATTGGCTGTACCATGCTGTACCATCTGCAGCTCTTTGAAATCCATGTTTGCCTTGCAGGCTGAGATCATGCTTCAGATGGTCTGCCCCCTGCCATGCCTCAGCCTGCAGGGATACTAAGTCAAGCCTGTTCCTGGAAGCACCAGGACTACTCTGACAGATGACTTGGTCTTATGGACTCCCAGATGGCCTTGCTAAAATTACCTTAGACCTGATGGTAGCCTAAGAGACCTTGACCCAGTCTCCTGCCCTTTCTCCTTCCCTCCTTCTCTCCTTCCCTTCCTTTCTTCTCTCCTTTACTTGGTGAGCAACTTCAAGTCTGGCCTCATGGTTCTCCCAGGCTCCCTCCCTATTTTCTCTCACAGATATTTTTTTCTTAATATATTTTGTGCATATTTAATTCTGCTGTGGTATTTATTTCTAGAAAGACTTGAAATAATGCATCTGAAATAAAAAATTTGTTTTGGATAATATAAGAAAATATATTTCAATGCCTTCTCCAATTTTCCTCTATAAAAGAAACCAAAGTTAAGCTGAGAAGTATCAGAAGCAAATTTATTGTTATTAAATGTGCTTATTAAATGTATGGGCAGTGGGACATGAGGGTGGCACAGGAAATCTGCAGTGAAATTGTCCACGTAAATAACATGTTTTACATCTAACCTTTATTAATTGTGCTCCCAGATTCACAACATTGCACCTAGATTATTTAAAAGAGTGCTGTAATATCTAGAGACATTTACTGTACAGATTTTGCCATCATTAATAGTGTCTACTAATTTTAATCATTTATTTTATTATTCGTTCAGCCAACATTTATGGGATGCCTACTATGTGTCATGCCTTGTGAACTCAATAAAACAAGCAAACACTCTGCTCTTAATAAATCTTACCTTCTGCAGTGGAGAAAGGGAAAGGCAATAATAAATAAAAGTAAAACAGAGCATATCAGATGGTGAATAAATGCTACAAAGATAAGTAAAGTCAAGTAAAATAAATAGAAAGCCTTGATGAGGGAGTAGTAGGAAGCAAAATTTTAATAGAGCCATCAGGGAAGACTTCACTAAAAATATAAAACTTGAGCAAAGATCTAAAAGAACTGAAAGAATAAGTCATGAAGATATCTGCTAGAAGATTGCAGGCAGAGAAAAGAGCAGGTACAAAGACTCTGAGACAAAAGCCTGCCAGCTGTAGGAAGACAAAGAACAGAGTAGCTGGAGCCCTGTGGAAAATGGGAAGTGTGGTAGATGAGAGACGATATAGGAGTGAGACTTTCTAGAGCCTTATAGACAATCTCCCAAGGCTACTTTCTTTCTTTGAATGGGTTGGAAAGCCATTGGAATATTTGAGTAGAGATGATAAATATGCTGCAGAAAAGAAAAAAAGAAAAACATAATTCCTATGTAGTATAAATATGAGGGGCACAAAAATAGAAAGGAAACAGGTTTGGAGGATTTTTTAAAACAGAGGAGAGGAGATAGTGAATTGGAAAAAAGTGAAAGCCCTGTTGATAAATAGAAGTGGAGTTTGCTGGATATATTTTGTTATTAAAAATGACAAGATTAATTGCCTGGCAAGATATGGGATCTGAGGGAAAGAGTTGAGCTAACAATCGCTTTAAATTTCTGAGCAACTGGAAAGATGGGGTGGCCATTTATTGAGTTGGAGTAGGAGGAGTAAATTTGTGTGTATGGGAGAAGGTAGTGTGGAGGTCAGGAGATAGATTTTTAACACATTAAGTTTGAGATGTGTAAGAAACATCAAAATGGAAGTTCTTTAAGCCAGGGGGACACAATTTTGGGGTCATTTGTATAGACGGTACTTAATCCGTAAGGTGGAGTAGCAGGTGAGTATGGATAGAAGATAGAAGAGGTTCAGAGTCTGAGAATTAAAGGACTTCAATCCTTAAGTATTATAAATGGGATGCAGGGAAAACCTTCAAAAGACGGAATAAAGTTTAGACAGAGTTAAGCCAACAGAGTGTGGCATCCTGAAATTCAAATGAAGTGTTTCAAGCAGGAGAGAGTGAACAGTTGTAATAAGTGCTGGAGGGTGAAATAAGATGAGAGCTGCACAATGGGTTTAGCTCTGTGGAAATCAGTGCTGACTTTAACACATATTAGAAAAGAACTTGGGTGAACAATACGTAAAACCACAAGGACAGACAACTCTTTAAGGCCTTTTTAAATTTTTTTTATTTTTTATTTTTTTTATGAAGAGAAGTAAATAAATGGGTGATACTGAGTGGCAAAGGAAGTCAAGAGAGGTTCTTCTCTCAGAAAAAGGAACTAAAACCCTATTTAAATATCAATAAGAAGATCTGATTAAAAGGAAAACTGTTAATGGAGATAAAGGGGGGATTGTGGGAGTGATTCCCAGGACAGAAGGTAGAAGAAAGGGTTCAGTTTGTCTCAGACTTTGTCAGTGCCTCATCGAAGCCTTCCATTGAACAACTCCCATCTGTCCCAGTGTGTATTTCTATGTCCAAAAACTTCTTTTCTAGAGCCATGGAAGGCCATCTATAAGATGAGCTAGACATTCCAGCAGCAGCCTCAGCCAAAGACCTTAAATATTTACATATAAAATACTGATTTCCTTTATCCCTCAGGTGAATAGTTCTAAAGAATGCATTTTTGTTCTACTTCCTAGAAACCCCCCAGATGACTAAAGTATAGTCATTTTCACTGTAGTATCTGGTTTAACAGTGTATATACTTTATTGGACTCTAGTATAAATAGAGGTTTTAGATTTGACTAAAAGTAGAGTCATCCGGTGCCATTGGAAAAGAGCAGAGTATATGGCCATGGATGCCCTTTGATATTTGGGTAAATTAATGGGAGCTTGTATAAATACTCTTCTAATTGCTTCTATAATTTGAATGAAATTCAAAACCTATCAGTTGAGGATGAGGGTGGTGGAAAGAATTTGGAGGCTGAAAGGCACTAAATAGTCACCCAGGAGATGAGAAAGAGTGGGCTAGAGTAATGATTATCCAGGAGTATTAGACAACTAAATGAGATTAGTGATCTTATAATTAAAGTGAACTATTTGCACCACTGTTCTTGTTTCATTTTTTTTTCCTTGAGTCACATTCTGCTACACACTTGGAGGTAGATAGAAAAGTGGATAACCCTGGATCAGATTGTGGCTTTCAAGTCCCCATACCTTCTGAGATACACATTTAAGCTTAGTATAATCCAAAAACCTCTTCTCCTTAGGCTTTTACTGCACCATATGTAAGAATGAATATGGGAGCTCCAGAAGTTTGTGTGTTTTTCACATCATCCTTTCAAGCTTTCTCAAGAGCCAGCAATCTTTTTTCCCCTCAATCCTAGTCTGAATAGACCTAGATGTATGATAGTTGTCCCCCTTGAGCCATGTAATAACTTTTATATGATTCCCTCTTTTTCCAGAAGAATTCCAAACTTTGAATTTTATAACATCAAATTATATATTTCATTACTCTTTCTTGTTACACAAATGTGTGGGTTATTTCTTTTTTTTTTAAGATTTTTTATTTATTCATAGAGACACAGAGAGAGAGAGAGAGAGAGAGAGAGAGGCAGAGACACAGGCAGAGGGAGAAGCAGGCTCCATGCAAGGAGCCCGACATGGGACTCGATCCCAGGACCCCAGGACCACGCCCTGGGGCTGCCCCTGTGTGGGTTATTTCTTAGCTATTTTATTTTATTTTGTGCTAAGATATGATTGACATACACATTACATTAACTTCAGGTGTACAACATCATGTTCTGATATTTGTATACATTGCAGAAAGATCTTGAATATGTTAGTTTGTTGCTCCTGTCATAATATTTCTTATTTCCAAAAGACTTGGATTATTCATGGATTTTAACTCTCATTATCTTTTTAAAAAAGTAATGTTGACTTTTGCTCTTAGCCACTTTCTTTCAAATTCATATGTTAGGTATTGTCGTTACCAAAATCTGATCCTCCACCAAAATATTAACTTAAAACATTTCACTCTCAGACAAACATTCTTAATTTCCACTTCACTCCATCCAATATTCCTCCTTCTTCAATTATTTGACACACAATGCGACACTGAAAACTATTGATCCCAGTAACTTTTGTTTCACTACTCATCATGATTTCTGTATCATTGTTTCCTTTCTTATTCAGCTGAAATTCTATGAGTCTTTACAATAATCACCCTTTGTACCCTTAACTCTATTCTCCCTGGAAATTGGTCATGCTTAGCTTACAGAACTAGTCAAGTTAAGGAATAATCAAGAAATCCACAGATTTTTTTATGTAGCCTGATAAAAGAGACAAATATAGAAAATAGATTTCTATTAGCTTATCTATATTTAATAAAAAAGATTATGCCCATTCAGTGTCTCAAACACTGTGAAATATAAGCAGCATAAGAGGTAATCCAGTTAAAGGCTTGCATGTGATTTGAGTGTATGTCACAGGACTATTTACAATTTTTTTTTCTTATGAAAAGACCTATTTGCAAAATATTCGTATAAAAATGTAAAATATGAATACTTATAATCTAACCAATATATGTAAGAAATGATTTTATGAAAGCTTATAGTTGGAGTAAAATTGGTGCTTACAGAATGTCACCAATATTTAAGAAATAAGCAGAGAATAAGGAATATTTTAAGTGGTCTGAGAAAGTTTCATCAAAGAAAGAGGAGGAAAACAATTGACAAAGAATGGAAAAAAGAGAACAAAATGGGGAACAGATTTACGGATGAGGGATTTTTTAATAGAGATGAAATGATGCAAACAGGTAGAGCAGATTGAAACCTACAATGTTTGATTTTACAATACAATCATTGATGACTTGTGCCAGAGAATTTTCTGTAGAAAGCCAATGTTGGAAGCAAAATTGTGGTGAGTGATAAAATGGAAGGAAGTGGGAATTGTAAACATAGACTATTTTATCAATGCATTTGGTTATGCTGAAGAGGAAGATCATATTTATGGGCAGGCAGAGAAAGATGAAAGATATTTTATGATCAAGAAGGAGTTTTGGTTAAAGTATTGCTCAGTAGGAGATTCTGAAGAGCAAGAGATTAAAGTGTTAATTTTTTTTCTTTGCTATTCTCTGGAAACCACATGATGATGCTTAATCATTTAATGTTGCTAGGGTTTGCACTGTTAGACAACAAATATTTATTTAACTTGGAAAATCCTAATAGAGTCCCAGGCTCTTCTATTGCCAGTATTAGGATTTTAAACTTCTCTTGGGAAAACACACGGTTGATAAGTTGTCACCGGATTTCTAAATCTTGCCACCAACAGATTTTTACCAAACTATCACAAGACAAGACTTACACTCTCACCAAAAGACAAAACAAGTAGAAACTCATAATAGGCTGCAAAAATTTTATGCTTTATACTCAGGGAGGGGGAAAAGACACATACATGATTTTTCATATTGGCTCAGTTGGCCAAAAGGAAAAATTGAGCATTTGTCTCCCAGAGGAGACATTATTATTATTATTATTTTTTTTATTATTATTAATCACATCCATTTAACATGACAGTATTCTTTATTGTTTTAAGGATGGATGGATGGATTGATTGATTTTAGAAAGAGAGAGTGCAAAGCCCAACTTGGGGTTGGATCCCATGACCCTGAGATAATGACCTGACCCTAAACCAAGAGTCAGACACTTAAGAGACTGAAGTTCCCCAAACATGACAGTATTGTTATAGCATAAGAAAAAATGTAATTTTACCTCCTTCCCCACTACAAATTGTATGGCAGTTTTTTTCTCTTTTGAATGAAAAAAAATTAACCATTTTAAGTAATATTTGACTATTATTTAACATTATATTTAGTAAAAATTAAAGAGTCTTGTCAAGTACAATCCAATGTACACTAAAAACATTTTGGACCAATATCTATTTCATTTTGTTATGGATGTCCATATCATGCTTTATATAACACCAAATTTATTAAGTGGATCCTAGAATAAAGAAGGGTATTATCCTGGTATTTTCACAAAGTTTCTAAAAGTGGCATTTAATGTGTATCTGAGATAAACAAAAATAATGTGAGCAGTCTTTAAAGTGAACTAACCACATAACTTTTTATAAACGTCTTCAGATGATGCCTGCTTTCTTCTTTGAATCTGTTGATTTGGAGACATAAAAATGATAAACTGTGTCAGTTTTTATTAGTTGCTTTGACCCAAAATCTTTATTCTTTTTATTTTACTGAATACAATATAACTATATACATATAGTTATAGATATATAGTTATATAGTGTATATATATACTATAGTTACATAGTTCTTATGACTATATAACTACTATGCAACTACTCTTCTGTATTGTGTTTAGAGAGAGTAAGCCAAGACAGGATGAGGGAGTGAAATCACAAAGAAGTTGGAGACCAAAAAAAAAAAAAAAAAAAAAAAAAGTAGTTGGGACCTGATCTTATGGCAACTTGCTGATCATGACCAGACTATGTATTCATTCTAAATGTGATGGTTTGCTTTAGAAGGACTTGAGGAAGGAAATGATTTGATCTGTTGATTTGTTGTAGTTGTTGATTGTAGAGTTTTGAGTTCTTTTTACTTTGTTTTGTTTTTATTTGTTTTGTTTTTGTTTTTTAGTGTTTTAGATATTTTGTGAAGAAATGAGAGTAGAGGGGATAGAAGAGTGTATGAGAGTCTCTAGGGATGCATAAAAAGCTACCACAGTCTGAGTGGCTTAAAATCAACTAAAATGTATTCTTTCACAGTTCAGGAGGCTAGAGGTCCAAAGTCAAGGTGTCAGCAGGTTCACTACTTCTGGAAGCTCTGATAAAGAAACTGTCCCTATGCTGCTCTTTTAACTTCTGGAAGGATGACCTGCAGTCTGAAGATTTTTGGCTTGTCAACTCCTCACTCCAAGCTCTGCCTCCATCTTTATTTCGCCTTTGTGTTTCTCTGTGTCCTCTTCTCTTTTCATAAGAGCACCCATCATTGGATTTCTAAATATAGGAAGAATTTAATCTTAAATTTTAAAAGAAATTAATCTCAAAATTTTAAAGAAATTAATCTCTTAAATTTCTTTTTAAAGAAATTAATCTCAAAATTTTAAAAGTATAAATGAAAAAACTTAATTTCCAAATAAGGTTGCATTTAAGTTTTCAGGTGAGCATATATTGAGAGAATGGGTACGGTTTTCCCCACTACAGGTGGTAGAAAACAAAAAGACCAGGCAAGAAGTAATTTAAATAATCCAAATATAAATTATGACTGTGTCATGGACTATAATGTTGAGAGTATGGTTATGGTAAGACTTGATTGTATTTAAAGCCGACTTACTGAGGTAGTGGGAAAAGTCAAAAGTAGATGCAATTTGAGTTCTGTCTAGTGGATAAAGGGTAATCAAATGGGAAAAACTAAGAGAGAGGTAGGTTTTTCAGAGAAGAGTATTAACATTTCTACTTCGGACATATTAAATGTATGATATGTATAACATACATCATTATCAAGTGTGTGGCTTTGAGGAAGTCACTTCGACTTTCAGAGGTGTCCATTCCCTCATATTAAGATTGAGACAGTGACAATGCTTCCGAAAGAGGCTACATGTAAGATCACCCTCACACACAGTAGGTGAATATGAACATTTATTTTTGTCATATATTCCACCATTTTTTGAATAAATTTCATGGCCTTCCTCATACATTATGCATATACATTTAAAATACAGAAAATTAAATAAAACATTTATTTGCCCTAAAAGGTGGAAGTATCATATCAAGGAATAATTTATAATCATATATGAAGAGCAATTTATAATAGTTTTTAGGTATAAGAGTTTAACCTAGGAGAAGCTAATTTTTTTTTTCTTTTCAGTTAATAGTGTGGTTTGTATGGAGACAAAGAAATGCTATCATTTAAATCTTTAGGCTGCTATTATGTATTAGGTTACTAATGCTGTGGTTTGCCAGTTTAGCATTTTCATTTCATAGCTTCCTTGAAAAACTAAAAAGTGAGACACTGAGGATATACAAACATTTTATTAGTACACATCCTAATAGCATCTTCCCATTTTATTGCCAAACAAACAGCATCTTCACACACCCACTACATTCAGAGTTCATCATCTCCAGGAAGCTTTCTGCAATTACACTCACTCACAGTATCAGCTACTAGACACATAAATTTCTAACTGTATTTAATAAACTCTCATAGCACATATGGCTTTTCATAAAAGTAAGCAAAAATTTGTAAATAAAAAACATGAGGGGCACCTGGGTGGCTCAGTTGGTTAAGCATCTGCCTTTGGCTCAGGTCATGATCTCAGGGTCCTGGGATCAAGCCCCTTGTGAGCTCCTGGCTCAGTGAGAAGTCTGCTTCTCCCTCTCCCCCTGCCTCTCCCCCCACTCGTGGGCATGTGGGCAAATGCATGCGCAATCACTATTTCTCTTTCAAATAAAAAAATAATATATTTTCCAAAAAATAAATAATGTAATAAATTTAAAAAAGATTAAAAAGGTGCTACAGAGAAGACAAATTTCCCCTTTGACTGGCCTGGCAGATGTAGAGAGGAAACAGGTCAAAGGGGACTGAGGTGACTAACATTTATTGAGCAGCCACTAAATGCCAAGCATTTATTATTTTTATTATTTTTTAATAGAAGGCATTTTATTTTAGCATTGCCACTCACCGGAAAGGTATCATTTTCCTCCCTCCCCCTTCTAAAGATGTCAAACCCAAATTAAGTAGATTAAGGTGTTAAGCTTTAAATAGTGGAACTTTGGGTCAAGCCCAAACTATCTGACCTTGGTGAATCTAAGTACAATCTATTTTACTACAATGAAATGTGGTTATTGAAAAAAAAAATCTCACTAATATAGGACCTAGAGATACTCATACTCCCCAACTATTACACTTTATTGTGGGGGAAAAAGCATGAATAAGTGGTTGGGAATAAATAGATCTTAGCAACACATTACTAAGAACAAATTATTGATCAGATTTTAATGGATCTAATGTTCATTCTTGTTTTTTTTTCCCACAGGAAATTTTGCATCACTTAGGAAACCACTCCTCTATGCTTCAGCATTTTGTGATTTTTTTTTCCTATCTTACTTGTCTTAGATTATGAGATGGAATTTATGGCCTTTTAATAAGTTTGTATAACTTCAATCTTAGAGATAAAAGAAGTATGTTAATATATTACAGATTACACCATAAATGTTTGACCGTGTGATTATACTAACACATGTTTCTGTAAAACATTTTGAAATGATTTGTATTCTTATGCTTTTCAGGTAATGATATTGAATGTAACAAATGTTACAATAATTTATATGAGTACATGTTTATTTTTTGTTTTATTTTAATTTTAATTTAATTTTACTTTATTTTGTTTATTTATTTGTTTATTTATTTACGAGAGACACAGAAAGAAAGAGAGGCAGAGACACAGGCAGAGGGAGAAGCAGGCTCCATTCAGGGATCAAGCCTGGGACTTGAATCTAGGACCTGGAGATCACACCCTGAGCCAAAGGCAGACACTTAACCACTAAGCCACCCAGGCATCCCTATTTTATGTTATAAAATAAGATTTATTCCACTGATATAAAAGGCTAACTAAGACATTTCAAGCCTGCAGTCAATAGACAAATACTGAGAGAAGGATGACCTAAGGAACACTATCACAGTAGTTCTTTCATTATGGGATCCACATCAGAATACCTACCAGGGCTAAACCCACCTGAGACACAAGTTGTGTGATTGAAATCAGATCCATATCCAATCCCAACCAGATGACATTTCTAAATAGCCTTAATGCTTTCAGAAGGGAAAGAAGAGTAAAACAACACAAAAAAAATCAGCCTACCTTCATAGGAAAAATATCTGAGTGATTTCAGACATCTCATTTGCAACACTGTATTCTGAAATGTAATGGGATATTAGCTTCAGATCTGAAGGAATAACAAATTATAAACCAAGCCTAAAAATTAGCTAAGTTTGAAAGACAACTAAAGACAAATTCACCATTAAAACATTTATATGTGCATATCTATCCAACTGAAAAAACACTTAAATTATTTTTAAAAAATGGACAATGAGTCAGATATGGAATCTTGATAGAGCAGGTTTAAGGAGGAAACATACAATATTTTTAATAAATTAATTTAAAGATATTTATTTTTTTATCTACATTGCATGTAGTTGTTGATAAAAAAAAATCTGGCATAGAAGTAGAAATACTAATATCTTATCTGAGCATTCTCTGGTGTATTTGGAGATAATGTTGGCCTGAACTAAGATGACATAAATGTGAAAAGAGCGAATGGAGAAAATATTTAAAAGATATAATGGATGATTGATGCTAAGAAAATAATGAGAGAATGAAAGAGAAATGGGAAAATGAAAATGTTTAAGAAACATGTTTCATGGAAAATTTTGTATGTTTTCACAAAATCTTTACACTGAGATCAAATTTTGTTGGTCTTATTAGCTTTTTTAGAATTTTGGCACAAAAATAATTTTGGTATCATAAGATGTTCTGAGACTCCTTATTTGACTTAAAGAGTGGCATCTCTCATTTATGCTGCCCTCGCAGAAAATTTATACTGTTTTATAGTATTCTGAGTAAGGGAGTCCATGACATCGTTATTTTCTAATACAGATATTTTCTTTTTTAACAATAGAATAACAATATAGTTTATAAAATGTTGTGATAAGAAGAACAAACTGTCTTATGCTTAACGATGTTGAAAATAAAAAATAATTTAAACTGTATCAATCATTACATGTGAAATATTAATATTTGAATAGGATAAAATGAAAATAGACTAAAAGACCAAAGCATCATGATACAAATGATGTTTAGAGAAATATTTTTCTAATTGATTCTGTGTTCTACCTCCCTTACTTTCACCCCAAACTCCTCAAAGAATGACTTTCTGATTGCCTTGCTAAAAAGCTAAAAACTGCATTTCCCTACCTCCATAGCAGTTTATGCTTCCAATAAAATTTTCAAGAGGCTTGTGCCCCAAACAAATTGAGTGTAGGGTGAGAGTTTGCATATGAGTAACAACTTTCTTGTACATATTTTATGGAGTCAAGGCAGCTCTTTATAGGTGAGCTTCCTGATTTGGTGGCGTCCTGAGATGCCGACTGTTGTCAGATTTAAACAAAGGCAGTGTGTCCCTGTTAGTTTAGAGTCTGGTCCTCTAACCATGAGAACAATTTCCCAAGGTTCCTTACATTACTGTACCCAACTTGCTATATTGGTAATACTTGAAAATGTTAGAGCCAGGACTAAGATACAGGTAATAAATCAACACAAGAACTCCCGAGGTTTAACCACCAGTTATCTAGAAGGATTTCATGAAGGACTTCTCATTTTGTTTATGTTCATTTTCTCTGAATTTGGAGTTTCTGTTAGATTTTTGTTGAGTAGTTTATAAACTCCATAAGGATTTTAAGCCACAGGATTTGTTATTCCATTCTTGTTTCTTGCCTTATTAATCTTATAGCGATCCCAATACACCCGAGTCTCCTGATACATAGTCATTCTATTCCCCCCACCCCCGATCTAATACTGATTTATTCCTTTATAATTTCTACTATTTCAAAGGGAGTTTTAGTAAGGAGAACATTAGACTCATGTGATTTTAATCCAAGTTTCTATTTTTTATGGCTTCCATTTTATCTTGAGCACAACTTTTTATCATTATGACATGTAGTGTAAGATTTATTTTATAAGGATAAATACTATATTTAGATCATTCAGTATTTGTAGAATTTTTGCTTAATATTTGTAGAATTAAGTTTTACATAATTCTGATGACTGTTTTGTTTTGCTTTGCTACTATTCTGTTGATTGCTCATTTTCAAACACTTTATAACTTTCTTCCCCTTAATTAATTAATTTATTATTTTAGCATTTTTTATCAGTTTCAGAGGTAGAATTTAGTGATTCATCAGTTGCATATAACACCCAGTGCTATTTGTATTACTGAAAATTAGGAATTTATACTTCTCATCTTACACAGGAGAACATATATACTGTCTACTTTATGGCTTTACTACATTTGAAAATTTTATGAATATATATAACTTCCCCAGTAGGGGAAGATTATATGTTGTAATACTGGAGAGGCGGGAAAGAGGTGCATGAAAAGCCAAGAGAGGGTGCTCTATCTGATGCTATGTCACTAGGAAAAAACAGTTTTTAAAATGTTTCTGGGCATTGTATATACAATGGAATATTACGCAGCCATTAGAAAGGGCAGATACCCACCATTTGCTTTGACGTGGTTGGAACTGGAGGGTATTATACTGAATGAAGTAAGTCAATTGGAGAAGGACAATTATCATATGGTTTCACTCATATGGGGAATATAAGAAATAGTGAAAGAGATTATAAGGGAAAGGAGGAAAAATGAGTGGGAAAAATTAGAGGGGATGATAAAACATGAGCGACTCCTAAGTCTGGGAAATGAGCAAAGGGTAGTGGAAGGAGAGGCGGGTGGGGGGATGTGGTGACTGGTTGATGGGCACTGAGGAGGGGCACTTGATGGGATAAGCACTGGGTGTTATACTATATTATATATATATATATATATATATATATATATATGACATATATACTATATGTTATACTATATTCTGAATTTCAAGAATATATATTATATATTATATATGTGCATATATGTGTGTGTATATATATGTGTGTGTGTGTGTATATAATATATATATATATATATATATATATATATATATATATATATATATATATTCCTGGGCATAAACTAACAGTAAGCTTAATTATCATGTTTTAAATTACCTCATTTAATTCACCCAAGTCATGAGAATGACAATGTTGAAGCTCCATTTAACAAATGAAGAATGGAAAGACTGGCTGATGAGTCAAGTGTACACAACAAGAAGTTGAAAGAGCCAGGATTCAACCCAGTATCCACGTGGGACTCCCCCAAGCTACTCGGCCTCTCAATAGAGTAACAGTGAATGATCTAAGAAATGGCTTCTCAGAAGCCATAATTACTCATATCTCTGTTGTTAATCATGTTTTATGGTTAAGACAATCAGTTCTCAGACATCCACATAGGTGAACATATATTTGATATATATTCACTTCATATTTCAAAAGTTTTGCTGGGTTCTTTGATTTTTACATCATATTTTACTTTTGCTACTTCTTACATATATTGGAATTTTCCTTTTTTTAGTGAGTTATGATCCTTGAGTCATTTGTCATTATACCATTAATCTAGTGTGTGTTGTTTTGTTGATGTGAAAAATCTTTAACCTAATAATGTATTAGGCAAAAATTATTTACTCAGGTATAGTGTTCTTTTTATTTCCCCTGACATTAACTTAATATTTCATTATACTGAGACTTTGTGTTGTTAATGGAGCAATACTTACCGTGACTTTGGTAATTTTAAACACAAAGATATAATCCAAAATGATTATTGTATAAATTAGAAATGAAATTAGATGGCAGGATGATTTGTGTATAAAACTCTAGTGATACACAATTACTCACTCACAATAGGTATGCTTTGTCTTTCTATGTATTTATCATCAAGAAATCATCTATATCAACACAGCACATCAGACTTTTAGTATTCAAGTAATTTATGATGCTTAGAATTACATACATTGGCAGACTATTTTTACAAGTTTAAACAGATGGTTTTATATCAGATATTTTTATGAAGACAGAGAATAAATAGAAATAGAAATAAGTTCTTTATGGCCAAATTGTCTTTCACCGAATTTCTGCAAACTCAAGCATATTGAGTGTATTTCTCTCTGAAGTTCTATTTCATAACTTATAAATGTGTGTATGTCAGTTTCAAAGGCTGCAATTGCATTGCACATTTTAAAAAATTGAAGTTTTTTATGATAACCTATTTGTTAACACATTTTGTGTGATTTTTCAGGATAATTATTCTGTTAAAGATAGGTTACAAGAATTCCCTTGAGGGGGTTGGAATATCTGTGTAAGGCTTACTTTCTATGACTGAATTGAACATTCTGCCAAGAAATGAATATTTTAAATCTTCTGTCTTCAGTTTTATACAGCAACCAGGTGTAACCTATAAGGAGATTAGACCAGTGAAATGCTATCACAAAATGAGAAAATTTATGGAGGAATATGAAATTATGACACTTTATATAATTAAACTAGGAAAATTAAGGTCATATCTATGTTATACTTAAACAGATAACTTTACAAAGTTACAATCTTACTCATCTATGAAATATAAGGATTAAACTAGGAGAGTCTGGGTGGCTCGTTTAGTTAATCGGCCAGCTATTGGTTTAGGCTTAGGTCATGATCTCAGGTTCATGGTATTGAGCCCTGCCTTGGGCTCCACGGTCAGGACAGAGTCTGCTGGAGATTCTCTCTCTCTCTCCCCCTCCTGCCCTCCTCCCTGCTCCTGTTCTCTCTCAATCTAAATAAATAAACACATAAAAAACAAATAAATAAATAAATAAATAAATAAATGAATAAATAAATAAATATCTTTAAAGAATACTTTCCACTTAAAAATTAAAAAAAAAATAGGCTAGAAGATATTAAATTATTTTCCAGCTCTAACAATCCATGATTCTTTTTTTTTAAAGGTTTTATTATTTATTCATGGGAGACACACAGAGAGAGAGAGAGAGAGAGAGAGAGAAATAGAGATGCAGGCAGAGGGAGAAGCAGGATCCATGCAGGGAGCCCGATGTGGGACTCGATCTCAGGTCTCCAGGATCACGCCCTGGGCTAAAGGCAGGTGCTAAACCACTGAGCCACCCAGGGATCCCCATAATCCTTGATTCTTAAGGAGCTAATAAGCTTATAGAAAACTCACTTGTTTCTTCGCAAGTATGCACCCTCCCTTATAAAATGCTTCACCAAATGTTTTTAAAATAAGTATTTCATAATATTTCCAAAAACGTGCTTAGATATATTGGTCTCATATAAACATAATTGAAGCATAATGATAAAATGCTTCATTCATAAAGAGAGAAAGTTTGCAATTAAACAAAAACCCCAAAACTTTTATGCAATGTCTACATGAAAATAAGAATAACATAAATAACTTACTGCATGGAAATGCTTTAGCTTTGTATCATCTATTGAGTACTATAAGTTCTTTTATACATCAGTCTGATAAGAAAAATGTAAAGACAAACACACACAAAACATGAGAAAACGTTTGTGTAAGTTTTATGTATAATTTCGATTTCTATTAGTATGCAGTCAGAGGGAAATGTCTATGTATGTGCCTGCTTCTGTATTTTTTTGTTTCATATAAGTACAGCATATCTTTTGAATTATAATGGTTGTTCCCATAAATTCAAAAACTTAACAAACAATTGGCAAAGGAAGATTTTAAGTCACCGTAGATAGCACTGGGACAGAGGGGACATTTTGGGTATGTTACTGGGTTACAGGCCAGGTTATTGTGATAGAAAATATTTTTGTGTTAAAAACATCAATAATGATGTTTATAGCAGAACCTCAGAAAATGTCTGACTGTGTGTGTAAGACAATGGTAATCCTAGGATTCCAAAAAAACTTTCTGAATAAAATTTTAAAAAATGTGTATAATTTACTTACAAATAAACAATAAATATATGTGGATTTTCAGAATTGTTTATTTAGAGAAGAAAAATATAGGTAATTTAAAAATATTCAGGATTTGAATGATACCATGTATATAGGCATTTATTGGTGATGGAACACATGACAAACATATTCATTATCTAAAAAAATTGCTCATTATCCAAATGTATGGTATATTCTGAAAAAAAATATGATGGTAAGCAGAATTACATTCTTGAATATGGAGCACTTTGTAGTTTGAAAAACTTCTAAGGCCTAGGGATATATTGATTTTGGATAAAATATTTGATTAAGGGAATAATATATGCAAATAATTGCATGTTTAGAACATCTCATCTTACCTCATGTAAAAATGATCTTTATGAAAGCTGAAAAAAAAACTTGATGAATACAAATGTCGAATATAAGTTTTAGAGTTTCCTCTTGGAAGGGGCCTGAAAAAGAACTATTAACTTATCAAAATCATGAGATGCTAATTAAGCACAATATAATACAGACTTGCAGTCCATACTGAAATTTGGAAAAGCTGAGGATTGCAGCATATAGTATCTCATAAATCATGGAACCTTCTGCCATTCTTTATCTCTCTCCTAAATTAAAAACAAAATAGTAATATTCATATTATGGTTAGTGTTATAAATGGGAAAATCAGTTTATTGTAGGAAATCAAGGTACATAAATGAATAAGATCATTAAAAACATTATCAACATATAGATATTATATAATCAAATTTGTGAAATTTTGTATTTGATTTCCCAAGGACACTAGTGTACTATATCTAAACCATGAATCACATAGGTTCAAAACAATATTAATGATCTTGTAGGATAAATAAGTTAAATTAAAGATATTTATGAAATAGAAAGCCCAATAGCTTGCTGCTGATTTGTAATAACATCAGGTCAAGTATACAAAATATGCTGCAGTTAATACAGAGGAATTTCAGAGAGCAACACATTTTAATATCAAGATTCTTCCCAGAAAATTACATGAATGTGGAATCTCTACTGTTAGAGCAGTTAATCCCCAAATTCATACATATTGCATGATATGAATATGTTATAAGGAATAAAAGTATCATCCAAATATATAATGTGACATAAACATTTGTAATGTAAGAATCTTCCATGCCATTGATTTTTTTTTTTTTTTAAATCAAGCCATGCAAGGAACTCTGAGAAGTAGGCCACTGTCTAAGCACAAGAAGAATTGTATATAGTAGAGCTTTAACCAGCACAGCATTTCATTCAAGAAGACTGCTTCAAGACTTCATTTAAAATTATCAGGGGCACATTATCTGGGTACACAAGGAGAAGCAATTATTGGTTTAATTAGCCGGCATTCACCACATCACCCTTTTCTCTTTGTTCGATTGCCAGGCAATTTTCTACAATCATTAAGCAAGGGAACTATAATTCCTCAATGACCTAATCTACAGCTCCTTTTTATCACATTGGAATATTTTAAAGTTATTTATGACTGTCCTCAATAAGAACTAAGTCCATTGGGCAGAAAACACTTCAGGTTTAAAAAATTCAATAGTCATTGCCATATTTTAAATCTTAATTATATTTGATAATCTATTATGTTTTATTTTGGATAGATATTTGCCATGAAATTAGGCTTAAGAATATTTGATTGAAAGGGAACATAGATGATCTCTTTCACAATTTGTTAAGATTCTGCAGGTGATTCACATATCTTTTACAAGTATACATGTATAAGAGTGAAAATGTGGAATTTAGTTTTTTACAGTGAAGGAACTTTAACCTAACACTGAAAACAAAAATATAGGCAAATAGACTTCTAAGAGGTTTTTACAAACTCTTGTAGACAGTCAAGGGAAATTATTTGCCACCATGTTGTTAATTTAGGTGAATTCTTGAAATTCGAATCTTTAAAATGTGTACTTCCTAGTCTGGCATTAGAAAACAAAAGTTAAAAGGCATAAAATTGTTTCCTCAGTGAGGCTACAGTTAGTACAGATGTCTGTGTTGCAAGGACACCCAGTGGAGGATTTAGAAGCAGTAAAAATGATGTTTATATTAAATAATCCATAAAGCAGGGATTGGGTCATCAGTTGTTATGCAGGTAAATTCCCTGGGTGATAAGGGGTCTGACCCATCTAGCCAGTGCCATAATTTTTACCTCTTTATGCCTCATGGTCTATGAATATTTTTTACAGTGTCTCTAACACGTAGAAACAATACTCAGACTATTGTCTGAAATCCCATAGTGTTGGAGACAACTCTTGTTACGTCTATCAGCTTTCAGCAGCCAGAATGTTCTTGTTTGAGGATCAACTTTATATCCCAGTAAGTTTTTCTTCTCCCACCGCCCCAAATTAAAGACCACGTCTCTTTCCAGTCCTATCTAGAGTCCAGTCTTTAATCACATAGCTAGAAACCACAATTCTGATCCTGCTAATCATCCTGGAAGTTCAAATCATAGCCCACCTTGCTCATATGATGCTTTAGATTCAATTATCTTTACAGAAGTAATGAGCAGTACTGTGTGGTTTTCTTTGAGCTTTAAACCAGAACAGAATAAAGGATCAGTAAAAGTGAGAAAAGCATAAAAATAGATATACTTCCTCCCCCCCAAAAAGTCAAGATTTTGTTATAATTAATTATATGATAGCCAAATATAAGTGTTGATGAATACCACTTAGTAATACTACTGTTAACAATCTATATCAAGGAGTTGGCAGTTATATGTCTAAGTGGTGTGTGATTTTTGCATTTTTAATTACTGAGTAATACACAAATTATTTCTGTTCTAATATGGTCAAAGAATCTAGAAATATATCCAGAGAAATGTGAAAGTCCCCTTTTCAGTGATTTCTCTTCCACTTCCTCCTCTTTTCCCCCAGCAGTAATTACTATGAACTTTGGTAGCTGTACATTTTTGCAATCCTGTGTCAATGTGTTATAGATGAAAGAAGAGAAAGAGAAGAAAAAGAAAGAAAGAAAGAAAGAAAGAAAGAAAGAAAGAAAGAAAGAAAAAGAAAGAAAGAAAAAGAAAGAAAGAAGAAAGAGAAAGAAAGAAAGAAAGAAAGAAAGAAAGAAAGAAAGAAAGAAAGGAAGAAAGAAAGGAAGAAAGAAAGGAAGAAAGAAAGAAAAAGAAAGAAAGAAAGAAAGAAAGAAAGAAAGAAAGAAAGAAAGAAAGAAAGAAAAAGAAAGAAAGAAGAGAGAAAAAGGGAAAGAGGGAAGGGAAGAAAGAAAAGGAAGAAAGAGATGTTAAGGTTTACATGGAAGGGGCCACACATTTTAATCTGTGATATCTTTTAGTATTTGCTTCGGAGAACTTGCTAAATCTGTTTCTGTATAGCCATCTGTTTTTAACTGTAAAATCATATTCTATAGATTAGACTTCATATCTATATCCTCAATGTGACGTAATTTATCCCTACTCTCCTATAAAACCAATATTTGGGTTGTTTTCACTGCTGCACTGAATATATTATGCCTAATTTTTGGACTGAAATGTAATGAATTATGGAATCTTACATAGTACTTAGATATAGGCTCAAAGATGTTCAGCATTATGTAGGTATTTTACAATATTTTTCCTTTAATTCTTAATTTTCGGTATTAACAGACTATAATTTAGATTTTATTTTTAAATCTTTTGACATTAGTTAAAATTATTCAATTTTTTATTTTTATTTTTTTAATTATTGGATTTCTTAAGTGATTAAAAATATATGCAATTTGCTGAGTACTATATAATGTATATGGTTGGGCTTATTAATTGTGAACACATTACATATATTTTAAATTATTCACCTAATTTATATTCCTAGTCTCTTTAAATATCTAAATATATTTGCAGCATCTTAAAAAAATACCACTCTATTTTTTTAATTTATAATTCCCCTTGCATTCTAAACAATTGTTTATTTCATAAATATTTTACCACTTACCATTTTATCATTTTTACTTTAGTCATGGCACTTATAAACAGCACTTTTAGTTTGTTTTAACCCAAGCCTTTTGATTACTAAGGAATTTATTTTTTTATTCCTACTATGATATTTTATATTTTCTATTTGGCAAAATCTTGTGGTCTTCACTACCTCGTCATACATGCATTCCTCCCTTCCTTACTTCTTTAATTTTCGTTTCATTCTTTTAAGTTAGAATGGATTTTCTTGTTTCTTGGTTTCCACATTTATCGATTCAGTAGCTGCATGTCTCACTTTGATCTTCTAATTGTCATTCTCAAATTTCTGTTACTCATATTTGGAAAAGCCAGATTGACATCTAGTGTTAGTAAGTATCATTGAAAATTAAATACAATTTTTGAAGATATTTGTCAATTTCTTCTCCTTTACAAAGTTACAGAGAAAACTTTATATACCTTCTGTCTTTGTTTAACCTTTCAGATATTCAGATTTCTCTCTGTGATAAGGGTATAATGCACCTATATAATGAAATTGTTGTAACAACTGATTGAGATGACAGTTGTGCTTATGTTAATCACCTGAAACATGACAGATGGTTAGCAGATGGCATTTCTCTTATTCCAGTTTCTTTATTTTTGAAACCGGTGTCTCTATATTACGATTATAGAGTTATGGATGTCATTATTTTTCCAAAAAGTCTAGGATTATAATATTTGTATGCTAAAACTCAGTTATACTCTTCAAAACATTTTTTCAATATTTCTCTACTATGTTGTATTTAAGCCATGTAAAGGAAATAGAGTTATGACACACTATTAATATTTCATACGGATAACACCAAAATTGTGAATTTTTAATAAGATAATAGCTAACTTATGGATTAGCACATAATGCACCAGTATATATTCGAAAAATATTAAGTATAGTAATATTCTTATCATTTAATTACTTGAAATTTTGCTTTAGCACATTGTTTGGTCAGTTTCTGATTGTAAATACCACCAGATATAGGATATTTGCTCTCTCATGCTCTAACACTAGGAAGAGGGTTAAAAGTATATTAAGGAAGAATTACGAAGAAAATCAACACAGCAAGAGGCATAGTCATTATTCAAGGTGCAGATATCCTAATCCTAAATAATCAAGGAAAATTACAAGAATAGGAAAAAGAAAAGAGGCAGCCAAGTCAGGAGGAGCATGAGCTGGAAGTAAAATATCTACTCCTAACATCCAGACAATGGGGTTTCCTTTATGTAAGATTTTCATGTTTGGTGCATGACAAAGTGATATCCCAAAACATGGAGTTTTGCTGCTCATTAGGGCTGGAGGTGAGGCTAGCCTATGGGGCATGTGTTCAGAGAGATGAGGTGTTTTGGTGTTGGGGAGAGAGATATTATCACTGAATAGCATGCAGATATTAAAATGGAAAATCTCCCAAATGAGAAGAGTTGCTTAAGAACAGGATATCCCAGTCAGCATAAATGTATACAAATATGGTCACGATGTAACATCTCAAATCACTATGGTTTGGGCAAATTTAATGTTATTACACATAAATTAGAACATTTCTAAGTTATTGTCTTTCTTGAAAGTATTTTAATTAAAATATCCATATGTTGAACTGTATTTTTTCTTACTTTTCACTCATTCATGTTGATAATTGTATTGCACATTTATATCTTAACTATGTGCCAGGCATAGCATTACACCTATGGGGACTCCCATATTAAATCCCATCATTTTCATGTACTAGATATATGTAAATTGAAGGTTGGCTTTCCCGTACCTACCTCATTTTTTTTTTCTTTTAAGTAATTATGGTAAGGTTTTAAGGGTCAGGGTGAAAATAAATAAAATAATTTGCCCAGGAACATGTCTGGCACATATTTGGTTCATAATAAACAATACTTTCCACATTCGCCATTTGCAGCTAAAATCTAATTAGTGTAACAATATGCACACGTTTGATTAGGCAGTTGCCATTCAAATATGTGCAAACTTTGAAATTATTTTATTTTCTTGGTCACATATGTCGTTTTCTTGACATTGAACCAACCTGCATTTTCCTGACGCAGTCACCTTCTCATAGGCAAGGTCTGGTGTGACATGTTAGCAGCACTCTGTCCACAGCCTTATTCACTGGACACCAGCTTGACCTCCAAATGCCAGCTGCAGTGTGTTGCCTCCGGGCTGTCATGCCCCTAGATCCCACGTTAAGCCCTATGCAGCAGGCTCTGTGTGTTGTAGATTTAATATCCCCCAGCCTCCACCCACTGACATACACACACTCAGACAGAAACAATGGGAGCTGGTGTATAAAGACTCCAGTTGTCTTACACATCAGGTGAGATAATTCTGACATGTGTGTTCCTTGTTGTCTCCGGGGGCATCCCCAGGGAGACGAGACTCCAGTAGTCCACACTGGCAGCTGCCTTCATAATAGTCCCTTCTCATTTCTCCACCCTTCCCTTTTTTACTTTTCAAATAAACTACTTGTACTGCTTCTGGGAAATAACAAATGGATCATTTCAGCACAGGCCAGTGACTACAAAGCTTAACCTGGTATTACAATTCCAGTTGCTGTCAAGTGTTTCAATTGCCTCAATAATTCAATATCAAGGCTTTCATTCAAGTGTATTTAGCTCCCTCTCAAAACTGTCATCTGTCTTGCTTTTCAAAGGGTGTGACTCTCTGTCTGGGAATAGGCACCAAAAAGAAGAGTCTGATTACATGATTTGGGACTCATAAAGACAAATAGGGCAGTGCCAGCCTGTGGCTTCAGCCTGATTTAGAGCCAGTCGGGTGGTCTCTACACCACAGTTTGTGCACAGTGTGTGTGTAACACATTTGGTGTTCTCCAGCAGTACTACCACGCAGCTGGTTCTTTATTGCTGAGGACTCCAAAGTGGCAGCTGTGTCTCCGTTGCCTCTTACCTGAAGCACACCAGCACACAACTGACCCCTTCCCTGCTGGGGATACTGCACCATTTCTGCCCATCATTGACTCTCACAGTCCTTCAAATAGTCTCAGGAAGTGGAGGGGGGCCTCTTCTGCTTCTCTGAGTGCCTATCGTTGTCATTTGGCCTGTGTGTGCTGGCTATTCCAGTGAATCTTTCATCTTCTGATATTTCTATTTGAAAAGAAACAAGCTCTGGTCTTTTTTTCCCCCTCTAAATCAAACTCTAAACTCTGAAGGACACATGTATCCTCCCTACTTTCAAAGCCAACTCCAAGAGGATGATAGGGTTGGGAAGGGGGGTGGGGAGAGGTGTTCACAAATTCAGCTCTTTTGTGTAAATGACTCCTATCCATCCTGAATCATTGTTCTTTTGCATAGACAAGTTTGCATGGAATGGCATTTATGATCCACTGGGACATAGCCACCTAGGAGCTCCACAGTGCAATATCTAAAACCACAGCCAGTGTTGCATTAATATACAATGTGAGAGGAGCATTCTTATTTTGAGGTGTGGAACTATTTCTTAGAAAGCCTTGTTATTTTAGGAGCCATTTGAAGTCATTTTGATGAAATCACAAATACACATCTATGATGCTTATATACATATATTTATTTATATTAAGTTAGCAACAAGCAATTAAAAGTCAGTGTATTAATGCACACGAATATATCAATGTAATTCATTGATTATGGGAGTAGTTAAAGTAAGATTAGGGACAAGAAGTTATTTGTTGCAATTGGTTATCTTATTTAGACAGTGCCCATCATGCTTTACAAGAACTTGTACCTGCCGGTCTCGGTCACCTCACCTCTGACATCTCCTAATTGGATTACACTCCCCAGCCACGCTGTTCCTCTGTCATTGAAAAGAGCGAGATTCATTCTTCTTTTGCACAGGCTATTCCCAAGGCAAGATTTTGAATATGCTGTTCCCTGTACCTGTAATATTCTCCCAAGATGTCTAAATAAATTTCCAACAGTCTTCTCTTCCTCATCCATTAAACCTGCTTAATATTGAAGCACAATCAATATCATTTCCCACTATTTATCTCACAGCACTTATTATAAGCAAAATTTCATGCAAGTATTTGCTTGTTTATTGTATTGGTCCTCTCAGGAGATTATAAATTCTACTTGCTGAATTCCTAGTGTCTAGACCAGTGTTTGATACATAATGGAGCTCAATAAATATTTGATAAATAGACAAAAGTATAAATGAAGAAAACTTGAGCTACAAGTCTTGTCAGAATTGGTTTTTGCCTTGCTTAAGTTTTTCTTTAGAACTGTTTAAGGTTATCGTTGTTTTGCTTTATGTGTCACTATAAGCACGTACAAAAAGATTAGAAACTGAACAGATTAACGTTCTTAAAGAAACAATAATGGAAGCAACATTATGCATTTTAATAAACATTTAAGGAGAAATGTATACACTTTCCACTAGGCCTATTGTGCGAATGAAATAAAAACTTAACAAAAAAAAAAAGAAATAAAAACTTACAATTTAAAATAGTGAGTGCTAATTGAGATTGATCATCAAAATCTCTGTATTTTATAATGATTTTGAACTGGGATGGCTGTGAAAATACAAATCTTTATCTTCCAAAATGTCTAAATAACCACTACTTATTATATAGAGTTAATAGTTGCCCTACATATATAAATTCAGCTTAAATTTAAACCTGAAGAAAAATACATTTGCTTAATTTTCTGGGTTATTAAAGTAAAACTAATTTGTTAGAATTAAGCCAAATCTAGCTTTAAGCATTTCACGCTACTACTCAGAAAATAACTAAATGTAATGAATTTTACTTGAGCAACTTATTATCTGTGAAGGCATTTAGAGTTTGTCTAAATTGACTGGGAATAGAAGCAAATTTTTCTCTCTTTGTCCACCGCCTGTATATAGTGTTCAAGGTGGTAGATGAAAGGCCTGAATTGCTTTGGTATTTATTCCTTTTTGTCATGTATCACGAGGAATCACTTATCATACAATGTGTAGGGACAAATAAGTACATCTCTGGATGTAAAAATCTATTCAATGAAATGATTTCCTAGAAACTAGTATTCTTCTCATTCATTCAACAGATTTTAATTGGTCCCCAGTGATGTCTGGCACTCTTCTAGGACCTGAGACAAAGCAGTGAGTAAAACAGACAAAAATCTCTCATGGAGCTGACAATTTAGAGGGGAGATCAAACAAATATGTAGTGTTAGATAATGATGAATGTAAGGGAGAAATTATAAAGCAAAGAAGCCATGTCTGAATTGTTGGGGAGATGAAATTATGGATAGGGTAATTTGGCAGATGAAGAACATGAAATGATCAGAACTTCAGACTGCATTGATCTGGGTTGCAAATGAAAATCTGTCATTGATGATCAACTCAAATATCTTTCAGCTCAAAAGCATAGATAGAAATATCATTTGGCTTTTAAATCTATTAAGTGCAAGACAGTACACTTAGGGAAAATAATTAGTATAATAGTTTCATGATTGTGGTTTCTCTCTGTCTACTGTCTACTGCTAACATTAAGGATTCAGAAAATAAAAGACTTTTTTCTAAGAATGACTATCTTCCCAATCCAGTGCAGCATTCCCAAAAGACATTTTATGCAAAGCTATCATCTCATGCATGTATGTTTTGTGATTAAGAGGGCCTACATAAATCCACAATTTTTATTTTATAATTTACACAGGTCTATATGTGCTACATAATTAATACATCCATATTCATGTGTGGAAATACGTTTTTGAAATTCACTAAGTAAGATAACTGATTGCCAAGCAGCTATCATATTCTGTCTAAGTGATCTCTTTAGCAATGAACTTTAAATGTTATGGACTTTGCCTAAAAGAATCAACATACTATTTATACTATCTACTCAGTAATGCATTAAACAACACTGTGTCGTATTAGTTAAATTTTGATAATTTCTTGTACCCACTGTAGAACATTTTCCTGTTTATTTTAAGCCCTGGCTTTTAAACCTCATTTTGTTTTTCTTAGAGGTTCTAGTAATGCAATATAATTTGAAAAGGAACACAGTTCACAAAAAGAGTAGAGTTCAAAAGGAAAGCTACTATATATAGTTTTTTTCACTAAATAATGTTTATTAAATATTCCATTGGCAAGCAAAGAAAACAATGTAACATTATTTTGAAGAACATGTGGCAATCAGAAACCTGCATATATAGAGAGTTATTGATGTGCCTATATAAGATGCAAAAGTTTCAGATGGGTAATGATGGGTCTCTATTCAAAACTTTGAGTTTAAGTCATTAATTCCTACCCTTAAGTTGTTAATTCCTACCCAAATAATATTTCTATCTATGCTTTTGAGCTCAAAGATATTTGAGTTGATCAACAATGACAGATTTTCATTTGCAACCCAGATCAATGCAGTCTCACTCATCAATTCATTCATTCATCAATTCCTCACTCATCATTCATTCATTGATTCATTCATTAACTATTTACTGAGCATATGCCTCATGACCTGAAACCGTGTGAGCTTCTAGAAATATGACCAGTAACAATACGAACATGGTCTCTGTCACAAAATGCTGGTACTAAATATTAAGTGTAAAACTTGATTCTAGCCACTTACTCCTGTTACATGAGAAATAGTTCTGTATTTTTAATTGATCTACACCAAGACAAAGATAAGAGAGAAGGACAGGGCGCTAGAATGATGAGGGGGTGAAAATGAAGACATGAAGTCTGGTTGAAGGACTCAAACGTTAGCTGCCATGATTCAAATGATCCTTGACTCCATTTCTCCATTAACTTTTATCAATCAATCACTAAGTGTGTGTTTGCACTCTCCAGATTTTCTTTCACTGGAACGTATTTATACAGATTTAGGATTAACTTGTTTGACTTACAGTTAGACCACAGAGGCAAAAGGTACAAAGCTAGAAGATGAATAATTTTGTATACCTGTATATGGTCAAGAATATTGTAAGGTTTTTCTCTTGTTCTGTATCACATTTTTTCCTAGAAAAAAAATCATTTTTCCTGTAAGAACAGGCTACAGAGGTGCAGCAGTTGATATAGAAAATCAATCTGTTACATATCCTAGAACATCAATTATAAATATAAAATTATGACAATGTTTAAAAATAAAGATATTTAAATGTGAACAAAATGTTATGATTGGGGAGGTGGTTACATACAGGATATTTTCTTGAATCCTTAGAAAATCCTTTGCTATAAGAAGACTTGTTCTAAAAAAAAAAAAAAAAAAGAAGACTTGTTCTAGGTTAAAGAACTAATAAATGATAAATAGTGGTGAATTCTTTCTTGATCCATATCAACAAACTTTCCTTGAGTTTCTCACCTATTCTTCCAATTAGTTTGCAAACTTCTGACCCTGGTACCTAAAGTTCCAACCATACTACTCATTAACATGATCAAAATAAAGCCTTTTAGACCTGGTTATACTTCTTTGCAAATGCGCCCTTGGCATAGAAATCTCTACGATTAGAGAAGAGCTATTTAATTAGAATTGTTGGTGATATATAACATTTCCTATTGTATAAGAATAAATAAAAGTTATTTAATCATAAATCATAAAATCTCAGGGTTTGATGGACATAAAGGTCATCTCATCCAATCATCCAGTAAGACTTAAGACGTATGTGCAAGTAAATCCAAGTTATATTAACATACTTGCCCTTTTAAGAAATAACATGTTTTTATTTGACAAGAAACTGTTTAACCTTTACCAGAAAAAGTAGATGGTTTAAACAAAAATTTTTCATAAATTAAATTAATATTGCTCCAGGAAGAAAGATTAGTATTTATAAGTAATAAATAAAATGAAACATTTATCATTTGTCTATTATATTTGGGAAACTGTTCAGCAGTTGGACTCTTATATGCATGCAAAATTCACTCTTGCCTTTCCCCTGACATTTACTCTCCAATGATATATGTCAGAGCAAGATCTGAGCCTACCATGGAACTTAGACATCTGTAGACTGGTGAAATATGTAAAATAAACAAAGTTTCTCTTACCCAGTTTGTTTCCATTTTTTTCTCCCCATCAGTATATTTCAAGTTCTACAATGTTTTGTTTTTTGTATTTATTTTTATTTTTATTTTTATCTTTTGTACAATGTTTTAAAACTTATTCTGGAGCTTGATCTAACTCACTCTATCTGTTCATCTCCCTTGAGACATTAACTACCTGACTAACACCTTCTCTTTACTTTCAAAATCAGCAAATCCCTAACTTAAGCTAATGTGAAGTACTCCGTTCAATTTTTAAAAATGGGTGCACTACCCTTTCCTCCCTCTGGATAATTTTGTGCCTTTAGGGTGTGTTTTTCTGTATTTGTCATTTTAAAAAATGCTGTGAAATTTAGCTGGGAATGACGTGGGTAACATTTAGACTTGGTTGGGCCATTTTAGGCTTCTTCAAATCAGATAGGTAACTTTCATCTACTCCTTTGTTGTCATAATTAAACTTAGGTTTGATGAGGGTATTTCGTTCTATGAAGTAAAAGATATTTAGGTAAACTGTGATTAGGACAGATGCTTAAATACATCTAAGTTCTGTTTCTTTCTATGTATTGTTTGTTTCTTGATAAAGTATTCAAGTAATAAGTTCTGGGGCAGCTGGGTGGTTCAGTGGTTGTGGCTCAGGTTGTGATCCCAGGGTCCTGGGATCGAATCCTGAGTCAGGCTCCCTGCAGGGACCCTGCTTCTCCCTCTGCCTGTGTCTCCGCCTCTCTCTGTGTGTCTCTCATGAATAAATAAAATCTTAAAGAAAAAATTCTGTCAAGCCTGATTTTAGTGGGGGTGTTTGAAAGCTACTGTCTTGTGGAAAACTTAAACATTTAGATTCATTATGGCATCCCATAATCACCTGGGTGCTGTATCATATGCAACTTTGAAATTATTTTGAAAGTTTGCTTTGTATTACATTTTATCCTTTTTAATGATATTGTTAGAAACTCTGAACATCACTAGCTTTTTATTGTGATCACTTTATTCAATTCACAGGTTTACACATTTTTCAGTGTGATTTAATTTTATATTAATATGCTATAGATAACATGATTTTTATTCAGTTTATAAAGTAGACTTTGCCAAATATATTGACTTGAATTTAATTTATTATATTCCTGTTAGAAAGGTTATATGGGCAGTGTATAATTTGTATAAATTAGTGGATCATGATTTAAGTTCTGTAGAGATTTTATTAAATTTATTGTGTATAGACCTTAATTCAATATTTGATATAGAAAGTAATAGAGATTTCAGTAGTTAACATATTCATGAGAGTACATATTAATGAGATGACTTATATATATATATCAGTAATAACAACTATATTTAAATAGAAAAATCACCCTCAGAGAAAATAATCTCTTTATATTATACCCTGTATTACAAATATATTTTGATATCTTCACAGTATTTATCACAGAGCTTTGCATTGTAGTAAGGACCTCAGAGATTTGGTTCAATATGAATAATCATATTGCTTCTCAGATATCATTTTTTAAAATTCATCTAAGAGAGGAATTCAATAGTAACTGTTTTCTCAGAACATTTATTTGTCATTTTTTTTCATTTTGAAGACCAAAAACTACCTGTAGAAATTTTAAAACCTTTTTTTGAAATTTATTATTAAAATGTAGTTGACCCAAAAAAATGTAGTTGACATAGAAATCTTTTAATCAATACTGTGAACCTCAAAATAAGTAAGGATCCAGCTACTATTGTTGAGGTTAGATGTCATATGATTTTGAAATTCTTTCACACATTCTTTTCTGCTCTCAAACAAATAAAAAATTCTATATATGCTACATCCTTCCAGGGATTTGTTGTTGTTGTTGTTGTTAAAAGTTGGCACCTATACTAATCATGTTACTGAAGAATTTTGCAATAGTTGGAAAAATAGGGCAATAGGTATTTAAAATACAAACATTTTTTGCTTTTCTCACAATGCCAATTGAAAGCTGACTTTTTGGTAGCATATTGAAATACTAGAAGATATGGGTGATCTGAGGACATTCATTAATGGATTAATAAATGAATGAGGGAATATGGCACATGAGATAGTCCTTGGAACTTCTGTTTTGACTATTACAGGAATCCTGATTCACTAGAACACTTTCAAATGAAGTGGTAATGCAGATGTCAGAATGAAGCTTCTAGTCTATATCAGTCAGGGTTCAACAGAGAAGCAGAGCCAGTAAAATTGCATTATACGTATACATTAGATAAAAATATTGATATATTTAATTATGTATTTATATATAAAACTATATATCTGCATAGGGATGTATTACAGGGAAGTGGTTTATACAGTTGTAGGGCTGGTGGCTGAGCAGAACAGAAGTCTATAGGGCAGATTCTCAGGAAGGGATGATCAGGAACAGAATGCAACCCCACAGAAATAAGCCAGGGCTGTGGTACACATGGGATTTTCTTTCCCCAAAAAAGCTTCAGCTCAGTATTTAAGACCTTCTAATCAATTAAGTCAGACCCACCAAAGATAACATCCCTATTTAAGGTGAATTGATTAGAGACTTGAATAAATCTGCAAAATCCCCTACAGGAGCACCTACATTAGGGTTTGAGTACTTTGGAACAATAACCTAACCAACTGAATACATCATGAAGCAAAACGTAATGCTCATCAAAGAGCCCATTCATTATACTTGACTTTATGTCCAATTTTTAACCTATAGAAATGTGGAAGACAATTAGTGAATTTTGCTCTTTTGGAAGAAATGGGTAACACTTCTAATGACTGCTCTGAATTCTCGCCTTCTCTCTTTTTGGATATTTAGATCAAACACGGACCTAGACATTTTGGAGTGATATAGCAATGTTAATATTTTAAATTGTCAAGTCATATTTTTTTTTCTTCCTGGTCATGGAGTGCATTTTTTCTGTAGCTCAACCGTCATTGTACTAAAGCACAAAGGTGATAAATGGATGGACTTAAGGACTAGACCATTTAGGATACACAGACTAAACCACGTAGGACACAAAGAAATGTCAGTAAGTGACGTGTGATAATCACTCTGAGTTAATTTGGAACAGGTTATACCTGTGTAACTGTATAAGTCTAGTGAGGACAGAGCTAGAAAATAAGACCTTACACCTACTTATGAGCAGATCAAAAAACAGAAACAAACAAACAAATATTACAACTGAATATATGTTTCTGCAACTATTTTCAGAATCAGGAGGGTTTTTGTTTTGTTTTGTTTTGGTTTTTGTTTTTTTGTTTTTTTTTCCTGAAGTGCAGAGCTCCAAAGAGTTAAAAAAATAAAATTAAAAAAATACAGCATGACAGAAAAGTTATGTCTGGACATAAAATATGAAATATGAAAAAAAACCCACAAGTCAAAAAAGTACTTATTGATAAGCTAGTAAAATACAACATTCAGTAATTCTGGCTACCTTAGGCAAACACATAATTCACTTGGTGAGTATCACAGAGTCTCAGATGGATAATAGTTTGCAGGTATGAGCTTTAAAAATGCTCCAAAATCTGGGCAGCAAGTACCATATCATAGGTCAGGCACAGAAACATTTTCTCACAGTTTATATCATCCATTCCTTTCTTCACTGAGTCCTAACATATGTGTGAGTATGTGGGAGAGGGTGATTCTGAGAAACAGCAGATGGGCTGAGCACAATAACACATCAGGTCCTTAAGCAGTGGGAGTGGGTTGTGGGGGGATCTGGTCCCTTATGCTTTGGATGATAGACCACTCCTGCTCCATGGTCAGCACATACAGAAAATTAGTCTTGGGATGGGGGTAGGTAGGAGAGTTTAGGGACTTGACACTCACTATAGGAGATAATAAAAAAATTGAGGGAGTAATTAAGGAGAGAGTTCAAATTTATTGTGTCTAAATCTGTTTTATTTCTTAAAATGCCAAGAGGCTGAGAATAGAATGAATATTTCTGGGTGGAGCTTAATCAACCTAATAATGTTACTTGTGATAATCGCAGTCGCCTTTGAAAAATGGAAAATTGTCCTCTAGGTATAAAGTATTAAAATTACTATAAATGATTGAAGGAGAAGTGATTCACTACTGAGGGAATTAACATGTGTCTAATTTACTAGCCCTAATAAGTAAAAATAAACTATTATTAACTATCATTTAGTTTTGTGAGGTAGCAATATATTTCCTAAATAAGTAATTTTAACTGATACTCAGATATATAGTATTTAATGCTGCAGAAGAAACATATATTAATGATCTCATGAAGAATAAATATTAAACAGTAACTAGATAGAACTTTAAAAAAGGTACTTTAGGTAAATTTGTGAGTAATAACAAATGATATAAATATTTATAAAATTTATTTAACATAAATAAAGTACATCTTCTGTAAAAATATCTGTTCTCAAGTTTTAGAGTGAAATACTAGACATAAAGTCTTAAGGATTTCAAACACAACACTAAAAAGTGGTATTTTTGACAATAGGTTTTACTACAAAAAGAAGGAATGGATCTAGTTTATAAAAATGCTGAAAACTATATTAGCATTTTTTGAAAAAGCTATTAAAATAGAATTAGGGAAAAATAAGAGGGTTTGGAAAGATGTTTTATCTTAATCAAATCTAGTACTCATTTCTTTGTTTAAAGATTGTGATTACCTAAGGTATCTTGAACATTTTCAAGTTATTTAATACTTAAGACCAAAATTTTAAGTCTCATTGTTCTTCTTATGTGTGCAATTGAATGTAAACTTTAGCTTAATATACGAGTCAAATTACTGATATGACCCTATGCCCTAACCCCCGCTATTTTATGTCTTCAACATAAAAATAAATTTATAATGCAGTGATTATATCTCATTTATGGAAAAAAAAGGTGTTTTTTTTTTTTTTTTTCTGTTTTCTCCTGAAACTAAGTTGCATTTTGGAATTTAGCATAGGGCAAAGAATCACTTTTATACCTTGTTTATTATTTACTACAAAATAGAAATGAGGTGTGATTTATTCACTACATTAGATACAGCTTTACTGTTCTCAAAAATTGGTAAATTACTAAATAAATGAAGATGTCCTAAAGCTGATCATAACCTGCTATTAAGGCATACTTAAAATAGATAGTACCCCGCTGGTTCTCATGGGCATCAACATATTTCTAGTAATTCAGTGTAAGAGATTTAGTTGAATTGCTAATTGCATGCATGAAACTAGGTCATATAATTTGCCAGTGAATTAATTATATAAATACAAGTGAGTTGTGCCACACTTTGTATTTTAGCAAGTTAGCCCCTTGGTTATGATAGTTTGCACCTTAAAAGAATATTTTGTGTTTTACTCAGAGGAAGATTTGCCAAAACCATTCATATTATTTTTTAGTACAAAATTGTAAAAAGTAATTTTTTTTACATTTACAATATATACTTCTTCCTTTGCCTTTTTAAAGATACTACAGAATTGAAATGCAAAAGTTAAAGTTAACTCTTAATCCTGAAGACAAAATGATATTATTATTATGAGAGATGGAGAAGTGATGTTGCAAATTATTTTAAAATGGTTTTAAGGCTAAGTGAGATATTATTATTATAAACCACTTTTCACCCTTAATTTGAAAAATAAACTCAATATATATATGGTGAAAGATAGTTACACTTACCAAAAATAAATAAATAAAGGATTATTCAGAACCATATGGAAGTCTGTGCTATGTGGTCTTTGAGTCATGCTCTGGAAGTACATTATTGCTACATGAATTCCAATTTCACATTTCCTAGTGTAAGTATGTGTAATATTTTATTTTTTCCAGAGTAAATTTCATTTTGGTAAATAATGCCATTGAATATGTATTTTTATAAAATGCCTATTTAAATTTTACTGTTTTTTAAAGTATTTGAAAGATATAAAAACAACGAATACACAAATTTGAGTTTTCATGATGAGGTTATATATTTTTCTTTTGGAATCATTATTTACTTTATAAATATAATCATAATAGAAGTGCTAAAAATGTAAATGTGTGAAGGAGATTTGAACACTCAGATATTTAAGGATTTTCTGAAATATAATTCAATTCCTCAGGACTCATTGACAAACATGGGAAAAGAGAATTTAAGAATATATGTACCTATCCCACAAAAGATAAGTGATTCTTAGAGTACTGATCAGTTTACTATCTTTAATAAATAAATTAAAGGTAGATATATAGTAGTCAAAATATAAATATTGATTTTTTGTATATTAATGTAAATTACTACTATGTGTATTTTAGTAGCTGGCAATCTATGTACCTCATGTAATCTAATTTAAACTATGTAAATTATTATCTACGGTTTTAATGCCAAACTTGTTTTCCACACACACACACACACATATATATATATATATATATATATATATAGCCTGAATATTTACAGAGCACATACTGTAAATGAACTTTAAGGAGTCTTTTGTATATAATCTATACACTCTTCTTTTTCCAAATTTCATACAGATGAACATATGACAATGTTGCTATATTATTCACCTGTGATATCCAGAATAATGATTGGTTGGAGTTGATGGAAATTTATAAATAAAATTATTATTAAACCATATGTATATATGAAAGAATTAACACATCACTTTCTAGCTTGCATATAAAACTGAAAAATCAAGACATTCAATATTTTAAGATCAAAAATAATTTCACAGGAAAACTACTTCACTAGGTTTTCCATCACCCAGCATTCATTACAAACTTTATATCAGGCTTATTCTTGATAAGGTCTACGGTATTACAGATATCGGGGCAAATCTGAGAAGAAAAATATTATTATTTAAAGGTAGACTATAAATAAAAGTATGGCAGACTGTAAAATAAAAATATATATATGTATATAAAGTTCTTAAAACATTTTTTTCAATCACAAAATTTTATTAAGAAACCAAATCATACTTGGTGGATGGCTCTTATTTGTGACTTAAGAACATTGAGAGCTTAAGTGTGATTATATCACATACACTGGTGTTTAATTTATATCATTAATTTGCCATATACTCCTGGACAAATCAACCTATAATTCTGATTCTTGAAATTTTGTTTCATAAAACAGTTTAAAATTATTATTATATTTCTCATAGTAAATTATGAGTAATATAAATGTACTGAATTTTATGAAGATGTAATACAATAAGGAATATAAAAGCACTTTTTTAAATAGTCTACTTTCCATTTTTACAATAGTAACAACCATAAAATTGTTCACCACTGTTGATAATATTATTTGTTTTCTTGTGCCTTCTCTCTCATTTCACCCACTAGTTAGTAATTTAAAAATCAAACAGGGGATCCCTGGGTGGCGCAGCGGTTTGGCGCCTGCCTTTGGCCCCGGGCGCGATCCTGGAGACCCGGGATCGAGTCCCACATCGGGCTCCCAGTGCATGGAGCTTGCTTCTCCCTCTGCCTGTGTCTCTGCCTCTCTCTCTCTCTGTGACTATGATAAATAAATAAATAAGTAAAAAAAAAAAATTAAAAAAAAATCTAATGGAAGATCAGCAACATAGGCTTGTTGATTTGAAGAAAAAAAAAAACAAACAAACAGGCAAGACAATTCCATCGCACACTTTCCTTTGAAAAAATCTTATGGACAATTTTTGTTTAGAATTATCGTCTGCATAAATAGCTCTGATTTGGAACTGAAAACTGCTAATTTTAAACTCCTATTTTTAGGAGTCTTCCAGAAGCTGGTTTAGTAGATAGTTCTACAAGAATTGTATTAATTAACTTGGATGAATAAAATATCCATTTTTCAAAACTTGGTTCTGACAGAAACATCATGGTCCAGATATTCTTGGATAGTAGCAGCGGCGATGATGAGGATGATGATAAAGAAACAGTTACCATTTTCTTGGAAGTTTAGGAAGAGATAGTTTCTATATTATGTTCTTAATTTTTTTTTAAGAAAAAAATCTTTGGATTTTCTTACCTAGTCTGCAATTGATACAGCTCTAGATCAAAAACAATAAACTGATGCTCAGAAAGTTTAGAAAGTATGTGAAAATACACAGCTATGAGTGCCAAGCACACAGTTTAAGCGATGATTATTTTTAACTCAAGAGTTTATGCTATTTCCACTCTTTCACATAGCCTTAATCTTGTGAATTAGTAGGAATAATTATGAAAATTATGTGATACCTAATGAAGTTCAGAATTAGCATTAATACGATAGTTTTTAATCTGCAGAGAAAGTATTAAACAGATAAATTTGTAAATCTTGATCACATAGCTAGCTAAAATATTTTAGTATTGTAAGCATTATCTATAACTGAAAAAAACATATACACACACAAACATTTCTTTCATTACTAAAGTAACTTACTGCTAAAGATAGTAGAGGTTACTACTGAAGATTCTTAACACTTCCAAATCCAAGTTATCAGCAGTGACCCTCATAACCAGAAATCCATCATTCTCCCTCTTGGATGCCCTTGTGGGCCTCAGAATTGATGGCCTGCTACAGATTACTATGAATGTTTCCTCTCCTGCTATTTTAGGCCTTTTTCTATATAGTCCCTTTCAGAATATAAAATAAATGGATGGAACAGTACCAGAGTGATCTTTTAGATATTATATCAGCTCACAACCTTCAACAGGAAACATTTGGAAAATACAAACTCCATATCTTGGTCTGTAGCCAGTGCAATAGTTTGACCTGATATACCTAAAACAAGCATGGTTTGTTTATCCCTCTTGCTCAAAATAGTCCTCGTTCAGCTCTGAATTATGTGGATAGCCCACCCAAGAGCCCAGGTACGATCTGACCCTGTCTTCCTCTCCTCTCTCAGCATTTACCACTTTCTCCTATGCTCTCACCTGCCAGCCACACTCAGTATCGATGACTTTGGAACATAATCAGGTTAATTCTTCTCTCATTACATTCTGGTAGTTATATATTCTTATATTTTTCTCTCTCAGATTTTATTTTATTTTTTAAAAATATTTTATATACTTATTTGGGAGGGAAAGAGAGAGAGCTATCATGAGCAAGGGAGAGGGAGAGGGAGAAGCAGATTCTCCAATGAGCAGGGAACTCACGTTGGAGCTATCTTGAGATCATGACCCCAGCCAAAGGCAGATGCTTAACCAACTGAGCCACCCAGGGGCCCCTGTCCCAGATTTTATAATGGCTTTCTCCTCATATCACCTTGTGGCTATCTCTGTTAAAATAAAATCTCCCAAGGAAGTTTTTCTTGGCAATCATTTTTAAAAGAGTTCCTGTCCTATCACTCACTGTTGCTTACTCTGCTTCATTTTCTTCCTGGCACATGAGTTTTGCTATATTTTTAGTAGCTTATTTGCAGCTTCATTCATTATAACATGAGCAAGACCTATGAGGGAGCATATCTTTCTTACTCATTGCCATATCTCAAGAACTGAGTTAGGCATGTTCTACAAGGAGCTAACCAAAAATGTTTTAAATTGGTGAGTAATGGGTACTCTGGCAAAAAAAAAAAAAAAAAAAAAGAAAAAAAAAGTCATTAACTTCCTGTTTTATTCTGTTAGCTAAATTGCAGAAACACATTTCTAGAATTAGTTTTGACACTGGCTTTAATAACACCTTCTCAATTTTCTTTTCTTTTAATTTTGTGCTTTATAGCTGTGGTTATAATCAAGTTCTATTTAATGCTGTGGCTATAATCAAGTATTATTTAAATACTATTTCTCTTGAAATTAAGAAATATTTTCTTTTGGGAAACTTAATACATCTTAAACATAGTCTTAAAAACAATTCTTAATAATTAGGTCATGCAAAATGGATAACAAGTATGCTGTACTGCTACAATTTTTTTTTAATGTTGGATGTTTCTCAAATATCTGTAAAATTATTTTGCTTAATTTAATCTGTAACACTTTTTAAGGTGACCTTTACACTTAATTTATGATTCTTTAAAATTATATAGCATTTTTGGGGGCAGCCCGGGTGGCTCAGCAGTTTAGCGCCGCCTTCAGCCCAGGGCATGATCCTGGAGTCCTGGCATCGAGTCCCACGTCAGGCTCTCTGCATGGAACCTGCTTCTCCCTCTGCCTGTGTCTCTGCCTCTCTCTCTATCTCTCTCTCTGTGTGTCTCTCATGAATAAATAAATAAAATATTTAAAAAATAAAAATAAAAAATAAAATCATATGACATTTCTGTTTTAAACAATGGCAAAAATTAAGTATCTGAGAAAATCTTCCACAATAAAACACCTAAAATTGTTGCATGAATATAACAAATATTATTTCAATTTAATGGTTATAAATAAAATTCCCAACGCTCAAAAAAGACCAAGATATAAAAACTTGAGTGGATGAGCAAGAAAGGAGTCTCCAGGTAGTAGCTACATTTGCAAGACCCAATACCTTAAGTATTTATTTTTGGATATTTTTTATTGGAGTTTGATTTCCCAACATATAGTATAACACCCAGTGCTCATCCCATCAAGTGCCCCCCTCAGTGCCCGTCACCCAGTCACCCCCAACCCCTGCCCTCCTCCCTTTCCACCACCCCTTGTTCATTTCCCAGAGTTAAGAGTCTCTCATGTTCTGTCTCCCTTTTTGATATTTCCCACTCATTTTTTCTCCTTTCCACTTTATTCCCTGTCCCTATTTTTTATATTCTCCAAATGAATGAGACCATAAAATGTTTGTCCTTCTCTGATTGACTTACTTCACTCAGCATAATACCCTCCAGTTCCATCCACGTTGAAGCAAATGGTGGGTTTTCGTCGTTTCTGATGGCTGAGGAATATTCCACTGTACATAGACCACGTCTTCTTTATCCATTCATCTGTCAATGGGCACCGAGGCTCCTTCTACAGTTTGGCTATTGTGGACATTGCTGTTATAAACATTGGGATGCAGGTGTCTCGGTCTTTCACTGCATCTGTTTCTTTGGGGTAAATTCCAGGTAGTGCAATTGCTGGGTCATAGGGAAGCTCTATTTTTAACTCTTTGAGGACCCTCCACACAGTTTTCCAGAGTGGCTGTACCAGTTCTCATTCCCACCAACAGTGCAAGGTGTTTCCCCTTTCTCCACATCCTCTCCAATATTTGTTTTTTCCTCTCTTGTTAATTTTCCCCATTCTCACTGGTGTGAGGTGGTATCTCATTGTGGTTTTGATTTGCATTTCCCTGATGGCAAGTGATGTGGAGCATTTTCCCTACAAAGCTGTGATCATCCAGACAGTGTGGTACTGGCACAAACACAGACAGTAGATCAATGGAGCAGAATAGAGAACCCAGAAATGTGCCCTCAGCTCTATGGTCAACTAATATTTGACAAAGCAGAAAAGACTCTCCACTGGAAAAATGATAGTCTCTTCAATAAATGGTTCTGGGAAAATTGGAGAGTCACGTGCAGAAGAATGAAACTGGACCATTCTCTCACACCATACACAAAGATAAACTCAAAATGGTTGAAAGATCTAAATGTGAGATAAGAATCCATCAAAATCCTAGAGGAGAACACAGGCAACACCCTTTTTGAACTTGGCCACAGCAACTTCTTGCAAGATACATCTATGCAGGCAAAGGAAACAAAAGCAAAAGTGAACTACTGGGACTTTATCAAGATAAAAACTTCTTCACAGCAAAAGAAACAGTCAACAAAACTAAAAGACAACCTACAGAATGGGAGAAGATATTTGCAAATGACTTGTCAGATCAAGGGCTAGTATCCAAGATCTATAAAGAACTTATTAAACTTAACAGCAAAGAAGCAAACAATCCAATCATGAAGTGGGCAAAAGACATGAACAGAAATTTCACCAAAAAAGACATACAGATGGCCAATAAGCCTTAAGTATTAAAGCAACAAAGGAACAGAAACATTTGTATCAGCACATAGAATGGGGGGTGGGGTGGAACAGAGACCATTGCAGAATCCTTGAGGAAAGAGCATCAAGAGAGGATTTGCCAGAAAAAAAATCTATTTGCCAGAAAATGGAATGAATAAATCAGCTGTAGTTTTCAGAATTGGATCTATACTGGGAAAAAATTCTCCACTACAAAATTATAATCAGTTTGGCCATCATATTCATTGATTTATGGCTTCACACTCTTCTATGTAATTTAACAAGAGGAAAGACCTGGAAAAACCTGCTCTGAAATAATACTTATGAGTGTAATATACCTTCTTATAAAAATTAGAAAAGGGTATTTTAAAAAAGTAAATTAGCCACCAATCTTATCACAGGCATAAATGTAATTTACAGAATTAATAGAATAAAATAAAAATGACTACTCAAGATAGTACAAAGACATCACACCATTAAAAATATATTGAAAAACAAAAAAATAGGAAAAATACATGTAATGTTCAAATATTATTGCCATTTATTTCAAAGTAATAAACCATATTATATCGTCTACTATCACCCAATCCTTTCCACAGTGTATAATAAAACAGGAAAAAATAAAATGTAAGGATTAGAATTAAAGAAAGAACAATGTCTCTTGTCACAAATAATATGTTTATCAGTATAGAAAAGTCAAAAAGGAATATATATACCAATTACTACAATTAAGGTGAGGACTTCGTGAACTTGTTGGATATAATATCAGTATATGACACCACTTGCATTTCCTACAACAAAACTATAGAATGTATTTTCTAAAAGGACATTATTTACAAGATCTTCCCCCAAAACATGATATCAAATATTTAATCTAATAAATGGTGAACTGCATTTAAATAAAGAAATGTAGATTTATTAAAAGACATTAACACAAACCTAAATATGCTTAGAACAATGGTATGTTCAAGTGTAAGAATACTACTCAATATTGTAAACATTTATTTTCAGCCCAAATTGTAGACTTATTTATAAAAATGGCATTTCTAATGCAAATAACAATAATAATTTACATACAATTTGAAAAATTGATTTAAGTATTTGTAAGAGCAATTGGCAAAGAGATAAAGTGAAGAAAACAAACAATGTGATACACATGCAATAAAAGAAAAAGATATCTTAAGAGTTTCATTGTTAAAAGGCGTGTGGTATTATTGTACCAATAGACAAATAAATCAATAGGACAGAAAACTCATAAACCCATTAAGTATCTAAACAGTGGTTTAATATACAAATGGAATAGGATTGCATAATGGCTAAGGGATAACCAGACAGCAAATTAGAAATGTTTAATTATCCAGGTGAATATATAAAATAAATCCTTTCCTCACACCACACAAAAATCACTTTCTATTGGATATATGCTTTAATATAAAAAGCATAATATAAAAAATACAAATAAATTTCAAGGGAGCATCTTTTTATTAAGCACTGATAATAAAGACTGTCTAAACCTTGGCTACATTAAATTCTAAACCTAGGATATCAAAAGACACAACATAAGAATTAATGGGAAAGCTATGTTTAAATAAATTACAAAACATTGGTGCTGATAGTAATGATTATACATGCATATATATGCTTTATTTGATAATATGTAAAGAATCTCAATGAATTAATAGATAAAATATGATAGGAAAACATATAACAAATTCTGACAAAGGTATATACAGAAAAAAACTAAATAGTCATAGATATGTGAAACAAATCATAATATCATATCAGGAAAACAGAAACTAGAAATATGGAGATAAAATGTCACCCCCAAGATATGGGCAACTCTAAAAATCTGAAAAGAGTTCATGTGGCACCGCTGGTAGAGTAATCGGAAAGTTCATGAATTGCTGATAGAAATATAATGTAGTACAACAGTCTTTGAAAGGTCTTGAACAAAATGTGTTGAATTCAAAAACTCAGTTTATTTCACTACCACTAAAATTTTACTCCTATGAATACACCAGGGAAATTCTCACAGGTGTGCAGCAGTGGAATGGATATAATGGAATACAAGAGCAAAATATGAATGAGACAAAGCCACAGGTACCAACATGGAGATAGCTCAATCCATTTTTAGGGTGAAAAAACTCAATTTCCAGTAATTTAGAGAACATAACTATGCAAACTTCCAAAACATAAAAGAGTAATTCATTCCCTAGGACTGGTTATATGGTAAAAATATAAAGAAATGTATTGAAGTGATAAAAATTAAATATTATATATTTCTTCTGACAAGGCAAAGGTGGATAATAAAAATTCCAAATTAGGAAGTAGACACAGATGTATGAATTCTTAAATTAAAGGCTGGGCATATGAATATTTGGCATGCAATTCTTCTACGGAATATTCTTATGTAGGATGCAAATAAAAATTGCTAAATAATAACGTTAAAATTGTGAACTCACATCTCAACTTCTTTGCTGGTAAAGTAAGTCCAACCCTCAAATCATCTAACCTCTGCTCAGAAAAATAGCATTGTTCTTTTCTTTTTCCTAAGAGTGCCACTGATTATCTTAAGGTTATTACATCATCCCAAAGCCAGTTGTAATCTGACCTGCATTCAAACAGATAATCCATAAGGGCTGGCCCCTAAAATTTCCAAGAAGTTGGAATTTAACCTAGTACACAAGATATCAGATTTCCTTATCATTCATTTTCATGCTATAATAACCAGTAGGACAAACAATCCTTAATATATTATCCTTCCTTTTTCATAATTTTCTGCCTCTTCTTAAATACTTTTTGGTAATTTCTTACGAATTGTAGAACAAAATTTTCTATAGTGTCCTATAGGGACATCTGTTGGGATTTCTTTTAGTTAATAATGGAATTATCAAGTAATGGAATAATGAAGTATTTATCGTACATTGACATTATTATACGTTGGGTCTGTTTTTGTGCCAGTGCCATACTGTCTTGACGACTACAGCTCTGTGATATAGCTTGCAGTCTGGAATTGTGATGCTTGTAGGTTTGCTTTTCTTTCTGAAAATTGTTTTGTCTATTCAGAGTCTTTTGTGGTTCCATACAAATTTTAGGATTGTTTTTTTCTAGCTCTGTGAAAAATGCTGGGGGCATTTTATTTTGTTAGGGATTGCTTTAAATGTGTAGGTTGCTTTGGGTAGTACAGACATTTTAACAATATTTGTTCTTCCAATCCATGAGCATGGGATATTTTTCCCTTTCTTTGTGTTACCCTCAGTTTCTTTCATCAGTATTTTATAGTTTGCAGAGTACGAGTCTTTTCACTTTCATAGTCATTTGGTTAGACTTATTCTTAGGTATTTTATTGTTTCTTGTGCAATTGTAACTGGGATCAATTTCTTCATTTCTCTTTCTGCTGCAACCTATAGAATGAGAGAAGGTATTTACCAATGAAATACCTGATAAAGAAGTTAGTATCCAAAATATGTAAACAACTTATAAAATTCAGTACCCAAAATACAAATGATAAAATTTAAAATGGGAAAAAAAACATGAATAGACATTTTTCCAAAGAAGACATACAGATGGCCAACAGACAGAAGATGCTCTACATCATTGATCATCAAGGAAATGCAAATCAAAACTATAATGAGATATCACCTCACACCTGTCAGAATGGATAAAATCAGCAACACAAGAAATAACAGGTATTGGCAAGGATGTGGAGGAAGGGGAACTTTCTTGCATTGTTGGTGGGAATGCAAACTGGCACAGCCACTCTGGAAAATAATATGGAGGCTTCTTAAAACTTAAAAATAGGAATACTCTATGGGTCAGCAATTATATTACTAGATATTCACCCAAAGCATACAAAAATACTAATTCAGAAGTATAAATATATCTCAATGTTTATAGCAGCATTATCGACAATAGCCAAATTATGGAAACAGTCCAACTATTATCCATTAACTGATGGATAAAGAAGAGTTGGTATATATACAGATTTATGTATACACACACATAATGGAACATTATTTGGTCATAAAATGAAATCTTGCCATTTGCAATGACATGGAAAGAGCTAGAGTGTATTATGCTAAGTGAAGTAAGTCACAGAAACATCATACGATTCCACTTATATGTAGAATTTAAGAAATAAAACATTTATGAAACAAAATCAGAGGAGAAGAGGGTAGGGGGATGGGCGAAATAGGTGATAGGGATTAAAAAGTGTATACTTGTGATGAGCACTGGCTGTTGAAAGGAAGTGTCGAATCACTAAATTGTTCACCAGAAACTAATATTACACTGTACGCTAATTAACTGGAATTTAAACAAAGACTTTAAAAAAAACTTTATAAGTGAGTTCAAAAGAATACCTACAAGTCTCAAATGCTATAAATGAAAAATATGCACAATATCCATTTAAATCTAATTTATATAATGCTAGAGTAAAGAACTAGCTAGTTATTAAAACAAGATAGAAATCTTCTGAGCCCCTGGGAAGAACACAACTAAGCATTATTAGCATTTCTGGGGGCTGTTCTCTATTATTTTCTAAAATGCAACTGAAGCTTCATTAAAATACATTCAATTATAAAATTTGTTTTATTACAAAAATAACTGCATAAATCTTACACCTTGGGGAAGAAAATGAACCATGAAAACATCTCTAAAGACAATTCAAAGTATTTTATAGAACTTGTGTTATTCCAAAGGAGCATAAAGCTACCACTTCCAGCCTAACTTCACTATTTTCTTTAGTCTGTATTTATTTGACACTTAATGGTACTTCTATCTTGCCAGTGACTTTTCACATCACATATTTTATTCCCATTGGCAACCATGTAGCCCATTTTATTATTTTCACAAATTAGGTACTCTCTCTTGCCTAAATGAGTAAGTTAAAACATCAAAGTTTTCAAGAAATATTTATTAAAAAGCGATATAAACTGATTACTGCTAGACAAAGGAGACACAAAGCAGACAAAAAGGTGACATCCAACATGGCGACTTGGAAGAAATGAACATTGATTGAGTAATAGAATTAAATTTTGTTCTATGTAATTACATTATGAAGCCAGTATAAATGTGCAAATGAGAAGAGAATATGCAAGATTGTCCCAGAAAAGGCGAGGTAAGAGGATAAGCTTGACCGTAGGAGGTGGAAACTATTGGATTTTCAATTTGGGAAATTCTCCTCAAGCTTAGAAGGGTACAGGGGTTTGGCAGGAGTTCGTAGCCCTGTTCCCGTATCAAGGCGAAACAAAGCCTCAGGATACCTGTCCAGCTGACACAGGCTTTACCAGCCTGACATTTCCCCAGGCCTCACATTCCTGGGAAGACACATTCCCATGATTTTTACCAACATTCTCCAGAAGCTATAAATTGTCATTCCTTCATCCACACTCCCCTTTACTTCATTTAAAGCCAGATGTCCACATCTTTCAGGTGAGGCCCTCCTTGTCCTAATGACTTCCATATTGACATATCAAATATTCAATTTTGGTTTGGCCTTCATTTTATATCTAGGTAGCAGTTATTAACTATTTTCTTCTCTTTGAGACTCCTTATTCACTTGGTTTCTGGGGTACCATAGACTTTTGGTTTTCTTTCTGCTTCACCAGCTGTTCACCAAATTGTTTTCTACTTCTTTTGGAATTTCTCTTTACTCAGCTTTAAAGGAGAGAGAGAGAGAGAGAGAGAGAACCCAGAAACAAGTCCTTACTCCTTTTCTCTATCTACATTCAGTACCTGGGTCATCACTGGGTATCATATTTTTAAAAGTATTTGTACATTAATATATGTGATTTTCATATCCAACCAACCTGCCTACTATTTTGGATATCTAATAGGTATCTGTAGAAGAAGTTACTAGTAAATTCCCAGTATCCTTCTCATGAGCCCATGGAAGACTACAGTTTCTAGAGCTCTTGCATTTTGGTAAGCCCATGTGAGTACTTCTGGCCAGTAGTCTAAGTGAAGAAATATATGCATGTGACTTTTAGGCCTAACAACAGAAGAATGAGAGTAGAGTCCCCATGTACTCATTTCTCCTGCTTTAAAGAACAAGTAGGCCTTGTCAAGATGCTGTGGATATAAAAGGTGGTATCTGCTTAGTCTGTGTGGACAAGGCCCTATATATTGGGATATATTGGGCATATATTGGGATATATATATATCTCCATTGTGTGATAAAACTATTAAGATTTGGGGATAAATTAATCACTGAAATATAACACAGAACATGTTTATGAATATAATATCTAAAATTTAGCATTTCTAAAACAGATTGAATTTCTTTCATTAAAAAACTTTTATTCTTCAAACTACCTACCATAATTGTAAATGGGATCATCCCTACCCAATTGACCATGTCAAACATCTAGGAGCCATTCATAACATCCACATCTAGCCTACCAGAAAATCCTATTAATTCTAACCCCAAAATATTTCCCAGACCCTACCACATATGATGTCACTGCCACAACAGCCCCAGCCACACTAAGTTAAGCCATAATCACCCTTGACAGGAAGTTTGCAAAATCTTCCCAAATAATCACACTTTCTAATTTAATCCCTCATCCTATATTTTCTACATAGAATTTCCAAACAAAAATATTATTGGTCCCTTTACAAAATCCTTTTTTTTTAAGGTTTTATTTAGTTATTTGCAGGGGGGGCACACACAAGCAGGGAGGAGGGGGACAGTGGCAGAGGGAGAGGGAGAAGCAGATTTTCTGCTGAACAGGGAGCCTGAGGCAGGGCTGGATGCAGGGCTCCATGTGGGGGCTCGATCCCAGGACTCCAGGATCATGACCTGAGCCAAAGGCAGATGCTTAACTGACTGAGCCACCCAGGTGCCCCAACTCCCTTTATAAATTTTCAATGACTTCCTATTTCATGTAAATTCTTCTCATGACCTATAAAACTACAATATCTCCACCTACCAAGATGATGCAGTCTTCCGTGGGTCCTGCTTTTCTTGGTGTACTTTAAACACCCTAATGTTTTTGGCATTTCTTCCACATGTAAAGCTTGTTTTTGTCTTAGGACTTTTTTCAGCCTTTTGATCTTTTCACTCAGAAGTCTTAGGACTTTTGAAATACTGTTGCCACTCCTTCAAATATTCTCCAAGATTTGTGCTGGCTTCCTCCCTAGTTGTTTTCCACAAACGCCATGTCCAAAGATAATCTCTGTAATACCACAAACTCACATCATCCAGTATCCCTTCATCTGGTTTTATTTTTATATATCACTGCATGTGTATATGTAAGTCTATGTGCGCATGTATGCGTGTGGACGTGAGTGTGAATGTGTGTGTGTATGTGTATACCTCTTTCTTATCTTATATCTTATATCTATCTTATATCTTATATCTTATATCTGATTATCAATTCCATTAAGAACTTTTTTCACTGTTGTTTGCAATTTTATCCTGGGACTAGAATAGTGCCTAGAACATCAGTGTGTGCTTAGTAAATATTTGTTAAGTGAATAAATAAATTCCATTATCATTATTCTATACTCATTCCAAGTAATACAATAGGGTTGCAAAATAATCCAAATAGTATTCAGCTAAACCTGTGAAGTTATTACTTCTTTTATTTGAGACTATAAATAGCTACTATTTACTTCCATGAATTTAAATCAGAATCTCAAAATGCTAGCATTCCACAATTTGTTAAATAATAGATAGTCTGCTATTTCTGTTTGTTACCTAAATACATAAAGAGTTCCACATAAGTACAGAAAATGATTCACCTAAGATATTTATACTGCATTATATATTTATGCATATGATGTATTATTAAAATTAAATTATGTGTTTTTGAAATCACCATCAACGTGCTTACCTATATTAAAATAACTTCACAAATTAAAATACCTTTATAAAGGTGTATAAAACAAATTTTATACATAAAACAAATATATAATTTTATATATAAAATGTATTTTATAATTATATGTATATAATCTTTATATATAACACAAATTCAGCAAAAATTGAGAGCTGAAAGTAGAAAAATTACATATTTTTATTTCTCTGATAAAAGACAATATATTATTCACATTTACTTTTTATTTTTTATTTTTTAAGATGTTATTTATTTACTCACGATATATATATCGTGAGTAAATAAATATCATGAGTATATATATATATATATATGAGAGAGAGAGAGAGAGACAGAGAGAGAGAGAGAGAGAGAGAGAGAGAGGCAGAGACACAGGCAGAGGAAGAAGCAGGCTCCATGCAGGGAGCTCAATGTAGGACTCGATTCTGGGTCTCCAGGATTACACCCTGGGCCGAAAGCAGCGCTAAATTGCTGAGCCACCCAGGCTGCCCCACATTTACTTTTTTTAAAGACTTAAAAGGGGAAATTATTATGTAATCCTTACCTCCAATCTTATCCTTAATTCACTGAAATTGCAGATGATTTGACCAGATGTCTGCAGATGATACAGACCTCTTCCTACCTGGAGCTGACCTAGTTAAAACACCCAGTTGTTCATACTTGTAGTACTGATGATTATTGGCTAAATAAATACTCACCTTTGGCTTTTCTGACACTACAGCTGTCCTGCTTTTCCTCCTAATGTATCCATGAGTACTATTAAAATTTGCTAAGAAATGTTTGTGTTTCTCAGAGTTCTCTCTTGTGTTTGATCATTTCCTTAGTTTTCTGCTCATACAATAAATATTCACTGTAGTTGTCAGGTCATCTTTACAACTACAACAAATTTAATTATACCTATACACCAGTTGGCATATCAAAAATAACTTCAATTTTATTCATAATGATCCAGTATCTTCTCCTGAATGTCCTATAGTCTATAGAAAAGTCAGTGTGTTTAAAACTGAACTCATTATCTTCCTTTTGAAACTCTTTGTCTTCCTTTTATCAGCATCATCTGTGAATTCCACTAAGGCATCAACCATTTTTTTTGTTTTTACTTTCTATGTATAGTATCAAGGTTTTGAGTATTTTATCTCAAATATACCATGAATCCAACCCATAGTGAAGTATTCCAATATGTCCTACCACTTTAGTTTTTCTTCCAGGCATTTAGAAGGACCAAGGAGTCCTAATATTTTGTTATAGAAGCTTTGTCAATTATATGTGTGGAAAATATTTTCTCCCACATTGTAGCTTATCCTTTTACACTTACTTTTTATTTATTTAAATGTTTTTTTGGTAAGTAGAATTTCTTATTATTTAGGGACTTAGGTTTACCTATTTTTTCATAGTTAATGCTTAATGTGTTTTATTTATGAAGTATGTCATCACATCAAATTGAGAAACTATTCACCTACTTAGTGATAGGCAAAAACATGAACTGCCATTGCATAGAAGAGGAAACCAACGAAAGCACTATGAAGTAGGTAATCTACCTTCATATTTTCATAATCAGGGAAATGGAAATTGAATGAGTCAACTACTATAAAACATTTTTATACCCATTCAATCTGTAGATATTAAGTGATCTGAAAATACTCAATATTGGAGAGAATATGGATCGATGACATCTCCTTTAAAACTATTTTGGAAAACACTGTCATTGCCATTGTAACATTTAAATATTTTATGTTCTGTGATTCAGAAATTTCTATTTCTAGATAGATAACCAAAGACATAAACACACATGTGCTTTGTATGCATGAATACACTTTTAACAAGACTTTTTGTAAAAGAAAAAAAAAAGTGGAAACTGAATGAAGTGTTATTGGCATCAGAATGAAAAAGTGCATGGTAGTGTATTCACAAATGTTCTAGGTATATAAATGATATATATATAAGCTGGCATCTCATGTAAAATATATGGATAGTTTAAGCAAGTTACAGAGATTTGCTGTACAACTTTGTACCTTTAGTCAACAATAATGTATGTACTTAAAAGTTTGCTAGGAGAATAGACCTCGTGTTAAGTATTCTTGTCACAATAAAATTTAAAACACACAAACATATAAATAGGGATGGATCATTGTAACATAATATTGAATATAAAAAAGCAAATATCACATGATTGTGTATAATATAAAATTATTTTAATAATGTCCAATAGCTAGTAAGGCTAAATATTATATGGTTAAATCAGATAGATATACACTCAGATATTACATATAAATCAAGGAAATGATTAGTAGATAGTTCAGGATAGAAGTTAAATTTTGTATAAGTGGGGGGAAGGAGGAATACACAGATGAATATAAGAAACTAGTATTGTTGCAGGCCTTGGTTAAATCTGGGGTTCAGGAGTATTCATTTTATTATTACAAATGAATGATTAAATTAACTAGAAAGATATAGAAAGATGAAAACTGGCTATACATAAACCAATGATGATGATGTGTCATGAATCAATGATTAACTTATTTTTATGTACTGAGATGATTTCTGTTAAATAGTATGTTCAGTGATACATAATCCTATACTGCTAAAAGGCATAGGATATGCATATTTGCCTCATTAAATGTATTAATATTTATTTTCTTATAAGACCATGAATTTTCTTCCATATGCTATGCAGTCACCCTCTCCCTCCCAAAATACACAAATAATTAATAGCTAATTTAAAAAAAATAAAAAGACACAAACTAGCTCTAAAATATGCTTTCTTGACATGATATTCCTCGAAAGGACTATTTATTTTGGTACTTGATTGTTCCTTAATTTTAAAAATTATCTTGACAAAATGTTTTCATGTTGTTATAATTACTATTCTAAAAGTTTAAAATGTGAATACTTAATTCTTATGATCTGCATTTATGTATAATATTTTTTATCATTTTAACTCAGATGTTTTATGAAAAACACTTTTAAGAAAAAAAACACATAAAATTAACAAATATACAGAAAGCCAAGTATTTTTGTGCATACATGGAAGGCCTTTTAATAGGAAATAAAAGAGATTATAATTTAGCAATGTCATTGTATTTCATTATATGCCTAGAGAATTTTTTTTATTTTTTTATTTTTTTATTTTTTTTTATGCCTAGAGAATTAAATGTCATTTAATAAGCTTGAGGTATATTTATTCCTTACAGTGTCTGTACAACATTGCTGACAAAATTATATGTTAGCATCATTTGTCAATCATTTACCAAAAGGGAAAATGCAAATAGCTTTTTGTCATCGTTTAAAAATACCGAATTTTGTTTTATTTTATTAATTTATTTTTAATACTGAATTTTATCTTTATACTCTTCAAAAAATCACACTTACATAAATCATGAACTTAATATAGTTTTGGTCTTATTTGAAACCTAGGCTGATTGAATCTTCCATTTGTATCAGGTAAATAATCCAGGAGAATAATTTTTTAAGCCAAAATTCTAAACTGTATGAGGGAAAGGGCAATCATTTTCATGAAAGAGGCTTTATTATCGTAGATGATATCTAAATGAGGTGAAAATTACAAAAGACTAGTAAAATCTTGACTCTTTTATAAGAATTAAAGACATTTTCACTTTTGGAAGAATAAAAATGTAATTAACCACATAGATATTATAGTAAAGGATGTACATTTAAATAGTCAGTATCCCAGTGGGCAAGACAAGTAGTTTTTCAAGGCCAGTAGTCAAAGTAGAAATAAGAGCAGAGGGAGAGCCTCTGCATTGCTGAAATATCAATATTTTGGAAGATCTGTTCTAAAACATTTTGTCTAGATTTTATTGCTTTAAGAAGTTTAAACATGTAATTGGCATTTTTCAAAACTAAAAACTTTATAGAAATAGTAACTGGTGTAGAATAACAACATAGCAATAGATACATTTTAATTGAGTTTAGATATCAGTCTTTTCAATCTTTTCTCCTGGACAGTTTGTTGTGGCCTACATTCTGATGGACTTTCTACTAAATGTCCAACTCAAATTTCGACCAGATCACATGGCAACATGATTGTTCTAAGTCTAAATCATATATTGTGATTTTTAACTAGTACTTTTTAATAATTTCACTTTTTAGATATCCCAGGAAAAAATGTCCTACACAAAGTGTGTGTGTGTGTGTGTATGTGTGTGTGTGTGTGTGTGTGTGTGTTGGAATAAGAATTAGTTCAGATCATATGTTTGCAAGCAATAGAAACTAACTCTTACTAACCTGGTAAGAAAAAGGATGCTGCATTTAACTCAGAAATCAACAGAAGAGAAAAACAAGCAATCTTTGGGAAAACAGGAGTCTGGGTACCTCTTGGGAATCTTAAGTAGAAGACTCTCATTCAATTGATAAATTCTAACTCCTTTGGGTCCCTTTGCCTTTGTTTCTCCATATAAGACTGAAATTATAGAACATGTGGCATAATAGCTTGATCTTTAATTGGCTGCTTCTACTATGTTTGAGACAAGAAGTAAGGCGAACACAGATCCCTAAGGAAGTGATGATGGACAGTTTGGAATAAGGTATCTACTGAAAATAAGGCAAAAGTTATTTACCAGCAACTTATTTCATGTTACTGTAGTTGAGCTTATACCTACATTGAGCAAAAACTGATGCAGAATAATATTTTGAAAGTATTTTGCATTTCATTGGCATTCACCTAGAGTAAATAATAATAATAATAATAATAATAATAATAAATATAAATTGTAGTATCCCTTCAAAATCTGAAGATTCTTTATGAACAAGATTATGAAAATATTTTATAACAAAATTTGTAATTTAGCTAAATTAGTTTTTTGGTTCTTTCATTGATTTGATATTACTAAGTCATTATAGCTAAGGCTGGAGCTTTGAGTATGCCTTCCAGTAGCGTTTTTGAATTTTCAGGAACTAAGGTCTCTTCTATGCATGTTTGCAATGAAATTTCATAGCATAGTCAATGTCATAGTTGCAGTCTGAAGTTAATGAAAATAATTCACTGAAATTCGGCTATTTGGTCCCATATGGTCTCATGATTTTCTAACCAGATTTCACCTAATTGAATGCAGAGCAGCGCTATGCTTAAGGGTTTTCTTTCTTTTTTTTTTTTTTTCAATTCAAAGGCTAAACAAGTGATTCTGAAGTTAATAATAATCCAATACTGACAATTATAATGAATTATAAAGACAATTGAATCACGTGCATGTGATCTCACTTTAAGCAAGCTTATTTTAATGCTTACATGTAGTACTATATGCTTATTGCAGAGTCTCTACAAAATGCTCTCAGGGCATGCAAAAGCATAAGGAAAATCATCCACAAGTCCATCACATTAAGATATATTTAGCATGAGATGAGTCAGGAATAAAAGAAAATATGTTTTTGAATCTACAACATACGCTATTGCTGTCCTAACTATACATATATACAGATCTATTATAAAATACATCCATTTACATTTTACTACTTTATATTTATTGTGTTAATTTCTATGCCCCCACATATCTTTCAAATATATAAACATTTTTAAAGGTTTTGGAGTCATACATAATCTTTTACATCCTGGATGACTTGGAAAAGTTTACAGGTCTCATGTATTCTTATGTTTCTTCATCTTTAAAGCGGGTATAATTCCTGTGTTTCGGATTCTCATAAAGATTGTAGTATCTATAAAAACGTTAACACTGTTAACCCACACAGAATGACCATTAAATAAGTGTTTGAAAATATTTCTAATCATATCTATAAAATTTTATCAAATATATGCTATTTTTAATAAATTATGTATTTGGACAAAGGATTGTTTTCCACTTGTTAAAATGATAAATTACTTCTTTTATATAGAGTGCTGACAATATTTGGCGCTCTTAGAAAAATTTATGTTTTGGGACATCTGGGTGGCTCAGGTGGTTAAGTGTCTGACTTAATTTTGGCTCAGGTCATGGTCTCAAGGTTACGAGATTAGCCCTTTATCCAGCTCTGTGCTGGGCATAGAGCCTGATCAAGGTTGTCCCTCTATCCCTCGTCTCCACTCCACCTCTTCCTTTCTAAAAAAAAACAAAAAACAAAAAACAAAACAAAACAACAGAAAAAAAAACAAACAACCAAACAAAAAAGTAATAAGATGCTTTGTAACCCACCCACTTTTAAAAATAGACTAATGTCACATTGTAATAGCAAAGATAATGAATGGAAAATTATGTTTAAAAATGGAAAATATTTTCATACTGCATTGTGAAATCTGACATGGATCATTTGACAATTCATATTGTTCCTAAATATATTCCTTTTTCTTTATTTCATTTTAAATTATAGTTAATGTTTTATTTTTTGGGGTAAATATCTAAATATTGTAATTAAAATTGCAAAATACAGTTTCTCTTATAATAAAAAGAACCTCAATAGTGGAGCATTTTTTAATGTAAAGTATCTGTGGCATAATAGAAGGGACACCAGACTGCTTCTTGATGCTATCTGGCGAGATGATTCTAGAATGGTTATTGTAAGATAGACTGTGAACCACAACATTCCAAGGAATAGGACCAAACTGAAAACAAGTTAAGCTATTCCTAAGGCCCCTTTTATATTTCTGCAGGTCTCTCCTATGCCCTACAGCTCATGTTGCCTGATACACACCTAAAGTGCCCCTTCAAGACCATGGACAGCTACTTCCAAACCATTCATATAAGAGGTGACCCAAAAGCAATATGAATGTACGAAGGCTTATGTTTGTAGAGATTATTTTTGTAGCTCACTCTTATTGTTGTTAATTGCACAGACGTAAAGGAGTTTTAGTGGGAAATAATGTTCAGTCTGCTAAAGGGACTTACTAATGAAATTTTATTGAGATTGCATACAATAATGCATTTACCCAACACAACACATATAAATAAAAAGCAATACTTAAAAAAAAATCATAGAAGTTTAGATGAGCAGAATGGGAGCAGAATGATTTAGAGGTAAAAATCGCAAATTAAATCCCTTGTTAGTCGCTTATGAGTTGACACTGTGTACCTGTTGTACTGTTCTGAACTATAGTCTTTAATTTCTATAGTAGAAATTATGCTACTAATATCATCTTCTGTTTTACAGGAATTAGTGTGATAATATGTGGAATTGATTCATATATATGTGAGAGTACACAATAAAAATTATTTATTAATTATAAGAAAACATGTCAGAGATTGAGTATGCAGATTTATTGTGTATGGAGGAGGCTACTCAGTTTCAACCAGCCATTGAAACCATATCGAGGGCAGCCCTGGTGGCTCAGCAGTTTAGTGCCACCTTCTGCCCAGTTCCGGATCCTGGAGTCCTGGGATCTAGTCCCGCATCGGGCTCCCTGCATGGAGCCTGCTTCTCCCTCTGCCTGTGTCTCTACCTCTCTCTGTGTGTCTCATGAATAAATAAGTAAATAAAATATTAAAAAAAAAATCATATCAAGGTGATATAATTTAAGAAAAAAGGGTTAGAAATCCTTCTCTTTTGACCCATTGTATTTGTAAGAAACTAAGTTGGCTTAGGTAAGAAGTTATTTATGAACATCTCTTTTACTTTGGTTATAATTTTCATCATTATAATTCATATTATTTATTATTATTTATATATTATAATTTTATTATAATAATTCCTTGGCCTCTTTCAAGATTCTTTTTTATTCCAGATAGTAAGTACTTTTTACATAATATGTGTAGACATATGTGTTTGTATGCTTTCTATTGGTATTCAGCTTGGTGTTTTCTTACCTTTTTGAATTTGCATTTTTACCTTTTGCATTTCTTTCTTTCTTTCTTTCTTTCTTTCTTTCTTTCTTTCTTTCTTTCTTTCTTTCTTTCTTTCTTTCTTTCTTTCTTTTTCTTCTTCTTCTTCTTCTTCTTCTTCTTCTTCTTCTTCTTCTTCTTTCTTCTTCTTCTTCTTCTCCTTCCTTCCTTCCTTCCTTCCTTCCTTCCTTCCTTCCTTCCTTCCTTCCTTTCTTCTTTTCTTTCTTTCCCTTGTAAAATTCTCAGCAATTAACTTTTCAATATTTTTTTCTGTCTCTTCTTTTAAGAACATCTTCTGTCCTGGGATTCCAAAACAAGTTTGCTAGAGCATTAGAATTTGTCCCACAACTCTTCAGTGCTCTATTTTTTGTGTTTGTTTAATTTTTTATTTCTCAGTATTTTTTGGTTAGAATACTGTCTTTGTCTTTAAATTCATAAATTCTTTCCTTAGCTGCTTCAAGTCTGTTAAATAATATATCAAAGTTTTCTTCTCTGTTCATACATTCGTTTCAACATTCCAATTTGATATTTTTATATGTTCCATCTCTCACACCCATATGTGACTGGGTGGCTCAGTTGGCTTAATAAAGTTACATCTCTCTGCTTGAAAATTACCATCACTTTATTCAGCATCTTTTACATGTCACATGTTTCGTAATTTTAAATTTTCTCTCTGATACTTCCAACACCTGGATTGCTCTGTGGATGTTTTGTCCCTTGACAGTGTTTGTGTCTTTTGAATGTGCACATATTATTGTTTTTCAATTTTTGTTTCAGAGGCAGACATTTTGTGTGGGGCATTTCAGACAAAGGCAAATAATGTTTCTCTGGAAGCTGTTATGGCTCTTCTTCTGCTAAGCTTTTAGTATGTGAGGATCCAATTGTGTTTCAGCTTTCCTGTGTGTGTATTGTCTTCACCACTTCTAAGTGATCACTATTTCCTGCTCAAGGTGAAGACTGGTTTGCCAATGGGTTTTTCTCAGTATCTGCCCCCCACCCCCCCCATTAAATTACACTTTCCTATATGTCTCTTCCTTAGAAATAACCTCTGTCCTCATTCTTATCCCTTCCCCAATGTTACTTTTTTGCTCTTTACTTGTGCTTGCCAACTTTGTAAAGAGTGACAGGAATGGTTGCTTGTTGTCATCCTTTGTGCCCTCAATCTTAAGCAACCGTTAGGTCTCAGGGATAAGGGACTTCCAGTGATTCTATCCTTTCCCCAATAATGATAAATCTCTATACATCTAGACCCAGTAACATTCTCTGTTCCCTCCTGAATGTAAAGGGATGCTTTCTTTTCTCTTCATGATGACATTTTCCCTGCTCTCTGTGTGGCAATTTACCATCTTCTACACTACTTAAGTCTTTAGTTTCATGGAAGAAAAAGATGAGATAGAGCTTTGTGATTTTCCTATAGCAGGTGCTATGCCCTCCTTCAGGACTGCATCATGTTTATTTGTATATAATTCATAAATGAAAGTAGTTTCCTGGTTCTTGTCCCACCCTTGGATTTTCTCTTGAAGACTGTGAAAATAAGCCTATAAGTAGATATAGACTCTCTTATGTCTGTGGCTCCCTGGGATTATAAACTTTCATTTTAACATACATCCAGCCCTTAGAAATTTGTCCAAAGAATTTAGCAGCATTTCAATTACCTACTTATATAGCAGCCTGCCTTCCTTTTGTGCTTTGTCTTATTTTCTGTCTCTCATTCCAAGTACTTGTGTTTTCTTAGATTTCAGGCTGACTGACTGATTGACGCATGACCTCAATGCATTGATGGAGTAAGGAAGTTATAATTTTACAGTTTTTTTCTCTCTTGTCAGAGTAGAGGATGCTCATTTCAGCTATTTCTTTATTAATTTGAAGCTGAAAGTCCCTTGTGTATATGTAATAAAACTATTGGTATTTACTATTGCTATTACATATAAATGAAAATACATTATAAATAAAGAGCTGTGTAGTTAATTTTAGTCTGCCCATTTTTTATTTCATCCTAACACTGTAAAAAAAACAAAGGAGTTCAAGTATTATTTAACAAGTGCAAAATGAATTCTAAAAAATCACAACCTTAATTAAAAACAAGAATAAAATAAAATGTGAAAAATCTACTGAAGGTGTTAGTAAAATAAAGTCATAGGTTATTTATTATTCCTTTAACTCATAGGTATTCTTTATTTTACTAAGGAAAATAAATCAGTACATATTATTTATTGTTGTTAATCAAATATTGTATTTTGCATAAACTGATAGAAGTTCAGTAAAGTATCCTGTCTTCCTTTTGTGCTTTGTCTTATTTTCTCTGAACATAAATAGACATAATTGTTGTCATAAGCAATATGGTTATTACTACTGCTAGAATTATTAACATTATGTAGGTCTTTAAAGTAATTATATTAGTATTTTATTTCTGTGCAACAAGTGTGACAAACTTAGGGACTTAAAGCAAACCCCATTTATTTTATCATAGTTTCTGTGGATCATGAGATTGGATCTATATGTATTAGCTGGGTTCGCTGCTCAGGGCTCCACAAGGACACAGTCAAGGTGTTAGCCAGGCTGCAATCTCATCTGAGGCTCAGAATCCTCTTCCAAGTTCACTGGTTGTTGTCAGTATTAAGTTTCTCGTGGCAGGGATCCCTGGGTGGCGCAGCGGTTTGGCACCTGCCTTTGGCCCAGGGCGCGATCCTGGAGACCCAGGATCAAATCCCACATCAGGCTCCCGGTGCATGGAGCCTGCTTCTCCCTCTGCCTGTGTCTCTGCCTCTCTCTCTCTCTCTCTCTCTGTGACTATCATAAATAAATAAAAATTAAAAAAAAAAAAAAGTTTCTCGTGGCTGTAGGATTGAGATCTCCACTCTCTTTCTGGCTATCAACCAAGAGCTATTATCAGCATCCACAGCCTGCCCCCATCCTTGATTAGTGGCCCTCTGCATAGCATAACAGCTTGCTACTTCAAGGTCAACAGCATAATTTCTCCCTTTTCAAATCTCTTCGGTATCTCCTAAGGAGTCACTTGATTAGGTCAAGTCTATCCAAGAATTCTCCTTTTGAACCAATTAGAGACCTTAAATACATCTGAAAAAAAAATTTTGTATGGGAAATACCAGAATTACAGGACCCATATTCCATCATACTTATAAAAGCTATTCATATATGCAAGATTGGGAATAATATGGAACTCATACAGGGGGCAGGAATTTTAGGGCTATCTTAAAATGCTGCCTTCCACAACAGTCTTATTTTTCCATGGGATAGTAATTATATAAAAGTCAAAATACTCCTTATATTACATTTATTACATAAGGATTTGGTTGATGCGATATTTATGATTATTCAAATATTTGTTGTTCTTCTCCGGGAGAGAATAATGAAATATGAGCCAAGGGTGCCTAGTGGCTCAGTAGGTTAAGCATACAACCCTTGATTTTGGTTCAGATCATGATCTAAGAGTGGTGAGATCAAGCCCTGTGCCCTGGCTCCATGTTCAGTTGGGTGTCTGCTTAAAATTTTCACTTTCCCTCTCCCGCTGCCCCTCTCCCACTCATGCTTGCACTCTTTCTCTCACATAAATAAACATTTTTTTAATTAAAAAGAAAAAGGATATATGAGCCAAAGTGGCTTGTGTTTTTTCTGAGTTGACCGTAAGAGCCACCACGGAGATTACCATGATTTTTTTCTAGGGTCAGCTTCATCAGAAGCATTGCTTATTTTTTTAGGCCACTTTATTGTTGTTGTTGCAACTTGTATGTCTTTTTTATAGATGTTTGCAGTGACCTGAATGCATTCTCTGATGTTGTGATTATTCTGTATCTTAACATATCATTATAATCAATCACTGGGGATGCCTGGGTGGCTCAGCGGTTGAGCATCTGCCTTCGGCTCAGGGCGTGATCTTGGAGTCCAGGTATAGAGTCCTACATCGGGCTCCCTGTGTGGAGCCTGCTTTTCCCCAGACCTATGTTTCTGACTCTCTCTTTCTCACACTGTATGTCTCATGAATAAATAAATAAAAACGTAAAAAACAAAATTAATCAATCACTGTTCTGTAGTCTGCATTTGAGATATTTTCCCAAGAATGAATACTTAGCTGCTCTTCTTTCTGAGTGTTTGGATATATTATAACTCTCCATGCATTCATACATAAATCATTATATGTCTGAGTATATATTTTTTAAATATTTTATTTATTTATTCATGAGAGACACAGAGAGAGAGAAGCAGAGATACAGGTAGAGAGAGAGAGAAGCAGAGATACAGGCAGAAGGAGAAGCAGGCTCCATGCAAGGAGCCCAATGTGGGACTCGATCCCGGGTCTCCAGGATCACGTCCTGGGCCGAAGGCAGGCCTAAACCACTGAGCCACCCAGGGGGTCCCTGTCTGAGTATATTATTTGGTATATTGCTTTGTAGAATGATTTGAGAACAGAGTACATAATATATTTTCCTCTTCTGATTTTGGCCATGGCATTAAGAACCTTTTCATTTTCTCCTTTTGGTAGATCACATGTTCACATTTGCTTTCTTGTTATGTGTTTATTTCTGTATTATAAAACAACAACAAAAATAAATAAAAATAAAACAACAAAAACCAAAATCCTCAGACTGCATAAAGTAGATATTGTGTTATATACCCTCATACCCATTTGTAGGTTTCTCTCAATTATAAAAGAATGTCTAGATTGATTGAGGTTAATCATAATAACCCCTGTGTTTAATTTCTTATGCATGATGGTCACCTGATTACATAAATTGATTCAATAATGGATGTGAGATCTCTTTAGTTTTCTCACTTTTTAAAAAAAATATTTCATTTATTAATTTATAAGGGACACAGAGAGAGAGAGAGGCAGAGACACAGGCAGAGGAAGAAGCAGGCTCCCTGCAGAGAGCCTGATGTAGGACTTGATCCCAGGACTCCAGGATCACACCCTGGGCTGAAGGCAGGTGTTAAACCACTGAGCCACCCAGGGATCCTCTAGTTTTCTCTCTCCACTTTTAGGTCTTACCAAGATAAGAGCTAACTGATATTAGGGTTTTTTTTTTTTTTTATATTAGTTTAAATATCAGTTTCAGTTCCTGGTTTGGGTTTTTTTTTTTTTTTTTTAAATATCCTGAATGTCTTAAGTTACTAAATATCAAGATTTTTTTAAAGATTTTATTTATTTATTCATGAGAGACACAGAGAGATGCAGAGAGAGAGGCAGAGACACAGGCAGAGGGAGAAGCAGGCTCCATGCAGGGAGCCCGATGTGGGACTCAATCCTGGGACTTCAGGATCAAGCCCTGGGCTGAAGGCAGCGCTAAATCACTGAGCCACCCGGGTTGCCCAATATCAAGATATTTTTAATGAATAACTGAGGCTTCAATTAAGTTACTCTCTAGAGACATAAAACTAGAAAAGAAGTGTATATATTTATGCTACAGGGGTATGCTAGTCTGATCTTGCAATGAGTCCTTAGAAATTCTAACTATAAACCTAGAAATTGTGATTCACATTTATATAACCCATAGAGTCATCAACTTTCCAGTCAAAAAACTACCACAGTATGTGTCCTAGGTCAGTGAGAAGCTGGAATGCAGACAGTAGCAAAGCTAACTGGCTCTGGAGAGTCTGATTTCCCACCGATAAGATTAGCTCATAATCTGAAATTATAAAACATACAAGATAACAAATCTACAGTAGAGAAAATCAGTAAACATAACAAACAGTAGTATTAAATCTTCTGAAATTCCCATAGTACAAATGTTGAATCAAGATTCAGGAATAGGGATCCCTGGGTGGCACAGCGGTTTGGTGCCTGCCTTTAGCCCAGGGCGTGATCTTGGAGACCCAGGATCGAATCCCACGTCGGGCTCCCAGTGCATGGAGCCTGCCTCTCCCTCTGCCTATGTCTCTGCCTCTCTCTCTCTCTCTGTGACTATCATAAATAAAAAAAAAATAAAAATAAAAACATGTATTTCTTTATATAAAAAAAAAGATTCAGGAATAAATATGTTTAATATTTAACTTATTAACACGTTGTTGACCATACAGATTATGTTTATATTTGACAAGTGATCTACAGGGCTACCAGTTAATGGCCTTGCTTTGGCAAATGTTTTATTGGATGAGAATAGTGATGCATAAGACCTTTTTATATAACTGTGAAATAAAAGCTTCATACTTAAGTCCTTGGCTCCTATCTTTGCTGCATTGTAAATGTAGATGTACCAGGAGAAATACAGTCACATTCGGATTACTTAAATCTAAATATTAATGGTAATATTTTTACACAATTTGTATCATATCACATAATACAAAATGGTTCTTATAGAGTGAGCATATGTAGTTTGCTGGGAAAGTCCAAATTTAAGCCTGTGTCTAGACAAAATGAATAGTAGCAATACTTTTATTCATAAAACTTTCCCATTTTTGAATGATATATCATATGGCCATCATTTTTAAATTATACTGGGAATATGGGAATATACTCTTCCATTCAGTTGAAAAACTCTAGAGGCAAGGTGAGTTGAAGGTAATGATGGCTTGGAAAGAGTTCCTATTAGATACCGAGAGCCATTTATTAGTATCTCTTTCCAGCTCTATATTAAGGAACATCAAGAAGGTATCTTGAAATTAGCAATAAAGAGAATATTTACACTTTGGACAATGGCAAAAGCCACAAATCAGGGTAGTTGTGTTTTGTTTCTTTGTGTGTGTGTTTTTGTCCTTCCAGACCAGTATACCACTGGCTTTTAAAACATTTTCTGTTTGTTGTTTTTTTGTTTTGTTTGTTTGTTCCTTTTTCAAGGTCTCTGCTTTAGGAATGTTTTTGAAATACCATTGGCTTTAGGAATATTTTTTTTTTATTTTACTTTGTTTTATTTTGTTTCTCAGACCCTTTGCTTTATTTTCTTATTTTTAGCCTCATTCTCAGACTTTCTTTCCTTATGGAAAGCAAAAATGGCTATAGCTCTTCCAGGCCAAGTTCCTCAGATATTTCCTGTGTTTTATCTACATTCTTTAAATATTCTTACATCTCCCCTAAAGTTTCCCTTATGTGCTTTCATGTCCATATCTGTAGGCTTTCACAACCCAAAAGCATGCCTCAAGTACAACACAATGGTTTTTAAGAGATCCCTGACCCTTCAAGAATGTGAACTTGTGATTTATTTTTTTCAGGTCTGAATTATTCTCTTCGGGCATAGTTGTATTGCCATTTCTGCTCCAATTGTTCCTACTACTTCCTTGGGTAACTAATTTATTTATTTAACTTGAATAAACTTGAAGCAGTTTTATATTTCTCCAATGACTGCTTGTAAGCATGCTCTCCAGAATGTTAATTGCTGACCCCTAGAACAATTTTTGGCAGATGGCATACTTCTTGATTACATTTAGTGGCAAAATATCCATTCATGTTAAAATGCTAAATTTATGTGCTATTCAAAATTAATCACTTTCTTCTCCTCCTCCCAAACCCCAGGTATACATATAGTCCTGGGATCTTGGAATTACAAAAGAGTATTGTCTCTACTCTTTCAATCATTCTGGTAGTCCAATTTCTTTGAGTGTGTGATGGAGGTATGTAAGGGCTGCTTTATGAATACTTCTTTTCCTTCTTTCGTAAGATCTTAAGCATAAGAGCAAATTCTATTTCATTTCCACTTCATGGTTTTTCTTATGTCCTTGATTGTTATTCTTGCATCTCTAGCCAACCCTGATTTCCAATTAATGTCCTCTGAGCAGTAGGCATTTAAATTCTACCTCTTTCATGTGATGTAAGAGAGAGATTTAATTATAAGTTTCTGGAAAAGAAAACCCACGTCTAATTCCACTGCCTATTCTTCCTTTTACCAAGCAAACCGTCCTCTTGAATTGGGTAACCATAGAACATTCAGTTAGGCTCTCTTCTGCAGTATCTTTAGATCCAAGAGGAAATGATAGATCTCTGCTGCGGGAAAAAAAAAAAAAAAAAAAAAAAGCAGAATATTCTAATGCTAGTCTTTCTCTTTATTTTTCCATCTCTCTTCAATTGTCTTTACAACCTTTTAGATATATATAGAACAGCTAGTCAATGTCATTGGTAAGTAGATTTCCAATTGTGAAATAAATTGTCAGCCTTTCATTCTTCCAGTCAGCTTTCATCTCTTTAAGTGATTCTTTTGCAGAATAGTCAGCCTCACTTGACTGGAAGTTGTATCTGGAAAGTAAGCTCCCTTCATAGAAACCAAAATGTCCCGAACTAGGCCAATGACACAATTCCAAATACACCTTTTCACTGCCTCATATTGCAGTGTCCTATACACATAGAGATGGAGGCAATGGCATGGGGAGTAAATGGAAGACAGATTGTGATAGCTACACTGACAAAGTTCTTTTTATGTGATTCTTAGTGACTCATTGATGGCTTTCTAATATATAAAGGATAAATAAAGGGGTTTCATCTTCAGCTTTGTATCCTCATTGCCAACTTCACCATAATAGGAACAATTCTATATAGTAATTTATCATAACTGTGAACATTCACAGACTGTAATTTACATTTCTAGCTTATACCCTCAACTGTTGTTGTTCCATTTCATCTTCTCCACTTCTTTGCCTTTATTTTTCAGATTTTTGAAGCAGTACAACACTGTGCCTTTTGTATCCCTGCTCCAATATTTTACACTAACAATTCTGTTCCATGTTGCTCTAGTAAGAGTTCAGTTCTTCTGTAATTATTTATCTTTTCTTGACCTAAATGTGTTATATAATTATGTTCTTTTTAAAAATTTCAACTGATCATCTTCTCATCTGCATTTTTTCTACAATTTTCTACAATTTTTAAAAATATTTTATTTATTGATTCCTGAGAACACAGAGAGAGGCAGAGGCAGAAGCAGGCTCTCTGCAGGGAGTCTGATGCAGGACTAAATCCCAGGACCCCGAGATCACCATCTGACCCAAAAGTAGACACTTAACCACTGAGCCATCCAGGGGTCCCTCTTTATAATTTTAAATAAAAGATTAATGAAAAATGTATCATATGTTTTGAATAGGGAGGATAGTCACATGTTCAAAAATTGGAAAGTACAGAAAAATACAATAAAAAGTTTTCTTCTCACCCCATTTCTGTCACTGAATTCCTCTCAGTGAATTATCATTTTATATGCTAAAAGAAAATTACAATAAATTGAATGAACTCCAGATTTATAGTCACTAAAGGGTATGTATATTTGTTATTTGTTAGATATCACCATCATCTTTAATTGAAGTTGCAAGTATATAGGTTATAATTCTTATGTCCTATAACTTTGATAATTTGGTAGTATCAATTACTAAAATCCTATTTTAGTGTATAGTAATTTAATGATACATATGTATACACATGCACAGTATATTCAGCAACAAATAAAATGCTTAGATTTTTTAAGTATCTATAAAATCTATGCAATATAGAAAAAAATTAAGAAAGAGATATAAGACCTATATCATATATACATATATCCCCTACCTTATTACAAGTCATTAAAAAAGTCTTAAGTAAATATAAATAAATAGAAAGTAATTTCTATAAAAACTAATATCATCATTATATTGGTATTTATCAAATTGATCTGTAGATCAATACAATTTCAAACAAAATCAGAATATTTGGTAGAGAGATAAGATGATTCTAAATATATTATGAAAGAGCAAAGACTAAGATACTCCAAGAAACTGAAGTGATGGAAACAATATACTGGGGACATCTCTGGGGTGATGTTATGTTACTTGGCCTGGATTCTAAATATATGTATGTTAAATGTATTATCGTGCTTTCAATTCTCCAGGTATTTTTCATGCTTAGATTTTACTATTATTTAAATGTGTTTTTCTCATTTACAGCTGAAAAGAAAGTTGTAGAGAATAATTCCTAGATAATTTTCCATACCTGACAAAAATTCATTAAACTCATTCTTTAAACTCATGCTCCAATTTTATAAATCTGTAACTATAGAATACATTGCTCTGTGGGTTCAGCACTGTTTGTCTCAAAACTTTATTTATATAATTTCATTTAAAAAGATGATTTCTCCACACTTTACTCTTTATGTGAATTCTGAATAGATATAAAAATAGTAATATTGACTGGGTATGGGAAGAGTGTGATGTAAAATTTACAGTAATTCAGTCTAATATGAAACTGTGTCCACAGATTAGAAATATGACATTTTTGATTCCATGAAGCTGAGAGTGAGAGAATTAACATTTCATTGTAGTTCTGGAAAAAAAGTCATCAAACCATAAGCAAACTACATATGAATCCTTTTGTTCATTTATTTTAGACTATGAAGACTATAACTGAATAATCTAAAATATTCTTCTTGGGTCCTGGTCATATTTGTATCATGACTTTTAGTTTTTTTTTTTTTTATGACTTTTAGTTTTAAAGACTTTTCTGGGTTGACATATTTTTCCTACCTTTATTAATATTTTAGTGAAAAGTTACAGTAACAAAAAATGGTGGCATTTGGCAAAGGATATTCTAATTCAGAGGCTTCATTAAAATCCAAGTTATATTTCTAAGTTTCTGCACCATATTTTTAAAACCATAACAACTACATTAAAATGCTTTAAATTGAATATGAATCTGAAGGATGAATCTTAATATCATGAATCTACTATATAACCATCTCTGTTGTTACATTGCAGCTACTCATTTCTTTAATTCTCCACATTTAAACCTCTTTTCTTAAAAAAGAAAATCTTCTTGGTCAATTCCTATTGTAGATATATATTTAAACCCCACAGGTTTTAGGGACACCTGGGTGGCTCAGCGATTGAGCATCTGCCTTTGGCTCAGGTTGTGATCCTAGGGTCCTGGGATCAAGTCCCACATTGGGCTCTCCTCAGGGAGTATATTTGTCTTTCTGCGTATGCCTCTGCCTCTCTTTCTGTGTGTCTTTCATGAATAAATAAATAAAATCTTAAAAATCAATCAATAAATAAATCAAACAGGTTTTAATATTTTATATTTCTATTAGCTTAAAAGTATTCAAACTAACAAGGTTCTTCTATGTATGTATGTATGTATGCATTTATAGCCATATGCATCCTCTCTCTCAACTATCTTTTGATTTCTATTTGGTGATAAAGGTTTAAACTGAATATGAGGTAATATAGACAGTTCTCATTAAAATAATCACAGCCCAAACATCATATGGGTAGAAAAAATGGTGATGCATTTTTGTATTTTAAGGCATAGCTTGAAAAAAGAGCGTTTGCTTAGATTTTTGTAATTATTAAAAACAGTGGTTAGGGGATGACTGGGTGGCTCAGTAGTTGAGCATCTGCCTTTGGCTCAGAGTGTGATCCCGGAGTCCTGAGATCACATCCCGCATTGGGCTCCCTGCATGGAGTCTGCTTCTCCCTCTGCCTGTGTCTCTGCCTCTCTTTCTCTCTGCCTGTCATGAATAAATAAATAAAATATTTTTAAAAAATGGTTAGATTCACTTTACTCCTCATATTATTTTTGAATAAATAGAAACAAGTTATAACAAAATGAATTGTGTGCATTAGGTAATTTTGAAGGTTAGATAAAAGAAAATGGATTTGATCTCTAATATATTGAAAGTAAAACTCATATTAAAAACTTTGTATATTTTAATATTATTTGAAGAAAAAAAATCCAAAGAAAGAACATATGGCTGCTTCATAATATAGACTACTTGGCACAACTTGAAAGGATTTTTCAAAATGTATAATGAATTCAAGCAATAACTTAAGTTTAGTAGTTATGAATACTCTTGGTAATTTTATAATAAGAATGTTAGATATCAAAATAAAATTAACTTATTAGTCCTTTAAGGAATTTGCTTAGTACTAATCTCAATTGAAATTTACCTCTGAATAACTTCTGACCAGAATTAAAACATCAGAAAGAAAAGAGTAAGAAATAAGTGACGTAGTATATAAAACTGAAAACACCATTAATAACTTAATTTTAAAGTGCTTCTCCTTCATAATTTGTATTTAAATTTAGTTATAAGACATTCAAGGCAAAGATACTATTTTTGGTACTTCACCATATTTTACAATATTCAGCTAATAAAATGTATCCACCAATATAATATTTTTTTTACTTAATCAGTGTTCAGGTTATTGCATCTATCTTGTTTTCCTAAAGAAGGCATTTTTTCAAGTATATTAAAGGTCTCGATGTCATCTTTTTTTCTTTCTTTCTTTTTATTTTTTTATTTTTCCCAATTTTTACTTAAATTCTTGTTGTTTAACATACAGTGTAATATTGGTGTCAGGAGTAGAATTTAGTGCATTATCATTTACATGTAATACCCGGTACTCATCACAAGTGCCTCCTTAATCCCCATCACCCATTTAGCCCATTTTAAATTATTCTATAACCTGAATCATGGGAGCAACATTGAGATTGCCTTACAATTTATGCATTAATACTCATCTTCAAATTTTACTTTTGAATAGCTGCCAGTTCTTATTTTTTACATTTTATGCACATAATATTATCTTTTTATAGTCCTTCTTTAAAGATTTAATTTATTCATTCATGAGAAACACGCACAGAGAGGCAGAGACATAGGAAGAGGGAGAAGCAGGCTCCCTGTTAGGAGCCTGATGCAGACCTTGAATCCAGGACCCTGGGATCAAGACCTTATCAAAGGCAGATGCTCCATCACTGAACCACCTAGGTGCCCCTCTTTTCATAGTCTTGTATCTCAGATTGTTCTTATATAATTTTTTATATTCTATTTTCATTCAATGATCATTTCTTTAAGTAAATGCTATTTTGGTGTGCACAATTTGTGCTAGCATGACACTTTCCTTTGAGATAATTCCCAAATCATTCATTAAAAATTATTGGTATTCCATAAATCAATCAATCAATCAATCAATAAATAAATACTATGAGTATTCCATGTCTAGAACCCCGTTATTTCCAATTAAATATTAAAATCTGCCTATTGTGTGGCTTTCATTTTTTATGCCTCTTTTTCAAAGGGTGTTTAAATTGTACCTTGAACTTGTTAACCACCAACAGTAAGTTTCTGGGCTTTATTAATATTATAGACGTTTGGTCTGCATATTCCTGAGGGTGGTAGTGTGTCTTATTCTTACTTTATGTATTTATTTTTCCAATTTTTTAAAAAAATCCTAGTTGGTTAACAGACAGCTTAATACTGGTTTCAGTAGAATTTAGTGATTCATCACTTACATACAACACCCAGTGCTCATCACTACAAGTGCCCTCCCTCATACCGATCATCCATTTAGCCCATGCCTCATCAACCCTCTCAATCTCCCCCTTTCTCTCTCTTTTGGTTTGTTTCCTCTCTCTTTTCTTTTCCCTTCCCATATGTTTATATCTTTTACATCTTAAATTCCATGTATGAGTGAAACCGTATTGGTATTTGTCTTCTCTGACTTATTTCACTTAGCATAATATGCTCTAGCTCCATCCATGAAGTTGCAAATGGCAAGATTCCATTCTCTTTGATGGCTGAGTAATATTCCATTGTACATATTTACCACCTCTTCTTTATCCATTCATCAGTCAATGGATACTTAGGCTGTTTCTACAATTTGGCTATTATAGATAATGTTGCTATAAATATCAAGATGCATGTGTCCCGGTAGGTAACATTTTTAATAGGCGAAGGGAACATGTTTTGGGTGGCAGTAAGACAAACAGATCCTTGCACCCACCCTCCAAAACTTAAAAGTTTATATAAAGAATTTAAATGAGTTTAGTCGCATAAACTATCAACACCACATTACTATCTCAAGGCTATGTTTTTGGAGCTGCATCTGAGACAGGAAAGGCAAGCAGAACCCATGGTCCCAGGATAGGGGAGGGGTTGAAGAACCTTGCCGTGTCTCCATTCATCTCACATGTCAACCTGACAGTCACGTCTTTTCAATGCCATTCCCTAACATATGATATAATTTCTGCAAATGTTGGGATGATGACTTCAGGAATTACATTCTCCAATACTGTATAAGCAGTCCATGATAGAGAATTTTGAGCATGTGTAGATAAGTTCTCCAGCTATGTGTTGATATCAGAGTCACTGAAATCTCTCAGCCTTTGGTAAGGTCCCTATTGTCATCACTCAGTAGTCTACATTGGCCATTCTTCCAATCCTGTATCCAGATTGCTTGGCTATTTCCTGAATCTCTCCTTATTCAAATGTACTTTGACACCTTACAGTACTGGTTGCACCATGATCTTTGGCGAGTTTCTTAGCTTTTCTTCTCCATATATTTTTCTCTTACGGAATAGGGGATAATAACAGTATTTATTGACAGGATTCTTGTGAGGATTAAAGGATATAATGTATATATGAATTCTTAAAAATGCATAGAGGGCTGATAGTATTCTCTATGTTTTCATTATTATTATTAGAAAACTTAGAATATGTAAATCTTTGTTGAAAGATCTCTCAGTAGCCCAGGATCTGAAAGGTGAAACATGATTAGATTCCACGATAAAATATAAGGCATGCAGGTACATTTGGATTTTACTAAACAACAAATAAATGCTTTAGTAAACAATATGCCAATATGGCCTGGGACATCCTATTACATTGTTTATTTGGAATTCAAACCTAATTGGGTGTCCTGTATTTTATTTACTAAGTATGGCAACTCTAGCATAATGCCATTTACCTTGGATCCCTTGCTACATCTAAGTCCCTGGTTTTCTTGCGATCCTAAGATCTCTTTCCTTCCCAGGTTCCTGAATTATTCAATGTATGTCCAAGTCACTGGGAAGTCTAGGGGAAACCGTCTCTTATTAGACCTGTGACTGTTACTCACCATTTGAAGAAATTCTTTCTTCAGGCAATTTAAGCTTTCCGTTTGTACAGAATCCCAAAGGGATGAAACTGCAAAACCTGGGTAGAGTATAAAATCACAAGAAGGGGAAAATAATCAGACAAAAATATTTTAATACATAGTTTCATTTTTCCCTGTATTGATGTCCCTTAGCTATCACATTTCTATCATTCTTTTCACTAAAGATGGTCTTAAATTTTCATATGTACTTTATAAATAATCTGGATAAAATACCTAAATCCTACATTTTATTGTTCAGAATTATGAGATCAAAGAAGTCATCTTTAGTACATAACTAGTACGTTAAAAAGCTGCAGTTAAAGAAGAGTGCATCTGTTTTCAATATTTTTTAAAATGATCACAACATACCAAATAAGACTGTAGAGGATGGGTCTCTGTTTTGTAACCTTTTAATATACTACAAGTTTATGACACATACTGACTATTTGATGGTAAATAGCTAAATAAATAAATATTTTACATTATTGTCATCTATAGTAAAAATCATATTTTTTTCAGATTGATAATATCTTACTGATATTAGAAATCAAATATTATGCAAATAATTAGCTACAAACACTTCTTAAGAAATAATGGAAAACAAGTTACAATAAACTCTATTGTCACTCCAACTTAACGTAGATCAAGTCTAAAAACTACCACACATGGGCAGTTAAGTCCTTTTCCTCTTCATCCTGCCATTCAGAGCAAGGATAAGTAGTTAGGTTTTTTTTTTTTTTTAAAGATTTATTTATTTATTCATGAGACAACACACACACACACACACACACACACACACACAGAAAGGCAGAGAGAGGCAAAGGGAGAAGCAGACTCCACACAGGGATCCCGATGTGGGACTCAATTCCAGATCCCAGGATCACGACCTGAGCTGAAGGCAGACGCTAAACAGCTGAGCCACCCAGGTGTCCCAGTAGTTAGGTTTATTATATTTTTATTTTGCATATGACAAATTAAGGGAATGTTTTTATTTACATTTATTTAGATAAAATATCTAGCAATGTCTTTAAAATATGACAGACCATCTGTTCCTAAGGTTTTAATGAGGAGGTACATTGCAACAATATAAGGACATGAACTACTTGCTCATATAGAAAAAAACATACCCACTACGTCATTATACGAGCAATTTGCTGGTCATTAGTGATATAGTGCATGAGCATGAATCCCAAGATTCATGCTACAGTCTTTGCCTTCATTGAGAATAAGTTTTAATGGGGGAGCATTCTATTGTAGCTTGAGCAGAGATAGACAAGGAAGCTGGGAGTTAGAAATCAGCATTTCAAGGACTACTTATGTCATATCAGAATTTCTGAAATTCATCCTAAATACACTGGGAGCTGTTGAGGGCTTTTAAAAAGAAAAATATTAGATATTTATTTCTGAAAGTCCTTGCTGGCTGTAATTTGGGAACAGGGTTGGATTAGAGTAGTTCTTCAGGTATGAGGATCCGTTATGGGTATTCTAGAAATCTGGGTCAGAAACCAGTTTGCTGGCAGTGAAAATGGAAATAAGTTGATTTATCTAAATAAATATTGAAAGTAGAAATGATAGGATTTTCACTGAAAATACCTTAGGCTCAAGACACTCTGTATTTTGTTCAGCCCTTAGGATTTATAATTCTTTTGCTGTCATCTAGACAAGAATTTATAGGTGTTTTTTGTCTCTCTCTCTCTATATATATAGTACATATTTTATATATATATATATATATATATATATATATATATATATATATATATATAGTTGCCTAGAGAATTTTTAGTTATCCTCTAGGACTGAGCTTATAATAATTTCCTTTGTCAAGCATTCTCTGGTGTCTGAAACTAAGTTAGGTCTCCCTGATGTGCAGTTCATATGTATCCTTTAATTCTCACAAGTCTTTCAGTGGGTACTAACTTAGTCCACAAACTGAAGGGTCAATTAAATAGATTGCATTTGTATAATTAAATTTTTTTCAAGCCCCCATTCCATGTGAATTGCAGAAATTTTACCTAGTTTGGTGTGGGACTTACCTCCTCTTTCACTGGGGGTTGCATCTTTATTTCCAGGGATGGGAGTGGGAACGAAACATCTTATACCAAAGGTTATCCGTCTGTGATCTTCTGAGGTATTTATTTTTACTTTATTCCCTATTGTCAGACCACAAAGTTTGCTGTGGAGATAATAATAGTGCTTACAGAAAGTTTACTGTGTAATAAGTAACGGTTTTAAACTGTTTTTTTTTATTTCAAATATTAAATCACTGAATCCTCACAACATCCTCATAAGGTAGCTACTATTTAGTAGTTTCATTTTAAAGTGAGAATAGTAAAACACAAAGAAATTTAAAGCAACTTGCTGAAGTTCACACAGCACATGACTAATGGAGCCAGATTTGCTAAGCAGTCTAGCCTCAGAATCTGTAATCTCATCTTCTACGAGGCAAGGTCCCTAAACACCAATTTTCTGTGATAGCTATTTTTCTAATTTAATGCCATTTTATTTATTTTTATTTTTTTAATTTTTATTATTATTATTTTTTTAATGCCATTTTAGGTACCTGGAAATTCCTCCATTTCCAGAACATGCTGTGAGTTTCTAAAGTCCTTCTGGCTTTAACTGGTTCTCTTTTGCTGCTACTAACCATTCAGCTGGGCTCTGTTCAGCAAAGTCTTTTACTCAGAATCTATAAAATCAGTTAAAATCCAAGGTTTTTTCCATCTACATCCGAACAGGTGTATGCATGCATGTGCACGCGCACAAACACACACACACACACACACACACATACACATCAGTGGGCAAGTGGAAATTGCTGCTGTCCATAGGCAGTCCTAAGCTTTGGAATCCTTTGATAGGAAAAGGTCTCCTGACTTCTCCTTATCTCCCAGAGTTCAAACATTCAGCAAGTAATCTAATAATTATCCTCAATATGGATATAGCCAAAAAAAAAAAAAAAAACTTGGAAAGCCAAGGTGGTTTTTTTTGTTTTTGTTTTTGTTTTGTTTTGTTTTTTGTTTTTTTGTTTTTGTTTTTTGTTTTTTTGCACATGGAAATATTCTCCATCTATATCATGAAAGAAAAATAAAAGTCTATCACCTCATTGCATTGGTTCTTGTGCAGGCAATTAACTATTTCTCCTCAGTTGTTAGCAATGAACTATTGTGCCTCAGTTGTGAAATGTGACTTAGGGGCCTATCAACTTTTTATAACAATTCAGTCTTGAACTTGACTTACACATCGAGTAGCACAGGAATGAATGGGCATCTTCCTGAACTGCTCCCCACAAATGAACATTCTGAAAGGTGGGAATCAGGATGGGCCTACATACCTCCAATCACTAAACTGTGAGCACGGTTTTGAACTCCACAGCTATCAGCCTCAAAAAGACTCACAGGTGGAGGCACTGTTTAACAATAGATGAAATGAAAAGTGGCATTGGATGTAAGATTGAGTGTCTGACTCTTAATATGTGTAGGTACTATCACTTAGAGCATCACTGCTCCTCCAGAGCCATCGGGCTCTGTATTTTATACATATTATTTTATGTGATAGTCAAAAAACAACCCAGATGTGGCATTTAAAACCATTGAATTCTGATGAAAACAAATCCTGTCTTTTTCAAACTGAGACTCAGAAAGATTATGTACGCTGTCCATTGCTATGAAGGAATTAAGAGAACTAACATTCATACCTGAAACATTTCTGAAGTACTCTTTTCTTATCTTCTGCATTTATTTTTGGGTGCATACTTTTTGATAATCTCCTGATAAGATGAATGTTTGCTGATAGTTTCTATAAAAAAACAAAATAAAACAATATCCTTTTATTCAAAATTTGATATTTTTATATACTATTTTTATTTTATTTTATTTTTAATTAATTAATTTATTTATTTATGATAGTCACACAGAGAGAGAGAGAGAGAGGCAGAGACATAGACAGAGGGAGAAGCAGGCTCCATGCACCAGGAGCCGGACATGGGATTTGATCCCGGGTCTCCAGGATCGCGCCCTGGGCCAAAGGCAGGCGCCAAACCGCTGTGCCACCCAGGGATCCCCCAAAATTTGATATTTTTTAAATTTGATTTTTATCAAATTAGCTTCATAACTCATTTTTGTCTTTCTGAGGAATAATTGGTAAATGTCTAGGAATGTTGTCAAATTGCTGTCAAATGTTTAGGAATGCTGTAGGAAAAAAAAAAATAAGCTCCTATCACACATCCGGTATAAGATTTCAGGTGTTTCAAGTTTCCTATGCATTGTCAGATCTTAAATAAAGTTTGAATTAATTAGTAGTTTATTTTCATGTAAGCTCTATCAATGCTGGAATTTTATGTAGCATCAGGAAGAAATTTAAAACTGTTTTTTCAATGTATTTATTCCTCTTTACAGTTGGATTATCAAATAATTCAATAGCTTTCTTGTTAGTATCTTTTAAAAATGTGTCTCTTCCACTTAATAAGTTACTACTTTTGATCTAACCTGATTTATATAACTGGTTTACTTGGTTTTGAAATATCTATTGATGCCATTGCTTGTCTTTATCACTTTTGTATTCAGTTTTAAATATTAATATTCTCTCAGTTTTATAAGTAATATTGTAAGTGACTAAATAGGTTCTCTCTCATAATGACCAAATCAGGAGTTTATAATTTCCTAGTATTTTTTGAGGAGTTCCAAAATATTTTTACTATGGCATGTTTTTGATTCAAATTATCCTTATCTGAATACTAAAAATGCCACACTGCACAAAAGGAAATGTAATAGAGGGAAAATTATGATAGAAAGATACAATGTTCTTAGCCAAAACTCACTTAAATATCTTAATTTGGCAAATTATATAAAAACGTATGATCACAAGGACATGCTGCTAAGCCCCCTCCAAAGGCCTTGGAAGATAATGTGTAAGTGAGAAACCTAAAATTTCAGCTTCATTAACTTTCAGATAGTGTGTCTGCCACAGTCCTAGGGCTTGTCTCATTGAATGCCATTTCTTCTTTTTAAAAATTCTCCCTTTACTCATTCAGCTTCTGAATTACAAAGACCCTTCACATCCCAATGTAGTAGACCCTGCTAGTGGTCTTTGTTTTTTATCACAAAAATCGAATATCCTTTGAGACAGTAATTTGTCCAATTAAAAAAACACATTTTAACTCTTTCTAGCAATGGTCAATCCTGGTAAAGAAGATGTGAGCAAAAATCATAGGAAGCCTCAAAGAAGGCTCCTCAAAAGGAAATGGACTTAGTTCTGTTGCGTCTTTAGTACTGTGTTCATTGTTGTCTTAGAACTTAGCCCCATTACTAAATTTCTACTGTAGAAACCTTATCACCCTATGTTGAAATGGGCTTTGTTTGGTTTTGGCTGTCCTCCCTGGAAGGAAGCTCCCTAAAATGCTTCCTTATTTGATGGAACGTTGATACAGCCTGCTATGAACTTCCTAGTTGTGACTTTCCAATTATCTAGTATTGTTCTCCACCAATAATTAATTAATTAATTAATTAAGGCATTAAAGTAAGAGAAGGGGGAGAGGGGGAGAGAGAGAGAGAAAGAATCTTAAGCAGACTCTGTGCTGAGCTTGGAGCCCAACCTGGGTTTCGGTCTCATGACCCTGAGATCATGACCTGAGCCTAAATCAGGAGTCTGAAGCTTGGCTGACTGAGCAACCCAGTGTTCCTGCTGTCTCCTAGTTTATATAGCTTGATACTTCCTCTTCAACTGCTAGCTCCATTTTATTGAATTAGGATGAACATTACTGAAAACGCTGGAACCAAGCTGTCTTCACATCGCTGATTTTCCTTAGTTCTTGCAGTTGCTAGTTATCAGATTTAGAGGTGAATTTACATACGTCCCTGCTCTCTTGTGTTGTTGTCTTTCAGACTCCATCTAAATGCTTTATTTTTCAAGATAGTTCTTTAACAATGGAATTTTATCTTTCATAGCACTTCATCAGTATTTCATTTCTAACAAAGATGTCAAAAAAAAACCAAGCTATTTACATAATATTAGACTTAGCCATTGTAATTTATTATAATGAGCATATATTCTGGTTTTACAATTATATTTTATCACATTGAGAAAATATATACATATGCATATATATATAAATCTCTTTCCTCACAATGATGAAGATGAATAAAATGATGAAGATGATGAGAAGGAAACAGTATAACTTTCTGATTGAATCTCACAAAATTTCTAATTCTGATTTTCTCAATTTTGCATAGGAAAGGTAAATGATATTGGACTCTTTTGGAAATTAAATGAAATTATCATGTAGAACATTTAATATACAGTCTAGAATTTTAAGTCATGACTAGCATTAGTCAAACTAAAATGCTTTTAGTTTTTAATACAATGCTTACATTTGCTCATAAAACAAAGTCACAGAATATTAAAGCAAGACCATAAAGCTTTGGGTGCTCTTTTTTGAAAGAGGGAAGTGAAACTGAGCTTCCATCCTTTTGTGGAAAAAGTCTTAAGAACAAGAAGACTAAAACACAATTAATTTATGAGATTTTTGCCATGTAGCATACTTCATGTGAAATTACTTTTCTTCCACATTGTGTTTTACATCAAGTTGTGCTAATTGTGAGGTCTGAGAAAAGGAAAATATTGCAAGTGCAATCATAAACATAACTTCTATTGTTTAGGAAGTTATGAATATGGACTAATGAAAATGTAATAATTTGGTCTGATCATTCCTTTGGTTTGACCACTTATCCATAAATAATATATATTTTACTATACAAGGGAATAGTGTCTCATGAGCAGATATACAGAATATACTTTCAATTTAAAAAGTTCTGAAATTCTCAGAATTTCATTCTTATGCATTTCCTTATGACAAATAAATGACTTTGCTTTAAAACATTTAGTACATTTGATACGTATACATATATGACATATATACATTGTTAAGGTCACCTATTTCCCTGCATATGTTTTATCTTTATTATATCTCAAGTATTACTTAGCACTGTTTCATACAGATAGTAGGTTCAGACTGAATATTTTTGAAAAGATAAAGAAATAACCTATTTTAGCTATTTCTCCATGACACTTATATAGACACCACCAGAACCACTAACCCTGTATCTGTGACAACTATGAATAAACAGTAAAATAAAAGAGTTTTAGACTCTTTTAGAGTTTGTGTATGATATCTCTCTATACTTCCAGCACTTTGAAGTTTATTACTAAATCTAGTGATAAATTTTTATAACTTTGAGGAATACTATACTAAAACCGAATTTATGTACTTTTATTATTATTTGATCAATAAAATGCATAGTAGAAATGGGAAAATACACTTGCTTACTTTACAACATACGAATATAAGAAAAACATTTCTTGTAAGAATCTAGATAGACAATTTTTAATTAACGACTCCTTATATTTAATTAATCAAATATGATAGTTTGATTAATTGCATGCAACTTGTGCCAATATGACATAGAGTTAAAATATATTTTAGAACTTCCATGTATTTATTTTACTAATAAAATTCTCAAGAGAATTCTTTTACCTAAGGAAAAAATGTATCTGAGTACTCATACATAATTTTCTTAAAAAATATATTTGAATGTTGAATTCTAGAATTCGAAATATAGTACAATGTATGGACAGAAAATCATGAATATTATTTTTATTCAAATATTCACTAATTGCATGAGATTTTAAAATTCACATGTAAGGAAATGGCACTGATCTATTTTTTCAATGTATTTATATACAAAATTAAAATGTGTGCTATACCATGCAATTTTACTAATATCCTCAAGTTGTTATAAAGACCTGGGTATTTTTGGAGCAACATAAATTTAATGTTCCTAAACTTAATATATTATATATTAAGAATCTATATATATTTTTCTATTTTCTTCTTGATAGAAGAAAGCATGAGCAAGTATATTATTTTAGATTCCTAAGACTGAACATTTATATTATTATCTATGCTATTTTTAAAAAACTTGAATTAGTATTTGATGCTTATTTGGTCTTCCTTATTTTGGATAAGAAGATTATTTTTGATTCCCATATATCATTTGGTATTTATTAGGTTTTGAATCTTTGCAACTGAATGTATCTAATTTTAGTGTGACATAAAATTTTTCATTTCCAAAAAAAATATACTCCAGAGTATAGATGAAACATACTTTTAATATGCTGGACACAAAGGCTTTGCAGATTTGATGGTTTAATATTATTCCATAACTTTATACCAGTAGGGTGCACTTTTTTCACAATAATATATTTGATATAGTTACAACAATCAAACTGTTTCACAAAACTAATAGGCACAATGAAACTATATTTGTATCTAGAGATTTGAAACTGGAAAAAGGCTTTGACTTAATCCTCAGATCTCTAGCACACAGAGAAACTAAAGCTATTTCTACAAAGGTAAATTGAAGAGATGAAGAAATTACATGAATGATTCAGGCTAAGGAAATTACCCTGACATTTTACAAGAAAAGTTTGCAGCCTAAACTTATATAATCTAATTATTTATTTTTATCAAATATAGTAATATCTAGCTAAACTAAAATAATTTCTTCTTAATATTAAACTTTCTTAATTGAAAATGTATGTTGTCAAGTAAAGTTTATGTATAATTCACAATATGTTTACTACATACATACTGTATTTTTAGTGTAACTAGGTAAAGTAATCTTAAATTGTGAGATATGAGCCTATCAGTAATGACACAAAATAACAAATAAGTTTAAATTCATGCCTGAAGTTCAACAATATATTTTATTATTTTCACAATTAATTTTCAGACAGATTATACACAAAATCAAATATAAGCATTGGTATTCTATGTGTTATATCCTAAATCTTATTTTCTATCATTCTTTATAGAACCCATGTAGAAATAGACCTATATCCATTACTTAATTACCATCTGTTTGTTTATAAGTCCCACATTTAAGTCCCAGTTCAATTTTCTGCCAGGAAGAAATACCTAAGCACCTAGAAGACACCTCAATACGTATGATTACAAAATCCTTCATCGCAAAATATGCAAAAACTTAAGTTGACATTTCTTTAAATTATTTTCCTTCTAAATTATAATTCTCAATTAATGGCACCCATCTGAAGCACCAAGCTGCTCAAAAGGGATGACTATGCATTATCCATGACTCCACCTTCTTTGTTCCTTACACTCTCAGTGACTCCTGCTTCTCTCCTGCCAGACCACCCATTGTTTCTGCTTTCATCCAGGCAAACTTTGAGTTCCTTTGTTTTCCTTGCATTTGCTGTAAACTTTTGCTCTGACTATTCTGCTAGAAATATTCTCCTCATCTCCTCCTAACCTATGAGCTAACCCTCCTCATCTTAGATTGATCTTATTTTAGAGACTACTTCCTCCTAGATGTCATTACTAACCACCAAATGGGCTTCTCGGGAAATATGAGCCACTGTAGTGTCCCAAATTGTAATTGCCTTTTTACTTCAGAGTTAGAAGCAATTCCCCCCAGTGGTTACTAAGTTCCTTTATGGCAAGCAACACATCTAGTGTGTTCAACATAGAAATTCCCAGTACTTGGTCCAGAACTCAACAAAGTAAGTCTTTGTTGAGGAAACAAATTTTAAATCTACAGAAAGTTCAGGCTACAGAGCAACACTTTAAAATTATGTGTGAAACATACATTGAATATAAGAACTATTGATCTCATTAAGTGTACTGGTGATAAAATCTTTGTAAGAAAAATTTCACTGAGATTTAACAATTAAGAATGACTAAAAATAAGCATTATAGATACCCCATTCCTTTTTTAGATATGTGTCTAGAGTAACTGATGGATTGCAGCTATGAATCCAAGTAGTATGAGGTCCTTTTTTACTAAAATACAACCTTCAAAAGAATTGTCAAAGGAATGAGATAATTTTTTCACAAAGGTATAGTAGTCCTTTGTAAATGATTTTTTAATTTACTACAACTTTCTTTTTAAAGTTCTATTTATTTATTCATGAGAGACACAGAAAGAAAGGTAAAGAGATAGCCAGAGGGAGAAGCAGGCTCAGTGCAAGGAGCTGGATGTGGGACCCAGTCCCTGATCCCGGGATCAGGCCCTGAGCCAAAGGTAGATGCTCAACCGCTAAGTCATTCAGGCGTCCCAATTTACTACAACTTCACCAAAGAATCAGCAGAATGGTTTCTTGAATCTGCAATCAGATTTATAATTTATTTTTCATTACAAATATTTAGGGCTTCTTTTCAGTTACATTGAGATTCTAGTAAATTTGTCTTATTTGTTGGACTCTTAATGCTATTTGTTTCTCCCTTAAGCCAAATATTTGAATCTTGTCTGAGGTTGTGATTAATACAGATCATCCCTGTGATTAAGCCTTCCCCAGAAACCATGGCCTTAGAGACACAGTTCTCATGTACAGACTGTGAACCCTTTTAGGCCAATGGAGGCTTCCTTTATGGCATCTGTTTGAGGAGTACATGGGTAAGTTCTCCATTTCCTCTTTTTCACATTTTTTATGTTTCCTCAGATTTATGATTCAATCATATCACAGTATGTGCTCTCTAAAACTCATCACCTATTTCCCTCCTGCCCTCTCCCCCCTTCCTTCTGGTAACCAACAATTTGTTCTCTATAGTTAAATTAAAAGTCTTGGTTTTCCTCATTTTCCCCCATGTTCATTTTTTTTTCTTAGATTTCACATATGAGTGAATTCACGATATTTGCCTTTCTCTGACTTATTTTGCTTAGCCGAATACTCTCTCACTTCACCCATGCCATTGCAAAAGGCAATTTCACTCTTTTTTTATGGCTGTAGCTCTTTCTTTTTCTAATAATGCTTTGGAGGAGTATTTGCAAACCATAGACAGAGTTTAGCAGCAGCTAAAATTCTCAGAGTTGTAAGTAAAAATTTCCATTAAAGAATATTACAAAGGTAAAATCATAGGTGCGAAGGCATAGTCTTCCACATAAAACAATCATGTAGCTCATCTTCTTTGTAACAATAGATTCAGTGCAATTCCCCCTCTTGAAGAAGATAAATAAAAATAATGTAATATATTTACACTCTATCCCTAACATATATAGACTTTTAGTAAACATTTATTGAAAAAATGTCAGTTATTCATAAACTTAAGCCACGATAGCTTGATAGAGTGGAATCTTCTCTCACCATGGATGTTTAATACATAAAGAAAAATGAAATGATTCAATTAAGGAAGCTCAGAGGATATATAACCACTACACAGAAAAGCAATAAGGGAGAAGCTGCAGTGGTGAGAGGTGTCCCTGGAAGAGGCTTCACTCATTGCCACAATGTACTTCAGAAAAAGGCTTTCTTCCCTGTCTCTATTATTTTAAAGACTAATCCACCCCTGAATCTCTTGTCTCCATAAAAAAGGCACCAGCCTTCCTTTCAGGTCTCAAAAAAATAAATATAATAAATAAATAAATAAATAAATAAATAAATAAATAAATAAATAAGAAAAATAAAAAGAAAAAAGAAAAAAGAAAAAAATCCAACTCTCTCATCTGTATCCTGCCTATAATCTTACATATTTTCTTCTACTCATCCTTGGATTGTATTCATTGTGTGAAATCCATGAGAAGCTATCTAGCTCACTTCAGACTAGTAGGATCTAGTCCAGATGAAGGATATAAAGACAGTTCTTCTGTTAGAGGTATTAATAAGATACAGTCCTGACACTAATTGAAATAGAATAGTTAGCAATAAGAAATATGAATGTCTCATATATATATGTACATATTTTACACTTTTGTAAAGGCCATTTTTAGTACTTTTAGTAAATATTTTAAAGTATTTTAGTACTTTATTACACATTATAAATTTAAATATAGTGTGTGTATGATTTTGAATATATATTTAATTTGATCTGTTTACATATATATATATAATTTATATGGATATGTATACAAATTACACCATACACACACACACACACACACACACACACCCCTTAATTAAGTAAATAAGTCAAAATAAATTTATTGCAAGTAGAAATGTCATTATGTCATTATACTTTGATTATATGATATAAATAACTTTAACTTTAGTTTCAAAAATGAACAGTTCTTGGTATTGAATTTCTGATATCATTGACTTTTATTATTGTGTCTCCTAAAGACTAATTTGCATTGCCCTAAATGGAAAGAGTTATGCCATAGTACATACCGTATAAATCCTCAAAGGACTTACTTCAACTTACAAACATTTTAGTGTTTTTTTTTTTTTGTGACAACACATAAAAAGAATATTAAAAACCATTATTCTCTTTCAACCACAGGTGCAAAAGAAAAGTACTAAAAATGACCTTTACAAAAGACAGTGCAATATTTCCAGAGATACAGTAGTGGAGAACTATTTCACTACTCTACCCTCCACCTAAGCATTTGGGTTTCCACATAGATCTCCCAGTGTGTCAGGGTCAGGAACTCTAAAAATAAATAGTGTAATAGACAAGTTAACAAAGTCAGATTCTAGGTATTGGGACAGTCCCATTAAAGTTATTGTCAGAACATATCCCACAGTCACCAAGGTATGGAGCATGAACCCAGTAAGCGTTTTTTTTTTTTTTTTTTTTTTTTTTTTTTAAAGCGGTTTTATTCTTAGTCCAGACTAGATCAGTTAACCTGACAGCGTCTCGTTTCCTTCATTGGCAAAATAATAACGCTGCCCGGAACATGTAAAAATATGTCCAATGTATGATCTCTAAAGACGCCGTGTGTGCTCCCAGCATTGTGGAACTCAGAGCAGTGTGCACCCCACAGGGCATGCAAGACAAGTCATCAAGATGCAATAGAAACACACTTTATGTTTCCGGTCATGTCCATACGAAAAATAAATTAATCAAACTTTTCACTGATTGGCACTGATACCCCCACAAGACCTGCATTTCAGGCAATCATGTTTCAGGAACAGTACGCAAGGTGACTTGGGAGAAGAATAGGAGTTCTTCAAATAGATTTATTGACAGTTGCAACTCCCATATTGATATGTATTACACTATCTATTTTAAACTACACTAAAGCAAATCCTATCAAATGTGAAGGTGATTTTAAAGATTCTTGTAAATAAACTGATTTGAAGATGACAATCATATAAAGCAAAGGGAACGAGACCATGGTAGAGCTAACATTTTTACACTCAAGTATGAGTTCAAGATAAAAACACTGATCTCTCTACAAGGTAAAAGCACTGATCTACTGGGATCTGAAACCCAAAGAATCAAAGACACTATGAAATATGAAGATTTATATACATTATTTGTTATGGAACCTCATCTCAAATATGTTTTGTATTGAGGAAAATTAGTTTATGATAACAACAAACTTCATAATCAGTAAGATAATCTTTTAAAAGATTTTATTTATTTATTCATGTAAGAGAGAGAGGCAGAGATGCAGGCAGAGGGAGAAGCAAGCTACTCACAGGGAGCCTGATGCTGGACTTGATTCCAGGACCCCAGGATGATGCCCTGAGCCAAAGACAGATGCTCAACCACTGAGCCACCCAGGCATCCCAATATTCAAATGTTTTTGGCTTTTTTAAAATTTTTTAAAAGATTTTATTTGTTTATCCATGAGAGATACAGAGAGAGAGAGAGAGAGAGAGGCAGAGACACAGACAGAGGGAGAAGCAGGCTCCATGCAGGGAGCCCAACGTGGGACTCGATCCTGGGTCTCCAGGATCAGGCCCTGGTCTGAAGGCAACGCTAAACTGCTGAGCCACTCGGGCTGCCCAATATTCAAATATTTTAAAAATAATTTCAGCTTTATCTGTCTTTGAAAATGATCATTTGTGTTTACAACATTCTTAGATGAATTTAGTTTATAATAAGCATATACATTTTAGGTGGTTTTCCTCAAAATTTATTGTGTTGATAGGAAAACATGTTTGAAGAAGTTTGAAGACGTTTGAAGGCATTTGTGCTTTGTCACAAATAATTAGGGACCTTTGGAACAAAACGGAAATGCAATCAGTCTTCCAAGGGAGCCTGAGACACTGCCTAGAGCTAGATCAGTCCTTTTACAGTTACTTGTAGGTATATCGCTGAGAGAAAACAAAATATTTTATTTTACTATTAATTGAGCCTGTGATATGAAAGGTGAGAATGATAGTGCTGAGGATAAAAGGAAAGAGATCACTCCAGGCAGAAGGAAGCCATGTAAGAAAACATGAAAAATGTGTTTTGTGTAGGAATATGAGGATTTGTCCTGTCTCAGCCCAGTTGAGACAGGACTACTCTCTACTACTACTCTCTACTACTCTACTGCTTCCTGGCTCTGTGAGGGACCTAGGTCCCTAGGTACTGAACTTAGTTTACCTCCCCTGTGAAATGACAGAGATAGTAGCACCCAGCTCTCAGGCCTGTTGTGTTGATGCCTGAATTACTACAAAGCACCTACCATAATGCCTGCCATTTTCTCTTTCTCTCTCTCTCTTCTTTCTTTCTTTCTTTCTTTCTTTCTTTCTTTCTTTCTTTCTTTCTTTCTTTCTTTCTTTCTTTCTTTCTTTTCTTTCTTCTTTCTTTCTTTTTCTTTCTCTCTTTCTTCTTCTTTCTCTGTCTTCTTTTTTCCTCTGCCCTATGTGAGGCTCGATCTCATGCAATACAAAGATCACCATCTGAGCTGAAATCAAGAGTCAGAAGCCTAATGGACTGAGCTACCCAGGTGTCCCAATGCCTGCCATTTCCTAATTGCTGCCTAACGTTGTTTTATCATAGACTCCATGCTTTTCGGTAGAAACTTCTCTATTATTACCTGTATTGCATTTCCAGCACTCAGCATCTTACTTTAACATGGCAGTGAGTGCTGAGAGAATAAATAACCAAATAAATAAAACATCAAGTACATGCACTATCTGCAGAACATGGTTGCAGAGGCAGGTCTAGGAAAAGAGTCATAACTTGGCTTTCTTGCTTCTTAAAGTTAATCTAGTTGTGGTGTGAAGGCAGTCAGGAAATAGGATGCGTGTTTGTGTACATATATAAATATTTATTTTATATTTTATATGCTGTATTACATATAATACACATATTTTTATAAATAACACATTACATATATATACAAATAATATTACATATAGTATATATATATATATATATATATATAAAATAAACAATGCCTGCTAAGAAATTTAACTTCATTTGATGCTAAATATTTGTATGTATTGTCCACCATGGAGGCATACAGATCTGCATTAGCAAACATATCATACAAGCAGGATCTTACATTTTATTTCCTGGTTGAAATGTATAAATATTTACATAATTATTATTTTCTTCATATACAGTGCTTAAATATTTGTTTATTATTAAGCTTTCTCTTTTTATATTTTTGATACTCAACTCATTCATCAACATTTTATACTGTTGGGCATTTTCAAAAATCTGTATGTGATGCCTAACAGGAAATTTATGTGATGAAGTGAAGGCTATCCTAAATATAATTTATAATCTGATATCCTAAAGCTGTGTTTTCTGATACACATTTTAAAGTCATAATAAATCTCAATTAATGATAAATACCATTACTTTGAACTCTCACATCAATATTTTGAATTTCTTAATTAACTTTGGTTTAGGCTAACATACATCAGTTAAGATTTTCTGAAAGCTTTCTCTTAAAAGTAACAGTAATAAGAAAGTCATTTTTCTAACTTTCTATATATGTTAAATTATTTCAAAAAGGTATTTCTAAGGAAAAACCCACAATTAAGTATCCTTTTTCTTTTAATATTTCTACAACATATATATTAAAATGTAAATCTATTTCCTTTCTATATCCAAACATATTATTATGACGCTAAAACTCCAACTGCTTTACTCTGCAAGGTTAATTTTTAATTCCATCTTGTTAAAATATGTTACTGAACATTAAGAAACTAAGATGTATTTAGTTTAAATAATAATATGGGAGAATGTAGACCCTGAATAATGGAGTAAATGAGGAGATACCATATAAGATGAAAATAATATCATTTGCATAAAACCTACAAATTACTGAAAATGATATCCTCCTTGTTTAATACATGTGTATTTTTGATTTTTCACTGAATGTTCTTATAAGATTAACACTGCCGTAATGGGAATGAATGCTAGCAAAAACAACAAAACCAGCCTGATTGATTCCATTACATATTCATGTTATTCAATCCAGAGCTTTTATTCTCAACAAATGACAATAATCTCTAATTGGCTCTCACAGATATTTTGCAAATTTTAGACATGAACCATTCTCCTCACCTTGTCACCGTCACTCTCTGCAGACAAAATCACTCTCCATTTTGTGGAGAAGATAGCAGCCACCTCCTGTGAACATCTTTAGTTTCTCTTCTCAGAGCTTAGGACAGGGGGGATCTCCTATCCCCTTTTCAGATTCATTCTTTCTCTTCTACAAAACTAACTGCCTAACCTAGACTCACGGATCCCATCTCCTAGCCACCAACCCGGATTTTACTCAAATGTTCTTCTGGATCTTTGTCTTATTTGTTTGAATAATTCCTTTAATCTACCATGATCAAAACTAAATTCCCCCTCAGAAAAGCAGAGACAAAATTCATTTCAATCTGTAATTAGGATTTACATCTTTCCAACTGCAACATGACTCAGTTTCTCCTTATCTCAATTAGCATTTCACATCTTTTGCTATACCTTAGTGGTAAAAACAATGACGTTGTTGTGTGTAGTTTGCACCCAGCACCAGCACCAACTAGCTCTGTTACCTGAGAGAAGTTACTTAACCTCATTACCTTTGCTTTCTCAGATCTGAGATAATGGTACCAACCTTGTAATGTTGTTGTGAGCATTAAATTTATATAAGCCAAAGTCCGATGAGCAGCATAAATAAAGTACTGTACTTGGACAATCCAATCAACCTTACTATTAAAAAAAAACACACACACACAAAAACAAAAAACAAAAAACAAAAACAAAACAGAGTGCTTTTACTGACTCTACTATCTCACATCCCACCTCCTATTTAAAATGCCAGTAAATCTGACTTGCATTGTTATTCCAACTTTTTGCCTTGTTCTCCTGGATCTTCAGTATTCACAGACTTCATTCCTTAAAATATATATCACTGTTGACCACCTTTGGACTCTTACTGTTTTCATCCATAGACATTTGATTGCCCTTGCTCCACTACCTCCCAGATACTTCTGTTCCTCACACTGTATTCTCTTTCAGCTTTCTGAATTTCCCCAAGGTTCTACATTTCACCCTCTCCTCCTTTTCTACACTTTCTTCTTGTGTTCCACTTATGAGCTTTAAATTAATGTTACATATTAAAAACCAAGTACTTAATAAAGTTAAGTATTAATTGAATTAATTGACTGATTTTTAGTGTTTAATAATGCAAATAATATGTACTTGTCCTTCCAAAAAAACTGGAAAACCAGTTATCTAACTATACAAATTCATAGTATCCTTATGCTTTTGAGTGAAAATTGTATCACATTGTATGTCTTCTGCACCTTACTTTAAACTCAAAAATCATTTGAGGATTATATATATTAGGTCAATATGTCTACTATATTCAGTTTTACTTATGAGCAATATCCTACCTACCACCTATATCACATTTTATGAAACTATGCTCCTATAAATAGGTACTCTTTAGTCCACTTTATGTCCTTGCATTAGTTGAGTGTCTGTAAATTTATTTCTCTACCATAAAAAAAAAAAACCTAAAGTGTGTATTTGTATTCTTTTTTCTAGAACTTTTATGACATAATCTCAACTGGTAGGTCATGTAGTTTTCAGCCTACTACTGTGTTTTATTAGTCCACCAGGTATTTCTCTATTGTTTCATTTTAGATTTGAGTTTTCTTTTTCTCAGATTATGGTTTTAGAAATGGCTAAGTGAGATCTCATCTTGAAGTGGACATCTGTAGTTTTTGCTTCCCAATTTCTAAAGATTTTTGAGAATATTTTTGAACCAACTTATCATTTGTCTTTGGTATTTACAATGTGAGATCTAGACTAAGTAATGCATGAAACATAAGACATAATGCAGAGGTAAATTAGTAATTCCACTTTACCATCAGTCGGGGATTCTTTTTTGTATGTTTTTTTCTCCCTATTCTTTTTCACTTTTTCTTCATTAGCATGGTTTTTAAAACCAGGATTTTCAGGGAGCACTGGGGGGTTGGGGGGGCAAAGTGGACATATGACTTAGCTCTCATATAAGTAAGAATATTTTCTTCATTGACCATAATTATTTGTTCAGAGATGGACATCTGACCTAATCCACATTAATGAAAGTCATTCTGGAGAATTTTAATCAATTGGATGAAAAGGAAATGCAGTTTTTAACTCTCAGGAAAATATGAGCCTGAATCAGAAAACAGGTATGAAGTTGAAAGCCTGCCTAGGAGTGACAAAAACCTAGAGGAAAGCCAGACCTAGAGGAGACAGGGAGAGAGACTCCTAATCTCCTGATGCTGTGGTGGTGTGTGAGCACAGGCACCATTATATTTTACATAAGGCAACACATATGCTTTTTCCCATCTAAGCTAGTTTTTTTAAAGGTTTTATTTATTTATTCATGACACACACACACACACACACACACACACACACACAGAGGCAGAGACCCAGCAGAGGGAGAAGCAGGCTCCATGCAGGGAGCTCAATGTGGGACTCAGTCCTGGGACTCCAGGATCACTCCTTGGGCCAAAGGCAGGCACTAAACTGCTGAGCCAGTTTATCTCAGTTGGGTTGATAATTAAGGCGTCCCATTACCTAAGCTGGTTTGAATTGGGGTTCTTATCACTTGTAGTGGAAGGAGTTTCAATGCAAGTAGGCACTTCAATTCAGAAAAGCTATTTTCTAGGCCATAAATAAAACATAGAAAAAGATTACAAGTTAAATCCAAAGTTGGTCCTGTTTCTTACTAACTCTTTTCTACATAAACTTACCTTTTGGCTCCATCTTATTTTTTTTGCTGTTGTTCTGAGCATTAGAATAATTGGGATAGTAAAAATATATAATATAATGAACAATTTAAAAGAAGTTGATTCTGTAGAACTGACATAAAATATTATTTTGTATAATATCTTTCTAAACTTGTGCTGCTGATTCATATATATTCAGGCAATTATGTTACTACTGGTTATTTCACACATAACATAAATAAATGTTCGTTTGACTAAATTTCATACTTGCCTTATAATTGCAAAGAATTTTGACACATTAACATTTAAGTAGTAGTCTATGACAAATCAATTTCATAGTAATTAATTTTTAAACTGCTAATTGACATTTGATAAGTGTGTTAATTGATATAAATAGCATGGTAGCTGATATGTTAAATGTCAAATGTGTGCTTCTTACAATTAAAATTTATTAATAAAATTAATTACATATATAGGCCTTGTCATGTATGTTAATGATATTAGAACCTTTCAGATTCTTATTCAGTGAATTTTTAAGCAAATTACTAAATATTTAATAATTTCTTATTTGATTGGGAATATTTAGGAGTACTTGTACAATAGAAATATTGTACCATAAACCTTCTTATCAGGAGATTATGAATTTTTTAAATGTTCTATTCCCTATAATGCCTATATTGACTGTACGTATTTCTTTGAAGGAAAAATGAACAAGTAAGAGTGAAAGGACAGAGAACAGAGTGAGAAATTCTCATGCAGCAATTATTCTTTATGTATGAATATAGAGTTATAATAGATAATTAATGAATTGTAAATAAGAGGAAGGTATATATTGTTGTTTATTGGTGTGCCTCATGATACCCATTAGGTTTCCTGCATTCTATTTTTCCTCAGTTTTTCCTTTATCTGCTCTTCTGAGTGAGTGATCTCAACTGCTCTATCATTAATTTTGCTATTTTTTCTTGTGCTTGTTCAAATCTGCCATTGCTCTTATCTAGAGATTTTTTTCCTGTCTGCTGTTGCAGCTTTCAGCTCAATAATATCCATTTGGTTTTCTCATTATACTTTCTCTCTCTTTTTTGATATTCCCTATAATTTTCCTGGTTTCCTTTAGCTCTTTGTCTATAATTAACTCTAGCTCTCTGAGCAAGTTTAAGAGAGCATATTAAGCATTAAATTCTTTTACTAGTAAAGTGTAATGTCTGGGCTTCCTTCAGCGATAGTCTCTGCCACTTACTTAAAATCACAGAAAAACAAAGAATGAAGAAGCAAACAACTAAAATCAGCAATAAAAGTTGGTGCAAAATATTGACCATACAGAAAAAGGGGGGTACCAGAGAATATTACAAATAAATATATGCTGACAAATTAGATAATATAGAAGAAATGAACAAATTCCTAGAAACATTAAAAATCATTAAAACTGAATCAAGAAGAAATAGATTGGGATCCCTGGGTGGCGCAGCGGTTTAGCGCCTGCCTTTGGACCAGGGCGCAATCCTGGAGACCGAGGATCGAATACCACGTTGGGCTCCCGGTGCATGGAGCCTGCTTCTCCCTCTGCCTATGTCTCTGCTTCTCTCTCTCTCTCTGTGACTAGCATAAATAAAAAAAAATAAAAAAAAGAAGAAGAAATAGATTATCTCAACCAGGCCTATAATAAGAAATTCAATCCGTAGTCAAACATCATTCAACTAGTTGGCTTCACTGTTGAATTCTGACAAACATTTAAGAAGAATTAAACCAATACCACTTAAGTTATTTAAAGAAGGGAAAAAAAGAAGGAAGAAAAAGAAAGAAAGAAAGAAAGAAAGAAAGAAAGAAAGAAAGAAAGAAAGAAAGAAGAAAGATTGGAAGAAAGAAAAAGAAAGAAAGAAAGAAAGAAAGAAAGAAAGAAAGAAAGAAAAAGAAAGAAAGAAAAAGAACACTTCCTAACATATTCTATTAGTTTAACATGGCTTTGATAACAAAGCCTACAAAAGATGACACAGGAACAGAAAACTACAGACTAATATCCTTTAAGAATATATATGTAATTGCAAATATTACCAATGAATGCCCAGCAAGCCAAATTTAACAATACATTATACATCTCAATCAAGTGAAGTTTATTTCAGGAGTAGAATGGTGACTATTAATAAAAGAAAATCAATCAAGGGATGCCTTGGTGGCTCAGTTGGTTAAGTGTCCAACTCTTGATTTTGGCTTGGATTATGAACCCAGGGTCTTGGGAGTAAGCCCTTGCATTGGGTTCTGTCCTCACTGAGCATGGATTCTTTCTCTGCCTTTCCTTCTGCCCCTCCCCCTGCTTGTACTCTCTCTTTCTCTCTAAAATAAATAACTATTTTTTAAGAAAATAAATGTGATAAACCACGTTAATAAGATAAGGGAATAAAAATACATGATTACCTTAATAGATGCAGAAAAAAAATTGATAAAATTCAATGCCTTTTCATGATAAAGACACTCAGAAAACTAGAAATACAGGGAATTTCCTTAATATGATAAAAGACATTTTTGCCAAACCTACACCTAACAATGGTGAAAACTTAAAAACTTCCCTTGTAATCAAGAACAAGTCAAGAATGCCTATTTTTACCACTACTTTTCAACATTGTATTGGAAATCCTAGCTAGAACAGTCAAGCAAGAAAAAGAAAAGGCATCCAAATTGGAAAAGAATAAATAAAATAATTTCTATTTACAGATGACATAATTTTGTATACAAATCAACTCATGAGGGATCCCTGGGTGGCCTAGCGGTTTGGCGCCTGCCTTTGGCCCAGGGCGCGATCTTGGAGACCTGGGATTGAATCCCACGTCGGGCTCACGGTGCATGGAGCCTGCCTCTCTCTCTGCCTGTGTCTCTACCTCTCTCTCTCTCTCTGTGAGACTATCATAAATAAATTAAAAAAAAATAAAAATAAATCAACTCATGATCAGTTGTCCTTTTATACACAAGCAATGGACTATTTGTAAAAGAAATTAAGAAAACAATTTTACTTATAATCATATCCCAAATAATAAATTACCTAGTAATAAACTTAACCAAGAAGGTGAAAGACTTGTATACTAAGTCCCAGAAAATTAAAGAATACTTAGATGGAAAGTCATGCCATGTTCATGGATTGCAAACTTAATATTGTTAAGGTTGTAATACTCCCAAAGGTGATCTGCACATCCAGTGCAATTATATCAAAATTTGAATGTTTTTTTTAACAAAATAGAAAAGCTGATCTTCACATTTATATAGAATTGCAAGGGGTTCTGACAATAGGAAAAAAGTAAAGTTAAAGCTCACACTCTTGATGTCAAAGCTTACTACAAAGCTACTGTAAACAAAACAGTGTGGTACTAGCATTAGAATAGAGATAGATGCCAATAGTATAGAATTAAGGTTTTAGAAATAAACCTAAATATTTATGGCCAATTGATTTAGAAAAACATGCCAGGATCATTGAATGAGGGAAAAGAATAATCTCTGTAACAAATGGTGCTTAACAATAAAATCAGCACATGCAAATAAAATCAAGTTGAAATCACTATCTCATTCCCTATACACAAATTCACTCAAAATAGATCAACAAGTCTAATATAGGAGCTAAACTTATATTTAGAAAAAGAAATAGAAAAAATTTTCATGGCCTCAAATTTGACAATGGATTCTTAGAATGAACACTAAAAGCCTACGCAACAACAAAAAATAGACACATTAGATGTCATAACATTAAAGACTTGGGTACTACAGGATAGTATCTTAACCCACTTGGCTGCTATAAAAAAATACCATGGCTTTTAACAACATAAACTTATTTTTCACAATTCTAGAGGCTGAGAAGTCAAAGGTCAAGGTGCCAACAAACTAAGTGTTTGATGAGAGTCTTCTTGTTTCATACAGGGCTATCTTCTTGCTGTGTCCTCATATGGTAGAAGGGGCTAGGGAAACTCTGAGCTCTTTTATAAATATGCTAATCCCATTATGAGATTCGCGTGTCATTACCTGATCCTCTCCCAAAGGTCCTGTCTCCAAATACCATCTCATTGGAGATTAGGTTTCAACACAATTTTTTTTTTTGGAGGGGGGGCAACATTTAGTCTACAGTAGATATTATCAAGAAAGTAAAAATATAACCTACAGAATTGGAAAAATATGTATTTGCAGTAAAAAATCTGATAAAGGTTTAGTACCCAGAATATATAAAGAACACAATTCAACCAAAAACACAAATACAATATTTTTTTTAAAGAAGAACAAAGGACTTTGAGAATCCTCCAAAGGAAATGTGCACATGGACAAGCACATAAAAAAGATGACTGTTACAGAATTGCAAACCAAAACCACAGTAAGATAAGACTTCAGACTAACAAGAAAAACTAATAATAGTAATACAAATATAACAATGTTGATAAGGATGTGGAAAAATAGGAATCCTCATAAACTGATGGTGAGCCTCATAAACAGTATGCTAAGTAAAAGAAGGCAGATACAAAAAATCCATAATTTTACGGTTATTTTATATGAAATATGCAGAATAGACAAATCCATAGAGACATAAAGTAGATTAGCGATTGTCAGGATATGGGGAGAGGGATGAAGAATGACTGCCTCATAGGTATAATGTTTTTGTGAGGTGGTGAAAAGTTTTGAAGCTAGAGAGACAGTAGTTGCACAATGTCACAAAAACACTAAATGCCACAAAGTTATGCATTATACACTAAATTGTAAACTTAAATAGTTAATTGTATGCTATGTAAATTTCAGCTAAATAGGAAAAAACAATTTTAAAAATTGGTAGTAAAATTCCATTTATTAAGGAATGAAGTCAAGTAAGATGTAGCTACATTCTGGACCCAGATTAGGTTCATATACCCATAGTTCTGTTAAAATCACTGTGACTCCGGGATCCCTGGGTGGCGCAGCGGTTTGGCGCCTGCCTTTGGCCCAGGGCGCTATCCTGGAGACCCGGGATCGAATCCCACGTCAGGCTCCCGGTGCATGGAGCCTGCTTCTCCCTCTGCCTGTGTCTCTGCCTCTCTCTCTCTCTCTCTCTGTGACTATCATGCATAAATAAATAAAATCTTTAAAAAAAAAAAAAAAATCACTGTGACTCCAAAATATATTAAAAATTTGAAGGAGAGAAGTCTTTAATAAAGACAACATAAATATCTACAATATATAGATTTTAGTATGGAATTTAGAAAAGAGTTTTTAAGAAGAAAATCCATTCTAAAAAAAAAAAAATCCAAAGGATTATAAAACTGGCAAAAATAAAGTCCCTTTTCAAAAAGTTCTAACTTTATCAGGAATTCAAATGGCAATAGGGTAAGATTTATTGAGGTTTTCTTTTTGGTTGTTGTTGTTGTTTTATAAATCTTCATTATGAGGGCCTCATCTGACCATTGTGCTTTACTCCAAGAAGTAAAAATACAATATAATCCATTGGAATTTTCACACTAGAATTTTGTAGTGTATTATTTCTATAGTTGTCTGATCTATGATTTTAATTCAGCAATATGGTACTTCTGTGTTCTTCTGTGTTCTGGCTAGAGAAATGCTTTATGCATATTTGCAATCTGGATTTAAAACATATAAACATTTAACCATTAGCAAAAGTGAATATAACAAGGTACTTAGTTTTTGCATGAGTGTCTTGATTTTGAAAATGTCATACAATCTATGGCAATAATTTGAGGACCTAGAACTTAATTTGTCTTTTTTTTTTTACTCCACTTTCAAATAGCATTAGATTATCTTTAAGAGGCATTAATAAATAGCTCAGTATAAATTCAGTTCATTTTCACAGTAATCTACTGTCTAACCTCTGTGTATCTGGTGAGGAAATAAAAGATCATTAAAAAACAGACTACAAAAACTGCTTTATTCTCACTAGATTACCTTTCTGAATGTAGATATCAAGATATATATCAGGTTAATAACAAACGCAAAATTAGATCTTTATGTCAAACTCTGCTCTCTCTAGTCTACTGCCAATGGATGCTGTTAATTGCATAAAATAAAATTCATTTAAATATAAAATGCTATTATCTTTATTCTACCAAGTGTTGTTTTTTGGAGTCAACAAAAAGAGTAGAAAAACTAAAATATAAGATTTCCCATAACTGAAAATAACAAGTTCTACCTCTTGAAGTAGAGGAAATTTTAGAGCAATACACCATCCATATTTTTAAAAAATACTTATACATTTTATCAAGATGGGACATATACACGAACGCAAACTGTTTTATAAATTTGACCTTCCGTCCCTGAATTAAAGAATGGATGCACTTATATGTTGTCCTACCTTAAGCTTCTTTGTATCTTTATATATTGTCAGTACTGAACATTGGCCTTTTACGAGGCCATCCAAAACACAATCTTGACATACAAAATAATTTGGATTTTTTTTTTTTACTAAATAAACAATTGTAACCTAAATGCAAGAGATCTACCAAATTTGTAAATGTACCCTAATAAATAGATAATGGAAAAAGAAGGAACAGCAGCAGTGAACTATTTCTACATTTTTTAAGGTTTTATTTATTTATTCATGAGAGACACAGAAACAGAGAGAGGCAGAGACATAGGCAGAGAGAGAAGCAGGCTTCATGCAGAGAGCCTGATGTGGGACTCCAGGACCACATCTTGGGCCGAAGGCAGGTGCTAAACCACTGAGCCATCCAGGGATCCCATATTTCTACCTTTTTTAATAAAGAATGCACACTGTCCTAGACATTGCTCCCTGACGGTTATTATTTGAGTAATTTTCTAATTCACTCTACCAGTCATTTATTTGCATTTAAAAACATATTATCACTTCTACTCTTGGCAACATATCAGATTCAATATTCTGAAGACTCTCCGATTATAAATACTTAGAAATGCTGAATATGATGTAACATACAGTTTTATATTTCTGTGTTCATATAAAGCAAGAATAATAAACCAAGAGAAAAAATGAAGAAAGGGCTAAAAATAATTCAAAGAAAACAGTTAAGCCAAACACAAAGTTTATCCTGCAGATTTCTCCTGCTGTCAGGAAATGGAACCTTGGATTTTTTAATGGCTTATTGGATGAAATGGTTAGTTATCTTTAGTTGGAGTGTTGTAATAGTGAATGTTAACAACAACAACAACAACAACAAAAGCAATACTGGGAGACTACAATCTAAATGAAAAAATGAATAAGAGAAAAATATATTGACAAAAGAACTCTGCAAGATAACTTGTGTATCTTAGGCCTAAAACTTGTGAAGGTCAATAACTTCCCTTAAGAATTTGTGGGTCCCTGCCTGCCCTCACGTGGGTATAATACTTGAATTTTCTTGATGTATATAGGAAGCCAAAGACCAAAGAAACAAGAGATGATTTGCTGTAGAGGGATGATAAAAACAAATACAAATTTTCTGTGGATAAACACACTGGCATCCCATATTCTTCAAGATCCCCACAAGATTGGGCAAACATGAAACCTCCATCAAAAAAGAAACAAGCTTCACAAGTACAGGCTGATAGACTATCAAACAACAGAATAAAACATGAAGATGTACAGATACTAGAACTATCAGATAATACATAAAACAAGTAGACTTAAAATATATATTAATACAAAATGTTGGAAAATATAAACAAATATAAACTACAAGAATACAAAAATGTGGAGGTGTATTTGTAAAAAATATATATAAGGCCAATTGAAGCTTTAAATTAAAAATAAAATAAATAATAATAGTAAACGGAGAGGCAATTCAGCAGATTGTAGTTAAAAATAGATTTACTTAAAAAAAATAGATTTACTTAACAGAAAGACATTTCTAAATATATTATTCAAAATGCAGCATAGAGAGAAGATTCACAAAAGGGGGGAGAATGGGAAATTTGGAGGAGCGAATGGAAAGGTCTCTAATTAAAGTTCCAGGATGGTACGGAGATAAAGATGCAAAGAAATATTAAGGATTTTCCAAAACTGATCTAATTCCTGAAGTCTCAGATTCAGTAAGTAAACGGCCTCATACGGGGAAGCTAAAGAAAAGCGATGGTTTGCTGAAGCCAGTTTATATTGTCCCTTAAGGGTCATTTGTTAAATATTCAGCAATTTGCAAGCCATTCTTTGAGATATTGGTAACTTGAATTGGCCACAGTGGAAATGTTTACACAGTGGAAATCAGCAAGCATGACTACGAGTCAGGGGTTCCCTCTGGAGAGTTATTTTACCAGTATAGCCCTGAGAAAGGCATAACTTTATACAACCTAGGAAAATTTCTAAACACAAAAGAGAAAGCATTTTAAAAGGAGCCGGATAGAAAGGACAGATGATTACAAAGAAGCATCACTTTTCCTGACACCAGCCAGCTGAGCAGCAGCATTCAAACACACAAGACAAGTATCTTCAAAATGATGTGTGAAAGGGACTTTATTTCCGGTAAATTATCATTCAAAAATAGGTCAAATGGCAAAGGATGCTCCGATAACAGCATCTCACTAAGTTAGCTTCTAGGGTATACTTCAAATACATAGAAAGTGATCTAAGGAGGAAGTTCTGAGATACATAAGGAAAATGGGGAGAAATAAATCTTTAAACACCTGGTAAGTTCTTTAAGATATCTGAAAAGGACAATAAAGATAATGTGCGACCATGGTAAATTTTTAAAAAATGTGCAATGAAAATATAGTACTTGGAACATGATTGCATTAAAATGTAAATAGTAATTTTATTTAGAAAAGACATACTGCGATTATGGAAAGGAAGACTCGGATATTGCAAATACACCATATTTACTGAAACAATTGATAGCAATCAAAATAAGGTGTATAAATGCCAGTAGAAATTTTCCTTGAGATTAACAACAAATTTTGAAATGTATGTGGATGAGTGAAGTTATAAGAATAATTAAAATACTCTTGAAGAACTAAAGTATAAGGACTTGCAGTACCAGATATCAATACAAATATAAATAAAATATAAATAAAAGTGTATTGTTGCAGTGATAGACAAACAGGAGTAATTGATATCAATAAGACACACAGCTATGGAAACTTGATATTTTACAATGCCAACTCTAATGGAAATAGTTGAAAATTGTAGATATATTATTGAGACCTTTATTTATAAAATAAAAGGGTGGCTCAGGGGTTGGGCATCTGCCTTCGGCCCAGGATGTGATCCTGGATTCCCGGGATCGAGTCCCACGTCAGGCTCCCTGCATGGGGCCTGCTTTTCCCTCTGCCTGTGTCTCTGCCTCTCTCTCTCTTCTCTGTGTCTCATAAATAAATAAATATTTTTAAAAAGCAATGAAAATAGATCTTTGCTTCACAAAATTGTTCATATCTAAATACATCAATGTATTAGCTATGAAGCAAATTTTAAATCTTTTGAAAAAACATATTAAAGAGTATATGACTTTAAGATACAGATAATCTCTCTGCAGCAAGGCATGTGGTAACTACAAGGAAAGACATAAATGCATTTTATTATGTTAAATATTTTTTGTTTATTAAATATCTCATAAAGAGAGCAAAGAGACAAACCAGAAACTAGGAGAAAATAGTAATAGCTAAAAAAAGTTTTGTAATTCAAAATATTCAGGAACACATACAAATCATTGAGAAAGATTTTTTAAATTATTATTATTATTTATTATTAAAAATAAAAAGAGGAGGGTAGAAATTGTGTATGGAAGCATTTCCCAGGGACGCCTAGGTGGCTCTGTGGTTGAGCTTCTGCCTTTGGCTCAGGGCATAATCCTGGAATCTGGCTCCAGTCCAGCATCAGGTTCCCACAGGGAGCCGGCTCCTCCCTGTCCCTTGTCTCTGCCTCTCTCTCTCTCTGTGTCTCATGAATAAATAAATAAATATCAAAAATAAAACAGGAAAAAAGAAAGTATTTCCTAGGAAGTCTCTTAGCTTGACCAGTAGTCAAGCAAATTAAGTTAAAATCATAACAAAACATCATTACATAGACATCAGAGTCACAAAATAACTGAAGTTAAGATGCTTTCCGTTGTATAGAAGATGCAAAGCAATAAGCAAGCTTACTGGTATAGAGACAGGAGTGTAAAATCTTACATCACTTAAAAAAAAAAAACAATAGGAATTATATGAAGTAAAATAAAGGCAAAAATCTACAATCCACTAGCTCCTTCCTTCTCTATATCCTAGAGAAACATTTCATATATAAGTGATAAATGTGCAAATACTTATATATGCAATATTTCTAATGGCAAATAAATGGAAGGAGTGCACATGTCCACTAACAGTGGGATGGATAAATAATTAGAATTGTCCAAAAATGAAGTATCATTTGCTAAAATTAATTACACACAGAAATACAAATTACCATTAATCAATCCACATTAATTTTCTATTATCCCATTAAAAATCATCACAACTTTGTGGCTTAAATTAACACCCATTTTTTATCTCATAATTTCTCTAGGTCAGAAGCCAAGGAGGCTCAACTGGGTACACATAGTTTTACTGGGCTTAAATTAGGATGATGCTAAGGCTGTAATTCTCATCTGAAGCTCAGAATCAGTTTCCAGGATGACTGGTTGGTTTTTCTTAGTTGTTTGTTTATTTGTTTGTTTTATTGGGGGTGGGGGGGGAGAAGGAGAGAGAGAGAGAGACAGAGAGAGAGAGAGAGAGAGAGAATGTAAACCCTGATATGAAGTTCAGTCTCACAACCCTGAGATCATGACCTGAGCCAAAATCAAGAGTCAGTCATTCGGCTGTCTGAGCCCCTCAGGCTCCTCTGGACTCGTTGATAGAATTTTTTCCCTTTTTATGCTTTTCACATAGCCCCTTACATTTTCAAACCAGCAACAGTGCACAAGTTCCTTCTCTTGCTTATAATCTCTGAATTCTACTTCCACATCTTTCTGACTCTAATCAGAGAAAATTCTCAGTTTTTAAGGGCTATTAGAATTCCACTGGGCTCACCCAAATAATCTAGGTAATCTCTCTATTTTAAGATCCTAAACTTACTTACATCTGCAAAGTCCCATTTTCCCGGTAGCATATTGTATTTTCGAGTTCCAGAGATTAGCCTGTGGACATCTTCGGAGTGTCAATCTTCCTATCACATAATCAAAAATAATTTCTTTTTTTTAAATCTCAAAAATAATTTCATATGATACCATCAGCATCACACACACTGTAATCCCATTTATATCAATGGGAAAACCTAAATAACTTTTTATTTATATGGTTACTGACATATGAATTAATATTGTAAAATAAAATGAGGTGTGATATATATCTCTGAATTTATGTAACTGTACTTTTGAAGGGAGAAGAACATGAGAATAAGTAGGGTAGAAAGGAAGCTTCAGAGATTTTGGCAATGCTCTTTTTTTTAATTGAATGATGAGACTCTGTTTACTATTAATATTTTTTTTAAGATTTTATTTATTTATTTATTTATTTATTTATTTATTTATTTATTTATGAAAGACACAGAGAGACAGAGACAGAGACACAGGCAGACAGAGAAGCAGCTCCATGCAGGGGGCCTGACGTGGGACTCCATCCCTGGACCGTGGGATCAGGCTGAAGGTGGCACTAAACCACTGAGCCACCTGAACTGCCCTATTATTAATCTTTAAATGATGATTATTTTTATTTCCTTTCACGTGTATATGAATAATTTCACAGTAAAAATATAATCCTTTGAAATATTTTGATTAAGTAATTTTGAACAATTTTAAATATTAAATTAAATACTTGCATAATTTCCTTTAAAATAAGTCTCAATGAGATGGAAACTGCGATATAGGAAGCCTAAAAATTCAAATAATCATTAAAAATAGATAAAAACCTACAGATAAAACCTTGGGCAAAGAAGGGATTCCATCAACTTATACTACATATATGTGAAAAATTTCAATATTATATAGGCAGTTGAAGAGAACAGCTCCCATCTTTTTATGTAAGGCTTATATAAACTTACTACCAAATCAGACAAGGATATTTTCACTCAGAAGCATGGATGGGAAAATCCTAACCAAAAAATTTTCATTTTAAAGATTTTGTTTGTTCATTCATGAGAGACACAGAGAGAGAGGCAGAGACACAGGCAGAGGAGAAGCAGGCTCTATGCAGGGAGCCCAATGTGGGACTCGATCCCAGGACCCCAGGATCATGCCCTGAGCCAAAGACAGATGCCCAACTGCTGAGCCACCCAAGCCTCCCCAAAATTTTGCATTTTGAATTCAGACTAGGTTAAATTTTAAGAAGAAATAGTATATTGGTTAAGTTGGATTTTTTCAGGGCATGCATTATATAATGGAAATTTATTGTATTAAGTATTTTCATTAAGATAATCATGTGGACGGTAGCATTATTACAACACAATTAAGGATCCTAGTGCTTGAAGTAAAATGTCCAAAGTCAGTATATGGTGGATTTCTGAATTACTCCAGGGTGCAATGTCAGTGTACTCTAAAGTTAATTGTTTATGGTATGCCATTGTTCCACGCATGTAATTTATTGATGATGAAATAAATTGTAATTAACCAGTCAGTATTTTGTTTCACCTGTTAAATCATGTTAACTGTAAAGTGATGTTTGCCTGGAATGATACCAACCAAAGAAAATTCTAGGACCTGTAGGTGAAAATATTGGAAAACAGGACCAAAGCTTAGGAGCAAATGGAATCTAACACTTTGGAAAATAACATATTTTGAAAAACCTAAGAAAGAGGAGTTTTAGGAAGCTACTCCACTGATGTTAAATCCATCCTCAAAATATTCTCAGTGGCCAAAAATAGTTTTGGACTTAGTACATGATAGGAAGGAAAAAAAAATAACAGTTATTTTTGCTGTTCCAGACTTAATTCCAAATTTTCTCAGATTTATTTATGAAAAAAATCAAAAAATTTGTCCCTGAAACTTGAGCCATCTGTGTCCCAAAGAGATGGAGAATGGAAATATATCAGATTATAATGACTGTGGTTTAGAAGCAAGTAGAAATTAACTTTTAATTTTAAGCACATTCTTTAGAAGAAAATGAGAATAACTTCCTCTGTGAGAAATTTTCTATTAAAGGAAATAATTAATATAATATGTATATAAGTATATTAAACTGGGTAAAATATGCATACATTTAACAAAAAAAATAATACGATAGGAAAGTGTTAGTGGAATCTTGGAGTGTTTGGGTTGTGGTTCTTATAGATTTATTACTATGAGTAGCTGCCTATGGTAACATCTTCCCAAGAAGTTTGCCATCGGTTTTTTTTCTCTTCTTAAACATGGACTTCATTTCTCCATCAAGACGTAGAGTCTATCCCCTCCTTTCTTTTGAATCAGGTCTTCAATAAGGACTTGACCTGACCAACTGAATATGGTTGGTAAGATGTTCTAGGGCTTCTGACCATAGGTGACTAGAATCCTACAGTTGTGACCTGGGCTTCTTGGAATATTCACTCAAATCCCTGAAAGGCTTTTATAGGACCCTGGAGAGAATACATGGAGAGGCTATGAGATCACACTGAGCGAGAGAGGGTTCCAGCTCAGATTAACTATCCAGCTATTTGTCTTTGACCCTCCAGACCAGACCAGAACCCAGCTGAATACCAGAGTGAATTCAGCTTTTGCTACCAGAAAAATAATTGTCCAACTGAGCTCTGGTCAATTTCCTGAGCCATAAAATTATGAAATATAGTAAAGAGTTTGCAATTTTAATTCAAAATGTTTGTGGATAGTTTGTTGTGAATCATTTAATAACCAAAACATTAAGAAAGCAAAATCCCCCTTTTATAAGATTTTATTTATTTATTCATGAGAGACACAGAGAGAGAGTCAGAGACACAGGCAGAGGGGGAAGCAGGCTCAGCAGGCAACCTGAAGTGGGACTTGATCCTGGGACTCCAAGATCACGCTCTGAGCCAGAGGCAGGCACTAAACCACTGACCCACCCAGGGATCCCCCAAAACCCATTTTTAAAGTAAGTATTATAATACTTACTTTATTTAAATAAGTTACAAAATTAATGAAACAGTGAGGACGATTGCCTTAGTCTCTCAGACCTGCAATAAAGCTGAACTGTGAAAGTAGTTTAACACAATATCCAAACGATCCCTTTGTTCAATTGTCTATCTTTAAATATTTTTTCAATTGTTTATTTTAATATTTATTTATGGTAAAATACAAACTAGTTTCTAGCTGGTTAATGTTTATTTTATAACTATCTGACATGATAGAGGACAAAAGCACTAATGTCATAATGATTCTGTTAAAACTTAAGTGGAAAAATTAGTTTCTATTTAATATTAAAATTTTGCATTTCTATATTGATTCATTTAATGACAATGAGCTCATTTGTTCCGTTTTGGGACCCTGACTCTTAGTTTAGGATTTTATGAAACTGAGATATTTACTATATAAAACTGCCAATTGTGTCAAATGGTATTGTATTTGAAGATGTACACTTTTTAAGAAACTATATCTAAACTTTGTTGGCTGAAGTGATGAAGTCCTGGTAATTTACTGAAGGATGGAAAGACCATTGTTTTAATCACATAGCAAGAGCATGTCATTGTTATTTTACAGGTTAAAAACAAAGTCATATCACCCAAAATGACAATAATAAAGTAATATAAATAGGCCATGCATACACACAGCAAATAATATGTCAGAAGAGAGATTCCTTATATATTCATTGTACAATGGGTAGGTCCCCTCAACTTACTGCTTCCAATTCTTTTACCTAGAGATCTCTGTTCTCTCAATTTAAGATTATATTGTGATTAAAATATAAGATATACAGTAACTATAAGTAATCTCATTTCACAGTGGTGCCAGTTCTATTGCTGGAGAATAAATTATAATTGAGAAGACTGGAACTCATTTAGCAAATATATTAAATGGTTATAGTACTAGAGCAAAATATAGAAAATCACATTTCCTGCCCCATATTATAGATGAATCATAAAGGTATGTACACTTGAACTTAGCCAAAAGGCCAAGAAACGATCAAAGGTATGTAAAAGACATAAATCCACTGCTATAAGAGCAATGATATAAGTGATAGCAAAATAAAACTTGATAAAACATACTCTAGTTCTCAAAGATGAATTCACAGACTAGGAAATAATTAGACAGGATTCTAAATAGAAAATGGTTCAAGAACATATAGGAATGAAGGACGAGTGTATAATATTCCAGAAGAAAATATAACAAATATAAATATATGGAGACAGTAAAAATGTTACATATATGGGGGGTGACATGCCTGAGATGAACGCCTCAAGTGAGAATATTATCAGATTGTATATGAGCTAGAGGGAGCCACTGAATTATGGAAGTTTTTTTAAATTAAAAAATTGGAATTTTAAAATGACTGAAAATTAGGGGCACCTTGGTGGCTCAGGTGGTTAGGCATCTGACTCTTGGTTTGGGTTCAGGTCATGATCTCAGGACATCGAATCTCGCATCTGGCTGCATGCTCAGCGAGAGCCTGCTTGAAATTCCCTGTCTCCCTCACTCTCTGACCTGCCTCCTGCCTGTGCACACCCTCTCTCTCAAATAAATAAGTAAATCTTAAAAACAAAAAATAAAATATAAAATAATATAAAATAAAATAAAATAATAAAGTAAAATTAAAATAAAATAAAATAAAATAAAATAAAATAAAATAAAATAACAGATAATCTAGAGAAAGTTTCAAAAGTTCAGGACTAGAACCCCAGACTCATTTCTCCTCTCAGCTCTGCCATTTATTATGTGAGTGACCACAAGCAGGTTACCTAATCTCTTAGCCTCACAGTTTCCTCATCTGTGAAAGAGGGTAATAAAACCCAACTCACGGACACTTTCTTATAAAGCAATTGGAACACTGCCTGGGCCACAGGATCAATACTTTTTTACTCAGTATAACAAGCATTTTTATCCCAAAGTTGTATTAGTATGTTTTTGTTTTATTAAAAGCAGAAGTCAAGATAAGTAAAAAGCTGTAGTCCTAAAGATGAAGAGGGCAGATGTGAAAAATGTTAAGAGAGTGGAAACAAGACGAGTATATGACTGAACGCAAGTATTTAAAAAGTGATTTTATAATTAATTTTTGTAGTGAGTGTCTTCAGTAACCCATCCAGTGCTGTTTTCTTTTTTTTTTTTTTTTTTTTTTTTTTTAATTTTTATTTATTTATGATAGTCACAGAGAGAGAGAGAGAGAGAGGCAGAGACACAGGCAGAGGGAGAAGCAGGCTCCATGCACCGGGAGCCTGATGTGGGATTCGATCCTGGGTCTCCAGGATCGCGCCCTGGGCCAAAGGCAGGCGCCAAACCGCTGCGCCACCCAGGGATCCCCAGTGCTGTTTTCTTAATTGAGGCAGATAATATAAAATAAGGCAAAGGTTTGAGGAGAATTATATTGAGTTAACTTAAGATTTTGTGTACATGTTCCATATACATTTTAAGAAGTTGTTCATTATCAGGCAAGACTCTGCTACGTTCATTTGAGTTGTGAGATATCAGGCTTGGTATAGAAACTAAAGAGTGTCATGCAGGAGCAGTAAACTACAAGGAATGAGAAACTAGAATGTTAAAAGATACCATTTAAGGTTTGAGAAGAGGCACAAAACACCGAAAAGGAGGAGTTAGGGATCAGGGTAGGAAATAACATTATATATGATGTTATGTAATAACAGTAGGAGCTCAAAGGAATTAAGAATTTTGAGCTGGAGAAAATGGTCAACAGTGCCGAATGTTAAACAGAGATCAAGTAATATGGGACTCAGAACATTACTTGATTTTTTCCTTTTGAAAGAAACCAATAACAATGACAAAATAACTTGGGATGTTATTTAGTTTCAATATTCTCAAACACAGGGAATGTTAAAATCTGAAAGAAATCAATTTTGAGCTGTTGGCTCACTTTAATTTTATTCTTTCTTATCAGGCAGCAGAAACTTTTTAATAGTTTTCTCATATTTTTAAATCATTTAAGTTGACATTTATTTAATTTTTTTAAAATGCAAATATACGTAATGAAAGAAAGCATATTTAGACAATGGTTTTTCCCAAAAATTGATATTATGACACACATTATAGTTAATAATTTATCACTTATATATTGCATGCTCATAAAAATAGATTCAGTGATTTTTATTTAAAGTGTATTTTATGAAGTTGTTATTCTTAAAATTTATACAAAATAATGCTCTAAGGCTGGAAATAGTTGCTTGCAAAGGTTTATTCTAATTCAAAGTTAATATTCTTCGTTTGACATATTTTAAGAGGAAAATTATCACCTGTTCCAAGCATGGATATTGAGTAACTAGATGCTATTTTGGGAACTGTGAGATATCAAAAAGTAAAGCACAGTTTTGAGAGCAACAGTTAAAGCCTAAAAGGAGGGGGCATTCCCCTTTTAATGGGAAAAAAGTGGTTTATCAATGCATTTATACACTCTAATATAAACAAAGAAGGGATTTACTTCTCAATTTAAATATAAATAATGTTATGTTTTAATATGACTTTATATAGTTCCATTCCTTCTAAAAATTTCCTTAAGGAATATCTGTAGTTTTATTGATTCCCATTGGTATACCGAATTGTACTTTTTTAACCATAAAATGGAATTAAATTAAGCTAAATTTTAATAATACAATTGTAGATATTATGCAGAAATTATGCAAAGTAACTTTGGTACTCCATTAATCAGGAAATAAAATGTGCATATAAACTATGATTTATTGAGGGAAAATGCTATTTTACATCTGGTGCGTGGTATAAGGTCTAATCCTGTATGCAGCACATTAAAGAAATTCACACTAACCATGGATTAAAATTAAAATTAAACTGCATAATGAGGCATGTAGCTAAAATGATCTTATTTTATTTGTGATGTCACTTGGAAAATATCACTATCCAAACTGTTGCAAATATATCTTTTAAAAATATAAATCATTCTCAAATTTTATTTAAAAAAGGCCTTAACTTTTTATGAGTCAAAGAATTTAGTGACTCATATTTCACTTTAAATATTAATCATAAATTATAAGAGCCGCTCTCATATAAAAATAACAGTAGGTCTAAATACAAGGTGGTGGAACAAAAAATTTTAGGGGTAGCTGAAATTTTGATTTTGCATTTACTTTCACTTTCTTTTAAAAACTTCAAGTGATATCTGCAAATAGGCTCTATATGCTTAACATATTATTAGAGTTTGAGGGTAGTGCTGTTTTCAGAAATAATGGTGTTTATAGTTGTTTTATATTTTCAATAGATTTTAATGAAAGCATGATTGAAAAGCCTCCTGATAAAATATAATCATCCATTACATAGTAAAATCTTTCTTTTTTGCTACCAATCTATTTTGAAAGACAGAATGTTTACTGAACACCTTATCCTTGTATTGCTTTTAAGTTACAGCACAAATTACATATTTGAAAAGGTAAAATTTGTATACTTCTAGTATTAATGTCAAACAATTACTTAATCAAAATGATCTCTATTGGGAATGAAGACCTGTGTAAATAAACAGTTTTGAAATTGCAAAGAAAATTTAAATGAATATAAACTTTTATTTATACGTTTAGTGAAAATGTACCTGGTCCTGTTCAATAATTTTCAACAGAACTACAATGTTGCATTTAAATTAATAGCAACATTTTGAAAAAAAAGAAAAATTTGGAATGGATCACCACTATTTATCTACATTTTTTTTTCTGTTAAAATACATAAAAATATTCCTTCCACTTTACACATCCTAAGTCATCAGAAGTTCTGGACTATAAATTGCTTTCAAAATGTATCCCCATACTATTTCTAAATATTTTATAAAATCTTCATTATTTGTAATTTAGAAGTATTAGTATTTTCTAATATAATCAGATTCCCTTATAACTTTACATGTCTCATAAACAGAATTTATTTATAGTTACTAACTCCTGAATAAAACAAAGAGTAGGAAAGAGAAGTGAATTATGAGTTATTAAAATGTAAATATAATGAAATTAAAGGAGAAAAATAAATGTATTATTATGCAGTATACGGTTGATGCCAAACTTACTGAATATGTTGAATAGTGTATTTTAAAACAGAAGATCAAGCAGTTTCACTTTGATAAGCTAAAACTTTTGCATGTATACAGCATAAAGTTTATATTTTGAAAGTCCCTTTTTATAGTCTGTTCTTATGTGAGAAATACAAATAAAGCTTTTCCGAAGCAGCCTTTTGGTTTGAATAAGTCTTCTCAGATGATTTTTATCTCCTTAGGCATCCACCGAATCAAGAAAGTTTCCTAAATAGATATTTATTTACAATTAAGTGATATAAAATAATTGTATTAAATAAAATAATGAACTCTAGATTTTTCTTTATATGACTCTTTACACGATCCTGAACCAAAGCAGTGTTATTCCGTTACTTTAGAGATTCCTATTCTAAAAAGTACATATTCAAGTAACAAGCCAACCACAGAATTAGAGGTTGACGTCACCCAAGCAGTGAAGAAATACATATTTTTGCATTACTCATGTTTCATCCTCCAAAGAGTAATTGTACAGAAAACAAAATTTTCTGTCACTGATAAAAGTGAAATAGATTTTAAAGGATTTAATAACTTAAAAATAATATTCTACTGAAAAACTAAAATGACTTAAAATATAGGTTCATAATGTATAACAATATGTATCAATAGTTATATATATGTGTGAACACAAAACACTGGCTTTATTTTACTTATAGTTGGCTATATATTTTAATTATGTTCTGTTTTAAATTCTACAAAAATGGTCAATTTAAAATACTCTGGAACTACAGTTAACATTTCAAATACAATTAAGTGAATAACCAGTAAGTTACTCAAGATAAAACCAAATAAGTAAAACCAAAATTGTTTATTTGGTTTTATACCATCATAAATAACTATAATTTCTTAATGAAAGCCATGTTCTAATGACATCATTCTTCAGCCACATGATATAAACTTTCAGTGAACACTTGGTATTTAAGGCGCATAGAACCCCCGTGGTTTGAAATCTGAAATAATATATCAGACTTCAATTGCTATCTTAATTTATTGTTTCTTCTTTTCAAAGCACGAAAAACAAAGCATCAATACAGCATTCATACTGTGCTAAGATGCAATCATTTCAGGCTCAAGTGAAGGTCTCATCATGTTATCACAAGATTGCAAACAGCTTATTATGCACTAGAGCAGTATGGACACCTTTAAAAAAAAAGCTTTTAAATGGTAACCATGCTGAGCTCAAATGAGACAATTATGGATTTAAATGGATCTTAGTAGTAATAAGAGAATTATGAATATGTTGAACAGTGAAACCAGAAAGTCTTCTCAAGTGGTGAAAATGTGCAATGTGTGTTTTATTGCTGATTTTATATTTATGCATCTTACTTTTCCTTTATTTATCAGAGTTCTTAAAATGTGTGATACATCATTTCTCAAATGTGGGTATATGAATGCTTCATGGGATTCTAAAGATAGTGTAAAAAAAAACATGCATTAGCAACAGCATGTTCTTTTTAGTATTTTAGTATTTTGCACTCAATTCTGAGTCTTATCTGTCTTTGATTTTACACGTAGGAACATATTTTTTATTATTTATTTCCCTAACATGGTGAACACATTAAAGCCTCCCATGCCAGAGAACGCTCTGGAATTTTGACTTCTCGACAGAAGAAAATGGGTTTCCTTTGGTGTCCATGGTTTTTCCATTTTTCCATTGTTTTGGTTACTTAGTGTGACATTGTTTGTTTGTTTGTTTTTCTGTTTTCTAAAACATAGACCGGATAATGCTGTGCAGGGACATTGCATAGAATTCTTTAAGCATTTTTAAACATTTACTTACCCATGTAGTGAATGTGTTTAGCTGAAAGTTCACGTAAAAATATTTTCCAAAAGTTCACTACCCTGGGAATCTACATAGTCAACAGGAGCTTAGAATTTTTTAAGAGACAGGTTACAGTATTGGGCCTGTAGTCCAAAGATGTAATTTCTATACTATCTCTTACTTCTCTGAGGAATTTGAATCTTAGGTCTTCTTTCATTTTCAATTTAAAATGCTTATACGAGGCTGGATTTTTTTAGTTCTTTGGTAGGCTAACAAATATGTATTTGACTTGAGTTATTCTCTCCATGGAAAAATAAGTCAACTTTGAGCTTTCCTTCCTAACTTTGTTTTTCTTTTTGTAGCACACACAAAATATTAGAGTTTCATGAAAACATTTTGAAGAAAAGTGCTCGAGGCTTATGAGACTGTGAAAGGCATAAGGGAAAAGACAAGAAAGGCAAAAGATACAATGCTTGGCTATTTCTCAGAAGAGAAGAGATTCTAGAAAGGATGAAAAGTCCCTACACCACCCCTGACTTGGGTCTTAGGTAGGAGACTTTTGAGAAGGTTAGTTCCAGGCAGCCATGGCATAATTAATATGACCAGGCACAAAGAGAATAATTTGTTCTCTTCAGCCTGCCTCAGTTTCCTGCATGGACCAGTTAGTGCATGGAGAGCCAATGGGCCTCTTTTCCTAGGGAAGACAAAAAGCAGAGTAAGAGCTGAAGCTATATGCTAAAACAGGAGGATATGTCATCTAAGAAAGGTTTGTAGCACCGATGGCACCACCGTGAGAACCAGATTAAATGCTGACTGATGCGGGAGTGGTAGTGTGTATAAAAGTAGGATGATACTACTATGAACCATCTAATTTTTTCTTTCTTTTTCAGGTTTGAACCATAATCTTTTAACAAAAGCAGTCATAGGAAATGGCTCTGGAGGTGCCAATTTACTATATAGTCATTGGATTACTCAGTCAAATAAGGAAAACTATTATCCCGAGAACAGAATTGACTAAAAGTGACTCTGGATGGTCTGGACAACATGACATTTTCTCAGCTGTAGTTCACTACCTTCGGCAGTAGCGCTAGGATGGACAGTGCTGGGACCTTCTACAGGCACCACAGGCTCCAATTCCTCAGATGCAGTGTAGCTGGATTTCATGCAATTCCTGAAAATGGCAGGCACTCCAGCCTAAATGGCACCAAGCAGCTGTGTGGGCCATTTCTTTTTCACATTCTAAGGAGGCTCACAGAGCAATGTGGGATTTCTTTACTGGGATCAAAGAACAGCCAACTACTACTGTGACTCTCGCCCTGGCACACCAGTCCGCTGAATGATGTACAGACTGAGAAACTATGTGACTCCGTCTTGCTGATTCTGCATTTGTGATTTTCCCCTATCTCAGTAAGTCCTTCTCCTTAAACCATGTTTCTGACTTTGTAGAAGTCTTTCTGACTCTGAGTCCTAGTAGTAGTCCTGAAGGGAGTCACCCAGAGCAACACATTTTAATCCTTAACTAATAAAAAAAATCCTTTAAGTAGATAAATTAGTTTCGGATTTTGCACAAATCTATTTGAAGAACATTTTTTTGCAACTTTGCATCTGTTAGAGCTTATTCAGAAATGTAGAAGGAATTCAGAAAATAGAAGAATGTTTTAAAATTAATTTTATATTTCATACTATTGGTTGCATAACAGTGTTTGCTAAAGAAAATATCCCTAAAGGTAATTATTGCCTAGTGGAATGCATATTTCAAAATCAATTTCATTTAGAAGCGGTAAGGAGAACATGCAGGGAAGTCACGTGTATGATCACAAACATATAACAAACAATGGTCATGATCTTTCTCTCCCTTTTTAAATACAATTTTTCTCTGTATACTTGTCTTTGACTTTGTAGAGTCTAGGGTTGAGAACATTGTATTTCAGGAGTCACTGTTACCTAAGAAATGAGCCATTTTTTTAGCTCGTGAAAAATCACAATACATCCCTACTTTCACCTTATGCCTTCCCAATTATGAACCATGCAACTCTAATCATTATTATACCAATTATTAAAGTTTAGGCTTATAAATTCCAAAGAGTAATGGAAAATAGCTAAATAATTTAAGCTTTATTCAGGATATTTGAAGTATTTTTGAATCACAGAAATATTAATCTATTCCAGAAATGACCTGTGCTTTTAGTGAAAGAAAGTTCTATTTGCATTTTTCTGATGTGGATAGGATAGAGTGATGACATTATTTATGGGTGTTCTCATCATGACTGTCTATCAATATTTGAATTCTCGTGATATCTACTATATTTTGAGGCTCACATAAAACATCTACAGTGCTCATATAAAAAATTTAATTAAGGTTACTTAAAGATGTTATCTATGTTAGTAACCATTATTAAAATATAAAGTCCAACTAGATGATTAGGGAAGAAATAGATAATGAGACTATGTGAAGGAGAACTCATTCTTTACAGTTTATTTAAAAACATTTAAAATAAAACAAGGTAAAATAAATTAAGATTATTTGGAATAATGTTGGATCACCTCATTTCATACCAGTAACCCAACTTGAACTTCATTGCAAGACTAATTTTTAAAATTTGTATTATTTTCATGTTGTACCATTAGATGTCCCATTTTACTATGCAAGATTATGAGATTAGAAATCAGAATTATAAAAAGGAAAATAGCTTTTTAATTATGGCATTTTGCAGATAAGTAGCATTGCACAATGATATAGAAAAAGGGATTTTTCAATGAACATTTTAAATGTCTTAAAAATCACAAAATAAAGTATATAATTTAAATTCATAATATTTTGTTTGCTTCAAGTTTATTACAGAATTAAACAAACAATAGTTAAAGCAAAGTCCTAGTGAGGTATAATTATTTATTTGCATCATCTGCTTAATAAATAAAAAGTAATAAACTAATCAATATAGAGAAAACATGTTTAGAGACAGGTTTAGTATAATCATTCAAATAAAAATAAAATTTTGGAAAGACAATTAAACATTTAGTTATATGATTACTGTAGATATTTCAGTGGAATAAAAAAATCAAATAACAATGGATTTTATGGATTTTATACAAAAACTTAGTATTTATTTTCTGATATGCTTACAAGTAAGGTTTGGTGATGCCAAAATTACCAACTGATATTCTGCTGCGCATAGTCGTCATTGCTTAAATTGAGCTTCATTCAGTTGGAAAATGCCTATCAGCACTGTGTTGTGTGACACACAGTAATTACAACGTTAATTTTGCAAATCTCATAAGCTTAGCACTTTCAAGATTGATTTGAATTCTTTAAGTGATATGCCTAATAATATTTTGAACATTTAAACAACTTTGTTAAATTCAAGTAAATTATTATTTTAGCTAAAAATGACATTGCGGTTCTTTCAAATTCATTTCTGCTTTTGTCATCGTGAGTTTTAAAGGAGAATTTAAACTTAAGAGATCAGTCAAAAGAAAAAAAATGATAAAATTGTAACAGTCTAATCTCAAAAATGTACTCTTGACTAAAATATTTTAGTCCTTTTTTTAAGACATTAGAAAAATTTCAGGAGAACAATAGTTTTTAGTAGATTATTTTTTTTAATTTTGTCAATATCAGTAGTAGCCTTTTAAAATCTAATTTATCACATAAATCAGAGCACTAGTTTTATATTGGAAAGCGCCCTAAGCATTATAATATCATTTTTTTAGGAAAAGAATTTATCAAAACTTTCAGGTAAGCAATTGAATTGACCATTGGAGTCATGATATTGGAAGGCAACAAATACATTAATGAACTGTTTTATTTTTTTAAGATTTTATTTATTTATTCATGAGAGACACAGAGAGAGAGAGAGAGAAAGGCAAAGACACAGGTAGAGGGAGAAGCAGGCTCCATGCAGGGAGCCGGACGTGGGACTCGATTCCAGGTCTCCAATATCATGCCCTGGGCTGAAGGCAGGCACTAAACTGCTGTACCACTGGGGCTGCCCTAATGAAATGTTTATAAATTAGAAAATGTTTCTTACATGAATTTGTTGCTAAAAGGGTAAGGTTGGCTTTAGGAATAAAAATACATAATATAGGTAGAGATTACGTATAATATATACACATATAGTATAATCTTATGTTGGCAATGTAGAGATGCTATTATATTACTAGATAAAATTTATAAATATAAATAATAAAATTTTCTCTTTCTATAATTTTTATTTACTATCCATTCTAAAATCTAGAAAAATAAAAATCTTCTATACTATTCTAATTACATTTTCAAGCACTCTTTAAAAAAAAATGATTTTATTTATTTGAGAGAAAGAGCAAGAGAGCTTGAGCAAGGGAGTGGGAAGGACAGAAGGAGAAGCAGACTTTCTGCTGAGCAGGGAGCCTGACATGGGGTCCATCCCAGGATCCCGGGATCATGACCTGAGCCCAAGGCAGATGCTTTACTCACTGAGTCACCCAGTCGTCCTCAAAGATGAGTTTTTAAAAATGTTTAAATTAATAAATGTTTGTGATTCAATTAGATACTCATAAAAATAAATTTTATTAAGTTTTCAGACTTTATATACTGCTAGTTTCTCCCAAATTGAAAAGGGCATTCACCTATTTTTCATTATTATTATTATTATTCCTTAGTGCTTATTCACCTATTATTATTGTTAGTGCTTCACCTTTTCTTACTATCAGGCCAGACATTGAATATCTAGACATTAGTAAAACAACATAAGTAACAGCAGCATTTCCAATTATTATGTGTGTGAGTTAAATGTCTCTAAAACTGCAAGTTTTCGCACTATATAACAAAGATAGATACTTTCATCAGTAATACGTACCTTGCTGGAGTTGTGTTTGTTTTACCATAGACTGTTTTTTTCAAGTAGTTTTACGTTTAAAATAAAATTGAGTGGTAGATATAGAGTTTTCCCATATATTTCCTGCCCTCACACATGCACAGCCTCCCCCTTTTAACATCACTTAACAGAATGACACTTTTTTTTTACGACACATGAATCAACACTGATACACATTAAAATGAGCCAGAGCCCCTAGTTTACCTTTGGGATCACTCATGATGTACATCCTGAGGGTTTGGACAAGTGTATAATAACACATATTCGTTGTTATAATACCACACAGAATATTTTCACTGCCCTAAAAATTTTCTGTGCTCTGCTAATTCATCCTTCCCAAACCAAACTTCTGTACCATTGATATTTTTATTCTATCCATAGTTTTGCCTTTCCATTTTTTCTTTTGGGTATCATGCCTTTGGTATCATAACTAAGAAATTGTAATCTAACACCACAAAAGTTTTCACAGATGTTTTATTTCAGAACATGTAAGTTTTACATTTTACATGTAGGTCTATAATCAATTTGGAGGTATGGATCAGGGCATTTTGAATAGTAATGTGCAATAATTAATTAATTCATCATTTGTTGAAAAGACTATCTTTTCTGCATTGAATTACCTTGTGACTTTATCAAGTATCACCATTTATGTGTGGGTTCTATTTTTGGACTCTTTAGTCTACTTCATCACCTATATGACTATCTTTTCCTCTCTACCACATTGTCTTGGACACAGAAATTTTATAGGAAGCCTGGAAATCTGACAGAATCCTCTGACTGTCATTTTTCAAAATTGTTGATGCATTTAGTTCTTTTGAATCTCCATATAATTTTATAAGTAGCTTGTTTATTTAAAAAAATCCAAAATAAAAAAAAAAGAAAGAAATTTAAAAAAATCCTGGGTATTTATTGGAATTGCTTTGAATCTATAGATCTATTTGGGAAGAATTAGCATCTTAACAAATGCGTCTACTACTTATATCTGTCCACTTTTTAGATCATGTTGGATTTGTTTTAACACAATCCATAGTTTTTTTTTTCTTTTCATATATTATTACCTTATTTTGCGAGATTTATATCTAAGTGATTAATGTTTCTGGATGCTATTGCATATGTGTGATATTATGATATAGTAAGAAATATATATTTTTGTCATCATCTCTGGATCCTGGCCAGAACTCCTAAAATATTTGTAATTTTCTAAGCAATAACAATGCTGGGAACATCCTTTACTCTAATGTTTGATTTTTGACCTTGAATCATAACACGGAGCTCCGAAATGCCTTGAAACTTCCTCAGTGACAGGAGCATCATTTGTTCTAATGGGGCAACTTTTGTTGGACTCATGGATGGCTTCAGGATGGGGACTGGCCACCAGACAGAGCCACGATTAGAAGTTTGGAACATTCAGAGAAAAGAGAGATTGAAGCTTGAGTTCATAACTGACCATACCTACATGAAGAAGCTCCATAAAAATCTCTGAATTTCTGGTTTGGTGAATATATCTAGACCCCAACTTACAGAGACAGAAGCACCTCTACTCAAGACCTTTCTGGAACTTGCTCTATACATATCTTCATCTGGCTATACTTCAGGTTCTTTTATCATATCTTTTATCATAAAACAAGCAGATAAGTAAATGTCCCTATGAGTTCTCTGTGCCATTCTAGCAAATTACTGAACTCAAAAATAGGGTTTCAGGAACCCAGATTTGGCTAGCTGGGCAGAAGTACATGTGACAACGTGAGACATATGACCGGCACCTAAAGTGGGGCAGTCTCCTGGGATCTGATGCTACTTGCAGTTAGATAATGTCAGAACCGAATTGAATTCCATGACATTTAGCTGGTGTCAGAGAATTAGTCAGTGTGGGAAAAGTCCCCTACTTCTGGTTACAGAAGGGAAGTGATATGAATGGTAGAGGAGAAACAGGAGAGTTCTTTTATGGTACTATTTTTTATCTTAATTTCCAATTTTAAGTAAATTAACTGAATTTTAAAAATATTGACCTTGGATCTTGGGATATTGCTAAGCTCACAAATGAGTTCTGATAACTTTTTTGTAGATTCTTTGAAATTACCAACATAGAATAGCAATGAGGAAAGCAGGTATACTTGCCTGTTCCTAATCATAGAAAAAGCACTCAGCTGTTCACCATCAATAGCAGTATAAGTTGTAATTTTTTTGTTGATGGTCTTTATCATATTAATGGAGACTTTGATTCATAAGTTGCTGACATTTTTTATTTATAAATTTATTTTTTATTGGTGTTCAATTTGCCAACATATAGAATAACACCCAGTGCTCATCCCATCAAGTGCCTGTCACCCAGTCACCCCCACCCCCCGCCCACCTCCCCTTCCACCTCCCCTAGTTCGTTTCCCAGAGTTAGGAGTCTCTCATGTTCTGTTCTGACATTTTTTAAATCAAGAATGATATTTGAACATTTTAATTTTATTTTTCTGTATCACTTCAGTAGATCATATAGATATCATTGTTTAGTCTGCTCATTGGTGAATTATAATCACTGTTTTATGAGTGCTGAAACAATTTTAAATCACCAAGAAAATTTAACTTGATCATAATGTAGGTACCAATTTCATATATTTCTTGAATTGTTGCTGTTTTTTTAAAGAAATCATTATTTCTTCTTTAAAAGTTTTTATTTAAAGTCTAGTTAGTTAACATAGAGTGTAATACTGATTTCAGGAGTAGAATTCAGTGATTCATCACTTACATACTATACCCAGTGCTCATCATAACAAGTGCCCTCCTTAACACCTATCACCCATAGAGCCCATCCCCCATCCACCACCATCAACCTTCAGTTTGTTTTCTATCATTAAATTCTCTTATGTTTATTTTTCTCCTTTTTTCCCTCCTATATGTTCATCTGTTTTGTTTCTCTAAATTCCACATATGAATGAAACCATATGGTATATGTCTTTCTCTAACTTATTTCCCTTAATATAATGCACTCTAGAAACCAGAGCCCCTAGTTTACCTTGGGGATCACTCATGATGTACATCCTGAGGGTTTGGACAAGTGTATAATAACACATATTCATTGTTATAATACCACACAGAGTATTTTCACTGCCATCATTGCAAATGCTAACATTTTATTATTTTTGATGGCTGAGTAATATTCTATTATGTGTATATACATATATATATATGTATATACGTGTGTGTATATATGTGTGTATACATATACATTATACATATGTATGTGTGTGTGTGTGTGTATATATATATATATTCTTTATCCATTCAGTTGATGGACATTTGAGATATTTCCATAGTTTGGTTATTTTTGGTAATGCTACTATAAATATCAGGGTGCATGGACCCTTTTGAATCTGTTTTTGTATTCTTTGGGTAAATACCTAGTAGTGCAATTGGTGGGTCATAGGGTAAGCCTATTTTTAACTTTATGAGAAACTTCCATGCTATTTTCCAGAGGGGCTGCATCAGTCTGCATTCCCACAACAGTACAAGAGGGTTCCCCCCTTTTTAAAAATATTTTATTTATTTATTCATGAGACACACAGAGAGAGAGAGAGAGAGAGAGGCAGAAACACAGGCAGAGGGAGAAGCAGGCTCTTCCCACACAGGGAGCCAGATGTGGCACTCCATCTTGGGACTTCAGGATCATGCCCTGGGCATGAAGGCAGATGCTCAACCACTGAGCCACCCAGGCATCCCAAGGGTTCCCTTTTCTCTGCGTCCTTATCAACACCTGTTATTTCAAATGGCTACAAGTCATTATTTACCCTTTTCCATAGTGACTGTTTGGAAGAAAGTCACTATGCAAAACCCACACTTAGGGATGAAAGAATTATGTTCCATCTCCTTGAAGGCAGACTATCTATATAAATTATTTGGAATTCCTTTAAGAGTTTTTTCTCTTCTCTCTCACTTATGTATTCAAAAATTTCTTTATATCACTATGCACTAATAATTATTCTACACTGATGGGATTATATTAAAGGGTCATGAAGCAGTCAACTGAATAGAGGTCCCAGCAGCAACAGAACAATTTGAGCAACCAAGTAAATAGATTTGTATTGTTTATAACCCAAAGATGAAATGAATATCCATGAGTTCATACTGATGTAAGTAAATGGCTGAATGAATAAATGTATCAAAGAGAAAAGACAAAGCTCCCATACAGAAGTGTTCGAAGTAATCAATTTAGAAACCCCACCTACAAGGAGTTGGAGCATAATTTCCATTCCATAAGTGTGGGCTACACATAGTAACTTCCTTCTAAAAAGTACACTATGGATAAAAGAAAAATTAACTTTCCAGTGGAACATGTTGAGTGAATTTACTCCACAGTAACTTCATAGTAGAGAAATCTGTCAAATGCTACTCAGCCAGGTGATGAAAGTCAACATCCGTAGTGAAAATCATGCTGATAGTATTTACCCTTGATATCATGTGCTAGAAATAGGAATTTATGTTGTGTTCTTTTTCTTAAAGACCCAAGACCTAAGTCTAAATGGGGAAAAAAAATCAGAAAAGTTTTAATACAGAGTTATTCTACAAAATATCTGACCAGTTTTTCTCAACACTATACATACCAAAAACAGGGGAAATCTGAAAAGCTGTCACAGCCAAGAATCATTAGCATAAGGAAACATGATGTTTAAATGTAATGTGATATCCTGGGCAGGATCTTGGGACAGAACAAAGATATTAGGCAAAAATTAAGGAAATCTGAATAAAGCATGGGCTCTAGCCAACAATAATGTATCAATATTGGTTCAGGGATTATAACAAAGGTAGGATACTTTAAGACATTAATAGTAAGGGAAACAGAGTGGGGTAGATGGAAACTCGGCTATCTTTCCCTTTTTCTAGAAATCTCGGACTGTATTAAAATAGAAAGTTTCTTGAAACAAAATTATTTTAAAAATACACAGCAGAAGTATGGCACATATGTGCCCATATTTGTATATACATCTACCTCAGGGAACACAAAAACACTTAATAAATTAAAACTTTAAAAGAAGAGAAGACAATGGGATGGAAGATATGTATACATCTCAAATGTAGAGTGATGTACGTGCTGTCTGACTGCAGACTAAAGTTACAAATTCTGTAAGTCTCTGCAGACATGCTCAGTCTAGAACAAATAGGTGCCCCAGGGTTAGGTGCCCTGCAGTCCATCTGATTGCAGCTTTGGAATTTCAAGGGGCTGCTAGCTGTAATAAATGCTCCCCCGTCACTCTTTTTATTCTCTCCTTGGAAAATGTACTCAATGATACTTGTTCTTAACAGTGGAACTTGAATTTCGATATTGTCACATATATAACACTATATATTCTTTCTCACAGGAAATAATTATGGTGCCGGACCTATGTCAAAGGCTCCTTATGTCACTCATTATGTGGATAATGAATTTGTCTTCCTAAATTTCTCTGTGGATGTGTATAATGACTAGCAATTTGCTGTCATTTCTGCTGACTGGGTAGCAATAGTTACATTCATTTCATATGAAATGAGAAATAAATGTAGTACATATGTAAAATTCCATTATCATTATGCATTTCCTGCAAAACAACTAAGGTTAAGCAATTGGAAAATAATCCTATTTTGGACAGTTCTGGCAAAGAAATGGTACCTATTTCTTGTAAAAATGTCTTTTGTGTGAGAGTATTTTGTCATTGCTCCCATGGCCATCCAATTTTATGTGGGGATGAAGAAATCAGGAATCATGGTAATCGCTGAAATAGACTCCATGTGTTTGGGTCCCTGAACAAACACAATATTTAAAATCACTATCTTTGGGAACTCTTCCCTTCACATAAGAGACACAACTTTTGCACAAAAACAGCTCCAGTGGCTAGTAGGAAAAGATGAGAATAAATGTTATAACTGACATTTTTTTTTCTGAGACAACTTGGAAAATTTTAAAATGTGTCTGTAAGTGCTGAGGATTCTATTAATATAACATGCACTAATAAAATTATTTGGGAATCATAAGGCTTACTGAAAAAAGTGATAGAAATATGAAATAAGCACAATTTTATTTTTAAACATCAGTTCTTTCAGACAAGACGATGATAAAAATATATTATGATTTCAATTTGTAAGGGGGAATGCACTTTTGACCCAAAAGAATGTAAGTGCAACTTTGTTCTAAAATTGGTCATTTTTTAAAAGATTTTATTCATTTATTCATGAGAGACACAGAAAGAGAGGGAGAGGTAGAGACACAGGCAGAAGGAGAGTCAGCCTCCCCGTGGGGAACCTGATGTGGGACTCATCCGAAGACCCTGGGATCAGGACCTAAGCCAAAGGCAGATGCTCAACCACTGAGCCACCCAGGTGTCCCTAAAATTCGTCATTTATTACATATTGCACAAGTCATTTTTAACCTTTCATAGATTTATTTATAGTATTGTTCTTTCTATAGATTCTAGTAGATATAAAATAATCAGGTGTCAAAAAGTTGGGTTTTTTTAAGCTCGACTGAAAGAAGCTATTTTAGAATTTAATACGAAAAACACTTTTTTCCCCTCCTATTGATAAAGTTAAAATGTTATTTCTGTTATGAGATAAGCACTTTAAAAAAACTTTTCTATCTAGATGAGAACACATTAAGGGGTTATACTTGAAGCAATAAACAAAGATATTTGAAGAGAGTAAATAAATTATTTTAAAAAACTATTTTCTTCTCTATCAGCATATATCCCCTTTGAAATATTATATTTTAGTTGCAAATATCTGTAATCTCTCTGAAAATAATATAATGTTAGCACAGTTCTTGTCATGAAATTTGCCTTAAACAGAACATGGATTATTATGGGGGGATATATCTTAGATTTATGCAGAGGTAGAGTATTGATAGGTTACCAGAGGTATACTAAAAAAAAAAAAAAAAAAAGTAAGTAGCTGGGTCCAACTATAGTACAGGCACAATTGGCATCCAATTAAATGATATTCTGTGATGGTTCTATAACTTTAATTAATGTGCTCTTTTCCATATTTATCGATGTCTCCAGTAAATACTCAGCCAAAATGGAAAATATAATCCAATCACTTATTTGAAAATGTAAAAATATCCTACATTTATTTCAGTAACTTGAAATGTTTTACTCAACTCACTTTAACAGCTTTGCCTCTTTGAAAATACACAAAAGCAAAATTTAAACTAGATTATTTGACAAATAAACATGTATAAAAATTACAAGTTAATCTTTGAAAGTAAATCTGGGTAATTTAAGGTGAACACTTTCCTATCGTCTTAGAATTTCTTATTTAAATTCTAAAATAGAAAATATTTCCATGTAGATGTATTATCTTCTATCATAATTAGTGAGTCTGAATCACAAGTTTCCAAATGATTCTAGGAGCCTATTTTATCTGTACAGGAAGAAATATTTGGATGAAACATTTTGTAAAATTGAACCAGTTTGTATGTTATGAAACTAACACCCACTTCCATATGTTCATGTTAATTAATTTCAAAGTGTTAGTTTGCTGTCATGTAGACAAATCCATAAAAGAGCATAGACCACTCCACCCCTGAGATAGTGAATGACAAGGCTCTGGCAGCAGATGGTGACTAGGTCATTCCTTTTTCCATCTGGAATCATACCTGACTGGATTAGAAAACACTGAAATATCATGAGAAATATTATCTATTCTTTATGCCTGGACTGTCCAACTCAGAGCAGCATGTAGGAATGTCTACACAAAGTTAAATGCATGGCTGAAGATAGTGCTTGAAATCAGTGCATTTGTTACAGAACATCATTAATTACCTTTATCGATGCTACTATTTTTTGTACAATATTTTAGAAGGGCCTTCTGATGACAATTAGACTTATTTCCTAATATTAAAGATAAAAATCACCTGAAACCTTGTAAAAAGTTTGATTAAAAACCAACAACTTTTCCAGTTCTCTGAAAAGAACAAAAAAGCTTTGGTTGGAAAGGACAGAGGATTCCAGAAACTATTATTAGGTCATTGGCAACCCAACACACAGAATAAACAGTTCCATATGCACCTTGATTATCTAGATCATCTAGAGCATCAAAATTATTTATGTAAACATATAGAGTTAGCAGAGGAAAATGTTTGTTCACACTTATTTTCCATTAAAATGAAGGGACGGGGGCAGCCTTGGTGGCTCAGTGGTTTAAGCACCTGCCTTCGGCCCAGGGCGTGATCCTGGGGTCCTGGGATCGAGTCCCATGTCGGGCTCCCTGCATGGAGCCTGCTTCTCCCTCTGCCTGTCTCTCTCTCTCTCTCTCTCTCTCTCTCTCTATCATGAATAAATAAAATCTTTAAAATAAAATAAAATAAAATAAAATAAAATAAAATAAAATAAAATAAAATAAATAAAATAAAATAAAATAAAATAAAATGAAGGGACAAATGAAAGGACAAGAAGATACCATTCATAATGCATATAATAATTGAAGACCAAATAATTTTATGAGCCAATCTCATTGAAATATCATTGACTTAAATGTAGCAAGCAATGATTATTTGCTGACTTGATTGAGTTAGTTTCTACATGTTCATTGGAATTCTTAGTTAGAACATTCATGCATCAGCTTTCTTTTTTCTCTTTTTTTGGTTTAAATATTTTTTTAATTATGGTTAAAATAAAACTTTAAGTTAATATATTTGTTGATAAAATGCTTTCAAGAAAATTTCAGTTAATACTCTTCTTGATAAAATGCTAAATGCATGTGTATTTTCTTGTCTCTGTCCTCTTCAATTCTTACTAAATCATTTCTTGTTTGTCTTGCTGATCTGGTTGGATTTGGATGTTGATGGTGTAAGTTATTAGTTTCCCAAGTAAATGGCCATTACATCAATCCAGCAAACTAAAACTTAGCAAAAACAAAAACAAAAACAAGCAAACAAAAAAAAACACAAAAAACTAAAGATCACAATATATGAAATAAATGGAGGAGATAACATGACATGTAGAATGGAGTAACTCATTTTCCAAGAATTAAATTCCGTTAACCTTAAATGTACATATCATTTATTGATCATTGATAAATCTTCAAGGATTATATCCTTTTCAGAACCATCCTAATTAAAATATAGAATTACAAAGGTCCCTGGTGGACATTTGAAAATAATCTGAATATATGGACCTGTAAGGAAACTACATGCTAAATCAAAGGTGCTAAGTAAGAAAGACATTTCTTTTCTATCATGCTGGTGTAGTTTTTGAATGTTGGTGAGGTCCAGAGCCAACAGCCAAGAAAGGTTTCTTGAGATGCCTTTGGTGCAAAATGGTGGTTTTATTAAAACACAGAGACAGGACTCAGGGGCACAAAGAGCTGCTGCCCTGAGTTATGAGGAGCAAATGATTATATACTTGGGAATTGGGGGAGGTAAAGAAAAAGAGAGGTGTCCAAAAAGACTTTCATATACAAAAAAAAAAAAAAAATACCTCAGGATACTGGAGAACTGGCTTTGTAATTTAAGGTTGTTTTTCCTTCTAGTAAGGCAGCAACATTTAGACATCTTGGAGCTTCCTGGAGGAATGTTATACTCTGCCTCTCTCAGGTCCTTGTCAATGGGCTGCAGGTCATAAAGAAATTTAATTTTGTTTACGTTCCCTTCTGCCTCAGTTTCCCACATCACCCATGGAAGGGAGGGTGATGTTAGAGCTCCAGGAAATTGAGTTATGGGTCTCTGGAAGTTAGGGTATTGATAAGAATGATTTTTCCTTGTAAATCACTAAGACTCTGGTAAACTAATGGAAACTCAAGTCTTGCAGGATCTCTATTAGTTAGCCATTTGTTTTTCCTTCCTTTAGTTTTAGGGCAGCCAAGAGCTCCTGAAGAAAGTTACAGGTATCCCAACTGGCAGTGGCTAGGTGGGAGGGGGTGGTTTGGCAGGGTGTATAGGCTTGTGCTTTGTCCTCTGCTTGCCTTCTTCTCCCTCATGAACACTACATAGTACTAGGTAATGTTTAAAGATCATCATATATCTTAGATTTTATTAACCAACAAATCTATTTTGTATATTAACGTTTAAAAATGTAACAAGGACAAATATTTTTGAAACTAAAATTAAAGTTCAGGGCAAGTAGCAATTACATAATATTCAATATGGCATATTATCACATACAACTTTGCTGATTGTGTTTTCATCTTGTTTAACAATGGTATGAAAAAATTACATTGATGACAAATATGGGGAACATGAAAAATATGGGGAACAGAGAAAGCAGATAAATAGGCTTACACGTGTTTTCTTCATTCTTTTATCAGCTCATTAATTGCTAAAAGTGATAGCATGATTTCAAATGATTTTTTGTGATTTGGCGATAATGTTTTAGATCATCTTCAAAAGATAGTTGTAATTATTGTAATAGTTATTTTATAATTTAATTCTTATCCCTGATTTTCCAAACTTACTCTCTATACATTATGTTGTAATGGATATTATATTTAGTGATGTTATTTAACCATTGGTATTTTGGGAGAAAGTTAACTTCATAATACAAATAAGTGATGTGTCATGAATATATTTATGTGAATCTCTGTTAGATTAGCTCTTGAAAATCACCTCATGATAAAGACACAATGGCAACAAACTTTTGATTTTGTGTTTTAATCTTAGAAGAACAGCTTGAGGGACTATTATGTAGACCATAAAAACTTAAGTTGAATAAAATGAAAAATAAGAAAGAAATTTTATGATAAAGCCACATGCAAACTTTTGGAATTATTTGAGTATTTTCATACTTTTTTTCCCTTTGCACATGTGTGATATTATTATGTTTCTTTTAAAAATGTCTCACACTGTTGTTCCTAAGAGAAATAAATGTGATAACTTTGTAGGTTATCATCACCTCGCATTATAAATTAATATACTCCAAGAATTCTAATATTTTTCATTTGATTGGCATCTTATCCTTCAACACATTACAAAGAAAGCAACAAAAAATAATTTACATCAAAAATCTTTGGTTAGCTCTGAAATACTCTCATGCTATTTTTACTTTTAATTATTTGCAATAACAAGTTAGTCTTTCCACTGGAAAATTAGGTTGGCTTCATTCATAGCTACCAATCTAATCAAGTATGTCAAGTAGCAAAATACAGTAGAGTGATCCACCCTGAATTTCTCTGGCATCTATTCTGTTATACTGTATATGAATTCTTCTAGATTATTTATAAACACTTCTCAAATTAAGTTTCGATTTGCATATTTACTTATTTGTTTAAGAAAGGGTATGATGGCCTCTAGTGGTACAGAAAGAAACACTGATGCTTACATTTTCAAAGCAATAACAATAAAAATATTCTTTATAAAAATAAGATTTATGAAGTTTATGTACATGTTGTTCATGGTGCACTCTAAATTTTGAAATAATTGCTTTCAATACATTTATGCATAAAGATAGTAAAATACACTCAATTGTTACATACATAAAGTGCCTTCTTAAGTATATGTGTTTCATTGTAGGGGGTATGAGTTACTGAATACATAATGAGAATTTAATAATTTAGGAAATTTATTCATATTTTAGGATATGCATTAAAAGAGCTATCTTTGTGAATAATCATAATACATACAATAATAATAGTTAATATTAGCTGAAAATGTATCATGTATCAAGAACTGTGCTGTTTTACACATAGCAGCATTTTTAACTTGACAATAACCAGATCCAATTCACATCACTGCAACTTGTATTTTATAACAAAGGAACTAAACTTCAAGAATTTACCCTTCTAAGTCAACATCCCATACTTTAGAGGGCAGAGATAGTTTTTACACTCAGGCTCTCTGTCCCCTGAGCACCCAATCTTAGTAAGTGGTTTATATAATCAAAATTGTAATGATATTTTATGAGAATCAATAAAAAAGTTGAATTTTATAAAGGCATGGCTTTTTAATATAAAAGTACTTATTGAAAATAATATTTTTGAAAGATTATAACTATGAAAATACTTTTGTTATTGTGCTTAAAATGTAAGTCAAGGTCTCAATTTCAAACTGTTTTTATAAAATGGAAGACATTTTTAATTTTTATATTGGACTTAACAACTGGCATACTTCATTAGGTGGCACCACATATAAGCAATAGAAACCAAGAAACAGACTCTTAACTACAAAGAACTGATGGCTACTGTAGAGAAGACGGATGGAGAGATGGGCTAGATGGATGACGGGTATTAAGGAGGGCATTTGTTCTGATGAGCACTGGGTGTTGTTTGTAAATGATGAATCACTAAATTCTACACTGAAAACTAATATTGCATTATGGTAAGTGCTTGAATTTAAACAAAAACTGAAAAAAAAACAGATTTTGTCACTATCTTATCTGGAAGACTGAATCATTTTAAGAATTGGATACTGTTAAGTGAAACAAACTGGATCCACTTATTTAGAAATGTTCTTAGGAATAACTGAAGAAAGATTTCTGCAATTTTGCTAAGTCAGCATGCAACGATATTCCTTCTCTTTCGTCCTTTCCTAAACCCTCTTTCTTCTTCACTCTTTCCTTCCATCCTTCCTTTTGTATTACATCTGATTTTCTCCCCTAAATTCCCATGCATTAAAATGGTCTGATTTTAGTGTACAAATCTGAGTTTAGTACATGCATATGTAGGTTTGTCTAATGACCACTATGATGCAGTTATAGGAAAGTTCTTCTACCCAAAAAACTCATTTGCCCTGCCTCTTTGTAGTCAACACTCCCTCTAAAGCTAACCTCTGTCACAGACTGATCTCTGTCCCTACAGTTTTTCCTTTTCCTAGAAAGCTATAAATGGGATCACACACTATGCAACATTTTGAAATTGGTTTCTTTCTTTCCTTGAAATGCACCTCTATTACTGGATTTATTAAGTTTGTTCTCTTTTCTTGCTGGCATTACGCCACGGCATGGGTACACTCACAGTTTGTTTACCCATTCACTTGTTAGAGGACTTAAATCCTTTTTTTTTTTTTTTTTTTTAATTGGCTTACTTTAGTGAAATCTAAACCTTCATTTTGTTTCATCATTGTTTTGTGGTAGTCTGTTTCTATATTTTCAGTTTTCTCCTATACAGAGGAAAAATGATGCTGCTGAACTGGATATTCTATAGGTTATTTACTTAATATATTTAACTTATTTTGAAAACAATATAATAACTACTTTATCTAACAAACATAAAGAAATATTTTGTATATGCATTTTCTTTTGATACATATGATTGTGCTGTTTCTCATTCAAGTTTGATCTACATTAGCTTATTGGGTAAGGAAAGACATGGGATAAAGTAGGAGGGGTATATATGTTATTTTGAAATATTACTCAATGCTTCTTTTAAGTACTCGTAGATTATCAAAAGCAGAGGAGCATGTGCTGTTAACTGAGTAGAAAGGCAGCCTTTGTTGGAGGAGCTGTCATCAACAGCCTTCATATAGCAGTATGATACTGAGCATGATGATGTCTTAATAACCATCTCAATTGGCTATTAAAACGCAGCACTGCACATAAAATTAGTTTACTACTTTTGAAAAATATTCAGGAAATATGAAGTTACTCAACAATTTTCTGCTGTTTAGTGTTAACTATGACTTTCATATGATTTCTTACCTTTTCAAAAATTCTGCTGCAAGAAAACTCCTTTGGGGGCACCTGGGTGGCTCAGTAGCGTCTGCCTTCAGCTCAAGGCTTGATGTCAGGATACTGAGTAGGGCTCCCTGCTCAGCGAGGAGTCTGCTTCTCTCGCTCCCTCTGCCCCTCCCTCTGCGCCTCCCTCTTTTCATGCTCTCTCTCTCACAAATATAAAATAAAATAAATAAAATAAAATAAAATAAAATAAAATAAAATAAATAAAATAAAATAAAATAAAAAAAGTAAAATAAATAAATTAAAACCCTCCCTTATCTCTTTATCACCTCCATCTATCTAATTTGAGAATACTATTAGACCATGATCATGTCCTTAAATCTTTCCCCCATTTAAATCTCTCTTCCTTAAGTGCAACAATGTCTTAGAACTGGAATTATTTCTTATATTTTCAGAGAAAAAATTTAAAAATATTTTCAGATAAGCATCATTACCATATATATTATTATATAAATATTATATAATATATTTGACATTATATTTAAACATTATATATATCCTTTATATATATATATGAATTAATAAATTTGAACAGATGTGGAATCATGCAAAATAGAAATTGGAATGTGTTATGGGAGGGAATTGTTTTCCTCCACAATTCATATATTAAAGTCCTAACTCCCAATGTTACTGTACTTGGAGATAAGGCCTTTACAAAGGTCAAACGTGGTTATGTGAGTGGAACACTAATCAAATAGGACTGATATCTTTACGAGAGAGAGATACAAGGGATGTGCTTGCAGAGAGAAAAGGCAATGTGAGGACACACGCAAGCCAAGGAGAGAGACCTCAGTAGAAAACAAATCTTCCAACATCTTGATCTTAGACGTTTAGCCTCTGAAACTGAAAAAAATTAATATCTGCTCTTTAAGCAACATGATCTTTTGATATTTTTTTAGGGAAAACCTGGAAGACCAATATAGGAGGAATATCAGTTCAATGGATTTAAGACTGCATTGAAAAGGCGTCAGTGTCAGGAACAATTATGTTTGGGCTTTTGGCAAGATGTTTTTTTCAATTTTTTAATTAATTAATTAATTAATTTATTTATTTATTTATTTATTTTTGGAGGGAGTTTGGGTAAGGTATTTCTGTGATTGACCAAAGGACAGTTATTGATGCTAGAGGTAAATTGTGACTTTGTTCTCCATTTTCTGCCAAAAGTTGTTTCTATTGGTATATCAGAATATAAACATTGCTACCTTTGAAGTAATGACTTTTGGTTACTATGTGGTTACATGTCACATTTGTATTTATATGTTTAAACATGGAGAAGTCACAGTTTATACCATTTCCTATCATTTATTTCAATTCAAATGATCTCATGCGCATTAACTCGTCATTAAAATTTTATAAATTTACTCCATAATTACTTATTGATTGTTTCTGGTATTTCAGGCATTGATTGTGCCAGGTTCTACAGTTCTGTTGTGAATGAGCATAGACAAGACTGATGGACCCCACAGTCCAGTATGGAGTTTAGACTTGACAATTAATTGTAAACAATACAAATACCTTTTTCCTAAGAGACAGTTATTTTGTTACTAATGTTTTAATTATACATAGTATTATACCTATGTATATAAATTCAGATATAACTTTTAAATTAATTTCTAAAAGATTTTCAAGAAAATAAATGTTCTAAAGGATATAAATCCTTTCTAGTTCTTGATAAATACTTGAAAATTATACTTGAGAAAGTATAATCTTATAAATATTATGAGAATGTTCTCACCTCATGCTAGCCAGGAAAGAAGTTAAAACTGAACTGATGGCTAACAAATTATCTCTTGATCTTTTCATTATTTCTTAAATTATTCCTAGTGAGTTGAATCGGTCCCCCCAATTTTTTTTTCTATTTCCTTTGTTGACTTAGGAATTTTACACATTTAAAATTGTAATTCTCATAATTTTGTATTTTAATTTGGGTTATTTAATAACATTTTCAGTTGGCTTATATTTGTGGCAAACATAATTCACATTTATATATCATGTTTTAAAGTAAGTAGTATTTTAAAGATTTTAGTAACCCAGCTTTACTCATTTATTTGATTTTTTAAAAGATTCTATTTATTTATTCATGAGAGATGCACAGAGAGAGGCAAAGGCATAGGGAGAAGCAGGCTTCTCACAGGAAGCCTGATGTGGGACTTGGTTCAGGAACCCTGGGATCACTCCCTGAGCCAAAGGCAGACACTCAACCACTGAGCCACCCAGGCATCCTGCTTTACTCATTTATAACATATTTTAATCAGTATCATGAAGGAAGACATTGATTTTATTAGTATGATTAATCCTATGTTACCTACTCTTTAAATTTGAGCTTTGCTTCCCAGTTGATTGATATAATATTCTCCAGTAATAATCATTTCACCAGAAAAGACATACAATTAAGCATACTTTTTAAAAGATATTTTATTCATTTATTTTTGGAGGAGGAGGGCAGAGAAGGGCAAAGGGAGAAAATCTCAAACAGACTCAGTGCTGAACATGGAGCCCAACACAGGGTTCAATTTCATGACCCTGAGATAATGACCTGAGCTGAAATCAAGACTCAGAAGTTTAACCAACCAAGCCATCCAAGTGCTCTAATTTAACAGAATTTTTAATTAACATACATGTACCTACAGGTTTTCTAAGAAGCAGATGCCAAGACAAGATTAGCGTGCATAGGTTTTATATTATGAGAAATACCTATGAGAAAAATTAGGGAAGGAACCAAGTAAGACTGGAAAAGCCTCAGACTTTGAGGCAAGTGTGATTCCAAAGGAAAAAAGGAGAGATGGTTGGGAGGAATCCTAGAGTGTCATACAGTTTAAGAAGGTTTGGCAAAGCACTTGGGAAGCTCTAGAGTCAAAATCTGGTGTCAAAGAAATCCCACATCTTGCAAGAACAGGAGCAGCCCTTGAGGAGCATGACTTCCATGCCAAGGTGGTGATGGAATCATTCATTAATTGCCTTTCTATATCTAGTTTATTACATTTAACATAATAGCTTAAGATTCATCCAGCCTGTAGCAAATAACAGGATTTCTCTCTTAAAAAAAAAAAAAAAAAAAAAAAAAAAAGATCTTATGTATTTATTCATGAAGGACACAGAGAGGCAGAGACAGGCAGAGGAAGAGGCAGGCTCCCCGCAGGGAGCCCCATGCAGGACTCAATCCCAGGACCCTGGGATCATGCCCTGAGCTACCCAGGCATACCAGTATTTCTCTTTTTTAGGATCATAATATTCCATGGTGTGTGTGTGTGTGTGTGTGTGTGTGTGTGTGTATACCATATTCTTTTTATCCATTCGTCTGTCAGTGGACATTTAGGTTGTTTCCACCTCTTGGCTATGATGAATAATGGTGCAGTTAGAATGTAGTTAACAATACTATACACTTAAAAATGTGTTGAGAAGGTAGAGTCCATGTTAATGTGTTTTTAACCACAATCATAAAAGAAGAAAAAAAGGTGGTGACAGATTTCTGAGAGCAACAACTGGGGCCCTCCATCACTTGTGCCCTCTGTGAGCCACATGCAATTGCCACCAGGGTCTACACTTTGCACTATAAAAATTTACCTCTCAACATTCAGGAATAGCTCTTCCTTCGTGTAGGTGAGCCTTTCTTCCTAAGGGACGCTCAGAGAAAAGAGGTTATGGGATGAAATACTGCTCTTGTCACTAGAGTTGACTTTGGGCCACAGCTACTACTTAACATTTCCTTTCTCCATATGCGTTCAAGAATCTCCCACCTTAAGCTATAATATTGGAAGGTCCTGGGTGACTTATCTGATGGTATGACTGAAACAGTCATTCCAGAAAGGTCTGAAGCCTTAATAAATATACCTCTCTTATTCGGGGGTTGCTGCACATATCCATGTCAGTTATAGGGGGTTGTAGGAGTACTGGCAGACGCTCAAGTGGATGGTCTCTACTTGATATTCAGTCCTCCATGATGCCACTGTATATGTGGAGCCCTCCTTCTTTCTGCTGATGAAGATAAATCACTGTGAGGGTGAGCCTCTTTTGCCTGTTGGCCTGTGGACACAAGATGTCTAAAGTGTCCTGGTATAATTCAGAGAGATCCTTGCTTATACCCTGTGAAGAGTGAGTCCCCTCTGTAGAGTCAGAGTTGTGGAAACAGGAATCACAAAATCCCCCAGTGGATTTTGGTGAATGATGGCAAGTAAGCCACACTTGCTTCCAGTCCTTATTTCAGATCTGCGTATTACCCATATTCAGACCACAGCACCATATGGAGGTCTCCAATTTAACAAAGAATCTGCATTCTAAACAATGGTACTGTATTTTTATTCAGAATGTTGCCTCTGATTGGGTGCTTCAGCTGCACCTGTAGAAGGCAGTCCTGGCACTCTTCGAGGTCAGCGAACTCTAGATGACGTAGTGCATAATTCCACCAGTCCAATTCCCAAGGTCAGGGGCCCCCTCCTTTACCTCCTTCACTGTAAAGTGGATTCATGGGTCAGACGCTGTGCTGTAAGGGATTCCATATCCATATGTTAAGTATTCCAGAAGATCCTGACAAGAAGTATTGCCATGGATTTGAAAGCAGGAAAAACAAAAGCATAACCAGGATGCTCTGTGAGGATGAAATGTTGGCCCAGCAATTTATCAATGAAATCTAAATTAAGATAAGTGCATAGATTATATAGATATTAGTTATTTGAACTCTATATTTTTATTTTAGAGTTGGGTTGTGAATTTCTGAGATCTCTTATACATGCTTTATCATTCAGTATAAAAATATAGGGAAAGGAATTTTCTACATTCACTTGTGGGGCCTGTGTCTAGGTTACCTGGACCTAGAGTAAAAGGAAAGAGACTAGCCTCATCCATTACACATAACGGTTACAATAAAGAAAAGATTGAGCGAAATAAAAATTACATTGCCCAAGTACCTGAAGTAGAGCAGGAATTTATCAAGAGGATTAATTCTCTATAATGAAAAAACACTTTTCTTGAATAGCAGACTCTTAATGGTAACAAGTATGAATGGTTTAAAATGAAACATCTAGATATTCTGAGTAGAATATTTAGTAGCCTGCAGTGATTTGGTCAGTATAATTTTTAAGTCATTTACCGTTTAATCCTGACACTTCTACTAAAAGAATTCATCCTGGAACATATCTCTGCTTTAGCTACAGTTGGATTTTCGAAACTAATATTAATTAAATTACCTAGGGCTGTATGAGAGTGAACTGCAATCACCTAGTTGTTTATGAAATGCTCTTTAATTTCCCTTTACCTTAGTAAGCTCTTGCTGCATGCAATAAATCGGGTACTACGAATGCTGCTGGCACAGATTTTATAAAGAATGGGAGAACTGTGATGAAGTTAAAAGCAGAAGGTGAAAATAATGTCTGAAGACACTTAAAGGAGTACAGTTTTCTTCAGGCATGTTCCCCTTTCCCTGGCTGGACACCTGTATCATATGTCCTATGCCCACTTTCAAATCAGTTTTCCTATTGTTATGAGTCGCGATGTTCATTACCTGTGGATTATACTTTGAATAGTTTTCCAAAGCTTTATTTCTCTTTTTATTTTGTTCTCAAACCTAAAAATATCATTTCTTATAAGGAGGTTTTATAAATGAATTTTGATCTTTAATTATTCAACTTTTTTTAAGTTGGTTTGGTGTGATTTTTTTTTTTTTCGTTGGGTAAAACTTTGAAACTACTTTTCAAGGTATACAAATTAGATTCTATTTAAAGGAGAAAATTCAATAAATGACTTTTTAAATCTTTCATAAAGAAGATAATAACTTAGATGAGTAGGTGCTGATATTCCTGAGTGCCATTTTTAGATTTTCTAGGTTATTTTTTAAAAAATATACTTGACATATAATGTGTAAACGTAAGGTGTACCACATGTTATTTTGATTCATCTATCTATTGTGATATGATTGTCAATGTGGTGATAATTAACACCGCTATCACATTACCGAATTAACATTTCTTTTTAGTGGTTAAAATAATTATGTTCCAGTCTCTTAGCAAGTTTGGTGATTATAATACAATGTTCACAATTCGTGATCCAATATATTCATGGTAGTGTGCATTAGGTCTCAAGGATTTATTTGTCATTCATTGCAAGTTTGCTCCCTGAAACAACATCTCTTGTTTCCTGGTAACCACCATTTTCTTTCTGTTTTTCTTTGTTTTTTTTTTGTTTTGCTTTGTTTTGTTTTGTTTTTTGTTTTGTTTTGTTTAGATTTTAAATCTAAAAACACAAATACAATATTTGTGCTTATTTATCTCACTTAACAAAGTTCTCAAGCTCCATCCATATTGTCAAAAAAGGCAAAATGCTCTTCTTTCTCATAATTGAATAATATTCCAGTATATATAGACACATACCACATCTTCTTTATCGACTTATGAATTAATGGGCATTTAGATTGCTTCTATATTTGGGCCATTATAAATAACGCTGTAATAACATGAGGATGCATACATTTGATATCCTACTTTCATTTTCTTTGGGTATACACGCAAAAGTAAAATTGCTGTATCATAGGGTAGTTATATTTTTACTTTTTTTTAAGACTTTATTTTTTTTAATTTTTATTTATTTATGATAGTCACAGAGAGAGAGAGAGAGGCAGAGACACAGGCAGAGGGAGAAGCAGGCTCCATGCACCGGGAGCCCGATGTGGGATTCGATCCCGGGTCTCCAGGATCGCGCCCTGGGCCAAAGGCAGGCGCCAAACCGCTGCGCCACTCAGGGATCCCTATTTTTACTTTTTTGAGGAAACTTCATACTATTTACCAGAGTGGCTGCACCACTTTACATTCCCACCAGCAGTGCACAAAGGTTCCTTTTTCTCCACATTCTTAACAATGCTTGTCTCTTGTCTTCTTGATGATAGCCATGCTAAAGGATATGAGGTAATATATTTTTGCAGCTTGCTTCACATTTCGCTGATGAGTAGTAATGTTGAGTATCTTTTCATGTACATGTTGAGCTTTGGATGTTTTCTTTAGAAAAATGTCTATTTCCTGTGCCCATTTTAAAAAATATTTATTTATGGGGAGGGGGGAGCTAGTGAGCAGGGGGAGGAATAGAGGGAGAGGGAGAGAGAAAAATCTCAAGGAGACCCGCTGAGCATGGAGCCCTACCCAGAGCTCCATCCCATGACCGCCAGATCATGAGCTGCAACATCAAGAGTCAGATGCTCAACCAACTGAGCCACTCAGGCATCCCTTCTGTGCCCATTTTTAAATTAGATTTGTTGTTGGTGCTATTGATTTGTTTAAGTTCTTTATATATTTTGAATATTAACCCCTTATCAGAAATATAGTTAGCAAGTTTTCTCCTTTCTGTAGTTGCCTTTTCATTTCGTTGGTAGTTTATTTTGCTGTGCAGATGCTTTTGATTTTTATATAGTCTCATTTGTTGATTTTTGCTTTTGTTGTTTTTTCTTTTGCTATCATATTAAAAATATTGTTACCAAGACCAATATCAAGGGACTTCTTCCCATTCCCAGTTTCTTGAACACAAGTCAGCTCTTTGATTTTTGCCAAGGCTTATTGTTCTTGTGGGGACAGTAGAAATGAAAAGAGTAGAGAAAAAAAGGGGCTCAGGGAGTAGTATAAGACCCAAATGTACATGACAAAAAAATAAGAATTCCAGCAATATTTCCAATTGTTTCACTAAGTACAGACACTTTATCCTTTTTATCCTTTTTTTCTTAAGAAAAGATAGATAAACTCAGAGAGAAGAGAAAAACTGAGTTTCCATATAGTAAGTACTTGACAATAAATCCCATGAAAGAAACAGAACTGGAAATAAACAGAAGTGTTTTGTGCTTCAAGGTTCAGTTTAATGAAAACAATTATGAGGATTATGTGGATCAAAGTTGTCATTGTTGATGGCAAAAGAGATGACTTTACCAAATCTGAATCATCAGTGCTCTATTACCATGGGTCATCAGAATTACTAGGGATGAGTTATCTTTAATCAAAAATTCAGCATATTTAATTAAGTGAACAGAAACAACCTCACTGGACACTAATTATATGTGAGTATTCTTTTAATACTTTTTCAAGGTATGATTCTTTCCAATATAAAATCTAGAGAGTGGAAGTCCTTTGTAAACAATAATGACAGACCCACAGAACATCAGAGTAGTAACTAGGAAAGATATATAAGAATGTCCTCAACATTTATCATTTTAGAATCGACTAACAACTAGTAGTGAGAACTTAAACAGATACTCTGTCCTTAAAAATAATATTTTTTTTGTTTTACTTTTCTAAATTCAACATCCAGGACAGTTGCAAATTAACCATTTAATTTCAGGAAGTAAACCTTTATGCTTAAATATATTCACTTTTTATTGACTAGCTCTTTAACTGATTGAATAAAAATAATGGAAGTATTTACCTCTGTTGATTTCATTCATATGGTCAGTTGCATTTATAAAAATGAATCTTACCAAATCAAAAAAATGCTACACTGACAAGCTGTGAGCAATGACAATAATTCCACTAATGCAGTTGCCAAGTACACTAATTATCCTAATGATGATTCAGGCGTCTGATAATCACATCCCCCAAGGACCATATACAGTCAATCCACACAGCTGCAGAGTCCTCTCCAGGCTCATTTTGCTTTTTCCTGTCTCGGTAAAAACTACATAATATTACTTTATTAGCATAAAATAATCATCATAGCTGAACATGAGCTGAACATACAGACAGCGAGGCTGCTGAAGGGTAATCAAGGAGATTTCCTGCATGAGGTGCTGTCCTGTCATTCATTTCTTCAGTACCGGATAAAGCCATAATTTAGACTGCAAATCCGTTCAGTATAAAGTAATGGCATGGATTTTGAAGGAATAAGAATACTTAAGTGATCTATTTACCTAAACCGATGGGCACACTGCCTGATAAAAATATTTTGAAAACATAACTAAGTGATGTCTTTATACATTTTCTGGCAAATTTTTTTTTCTTTCTTTCTTTCCCGGGTTCTCAAGTAGCAACCAAAAATGGCTTTTATAGGACTATGAATTTTAAAGTATAATTTCCAAGAAGGGAGCATTTACCTTTTCATAAGGGCAAGATAGCCAAACATGTATTTTTAAAAATGAAGTTTAATGGCTATTTGTTCCACTTTCAATAGTTTAAGGAAAATGTTTAGCAATTTTCTTAGAATTTTATTTATTTATTCATAAGAGACACACAGAGAGAGGCAGAGACATAGGAAGAGGGAGGAGATCCATGCTCCATTCAGGGAGCCTGATGTGGGACTCTATCCCAGGACCGTGGGATCACGACCTGAGCTGAAGGCAAACGCTCAACTGCTGAGCCACCCAGGTGTCCTTACTTTTCTTTAAATTTCCTGATTAGGCTTTTTTAAGAACCAAGGAGGTTTAAGATTTTACAGTTTGCATGCTAGCATGTTAGTCTGTCACAGTTCATGGTTATGGAAGAGGATTTGTGGTCAAAGACAAAAGACTTTAATATCCATTACACTGCATACAGCAAGAGCTGCATGTTTGCATCATTTCTTGTTCCCTGTGTCCTATGGAGCAATATGGAGCTACATAGGTGGGTGCTGTCTATGCAGTTGGTTTGTGTCACAACTAAGAAATAGAAACTTAGGAAATACCAATCTTTTAAAGAATCTATGAGAGGGAGGCCTGGGTGGCTCAGTGGTTGGGCATCTTCCTTCAGCCCAGGGTGTGATCCTGGTGTCCCACGATCGAGTCCTCTGCAGGGAGCCTGCTTCTCCTTCTGCCTATGTCTCCACCTCTCTCTCTCTGTGTCTCTCATGAATAAATAAATAAAATCTTTTTTAAAAATAAAAAAATAATAAAAATAAAAAAAATAAAGAATCTATGAGACAACCTGCCCAGTGTTTGACCCAGAGGGAGAGGTTATCATTATTATCCTGGACAGCAATCAAACCCACATGGAGAAACTATCCCTATTTTCAGCCTTGACAATGTAGTTGGAACAAATAAAGTAGAATGATGTCCCTGCTTATATAAGATGTGAGGAAACACAAGAGATTAATGGATATCATCTCCCAACAGATTTTCCATGCTATGATCTGGTAAATGATGTTCAGAAACCATCGTTCTCCAGACATGCTTTATTTTGATAGTATTTATAATCATCCTTTTGTTTTTATGTGTTTGTTTTGAGTGGAATAATAAATACGGTAAATGGAAAAAAGAACGGAGCCGTAATGTAAGTTTGGGTCATCCAAAAATAGATACCAAGTCAGACTTAGACATGCCAGGTATTTGTTAAGATAAAAGACTTGTGTAAATAAGGGGAAAAGAAAACAGGGTTAGGCAGAGAGGGCCTTCAGAAAACAACACATGTCTGGTAACTGTGAAGAGCAGAGAGGTAGGAGGGTTTGATGGGAAGAGACTTAGATTGCAGTTGAAATTCTAAGACATGTTCTTCTAATTCTAGGAGGAGCCTCAAGGCAAAGATGGTCTGGTAGTGGGGACCAACTCTAGTACCCATGCTAATTCAGACGTTGACTGGGCGCAGTCTGCGGGGAGCATGGGCATGGCTTATACTCTCGGTTTATAGGCCATGTTGGACGCAAATATGATCATGTGTTAGCTAAATATATGAGTTCTTCCTTGAGAGATCTCATCAGAGCATTGGTAGGGTTGCTATAGCAAGGATAGTGAAACTTGGAAGGAGAGCTAAATAGCCACAGCTTACTTGTGTCTTGGAATATCCTCTGTTTCATAAATGTTTCAAAGGTTTCCATCCTGGGCAGACAGCAGTAAAGATAAATAATTTTATGTTTTGTAATTGGAGATTAAGATCTAAATCCACAGTTCCCTGTGATATAACCTAAAAATGAAGAGGTAGAATCAAAAGGAAGAATAAAAAAGACTTCATAGTTATAGACATAGGTCAGCAACTTTTTTTTTTAAGTCTGGATATTAAGTATTTTGAGCTTTTTATACCACATAGTCTGTAGCAAATACCCAGCTCTGCTTTTGCTGTGTGAAAGCAGCCACAAAAAATATATAAACAAAGGAGTGTGGTTGTGATCCAATAAAACTTTTTTTTTTTTCCAAAAATGGTGAGAGGCCAGATTTGGTCCATAGATCATGGTTTGTCAATGAGCTGTGTAGAGTAATGTGCTAACTATGTGTTCTGTGCATGTTTGTCATCTCCGTACATGATCAGTAGTACAAATTGAGCACAGATGACCAGTCCCATCTAAGATCTACAGAAACCACACATCAGAAGTGTGTTTCCTTTGAAAAGTTATAATGTTGCCTATTGGATAAAACATATTTGGAAAGTCACAGACACGCCTACTGATGTATGGAATTCCTGCGTGTTTTAGGGCTACAGAAGGTTCAGATAAGGGCCAAGCATCCAGCCATTTATGCTTCAATAGAACAAGAAGCTTATGAGCGGCTGGCATAGGGGTGGAGAAATGAAGAAGTCAGCAACAAATATATCCCATTATTTTCTATTTTGATCATGTCATGTATTAAAAGAAAGCAATTTAATAGAAAAATGACTTGTTTGTATTTACTGGTATAAGAATTTGAAATAAAAACGAAAACAAGGACACCTGGGTGGCTCAGCAGTTGAGCATCCACCTTAGGTCCAGGGCATGACTCCAGGGTGTCAGGATTGAGTCCCACGTCGGGCTCCCTGTATGGAGTTGCTTCTCCCTCTGCCTGTGTCTCTGCCTCTCTCTGTGTGTCTCTCATGAATAAATAAATAAAATCTTTAAAAAAAATCCCTAGAAAACAAAAGAGGTGCCAATAAATTATAAAGGTTTTCATTTTATTCTTAGGCAATGCATAAATAAATAGTCACTAGTTATTCAAGTGAACATACAATCCTCTGATTTAGTTTGTATTCTCCAAAAACGGTATCCAACTCAAAAGTAGGTACGGTAAATGATCCCCAGAAATATAAGCACAGTGTGGCAAAAAGGAGAAAAACTGCATGCAAGTGTGCAGTTGTCAAAGTTGCCGTGGCAAATAACATGGACTCATTTCCTTTGGGACCATTGGCCATTCATGGTTTGCCACCCAGAATTTTTCATCCTGGGGACTGTAATCACCTCTTATTTCTAAGACCCATTGGTCCATGGGTGAAGTGGGCTCCCCCATGATCAGTAAAGTCCCTGAGGACGTGAAAAGACCCCCACCACAGTGATGCTAGAAGTAGGATGCCAGCAAAGGGTGAGAGATCTGAATTCAAAGGGCACTGTCTCCAGTAGCCGGGTTGAAATCAGAGATGGATGAGGGTATGTAGGGCAGGACACCAAAGGCATTTGTCTACACCCTTGTATTTGACTACTGTGTATTCTGATAATTCACAGGATCATATACCTTTTCTCTCACTTTGGGAGCTGTTTATACTGCTTTCATAGGTATAGGGGGGACCCGTGCCAGTGTCCTTGGTTTCCCTGAGTTCATTAGGAAAACAGGTTGAAATGGTATTCTTATTTTTTTTAAGATTAGGGTTTTTTTTTTCATTACTATAATAAAGAGAGGAGATCATATATCATTGTAATGTTACAGGATTACTGAGCACCAACCTTTCCAGACTTACTCCTATACTCCGATTTTAGTATATGTGCTGCCGAAGCGAGCACTCCTCTACTCCAAATACCAACTTTATGCTATTACATATACAATGAGTACACTGTGCTGTTTTTACAAAATGGAGTTAAGAAAAACAGAGATGTTGGGACACCTGAGTGGCTCAGCGGTTGAGCACTGCCTTCAGCCCAGGGCGTGACCCTGGAGACCCAGGATCGAGTCCCACATTGTGCTCCCTAGATGGAGCCTGCTTCTCCCTCTGCCTGTGTCTCTGCCTCTCTCTCTCTGTGTGTCTCGTGAATAAATAAATAATATCTTTAAAAAAAAAGAAAAGATGAAAGTATTGTTTTTAATGGTATCCCTGACATCGTTGCTATTATATCTGCTACTATATCTGCTACTATATTAGAGTTCCACACTCTGATTTGATAATACTAGAGACCTTTTAGTTGTTGTTATGAGTGTTCCCTTTTCTCCCAAATTTTTATTTAAGTTCCAGTAGGTTCACATACAGGGTAATATTAGTTTCAGATGTAGAATTTAGTGATTCATCACTTACATACAACACTCGGTGCTCATCACAAGTGCCCTCATTAATCCCCATAACCTATTTGACCCATCCCCTGCCCATCTCCCCTCCAGTAACCATCAGTTTTTTCTTTATAGTTAAGAGTCTATTTCTTGGTTTTCCTCTCTTCCCCCACCCCCCATGTTGATTTGTTTTCTTTCTTGAATTCCACATATGAGTGGTATTTGTGGTATGTGTCCTTCTCTGACTGATTTACACGCCCACCCCCCCACCCCCCACACACATCTTCATTAATCATCAATCAATGGACACTTGGCCTGTTTCCATATCTTGGCTATTATTGATAATGCTGCTGAATATGTCAGAGTACATGTATCCCTTCAAATCTGTATTTTTGTATCATTTGGTTAAATATCTAGTAGTGCAAATGCTATATCATAGGATAGTTCTATTTTTAACTTTTTGAAGAATCTCCATACTGTTTTCCAGAAAAGCTTTACCAGTTTACATTTTCACCAAGAGTCTAAGAGGGTTCTCCTTTCCCCACATCCTCACCAACACCTATTGTTTCTTGTGTTAATAATTTTAGCCATTCTGACAGGCATGAGGAGGTATCTCATTGTAGTTTTGATTTGTATTTCCCTGATGAGTGATGTTGAGCATGTTTTCATGTGAATGTAGATGCTTTTGGATGGACTTACTTTGGCTTCCCCTTTGGTCTTCTAATTGTTTGGAAAAGCAGTCTCATTTTCTTGAAATAGGCATTATTGACTTACTCAGCTTTTCCTGTGGTCCTTTTAACTAGCACAGAATAATTCCAGAAATAACCTATTGTTTTAAAATTATTTCAACCTTTCTGTTTCTACAAGAAACCTTCCTAATCCCAAAGTGATGGTGGGATACCTAAGCTCCACCTAACAGCAGTGACTAGAATGCATTAATTTAAAATATGGGAAGCGCTGCTCCTGCTGCCCTTATCTGTAGCCAGATTGATTCTTTTATCACTTCACATGCAATTTGATTATAAAATCCCACCTGAAATTAGACCAAATGCAGAGTGTGAATGGGATTAGCTACTAGAGCTACTAGACTAGTATGTAGTTATACACTAGTGTTCATCACTGGAATTATATCCTTTTAGAGCCAGATGATAAACATATTTCCAATTGAATACAAACTCTGATTAATTGTTAGTGGCTGCTTTAAGGTCTGTGCTGAGAAGACTTCCACTTGTGGGCTTAATGAAAAAGCAATTCTTCACTAATTATTGACATATGCAAGGGCACACCGTAGGGAAGTGGTTGTTTCTGAGCTAAATATTCACACAACTTGCCCTGGAGAAACTTTAATGAGGCTATCAGGGAACCCAGTTCCACCACTAACTAGCTGTGTAAACTTGGCCAATTAACTCCCTTTTGCCTTTTCATTTATTTATTATATAGGGCTAATACTAGATCCTCTCTAAGGATTTTTTTTTTTTTAGGGGAAACGGTGGTGAATAAATGAAGCAAACTTAGTAAGTGGCTTAACAGAATATCTAAGAAAAATTAATTCTAATGGTAATTGTTATAATTATTATTTTTTAAATTTTTTTATTTATTCTTGAGAGACACAGAGAGAGAAAGGCAGAGACACAGGCAGAAGGAGAAGCAGGCTCCATTAGGGGAGCCCGATGCTGGACTCCATCCTGGGACTCCAGGATCACACCCTGGGCTAAAGGCTGCGCTAAACTGCTGAGCCACCAGGGCTGCCCTAATAGTTATAATTATAACAACCATGACTGTACAAGCTGTCAGCATCATTTTTGCGTGTCACACACTGTGCTAAAAACTTTACATGTTTTATGGAGTTATTTTGTTTTTTCTTTCCTTGCAACAATAATATAAAATAGTTATTTTTACAAATAGCTAAATGAAGACAATTAACTGTTGAGAGTGTTATATTGCCTTAAATACAGTCAAAAATTTAATTTTGGGTAGGAGAAATAAAATCAGGTCTGTGATGTACCGAGTATTATCCTGATCATGCGTAAATTCTTGTAATAATATTGTAATTATATTATTATTATTGTAATAATAGCATGTTTCGTGGTATTAATAAAATTGATATATATTTGTTTGAACAAGGTATTTCTTAAAGCTTTATTTGTAATTTTCTGAACTCGCTATCAGTTAAATGAACATAGATATTAGCCTATGAGTGGAAATTTTCTTAGAAAAACTACAAGGTTATTTTTTTAGGAAAAAGAAAGTAACAAAGTCATTTTCAGTATTTAAAAAGGTACTAAGTATGCTCACATTAAAACTTGTCAGAATATTAGACATATTTCATTGTTAGCATAGGCAACATTAGAAGTCACATCAAGTAAGCAAAAAATTTCTTCCCTAAAAGTAAGTAAATAGATGATAGATGATAGATAGATGATAGATAGATAGATAGATAGATAGATAGATAGATAGATAGATGATAGATGGATAGATAGATGATAGATAGAGATGTCTCGCCTCTCTGAATGGGTCTTGGGAGAATATAAGCTAACGATACTCCTGAAATTTCAACCTTCAGGGACACATAAAGTATATATAAATAAAATGTATTGGCCATACACTGGTAAAAACCCTCACACCCATATTCTGCTGGAAGATAGACGAGGACCCCTTTCTACCACCTTTGCACTACCATAGGAATATTATTTCCCCTAGCATGATTACTTGGCATGACCTTTGCTTTGGTCATGCTAGTTTGCTAGTTTGCTTAGGTCAATGACCTGCAGACAGAGGTAGCAGTTTCTGTATTCTTGTGAGGTAATAAAAGAGGTTACTAAGAGGATAGTGATGGACAGTGGCTGGGGAAGGGGTCATAGAATTTAATCTGATAGACATCTCTTTAATATTTAAAATCATTACTAGTTACCACTCTCTTAACTAAAAATAGTGTCTAGGATTGAAGTTGCTTTTGTACCCATGCTACAACCTTATTCCAGAATGTTGGAACTAAAAGAATATATAACTAGGAAATGCCAATACTCCTGAATTTGAAAGCCTATAACTGTCTTCTTGGTGAAACTCTACTCAAATTATTTAGGATAAAAACCAAAAATGTTTATTTGTGTTCAGAGCAGGTTTAAATTATTACACAATTTCACTTTCTTAATTCTCTCCATTGCTATGAGACCACATTTTTTAAAGAAAATCAGTATTTCTTTTAAGATCCTTAAAGATATTTTTGAGTGTTTCTATTTCTCTGAGTGGCTTCTATTTTTATTTCCTACTTCTAGTGACTATTCCATATTTATTTCAGTGCACTTCTAGATGTGTTACCTCTCTGTCATTTCTTGGCTTCTCTGGAAACCACCCTGGACTCAGCCCTTCCAAAAGAACCTCTAGTGCTTGTTCTCTGTGGAAAGCTTTGCTAGGGATGCAGGACTGAATACAGATGTATTATCACAAACAGTTGGCTTTTTAAAAAGTAAAATTAAATAATAAATGTCCTTGTTCTTAAAAGTCTCATGGTCACCTCAACTATAAGGTATGCCTGATTTGGAATTTCTTTCCTTTGTTTTCTCTGCCTGTTTCACTTGTGCTCTGTCCAGATGCAGAAAGCTCCTCTCAGCTTTACTAATTTATTCTATTTTCTTTTTTTAATAATAAATTTATTTTTTATTGGTGTTCAATTTGCCAACATTTTCTATTTCTCTTTCTCCTTATCTTGAACATACTTCCGGAACTTCCTTTATGTACCCCAAACATTTTTAAGGAGATTAATACATTCTACCCATCTATTTATCATCTTAAGAACTTTGTTAGCAATACAGAAATGGCAGAAACTTAAAATAAATGTCCTTCTCTTAGCAAATAGCAAGTTAAAAGACTGTGGCTTCTTTCCCTAGCATTCTTTATAAGCGTAGAGAGCATTTATAGTTTGCTTTTTCCTGGTACAAGCTAACTTTTTATTCCCCTTTTTGAAGGCAGAAGTCCTCCCCAGGAAGGTTTGGCTTATTTATTAATACTGAAATTTTCTTTTGTTTTCCTTTAATTTCAGATTTGCAAGGGAACTTTGAAAGGATCTAAAATAATGCCTTTCTCTCTTTCTCAAAACAGCATTGCCAGGTCTTGCAGTGCATGATAAATTTCAGAACTTTGGATTGTTCAGTTACCTCACATGCTGACTTAACAATGTTCAAATATTATCCATTTTTATGAATGTTTTAATTATATTATTGGATTTTAGTTATATGCATAAGTGGCTTCCACTTATGCTTCTAAAGATAAAAACAAAAGTAAGCATAATACAACTTTATTTCAGAAGTTATGAAAAATTAATTTAAATTCTGTAACTTTTTAGTAGAAAAGCAATAGCTATATATGCACAGTAGATAAAAATAATTACGGGGAAGAAAAATGTGTATATGTAGTGTAAAATTACAATGAACACTGATGAAGATATAAATAAATAAGCAGTATTCAGAAATGGTGTGAATTGATTGGCAAAGATGTATTACAGGAGGATGAGTCACAGATGCAATTTACAGGATAATTGGAAATATTCTTTGGCATATTGACTGACCATTAAAAACTAAATTCATTTTAATAAATCTATAATTATGATTCTGTGTATGATGGATTTGTTTATGAGCCTCCTCTTTCATTCCCATACTCGAGCATGCATGTCCTTCACAGATAGAAATGCACAAAGGTGCTTCTAATTTTAGTGATTTCTTGTTGTTGATGATGTTGCTGCTGTTATGATTGTCAATGTTCTAATAATTATGAGAAAATTGAGTGGTTATTCAAATTAACCAGCATATTTACCAACATGTTTTGGAAACAAGTAAAACCGCCTACATATGTCGATGGGCCATTTGAAATTCATATCCATTTAACATTTTTGTATAAGGTGTGTTCCAATGATATAAAAGTTATGCAAAATTTGTCAGACTTTCAAATTTGAGGAGGTTTTTGAAATCTTAATCTTATGATTTATTGGTTGACCTTTCTGGTAGCTTAGTAATTGATTGGGTCACAGGGATATTTTTCCCTGCCTTAAGATCTAGCATTAGGATTACAGGGTTCACCAGAAGACAGTCTTTCTTCCATCTTTTGGTTACACTAAATTTTATGAAATTCAGAAGAATTAGCTGACCAGTTGACTATGTAATGAACCTAATATGTTCAACATAGCACCCAATTGTATTTAATTTATAATTCTTCATAACATGTGGAGTTGTTGGATAGGTATATCAGGGAAGTTTTGAAACTTCATTCATCTAAAAAATGTTTTGACACTGGCTTTAGAAAGCAATATTCATATTTTTTTAAGAATATTCTGACATGGAGATACATGAAACTATTAAGATAATTTACACTTGTTTAATGAAGTTCTAATTATTATATCTAAATCTGAGAAATCTGCTCTCTGAATGTGAAATATCAACTAGTTATTACACCATTCTTGACACTCAGAAATATAAGTACATTTAAGTACTTATTTTATACATTTGAAAATAAAATTGTATTTGAAGAGACACTGAGGAAATTATTATTATCGACATAAAAATTTATCACATGCTTCAATAAATATTTTTTCAGAAGTAAATAAGATTTTTTTATAAATCCTTTAAGAAGAATTTTTACATATATATTTTATATGTTTGCATATCCTATGTACAGTACTTTTTAATTAAATATAATATTAATCACATATGATATTTTAAAGCATATGACAAATAACATTTTTAATGGCAAAATTTTATATATTGCTAAAGTTATGATGGCCGGATTATTAAAATTAATAATAAAATTGGCTATTACTCAGAAATAAACACTGTTTTGTGTGTACTGTTTTCATTTCTAAGCAATTTTATATCAGACAAGAATTTTTCAAATATTAAAACAGTCGTGCCAAAATGCTACCCAGATGTAGTAACCAAAAATTTAGAGCTTATTCAATGTTAAATTAGGTAAAAAGAACACAAAAGAAATTGAAAAGAAGACAATTTTGTTCGAAGAGATTGCACTAAATTGTAAGATAACTGGTTTCAGAAGTACTTTGGAAAAATACATTAATAAAACATTCCTGCTGGTAAGCTTTTTTTTTTTTTTTTCAAAAGCAAAACAAAACAAACAAACTCATTATTTGGTTAGAGGGACCTCTTATAGCTGCTGAAAATATTTTATCACAGTGATCTTAATTGTAAACCGCAGACATTGGCTATGAAAATTCTTAATTATAAGCATTCGAGAGTTAAATCCAAACTGTTAAAACTTTGTAGCTGGAAGAAATTTTAGCAGTCTTTTAAAAAAACATGTACATTCACATCAGTATTACTAAACAGAAGCCTCAAGTAGGGCACATCCATTCAAGAGCTTCCTTTTCCTCCCCCTCTCTTCATAGCAATCCAACTGTGTTAAATCATGCAAAGAGAAAACGAACAAATAATTCACTCCAAGGCTGGAAATCAATGTTGCAGAATACCTGAGAGATAGAGGCCACTCATCAGCAAGCCCAACCAGGCATTAAGAAATTAATGCTGAATAACCAAGAGGATAGGAACCTGCTGTGGTTGTTTGGTTCAACGCTTCATGGGGTTTGGCTCACACAGAGCACATATACTTCAGAAATGTGAGGTGGATGGTGCTTTCTTACTTAGTCTTCGTTGTGTCTTTGAAGCAGTAATTGGTTGTTGAAATGAGTTGCTCACAATACACTTAGAATTTAATATCCCAAAGTGTGGGCTAGAGAGGACTGGCTGTTATTTTTGCTTTAAAATTGGTGGCTTAGTTTGTGTTGTTGACATTTAAAGCACTCTTTTGGAAAAACAGAAAATTCTGGGACTGGAACAAAGAATTACAATTCCCCTAGAACATATCCGGGGTGGAGGAAAAGAGATCTAAAACCTGAAACTTGAAAAGGGTTAAAGCAGACAGTGTATCTGAAAAAGCTCAGAGACGTCTTTTATCCTCTCTCCAAAACATCCATTTGTTTTGTTTGAGCTAGAAGTCCCAGATGGGAAGAAGCACGGCATCAACTCAAAGGGAACCACAGCTCTATTTATTTTTCAATCACTACGCAGATGCTTTAGATTTCTTCTGAGTATGGGCATCTTTCCACAGAATTCAGAAATATTTTTAATATGATGCTACACAATGTGTATCTAGAAAGAAATCCAAAGCTATTGAAATTTTGCAAATTGTGTGTTCTTACTTAGTACACCTAAACTAATTCAGCATTTGTTTACGGAGCTTCATTGCACAGAGCACAAGATGAATATTGTTAATCTGCAGAAAATTTGTTCTCAAATACCAAATGGAATAGGAATATATAAATGCCAGTCAATGTGCAGTCTTTTCTTGTCATCTGTGTTTATTCTATCTAGTTATATCTGGTTTCAAAAATGGTAATCTTAGTGATGGTGGATGTCCAACTGTGACAAAGTTTGAGTTATATAATACAGAAAAAATACTGAGAATAATTTCCTTTTTTGTGTTCTAGGATGTTAGAAATGTTAATTTGGATCAATGTGGAATCAACAGAATTGATTGTGGATGATATTTAAGTTGCATCCAAATAGTTATTTAATACCTTTCAGACACATGAGCTTCATTGATGATACACAAACATCTAAACATGCTTCTCTCTTAAATAAGACATTTGTGTCTCTACCTAGAATTCCCATTTCCAGATATATACATGGCTTTCTTCCTTAACTCCTTCATTACTTTACCAGAGCGCTACTTGGGGCTGCATAACCTGTGGCCTGCACACTCAGAGGCATCATTCACATAGATTACAGTGTGAATGATGCTCTCTGAAGCAACTGATGCTGCAACTCATATATAGATAGATAGATAGATGATAGATAGATAGCATCTTGTGAAAGAGACCTACCCTAAGTACTATTTAGAACTGAAACTCCCCCTCTCCAATATTCCCTTTTCCCTTCCTTTTTTTTTCCTTTTCCCCCTTCCCTTCTTTTTTTTTTTTAAAGAATATTTATTTTTTATTTTTTATTTTTTATTTTTTTTATGTATGATAGTCACAGAGAGAGAGAGAGAGGCAGAGACACAGGCAGAGGGAGAAGCAGGCTCCATGCACCGGGAGCCCGACGTGGGATTCGATCCCGGGTCTCCAGGATAGCGCCCTGGGCCAAAGGCAGGCGCCAAACCGCTGCGCCACCCAGGGATCCCCCCCTTCCCTTCTTAAGATAAATCTCCATGGTACATGCAAAATATCTTCCTTAATGCTTTGTCCATCTCCTCTTTTAGAATATAAACTCCATGAAGCTCTGAGTTATTGCCTATTTTCCTATAGATACATTTTAGCATTTATAATGGTGATAAATATTTATTGAATAAGCAAATGATTGGTGTCATATCTTATACTAGGTGTTTAAATGATGAGGAGGCAGAGTAAGAGAAACAGAGATAGAGACACAAGATAAAAGGAATGAGAGAGAATTAAGTTAAAAGACATTTTGGTGCAGATGAGAATATAGACAAGAACAACTTTAGGGGCATCTGAGTGGCTCAGTTGGTTAAGAGTCTGCCTTGAGCTCAGGACATGATCCTAAAGTCCTGGGATCAAGCCCCATATTGGGTTCCCTGCTCAATCGGAAGTCTGCTTCTCCCTCTGCCCCTCTCTCTGCTCATGCTCCTTCTCTGCCAAATAAATAAATAAATAAATAAATAAATAAATAAATAAATAAAATACTCTTAAAAAAAAACCCACAACTTCATATCAGGAAGACAAAGACAACAATAAAATAAGATTCATGACATAGATACAGTAAGTATTGTTGATATATAACAAACTAACAGCAGCATAGGGGCTAATTCAGAGTTCATAAATACAGTGTATCTCTACTAAATTTTAGTAAGGGGATCTGATGCCTTTTAGTCTTATTTAGTATTTTTCTATCACATTCAAGATCAAAGTTTTTTTTTTTACTTTTTTTTACATTTTTTACTCTAAATTCAATTTTCCAACATAAAGTATAACACCTAGTGCTCATCCCATTAAGTGCCCTCCTCAGTACCCATCACCCGTTACCCCATCCCCCCAACCACCTCCCCTTCCACAACCCTTTGTTTCCCAGAGTTAGGAGATTTAAAAATTATCATTGTATTGTTCTGCTGCACCCAATTATAAAATCTCCGATAATTAACACATATGAAGGATTTTTATTGAATTTTTGCAGATAAAAAATTAGTATAATAGTTTAAGATATCCCCATCCTTCTTAACATAGCCATTACAAAAAGATTTTATTTTATTTTATTGGAATTATGGCAAAAGATGAGGGTTACAGTTGAACAGGGATAGCAAGTTCCTCCCTTGTTCAACTCAAGCATGTGCTTAAAAAAAAAAAAAAAATCTGACCTTGACTATGTTTTTCATAGGAGAGTCTATAGGCATGCTAGTATATGAAAGACAACAGAATGAGAAAAAATTTAAGAAATCACTAAAATGTTTACTTCACTGATTAAAAAAAATTTAGGTAAAATCGATTGTTAATCACATGGATATATTACAGTTAAAATAGCAATTCAAACTTTAAGTGATCTTAGTTTCTATTCACAGGATACAGAGTATAATATTTGTCATTATTTTCGTTTTTTTCTGCATAAGGTTATTGACTAAGAAGTATTAGAATTGAAAAGAATATGTGGACATTAAACTTCAATAAAAAAACCTTCATATGTGTTCATTATTTTAGATTTTATAACTTGGACATAGTAGGATAACAATAATAATTTTTAGAACTTTGATCCTGAATATGGTTAAAAAAATAATACATAAGACTAAAAGGCATCAGAACCCGTCTAAAAGTTAAATCCTGTTAAATAATTCTGTTAAAGTAGTAGAATGTCCTTTAAAGAATTAAAGATAGACTCAAATTATAATCTATACTTCAGTAAAAATATTTATTAACTCTGAAATGATTGTGTTCAAATTTTAATTAATTCTTGATTTTAATGCACTCTACATTATCAGAAAAAAAGTCGTCTTAGATAATTTCAATATGCCATTCTGATTTTTATTGTTTGTATTAGACCAAAACTGGTAACAAATGGTTTCTGTAAGACAAAGGATCAAAATATGGTCTTATAAAAACGTCTGTTTACACAAAATGATCTGCAAGATTTTGTAATAGTTTTCTGGAGTAACTGACTCTATAATAAAAAGTTAACCTGAATATAATCATTTTACTTTTGCATTTTACTGGCTACTACGAAACTTAGCTAGGGCCCATAACTGTGGTTATTACAGGCAGTCCATAATAGTTCTTTAAAGGGCTCTACATAAAGGGATGAGTTGATATAGATGTCCACATGGGATTTCATTTAAAAAAAAAAAAAAAAAACCTAACGATGTTTTTCATACTTTTCTGTGCCTTTTCCTGTTTCTTCTTTTAAATTTCTAATATTTCCTTTAATATCAAAGAAATCTGTGACTTCCAATGAAACACAAGATTTTGCCTAGAAAAGTAGTACAATTGTACCAAGATGATTCCAAATAAATAATCTCCTATGCGTTTTAATATGGACACATTTTGTGTGTGTTTGATTACACAATTAATATTCCTTTAATCACAATGTTTCCCATTGTGTATTTTTTGAGTTGCATTTTGACAAAACTTCTTTCTACAAACATATTCAATGGAAACCATATTATACTTTTGATTGTGGTTTAGTATTTTGAATCTATTTAAATTATTACAAAAGTCTCATTTACCTATTACTATTCGTTATTTATGTAATGACCCATGTCAGACAGCACACAAACATAGCCACTTTTAAAAAAGTTTTTAGGATTTTGCATGCATCTGATTCTCTGAAAGATATAAGAAATGAAAATGTATGTGTGCTTTGCTTACAGATTTGACTGTAGGTGTCTGAACCACAAGGTCTAGGATTGGTCTCTAGATTTTGGATTTGGGTCATGAGCTCCAGATTGATTCTGTGGATTCTGAGGCTTATGGTTTGGGGACACAATTTGAGAAATACTGGATAATAGATGCAGTATTTTTACCTGTTTGGTTATAGCATCAATATGTTTGTAATCTGACAACTACACTTAGAGCATTTCCCCTTCTTTACCACTTTAATAGGATCTATGTATTTTTAGGGGCTTCAAAAGATGTTTGCTATCAGATTATTGCTTCTGTACTTAATAAATATTTTATCGCAAATTAAGGTATTTTGTAGGCCTTAACTTTTGAAAGTGTTTAATATAAAAGAGCACAGGGGGAAAAAGAAACAAAATAGAAATATACATGCCTAATGAAACTCAAAAGAAGTTTAAAGTAAGATGCACATACACTAATTGCAATAGATAATTTTTCCAACAAATTTGGAACTTTATATATAATAGTTATTTCAGCAAAGATTCAAGGAAATAATATATTTATAAGATTTTGGTGGAATTTAAATTTATGCTTTCTGCTGCACAGTAAACCAATATAAATTAAGGATCTTACAAATTCCAAATCCTTTACCAAAATAATTCTATAGCTTGGTGTGACCCTTAAGAAAATAACACAACATCATCTACTGATAAATTATTTAAAATAACAATATTTCAGAAGTAACTTAATAAATATACAGAGAATAATTATACACATTTAGTAAAGGAATATGATATAATGATTTAAATAATGGTTTCATAGAATATTTAATATCAATGAAAATTGTTTTAAATAATTCCATAGAGGGATCCCTGGGTGGCGCAGCGGTTTGGCGCCTGCCTTTGGCCCAGGGCGCAATCCTGGAGACCCGGGATCGAATCCCACGTCGGGCTCCCGGTGCATGGAGCCTGCTTCTCCCTCTGCCTATGTCTCTGCCTCTCTCTCTCTCTCTCTGTGACTATCATAAATAAATAAGAATTAAAAAATAAAATCTTTAAAAAAAAAAAATAAATAAATAAATAATTCCATAGAAAAAATAAGACAATGTATAAAAAAGGACTCTTTTTTAAAAAATAGTAATATATACACATGTGTATGTGCATGCAATGTATAGGAATATATCATTTTTATAGAGGCTATTGCTTACAGTTGCAATTTAGATTAGTGATTTTCAACATCTTTTTGTTATTTCTTATTGTTTTGTGTATTTTAGACTCTCCACAAACTATAAAAATAAGTATTTTAAAAAATTGCCCCATTATTGCAAAACATTAGTTTGTTTCCTAAATGGCCTTCTAAATTCTAATAAGTATTTCTATTAAGTATGGCTTAAGACTTTCAGTTACAGAATTAAGTCAGAAATGCTTCAGGATTAGTGCTATGAATAATTATAAAACGAGAACAAAATCTCTAAAATTGCAGTATGAAAGCCACATTTATCTACAATTTCATGCATTACAAATATGTGCTCATTTTACATGCTTGAAATTATTAACCTCTTCATAATTTTATTAATCAATTCATTATTTAAAAGATTTTATTTACTTGAGAGAGAGAGAGAATGAGCAAACACAAGTGAGAGAACAGGAGCAGAGGGGCAGGGCTGGATCCCAGGACCCTGGAATCATGACCTGAGCTGAAGGCAGATGCTTAACTGACTGAGCCATCCAGGCACCCCACACAATTTTAAATAATAATGTTGATCTGTCGATTAAAACTTAGTATGTATCAGGCCTCATCATAAGTGATTTACATATTTTAACTTCTCTTAATCTTAGGACAATCTTAGGAGACAGATCCAGAATAAGGGACAAACTCATGAGGCCCTTAACTCAGTGCAAAATGGTGACTAAGATAACCAGTAATTAAGTAACATTCCAATATTCAAAAAGAAGTTAAATGCAAGAAAATCCAAGATGAACAAAATATCAACATTTTGAATAAAGGCAGGATCAATATGAGTGATTTTTCCCTTTGCTTCAAACTCCAATATGGCTTGATATGGCACTATTAAGCATGTACCTAAATTATTATTGGCATTTTTTCTCATTTAAAGAAACAGAAATAATACAGATGAGGTGACTTGCTGTGATCATACATCAAAGTAAGATTTGGATTGAGGAAAATAAATTCAGTTTAGCCTGAGCCCTTGCACTTAATCATTACACTAAAGATTACACCTTCTTAACTTTTTGCCTTTAATGGACCATATTTTAGCTTAACCCTATTTTTTTTTCCTCTGTGGACTGTAATAGACAGTTTTGTATTCTTTCTTCATTTTTTTCCTGTACTCATGGTGCTATTACTTTTTTATATTGGAAGGTGGTGGATGCCACCATCCAAGACTATTAAATCCTACACAGGATTACATATTAAAGACTTAGAGGAAAAAAATCAGTAAATAATTTGTATATGCCTATTCTTCTGGTAAACAAAAATAAAAGAGAGATTGATCACTCCTTTACTTCTAGAAAGGAGTAACAGATCTTACTCTAGGGGAATATAACAATATAGAAATAACGTGTCTCAAAGCATAGTCAATTAATAATATGAGAAGTTTAGACTTTAAATAAAACATTTGAGCATACGCTAGATGTACAGTTATAAATAACTCCATTATACAAGAAAAAAACTTCATAATATGTATTTGTATGTTATTTGCTAATATCCAAAATAAGATACAAAAAATAATAGTTAAATTTGCTCAAGCCATTATATATGTCTTGCAAAAATGCAAATATCATATTTTCACTTCCCTCAGAGTTACTTACATTTATCTATTTGACATACAAGATAAATGTCAAGTTTATACATGTCTGAGAAATGTATATAGAGAAAAGCATAAGTGACTAAAAATAATTATGATCAGTCCAGATTTTTAGATATCAAGTTTTCTTTATCAGTTAATTTATATGATATCTAACCAGATCCTTTCTAGTTAGTACATATATTTGAAGAGTTATTTTATTATCTTAGTAGGCCATCCTAAAGCACTCACAAATTCCCATTGTTGTTGTGTTATATTTAAGAAGAGAACAAAAATAAACTATATATCTATATATCTATATCTATCTATCTATCTATCTATATCTATATCTATATCTATATCTATATCTATATCTATATATATATATAGCTGTATTGGGTCTAGTGATCCCAATGTTCCTTCCTTTTCCCCCATTTCAGAAAAAGCTCCAACCTTTGGGATGCAATAAAGGCGATCATAAGTATATAGCAATATAAGCCTATTTCAAGAAGCAAGTCTCAAATACACAACCAAACCTTACACTTAGTGAGATAAAAAAGGAAGAGCAAACAAAGCCCAAAGCAAACAGAAGAAGGGAAATAATAAAGATTACAGCAGAAATAAATAATATAGAAACGACAACATCAACAACAAACCAGTAGAACAGATCAACGAAACTAAGAGCTGGTTCTTTGAAAGAATTTATAAAATTGAGAAACCCCTAGCCAGACTTATAAAAGAGAGAGAAAGAGAAAGAGAGAGAGAAAGGATCCAAATAAATAAAATCACAAATGACAGAGGAAAGATCACCAGCGCCACAGAAATACAAACAATTACAATAAAATATTAGGAAAAATTATATACCAACAAATTGGGCAATCCGGAAAAAAATGGATAAATTCCTAGAATCATATAATCCAAAACCAAAATAGGAAGAAATAGAAAACATGAACAGACCCATAACTAGCAAAGAAATTGAATAGGTATTCAAAAACCTCCCAGCAGACCACAGTCCAGGGCCAGACAGCTTTCTGAGAGAATTCTGCAAGGCATTTAAAGAATTGATACATATTCTTTTCAAACTTTTCCAAAAAATAGAAATGGAAGGAAAACTTCCAAACCCATTCTATGAGCTCAGAACTTTCTTGATTCCCAAACCAGATGAAGATCCCAGTAAAAAAAGAGAATTACAGGCCACTATTCCCATGAACATGGATGCAAAAATTGTCAACAAAATACTAGCAAATCCAGCAGTACATTAAAATAATTATTCACCATGATTAAGTAGGATTTATTCCTGGGCTGCAAGGGTAGTTCAATATTGCCAAAAAAAAAAAATCAACTTGTTACACCACATTAATAAGAGAAATGATTAATAAGAGAAAGGATCCTTTCAATAGATGTAGAAAAATATTTGACAAAATACAGCATTCATTCTTGATAAAAACCCTCAACAATTGGGGATACAGGGGACATACCACACCATGATAAAGGCCAAATATGAAAGAACCATAGATGATATCATCTTCAATGGGGGAAAACTGAGAGTTTTTACTCTACAGTTAGGAATAAGACAGCAATGTCCACTCTTCCCGTTGCTATTTAACATAATACTGGAAATCCTAGCCTCAGGAATCAGACAACCAAAACAAATAAAAGGCATCCAACCTGGCAAGGAAGAAGTCAAACTTACACTCTTCTAAGGCAACATGATTCTCTATGTAGAAAACCCCAAAAGCTGCACCAAAAAAAAAAAAAAAATCCTAGAACTGACACAAAAATTAAGCAAAGTCACAGGATACAAAATCAATGTACAGAGACCTGCTGCTTTTCTATACACCAATAAAGAAGCAGCAGAAAGAGAAATCAAGGAATTGATTCCATTTACATTTGTACCAAAACCCGTAAGATACCTAGGAATAAACCTAACCAAATAAATAAAATATCTGCACTCTGAAAACCTAAATAGAACACTTATGAAAAAAAACTGAAGATGACACAAAGAAATGAAAAAACAGGAGTACTTTAGTTGCTCAGTTAGTTAAGCATCCAATTATTGATCTCAGCTCAGGTCCTGAGTTCAAGCTCTGAATTGGGCTCCACGTGGAGCCTACTGAAAGCAAGAAAGCAAGAAAGCAAAATGGAAAACCATTCCATGAGCATGGATTGGAAGAAAAAATGTTGAAATGTCTATATTACCCAAAGCAAATTTATACATTTAATGCAATATCTATCAAAATATCATCAGCATTTTACACAGAGCTAGAACAAAGAATCCTGAAATTTGTGTGGAATCACAAAAACCCCAAAAGATCCCCAATAGCCACCAAAATCTTGAAAAAGGAAAACCAAACTGGAAGCATCACAATTCTGGACTTCAATTGATATTACAATGCGTGTCATCAAGACAATATGGTACCAGGAAAAAATAGACACATAGGTCAACAGAACAGATTAGAAAACCCAGAAATAGACCCACAACATATGGTTAACTAATCTTCAACAAAGCAGGAGAGAATATCTACTGGGAAAAAAGACAGTTTCTTCAACAAACGGTATTGAGCAGACTGGACAGCAGCATGCAGAAGAATGAAAGTGGATCACTTTCTTACACTCTACGCAAAAGTAAATTCAAAGAGGGTGTGCCTGGGTGGCTCAGTCAGTTAAGTGTCTGGTTCTTGATTTTGGTTCAGGTCATATTCTCACAGTTGTGGGATCAAGCCTTACATTGAACTCCATGCTGGGCATGGAGTCTGCTTAAGATTCTCTCTCCTGTCCCTCTATGCCCACCTCCAAAATAAATAAATAAATAAATAAATAAATAAATAAATAAATAAACAAACAAACAAACAGACAAATAAATAAATAAATTTGAAATGGGTGAAAGACTTAACTGTGAGACAGGAAACCATCAAAATTCTAGTGGAGAACACAGACACTAACCTCTATGATGTTGGCCATAGCAACTTCTCACTGGGCCCATCTCTAGAGGCAAGGGAAACAAAAGCAAGAGTGAAGTATTGGGACTTCAGCAAAATAAAAGCTTCTGCACAACAAAGGAAACAACAAAACTAAAAGAAAGCCTACAGAATGGGAGAAGAGTTTCGCAAATTGCATATCTGATAGAGTTACTATCCAAAACCTATAAGGAACTTATTCAACACCTAAAAAACAAATAGTCAGTTAAGATATGGGCAGAAGATATGAATAGACACTTTTGGAAAGAAGATATCCAGATGGTAATAGACGCATGAAAAAATGCTCAACATCACTCAACATCAGGGAAATACAAATGAAACCACAATGAAATACTACCTTGCACCTGTCAGGATGGGCTAAAATGAACAATACAGGAAACAGCTGTTCATATATATATGAATATATATATGTATATATTATATTAATATAATATAATTTATATTATATAAATATAATATATACATTTATATATTCATATATATTTTATATTATATTTATATATTATATATATGAGTATATATTATATATATTATATAGTCCCCTCGACTGTCCTTGGTATGAATGGTAAATAAAAAATAACTTTATTTGAAGGAACGTGCAGTGTTTTTTTTTTGAAATTTGGGTATACCGCAGTCATTTTATAAGAAAGTGTTTGTATCTTACAGAGCCACACTGTAATTTTTTACTTCCTTTGTTCAGTTTTACTTTAGAATAAATTGTCCACAGTTTTCCATTGAAAAGTTACACATTTATATGTACGTTGGAGGACTAATGAGGTTCACCTTTAGTTTAACCCAGTCCTGATAGCGAATGCTTTTCTTGTCATTATGCACTAACGATTAACTTGTGAAAGGTAAAAAAAAAAAAAGGACTTTTAACATTTAAAAAAAAAAAACCTTCTCCGGTAACTTAATTTCCAACCAGTAACTTAATTATACTTGATTAAATAAGAAATTATAAAATGTCTACTGTGTACTAAGTATTAATCCAAGTATTAAACAAATACATAGTTACACAACTCTTTTAGATCATTATGATATCGTTTACTAAAGGAATCAGAAGGAAAAAAGTTATAGGTCATAAATGAGTACTAGATTACTGTTCAGTTCAAAGACTGAATATGTGACACAGTCTTTAAGTATATGGTTTATAGAATTTTACTACATACCAATAAAGAATGCCAATTTGTATTATCTAATGATTTCTCTAATGGTTCATAAAGAACTATCTTAGTTAAATAGGTGTGGCAGGCCTATGATGTATTTTTATGAGTTCTAGGGAGATCATTGCCTAAAATATAAACTCAATCACCTATGTGATACTTAAACCATATAAAAGTGGGACATAGCCTTTAATTTGATAAAAAATGATGTAGCTAAAATAACCTTTAATTTAATAAAGAATGAGGAAGCTAAAATTTTAACTATTCTTTGAAACTAAAAACATAATGACAATAATGTACAATGAGTTGTAGAGTAAGAGAGTAGAGCCATACGGTTACGAATGAATATGGATTTCTCTGTGAGTAATTCCACTTTGAAAAATGAAATTTTATCTTAAATTATGCTTCTTTCTTGTTCAAGAATGCTCAAGATTTTTTCTGAATTTATTTATTTATTTATTTATTTATTTATTTATTTATTTATTTTTATTTTTATTTTTTTTCTGAATTTAAAACAGTAAAGTTCCGGGGTGTTTGGGTGGCTCAGGAGGTTGTGTCTGATTTTTGCACAGGTCATGATCTTGGGTCCCAGGATGGAGTCCTGCATCAGACTCCCCACTCAGAGGGGAGTCTGCTTCTCCTTTCCTCCCCTCTGCCCCTCCCCATGTTTATCCTCATCCTCATCCTCAATCTCTCTCTCTCTCTCAAATGAATAAATGAAATCTTTAAAAAGATAAAATAAAATAATAAAATAGAATAAAATAGTAAAGTCCTGCCCTCTAGAAAGTATATCTTCTTTCTCAGGCTCAACTGTTCTACTCAATGAGAACTTTAACTAAGAAAGTAATACTATATTTTATAAAGGAATTAAAATGTATGCTGATCACAGGGACATACATATAAGTTGGTTCATTCGCTGCACTCTGCTAATGAAGCGCATGGGAAGTTACTGAGGGCACATCAGTTCTGCATACATTTTTCATTGTCAAGTGTCAATCAGCCAGCTAAAATTATTTGTACACATGTTATGAATTTAGTAAGCCATCATCTATGAGTCAACATGCTACATTACAGTTTACAAACACTGACAGGGAAGCTACATGAGTGTAAACTGTTTATACATGTATATGCTTGTATGGCATGGTAGTAGAACTAACCATTTTAAAACAATTTAAATAATTCTGAATCAAACATGAAGGCAGTGATGTTTACTTTGGGAATAGAAGTTACCACCCCCCTATTGCTCTCCTTTCTTTCTTTCTTTCTTTCTTTCTTTCTTTCTTTCTTTCTTTCTTTCTTTCTTTCTTTCTTTCTTTCTTTCTTTCTTTCTTTCTTTCTTTCTTTCTTTCTTTCTTCTTTCTTTCTTTCTTCTTTTTTTTCTTCCTTCCTTCCTTCCTTCCTTCCTTCCTTCCTTCCTTCCTTCCTTCCTTTCTTTCTTCTTTTTTTTTCTTTTTTTTTTTTTTTTTGGCCAAAATTGTGGATTACTGTTGGAAACTGATTTTATTATAGTTTAATTTACCTGTTGGAAAAATTAGGGACAATTATATCATATAACACTTGCTAATTTTGGAGATGCTAAAACTGTATAGGGAGTTTACAGGAATGTGTGGGGTCATTAAATAAAATTAGAACTTTGTCTTGAATATTTAGGAATCTTGGGCAGCATTGACTCCAGTGTACTCAAAAATTAAATGGAAGCAAAAAGAAATATTTATCTTGAACAGTGTGTTTGTTCTTTTACTCTTTAAGTGTTTTATAAATAAATACAGTTATAGAATAATATACATCATTTTTCCCATTTTCAACATATTTTTCCTTATATGTTAAATAAGAATTGAAGTTTTTTTAAACCCAATTTTACTTGGAAAAAAAAATCCTTGTACTCCTCTAAATCTCTCAAAAAGCCTTTATTAAAAAAATTGCTTAAATTAGCCTTCAGTATGTATACACAGTTCTGCAGATATTCATATTCGTACAGACAAAAATGTTTTCCCCTAAGAAATATTCTTGACTCCATTATATTCTGAATTCATTTTTCTCTAGATTATTTGAACTCTTCTTGCTCCTTTCAATAAAACACGGCCTTCGATAGTTTTCAGTGAACTGGAGGGTGGAGGACAGTTCATGGCTGAAAGTATCTTCATCTTACCCTCACATTTGAAAATGTGCTAGCTGGGTGAAGAATTTATATTGGAAATAAGTTTCACTCATTTTGGCAAGAATTGCTTCACTCTTTCTAGAGCCCATTAGCATTTGGTGTCATTGTCATTCTCTGTATATTGCATGCATGCTGTTTTGTTTTTCCCTTCGATAAAGTTTTAGATCGTATTCTAAAATGTATTTGCTATGAAATTTCTTAATTATGTAACTTGATGTTCGACCTAGTTCATCCATTATATTGCCCATTGTATGGACATTGTTTTTTTTTTAATTGGGAAATCAAGTCCTTCAATCTGCACAATTTTCTAGTGGTGTATTTCTTTGATCACTTTTACCTTTAAGAGTAAATTCGCTTTCTGAAACTTTCATAAATCAGTTTAGAACATCCTGAATTGATTCATATATATATATATGAATATGATAAATATATGAATATATACAATATATATTTATGCTTAATCAGTTCCATTTATCTATCGAAAATAGCTTCCAATTATTATGGTGATATTTTAAATTGAAGTGTAGTTGGCACATACTGGTAACATTAGTTTTGAGTGGACAGCAAAATGAGATGACAAGTCTACGTGCTATGCTGTGCTCACCACAGTATAGCTACCATACGTCCACCATACAAAACTATTTCAATACCATTAACTATATTACTTATACTTATAGTGCTTTCCATACCTATGACTCGTTTATTCCATAAGTGGAATATTATAATTTGTAGGGCTTAATATCATAATTAATTTTTAAGACTAATTTCATGAAACATCTCCCTTTCCTTTTTATATGGCACTGTTATTTTAGAGGGGAGGATGGGCAGAGAGTGAGGGAGAGCAAGAATCTTACACGGGCTCCACATCCAGTGTGGATCCCAACTTGGGGCTCAATCTCACAACCCTGAGATCATGACCTGAGTCTGATGCTTAACAGAATGAACCACCCAGGTGCCCCTATATGGTACTGCTTTTATTCATGGTTATGGTATCTTCTCTTAATATGAAGATGTTAATTATAATTTCTTTAAAGTTTTACTATGTATTCAAAATTTTTGTTTTCATTTTGATCTCTGCAACTTTACTGCTAAAGTTCTCCTTTTTATTCTTTTTTTTTTTTTAATATGTTTAGGTGCAAGTCCTAAAAACTATTTGGAAGCATGAGAAGAGAGCAATAACTGAAGGGTTTTTCAAATGAAGCTGTGACTGTTTAACTAGCACTTACTATGGCAATGTATCCTCCTCTAACTAGCCAGTTTGAACTGGAAGCCCATTTCTGGGATCCCAGTGGAAAGAAAGGGAAAAAGAGTGTGTAGATTATCTCTTACTAAAGGAATAAATCCTACAGGTGTTTAAGATGGTACTTACATCTAGTGTCTCCATTTTCTTGGGATCTTTACCTCTAGATTTTTGTTTTCTTTTCTTTTTTATGGATCAGTATCTCTAGAAATGAAATCTCTCAACTTAAACCAGAATTGCGAAGAGGTTTTAGTCGACATAAAGAAATGAAGGAGAGCATCTAAGCCAATTGTTTTCTGGACAATATTTCAATTCTGCTTCAATTCCATACATCATTCACTTTTTAAAAAATATTTTATTCATTTCTTTTGAGAGAGAGAGAGAAAGACAGACAGACATACAGCATTGATGGAGGAAGGAGCAGAGGTAGAGGGAGAAGCAGGCTTCCCACTGAACAGAAAGCCCTATGAAGGGCTCAGTCCCCAGACTGGGATCATGCCCTGAGCTGAAGGCAGATGCTTAACCAACTGAATCATCCAGGTGCTCCTGTTAATTTTATTATTTTAACTAAAGGTTCATACTCCATCTTTCTCTTCACTTCTCTTGCTCTTTCTGCATTGGTGATTGTCATCTATCTTTTTAAAATTGTGTCAATCATCCCAATTATTGGGATGCCTGGGTGGCTCAGTGGTTGAGCATCTGCCTTTGGCTCAGGGCACGATCCCAGGTCTGGAGATCAAGTCCCACATCGGGCTCCCTGCAGGGAGCCTGCTTCTTTCTCTGCCTGTGTCTCTGCTTCTCTCTGTGTGTCTCTCATGAATAAGTATATAATTTGAAAAATAAAAAAAAACAGTGTATTATTTATCTGCCTTTATAGGGAGGTTTCTTTGTAACACGTGAAAGATCATCTCAGCCCCAAATGATTAAAATTTAGAAATTTGGAAAATCACTAAATCTTATACTTCTCACTCATACAGTTTTATAATTTTCCTAATCTGTGTGACTTTCCAATTTATTTAACAAGAATAATGTTAGATGACATTGTGATTGATAAACTCATATGCATCATAAAGAGAAAGAATTCCCAAAAGAAATATGGTGTAATTTCACAAATGTTATATACTCACTGTGTTTAATAATGCACTTTCAAAAAACACTATCAAGGTTTATAACCTATGTAATCTATCAGGTAAACTACAGCGTGTCTGGGATCCTCAAAATCAGCTCTAGGTTTGAGGACTCTCTAGAACTCATAGTACTTAGCATATAGTCATACTTACACCTAAGATTCATCAGAATGAAATGATACAAAGCCAAATCAGCACAGGGAAGAGGTAGATGGGGCAAAGCGCAGAGGAAATTAGATGGAGTTTCCAAGGGTCTTCTCCCAGTTGAGTTACAAAAAAATATGCTTAATTCTTCCGGTAAGAATTATGTGTGTGAAATGTCCAGGGTTTTTACTGGGAACTGATTGCATAGGCATTCTCCGTTTAGCATGTACCAAAAATCAAGACTCCCAGAAGGAAAACAGGTGTTCTCCATATTCACTATAGAGCCATATTGTTTGCACAAACCCTTTAGGCATAGATTAAGCTTACTCTTATCTGCAAATCATTGGAATCCTCCTGAAATCCTATTTTCCATATGCCAGCCAAGGGCAAACTCATATGCAGATCTTCCTAAGATTATCAGTTTTAAGACTACTTTGGTAACTTTTTTCTACAGTTTCACTAATTTGAATTTAATTCGCTAGTGGATGAATTTTATCAAGACGTTTCGTCAAACGGAATAGGTAAACTTGGAACACTGGCCCCAGAGTTCTAAATTTATAAAATCCATACTTTTGGGTTGATTTTGGCCACCTGACCTAAATTCTGAGTTTCCTCACTTAGAGGATGAGGTTAAAATGGGTTCAATGTTTTTCCTTTCATTAATGTTTTTTAAGTTCTTTTTAATTTTATGTATATGTATTTTTGAGTACATTAAACACAAATGTGACATTATTATCAGATATACAACAGTCATGCCGCTTCATCTCTATGTCATGCTGTGCTCACCACAAGTGTAGCTACCATCTATCACCATACAGCACTACCATAATAGCATTGGTTATATTTTCTATGCTGTATGCTATACCTTTCATTCACATAACCATGTCATTTTTTTTACGGTACTTTGTCTATGAGCTAATAAAACCACAATATATTTTTGAGAATTCCAAGAATTTTCTTTGTCTGAAATACATTCCACATTTTAAAGTCCTCCTTGTATATATTTTTAAATATTTTATTTATTTATTCATGAGAGACACACACACAGAGAGAGACAGAGACAAAGGCAGAGGGAGAAGCAGGCTCCATGCAGGGAGCCCGATGCAGGACTCAATACTGGGACTCCAAGGTCACGCCCTGAGCCAAAGGAAGATGCCCAACCGCTGAGCCACCCGGGTGTCCCTCCTTGTAAATGTTTTAACCAACATTGTTTGCTATATCTTTTTATAATTTTAATTTTCTTTTTGTACTGTTTGTCAACATGTTCCTTCTCTCTCATCCTTATCTGAGGCCACATCTCCCTGAACCTATGACTTGCTTACCATAATGTAAGTTCAGGGTGAGGAGAACAAGTGGGCTCCACAGGTATCTATAATATAGTTATTTTCCAAAATTCCCTACTACAACTGCTCAGACACCTTTTCCAAGAGCATGTGTCATTCCATTCTCAGTGTTTCTCCTGTTAATAATAATTACAATAATAATAATTACCATTCCGAACTACTGATGACCTTAAAGCTCTCCTCAGCTGGACTAAACTGTAGACAGGTTTCTTCCAAATTAGAGGCCCCTGTCTTGCCTTTTCTTGGAGCATTTACTTTAGAAAACCTGCAATTATAAATTCTCTCTCTGTTCCTTTAAGATGTAAATTTTCTCCCAGCCTCTTGCTAGCTTTACAGCACAAAAATATCTTTCTCAAGGACCTGGGAGCTATCCCTTTGAAACGTAATAATCAACATAGTGCCACTATCTACCAGTCTCTATGGGAGGGGAGGAGACTGACATCAGTAAGTAGCAATTAGAAACATGGACAGCTTAGTGTCATTGACCAACATTCGCCCCCTCCTTAATATTCTCCAGGAGTTTTCCACTAGTTGACACCAGCATTTGTTTCAACACAGTTGAGTTCAATCTCTCTCCTCTACTGGGGATATAATGTAGAACAATAGTCTAAAATAACGTCTTCCTTGTCCATTTAACTCAGGCACAATTTCTTTTTGACACCACCAGGAACTCTCCACCCAGCTGTACCCTACACACTTTCCCTCTGTTTTACATCATTGGTCATCTTTGTATATAATATACAATTCACTTGATCACAATGTTTATTGTTCATTGTGTGTTTACCACTTACTAAAATGGAAGCTTTGTAAGCGGTTTTTTTCCCCTCCGATAAACCCCAAATGGTAGAAGAATACCTGGAACAAAGTAAGCAGTTACAATATTGTATTTAAAATATCCTATTTAATTTGAATTTTAGAATCTGAGGTGCTTTCCAGTTTTATTGAAGCTAGCTCTATCTTTTTGCAATCATATTCTTATTTTCAGTTGGCTTCATAGAATAGAGTGGATAAGAAATGTCTGTAATACCATATTAATTAATACAAAGACTATTATATTTTAAAACTAATTAACTTTTAAAATTAAAATATGATTTATCTAATTTACTTATTGATTCATTAAACATTTATTACTTACTTTATGTAAAAATACTTGCTCTAAATAAACATATTTTCCATTGTTCCTTTAAAGTCTGTATAAAATGTGTGTAGGAAGTAAAACCATTTATTCCTCTCTTTGGCGGAATCCATGCACCTATGTATTCAAAATAATCAGTATGATCATCTAAATTTGTTTAGGGTGATGATTTTTCATCCCTACCTCATAACAGCCACCAACAAACCAATGCCCAGGTTAAGAGTGCTTAAGGAATCCCAGTAGCAGAGTATAGCTATGATTACACACTTCAGACAGGGTGTCACCCCAGGGATTCTCAATTCCAGACACAGGTATGGTCATGCTTTAGTTCCACATGAAAAAACATTATTCCTCTTAGGGATGCAGACACAGAATATTCTAGTCTTTGTAGTACTAAAGTATGTTATGAATCAGAGAAGTATTTTCTCATCATTAAACTTTATTTGAAGCTACTAAATTGATATAATCAGAGAGACTCCAGTATGCCTTGTTTTCTGGGGTTCATGTCATTTCAAAGGGTTAACATGAGGTACCATGATGGATTTGGCATTTTCCTTCAAAACACTTCAATGAGAATGGCATATACCTGCTTATGGATCTATGTTGCTTCCTATGACTTACAGAAAAATTTATGTAAATCCTTGTATCTACTATCTATCTATCTATATCTATCTATCTATCTATCTATCTATCTATCTATCTCTATCTATCTATCATCATCTATCTATCCTTTTACAAACAAGATATTGCTTCTTGGTCTTATCCTCCATAATTTTCCAACACACAATTCAGACAGAACCCCTTTTATTTCAGCCACACTAAGCTTCTTTATATTCCTCAAACATGGCATATCATATTACTTCTCCATAAGTTTGAAAGCTAAGTGTCTCTGTCACCTAACATCTACTACTTCTTGAAGATATAATTCAAATATCAACATATTAGTAGTCTTTTCTAGATTATTCTATTAATCTTGCCCACATTTTTCAAAGTTCTCTAAATTACCTTTGTTTAAGCCTCTGATAAGTTTTATTTTAATTAGATGTGCATGTACATATTTTTTCGAGTCAAATCTCTGAAGGTAGGTAAGATGACTATTATTTTAGAACTTTCTGAGGACAGAAAGCTATATTTTTAGGATATAGAATAGTCCCTTACCCATAAAAACCACTTTTTAAAAAAAAGTATTTTTGGATGAAAAATGAATAAAGGGAACTATATCTATTCTGGTTTATAGCAAATGATAATAGAGTAAAAAGTTATGAATTATGTGGTGAGATTTATTTCTGCAAGTACAGTGCATAAAGTTGTACTTGGATCTAAGTTATTGTAGTGGCACTTAGAGTTACCAGTATTTGAAAAAAAAAAGTCAAGAACAATATTAATTTATCTTAATCTCATTTTATTTGTTGAGCATTTTTGGCTCCAAATGGTTGGTATGCTATTTGCCAATATGTCATTTGGAATGTGCTATAAATTGAATGCCTTTGTCCCTAATCTCCCCCCTCCATTTATATGTTGAAAGCTAATTCCCAGTGTGAGGGTATTTGGAAGTGGGGCCTTTGGAAAATGATTAGTCCATGTGGGTGAAACCCTCCTGAATGATGTTAGTGCCCATATAAAAGGGGCCCTGCAGAGGTCCCTTATCCTTTTCACCATGTGAGGTGATTCATTTGTTAGCTATCAGCTGTCTGGTTATATTGGATGCAGATGCCACAGCAACAGTACTGATTGGTACATGCAAGAGAAAACATGAGTTAAGACAATAATTTCAAAAAAAAAAAAAAAAAAGACAATAATTTCCCAAATCAGTGACAATTTTTTCCACCAAGAATCCTATGAACCAGGGGCAGCCCCTGTGGCCCAGCAGTTTAGTGCCACCTTTAGCCCAGGGTGTGATCTTGGAGACCCAGAATCGAGTCCCCTGTCAGGCTCCCTGCATGGAGCCTGCCTGCTTCTCCCTCTGCCTGTGTCTTTGCCTCTCTCTCTCTCTCTCTCTCTCTTTCTGTGTCTCTCATGAATGAATAATAATAAAAAAAAAAGAATCCCATGAGCCAAACCATTGATTTATTAAGTCTGTTTAGTTGGGGATTGGATCACTCAGGGTATTCAATTGTGCCTTCATGTAATTTAATAAAGATGACACATTAGTAGACTAATCAGGTATGAACACACAACATTCTGTTTGGAAGCACAGGTGCTTCCTTACATGGCTGCAAATATCCATAGTCATCCTATATTGGAAGATAGCTCTTCTCATTGGAGACTTTTTGGTGTTCAATAAACCCAGGCTTTGTGGGCTATGATGTAAGTCTTTCTGAGTGAACTACCTAAGGGTTTCTATGTGTGCTATAATATTCTATGGAGGGGACAAAGATGGTGGCCAAATGATTGTGCCAGTGGATACAGGATGTGCCCACTTGACTTTGAGAAAAGGGAGGTTGGCAATTGTTGTTACTATGGGGTGGATTCTCCTCTGTGCCCAGGGAAAATCCAGGGTACAGCAACCTAATCACCCAGGTGGAAGCAACAGCCAAAGATCTGTGCCATACAACCACTGGGTCCCATTAAGGAATGTCCAATAAATAGCTAGATGGTGCAACCAGTCAGTACCAAACTAATTGCTGTTTTTTAGATTGACAATGCAGTTCCCCGATACCCTTCCCATTTTCCTGATATAATTGGAATGTGATTTTTTCTTTACAATAATTTTTTCCCAACTGCTCTAAACAAGAGATTCATGGCATCTGTCCTTTTCAGTTTCAAAGGGGATAAAAACACTTTATCTATATTTAAAAGAATCTAATAGAAATAGAAAAAAAAAAGAAAAGGGAAAGCTGAACATAGATGAAGGTGATAGTAAGCAATAATGGAGATGAAGATGAAATTACATCAAATCAGGTACTAACAACTGCTAACCTCATTAGTTGGGGAAGCCCAGTGGAGACAGCCAGGTTGGAGTCCTGATTGAGAGGCCTGGGTGGAGCCTTCTCCCCACAGGTGAGACTTCCAACCCCGCAAGAGCCCTACTTGTAGGACAGATGATGGAGTCTGAAGTTGAACATTTGTTTGCCTACATGCAGCTTGAAGGGGGCTGCATTTCTATGTTATCATGTCTTTACATCTTCAATGAGCCTGGGCTAGGTGTGCTTGCCTCCCCTCTCGGATTCCATTCCTAGGATGCCAGCCCAGCCTGGAGCCAAAGGAGATACAAGGCAAAATTTGCAACTCTTGGCATCCAGACCAGAAGGGCCAATTCTGACCTGAAGGCCAGCTAATGTCAACGAACCAGGCTCCCAAGGTCTTTCACACAGCACAAGTCTCACTAACGCATTCCTGCATACCTGTAGATCTGGGTGGGCCAGTATGCAGGACAAATCACAGAAATCTCCATCCGTACAATACACTAACATAGGGGTGCCCAGGTGCTCAAATGTCCACAACCTAGGATAAGCCACATAAACTTATCCCAAGTCTGAACATAACCACCCATGGCTCCAATTGTGCTATTTTTAGGACAGCAATCTGACAGATTGCCTATGTAGTTTGATTGATGGAAAAAGAGTATCCATGCCCAGTGTTATTAAGTGTGTGTGACACCTTGGGAAGCCTGGATGGTGCAGCTGGTTAAGTGTCCGACTCTTGATTTCAGCTCAGTTCATGATCTCAGGGTTGTGAGATCAAGCCTCACATCAGGCTCCACACTGAACATGGAGTCTGCTTGAGATTTTCTCTCTCCCTCTCTCTCTCTCTCTCTCTGCCCCCCTCCTTGCTCTCCCTCATCCCTCAAAATTAATAAATAAATACTTTAAAAAGTGTGTCACAGACCAGGTCTCTGGATCAATGTTGGTAATATCAGATTAATTAAGAGCACTAATTCTAGATTTCTTCCCAAATGTACTGTGTTAGGGCCTTCTAGTCCCTTCCTTGGATTGGCAATATACCCACCATGGCATTCTGATCAGCTAGAGAAAGGCAGCTGTCCATACACTCAGAAGTTGGATTGATTTCTTTGTGAAGGCAACTGAGTGGAGCCACTGTAGAAAAGTATTTCCATTAGGTGTCCATTCCATGTCTGAACACCTCAAGAGCAGCAGCAGTCTGATGTCAAAAAGACAAAATTTAGTAGGAACTTGTGTAGGAAGGTCTTCCCCATTGAAAAGAATTACACTTGTGTCCTGATCCTTAGATACTAATGTGGCTACAGCTTTAGGAATCTGACCAAGTTGCATGTACCCTACCTGTTTTGCCAGAGGAGGCGCTGCAAGGCCAAGAGTCTCATCTTCTCCTCCTTTTCAATACTACGTGTTCCATTTCAGGTATAATGAATTTCAGTATGTCCAGCGTACAGCACAACAATGAGATCCTAGTGGAGATGGAATAATTCACCCAGAAGTATGACGTAACTCACCCATTCCAGCTGACATCCCATTGCAATTTCCCTTCCTAGTTGTGATGGGCTTTGGTGTTCTCGGCAGGTTAGTGTGTGGATCCATAGTGACCATGGTGGCTATGGCTGTTGTCTGAGTCCTCCATGCTTTTACAGTCTTGGGTACTTCAGAAGGGGTCCCAGTATAATAGATGGGGAAATAGGCCCTCCAGGTTGATCATTCAAATGTATTAAATCCTGAGACAGTACTTTAGTCCACCTGGCTAAGGTTTTAAGGTTTTTCCCATTAATAATTTAATCTGCTTTAATAGTCCATTTTTCCTTTATACCAGTCCTGTTGCTTATGGGTTATCGAAGAGATGGAACCTCCATTCAATGTCATATTATTTTGCCCAGGCTTGTACATTATGACTTTGAAATGTGACCTTTGATCACCATCTGTTTAGTGAGAGTATCCATACACGGCACTTAGTTTCTCTAATGCCCTAATAGTGGCAGCCCAGTTTGTGCAGTGACAAGGAAAAGCTTGAGTTACACCACATGCAGTGTCCACACAAACCAGGACATATTTAGAAACTTCACTCAGAGGGCAGACCCAATATAATCAATATGCCAATCCCTTACCAGTTGGAAACTCCAATGGGTGGCCTCAGACTTCTTTGGCAGATGCCTTGGATATTGTATAAAACACACAGAGCATGCTGTTATTGCATTAACCAAGTCACCGTATTTCAAGGGCAATCAAGCATTCTTGGCAGTTTGCCACCCCACCCAAACACTGCAGTGGCCGCTCTTTCTATGCATTCAATTTGCCATAGCTACAGAAGGGCCCGTTGCTAGGGCTTGAACTGAGCCAGGCCATCAGCTTCCTGATTACCAGGGGTTGTCAGTGCCAGGACACAGGACATAAGAAACAGAAAGGACGACCTCAGACTCTCTCTCAGATGTCTTTCACATTTCATGACCATCCACTCATCAGCTTGTCATTGCCCAGGACATAGGGTTAATCCCTTTAGAACAATCTCCAACTGCCAGTGAAAAGGGTTAACAGCCAGGGCCTAGGAGATTACCAGCCAAATTGCTCTGAGTTCAAGCCACTGGCTGTTCTGGTTTTGTTCCTGTTTCCATCCAAATGGTGTCAGTGTTGGGTTGAATAGCAACTACAATCCAAGTGGCCAGATTGCTTCCACTAGCTCCATCTGTCTAACAGGCATCGGTGGGAATTTCTCCCATTCCCTCTCTACAGGCTGTAATGGCTACTACAAGGATAGGAGTGGGGGAATTTGGACTATCTACATTTTCTACAGGGCCTAGTAGTGCCTGCATTTCTAGACAATGGGCCATGGAAGGGGTGCTTCCTTGTTGCAAATAGGCATGCCACTTAGTCAAAGAGCCATGGCAGAGGAGGCTCATTTCTCAGCCCACCACTTGATAGGAAGAGAAGTTCTTATAATGATATGCTGTTCCTGTGTGACAGGCTACACCTGGAAGAGTCCTGAGTACATTGCTAGTTCTTGTTCTGTGGGAGTATATCAGGTTTCTGGCCCCCTCCAGAGCCGAGATCATGATCCTAAAGTTGCTTTCTCTTTCCGTTGTCTCTGCCATAGTGCCCAACCCATGCCTTCAAGAGTCACAGATATATCTGACTCAAAGAGTAGCCCTTCTTGGGCTGCTTCATTGGTGTTTTTGTCTTTTCAAAGGCAACTTGCTTCTCTGATCCCCAGCCCACATGTGCCCTTTCTTTACCAGGAAGAATAGGTACAGAGGCATTGTGCCAAGTGGAGTCCAGAAGTCCTCCAAAACTCCCAAATCTCTGCAAAGGCTTGTATCTCTTTCATATTCTGAAGGGTTGGATAAAATGCATCTTATCAATCATAGTTTCTGAGACAACGCTCATCTTGTCTGGATGACTCTGAAAAACATTATAGCAGTGTCTGAGCCTTGAATTTTTTGTGGGTTCACTTCCCATCCTCTCCCTGGTGGATGTCCCAGCAATGCCTGTACATTATCCTGCAGCAGAGGCAAGTCTTTCACATGTTAACATTATATCATCAGTGTAAGAGGCACATTTTACTGATGTAGGAGAGAAGAACAGAGAGTAGTCTCAGGGTAGGATCCCATTGCATATGGTGAGTCTTTGCAGGTAACCTTGGGGAAACACTTAAAAGGTGTATTGTTGCCCTTCCCACATAAAGGCACGTTAATATTGTGATTCAATGGCCAAGGATATATTGAAAAATCGGTCTGGATTTGCTAATTCCAGGATAGTAGAGCACACTCATAGGACCAATGAATAGTGAGCTCTACATGAGGCCTCCAGTTTTGACTTGCTTCCTATACCTGAGGTATGGGGGCACCCACCCTAAATAAGGCTGCATCTATAAGGCCTATGTAGAAGCAAGCAGGACATCAGAGATGATAGTGGCAGATGGGACAGGCCTGAACTATTGTTCAGGTGTTAAGGCTTTCCATAGACAAACCAACATAATGTTGGCTTTTAGGTTTAACTATTCAAGTGGGACCCTGGTAACAATTAGATCAAACCACATTTGCCCCTGAGTTTCTTTTGCCAGACCCTGTATAGCCTCTTCGGAGAGTTTCTTGGTTTTCCAAACTCTCTCTCTATCTCAAATCTTCCCACAGCCCTTTCTGTTTCTAGGATTTCTCAGTTTCTCCCAGATCAGTAATGCATTGTACAATATCATAAATCTCTTGTCCCACAACTGGTCTCTGCATGGATATCAGGATACCATACCAAGTGCTGGAGTGTATTGGAATATCTGAACTTCATTCTTTCAGTGAATATGGGCTGACCATCATCTTCAAGACAAGGGTATACATAGCCTATCTCATTCTCAATTCCCTAAGGATGTGCTGTACCTCTTCCATAATAGGTGAGGGTCCAACATGCCCAGAGAGAACCCCTTCATTGGACCCAGACTTCCTGAAGGCAAGAATAATCCATTCTATAAGGGAGTAAGTATCTTGAAATTCCAGGAGCCATGCAGTCACTGCCAGAGGGCAGGGTGTGTGGTGATGTTGCTCATTTTTTCCACCTCCTGTCTGGTCAGAGAAATGCCATTGACCCCTTTAACCCATACCCACACTGATTATGCTGGGATACTTTCCTAGCCTTTTGTTAGAACTTGGCAGCTATGTCAGTAAGCTTGGCAGGAGTGTATCCTCTCTTCATGAATGCTTCCTGAATCAGAGCTGATACACTGGCTGGGGGTGTTGTTGCTATGCTTTTGCTTTCCTTTGTCTTAGGGTCACATGGCACAGAGTGTTTAGTCTATTTCCCTATCAATCACCATGACATCCTCCTCTTCACTCATCACTGGCCCAGGAATTCCACCTTTTAGCATCAGTCTTTGTCACACGTGCTTTGACCTTAATCTACAAACTGCATGATTAGATCTCTAACTTATTATCGTGCTGGCCCACCTGGTTAGCCAGCTGGGAAAACAAACAGAGTAGTAGTAGACAACTGCACATCCTTCTCTAACCTCAGCACTTCCAACTTTCTGACTAGAGTTTCAACTTCTAGTTGGGCATCAGAATCCAACTGAACTTCCTGTCCACCACAGAGGCCAGCCCACTGTGGCAGCCCTTCATTACTCTTCCTTTCCACTGTGTGCTATGCCCATTTCCTCAAATATTAGACCAACTAACATTTTCAGAGTGTCCCCATACTTACAGAGTGGTCCACAAGCATCTAACACATGAGCCACCCTTCCCCACAGAGAAGATGATAGCCAACTCAGGATGTCTCCCATGGATGCCTCTTTCTCAAAGCTAATATTCTTTGATCCTCTGGCTGGCTGTGTCCAACATGCCCAGATGCACTAAGATAGAATGTAAAAAAATGGGGATCCCTGGGTGGCGCAGCGGTTTAGCACCTGCCTTTGGCCCAGGGCGCGATCCTGGAGACCCGGGATCGAATCCCACGTCGGGCTCCTGGTGCATGGAGCCTGCTTCTCCCTCTGCCTATGTCTCTGCCTCTCTCTCTCTCTCACTGTGTGCCTATCATAAATAAATAAGATAAAAAAAAAAGAATGTAAAAAAATGAATGCAGCCTACACATTTTATTAGAGTTTGGTGACACAGTGAAGCTTACTGATGTAGAAACAACCAAGTAAATGCCATAAAAATTATAAGACAGTCCTAACATAAACTGCATTCTCATAATTTTTGGTCATCCATTTATTCTATAATATTTATAAAGAAATAATACAACATTGTGATTGAAAGAAGATGACAGATAAAATACAAGATACCTTTATAATTTGGGAGACAAACATACTGAAAAAAAACCAACTTACCCATAATTTATATGCAATTCAAATTAACTAGCATCCTGTAGTATTTATTTGCTGAGTCTGAAAACCCTAATCCTGGAACTAAGAGGCTTAGTTCAAATCTTAGCTCTACAACTGGTAGTTTATATGAACTTAAGCATGTTAGTTAAACTCTATGCCTCAGAATTCTCATATGTAAAATTTAGCCAATAATAGCACTTATCCTGTTGATCGATTGAAGATCTATCACTATTACGATTCACTATATAAAAGATAAATATGTAATGTAGTATGAATAGTGTCTGGTTTACAGTAAGCATTATGTAAGTGTGAGTATGATATTTCTCAGTCTTTGCTGTTTTAATGCAGTATAACTACCCCCAAATTACTTACAACAACAAATAGTTATATCTTGTTCACTGGGCTATAGAGCAGTTAAAACTTCTTTTAAAATGGGCCAGCCAATCATCTACTCACATTCTTTTGGCCAAAGCAAATCATGAGACTCAACCCAATAACAAGAAATAAGAAAGTATGTGATTCTTCTACAGAGGACGTGCTGCGAGAGGAGTGAGTAGGTATCCGGAACACTATCTACCTCGCTGAGTATTTTTCTTATAGAGCATGTACTATTTCTAGGCCCTGGCAATTTAGCAGGGAACAAAACAGAGCCTTCTGCTTCAGAGAGCTTCCATTTCAGTGTAGGAAAGATAAACAAGTAAATAAGTAAATAAGTAAGTAAGTAAGTAAATAAATAAATAAATAAATAAATAAATAAATAAATAAAATAAAGAGGTAATGTTATCGACTCTGGGCATAATTCCTAGACACAAAGGGAGAAAGAAGGTTTTGATGTGTAGCAAAAGACAGCATCCAAAAGGCAAATCCTACTATGAAACTACTCATTGAATTTACTCTAATATACTCTGCAATACCTGTTCCTAATTCCATCTAACAAAACTGCCGCTGCACTCAACTTTTTTCACTGTGACTTTGGAAACATTCATCCTGTAACAACTTTTAAAAGACATAAAAGCACCCTAAATTTAGCCAATTTGGTGAAATGGCAGCATCAAATATAAAGCCTGGAAAAAATATATTGATGCTTACATACTTTGAAAATCAACACATTTTTTCCATTGAAGTGCTCTAAACCTTTATATAGAAAATACAAAAAGCTTTGTTTATTTAGCAGAAAGGTTGCTAAACAAATTGGATATTTACTGAATAATACTACTCAATGAATTGACTTTTTGGTGAATTGTTTTTTTGGCCAGTTGACTTTAAGCCACTTGATTGAAGACATGCCTACAATTCTCATGTGCCTTTACATGTGCAAATGGTGCATGTAAAACACACATGCAGGTATGCACACACACACACACACACACAAACACACACACTATTATACAGAGTTAAAACTGCCAGGAACACAGTAGGGCAAGAAGTGGAGAGAGATGTTATTGATGGGGCATGCACTTTTGAAGGTATAGTCCTAACATAAGGCTCAATTAGGATGCATATTTACTAGTAGTGTGTCAAGAGGTCTCTGGTATGGAGAATTTCACATAATCTATTGTGAATCTTCTTTTGTTTTATTCAATTTATTTAACCTAAAAAACATAAACAATTCACCTATTTCTCCTGTCTCTCACCCCCGACCTCTGGCAACCACCAATCTGTTCTCTGTATCTATGAACTTTTTTTTCTTTTTTTTAAAGATCCTACATAAAAGAGATCATATGGAATGTGTCTTTTTCCATCTTACTCATTTCACTTTCATGGTGACCTCAAAGCCTATCCATGTTGCTGAAAATGGCAAGGTTCCATCCTTTTGAATGGCTGAATAGAATTCCATTTTGTACATATATCACAGTTTCTTTTTTAAAAAGTTATTTATTAATTTGAGAGAAAGAGAGTATATGAGCAGGGGGAGAGACAGAGGGAGATAAATAATTCTCAAGCAGACTCCCCACTGAGGGCAGAGCCCTACACAGGGATCAATTTCAGGATCCTGAGATCATGACCAGAGCCAAAATCAAGAGTTGGATTCTCAACCAACAGTGTCAGCCAGGGGCTCCTATATTACAATTTCTTTATGTAATCATCCATTGATGGACACCTGAGTTGCTTCCACATCTTGGCTATTGTAAATAATGTTGCAATTAACATTGGGGTGCATATATACTTTTGAATTACTATTTTCATTTTCTTCAGATAAATACACAAAAGTAGAATTGGTTCATCATATAGTAGTTCTATTTTCAGTTTTTTGAGGAGCTTCCATACTGTTTTCCACAGTGGTTGTCTCAGTTTGCATTCCCACCAACAATGCACAAGGGCTCCCTTTTTCCACATCCTCACCAACCATTTGTTATTTGTATCATTTCTAGTCTTTTTGTTAACAATTCTCAATTTCATAGCAATTCTAACAGACATGATGTGATATCTCATTTGCACCTATCTAGTTTTGATTTGCATTTCCCTGATGATTAGCGATGTTGAGCATTGTTTCATGTACCTATTGGCCATCTGTATGTCTTCTTTAGAAAAATGTCTAGGGATCCCTGGGTGGCGCAGCACTTTGGCGCCTGCCTTTGGCTCAGGGCACCATCCTGGAGACCTGGGATCGAATCCCACGTCGGGCTCCCGGTGCATGGAGCCTGCTTCTCCCTCTGCCTGTGTCTCTGCCTCTCTCTCTGTGTGACTATAGAAAGAAAGAAAGAAAGAAAGAAAGAAAGAAAGAAAGAAAGAAAGAAAGAAAGAAAGAAAGAAAAAGAAAGAAAGAAAGAAAGATGTCTATTTAGTGTTTCTTGCCATTTTTAAATAAGATTGTTTAGGTTGTTTCTGCTCTTGAGCTGTATGACTTCTTTATATATTTTGTATATTAGTTCCTTATCAGATAGATGATTTGCAAATATTTTCTCTTATTCGGTAGGTTGCCTTTCCTTTTCATTTTGATGATGGTTTCCTTTGCTGTCAGCAGCTTTTTATTTGGTTTGGTGTAGTTCCACTTGTTTATTTGTGCTTCTGAATCTTTACACAAAGAGCTGAGGTAGGAAGAACTATACATAGCAGTTCTAGAGTCCTAGATCAGATACATACTTAACACTTAAAAAATTCCACTAAAACCTGCACTACAACCATAACCATGAAACTACAGTTATGAAAAGAAAATTCAACCAGCATACATTGGCCAATGAACTCACTAAGGAAAATACCCTTCATACTTTCCTTACAGATATGTATCAGGGCAAATATTAATGAAGAAATAATTGTATGAAATAATAATTGAAAAGGATTGATAAACCAGTAGAAGCAAAAATTACATTCTGAAGACAAGGAGGAAGAACAAACAGACATCTTTAATGTGATTTCTGTAAGACACAAACAAAACAAAAGAAAAGAAAAAGGCAATTGTTGAGATTCTCAAAAAAATAAAAGAAACACAAATCATAAATAGAAAATGATTAACAATTGCAGCTTGTAGGAGGAGAGGGCAAAATTAGGGAGCAACAGGAAAAGATAAAGACAAGAAACAAATTTTGGAGGAGAAGGTGGAAAGGAACTATTGAAATATACCTAAATGTATCAAGCTTAATCAAAACTCATTACGGATATCAAATGTACACTTGTTATTTGAAAAAAACTCATAGAAAAGAACCAGTATTTAACATTTGTCCAGAATATAGGGGGAAAGATAAAGAGATTAAAATGAGAAAGATATGGGGATCCCTGGGTGGCTCAGCAGTTTGGCACCTGCCTTGAGCCCAGGGCGTGATCCTGGAGTCCCGGGATCAAGTCCCGTGTCAGGCTCCTTGCATGGAACCTGCTTCTCCCTCTGCTTGTGTCTCTGCCTCTCTCTCTTTCTCTCTGTCTCTCATGAATAAATAAATAAAACCTTAAAAAATAAAATAAAATGAGAAAGGTAATGGTGAACATAGGGACAGAACATGAAAACTCTTTTTAAGATTTATAGATTTGTCTACCTTATCACTCAGTATCCAAGGCTCCGTGGGATCTGTCCCTGGTTCCACAGTATACACTGGATCATAGGTAGGAATTTCTGGGGAGCCCACTGTGATGCTTAGGTCCAGCCCATTGCAAAACAGAGAAACCTGTTTTCCTGCAGGCAAATCTCACTGGAACTCCCCAGCCCTGCAATTTAGGGCAGTTCCATGGTGTCCATTAATGCAAGAGACCTGGGAAAACTGACCCCTATGGGGGCCCTGTGCATCTTCCTGGTCCAGGGCCAAAAGGGATCTAGCTCAAATGACCTTCCCAGCTCACATCAGGAGTGAGTGTGGGAGGAGCCAGAAAATAGCCTGCTGGGGTAGCCCCTGTACACAAAGGCCTAAAGGTCTTGAATAACTGAAGGCAGGTACATGAGCTGCCCTAATGAAGCATCCAGCCTCCCTAGGTTTGGTGTCTGGGTGTGGGACATGTATAAATAGACTTGAGCACATGTGAGGCCTTCCGGGGGGATATAACTTTTAAAGAAAAATAAAAGTTTATAGCTAAGTTTAAGGAAAGAATATAATTGAAGCAGAAATTATAATTGCATTCATATTCACAAATTACTTCCTATCAATGAAAAATAGCCGATTATTCATATCAGAGTAAAATTTTTTATTACAGATATCAGTGTCCTCTAACTAAAGATCACCAAGAATACATATATAATTAAAAAAAAAAAAGAGTTGACTATTAACTCCCTGCAGTGAAAGTGAATGAACACCATGGAGAATTGTAGGACTCCTCAGTAATAGGTATTAGCAGATTTAGAGGTGATTTAAAGAAAGCAGTGTTTTGTTCTGGATTGGATGCTATGTGGAAATAGTTGCAATTCTATGATTATCTAAAAATGTCTAACCTAGAAAATGGTAGGAATGAGGTGTCAGTAATTCTATAATGGAAACTAATCAGATGGACCTTTAATTGTTGAAGGATTACTGACCATTTATATCAGGATAGGTGGATGTTCAGTCATTTTTGAGATTTATTTTCATGAGTTCAGATGTGACTATGGAGTGGTCTCTTTTTTGTCTTCATTTATCAAGAACAAAAAAAAAAAACTGGTCTTGTCTAGTGTTTGTATTCTGAGAATTTTTATTTTCAATAAAACACAAAAACTAGCTGTAATTATCTAGTTGTGAATGGCAGGTTAGCTCCGGGCAACAACAGGCCTGTTCCTAGCTCCTGGAACTATATTTTTTATATCTTTCCCCCCTTTTCTGACCAAAGATAGATGAAGTCAGACTGTAGGATATTAATCTATAATATAAAGATCTTCACTATTGCTGAAATTCTGCTGACTGAAAAACTTTAGAAAATGTAGCTGGTAGTTGTATTGATATTTGTCTCTCCGGCTCCTTTTGTGGCAGGGTGAGTTGATGAATGCTCAGATTTGACAGTGGTTGTATAGTAGCATTTAATATTCTGGGAAGGATATATCAGCCAACTTCAACACAGGCAATTATCAGAAACAGCAGTGTTGGCTTCAGATAAGCAGATCCTGGTGCTCTATCTCTCTGGGTATGCTTGATCTCTCCAAATATTGTGATGGCAGTTAGCCAGGAAACCTCAATTCTTGATGGATCCAAGAAAAATCATTGATTTTGAGTTTGTCCAACATTTTCTAATGTCAACTTCCAGACTCTACATCTTGGAACTGAAATTGAAAGTCCATTTAAGTATTAATGTTTAACCTTAGGTATCTACAGGTTTTCCAAGTACACAGGCAATCTTGGAACTATAGGAGGAATTCAATGCTTGAAGTAATTTAAACTGATTTGCAGCAAGACAGTTACCAATAAATGTTAGTACTTTTACAACTATGTAAAATACAAACATAATTCATCCCAAAAGTAAATGTTTATAATATAATTATTTGAGTCAATTTTTTTATCTATTGTGTCAATTTCTGTAACTCATTCACTTCCTTCTCAATTGTGTATCCTTTCGTTTTGATTCTAATTCTCTATAGTTTCGTTTTTGTTTCATTATTTTGATTTTGTTGTTTCTATATTGAATATCTCCATTTTTCTCTTAAAAACATTTGAATACTAATAGAAATTTGAAAAATATAAAAATTGAAAACTTATTTTATATTTATTGTCTCCAAAGCTGGAGTATAATGAATGATTTGAGATTAATGATATTCCAAACTTCAGAATCCCATGTTATGTGATGGAATCCAGACCCCACAAGAAATAAGATAGAATTAGCAAGTGTTAATTTACTATTTTCTCCACACAATGTACACATAACAACAACAACAACAACAACAACAAAAAAAAAATATATATATATATATATATATATATATATATATATATATATATATATAACTGTTTCCATTATTTGGAGAATAATATTATACACACACACACATATTTATATAGATAGATAGATTAGATAGATAGATAGATAGATAGATAGATAGACAGATGATAGATAATTTAATACCTTGATTTTGATGTGTAAGCTATTTTAATCTAATTTTTTCTATTAATCAAAATTTAAAGATAGAGTAATAAATAGTTCATTAGATATTTGTTATTTGTTTCAGATCAAAGAAAGCCAATAAAACAAACATATAAGTAACTGAAAAGTCCATATTTTACCATCATAGATTAATATGATCAACACATTTTAAAATATTTTGACTAGAATTTTGTTATAGAAATTCTCTCCATTATTTTTCTCCATTATTATGTTCTATAAATTATCATGCAGATGGACATACTTTTATGTGCCATTCACAGTCATTTTAAATATTTACCTTTAACCACATTTTAAATATTTACCTTTGATCAACAATGCTTTAATATCTGAAGGTTAACACACAAGATACATGATTCAATTTTATAAAAATATTTTGAAAACAGTAGTTTATTAAGCTGGTTTGCACAGGTGCCAAAATCTGATAAACCTAGATTAATAAAAACTAAGTTGCATTATTAAGTGAAGTGTTTGCAATTAATTACATTTTCTTATTTCTTACATAAGCATATGGAAAAATAAACAACAATTTATAATACATAAATAACACAATTCAAAACATTTGTATTATAAACTAGGTATAAGTACGTATGGTGTACACATCATATATGTGCATACATGTACATATATGCTTCCCTCAACTTGTGATGTAAAGTCTTTGATTCTCTGTATTTAGACCTTTCAGATCTTATTCTGATTGACTTCAAGTGTTAGAGTGAAAATTGTATATGTAGAACTATTTGAAGGTCCTATCATGGCAAGTTTTTTAAAAATTTGAATTAAATTACTAAATTTATCTGTTTGTCTGCTTCTATGCATGCTGCATATTGTTTTTCCAAAGGAAAATGCTTACTGAGTCTGTGTACATGAGTTAAGGGGCAACATTCTATGAATAACAGCAAATAGCTATAGGGTTATAGTGACCAATAACAGTTGAATGAGGTCTTATGCAAGAAAAAATTGCCAGAGTGTAATCCCTACCTATAAAATAACGTTGGAATTAAACAATGTTAGGTAAATAGAAAAGGTTTTAAAGACGATTAAAATTAATTCCTTCCAGTTAAAAATGAGGAAAACAAAACAAAACAATGAATTAGGTGAACATAAGTGACCAAGTCACAGAGACAAAGCCACTCAAATTAAAGTAAAAAACTTGAATTCAGTATCATAATAGCCATCAATGATGTCAACTAAAATATGTCTTCATATCACATATCAGTATTCACGAGCAGTTTGCAATAGACCAGGGTTTAATCTCAGATACCACACTAAAAGGTTTTGGAGAGGGTAGGTGTGGATAATTTGGCAACTAGGAAATAGAGTGTCAGAATGGAGGTTAAATATATCCAAGATAACACCGGTAAGAAGAAAATTTGCTCATCTGTTGATCAACGCAATTATTTTTGTCCCAGCTAAAGCCACATATAATAAAACTCTTATGCCACATCTCCAGAATGCTTGTGAGGAGGTGAGTATATAGTGTTATTTTTTCTTTCTTAATTTTGCCAAATATTCTCTATTTTAGCACTTACACACATGAGAGCAGAATGAAAAAATTTGCATAACCAGCCTACAAAACTCTTCATAAATATCCTTTAGAAGATATCTACATTTCAAGACATTTCGCTGAATTACAGATGTGGAAGATATAAATTGTTTTGATTAAATATGTGTTATATGAATAAAGGAAAACTAGATTTGGAGATATAGAGATGCCAAAAAGCAACACAATATTAGAAAACAAAGAAATAAAGGAAAGAATTAGGGTTAGAATCAAGATACAATTAAAATGATTTCTGAATATCATTTTCACTAATTATGGGGTAAATAGTAAATAAGAAGCAAACAAAAAGCCCATTTATAGCAATGTCTGTGCATTTATTTAGACAATTGGACTACTGGTGGTTTCCTGTGTTGTTTATAGAGTTCATTCTGTAAGATGTGCTTATCAGTCATTCACTCAAGAAATATGTGTCCGGTGCCTATTATGTGGCAGATATTGTTCTATGCGGAATACCTCAGTTATCAAAGCTAAGATACTTGACCTCAGGATGCACATATTCTGGGGATAGAAATAAGCACACGATGGCAGAAATAATGTGCAAGTTATTTATTGAAAGGACACATACATATAATAAGGAAAGCATATTGTAAATATACAGTAAAAAGGAGAGTAGGGTAAAACAGTGGAAGGGATGGATGTGGTCAAGCTTAAGTATTTTACAAGGAAGTCAACATGAAAATGAGATATGAGCAAAGATTTGAAGGGGGAGTAAAACTGAGACAACAGATGTGCGGGAGAAGAGTGTGCACAGCCAGCTTAAAGCCATAAGGTTGGAATATGCCTGGCATGTTTGAAGAACAACAGGGAGCCAGTGTGGCTGGCAGGGAGTGAGCAAGGGGCAGAATAATAGGTAAGACCCCAACACCTGTTCTAACCTCGGTTCCTCATCCCGATGTTCTCAAGTCCTCCTTAACTGAAGGCTTGGTCATAGAAATATTCTGGAACTGCCACTTCTCCACTTTGAAAGTAGCATGTAGTAACTTTGTTTTGATCCACTCCAGTACTGTTTCTGGATCCTGGAGCCCCTTGCTCTACTTAGGAATTTCTTCACAACTTTTGAAATGATTGTTGCCTCACATCTTAAATTTAAGATATAAAAATTGCACTTAACTCTATAAAGTATAAATAAAAATGCTTCACAATTCAAATAAAACAATATTTCCAGCTAAATAAATGTTATTATGTATATGACTTTTAAATACATATGATGTTAGGGCTGCCCTACCTTACAAACTATGATATCTTAAGTTATTTTGAAAGTCCATTGATTTCAATGCTCCTGAGACTTCATTTCTCCATAAGTGTGATGTCTTTGTTGTATATTATTTGAGTCAGTCTTAGTATTCATGTGTATTTTTAAGAGAGGTTTTCCTTCTAAATTTACTGTTTTTAAAATTCCAAGCAACAGGGCTTATATTTATCTTCTTTGCTAGGGTCCTAATGATATCCCTGTGGGAACCCTCTGTAAATTATGCATTTTTAAAGGTTTCAAAAATTAAACTCCATATGAAAAACTTCAATATTGCATTTCCTTCACTCTCATGTTTTCCTCCTTATATGAAATATCGGCATACACACCAGAAAGTAGAAAGAATGCATTCTGAATTATATTTTTCAAACATCACCTTATGGTTTCCTCAGCATCATTGGCTGTGGAAACCTGGCAGTGGGAAGTATTTTGGCAATGTCGAAGCATGATTTCCTACTTGCTCTTAAATATGAGCCAAATGGGTAAACAGCTGGGAGCTCCTAGCCTTGGAGAAGTCTATTCACAAGAGATCAAAATCACTGGCGTAATCATAGCATAACGTTAGTAGCTCCTTGACTTTTACTGTGTGGCATAGATTAAAAGAAAATGAAACTAAAATCCTAAAATTAAGAAAGTAAAAGTTAATGCTTTTCACAATTTCATATAAGTTTAATTTATATATCACTCTGTAAATCCTAAATCTACAATGAATGGACAAAATAAAATAACTAAAATGTGTGTATGTGAGACATATTCTCACCCTAGGTATGTTTTTATACCTTATGCTTTATTCAGATTTATATTGGCTTACGTGGTTAAGAATGAAATAAAAAAATCCTTAAGATATTCTCTAGCTTTAGGGAGAAATTATTACAAAATCATGCACTTAACACATTTATTTTCTGCTTACTACATACATCAAAACTGAATATTAAAGTCTCCCATGTAGGTTATGGTTCTGTTTCTATTTTCTAAACAGTTTTACTTTTCATATTTAAATATTCCATATGGGCACAAAATCTTTATAACAGATCTCTTCATTTTTATTATAACTTTATTTTTTAAATACCTTATATTGTTTAATGTTTATTGCTATTGTTTAATGTTTATTGCCTTAAGCTTCTTTAATATTGTTTTTATTGGTTGCTTCCATTTTTGTTATATATTTCTGGGTTTACTTATCACTTTTTTATTTTATTTTATTTTATTATTATTATTTTTAAAGATTTTGTTTATTTATTTTACAGAGAGAGAGAGAGAGAGAGAGAGAGAGAACCCAAACAGGGGGAGTGGCAGGCAAGGGGAGAGAGAAAAAAAAAAAAAAAAAAAAAAAAAAACCTCCTCACAAAGCAGGGAGCCTGATGTGGGACTCAATCCCAAACTCTTGGGATCCCACCTGAACTGATGAAGACTCAGCCACCCAGGTACCCTGCATATCACCTTTAGATTTATCTCTTATGTTGTGCAATTACATGTTCAGGACAGATTTTTTAAAATGAAAATCTATAACATTTCATTTTCATTAGGTTTTAATTTCTCTAATTGACATAATCTATGCTGAAAAATGTAACCTATATCACTGTAAACCCCTCCCCCCATGTTTCTTATAAAATTATACACTGCATGGCAAGCCTGTGTAAATAGTGGTTGGTAGAAAAATCAAAGGAAATGGACTTATCTTATATTTGAATTCATCATAGAGAGATGAGAAGATGTGTGAGTGATATCAAGCATTTAATGGCAACACATGTGCAAGCAAAATGGGTAAGAAATTTTAAAGAAAAATATTGGGTATCTCACAAGACTTGGAATAGGATTTATGATGATTTTATGTAAATCTCTGAGACAAGCAGTAATCTATGTTACCTTTATGCCTTATTTATTTAAACATTTGCATCTGGACAGGCTTGAATTTATTATTGTACTTTTCTTGTTAGAGCATGTCTTTAAGTATTATTTTTTAAAAATATTCTCAGGCCACAAATGTTGTAAAATATCTGCATGTTCTCTTTAAACTTTACAATAAATTGAAGAGTATAAGACTCTTTGCTCAAAAACTTTTAAAGTAAAAATATTTTTGTATTTACTCCATTGACTTCTACAGTTTAATTTCAAACAAATGCTTTATAGATAGATAGCCCATTTGTCCTACATTGGTGCTTATAGGACATTTTCCTAAAATAATATTTACTTTATTATTAAAAGTAATATATGGTGGACTTCTGAAATGTTTGTGTAAGGAGCTTGAAAAACACCCTCTAGAATAAAGCAGCAATAAAAAAGGACAAAATCATTGAAAATAAGCATTTAAAATCTCTGGAAGTTGATTAGAGAGATTACAATAAGTTGAAAATAATTTATTCAAAAATGTACTAATTCTAAGTAAAATAAAAAAATAGAGTCTGACAACTAAGCCAGGAGCTACTCCTTTCTACCCACCAATATCTAGTTGGGGATGTTACGCTCTGGTTGGTGCTCCCAGTTTCCTTTCTCAGGACATAATTCTGATTGTATGTGTAGTGAATCCACTTCAGACAAGAAGTAAAGGACAAAAAAGAAAAAAAGAAAAAGAAAGAAAGGCAGTTCCCTTTCTACTCCCTTCTCTACCTACTTGTAGCTCCATGCACAGAGATTCTCTTCTAAGTAGCTGTGAAGATAGGAATTTCAAATCATTCTCACCAGAAGCACTATGTTGGGAAACTTTTATGCAAGGATCTACCTGAGGTGTTTGACTTTATGTAAAGTAGAGCATGGAATAATCCATTTCTAAAGATGATTTGTAGAAACCATAGTGGAAAACAATCAGAAGGGGCTAATATCATTGTGAGGCAAGGTGTGCAAGAGAAATAAAGACAGACTGGTCAGAAATTTAATAAGGAGTACTAGAAATAGAGAGAGTCATAGGAGGTTATCCTACTGTCAAACTCTATCCCTTCTGGTCCAGAAATCTGTGCACCTGTGCAAGGTTGTCTCTATTTAGGAGACACAGATTTGGGAGAAATTCTCACTGGCTGAATGTAAGGCAGATTTTTAACTTCCCTCAAATTAGAAGCAATTCTAAGGTACAAACAGATATAATTCAAAACATCAACGTCTTATGGCTCAAGGTTTAAGTATAACTTCCGACCAATCACTGTTTAACCACCTGGGACAATTCTGGGAACTTGGGCCAAAGTAATGAATTTAGCAGACAAACACTCCAAAGTACTTTATATGTGTCAAAAAAAACTAAAGGGGCTTATTTTTTTTTTAAAGCATTAAAGGAGAAAATGATGATGATGATGATGAATCAAATAAAGAATCTCAATAAAAGGATACAAATTTTATAATTTAATCACCTGGAAATTCTAGAGTTGACAAGTACCATAGTTAAAAGGCAAAATTACTAGAACAGATTTGATTGGCATAAGAAAGCATGAAAAGATTAGAAGATATATCAGTAGAGAGTATCCAATCTAAGGAATAGAAAGAATAGAGGAGAAAGAAAAATGGTTACTCAGAGATCTATGAAGCACCATTAACAAACATATAAAGGGAATACAAGAAAGAAAAAAAGAGAAAAGACAGAAAAGAATAATTTTAAGAAAAAAATGGCCAAAATATTTCCAAATTTAATAAGGTGAATTTTAAACACATTAATCTATTTATCTAAGATTCTTAAACTCTAAGTGGGGTAAAACAAATATATTCACACCTAGGCACACATAGTCAAGCAACTGAAATATAATGACAAAAAGAAAACCTTCAAAGTAGCAAGTAAAAATCTATATATCACATACAAGTAAACTGCAAGAAGTATAAAAGCTGACTCCTCATCAAAAATGATGAAGACCAGAAGGCAGTATGATGACATTTTCAAAGTACCACCAGTAGAAAAATAGATTGAAAAAGGTGGGGGTTGGGGGGGGGGGGAACAGAACAGTTAAAAAAAAAAAAAAAAAAACCTGTCAACCAAGAATCTTATATCTGGGGAAACTATCCTTCAAAAATAAAGGTAAATTGAAGGCAGTCACTAGTAACAAAAACTGAGAGAATTCATTCTATCAGAGATGGTTTATAAGAATGTCCACAATAGCCAAACGGTGGAAGGAGCCTTGATGTCCTTCAACAGATGAATGGATAAAGGAGATGTGGTCTATGTATACAGTGGAATATTCCTCAACCATCAGAAAGGATGAATACCCAGCATTTGCTTCAATGTGGATGGAACTGGAGGGTATTATGCTGAGTGAAATAAGTCAATCGGAGAAGGACAATCACCATATGGTTTCACTCATATGGGGAATATAAGAAATAGTAGAAGGAATTATAAGGGAAAGGAGGGGAAATGAGTGGGGAAAATTAGGGAGGGTGACAAAACATGAGACTCCTAACTCTGGAAAATGAACAAAGGGTAGGGAAGGGGAGGTAGGTAGGGGGATGGGGTAACTGGGTGATAGGCACTGAGGAGGGCACTTGATGGGATGAGCACTGGGTGTTAAAAGATGAATTGTTTCCTTAGCAAACGAACTTCAATTAAAAAAAAAAAAAACTTTCATTAACATCCCTAACAATAAATAATATATTTTTTTAAGTCTTATAGGTTGAAAAAAGTGGGAACAGAAGTGATTCAAATGTACATGAAGAAATAAAGGGAATTGGTAAAAGTAATTGGGTACTCAATTATGAAATACAATATAATTATATATTTTTCTCCATTCTTTTAATTGCCCTTTTAAAGCTACATAAGTTAGGTAGCTCAACAGTTAAGCATCTGCCTTTGGGTCAGGATATATGTATACACACACACACACACACACACACACACACATACTAACAGGGCAAAAGAATAAAGCTATTTTGGAGGCAGAAAAGTTGTTGTTTAAATCTAAAAGAAGAGATTTATAATCCCAGAAGTGACCAAACAAGTAGGTTAATATACAGAATTCTATAAATATTGCCTTCATTTTTGCTCTTAGCTTCTTTAAAAGGCACAGGGTTCTATAAAACATTAGCTATAGCAATCCTTGTTTGGGTTTAGAATATATAGATATATAGTTTAAAACTTAACACAAAGAAAGGGAAAGAAACTGTAGTTATATTCATAAAAATGTTTACATTTTACTGCATCAGTGAATCCAGGGATGGGGCTGAGGGTGTGGGAATGGATAAATAGGCAGAGCACAGAGGATTTCTAGGGCAATGAAACTACTATGTATGATACTATATTGATGGATATATGTCATTATATATTTGTCTAAACCTATAGAATGACATGACTAAGAGTGATCTCTAATGGAAATTATAGACATTAGATATTAATTATTTTCAACACAAATTCACAATTGTACCAAATGCACCACTTTCACTGGAGAACGTTGACAATGGAAGAAGCTATAAGCATGTGTAGGGGCAAGGTATAATTGAAAATCTCTGTACATCCTCAACTGCACTGGGAACCGAACACTGCTCTAAAAAGTAAAATATATTTAAAAGAAAATAACAAGTATGGGCAAGTATGTGGAGAAACTAGAATATTTATACATTGTCGATGAGTATATAAAATGGTCTCATCTCTTTGGAAAATGATTTGACAGTTTCTTAAAATATTAAACATAGATTTACCATATCACCAAGTAATTTTACTTCTAGGTATACATAGAAGATAAAGAAAAACATTTGTATGCTCAAAGACTCATATATGAATGTTTACTGCCACAGTTTTTATAATAGCCCAAAGATCTAAGACAAAATAGCAATGACTAGAATCATGCATTTTGGTATTTTTGCTTCATCATAGGTTTGTAAAGCTCTTTAGTGAGAAATAAAATTAGAAGTGTGTGGAGGTCCCTTAATATCCAAGTTCTAGAGATGAATTGTTTCTTAATTCATTAGGCAATGGAGTGGAACTATAGGGAAAGTCATGAAGAGAAAAATAATAACAGCCATGCTTCAGGAAAATTAATTCATAACTACATCTGTAGTTCCTTTTCAGTAATACTGTGAAATGTACACTATAGTCAAAGAATGCACAGAGCCTACTTTTTCTTTTCTTTTTTGTTGTCTTCTTCTGAGCTAACAGGGTAAAGAATTGGGCTGAACAGCAATGAAAAATGACTTAGTATTTTAACCAGAAAAACTAACAAGAATGTCTGATTTACTTTGGATGTCAATGGGAGCAGTGTTAGGAACTTTTGCCACATATTTTTGTAACAAAACTGCTGTTTTTCAGATAGGAGGATGTTTTTAAAATATTGGAATGTTTATCTGTCTAGTTTGTAGCTTTTATTCAGGATATGAATAATGTCAGACAGCAAAATAAATCTGATTTCAATGTTCATACTTGATGCATATAATGATGGAGGCTATTGGAGAAGGACATGATACTAGAGTTTATCAGGGCTTCATTTACTGGAAAGAAATTACAGTAACCTGTGTTTACTGTAGCTTGGTGAGTGCCATGAGAATATGTGCAGTAATTGGCCTGTGGCATATTTTCAAATCATTATGAGCCCCAGGGTCTTCATAACTCCCCAGTTAGGAAGCACTCATTCAACACGATTCTTCTATCAAATGTGATAGAAGTGTGTATTTTAATTTTATTTGGAAGAGAAAAGTCTTCCAGTTTTTGAATGCCCCATTTACTTAGCTAAATCCCAAGGTAGCTTTAAGTATTGCTCAAAGAATAAACAATATCTATGTTCACCTTAACAGACCAATAGGAAGAAAAATAAGAAAATAAAGGGATTGAGGAATGAGGAAAAAAGTGCAAGTAGTTTCATTAATTCCAAATTATAACCCTCTTAGTTTATTAGTATGTAACTATATTTGCATATGAAGAACTAATGCAAAGTCAAAGTTAAAAATATATGAAATTATTAATCAAAGGAACCAAAGATGTCATAGTTATCAAAATATTCTATTAGAAGAAAATTCAATGATTTTTGGGTAAAAGGCCCTGTAACTAAAGTTAAAAGCTGAAAAAGAGAACGAGAAAAGGTATTTCAGCTTATATGAGTCAAATGTTAATATAGATGTGATGGTAATTGTGTCAGCTTGATGGGGTCATGGGTTACCCTGATATTTGATTAAACATTATTTCTGGGTGTGTCTGTGGACCCTGTTTCAGGATGAGCATAGCATTTGATTAAGTAATTTGAATTAACATTTGAACAATTAGCATTTGAATAAGTAATTACTATCTGAATAAGTAATTTGAATATGTAGAGCAGATAGTTCTCCCCATTGTGGGTGGACCTTATCCAATCTGTTGAAGATCTGAAAAGAAGTGTAGGAAAGACTTATTTCTCTCTGCCTGACTTTCTTCTACCTGAAACATTTGTCTTTTGCTTTCAAACTTGGATGTGCACTGCAACTACATCATCAGATCTCCTGGGATTCCAGTTTGCCAAATGCAGATCTTGAAATTCTTAGCCTACGTAATCCAGTGAAGCAGTTCCTTATAGTATATGGTAATCATATATATCATATAGCAATCATATATTACCCCAAAACAGTGTGAAATGAGTGAATCTAATTCAACAGAAAAAAAAAAAAAAAGAGGTAAACAGTTAAACTAAAAAAAGGAAAAGAAAGGAAAAAAAGGATGAAAGGAAAGAATACACACAGGAATTCACACACACAAAGCCAGTAATTGGGATCCCTGGGTGGCGCAGCGGTTTGGCGCCTGTCTTTGGCCCAGGGCGCGATCCTGGTAGACCCGGGATCGAATCCCACATCGGGCTCCCGGTGCATGGAGCCTGCTTCTCCCTCTGCCTGTGTCTCTGCGCCTCTCTCTCTCTGTGCCTATCATAAATAAATAAAAAAATAAAAATTAAAAAAAAATTTAAAAAAAAAAGCCAGTAATTATTGAAAAAAATTGACAGATTGGGCAGCCCCAGTGGCTCAGTGGTTTAGTGCCTCCTTCAACCCAGAGACCTGGGATCAAGTCCCACATCAGGCTCCCTGCATGGAGCCTGCTTCTCCCTCTGCCTGTGTCTCTGCCTCTCTCTCTCTCTGTCTCTCTCTCTGTCTCTCATGAATAAATAAATAAAATCTTTTAAAAAAGTAACAGATTAATGATCAAAAAATAAATACTGAGAAATTCATTGTTGCTTACCAGATATATGATATCTGGTGGGGATAAAAAGATCTCTCTCATGCAAAATAGGTAACTTAGAAAGAAGAGTACAGTATTTCTGGGGAGTCCTCCCTCTCTCCAACCGAAGGCCATCAGAGATCAGGAGATTTGGAAAAGTCCAGGTTCTTTAGGAGCATGCACTGTCACTACAGTGTGGGTATGGACATTAGAGCACTACTTGTTCAGGTGTAAGGGGAGATTATTTAATCAATTGGGGTGACTCATCTATATGGAAGAAGGAAAGTCACTCTCCATTATTTTGCCACTGAGATAGACTTATATGGCTTGTACACGTAACTTGCAATACATGAATCTTAAGGAAGCTCAAGATGGGACCACAACTGAATGAGACATCTTTGAGTCTATATCCTTATAGAGAAGGAAAACACTATTATCTATCTATCTATCTATCTATCATCTATCTATCTATCTATCTATCTATCTATCTATCATCTATCTATCATTTATCTATCTATCATCTATCTATTATCTATGTATCTATATCTATCTATCTATCATCTATCTATCATCTATTTCTATTTATTTATTTGATAAATTCTTTGTAGATTTTGGATACTAACCCTTTATCAGACATGTTTGCCAGTATCTTTCTTTATTCCATAGGATGCCTTTTAGGTTTGTTGATTTTTTCCCTTCATTGTACAGGAGCTCTTTTATTTTGATGATATTCCAATACTTCATTTTGCTTTTATTTCCCTTGTATGAATCAAAATGATGTTTCTAATAAGAAGTCGCTATGGGCACGGTCAAGAATGTTACTGCCTGTACTGTCCTCTAGGATTTTGATGGCTTACTGTCCTACAGTAAGGTCTTTCATCCATTTTTAATTTATTTCCATGTATTATTTCCATGTATGGTGTAAGAAAGTGGTCCAGTTTCATTCTTCTGCATGTTGCTGTTCAGTTTTCCCAAAACCATTTGTTAAATAACTTTTTTTTTTCCATTGCATATTCCTTCCTGCTTTGTCAAAGATTGGTTGACCATAGTGTTGATGGTCCATTTCTGGGTTCTCTATTCTGTTCCATTGATATACTTGTCGGGTTTTATGCCAGTACCATACCATCTTGAAGACTACAGCTGTGTAATACAGCTTGAAATCCCCAATTGGGACGCCTCCAGTTTTGTTTCTCTTTTTCAGAATTGTTCTGGGTGTTTATATGGAACTAGAGAAAGAAACCACTTTAGACACATTAACTTAACTGAAAAAAATTCAAAATACCAGCATTCATGTCAGAGGCTGTGCCATTTCACTTTAACCTCTAGGCAAACAATCATGAAGGGAGAAGGTCATGGCAGGGATAAGAGAGCTAAAATATAGGAATACCAAATAGGTAAACTTCTCCATGAAGACTTCTCATTTAGTGTGTTAATAAAATTTCAAATAACACTAGCATTGCAATATAACCTACTGTATGTACATGTGCTTGCATGAATACTAAATAACTCAAATGTACTCAACATCTAAAGATACAGTATTTTATAAATAAAAAATAGTTATCCTTCATAACTTTAAATACAGGCGCACACTGTCTTGCTTGATTCTCCTCTTCAAGGACACTACTATAGCTGAGAGAATTCCAAGTGGCCAATTACGTTTATTCTCACTGGAGGAATTTTAGTAAACCTGCTTTCTAGCTTAACATAAAAGAAAAAAGGAAAGAAAAGGAGAATAAAATCCCTCTTGTTGTTAGGTGTATTATACATGCATTAATGCATATGAAAACTATCTGACCAATTGACCAATTTAAAGGAAACTCAAACAAAAAAACTCTCCATAGCCACAGTCCAACTCAAAAAAAAAAAAAAAAAAAGTCTTATCTTTGAAAATCCCTCTCTTTGTTTTTGAAAGTCCCTCTTTATCTTTGAAGGTCTCTCTATCAAGAGATTCTTTAGGTTCTCTTCTAAAGGGGATAGTAATGGTTAAGTCATATCTAACTGGACTTATTAATGATGTCAAAACCTAGACACTGCACACTGAAAAAACAAAACAAAACAAAACAAAACAAAACAAAAGAAGAAGAAGAAGAAAGAGGAGTTTATTTGCAAGGGTTTCAATTCACAAGCTGGGGAAATCAAGGTTATAGGAGCAATGAGTTCCAGATTGCTCACAGTCGAAGGGATTTTTATAGGGAAAACATGTTAATTTTTATTTTTTTCCACCTGAACATTTGCCTAGTGGTCTTTTTATTTATTTGGATCAGGAAAGCTGAGTCAAGGGACTAAGACAGACAGAGTCGGTGTCATCAGATTTGGCATTGAGTCAAGGGACTAAGACAGACAGAGGCTGGTGTCTTCTGCTGATTTCTGAGAGGAGCTGTAAATTTCTATAAAGTAAGATTAAGTTTCCTTTATGTGCCTGCATCAACTGTATCCATTTTGTCACTGACAAGATTCCATTTTAGTTTGTTTCTACAACTCCAAAATATCTTTCAAAATGGTTACTCCAACTAACAGTGGATGACAAACTCCATAACCCACAATATCCCCATCATTGCTTTTACTTAATTTTTTTTTTTTTGATTTTTCCAATCTGGTGCATTTAAATGGTTTCACATCATGGTTTCAATTTTCATTTCATTAATGATTGATCAAGTTCAAGGAGTAGAGAGCAAGTGATTCTCAGTTAAAAGTTTAACTATATTTCTTTAACTGAAGGGTTAAATTTATGCTAATAAACCATATTTATACTACACAGATCAGGCTTCTGGTTGTCAAATTAAACTGAGAAAATTTTAAGGTTCCTTCAGAAATTTTTAAACTTTATTAACTGGGTCCCCTCCCTTTTTTTTTTTTTTTTCATTGTTCTTTAGAGAAATCTGTAGAACTTTTCAGAAGCAAATTTACTTAAGAATAGCAATCAAGACATTTTGTAGGACAATAAAGACATTAATAATACTTTGTTATTGCACATGAAATTATTCACTCTCAAGTTTAATAGCTTACAATGCATTTTTTTTTGGCAGTATAAGAAATTAGCTCTGTTTCCTGGCACAATTAGTTGTAAGTCCTTCATTTTCATTCTGTTGAAACTGAAGGACAAATCAGTGATAACAGAATCAAGCACTTGGGTAGTCAGCTAAGATTCTTGTCTAGAAGTAATTTATCATGTAAATGGTGCCTGCTTTTTTTTTTTTTTAATGGATTTGAAAACAGCTTTCTGCATGATTGAAGCCTTTGTCAGTAGCCCACCCCAACATTTGACAAATGTTGCTTTTCTCTATAAGAGTGTAAAAGATCAGTGATAAACTTTTGAAATGGCATAATTATTTTATATACATTTCCAAATCCCCTCTTGCTCATTTAGAATTTTATATGTTGCTATATTTACATTCTAAATAAAGTTTAAAATATTATGAAATGAGTATTTTTGTCTGTGAAAAATTATAGTTTGGAAAGCCTAATCTATAAAGTATATGTGTGTATAATTTATTTCCTTTCAGACTATGGCTTCTTCATGATATCAAAATAATCTTAACATATTAAGACACTGTGTGCATTGAAAAATGTGTCTGTTGAAAATATCAGAAAATGTCTAGGTGATTATTTGAATGATACCAGATAACTAAATATTTTCAAATGTATAGCACACAGAATTTTAAAATTTTCTTGGGGCATTTGGCTCCGTATAAAAAACCTAAAATGCTTTTCATCTAAATATATAATACATGAATATTGACATTGCAACCAATACCTAAAAATACAGGTATGCTCATATATTTGATGTTCATCCCCAAGGAAAAAATACACCAAAGGATTTGTGTCTATCAAAGGAAAACTGTAATCTTTAAAGTAATTTTCTTTTCTTTTAAAGATTTTATTTATTTATTCATGAGCGACACAGAGAGAGGCAGAGACATAGGCAGAGGGAGGAGAAGCAGGCTCCATGAAAGGAGCCCAATGTGGGACTGGATCCTGGGACTCCGAAGTCATGCCCTGAGCCAAAGGCAGAGGCTCAATCACTGAGCCACCCAGGTGTCCCTTTAAGTAATTTTCAACCCACCCTGAAGTAAACTGATTTTTTTTTTAATTAACAGAGCTATTCCTTATTAAAGTCAGCTATTATATTAGAATGATCATATCGTGTTTTATACTATGAAATTATAATTTTATGGCATAGTTTATTATTTTATGTTATTTTATTGTCAAATTATTTGGGTTCTCTATTTTAGTTGACTTAAATATAAGGCCACTTTTATCATACAATACTGTATTTTTCATTTTATTTTTTTATTTTTTTTTTAAATTTTTTTTTATTTTTCATTTTAATATGTTTATACTTCCAATTCTAAGATATTTCTCAAATACTTATAAAAGAATGCTAATATATTCTTTTTAACTAAAAACTTCTGGAAGTACATACATGTATGCTAACAATGTCATCTTTTGACTTTGTGTCCATTTCATGGTGATCCTCTTTGTCCACCACAATTGGCCCCAGTAGTCCTTTCTCAGTATGTCTCTTTCTTTTGGCCTCCCCTGTGTATTTGTGCATTCCTGCTCAACCTTTTGCATGGTTTACAATCTCAGGCTGCCATTGTCATGGCCTTGTTTCCCTGAAGTTATTGTTGTTTCCATGTCACTGCAATGCCAACCTCTTGGAATTGATTTCCCAGCTAGGAAGCCCCTAAGCTGTCACAAACACTTCCTTCAAGAGAATTAAATGCAGAACAGTAGCAGTGAGTGCTATTGTGGGGCCTAACAAATCCCCAGTTACAGGATTCAATGAGACTTGTGTACCTGCCATTGTTTTAAAGTGATGGGAGTATGCAAAGAGGGCAAAATGCTTTTTGTCGTGTGTACAACCAAAAATTTAAGCATTTTACAATTACAAAATATTTAGTCATTCCTCCATAGCAGGTAGGTAGAGCTAAATATCTCCCTTAATTGACTGAGTGGGAAAAGATTACATTTTGTACAGTAAATCTAGTGTATGATCCATTTTATTTTCTCTTGAAAATTTTAATTCGTTATTTCTTCCATAGTTATTACATGTCTCTTCTGTTCAAGATAATCTGCTTATTACTGTTGACATGGAAATTATGAGTTTACTTCAGTAAAAAGCAATGTCTGTGACTCTAAAGAAGTATGGTTCATGCACTTTCTATACATTCATGGATAGTTTATTCCAGTATGTGGAAATGGGAATGTAAATTAACTATGTTGGGCATTGTGACTTCCCTGATAGCATGGATATGTTTAAGACTTTGGATCTGTGTAATTTGAATATGAGGTGATAAAACTAGTCATTCCTGAAAAAAAAAAAAACAAAAAACTCATGAGTGATGTAAGTTTTCCGTCTTCAATGAATAGATGTACGTGAGATGGATAAGATATTTAAACAATTCCCCTTAGTCTGGAGCCAATGATAGGTACAATATTTTGCATTTAGAATAAAACTGATTTTGGAGACATTACTGAGGAGGTAAATTGAAGATGTGAAAAGCCTTGGGGCAGGAAAGCAATGTAGATACTTTAAGACGTTCATTAATTAGTTTATCTACCCAAGTCCCAGGATGTAATTTACTCTACATCAGAATATGGCTGATTCCTCAGTTTAACTGCTGAGCCTCAGCAACTGTTGTTTTCCACCTTTCTTTTAGGAAAGACGGCTAAGCAATGAAACTGACTACTGTGGACATTTTAATATTCAGTTCACCTCTTTCACCTTTTGCCTCAGGGCAGCTAGCACACTTTGCACAACCTGAACTTTAGCAGGATTTGGAAGATTCACCTTAGGGAAATTAAAACTGCAGATACAGTCAAGGGACCTATGATTACAAATAATCCACAAACCCCTATTATTTGGCAATACTGAGCTAAATTGGTACAAACTCAGAGGTTTGTTTTTCTGGTGGTTTCTTGGGTAACCACATATACTGCAATAACTTTTACTTTTAAGTGTGTCATCTTTTCAGTCTAAATCAACTTGAATATGACAACAAAAGCAGTTTTGTTTTAAGTAATGAACAGGACTCTAATAGATATAATTAGATGTCTGTGTAACACCTTTCGACATGGACACATACACACACACTTACATCTAGTATTTCCTCATTGTTGTAGGTAATTGGTAGACCATGCAGATCCCCTTTCAGAACTTATTTCCCCAGGGCAGGAGTGTGGCCTGCTGATAGCTCACAGCTTAGACTCTCCCTAAGCCTATCCTCTCCCACATGGCCGTCATCCAATGATTGGTCCATTCAGGTGTTCAAAGGCTCACCAGCTACCTCTCTTCATTTTCAATGGAGGGGAATCCTGGCTTACTTCCAACTTCTCCTTCTGTACAGTTCTCCTTTCTTCACTCCTGCAAAAGGGTATTTCCCCAAATCCCTCACCAAGAAACATTCTTATGCAAATATTCGTTTCAAAGTCTGTTTCTGAGGAAACCAGCCCTAAGTATGATGAGCAAATAAATAAGACTAGCTCTTGAAAGAGGAAGGGGCAAAGGATAAATTCCAGTTCTACTTCTCTACTCAGCTTGTTTGTTGGATGCTGACCCATTTCAATGCACTTACAGCTCCATTTCCAGGAAGAAAGCTAAGATCTAGAATGGGAGGCTAAAGGATTTCTTTAAGACTGGTCTTCAGAAAAAAAAAAAAAAAAAAAAAAAAGACTGGTCTTTGGGAAGCTTGGAGTGGATTGTAGCTTTCTAGGTAACATTTTATCTTTGGAAAGGATTGTAGGTGGCTTTACCTGACGATAACCTGATAGTAAAACCATAAATGACGTATTTTTTTTATCTTCAGAACATTTCTATTTGTATTTTTTCTAGTTGAGAAACTATTTTTGTGACGTCATACAGAAAGTCATGACCTCTGCTAAAAAAATTTGGACTTCCTCCTTAGGAAGGAGTCCTGGTCTCTTGAGATAGTAGAACACAAGGGTCTAAGAGCTTCATCCCCAGAGCTCAATGTAGGACTATGCATATTTGGCTTCTGAAAGTCTAACAGCCAATACATGATTTGGGATTTGCTGGAGAATCAATATGCTAATTATATTTCAGTTTCCTCAGAAGAATATTTAGTGACCAGATTTTCTTCACTTTTGTTAGTGAGGTTTATGTAGAGGTTCTAAATTGTCCCTTTTTATACACTTTTGCAAATTTTCTCTCTAAATTTCATATAAATTACTCTAAAAAGTGCATGATTGTACATTAGTGAGTATAAACTTTGAAACCAGCCATACCTGATCTTCATTAAAGCTGTGCCATTTACTAAATAATGATCTAACATAAGTTTTCTGAGAATGCAAAGGGCCAGTATGTTTATCTGTACAGTAGAAATAATAATATGACTTATACCCAGGAATAATATAAGGATTTAATGACATAATTTACTTAAAACACGAAGCATAAAATTGGCATGCAGTCAGCACTAAAAAACAAAACAAAACAAATCCCACACAAACAAAAAAAACACATAACTACAATAATAATAAAATAATTATTAACTTTATCAGTTCACTGAAAGATGGGCATTTTTATTATTTCTCTAAGCTCTATTATTTACTCTACCAAAGGTAATATTTTTAAATTGGCTTGATAGATCTTCAATGAATTCAACTCCTTTGAGGCTAAGTTCTTCTTTTCTTGGATCTTCTCTCCTCTGTCCTTCAGGCTTCTCATGCTCTCTCTCTTCTCTGCTCTCACTACTAATAAGCTCTTAAACCCATCTGATGTCTCATTTACCCCTAGTCATGCATGTTCAGTATATTATCTGTTACTAAGATATTTAGATTAGAAAGCATCTTTAGGAAGATTGAAGACAGTTTTCCTTTGCTAAAAAAAATTAAGCACCAAAAAGCAGATAGGGTACAGTGGTAAGTGCCTGACCATTAACTTTTTTTGTTATTGTAATGTAAGTGCCTGACCTTAGGCTCTTGACTGCAGAAGCATTCATTTCAAAGTCATCCATCTCAAATAAACACATTGACAGCTATACAAATAGATCAAGAACTAGGCCATCCCACCCATGAGGTTCTCCTTTTTAGAAAGCCCTCCATGACACAGTTAAGGGACTTCGTGATGACCCTGTGTTTCCCTTCCCAATGCTTTAATTCCTGTTCTTATGTTTTAAATTCACCAATAATGAGTGAAGCCTCCAAACCCTAGATACTTCATCCTCTAACACAATAAAGGAAGAATCCAAGGTCCACATATACATTCACTCTTTACCTGGGACGTGGATGTATGGCCCCAGGTGTACTCCAATATCCTCCAGGAATTGTGGGTTATAAACATTTTTGTAAAGTCCCTTGATGGTTTTGCTGAGGTACATCATACAATCATAATAAGAACCACAGGGCTGGAGGACTGGTGGAGCCAAGACATTGGCTCCAGTGGAGAAAATATCTATGAGAGTTCATGGAGTTTTTTTTTTTTTTAAGATTTTATTTATTTATTCATGAGAGACACAGATAGACACAGGCAGAGACACAGGCAGCGGGAGAAGCAGGCTCCATGCAAGAAGCTCAATGCTGGACTAAACCCCAGAACTCCAGGATCACGCCCTGAGCCTAAGGCAGATGCTCAACCGCTGAGCTATCCAGGCATCCTAGGAGTTCACAAGTTGTAACAAGCCTTAGTAAGTGCCCACACTAGTAGCTAACAGCATCACAATCAGTAGGCTGTGACCACACAAAATATAAGGTTATACATCTGTTTGAAACCTTCAAATTGCAGCAGAACATAATTAGTCTACATATAAATCACTGATATCATGGAAAGGTAAATGTTTGAGAAAAAACATCCACCCTTTAGGACAGTGTATTCATTTAGTGTTGTTATTATAAATGTGCACTCAATAGTACTCTAGTGACCTAAGGGATGCTTCCCAAGCACTTATTTCCAAAAAATAACACTCATTCTCAGAAGCATCTAGTTCACTATGTATGGTTAAAACTATTATTTACAAAACCCCTGGAGGAACAGAAACTAACTTCATTTGCACTTCTGCAAGCTTGAACCTTTTTTGTTTTCCTATTCACTCCTCAAACTGCAGATGCACAAATATTTTGTTTGAGATTAAATGGAAACTGTGAAGGTATACATACATATTTCCAAGATGTAGTTATCAAAGACAGCTAAGTTAAATTATGACATATCTTCAAACAAAACCAAAGCAAACAAAAAATTACTATGAAGGTTTCACAGTGATTTCCAATTCCATGTTGCACAATCCCTAGAAATCTCATAAATGATAGATTTATAAACTACATGCCTTATTTTATTGACCTTAATAGATATATATCGAATCAAATTAATGCAGCTAAATGTCAAATTATTTTGCTCTGGTCTAAATTCACATTGATTCAGAGTGATAACAATACCAACATAAAGAAAAGTTAATTATCCATTTCTTAACAGATCCATCCTGATTGAGATAATATTTTAAAACATGAAGTTACTTGGGAGAAGAAGAGCAAAAAGTACAAGGAGTGATTAAAAATAATTCCTGTGGCTATTTTTTTTTTGTATTTCGTACTGATATTTGTGCCATAACATAGATAATATATATCTGTTCTAGTGACATATTTACCCAATTTGGAGTATATAAATCAAGATTTTAGCAAACTCTTTAGTTTTATATAATATCTATGAATAGCATACAATTACAAGAAAAGAAAAAAAGAATGAAAAATTACAAAGAATTTTAATGCATATAAGGTAGTAGTTTTATTGCAACCAATAGTTTTTTTTTTTTTTTTCAGATGATCTCCATAAAAGACGTTTTAAATTACTATTTCAGTCATCATGCTAGGTGTCTACTACTTACTCAGCTTTATTGGGTAGCCTTAGGATTAGGGAAGGAATGAAAACACAGTCCCTGTCATTAAAATTCCTCCTTGATAGTTGGAGATACAAGGCTAAGAACATGAAACAATGGGAGAGTTTTAAAAGCTGAATGTAATTACTATGTACTATGAGCTGATGTACTGTAGGAATCAAGAGGACAGAGAATATAACAAGTGCTGAAACAGACAAGGGCATTGGGAGATGAAAATAACCTAGATCCTTCAGGTTGTAAAGAAGTGTTGAGATGACACATTGAGAAAAAATTATTTTGATCAGGAGAGTGAAATGGAGACCCACTTTTAATTTGAAATGTAATAGCAAAATTTGGGTCATAATTAAGCCTCTGTCAAAAAATGGTCTCTGTAAAAATTTTCCCTTGCTTTGCATGAGAACTATCTGGTGAATCTTGCCTAACTTTATATCTGATATTTCATTTCACTCCTGAGATTATTATAAATGAAAAAATGATTGGATGATAGGGTTTTGAGTCAGTAATGTCAGGTTTTTCCCTTGAATTAAAAATAACGGTGTACAAAAGCTGCTCAGATAATTTAATGTTTGTGCCTGAAACTTTACTCTGATCATCTTTTAATTTCAAAACATCTCCAGCTACAGGTTCTTAGTAAACCATTTTCATATTTTTAGATCTTGCATGTACTCTAAAGTGAGGACATTATTCATTTTGAATAAATGAAATCTTTTTCATTAGCCTTGTTGCTCTTTAAAAAAAAGTAAGGTATCAGACATTGAACAGGATTTAAAATAAGTTAATCTTAACATATTCCTTAAAAGATATAGTAAATATGCAAATGTACTCCATAAAACAACTTTTATCTAGAAACATATAGAGGAAAGCAATCACTAGCTTCACAGCTTCTCAGACTTAATTAGATTTGAAAACTGAGAAATATTAATTTCATTTGATCTATATATAAATAAAAATTTAAAATACAAACAGCAAAATCTCAATGCTTTTTTTTATTTAATCTTTTTGGGGCTTTATTTCAGATATTAATTATATGATAGATGCTCTAGGGGAAAATAAAGACATATGTGGTTGTAATCTTGAGCATACACTGTGGCAACATTTCTTATTTCAAATGCACTTTTCAGCATGAGCAGATAAACCAACAGAAGATGCCTGGAGGAAAACAAAATCACATTAAAATATCCCCAATTTTAAGATATAAAAACTGAAAACCAAAGCCTGATATATTTTAATATCATCATAAACTTTTCAGCATTGGCATCAATCAATGTGTATTTAAATATGCTAAATCTTAAAAGAAATTATATTTACAAATGAGTTATTATATTTTTCGCTTTGTTGGTTTATCTCTTAAGTATATATGTTAATATAGTCTTTTGGTGTATTATATAAAATAGGTAGGTAGATGTAATTCATTGTCATTTCTTGTTAATTTAGGAGTGACCACTCTAAAAGAGAAGGAGAATATTTCATTCAAGAAACTGAAAGAGGGATCCCTGGGTGGCGCAGCGGTTTGGCGCCTGCCTTTGGCCCAGGGCGTGATCCTGGAGACCCGGGATCGAATCCCACATCAGGCTCCCGGTGCATGGAGCCTGCTTCTCCCTCTGCCTATGTCTCTGCCTCTCTCTCTCTCTGTGACTATCATAAATAAATAAAAATTAAAAAAAAAATTAAAAAAAAAAAAAAAGAAACTGAAAGAAGCCATTTATTACTGAAGTCCTGAAATTGATGAAGGGCAGGACAGAAAAGGAAGTTAGGAAGAGAGCTACTCATCAAATTGTGGAAGACTGTGATAAGCAGGTTCATCTTCAAACATAAGTATGAATCAGGGAAATTGCATTTTCATTTTAGAAACATATTAAAATGAAATGTTAGGGAAAAGTTCTATAATCAATAATAAGATTAAAATTAAATATTTTTAATCTATATAAAAACACATTAACAAAATCTCTTGTCTATCTATTATAAACAAATATATCATTTGATTTGTTAATATGTTATTATTGATTTAAAATTTTGTGTTAAAAATGATTATTAAAATTTATATTAAAATTGTTGTGAATTAGTTACATATTGCCATGAACTACTGGTTAAAATATATTTAATTAAAATAAATAAAATTACTTCAAAGTACATTATATTTGTCTGGACTTTTTATCAATTATTGGTGGAGATTAAAAAAAATATTACTTGGCTGAAACTCAGGTATCCTGTTCTAGTAGTTCTTAAAGGAGATGAAAATAAATAAATGTACAACCAAAACTGATTTTAAAAAGTAACCTAGGTAATTCTAAAGCATACAAGATTTAGAAAGCATAATAATAGATGATATTTGCAGGTCAATGAAAGAAAAAAAAGAAACTATTGGAGTGATATATTTGATAGGATTCATTTTTTTTTTTTTTTACTTAATAATTCCTATGTGTATATTTCAAGATTTAGGTGTACAAATAAAATAGATGTGGTTAAGTGGCGGCTTGGAACAAAGACCTAGTGGAGACCAGAAATTATTTTCCTTTGAACAAAGAAAAATATGAAAAGGAAAAGAAGATGGAAGTTTCCAAGTACTCAAATTACAGTTAATAGAATGTTGATCCATATTGAATGATGAAGACGCAGTCAGTAGACTGGGAGATGTCTTTTAGAACAAACAAAAGAGGCTTCTATCCATCTAGGTAGCCAACTGTGATCACGTTGCTTTGGATCTAAAAATGGTTGGTATTTTAAAGGATTTTGACTGTAGTATCAGAATGAAAGCTAAATTAAAACCTGACTTTTTTTCTGGGTCCAACAACATTCTTAAGATTTGGATTTGAGGAAATAAGGGAAAGAAGAGTTTTCCAACTTCATATACAAATGACTGGTTAATATTTTGTTATATAAATTAATTATATTTTGATTTCCTCTGAACACTTTTCTCCTCTTTGCAGCTATCATGAAGATTGCTGAGGAAAGCCTATCACACTCTATGAGAATAATTAGTTGACGAACAAACGCCCAGGCTTGGATGTTCCTTGTTAGAACTGAATTGGAATTCATAATATCTAACCTCACAACCCGGTTCTTCATTTTCTTCTGATGATTATCACTATTTATTAAGGGTATAGTATAACCAAACATTTATGATTTAGAATATTTCAAAAGAACTCTAATTTAAGAACATAGGTTTTCATCTCCTTATCAGGAAATTTGTTTCACTAACAAAACTCAGAAGTACCTTACACGAACATCTTCTATGTAGAATTAAAATAAAGTTTAGAAATATGGGATCCCTGGGTGGCGCTGCGGTTTGGCGCCTGCCTTTGGCCCAGGGCACGATCCTGGAGACCCGGGATCGAATCCCACATCGGGCTCCCGGTGCATGGAGCCTGCTTCTCTCTCTGCCTGTGTGTCTGCCTCTCTCTCTCTCTGTCTGTGACTTAAATAAATAAATAATAAAAAAAAAATAAATAAAATATAGAAATAAAGAAGTTATACTAAACTTTTTGGTTTCACTTTTAATATAATGAACCTGGACATTTACAAATAATTTTAGCTACTCATTTTCTCTTCCCTACAATAAATGTAATCACTAAATCCTTTTTGCATATTGTTTTTCAAGCATAACATTTTATAAACAAAAAGACTATTTAAATAAAGCAGAAAATGAACTGAAAGTATATATCCTTTTTAATTGTTTTTTAAATTATTAAAAGGACATCTAAAAAATTTAAAAGTAAATAAAAGGACGTCTTAGAAATTCACCTGAAATTTTAAATCAAGTTGAAAAAATACAGCTTATATATGAAAATGTAAAGTTGATCTTAAAATATTTAATAATAATAATTTTATAGTATCAGCAAAGCACTTAAAAATTTTGTTTAGTATAATATTTTAAAAACATAGACATTTTAGAAAACTAAAGTATTTAATAAATGTCAGTGACATCTAAATAGAATTAAATTAGAATTTTAGTTTTATGACCAAATGTTTCAAGGTTCAAAACATATCCTGAGGGGAGGGTGCCTGGTTGATTCAAGAGAACATTCAACTCTTGATCTTGGGATCATGAGCTTAAGCCCCACATTGGGTGTAGAAATTACTAAAAAAAAAAAAAAAAGAGAGAGAGAGAGAGAGAGAGAGAGGGAGATGAAAACTTAGAAAAGTATGCTGCTATTTTGCCAACCAAGCCAAGTTCTCAATGTTAATTGTTATTGAAAATTAAATATTGGATCAATTTTATTCTTGAAATAATACTTGGATGGGCTATATGTAAATTTATAGATATACAGATATATGTATGTGTTATGAGGCAAATACAAGGTTATTATATTTCCTTGATTCACGTATTTCTGTGCAGTATCTTCTTTGTGAAGTTTTAATTTTGATTCTTAAATTTAGCTATATGATAATATAATCCAAATATGTTTCATTATATTTTCACACTCTCTTTCTCCTCTCCCAACCTGTAATTTGGCTAAAATATAGATTATATATGTAGCATACATTAAATAAAATGTAAATATATATATATTCTTACATTTCCCTTTATAGCAAAACATATTAAAATAATCAGTGAACATGCTGACAATATGTGATACAAAATTCTAATAACATAGATCATTCTGAGTTCTTTACAATGTTCATTGAATTAAACAGTGTCTTGGACAGATACCTTAAATTCTGACAGCAGTCCTTATCTAGAAGTTTCAATATATGAAACACTATTTCCAGATTGATCATTCCTTCCATCTGAGAGATCTCCTAAGACCAATGGAACATGATTCTAAGGCAATTCTTCCCAAAATTACAGAAACAGTTAAATGGTATAAACAGATAGGAAGAAGAGATTGTAAATATAAATTTGAAAAAGATTTAGCAATTAAAGAATTCCCTATTTCAAAATTTTATTTCATAGAGCACTTATTACATTGTTGTATATTATACATATCATAATGCATGACATTTCTCAAAGTAACTTCCCAGGAATCTATTTTACACAGCACACTTCTATGTGGCTAGAGTTGAGTTGAATATTCTTTGGGAAATACCACTCTCAAAGCAAAATGAATTACAGGGGAAAAATGGAATGCTCATTAGCTTCTAGATTCTGATGTTAGAAAAGTTAATTAAAATGTCAGATAGTTAGAAAGTGGGTGACAAGGATAATTATGTTGAAAAAGAAGAGAGGAAGAGAATTGAAAGGCAGTGGGGTGTACTAGAATGAATATTAGAATGAGTCAGTAGACCAAAATGCTGGTCCTGGCCTGAAATAAATAAGCTACATACTATAATGAAAACATTTAACAATCTTGTTCCCTGTTTAAAATGAAGATGCTTAGCTAAAATATTTCTAAGATCTCTCATACCATTTCAGTTCACTCAAATACTTTTAGTCACTGGAACAAGTTTGTAACAGAATGAGAAGAAAGTCTAAATTAATGTATTTCTAGTCATGGAACATAGACTTAAGCAAAGCTAAGTCTTTTGATGAGTTTTGAATTTCATGTCACTTTAAAGAGGATTTCATCTATATAAGCATTGTCAAGCCAAAGATAAGATAATAAAAGGGCAAAAAAACAGGTGTTGTGATGTGATATATTCCAAATGCTTGGGTTGCAGAGAAGTGGTTGAGGATTACTAGCAGGAGCCTCTCTTCCATCATTTTTTGCATACATAGCAAGACAAAATTTTCTAATTTTTTTTTTGTCCCTGTCTCTTCAGCTATTCTCATACTGCCCCTCTCATTGAAGTAGCTGAGACACTGCCTCAGAATAAAAGAGGTAACCAAGCATAAAGCATAAAAGACAAGAGTGTGATTTGGGTTGCTAAATACTCTCTTCCTGATGGGAATAGTAAGGACTAGATCCATAGAAAAGTATCTGTAATAGTCATCATTTGAAGAGAGTCTGGTTTCCCTCAAAGACTAGAATGTATTTATGTTGAGCCTGAAGAAAGTGAAGACAAAAGGCAGATGATGAAAACAAAAGTTACTGGTGAACTGGCCAGGGGATCTGCTAGTTTTCTCTCCAAATTCAGGGTTTTCCATTTCATTTCATTTCATTTCATTATTTCATTTCATTTCATTTCATTTCATTTCATTTCATTTCATTTCATACTTCATACATTTTCACCTAGTCATACGCTTTGCACCAGCTTCCTTTGCAATGAGTTATGAACTAGTAGCTAGATATTTTCTAATGGAATTAAGTGATATGTACCACTTCTGGTCTGGTAATGAAGATATCAGGAGTAAATCCTCCATCTGCACCTTCTCTTTCAACTGTCAAGAGACAATCCCAATGGAACTTCAATCATGCAAAGGATGACAGTTCTTTCAAGTAGGGTAGAGCAATTGTTTAGAAGGAACCTGGATCCCCAGAAAGCTATGCAAAGCATAGCTTGTTCTTGAGATGGGAAACACTCATACTATAACTGTCACGTGCAAGAAAATAAAACTCATTGTCTTCGTGCTCCTGTAATTTTGGATCTTTTGTTATAACAACTAAGCTTTGTCCCATTGAACACACTGTAACCCATAAAAAACTTTTTGAAAATCTCCAGGCACTTATTAAGTACTAAAAGTTTTATTCATTAATATCATTATCCATAATATAATAATTATTGGATTGTAGGAAGGGTCTAACTGAAATAAACTACAGAGAAAGGAATTAGGAATTACTTATTATAGAAATAGGAATTGGGAAGCTTGTAGCAAAGGACAAAACAAAGAAGATGGCAGTGTTCTAGAGCTAAGTCTGGAGTCATCAACAACAGACCACTCCACTTCCGCTCCAGTGAGGATGTTTTCTTTATCAGCTTCTAGAAGTTAAGCTGAGAAATGTTTCCTACAAATCTCTAAGCACCATCTTGAGAGATTGTCAAACACATCACCTGCTCCCAAGTAGCTACCCAAACTCGACTTCCCATAGTGGGATAATGAGGCTTTTTTTTTTTTTTTTTTGGACAGTATCCAGCACTTCTGAACAAGAACTGCCCATAATAGTGATATGTCTTTGCCTTAACACTTCACATGATTTTCACTGGACTTACTGGTGTGATCAACTCCTTTTATCGTTTATCAAGACACTAAAAGTTCATGTGTATGCTGTGTTATGGCACATAGATCTCATTCTCTGTTAAATCCCTCTGCAGGAATTATACTCACGGTCATCCACCCCTCCCTGGAAGCAGCACACAGTGGACAGTAGGTTAAGAAGGAACACAGCATTTTTTTCACAATCAAGACCACTCTGTAGGACTGTCACAACTGGTCCACCATCCCTTTCAGATGAGTTTTCCATAGCGACTGTATCACAATTCAACTTATCCCACCATCCATTATTTCTTTCTTCAACCTGCACAGTATTTTTCCTTAAAGAACATTATGATTAACCTTGAGAACAAAAAAATCTAGAATCACAGGGTTTGTTTCCTGGAAATCTAATTGGCAACACCACAAAAAAAAGAGGGTGATGACATGCAGACTTTGGAAGTGGTGGCACTACATTTTAAATTGGCAGCTGCAATTTTATAGAGGAATAGGGAATTTGTGGAGTGAACAGCATCAGCTTATCATTTCACTGATCAAAATAGTGAGAAATATCCACTTCCATTGAATATTTTTCAATGTGATTTCATCTCATGCATGTATGTTTTGACTTTCAGTAATTAATTATCAGAAGGAGCATAAACTTGAGTTTGTGTTTTCATTCAACTACGTGGCTTTCATCCATTCACTCAATATATAAAGATTTTGGGATCCCTGGGTGGCTCAGCGGTTTGGCGCCTGCCTTTGGCCCAGGGCGCGATCCTGGAGTCCTGGGATCAAGTCCCACGTCAGGCTCCCTGCATGGAGCCTGCTTCTCCCTCTGCCTGTGTCTCTGCCTCTCTCTCTCTATGTCTATCATGACTAAATAAATAAATAAATAATATATATATATTTTAGGTCCCCCTCTATATAGAAAACACTATGAAAGTTCCTGGGAAAATATATCAATAGGTGTTACAGTTCGTAGAGCCTAAGAATAAAGCCTAATTTTTAATAAGCAATTACAAGTGCTAGAAATCAATAGTTACTTAATCTTGGAGTCTCAGGTTTTTAATGTCAAAAATAGAAATAAATGTAATGTAAAACTGATGTCATGATAGAAATATAAACACGGAAGTCATCTGGCACAGAGCAAGATTCAAGAATTATCAGAATACTTCCTGCTTTATCTTCCAGTTTTGATATGGATTCCAAGGTAATAAAGATATTAGAGTTGAAAATTAAGTTTTATGCATTTATATATACACAGTAGAAGAAAGTTTCAAAATTTGTTTCTGGTTAGAAACCCTTCATATGAGTGCATTTGCTCAACTTATTGCAGATGGAAAATATATGAGAATTAAAGAGGATCATTACATTTACACCATATGAAACTCAGCTGAAGGACCTCCTTGTTGCAAAGGTTGTATGGCAAAAAAAAAGTTATGACTTATAGCAGAGAAGAAAACAACTAAGCCCAATACAAAACTCCATGATCTTTTCCGAAATCTCTCTATAGATGTAGCATATATTTAACAGACGCTTTGGAAAGTAGATTCAAATTTTATGCATACATCATCATCATTATCATCGTAGCTAACAAATACTGAATGTTCATCAGGTGCCAGTCTCTATGCATTCTTTTCATTTGTTACAGAAATGGCCACATGGGGCATATAATATAATCAGAAAAAGACTTTTTTTTTTTTTTTTTAAAGAAAAGGACATTTCTACAGTGAAATTGGACTTATCTGTTTAGAGGAAACAATCCCCATGGTACCTATTGATGTTTCCTGAATTATATTCTCCTAGAATGGTATTAAGTATGATTTATTGTTCTTCAGCTGTCATCACATAAAAGTAGCCCATAACCTCATGTCTTCCCAGAATATGTGAATATATAATTTCTGTAACCTGTTGATGATATTCTTTAGAGATTTACACGGGGTGCTTTAAAGAGACCTTAGATGATCTGACTTAAGCCTACCATATTGCCTGAAATAACCCATGTTAGTCACTACACAACTTAATGGAAAACCTGCATTATAATTGAAAGATTTAGTATCTAACAAAATTCACTATCTTTGATCAGCACTTTCTCGAATTCATTATGATGGATCAGAAGAAATTTAGGAAAGAGGGGCCTTGGGACAGGCGAAAGGTGGACAACAAAGTTCAGAAGGTGTTATTATGAGCAATGACTAGTCAGTGAAAGGTGATATTGCATAGGATGGTGCTACTGCTGAAATAAGGAATGCATAAGGCAGATTTCATGCAGAAGCAGTACTGTGTGGTGCTTAAAATTCTAGACTCGCAGAGGAATAACTTTGGATTCAAACCCTGGCTATTACATATGTGACTTGAGGGTAATTATTTATCCTTTCTGGGCTTTGATTTTCTCATAAAAAATTAAGGATCTTAATATTGACCATCTCAATTCCCCTTTACATTTGTAATGTTTTTCTTTACATATGTGATTTTGAGGAAGGCATTTACCCTCTCTCTGTTTCATTTTTCTTTTATAGAAAATGAGAATCCTAAAAGTAATTACATTTTTAGGCTAAAGCATTGACTATAAAGTACTATTTGAGGAGTACTCGCCAGGTAACAAGCACTATTTGCTATTAATAATGTTCTTTCTAAGCAGATTTTAATAGGAATATAAGCATATAAGTAAACATATAAGCAGACCTAGACAGTTTATTTTCATTTTTTTTGTGTGTTTCTGAAAGGCCTACTTTTCAAAGGTCTGTAAAATGTTTTTATAAAATTTGTAATAGTTATTTTTCATTGATTCACTCATTCTCTACTAAAAATCACAATAGTTGTCATATTAATACCAATCACTAAAATGTAACTTTTCCCTTATCATCTTATTAGTCAGTACTATGTAGGCTGAGATCAAGGTTGTTCCCAGGACCTATTAGATAGACTAACAGCACATATAATTTGTTTCATCACAAATTGGAAAAAGCAATTGACCTTTTTTGATAGTTATCTGTATTCCAAGTTCTAGAGTAGATTACTTAGGTGAATCATACCTTGCCTAAAACAAAATCACTTGCAGTGGCTAATAGTTCTAGTTAATTCTGTTAAATTACACGAATTGTGATCAATCAGCTCTGTTTCATAGATGGGGTAATTGAGCTTAAATGGGTTATCTACAGATGTCATAATTAAAGAAGACTTCCATAGGAAAGCTAATGCAGAAACAATCAAAAAGTCAAAAAGTACTAAAATTATAACCATTTTCTAGGAAGTGCACTGGAATTTTAGTCTGTCAGTGAGAAGGTAAACCCTGAGTCTGACTCCAACATGGGTTACCCGGAGTGGAGAGAGATATTCCTATCAGAACTTAAAATACTTTAGTTTTTATTTTATGAGTTGTAGAATTATTGTAGTATAATGAAAATAGTTGAAATTTCTAATTTGTGTCTATCTCTCACTTTGCTGGCTATTAAGTATGAAAAATGTAATTCATTTTGACATATTCATTTTGACAGATATTTTCGTCAGAAACATCCATTATACCTTTTAAAGACTTCTGTTTCATTTATCTAAAAATATACTTCATTTGAAATATTCTGCAAATCTGTGGTTGGATTAATGATGGCTCACTAGATAATAAAGCACTGGATATAAATTGTTGTAATTTAAGTGAAAAAAAATGTCTGAAATTCTTAGTCAGTAAATATCTGGATTTAATGCAAACTGGAAAAATCTGAAATTTCTACTACCCATGTTAATGGAACATAATTTATTTAAGAAAATAATCTGAAATTATATTAAACTACCTCTTGGATGGTATAGAAATTTTTGTAATTATTTCTGATCACAACTGGGATTATGTTTTTATATTTATATACATAATTCTAAGTATCTTTTGTAATATATCTACTTTACACATGTACCTTTTAGAATTTAAATGCCATAGGTATAATGACATGTTTAAAAAAAACAGCTTGTGTGAAAGATGTTTGTTTTTTGATATTACTACATTTTTTTAAAGATTTTATTTATTTAATCATGAAAGACACACAGAGAGGGAGAGAGAGAGAGAGAGAGAGAGAGAGGCAGAGACACAGGCAGAGAGAGAAGCAGGCTCCATGCAGGGAGCTCAATGTGGGACTCAATCCCGGGTCTCCAGGATCAGGCACTGGACTGAAGGTGGTGCTAAACTGCTGAGCCACCCAGGCTGCCCGATATTACTAATTTTTAAAAACACTATTGTTATCTATTAAAAGGACTTGTCAGGAGTCTGGACACAAGTGGATGGTGGCTTTTCCCCCTAAACTCTCAGGCTACCTGAATTCATTTTGTTTTTTTCTGTAAATGTTGCACAATTGAAATGCTTATAAAAAGGTTTATATTACATGAAGGAAAACAAGCAAACAGGCAAAAAAAAAAAAAAAAAAAGGAAAAAAAACAGTAGTGCTTGATAGTACGTTCAGAATTTTTTTGGATGCTGTTATTTATCATGCTATACAGTGCCTGATGTATCCACAGATTTTGAAAATTGTCTTATGGTGAATATATGTAGCAGGTAATACTAAATTTCTCTAGCAGTCCTGTATTTTCAACTATTAAAATACACTGTTAGTGTATTGGCTCAGATCGAATTTTCCTGTTTAATTTAATCAAAAGGTATACACTAATTAAAATAGCAATAAATTAGACTACCCATTATGTTTAAATCATTCCATGGCTATGATGTGAGTGCAAAGAAAAAGTATTAGTTCAGATCACCAGCAGATATCATCTGAGGTACCACAGGTAATGAGCCATCCCCAGTCCCATCTCCAGGCCAATTATTGAAATTTGGAATTTATCTTTATTAATATAACATATTTGTTAACTGCTTCTGCTGTCACCACTACTACTATTGCTCTTGATATCTATCATTGTTGAGTACTTTGATCTCCCACGTAAGTGGATAATTCTGTATGTGTATTAACTCTTGTATTGACAAGACTTGACAAGTCTTGACAAAGACTCTCTTCTTTCTCTTTGCCCTACTGGATTTAGGGTATCACTGAAATTGTATGTTTATCTTAAGGAAAGGTATGCAGGAATATATACCTGATTTAACACTAACTCAAAGAACCATGAACAATGGGGAATGAATCCGTGTATGTCAACAAAAAAGGGTTGAATTTCACAGCTAACTCAGGAAAATCATAGATCCTACTTTACATCAAGCTTTATCAATGAATCAAAGGTTTCAGGTATGTATCATGCACAGAGGTAGCATGTTTCTCCTGAAGAAACTCCGAAACCGTGTGTTATAGCTCCCTTAAAAAGTTCTCTTTTTTAGTTCTGAATTTTTTTTCTAACTCTGTGGAAAAAAAAGAAAAACAGACAAATTTTTGAGTTACAAAAGTAGAACATTGGGCAGCCCCGGTGGCGCAGTGGTTTAGCGCCGCCTGCAGCCTGGGGTGTGATCCTGGGGACCCTGGATCGAGTCCCACATCAGGCTCCCTGCATGGAGCCTGCTTCTCCCTCTGGCTGTGCCTCTGCCTCCTCTGCCGCCCCTCTCTTTCTGTCTCTACGAATAAATAAATAAAATCTTAAAAAAAAAACAAAAACAAAAACAAAAAAAAAACAAAAGTAGAACATTAATATAGAATGGAGACTCTTTGATTTTGGAATACCCTCATTTTATTCACCACTTAGTTACATAGCTGATATGACGACTATCTCATGCTACATGCTCTGTAAATCTATAAGTTTTAGATATGTTTTCTATAAATGGTCCAGATACTTGTATAACCTTACAAAAACATTTTATACATACGGCCATTGTTTTTAGTAAATACCTTTACTTTGTATACAGGGATGCTTAATCAAAGTCATTCAATTCCCCAAAATTTCTAGCTATGGAGACAATGTGCTTAGGCCTACTTTTGACATTTTCCTTCCTGCTCTATATCAAAAAGGAGTAGACATTGAAGGGAACAAGAGTAACTTTACCCTCCTGTATTGCATAGAAAACAAAGTACCAAAGGCAATGAAGCATTGCTTAATTTGAACTTCCTGCAACTGTAATCTTACTGAGTAATCGAGACTCAAATATGGGGAGATAATCCTGAGATAAGCTCAATTTTTATCTAAGAGTTAAATATCATGATTATTAGTGATAGAGTCTAAAAGAAGATATGGTTTGGAGGTTCTAGGGGTTAATGGAGCTAAATTGGAAAATAATGATCCCTATAAAAGGTTAGACTTCTTAGGTACTTTTTCCTTGGATTGTATAAAAATATTGGCATAGTATATTTTCTAAAAAAACAGCTACTACAGTTTTCCCTCTGCATACTTTTCATAACATTTGAGACTGTAGTAAAGTATTATACACCCAAGCACTAATTTTGTAAGACTAAAGAGACTGAATAATACTGCAACGTGTCTGTAAGCATGGGCCTTCACCTGCTACTCTACTGTAACATCATATGATATTCTATATAGAGGATTTTGTTCCAGCTTTCAAGATGGTATCAACCCTAATGTAATAAGTAACTCTCAGCAGAGCAGGAAGAGACTCAGTGGAGAGCCATTTTCATTGGTCAAATCAGGAGAGAAACAGTAGTCTTCATTTGTTCCAAAAATAAATTAGTAAAAAGTGACCTCTAAAAGGGAGAGAAGTAGCTAAAATATGAGTTTTGTATTTTGTCAGCTTCCTTGATTTATTTTTTTATTGATTTAAATAAATTAAAAATCAATTTGTTATTATTTTTATATCATCTACCCTACAGAACTATTTGATTAGATGAAGTGCTTGATGCTAAAATGAACAAGGAGAAGCTAGTATTATTGAGATGTGTAAGACCTGTCTTCAGGATGTCAGCTAATTCATGCTTCATTTCTTCTGTTTCTTCATTCATACTTCTCTTTTCAACATCGTTTTCCATATCTAGAATATAACCAATATGTCCCATTACATAAGAGATAAATTAGAAGCAACTAACTTATTGGACACACACACAAATAAATTATACTACTAATATTTGCAACTAATTAAGTATACCTTCCATATATGATGTCCAAATTTGGGTATCTAGAATCTTGCCCTTAAGGAAGGATAAAAGAGCTTCCAGGATACATGATGAATATACAAAAAGAAATTATATTTATATAATCTATGAATGAAAAACCCTAAAATAAAGTTAGTAAACAGTTCTATTTCCAATAATACCAAAAATAATTCAATACTTAAGAATAAATTTAACAAAATAAATTTTGAAAAATTTTTGAAATACTGAAAACAAAACATTATTGGAAGAAATTAAAGAGGACCTAACTAAATAGAAAGACATTCTATGTTTATGGTTCAGAAGACAATGTTATTATATGGCAATGCATCCAAATTATCTACACATTCAATGAAGCCACCATGAAAATACTATATTCTACCAATTTTTCAGGAATTATCTAGCTGACCCTAAAATTAATATGGAAATGCAAGTAACTCAGAATATTAAAAACAATCTTGAAAAAGAAAAAGTTGGAGCCTTACACTTCTGATTTCAAAACTTACTACACTTGAAGTGCCTGGGTTGCTCAGTTGGGTGAGTGTCAACTCTTGATTTTGGCTAAGGTCATGCTTTCGGGGCATGGGATTAAGCCCTGCATCAGGCTCTGCACTTGGCATGGACTCTGCTCACTGCTCACAGTCTCTCCTTCTCTCTAAAACACAAGCAAAACAAATTATATATTAATTGTATATATAATATATTAATATATATATTATAGGTTATAAATAAACTATATAAAATTATATATAAAATTATATGTAAAATTATGTATATATATATACATATATATATATATACCTTACTACATAGTTGTAGTATTCAAAGTTGTGTAGAATTAGCATACATATGCATACATATATTTTAAGATTTTATTCATTTATTTATTCATGAGAGACACACAGAGAGTCAGAGACACAGGCAGAGGGAGAAGAAGGTTCCCTGCAGGGTACCTCATGTGGGACTGATCCTAGGACCCCGGGATCATGACCTGAGCCAAAGAGAGACACTCAACCAGTGAGCCACTCAGTACAGGTGCCCAAGTACACATATATTAATGCAATATAATTGCGAGTCCATAAATAAATTCTAACTTTTATCGTCAGTTGATAACTTGACAAGGTGCTGAGACATTTCAGTGTGGGAAAATAGTCTTTTTGCAAATGATTCTGAAACAACTGGATATCTACATGCAAAGGAATTAATTTGGACCTTAAACTTACAACCTGCACACACCACACACAAACACCCACCCCACACACACACACGCACATAGTTCAAAGTGATTATAGATCTAAATATAAGAACAAAAGTTATGAAACCCCAAGAATAAAACTTGGAAGTAAATCTTTGTGACCTTAGGCAAAGGCTTCTGTAAAAATACCAAAAGCAAAAGTGACATAATGAAACATAAATATAAATTAGACTTTATCAAAATTAAAGACTTCCATGTTGTAAGTGATCGCATCATAAAGGTTGAAAGGCAACTCATACAATGGAGGAAAATATTGCAAATTATATTATCTGATAAAGAACTTGTGTCTAGTATGCATATTCTTACAACTAAATAAAAGAGCTAAATACCCCAATTAAAGATGGGAAATTATATGAACAGACATTTCTTTAAAAAGCGTGCATAGGGATCCCTGGGTGGCGCAGCGGTTTAGCGCCTGCCTTTGGCCCGGGGGTGATCCTGGAGACCCGGGATCGAATCCCACGTCGGGCTCCCGGTGCATGGAGCCTGCTTCTCCCTCTGCCTATGTCTCTGCCTCTCTCTCTCTCTCTCTCTGTGTGTGTGACTATCATAAATAATAAATAAAAATTTTTTAAAAAAGCGTACATAATTGTTGGTTTGCAGTCTTCTGGGAACTTCCTTCTTGCAGTATGAAACTGGGCCCTCAGAGAGAGGAAGGAAAAACCTGCAGGCTACTCTAGTTTGGTAGGTGGCAGTTTCAATAAGCAAGGGGAACTTGTATACCAGCCTTGATTTGGGTGGCAGAAAGATGAATGGATCTTTGCAACCATCCTCCAAATTTTAAAAGTTTATAAAGAGGCCCAAACTGTGCTCAGTCATGTATACCATGCGGATGTTTTCAACACCATGTCACCATCTCAAGGCTATGTCTTGGGAGTAACCTCTGGGAGCAGGAAAGGCAAGCAGAACCCACATTCCAAGGACAAAGAAAGGGGTGAGAAACCTCCAAGTGCCTGGGTCCAGCTCAGGGGTCGGGGTTAAGTTTCAGTCATGTCATTCTGACCCAACATTGTAGCCCTCGTGACCAGCTCCTACAATCTCATTTGTTCCCCTCTTCTGTCATGGGCCCTGAGTGGTCAGTGAGGGTTTCATTAGCATGGAGGGGGCTCTCTTGGCAGCCTTTGGAGGTGCCACGAGAGCTGCATTGGAGGTGGATGCCATAGCATCAATACTGGTAAAGGCAAGAGAAAACACAGCTTAAGATAGTAATGCCCCAAATCAGTGACAACTTTTCCCATCAAGAGCCCTGGGAAGCAAACCATCAATTTATGAAATCCCGGAGGATGGGGGTTGGGTCACTTAGGGCATTCATTTGTGTCCTCATGTGATTTAATAAAGTGATGTATTAGCAGACTCATCAGGTACAAACACATAACACTCTATTTGGATAATGGCATAGGTGCCTCCTTGTGAGGCAGTAATAATGCCCAAGGCCATCCTATTTTAGAGGACAGCTTTTCTCATTAGAATCATTTCAGTGTTTAATAAGGACAGGTTTTGTTGGCCGTCATTCAGGGCTTGCTGACTGAATTTATTAAAGGCTTCTATTGTGTGCTATAACATCCTCTAGGCCTATGAAGGGAACAAAGACAGAAGCCAAATGATACCAGTAAAAGACAGAACGTGTCCATCTGAGCTTGGAGGGAGGGGGGATTGGCAGTCATTGTTACTGTTGGGAAAATCCTTTGCTGTGCCCAGAAGAAGCGCAGGATGCAGCAGCCTAACCACTCAGGTGGAAGCAATGGCCAAAGATTTATGCCATGCAACCATGGTGTTCCATTTGGTGCTCCCCAATAAATACCTGGGTGTCACAACCAGCCAATGGTAAACTAGTCATTGTCTCTTAGTATGATAGAATGACCACACAGTTCCAGTGGTATCCATTCCGTGTTTCCAGTATAATTGGGTTGATTCTCTTCAGAGTGATTTTTCTGTTCCTGACATTGGGGTATAATCAACGGGCAAATCATATAACCCTGGGCAAATCATATAAACCCCTCCCAAATCTGAGCATAACCCTCCCCGCCATGACTCTGATGGTGGTATTTCCAGGATCCTTTTGGTCAGCAATCTTATGGGCTATTTTTATAGTTTGCTTGACAGAAAAAGAATACCCATGCCCAGTGTCATTAATAGTGTGTGTCACGGGCCAGTTTCCTGAATTAGTATTGTTAATATCAGATGAACTATGAGTACTAGCACTGGCTTATTCTTTAATATGCTATTTCAGGGTCTTCTAATCCCTTCCTTGAGGGGTTGCTACACACCACAGCAATCCTAAGGAGCTAAAGAGGGGCAGCTGCCCACCTACAGAAGTGTTGGATTCATTTCTTTGATGAACATACGAGTGGACCCACTGTCGAAAGATATTTCCAATAGGTTTCTTCCTGTGATTGGACACCACAGGAGCAGCAGAGGTCTAAGGCTGAAAAGACAGATATTTAGTAGAAACTTATATGGCAGATTTTCCCCCTCTACAGGAATTACTCTTGTAGCCTGATCCTTAGATGTTAACACGGCTACAGCTTTAGGAATCTGACTTGGTTATTCATACCATACAAGTTGGCTGAGAGAGCTAGCACTGACAGGTATGAGGAGATGGACTGGGGGCGGGACACACCACACCATAATGCCCATTTCCCCTCCTCTTTCAGGGTACGTGTTCCATTCCAGGTATAGTGCTTTTCCACATGTCCAGCTTGCGGCAGGACTAAAGGATCCCAGCAGACACTGAGCAGATTCCCCTTCACCCAAGGGTGCAAAATAACTGACCCATCTGGGTGGGATATCCCATTGCAAACTCCAGTAGATGATTCCTTTTCTAGGCTACTGATTACTTACAATGGTCCTCACCTGGAGACAATCTTGCTCTGCATACCAGGGATTTGAGAGGCATCCAGCCTAAATAGGACTAAATAGTCCCTGAGGACTCTGCTGGAGTAGGCAAAGCATCAGGAATGCTAGGGGGCAGAAGAGGTGCGTCTAAACTATTTTCAGGTTTTAAAGCTTTCCATACACCAACTAACATAGTATTACGTTGTCCGTCTATCAGTTCAGGTGGATCCCACCAGCAATGAGGTCATTTGCTTACAGGTTATTTGGACTGGACTCCTCACAGCTGGTTGGGAGAGCTTCTTGGCTTTCCAGGCTTCTCTATCTCTTACCTTTCCCTCAGCCCATATTCATTCCCAGGATCCATCAGTTTTCCCCAAATCACGAATGGATTACCCAACATTATAAACATCTTGTCTCCCAATTGGGCTCAGAATGGATATCAGTGTCACGTACCAGGTGATGGGGGTAAGCATGTCATCCCGGCTGTGAATGTGGCCCAATCAGGGCCTTCAAATAGAAGAGCATAGATCACCTGTCTCATGCCCAGCTCTCTGAGAATTTGATGCAGTTCTGTTGGTTTCCCAATTCTTACCTGCACAGGGAGATCCTCCTCATTGGGTCAAGCCTCCCTGGAGGCTGGAATAATTTAATCTATAAGGGAACAGGTACCTTGAACTCATGATATGCAGGCTCTGCCAGAGGGCAGAGTGTGTGTTGATGTTGCTCCTTTCCTCCTCCTCCTCTTCCTCTTCCTCTTCCTCTTCCTCTTCCTCTTCCTCCTCCTCCTCCTCCTCCTCCTCCTCCTCCTCCTCCTCCTCCTTCTCCTCCTCCTCCTCCTTCTTCTTTTTCTTCTTCTCCTTTCCTCTTGCCTGGTTAGAAAAATACAATCACCCCAAATATAGCAACATCAACTGTGCCAGGGTACTTTCCCTGGCCTTTTCCTGAAATTTACCATCTATGTCAGTAAGCTCAATGGGAATGTATTCTTTCGTCATGAACATTTCCTAAACTGGAGGCTGGGGTTGCTCTTATGCTTTGTTTTCTGTTGGATCAGGGTGGGAGGCCATGTTTTTTTGTTTGTTTTTGTTTTTGTTTTTGTTTTTCTACTTCATTGTCAATCATCTTAATCTCCTCTTCTTCATTCTCATTACTCTTTCATGTCTTAGTGTCTCAATCAGGCTTAGTCACAAGCTCCTGGGTCTTAGTCCACAGCAGCTTACGTCATCCTAGCTTTGCAAAATGGCACACTAAGGTCTCTAACTTATTACCCTGCTCTCTGACCTTGTCTCCCAGCCCAGAAGCATATCAGCCTAGTGACTCTCATGTCCTTTTCTAATCTTAGCTCATCTTCTAACTTCCTGACACAAGTTTCACCCTCCAGCTGGGCATCAGTGGCCAGTTGAACTGACCAAAGTGGAGGGCAGGTCACTGCAGCTACCCTTTGCTTCCCTGCCTCACATATTAAATGATATAGTTCCTCCAGCAAGCATGTTAGACTGGCTGGTGTTTTCAGGATATCTTTGTACTCACACGGGGTCCACAAGTATCTTATATATTGGCTACCCACATCCACATATATGATGGCCAACCTGGGATATCCCCCTGCTAATCCCTTGTTCCCAAGGCCCATTGCCTTCTTCTGGCTAGCTCACCAATATTTGGCTCACTACCCTTTTAGGAGCTTTCTTGGTGTGATCTGAAATTGGCCCCTGTACTCAGAGGGCAGGGAGAAAGCAAAGAGAGAGGCAGGCTAACCCAGGTTGGTAGGTGGCAGTTTTAATAAGCAAGGGGAATGTACATACAAGCCTTGGTTTGGGTGGCAGAAAGATGGATGGATCTCTGCACACCTCCCTCCAAATGTTAAAAGTTTATAAAGAGGTTCAAACTGTGCTCGGTCATGTATACCACGTAGATATTTTCAAAACCATGCCACCGTCTCCAGGCCATGTCCTTGGAACAGACTCTGGAGATAAGAAAGGCAAGCAGAACCTGCATTCCAAGCACATGGGGGGATGATGAAGTGCCTCCAATTACCTGGATCCAGCTCACAGGTCAGTTGGCAGTCATATATTTTTGGTGACATTCCTCAACAATAATCTGAACATAAAAATTTGCTCATTAACTTTAGTCATGAGACCAATGCAAACTGAAATCACAGTGAGATGCCACTTCTCACCTACTAGGAGTGCTATAGTCAAAATTTCAGTATTGGCAAGCATGTGGAGAAATTAGAACCCTGTACACTTATGATGGAGATGCAAGATTGTGCAACTCCTTTCGAAAACAGTTGGGCAGTTCCTCAGAATATTAAACATAGAATTAAAAGTTAATCCCAAGAGAAATGAAAACATACATGTCCATAAATAATTTGTACATGGATAGTCATAAATGCATTATTTATTGTAGCCAACCAGTACCCACCAATTGACAAATGGATAAACTGTGGACAATGGAATATAATGGAATATTCCTTGTTAATAAAAAAAGATTGAGTTATTGATAGCTGCTGCAAATTGCATCAACCCAGAAAATATGCAAAACTAAAAAGACAATCACAAAAGACTACATATTTGTCATTTCCTTTATTTAAAATGATCCAGAAAAGGCAAATCTGTTGAGACAGAAAATAGATTAGTATTGCCTAGAGCTACCATGGTGGGTGGGTGGGTGAGGAAGACTATTAGTGAATAAGAGGTTTCTTGTCGCGGAATGTAAATGTTAGGAAATTAAGTCGTAATGTTTCACAACTCTGGAAATATACTATGAAAAGTACATTATACACTTTAAAAATATAAATCAAAGGTTATGTGAAGGCTAGCTCAATAAAGCTGCTGTTTTTACTTTTTCAAGACCATTTCGAGTGTAAAAATGCAAATTACATTTTGGAGAAGATATTTATAAACACAAATAAATGTAATAGAATTTGTGTCCAAAATATAACCCCGACTCTATGAATGCCACTGATAAATCAATAAACGGGAAATAAACAGAAAAAAATGAGCAAAAGACATATGCATGTGGTTCATAAAAGAGGATATTCAAATGATCAACAAAGATATTAAAATTGTGTTCAAAATCACTGTTCATCAGGGAAATACAAATTAATTACAATGAAATACAACTTTTATACACCAGAATGTCCAAATAAAAAGCTTGAAAATACCAAGAGCACAGAAGTAAGGATAACTCTAGTAGAAGGTAGCAAGAATATAAATTGATATAAGTAATTTGTCGAACTTTCTGGCATTATCTACTAATTTGTACGTACGTATATCTGGTTAATCAATTTCTCCTAAGAAACAAGAAAAATTACTAGAATGTTTATAACTGTATTATTCACAGGGGCCCCACTTAAAAAATCCCAGTGTCTTCATTACAAGTACAAAGGATAGATAATTAGTGATGCAGTCACACAGTATGCTATGGTCTGAATGCTTGTATCCTCTCCAAAGTCAAATGACAAAATCTATTTTTAAGATTTATTTATTTATTTATTTATTTATTTATTTATTTATTTATTCATTCATTCATTCATTCATTCATTCATTCATGAGAGACACACAGAGAGAGGCAGAGACACAGGCAGAGGGAGAAGCAGGTTCCCTGCAAGGAGCCCGACGTGAGACTCAATCCCGGGATCCCAGGATCACACCCTCAGCCCAAGGCAGATGCTCAACTGCTGAGCCACCCATCAAATGACGAAATCTTGATTTTCAATGTAATGGTGTCAGAAGGTAGAGTCTTTGGGAGGTGCTTATGTCACAAGGGAAGAGCCCTCATGAATGGAATTAGTAAAAAAAAAAAAAAAAAAAAAAAAAAAAAAATGAATGGAATTAGTGTCCTTATAAAAGAGGCTCCAAAGAGCTCGCTAACCTCCCACCGTGTGAAGACACAGCAAAATAGGGCATGCAGACTATGAATCAGAAAAAAGGGTCTCACCAGAATGAGACCATGCTAGAAACTTGATCTTGGAATTTCCAGTCTCTGGGCCTGTGAGACATAAACTTTTGTTATTTATGAGCCACCCCGTTAGTGGTGTTTTGTTAGAACAGCTCAAAGAGGCTAAGAAGATTGGTACCAATGTGGAGTGGGAGTACTGTAGCAAATATCTAAAAATGTGGAAGCCGCTATGGAACTGGGAATTAGGTGGAGACCTGGAGAGTTTGGAAGTACAGGCTAGAAAAAGCCTGCATTGCAGTGAATGGAATGAATAAAGGTGATTCTCAGGAGGGCTCAGAAGGAGAGGAGAGCTATGGAGAAAACAGAAGTCTTCTTAGAGAAAACCTAAGTGGTCATGAACAGTATGTTGGTAAATTGCTGCCGATCATTGTTAGCCAGTATGGTCCCTTGATTACTTTCTTTTTTTTCCCCTTGATTACTTTTTACCTGACTTACTTTAAACTTCTATATTTTTACTAATCACAACTTCACAAATTTTAACAATGTAGGAAAATAATTTTATCCACTTATCACAAACTTCTCTTCATATACACTTACCTGAAAATTCCACAAGATGAAATCTCTATTAGCAACTACATAGGGATCATTACTAATGCTAATACATAGGTGGCTTTCCAGAAGGGCAGTTATGGCAATCCTCAACCATAGCTCTTGACATAATTATGCTATTTTTCTCCATTGATCTGATAAGCCATTAAATAAGTAATATTGAACTATTTTAAAGGATCAGATGGGAACTATTAATTCCATTTATATTGGCTTTGGGGGACATTGCTCTGTAATTCTCTTTTTGTCTATTTCTGTCTGCAATATCTGACAGTTTTGGAAGTAATAAGCTACTTTAAAGTGAAAAGAGTGCTTTTCTTCTCTTATGACTTGGCGCTGTTAAAATATGACTACAGAATTAATTTGTACATTAAAAATATTGAAGACTTTACCCTCAAATCATTACAATCACAGACTTTTATTACTTTGATGAGGAGCGAGTAGCCACTGCTAGTTTCTTCTTACAGTGATTTTTTTTTAGGTTTGTGATCTTTTAGAGAAATTTTAGTCTTTTTTTTGAAACAGTTGTAGAACTTATTTTGTTTTTGCTATTTTATTATATTTTAAATAATTTTTTATTATATTCCTGTACACATAATAATTCATATTTTGTCATGATTACTTCGTTGCTTTAAAAAGTAGCTTCTTAGGTTTTGTACTAAGTCTTCTTTTTCTGGATTATTAGTCTTTTATGTGATTTCCTTTGAGTAAAACTTTAGTTTTACGCCTTAAGAATTTTTTCCCAAAGAATAATGCCTTGTTTTTGTATAAAAGATAAATGCTTACTATAGAAAAATAAGCAATGGGTAAAAAATAAATGATTATATTTAATAATAATACGTAAAGAATAGGTAATAGTTAAAAGCATAAGAAGAAAATAAATCCTTTGTATCTGCTCATCTGACAATGTTCATGAATGTTGCCTACATTGATTCTTAGGGGAGGAGTACACATATCTATTTACTAATGATTTTTCCAGGATTTAATGGAAAAGCAAAATAAACTGGAACTAAATGATTATTAAACTACACAGGGGATATTGGGTGGTGTAGTTGATTGAACATTAGACCCTTGGTTTCAGCTCAGGTCATGATGCGTGGGTTGTGAGATCAAGGCCCTAGAAGGGCTCTGCACCAAGCACAGAGTCTACTTAAGATTCTCTCTCCTTTTGGCCTCCCCTCTGTGCTCTCTCTCTTTCTAAAATAAAATAAATAAAAAAAAAAACTATGAAGGTACATAGATACAGATGTAGATATAGTAAATAATTAAAATAATAAAAATTTAAAATACTATATAGACAAATTTGAATTCTGGAGTCATTAGATATTCTTTTCAACTTAAATACAAAAGTGACTTTCTCAATATGAAATATGAGAGTCATCGTGTGCATACTTTAGCCTTATGAAGTTTCCTTTACTCTTAAAAAAAAAAAAAAGTCTGCGAACTTCACCATTGGATGTGTGTGTGCGTGTGAGTAGTGGTATAGAGGCTGAGCTGGAGATAATTTACTTTTTTCCATTAATTGTCCTATAATTTCATAGATTTGTGAGAGTTTTCAGTTTACTACATTTTTAAGAAATTTTTAGTTTATAATTAGTTTATTTTGTTTACACTGTGCTTTCTACCTGGAATTTATTTATACAGCTACTGGATCTTCTGGAAATGCTCTTTGCTTCTCATCATTTTGTTTATCTTGTTAATATCCTTCTTATTTATATGGGAGAATTTATCTGCTGTGAATCTAATAAACTTATTTAGTTCCCAGATGTAGCAAACCTGCAAGTCACTATTTTATTTGACAATTCTGCTTTCTGTATTAAATTGATTTTTCCCTGCACTCATTATTTGAGCACTACTATCACAAGAACACTCATTAGTCTCCCATGGCAGCAATAGCCCACATCACACAGCCTGCTGTCCTTTTCCATCTTCATTTGAGTTTGCCACTATGACCTCTTGATCTATAGATTAGCATTGTCAAGCATCCCAAAATTGCCTCTGCATTTAATATTTACCCTAAAATAGCTGTCATGCTGTCCACTTCACCTCTAGTCCAGATTTGTATTAGTCAGGTTTCTCCAGAGAAACAGACCCAAAAAGTTGTAGATATAGAGACAGAAATATTTATTTTAAGAAATCGGCTCTTGCAATTATGGAAGCTGAGAAGTCCAAAATTTGCAGGGTAGGCTGGAAGGCTGGAACTCAGAGAAGAGCCAATGTTGCAGTTTGGTCTGAAGACTGTTCATTGGCAGAATTTCCTCTTGCTTGAAAGAGGCTAGTTTTTTGTTCTGGGTGGGCCCTCAACTAGTTGGGTGAGGTTCACTCACACTATGGACAGTTGTCAGCCTTACTAAGGGTCTATTGACTTAGTTATGAATATCATGCTAAAACATCCTCACAGAAACATCCAGGATAATGTCTGACCAAATATCTGAGCACCATGACCCAGTAAAGTTGATGCATAAAATTATCCATCACAGAGCTCTAAGGCATTTTGTAGTTTTTTTGAACATTTTTGTATACTTTCTCCTTATTAGCACATCAAATGTAATGCTCTTGTGCATGAAAGGACACTGTTAACAGACTAAAAAAGCAACCCACAGAATAGGAGTAATATTTGTGAATCATATATCTGATAAAGTATTACATTCCACCAAGTACTAAAACTTGGCAAAAACAACAATAAATCCCATTTAAAATGAGCAAAAGATATGAATAGACATTTATTCAAAGAAGATTAACAAATGGCCAATAAACACTATGCTTATTACACACATAACATGTAAATATCGCTTGATGCACATGTAATGATATTCAAAATCACAAATCATTAGTGAAATGCAATAAAAAATAAAAGCCTGAAAACAACAAATATCATTGAGTATGTGGAGAAATTGGAAGCCTTTGCATTACTGGTAGGAATGTAACATGGTGCACCAACTGTGGAAAAAGTATGATAATCCCTCAAAAAAAATAAACGTAGTATTACCATTACATCCAGCAGTTCCAATTGTGAGTATATATCCCCCCAAAATTTAAGCAGGGTCATGAAGAGACATTTGTACATAAAAAGAAGAACAACCCAAATCCCCAGAAACTGATGAAGGAGAAACGACATGGGATATATACATATAATGGAATATTATTCAACCTTAAAGAAGGAATGAAATTCTGATGCCTGCTACAGGGCTGAGAAACATTGATGATATTGTGCAAAGCAAGATAAGCCAGACACAAAAGGACAAATATTATCCGATTATTATTTTTTAAAAATATTTTTTCTTTATTTATTTATGATAGTCACAGAGAGAGAGAGAGAGAGGCAGAGACACAGGCAGAGAGAGAAGCAGGCTCCATGCACCAGGAACCCGATGTGGGTATTCGATCCCGGGTCTCCAGGATCACGCCCTGGGCCAAAGGCAGGCGCCAAACCACTGCACCACCCAGGGATCCCCTTATCTGACTATTTTTATGAGATACTTACAATAAGCCAAATTCATAGATACAGAAAGTAGAATAGTTGTTACCAGAGGCCAGAGAGAGGGAGTTTTGGACATTGTTGTTTAATGGACACAGAGATTTTGTGATGAGAAAAATGTTCTGGAGATTGATAGTAGTGGTGGTTTCCAGAACAGTGTGAATGCACTTAACACTACTGAACTGTACACTTAAAAATAGTTATAATGGTCAATTATATTACAGATGTGCATGTCACAACAATAAAAATAAATAAAAATGCTTTTTTCTTACTTTGCTTCATAGATTAGATTTTATTATCAGAATAAAAAATAATATGATAAAGAGTCATATGAATGATTCCTTCACTGCTAGTTTTCCATTCTAAATTGGAAAAATATTTCTCCTCTCCAAACCATATCCCCCCACCACTATCTCTCACTATCTCTCCCTTCTCATTACCAATCTCCCTTATCTAGTTTTATTCACTTTCAGAGCCTCTATCATCTTTTATACCATCCTATATAATGTATTTATTCATTGTATTATGTATTTCTGTCCACTAAGCTCCACAAAGGACTAGACTTTTCTCTTTATTTTGTTAATGGTTTTGTTTTTAGATCTTAAAATTGTGTCTTCTCCGGATGCCTGGGTGACTCAGTGGTTGAGCGTCTGCCTTTGCCTCAGGTCATGATCCTGGAGTCCTGGGATCGAATTCTGCATCAGGCTCCCTATAGGGAGCCTGGTTGTCCCTCTGCATATGTTTCTGCCTCTCTGTGTCCCTCATTAATAAATAAATAAAATCTTTAAAAAAATGTGTCTTCTCCATTACCAGCACTTAGAACAGTGCTTGATACATAGTTAGCACTTAATAAACATTTGATGAAAAAACAAAACAAAACAAAAAATAAACATTTGATGGATTAATAGATTTACCAGGGATGTAGAGAGCACATATTGTTGTGTTTAGGAATAATAGTTTAGGGTCAACCAATCCAGGCTCCGCCAGTGACCAGACAGGTGTCCTTGGCCAGGTTAACTGACATCATCAATCCTCATTTCCTCCATCTGGTAGAGTTGTAAGGAGACTGAACTGTGATATACATTTTAACAACCTTGCCCATTCCTAATGCATATTGAATGCTCTTTAAGAGGTATGTATTTTACTGCTAGTAGTATGTTCCAATATACATCTCTATTAGAAAGCAATATTTGGGCACCTGGGTGGCTCAGCGGTTGAGCATCTTCCTTCAGCTCAGGTCATGATCCCCGGGTCTTGGGATTGTTGCAGATATTGACTAACATTACATTCCCCTTTATGAAAACCCTTTATGAAAAAAAAAACCCTTTATGTAAATTCTCTTAGTTATAAGTGTCAGAAAGAACTATGGTTTTGCGTCAGTTATGAACTCTTGCATTATTGGAGAAAATTTTATTGATTTCTCTCTATGTGTTGAATACTACATTGTGTCTGGTGGTCTCATCAAATCAGACCAAAACAGCTCCTTAAATTAGAGAGCTTACTTACAATAAGGATACATAAAAATCAATGAATATACAACAATAATTGATAACATTAAGTACTATGTAGACAAGTTAAATAAGATAAGAGATAGATTAGAGAAAGACTAAGGCTGTTAAAAAAAAAAAAAAAAAAAAAAAAAAAACATTAATTTCAGGGTTGTCCGGGTGGCTCAGTGGTTGAGTGTCTGCCTTCAGCTCAGGTAGTGGTCCCAGGGTCCTGGAATCGAATCCTGAATCAGACTTCCAGCGGGGAGCCTGCTTTTCCCTCTGCCTATCTCTCTGTGTTCCTCATGAATAAATAAGTAAAATCTTTAACAAAAATTAATTTCTATTTTTTTAAATTCAGCCAACAAGTGTATATAGAGCACCTACAAGGTGCTGTACTCTGTACACTTGGGATATCACATTGAACAAAGAAGACAAAAATTGTTTCCCATAAGAAGCTTTCATTGTATTAGAGAGTGATAGGCAAGAACTGAAACAATAAGTGACATAGTATATTAGAAGGAAGAGGCCATGGAGCAGTACAAGTCAATGCCATGGAGAAATACAAGTCAAGGATGTCAGAGAGAGTGTGCCAGGGTGGGCAGAGAAGACTTTACTGAGGCGACATTTGCACACAAATCAGCTCAAATTGTTTTTTTCAAATATAATGTAAAGAAAGACTCCTGACCTTTCAGAGGTGAAGTAAGAGAGCAAGATGTTCGCATATCAGAATTAAGAGTGTTTCATGTTTCTGTAATAGCACGTGTCCAGTGCTTGATTTAAGAGTTTTTGTGAAGTGTTCTAGAATGGTAGAAGGGTTCAATGTGACTGTAATGGAAGAGATGGGAAAAGTGTGAAATGAGCCATAGTAATGTTCAATAGCCCCATAAAGAGTGAACATAGAAGTCAGAGTAAAAAGTTCACACGTCATCCTAAGTGCTTTGGATAACCACTGGAGAGGTTTGGGAAGAATGATGTGATCTACACTCATTCTTAAAGGATCACATTCGTGTGTGGAGAATATACAATGTGTGTGCAGAAGAATAGTAAAAAGTGGAAGACCAACCAGCAAGATACTTTATTAGTCCACAGGCAAGATTTTGGTGACTTGTGTTTGTGTGACATAGAGAGGGAGAACAAAATTGTTTAAATTGGAGACATGCTTTGAAGGTCCTCCTCTTGGGAATTGGCATGACTTTAGTTTTATTCAACATTAATCATGTAAATTATTGTGATTCGTGGTTTGTTTTAAAAGTACAGGAGAAAATAATCATTGCTGCTCCAATTTTACATTGAATGAGACTCAGAATTAAATTTACTTTTTCTGGGCAGCCCAGGTGGCTCAGGGGTTTAGTGCCTGCCTTCAGCCCAGAGTGTGATCGAGTGCCACACCGGGCTCCCTGCATCGAGCCTGCTTCTCCCTCTGTGTCTCTGCCTCTCTCTGTGTGTGTGTCTCTCATTAATAAATAAATAAAATCTTTAAGTAAATAAATTTACTTTTTTCTTTCTAATTCTTCAATCTTATGTTTATGTTTCTTTTGTAGATTTTTATATGGTATATATGTTTTTAAAGTTTTTATTATAGTTGTATGGTAAATTATAATAAAGCCTTCGTGGAATTTAGGGAGGCCAAAACGAATACAAAAAATAGCAGTTATTTTTGACTTTGGTGTTTGAAAGAAATATGATTAAGTTCTGAGGAAAATTATGTCTTGGCAGACTTCTGTTTCAATGGCAATGCTAAAAAAATATACTTAAACAAATAGCATCTGTTTGAGACAGATTATATGACATTGAGTTACTCTGTTTTATTTTTTCACTGTATTTCATACATGGTTTTATGGATGACTAAAACAGAAATGAAAATTAATTTTAATCTACATTAAAATAAATATTCATTTCCCAACTAAAATGAATGGCAACACTACTTGCAAATGAATTAACTGTTTTGATGTTTCAAATGATTTGTTCATTCACTCACAAAACACAAATACCTGAAATTCTGACATTACTATTAAAAAGACAAAGGCATACAACACTATAGATGTATTATCTTTATTTCAGGGTGCATTTTACATCTTCATAGTCTAGAATATGAACGATGGCAATGAGTCATAATTTTAGAACTCTCATTTTGTTAAAAGCATGAAATAACCATAAAGACCTGTTGATCTATAAAATATAGTGAATTAATAATTTTTAAGCTAAAATCACATCAATTCTTCACTGCATTAAGAGTGACAGTCATTTACTTCATTTTATCCTTTCTCTTTCTCATTTTTTGTATCATTTCTGTCTGAAAGATTATCATATTCTTTTTCACACTCTTTAAAGAAAGCTGATAGAAGGGAGGGAGGGATGCATAGGTGGAGGACAAAGGGTTTCTAGGGCAGTGAAACTACTCTGTGTGTTACTATAATGGTAGATATGTGTTATCATATATTTGTCCAAATATACAGAACATACAACATCAAGATTGTAATATAAACTATGGTCTCTGGATGATAATGATGTGTCAGTATAGGTTTATTGATTGTATCAAATTTCACACTCTAGTCAGTAGGGGTGGTGGTGGTGGTGGTGGTGGTGGTGGTGGTGATGGTGTGTGGATAATAGGAGAAACCATGGTTGTGTGGGGCAGGGATATATGGGAATATCTGTATCTTTAGCTCCATTTTGATGTGCACTCAAAACTGCTCTAAAGAATAAAACCTAGTTTATAAAAGAACTGGTGTGTGCAAATAAGTATGTAACCATAACTATGACTTCACATTTGTGTCAACAGACATCCAGCAACTGATAATGTATTTTACCTACAGAAATAGGCTTTGGGAAACTTAATTGAATCACATATTTCTTTACAAACATCTAAAATATAACAGGCTATAATTCACTGACTTCTGCTGTTCCCAAGCTTGATGTTAAAGACATAGGAAGTAACAGTGGAACACTCAAGCACATTTTTCTCCAACTGGTTTAATCTGACAGCAGATTAGAAATGCTTATCTTCCCATCTAAATGTTGCAATGCAATCATCAATATACTGTCAAGGTATAATTAAATACATAATGGTATCTCATCTGTCTGCAAAAAAAAAAAAGTTTAGCATTACTAATGTTAATATAAACTTCATGACATAGTGTCAAATAAAACAACAATCAGTGAAAATTATTCCGAGCTTTATAAGGTGATTGTGCTATTTTCATATTTATTCACCAATACGGAGTGCTAGAAATTGCTGATAAACATACAAACAATAAGAAACATTAGGAAAACATTACTGATAGACTCTTAAAGCATATCACTTTTCCATCAGCTTCTACTACAGCAAGTTATAATTAAAAGTTTCTGATGTTTTGCAAAGAGCTTTTTCATTTAAACATAATCATCTCTATCTTTGCCCCTTTCTCTAATAGATTAGGAAAATCTATCAAACTATTTTCTTAATGTTACTTTTATAGGATTACTCCTAATAATGATTTTTCTTTTTTTTCCCCCTTAATATTAACTTTACAGGCATTTATAATAGCCAGCAGTCTTTCAGCAGTGGCATGGGATATGCAAATTATTAAGTCTCTCTTAACTTATTTTATTGATCTCTCATTCTAGAACAAAGTTTGACTCAGATCTCCATCATGTCTTGCTTCCTCACCTCCTCCAGTTTTTTCTTCAATTAACACAGATTTTGCACTGCATGACACTTAACAGTATAAATCCAGATGATTCATATCTCAAGATCCTTTGTTCATAGTTCTCTCACTAACCCAGCAATACCTAAATAAAAATGGTTAAACCAGTCTGTATGCTAAATTCAATGTCCCTATATAAACCAATTATAATCTAATTCTTTGGCCTTCTCTTTCCACTGTTTCTTTTCACAAAGTTTATACTCATCCACACTAAACTACTTTTATGGTTATGAACTGTATTTCCACAACTCAATAATTCTACTCAAGTTATTTCCTATAATTGATGTGCTTTTTATGTCTAGGAAATCTCTTACCATTTGTCAAACTGGAGTACAATTGACACTATTGAGTTTACCTGAGACCTCCAATTCTCTATGGTTAAATAAATCTCTCTTTTCTTTGTATCCCAAGGATATTCTCTTCAAGTCCATCTACTCTGTATTAGAGGTCATTTTTTTTTTCAATAAATGATTTATTTTTCTAAACTGTGAACTACTTAGAAAAGGCAACATGCCTGACTCATAGTTAAATGCCCCATACCCTAGGGAAATCTCTTGCAATTAATTATTGTTGCGCAAAATTGAAAATAAATTTACTATATTGCTAATATCATCATTCTCATATTGTTGCTTTACATTTAAAAGCCTTCTTAAATTGATGTTTTGAAGATTTCAAAAATTAGCAATTTTCTGTTAAGTGTTTAAATATTTTTCTGTTAGATAGTTAAAGTAGTAGGACTTTCTTACCAAATGTGAGAAATATAACAATCCAAAGAAAGGAACCCTCATTAATTTAATTTGGTATATTGCACACATAATAGTTGACTTATCAAGGACAGTCCTAGAAAAATACTGGTGACATATAAAATATTTTTTTCATTTTTAATTATCTTTATTATGTTTAAATACAAGCTTAGATAATTCTGTTATATGAATGCATACATACTTACACATATACTACCTACATATATATGCAGGCATATATATTATTCAACATTTTCTTATGAACCAGATGCTATTTTAGCAATTTGTAATAACCTATCTAAAAAAAACAAAATCTTGGCCCTCAAAAAACTGAAAATCTAGTTAGGACGTGAGCAAATCTTCCATTTCAATGGAAAATAATATGCACTATGCAAAACACAATTCAACATTTATTTAGTCCTTACTATGTATCAGGATCTGAGTTCACAGTATTAACTAAATTATATGTATCATTTAAAAAATTACCATCATGAGGTGTCTGTTATTAACTCCCACCTTACAGAAGGAAAAATGAGTCTTACACACTGCAGCTTAAAGAGCTGAAAACCAGACATTTTCCATCCAGGCTGTTTTTACTCCCTAACCTACACTCTAAGTATATAGACATCAGGTGCTATAACAGCAGAGCAGAAGTATCCAAAGCAAACTGGTGATTGAGAAAAGGTTCTAGGGTGCTGGAACCACAGGGGTAACACTAGGAGCAAAGAACAAATGAGGCAGAAGAAAAATGAGTGTGTTCTTTAGAATTCAAGGAAAAAGAAAATTCTAAGTATAAGGCCAGGATTATAAAATGGTAGAATGTAGTTAATCAAGTAAAAGGATGTAATCAGAAAACTTGGGAACAGTGATTCTCAGTAGGAAGACATATTAGAATTTCCTGAAAACAAAATAACAATGTCACAAAATTAGAAGAGAGATGCCTAACATCCCAGAGTGACAACATATCTGGCCACAAAACATGTTTTATTTTATGAGCAAACCTCCTCCCATATAACCCTAGAGCAGTGATTTTCAACTGGGCTTTTTTTCCTCTTAAAAACATTTGGCAATGTCTAAAGACAGTTTTGGTTGTAATGACTTGGCATAGAAGTAGGAATGCTGGGCACTCCTGGAATTTAGACAGTAGAGGCCGAGGATGCTCCCAAATATCCTACAATTTCCAGAAGAGCTCTTCAAAGCAAAGAATTATCTGGCCCAAAATGTATACAGCTGAAGTTGAGAAACTCTGTTCCGTGGTAAGAAAGTCAGTGCTGGGATAATCGAGGGTCTTCTACTAGGAAATTAATCATAGGGCAATAAAAAACACTAAGGATTTTCTCCCATCTTGAAGTAGCTGAATTCACCATGAAACTCACACCAAAAAAAAAAAAAAAAAAGAAACTCACACCAGAGGCAGACCTTGCCTAAGGTAGAGTTCTCTGTCAAGGGAGTCCTGACAAATGCAGAGATTAATGCTGACACTAGAGGTGTTTGACAGGGCCCAACGTGTCATCCTTTGATTGTGTTTCCAGACTTGACTTGTCTATTATAGCCACTTTAGCACTTGCACATGCTCTAGAGGCAATGTGTCTGTAATCAGATTCAGCATTGACTATCATGCAAACAGGAATTCTTACTGAGAATTCAGACTGGAATTTGCTAATTTGGTTAAACTGACCTTTTTAAAAATATAGCAAGCAATTATTTTAGGAAAATCAGCAGTTGGAAAACACTGACGTCAACAAAATTAATCCTTGAGAATTAGTTAATTTACTATATTAGCTAAGATGGTCAATATATAGAACGAAATTAAAGTTCTAAACTAGATATGATTAATAAAGAGATTATGAAAGGTATTATGTTCATCAAAATAAACAAAACAGGGTGCTATAAAAGTTGGCAGTTTAACCATATGATGCCCATTTTTAAACAGCACAAGTCAATGAATTGAACAATGAAACATATGCAGGCTGAAAATTAAAGTTATTCACTGAAAGCGCTAATTTAAGGATTCCCCCAAAACACGGAACAAAGGGGGAAAAGAGAGAAAAAAATGTGAGTGAAGTATTAAACGGTATTAATGGCATATCCTGTGATCTCAGTTATCATTTCAATAAACATTCTTAAGGAGAGAAGCTCAATAACAGAGGCTATTGGTCGTTAAAATAGTTTAATGATTCTAGATCACTGTCCATTTTATTTATATCCCCTCAGTTCCACACTTGGTATTTTTCCATAATTATTATTCTTTGGCACACTATCTTCACCAATCTGTTTTGTCTGTACAGAGATTGCCAGATATCCCCAAATCCATCCTTTCTTTCATCTTTAGCAACAAAATTCAGAAATTTAGCTGCTTATATATTTATAAAGGTAAAGACTATATTTCCCAGACTCTCTCACTATAGAACTGTCTCCTAAAAAAATGGTAACTGATGATCAGACTTTGGAAAATCTTTAACTAAACAGAATAAGAATGCTTTTCACATTCTCTTTTTCCTCCTTCCTGCTACCTGGCACATGAATATAGTAGTGAGGCATCTTGGAACATGGAAGGAACTTAAAGTGTACATATTGCAGTTTTGCAGTTATCCTTTCTCCAATCTATAACTATCTATGTATCTATCTATGTTAGTAGACTATTCGTGCATCTAGGTACATAGACTATCTATGTAGACTATATATCTACTTATTTAAATGGATGGATGGATGGATGGATGGATGGATGGATGGTTGGATGGCCTACCAGCCTATGATGACATAAAATGCAAAATATGTGTAACCAACCAAATTCAATATAACTGATAGGGACAAGAAGGAAAAGACTCATTTCTAGAAGTTACATTTGAAAATATGTTTTTAGTCAGAAAAAAAGATGATATATAATTTGGTACAAAGTTGTAACTTAAAATACGAGATCCAAATTATTAAATTTTCATTCATTAATTTCTCTCAAAATTAGCACATAGGCTTTGAGGAAAAATATTTTTGCTCACAATGTATGCAAAATTAAATAATACACTTACATTTTTTTTGTGATTTCAAAGTTTTAATCCTGGATCTCTGGCTATATGGTGTTTTGTTAATTCCAAGATAATCAGGGCCAACTTCATTTTGTTTTTTATTATTTATTATTTTTTATTTTTTTTATAAATTTATTTTTTATTGGCGTTCAATTGAGTGACTGGGTGACGGGCACTGAGGTGGGCACGAAACTTTTCTTTTTAGATGAAAACGAAGTATCATATGGCACATCATTAGATGTGACTCACATAGCTACTCAACTCAGCATTCTCATCACACCAACGTGACCTCAAATGACCAGTTTCCCCTTCCCATAATATCTGTATCATTTTTTTTTTTTGTTTTGGTATGAATCTATAGGCTTCATCGCCTAGACATATAATACTGTTTGGCACTCTGCAGCATTTTGCAAGATCCCTTGAGAAATTATATACATTTCTGAAAGAGAATGCAAGTTATGTGGGTCACAACAATTTTTTTCAAGGCTCTGTAATGGAGTGAGCTCAGCTATGCTTGCTTTATGACATGAAGCTTCATGGAAGCGAGCAATGTCTACGAAGAAATAAATCCCACAGTGGTTTTCAAAGCATTATAAAGCATACTGGATTTTAAAGCTGTCTTCCAAATCCCAGCATGGAATGGCCTTATAGATGAAGCCAAACCATGATGATGGCAATTTGTTATCTCAGTAACCTATTTTCCTGAATTGTTATATAAAAGGGATCAAATTCACATTGCTCACTTTATAGTGATCGGTATGAGAATCAGTGTTCAGTTATACATATCTTTCAACCCAGCATACGTGAAAGTGCACTTAATTTTAATTTAGTATTTTCTCTAAAACATTCAGTGTGAAACAAATGTCTTTTTATAATACAAAGAGCTGTAAGGGTGATTGAGACAACTTAAATAAATACTAATTACATTTTTACTGAATTAGAATATCTATCTGTAATTATAAATACATATTAATTACATGCATATATCAATATAGACCAATGTTTTTTGTTTGGAAGAAGTCATTATTATAATATGCCTAATATACTTCAGTCATGAACTTATATAAATAAACAGAAAGAAAAGCATACAGAACAAAAACATTTATTTACTATAATAGGAACTATCAGAGAAGGTATAAATGATCGTAAAATCATCCCTGGAGAAGTAAAGTGAACAGATCTTGAATGATTATATATATCATTTTAAGGGGTTCAAACTTTACATGGAGGCGACCAAGCATGTTCTTAATGATTTTAAAAGGGGGAATAGTTCACATCTTTTTTTTTTTTTTTTTTTTTAAGTTCAGGTCTTAGAAGGAATAAGAGTGCACTTACCACAATGAGCCCTGAGTAATGTATAGAATTGTTGAATCACCATACTGTACACCTGAAACCACTATAACAATGTATGCTACCTCTACTGGAATTAAAATTTAAAACAAAACTAAACAAGACAAACAAGAATAGGATAGCAATACAGACCAGCCCATTGCCTGCATAACTGCTGCAGTGCCCAACTGATCCCCCTGCTTCTGCTTCTTGCCTCTTACAATGAGTTTCAACAAAGCACTCAGAGTGATCCTTAAAAATGACATCAGATCATATTATCTTTTGATCAAAATCTTCCAATGACTTCCTATTTCACTCAGAATTAGAAGCTAGTCTTTACCATGACATACAGGTCCCAGGTTTCTGTTACTCTCCTTCCCTCTCTTTGTACTGCACTGTAGCCGCATGGATGGCCAAACTTTTCTTCAAATACATCAGACATGCTCCAGTTTCAAGAGCTTTGTGCTTGCTGTTTTCTGACTGCAGCTTCTTCCCTCAGAAATCCTGACTGTTCACTTCCTCATCACCTTTAAGTCTTCTCCCAAGTACTTGCCTGAACATCAACTTTAAGAGGACAACTTTCTCCATCCCACCATGATGCTACTTTCTCTTCCCCTTCCTACATTATCTTTTTTCTCCATATACTTATCCACCGTACATTAACCATAGATTTTTTTTAACTTATTTTATGTTGTGATCAGCAACCATTGAAAGAGTGAAAGTAGGCTTATATTTTAGGCCACAGTTTTATTATCCATGGACTAGAACTGTACCTGACACACAAGAGTCATTCATTTTAAGTGGGGAATGCAGGAAGAGATAGATTCATTGATAGCGAGTTGATGGCTTTTCCAACCAATGGAATCTTACTTTTCTCTCTTTTCCTGTGAAGTAATAGACAAAGCCAAAGATGGTGAAGGTTGTAGGAGGTTGGGGAAGAAAGGAATCCACTTTCACTTGTGTTAAAACAGAAGTGACCCATCATATCAAAATGCAAGTGCAATATAAAAATCCTAGCTGCTCCAGAAGAAGAAAGAACCAAAAGAGCAGAAAATGCAAGCAAAATAATTGTTTCTTTATTAGAAAGAACTCCAGAAAACTAAAGAACAGGCCACAGTAATTCCCAGAATTTCCAAAGATCCATGCAGCTGGTTCTTTGTAGAGCATATCACAGTGTAATAATTGATATAAGAAGAAATGTTATACTTAAGAAACATAAGTAAGGGGCACCTGGGTGACTCCATTGATTTAATGTGTGCATTTGGCTGAGGTCATGATCTCAGGGTCCTGAGATCCAACCCTACATGGGGCTCCCTGCTCATCAAGGAGTCTCCTCTCTCTCTCTCTCTCTTTCTCTCTCCCTGCCTGTACCCCCACCTGTACGCTCGTGCACTCTCTCTCTCTAAAATAAACAAATAAAAATCTTAAAAAAGAAACATAAGTAGTAATTAATATTTGAAGATTTAAAGATTGTAAACTAAAAAAATGAAATATTCAAGCAAATAGGCAACATTTTAAAGAGAGAATGATGTTGGGCAAGACCAATGTAAGATCCCAGAGGACTAATAGCAGATTCCAGGGCATCCCTACAATGAGTAAAATATAGATTGGATGAGGGCGAAAATTATTCTCTAAGACCCTCTATATTCTACAAAAATAAACGAGTAAAATAAATAAAAATAATAATTCACTCACAAAGTGTCTTAGAAAATTGTGGTATGCAGAATTCTAAACCAGTACCTCTCTACCAAGATTTCATTCCTAATCTCTAAGACTAAAATATGATGGGTATCACAAGCATGAGTATAACTTACCTTAAATGTAAAAAGACATTTTTCTAATGTGAGGAATTTTTCAGATGTCATTAAGTTGACCTAGCTGGTTAACATTTAGTTAATCAGTAAGGAGATTCTCCGGGTGAGCACAGTCTAATCACAAGAACCCTCTAAAAGGAATGTCCCACATTCTAATTTTCACCAGCTGGTAACAGAAATGAAAGTCAGAGAGATTCAAAGGGTGAAAGATTTGGCCTGATGTTGTTCACTTACAGATGGAGAGGGCTCACATATAAATGAGGAATGTAGGTGACCTCTAGGTTTTAAGTATAATCCCTAGCTGACAGCTAGCAAGGAAACAGGAACTATATACTATGGCCACAAAGAAATGAATTCTAACAAAAATCTAAAAGCACTTGGTAGCAAAATCTTCCCCAGAACCTCTAAATAAGAGTCCAGTCTAATCAACACCTTCATTTCAGCCTTATGGAACTATAGGCAGAAAATTTCAATGTCTGACTTCTGACCTACAGAACTGTGAACTATCAAAGGGATATTGTTTAAGGCATTGCATTTTGTGGTAATTGCTCATACAGCAACAGAAAACTAATGCAATAATCTAATTTTGAGATAAAAGTTTTGGCTTTGCTTAAAGAATTTAAAAACCTGGAAAATCTGGACATTTTTCTGTACAGCCTATTAGACTGCTCACTTTAGCAGAAACATGATCACAACAATTATCACAGTTTTACCCTAGATATCTCATTCATTTAAACATGTAAATATAGGAGTTTTATATTTTTCTCTAGACCATACTGACCAGGGATTCTTAACTTTTTCTTTACAGATGGAGAAAAACATTCATTGTAGTAATCCATTGTATATCCTTTATATATATATATATATACATATATATATGTATATATATATATAATATACTTATTAATAAATATTTAAATCTATGTGGCCCACAAAGTCCTATTTCCACACTGTGATCCAAAAGGCTTTAATCATAAACTTTAGTAATCTTCAAAAGTATCAAGTTTTGTCATACCTTAACTGATTGGCCCTTATTTCGCTACAAATGAGAAAAGGTTGGCTTTGCATAGGGCCTACAAAGCCAGCTAAATACTTCTTACACAGCATTTTCCATGTTAGTTTTTTTTTTTTTTTTTTAAGATTTTGCTTATTTATTCATGAGAGACACAGAGAGAGGCAGAGACTGAGGCAGAAGGAGAAGCAGGCTCCCTACAGAGTTAGGAGGTGTTAGAGCCTCATTTATTTATTTATTTATATATTTTTAAATGTTTACTATTCATTTTTTAAAATCATTTATTTATGTGAGACAGAGAGTGAGTAAGAGCATGAGCAGGGTGAGAGGTAGAGGGAGAAGGAGAAGCAGACTCTCCGCCGAGCAGGAAGTCCAATGCAGGACTCTATCCCAGGACCCAGGGATCATGACCTGAGCCCAAGGCAGATGCTCAACCACTGAGCCCCCCAGGCTCCCCTCCATATTAAGTTTTAAAATAAGAATTTACACTAATAAGTTTGTTAGATAAGATTATCTATATGATGAAAGGCTTAAACTTTATAACAATTCAATTTGAATACTTAAAGATCAATATTCTTGATCAATATTTTATAATGTTGTATATATTTACAGGAAAGTATAAAAGATTAACTTTAAATCAATGAATCTCACTCGACACATTTACAGGGAAAGTAAAAGTTCACGTGCAAGAGAAAAACAGTGTCTGCAAGTCTTAAATTAAATGGTGTACCTTGGTAGTAATGAGATTCTGGTAAGTAGAGGAATGTTGTCAGAGTTGTTCAGGTTGCATGATAAGAACGATGCCAGGAACATTTAAAATGTGGGGAGGGGTGCTTTAACCTACATAAAATGTTCAATGCTGAGCTATTCATCTTGGTAAGGAGAAAAATATCTATGAATTTTAAACAGGCTTGACCATACCATCTTCAGGGCAAAATACTTGTCAGTGTGTGATCTGAAAATAGTACAATCAAGCACATTGAAAATTCAGCAGTTTTTCTCATAGGAATGGATGTCTTCCTGACAAGTGAACACTGGGTTTTATTTTGGCCTGGGGATTTGTTTTGATAGAAAACTTTATTTACTCCAAATGCATCTTATAAACTATGAAAATGAGTCAGAATTTCAAACAAGGTTAATTTCTAAGCAAAATACGCCAACTGCCTGATTATTCCTTATGATCTCTCTCTTTGAACAAAAACATGATCAATCAAATTAGTTTGAGATTCCTATGTGCCTAGTTCCCTAGTTAACACATAGCTTATATCAGCAGCTGATGCCATGATGGAGCAGTAAAAACTGTTGAGTGCCATGAGGGTATTTATCAATAAGGAAATATATACTTTTTTCTTTTTCTTTTTATTATATAAGAACCGCATTTTCAATAAGCAAAATTTGGAATATTTTATGAAATCAAAGAACATTTAAATAGTTTTTGTGTTTAGGTATTAAACTAATGACAGGGACATGTATTGACAGAGTTTCACCTCAGTTTTAGGAATGAATTACTATAAAACGCTATGAAAATGCCCATGGTGTGTAGAGTGAAATAATAGTACCAGAATAGCATAACTTGGTTGCATTATATTCAAGTGATGAAAAGTGTCAGCGTGTCAATCATGGACTAAATATTTTATAAAGTAAAAATAAACACAAATAACAGCTAAAAAAATAAGAGGAAAAAAAGAATGACTGTTTTAAAGAAATGTTCTCCAGAATGAATAAATGGGTAATGTAGTTAGCACATTTTGCATTTTTTACTATAGTTCTAGATCTGACCTAATGGAGAAAACAATTTCTTTGGTGATACCTTGCCATTCCTTGGTCGACTACTCCACCAGGGAATCTCAATCAGAATCAAAGCCAAAGCCCTAAAATGTTCACAGGCTCTGCCTCCTGCATCTCAGACTTAATCTGTTGCCTCTTCCCACTTGCACACCCTATAATCCATCCCTGCTCTCCCTCCAGACTCAGTGCCTTCTCTCAAGGAGTCCTTTAAACTGTACACTCCTGGCTGGAATAATCCCCTCAGAGAGCAGCATTTTCCTTCAGGGATGGGACTTAAATGTCATCTCACAAGGAAGAAGCTTCCTTTTCACCATTTTTAAGGGAGTAATCATGCCTGCCACCCAACACACCCCCATTTCACCCCCACTCACCATTACTCTGACCTACTTTCTTTTCCTCCTTAGCATTTATCCACATCTGACATGTGTGTGTGTGTGATGAATTTTATGAATTTTAAACAGGCTTGACCATACCATGGTAGAGAGTCAGCTGCTTGTTGAGTAGTTGCCCATTAAACACTTGTTGAGTAAAACACTAAAGGAATGAATATATATCACTCTCTTTGAAATAAGTTTGTCATTTTAAGATGTGTAGAAATTTCACTGTAAATGAAAAAAAATGTAAATGTAATATATATGACCATGGTGGTCTTGAAAATTAAGGATGTAAATTAGACTCTATATCAGGATATGTTAAACTCAAATATGCAGGTAAACTTCCCTTTATGCCCAGATGGTCAGGAAGAGCAAATAGGCTTAGCCTATCATAAGTCAAAACATATTTTCCATCATAGTTGCCCAAGAAAATGCTTCATATCAGAAAGAAGGAGCAACCAGTAACTTAAAGTTCTTGATAGGTGGCCTTCCAGTTGGTACAGTGTGTCTTGTAGAGTCTCGCAGAAATTCTGTCCCAAGTCTCCCTGCCTTTCCTCTCTCCAATCAGCTTCATCCAGTGTCTCGGTTTAATAATTATAAAGTTACTTGTTTCCTGGGATATGTGGTTTTCCTGCTTAACCTCTGAAGTCTGGGTATTAGCAAGTCTGTTTTGGATTCTCACATTATTCAGTCGGGACAAATCAAAGACAAGCAATCTTTTCTCCCGATAATGTTAATTACTTCCCAGCTAAAGTACTCCTCTGCCCTAAGTTTCACTGGGTTGAATTAACTCTTATCTCTTTGAAGTATCATTGGCAATGATAAGAATGCTTGACTTTTTAATACCTATCCGTGAAGTATTTCCTTAGCAATGAAGCCTCAAAATATCTGTCTTGTCACAATGTACATGAGAATTGGGTTTCAAACTGAAATTTTACCCATAGACCCACTAACTCTGGAATCTTTCTGATATCCAACAGAATGTGCCTATTACAATGAGTGTTTAGCTATCAAATGTGTTAGCTAGATCTTGACTCTTAGTTTCTATCGTATAAAATACTATATATTTTATTAGAAAACAAATACTTCTAGCCAGTTGTCTCGGTCAGCATCGTTCTGTATCCTGAATGTTTCAGATGGAAGCATCACACATGTCTGCCGTTCTTCCGCATCTACACCCCATGCCAAATGTGTGCGCATATCTCGTGGCTGCTCTAACACATTACCACCAACCGGATGGCTTTGAAACAGCAGAAGCATGTTCCATCATAATACTGGAGTTTTGAAGTTAGAAATCAAGACCAATGGGCCAAAATCAAGGTGTTGGCAGGATCACACTTGATCTGGAGGCTCAAAGGAAGAGTATGTTCCTGTTTCTGCCAACTTCTACTGGCATTCCTTGGCTTCTGGCTGCATCAGTCCAGTCTCTGCATCTACCTTCACATCACCTTCTCTTCTTTGGCGTGTGTGTATATCTTACCTATACTCTAGAACACTATGCACTTCTTCATTAGACTTAATGGATTGGGTATAATATCTTCTTTTCATAAAAAAATATTTTTTCTCTACTTACAGAGTAGCATAAACTTGCACAACCTTTGTTTCTGTACATTCCCTTCTAGTAGCATCTCTAAAACAATCTCTGCAGTGAAAAATATCTATTATCTCCACAGGACAGCCAGTTTAGAGTTTCTGTAACCCAAAATTGCTTGAGTGCAGCCTCAACATTTGACACTAGGCTGTAGTCCATATTCTTCACTTTGAAGGACATGACCCATTATCTGCAACACCCCCACCTTTTTTTTTTTTTTTTTTTTTTTAATTTACCAAGTATGGTGTCAGGAGAGCTATCCCTGTAGGATATAACAGTAGTATCTTTTTTTTTTTTTTTTTTTTTCTGAACTGAGATCTATATTTTATATACAAGTGTGGTTCAATGACAGAGTAACTCCATGACATTTTAGTTTCCATCTCACGGTTTATGGAATTATTACCTTCCATCTATCAAAGGATTTGTCATACATTTTAAAGATTTATTTATGCTAGCTTACTTCATTTCCAAACCTGTGACCTTGGGATTTTTAGGTAAATAATAGAAAAAGATAGAGTTAGATATAGCAAATGCCATGACTCTTTTTCTATAGTTATCCTCCGGATATATTACTTTATGAGGGTCTTGTAAACACCAAGGACTTTAAAGATATTGGTGATATCCTATTTTTTCAGCTGAGTGATGAGTAAACGAGTGTTTGTGTTCTCTCCCTATACATATGCATTGTATAGCTTATTTTTTATATACAATAGCTTTCACAATGTAATAAAATGAAGTTAATGCACACTTTAAAAAGGTGCATTAACTAGGCTTATAGCCATGGGGAAAAGCACAACAATCTTGATAAGCCCAACGCCATCACCTTTATTAGACATTCCTGAGGATGCAGTACTCTGTAGGGATTCTCAACACTGTCAGCTCTGACAGCTTAGACACTTTTTAACAGTAGTTCCTGTCAGATTTTTCTCCATGGCTTTTTCATCTTCTCCTATGCTGATTCTTTGTTTAAACTGTTTCTTTTATGCATCTTCTCTTATTTCTTAAAAAAAAAAAAATTTAAAAAAACCTCAAAAATCAAGCTGGAGGAAAAGAGTAAACAGCCATTATTAGAGATGCATGAACAATTTCTGTGTACGTCTTAGATAGGGGAGAGGAAAAGCTTTCATGGGCTTTTTTCCTCACATAATAATGTCTCAATAATATGGATTTCCATTTATTTTAGTGTTCAGATAATTATGGGTAGAAAAATTGTTGCTAATCTCTAAACATTCATGTTGGGTATATTCATTTTTATGTGTTAATCTTTCAAAACAAAAATATTTAAATGTTTGGGAATTATTTAAAAATTATGAAATTAATTTAGCTTAAAAACTATCAAATATTTAGAAAGATATCTCATTGCATGGTATGTAGTATTATTTATTCAGAATTTTATTCTTGATATTTTGAGGTTAAAATGCATGTAGTAAATATTATTCAAGATATAATGCTCCAATTTGCAAAGATAAATTAATTCTTTTGAGAAATATGTACCAATAGCAGAAAAGGAGCTAGGGAAAGCTATATCAGAAAGGTTCTCCTCTAAGGGATAAGAAGAATGCAGTATGACACGGCATGCTAAATGAGTTGAAAAAAAGAATCTGAAATTAAAGCCAGTGAGTTTTGACTTTTGCTTGTTTTTTGGCTTTTTGCTCTCTTTCACTTTTACTCTTCGTAGACTTTTATTTGTTTTTTTTAGGTACCCTAAAATAATTGTTATATGAATAAAATATGTTTCTTTGCAGGTATATCAACTTGAGATTTAGCGTAAGTATGAAAAAATCCAAATACAGATTTTATTTGGGTGATCAATTATGTAATTTAAGAATTATGGGATTTGACCCAGCCTTTTGGGTTACATCCTATTTCTTACTTGTCTACTTCCTAGGGGTGGGGAAATGAAATCTATGAATTCATCTATACCTCAGTTTTTTCATCTGTGAAACAATCATAATGTCAATAATATTCTCTAACTGAAACAGCTATTGTCAGGAGTCAATGAAATAATATATCTTCATTATTAATGTTATATACATTCCTTATGAATAACTTACATTTTTTGGATAAGGATTAGAATTTATATAGAATTAAATGGAAATTCCCTGAAGTGTTCATTATTAATTTTTATTAGTATAATACATTCTCAAGGTACATAACACTCACAAGGAGGCAAAAATTGGTTCTTGAAATCTAAAAAATCTTCTCTCTTTATGTAGAAAGCACAAATCTATCTATCTATCATCTATCATCTATCTATATCCATATCTATAAAATACTTAATCAGATATAGTGTATACCTATGATATTAAAATTTGATGATACTCTGTTAATTCAAATGTCCTAAAAGGCACCCAGGGGGCAGAGTGATAATGAAAAAAAAAATTTAGACTAATGGTGTAACACAAGGCAAAGCAAAGAAAGAGTAAATGTCTAGAAATGGACTTTAAAATGCAAAACTTCAGTTTTTATTATATACTCAACACAAACAATACACTAGTGAATAAAATTCAAGTTTTGTTAGACAGTTCTCCATAGGTCATTACAGTTTTGCATACCCTGTGAGCAGAAGTGGACATTCTTTTTTCTATCTTTTCAATAATGTATATATATAGTGAACAGCCTTGGAATAGAGAGTGGCTTAGAGTCCCTCTCCTGTTCTGTAGCCCACTGCATGTGCAAGTGTCACCTGTCATTTTGGTTTTACTCCGTGCATAGTGGAGCTCAAGAAATTGGTGCCATTTAAGAAATTGCTGATTCTGTAGCTACTGCCATTGTTGTGAGTAATAAAACGTTTTTTCTTTGATTCCAGTGTCTCATGTCTTCTACCAACATCCATGAATCTGGAGCTGAAATATTCATTAGCTTACACATAGAGTAAAATCTCAGACCTTTTAGTTTTTAACAAGTGTAGGTCTCTAATTGTAGAAATTTGTTTTTGGATTGCCTTTAGCATAAAAAATTAAGTAATTTTTTTCTCACAAGTAAACAATGTATTTTCTCAAAATAGGGCTTAGCATGCTGTTATTTTCTACTATCCTTGATATCAGGGCAATTGATAGCCTGCTCATTGCCTATTTATACCACAAAACAATATACTCAATATTCTAATTTATTCATTTAAAAGAATTATTTCAACTAATTTATAGATTCTTTATGGATTTTTGTACCTTTAACATCGCTTAAAACTATTGCAAAGCATAACTATTTACTGTTTCATAATATGTTATCCAGATAATGTCATGCTTTTAAATATTTAAATGAGGGCAGCCTGGGTGGCTCAGCAGTTTAGCACCACCTTCCACCCAGGGCATGGTCTTGGAGTCCTGGGATCGAGTCCCACATTGGGCTCCTACAGGGAGCCTGCTTCTCCTTCTGCCTGTGTCTCTGCCTCTCTCTCTGTGTCTCTCATGAATAAATAAATAAAATATTTAAAATAAATAAATAAATAAATAAATAAATAAATATTTAAAATTTATATATTGTTTTTCCAACTTATTATCTATTTTAATCATGTATATGATTCCAGTAAGCTGAAATAATCATTTGAGTAGTTTAATAATAATTGCCCTCATATATGATTCAAATTGTTCACCAAGAGTCGAAATAGTTTTCTATTCCCTCCACCCTAGGGAGAAGTATGCTTCAAGGTTACTGTCTCATCAACTTTCTCTAGCTGCCTAATTGATAATCACCAAACTTAGATTTCTTATGTCAAGGAAAATTGTGGTTTATTGCTATAGGTTTTTCTGCTGCAATGATCCTACTTGTCTACACTTGTGTCAAATTCTGTAATAGTTATTCCCATGACAGGGTTCATAGGGGCTTTTCTATTAAGTTGAATTCAGAAGTCAAGTTTCCCCTAAGGATTACTGAATGCCAAGCTGACAAAATACCAGAGAGATTTTCTTTTCTTTTTTTTTTCCATAGTCTTCTTTTCACCGTTTCTGTTTGCCCTTTTCTTTCTTTCCTTTTTTTTTAACTCAGCAGAAAAAAAAAATGTGATTTGAAATTGACATACAACTTATACCTGACTAGGTTTATTTTAAACTAATAGCACCATTAGAGTAAGTAGGGAAGATCTAGACTGAAAATATATAGTGGAGATAATAATGGGTGAATATCACATTTATTTTAGTTTCTTTTTTTAAATTGTGTTCTTCTGATATAAAACGTCACATTAAATTGCTTCTTTTCAAACAAGCATAGGGCTACCAAGTGAAAGTTAAGCATTATACTTATTGAAATCTATAGAATGTTCTGAGAACATGATTTTTGATGAGAGAGACTTGTACGTAACTCATTTCATATATGGATTCCTCATTTTCCTTGTTTGTTTGCAAGAGGGAGAGAGATAAAGAGAGAGAGAAAGAGAGTGCTCAGAGGTGGTGGGAACAGAGGAAGAGGGACAGAGAAAACCTTAAGTGGGCCCCACACTCAGCACAGAGCCCACATGGGGCTTGGTATCAGGAACCAAAGATCATGACCTGAATCAAGAGTTTGACACTTAACTGACTGAACCACCCAGGTGACCCCAGATTCCTCATTTTCTTGAAAGAATGTCATCCATCCTTCAATTATGGTCAGGACAGCACTTTTCCACTTCAATTTCATTTTTTGTTACAAGTACACATAAGTTTATTGTTTACAGTTTTTATTTAAAGCCCAGATAGTTAACACACAATGTAATATTAGTTTGAGGTATACAGTAGAGTGACTCAACACTTCATATGACACCTGGTGCTCATCCTTAATCCCCATCATCTATTTTACCCATCCCTCACCACCCAGCCCCCCGGTAACCATCAGTTTGTTCTCTATAGTTAAGAATCTATTTCTTGGTTCACTTCCCTCCCTCTTTTTTTCCCCTATGTTTGTTTATTATTTCTTAAATTCCACATATTAGTGGAATCATATGGTATTTGTCTTTCTATGACTTATTTCACTTACCATCATACTCTCTACTATGATTCCTCATCCACATCTTTTTTGTTTTGTTTTGTTTTGTTTTGTTTTATCCACATCTTTTCAAATGGTAAGAATTCATTCTTTTTTGTGGCTGAGTAATATTCCATTGCATATATGTATACCACCTCTTCTTTATCTATTCATCAATTGATGGACACTTGGGCTGTTTCCATAATTTGGGTCTTGTAGCTAATGCTGCTGTAAGCATCAGGCTGCATGAATCCCTTTGAATGAGTATTTTTGTTTTCTTTGGGTAAATACCTAGTAGTGATATTTCTGGATCATAAGGTAGTCCTATTTTTAATTTTTCAGAAACTTCCATATTGTTTTCCAGAATGGCTGTACCAGTTTGCATTCCCACCAATAGTATAAGAAGGTTCCCCTTTCTCCACATCCTCACCAGCACCTATTGTTTCTTATGTTATTGATTTTAGCCATTCTGACAGGTGTGAGGTGGCATCTCATTGTAGTTTTGATTTGTATTTCCCTGATGATAAGTGATGTTGAGCATCTTTTCATGTGTCTGTTGGCCATCTGAATGTCTTCTTTAGAAAAATATCTAGTCATGACTTCTGTTCACTTTTTAATTGCATTATTCCTTTTGGGTTTAGTTTTGTAAGGTCTTAACATATTTTGGATATTAATCGTTTATCAGATGTGTCATTTGCAAAAATCTTCTCCCATTCACCAGGTTGCCTTTTAGTTTTGCTTATTGTTTCCTTTGCTGTGCAGAAGATTTTATTTTGATGAAGTCCCAATAGTTTATTTTGCTTTCGTCTCCTTTCTCTCAGGAGACACATTAGGAAGAACCCACTGTGGCCAATGGTAAAGAGGTTACTGCCTGTGTTCTCCTCTAGGATTTTGATGGTTGTCTGTCTCACATTTAGGTCTTTCATCCATTTTGAACTTATTTTTGTGTATGGTGTAAAAAGATGGTCCAGTATCATTCTTCTGCATGTTGCTGTCCAGTTTTGCCAGTACCATTTGCAATGTTTTTCCCTTTGGATATTCTTCTCTGCTTTGGAAAAAGTTAATTGACTTTAAAGTTGTGGGTCCATGTCTGGGTTTTCTATTCTGTTCCATTGATCTGTGTGTCCATTTTTGTGCCAATACCATACTGTTAGATCACTGCAGCTTTGTGATACAACTTGAAGTCTGGAATTGTAATGCCTCCAGCTTTGCTTTTCTTTTTCAAGACTGCTTTGGCTATTCATGGTCTTTTCTTGTTCCATACAAATTTTAAGTTTGTTTTTTTCTAGCTTTATGAATAATGTTGTTATAGTTTTGATAAGGAATGCATTAAATGTGTAGATTATTTTGGGTAGTATAGACATTTTAATAATATCTATTTTTCCAACTCATAAGCATTGAATGCCTTTCCATTTCTTTGTGTCCTCTTTAAGTTTCTTACAGTGTTCAAATATAGGTCTTTCACCTCTTTAGTTAGGTTTATTCCTAAGTATCACATTGTCTTGGGTGCAATTGTAAATGGCACAGATTCCTTGATTTTTCTTTCTGCCGCTTCATCATTGATGTATAAAACTGCAACAGATTTCTGTTGATTTTGTACCCTGAAACTTTCCTAAATTTGTGTATCAACTCTAGGAATTTTTTGGTGAAGTCTTTTGGGTTTTCTATGTATAGCATCATGTCATCTGCAAAGAGTAAAAGTTTCACGTCTCCTTGCATATTTGGATGCTTTTTATTTATTTTTATTTGATTACTGTGGCTGGGACTTCCAGTACTATGTTAAATTTTAATGGTGTGAGTGGACATCCCTGTCTTGTTCCTGACAGTAGAGGAAAGGCTCTCAGTTTTTTTTTTCCCATTGAGGATGATATTAGTTGTGGGTGTCTCATATATGACTTTTATTTTGTTGAGGTAATTTCCCTGAAAACCTACTTTGTTGAGGATTTTTGTCATGGATGGATGCTGTACTTTGTCAAATCCATCTTCGGTACCTATTAAAATGATCATATCGTTCTTATCCTCTCGTTTATTAATGTGATATATCATGTCGATTGATTTGCAAATATTAAACCACCCTGGAGACCCAGGAATAAATCTCACTTGATTGTGGTGAATGATTTTTTTAATGTATTGTTGGATTCAGTTTGCTTGTATTTTACTAAGAATATTTGTATCCATGTTCGTCAGGGACATTTAAATTTCTTACTACAGTCTTATCTTGTATCTCCATTTGTTTTCTTTACTATGTCTCCAAAACGAATGGTGTTTTATGTTCCTTCCAAGCCCTTTCTGTTACACTTTTTTTTCTCACAGTTTCTGCTTGGGGCGCCTAGGGTGGGGTAGGTGGAATATTTTATACATCACTGTATAGATGCACATGAAGTGTGAACAATTGCTTTAAGCAAAAGCTAGTGCTGTTTTTTTTTGTTGTTGTTGTTGTTGTTGTTGTCGTTGTTTTTTTTTTTTTTTTTTTCTGGGAATTTCTTAAGAAAATTACCACAGGAAATAGTGTCAAGCAGATACTGGGGAAAGATTGCTTATTGAGAGTGGTGCATGGACCCTCTCTCTTTATTCCTCTTAAAAGAAAAAATAATAATAATTAAGGAAAAGAAGTGAGATTCAGAGAAGGAAGTGAGACTTTTACTCTGAAGAGAAAAGGGCAGGCAATCCCAAGATGAGCCAAATTGACATAAAGACAGTTTTGTGTTTAAAACAACCAAAACAATAAATAAATAAATAAATAAATAAATAAATAAATAAATAAACAAACAACCAAACCTCAGCAGATTCAGGAAAAGTCCTTTACCTCCCCCTCAAATACCTGACTCTACCGGAAAGAGAGCTATTATCAGAGATTCCTCTTTACCTAAGAAATTTATCTGTATAATAAAGCCATCTTTGTTTTCCAAACATCTCCTTTCACCTTCCTCCTGACATTCTTCCTCCCATTTGTATCCTTGGACTGGGTCCCTCTCCTTAGTACACATAAGCATCATGTCACCTCTCTATTCTTGGAACTTCAGGTCTGTGTGGATTTCCCGTATGTACAAAATTAAATATGATTTTCTCCTGTTGATTTGTCTCTTGTCAATTTGATTCTTAATCTAGCTAGAAGCTCTTTGAAAAACAGAGGAAATTCTTCATCAACAATTTATATAATTAAGTAAGAGGAGGAACCAAGACATATTTTTGTGTCTTTCCACACTGGAAACCTGGGCTCACTGAGAAAAATAATAGAGAGCATTGCAGCTTGTTTGTAAAACTTCGGTAACTGACTGAGGGATTTTGTAGAAATTAGAGTGGGTGATAGGATGAGAGATTTTCACTGACACTTGATCACAAATGTTTTAGAGAATAAGAAAAGCAGGCAGATTTTCTAGATTCAAGATTAGTGATTTTTAAACTATTTTTTGGCTTATTTTAACAGCAAGAAAATGATGTAATGCCACAACCCAGAATACAGACACACAGTGATAAAAATGGCAATGGAAACAGTGCTTAAACTGACTGTGTGTTGTATTCTTAGATTCCCTTTTCTACTCACTTCAAATCTATATAGTGACAAACCAAATTGATTTCACATCCTGTGGATGGTGTAGGAGTCGAAGGCAGGCCACCCCAAGATGGACCATTTTGATATAAAGATTTTTTGAGTTGAAAGCAGCCAAAATCTAGCAAATTGAGGAAAATCTCTACCTCCCTCTCAACTGCCTAAATTTACATTGGAAAGGAGAAACTATACCAGCAATAGCTATTAATAGAGATTTCTTTTATCTAAAAAATTTATCTACATATGGAAAAGCTCTGTTTTCCAAACATCTCTCACCTTCCTGGCAATGGCCTTTGTAACCCCAGAACCCCACCCCTCTTCTTAGTGCCCATGTCATATAAGTCTCATTTTGCCTAACTGTCTTTGGAATTCCTTGTTTGTGTGGATTCCCCATAAGTACAAAACTAAATTTTATTTTATCCTATTAATTTTGCTCATGTGAATATAATTCTCATTCCAGGTACCAAGAACCTTGGACAGGGAAAAGTGTCTTCCTCCTCAACAGATGGCAACTCAATTTGAAAAATGATGCTTTAATGGAGATTGGGGGTAAGGGGAGTGGAGATAAGATGCCAGAAGCAAGTGATGGTTTTGCTAATGAATGTATAGTCAGTAATTACAAAGCAGATCTATGGGACAGAAACTGATAGAGGTAAGTTCACTAAATTGTATATTTCTAGCAAAGAAAATGAGACATACTAATTTTTGTGGCAATGCTAGAGCTGTTTTTGTATCATGTATTGGTGAAGAGAGTTGTGGGAAAAATTAATTAAGCCCCAGTAAGAGCTCTGGTACAAGCAAGACAGGAGTTAATGTGTGTAGTGAGGTCTAGATAGAGTCCCACCTGTCTTCAAGAAAATGAAATTTCAGTGTCTTTCTTTAACATTTTCTCTATTACTCAAGCTCTCTGATTCCTGTCAAGTATAACAGTTTGATAAGTAGAAGTTTTCCTCAGTTTTGTCACCAGCTATACCCCAAGACCTCATCATACTCTTATACCCATTGACACTTGACCCACAGTTTTCCTTAGGCTTTCCTTTACAGCCTGTCTTCTAACTCAGGCAAAAGACCCAATGTGCAGAGCATCTCATGATGGAAACCAAAACCACCCTTCAAGTAATAACAAGTGCCCTGACCAGTCCCCTGGATGGCTCAGTGGTTGAGCATCTGCCTTTGGCTCAGGGAGTGATCCTGGAGTCCCGAGATCAAGTCCACATAAGCCTCCCTGCATGGAGCCTGCTTCTCCCTCTGCCTATGTCTCTCCCTCTCTCTCTATCTCAGTGTCTCTTGTAAATAAATAAATACAATCTTAAAAAAAACAAAAAACAAAAAAAAACAAAAAACAAAAAAAAAAAACCATGCCCTGACAAAGAGTTCCAGCTGGCCCAGACCACCCAGACCAGTCTGAGCTTTATTCCCCACTTGCACTTGTGCAGATGGACCATGGAGTGACCCACAGAGTGACCAGTGGTTACCTTTACTTCGTGATAATACTAAAATCTCCACCCAAGGAGAAGCTCCGGCCTCATTTACAGACATACAACGTTGTGTACAGGCATGTTTTCTTGAGATGCTGCCTCAACAGACAATAACAAGCCTCCCCCACCCCATCTACCTACATATCCATTCTAACTCTAAAAACAAAACAAGCAAACAAACGAAGAAGTCACACTTGCCTGGGAAGTCACAGCTTTGGAAGTTGTCCCCCTTGACCTTTGTTGAAAATAAAGTTTACTTTGTGGGAACAACTCCGTACATACAATTTCTACCTGTGACTCAGCAAGCGGTGAACTCATGTTAGTTCAGTTACAGTTTTACCTGATAGGTGACAGTTTTCATTCCTATCACTAGACGTGACCACATTTAGTGAAGGGAAGGAGGGACAAGGAGTTCCCGGAGCAAAGCTAATCCTTGAGTGAGTGCTAGACTCAGACAGGCCGTCTGTTGTGAGAAGCAGATGCTGGCACCAGGACCTAATCTCCTATCATGTTTTCCAGAGCTGCAGTCTAAGCCCTGCCTCAGTTTTGTCTTCAGAGAGAACCAGGTACCAGCTGAGCTACCGCCCACCTAACCTGAAGAGCTTTCTTCCCTGGAGTCTTGGAACTGGCTGAACTGGCTTTGGATTCTGCATTATTGGCTTCATACCCCTTTTACATATGGCTATGAAATTCAACCATTTCTTCAAAAGCAAAATTTTATTGAATAAATCTCAAAGGACTGCACCAGTGGCCTGCATGGCTACTATGGAAATCTCCTGCTTTCCGCAAAATAGATTTTGTAAACCCAGGCAAGAAGGGATCGAGGGACAAGAAGGGATTTTAGTGGTAACTTTCTGGGATCAGGTGGACTATTCTGGATTTGTCTCTGAGGATGTTTTATCTGATAGGATTGTGGCTAGGTCTGCGTGTCTTGTTTGATATCTGGGTTTAGGTGGAGAGTTGTTAATTAACCTGTGATCAAACTGCATGTCATACAATCTTCAGTTTACAAAATCTTCACCGTCAATACTTTTTGAATGTATAGAGTACTACGCTTTTGGCTTTGCTCCAAAATCCTAAGGATTTCTTCCTGAGATTTTTCTGTTATGAGTAGACAAAAGCTCCATATATATGGCGTTGTTTGTTCTGTGCAGCAACTTTGAACCTGCTAGATCACATGATCATGTATCAGAGTAGATTTTTGTGGAAGCCTGGAATGGTTCCAGAAAGGAGATTTAGAGGTGATGCAGAAAGAGTGGGTCTGAGGACACAGAAAGGGTCTAGTAGGACCTGCCAAGAAGGTCCTTGGCTACATGAAAGGACAGGAATCAACCATGAGCCAGCAGGAAGTGAGAGAAAAATTTATTGAGGGTATAAAGAGAGTACGGGTATAGGCCAAACTGCTGGGAGTCTCAGAAGGAAAAGGAAAGAGAGTCTCATTTTTGTTTGGGATTGGGGTTTTTATTGAGGATTCGGGTCTGGTGTATGTATTCTCTCGAACATCCATAAACACCAGTTAGAACAAGGACAAATGTCCAGGTGTCCCTCATAAGTCACTTATTCCTTGGATCCAAGGGGACTCGGCAACAAGATTCTGGTGCCAGTGGTCTGGTATATACATACGATGGCTTCGTCTGGTCATTCTTGCCCAGTCCTTGCTTAGATATTATTTATTGTGCTGGAAGACTCTAAAGTAACCGTTAACTCCTTGACTCTTACAGGAAGGACACACTACTAGGCATGTGTAAGGTCTGGGTGCAGGTCCTAGCAAGAATATGAGTAGGACAAGGAGCAAAAAAAAAAAAAGTATTTTTTGGTTTTTTTTATTTTGTTTTTCGAAAAGTAGATTTTTATGGAGTGCTTCAGTTTCCTTACCTCAGTAGCAAGAAGTACACTCTTGCAATACACCTCTGAGAAATCTTGCCCAGGTAGATATCAAAAACAAAACAATAAATATTTTGATATCTTAACAAAACAAAAACAAGACTTGGATGCCCATATACTACTTCAAAGATATTTTAGGAAATATTCTTTCTTTTTCATTCATATGTAATAATGCCTTTACTTTTTAAATTTTCTTATTGATACACAGTTGATATTCCACATTTTTAAAATTCTATTAAAATATATGTCAATATATCAAAATCAATTTTAAGTTAAAAACTCATGCCTTATTTTATTTATTCAAGTTGCCATATCCAATATGAAATAATTTCCTTCAATATTTTAGTTCATATCAAAGAATAATCTACATACTTTTAACAAGTTTGGGAAAAAATTTCCTCAAGTTTGAAATGTAATTAGAAATAAAAACCCTGTCCCTTTATTTATAAAGAATTTTATTTGAACTCTTCGTTGGTTCACAAGCTTCTCAGGCACTTCTCAGATATGATCTGAAATTGGTCCCTGTGCTCAGAGCGCAGAGAAGGGCCAATAAAATAGGCAGGCTGCTCCAGGTTGGTAGGTGACATTTTTTTTTTTAAAGATTTTATTTATTTATTCATGAGAGACACATAGAGAGAGGTAGAGGCATAGGCAGAGGGAGAAGCAGGCTCCCTGTCCTGGGATCATCCCCTGAGCCCAAGGCAGACGCTCAACCACTGAGTCACACAGGTGTCCTGGTAGGTGACTTTTTTAATAAGAAAAGGGAACTTACATATGAGGCTTGTCTTGGGCAGCCCCAAAACAAGTGGATCCCTACATCCATCTACCAAATGAAAGTTTATATAGAAACCCTAGGCAGGTTCAGTCACATACACCATGCAGGCGTTTGCGACATCATACCACTATCTCAAAGTTATGTCAGTGTGCAGCCTCTATAAGTGGAAAAGCCAAGCAGAAACCCCATTCCAAGGTCTGGGGAGAAGATGAGGAGCCTTTGATTGCCCAGGGCCATCGCATGGCCCAAATGGCAGTCGCATCTTTTTGATGACCTCCCCAACACTCCACCCCTCAGGACTCCCTCATGCAATACCACATGCTTCCTCTTCTTCCATAAGAGGCCCTGAGTGGCTTCACTAGTAGAGAAGTGGGTCCTTTGGCAGCTGTCTGGCTGCATTGGAGGCAAATATCATAGCTATAATATAGGCATATGTAAGCAGAAACACAGATTAATACAATGATTCCAAAATCAGTAACGATTTTTCCATAGGAGTCCATGATCCACACACCTGATTTATCATGTCCTCCTCCATAGGAGTCCATGATCCACACACCTGATTTATCAAGTCCTCTAAGCTGGGACAGTACTTTAGTCAATCCAGCTAAGGTGATTTCACCTGTCAATAGTTTAATATTCCATTTTTTCTTTCTACCAATCCTGCTGTTTATCAGTTATAGGAGAGATGGAACCTCCATTCCTTGGTTGTTCAGGTCCTTCCATTGTTCAGCCTTGCATGTCTTGACTCTTGAAATGTAACCCTCCAATGATGAAGTCGATGAAGTCGATGAAGTCCAGTCGATGAAGTTATCAATACATGGTACTCAGCTTTTCTAATCTCCTAATGGTGGCAGCCTGTTTTGTGTAGTGGAAGGGGAAAGCTTGGGGTTAGTCCAGATAGAGTGCATATAAACCAAGGCATATTTAGAATCTTCTTTCAGAGGAAAGGAGCCAATGTAATCAATGTGGATGGCCTTAGACTCCTTTGGCAGCTGTCTTTAGCACTGATTAGAATACCCAGGTCAAAAAAAAAAAAAAAAAAAAAAAAAAAAGAATACCCAGGAAATGCTATGGTTATTGCATTAACCAAGTCATTCTACTTCAGGGGCAATCTGGCATTCTTGGCAATAAAACCTTCCATTTAGGCACTGTGGTGGCCGTCCTTTCTATGCACCCAAACTGCTGTACCTGCTGAAAGGTCAGTAGCTAAGGCTCATGCCAGAGCTATGCCATCATCTTCTTCATTGCCAAGGGTGTCAGTGCTTTATGAGCTGAGATGGGAAAAACAGTGAGGACTGCATCAACTTCTTGAAAATGAACCCATATGTCTTTCCACACCTCCTGATGCTCTCTAAAGGCTTATTATTGTCATTCATCCCTCCACTTCCCATAGTCTATACCTTTTAGAACAGCCCAACTATCAGTACAAAGGAATAATGACCAGAGCTCCAGTAATCACTAGCCAGACTACTCTGAGCTTGGCTTCCTGGCTGCTATGGTTTGTTCCTGCTCCCAGCTGGATGGTTTTTGCCCCCTTCCAGAGCTGAGAATTTCCTTCTGTCGTTTCTGCCATAGGGTCCAACCCACAGATGTGTCACAGGCACATCTGACTCAAATGGTGCCCTGCTTGGGAGACATCATTTTAATGGAGAATTTTGATCTGCCCTCTTAGAATTTTTGCCTTCTCAAAGGCTTATGGCTCTGACCCCCAGTCTCGTATGTACCCTTTTACTAGCAGGTGATATAAAGAACGGGGCACTATGCCAGATGAGAAATAAAAGTCCTCCAAAGTCCCCATGCCTACAAATCCTTGTATCTCTTTCATATTCTTAGGAGATAGACAGGCATGCACCTTATCCATCCTAGCATCTGGTACAATATGGGCTTTACCTTCCAAATGATCTGCCAAAACTTTCCAGGAGTGCCTGGGTCTTAAATTCTTTGGGTTTTTTGCCCATCCTCTCCTTCTCAGGTGTTTCAGCCAAGCTTGCAGGATTTCCTGCAGCAGAGGCAAATCTTCGTATATTAGCATTATATCATCAACATAATGGGCCCATTTTACTAGCAGTGGGAAGAAAAACAGGGACAGGTCTTGGACTATCATCCATGACATATGGTGGGGCTACACAGGTCATCTTAGGGGAGAACTTCAAGGGATCATTGTCGCTCCTCTCATGTGAAGGCAAGTTAACCTTGTGATTCAAAGGCTACGGATAAGCTGAAAAAGACATTGCCTTCTCAAAGGACCCTAGGGCCCTGGCTAAGGTATCTAAGATGGTGGCAATGTTAGGCATAACCTGAAAGATGGGCGAACACTACTTTATTTGTTTTTTTGTTGGCTGCTATCTTCCCCCATGAACCATATGACCTTTGCAACAGGGCATACTGGATATTGAAAGCACTATAGGTAGGAATACATATCTACTGGGTGCAGTTCTTGAATAGTTTCTCCTATCTCCTTATGCCCCTCAGGCATATTATGACTCTTCCCAAGGGGTCCAGTTGGTCCAAGGTAATCCTTCCCAAGGATTACCAGTTCCCAGTTGATATTTCCTCTCAGCACTGGTTTGAGTACCCTAACCTGGAGGTGGAATTCATGGAAAAAAGTTTGCAGAGTTTGACCTTGTAGGATATCAAAGCCTAATATGTTCTTTAGCTATAGATGGCACTAAGAGGGCCAGGAAATTTCTGAGGGTTACCATGTATTAGAGTACATTCATTTCCATCGTCCATCAGAGCCATCACCTTGTTTATTTATGGAGGAACAGTGTATAGTGAGTTCCATATGAGGTGTCCAGTCCCCCTCAGTGGCCCTCACCTGGAGGCTATCATGGCCTGCATCTTATACCTGGGATATGGGAGGCATCACCTGAACAGGAGTGTATCTCTGAGGGCTCTGCTGGAGTGAGTGGGGCATCAGGGACGGTAGGGGCAGATGGGGCTGGTCTGAATTGTTATTCAGGTTTTTGGGTTTTTTTTGAGATTTTATTTATTTATTCATGAGAGACACAAGGAGAGGCAGAGACACAAGCAGAGGGAGAAGCAGGCTCCATGCAGGGAGCCTGATGTGGGACTCGATCCCAGGACCCTGGGATCACAACCTGAGCCAAAGGCAGATGCTCAACCACTGAGCCACCCAGGTGTCCCTGTTATTCAAGTCTTAAGGCTTTCTACCATCAATGCAGTATTGGTAATCAATCTATCTCCCCTTCATGCTGGATTCTGCAGCATTGGGGTCATACCATATTTGCTCCCAGGTTACTTTTACTGGACCCTTCACAGCCTGTGGAATTTCCTTTTGGCTTTCCGAGCTTCTCTTTTATCTCTAGACTTTCCCATACCTCTTAACTGCTCCTGGGATTTGTCTGTTTCCTCCAGATGAGCAATGGATTTCCTAATTTCATAAATATCCTGTTTCACATCTGCGTTTAGCATGTTTCATACCAGGGGGTGAGGGTGGACCGAAGTACCTTAGCTTTCGTTCCTGCTCTGAATGTGGCTTCACAGGGCCTTCAAAGGCAGGAGTGTAGATGGCCTATGTCATTCCTAGATCCCTGAGCATTTGATATATCTCCTCTATAGAATGCCACAGTCCACCACCGTTGGAAGAACTCCTCACTGAGTAAAGTCTTCCTGCAGGACAGAAAGATCTGGTCTATAAAGAAGGAAGTGAGTACTTTGAACCCCTTGAGCATCATGCGGCACTACTGAATGGCATGGCATGTGGTGATGTTGTTCCTTCCTTTGCCTCCCCACCCCCCCAGTCAGAGAAGTGCCATCACCTCCTGTATCCCACAGCTGTACTAACCCTGCCAGGATAGCTTCCCTGGCCTTTTGCTGGAACTTAGCATCCATGTCAGTAAGCTTGATGGGAGTGTTTTCTTATTAGGGATATTTCCAGAACTGGGGGCTCTCCTGCTGGCTGGGGTTGTTGAGGCTATATTTTTGTTTTCCTCCGCATTAGGGGTCAGATATTATGGGGCATTTTGTCCACATCCAGTCCCCATGACATTCTCCTTTTCATTCTTATCGCTCTCCCAGGGATTTCAAGTCTCAGTGTCCCAATTGGGCTGGACCACAAGGGCTCAGACCTTACTCTGACATGGTTTGTGCTCCCTTACTTTTGCAAAACAGCACGCTAAAATCTCTAATTTATTGTCCTGCTCTCCCACCTTTTCTGTCAGCCCCGAGGCCGCAGGTTAATGGACATCCACCTGTCCTTCAAATAAGCTCATCTTTTAACTGCCTAGCGTAAGCATCAGCCTCCACTTGGGTATTGGTTTCCAGAAGAGCTGCCCACAGTGGAAGCCAGCCCACGGTAGCAACCGTGTGCTTTACTTCTCTGCTGTGGGTGCTATACACAACTCCTCCAACAAGTGCATTAGAAGGGCTGGCACTTTTGGAGCAACCCTGTACTCACATAGCTGTCCATAAGCATCTAATATAGGGGTCACCCGTCCATACATAGGAGTTGACGAGCAACTCAGGTTCTCCCCCACAGATGCCCCTTTCTGAAGGCCCATTTATTTGGACTCTTGGCTGGCTCACCAATTGTTAGTGTTTGCATGCACCTCAGGAGCTTCCCAGGTGTAACCTGAAATTGGCCCCCATATCACAGGGCAGGGAGAGGCCAGAGAAAGAGGCTGACCACTCCAGGTCAGTAGGTAGCAGTCTGAATAAGCAAAGAGAACTTATATATGAGGTTCATCTTGAGGGACAGCAAGACAAATGGCTTCCAGCACCTGCCCTGATACATCATCCTTGATAGAACATCATAAAAGGAAATCACTAAAAGTTTATGGAAGTAAAAAAATAAATAAATAAAAAATAAAAGTTTATGGAAGGAATTAAGAGAAATGAGGAATCACAATGGCATGGGGAAGTAATCACAGAGTTAACTACATTTAGAAGTGAAAAATAACAATTACACTTATATTTAATAGGCTGTGTTACAGGAAAAGTCCACATATTATGTGCTTCTGTAGTGTCTAGCATAATGCCTTTAATAAAAAAAAATGATTTAATAAATTCACCAATTAAATTTTGAGTTAAAATAATGCTTACTATTTTCAAGACCTCCTTTATTATGAAATTCCTATTTGGAATAAGCAACTAATTTGGGATAACACTTTGTGTGCTCAGTTATTTTAGCATTAGAAGGGCTAGTTCTGCAAGAAGGAAAAAGCAGGGAAAGGTAAGTAGAATGGAGAGGAAAGAGAAACTAAAGCCGAACGTGTTTACAACTCACAACCTGAATGAAAATGAATTTTTTTAAGAATCTATACTTTGAATTTTTTTTAAGAATCTATACTTTGTTACCTTAACTTTGTATTATTATTTTTACATTGAGATTATTGGCATCCTTTCAAATGTTTTATCTTCTTGGAATTTATGCTCTTTTTAGAATGTTTTGACCTTGTTGTTAAGATTCCTTGCCCTTCACCCCCACCTGCCCATTAAATACCACCAGCACATTAAATTTAGCACCTCCTAGCACTTAGTAGCTGCTTCAGCCTTCTCATTAACACATAAGACATTTGTGCGATAGACACGGCTTAGCCAACGAAAGCAACTTCGTACATTTTGAGGATTGTCATTAAGTCTTCTGTAAATGTCAGTTGCCTTCAGAAAGTTTATAATTAAAGGGAAATTTTAAAGATCATAGAATAAACAGTGATCCTTGAGCCTTAGCATAGCACTTCATTTCCCAGCCATGTCGCTTACACGGAGGTATTTAAACTTCTTGTTTCTTGATTTCATTATCAGTAAAATGAGGCTAATAGAATCTACCTGCCTGCTGCACATTCATCTGATGAAAATTCGAAGACATTTTTTGTGATACTTTCAGTTTTATCACATCATGGTGGAGTGTAGGGAACACCAAGCCACTTTCTCAAGTCCTGTGGAACAAAGATAAAATGCAATTCTATAATGACATGATTGGGAGTGCATACTGGAAAGCAAAGCCGTTCATTTTGTTTATTAACAGATTCTGTTCAGTTGCATCTTCCTGATGATTGATCTCAGGATTCCCATCATTTCCTTGCCCCCTCCTGTATCGTAATTCATTGACTGAGTGGAATTACATCTCTCTGCCTCATAGAATTTTGGACAGAAATTTTATTCAGTGTTAGTAATGTTTTCATTCCCTTATGCAATCCATATTTCAAAGAAAGGCAACTGACAGGTTTTTTGGTTTATTCAACAATGTCATATTTCAATGTAAAGGAATTGAAGTTCCATGTCATGTATGAGCTTTCTGGCAATTTATCACATTATTTTTATTTTAAGGTGGAAAGAGTATTCTGTTCAAAGACAAAAACCACTACCTATTACTGTGTTGGGTATCGTTTTGTGTTTACATATTTTAGTATTTCATGAATAAAGAACATCATCAGGTTATGAAATCTGCATTTTCTTAGGTTGGTTTTGTTAAACATACATAATCACCTATGGCAATAATCCTGAGATATTAGCAACCTTTGTGGAAATTTTGATTAAAATAATTCTTGTACTGAACGTAAGTAGAAATCTCAATGAAGAGAGAAAATAAATGATTTCATTTTTACCAATGCTCTTGTTCCATTATAAACATTTTTTTAAATACTGTTTTTAAAGCAGTTTTAGGTTCACAGAAACATTGCGGAGAAAGTACAGGTATTTCTAATATATCTGCTGCCCCCACACCTGAATAGCCTCACCCATTATCAGCATCAGTCACCAGAGTGGTACATTTGTCACAACTGATGAACCTCCACTGACACATCATCACTGAAGTCAAGAGTTTACCCAAGAGTTCACTCGCAGAATTATATATTATTTACCCAATTTTGAAGCCACAGTACTTTGAAAATTCTATTAATCATTTGCTGCTATGTTTTGTATATTTCATAGTTCTAATTCTGACTTTTGTAATTTGAGGTTGAAGAAGTAGGCAATGCTCACAGCAGTCCTCAATAATATTAAATTCTGCATTAGTGTCTATGACAAGACATATTGTAAATAATTTTATCTTTTTCTACAAATTTTACCTGGTATTAAGTTCAGTTTCCTACTGGAAGCCAGCCATGGAGACTGTATATATCTGTGACCCTGAGACTGACTGATTATGAATTATTAAAAACAAAGAATAAAAAGAGATGCAACACTGCCTCATCTCTCACAATTATTTCTTTAAAGGCTATTTTTAATATTTTATTTATTTATTTATTCATGAGAGGTGCAGAGAGAGAGAGAGACAGAGACAGAGACACAGGTAGAGAGAGAAGCAGGCCCCAGGCAGGGAGCCCGATGTGGGCTTAATCCAGAGACTCCAGGATCACACCCTGGGCCGAAGGCAGTTGCTAAACCACTGAGGCACCCAGGGGTCCCCAAAAGACTATTTATTTATTATTTGAGAGAGACACAGTGGGAGGAGGGGCAGGGGGAGAGGGAGAGAAAGAATCACAAACAGACTCCCCTTGGAGCCCTACATGGGTCTTGACCTCAAGACCTTGAGATCATGACCTGAACTGAAATCAGGAATCGGGGACTTAACTGTCTAAGCCCCCCAATATTTGCTATTGCAAAAGTCATTAAAATCATTATTCATTTGGTTTATTACACCTAGTGTTTAAAACTATAATCTTAGGGAGTGTTAGTGCTCTAGATGTAAATAAGACTCCTTAAAATATATATTTAATATATTTTAATATGTTTAATACTTGCATTATAAGTTGATCAATTGTGAGTAGTAATGAAAAAAGAGTTGTAATTTTAACTTTTTTTTCTTTACTAATTTGTAAAAGTACTTAGCAAAGTGGTCAAGTGATTGCTTAGGATTTGAGTAGTAGGAGTTGGGGTAAGAATGATTTTTATGTATTACCAAGTAAAGATCAGAACCACCCATAAAGTTGCAGTAACCACCACATGTGAAGGTGTTTTGTTCCATTTTATAATAGTAACAATAAACTTATTAAATGAATTAATATAAATAATAAAATATTTGTGGAAAATAGTTATATTTTTTTACAAATAAAACATGTTTAGTGAGAAGAAGGATATCATTGTACCTTTTTACAAATACATTTAATGTCTGGATTAATAGAAGACAGCTGTATCTCACATCACATTCTGCATTCAAACTTGTTGAGAGAGAAGATGTCATATATCAGTCATTTTTCTCAGGTTTCAGTTTTGGACTCTGGCAGCAGTCATGATAATATTGCTTTACCTTGAAAATATTTATCTTGAAAATATACCATAACATTTGAAAGAAATTCAAACTGTATTTAGAAATTTTAAGGAAAGCCATACAGTCTTTAGAAAGTTCCACTTACATTTATGAGAGAGTCAGAAAGAAAAAAAGCAAGATATTTCTGTCTTGCTAGTAGGATTAAAATTGTTTTGACTTTTGACGCCCCCCAAAAAGGACCTAAAAGACACCTAAGAAAGCTCTAGTCCCCAAGCTTTCAGTATTGTGGGAACAGAAAAAAGTTCAAGAGGGCTGGGGGACATGCAATTTGGGAGGCCAAGCTGCATGGGAAGGTAGGGGTGAGATCATGTAGGGATCTGTTTGTCAAATAAGGAGGAGATTTTTGTCATCTTTTCATGCTAGCGTTAAAGCTCTAGAGAGTTTTATATGTTTATACTGTATGGGTTATTTAAAAATTGGACAAAAGCTTGTATCAAATGGAATGCGTTTCTACCGTCAACGTGTTTTTGGCATTGATTCTACTAACTTCAGCTGAATTTTATTTAAGGTTAAGAACATTATAACTAATGCTTGTCTCTTCAAGAATTATTTGTACAATATTTGAAGCCTATTAACTATAACTTTCTTTTCGCTAAAATTTTATTAAAGTAATCCTCTAAAAAAAAAAAAGAAAGCTCTAGTCAACACACTAGTAACTGCTGTATAGTTATAGTCATGCTTCAAAGCCATTTGCTTAATCACAAGTTTGAACACTTTATAAACCACATGATTGTCAAATTACATTTGAAAACTCTTAGAAAACTCAAAACAAGCCCTAATATAGCCTTCCAGGAGGAATCAAATTGAATAGAAGAGAACAGAGAACTGGTAGGATGACTAAAACCTGAGGGGAAAAACATGAAGAGAAAAATGAACAGAAGAAAATGAGCAGACTGACTTACTGTGTGAGTAATCTCATGGTTCTCTGCCCTAGATACACATTTCAATCACCTGAGAGCTTGGTCAATGTACCTACACTCAGGTCTATTCCAGTCGATAAAGGAGAATCGCCGTAGGAGGGGCTTTCTCTGAATATTCACAAATTAACTCCAGAGAATCTCTGATGGGGAGGCAAGGTTCAGAATTTGTGGAGTAATAACACAGAAGTATCCTATGCATATAAGGGATAGAAGTTTTTATTTATTTATTTTATTTTTTATTTTTTTTAATTTATTTTTTATTGGTTTTCAATTTACTAACATACAGAATAACCCCCAGTGCCCGTCACCCATTCACTCCCACCCCCCGCCCTCCTCCCCTTCTACCACCCCTAGTTCGTTTCCCAGAGTTAGCAGTCTTTACGTTCTGTCTCCCTTTCTGATATTTCCCACACATTTCTTCTCCCTTCCCTTATATTCCCTTTCACTATTATTTATATTCCCCAAATGAATGAGAACATATAATGTTTGTCCTTCTCCGACTGACTAACTTCACTCAGCATAATACCCTCCAGTTCCATCCACGTTGAAGCAAATGGTGGGTATTTGTCATTTCTAATGGCTGAGTAATATTCCATTGTATACATAAACCACATCTTCTTTATCCATTCATCTTTCGATGGACACCGAGGCTCCTTCCAGTTTGGCTATCGTGGCCATTGCTGCTATAAACATCGGGGTGCAGGTGTCCCGGTGTTTCATTGCATTTGTATCTTTGGGGTAAATCCCCAATAGTGCAATTGCTGGGTCGTAGGGCAGGTCTATTTTTAACTGTTTGAGGAACCTCCACACAGTTTTCCAGAGTGGCTGCACCAGTTCACATTCCCACCAACAGTGCAAGAGGGTTCCCTTTTTTCCGCATCCTCTCCAACATTTGTTGTTTCCTGCCTTGTTAATTTTCCCCATTCTCACAGGTGTGAGGTGGTATCTCATTGTGGTTTTGATTGGTATTTCCCTGATGGCAAGTGATGCAGAGCATTTTCTCATATGCATGTTGGCCATGTCAATGTCTTCCTCTGTGAGATTTCTCTTCATGTCTTTTGCCCATTTCATGATTGGATTGTTTGTTTCTTTAGTGTTGAGTTTAATAAGTTCTTTATAGATCTTGGAAACTAGCCCTTTATCTGATATGTCATTTGCAAATATCTTCTCCCATTCTGTAGGTTGTCTTTGAGTTTTGTTGACTGTATCCTTTGCTGTGCAAAAGCTTCTTATCTTGATGAAGTCCCAATAGTTCATTTTTGCTTTTGTTTCTTTTGCCTTCGTGGATGTATCTTGCAAGAAGTTACTGTGGCCGAGTTCAAAAAGGGTGTTGCCTGTGTTCTTTTCTAGGATTTTGATGGAATCTTGTCTCACATTTAGATCTTTCATCCATTTTGAGTTTATCTTTGTGTATGGTGCAAGAGAGTGGTCTAGTTTCATTCTTCTGCATGTGGATGTCCAATTTTCCCAGCACCATTTATTGAAGAGACTGTCTTTCTTCCAATGGATAGTCTTTCCTCCTTTATCGAATATTAGTTGACCATAAAGTTCAGGGTCCACTTCTGGGTTCTCTACCAAAACTGGAACAGGAAGAAATAGAAAACCTTAACAGGCCAATAACCAGGGAGGAAATTGAACCAGTCATCAAAAACCTCCCAAGACACAAGAGTCCAGGGCCAGATGGCTTCCCAGGGGAATTCTATCAAGCGTTTAAATAAGAAACCATACCTATTCTCCTAAAGCTGTTTGGAGAGATAGAAAGAGATGGAGTACTTCCAAATTCGTTCTATGAGGCCAGCATCACCTTAATTCCAAAACCAGACAAAGACCCCACCAAAAAGGAGAATTACAGACCAATATCCCCGATGAACATGGATGCAAAAATTCTCAACAAGATACTAGCCAATAGGATCCAACAGTACATTAAGAAAATTATTCACCATGACCAAGTAGGATTTATCCCTGGGACACAAGGCTGGTTCAACACCCGTAAAACAATCAATGTGATTCATCATATCAGCAAGAGAAAAACCAAGAACCATATGATCCTCTCATTAGATGCAGAGAAAGCATTTGACAAAATACAGCATCCATTTCTGATCAAAACTCTTCAGAGTGTAAGGATAGAGGGAACATTCCTCGACATCTTAAAAGCCATCTATGAAAAGCCCACAGCAAATATCATTCTCAATGATGAAGCACTGGGAGCCTTTCCCCTAAGATCAGGAACAAGACAGGGATGTCCACTCTCACCACTGCTGTTCAACATAGTACTGGAAGTCCTAGCCTCAGCAATCAGACGACAAAAAGACATTAAAGGCATTCAAATTGGCAAAGAAGAAGTCAAACTCTCCCTCTTCGCCGATGACATGATACTCTACATAGAAAACCCAAAAGTCTCCACCCCAAGATTGCTAGAACTCATACAGCAATTTGGTAGTGTGGCAGGATACAAAATCAATGCCCAGAAATTAGTGGCATTTCTATACACTAACAATGAGACTGAGAAAGAGAAATTAAGGAGTCAATCCCATTTACAATTGCACCCAAAAGCATAAGATACCTAGGAATAAACCTAACCAAAGATGTAAAGGATCTATACCCTCAAAACTATAGAACACTTCTGAAAGAAATTGAGGAAGACACAAAGAGATGGAAAAATATCCCATGCTCATGGATTGGCAGAATTAATATTGTGAAAATGTCAATGTTACCCAGGGCAATATACACGTTTAATGCAATCCCTATCAAAATACCATGGACTTTCTTCAGAGAGTTAGAACAAATTATTTTAAGATTTGTGTGGAATCAGAAAAGACCCCGAATAGCCAGGGGAATTTTAAAAAAGAAAACCATATCTGGGGGCATCACAATGCCAGATTTCAGGTTGTACTACAAAGCTGTGGTCATCAAGACAGTGTGGTCCTGGCACAAAAACAGACACATAGATCAGTGGAACAGAATAGGGATAGAAGTTTAATACAGGATGGACACCTGGGTGGCTCGGTGGTTGAATATTGGTCAATCAGTCACAAAGAGAGAATTTTGACAGAATTTTCATAAACATATTTTTCGGTAGCAATCACCTATATATTGCTCTTTCAAAAGTTTGATCAATGTTTTTGATCTGCTGAAAAGAAATGTATTGTTGATTTTCCCCTTTTACTATATGGGATAGTAACCTGAAATGCATTAATCACTATATTAAAAACAAACTGTATTAAAAATCGACAGAAAAGGCACTCTTTTACGAAATCAAGCCAGAACATTTACAAATAATTCTCAGATAGTGCTTTATTCAGCAGTTCTTTAGTTCTTTTAGAAGTCACTCTTTGGTCCCATTTTGCTATTACAAAGTCATGAGGATAGAGAGTGGCTTACCTGCCTACCGAATTTGTCACAATATGTAAGCAGTAACAAAGATATTTGAAGTTTTGCAGTACATGCCTATGTGTACACATTTTGCCACACAATCAAGGACTGTTTTTGTCTGTTCTCCTCTTCTTTCTAAAATATAAGTTCCAGGGATGCCTGGGTGGCTCAATGGTTGAGTGTCTGCCCTTGGCTAAGGTCATGATTCCAGGGTCTGTGTCTCTGCCTCGCTCTCTCTGTCTCTCATTAATAAATAAATAAAATATTTTAAAAATAAACAACTTTTTAAAAAATAAAAAATAAATAAAATATAAGTTCCAGAGGCATCTGGATAGCTCACTAGATTAAGCATCTGCCTTCAGCTTAGGTCATTATCCCAGGGTCCCAAAACTGAGCCCTACATTGGGTTCCAGCCCCCCACATTGGGATCCCTGCTCAGCTGGGAATATTGCTTCTCCCTCTTCCTCTGCTCCTCCCCTTGCTTGTGTTTGTTCTCTCTCTCTCTGTCAAATAAATAAATAAAATATTTTAAAAAATTAAAAAATGAAATGTAAGTTCCAAAAGAGTAGGAATCTGTTTTGTTTCACTAATAAATTCCAAATGCTTAGAACTGTGCCTGGTACATAGCAGGTTTTCACATGTTATTAACCAAATGTATAATCAGGTGAATACAATTATGCAGAGTATTTAGCAGAAGGCTTATGTAGAAGTTGACCTACATTTTTGCCTTTTTTCCAAAAATTTCATTTCTATAATGTGCAGAATCTGACCAAAGAATGCATCAGTTCATTATGACATACTGACTTTAAAAGAGATTATTGATGGGTTCACTTACAAATATTTTTAATTTGGCTATGTGTCTTTTTAATAGGTAAGATTTTATTACTCAAATAAAAATGACATGGCATCTAGGATCTAGGACCTATCAAATAGCATAGACCTACATGCTCATGATGACCTAGCAGACTTTAAGATATGCTTTTATATGTATTAGGTTATAAGCTCTATTGACAAAGAAATTTCATCCCCTCAACAATATTTCTATATAACACGGATTTGAGGAAAATAAAACAATTACTGGGAAATATACTTAATGGAGAGATTTTATTTCCCACTGAGCTATCATTTTCTTTTTCTTTTCTTTCTTTTGCTAAATATTCATAACAGATTAAGGTATGATTCATGAATAACAGAAAATAATGCCCCTAATAAAATGTGAGGTTTTTTCAAGAGTCAAACTATTCCTTTGGAATTTAGAAGCATGTAATATTATTTTTTTCTTAAAAGGTTTTATTTAGGAACACCTGGGTGGCTCAGTGGTTGAGCGTCTGCCTTTGGCCCAGGGCATGATCCTGGGATCTGGAATCGAATCCTGCATCGCCCTCCTTGCAGGGAGCCTGCTTCTCCCTCTGCCTGTGTCTCTGCCTCTCTGTCTCTCTGTGTCTCTCATGAATAAATAAATAAAATCTTAAAAAAATAAAAAGTAAAGATTTTGTTTATTTGACAAAGAAAGACAGTGCACAGTACACAAGCAAGGGGATCAGAAGGGAGAGGGAGAAGGAGATGCAGGGTTCCCACCCAGTGGGGAGCCTGATGCAGGGCTTGGTCCCAGAATCCTGGCATCATGACCTGAGCCAGGGGCACATCCTTAATTGACTGACCCACCCAGGAGCCCCAAGCATGTAAAATTATAATATCAAATATAAACAATTTGTATAACTCTAAGTTATGATGCATTCATACTCACTATTTATTAATAAAAATAACAAAATATTTTAAACAATTAAATTTTTCATTTAGGATTTAAAATTAATCATCAGAGACACCTAAAATCACTGATGCCTTCAAATTCTTATTTTTCATGTAGTATTTATTACATGTCCGCTTTTTAATTGCAAAGATTCCTGAGACCTGTGGTGTATATTAAAAAAATTTCTCCTCTACCCATGGATAGTGTTCTTGCTTTATAGTCCAGTACAGAGCTGCCATTCAGTAGGTTTTCCAAAATCTTCTGCTCCTTGATTTGTAGAGGAATTAGCAGGCTCTTGATATAACTTAAGGAGCCAATGGAAGTGACAAATATCTGCTCATTGGGTTCACTGGAGAATGCTTATAGTGCCTTAAATTTCCAATATTAGCATTCTTTTGGAGTAGCAAAAATGTCAGGGATGAGGTTTGACATAATTTCTCACTGACACACTACTTAGAAATCAGGCCAGTATCTTCTGGTTTTGCAGAGTTTTAAGAAAAAGGGAAGAAAAGATTTCAAAGACTGTTGAGCAAGACTGGTAGCGAATTCTAGTGTAGGTACTCTAGCAGCAGGATAATCTAAAACACTTAAATTCTCTATGTCTCTTAAGTCTGGAGGCACTCAAATTGGTCAAATAAACTAAGGGGAACTATTCTTAATGCCTAAGTCTTAATAAATAATGATTATGCTTTGGAATGCAGCATCTGATAGATTTACATGGGCAGAGAAACTTAGTTCCTGTGGCCTAGCTAAAATGTACTCATGCTCTAAGAGAAGCAAGAACATTTTATTTCCATTTCCTTTTTATGTTTACAAGTCAAAATTTAGATAAACTGTACAAAACACACTATAGTTGCTTGTTAGCATGCATGATCTTTTAAACCCAAGTACTTAATTCCTTCCTGTTAGCACATCGCTTTAATTCAGAGGAAATGATCTACAGAATTTGACCAACACAAAGGCAATGGTTTACTCACATAAGAAAGCCCGTACTTTAGCAAAACTGCCATTTTTACTGGATTAATCTAAATACATTTGAGCACAAAAAAGCCATCAAAAATTCTAATTCTTTCAGAAATAATCTGCTCTTTTAAATTTATTTATTTATTTATTTATTTATTTATTTATTTAGGAGAGACACACACATACACACACACACAGAGGCAGAGACACAGTCAGAGGGAGAAGGAGGCTCCTCTCGCCTCACGGGGAGCAAAATGGTGGGACTTGATTCCCAGGCCCTGGGTTCACACCCTGAGCTGAAGGCAGACACTCAACCGCTGAGCCATCCAGACATCCCAAATTATTTCCTTTTTGAAAGCATCTGTATTCTTTTTTTTTTTAAGATTTTATTTATTTATTCATTCATGAAAGACACAGAGAAAGAGAGAGAGAGAGAGAGAGAAGCAGAGGGAGAAGCAGGCTCCATGCAGGGAGCCTGATGCAGGACTCGATCCCAGGTCTCCAGGATCACACTCTGGGCCAAAGGCAGGTGCTAAACCACTCAGCCACCCAGGGATCCCAAAAAGCACCTGTATTCTAATGCAACTCAGTCCATACCTGTTAACTTAGATTTACTTATATAGAAATTGAAAGTGAAATTATTTTCTAATATTACATTTTCAGGTCGTAGGAACAACATTAATTTGATGAATACTACCTAATATGTTTTCAGTACATTATAAAAATAACAATATGACATCTTATTTAAATGTTGCAAACAATAAGGCCTATATATATTTGGATTGCTATATTTATTCCTGAGAGCAGTAATAAAATAACCAGGGTATACTAGAAAATGACATTTTTGTTTATCTTTGTCTTAGGTACTTTCCAAACCTAATGAATTTAATGGTGTGTGCATGTTTCTGAAATCTCTGTTTTTAAGGTCCTTCATGGTTGGAGTAGAATTTACTTCATAACTTGTTTCACGAATTATATAACATGAAACTTTAAAGTACACGAAGCAATGGATGGGAGATGTGAAACATTCAATTACCGTTAATAACAACAATATTGACTGTTGATGGTGTTGTTATGCTACTATGCCCTGTGTTTTTCAATAAAAATGGGGTCTGGATGGACATGCTGAATGTGATATTACTGGTTTTGTGACTATGAATAGGTTACAATCTCTCTGAGTCTCCATTTCCGTGATGATAAAGATGATAAACATCTTCCTCAGAAAAATACTGCAATGAGTGCTTAGTGTAGTGACTTGAAATGCCTCATCATACCCAGAAATGCCCATGTATCACATATCTGCTTCTTAAATGCAGTCTAGGGGACTACTCGTACAAGATTAGAAGATAAAACCCCTGTCCTCATGGCTTTCATATTCTAATAGATAATGTAATGTTTTAACAGGTGATACTATAATGTTACTCTCATTAACAAAAGCACCAACAAAATGCTGAAGAAGCCCAAAGGTGGGAGTGGGTCTGCCTGGCGAATGAGGGACAACTTTATAACATTCATGGAAAAGGTGCCATTGAATCTGCAAACTGATGAATGAAAAAAGAGCAGGTGAGAAGGAGTGGGCTATGCAAACAAATAGGATTATGAACATGTTACATAGGATTAAGTAATCATGAGAAAAATCGAGATTAAACTTAATTGAGCAAGTCTTGAGAGGCACGTTGGAGACAGAAATTTTATATCCTCACACACACATGTAATACAGAAGATTAATGCATGCTGCTTTCATGCATACCTTCACATATTTAAGATGGTTTTTCTACTTTTGGTGTAATGAGAATTTTCTTGGTCGAAGTCCACTGACTCTCCAGCTGCACCTGGCTTTCATTCTCTGATTTCTTTTTCTTTTTCTTTTCTTTTTTTTTTTTAAGATTTTACTTATTTATTTGGGAGAGATATAGACTGAGCAAGAGAGAGAGAGAGAAAGAGAGAGAGAAGGAGGAGGGAAGCAGACTTCTCACTGAGCAGGGAGCCCAATGCCCCAGACTGGATCCAGGGACTCCTGGATCATGACTCGAGCCAAAGGCAGACAGTTAATTGACTAAGCCACTCAGGAGCCCCCCATCCTCTGATTTCATGTAAGTGTGGGTGTACACTCAAATTAGTTAACTGACTGCTAAGCACAACTTGTTCTTGTTGAAGTTATAAAGAGTTTGATTTTACACAAGAATATTCTCCAGATTTAAAGATAAACTAAGTGTGTGCAGTCAACCATCCTTACAATTATTGTCCTTGAGTGACCAAATATCCCAGAAAACAATGGCAGACTCATTCTGTCTGGCTCAATGAAAGGGGCCCCTGTCCTTGGTTCATTGTAGCCTTGCAAGTTAGACGTAGGGATGCAAAAATGGGATAATTTAATGTGTTTCACTTTTATCTTTGGGCTTTGTTCTGAACTTGTTCTAAGGGTATAATTTGAGTAAGAGTCCATGAAGCTAGTGAACTTTTTTTACTGGGTTTTCCTTATTTAAATTGTCTGGTGTGGTTATAAATACTGTTTTTAATTTAAAAACAAATTTAATTTTTTATTAAATTGGATAGGAGGTACAAATATGTTTGGTATGCTTTATATTTTTTGTATGTCTTGTTTCATAATCAATATTTTTGAAAAAAATTAAAGCAAACCTATTTTACTACTTGATGTACTTGTAGTTAAAAAAAACAAAAAAACATTTTCCCAGCTTTATTGAGAAATAATCCACATATATCACATAAGTTTAAGGCAGATAATATGTTGGTTTGATTAATATATATTAATATATTTGACTATGTATGTTATAAAATGTCACATATCATAATTATACATTATAATTAATGACCACTATCAATATATAATCAATAATTAATATTTTACAGTTATGCATTATCTTTATGTAAATATATATGCATATATTTATAGACTTATATTTATACCTTATAATATATACCATGATTAATATATTATAAAATGATTATTTAATAATATTATATATTATTATGTTGTATATTATTATTCATTGTATTACTGGCATTGTTAACTACAGCTATCATGTTGTACATTACATCCCTGGCACTTACTTATCTTATAATTGGAAACTTGTACATTTGTCTATCTTCCTCCAATTTTCTCTTCCCCAACATTCTGCCTCTGGTTAACCCATGTTTGATCCTTTTCTGAGTTGTTTTTTGTTTATTTCTTTTTAGATTCCACATATAAATTATATAAGATAGTATTTGTCTTTCTCTGTCTGACTTGTTTCACCTAGCATAATGCCTTCAAGTCCTATTCATCTTGTCACAAATGGTAGAGATTCCTAATTTTCTGTGACTGAATAATATACCTCTGTGTGTGTGTGTGTGTGTGTGTATCTCACAACTTTATCCATTCATTCCTTGAAGGACATTTAGGTTATTTCCATGTACTGAAATAATACTACATGAACATGGGGGTACAGATATCTTTTCAAGTTAGTATTTTTATTTCCTTTGGATATATTCTCAGAAGTAGCATTGTTGGATATTATGATAATTGTATATCTAATTTTTTGAGGATTTTCCATATTGTTTTTCATAGTGGCTGTTTCAAGATAAATATCTCTTACCCAGCAAAAGAAACCATTAGCAAGATACTTATGGAACAAAATATATATATATATATTTGCAAATCATATATCTGGTAAGGGATTAATATAAAAATATAAATAATTTACATAATTTGACAGCAAAAAAGGTCCCCAAATAACCCAATTTAAAAAAATGAGCAAAGGAACTAAACAGACATTTTTCCAAAGAAAATATACAAAAAGCTAACAGGTATATGAAAAGAGGTTTAACATCATTAGTTACTAGGAACTGCAAAGTAAAATCATAAGAAGATATTGCTTCACACCTATTAGAAGGGATATCATCAAAAAGACAAGAAAATGCTGGTGTGGATGTGCAAAGAAGGGGAACTTTATGCAATGTTGACAGTATTGTTATTGTAAATATTTTAATAGAAATTTGGAAAGAGAAATATCAGGATCATCATTTCTGGTAACCTCATAGAACAGTGACCTGATCCATACCTTTTTTTATCTTCTGTATTATACACAATACATGATACAACTTTAAAAATAATATTAAATCAATTATTATAGAAGTTACATTATCTTTCTAAAAATTTTAAGTTTTTACGTCCTCAGGGCAACAAAGACTTACTTTACATTTTAACATCACTTTTTAAGATTTAATGAAATATTTCCTTCTTAATGGATCAAAATATTTTGCAACATAATCTGAAAGTGTGCTTCTAAGTCTGCATGCACTCATAAGAAACATACTCATTTCAATGTATGCTATGTATATTGTGTATGTATAAAGAGAGAAAAGTGAATAAAATAGATACTATAAAAGACAGACAATTTTGAATTCTTCTAAAATGTTAATTCTTTGCCAATCTTAATTTCCAGAAAATTATTTATGATTAATTGATCCTAAGGCATAGTACTTCATGATCAATATCTGGTAGATTAGTATGGAAATACAAGTATTTAAAACAATTATTTATTTTATAAATAGAAAGAGCACAAATGGGAGGGGCAGAGGGAGAGGGAATCTCAAGCAGAGTCCATGCTGAGTGCAGAGTCCCAGGTGCGGCTCAATTCCATGACACTGAGATCATGATCTGAGCTGAAACTAGGAGTCGGTCACTCGACCAACCGCACCAAGCATGCTTTTTTATTTTTTTTTATTTTTTATTTTTTATTTATTTTTTGCTTTTTTAAAACATCTAAAGATACATTAATTTTAAGTAATTGGAAATTCAGATATTTTTCAAAGATCTTAACTTGAGAAATAAAAACAAATTTATATCCTTGCATTATTTTGATTATTATAATTACCTGAATCTGATAAAATTCTACCTTTCTCATCTCTTTAAGATGTAGCTTGGCTGAAATTAAACCTGCAAAAAACAATTTTAGAATTACAAGTGGTACAGTGTAGTGGATAAGGACACAGGGTAAAAAGCCATAATGCCTGGGTTCTAGTTGACCTCTGTCACTTAGTACCAAGGAAACTTTAATTTACATAACTCTCTGTTCCTCAATTTCCTCATCACAGAATGGATAACAGTACTCACTATATAGAGACAATCCTATAAAGATTAAGTCCTCCAAAATATATAAAGCCCTTAAATATGTTTGGCAGAGAGTAAGAACTAGACAATTGTTCCTTCCTATCACAATTTTAAAATGCCCACCCCCCCCCAAACAGGCGATTGTATCTTACATCCATTCCACATAATGCGGAGCTGGTTTACATCACATTGCTACGCTCAGTGCAGATTCAGAGTGCATAAAGCTATGGAACCAAGTGGATAAAAACACCACCACCCCCTATCCCAAAGCCTTATTACCTAACTTGGCATACCTAAGAGATAAAATTGAATTTTATCTTGCTTATTTTATCATTTTATCTTCTGGTTGAAGAAACAGAAGTTCTTTCAAATGATGAAGATAAGCACCGGGGGAAGAAATGGACAGGGACATATATAGAGGAAATTGGGATATTTGAAATATCTGATTTCAGAGTGCCACAGCACAATGTTTTAGCTCAAGTAGAGAAAGAAGGTGTCCTTTGAGCTGACAATTTGAAAAAAAAAAAATCCCAGTCGTAAGAACATTTCATTTTTATCTTTTTAAAAAACAATTTAAACAATTAAATTTGTAAATGTAAATGTAAAACAATTTCATTTTTATCTTTTTTAAAATTTGCTCAATGGGTATCAGATTTCCCTAGATGGTGAATGAAATCTTAGGGGCCCCTTATCAATTTTCCTGTTCTTAAGCCAGAACATAACAACAACAAAACAAAAAACAAAAACAAAAACAAAAACAAAAAAAACAGCAACTACCTTGGAAAACAGTTACAATATTAAAAGATTAAGAATTTGATATAAAATGGATGCTCCTGCTCTCATCCCAAACAAGCATGTTGTAGGGAAGGAGCCTACTGCCAGGGAAGACTGTGATTGGCTTCTCTTTTTCTGGCATAGCGTTGCTATTTTTGTTCATCAAAGATTCTGACCATTCCTGGCTTGGCATGTTGGAAAAAAGGGAAGCAAGTTGAGCCAAGAAATGTCTCTCCTGGTTGATACTGTCATGAACTGGTGGCAGAGCTTTAGCATCAGCGCTCACTGGACTTAGATTGTTCATTAAACGTTTCTTGCTTCACTCACTATTCCACATCCCTGGCAATATTTAACTTCCAATTTCCTTGAGGGACACGAGTGCCTCTCCATTCTTGCTGCCCACTCGTTGCTTCGCAAGCCCCTAGGAATCCAGGCATACACCCCTTCTTTTTGTAATGATTTGTTCACACTTATGCAAGCTCTGTTGGAGAGGTCCTAAAACAACAGCACAGGGAATTGTGTGTGTGTGTGTGTGTGTGTGTGTGTGTGTGTGCCATATTACAGCCTCCACCCAGTCTGTAGGAAAGCCTCATGCATTTTTATCTGACTGAAAATCCAGGTATTCCTAACTACACTATTTTGTTCATTTCTTACCATTTTGATTATTATTCATGAATTAGAAACCAATTCACTTTGTCATCTAAAACACATTGCATCTTATTGAGCTCTTCAAGTGAGCTCAATAAGAAACTTCTCTTTTGTGTGAAGATAAATCTTGCCAGCGGGGAAGGATAAGGTTTCAGAGCACCACTTTATTTAAAAAAATCCTCTTCAAAAATCCTCTTTCTATGCCCTCCTTCTTTTGTGTTATACAAACATTCAGGATTTTCATGAAAATATGAGGAATCGCACTTTGTAATTCTTGTGTTATCATATTGGCCACATAAATCAACTCCATTCTTTGCAAGAGGGAAATAGCAAAGGTCTACCCAGTAGGAAGGGGCAGCCATTAGGAGCCATCTGAGAAGCCGGCCACTGTGCTGTCTCTCGACTGCCAAAGACTTATGTGCAAAATATTCTCCATATGCCAAACATACTCATCCATCCCCAAACCCTGAAAAGTCTCATCCTATTAAAATTCTGCAACCTTATCATCCACCTTAGGTTTTAGGTGTGCTGCTTGAGTGGAATTCCTCTCAAACTTAAGATCTGTGAAATAAAGAGACAATTCCCCTGTCTCCCCTATACACATACAATATAACCTTTTTTAAAAAAATATAATCTAATAAAACAGTCCTAGGATTCCATTATAGACATTTCTTTTCAAAGGGGCGTGATTAGTCGAGGCACAAAAGAATTACAGTGTCTGACTGTTTCTGAAATCCTGCCAGGCTAATATTGAAGTGTTCTAATTCAGAAATCACTCATATACATATCGTGGACTAATTCTCCACAATTCTTGGCTTTGCTTTCTGGGTTTCAGAATTCCTGATTTTACCCTAAGCTCTCCTTCCTGTTCTAGTCACATAGCCTATATTTGCACTGGAGTCATTTCCTCAATCTACTTTCTCTCCATAAAGTTTAAATTACCAAGGATGTCTTTTTCAGTTTTTACTGTCTCTTTCGGTCAAAGGGGGCACAGTTCTTACTAATACAATTCCCTTAAAAATGTGTTCATTTTGGGACACCAGGGTGGCTCCGTGGTTGAGCGTCTGCCTTTGGCTCAGGGTGTGATCCTAGTGTCTCAGGATCGAGTCCCACATCGAGCTCCTTGCATGGAGCCTGCTTCTCCCACTGCCTGTGTCTCTGCCTCTCTGTGTGTCTCATGAATAAACAAATAAAATATTTTTAAAAATTTGTTCATTTATTTCTATGATTCTATGGAATCATCTCTTTTTCTTACTGATTTGTGGCATATTTATCTTTTATATATATCGTATTACATATATAATTATCTATATATGTACATACGTAATTATGATTCACAGTGTGATACATCACTTTTTAAAGTTCTATTTAAGAATCTTTGATTGGAGGTCAAGTTGATGTTTCTTCTACTCTGTAATCTTCTGGAGACTTTATTGTGTTCCAAATCACTTTTTGATCTGAATCCCCTGAAATGGATTAGAAGCCATTAGTGTCTTTTTTCATATATACTCTCAAACTCCATAGACACATGCCGTGTCCTTCCAAGATTTCTCTCACCAAGCCATTCTCAGCAGTGAAAGTGGTTACAGGGTAGCCGTCTAGATTCTTCAGATAAAGCAAATTCTGGCAGGGAGTAAGGTCCAGATAGCTCTATTCTCTAAGAATTACGCTTTTGAGGCCCCCTGGCCTGCCTGCATGGGAGTAAATTTCCAAGTTTGTCCTGCCAAAAGGGTTATGATGTCGATGCCTGTGACTCTAGCCATCTTTTGTGAAGTATGGCCATGAGAACTGGAGAGCCACAGTTGTGGAGAAGTGGTGGTTGTCGTAGCGATAAATTCTGTTGTCCCTTTGCTAATTCATAAGAGTCTAGCTGAGAAATGGGTGCCCATCACCTTTTGCTATTATTTTTAGGTCATAATTTCCACAGCAGAAGTTCTTCTCAGACTGTGATTACATGAGTAAAAATGTAGTTAAGTAAGTAAAAGAAATTCCTTGTCTTCCCCATAAGTTCACTTATCTGCTGCATTTTAAATAAGAATACTATCGATGGCACATATTGAGTCCTGAAATAGTCTTTTGTGTAGTTATGTCAATGAATAAAATAGCAACAATCCGTATTTGCAGAAAAATAATGCATTGAACTTTTAAAGAAAAGTGATCCAAAGTCACAATCTGACTTTGCTTCCAAAAGAAATATCTACTAAATTGCAGAAACTCAAGTATAGAATGAATCTTCCCAACTGGATAGACAGGTTGAAAAAAACAAAAGCAAATTTCCACTGGTATAACTCTTATTAATGTTTCAGCCCTACGTACCAAGTTAAAAATTTATTCTCTATTATGTAGTGTCTTCTATTCAGGATCATTCAGTGAATCTTTCAGTTATTAATTGCACATGGGATTTGTTTTTGTGCTATGATAGCTCTTCTGAAAATGAAGTTATAACACGGGCCGTGTGAAAATTTACAAAGTGCTAATGAGCTTTCTTCAAACACCACAAATTATTTAAGTAACTTAATGCTGTTGTTATTTTTACAGTGTCAGAGGAGTTTTCACACTAATGTGAGGCAGCCACATAATTTATTTCTCTGTTTTCAAACTTTCATGTATAAATTGAAAATATAAGCATAATGTCAAAGAAAATGGCATTAATTTATTTCTTTCAAATGTTTAAATGCTAAAAAGTTTTTTTTTTAATTCCAGGGAAATATAATGCATAATTGCATAATGATGATTGATTTTGATCTTCAACAATCTAAAAATTTGTTATTACCACTTTGAGATAGGGATGCGTAATAAAACATAGACACTTTTGCAGAGAATTTTCAGTTTCTCTTGATTTAGTTTTATTCACTACACTAAAATGTGATAAAAATGTTATAATGTATACATATCTATGTGTATGTGTTTATATGTGTATACATGTGTATACATATATAAAAATATTTATACTAAAAATCTTCCTATGATAACTGTTCTCATTCCATCACACTTGAAAGTCAATTTGATCCTGTAAACAATGGATAACTGTAATTTATCTTTTCTAAAAAACCTAGGAGTGCAGAGCAATGTCTCTAATTGGCTATTGCAGCCAAGGCTAAGAGTCATAAGCAAAAGACTGGAAATGCCAAAGAATAAGTAGAGATTGATTTCTGGGCTCTCTTGGATCTAGCACTAGTTTGGGGGTTTTCAGATGTACTTATAATGCTAATAGGGGGATGCACCTGTTCTAAACACTGTTCTAAGCCTAACACCTGGGAAAATGGGAAGCAGAAAGGAGTTAAATCTCTTATATGTCATAGAGTGAAGATAACATAGAGTGACAGTAAAAATATTAATACCAGACACTTAAATCCCCCAGAACAAAAGAATTGAAATTGGTTCAACACTGATCTTTTCAATTACAGAATTTCTAAAGTGATATTCTACTTGCATGTCAGCATATTTAATACTTTTAAGATCAAACTCTGGGGTCGGCCAGACTCACGGTTCACCCCCAGGCTTAGTGTTTACTAGCTGCAAGATCTTAAGCAATTTACTTATAATCTCTAAACCTCAATTTCCTCATCTCTGAAATGGGTATGCTAATAATGCATATTTAAAAGGTGATTACTAGATTTAAATGAGTTGAAAAAAAAAGTTAAGTACTGAGCTGTGTGCCTGACAGATTTCAAATTCACCGAGTATTGACAATTAGTTTATTACTTTTATTAAGTGACATGATCTATATCTTAGACCAGATAAGTACTAATATTAATAATTTAGAATAATAATTATATTTTATTTAGTTTATACTTTATGCTGAGAAACTCTCAGTACATTATATAATTTAATCCTTTCAACAACTTTAAGTAGAGACAAAAAAAAATGTCTTTTTTTTTGTTTTAAAACTATCAAAAAACCTAACCCATGGCTAAAGCTATAGAGATCTGATGTTTAAAAATTGTAGATGTTAATGAATTTGCTTATTATTATTGAGAACAAGTGCTATGTTTCTACCTTAAAGTAATTATGTTTAATTCTTTCACTCTGCAGCTTCTTTATTTGTAAGCAACCCAAAGCCAGATCAGGTTTGGAAACATTGAACACACTAATTGGCTTCTGATTTTAAAACCACATTTGCAAGCATATGCACCTTGTATATTTTTGTTCGGGTTTTGGACATGTACCACAGATTAGCACTTTGTCTTGACATTGCTGCTCTGAAAACAGATGGCAAATTCCTTGCTGATTTTCAACTAAATGTATTTTTTTTTTCAGAAGCATTTAAAGTACTAAGCATACGGAAATTGTGGACACATACACATAAGCATAAGGAAAATAATTTTTTGATAATTTATATTAAGTTTTAACCATGTAGTTCCTGGACTGATGACCATTTTTCTTTAAGGTTTTAACAGTCAGTTTCTTATTGCTTCTTCCAGTTAGCGTGGGTTTTAGTAACGGCAGCCGTAATCTAAGGTGGAATTTTTATCTGACTAACCTAACTCTGGTTACATAGCTGCAAATTGGCTGATGGAAAATTCACTTAAATATTGTATCTCAAACTTCAAAAGGAACATTTGTGTCCCTCTCAGCAGTACATTTAAAAATCAAAGGATTTGTACTGTTAACTTGGGAGGTTGAAGTTTGGAAGTTCATACTTTATTTGATTTTAACCCAAAATTCTATCTTTGTATATAAATTACATGCATTTCAATTCGGTAACTATGTAAGTAGGGATAACAGGGAAAATTAAGAATGCTGCCTTAATATCATACGCTAATATAATGGTTATATCTCCTCCTAGCTTTATCATTTTCTTTTCAATCAAGTTTATTGACAAGAACTGATGATAAAATACTCATATCATAAGGGAACTTCAAGGTTATATAGTTCAGGTCTTTCTTTTATAGATTCAAAACATAAAGACCAGGGAAATTAATATAAGATTCCAAAATTGACATAGTTAATGGAGGAGGAACTTAAACTTTGATCTGATTCAAGTTATATGCTTTTTCTACCCTGCACTGAATTGTCTTTATAGACTGCCCCTAATGTAAACAAAATTATAGTATATTGTAATATGAAGACCACCTCATAATCTATTGTCTTCACAAGGACAATAAAGCATAGTGACATTCTATTCTGGGCCACCATATATTAGAGATAATTGGGTTAAAAAAGAGTAACAGCATATAATTCAGAAGGAGATATAAATTTAGCACACACAAAACCAAATGCAGAAGTATGTATGTTCCTACATACCCATACACACATTCTCTAAATACACACACATACTATAAATCCTTTTATATTTGCAAGCACTATACAACATTTTCAACTGCACTTGAAAATCTGAGAGGGCTGTGAAAGAAGTTTTGGTGTAAAAATTATTGGAATATGTACATTACTAATAATTTATTCAATATCCATTAATATTGAGCCTTCTCAGTTCAAGTATGTTGCATTGTGAAAATATTTCATTGTGAAAGATTTTGGCTCTGACCAAGTTGGAAGGAAAAAAAAAATACTCACTGTAGGCAAAGTTGTAATGTCTTCATGGTTCAGGACCCTCAATGGTATCAGATCTTTCTCAAATTCTTTTTTTTGAGACTTATTTATTCATGAAAGACAGACTGAGAATGCAGAGACACAGGCAGAGGGAGAAGCCGGCTCCTCACAGGGAGCCTGATGTGAGACTTGATCCCGGATCCCAGGAACATGACGTGAGCCGAAGGCAGGTGCTCAACCGCTGAGCCCCTCAGGTGTCTGGATCCCTCTCAAATTCTACCCTATGGTATTCCTGCTCCATTTCTATCCTCAAGCATTACTCAATTGGTCACATTGTCAAAATTTTTGAAGAAAATTAAATTTATTTTGAAGTTTTATAGATAGATATAGATGATATAGATTATAGATATAGATAGATATAGATATAGATATATAGATAGATATAGATGGCACCTAGGTAGCTCAGTTGGTTAAGCATCTGCCTTTTGGCTCAGGTCATGATCACAGGGTCCTGGTATCAAGTCCCACATTGAGTTCCCTGCTCAGTGAGGAATCTGCTTCTCCCTCTCCCTTGACCCTTCTCCCCACTTGTGCTCTTTCTCTCTCTCTGGCTTACATAAATAAACAAAATCCTTAAAAATAAATAAATAAAAAATAAAAATATCCTACCTCTACTATTAACAAATAAAACTTAAAGTAAGTTAAATCTTCCCTATAAATTTTCATTGACTGTATTCCTCCTTAACACAGAGGGGTTTAAAATTTTGATTTTGTGTTGATTATCTTGTTGCATTTCCTTATTTTTTTTTGCATACATCTGCAACTACAACTATTCATATCAACATAAATGAGTCTTAAAAATATTGCATAAAAAGTTAAAAGCAAGTTGAGAAAAAAAAAACATGTAGTATATAAAACCGTAACCCTATGAGGTTTTGCTGTTTTATCTCTATATATAAATTAACATTTTAGATTTCCCTGTGTCTCTTCCAGCTTCCACTACCTGTGGCTTGCTAAACAATAAATCATATTTTACTTAATGAAACACCTACTCCTTGCTCATACTCACTAGTAGATAGAGTCATTTGAACTTGGTTCTATGACCAGCAACTGTGAGCAACCTACCCAATTACTATCATTATTTTGGATTCCTCAGAAGGGACTAATATTGTTCCCTGCCTGTCTCCTGATGTGTAACATTGTGCCATAGCATCTAAAAGCATTATTTACCAGAATACCTGGGTGGCTTAGTGGTTGAGCATCTACCTTTGTCTCAGGGCATGATCCTGGAGTTCAAGGATCGAGTCCTTCATTTGGCTCCCTGCATGGAGCCTGCTTCTCCCTCTGCCTGTGTCTCTGCTTCTCTCTCTCTGTCTCTCTCTCTCTTTGTGTCTCTCATGAATAAATAAAATATTTAAAAAAAGACTCACAACCTCTGATATATATGAAATAAATATATTTCTCTGTTAAATGAAACTTCTGAAGCTTTAGCACAAAGATCTAAAGATATGAGAGACCATTTGAATATAACCTTATTCATCTGGGTCTCTGCCATTTTTGTCACAAAAAGCAATCATTGTACATTCCTGGATTATAGACGCACAGCTACCATAGAGAGTAAAATGAACAATTAAATTAATTGAGTATTCTATGCAAGACTAGGAAACAATAATAATTCAAAGAAGGAATAATACCGCTGAATTGCTATTTCTAAAAACTCTAAAGAGATTTCCCATTAGAATTAAATGATATAAAAACCAAAGTTACCCCTAGCCCTTATAAAAAGTTTCCTTGTCTTGTGAGAGAACAGAAACAATCACATCAGATGCATATATTTAGGAAATGTAATGAATAACAATGAAACTTAATTGAAATGCTCTTGGCCATTAGGGTCAAGCCCTTCAGTGGATTAGAGGCACATACTATTAGGCCTTGCTCTTACTATTGCTATTTAATGTCAGTTTAATGTAGGTGAGTGCACTGTTTTTCTGCTCCATTTAAATTAGTCAAAGTTATATTTTGAAATGCATAATCACAGAGTCAACCTTGGGGAAATTTGCTAACAATATTAAAGAATCAAAATAATCAGTAAGAAAGTTCAAGTTTACCAGTAGTGATAGACACATTTTTAACATTTCTCATGACTATTCGCATTTATGTTAAAACAAGAAATGCAAAGTTTATTAATTTTGAAAGATTATATATTTTAATAAATGATTTACTAAGAAAATAATTGCATTATATAAAAAATCAGTTATTTCCTTAGAATAAAGTGCATTTAAAATATTTCAAATCCTCATAATTTATCCAAAAATTAAGTGCACGCACACACACACACACACACACACACACTCACACCAGATAGCACTTGTTTGTGCCTATATAATACACTTAGTTCTTTTGGGGAACCTGGGTTGCTCCGTGGTTGAGCCTCTGCCTATGTCTCAGGTCCGGATCCCAGGGTCCTGGGATAGTGTCCAGAGTCAGGCCTCCCCGCAGGGGCCTGCTTCTCCCTCTGCTTATGCCTCTGCCTTTCTCTGTGTGTTTTTCATGAATAAATAAATAATATCTTTAGAAATAGTTAGCTTTTTTTCCTTCACTTGAATCTTGTCTTTTTCCTCCTTTGATCTGAACTAATATTTTTCCTTTTGATAATTCATCCTGTCATTCTAGTTGCAAGAATATCATAAATGACTATTTAAAGAAAAAGGTGGAAGTCATAACTTCATACTCACAGAGGCAGGTGGACTATGTATTTTTTCACTGTATCTTTTCCTGGGATATGACCTTACCTTCATAAGCAGTACTCACCAGATATTTGAAGAAATATAAAGTGACATACATAAGTAATGGAACAGAGATTAAATGATAGAAGGAATGTGATATATAAAGAAGTATACTGTTTGCTTTTCTTTAAAAATGATACTATCTTTTAAACATTATAAAATGACTAGATGAAATTAAAAGTTGTGAGTTACTGACTTTCTAATATGCGATTGTAAAAAACAAAGTGGGTGATTAATAGTTCCTATAGTTTACAATGACAACTCTGGAAATGTATTAACTCTCTCCCTACCACATGCCCAGATACATATACCAGTCATGCTGATTTTTCTTAAAACAATAGTGCTTTGGAATCAAATTTGAATATTTTTGAGTTAATATATGAAGACAAATATGAGTTATATATAATGTTAATGAGTTGAGTGGCCATACATAAAACATAAAATAAAAGAATTATTGTTATTTCATAGATGTCTTTAGCATTGGTAACACCTGCTCCTTCACTGTTATACTTCTTAAATTATTATCAATAACTTAAATGACATTTTAATCAAAACCCAGATACCAAATATTTTAGTTCTCTGGATAAGGCACCCATAATCCAAGTTTGCCTGGGTGGCTCAATTGATTAAACTCTTGAGTCTTGGTTTTGGCTCAGGTCATGATCTCAGGGTCATAAGATCAAGCCCCATGTCAGCTCTGCACTCAGCGTGGAGTCTGCTTGAGTTTCTTTCAATCTTCTTCTGCACCTCCCCTTACTATAAATGAATTAGATAGATGATAGATAGATGATAGATGATAGATAGATGATAGATAGATAGATGATAGATAGATAAATGATAGATAAATTCTTTAAAAAAGAGAGAGACCCATAATTCAAAACATCTTGATAGAGTAGAGTACATTTCTAATATGATATGTTATATTTAAAGGGAATAAATACATAGCCTTGCTAATAAAAGCTAATTGTTGAGGTAAAAAAATCAAAAAAGTAATAATTTAAATAAAATATGTAATTAATTTAATTAAACAAGTGTAACCCAAGTATAGAATGCAATCAAATACACCAACTGATAAAAAATCTTAGGTATAAAATGACAAATTTGAGATAAAAGTAGAATTTCTATAAATAAAAAGTATTTTTGTTTTATTCTAAAGGTTTACTATCAAAGAAACAATTGGTATGCTGGGCCATATATTTTCAGACACTGAAAATAATTAATCCCACAAAGACAAGGAACAAAGGAGATCATACAGATAAAATTAGAAAATAAAGACATAGAAAACAAGCATTATATAGGGGGAAAGACTAAATGTAATGTTTGTTCTTTGAAAAATTAAAGAATAAGTGAGGGCAGGTGCACAAATCAAATCTATAAATGCCATTCAGTATATTAACAGAGTAAGGATAATAAAGAGCACGCAGGACAGAATCAGAATAAGTATCACCAACATCTGATATCTTCATAATAATAAAAACAAAAACATTTATCTTCATATAAATGCAGAAAGCAAAGAATTTCTGTAATATGTTGAAGAGTACCTACAGGGATGCCTGGTGGTGCAATTGGTTTAGTGCCTAACTCTTGATTTTGGATCATGATTTCAGGGTTGTGAGATCAAGCCCCACAGCAGGCTCTGCACTTAGCTTGAAATCTACTTGAGATCACCTCTCCTTCTCCCTCTGTTCTTCATGCATGTGCTTTCTGTCTGTCTGTCTCTAAAATAAATAAATAAATCTTATTTTAGAAAAGGATTATCTACAAAACTCTGATGGCATAGCATCAATCTCAAAAAAAAAAAAAAAACCTGGGAAATCTTGGGAAAATTCTTTTAAAGTAAGGAATGATACAAAAATCCTCACAATCACAGCTTATTTTTATCATTGTACTGGTATTGCTAATTAGGATAATAAAAAAGGAGAATAAATTAATGGCATAAAGACTAGAAAGGACATAAAAGGAATATTTTTTTTTCCTGGAAAATGTGATGAGCTGTGGTAAGAAAACTCAAAATGTACATTATTAGAAAAATAAGATAAATTGAAAAGATATCCAGCTATAAGATTCATAAGAGAACAATCAATTCTTTTTCAACACATGTAAATTTTCCATCTGTTTTCCAACAGCCAGTGTCTTGTATGTAACATATAAAAATTTACTTGGCTCTTGAATATAATGTATGCCCTCATTACAATTCTTACTTTTATGAGCCACTGGCTTAGTGAGTTATGTTATTTTAATATTTACTGATTGCATCTCTCAAAGACAGGGTCGTTTGCTTGTTTTTAATAATTCCATTTTAAAATTTTATATGTATTTTAAAAGAATAATTGGAATACATAAATAAAGTCTTTATTAGGTTTAGACCACAGAACATAGAACAACTTCTGAAATCCAAATTTTTTAAAGATTGTATTTATTTATTTGAGAGAGATAGAGAAAACAAGTGGTGGAGAGGGGTGGGGTGCGGGGGAGAGAGAGAGAGAGAGAGAGAAACAGACTCTGCTGAGCAGGAAGCCTGATGTGGGGCTCCATCCCAGAATCCCAGGATCATAACCTGAACCTAAGGCAGACAACTGACTGAGCAACCCAGCTGCCACTAAAATACAATTTTTGTAATAAAGATTACATGTTTATTTTCATTATGTTGTTCTGTGTTTTTAGCCAAAATCCTAACATTATTCCTTCTAATTTGACAGGTTAGCCAGTTATTTATAGTAGGGACAGGTTAGTTTTGAGGATATGTGAAATTCACACAAATCAGACCATACAAATGATAGATTAGATTCCAACACTTTTGAAAGTAACTATTTATTTTGGAAAAAAAAATGTTTTAAGTCTAATTTTTGCTTTTGTTCCATATTAAATAATCTCTATTTTATTCATTTTTTATATTTAGTTCAGCAGACAAGCATAATGTCTAACATTTGCCATGGACTCTAGTCAATTTTCAGACACCTCATCTTTTATAGGAAGTCAAACATAAAGCAACAAGATATCTCAAAGTTAATAGCACATTGCAATAGGGATTCTGGGATCCACAGTGTATGAATGTGATCCTAAGCTAAGCAGATGGTATCAACTAAAGAGTCGATAGGTTACTAGTTTCTAGAAAAGTCTTTTTTGAGAAAGCTATACTGTTCTCACCTTCAAGATCTTGGAAACCTAGATAGGAGTGCTACCTTTGGGTGTACGATGTTGGTTCTTGCTATAAATCAAGATGGTATTAGCAGTATAACCAGTGAGCAGTGCGAAATAGGAAGGTTGACAACGTATGAAGTAAAAAATATGTACAAGGCACAACCCTGAAACGTAGTTATGTGTTATTATTCATTTTAGGTATGTAAATGAGTGAATGCAAATCAAATTCCCAATTATGAAAATGAATTCATCATAGGTGACTGGGGCTAAAGAAACAAGTAGAAGAGTTACTAATATCATTTTACCCAGTCATGGTCAGGTGATCCAAACATGAATTAATATTAGTTGTAAAAAAAAGATGAGGCTAGAGCTAAAATATTTTGGTCATTATTTGAACTGGGGACAATATGTATCTACTAAGGCAGTTGAGTTAGGCTCTGAAAAGAAAGGAAATTGAGAGACTAAACTAATGACATGAGTTCTTTTTGTATTCTTAATTACATTCTTTAAATGTTGCCATTTGCGAGATTATAGGGAGCAGTCAACTCCCTTCACCATGAATTCAGGAAAAAAAAAGGGAGAAATAGATATCTCCTTGGTATACAAATATTGTAAGCTAAACATACTCCTTTTAAAGCTCTTAAGATTGGATTGTCCTTAGTATTATACCTATTTTTCCCTTAATCTATGCTATGAGCTTTTTGTAAGAAGCTATTGGAAAAGAAGTAAGCACTTAAACAAATATAAATCCATAATTGGATTCTGACACTTCTCAAAGACCATTTATTTTTAACAGTGTAGAAGGGATATAAGAAAGGGCAGCTGTTTTAAATACCATAAATCACTTTGGGGTATTTAATAATGTCTGTAAGAAAATAATTCCATTTAAGGTGCTAACATCTAAAAAAAATCATTTCAAGCTCATTTATACTTGAAGTGAGTAACAATGTTTATATTTATAAACTGTCACTATTTACTGCATTTTTCATGGTTTATGACATTCCACAACTATTAAAATGTATTTTACAAGCTCTGACATTCATAAAAATATAAATGTTTACAATCTAGACAAGTTAATCTCTGTAACAAAACTAGTCAACAACAAGAGTTCTTATTCATTTCTATTGAATGGAAAGTAAAGACAAGAATAGAAATTGCAAAATGTATCCTTTATGATAGAGAAAAAAGTTTAATAAAACTTAATCTCTAAGAGAAAGTTTCTTAAACTGATTAGTTAAACTGTTTTTCTATAACGTGATAAATTAATTTTTTTAGCTTGCAGAAATCTTAAGTAATTTTCCTTAATAAATAAAGATGATCTAAATTCCAAAAGAGTACTTCATGATAGCTTTCTTTAATTCAATATTGTCCCTTCTAAAAGGGGGACATATCTCTAGCACATTTTTCTCCAAAAAAGGACTTAACAGGTTTTTTATTGACAGGATCATTCTAATTTCTCTGCAATCTTTCTCAGTTACCCAAAGTGAATCTATTGTTCCATATTGTTCATATCTTCAGTAATACATAAATACCATGTTATTCATTAATCATGTATGTTGTCCTGTGATTCATCGTCTATTTATTGGTCTTATTAAATAAACTATTATTTCCTTGAGGAGAGAGTGAGATCTTTTATTCGTTTTTCTTTTCAGTATTATTTCAATTTGAGAAGAGATAAACAGGTAGTACATTATTTTAAATGTATAAATAAAGAAAATATACATATACAAGTAAGTAGAAATATGAAAGCTGGTAAATTATAGCTTCCCACATATGCATGCTATTGAAGTATAGTGGCTCTTCTTTCATGATTATTGAAAAAATGGGGATAAAACCTATCTCAAATGAAAACAATCAATGAGCTTTTCTACTTCTTAAAAGAAATTATTTTCATAATTTTTGAACTTTTAAAAATATTTTTATCATTCACACATGTCACTTAAAAGAAAATTAATTGATTTTCTAAATACATTTTACAATTAAAAATGTATGTCTTATAAATAATATAACTTAAATCAAGTCATAGTGACTGTGAAGAGCTTAATTACAAATTAATCAAATTAAAATTGTTTTTATGTTCAACAACGGCCTTGCCACTTATTCTATAAGCCATTTATGCAAAAGTATATAATATCTATTAAATGCAACCCCATTTTTCTAAAGGTGTACTTGATTGGACTTAAATAAAAGACATCAGTTTGATTTTTAAAGAATCTAAACATGGTTTTCATATTTCCATTAATTTCAAAATGCAATAATACTATGTTTAAAAGTTCATTGAATCTTGTAAGAAAATCAATGAATAAGTCACCTTTTAATTTCTTCAAAGGCAGTAAAGTCTTCATTAACTATGAGGTGATGGTGTAAATAAAGCACTATAGATTCATTTCAATTTTTATGAAATGTTAAATAGGTACCCATAAAACTTTTATGGAATTTCAACCATAGTCAATATTTACTTATCTCCCCAAATAATGCAGCTTTATGGTAAATAAATTAGTTTGTTTAGTAATACTTGAAGATAAACTGCCATTATACTAGAAATATTTATTGAACACCCACTGGCTTTAACAAGCCAATGCTTAATCTGTTGGTCTATTTTTGAACAGGCAGTGCTCATTTTAAATTAAGAATATATTTGTCAAACTCCTATTGTGTAACAGAAATTATCTATCTGAGGCACTGAAGATAAGTTGGGAAATAAAAAAGACAAAGTCTTTTCATATTGGAGGCCAGATTTAGAGATGAGACAAACATATGCATGTACACACTCACACATATCCAAACAAACAAACAAACAAACAAACAAAAATCAACAAAGAAGCTAAATTCTGATAATGCTGAGTACAGCAATGGGATATGAGAAGTCAAGTGGCAGGTGTTCTATGTTCGTGTGAACAAGAAAAAAGCTCTCAGAGAGGATGACCTTGGAGCTAACACAGGAAAGATGAGAAGTCAATCATGCAAAGAGGAAAGGAAAGGAGAACAGTGAAGAGGGAAAGCTAAGGGCAAGAGTTCTAAAACATAAATGAGCACGGACGTAATGGAAGGACCGAAAATGAAGTGAGTGGCTGGAGCGTAAGGAGGTATAAGAGATGGGATCCCTGGGTGGCTCAGCTGTTTAGTGCCTGCCTTTGGCCTAGGATGTGACCCTGGAGTCCCGGGATGGAGTCCCACGTGGGGCTCCCTGCATGGGGCCTGCTTCTCCTTCTGCCTGTGTCTCTGCCTCTCTCTCTCTTTCTCTAATGAATAAATTAAAAAAAAATCTTTAAAAAAATAAAGTAAAAAGAGGGATAAGAGATGAGTTCAGAGAAGCTGGAGCATACAAGCTACAACTAAACTAATCCAAATGGGAACACAAATTTAAAGACCAGCTTTCACAGATACATAGAAAGACAAAGAAGTGACATGCTTCTCCTGTAGAAGTAAGATTTCCCTTGCGCAGGACATTAAATGACTTGAACAAGCTAACATTAGTGACAAATATCCCCTTACATGTGCAATGTTTCCAAACCACAGATTTCTATCCCTCATTTGGGTATCGAAAGCAATGCCAGACACAGGTTGGGGAGGTGCTTAGTTCTGAATAATAATAATTCAATAGTTATTGAATTAGAGACACTGCACCTTTTACATGTGTCTTCCCAGTTTGCTCTCAGCAACAATTCCCAGCTGGGGGAGGGAAAAGAGTATGGAGGATGAGGGGAAGATGTTTTCATATGGGTTTGATGTGGGAGAGGCATCATTTACATGGCCACACCTAACAAGAGGTGGGGGCAGGGAAATATGATCTAGAAAGAAGTAGAAGCAATGCTTTTCTTATTGAAGTGTAACTGTCATTCAATATCCTATTTGCTTCATAGTGATTCAATATTTTCACGCCTTATGATATGATCCCCGTGACAAAACCATCTGTCAACATGCAAAGTCATTACACAATTAGTGACTCTATACCCTGTACAGTACACTACAACCCCATGATTTGTTCATTTTACAGCTCAAAGTTGGTTTCTTTTTATCCCCTTCACCTAGTTCACCCAAACCCAACCCCTCTTCTTTGGCAATCAACAGTTTGTTTCCCATATCTATGATTATCTCTAGTTTATTTTGTTTTTTAAGTTCTATCTACAAGTGCAATCAGAGTGAATTTGGCATTCTCAATCTGACCTAATTTAACTTAGCACCGACACCCTCCAGGTCCACCCATGTTGTTGCAAATGGCAAGATTTCATTCTTTCTCATGACTAAAGACTCTGCCACAGTGACATATTTCTAAATTTTGGGATCACACCAGTCTTGCATATATCAGAGATATCTTCCTCATTATTTTGGGAATAGGCAGGCCTTGTAGAATGCTTTGATAAATTAGATACAAGCAGTTCTTAGTTGGTACTTATAATTCATATAATTATTTAAAAAAACACTATTTTAAATATTTCTTATCTGATAACTACATAAGTACTATACTTTCAGTGATAAAAGAATTACAAGCTCAGTAGAGAGATATGGTGATCTTTGTTCAGAAATTATAACAACATGCATCTTGAAATCTGAGTTATCAAGGAGAAATACTCATACACTGAAATGACTTGCCTGGAGTTTTGATGCTAACCTGATTAAATTTGCATGTACAAAAGAAATGTGTACTTAAATAAAGCTTGACACAATCTTCAGCAACTACTTTATACCACCTATGAGTCTAAATTGAACTAGCCATCAATTCTTGAGTAATTCTTGATTATATTTATTCATTGTCTGATTTTTAATGCATATGAATTAACCTTCTATCAGCATTTCATAAAGCCAACGCCCTAGGTTCTCATCTGAGAATACATTAGTCTGTATTGTTCTTCAGTTCCAATAACAGACTAGATTAGAGAACTTATCTGTGTCAAATAGTTTGGATCATATCCAATCCAGCCACTCCTCTAGATATTTTATCTATTCCTCAAAGCTAGACCATGCAGACATTAGCTTAGTGAGCTTTATTTTAATATTAAGCCCTTTGGTTCTCTAAAGACGTAATACTATCTGGCCATTTGAAATCTATAACGTGATTATCTTTCTGAAGATTGGATGAAAAGGAAAAAAGAACAAAAAACTATCATTCTGGGCTCTTTAGATAGAACCCCATGTAAAGCTTTAAGTTTGTTTTCTCTTGTTTTTTGTTTGTTTGTTTTTGTTTTTGTTTTTGCTTTTGTAAAAGTATAAGCGGTATAGCTTACTTCCCCTAAGGAACTAATGTTGTTTCCTTCCAGCTGATGACAATTCTGCTAGTGACATGTTTCACCCCTTTCTCTGGATGGCTTCCAAGCTGAATAAACAATCGGATACTCATGTTTGGCCTGTGCAGGTGGTCTTCCTTTCCTTGGGACTCTTTTTCTTATATAGATCTTCCACAGATACTTTTTTTTTTAATTTCAATTTCACTTTTTTTTTAAGTATTGTTATTGTTACCCATCTCAATACGTTTTGGGAAAAGATGAATGAATGAAGGTACAAATAAAAATGATACGTCTTCTAAGGATTCACTGAAGCAGTTGCTAAAGCTTATTGTTGAGCTGGGCTCTCATCACTCCACATGCATGGGCAACAATACCACCTACCTGGTTGAGCACTTAATACTTTGTTTCCACTCCAGCCTATTGAGGATTTACATGACACATAGGAATTTCATCTCCATATGCCTCTACATTTATAACATGGACTTAAGCAATTTCCTGGAGCGGATCAGAAGGCCATCTCTAATTATAATTGCACTGTTTCATGTCTAGGATGTCCTATTTTTCATTAATGTGTAAATGAATGTATATGAGCACACCCTTGGATTTAATCAGAAAATACACCCAAAGATTTTTAATACATAAGAGGAATAGAGAACGGAGGAATGCCAGGATTTGGATTATAGAGCCAAAAAAGGAGAACCCAACCCACTTTTAAGCAAGTTAAAAGTAAAATACTAGTTCAGTAGTATTAAAATTGCAGATTATTCTGACTTTATCTGTCATAGTTCAGTATCCTGCCAAACCGTTGGAGCCAATGAAGTACTGAACAGAGTCTAGAACTACTCAACACCAGGAATTTCAAATAGATGCTCAGGAAACAAAGGATGAGTGTTAGCATTTATCAATAATCAGCTTGAAAAGAGGGTAAGTATAAGTAATAATATCTCTATAGTACTTGAAATTTTACAAGTTGCTTCTACAGAGACCATCTCATTTGATTTTCAGGGACAAGAAAACAACAATAAAAATGAATGAATAAGCAAAGAAACAGGAGGGAGAAGAAAGAAAAGAAGCTTTCTGATTTCACAGTTGTGGAATTTGAAGGTCAGAGAAGTCTCATGGTTACTTAACAACGCCATACTAGGTTAGAGTTCATAGAATGATTGTCTCACTCGAGTCTCATAATTCACTTGTTAATTATTTTGCCAATTCCATATGTGTGAACACAGAAGAAAGATTAAATCTAGCTAGACATGAGCTGGTATTTTTAGCAAATAATAATGTCAGAGCTGTGTTGCAATGTTTATTTGAGGTGGGATCAAAGACGTAATTTTCTTCAAAGTTCCTATATTTTCATTGAAAGTTTATAAATATCGACAGTGGTTTCAGCATAGGGCAACATAAACTGTGGTTTTAAAAATTATATTATCTTGGTTTTTAAAATTATATTATCTAGTTTCATAGATTCCACACTTGGAAATAGTGATACTTTCAAATATTCAATGATATAATTATATCTGGCTGCAGTAAGGCCGTACATAGTACTTTGTGTATCCCTCACTCATCATGAAGCATGTCAAATGCAATGAGCAGCAGAGCATAGCTGGCTTGTGGAAACCTTTCTCTCTTTTCTCTGCTTCAGTGCTCTCTGTCTTGACCCAGGAAAGATATAACAGCATTTTAACATCACAGGTAAACTATCAAACAATACAAGTTATATCACTAATGAGTTGAGAGAGAAAGATAGCTTTTGTTATTTTGGTTTAGAACTCTAATTCATATATTTTTAAATGAAGAAACATATAAGAAATATTAATTCAAAGGTTTGGTGCAAAACAAGTATTTCTTTATTTTAATTATTTAAAAGGTGTCAGAGACCCAAATTTTGTGCAGTAAGAAGTTGCTGTTTCTCAGCAAAATGTGTTTGTTGAGAATACAATCAAGGACGAAACATGAATAAGATATAGTTTTACATCTACTATTTTCCATTGAATTTACACTTAAGATCTCTATATAAAGTATGGAACAATGAATTTTCCCTTTATACTGGGTGGCGCCTGTTGGGAAAATAAAAACAAAATCTCCTTCCAAACCAGGAAACCTTTCCACAAAGGTGGAAGAGAAAGAAAACAATTTTTATTATTAAGTAGGCATTGAAGAAGAGTGTTATATGCATCAAGCAACTCAAAAGAGTTTGCAAAGACAGAGGTCCATCCTTTTATGTTGCCACAGGGACACAGCCCATTTCATACGCATTCTCATGACAAACAATAACTACTCCTCAAGTGGGAGGACTTGATAGCACCATTTGGTCACAGGGAGTTCATCCTAGATTCACTTGGTCTTTGGCATGGCCATCTGTGTTTGTTAATTGACTTAATTGGAAGGAAAATGAACTTCTCACATCTGTATGACAGAAGATAGGTCTGCATCTTGGAGCAAGAAGCCCACTATTTGAAGCTCTTACCTGCCCCCACCCCACCCCACAAAGAGAAGGGGTTGGGTGCACATCTTCCTTGAAGATCACATTTAGAAGAGATAGTTCCCAGCTCCTTGAGTAAGATGTTCTTGCATGTTAAAGTTAGCAAGAGGCTATTTAGCTTTTAAAAAGATATTCCCAACATTTCAAACAGAAAGAACTTACAAGTTTTCTAAAGTAGGTGCTCTAAGGAAAGGAGAAGGGAAGTGTCTTCCCATCTTTTCCACAGTGAGAATTAAGCCTTTTAATGTTTTTAGTTGTATTTACCTTTATATTCTATGTAGATTATGTACTTACAGAGAGATTGGATTTTCAACATGTTTTGCTATTAAATAATGTCATGTGGTGAAAAGCTCATTGTTAGACCACGTTTCTGACAGACTAGGTTTTGTTTTTGGAAATACAGTACTTACCTTTGCGATTAACTACTGTTTGTTATTAGTAACTACTAGTAACTGATACCTATTCAAACTTGATGGGGTGATGGTGAGGGGAAGAGGGCATCAACATTATCAGTGATCTTACTTTCAACAGGGAAATAGAAGCATCACATGGAATCTGCTCTTTTTGTTTGAAATTGTATGCTTTCTTCTGAGACTCTTTTTTGAAGACTACATTTTAGCCTATTATGTTATCTGGAGGATTTGATTTCCTTATTATCTCTTTTGCCACTTTGCACTTTCTTTATATATGTATGTATGCATATGGATTCAGCAATCATAAATGAAATTCAGTACCTCCTCATTCATTTTCCAGGAATTAGGAGGGAGAGTTGCTCTAAGCTTGAAGTATTAAGCCCAAACATTATAGATATTCACATTATTTTTGAGGTGATTATTTACTTGTTTTGAATTTCTAATTAAATTACTTTAGAAAGGTTAAGTCTCCTGTGATGTAAATGTGCTATATCATAATTAAGTCAAACTCCTCATGTACTAAAAAAAGTTTAGATTTTAATGAAGCCTGAAAAAATAAGACATCTGTTTAAGAAGACCTATACCAGGGACACCTTGGTGGCTCAGCAGTTGAGCATCTGCCTTTGGCTCAGGGCGTGATCCCAGGGTCTGGGATCAAGTCCTGAATTGGGGTCCCTGTGAGCACCCTGCTTCTCCCTCTGCCTATATCTCTGCCTCTTTCATGAATAAATAAATAAAATCTTAAAAAGAGAAGGCATATATCAGTTGCACTTCAAGATACTCTAAGTTCTTCATTTATATATGTATGTGCGTGCCTCACAGTGTGTATATGTGTACAAGTATATGTAAAACTCCTGTGTGTGTTCACAGTAAAATTAATGTCCCCATGATAACCCCAGTTATTTCAGTAGAACATTGCATTGCCTCATATTTGAGGGTTTTACTTTTTGGTATTGCTGCTATGTCCTTGGTTCTTTGAGTCAGTTACTGATATTGATGACATTTTTTAATTTCTAATTTTAGATTACACATAGCACTGCAATAAAATCAGAGTTTGTAGTCATACTGTCTTAGTTTGAGTCCTAGCTACAATAAATAGTTGGCTGCATTACCCTGGACAAGTTACTTACAGCTCAGCTTCCTCATCTCTAAAATGAGTATAAGAGTAGCAACTTCTTCATTGGTAGTTGGGAAGGCTGAATGGGTCAATACATAGGAAGGGCCAGTACAGTGCCATGAGTTGGGACTTTGTGGATTTGTGCTCTAGTTTCTACTATGTGGGTAACTCCTAGATCCTAACCTCTATGTCTGCAGTTCTATCCTCTCCATTAGAAAAACAAGAATAAAACAAAACCCCAAACTCCAGTAACTCCCATGGTCTTTAATTCTAATTGACCATGAATTAGAATATTTTTCCCCTTTGGTTCATGTTGTTTTATATATATAATATATATAAAATATATAAAATATATTATATATAATATAAATATATATAAATAAATATATTATATTTATTTTTATTTATTTATTTATTTTAAATATAAACTAAAATATAAATATATATATTTGGCATAACATGGCTGATTTCTCTCACAAATTGCAGATATCCTGTCAGCATATAGATAAAGCAACAGAAGATGATTCTATGACATCCAATTATCATTTCACATAGTCATGATTTTAAAAGGTACTTTTAAAACATTTTTTTAACTACAGAACAATATATTCACGTGAGGGTTTATTCAGAAACCTCAGGTTTAAGAAACCCATTTACCACTCTCGGTGTGCCTTGTATACTAATATACAAAGGTTGCCTTTTATGAAGTTCTAATCCCATTGTTCTAGCAGAATTTAGTTTAAAATGTGTGCTTTGGACCTGGTGAGAGGATGACTAATCATTCATCAATCTAATCTCTTTTTGATATTTGCAGCTACCAAAAAAAAAAAAAAAATGGCCATAGCTTTTATAGTTATTTTTAGTAATATCAGTTTGGTAAAACAAATATTGTTAATTAGAATCACAAAATTCAGGAAATGCAAGCAGGCATCAAACAGTAATGTCAAGTTTTCTTGGAATGCTGGAATAAAAAAAACACCAGAAGGAGTTCCATAAAATAATATATCAGAATTCTAAAACTAGGGATGTAGCAATTATCATTTCACATATTGCTGTATGTTTTAGTGTGGTAGACAAATGAATTTAATTCCATCAATTCAATAACTCTTAAACTATCTTATTTTAAAGAAAAGCAAGATGGATATGGATAGGCTCAGATTCATAGATTTACATGTTTGGATTTACTTTTCTGTATTAAAATTAGTGTTTAGGGGATCTCTGTTGAGTCCTGGGTATCTATCAGCTCAGCAAACGATAGCCTTTCTCCTACTCTCTTGTTTTCCTTATCCAATTCATGTAACTTTGATTTTCTTTCCAGTTCCCTCTCTTGGATTTCATCCCTACCCGCAAGTCCTAACTAGAGACCTCAATAATCCTTTTACTATCTATCTCACTATAATCCAATCCAGTAAAAATGACCCCCCAATAAACAAATCAATTAATCAATTTAATTTTAAAAAAGAAAAAGTGCACCATGATATATCTGCATATTTAAGGAAAGTTGTGGCCGTATCTCAATCATTAGAAGAAATATATTTGTTTAGGAAGTTTGGGCTCAGCTCAGGTCCAAGTATGCCATACCCATTATGTATTCAGATGTGAAATTCTTGTGGGTAATAGCCTTTGGTTTCTTTAGTTTTGTCTCTCTGATCCCAGGGTTTCTTTTTATACTGTGGCCCAGCCTTAAAGACTCATTAGTTTCACAGTAGTCTTGTCTTTGATATATCACCTACCTGAGACTATATTATGAAGTTTATCTAAAAAGCACAATCACTTTATAAATACAGAATGGTGCATAATAAATGTGGTTTGATCTAATATGGACTTTACATGCATAACAAGTTCAAAGTTATTTCTTAACTAAAGATAAATGCAAAAACCATACGATGTTTTCTCATAAACCCAAATCAGAAAAAGTCATATTGATGATTTGGTACCAGTAATGGTCAGACAAATGTCCATGTAATAACCAGAGATGTCATATTCATCTTACATGCAAGTGAGATTTCCCTTTTGGCAGAAGAGTGTCTCTGATATAACTTTAGAGTCTGAAAATAATGGCTAACCACCAGATAGAGATTAAGCATATATGTAGGATTGTAGGCGCCGAGTGAATTTCACACGCTGGATGTTTTCAGGCATGCTATACACATGAGTTATTTTGCATTACATTATATACATAGGTTCTAACTGTAATTTTCTACTGCAAAAGTGAATTCTCTGTTTCTTCTATCAAGGATGGACATAGAAAACCTCTTGATATTAATGCTATTTTTAATAATCCTTTATATTGTGAAACAACATACCACAGGACAGTAATAGCACAGAGGAGTGTTGATCCAGAAAACAAAGTGGTCATGTCTTTATTACAGTCTTTCAGGTCAAGCTCACCTTCCCTTAAGCCATTGCTCAGTGCTCAGTGAACCGATTTAATACATGCCATCACCTTCTCTTTCAAATCTTGAAGAATATGTAATGGACAGCATTTTTAAGGGTGAATATAGTTTAATAGATTTTAAAGTCTCACCAGAGCTCAAGAAACAGAGTTCTTCATTTGTCTTTCGTGCCCTGGACTCTTAACACTTTTGTTGAGCACATCAAGTGTGTGTGTGTGTGTGTGTGTGTGTGTGTGTTGACATGAGGGACAGGTATAATATGAAATAATTTGGGGAGGCAAAATGATGAGTCCATCAGTCCACGTGTTTAACAGTGTGAGTTTTATTGTCTTGGTTTGAAAAAATATCTACATATCTCTTAAATAATATAATAAAGTCAAATTAAACAAAGATACAACATGAAGTAAAATATAATTCAGCAAACCTTTAGCTTGTTACCATTCATTTACTATTCAATTTAGACTGTTTTCTAAATCCTATGAGGAGCATTTTTTAGAATATTAGTATTTCTTTCCTTTGTCCTTTTCGTTTTCATGGTGTCCATATGTTAAGACCCAATGATCTGGAGATAATTTATTTATTTTTTTTATTTCTGAACAAATAAGACTTTGAGGGTGAGTTGCAATGTCAGGGGCATAGAACATTGACTTGCCTAGAATTTTTTGGCCAGGTGTCTATTCAGAGTACATAATCAGTAAGCCAGGTAAATATGGAAGGAAATCCAGCAGGCTGAAAAGAGATTGCATCCCCTCTTGCTCTAAGCCTAAGGTCAATATCACACACCGCCTAACAAAAGATCCTTTATCCCTCATAGAACGCTGTACAGGAACTTTCTTGACTTGGGATTTTCAGAAGTGTATTAGATATAAAATCTTGGAAGTAAACACAAAATAAAGAACTTAGAAAAAACACAAAGTACAATACAACAAAATTTGGGGAAAATTAAGAATCAAAGCACTATTTAGCTTTCAGAAGAGTGCTAAATACTGCAGATTTGCACAAATATATAATGCTGCACGAAATATCTTGGTCATCAAGAAAGACAACAATTGACAGTTGGGAGCCTAGATTGTTAACTATTTCTTTTCTCCCTAGTATCTGTGTGATTTTGGGCAAAGAACTTAACCTATTTGGGTTTCAATTATTTCATGCATGTATTTTAAAATTTTTTAAATATCAAGGAATCTAATCCTAGAAGTAAAATATTTCTAAAGGCAACCTAAACAATAGCTTTATTAAATAGCTAATACCACAAAATTAAATTTATCAAGCTCAAAAAACAAGCAGACTTCAGTTAAATATTTAGATATTCAAATAGTTATTGGTACACAGTAGTGTAAAATAGGTAATGCTTTGGAAATATCATTCATCCATCCAAAATTACAGTTAAATCCTTAAATATTCATAGTTCCAGTTATAAGAATGCATTAAACTTTTCTTCAAAGAGTATGCATATTAGTCAAAAATATTTTACTATTTAAAATTCAGTCTTGTTCGAAATCTGAGGAAAAAAAAATGTTTGGCTTAAGGCAAATGATAGTGCCAGAGCACACACAGTAATTGAGGAAAAAAAAAAAAAGAATGGTGCCTCCAATCTCTGGAAGTGTTGAAGTCAGTAAGTCAACTTCTGTTTCTGAAATGTGAAGTCCAGTTTGTAAAATAAAAATTGGATTATTATTGTTACATGCATTCCTAAGAGAGGGACCAACCTTTCCTTTCAATGTCACTTCCCATGGTTTTTATAACTGTCTTTAAACAGAAGTCGATCAATGATGTAGCAATCTTGTCCTCCTTGAAAATTGCTTTGCAAAGCCTAGCAAGAGATCTAATTTTCAGAGATAGGGAAGTAATAATGGAAGTTTATCAAATCAAATGTGAAAAAGTCCAGTGTCTTTAATAACAACTTTATTTAATATGCTTTATGGTTCCTAGAAATTATAGTGTTCTCCCCTAACAATCTTTGGCAGAGTCAAAAGTAATCTCTTATTTGTTCCTCTTGAAACATGGTAACAGACATTGGCAATATTCTCAATCTTTGAGATGCTTAATTTAATCTTGTTCAGTATTATAACTTTCTTCAGTCTTTATAACATTAGATGCGGTTAAAATGAAGCATATAGATGCTGAGGAATACATTTTTAAAAGGATCTATAAAAATGTATATATATTTTATTCTCCTATGCATACTTATTAAATACATGTAAAAAGAAAGCTAATAATGTGAAATGATAAAGGAAGAAGAAAACATGTTAACTATGAAAGCTAATTGAATTACTACAATTTAGTATTCAGTTGGAGCTTCCTGAAACTTAAAGTAAGAAAACCGGGAGATCAATTATGCAGCTTATTACCAGAAAGGAATATTCCAATTATCCATGTAAGAAACAATTCTTATGGCCCTCCAAATTTATTTTACAAATATTTTCATGCATAACTCTCAAATTTTCCATAGATAAATACATCAATGACATACAATCATATGTACTAATTTTTTTCAGTCTCTTTTTCTTTTTTTGTTTGTCTAATTAGCTTCTACTCCTCCTTCCCACAATCCCTACTACCAGTTAACCTGTGTTAGTTACCTAAAATACATTCTTGCTTATTTCCTTAATTTGCATATATGAAAGTATAGAAAGATTTAATACCAATGTGTTGACTGTGCAAAAATTGGTAAAAAACTACCATAATTCTATTAATTATGGAAAGCCCACTAAATCAATTGGAATAAACCCATCTTTGTTTTGTTTTGTTTTTAGACAGGGGAGAGGGAGAGAATGAATATCAAGCAGGCTCCACAACCAGCACAGAGCCCGACACAGGATGGATCTCACACCCCGAGATTACAACCCAAGCCCAAAATCAACACTCAGATGCTTAACCAACCGAGGCACCCAGATGCCCCAAATCTATTTTTTGCTTTGAATAAATAAATAACATTGCCCAGTATGACTTTGCCATAAGTTTTAAGCTCTCTTTAATCATGAGCATTTGCTTTGTTTTTATATTCGTCTCACAATGTATCCTTGGAAAAATACATATGTATATTTATAAAGATGTCTATAAATATATAATATCTGTAATGGATTACATTATATATTATACATTAAAATATTCGTTAATATATTTCTTCATATAGAGGTGCTTGACCTGTTTGAAAGTGGTATGAGGTTTTGAATTGCTGAATCAAAGATGTTATGCCCGTTAACATTAATTTAAAAAGTTGTTAGATAGTTTTCCACTCAGCTGTCATAGTTCGTGCCCGTGAACATCGTATGGGCACCCCCATAGGTATTCTGGGTCTATGAAACTACACTCCTGATATGTCACTGGTTTTGTTTTGAATTTCTCTAGTTGTTTAATAACTAATTCATTTATTTCTGAAATAACATCAACTTGGTCATATAATTGCTTCCATACATTTTGAGTTTTTTTTTTATATTTTTGCATAGTTTCTTTTGTTCTTCTACTGTCTTTTCCTATGCAGATACCATGTTTACTCATTTGCAGAGGTTTTATTGTTTATTTTTATCATTCCTACACAGTATGCTTTTAAAATCTATGTTTGCCAGGTGCTCTATATTCTAACATACCTGTAATACCCATTGAATTTAAGATAATTTTATTAAATTCTGAAAACAAAAAAAAATAAAAAATAAAAATAAAATAAAATAAAATAAAATAAAATAAAATAAAATAAAATAAATTCCGAAAACAACACCAAACAGGGTGCTAACTTAAAACTAACAGTACTGGAGCTTATTTATTAGATACTTAAGAATATCTAGAGACATTTTTACCACAAATGCATAAACAACATTCAGATATCTGTGTCTTGTGTTAAAACATTCTTAATTCATAATTATATTTGCTTAAATTTGATATATTGCTGATATACAGCTGTTAGTAAAAAATTATGAGACGATTTTAGAATATATTTCCAATCATCAAAAAGTGAGATTTAGATAAAATTGAGAGTTGGATAATTCAAAGTTATGCTATATGATAGAGGTCAGTATTCTAGAATTCTCTTTAACTGTGGAAGAAGGATAGGCTCATACTTAAAACAAGAGTATTAAACTGTATGATTGAAATTCTATTATGAAAATTTTGAACACTTGTCTCTTTCTCTCCACAAATAAGTGGATATTTCTTTTTTTTTAATTTTTTATTGGGATAAGTGGATATTTCAAAGTTTACTCAGAGAAAATATATGGAAGATTGCATTTAATAGTCATATGGCAGATGGGATGCCTGGGTGGCTCAGCGGTTGGGTACCTGCCTCCAGCTCAGGGCGTGATCCTGGGGTCCCGGAATCAAGTCGGATATCGGGTTCCCTGTATGGACCCTGCTTCTCTCCTTGTCTGCCTCTCTCTGTGTGTCTCTCATGAATAAATAAATAAGATCTTTAAAACAATAGTCATGGCAGAGAATACAAAGTGCAAAATTAGGTAGCTGCTCAAGTTAAAAGAAATATATGTTCATATAATCATGTAATCATGTTACTTATAATCTTTTGGCTGTTTTCTTTTATGCATGGCTTAAAACTTTTTATAATAAACATGACTAAACTTTTTGGTGCATTTGAGCTCTATTCTAAAAATACTTTAACACTTAGAAAAATATAAGGTGGGATAAACAGACCAAAATATTTAAATTAATTGCTTAAAACTTTTATATCTAGTATTTTTTTTCAAGGACTTCCCAATCAGTGAGTCATGATGCTATGTATGATAAATAATTATACACTATAATCAAACATTATTCCATTAAACAGATATTGCTTCTCTGTGATTGACAGTGTATTCCATATTGGAGAAACACATCCAGAGTCCCCCTCTTCCTACCTCTCTGGGCTTCCTGTGACTCCTTTACCACCTCTTAGATTAGTTTGGCCCAGGGTCTTTCCTTGGCCTCCTCTTTCCACTCTTACATTTTTCAGCTTATCTGAAAATTAATTCAAATACTACCAAATACCACCTGCATGCTAATGACTACTATAGGTGCTATTTCCAAGTCAGAAACTATCTTTAGAGTCACAAGGGCCATCAGGCAGCCTCATCAAAATGTAAAAATAATAATAAATAAATAAATATAGCAACAACAAACAACCCTATCTGTGTGTGTGTGTGTATAACAATTTTCATCCTGCTATCTCTTTTAGTGTAGCTATAAACCTATTCCTCAAAAATATAATAGTTTTCACCCCACCATCTCTTTTAGTATGGATGTTAAACCTGTTTCTCAAAATATTCTTTCTTCTTGGGGCACCTGGGTGGCCCAGTCAGTGTCTGCGTTCAGCTCAGGTCATGATCCCAGGGTCATGAGTCAGGCTTCCTGCTCAGTGGGGAGCATGATCATCCCTCTCCCTCTCCCTACCATTCTCCGCACTCACCCAGCTCTTGCTGTCTCTCTCTCTTTCTCTCTCTCTCTCTGTCAGATAAACTTAATATTTTTTTCCTTTTTTTAAATTTTTATTTATTTATTTATGATAGTCACACAGAGAGAGAGAGAGAGAGGCAGAGACACAGGCAGAGGGAGAAGCAGGCTCCATGCACCGGGAGCCCGACATGGGATTCGATCCCGGGTCTCCAGGATCACGCCCCAGGCCAAAGGCAGGCGCTAAACCGCTGCGCCACCCAGGGATCCCTAAACTTAATATTTTTAAATATATATATTCTCTCTTCTTTATTCCTTTTCTTTCTGAAGGCCACTATAGTTCTCTAAATCATCCAAGTCAGAAACTTGACAGCTAGCAGTACTTCTCACTCTCCTTACCTCAATCTCCACCCATCACCACCTCTAAGTTTATCTCCTTACACCTTGCTTATCTGATCTTGCCCCAGTGCTCCTATCTTAGTTCAGGGGATTACTTTGCCCTGAGCTACAGTCTCAGCTTTCTAAGTCTACATGCCTGCATTCCCACATGGCTCATACATTTTGTATGTTTATATCGGAATGATTTTCTTCTAACATAAATGTGGTTAAATCACCCCCTTGCTTGAAACCGTTTCATGGTCTCTCCATATTCTAAATCAGGGATTGGCAAACTGTGGACTGTAGGCCAAATTCAGGTTCCATCTGTTTTTGTAAACTTTTATTGGAATACTGCCAATCCCATATATTTCTATGTCATATATAGCTTCTTTAGCTCTTTTATGGCAAAGTTGTGTAGCTGTAACAGAGACTGGTATGCAAAGGTTAAATATCTAGACCTTTACAAAAGTTTGTGACCCTGCTTGAAATACTAAATACTAAATTCTCTGCCATGTATCTCTGAGTATTTTTAAAATATTTTATTTTTATTTATTCATGACAGACACAGAAAAAGAGAGAGGCAGAGACACAGGCAGAGGGAGAAGCAGGCTCCATGCAAGGAGCCTGATGTGGGACTCGATCCCAGGTCTCCAGGATCAGGCCCTGGGCTGAAGGTGGTGGTAAACCGCTGGGCCCCTGGGGCTGCCCAATCTGAGTATTTTTTTAATACCCTTATGCAATAGCTGTCAGTATACACACTGATATAAATGTATTTCAGCTTATCAATATCAGGGTAGGGACTCCTGGGTTGCTGAGTTGGTTAATTAGCCAACTTGATTTCAGCTCAGGTCATGATCTCAAGGTTGTGAGATGGAGCCTTGCATCAGGCTCCCTACTCAGCATGGAGTGGGCTTGGGATTCTCTCTCTCCCTCTCCCTCTGCCCCTGCCTCTTCTCCCACTCTCTCTCCCAAATAAATATATAAAATATTTAAAAATATTAGTATATACACTGAAACAAAGTTATATATGTAACTTCATATAATACAAATATATAGGGACGTCTGGAGGGCTTAGCAGTAGAGCCTTTGGCTCAGGGCGTGATCCTGGGGTCCTGGGATCAAGTCCCACATTGGACTCCCTGCATGGAGCCTGCTTCTCCCTCTGCCTGTGTCTCTGCCTCTCTCTCTCTCTCTCTCTCTCTCTCTCTCTCTCGCTCTCTCTCTGTGTCTCTCTCATGAATAAATAACATCTTTGAAAAAAATACACATAAATGTATGACTTTACAATTTCACAAATGAGAAAAGCTTTTGTTCATCTATTATCATAATTATCTTTTGCCTGAAAAACACATCATACTTTTCACGGTGCAACTCCAACCTTCCACATCTTGATCGCTTAAAAGATCGCAATCTTTTAAGAGTGGAATCAATTTTCCATCTTGTGCAACACCTAATCCCAGGGTCAACTATTTCCTCTTTTACCCGTGCCCTCTTTGCCTCTCTATGTCCCATACCGTTATTTATCACATATGAAATATTCTCCCTTCTTTTGTTCACAAGTGGTGTCTATCAGTCTCCCAACTACTCCTGCCCAGGGCTAGGACATAAGTTTTATTCTTTGTGTTAGGCCCCATCTGTAACTCAGCACATCTCATACAGTTAGGACTCAGCAAATGTTAGTGGTGTGCATGTATACATGAATGAATAAATAATAACTATACATCTTTTTGGGAAAAAATTCGTATTTGAAAGCCAAAGTTAAAAAAAAAAAAAAAGAAAGAAAGCCAAAGTTACTTTGCACCCATGTTACTAGAAAGTTGTTAATTCTTATCTTACTTTCTCCATATAAATTCTTATTTTCTCAGAGAAAAAGAAAGTCCTGAATCAATTTATTTTTCAGATTCTTAGATTCTATGCTATATTCTGCTTATTTTTGGTCTTTTTTTTTTTTTTTTACCTTCTTAGTGTGTTATATTGACTTATTGGAATAAAACTCAACTCCTTTAATTCCTTTTTAAATTCCTTTTTAAAAAAACATATTTTCTTCCCTTTTGAAGTTGATTTCTATCAATTTTTTGACAACTTTTATTCCAAGAACCTTACTTTATTCAAGTCTAATTATAGCACTGGCACTCTTGTTGCTCAGAGAACATATTACTGAATTTGCTGCTGAAAACAAACAACAAATCTGTGGAAATTATGGAGTTGTAGAACAATGCTTTAGTATCTCACAATTGATTTTGTTTCCACTGTACATGTCTCTGTAGGAAATATAGAAAGATGCCCTATTACATTCTCTCAGTTAATAACTTTCTTCCCTGTGTTGTTAGCTAGATATTTATTTCTTTCATGATAAAGTGAGAAAAGATAGCTTGAGGATGGAAGTAAAGATATTGTTTAAACAACACAATTTTAATGGAATATTGTATAGGCAAAGGGATAAGATCATATAACTCCTCTGGTTCCTGATACTTCAATTTTATATCTGAATTAAACAATAGGATTTTTTTCTATCCGACATTAAGACAACCTGGGCCAAGAGCAAATTTAGTCATATATTTTAAAAAATATTTTAATTAACAGTATATAGTTTTGGAAAGGAGAAAGTATTGTTTATTACATTTATCAAACTATTGCATACTTCTATTATAGGTAGGCAGATAGACACGTGCATATTATCTCTTCAAACATATTTTATCTCTCATCTTATATTCAGAATTGCATCTAAGGAATCAGAAACCAAGTTGAAGAGAGTTAATTCAAGGAGCAAAAATGCAATACATATATGGTAAAATATGACTTAGAGGAACCAGTGCAGACGTCAGATTATCCTGGGCTTTACATCATACTTGAACATATGCATGCACACACACCCACATAGACACACATGTGTTTAGCCAAGCGTTTAAGACAGGTGTGCATTTAACAGCAATTCATTTAGAAAGAGGACTAGAAAATACAAGCCTACCAATGAAGTTAATTTGTTTTTCAGTCTCTAACATTGAAGTTTAAGAATGAAAAAAAGGACAGTGTGGCTCTTGTATATAGAATGAGGGAAATATATGAAAGAAGTTAAGGGAAGTGGTTGGGGGAAAAAAGAGAACGAAATCCTAAGACCATTGAATCTCTCTTTGTAAATACCCTCTTATCTGTTGCAGGTTCACATCACTTACATATTTTAATCCTCTCTTCTATTTCAAGGGGTACACCTGTGTGTGTGTGTGTGTGTGTGTGTGTGTGTGTGTGTGTATGAGCCATGTGTTTCCTTTCAACCAAGAGAGGAATAGATCAGCATATTGTCAGCTACTGCACACAATGAGAAATATTCTTTCTGCAGTTTCACCTTGTTGGAATTAGGCAGTGGCCAGCCTAGAAACCACTCTACTTTCCCTAGATCCTCATTCAATTTCTCTGATTCCTGAGCCAGGTGTACATGTGTGGGTGTGTGCATGTGCATATGCACTACGTTTTTATAGCTCTATTTAATTTACCAACACCAAAATTGTGGGTGAAAAGTCTGAATATTTAAACACCAAGATTTCACAAAATAATACATTTAACACCAATATTTCACAAAATAATACATTTAATAGAAGTTTCATTGTTAAAATAATTATTAGGTAATAGCAAAATAAATCAACACATAATTAATAAGTCTACAATAAAAATCAAGAAAATAATTTTTAAAGAAGAAAGGGTATTTTATAAATTTATTTTTGAGAGAGAGAAAGAGAGAGCGAGAGCACATGAGCTGATGGGGGAGGAGAGAGGGAGAGCCAGAGATAATCTCAAGCAGCCTCCCTGCTGAGCAAGGAGCCAGATGCTGGGCTTGATCTCACCCTGAGATCATTACCTGAGTCAAAATCAAGAGTGGGACATTTAACCAACCACGACACCCAGGTGCCGCAAAGAAGTTTTAATCAGTCCAGGTAACCTTACACCGGAACTAATTTTGAAATAATCCTTGTTAGTATAAAAGTAAATGGAGAATAGAGAAAGGTAAACACAGATGACCTTCTACATACTCATGACATCTTGGGTGAATTCAAAGCACTGATGATAAATTAAATAGCAAAATATAATTTTGGAAATATTGACAGATGGATAAATAAATATATCATTTATATACAGTGAACCTAATTCTGAAAAACAAATGATGGATAATCAATCCTTAATTTGTCTAAATGTACTTGGGAGGTATAGTTTTGTACAATCTGCTTATCTGTTTATCTAACCATTCATTCATCCATCCTTCTATTTATTTTTATCTAATTTACCTACCAGTTTATCATTCTATACATTCTATTAATTTAAATGTTTTTCTGCATTATAGTTACTTAAACAGAAAGTCATGAAGGACAAGGAATTTTCATTCACTGCCCATTTCTCCTTTTATTTATTTATTAAATATTTATTATTTCACTAATCAGGTATATGAAAAATAAAAAAATGGGGCTATAAGTAAAATTTAAACATTCAGTTATTTTTAATTTCAATTTTTCATAATTTATATGTATATTCACAATAATCATTTGATATCTAGAAAGTTTATCTTAAAATATATTGATTTCTCATATTAATGGCTATTATTTAGCAAAATAGTTTTATTCTGAATTATTTATGTAATTTTCTAGAAATGTTCTAATATATGTCATACTTCTTTCAAGCCCTAAGGAGTAACGTTTTCTTTTTGGTGAGCAAGAGTACAATAATTCTTATGAGTGATATATAATGCTTCTCTTGAACCAGATACAGTGGACATAATGTTCCATATTGGGATTTTTCCTAGTTTGTCATAGATATTAATTAATTTTCAGCTTTTCTACTATTAGTACTATTGATTTGTCTATGATGAAACATTTTATAATGTCATACAAATCATTAAAATAATAGGGATTAAATTTGTGTTTCATGATTCATACATGTGATAATATTAGACAAGCACACTGTCTATAATAGTGTTTAATAAAGACATCATACTTACCTTGCCTACAGTCTATGATGTCATGACATAACTACCAACTATTTGGTAAGTTATAAGTCTTGCTTTGTACCTAAATAAAGGAAAAATAAATTTACCATATAAAGAATATATACCTATTTTGGAGTAGGTAAAGACAAACTATTCTAAAATTCTTACTTATTATTTATTTATTTATTTATTTATTTATTTATTTATTTATTTATTTATAAAGATTGTATTTATTTATTCATGACAGAGAGAAAGAGAGAGAGAGAAGGAGAGAAGCAGAGACACAGGCAGAGGGAGAAGCAGGCTCCATGCAGGGAGCCCAACATAGGACTCAATCTCCGGACTCCAGGATCACAGCCTGGGCTGAAGTCGGTGCTAAACTGTTGAGCCACCTGGTCCACCCTAAGATTCTTATTTAATCCAATGGTTTATACATTTCAAAAACTTTATCTCATCTATCTCAGAATGTATTATACTTTTTATGTGATTTTTATGCAAAATTCCATATTCTCATTTGCAAAGAATGAGAAAATTCTTGCTCTTTACATGCACTATGGAATATGTATGAAATATGCATAGCTTCCTTTTATGAGTGTGCAATATCTTTGCCTTTTAATATATAATAGAAGAACTCTGCAAAACTAAACAAAATGGTTTAACTTAATTTCTTAGGCCATCAGTATATGTTAGCATACTATTGTATGAATTCCATGAATTCTATGAGACAAACGATAACAGATTATAGTAGAAAAAGAAGTGCATGTGAAAAACTCTTCTTTAAATTTGAGACCCACTGTGTTGTTAGAGTGGTATGAAAGTTATAGTTGACTAATGAACACCATTTCATATACCAAATCCATTAAGCTCTTAGTTAAATAATTATTATATTCTGGTTTACAGGCTAGAATATTTAAAGAATATTTTATTTTCATTGAAAATAGTTCCTAGCTAGCAATCAATTATAACTTTATGATTTACATTATATTTTTATTAGGAATGTGGTCTTTAATGATATATATTTGAGATCCTGTGGTAAGGTCCCTGTGGCATTTCCCTGAATGCTCTTTGTCAGTCAGTGCAGTTCATCCATTAAAACAGCTTATTTTCTCTTTGCTTAACAACAACAAAAAAAGGACTTTTTAAAAATATTAATTTTATAATGTCATGGAAAGATATTTAGAAAATATATTAGAAATATCAGTATTGCCACTTAGAGATTAATGTCCTTGTCATTGCAACAACCTACAGGGATTTTTATTAATTTTTCAGTGCTCTAAATAGATATTTTGTAGATATTTTCTTTGTAGCATGTCTACTGTTTAGATAGTTGCTAGATTACTTTAGGATATATATTTTTTTTTACTTTAGGATATTATTCACTAATTCTAAAAGAATAGAAGCATTTTGATTAGGTATGTTGAAGCTTGTTTTCGAAAGGCAAGTGAGAAGGTAATACTTCCATTTTGTTTATATATTTATTCATTTAAAATGTTGTAAATGTATTAAGTATAAAAAAGTAACACACATTATTCTTATAAGTTAAGTGTCCTTTATTACAGTCCTAGTGAGGTTGAGGAAGAAGAAATGTATTCCCTTCTTTCAGTGAAAAATATTGAGCACATACTAGATGCCAGGCAATGTTAGGTTGATAGAGAATTTCATAGGTAAACAGATCGATGATAGGTCATGCTTATCTCTCCATATGTTACCGTATATGTCCACTAAAACAAAATCTGAACTACATCACACATTCAATCATCAAATTATTTTGAACACCTGTTTATTTTTTCATCACTTCCAGTAATTACAATTAATATAATATTTTATAGGGTTTTTGGTGTGTGCCTATGAATATGTGTACATAGATTCATTTACATTAAATTTATGGCCAACAGAATCATGACTTATATCTGGAAAACTAATATTATCTAATGTACAAATTTTCTCTATAAGGCATCTCATAGCCTTCTAACACATAAGTGCACTAGAAAGCACTTCTACACGATACTTAAGGGACATTTGAAAAAAAATCACCAGCAAGAAACACAAAAAATATGAAAAAGTGTGCTCACTTATTTAAAGCATAAACCTGAGACAAAAAATCAGAATGTGGCATTGCTGATTTCAGCCAGGAATGTACATATCAGGTGACTCAAATTCCCCACCTCTGTGCACAGGTCCAAGAATGACTATGACATGTTGGGTAGCGATTTGGGGGTTACAAATAAATTTTGGGAATAGGTGAAATCTTAAATATGGAAACCTCAAATAAGGAGGTTTGCCTATACTATGTTAGAACATCTTAAGTGCTATAGAAAAATGTGTTTAAAAAACAAAATATGATACTCACACACACAAAAAAAAATCTTGTCATTTGCAACATGGATGGACCTAGAGGATAGTATTTAAGTGAAGTGAGTCAGAGAAAGAATACTACCATATGAACTTACTTATATGTGGAATCTAAAACAAATAAACAAAATAGAAACAGACTCATAGATACACGAAACAACTTATTGGTAATCTGAGTGAGGAGAGGTTGGGAGTGGGCAATATGGGTGGAGAAGATTAAGAGATACCTGCTTCCACTTATAAAATAAATAAATCACAGGGATGTCACATAGGGCATAGGGAATATAGTCAATAATATTATAAGAGCTTTGTGTGCTAACGGAGGGTAACTTGACTTATTGTGGGGATCATTTCATAGTGTATAAAAATATCAATCACTGAGTTGTATATCTGAAACTAATAGGATCTAGTATGCCAATTATACCTCCATAAAAAATAAAATTAAAAAATTGAAAAGCAGAATAGAATAATGTCACGAGCTCTGAGAAAAGGAGTGGTTGTAACCTTAATGGAGTTATTCGGGGCATTTATTTTTTTAATTTATTTTTTATTGGAGTTCAATTTGCCAACATACAGAATAACACCCAGTGCTCATCCCATCAAGTGCCCCCCTCAGTGCCCGTCACCCAGTCACCCCCACCCCCCACCCACCTCCCCTTCCACCACCCCTTGTTCGTTTCACAGAGTTAGGAGTCTCTCATGTTCTGTCTCCTTTTCTGATATTTCCCACTCATTTTTCTCCTTTCCCCTTTATTCTTTTTCACTATTTTTTTTATTCCCCAAATGAATGAGACCATATAATGTTTGTCCTTCTTCGATGGACTTACTTCACTCAGCATCATACCCTCCAGTTCCATCCACATCGAAGCAAACGGTGGGTATTTGTCATTTCTAATGGCTGAGGAATATTCCATTGTATACATAGACCACATCTCCTTTATCCATTCATCTGTCGATGGACACCGAGGCTCCTTCCACAGTTTGGCTATTGTGGACATTGCTGCTAGAAACATCGGGGTGCAGATGTCCCGGCGTTTCACTGCATCTGTATCTTTGGGGTAAATCCCCAGCAGTGCAATTTTTGGGTCGTAGGGCAGGTCTATTTTTAACTATATGAGGAACCTCCACACAGTTTCCCAGAGTGGCTGCACCAGTTCACATTCCCACCAACAGTGCAAGAGGGTTCCCTTTTCTCCGCATCCTCTCCAACATTTGTGGTTTCCTGCCCTGTTAATTTTCCCCATTCTCACTGGTGTGAGGTGGGAACTCATTGTGGTTTTGATTTGTATTTCCCTCATAGCCAGGGATGCGGAGCATTTTCTCATGTGCTTGTTGGCCATGTCTAGGTCTTCCTCTGTGAGATTTCTCTTCATGTCTTTTGCTCATTTCATGATTGGATTGTTTGTTTCTTGGGTGTTGAGCTTAATAAGTTCTTTATAGATCTCTGATACTAAGCTCTTTATCTGATACGTCATTTGCAAATATCTTCCCCCATTCTGTAGGTTGTCTTTCAGTTTTGTTGACTGTTTCTTTTGCTGTGCAAGAGCTTCTTATCTTGATGAAGTCCCAATAGTTCATTTTTGCTTTTGTTTCTTTTGCCTTCATGGATGAATCTTGCAAGAAGTTACTGTGGCCAAGTCAAAAAGGGTGTTGCCTGTGTTCTCCTCTAGGATTTTGATGGAATCTTGTCTCACATTTAGATCAGAGCATTTCTAAGATTATCCCTGAGAAAATGTTATATCAGTACAAATCTAGAAGAGGTAAAGAGGGTGGCCATTTGATAATCTGCAAGCAAAAGGAACAGCTATAGCTGAAGTGGGATGCTAGGAGTATGCCCGAGGCAGTAGCTGAAGAAAAAGGAGGTAATAATGGCCAGAAGATTGCTTGAGAGAGAAGGGTGGCAGAAGAAGTCAGGGAAGTAATGAGGAATCAGTTCCTGTTGGTTTTGGGGGGTGCTTGTAAGTATTTGTGCTTTAACTCTGAATAAAATGAGAAGTCTTTGCAGGACTGAGCTATATTTGAAATCAACCTTGCTAGTTGATGATTTGTGAAGAGACAAACAGAAAGAAAAGAGGGAAGGGTGCCCAAAGGAAAAAGCAAAGACAACCTAGCGGTGTGTGGAAATTAGAGTCCAGAGATAAGATGGTTCAAACCCTAATAATAGCTATGAAAGAGATGATAACTAGTAATCTATCTATCTATCTATCTATCTATCTATCTATCTATCTATCTATCTATTTATCTATCTATCTATCATCTATCATCTATCTATCTATCATCTATCATCATCATCATCTATCTATCTATATTTTAAGTCCTGGATGTGGAGAGTGAGAGAATAAAAACATGAGGTGAATCAGTTGCCCAAATATTTTTAGCCCAAGCAACTAGACGTATAATCAGAAGCACACCTACCCATGATTACTGAGATGGGAAAGAGTGCCACAGGAGGAGATATTTTGGAGGGGCTGGATGAGTAGTGAGGCTCTGAATTTGAGGTTACGATAATACACGGGGATGTCACAAAGGCAATTACAGATATGAAAACAAATGATCTAAGGAGGGAATAAGAACGTGGCAGGTGGCAGCAGATAAATAGTATTCAAAGCCAGTAGGCAGGTAAGTGGACTATGGACAGAGCTTTAGGTTGCACCTAAGTTAAGAGGGTTGGGGAAGAGTCTGAACCACCGGAGCTGATTACGAAGTACCAACCAGTGAAGTAGAAAATAAATTGAGACAATGGAATATTCTTCAGCCATTAGAAATGACAAATACCCACCATTTGCTTCAATGTGGATGGAACTGGAGGGTATTATGCTGAGTGAAATAAGTCCATCGGAGAAGGACAAACATTATATGTTCTCATTCATTTGGGGAATATAAATAAGAGTGAAAGGGAATAGAAGGGAAGGGAGAAGAAATGGGTGGGAAATATCAGAAAGGGAGACAGAATATAAAGACTCCTAACTCTGGGAAACGAACTAGGGGTGGTGGAAGGGGAGGGTGGGGGGGGGGTGGGAGTGACTGAGTGGCGGGCACTGAGGGGGGCACTTGATGGAATGAGCACTGGGTGTTATTCTGTATGTTGGCAAATTGAACACCATTAAAAAATAATTTTATTATTAAAAAAAAAGAAAATAATTTGAGAGAGTAGCAACCTGACTCAAGGAAAGTAGTGCATCAAGGGGAGTAGGTGAAACTGTTTCAGTTGCTAACACATCAGTTAATTTGGGGAGGGAAATTGGATATGAGATTTGGCAAAGTAAAAATCATTAGGGATTTTTATTTAGAACTCTAGGAGGAAAATCTTGGTCTGATTATACTGAAGAGAGAAAAAAAAAACAAGAGTATGTGGAGATGGTTAACACAGACAATTATTTCTTATCGTTCTGCAACAAATAGAAACATCTGTGGCAGCTGGTGGTGATTCAAAACAATTTTTTAGAGATGGGATAATAACATTATGTCTTCGTGATGATGGGAACTATACATAGATGGAAAATAATTGCTGATGTACAGGAGAGCAAAAAACTATTCCTGGGCTATGTTCTGAAGTACAGAGGGTAAAGGGGAGCAAGGAAGTGTACAAAACATAAATTACTGGGCAGCTGGGTGGCTCAGTGGTTGAGTGTCTGCCTTTGGATCAGGGTGTGATCCTGGGGTCCTGGGATCGAGTCCCACATCAGGATCCTGCATGGAGCCTGCTTCTCCCTCTGCCTGTGTCTCTGCCTCTCTCTCTCTCTGTCTCTAATGAATAAATAAATAAAATATTAAAATAAAAACAGAAATTATTGAATCCAGGCAGAATTATAGATGACTCATGATCACATGTAAGAAAACCACCTTTCCAGATACTGATGAGCAGAAAATTGTGGCAATGGGAGTGTGCATTTTTTTTGTTGTTTGTTTGTTTGTTTTTTGGTCATTGCTTCTATTTTGGCAGTGAAGGAGGGACTGGGGTTATATCTGAGTGTGCGTGGATGTCAGCATATAGGAGGTTTGAGGATAGAGCTGCAGGTATGAAACAGGCCCATGGGTGGAGGGCAGGGGACCTGATTGAACAAATTACCAGTAGTGTATCTACCTCGTATCTTTATGGGCTTTTTTAAACATTGTCACTCTGAATCAGGTGGATAACAATCACCATGGTTATATGGGGGATTTTTTTCAGTAATTTTTGATTACACATTTGCCTGTGTGGAATGAGCGAATTGATGTGTTGAATCCGGGCTTTAGTTTGCCAGTAAGCAAGACAAAGCACAGAAATATCAAGGCCCAGTGTTATATTGATCTACCACCCAAATTCCAAGACGGTGGGATGCTTGGGTGGCTGGGTGATTGAGCATCTGCCTTCAGCTCAGGGCATGAATCCAGGGTCCAAAGATCGAGTCCCACACTGGGCTTCCTGCATTCATGCCTCTCTCATGAATAAATAAATAAAACTTAAAAAAAAATTCCAAGTCTATGCAGTGATTTTCTCCAAGATATAATTTACTCAAATTTGCCAAACAAACCAACAAGAAAACCTTTCTGCATAACAGGGAGTTTTCCCCATATCATTTCAAGATTCAGTGGTGCAATAGCCTTCCTAATGGTGGGCTGCGACTTGGGGCTGACAGTGCCCCACAATGATGCTAATTTATCTTGCACTCTGCTAGCAGAGTCATTTCTATAATGCACTGTTTTACAAGCAGTATATTTTACACTTGAAAAAAATCATCTGTGTTTTGTAAGTGAAAGAAAAAATAACAACAAAAATTGTTTGCTTATAATCCTATTACAGAGAAGAGCTTTTTACCTCCTTTTTGCATACAATTTATGAAAATATATACATTTCTATGATGGAAATTAATAGCATTATGTAATGACATAATGATAAATAAGAGTTTAACAAAAATTTAAAAAAATATTTTTTCCATTTTGCCTGCTTTAAAAAATTCTAACCCTTTGATGGTTCTCTTTCTTAAAATAATTTTATTTTATGCTTTCAATGCACTTCACTGAATTCTACTCTTATTTTTTCTTATGTTCATATGACCCAGATAAGCGACCGATGACAAATACATTTATTTCTCTAATCACCGACCCTCCCTTGAGCTCAAAATTCATATATTCTAATTACTCTTACGTCCTTCTTGATTTTCATTTGGAAATCTAATAGGATATTGAAACATAGTATCTCCAAATGCCTTGTTTCCTCTCTAGCGTGCACCACCAGCACCCACACTTACTCTGGCCTGTCTTTTGTATCATAGTGAGTTGCCCCATTAGTCACTCAGGTGCTCATTCCCAAGCATGAGAATCTTGGATTTTCCTCTTTCTACTACTCCAATTCCTCATCAAATACCGTCAGCCTCAAATGCACAATTTCTCATTTCAGTGCGCCCTACCCAATGCCTTGTGTGGAGCAATCCTTTTAAAGTACACAACTCCCCTACAACTTCTCTTGAAAGACAGACAAAAGTCTGAACTACTATGATGCCCTGTATGCATGCCATAGGAACTTTGCTCTTGACTTTTCCTTCATCACAGAAACTCTTCCCTCAGATCTTCTTACCACCTCACATCTGTATTTTTCAAATGATGCTTTCTTAGAGATGTCATGCCTAACTTTCCCATGTAAACTAGCCACCAGCCTTACCAGCCCCTCTCAGTCCATTCTGCTTTTTTATCCTTTCTTTCTTTTAGTTCATATTTCATGTCAGATCCTACTCTCCTCTTCAAGAGCTCAGATCTGCTATTTTAATTCAGATTTCACACACACACACACCCTCTGTTGTCATTATTCCTATTCATTTTTTAGCCTCCAAGCTTAAAAAAAAAAAAAAAAGAAGCTCTATGACAACAGGGAGTGTGCTTTTTCCTCATTCATGGTCTTATCATCAGAATAGTGTACTACACGGGGGATCCCTGGGTGGCGCAGCGGTTTGGCGCCTGCCTTTGGCCCAGGGCGCGATCCTGGAGACCCGGGATCGAATCCCACGTCGGGCTCCCGGTGCATGGAGCCTGCTTCTCCCTCTGCCTGTGTCTCTGCCTCTCTCTCTCTCTCTGTGACTATCATGAATAAATAAATAAAATCTTTAAAAAAAAAAAAAAGAATAGTGTACTACACATAGTAAATATATTTATAATATTTGTAATAGTAAATATTTATAATATTTGTTGGGACACCTGGGTGGCTCAGCAGTTGGGCATTGGCCTTCGGCCCAGGGCATAATCCTAGGATCCAGGATCGAGTCCCACATCAGGCTCCCTGCATGGAGCCTGCTTCTCCATCTGCCTGTGTCTCTGCCTTTCTCTTTCTATGTCTCTCATGAATGAATGAATGAATGAACTAATAAATAAATAAATCTTTTAAAAATTATTGAAGGGGGAAAAAGGCAATGATAGAAGAGAGAAAAAGAAGGAAGGCATCACAAAACATGGATTCCAGGGTATGGAATGACATTTCTCAAGGTCCAGCTTCATTTCAGAATCTTTCTTGACAAATCTTCAACAATAAAAAGAAAGTCTTCTTTTCGGAATTATCAAGGCACGAATTATCCAATGGGACTACCTTAGTGAGGAAAATGTTGTCCAGTGAGGCATTTGGATATCTGTGAGAGGATCCCTACCTGGGGATGGGGAACCAGTGGCCTTTAATCTAGGTGCACCAGAACTGTTAAGCATCCTGCATCAACCACCAATGGACCATTGTCATCTACATATTTAAATGATCTGATGCATATATTTCTATAAGATAAAAACTTTTTTTTATCATTTCTCAACCTAGAATTAAACTTATTAACCTAAACATAATGTTGCTCTGGAGGCCTCTTTTATTCATAAATTTCCAATAATATGACAACTGTATAAACCGAGTAAAGAATACTTTTGGAAAAATGACAAAGAATTGTTCAATGGTCCCTCAAATTCATATTACCAATGTCAATGCCTCTCTTGTTGAACTGCCTGAATCAGTTGCAGCTGGCTTTTCGATATAATATAAGGGTCTCAGGCTTCTTTATTGTGTCTTTTACCAAAGATATGCGCAAGAATCTGATTATGGAAGCACGTATTATTCTTAACTTAAATTCACTTTATATTTCATTTTATCACACAGGAAGGGCATTATATTATTTTGTAGCTGTCTTTGAATTTCAGTTATAGTTCTCTGGTTATCACGGCACAATAAGCTCCAGTATACATGGGAGCTAGTCTGATAGGATTGAGAGCAAACGGTCTAACATTTAACTTGTTAGAGCTCATCTATTTCCATTTACTGGGTTTTGTTATCAGATATGTCTCATCTCCTTGCTATTTGGTACAGTGAAAATGATAATAACAACAAATTGCTGCCCTTTTGAATGTCTTCTGTCCGTTACCTTATGTTCATCATTCCTCCTAATCCTCCCAACACTGGAAAATATTAAAGGTACTGACAATGAAAGACATGCCTTATCCAGAGATCCCAGGATGAGTCATCACAAGACAGGACTCAATTTCTTGTCTTATGCCCCTTTTTTGATATGGATCTATCTATAGCATATTCATTGTGCATTATGCAGAGCTATTCTAAAAAAAATCACTCAAAGCTTCTCATTGGAGAAAATAGGGACATTAAATCATATTACAGCTCCCACTATGGCAAGTGGAGGCTGGTCCATACTCCAGCTCTGAGACGTTTCTGGTCTGGGTCCCCTGCTTTCTTTCCCGGCATGCCCTTGACTGCCTTCACCTCAATCTTTCTTTTATTATTCTTATTATCATTATCACTAACTTCAGTAGATAACAAACATGTGGCACATGCTTCCTGCAATAGGTGCCCACCACACCTTTAATGTTCTCAAATATAACGAAACTTGGGCACAAAAGAAAACTCAGTTTAATAATATGTTGCTTAATGAATGAATAAAATCATTCACTCTGAACAGGAATTTTAAAAATTCACTAAATTAGGTAATTTTTGGACTTAAGTCAATCTGTTAAAATCTTTCATCCACTCCATTCAAAGTAATGATCTAGCTTCAACTAATAAGTATGTGTCATACTCTCAAGACAACAGTTAATGTCGTTAAAGATAAAATTGTTCACTCATTACAGCTGAATTTGAAATTTGATTTTCAAAACTGATTCAAAACTTAATTACCATTAGTTTTTCTTTTTTTAGTAGATATATTTTAAATTGTTCGGAATATTGTTTTAAAAATCAGACCTTTCGTACGTAAGTCATAAATTTAAAATTACTTTCAAAAATAGCAATAAAAAGAAACTAATTTAGGTATTAGACAAATGCTAATGTTTAAAGGCATACATTGGGAGAAGCAGGAAAAAAAAATAAAAAAAAATAAAGGCATACAAGTTTCATTTCTTTTGATAAAACGAGAAAATTCAATCTAAGTCCTTTCAACCTTTCAGTTTGGAAATGTGACAGTAATTATAAATCATGTTGACAAGATTTCCCCTTCTCCTGGCAAACACTTAAGTTTGTATTTGAACAGCCAGCACTCATTATCTGTTACTGTGGTTTCCTCTGAATTTTGGAGAATACATTATTTTCCCCAATATTGCAGTCATTCTAACAAATGGGTACATATTACCAAGTATGAAGAAGATGGCTACATTGATCATATTTACTAATAGCATGTATGTATGTATATCATGTAATTTATATATTAGTAGCATGTTTTACATATATGAACATATATGTGCATATACATATGTATACACACAATCACATATTGTGATTGTGAAGAGAACAATTATTGTTTTAAAGAATTTTTCAGTAAATATCTTAATATTACTAGTATCATGGATAGAGTGTTTCTGACATGATTGAAGCTAGATGAAGGCATCCTTCTCTGCTCTTTACACAGTCCAGCTTTAGGAATAGCAAAAGGACAAACTTTGTTTAACAGACTGTCATTAGGCAAGAGATTGCATCTACACCAGCCCTAGGACCTCAATGACAATCAATTTTATTAAAACTTTAGTGTCCCAGATGCTTTCTGATATATTTTAGCTCAGATATAATATTTGTTCTGAAATTTAGGGAATAATCACCCTGAAATACTAATTTTTGATAGGCCCATTTATTATCTGTTGAATCTATTCACAATGGATTCTAATTCTAATTGAATGATGAGAGTAGGATTGAGGGAACAAAAGGAAGATGAAAGATTTTCTATCTTCCTGACCAGGTTCGGCTGCAGATGACCTCTTGTTCTTTCTTTGATTTCTCATTGTTCCATAAGAGCTTGTGCAGATCAGAACAAGAATTCTTTAGTGTCTGTCATGTAACATTAATAATACCTCTTATCTCTTATGACATTGACCTACAAATAAATGGCAGCTAAAAACTACACAGCTCAAGCTCAAATGTATGTTTTAAGTAATGGCAGCTTGAAGATCAGATACCTTACAATATTGAATCCATAAAAATCCTACATCAGGAAACAGAATGGGATGGGATATGGGCATGGGATAATAATAGAAACTCTGAATATGTGAGTAATAATTGTTGATAAGGCTCAATTGAAAGTAGTCTTCAAAAGGTTTTCTTTTTTAACTTTATATTAAATATTCCCTTTACCTTTTGTAATATGGATTGTCACGGAGTTTATTTTATCTGATGTTAGTATAGGCACGCTAGCTTTCTTTTATTTAATATTTACATGGAATGTATTTTACATCATTTTAATTTCAAGTCATTTGTGTTGTATTTAATGTGTATTATCTCCTATAAGAAAATAAATAATTGTGCCTGGCGGCTGCTGCTTCTTCTTCTTCTTCTTCTTCTTCTTCTTCTTATTATTATTATTATTATTATTAAAATTTGGGCTGAAAATCTGTATTTTCTTTATAGAAATGTTAATTCTTTTGTATCTGGTATAATTACAATGTAGCTGGATTCATATCTACTGTTCTTCTACTATTTATCTAACTGTATTTATTGATTCATTTATGTATTTTTCTGTTTCTGTTACCTTCTCTTTCTTTCTCTTGTATTAACCAACTATTTTTTTTAACATTCCACTTAAATTCCTTTCTGTATCTATTTCCTGGTTCCTCCTCCAATTACTTTACATATCCTTAACAGAGTATAGAGTTAATACTTTATGCAAAATGTAAGCACCTTGTAACAATATTTCATTTATCTCAAATTTGTGTTACGGCCATATATTGTGCATCTACATGTTATAAACCTAACCATAAAATGTTGTATTTTGCATTAAGTTATCAGTTGTAATATTAAGTTGAGAAATAACAAAAAAGCCTTTCTCATTTATCCAATATATTCATCTATCTAGTATAATCCTTCTGTACTTGGATTAGTTCCACCTGGAGTCATATGTCTCTGTCGAAAATTTCTGGTAACAGCTTTTTTGGTGTAAGTCTGTGGTGACTAATTACTTTAGCTGTGATTTTCTGAAAATATTTTAAATTTACCTTCATTTTTATCTTTATTTTTGTATTTTTAAAAGATTTTATTTATTTATTTATTTATTTATTTATTTATTTATTCATTCATTCATTCATTCATTCATTCATGATAGACTCAGAAAGAGAGGCAGAGACACAGGCAGAGGGAGAAGCAGGCTCCATGCAGGGAGCTTGATGTGGGACTACATCCCAGGTCCCCGGGGGTCATGCACTGATTGATCCAAAGGCAGACTCGCAACTGCTGAGCTCCCCAAGGATCCTTTACCTTGATTTTTAAAGTCGTTTGGTTGGATTAGCATTTTCAGTTTTGTGAGTTTTTTTGTTTATTTCTCCTATACTTACCTTAAAGATGTTGGACCAGTGGGAGGCGTGGTGGCTCAGCTGTTGGGTGCCTGTCTTTGGCTCAGGGCCTGATCCTGGGATGGGGGATCCGGTCCTGCATGGGGCTCCCTGTGAGCAGCCTGCTTCTCCCTCTGCCTGTGTCTCTGCCTCTCTCTCATGAATAAATAAATAAATATTAAAAAAAAATGTCGGTCCATTGTTTGCAAGCATTATTTTTTTTCTGAATCTTGATAATTCCACGTAACAGTTGAATTGCTGCCTCATTATCCTTCTGTACATAATGTGTCAGTTTTTCTTTGGCTGCTTTCAATGTTAATTTTTATGCCTCCTTTTAAGCAATTTAATTATAATATCTAAACGTGATTTTATTTTCATTTAGTCTGTTTTAGGGGCTCCTGAGCTACATAAATCTGTACTTTTGGGTTTTCCTTCACGTTTTAGATATCTTTGTCATTACTTTTTATAAAACAAATATTTTTCTCTTATTTTCTCGCATCCTTTTGGGAATCTAATTACACATATATTAGATCTACTGGTTACTGACATCCAAATTCTTTGCTTTTTAATTGTTTTTCTATCTGTACTTCATATTGGATACTTATTCTTGATTAATCGACAAGATCATTGAACTTTTCTTTTGCCATTTTCAGTTTTCTGTTAGTCACATCCAATAAATATTAATTTCTTAACGCTTCCGTTTTATTGTTTTAAAAACACATCTTTTTTTTCACTTATGAAGATTTTTTACTTTGAGTGTTTGATGTATTTATAATAACTGCTTCAAAACCCTTGCCTGCTAATTTCTATCTTTGGTTTATCTTAAGACATGCATTTATTCATTTTATATTGTCTATGAGTCATACTTTCCTACTTCATCATTTAGTCATTTTTTATGGCTTACTAGACATTTTGGATGATATAGTGTTGAGACTCTTGGTTCTTTTATCTTTCACTGAGATTTCTGTCCAAGTGGATAGCCAGACTTTTGGCTCCTCACTTCCAACTTGTGGAGTCTTGAGTTTAGAGCTTTAGTGTGGGCCTGTTTCAGTTTTGTTCTTAGTCTTCAGTTTAACTCATTGATTTGTAATGAAGTCTTTACTTGTAAGGCAGAGTCCATTCATGGTTTCATGAGAAAGGCTGATGTGTTTTCCTAGACTTTCTATGTGCAAGATATTTAAACTGCTACCTCTCTCTCTCTTCCATTAAGCAGCTGCTAAATCTCTGTTCAACTTCCTCATGCTTTGGAACGTGTTTTCCACTGAGCTCTACAGCTTCTCATTCTGGGCTTAGCCAAGGATTAGAAGGGAGATTATACAATAAGTCTGGATCTGTCACTGATTTTTTTTTTTTTTTTGTAAACTAAGCTACTAGAAAGAAGATAAATCAGCCTTTAAAATGTGATTTCTGGAGATACTTGGGAGGCTCAGTGATTTACCACCTGCCTTCGGCCCAGGCAGGGCCTGATCCTGGAGTCCTGGGATCGAGTCCCACGTCGGGCTCCCTGCATGGAGCCTGCTTCTCCCTCTACCTGTGTCTCTGCACCCCCCCCTCTCTCTCTTTGTGTGTGTCTCATGAATAAATAAAGACAATCTTTAAATAAAAATAAATAAATAAATATTTCCTTTCTTATAAAAGATATCCTTAGAAATCAAATTTTATTTTTACTTTTGTTTTTATTTTTACTTTTTTAAAAATAGGCAGAGGGAGAAGCAGGCTCCATGCAGGGAGCCTGATGGTGGCCTCAATCCCAGGACCCTGGGATCACAACCTGAGCTAAAGGCAGAGGCTCAACCACTGAGCCATCCTGGTGGCCCAGGAAACATATATATGTCATATATAGATATAGATATAGATATAGATATAGATATAGATATAGATATAGATATATACACACACACACACATATATATATATATATATATATATCCACACATTTTTGATATTCATGAGCATCCCTATGATCATCTTTAAGTAAAGAGAAAGAATGTTGCAGGCTTTTATTGGCTACTAACTACGATCCATCAACTTCTTGCATGCCCCAGACTCCCTATGTTTTTCAGATTCATTTAAATAATGTGACCCTTTTCCTTTCTCCTGTATTCATCTGTTTATTCTGAGGAAAGTTAATTTACCTTCTTATAGATTTTTTTTTGACTTTCTGTCTCTAAAGTAAGTCTGAAACTCTTTTGAAGTTCTTATTTGTTATGTATTTTATTTGTTATGAGCTAGAGTTAGATAAAATAAAATGAGATAAAAGAAGAGAACAAAGTGTTTACTATAAAACTTACAGGATATGAAGTCCAAACCCCAGAAGTACTGGGAAGCATAGAAATAATTATGACCTCCTACATTTGGGGCTACTATTGCATAAGGAAGTGATCCTAAAGCTATCCTTTTAAGTATTTATATTATTTTCCAATCTCCATTTTGGTTATGTTTCGGTATAAGATCCTGCAGTAATTACCATTACAGGAAAAAAAAAAAGTCACTAAGTTTTTGAAATCTCTAGACAAGGCATATCCTATTAAAAATTTAACAAAAGTAAGATATTGTAGAAATAAGAAAATTAAGAGAGCTACATAATGGTAACAAAAACAAATCCGGAAACATAAAAACTAAATAACAATAATAACCATAATAATAAAGACAATTAGCAAAGCCAATGTAAACAGGTGCATTATCAAAGAACCTTCCCTTCAAACTGTATGTGAATAAGAGAATAAAGAGCTGAAAAGTTAGGCAAATCACCAATTTCTAAAGGAGATTTACCAGCTCATGAAATTACAACAAGCTAACCAACCAAAGCCAATTAATAAAGTCTATTAAGATTTGTTTCAGGCAGATGATTTTAATGATTTTTATAAACTCATGATACATATGTAATGTTTTCTCACTTCCAAATATGGAACAAGTTTTAAGGCTCTAATTCTTACATTCAGACATCATTTCTAGTGGTATGCACTTGCATTTGTAAACTCTAAGAAGTTTGTTAAGCACGGATATTTACTTCTTTTATAATTTTTTCTTTAAAAAACACTTCATATTTATGGTACTAGATAGATCTAAGCCAACGAGAAATTATATTGTTTAAATTATATTTCATGTGTATTTATGTCATCTTGGTTATTTAAAGCATAGAAAAATAAAAATATTTCTTAGGTATAATTTCCTAACATAGACAACAAGCTGCTTATTATTTCCCCTTGGAATTCTGGACATTTATATTAATTAATAGATATTATAAATGTCTAACCTGAAAAATAGGCAGAAAAAGATTCCCTGAAGTATTAAATAAAGACATTTTCACTATTCTAAAAGTTACTATAATTTTTTCCATTTTAATTGCTACCCATTTGCACACTCATTTCTGGGAATCCTTCATATATGCCCTTTTTTTGTCTTGTGGTTTGATTTTTTAAAATATTTTATTTATTTATTCATGAGAGACACAGAGAGAGTGGGAGAGACACAGGCAGAGGGAGAAGCAGGCTCCATGCAGGGAGCCGGATGTGGGACTCGATCCCAGGACCCCAGGGTCACGACCTGAGCTGAAGGCAGGTGCTAAACCTCTAAGCCACCTGGGCTGCCCTTGTGGTTTAGGAGCACAAGAGTGAGTATAGTTAGATTTCATTAGAAGGTACTTGACCAGTAGTTCTCTCTTTCCATAGTATAATCTATGTAAAAGCAGATACATGAGTTTGGTTTCTGGTGTGTCCAATTCTCTATATGAACTAAACACTATAATTAATTGCAGTACTGGTCTCCTGGATAACCAAATGCTGTGAACAAATATTTTGAATTAGAACGAGGGCCAAGGTTAGAATAATTAATGGAATATCTATTATGTGAAATTGATTTTTAGTTTAGTAACATAAAGTTTATGCAGCAATAAATATAACTTGCGCAGATTCTATAAATGCTTCTTTTACCATACTAGCATTCCCCACTATCCCTTAGGGTATTTTAGATTGATAATCCATAAAACATAATCACCTAGCTTCTTTACATATGAGGTTTTTTAAAAATCATGAGTTATAGAATCTGCACTATTAACTTTTTAAAAATTTATTTATTATATATAGAGAAAGAGCCTGAGAGTGAGTAGGGAGTGGGGTGGGGCGGTGGCAGGAAGAGCAGAGGAAAAGGGAGAGAATCTCAAGCAGATTCCCTAGTGTGTACAGACTCACACTCTTAGGGCTTAATCTTAGGACTCTGAGATCATAGCCTGACCTGAAATCAAAAGTTCAAGGTTCACCCACCTGAACCACCCAGGTGCCTACAGCACTATTAGTTTTTCAGCTAACTTTTTTCATACTGCATGTAACTTCTTTCTTTACTCTGTCTCTTCCTGACTTCTCTCTTTGTAGACTGTGGCTTGATTTTTATTTCCATAATTGTCTTACATTGACACTTTTTAAATAGTTTTTAAATCTAATCATTAATGTACTTTCTTAAGAACACAATAATTTCTCCCTCTCAAAATTATTGAATAAAATAGTAATAAAGAGCAGAATTAAGAACACTACTCCAATGATTTTAAAATAATCCTTTGAAATCATCCATTCAACACTGTAAAACTGACTAGAAGATGAGACTGACTTTGTTGATGTTTTTAGGGTAATGATTTAATGGAAATTTTTAGTTTATTTGTTTAAAAATTATACTACAAAATTTAGTAGTAGTTTGTTAAGACTTTTACATAATTGTGCTTTTATATAATTTTGAATATTGTTAAATATTACTTTAGCCACAGTTTAACTTAATTCAACATAAATCAAATTAGCAATTGTATTTGAATTAGGAATCAGTTCATTTTATTTTATTTATTTTATTTTATTTTATTTTTTTATGATAGTCATACAGAGAGAGAGAGAGAGAGGCAGAGACACAGGCAGAGGGAGAAGCAGGCTCCATGCACCGGGAGCCTGACGTGGGATTCGATCCCGGGTCTCCAGGATCGCACCCTGGGCCAAAGGCAGGCGCCAAACCGCTGTGCCACCCAGGGATCCCAGGAATCAGTTCATTTTAAAACTTGCAATTATACCTTCCTTTGCCATATCAGTTACTGTTGTACAATAACAAAACTCTATCTCAAATAAAACACATTTAAAAACATCTATGGATGGAGAGCTATAATACTAGAGTTGAAGATGACAAAGCATAATGAAAATTTATTACCTGATAGAAAAGTTCACAAAATCTAAACTTTATCAGTGTCTTCTCCTTCCTCTAAATAATAACAGACCATTTGTTGACTTTTATAAGTGTTTTAATGATGTTTTGTTTTTACATTTCCTAAATTAATCCTTATGATTATTTTTAGTTTTATTTTATTTCGCTTTTATTTTTTTATTATTTTTATTATTTTTTATTTTTTATTGGAGTTCAATTTGCCAACATATAGCATAACATCCAGTGCTCATCCCGCCAAGTGCCCCCCTCAGTGCCCGTCACCCAGTCACCCCAACCCCCCACTCACCTGCCCTTCCACTACTCCTTGTTCATTTCCCAGAGTTAAGTGTCTATCATGTTTTGTCACCCTCACTGATATTTTCACTCATTTTCTCTCCTTTCCCTTCATTCCCTTTCACTAATTTTTATATTCCCCAAATGAATGAGACCATATAATGTTTGTCCTTTTCCAGGTGACTTATTTCACTCAGCACAATACCCTCCAGGTCGCTCCACGTCAAAGCAAATGGTGGGTATTATTTTTTATAAAATTAGTACTCACCCATTGTATAATCAGAATAATTTTAATGTCAACCATTATATCATTTATAGATTAATCATCTTATGATGCCAATGATTTAAAAAAGTTGTCTCACACAAAAGTGCTATAAAAATTTAATGCTTTATGTCACTTCTTTCTTGGTTATCTAAACCAAGACATCTGTAACTAATAGAGCACCAACCATGGCAAATATGTGATGAGAATACTTTTTTGGGCTTTGACATATATTTTTGAATTCAAAAATTTAGTTACAGGTGAGAGTGACTATTTCTGTCTTAAATCAAATTGCTTAACATCTATAGCTATCGCCATAGGATAACAAAACCATCACCAACTGGAACACTTCTGATAATGACTTTATCTAAGAAGAGTAATGACTCTAGTTCTCTGTAAGGCATTGTTCAGAAATCCTATTTCCAGAGTATTGTGTGACAAGTGAGGTGAAGGCACATTATATGTGAGACAGAGTAGTTTATACATTATACACATTGTGTATACCTAGGAAAATATAAGAAACTTTATGTAAAAGATTTCTCTTAGGTCCCCATACTCTGAAATTTGCATTTCTTTATACTTTTCCTCTTTTTGGATTCATTTGCTGTTTTGTTATTGCCGTAGACAATATTTGTATTTCTCAAAATTCATAGTTTAGGACCTCTCCCCATTATGATGTTATTTGAAAGTGGGGCATGAGAACAGAGCCTTTGTGAATCAGTTAGTGCCCTGATGAAAGACTGCAGAGAGTTTGTTCCCTTCTCTGCTGTGTGAGGACACATACAATAGATGTGTATCTTTTAACCAAGAATTGAGCCCTCATCAAATTGGGCAGACGTCAAATCTGCTGACAACTTGATCCAACTTCACCAATCCTGACTTGGATTCAGGACAGTGACACACATGGGTCATGTCTACAGAACTCCCATGCCCTCTGGCTTCTAGCTGAGCTACACCCATGGTGAGCTCCAGCAGGAAATCTGAAGGATGGTAAAGAGTTAAACTAAGAAAACTATCCTCAGGCTTCCTCCCAGGAGGCTCATCACAGTTTGGCTGTCTTTCTTGACTGAAAGTAACAATCCTCAAAGCCATTCATTTCTTCCTGTGAAATCCATCATTTCACCCTCATTTTTTCATTTCTGTTAATGCTGAACTCTGTGCCTATATCCGAGGTTCTCTCACACCTTACTCACAACTTTATAACTGATTCCTATGTAAATAAAACCTCTTCAAATTATCCTAATTTGCACATGTTATCTGTCTCCAGTTGGGATCCTAATACATCTTCATAATCATAGAATACATTCTTTATAAGGTGTGTTGTTGAAAGTACATCAACATGCTTGAAATCTAAGAAATTTTAATAGTTATTTGATAACTTTAAGCATCCACTTGATAATATGGTAACATTCACTGATACTAATTTCAGTTCTTAGGATAAGCCACAAGACACCGTATAGAATACTATAAAAATCATTTGGGTTTATCACTTAAAGACAAAGAATTTTGCAACAAGTTGTTCAAAATTAATAATTTGTTTTATGCCACAGGAATCATATATTTAATGTTAGAAGGTCATCATCTGTGGTCAAGTGTTCTATTTTACTCCACATAAATGCATCATCTATCCCACATAAATATATTTAAAAATAAGTTTAAACAATTAAAATATTTTTCACTAATTACTCCATTCCCCATGTGCAGTATAATAATGAGGTTGCACTCTTTCAAAAATTATTTCACTGCTTTTTATTTTTTTTAAGATTTTATTTATTTATTCATGAGAGACATACAGAGAGAGAGGCAGAGACACAGGCAGAGGCAGAAGCAGGCTCCCTGTGGGGAGCCCGATGGGGGACTCGGTCCTGGGATGCCAGTATCATGCCCTGAGCCAAAGGCTCAACCACTGAGCCACCCAGGCATCCCTATTTCTCTGCTTTTTAAATAAAATTGAATTTATATGTCCTTAAAAAGTAGACAATACAGCATAAAGAAAGGAGGAAAAACTTATTTAAGATACATTTTATTTCATCATCATGGAATATGTCACAGTCATTATGGAATTGAATTAATAAAACTTGGATAAAAAATCAAATTAATTGGAAAAGAATATTAGTAATTTCAGTCAAAACTTGTGTATGTTATTTACTTCACTTAAATTTAGTTATGTTTTCCAAACTGGGGCTTAATTTACTAATCTATCAATTTCCCTTCCCCAGTTCCTCATTGTTAATCACCCAGTGTGTATAGTGAGGCTTGCAGGGTCTGAGCATTTGGCTCCATTGGTTGGTATACTTACCTAATGAGGCCAAGGATCTATGCCCAGTCCCAACAGGAGCCACTTAGTTTCACACAGGAACAATAACTACATAATGTATCTTTAATTTCAATGCTGATTGGAAAAAATTGATTTATTCATGTACAAGCTGGCCTTCATCTTTGTCTGAGAAACTAGTTTTCATTCCACTATTAATACTAAGTATGACAATACTAATACATCATTTTAGTTTGCCCATTTTCCTGAATATAGCACTTCACCTTAAGCTCTCCTCTATCATTTCCCACATCTTAAAAAATTGAGGGTCAGAAGATAACACAAGCATCCCTTTCATCCCTGCTGCCAAGACACTCTTTCTAAAACATTACTTCTTCCATTTATATAAAAGGTTCTGTGAATTTGAGAGTCATGTCACCATGCTATATACCATAGTCTCTTCAGATTTTCTTTAGCTCTTTATTGGAAATGTTTTAACTATACGCTACTTTTTAAGACAACCCTTACACGTTTCACCTATATGCTACCTATGTATTATATCAAACATGTTGTGTGTATACACACAAATACATATGTTTGGCAAAATAGTAGTCGGAAATCACGTACACATACACAAGTTTGAGATTAAGTTATAAATGAGTTGCTCCTTTACCTCTGAATAGTTGCGTGGTAAAAATTGTGTGTATTTCTTAAAAGGGCATTCTCCTGAATAACCACAGTTTCATGATAAATGTCACAAAATCAACCTTGATAAAATACTATTTATATAATATATAGATTTTTAAAATATTTTTTTAAAAATTTATTCATGAGAGACAGAGGGAGAGAGGCAGAGACACAGACGGAGCAAGAAGCAGGCTCCATGCAGGGAGCCCGATATGGGACTCGATCCCAGGACTCCAGGATCATGCCCTGAGCTGAAGGCAGATGCTCAACCATTGAGCCACCTACACATCTCTAATATATAGAATTTATTAAAATTTTACCAGTTGTCCCACTAATGCTTTTTATCTTATCCAGAATCACATGACACCATTATCTGCCATTTTTCTTTAGACCTCTTTTAAATATTGTAATTTCTAAATTTGTGGGGGTTTTTTATAGCCTTGTTCCTTTTTATTACTGATATTCCCTTTACTCTTATTCATTCATTAAATAATTAGATACTGGCTTATATCTGCCTTTTCCTGGCTTTAAGCCAAGAATGTGAATACGACTGGCCACCACCTCTATTACCTTTCCCCACCTTACATGGCTACATTGTGGACATAGTCAGCAGTCAGAACTGCTCCTATATCTAAAATACTAGTCACCTTTCCTGCACAATTTCATTCTTGCTGCCATATTAATTGTTAAGTGCTTAAAGATCTCAAATTCCTCATGTGTCTACTCATCAGATTCCTCCTGTCTTCATCTTCCAAGCTCAGTGACTAGTGTATAGTATACCAGTCTACTGGATTTTTTAAAATTTTATTTATTTATTCATGAGAATACACAGAGAGAGGCCAAGACATAGGCAGAGGGAGAAGCAGGCTCTCTGCAGAAAGCCTGGTGCAGGACTCAATCCCAGGGACCTGGGATCACACCCTGAGCAGAAGGCAGATGCTCAACCACTGTGCCCCTCTATCTGATCATGCTATATTTTAAGCCCCTTTGATCCATTCATTTCAATGAGTTACTTGACAAAATTTCATTTCAGATTAATAAACAGTTTTTCAATGTCTTGCCTCTATTTTAAAAGAGGCAGATTTGGGACACTGCAAATTTATTGTCCAAGATCAATTAGGTGATTAATGCTTTTAGTCAACCCTTCTTTCTCTTTCCCCCTCAAAGGAGATAGACTTGGCCTTGTGTGGCAACACATACAAGATTGGCCGGGCACAAGCATGCTCACCAAAAGACCCCCCCCCCTTCTAGTACATCCACTTTTGTACTTGAGTGATTCCCAATTCTTTACCAAGGACACACCTCACCATGCATTAATCTTCCTGCTACATGAATGAAGATTACTGAGATACCTAAGTAATTAACAGTGCTTCAAATCCAGAAAGGGTTCCCTCTTTTTTGAGCCTTACTTAAGCCCCTTCCAACTTCCCCTTATTAAAATGTTCCTTCCCTGCCACCCCCTCAGGAAGTGTGCTTTACCTGACTATCATAAACTAAATAAATTTAATTTTGTTTCTATACAGATGTGTCCTAAATGGGTATTGGTTATGGGTGTGGCTGACAACTCAGTTGACTCATTTATTTCCACCTAGTCCTATTTTTTAAAAGTTTTTTTTTCTCATTTCAATCTTTCTTTCTTTTTCTTTTTTTTTCTTTTTCTTTTTCTTTTTCTTTTTTTTTTTCTTTTTCTTGAATCTTGAAGCAGGCTCCTTACACAGCCCACAGCCCAACCCAGGTCTGATCTCACTACCTTGAGATCATGACCTGAGCCAAAATCAAGAGTGGGACATTTAACCCACTTGAGCCATCCAGGTGCCCCTTTCTTTGCTCATTTTAAATCTTGTTGGTTCTTTTCATGAGTGGCTCTGCCACTCTCCCCTTCACTTTCATTCATAAGATGCCTTCCTATTTCTCCAAGAAAATATAAAGGCCTCTAGATCATAATTTTCCCTGGCTGTATCATGGAGGATGTATTGTAAAGGAGTTAAACTTGAGACAAGAAAAGTGGCTTACAGTTTCAGATAGGAGATGACGGTAGTCTGGAATGGGGTTCTAAGGTAGATTTTCAGAATTCAGGGACACGGAGGATGTGGAATCATGCAGTTGGAAGCAGATGGCTGCTCCCCTTCACACCAGTAAAGATTCACAGGTTTCAGGTGGCTTGGAAAAGGAGATAAGAGTTAAAGTGAACAAGGGTATAGAGTTATATGACTATAATACTGGGGTGGACAGTTTGTTATTTGCATAGACCCTTCTTGTCAATAGAGTGATGCTATTTTACACAAAAATTGCGAGCCCTGCTGAATTGTTCTTTCTAAAGCAATAAAGAGAATATAATCTGAGGAGTATGTAGAAGGAGACAGAAAAGGAAAATGTAAAGGTTTTCCTGAGTTGCACAATATTGAATTCAGCTCATTCAGTGTTTCTTATGAATGTTGTTTTACTATTTCCTGATTTTTCCAAGTTAGATAATTTGTACGGACTTCCTGCTATATCACATCATGTCCTTTCCATCACACCACCCTCCTCCACAGACATCAACAACTGATATACACACATATACAGAGACTTTCTCTCGGTGTAACTTTCATTGTAAAAATATCTGTGGAAATTATTCCAAGCCTTGGATAATGAATTATTCCCCCAGAATAATAGCTGTTTGTATCTTTCAGGCAACTGGGCAACCATTAGTCCAGGACCATTTTAATTAAATTTGTGGCTTGCTATTTACTTGTCTTTTGGTTTTTTGCATAACATAGATAATATGAATTTGTGTTGCAAATCTACATGAGAGCATGTTTATGATGATAACTTCACATGGATAATTAATTTAATTCCATGGCTGTGCAGTAACATTTTTCTTGCAGTCACTTAAGATTGGAGATGGAATTTGTTTATTTACAGAGGGGAAAAATCTTTAGAACCTCAGCAGTAAGGGGTTTGTCTCCTACTTGAACTTCCCTTGGTTTGGAGCTTTTCCTTTTATTCCCAGAAGCCTGAAAATCAAAGAAAACCAAAGCTCAAACCTAATTCTGTAAATTACCCCAAGGAAAATATGGTTCTGGTCCTCTGCCTACCTCTGTGGTTTCCCACTGTAGGAGAGGAAAATATTTTTTTTTCTCTACTGTCTGAGTTCTTGGCTGAGACTCCTATAACAGAAAACAGATTAATAAGAGGAAATAGGTCATTAATGCATGCAGTTCACATCACACAGGAGAAACATAAACCAAAAACAACTCAAATTGGTTGCTTAGAATTCCAGCTTATATAGCATCTTCAACAAAGGGCAATACATTTGTAGAGAAAGGATAGAACAAAGAGGAACTTGGGGTAAAGGTAATAAACATTGGGAAAGTAAGTAGAAAGATAATAGGTGAATAAGTTTATTTGTACAGATTCATCAGCTCTACTCCCGTACTTCTAGTAATAAAAATGTCTTCCTGAGTCCTAGTTCATGAGGGCATCTTTCACCCAGGGGTGTTGTCTCCTATTGGAAAGAAAAGTGGGGTCAGAGTGCTCTTCTTATACTTGCTGCTGCTCACATGTTTTTAACTCAAAATAATCAATATGTCAAGTGGCATACCATGGAGTGACATGCTCTGAATCCACCTCACACTCTTATCTTAGATTTTAGCCTGGTAAATGCCACCATGTAGCTTTCAATGTCTTTACTGAAAAATACGTATATGTCATCTTAATTTATATTACTATTTAAAATATTGTGACTGGCTGGGTGGCTCGCTGGGTTAAATGTCTGTTTTTGGCTCAGGTCATGATCTCAGGGTCCTGGGATCAAACCCATGTTTGGCTCCCTGCTCACCAGTGAGCCTGTTTCTCCATCTCTCTCTCTGCTCCTCCCCCCAGCTTGTGCTCTCCCTCTTTCTCAAATAAATAAATAAAATCTTTAAAAAATAATAAAATAAAATATTGTGACTGGCTAAGTATGTTTCTTCAAAATGCATATGGATATACCTAGAGAGCCATAGCGTAGAAGGAGCAATTTCAGTAACATACTAATACTGTTAGGTGATAAGTGAGGTTTAGCCTACAATGAACACTTTAAAGACTAGCATTCCAGAATGTACATATAATGCTCAAATATTATAAAACATTTTCAATATATATGGATGTATGGTATGTATACATATGCAGAAACATGCACACATACTACAGCTGTAATTTCAACTTACAAATAATTAATAATACCTTTCCTGCAATAACTATCTGGACACTTGTTATGTGTGACAATCCCATAACAGAGACACCAGTAAAAATGCTGATACTAAATTATAAGTAAATCTTTTTGAAGAGTCATCAAATTTTATAGTACAGCTATCTTTTAAGTTGAATGTTTCTTGAATTAAAATTTAGGAGGTTTGATTTGTAACAATTCCAATTTTTCTCCTTGTAAATGTTTAAAAAGAATAGATAATACTAATGTTTAAAATGATAGAATTTTGTTGTCATAATTTCTTCATAAGAGTAAATCATGATATACTTATAGGGATGACATTCAGAAATGTACCATATAACCCTAGTTTTAGGGATTTATTTTATGATAAATGAAACTTCCTCTTTAGAATGTAATGGTCCATGAATTCAACTAATCCACAAAATTCATTCAAGCAAACACAATAGAGTTGACTCTCTAGATGACTGAAAACTGAATTTTATGGATATTTTTAGCAAGTGTTCAGGATATTGAGCTAGGTTCAAAGGAACTATATATACACATATAAAAGTCAACCTGTTTACAATGTTAGCCACAAAGCCACTAGGTTATTTGTTCTTGTTATTTCACAATGCACGTTTCTTTCCTTTACAATTTTAATATTATTTTGAATTTGTCTCATCAGTAAAAGTTATCTGTCAATAAGTAAGACCTACCTTCTATATTCCTGGGTTTTAAAGTATATTATGGAATTCAATGAGAGAGAAATTTAGCTCCTTTGGATATTTATCCCTCCATACATAAATTAATACTAAAGATAATTTTTTGAAGCAAGAATAAGACTTTTATTTATCCAAGCTATTCATTTAAAAAAAAAAAACAAAAAAATAGCGTAGTTTTAGTGTTTATTTCATATAGATTTTTTTAAAAAATCTGCTAACCACTTGATAAATCCAAGGTTTTTTTTTCTTCCAATACATGTCAAATATATATCCTCTCTTAAAAAATAAAATAATAAAATTAAAGTAAATAGGAAAAAAGTAAGATGGAAGGAAGTAGAAAAAGAACAGACCCATGAGCTTTATTTCTGGAGCAATAAACACATGATTTGATGAAAAGATTTTTGCAAAATATGACTACCAATGCAGTATTTCTGTACTACCATTTTAAGAGTTGAGGACTATATTAGGAAATTAAATGTGGCATAATTTGTTGGATACTTAAGTCTATATATAATCTGCGATGTACTCACAGATATAATACTAAGAGCTGAAGACGGGGGGAGGTGAAGCAAATTTGAAATTATTTTCCATCCCCCATCCCCAGAATGTAGTAGAGGATAGTATTATATATAGCCAGCAATGAATACAAATGAGCTGACCTATAAAATCCCTAAAAACATATCTTTTTAGGCTCATGCCCTACTACCCCACTAGTCTTTCACAAATAATCAAAAGTGTCCTATACTTTTGAAATAGTTTCTCATGTCCCTTTTGATACCTGATTTTGTCAAATCTTTCTGTATTTTAAACAATTTTCTCTGTAGTTTAAAGGGAAATCAATGATATTTGATATAGAAATAAAATAAATATTTACCAAATAAATGAAAAAATTGTAAGGTTGTCAGACAACCTTTTCTAATTTGAATAATGAATAATTAACAAGATAGAAGATGTTTGGGGTAAAATATCCAAAGCAGAGAAAAATAATCCCTAATTGGGGCCATATTTTCTTCTCTTCTTTGAATAAACCAATCACTACTTTGTTTTAGGAATTTTTGGACATGCTGTACCTTGCAAAGCACACCATTTCCTCCAAAGTCAAAGTCTTGCCTCAAATATTACTTAGATCAATTTATCTAAACTTTTAATTTTCTTTCCCAACACTCCTTATTTTTCCTTCTTGCTTTAGGAAGCAAAGCAAAGCTAAGAACTTTTGCTCTTTGACAGATATTGTGGGAATGATATATCACGTCACGGGTGGGTGAAAATATTTAGAAATAAAAGATTTGGTAAATCAAAAAAAAAAAAAAAAAAAGACAACATGTATCCAGCATGTGTAAAGAGCTTTCAATAATTATACAATAATCTAATTTAAAAGGTTTGCAAAAGATATATACATACAATTTTCTATAGTTGGCAAGTAAGCACATCTATATATTTTCAACATCATTAATCATTATGGAAATGCAAATAATATACACACTAAAAAGCAAAAAATCCTATTAAAATGTCCAAATTAAAAAGAATGGGGATACCAAGTGCTGATGAGCAGGTGAAGTAAATGGAGCTCTCAAAATCTCTATGTGAAAAGTAACAACCACTTTGTAAAACAGTGGCAGTTTCTTAAATAAGTAAATATCCTCCTACCACATGACCTTGTCATTTCACCATTCTTCATTTATCTAAGAAAAACAAAAGCTAATGTCCTTACTCAGGTCAGTAAACAAATGCTCAAAATAGCTTTATTTGTAATAACCCAAACTGGAAACAACACAATCGTTTACCAATGGGTGAGTACACATTGTAGTATTAAAATAAAATGCAAATAACTAACTAACTAACTAACTAACTAACTAACTAAATAAATAAATAAATAAAATACTACTAGAAAAAAAAACAAAAAAGGAATTGAATATAAATACATAGGCAAACAAAAATCTTAATCATACTCAGTGAAAGAAACAAGAAAATAATTCCATACTATATGAGTTTTCATACATAAAATTCTAGCCAATACAATCTAATCTATACTGGCAGAAAGCTGGTCAATGGTTTCCAGTGGATTGGTGGGGCAAATAGGGGTGAGTGATAGAAAGGGTTACAAATGACCACATGTAGGGCTTGATCCTAGGACCCTGGAATCATAACCTGAGCCAAAGGCAGACACTAAACCAACTGAGCCATCCAGGTGCCCCTAGTTGGGTAATATCTACAGGTCTTCCTAAAGTAGTAGCAATCTAGAAATCATGAAAAATAAGATTGAGAAATTTCATTTCATAAAATTTAAGATTTTGGTGGTTCTCAATTGTTCCTAGGGCGAAGGCTCTGTGGACAGAGCCACTAAAGAAAGATGCCAGGGTGATAAAGAAGAAAATTCAGGGCCAGAATCCCTTACATGCTTCACTATGATAATAAAGCCTCTAGGAATGTTTATGTGTGCACATGCATACACACACACATACACACGTACTCTGGTGTATATACACACACACTCATTTCAAACTAAAAGCCAAATTTGAAAGTATTCATATAACTCATTATGTTAATTTAGTTGATGTGACAGAGAATTTAAAAATAAATAATAAAATATGGAAAATCCAGGGAAACACTTTTAAAAGACATGAATGGGAAGTGCTCATGAATATAAATATAAATGACTTATAAATGTTTGCACATGGCTTCTGTTTCAAAATATAAAAAGCTTGGGCATCATTACTTCTATTCTCATAACAAAATAAAAATGGAGCAGAATAATAGTCTATCATTTTTCTTAGTTCCATCAGAGGTTGGAAATCACAGGGCAAAATCTCATTACATCTTAAAAGACAATAATGAGAATCACACTGAGATGATCTTACTTGAATCAGAAGTGGCTGGAGCCACAAACTGGTAGTAACTCTTACATGGTAATTTAATACTTTCTGGAGTCTGTGTATGGACTAGTTTGAGAATAAGAAACTCTGGTCCCAATCTCAAGGTTACCTCAACAGTTTCATGAATTTTACCTCCAAGAATCCACCCAGATTCCTGTGTTCAATATCTGAGAAACTCCCCTCACATTTCCAGGAAAAGAGGGGCAGAAGTAATCATTTTGAAACACTCCTGGAAAAAAAAAAAAAAAAAAGAAAAGAAAGAAACACTCCTGGAACATTCTCCATAAGAAATGACAACGTTTTTAGGGAAACTATTTAACAGAGCTTTGTCTGAGTTGGTGGAAGGATAGCTAGCTCACTCCCGACCCTTCTAGGATTGCTATCTCACCTAAGAGGAAGGGAAAAAAAAAGTTTAAAAATATTTATTTTCTAATTCAGCATGGAAGGAATTGAAAGGTCATCACTCCCATTCAAATGAGGAAAAAGCTGGACAAACTGAAAACCAGTTCTTATTAGATCCATTAGGGAATTGAGGTCACAGCGTGAACCACTACCTTCAAAATTAGCAAAACAGGTAGGGAATTACAGGGAATGACAATTTACCAGAGCAGGATACCACAGAAACCATTATGGATTCGGAATACCTATTCTGTAATTGATGAATTTTGGAGGTCTAGTTTGGGCAAGTTTGAGAGGTAAAAATTCCAGGGGGCATCCAATCTTGGTCTCTTAGATTTGGTGGGGTTTATGACCTACCATGTTCTTACAGTGAAAATCAGAAAAAAAAAATCCCAAATCCAAAATTTGGAAATGATATTCTTGTTTTTAATACAGGATGAGGAAAAATAGCCATTCTGAAGCAAGCCTAGAGCATTTTTTTATTCTTTTAAACAAGGCCTGTCCTAAGAGAAATTGTTTTATCAAAGCCTAACCAAGTGGGCTAACCAACCTGGGAGAAAGACAATAAATGTCTGACCTAAGGTGGTCAGTATGGGACTGAGAAGTACCTCTAAAGGTCACAGCCCGGGGACAGAGGCTCACTAAAGACTGGGACCTAATCATAAGATTATACTATGTTTTCCCTTCCCAGCACATGAATACCACATCAGTAATACTCCTGTAAATGGGAATGAACACGAAAGAAATGCACATTTCAAACTTTATTTAAGAAGACATATCTAGGGAAACCCAAATATAACAAAGGACACGAAAATAAGGGCATAAGAGGAAATTATAGCCCTTGGAACCTACATGTACAGCAAATAGTAAACACCAATACCTCTACCCAGAAAAACACAAAATCTCACAGTAAAGGCCTATGTACCTCAGTTCCTCTCACTTAGTACATCATCTATGGCATTTCCAGATTTCAACAAAAAGTTACAAGGCACACTAAAAGACAAAACATTTAGAAGAGACAGAGATACAGATATGATCGAGATGTTGGAAATGTCAGAACAAAATTTAAAATAACCGTGATTAATATCTAACAACCCTAATGGAAAAAGTGGACACCGAAATAACAAATTGGTAATATAAACTGAGATAAGAAGATGCTAAGAAAAAATCAAAAAGAAATGCTTTAAGTCAAAAGTACGGCCACAGAAATGAAGAATCGTAATCATTACTTCAGTTATTTAACTCACAGGTTTTATTTAAAGCCTTTTGTAAAGAAAAAAAAAAGTTTGCAAGTGCCTGACAATTTAATTTTCTAGATATCACTTTTATTTTGGAGTCAGATCAAAATTTAGAGTTATAAGCATTTCAATTTTATTTTTGTGTACAAGTCTTAAAGTTAATAGTTAACATTCTTTCTCTTCATACATATCTACATAGTTGTTTTATGTCAAGTGTTAATAGTTTGCTTTGGCTTCAATTTGGAATCAGAGCCTTTATCTGGCTCTGTGACTATAAGAAAAAGGTCTTCATGCCAAAGTTGTGATTAACTTTATAGATGCAGGAGAATTATGGAAATGCATCATGCAAAATGCCTAGTTGCCAAAATTATTCCATGACCTTCTGCTTAAGCTCAGTTTTAAATAATTCAGTGATGTATTGAATGAATAAATTTGTATTGCTTGTTACTCTAAACAGTCATGCATTCACTTTTCTTTGCCATTTTTAATAAAGCCTAGTTCTCTAATATTCATGAAATATTGCATTTCAATTAAATTACATAGGTTTTGAGAAAATAGTTTGCCCTAAGCTGTTTAGTGTTGACACCAACTGTCATTTGCTTTTGCTTTGGTAAAATGCCCAAGGAGGCTTTGAGTACAACTAATGCAAAGCTCTGTCACTCTTTAATGAGATACTTTTTGATCATGTATAACACAACAGTGTTGGAGGAATAGAGTAATAAACTCAGACAATATTTTGTTTATGACGGACATGATATATAAAAATATGTAGAGACTTCAAAATAAACTTTTGCTACTTTAATGGAAATATTATGTCTATACTGTTCTAACACTAATGAATTTTGAGCATATGTATGCAACCCATTATATTTTCTCAAACTTTTCTTTTGTCTCTCACACACATTACCTATCTTCGCGATACAGATATAAATTGACAAAAAGAACAAGTAGATTTTTATTATTACATTAATTTAGCTTTAAAAAACTAGAAATTTTCATTCAGCTTTTACCTTTTACTAACCTGCTGAAACTGCCCTAAATGTCGTAACATTATTTCCTCAAATAATTTTGATGTTCTCTGGTTATTTCTTACTGAATCAGGACATTAATTCTGATAAATGAAAAGATATTCTACAACTAGAAATGGTAGCAGTATTCATTCTGGTTACTAGATCTGGTGTTTTGAACATATTCTCGCATATTTAATTATAATACCTATACTTAATAAACTCTATTTATTTTGATTATAACATGTTTTAGTGAATCATAGGCATTATAAAACAATAATTGTCATCCCCTTAAATAAAATCAATTCAAAATTGAAATATATGATGCTTTACCCTTGGAATAGCATAAAATAATAGTATCTATATATTAACAACACTTTTTTTAGCTATCTTTTATGAAATTTTCATATATTCTGTATGATATCATTGGGTTTATAGCTTTGGATCATTTCACATTGAAATTATTGGCATTTTTGTAACAAAACATTCCTTTCAGCTACCCTCTCATTCACCTGAGGTCTCTTCTTCTGTGAAGGCAGGTGGTTTCAGGCAGCTGGGATTTGATACCACAAAAGAATTTTAAATCTGCTCCATTGCAGAGGGTATTGAAAAAGACACAGCCAGAATCTGCCATAGGAATTCTGCAAAGCATTTTCATTTTTACAAAAAGTGAGGACAAATAACAGTATTCATATATTCTTTTTAATTCATTTTATCTACACTGTATAACCCATGAGAAATAGGATAACTTCAGGTACGCTACAGCTCATTTTCTCTTATGTAGATGCTTAATAGATTAAGATACATAACATAGCCAAATGTAGTGCAAAATACCTATAAAAGGGTTTAAAATTCTTTTCAGGGAGCAATTTAAAGATTATATCATTAATTTAGACAGCGATTTTCCTCACTTTCTTTGCAAAAAGACTCATCTCTAGCCACATAAAGAGGCAGTTATAAGTTAGCACTGAGATTTTTCTCCTCTGGTGTATATGGCTTGCATAATTTCCTCCTCTGAGTATGAAGCCAATATGCAAATATAATGGAATAGGAGCAATTTGATTATTAGCTATTATGGCAAAAATGATGGTATAGTCATCCTGATGATTACATCACAAAGACTGTCCATCATACCAGACAGCAGGGAGATTCTCCTGTGTTCAAAGAAGTAAGTTGTCATATTGTGATAGAGTCAGGCAGTTAGGTCCAGGAACTGAGAGTGACCCTTTACAGTCAGAAAAAAAGAAAAAAAAATGGAGATTTCACTCCTACAACTGCAAGGAAATGACCTTTGCCAACAATTAAATGAGCTTGAGGAACACAAACTTTAGGTGAGCTCAAAACCCCAGCTAATACTGTGATGTATGTCTGGTAAGACTTCAGCATAAGACCCAGGTAAAGCATGTCCTGTTTCCTTACCTTCAGAAACTGAGACAAATGTGTTGTTTTGTTATGTTTGTAATAATTTGTTATTCTGTAATATAAAACTTTAAAAAAATTAATTTAGCATATAAAGGTTTTAAATTTAAGCAGATATCAAAATTATGAATATCTATGAAAATAGTTTTCAATACCATTTATGTTTGTTTTAATGTGCTAGAAACTACAAATACCAATTCAAGATAATATAGATGAAAAAATACTATAGCCTAGAATACTTATGTATATATATATATGCATATATATATTTACACATATATATACACATGCTTACACTCATACACATGTACATATACATACACATCAAAAATATATATCCCTAAATGATATGGGGAGATATATAGCCCTACTTAAAGTGAAATTTTAGAACTGAATAATATTATATATTCTGTTCAAATGTAGGGAAGAATGCAAACAAAAATAGAAAGGATTATGAACATGAATGCATTACCATCTTCTAATGCAGAAAATTAATGTTGCTGATTATATATCTTTAAACTTCTACTATAATAAAATAAATAAATGAGATAGTCAACTGAATAAAATACAATTAGGTGATAGAATAATGAAATTTTTAACTTATATTTCAACATATTTTTAATTAATTTTATCATATTAAATTATAAAATATAAATAGATTTATTTAAATATAAATGATATCATTTTGGATCCTTTCTAAATATTTCAATGTATCAAAACTAATATATAAATTCTTATTTTTAGTGTTTCTATTTTGCACAAAGTTCTTTATGCTTTTTTATAGTAACTGTATTACATTTTTTAATATAAGCAGATGAGTTTTTAGTGTAAACAAATACATTGAAATAGAAAGGTGTTTTCATATTTTTTAAAAATTTTGTTTATTTATTCATGAGAGACAGAGAGAGAGAGAGGCAGAGACACAGACAGAGGGAGAAGCAGGCTACCTGCGAGGAGCCTGATGTGGGACTCCATCCTGGGACTCCAGAGTCATGCCCTAAGCCAACGGCAGATGCCCAACCGCTGAGCCACCCAGGAATCCCGTCTTTACATATTTATATACATGTTTTTCTAAGTCCCCAGATCATGAGATAAGATGTGGAAGAAAAAGATAGATGAGTTACAATTAGTGTCTCTTTTATTATAGAAACTATATTTAGAAGAGAAGACAAAACATCAACCATTGAAACAAGACTGAAGGTGTCTATATGCTGCTTTTTTCCAAGAAAAGACTTTAAATGTAACTGCAACACACAATGAGCCAAACATTTCTTACTATTCTGTACTTCAGTTATAACCACTTTTAACTCGTCTTTGGCCTTCACATTGTGGATGAAGGCTAGTGCAGACAGGTCATTCCACAATCACAAGAGAATACAAATATTTTGATGAAAATGTATTGTTGGTTTAATAAAGCCTTAAAAACATAACTTATTCAATGTAATAGTTTACTTTTAATAATAATTTTAGTGCCATGTCATATGCTAAATTTCTAAATGAATTTCTAATAAAATTTGTTTTTTATATATAGCCAATTTTGTTGATTCTTATATTCTCACTTAAAAATAATAGTACCCTCTTCCATTAGTGTTAGGTTAATTTATATTGTTCCTACTTAGGAGCTCATGAAAACTAATCTAACATGATGCTTACTTTGCATTTGGAAGTTTCAAGGAGAGAAGGAAAAGTTAGTTCCAGTTTATCATTTCTGAAATTTGCATCACAGGGCTAACATTAGGTGAATTTGTTCTAACTACAGTATTAGATATATTCTGTAAATGGGTTAAAATTAAAGGATCTGAAATGATAATTTTAAGCCTAGATTGACTATTCTTAATGGATTCATTTCTTATTAGGAGAGATTCTGGTATAAATTATTCCAGTAATAAGACACATTTTTGACAGTAAGACATAAATTTAAAATAAATATTGGTAAAAGAAACCGACGAAGCATTCAGACTACATAGAAAAAGTAAAACTTAATTTAAGAAGAGTCCCATTTAAGGACGCCTGGGTGGCTCAGTGGTTGAACATCTGCCTTTGGTTCAGGGCCTGATCCTCGGAGTCCTGGGATCGAGTCCTGCATCAGGCTCCTAATAGGGAGCCTGCTTCTCTCTCTGCTTGTGGCTCTGCCTGTATCTCTCTCTGTATGTCTCTTATGAATAAATAAAGTCTTAAAAAATAAAGACATTGCATATTGGCATATATAAGGAATAAAACTAGAACTTCACAAAGTACAGAAAACTATATTAGAAAACAAAAATGTGGGCAGTCCTGGTGGCTCAGTGGTTTAGCGCCACCTTCAGCCCAGGGCCTGATCCTGGAGACCCAGGATTGAGTCCCATGTCAGGCTCCCTCCATGGAGCCTGCTTCTCCCTCTGCCTGTCTCTCTGCCTCTCTCTCTCTCTCTCTCTCTCTGTCTCTCATGAATACATAAATAAAAAAGTTAAAAAAAAAAAAGAAAAGAAAAATGCTCTCATCAATTGAAAAAAATCTTGTCTTTTCCATTAATGGGAAAAATTTATGACTAAAACATATAATGCTACATTTTCTTGTGGTGTATAAATAATAGTGTTTTAGTGTTAATTACTTAATATAAAAAGTAAAGTAAGTATTAAGTACTAATTCTAGAATGTGATTGCAAAAAATGACATACCTTGAACTAAAGGCTGATAGATACATGGAAATGTAACTTTCTCCCAACTTAGCTTCTTTAGCCTCTAGTCGTATTTTCCTATTTTTCTTTATCTTTACATTGTGTTTAAAGCTAGACTGTCACCTATAATGTCAAAGCTAAAATGATGACAGCAGCACCTTGAAAACTACAGCACATTAACATAAAATCACACCAAAATACCAAATAAGAGCACAATGGAGAAACTAAAGGAAAGCATGATAATCCTCAATTCATATCCTTCCCCAAAGTTCTATGAATCTCTCCTTCTTTGATTCATTCCACTTTAAATTCATTCGTTTGAAACTCGAATAAAGGAAAGTATTTCTCTATAAGAAATGTGAGAACAGTTAGGAGTCCAAATGTCTCTAACTTCCTTACTTGTTTATATTTTGATTGTTTATAATTTTATTTTTAATCCCAGCACTTCATTCTAATATTTATAATGTTTCATTGATTTCCAATTGATTTACTGGTTACATAAGATTCACAGTGTAATATATTAAAGCATCCAATAAATGTATTGCTGAACTGCCCCCAGGTTTGGCTAAAGTCAAATCTGGCTAAAAGTCAGTATTTTAATGAATTAGTTTTCAGTTCCCTTTATATTTTATTTTCAAATGTAGTTGTAAATTCAGAGAGCTCTAGATGCCAAAGCTTTCTACCTGATCTGGGAGAAAATACCTTTATGCTTTTGGAATTCCATAATTAAAAGGAATTGGGCCTGAAACGAATAGTGATTATAGCGAGACTTCAGGATATAAGGTTAATATACACAAGTCAACTGCTTTCCTATAAACCAGAGATGAACAAGAGTTTGAAGGTAAAAACACAATATAATTTACATTAGCACCCCCCAAAATGAAATATTTATATATAAATACAACAAAATAAGTATAAGATCCACATAAGGTAAACTACACAATTTTATTAAAATAGTTCAAAAGCAAATAAATGCAGTATAACTCATGTTCACACATTGGAAGCCTCAACATTGTTAAACTGTGAGTTTTTCCAAACTTGATCTTGATAAATGCAATCCCAATCAAAATCTCAGCAAATTTTGTTGGTATTGACAAAATAATTTTGAAATTTATAGGGAGAGGCAAATGACCCAGAACTAACAGAGCTAAAATGGCTGAAGGAGAAGATAAACTTGAGGACTGACTCTACTAGACTTCAAGACTTACTATAAAGCTATACTAATCAAGACAGTATGTTATAGGTAAAAGAATAACAGAACAGGAGAGCCTTGAAACAGATTCTCATTAATATGGTCAAATGATCTTTGAAAAAGAAGCAAAAAAGATCTTCTTTTCAAAAATGGTGCTGGACCCACTGGATATTCACAGACAAAGACAACGAAGACGAAATCAAAGACACGACGACAATGAAGACAAGAAGAAGAAGAAGAAGAAGAAGAAGAAGAAGAAGAAGAAGAAGAAGAAAAAGAAGAAGAAGAAGAAGAAGAAGAAGAAGAAGAAGAAGAAGAAGAAAGAAGAAGAAGAAAAAGAAGAAGAAGAAGAAGAAGAAGAAGAAGAAGAAGAAGAAGAAGAAGAATCTAGATAGAGATATTATATCCTTCACACATTAACTCAAAATGGATCACAGACCTAAATGTAAAATACAAAACTACAGAACTAGAAGGTAACATAGGAGAAAGTCTAGATGACTTTGGGTGTGGCAATGACTTTTAGATATAACACCAACAGTATGGTTCATAAAATAAACAATTGATAAAACCAACTTCATTAAAATGGAAGTTAAAAATGTCTGCTGTGAAAGCTATTATTAACAGAATAAGAAAGCAAGGCACATAGTGGGAGAAAATATTTACAAAAGAAACATCTGAGAAAAGGCCATTATCTGACGTATACAAAGAACTTCTAAAACCCAACAGAAACAAACAAACAAACAAACAAAAACAAAACAAAACAAAAACTAAAAACAGCTAAGGACCTGAACAGATACTTCATCAAGGAATATATATATAGTGGCAAGTTAGCATATGAAGAGATGTTCCACCTTATTTATTATCAGCAAATGCAAACTGAAGCAACAATCCCATATTATCACATACCTACTAGTATAGCCATAATCTGAAACACCGATCACACCAAATGATGGTGAAATGTGGGGCAACAGAAACTCTCATACCCTGCTGGTGAAAATGCAAAATGGCACTGCTATTGTGGAAGACAGTTTGGCAGGTTTTTACAAAACTAAGCATACTCTTACCATATGATCCAGGTATTGCACTCCTTTGGTAGTTACTCAAATGAGTTCAGACTTTATGTCCAAAAAAAAAAAAAAAAAAAAAAAAGCTCATGGATATTTATTTATAGAAGTTTTACTATAAATTGCTAAAACTTGGAAGCAACCAAGGTGTTCTTCAGTAGGTGAACAGATCAATAAGCTGTGGTGCATGTAGACACTGCAACATTATTCAGCACTAAAAGAAAATGAGCTATCAAGCCATGAAAAGATGTGAAGGAAACTTAAATGCATATTACCAAATAAAAGAAGTCAATCTGAAATGACTATATTCACTTGATTCCAACTAGATGACACTAGAGAAAGGGAAAAGTATGGGAGGGGTAAAAAGGTCCGTGGTTTCCAGGGCTGAGGATGGGGAAAGAATAATAGCATGGGGTCAAGGAGGATTCTAACATCAATGAAAATAACATGCGTCAATAGTGAAAGGGAATATAAGGGAAGGGAGAAGAAATGTGTGGGAAATATCAGAAAGGGAGACAGAACGTAAAGACTGCTAACTCTGGGAAACGAACTAGGGGTGGTAGAAGGGGAGGAGGGCGGGGGGTGGGAGTGAATGGGTGACGGGCACTGGGTGTTATTCTGTATGTTAGTAAATTGAACAACAATAAAATATAAAAAAAAAAAAAAAAAAAAAAAAAAGAAAATAACATGCGTCATAACATAATGGTGGGGATATTTCATTATATTTGTCCAAATTCATAGAATGTACAATGCAGAGAATGAACCCTAATGCAAACTATGGACTTCAGGTGATTATGTTGAGTCAATGTACATTTATCAATTTTAACAAATGTACCATCCTGGTGGGAGATGTTGATTGTCCGGGAGGTTATGCACGTGCTGGAGCAAGAGATAATATCAGAAATCTTTTTGCCTTCTGCTTAATTTCGCTGTGAATGTAAAACTGTCCTAAAAAATAAAGTCTTAGTTTTTTAAAGGGGGAAATAGGTAGTCACCATGCTTAACCCTATTCTTGAAATAGGTAAGTGTTCTAGATAGAGCAGAATGTTTTCAATACGAACATATGATTATTTGATGAAATAGATCGCATTTTCTGTTCCCTAGAAAGGGGTGCTGATGCTTATTTGATTTGGGAACAGCTTATAAAATAATCTTGTGCACATCAAGAGACACAGAAAGAAATATGCACTAAACACTCTTGACACGTAGAAGCATATAATAACTCTTATTGGGTGAATTCAATAATCACAATCACAAACAGCAGATGATTAATATGCTGACGGTTTATTGTTGTTTATGGGCTAACCACCAAAGGAAAACCTTAGCCAATGAATTTATTAGTGTTTATTTAACATCTTTTGTTAAATATCCTTCTTTGTTTGAAACATGGCCTTCTTCACTGGTTCTGAGCACTAGTAATGTCCTACAGAAATTAGGAATATAACATATTACAACGAATACTCAAATTTAGTATTCATTTTATTTCATAGAAATTACTATGTTTTTTACAGTCTGAAAGATGGTACTTTATACAGATATAGATTACGAAGACAAAATATTTTTGAATATTGAATGTCTTATTTTAAAAATAGTAATCAAGTTTATATCCAGATAATTATGTTATGTGCAGAATTTTGGCAGTTCAGTTTTGATTCATCTATCATGCTAAATCGAATACTACATACTGCAATACCAAACAATAATTAAGTGGCATTGGTTGATGAAATTATTTTAAAAACACATAAGATTTTTCCAGAATACTATCCATGCATATTTTAGAATCAATAATGAAAGGTCCTTTGCAGCTTCCTGCAATTTACCCTGCATTTGACTTTTCAATTTTCAGGTCTAAAAGTAAAAACTATTTACTTTTAAATATCTAGGACATAATCATACTGGAAGGCAATTTACATTATGCCATAATTTTCTTTCTTTAAATATTATTACATGACATGGGGCTAAGCTAGAAAGGCAAATTGTGGACCTACGTAACATTTATTTACAAGTGAGGAATTTAACTTAAAGTAACAAATAAAAGTCTAATAAGATTCACTCAAATGAGGTATGAATTTCTAACCTGTCCAAGGAACACTTTCTTTTCATAAAGCAAAGATTGGATAATATTAACTGTAGTACAAAAGCTAAATGACCTTCTGACTAGATTAATGCTCTATCCTGTCTTTCTTTGAGGCAGCCTCATGTATTTTTTTTCATGTTAAAAATACTAATATTATTTAGTTTTCCAGAGTTTTAAAAGTGTCCAGATAGGCTTATATTCTTTCTGAGGTAAGTTAACTTTATAGAGTTAATGGTTAAAGGAATCAACAGAGTTTGGGAATGCTAAAATTTAATCTGCTGGATAATAATTTTAGAAAAGAATACTTTCCAAAATTCAAATGCACAAACAGAATTCAGAAGCAAAGAATACTCAGAACTCAATTTATCTTAAAAATACATTTTTTCAAGATATTAAGTGTATCATTTGCACTGATGCCTTTTCAAGCTATTTGTATTATAAGCCAACAATTCTATGGCATAGGGATTAACAAAAATGACAAGGAAAAGATATAAAAATACTATTTTATAAATAAATTAAGCCTATAAAATAACCGCCCACCATTTAAAAGTTAATATTCTTAATATTTAATGAAGAAAGAGCAGCCAGTTTCAATATTTACTCAATATTTAGACACATTTCACATAATATTTCTTATTGTATAAGCTAATTAAGAATAAATTAGTCACTCAAAATTTATGTTAAAATTAGTTTCTTTAATTCTGAAGAACTAAAATTATAGAGGTTTCCATTCAAAATTCATTATCTGATCACAGTATTTGATTTTTAGGAAGGGAATTTTAGGTACATTTGGTAAGAAAATATTGAGTAATTTAGGATTACTCTTGCATTCTTTAGTCTCATTAGAGAAACACATTTTTTAACAAGATTTATTTGTTTTGTTTTTTTTTTTTTATTAATGATAGTGAGAGAGAGAGAGAGAGAGAGAGAGAGAGGCAGATACACAGGCAGAGGGAGAAGCAGGCTTCATGCACCGGGAGCCCGACGTGGGATTCGATCCTGGGTCTCCAGGATCACGCCCTGGGCCAAAGGCAGGCGCCAAACCGCTGCGCCACCCAGGGATCCCCTATTTGTTTTTTATTTGAGAGAGCGAGTGAGGGTGGGCAGAGTAAAGACAGAGGAAGAGGGAAAGGAAGAGAATCTCAAGCAGACTCTGCAAGAGGCATGGGGCCCCTGAACCTGAAATTATGGGTCTCATGACCCTGAGATTATGACCTGGGCCAAAAATAAAAGTAGGACACTCAACAGACTGAGCCTCTTAGGTGCCTCAAAAGAAATACAATTTTTGGCTGAGTTTTTGGATTCCCTATGATTTTTCTAAAGAACAGTCCTAATTAGATCCTCAAAAATAGCCTCAAGCTTCTTTCTACCTGAAAGCCTTCACATAAATGCTATACCATCCTGGGACTCTATTTCTCTACCTCTTTGTCCTATGACTCTATCCATCAAATACTTACAAGGATCTATATCTTGGCTGAAGATTTCCTGGAGCATCCATTGCACCTCCCTAAGATCATGTAGGCCACTATATTATGTACTTTCCAAATAACATGTACTTACCCTTGACAGCACTTATAAAATTTATTATATTAATTTTTATAATAGATAATCTCTATAATTTTTCTACTATAACCAAGTCCCATGATATCAGGGACTTCTTTTCCAAATCTGCATTTATAACTAAGGTCACATGCAGTCATTACCACAGATTTTGGACAGAATTATTTGACTGCAGTTTTGAATATCATCCTGGTTTTAAATGATTATGAATATCTCTATTTCTAAATCATATTAATTGATTTATGATCTTATATATCTTAAGAGAAAACAGAACCATTTTCAGCTATTTTTTAGTTTAATGGAATCAGATTCTATTGCCAAACCATTCAAAGGCTGTTATAAATCTTATCTAGACTTACTGGTTTAAAATAACTTTTTATAGGAGGTTTTTATATCATTAGGATTAAGTGAAAATATGTAGTAACTATGAATAGCTATTCAGGAATGACGAGAACTACCAAATTAGTCAAAATTCTGAAAGAGCATTTCACAACCAAATACTGCTTTCACCTCCCTTCCCCACACTGCTTAGAAACTCATCCTGCAAAACTCCACTTAAAAAAGTCTCCTCTTGGGAGGCCCAGGGTGGCTGGGTGGTTTAGCACCTGTCTTCAGCCCAAGGCCTGATCCCGGGGTCCCAGGATCAAGTCCCATGTCGGGATCCCTGCATGGAGCCCTCTTCTTCCTCTGCCTGTGTCTCTGCTTTTCTCTCTGTGTGTCTCTCATGAATAAATAAATAAAATCTTAAAAAAAAAAAGTCTCCTCTGGATAATATTTCCTCTGAACATCACTGCCCATACTAACCCCAGAGCTGATCACTCTTGTTCTTCAGACCTTATCTAGTGTATAGCCCTGTATATTCTTATAAAGCTTATTACAAATAATTCTTTTTGAGCATATCTACCTCCTGAATCACACACTGTCATTTTAAGAACAGGAATCATGTTTTATTCAATTCTATATCCTTGGCAAATCTCTCATTTTACCAAGTAAAGACTTTAGATTAATTTCATGAGGCAAAACACGAATATTATTACCATTTTATTTATCAGCATGCTTGTGAATTTCATGATTTACTGGTAATGGCGGTAAATGTTACAATTCAATCATAAATAGTGAAGTGAAGTATGTTTTCGACATTATTTATACTCATGTCTCTGACAATAATGAGAACTTTATTCAAGGATTTTAATTTAATTTTTAGCTGCCACATCTAACTGTAAACAATTAAATGAATGACTCTTTTTATGATAGAGTAACATAATGAAGAACCCAATGTAGTCTCCGACAGCTTTCATGACAGGACTTAGGGTGATGAGGTTCCATCTCCTACTATTTCTCAGATACTAATTTACTTCATATTTATCAAGTACCTCTACTCAGCCTTAAAAAAAATAGAGCTTTGTCAATTGGAGGTTAGCATATAGTAAAAAAAGGAGAGGGAAATAAAGGAATAATATATAGCCAATAAAAAAGAATGTCTTGTAATTATACTGGATGACAGGACATAAACCTGCTTTTATCCACAGACTTCTCCCGAATACATATTAAAGTTGACAACTCTATTTCATTATACATGACAACGGACTTGCCAGGTTTTATTACTCAGGCCTTATGCTCAGGTCTCTGTCCAAGATCTGCTCAAGCACCCTTTAAATGGAAGTGCTCCTACAGAAGCCCCTTTTTAGGTTAAAATTAAAAGAATGCAACAATATTGCTTACATCCTCTCATGGCATTTATTAGTGCTTTTTGACTTGTATAATAATGAAACCCTCTTGGAAGTCTACATAATTTTAGTTTCAATTAATGGCATATTTAGCTCAAATACACAAATGGATTAATTTTATAACATTCATTTATGATATATTAATAGCAATTCTTTATTTTTTTAAAGATTTTAGAGAGAGAGAGAGAGAGAGCAGAGGCAGGAGCAAAGGGTGAGGGACAGGCAGGCGCCCCGCTAAGTACACAGCCCTTCACTGGGCTCACTCCCACGACTCCGAGATCATGATCTGAGCCAAAATCAAGAGTCAGTCATTCAACTGATTAAGCCACCTCGATGCCCCCATTAATATCAATTCTTATCTTGAAAGTGAATTTCATCATCTTCTCTTTGTTTTACATCACCACTCAATTTAATAGTAGGTTATTATCTATTCATGTTTAATTTCTTAATGATATATATCTAATAATATAAGAAAATAGATTTCTTTAGAATACACCTTCACCTTTATTTATGATTTGAAAAAAATTAAGTAGCATGCTCTTATTTTTTTTTTTGTCAAAAACTGGTTTAAACAATGCAATGAGATAACTTTCTAATGTGATTGCAAATAGTTTGAGTGACTTGGAAAATGAATAACGGAAAGTCTACGTCAATTTTTTATTCATGACATTATCCAATATGTTGACTGCCATTCACTGATAATGTCACAAATGACTCTGTTACCTACCACTGGCTTCCATTCAGGCTCTCATTGCTTACCCTCACATTCGGCACTCACTTATTATATAATTCAGTGGAGGGTAACCAACACATGTGAAAGCTTTCTCTCTCACCCTACCCCTTGATTGACAGTATTCCTGATTTCTATTAGGAGTGGACTCATTTGTATGTAAAATATTATGCAACTTTCAATTGCTTGCATAAAAATTTAAAATAAACAACAATCAATGCAATTTTGTCCTAGTTTCAACTGACAAGTGCTGGATGTTGCACACATTGAGGAAATTCTCAGAGGACTTTTTATGAGTATGACTATTTTTAAAGTATTTAGAAATATGAATCTTCAACCAAAGGAAGAAAAAAAAACAAAGAAATAATTTAAAAGGGGAAATATCAATAATAGTGGCATCCTGGATCATTTGATTTTTGAGGCTTGAAGGTAAACATAATTCAAGTGACAGACAGATGAATTTATGCCTCCAGCTGTACCTCTGTGCACTGTATTGCATATTTTTTTAACATGGCAGCAAAAGGTTAGATGCCTACAGGTTATACAGTTAAATAACACAATCTATATTCACAGCTTGAAGATAGGACAGTTAGATCACAGGAACTGCTCACTTTCTAGTATGTTAATGTTTTGTGAGCCCTCTTCCCTTGTTACAATTTAGGGAACATGCTTCCCACTTCATTCTAGCCAACAGGTAGCTCATTGGTGATCGCTGCAATCAATGCCGTATTAGTGAATCAACAGAAGGCAAAGCTGAACTATTGAAATAATGTGTATTTTCACATTTTTTGTAAGGTTGCAAAAGTAACTAAAGATTGTTACTCATAGGTCCTCTTGTTAACATTATATTAACTGAGAAGGTTAGAATTGGACCCTCAATAGCAGTAAGGTAATATGGCCTTTAAAGTGCAGAAATGTAATGACCGACTGTGAGAATAAGCTGAAATTTTCTATAGCCTGGAAAGAACATAGTCAATAAAGTAGTGTAATTATCTACGTGGAATGTGTTCGAATGCAGGATTTATTACACAGCTAGCCATTTGGACAGTCTTCAAAAATCTGGTGATACACTGGGGGAAGCAGCAATGACTTAGTTTAATAACTTAATTAATCGAACTGCAGAAACTGACTAAGGCTTAACTTCCAATGTAATCCTCAAATGGAGTGTGAAGTAACACGAGAAACAGCTGAATACACCATAGAAATATTTTAACAATTAAACTCAGAATGCTTTAGGAATTTCACTTGGTACCTTTTGAAAAATAACTTGCCTGATTTCAGATTATTGAATGGGTTATTTTCATGTCAACTAAACCCCAAGCCCTTCTCTGTAAGTGCACACACACACACACAGTGTGTGCCACATGATGAAGAATAACTACTAAGTCATCACAGCCTTGAACTAGTTTTAACACTCTGAAGAAGCAACTAAAAATGAGTTTTCCATCTCTTGAAGTAGAAAGGAATAATTAATTAGCAGTGACCCATTACCAGATAGGTGTCCATACATTACCTGATCACTATGTTGCCCAGAAATATCTGTGGGATTGCTTTCAGTGTGTTGCTTGTTTTGGAAGCCCTCCAATCACCATGATCATTATCGAAAAGAGTTCAGGATGTGTAACTCTATCAGTGCACACAGACTAGATAGAGCTGGGCTTCTAGTGGCAATTCCTTCATGCTTGAGTATCAAATAACAATTTATGAACAGTTCATTTTATTTTCAGACCTGGAGATCTTACTTCGCAAAAGATCTAAATGAAAATACATGGTAAATAGAAACGAAGTCTCATAATTCTGTTTGTTTGTTTTTTTAACAGTGTGTCAGGATAGCCTCCTTACCAATGAGGTTTGTCTTCCAGATACAGATTAATTAAACACCAGCTTCTATCATTTGTTTTTTCACCCTAAATTTGTAATAATTTTATGGTGATAGAACATATGTAGCTATTGTGTTCAAACAATATGCTAGTTGAGAGGCAAAGTGGTTAACTATGCAGTAACTTAAAAGAAATTATAGTAGTGATGGGTAATTTCTCAATTTTCATAACTATTTCTAATTTAATTATATGTAGATATCTATAAAATGATTATTTCAAGTAAGGATTTGGGTAAACAAATAGTTATTGCCATAGAATATTTTAGTTAAAATAATGAATATAATTAATTGGTTGCTTCTAGGTGTAGAACTTGGAGAAAGAAAAACATAAGTTCCGTGCTTCAAACTTCAAGATTAAAGGCTTGAGTAAGAGACAGAAAGCTTCTGTAATGTGCTGCTAACACATCATTAGTTCCTGTAGCCACAGGGATGCTATTTCTGAAAACCAAACCCAGAATCTAATCCTGTGAATGGTTGAATTACAACAGAAATGGAATTTATAACTTCATAAGGACATTTTAAAGATGGGACATTTACTAGGAAATAACAGGACCCTAGATATAGGCTCATGGGCAGGATCTTCCGAAGTGGAAAACACTGAGCTCCCAAATTCCTTACGATTTTCCTTGCCAGGAGAGCCAACCTGTCTTCCCTTCGTTAAGGAATGCAGTCTTCCTTGTCTAAAAAAATCTTTACTTGCCTTCTCTGAAGTACTTGTTTGGTAGGAGACATCTGATTATCTTCAGAACCCATTTCTCCAGCCGCTAGACCCATTGCCAGACTCAAATACCAACATGTCCCAGAAGAAAAGATGAAAAGTGTGATCCATGAAGAGTCATCATACGCATCAAAAACTGGCAAGATTAGGTCAAATGACATCAATAGAAATGTGGAGCAAATATTTGGGAATGGATGCTAAGAGTTTTGCGTTAGAATGAAAGAAAGGCAATATTGCATCAGGCTGTAGTCAATAATAGGGACACACTAAAAGGCAGAGGATTAGAAATATTCACATATTAGGTTTATCCTGCAATGCCCCCCCCCCCCCCGCTGCCAATTATATCCCTAGAAAAAGTCTAGAGACTAATGCTTTATGAAGGCTTTGGTAAATATGTTTATAAGTGGTGTGGGGGGGGGTGGGAAGGAGGTCCCAACATTCTCAAAGCTCTGTTATCAGCTCTTGCACGTATGTCAGAAATTATAGTGCAGTATTGTACCATTGAAGGACCTGACTTTCTGAATCAGTTCAGATTATTGGCCCAGGGTGGCAAGGGCCAAGAAGCAGTACTTAATTATTAAAGATAAGTAGTTATGATTACTGTAATGGTTAGCTGGTACAAGCAGTAAACATGATAATTCTACCTACAGAAATGGATATTAGCTGGCTGATTATGGTGTCCCCAGAATTGAAATAGATGGATGTCTTACTCAATCCTTTCTTGATTAATATAAGTGGATAAGCTCTAAAATTGTTGAGCAGAAGTAGAGACTAACCACAATGGAGAGTCACAGTCTCTCAGAATATTCCCCAATTTAAGGTAGTTCACAGCACAGACATTCTTGAATGAAAAGGAGGCCTGGTCTCTTTGAGGAAGTACCTTGCTACATTGAAGAAAATTATCAAGTAATTTTTTTTTTTTTCTCAGCCTTCTCTAAGGGACCTAAAATTATTTACCAGAAGTGTAATGTACTAGGGAAGGGAAAATAATGAGGATATTTGGGGATGCCTGACACTGGTTCTTACTCAGATCCCACAGGTCACTATAGACCACCAGTCAGAGCAAAGGCTTATAGAAGTCAGACAATCAAAACAATTGGTTTGGGTCCATCTTAACTGTGGACCTAGTAGGACCCTGAAGACATACCATAGATTTATGGTTATTTCTCAGTTTTGTAATCAGTAAATATATCCAGCAGCCAACAGAATTCCCTGATCCACAAAGTGAAAACTATCATGACAGTAAAGGTCAGTTAGATGTCATCATTACCCTCTCTACTGACCAAAGCAATCAATTAAAGGTTTCACTGTGTTACTGGTGGGATCACAGAGATTGTGCCACAATCAAGAGGCAGAGGAAATGAATCTCTTCATATGCTCATTCGACTCACATTTTTTACCAGTGCAGAAGACAGATGGATCTTGAATAATGAGTATAAATTATTGAAAACCTAATTGGTCATATGAATTGCAACTGTTGTCCTAAATGTGGTTGCGGTATTGGACCAAATTAGTGTATCTTCTGACTCCCAGGGTGTAGATATTAATGTGGCAAATGCTTTTGCCATCAGAAGCAGTATTACTTCTTCCCAGTTGGCCAGAAATAAATTTTTACTAACCTACTCAGGGCTACATTAATGCTCCAGCCTTGTGCTGCAGAAATCTTAATTGCCTATCCATTGCAAAAGACATCAGGCCAGTCCATGACTTTGATAATATGCTGACTGGATGGAACCACTACCATAGCAGGTGGTAGAAATATGAAATACATATTGGAATTTAGGGCCTAGTTACTGTTTTCAGAAACAAAGATTATATAGCCCCTCTCTATTTTTCCTCTGAATTGTAAGGTACATATCTATAGTTATTAACCAATTTCTCTTTTTCATCCTACCCCATCCTACCATCAACACATGTATGAAGGTTAAATATGCCATAAGTTATTTCATTAAATATTAAAGATGAATTACATGAGAAAAATGAAGGTTTATATTCAGAGAAGCTAAATTTAAAGCATAATAGGAAAGTTGATAATGCATCTTCAGATTTTCTAGTCTTGTGGAGTGATGCTTGTTCCCAAGATGTCTTTCTTTTGTTAGTCTTGACATTTTGAGAGTTTATGTATGTAAGAAAGTATGATAGGCAATCAAATAGCTTTATTATAATGGACACTTTATTTATTTCTGTCTTGGCCTATCTTGTATGTATCCCTCTTCTTGATTATCCTTTGTGGAATGATTTCATTCTTAATGAATAGAATTTGGTGGACCACATGAAGATACTTTTTTTTTTTTTTTCCTCAGAGGCAAAAGGCAGATATATTACTCAAGGTTGGCCAATGGAGGGTGGCCCTGTTGAATATAAATCTTCTACAAAGTGACAAAAGAACCTGAAAATTTGCAAAGTTATCTGACTTTACGAGGCATGTTTTTATACTTTCTACATTCTGGTTCTATGAAGCTGTTTGAGTTTTGACAAGCTTATAAGCAGAGTGTTTATATTTCCATAGATGTGAACTCACTGTATAATTTTGCTTAAAAATGACTAAAGATGGAACCATTGCTTGCAACTAAAAGAACCATGTTTAGACAGTATTCTAATAGATACTATTTCTTTGTTCTCTTATGAACCTTGTTAGTGTCCTTACATGACAATATTATATTATAGAACCTTGCTTAATGATGTGAACACCTTCTCTATTCTGTTTTTTGAATGATATGGCCTCTGATATTTCATTTTTATTTTGGGATACACACAAAACTTTTGTACAGATACACACACACGCAAATGCAAGACTATATTTGTTGTTTCTTTCAAGAAAACACTAGAATGTGGTGGGAAGGATGAGGGAATATTTCATCATTTCTAATTGATGGAGAATTCTCCAAGGAGACAAATACAATGCCAAAATGTTGAGGAGTATTGAACTCAACTCCCTGTGGTCCCAAGGTGATATTCTGATTTGTGTATTTTAACATGGCTATAAACATTTGGTTCACAGCTGTTAAGAGTTAAACAAAGGAAAATAGGTTAAAAGCCCATCTCTCTTGGGGGAAGAAGAAAGAAAGAAAGAAAGAAAGAGCAAAGAACATGTTGGCAAAGTGTAATGAGGAAGTGGGATCCCAGGGGAATGCCCAGCTTCCCCAAATGAGACAGCAAGAAAACCTGCCAGAGACACACTGGGGAAATATGCCAAGATAACATATTTTCTCTGAGGGAAACAGAGCCTGTGAGGAAAAACAAATTGAAATTGAGGAAATAACTGAAAATAAAACCCAAGGCAGAGAGGAAGCAAAAGGTAATGAGCACAACACAGGAGAGGAGAAAAAAAAATTGAGTTTTCATTTACTTACAGATGCTTACCTTTATTGGAGTATATATGCTGATTATTTTTCTTCTAAAATTTATTGTTAAAAAGATTTTAACTATTCACAAATATTACTTTAATATTCTCTTATGTATGATTGACTATATTGATATACTCAATATGGACAATGAAGATAACAAAATGTTTAACATTACTTACAAATCTGGATTAAATTTAAGATTCAGATAGTAGCAGTGTAAAGTCCCAGTAGTGAGTAGGCTGTTATGGTGCACTTTTTGTGTATGAAATGTGGTCTTAAATATTATGAGATCAGTGTTTTCTGTTTGTTTAGCAAGGCTATCTCATTTTGAAGACAAACTGTAGGAAAGAGCAAATGGAAAAGAACACTTAAGCTGCAAATAAAAATAATAGATTAAAATATAGTTAGAAAACTTTAATATCTAGCATTTTTAAAGGTAAAATTGCATATAGAATTATACTTCCAAAATGACAAAACTAAATTTCTGCAATATATTATAACTTTTTTTCTTAAAATATCTTATAATACTCAATCAAAACAATAGAGAGCACAATAGTGTCCCCTGAAAGAATCATTAGTATTATGGATACTGTATCACTGAGTAAATAATTTCACCAAAACATATTTATTAATACAACGCAATAGTAACTTTTCATGATATTTTAATGAGAATTGGTAAACACATATAAACTCATTAAAATGTTTAGAAGAATCAGTTTTTATAGTGATAATGTTACTATGATTTTCTACAAAATTTAATGATGTAGCATTTAAAAATAACCCAGTAAATATTTAGAAAAATATGGATACTGACATTTAAATTATAAGCTAATAAATACTATAATAAAAGCTGGAAATTATACATTTTTCTATATAATATGAAGTTATATTGATTTTAAAATATTAAATGGTACCAGGATATTTTCATATTTCCTAGAAAATTAGCAAATATTTTTAGCTGAAATTCAAAAATGTTTCCATAATTCTTTGTTTATGAATAATCACAAGTGGGAGAAACATGAGGCTTTCAAGTATGAATTCATTTTAATATGTTCAGCCTATTGATTAGATAAATATAGGATTACTGTGCAAACATATCAAAAGGTGGCCATCTTTTAAAAATTATACTTCTTTGTCAACATATTATCTGAAATGACAAAGTGCTTTTGAAATACTAACATCCTTATGCATTATGATCTGGGTTAGGTCAAACTATGTATCGGGAACAAATGTATCTCTGCAATGCCATACTGAAAAATGTGTGAAAAGAAATATGATAAAAGTTATTCAGCAACTTCTTTTTTTTTTTTTTTCCAGTTTCTGGGTCATTTGTTTGGTCTCTAAAAATATCAGGGCAAGGCAAATATTCATCACTTCTTTTGTTTGTTTGAAAAAAATGTATTGTTGAAATGATTTCTTGCTTAACAGTTTAATTTGTATTGCAAGTAGCGGTGGAAGACTCCAAAGCCTTTATCATCTTCACAGCCATTACGTTTCTGCCACTGAGCTGAATGTAATTGATGATACAGCAGGATTTTCAGGTTAAAAGTTTTAGAAAATGGGTCAGTGCTACAAGGCTTTTATTTCTGTACTTTCCATATGTACTTGCTGTGTTCTTATTTTTTTAAGATGTATTTATTTGAGAGAGAGAGAGAGAGAGAAAGAACTCATGTACATCCACATGGAGAGAGGAGAGAGACAGAGGGAGAAGGAGAGAGAGACTCAAGCAGACTCTCTGCTGAGCATGGAGGGTGAGGTGGGCTCCATCTCACCACCCCAAGATCAGGACCTGAGCAGAAACGAAGAGTCCTCTAACAGATTATGCCACCAAGGCACCCCACCTGCTGTGTTTTTTTTTAACATAAATATAAGGGTAACTTAAAAATAACATGGAAAAAATGGCTAACCTGTTACAAATTTTCTCTTATTATCTAAGATATAATTTTTGTATCTTCTTTTCTAAGATATAATTATTGCTTATACATATTATATAGATCCAATTTACTGGTTATTTTGAACTGAATTGTGTCCCACAAATTCAAATATTGAAGCCCTAAGCTTCAGTACCTTGAATGTGACTACATTTAGAGGTAGAAACTTTAAACGGGTAATTAAGTTAAAATGAGGCCCTTAGGGTGGGTATAATCCAATTGTAATTGTCTTTACAGGAAGCAGAAATCAGGACATAGAGAAAGAGACATGGGGAGCGCCTGAGCACAGACAAAGGTCATGTGAGGACACAGGGAGAGGGGGACCACCTGCAAGCCCAGTACGGGGCACTCAGGAGAAATCTAACCTGCTGACACCTTGACCTCAGATTTTTAGCCTCCAAAACCATGAGAAAATAAACTTGGATTGCTTAAGCCACCCAGACTTTATGTAGAATTTTGTTATAGCAGCCCTATCAAACTAACATAACTTGAAAACAATTTATTTTTTATTTATCCATTTTAATTTACCTCCTCAGCCATGAGAAGAAAGTTTTTCCTGTGAAGGATTAATTAATACCAAACTTTTTTTTTTTTTTTTTTTTAAGATTTTATTTATTCATGAGAGACACAGAGAGAAAGAGAGGCAGAGACACAGGCAGAGGGAGAAGCAGGCTCCATGCAGGGAGCCCGATGCTGGACTCGATCCCGGGACTCTGGGATCATACCCTGAGCTGAAGGCAGGCCCTAAACCACTGAGCCACCCGAGGATCCCCAATACCAAACTTTTTAAGCTATACTTACTCATCACATTTGATATATTGAGTCTCATTTTTGGTGAACTGGAATTCTGGGCTAATACTGCTTTAAGCTGTAAAAAATAATAGTCTTACATAGGTTTCAACATGGGCAAAGCAGATTTAATGGTTTACCTATAAATCATCATATATAAATTTTATATATAAACCACTTAATGGTTTCCCTTGGCCATGCTCTACAACTAGTCCAGTTCTAAAGAATCACTAACCTAATGGACTTTAGAGCATCATTAATTTAATAAAGATACTTAGTTTCTCTTAATGTATCTTAAACTTTATACCTTTAATCTTTTTTTAATAGATGACAGAGTAGGGTCCCAGAGTGGCATAGGAACAAATGTAAGGCGATTGAAACAGATGCAGATTGTATTTAATACTCACTTTTATGCTCTCCTATAATTTTTATATAATTTGTAATGTTAAAAAATTATTCATCAAAGAACCAGGAGACCTGGGTCAAAGGTCAAGTTCTAAAGAACTGTGTGACCTTGAGGAATTCACTCTTGTTGGCTTTGTATCTATACAAATGAGATAATTAGAAATAATTATTCTGAAATCCATACAACCTTAAGATGCTATGATGGTCAGACACAGAATATCAAAATGAGATAATTTTTATGTACAAATGTAAAATTCAGAGAGTTTTTTTAATTTTTTTATTATTTTATCTTTTTAAAAGATTTAATTTATTTATTCACTCAGAGCAGAGTCTGTTTAAGACTCTTTCTCCCTGTCCCTGGGCCCCTCCCTGCCAAATAAATAAATAAATCTCAAAATTAAAACTACCTAATATCAAAATATAACATGGTACATACGAAGTGTCCAGCAGATAATGTGATGAATAAAATAACTAATGTTTTGATGTTAGAATTGGAAAATAACTAAACAATTATGGTATGAAAAAATTCCTTAAAAATAATAAGGAGTAAATAAAACCTGAGTAAGAAAATGGGCTAAAACCATGAAAAAATAAAAGCAAATGATTTTAAAAATATAAAAATGTGTAGGATTACAGATTGTAACTGGACTTATTGTGATGATTTTGTAATATGTCAAAATACCAGATGATATACACCTGAAGCCAATAAGATATTCTATGTCAATTATACTACAATAAAAAAAAAATACAGAAAGTAAATGAATATAAAGCAAGAAAATACAAATAAAGCTTTTCATCAATCAGATTAGTAAAATATTTATTGAATACCATTCTTGGAATGATTAGAAAGGAGTCATTTTCATATCTTGTTTAAAAAAGTGTAAATTGTTCCATCTTCTTTGAAGAGCAATTTGGCCACATTTATTAAAATTAAAACATCTGACAGATGCTACACAGTAACATCTCATTTACTGCTTTGAGCACCTCATTGTCTAGTGGACACACTCAATATCCATATTTTAGCTACCAAAACAAGTCTGCAATAAAAGAAACTATGGTTCCTCAGAGGAATAGGTGACTCTAATGTTGGGGCAGAGAAAACTGAATATAAGCCTGGAAAACTGTACAGTAGGCACTCAAAAATAAAAATTTTAAAAAATGAATGAGGGTATGTCAAAGGATGTAGAAGAAAATATTGTCAAAATCTCTCCATCCTGGAGCTTAGATAATTTGCTCTTGTGCCTGGACTGCTGTTCTTTGTCATCTCATATATTTGATATGGATATTATGGACATTCCAAGGATAGGTTGCAGTTATCACAATCTTTGTCTTCGACTTCTTCAAAAATCAGGGAAATGCATGGCCAAGAATGGGCTATTCCTAGGAAGCTGTAAAACTAAAATAATGTCTCAGTCAAGTAGAAGAAAAAAAAATACTTGATTTTCACATATGAGAATTAGTACAGTCACAGTTATTATCCAAAATTCTTCAAGTTTTAATGGTCCTAACTAAATATTGGAAGCCACCAATGCCTGGAAACTTACTGTAGATCACATGGGCTTAGGAAAAAAAGGCACTACTTATGTTCCCACTATTTGATATCATGAGAATAACTGAAAATTCCATCACTATTAGAACTTGACATGCAGCCTTTGGACATTGGTAATGGTATTTATCTCAGAGAGTTTGCCTTTGTCTGCCTGGAAAAGCATGCCGATGACAGATCATGAATGGACAAACCATAGTACAATATCAACTCTTGAAGGATGCACAAACATTGTTTACAATGACTTTTTGATAAGGTCTTTTGTTTACGATTTTATTTAATTATTCATGAGAGACAGAGAGAAGCAGAGACATAGGCAGAGGGAGAAGCAGGCTCTCCACAAGAAGCCCGATGTGAGACTCGATCCCTAACTACAGGATCACACCCTGAGCCAAAGGCAGATGTTCAAACACTGAGCCACACAGGTGTCTCTTGACAAGGTCTTTTATGGAAAACACTGCTTGTATTTCCTTGCATGCCATCCTAGCACAACTGGCTAAAATTGATGTACCCTGAATGAGAACAAAGCCCAAGGGACCATCACCCAGATGATAATCTTGGGAATGAAATGAATTACAACCTAAAGAAACAAAAATAATCTGCTGAGTGTGCATCCACCAAGTACAAAGAAGGAGGCCTAATTACTGATTAACCCCTTGGGATATTGGAGGCAGAACATCCCTCACTTGAGGTATTTTACATCAGCCTCTAAAAGAATTGACACAGATGGTCACATTTGAGTGGGGGTACCTATGGCAAATAGGAACCTTCCGACTCCATGGAATGTGTATCTTTTACAATCTTCACAGAAGACTGGAACTGTTGGAAAAAGATTCCACCAGTAATCCGGAGTTACTAAGTGGTGACAGCTAGACCATTGGTTCCTAACAGAGAGATTGTCTCACTGAAAAAAAAAAAAAAAAAAAAAAAAAGTCATGACTCTCATACCTAATATTCTCATCCTCCAATGGACTCTCCAATTAATGGCTAATATTAGCCCTAAGGCCTTAGCCCTTCTCACCAACAGACAATTGCTCACCCATCAAACACAGAGACAATCTTGCTAACCACATAAACCGATTACAAGTCTTGGTACCTATAATGTGATTCATTAGGGAAAGAGCCTGCCTTCAAGGTAGGCATGCCCAGTGGAATTCAACAGTGATCCATTTTAATGATGATAGATTCCTAATGTCTGTGGGACTAGACATTCTGAACAATGGGTAATATTTAAATTGTTCCTGGATATAGAACATAGTCTAATATTTACCAAAAACTACCTTTACAGACTAACGAGGCAACAATAATGGTTTGATTCTACAGTCACCCTTTTATGACTATATTACTAAAACCATATGTGTATAGGATGTCTATAGGATAAGCTATAACAATTTTCACTCAACTAAATATGTGTCACATGTAAATGTCAGAATAAAGAGCTATATCCTAGGAAAAATAAGTGGGCTATCAGAGCTAATCAAATATGCAGTCATCACCTCTACCATGGCCCAAAGAATTTCACTCTAGTCCACCATGATACCAAAGCCAGTATGAAGGATTGCGGGTCTATACAAACACGTTTTTGGATATACATAGGGGACACCATTAGTCTCAAGAAATTTACTCAGTGCCAACTATACCAGACTCTCCAGCAAAATCAGCCATGAGATTGGTTGATTTTGTCATTAGCCACTTATAATTTATATGTAGCCATGCCCACTCTGCCTCAGCTGATTTTAAAAGCACCAAAGTTAGTGAGTGGAGAATAAGAATTTGAGAAAAAAAAAAAAAAAACTGTATATTTCTCTCCATTTTCAAAGCAAAATACTCGTTTTCAGCATAGTGACTTCTTAAGATAAAACAATAGTTTATAGAATGCCTAATTTTGACTTCAAAGGCTGGATAGAGGGATCAGCATTGCTCTAACCAAGGACATCTGAACAGACATTAAATTGGGTATTGACTTTGCTCAGACAGTTCCAAGGGTTCTCTCCCATCCTCAGAGATAAATGATGATGTAACATGGTGACTCTTAAATTTCTGTGACTTATATATCAAAAAAAAAAAAAAGAAAAGAAAAAGGACAAATATTTTGGATTATTTCCAAAGGTGGTTGAATATTTCAATTGGCTGAGTATGGATGGACACGCCTTATTCTGGGAGGTGAACAATTATCTATTTTTCTATTACACATATATGGAGAAAAAGCCCCAAGCAGTTTTCCAAAATTGTTTTTAGCAATGTCTTGAATTCTTCACAAGTTTAGATATTTAACTCCCAACCTGACCCCATGGTGTGAAATCTCATTGATGCCCCTATAATCAGAATCTGTGGGGTCACTTATATTTTATGAGCCTTCAAAGACAATGAGAGCCAAATATGGAGGTCCCTGGAAGCTGATTTGCTTTACCCTTTTGATAGCTTACCTAGTGGAGGGCTGGCTTAGATTAACTGAAGATACCATTTGAGGTTATTCTCCAGTGATCTTGGGATGCAGACTTTGTTTCTCCATATCCACTCTCCCTAGTGTTTCTTCTAATACCTAACATCCCCTGATACTTACTTTACTCATTACTTAAAGAAGCTCCTTTTTTTTTTTTTTTTTTTTTTAGTGACTCTCTTTACATACATAACATAATGTGTGAGCAGACATGACCTATTACTCGGCGACTTCATGCTGAAGTTCATTGTTATTCGGAGAAGAGCTTGATCAAGTTTATGATCAAAATATTTGAAAATATCTTTGAAAATAGGTCTAATTTAGTAAAATTTTGGAACAACATCCCCCCCCCAAAAAAAAATGATTTATAAACTGAAAACTGAGTACCTGGATAAATGAAATTGAAACGGCAACCATCGTGTTAAAACATAAGAACGTGTTCTGACACATTTTGTGGGTTTAGAGCAAAAATCAACTTTGAGTAGATTTTAAAATGTTCCAAAATAAGTAAGTAAGTAAGCAGATAAATAAATACAATCTTCTAATGTCATTGTTTGGATGGTGTTATAATTTCATTTCTGAAGATGAGTTATTAAAACTAGAAGAATAGTATTTATATAGGCTTAAGGAAAGCATCATCATAATTATCCAATTTTTGGTGGAAATTATTTGTATTGAAATCTTAATTGTATTATCATAGTTAATTTCATCATTAGATTGTTCAATTAAAAAAAGGAAGGGCTGATAGAACTGTGGAACAGTCACTCATGAGGTACAATTTTTAGAAGTTGAAGTGGCAAAATTCTAATTAATAGAAATAAAAACAGTTTCTGTCAGTGGGCACCTGGGTGGCTCAGTTGGTTAAGCATCTGCCTTTGGCTCAGGTCATGATCCCAGGGTCCTGGGATGGAGCCTCACATTGGGCTCCCTGCTCAGCGGGGAGTCTGCTTCCCCCTCTCCTTCTGTGATCTCTCTCACTTCCCACTCTTTCAAATAAATAAGTAAATAATCTTTAAAAAGAAAAGAAAAACAGCTTCTGTCAATTAGAAAAACTGAGAAATACTCTTTTGCCATTTTCTATCACCTTTCTATACCGACAGCTTCTTATCAGTTTAGACTCTCAGAATGTGAACAACCTTTTAAAAGTTTCACTCGGCAGTTGGGTGCAAACACTGTATGCATGAAACTTAATATTCAAAAAATATGTTGATAGAAGCAAACTCAACTTTATCATCATAAGCTTTGAAGATATTTTATTTTAAGGTATTTTACAAACTTGGTATTTAGTATTTTCTCTAAAGTGTCTAATTAATCTGAACAGAATTATGAAAAGGTAAGACAAATTTTCACCTTGCCATAGACTGATGCTGGTATTTCTCTACAGCTTAACTAAGGTTGCTATAAAATTACTGTCTTTTGTCTGTGTGCATTTCACAAAAATGATTGAGGAGCACTGGAGAAATGAAGAGCTCTGAAGTTTGTGCCTACCATTAATATAATAATAATAATTACTATCATCATCATTATTGTGTTACTTTAACCACTATAAGTTCAAAGATATAATCAAATGGTAGATTAAAATCAATAATAATGCTTTCTGAAAATATATTGCACAAGCAATCCTACAGACTGTGAATAAATAAATGCTGAGAAAGATGCACAGAAACATCCTTTTTAGAATGTTATTTTGTAACTTTTGATACATAATGTATCGTGTTGATATTTTATTTTATACCAACAAATGTATCTCTATAAAATAAATTGAGGTAGTATTTATCAAATGTGAAGTATACAGTTGCACCCTATAGATATGCTAAAATTCATATGCAAACATTTATTAGTTATTATGACTGTTTCCAAATATTACTTCTCTAGATGATACTATGAAATATCTTAGTCTGTATTTTTATGCACATCCTTGTTTATTTCTGGATCAGAGAGTGCACTAGTTTTTATGATTTTTGATACATATTTTGTAATTGCCCTCTGGCTTTGTAATGTTTTAATTTACTAGGATAACCAGGTTCAACATATGGCTTCATGTTTCCAGATGTACAATAAGTGACATTTTGTAATTTCTATTATATCTGAGAAGTCTTAAAGCATATGTAAAGTTATTATTATTATTTTTTTTGTAAAGTTATTATTGTAAAGTTAGTGTTGCTATGCATTTTTTATGTAACAATGATCCCCTAAAAGTAAAAACATAAAATAAAAATAATTCTTCCCACAAAATGCTTTTTGAATAAGAAGCTGCAAATTGATATTGTAGCTACATTTTAATATTTGTGTTCAAGATTGTAAAATTGCAATGTACTTTAAAACATTCATCTCAGGTTTAAGGCTGTAATTAGGAGTATAGAAAGCCAGATGCTCTTTCTGTTCAGTAAGAATATAATTGACAGTTTAACTTGGAATCTTACACTTCTGCACGATTGTTTTTCAAAATCTACAGTGATAATGAGAACAAGAGCAACAATGCCAATTACCTGGTATTTGCAATATCACTAACAGAAAAAAAAATGTAACAAGAATTTGAGAACTTAAAAAAAATGATACAGATTTAGAGGAGAAAATCTTCACTAAGTGGCCTTCACTTAAAAAGATCAATGAAAATAGTAAGAGAGAGTGCATAAAGAGAGATCCTTGAACCATATCTTTAGGTCAAAATTAACATTATTTCTTTCTGTGCTGACACAGATAATTGGAAAAAATAGTCCAACCAACAGACCTCTGAAGTGGTGTCATTTTCATTTTCTTTAGAAGACACTTAGAAGACAGGTGCATCCACTGAAAACATCTACACATGCTAGAGGGAGAAATAATTTACCAAAATGATAACTATCTGTCATAATGACAGAACCTTATTATCAGGAAGGCATTGGGGGAACTTCTAAGAATATACATATTTTTAATTCTTGTTCCACTGCAGAAGGAAATAATTTCATAGGAACATCTTCAAATGACACTATAACAATTATCTAAACTACTTTTCTTTTCAGTCTTTCTGACATGTATTAGAACTCATTTGAACATTTTCATTGTAATTATGTAAAATATATAATTTTACACTTTTTGCAGGAGAGAAACAAAATAATATATTTTATCAGAAAAATTACTCAAATCAGTAGACCTCTGTTATTAGTAATTTTGAAGAAGAGTCTGCAAATAAAACCAAACTCATTAATAATAACGAGTTTTACTTCACCAGCCATAATAATAATAATAATTATAATAATAATAATATTTTATGTATGAAGAGTAGCACTCCTTTAGGACAGATGAATAGATGAATCAATCTGCACAGGTCCCAATTAGCTCACCTGTCCTAAGCCATGAATCCAAGTCCATGAATCCAAGCTCATTCAGAGTAAGTAGGAAAGAAAACTTTTACTAGTGGCAGAAGAAAAAAATTTGAGTTTACTGACAGATAATCAGAGAAAGCAGAACAAGAAGTTTATATATACAATTGATGTGTTCTGCCTCATTGTGTGTGTGTGTATATATAAATATATTATATATAATTTTATATATTTTTAAATATATTTTAAGTATATATATTTTTATATATATTTTATATATATATATATATATCAAAGTTTTAGTGGCATCAATATACTGGTCAAGCTTTATTCTATTTTATATCATTGGCACAATGAATGAAAACACACAAAATCAAATTATTCAGCAGAAAATATTTTGTTGTATAATAAAGAAATGATACTTTAAAGATAGAGTTATTAAGTTAAAAAATATTAACATGATTCTTGTTGATATTTTCAAACTTAAAAAAAGCTAAAAATGATGTGAGTTTTAAAAATCTTCAAGTGACCAAAATAAATGCTAATTAAAGGTTGATAAAAATTATGATGTAAAGAAAATATAAAAGAAAACGTTCTATGGACTCAAGGTTCATGATGAGTGGCTCGTTGGCTCATACCTGCATCTCTCACATTTGGAAAAAATATATATCTCACAGAACTTAAAAGCACTATGATGCCTGACAGCTCCTAAATAATCAGTATCCTCACTTTTCTGTGCCCATACTTCATGGCATTTTTCATTTATGTGCCTAATTTGAGGTTTTTCCACTTGTCCACATTTTCTCATCTTCCCGTATGTAACTTTCTCTGCCTAAAATGTTTTCCCTATCTCTTAATTTTATAAGAATTCCTAATTTTGAAACTTTAGTTGAAGTCTCTCTGACTCCATGAGATCTTGATCATTTCAATTCTTATTACCTATTTTTTATCTTCACATGTATAATCCATTAGCAATATTTAATTTCATACTATATTTTTATTCTGCACCATGAATCAGGTATTTGTATCCAAAAATGGATAATTTTACTGAATGTTCCTTAAGGAAAATTAAAGTATATACTGAAAATGTACTAGGTTGGGTTCTTCAGAAGCAAATGATAAGCTAGTAGTCAGAGTACAAGTTTTTATTAGGAATCAACACTAGCCCAAAGCTGAGCATCAGGTCCTTCCTTTAACAGAGACTGCCTCTATAAGTACAATACATAAATACATTCAAATCATGAGTATACAGCTGGGTGAGTTGTCTCAAAATACACAAGATTCATTATTATTTCTGATTTTTCTTTTTTTATATCTGATTTTTCTAGTTGGTCTTGTATTGAGCATTAGGTACAAGGAATTTCAATACTGTGATTCCCATTAAAAATATATGTTGGACATGGAATAGTTAAACATAGAGCCACATTTCCTGAGGAAAAATCTCCCATTTTGAGTAAGTTGGCAGCTTTACAATTATGAAAATAACATATAGAGGAATAAAAGTTATCGTCACCTACCAAGAAAAGTCAATCAAATCAACCCCGGCAATACAAATTGGGTTATATGTATTGTATCCCATTTTCTTCTTTTTCATCTATCAATTAAATCTAAGTGCGAGAGCCAAGAAAAATCCCAAAAATTCAAATCAGATGCTGAGAGCAATGAATTAGTTGCTACAACTTTAAAATGCCTAAATTGTGCAATGAGATCTCCAGATAATCCCCAGTGAAGCTAACTAATGTATTTTTACATATGTTAAACAATGAGTGGTGTAAGATTGAGAACAATTGAGAGCAGACTAAGGTTAAAGCATTGAAATGATTAAGGAATCAGGACAAAAATGGTCACCAGTCTTAAATCAATTTTCCTCTAGTAATAAAATAAAATGTATGGACAGATTGAAAGACAATTATTTTTACCTTTATAAATCTATAACATGTATTTAAAAAGTGAACTAATCATAAGTATATAGTATGATGCATTTTAGCAAACAGCATATTTATATAACCAAGACTAAAATCAAGCCACAAAACATTACCAGCACCCTCAAACTCTCCTCATGCTCTTTCTAGTCACTATCTCACTAAATAAAATCATGATTCTGAAATTTAGCATCATATGTTAGTTTTGTTTTGTTAAAAAAAAAAAAAACTATTTTCAAGGAATTTCATTTTTTTTTTAGAATTGTGGCAAGTACAGTAAAAAGGACTGTCAGACTTCTCACTGAGATCCACCATTTTGCCATGTTTGCTCATTTTGGTCTTGTTTACTAATTCCCCTCACTTTATCCCCCAGTCTCCAGACAATTTGAGAGCAAGCCACAAATATACCAACATGGTACTCAGTCCAGTGATTCCTAATAACAGTGTATATTTCCAAAAAAAAAGAGTATATTTTGCTACATAACCGGTATATAATTCCCTAAGACCAGAAATCAAAACTGGTAATGCACTGCCCCTCTTCCTAAAATCTCATTCAAATATCCAGCAACATCTCTTTTTTTTTTTTTTTTTTCATTTCTGGTTCAATATCTCCATCTAGAAACAATATACTTACCATGGTATGTTCTATAATTTTAAATTTTGTGCTAATCTTTGGCTGACCATTCTCTGTGAGAATCTTAAGGAAATCGAATTGAGGGAATTTTTCTTAGAAAGGATGTGTGCTTGGTTTTACAATTTTTTTTTCCTGGAAGACTACAATCTTGGAGCCTTCCTTGTATTAATTTGCCTGTGAATTCCTGGCTAATAGAGATAAAGAAATTTCTTCCAGAATTATATGTGAGTATAGGCCAATGTTTACATATTTTCAGGGAAGTTTTTTTTTTCCTATCTTATGCTGAAAATGAGGCATAAAATTTCCTCATCTCCATTGGTAGGTAAACAGATTATTTTCTAACTCAGGCTTCTTAAGATGTGTCATCTTTTGGAGACCTGGCTTCATGCAGGGATCTCATTTTTAATTCTTCATTAAAACAGGCCAAGATTAAAAAAAAAAAAGAAAAAAAAAAAAACAGGCCAAGATTTCATCTACCATCTCCCTCTAACTGTGCAAACTCAAAATTAAATCCTATTCAATACTCTGATGAATTTTGTTTCCTCTTTATCACGGGCTCCTTTGGTTTTCCTCAACTTTTTTCTTTTTTAAGTTAAAACATGTATGTAATATGACATATTTTGCATCTTACATAGACCTATAGATGTTTTGTAGCAGGACACTTCACACCACACAGCCTTTTTTGTTATTGTTCTTTTGTCTGCACTATTTAAGTGCAAACTTTTTCTCTAAAAAAAAACCAAAAAAACAAAAAAACAAAAAAAGAAGCCTGGTGAGAAGAAGCCTATCTATTAGATTATTCCCTCTAAGTCATTTGTTTCAAAGTCATTGGCTGCTGTTCAGTAAACATGCATGTTACTTCTTTTGTGCTTAAAGTTCAGAACAACAGCACATGATTTAAGTTAAGCTTCGGCAAGTCCTCTTATTAGGAGAATTTCACCAGCAATTTAATCCTTTTTAATAGGTTTGAAACCTCCATTTTATAACAAGAAACAAGAAATTAAAACAAAACAAATGTTTCTTCAGCTTCTAAAGAAATATTTTGCCACAGAGAACATCATTTAAACCACAAAGGTGAAAATATCAGAATTTTCATACTTAATTTATATTTCCTTAACCAACTCACTCAGAAAGGTATTACAGAAATAATGTATGGATATAAATTCTTCTCTCTGTCTCACTAGAAAGAATGATGCCTGCAGGATATTCTCAATTAATTTCCATATTTGATATCCTCTAAATGTAAGATGAATTGCTATAAAAAAGGCAAGGCATGTGGGTGAGCTTTTATATAAATATATCAATGATGGATTAAACAAATCTAATATGAAAATGAGACAATCCCTCTAGGCTTACAGTATGCTGAATTGGATTATCCAGGGAACTGCTAGAAATATATATGAAAAATAAGAAGTAGATCTCAGAAGAACTAAATTGGAAGGTATTTGGAAACGTTCTAAATATTGTTCTAAAATTTGTAAAATTTGCAAAAAAGAATTACTACACAGAAGTGAAAAAGATTATCAATATACCAAACTCTCAAGACAGAGTATCAAGAGAAATGAAAGAGAAAAAAAAAAAAAAAACTATACAGGCTTCCTTGACATTTTTATCATGATCCCAAATGCTAAGAATATCTATTTTACTCTCACTAGTGTTATATGCACATACATATTATAGGTACATATTTATATACCTATATATACACATGCATGTATAGACATATACACTTAACTGCATACATAGATATAAACCATTTCTAATTTTTTTTACCACAATCTAAAAATATAAACATAATAGATTAAAATAGTAATGTAATATCTCCTTGAATAGTTAAATTGATGCCTGCAAAAGCTATTTTTAATAGAAAATTTTAGTTTTGAAAGTCCAACACAGGAACGTTTGAGTGGGTCAGAGGCTGAGGGTCTGCCTTTGGCTCAGGGGCATGATCCCCAGGGTCCAGGGATGGAATCCCGCATTGGGCTCCCTGCGAGGAGCCTGCTCTTCCCTCTGTTTGTGTCTCTACCTCTCTCTCTCTATGTGTCTCCCATGAATAAATAAATAAAATCTTAAAAAAAAAATATCCAACATAGAAGAAAAATAGAACAGAGAGGTACAAGGAAAACACTGTGGAAACAACTCTGTTGCTCTCCGTGGAAACATTCCTCTTCTAAAATTCCTATGTTCATATCTGTCTGCTGCTTCATATCATTCAAAATCTCTCATTATTCTTTATAATATTCTCCTTCTGATTCTATAAACATCGAACATCACCAATAAACAGTATCTAAAGTTTAGATTTTTAGTGCTCTCTCTTTCTTCCTCCTGTGGTGTCCTTTCAGGTGTAAGGAGGTTAAACTTTACCGCAGCCTCAGGGGAAGGTGTCCCACCTACCCAACCTCTGATTGTGTCACTGGTGTGTCTTGTCTGGTTTGGGGATGTCACACTGCTCCATTGCCTGCAGAGGCCAGCCACTCTGCCTTCACAATCTGCTCTCTCTTCACTCCAATGTAAGGCCTGTCCTGTTCAACCCCATCTGGGGTTTCTCAAAAAACAGAGCCCACTGGGGTCAGGGGCCCCAGGCTGCTTATCTCCTCCTTAGCTGGATGCTGTTTTGCTAGCCTCAGTCTCATCCAATTGCTTTCTCCCTTAGCTTTAACTGTGAATGTGCTACCTGGATATCACATTGCTTGTTCGTTCTGCTATCACAGAACTTTTTTTTTTTTTTTAAGATTTTATTTATTTATTTTATTTTGTGGAGGGAGGGGCAGAGGAAGAAAGGATCTGAAGCCGACTCTTCACTGAGAAGGGAGCCCGAGGCGGGGCTCAATCTCACCCCTCTGAAATCATGACCTGCCTTGAAACCAAGAGTCCACACTTAACCGACTGAGCCACCCAAGAGCTCCTAACACAGAACTTTTTGAAGATATTGCAAATTTTCCCCATTAAGCCCCAGTTATAGGGCTTAATGGGGGAAATTCCACACCAGCAGAGTTAATCAAGATTGGAAGCAGGGACAAACATCATATCCTCAAATGTCACTAGTGCCGCAGCGGGACCTCTACTCTCCATCTCATTTCACCTCTTTAAGTTTTCTTTTTATAAAGCTTTTCACCTTCCAAAATGACATATAACTTAAATATTTATTGTGAGTATTGTTGATTGTTTGACTTATAAGGAGTGTATGCAAACTCCAGGGGAAAGGAGATTTGTGTTAATCCCAGGCAGCTAGAAAGGGGCCTACCACAGAGTACGCTGTCAATAAAAAGGTCCTGAATAAACAAATGAGCTAGACCCCCATGCCAAACTGAATCCTCTCTTTTTCTGCATGATCCTTCCCTCAATGCTCATCCTTTAAAAAGTGTTTTGACCTCCTCCCTGAAGCGTAGGGATTTGTCTTCATCTCATAGTCTTCTTCCTCCCAAATTCATCCTATATGCTATGACCTCTTTGCTCAGAGTCCACAAAAATTTCTCCATCAAAGTATAATCAAATCTTTGAGAATATAGAAAACATTCCTTTTCAAAGAAATTGCTTTAGTCAAGTATAATTGTCTCGATTTGAGTGGCCCATGCCAACTGTGAGTGAAGAAATACATCTGCTAAGCCTATCCTTTGCCAGCTGGAACAAACCTGCCCTCCCTTAAACAACACCAGTGGCCAGGGTCCAGTGGTGAAGAGCTGCAGAGTTACAATAGTGATGCTGTGAAAGGAAATATGGCAGGGAAACTGCCTAAATGCCACCCACACCATTCCTCACTGTTATAAGAATGTTTTTTGACTCCTCACAAAAGGCATCTACTTTTCATCCTAGTTTTCCACCATTATTTTTCAAAAATGTCAGGTGTAGGCTTCTCTCCAGGATCTTTTCTCAGACTATCCTTCCACATAAAACCAAATTTGACTGGGTAGCCTAGAAACTACATATTTTTCACCACTCTCAAATAGGGATTTATAAATATTTTCTCTCAGATTTACCATCAACAGTTCTGGGTAAGCTCTTCCCCTGCAAGCAGTGGGATAGGTATATACACATATGTGTCCAGCAGGCTCTTTGTCCCCTACAACTCCATCCCCTAGCACAAGCAAAAGACCCTAAAGAAGGATGGAATAAGATTTCACCCGAGTCCTTCTTTAATCCAAATCAGTGTTCTCCAAATTTAGCTTAATATCAGAATCACCGTGAGGACTTAAAAAGACAGCTCATTGAAACCCCTCCAGAGTTTCTTACTTAGTAGGATTTTTTTTTTTAAGATTTTATTTTTTTTTCATGAAAGAGAGAGAGAGAGAGAGAGGCAAGGACACAGGCAGAGGAAGAAGCAGGCTCTCTGCAAGGAGCCCGATGTGGGACTCGATCCCGCATCCTTGGACCATGCCCTGAGCCAAAGGCAGATGCTCAACCGCTGAGCCACCAAGGTACCCCAGGAGGTTTGTAAAACTAACAAAGACCCAGGTCACATGATACTTTTGCTGCTGGCCTAGGGACCACAATTTGGAAACTATCTTAGATGACTTAACAGCATGGCTTTTTTTTTTTTTTAACCTCTTTTATCAGTTATATAAAGCAGAAGGAACCATAGCACTATATAAGATGAATCAGATTCCCTTCCTACTGAAATATTTCATGTTGCCTTACTGCCTGAACTTTTATCACCTCTAAATCTTTCATTAGGGTACTGTGTTTACTCTAACACTTTCAACTCGGTCTTTCTTAATTTAATACCTTATAGGCAATTGCTCAACTCTACACTCAATTTAATCAACTTAATTATGGGAAAGTAGATAATTTTTAATAACGATGCCTCACTTTTTATTAATAATGCCTAAATTAATAGTGAGTACATTTTCCGTATAGATGGAGTAAAGTGTGAACAGTATCATTACAAATTAATACCACTTATTTAGTTCTTAGATATTGCAGCTTTTAGGAGATATTGTCATCTTCTTATTTCAAAAATAAGGTTGCTGTAAAGGTAATTATTTGAGTAAAATAGTTAACATTATTTGCAGTAGGTTAGAGGATAAATACTTCTTTGTTCTTTGTAAATGAGGTAGTATAGTATATTAAAAGTATACTATTTTAGGGGCACCTGGGTGGCTCAGTCAGTTGGGTCTCAGCCTTTGGATCAGGTCATGATCCCACGGTCCTGAGGTAGAGCCCCTTATTGGGCTCCCTATTTAGCAGAAGCCACTTCTCCCTCTCCCTCTGCTGCTCACCCTGTTTGTCTCTCTTTCTGTCAAATATGTAAATATATATATATTATATAAATATATATAAATATTTTATATATAATAATATATATATTTTAAAAGATGTATACTACTTTAAATGAATAATATGGGAATTTAAAGAAAATCCAACATTGTATCCATGTATATGGTTTTGTACTTTCTTATTTCTTTTGAATATATACTGATGAATAACAAAATAGGTTTGAAAATATATATACAATTATATATTTAGAAGTATATATACATATATATATAAATATAGATGCCAACTTGTTAAATGTCAGTAAATGTTTTGGTTTTAACTTTTGTGATTTTATTTTTTACTTTGGTATCTCTAAAAAAGATCATTGCTGGGGCACCTGGCTGGGTCAGTCAGTGGAGCAGGAGGCTCTTGATCTTGGGGTTGTGAGTTCGAGCCCCACACTGGGCTTGGAACCTATTTAAAATACTAAATAAAAATTTTTCAAAAAGCATTGCTATCTATATATGTTCAATAAAATATTGACATTTGAAGTCATTTTCAATAGGAGATACTAGTGTTTGCAGAGAATTATAGTATATGACACAACCTCCAGTTCTCCAATTTGATTTGAGAGGTATCCACGCCAGTTACCATAAAGCAAAATTTGCCTTTGGAAACAGTGAACACATTCAAATTGTCCGGAAGCTATTACAATAGTTGAAGAAAAACAAAGTTCATAAATCTATCAAAGGAAAATACATTTAGATTTTAATTTTTTGTGTCTTGATTGGTTAAAAGTTTTCATTTCTTTACCCTACATAAATTCATTAAAATGTTTATGCGATAGGAAGAACAGCAGAAACTTGAGAGGAAAAATCATATGACTCAATAAAAAAAAAATGTATCCATCTAGATGAGTCATGTCAGTATACGTCAGGCTCAAACATCAAATGCTCACAACAGGGAAATTAATTAACAATATGACAAAACTTCCCAGTTTACATTTGAACCTCCAATCCCACAACACATGCCACTTATCCCAAATATTTCTGTAATGACCCAGACATATCCTTCCTTTTCTTTAGTAACCTAGAGCTCTCCTATCTCCAACACTCATGACTTTCCTTAACTCTCTAAGTCTCTGAGTGCTCTCTGAGTGGATATCTTCTTCCAAAGCCTGAGATTACATCATCTGCTAGTAACAGATCTCATTGCCTCTACTGCTGCCAGGATTGCTCAGTAATTTGAAAATTTAAAAATAAAATTCTATGATAAATATTTGTTGCATATCCCATGCCCTAAGAAAATTTAAGAATAGTCTATCTACTAGCATGTGATTTAATAACATACTAATAACATCTTTTACTTTTCAGTACATTATTTACATAAGCTTTTCAATTGTTTCTTAATCAACTCAACTTTTTCTTTCAAATAATTGAATAGAATGTTGCAAGTTATATTTTTGACTATTTCAAAACATGATTTATTGTAAAAAAAAATTGCTTCATTTCAATGAAGAAATTCTTTCCTCAGCAATATTTGGTACAGAATGTTAAAACAGAATGTTTGTTTAAAAAAAATTCAGTGCATCTTAGCTGCCAACATTACTTAAATTGTATGAGGTTTTAAAATTTGCCTTTTAAAATAAATTGATAACATGTCCAAAATACAGGCATCATTATAGAGATAATTTAAAGATATGCCTTTATTTTCATGGTGACAGTTTTCAAATTCAAATTACATTACTAATTACAAATTACATTACTGGAAGATCTTTTATAATTAGCTAAACTTAAAGCACTAAAAGAAAAAAATGTCAAATACCTGTATTTTCGGGCTTTGTGAAAACACATTTTTAAGTCACAATGCTCATATAAATGCACTAACTATAGGAACTAGAAATGCTTCTTGTAAATATGACATTTAAATGAGAATTTTGTTTGTTTGCCATTAAATTTAGCACTAAATTTTTATTTCAGATTGACAGCAGTATTTAACAAAGCATCCAATATTCTCACCTCTGCTTTCTCCAGCTGTGAAGTATAGTGGTCCATGTCCATAGGTGCCAGGAGAATGTCAGGACTTCTTACAGAATTTCTATGCCAGTTAGTTTTTTCAGAACAACAGAAACAACTTGAGCAATCTCAAGTGGAAAGGAATTTAATTTGGGAGATGGGAGGTTTACAAAATCTTTGGAACAACTTGGGGGGAAAGAGGATAGGAAGGCGGTGATGAGTGTCCAAGAGATCCAGAAGCAGTGGGGAGCCTGGATGGCTCAGTTGGTTGAACTACCAACTATTGATTTCAGCTCAGGTCATGATCCCAGGGGCCTGAGCTCAGCTGGAAATCTGCTTAGGATTCTCTCCCTCTCCCTCTACTCCTCCCCCTCTGCAGGTGCTCACTCTTTGTCTCTCTTTCTCAAATAAATAAATAAATAAATAAATAATAAATAAATAAATAAATCTTTAAAAAATGAAAGAAATCCAGAAGCAGGAGTTAGACAAAATTTGTGACGACAATCATAACTTTCTGCAGCCCCTCAATGGATGCTTTTCAGAAGGAAAGAAAGAAAAAAAAAATGCTAGCAAATTTTGACACTTTCCATCTGGCAAAGCCAGGCACTCCCACTATGATTAGAACAAAAGTGGCTTTAGATTGTCTTTTTCCAAAAAAGAAAAAAAAAAAAAAAAGATTGTCTTTTTCCTCCTCCCTACATCTTATGAAACGTGTCCCATTAAGGGAAGCAAATCTGAGAATCTGAGATGTAATTCCCTGGCTGTCAGCCCCTGGTACTCAGGGAAGAACATATAGAAGGTGAAAGGAGGCTGTCTTGAACAGAAGTTAATGCCCATCAATCTTTCCTCTCCTCTGCACCTCTATGGCCTTTCTACACCTTCTTTCTTTTCAGACACAATAGCCGACAAGGTATTTCTAGCTAACATAATGGGGATATCTCTTATAAAAATATCTCTTATAAAAACAGGGACACTCACCCATCACACCAACAAATGGAATGCCAGAGTTTCTTCATTTTTTTCAATTTCTAAAAGATGTTCATTTTCTTTAAGATGTTCATTTTCTTGCGAACCCTGGGTGGCTCAGCAGTTGAGCATCTGTCTTTGACTCAGGTTGTGATCCTGGGGTCTGGGATGGAGTCCCGCATCCGGGTCCCTGCAGGGAGCCTGCTTCTCCCTCTGCCCGCATCTCTGCCTCTCTTTCTCTCTCTGTGTCTCTCATGAATAAATGAATACAATCTTTAAAAAGTGTTCTCTTTTTCCTTCCTTCCTTCTTTTCTTTCTCTCTCTTTCTTTCTTTCTTTCTTTCTTTCTTTCTTTCTTTCTTTTTCTTTCTTTCTCTTTCTTTCTTTCTTTCTTTCTTTCTTTCTTTCTTTCTTTCTTTCTTTCTCTCTCTCTTTCCTTCTTTCTTTCTTTCTTTCTTTCTTTCTTTCTTTCTTTCTTTCTTCTTTCTTTCTTTCTTTCTTTCTTTTCTTTCTTTCTTTCTTTCTTTCTTTCTTTCTTTCTTTCTTTCTTCTTTCTTTCTTTTTCTTTCTTTCTTTCATCTTTCTTTCTTTCTTCTTTCCTTTCTTTCTTTCCCTTTCTTCTTTCTTTCTTTCTTTCTTTTCTCTTACTCCCTTCCTTCCTTTCTTCCTGTCTCCCTCTCCTCTCCCTCCTTCTCCTTCTCCATTTCAGTCTGTTCGTTTTCTACTTTTGATACCCTATACATTAAAGAACAAATTATAAGATTAACCACCCAAAACTCATCTTATTAAAAATAATAGTACAGGAAGTGGCTGAAGAAAAATAGAATATAGTTAATAGATAACAATATGAAAAAAATGTAGCTACTATAATCCTCATTTCTTCCACTTTTCCTAAGACCATTTATAAGGCTATCTATAACTATCCCTGCCTGCCTTCCCTCCTCTTTCTCCTACAACCTAGCATATTTATCCAAGTTTAATTCAGTTTGTAAGTATTTTGTGTTATTTTAACCTTATTTGAGTCTTTTCTGTTTTAAAATAAAAATTATATATATATATATTTTTTTTAAGATTTTATTTATTTATTCATGAGAGACACAGACAGAGAGAGAGGCAGACACACAGGCAGAGGAAGAAGCAGGCTCCATGCAAGGAGCCTGACATGGGACTCAATCTCAGGTCTCCAGGGTCAGGCCCTGGGTTGAAGGTGGTGCTAAACAACTAAGCCACCTGGGCTGCCTAAAAATCATATTGAGATAATTGTAGATTAACAAGCAGTTAGGGGGATCCCTGGGTGGCGCAGCGGTTTGGTGCCTGCCTTTGGCCCAGGGCGCGATCCTGGAGACCCGGGATCGAATCCCACGTCTGGCTCCCGGTGCATGGAGCCTGCTTCTCCCTCTGCCTATATCTCTGCCTCTCTCTCTTTCTCTGTGTGACTATCATAAATAAAAAAAAAAAAAAAAAAAAAAAAAAACAAAAAAAAACAAGCAGTTAGGGAAAAAAAAAAACTAAAAAACAAAACAAAAACAAAACAAGAAAAAATAAAAAACAAAAAACAAAAAAAAAACACATAATATAGAGAGATCCTTTATATGCTTGTTTTCCCTATTGGAACTTTGCAAACTATAGTATAATATCAAACCAGATAATTGATGTTGATGCCATCTACCAATCTAACCAGATTTTCCTACTTTACTCATACTCATTTGTGTTTGTGTCTGTAAGTGGATATATGTAGTTCTGTACAATTTTATCGTGGGTTAATGCATCCAACACCATAGTAAAGATACTGAACAGTTCTGCCACCTCAAAGATCCCTCATGTGGCTCACTTATAAGCACATCCAACCATCCAACCATCTCCACCCTCTCCCCATTCTTAACTCCTGGTAGCCATTAATCTGTTCTCCATTTCTAAAATTTGCCACTTCAAAATGTCATTTAAATGGAAATAAAGTTTATAATCTTTGCGGACTGGCTTTTTCCACTTAATAAAATTCGCTGAAGATGTTTTCAAAATGTTTTGTCTATCAATAGTTAACTTTTCTGTTCATTTGTAGTGTTCCATGTTCTAGATGTACCACACTTTGGCCTTTCATTTGTGGAATGACATCCATGCTGGAAAACCAGTTTGTTCTTAGTTCACATGAGGTTGCCATGCTTTATATGTATAGTATTTTCATGAACATAAATTTTTATTTCCTTGTGATAACTACCAAGAATATAACTATTGGGCTATATGATAATTGAATGTTTAGTGTTTTTTGTTTGTTTGTTTGTTGTTGTTTTCAAGTGATTTACTTATTTATTTTAGAGACAATGAGCAAGCATGTGCTGGGGGATGGGGAGAGGGAGGGAATCTTCAAGCAGTCTCCCTGCTGAGTGTGGAGCCTGATATGGGGCTCAATGTCATGACCCTGAAAAAATGACCTGAGCCAAAACTGAGAGTCAGATGTTTAATGACTGACCCACCCAAGTGGCCCACATGTTTAGTTTTATAAGAAACTGCTAAATATATTCAAAAGTTATTGTACCATTTTAGTTTGTGTTTTCATTGAAATTTCTATTGAGATTCACATGCCATGTAAAAATGTATATTTTTCTTTTAATAAGTAAATTCATATGCTTAATATGTTTTTCTAAGTACATGTTAGAGTCACAGGTTAATGTTTTCATCTAAGCTTATTTTTATTATTTTTATTATTTTTATTTTTTTATCATTTTTAAATCCTTTAATATAGTTGCTTTCTTAACTGTTCCCTGCACTATATTTGTGTATTTTTGTATGTGTATTATTCTGCTCTGCTTTTTTCTTCCTATTTTCTACTGGTCATTTTGTTCCTTTTGTTTGTTTGTTTGTTTGTTTTTGTTTCAGGTTTCTATTTAAATTCCTATTAATTAACACACAATGTAATATTATTTTCAGAGATAAAATTTAGTGATTCATCACTTATATATGATACCCAGTGCTCCTCCCAAGTGCCCTCCTTAATGCCCATCACCAATTTAGCACAGCCTCCTACCCACTTCCACTCTAGCAACCCTCAATTTGTTCTTTATTATAGTTAACAGTTTGTTTTATGGTTTGCCTCTTTCTTTTCCCTCTTTTGTCTATTTTTTCCCCTTAAGTTCCACATATGAGTGAAATCATATTGTATTTGCCTTTGTCTGACTTATTTCACTTAGCTCAATGCTCTAGCTCCATCCAGGATATTGTAAATGGCAAGATTTCTTTTTTTTTTCTTAATATTTATTTATTTTAGAGAGAAAGAGAGAACAAGCAGTGGGAAGGGAAGAACAAGAAGTGGAAGGGCAGAAAGAGAGGTGAGGTGGGCAGCCCCAGTGGCTCAGAGGTTTAGCACCTGTCTTTGGCCCAGGGTGTATCCTGGAGTCCCAGGATCGAGTCCCACATCGGGCTCCCTGCATGGAGCCTGCTTCTCCCTCTGCCTGTGTCTCTGCCTTTCTCTCTTTCTCTGTCTCTCAAGAATAAATAAATAAAATCTTAAAAAAAAAGAAAGAGAGGTGAGGCAAGAATCAGACTTCCACTGAGTGTAGGACCTGAAATAAGGCTCCATTTGTTGACCCTCAGATCATGACCTGAGCTGAGAACAAATCAGATGCTCAACAACCTCAGCCATGAAGACAGCCTAATATTTCATTATTTTTATATGGCTAAGTGATAATCTATTCTTTATCCTTTCATCTGTCAATGGACATTGGGGCTTTTTCCATAATTTGGCTATTGTTCATAATGATACCATAAACATTGAAGTGCAAATATACCTTTGAATATGTCTTTTTGTATCTTTTGAGTAAATACCTATTAGTCCAATTGCTGGATCATAAGGTAGTTCTATTTTTAACTTTTTGAGGAACCTCCATATATTCTCCAGAATGGCTGCACCAGTTTGTGTTCCCACAAACAGTGAAAGAGGGTTCTCTTTTCTCCATTTTTTTGCTAACATCTGTTGTTTCCTGTGTTGTTAATTTTAGCCATTCTGACAGGTGTAAGGTTATATCAAATGATATTTTTATTTGTATTTCCCTAATGATGAGTGATTCTGAACATCTCTTCTTGTCTATTAGCCATCTATGTCTTCTTTGGAAAATTGTCAGTTCATGTCTTCTGCCCATTTCTTAACTGGACTATTTGTTCCTTGAGTGTTGAATTTGATAAATTCTTTATAGATTTTGGATATTAACCCTTTAGCAGATAGGTCATTTACAAATATCTTCTAGGATCTAATTCCTTAGGTTGCCTTTTAGTTTTGTTTCCTTCACTGTGCAGAAGCTTTTCAAAATGTATGACAGACCTGGGGTATCTGGATGGCTCAGTCGGTTAAGCCTCCAATTCCTCGTTTTGGCTTAGGTTATGATCTCATGGGTTGTAGGTCTCAAGGCCATGGGCCTTGTGCTTAGTGGGGAGTCTGCTTATAGTTTCTCTCCTTCTGCCATTCCTCCGACTGGCATGCTCATGCTCTTTCAATGCTGACTTCCCTCTTTTTTTTGTTCCAGCTTTATTGATGTATAATGACAAATAAAATTGTACTGTATATAAAGTGTATAATGTGATAGCTTCATATATGTAGATATTGTGAAATGATTATTACAATCAAGTTAATTACCACATCCATCACCTCACATAATTAACTTTAAAAAAAAATGTTTAAGATCTACTCCCTAAGAAAATTTCAAGTACACAATATAGTGTTACTAACTGAGGTAAACATGCTGTACATTAGATCCCCAGAACTTATTTATCTTACACCTGAAAATCCATATCTCTTTCATTTTGTTGTTGCTGTTGTAAATTTTACAAAGGTTTCAAGGGATGAGACTTATCGAGGCAGGATTTATTCATTTATACATTCATATTCCCTATTAGAGCCTATATTTATATGTCCTGTTAGATATTGCACATGTAGTATACATTATTTTTTTAAAGATTTTATTTATTTATCCATGAGAGACACAGAGAGAGAGAGGCAGAGACACAGGCAGAGGGAGAAGCAGGCTCCATGCAGGGAGCCTGCAGCGGGACTCGATCCCGGGACTCCAGAATCATGCCCTGGTCTGAAGGCAGATGTTAAACCGCTGAGCCTCCCAGGGATCCCCTGTAGTATACATTATGATATATATCATGCACACACACATGGATTTTCACAATACATATGAGGTACACATTGAATTGCATATATATATATATAATAAATACATATATATACATATATATACTATATATACAGATTATCTCTGCACAGAATTTATAACTGTCTAAAATACAGAACAAAATTACAGATTAAAAAGGAACTTTTTGATAGTCTATGAATCAACAATTGATTTATATTTTATTTCTAAACTGGTAAGTAAATATTGCAGAATTCTGTTAATCAAATCTAGGGTCTAAAAACCTGCAGCTGTGACAGCTATAGGAGGTAATGCAGAGAAGGAGGTAAACTTGAACAGACTTTGTTGATTTTTACTGTCTTCAAAAAAATTGAAACAAGTGAGCTTTTGACTTTTTATAAGGTATAAGAAAAACAACATAACTTTGTGCTGGTATATTTTGTTACAGCCTGAAGTGATTTTTCTATTTGTATTTTATTATCTACCTGTATTATTGGGAAGAATGCCCATCTAGTCTTTAAAAGGCAATGTTAAATGCAGCTTCCTTCAGGGAAAAGTAGTTTTCTTATTCTTTGGGAGTCCTCTGAATATCTTATTTGACAGAAGAAAAGAATTTGTCCAGGATTCTTTTATTGGTTCAGAAAAGATGTACTGTAATTTCCAGTTCATAAGCCTCCCCAAATAAGTTAGTCTGGTCATAGTCAGTATAGGGGAATATTTCTGAAAATGACATCAGAAAAAGAAACAACAAAAAGCTTTTACAATTCTATGTACCAAAGACACTTTTTTTGTCGGTAATGATTTTGTTTTAAGTGAAGTATTTCGGTAATTTCATTTTCATAGAAACATTTATATACCTTTAAAAACTTTTCTCTTTATTTTAAAATTGTTCTATAACTTTTTATGTGTGTAGAATTTAACATACTCTTTATCATAGGGTTTTGAATATTTTAAATTGATGTTAAAATAGTACAGTATTTGGAAGATGACCATTCATGTTTTTCTTATAACACTGATTTCCTTATCATAACACTATTTTCAAAGATAGTCCATTTCAGAACCATAAAATTATATTATGTTTAATTGAAAACATTTCAATTTCATTTCATTTCTCATTATTTTAAATTACATTTTTAAATATAAATTTTCTATCAGGGTCATAATTTTATTCACATGACTAATGTAAGTTAATAACTCGTGTAAGATGTAAGTAAATAACTTATGTATAAGATAATGTAAAATTATTTTTAATCTACTATCAAATATGGATAAATTTCAATCAATTATATTTTTCTCAGTGTGAATATATTTTTATAATTCTCTGGAATCAAGTCACAAAAAGCAATGCCTAAGGATTGAAGTTAAGTCTGCACACACAAATACATTATAGTCTGCATGTTATTTATTAGTGAACAAAGATTTCTGGCACAAATTAAATCACTATGATAGACACTTTTGCTTATAATTCTGATTTTAAGTATGGTGCCTTTAAAAAAAAAAAATTTGCTTCATTCCTACCATAACAATGGTAGAATATTTTAACTCACCCCTCTCAGATAGTGACAAGATCAAGAAAATAACAATTAGAAAATATATTTTAAAAACCTAAAAAAAGAATATGTGAATTAGAAGTGATGGCTTACATACAAATTCTGAATCCTAAAACTAGCAGGTAGCTTTCTGTTGAGGATCCTTGAAAAGTAAACTAAAATTTGATCAAAGGGGGAAAAAAAAACATACAAAAATAGAAATGAAATAATACTATTCTCAAATACACATGCAAGAAAGAATAATTGGTAAAATCAGAAAGTAAAATGTAGGCTAGGAATCACAGGCAGATTCATAGTAAATTGAACTGCTAATTATGTATAAATATATTTGAAAATTGCAATGAAGCTGATCATTTTCCATGAAAATATAATTGGTGCAATCCATCCTGGAAATGAAAGAAATAATATACATGTTAATTTATAGTTTTTTGTTTTTTTTTTTTAATTAAAGTTTTGTGGCAACCCAGTGTTGAACAAATCTACTGGCACCCTTTGTCCAACAGCATTTGTTCACTTCAGGTCTCTGTGTCACATTCTGATAATTCATATTATTTCAAATTTTTCATTATTATATTTATTATGATGATCTGTGATCAGGGATCTTGGATGTTACTATTGTAATTATTTGGGGGCACCATGAACCCCACCCATGTAAGATGGCAAATTTAATCAATGAATGCTGTGTGTGTTCTGACTGTTCCTCTGATTGGCCCTTTGCCATCTCTCTTCCTTATCCTGACTCCCTGTTCTCAGAGACACAACAATATTGAAACTAGGCCAATTGACAAACCTCAAATGGCCTCCATGCTTTCAAGTGAAAGGAATTGCTGTGTATTTCTCACATTAAATCAACAGCTAGAAATGATTACATTTAATGAAGAAGGCATGTCAAAAGCCAAGGTAGGCCAAAAGTTAGGCCTCTTGGACCAGTTTGCCAAGTTGTGAATGTAGAAGAGAAGCTTTTGAAGGAAATTAAAAATGCTACTCCAGTGACTACAAGAATAATTAAAAACTGAAGTGGCCTTATTGCTGATATAAAGTTTTAGTGGTCTACGTGAATCAAACCAGCCCCACTCTAAAGACAAAGCCTAATCTAGAGCAGGGCCCTAACTTTTATGTTTTTGTTTTTTTGTTTGTTTGTTTTGTTTTGTTTTTTGTTTTGTTTTGTTTACTTTTTCTTTTTACTTTTTTTTTTATGTCTTAGAAGACTGAGAGAGGTAAGGAAACTGTAGAAGAAAAGTTTGAACCTAGTAGAGGTTGTTTCATGAGATTCAAGGGGAAAAGCCATTTCCATAACATCAAAGTGTAAGGTGAAGCAACAAGTGCTGATGTAGAAGCTGCAGCAAATTATCCAGAAGAGCTAGTTGTGATAATTAATAAAGGTCCTTACACTAAACAGGTTTTCAATGCAGATGAAACAGACTTCTATTGGAAGAAGATAGTATCTATGACTTTCTTAGCTAGAAAAGAGGAGTCAATGCCTGGCTTAAAAGCTCCAAAGGATAGGGTAGCTCTCTAGAGTTCAATATAGCAAGTGACTAAGTTGAGGCCAATGCTCATTTTTTTTCACCATTCTGAAAACCTTAGAGCCCTTAAGAATTGTGCTGAATCTACTCTAACTATGCCCTATAAATGAAACAATCAAACCTAGATGACAGCACATCTTTTTTACAACATGTTTACTGAATATTTTAAGCTCACTGATGAAACCTACTGTTCAGAAAAAAAAAAAAAGAAAGAAAGAAAGAAAAGAAAAAAAAGATTCCTTTCAAAATGTTACTGTTTGCTGACAATGCACCTTGTAACCAAGAAGTCTGATGGAGAAGTACAATGAGATTAATGGAGTTTTCAGGTCTATTAATACAGCATCCATTCTGCAGCCCATGGCAAGAAGTAATTTCTATTTTCAACCTTTATTATTTAAGAAACAGATTTCATAAGTCTCCAGCTGCCATAGATTGTGATTCCTGTGATGGATCTGGACAAAGTAAATCGAAACCTTCTGGAAAAGTCTCAGGATTCTAGATGCCATTGAGAACATTCATGATTCATGGGACGAGGTCAAAACATCAACATCGACGGGAGTTTGGAAGAAGTTGATTTCAACCCTGATGCCTGAATTTGAGGGGTTCAAGACTTCAGTGCAGGAAGTAACTACAGATGTGGTGGGAAGATCAAGAGAACTAGAATTAGAAGTGAAGTCTGAAGATGGGACTGCATTGCTGCAGTCTCATAATAAAACAAGAGAAAAGAATTGCTTCAAGTGAATGAACAAAGAAATGGTTTCTTGAGATGGAGTTTAATCCTAGTGAAGATAATGTGAAGATTTTTGAAATGACAACAACGGATTTAGACTATTACATAAACTTAAGTGGATAAAGCAGTGACAAGTTTTGAGAGAATTGACTCCAATTTTGAAAAAAAGTTCTACTTTGGGTAAAATGCTATCAAACAGCGTTGCATGCTACAGACAAATGATTTGTGAAAGAGTCAATTGATGTGGCAAGCTTCATTATTGTCTTATTTTAAGAAATTGCCACAGCCACCCCAAACCAAGGAAAGCCTTTCTAAATCTGTAATGTCTCTATTTTCCCATCTGTGATTCTTCCTATCTCATGAGTGTGCATATATCAATAGATTATACTTGTTCACAGATGGAAATGTACTGAGTCTTTGATAGCTACCCAGTAACTGAAAGAACAAAAAGAAAACTTGACAAGTTAACTCACTTGTTTTTTCAACCAAATGGTATGCCTGTAGTCATTAAAGTATTCTTTATGGCTTCACTGCTATATTTATTTCACCCAAAAAGTTAATCCCAGAATAACTTCTGTGTGCTTTAGAGCTATAGAGTGAACTCAGTAATTTTGTGCTATTTGAACACAGTACAATGAGTATAAAATGTATTTACCTTTTTGATAGTGGTTATACTGTTTAAATTAATAGCATAAAATTATACATTTTATCATTCATCCAAAATAATGAAAAATAAAATAGCTCCTCAAAGCTTTGCATTTGATTTTGCTTATTCATTCATTCATTCATTCATTCATTCATTTTGATATTTTATTTATTTATTCATGAGAGACACAGAGAAAGAGGCAGAGACACAGGCAGAGGGAGAAGCAGACTCCCCATGGGGAGCCCGAAGCTGGACTGGATCCCAGGATCCCAGGATCAAGACATGAGCCGAAGGCAGACACTCAACCACTGAGCCATGCAGGCATCCCAGATTTTGCCAATTTAGAGTAATGACTTATCCCCAATTTAGAAAGTCCTTTCACTTACATTTAAAAAATGCCACCTCCTCAAAAATAAGAACAACAACAAAAAAAATAGCACCAATAAAAAAAAAGTATCTCCTCCCGGACTTTCATAAACTTTTATTTTTCTTTTTCAAAATAGCTCAACCTATGGCAATGTTTGTTTATTAAGGTTGGAGTAAGTTAGAAAGCAAGTTCCTGGCTTAAACCCAATACAAGTTTGTCTTACTGAGAAATTATATTTCTGGCCTCCAAAGGAACATCTCAGTTTCCATACCAAAAAAGTGAGAGAGAGAGAGAGAGAGAGAGAGAATAAATGGAAACAAGTATAGTCCCAACTCATTGAGAAATATTTCTTTGAAAGCTATAACAATAGAAAAGCACATAAACACTTCACTTTCTCTTTTTTTGGAATTTACAATGAATTTCCCCAGTTCTGACATGAAAATATTAGAAACATTCCATGTTCTGATGGGGCAAGGTAATTAGGAGTGTCCTGGAATGACGCAAGTAATTAGCTATTGTCTTTCAAAGTAAAGGTCACAATATATTTTATGGTATTACCAAATTAACTATTAGAAGAGCTGGAAAATAATAAAATTTAAAATAAATTAAGTATATATGTGATTTTTCACAGCTCTTTCCACACACACACGCACACACAGAGGGAAGGCCACATGAAGTCACAGTACAAGGTGTCATCTGCAAGCTGGGAAGCTCACTCTCACCAGAAACCAACTGCTGACACCTTGATCTTTCCAGTCTCTAGAATTGTGTTTGTGGGGGGAAGGCTGTTGTTTAAGTGACCCATTCTGTGGTATTCCCTAATGTCATGGCAACCTGACGAGGATAGAAACCAAGCAGCTTATTTTGAGAGGGCGTTCCCAGTGAGCCATGGAGCTAGACACTGGGGGTCATAGTGACAAATAAGCCATGGTCCTTGTCCCTGGTGAATACATCAGATATCCAAGATCCCAGACCAAGATCCAAGATCGCTATGGCAACCTTGGGGGAGAATGGGAGTTTTTATGATGAGGAGGAAAGTATAAGAAGCTCCCTCTTCTACTAAATGGGAAAAGAAAGGTCCTGCATTTGTGGGCCTACCAGTTGGGACAAAAGAAGTTCCCAAAGGGAAACTAAGAATGCCGGAAGTTTGGAGACAGCTCAGAATCTAAGAAGTCTTTGGGAGGCTTATGTGCCTACTATTTTCCCTCTCACTGTCATTTCTTCCAGCTGCTAAAATTTTCACCTCTTCAAACTGCCTTGCATCTTGCAACTCCCATTTTCTTCTAGGACTACTTTGCTCTCTGCTGCCCAGAATTTTTATTCTTTCATTCCCTCCAAGTTCAATTATAGAAAGTGGTTGTGTGATGGACACTTTACATGCGGGTATGCAGGATTTGGAGGGAAATTAATAACTCCGCACAGAACAATAGAGACTACTTAAAATTTAACATGAGTCCTTACTCCCAAGAAAACTTAACCATTCCCCATCATAATGCAATTCTTTTCCAAGCCGGAACCTCCCTAATGTCCCAGCTCACCACAGTATTCTTATTCTGTTCTTCCGCCTTAATGTCTTACCTCTCACTGGACTCCAGACTGCAACATCTCAATGTTCATAACATTTTGCCTAGAATGGTTTTACGTTCTCTACCTTGTCTGAAAGTAAGGTCCAGAACAATTTATACCTCCCCAATTTAAGGGAGCTCTGAGAAATGAAATATAGCCCTGTAAGGTTATCAACTTTATACCACTAACAAAAATTTTGAAAGCGCTCTGCCATTGTCATAATGGTTGTAATAGAAGGGGGAGAGGAAGGGGTCGGGGAGGGTTCTGCTTTAAAATATATATTCGTCTTGACACTTGGGAATTAGAGCCTTCTGAAACAGTTTCTCTTATAGAGAAAATTTGGTTCCATAGGAGTAAAATGTAAAAGACTCGTCTTGCCAAAACAGGGGGCATGTGGCTTTCTTGTGTAATAAGAATATGTCTCAGAGAGTCACTATTCGAGGGAGGTAAGAGAGATATGGAGAAGACCTGAATCAAATGCATAATCTAGAGCCAGTTCCGGGATTTCAGGAAAAGCAGGTTCTAGATCAACTAACGCCCAGGGGTCCTGCAGAATGAGAAAAAAATGTTGGGTGTTGCAAGCTACTTAGTTTGCAAAGACACTTGTTACACCGTGTTTTTGTGCCAGTGGCTAAATGATACACTGAGGGGGGAGAGCCAAGCCCCATCTGTGTCTACGGCTCCTATGCATTGCTATTCCACTTCCTCTTCTTGCCTCTAAGGACACTTAATTTTGTCTTAGCTTAATAATACCTTTTTGCTCTTCCTTCTACTAGATTGTCGATTCCTAAAGGACAAAAAATGAAAGTCTCCCATGCTCTCCAGGCCCTAGCATAAATCTTTGTAGCTTGTTGATGATCAATGGAGATTTTGGATAAATGGTAGGTCTGAGCCTCATGTTGGTGATAACTACAGATAGAAATTATGTCTAAATTACCTGCTGATACATAAATATCTCCAGTCCCAGGAAGGACCAGATGAGATTTAGAAATGGGCTGGCACAAACATGACAGAGCTTACTTACCCCCGGATAGCAGAAGTAGTGAGGAGAACTGGTCACTGGCTTGTACCACTAGGGGGACCAGTCAATGGCTCCTACCATTATTTCACACCAGTGGTAGGTGAAAGATATTTTGGGGTTCATATGAAAGGGTCTGTGATCAAAGCAAAGGACTGCATCAAATACAAATGGTTTGCAGAGATAAGATTCACTGCCTTCTCAAGAAAAGCCATTCTACCTACTAAAAAAATTAGGCAGTCTTCCTTTCTCCGCTACGTACTTTTCTAAAAATTCTATTTCTATAAACGTATGTATGTATGTAGGTGTGTGTTTATTTATTTATTTTTTTTTTTTCAGAGAAAGAGAGAGAGAGAGAGAGCAAGAGCAGGAGGAGAGGCAGAAGCAGACTCCTACTGAGTAGGGAGCACCAACATAGGACTTGATCCCAGGACCCTGGGATCATGACTTCAGCCAAAAGCGGACACTTAACCAACTGACCCAACCTGGAGTCCCCCTCTCTGCTGCCTACTTCTTTTACTTTCTTGGTTTTCATCAAATAGACTTCCTCAAAATGGCCAAAGTGTGACCTATTGGTATGTAATATGCCACTTTGCCTGTGTTGCTGTATGACTTCTGATGGCATGGAACACTTTTAACAAAAATGTATATCAAACCATACAAAACAGGAAGAAAAAAATATATATATATATTTTTTTACAATCTCCTGTATTCATCCAAAATCATGCATTTTCCTCTTAGTATTCTTACACCCTCAATTAATTAGTCCCATTGATACCTTATATAAGGACCCATCAAATGTTTTGTGGAAATATGAGAACAATGTTGAGTTCTCTGCAATAACTATTGCCAAGTTTTTATGGGCAGTATGCTGCCCTTACCCTTCCATGACTTACTGGAATTCTTCTAAAATCCTAGAAATACTATCAGTTTTAATTTTTTGAAGAATTTAGCAATAATGATCAAATAGTAAAATTATCATTGTAAGTACCAAAGAAGCTAGTGATCTATCAAGGATTTTCTGCTAAATAGAACCTGTCTAAACCTTGATCATATCAATATTTCTTAGCGAATGAAGAATATGCTTGATCTATATTTGTGAAATATGCAATGCTCACTGATTTTATTAAATAGTGACTCTCAAAAATAGTATTCACAAATAGGCAATTTTACTTAAGGTCTTGAACTTAATCATTTGGATAAATAGTACATGGATCATTTTCCGTAACTAATCTGAAAAATAATTAATGATGTGACTCTAAATATCTTACTGGAAATGTTCTGCAATAATAGCTATAAATTTTATCTTGTGTAATTGGGAAAGGTATAAAAAGTGTGATATTAAAGCAATTTAAAAGTTGTTTTTCACCATCAGGAACTTGTGCAAAAATAATGAAAAGAACCAACAAAATTCTGACTAAGCAAAAATATGCAAATAAATTAGCAAAGCTTTTTTAAGCCAGATTGACATGAACTTGCTAATGACTACGTTCTGACTACTAGAGATTTCATTATAATTTCATCCTCAATTTGGTTGCTTGCAAGCCAAGAGAGCTGTAACATTTTGGCTTAATACTGCAAACTCTGTGAGCAGTCTTTCCAGGTTTGTACCCCACATTCTCCACATATTAATATTGTATATGTATGAAAACTACCGAAATTTTCTGTTTCTCAATAAAAAGGACTGATAAAAATGGTCCTAATGAATGCAGTAATTTAAGATTCAATCTCAAAACAAATCACGTGCATTTTATTTAAGTGATTACTTTTCCTAATTTACCCCATAATAATTTGTTTGTTTGTTTGTCTGCTAATTATAAAGGATAATATATTCTTATTGATAAATATAAACAGATTGGGACAATAAAAGGAAGGAAAATTAACCTTTTTTTAGAAAATAGGAGATAAAAAAAGAAAAAGAAAGAAAATAGGAGATAGACTTTGAATAAAATGTTTAATTTGCCCTCCAAATATCCCTATAAGATAGGTATTAATAATAATTGAAATACCTCAGCTACTTTTCATTGGGATCTTACTGTATTTAATTATTTGACTAAGTATTTCTGCATTATTATGAAAAGTCCTTACGAGAAAACTATTAGGTAGGTATTATTTTTCATGTTTTAAAGGTAAGAAAACTGTATCAAGAGAGTTTATATTGTTTGTCAAAGCCAGTTCAGCTCATAAGGCATGAATCAAAGTTGCCAAGCCCTTTCTGTTTGGATCCAAAGCACCACCTTAAACACTATGTGTATTTGAACAAAATCAGGTTAATTGTCTTGCTCAAAACTGAACAGCTTGACAGTTAAAGAGTCAGAGCTAATATTCCCAGCTCCACATATGGTGATTAACTATAGTTTCACAGAAAAAATTAAACCAATTCTTGTATATTGTTAAAAACTAAAACTAAGTAATGAAATACTAAAAGGGAGCATGAGAATGTTATTTAAATATGAGAAAATAATTTTTGATTCATCTCTTCCTGTTTATGTCTACATTTTTTAATCAGCAATATTCAGAGACATAACTGTGTTTTGTTTTTTGTTTTTTTTTTCAGGGACATAACTTTGAATCCAAGACATGCCTTTGAATGTATCTATGGGTATAAAGATGTTGTCACAAAATAAGTTAAATAACACACTACAAATATCATGGATGCCTGTTTGAAAACAAACAAAAGGCATTTACCTGGATCTGTGAATCTATGTTTTATGTTCTAGCTCTGCTGAAGCAAGAGTCATTTTGTTCTCACAAAGGGGATCCAAAGAAAGAAGAAAGAAGACAAAGGAGGGACATTCTTTCATTCAGGAACTTTTTTAGTTTTCAAACTTTTATTTGAATAAAATATATTTTCAATCAACTTCTGGCCTTCTGGGGTTGATATAATATATCTATACCAGCTCTGACGTTTACCCTACTACTTTTGAATTTCCTCATTTGTATACACATCTGAACTTTTTCTTATAAATCATTCTTTCCATTTCTTGTTTTAAAGATCCATTCATTTATTTGATAGAGCAAGACAGCACACAGTCACATGGGGGGCAGGAGGCAGAGGTAAGGAAGAGAGTGCATCTCAAGGAGACTCCTCGCTGAGCCAGGAGTCCCACCAGGGGCTCGATCTCAGGACCCTGAGATCATGACCTGAGCTGAAATCAATTCAGATGCTCAACCAACTGAGCCACCCAGGAGTCTCTATTCTTTCTACTTAAAAGGATTTTGAAAATTACATTCTACTTCCTTCTGAGTATTCTAGAAGGCATGGCTTATATGTCTCCTTAAAGTCAGCAGTTTGCATAGTGCATAGGCAACTAGGTAGGTCAAGGCCACCACTGCTGGATTTCCCTGTAGCTGCTTACTTCCTAGAGGCATGGATGGAGTAAAGGGACTGGGCTATTTGTAGGATGCTTGCTTCCACTTCAAAAAGGGCTAAGCCCTCGATTTTGGGTACCAGATCAGAATCTCGATCCCATGGCATGTACAGGCATTATGTTATCCTAAGACATGTCACCCCAAAGGAGTTAGGGCTTAAACATAACAGCACAGAAAATGATGGTACTCTGAGTTATCGCTATTAATATAAGTTGGTTCATGGTTGTTCCTTGCAAGAAATCTTCTTCCAGCATCTATAAAATGTGGAAGACTAATTTGTTAGCTTACAAGTAATGTGAAATCTCAGACTCCTTCACAGTTCTTGGCAGTTCATTTTCATGCTGCTGCCAGGAGATGGGAAGGATTTTAAAAATGAATTCATGGGGCTCCTGGATGGCTCAGTGGTTGAGTGTCTGCCTTCAGCTTAGGTCGTGATCCCCAGGTCCAGGGATCAAGCCCCACATCTGGCTCCCTGCTTCTCCCTCTGCCTGTGTCTCTGCCTCTCTTTCCATATCTCTCATGAATAAATAAATAAAAACAAACATAAACTCAGTTGTTATGGAAAAAGGTATACTGTGATGCTAAAGATCTTCCAATACAGCCCAACCAATCATTCCTGAGCTCCTATATCACTGTTCCATTCATTTTTTAGGCTGTGTCAGTAGCTGCTTTGATGACTGGAAACAGATGTTTCATGTTAGCATCTCCAAGGAAGCCATTCAAGTCTTAGCTTCCAAATCTTTCCTTTAGGAAAGTAGCCACCAATGCCTGAGGGAGCCCGAGCAGCCATAGTAATAGATATACATGGAGAAGAAGACAACCTCAGCTGCTAGATAATGTGTAGCCAGCACCAACTTCCAGGATGTGAGTGAGTCACCTGGATTGGCTGCTACCAGTTTTTACTGATAGTTTGGCTGTTCCAGTTGACATCACTTAAAGCAGAGAAAAGCTGCCCTTGCTGAGCCCTGTCTAATTTGTAAAATTTTAAGAAATCTATGATTGCTATTATATTGTCACCTATCATTAATTTGTTTTGGTTTTGTTGTTTTTTTTTTAAACTGAACTTTTGTTTCCTGATCGTTGTACATTCACATGCAATTGTAAGAAATGATCCACAGAGGATCCCATATATCTTTAACATAGTTTCCCCTAATGGTGACATGTTGCTAAAGTTACAACCAGTATATGGACAATGATACAGTCAAGATAGGGAGCGTTTCTAAAGAAACTGATACAGTCTTGAATCACCTCTGAAATGTCAGTCACCAAATGACAAATATTTCAGACTCTCACACAGGAATCTGAAGGAAACCATCTGTCCCATTAGAAATAATCAGTCTGGGGGCAGCTGAGAGAGTCAGTTAAGCATTGAACTGTTGGTTTAGCTCAGGTCATAACCTCAGAGTTGTGACATCGAGGCCCACATCAGGCTCCACACTGGGCATGGAGCTTGCTTGGGATTCTCTTTCTCCTTCTCTGTCTATCCTTCCCCTTGTGCTCACTTGCATGCTGTCTCTGTAAAAGAAAAGAAGAAAGAAAAGAAAGAAAGAAAGAAAGAAAGAAAGAAAGAAAGAAAGAAAGAAGAAAGAGAAAGAAAGAAAGAAAGAAAAAGAAATAAAGAGAGAAAGAAAGAAAGAAAGAAAAAGAAAGAAAGAAAGAAAGAAAGAAAGAAAGAAAGAAAGAAAGAAAGAAAGAAAAGGGAAAGGAAAGAAAAGGAAAGGGAAAAAGAAGAAGGAAAGGAAAGGAAAGGAAAGGAAGGAAAGGAAAGGAAAGGGAAGGAAAGGAAAGGAAAAGAAAGGAAAGGAAAGGAAAGGAAAGGAAAGGAAAGGAAAGGAAAGGAAAGGAAAGGAAAGGAAAGGAAAGGAAAAAAGAAAAGAAAAGAAAAGAAGAAAAAAAGAAAAGAAAAGAAAAGAAAAGAAAAGAAAAGAAAAGAAAAGAAAAGAAAAGAAAAGAAAGAAAAAGAAAAGAAAGCAGACTCATGAATACCAGAGGAATAGGGGTGCAGAACTGAAGTGAAATCTCCTGAACAATTAAATTTCCTGTGTTTTATACATGAATCACTAATATGAGGGCTCAAGGTGTCTTTATGGCCATTTCTACTTTCTCCTTTTCCAGTGTCAGAGATACGGCTCCATCACTAGAGTCAACCAACTCTCAGCTAATGCCATAAGGCAGACATGCTTTTAAGTTCAGGGAATACATCCCTACAGGGATGGAGCTGGCCATTCATCGATGGGGTCTTCAGCCTTAGAGATGCAGACAAGTACAATATTAAGCTTTAGATTATAGATTCAGAAAGTTTCCTGAACAAACTAGATTCCCTCCTCCCACATTGAGAACAAGTTACCCCTTGTAGCCCACGCTTCCAAAACCATGAGTCAACCCCCATCCAGCATTGCATGAAGAGAATTGTCCAATACTGTGGTCCATAGCTTGCTTGCCTGAAGGCCCACTGCTTATCTCCATGAAAATTCCTATCTTCAGTCTCACATATGACTTTTTGTAAACAGTACTCTCTATACTACCAACTTGGTACAAGGTATCCCGGCAGTTAGCTCTTCACAAAACCACTAATGCACCCACTCCCTAAAAGCGAATCTTATATTAAGATGTATCTATTCCTACAATATTTTACTTTAAGATAACACAGTATTACTAGGATTGATATATATATATATATATATATATGTTTTAATATTTTACATATTTACTTGGGGGAGGGAGAGAAAGAGCCTGAGCAGAGGGGAGGAGGGGCAGAGGAGAGGAACAAACAGACTCCCCGCTGAGTGGGGAGCCTGAAGTGAGGCTCAATCCCAGGACCCTGAGATCATGATCTGAGCCTAAGGCGACCCTTAACTGACTGAGCCACCCAGGTGTCCCGATATGTTTACATTTAATTGGCTATTTTTTGGAGCAGTTTTAGGATTATGAAAAAAGAAAATGTGTGGAATGTAGGGTTTCTGTATGTTCCCTCTTCCCTTCACACAGTGTCTCCTATTATTAACATCTTGAATTAGTGTGGTGGTTGTTCATTTGTTAACGAATGGCAAACTATTATTAATACATTATTAATAACAAAAGACCATAATTTACATTAGAATTCACTCTTTTTGTTGCTCAGTTACGCACATTTTGACAAACATATGTCATGAATCTACCATTACAGTATCATTTACAATAGTTTTGCCACCCTAAAAAAGCCCTTTGCTCCATGTATTTATCTCTTTCCCCTCCCCCTGAAGCTTTGGCAACTGCTGATACTTTTCCTGTCTCTATAGTTTTGCCTTTTCCAGATTATCATGTATTTGGGAATCAAGAGAATGTACCCTTTTCAGATTGGCTTCATTCATTGAGAAACACGCTTGTAATGTTCTTGCATGCCTTCCCATGGCTCCATAGCCTATATTTATTTATCACTAAATAATATTCCACTTTTGGAATGTTTATCTATTTACCTACTGAAGGAAATTATGGTCGCTTCCAATTTTTGGCAATTATGAACAAGGCTACTGTAAACATCTGTGTAGAGACCATTGCCTAGATATTTCTAAAACTCATTTAAGTAAATATTCAGCAGCATGAATTCTGGGCTGTATGGTGTTTAGATTTTAATGAACTGTCAGTCTTCCAAAGTGCTTGTACCATTTTTTATGACCACCAGCAATGAATGGGAGTTCTTGTCATTTCTTACCCCAATCTGAACAGAATCATCTTGGACAAATATAATAGAGAAACTCTAGAAATAGGCCCACATCTAAGAAGAAGAAGGAAGACAGCACAAAAACTTAACTCAAGATCAAATCCTGCATTAGGGCAGTGATTTTAATTGGAAAGAGAGCACTACATTTTGGGAATATGTAATTACCAATTTTACTAGTGAAATGACACACATTGAATAAACCTTACCATATTAATGCCTGGCACAGAAATGTGAAATCATGTTATAATCATTCTACGGAATTACTGAGATTAGAAAACTAAGAACTTAAGAAAAATAATTCTTATCATTTAGATAACTTTTTCCTGGGACTAGGAAGTGTTCATCAGTAGACTGAGTACATTGATAGTCTCTGTGACTTATTGTTACCTTTCCATTAGTTAAAAAAAAAAAAATACATCTTATATCATAAGCAATTCATATGCTATATATGGCTTGAAATAGTTTTTAGTAAAAGTTGCTTATACATGCATATAATGTATATTAATGGTTACACACAGAAATGAATCTATTGGTGCAATAAACCATTAAATAATCATTAGTTGAGAAACTTATTAATAGAAAAAAAACAATTTACTTCCAAAAGATGATGGAAATAATTTTATCCATAAAGAAAATCATCTTTAGGGCAATATTCATTTTTTTTAAGGTTTTATTTATTTATTCACAAGAGACACAGAGAGGCAGAGACACAGGCAGAGGGAAAAGCAGGCTCCATGCAAGGAGCCCGAGGTGGGACTCAATCCCAGGAATTCAGGATCAGGCCCTGGGCTGCAGGCAGGCGCTAAACTGCTGAGCCACCCAAGGATCCCCGGCAATATTCATCTTTGATTATTTGTCTTTTATTAGATTACTTCCAACATCTTTTGAACTAATAAGCAAGATTTATTCTAGGATTTATAATTTCAGTGTAAAACCAAGTACAGTAAACATATGTGTTTCATTTGTGCTCATTAGGGCAATGCTAACAGTATGTTGATGCTGCTAGATTGCAATTTAATAATACTAATAATAAAACCCAAATTAAGTAGCAGGTAGATAATTAAGGCAGGAGAATTTAAATTCACAGAAGACAGAGGAGCAAAAGTTTGTAAATAATTAAAGTTTTTAATTTCTTTTAAAATTTATTAAAAAAATAAAATGTATTTAAAAAAATAAAAATAAAATAAAATTTATTTAAAAAAATAAAAATAAAATAAAATTTATCTCATTTAAAAAAAAAACTCAGTTTTAGTCCTTTAGATTCCATTGAGTTTCTATTTAATGTGATATCTGTTGAAATAATGATATTTATAGAAGAGATGTATTGTCACGTTTAATAGTTATGCTGAAATATTCCAGTAAGATACTGAATGCAGCTAAGCATTAAAACAGTGAACCTAATGAACTATCTGGTTCTCAGAATAAATGAACTTTCATAGATCATTCATTATAATTTCAGAGTGGCAAATAGAAATTAAAATGTTTTCAAACTAAGCAATAATTTGAAAGACTTGGAAAAAAGTTATTCATACTATAGATTGGAGGCTGAGCAGGAAACAAACAAAAAGAGTAGTGAATTCAATACAATTTTATAAGTATAATTTCCATAAACTAGTACCGTAAAGTTTTATGAAACAGTATTTACTGATTTGTCTCTGGATCTTAGTATTGAGTGTAATATTAAACATTATATCGTGACTTTGGATGAGACCAACAGGAATATGACAAGTGGTACATTTTCTCTCAGTTAACTGTATTTCTGTCCTACGTTAAAACTTGAAACCACTAAAATGATAGCATGCCCATGAATCATCCAGTAGGTACTCTGAAAAATTTAGAGGGTCCTTTTATTTCTGAGAATACATTCTTCATTCTTTCTGCTTCCTACCTAACATTTCCTAAGCTATTCCTCTACTTCTGTCCATCATTTGGTGTACTCTATTTTCTCAACAGATGCTAACATGCCCCCATTTATTCTTTCACACTGTAAAAATATTTTTATAATCTTGTGAACGGCTAACTACATCTTTATGAAATATGGCTGAGATTATTTTAATTAAATAAAATGATATTGTTAAAAAACAACAACAACACTGAAACACTTTGAAATGATCAAAACAGCCCTAATGGTACCCTCAGCTTGACTAAACCTTAAGCAAGCTTCTTCCTAACTCTAGGCCCTGACCTCTCTTTGCATAGAGATTTTCTTTTCGAGAACTCCTAATTTCTTTCTCTCTCCCTAGATATAGATTCTCCCAGCCTCTAGCCAGCTTTACAACCCAAGCGTATCTTCTTTTTTTTAAAATAAATTTATTTTTATTGGTGTTCAATTTGTCAACACACAGAATAACACCCAGTGCTATTCCGTCAAGTGCCCCCCTCAGTGCCCGCCACCCAGTCACCCCCACCCCCCGCCCACCTCCCCTTCCACCACCCATAGTTCGTATATTCTGAGGGATCTGGGAGCCATCCCTTGGGAATGTAATTACCCCCAAGCTCCTCGTTTCGGCAGGTGGGTAGAGGCCTAACACCTTGCTCCAGGTTGTAAAATTATCTTTGCCAATTGGTTTTCCCCAAAGAAAAATAAATTTTCCCAAACCTTCATGACCAAACACTGATAGCCTATTATTTCTTCTCACTCCAGCTTCACTATGGAAATAGTATGGGGGTTCCTCAAAAACTTAAATATAGTAATACCATGTGACCCATCCATTCTTACCATGTTTCATTGCATTTCATTTAATTTCATTTTCTTTTGTTTTGTTTTCTTTTGTATCAGCAGAGCTGAGCCTGGGTTCCGGCTTTCCTTCATAATTGCAATAGCCTTGAATAAAGTCCTCCCAGCCTGTTTAACATTCTCTGGTCCAACTTTTGTTTAGACAGAAAGGATAGCATTTGTTGAAACTTTTTTTTTTCAAGAGTTTTCCATCATTTAAAGACTAAATTGAGTTAATTTCAACCTCCAATGAATATGCGATGGTATTTGGTTCAGTTTAGTTGAAAATTACTCACCTAAGAGATAGTTTTCTATTTTTGAAAGATAGTTACATTTTGAAAAGATTAACATATTTTAGTACCTAATGCTATACCTTATTTATCATTTAATTTCCAAAGAAGAGATCTAGAAAAATAGATACATAGAGATAGAAAGTAAAACAGAGAGAAAAAGAAGCAAAGAATGAACTGTGTCATTTTTATGAATGTGTCATGCTGAAGTATCCATGACACAAAGTTCTTTACAGTATTATCTTAAAAATGACATTGCCCCCAATTAAAAAAATGTAAATGTGCTTATAATAAATATATGGCCTTTACCATCTTTTTTGTGGATGATTTAGCCTTCCAACAACATTATCCTTTTATGAATTCATGATGTGTTATTTACTGCTTCTAATTTTAAATTTTGACAGAAATTGTTGTGAGTTGAGCATGCATATATTTGAAATCAGGGTGTGAACAGTCAGTTGCCAGTTATAAGTTGACCTCGATTTAGGAGGCACATTATTTTTAACTTTAAAATTTCCATGCTGTATGATAGATCATTTACATGTGTAATTTTATTTGTAAAGCTTGGACACCAATTATATTTTTGTGTTGTGATAATATATGGTATAAGATATGAGGGTTTTGCAGGCTTTTCCTCATATTTTAAATTTTATAAACAAGTTGTGCATTTACTCCAGAATGTAAAAAAGAAAACTAACAAAATCTTACCACCTTTTTTTCATTCTTCCGTAAATTCAATTACCCTTCTATTTTTCCCATCACCTTTTTAGCAACAATTTTAGGAAAAGGTGATAATTTTGGAAATTTTCATGCACATAAATATTAAAGTGAGTCTTCTAATATATTTAAAATCTTATTTTCACGTGAAGCAGAACATCACAAGTAGTGTTATATAAGTAAACACACGTTTAATATACTGAAGGCTTTGGTTTGCTTATTTAAAAACAGTATATGAGAGGATAATTAATTACATCTCTTAATTTTTTATATTTTTAAAATCTTAACTTATCAAATACTACTTATTTAATGACAAAATGTGGGAGTTGATGAGCAGAAATTATTTTGATAGTAATTATTGGCAAACATTTAAAGTATATGCAGCATTACTTATGAGCAAGATTTAAAAGGTGCGATGCAGCTTCAAGTTCGATTCAGTATGTTTTCTTTGGAGCACTAAAAATCGGCCTACTATCAGATTTATTTTTATACTGAATTAAATGTGGATAAAAGGACCACTTACAGCAAGCCATACTTGCCTGGGTACGTGTCTTGAGAGATCATGCTGCTCTAGTCAGGGCTGCACTGCTGGGGCCAGCTGTTCTGCAGACTCTAAAGGAAAATTCACTGAAAGAACTCTGGCATAGATTCCTAAGAAAGGCAGTAAAAATATTTTCATTTGGCTTTAGAGTAAACTTTATTGCCCGTAACTGAAGCAAGACCAGATTATTGCAATGTCTCTGCCTTCAAGCAGTAGAGTCTCTGGTGATTCCTCATCACCAGCTTCCATTATTTTATATCAACTCATTCAAAGTACCATGGCTCTGCTCCCTTCTGAGTATTCCCAAGTTGAGAAGTTAAAGTGTAGAGAAATCACATGTGACTCATCACTTCCAAAAGTAAAAGAAAACAATTAATATCGCTTTTACCACTTAAAATGTAGAACTGTGTAAAACTGGCTTAAAAGAACACGAAAGTCTTAAGAATACATATCTGACATAAGTAACGACATTGCATTCTCTTGAGACTTGATCATACTTTATTCAGTCTCCAAATGTGTTCTCGTTTTGAACATAATTATATAGGTTATTTTTCATCTTTGCAAAATGTGACAGATTTCCTCGATTATCCATTTTAACCTAATACTTTATATAAGCTGTTACACAAAAAATTACAGGTATAATCACCTTAGCTTTTAAAGTAAAGGCACCATAGATATTACTAATCATGCAATGTCATCAGTAGGGGGGAAACAATCCACCACATTGTTAAAACCCACAATAACAGAAAAGATACAAAAAAAAAAAAAAAGAAAAAAAAACATAATAATGGAACAGTAAAAGATGCAAGAGATGCTGGGAATAGAAAACTGGTTACAGTAGAAGTTGGCAGCTGTAAAGGTGCAGTGGCATATATGTGCTTGCTTCCCTTACCTCTCAGGTGACAGTTTATTTTGACTTAAAAGAAACATCAGAGATCTGATATTATCTGAGGTGATTTTGGTTTCATTCCTTAAGAAAGCCATGCATTATTTTGAAAGACTATTACATTTGATGTGTCTCAGACAGTAAATCTTTAGATTATATGTTTCTATAACTTTTGTTCTAATCTGTTAGGGGAGTGACATTATACTTTTACTTACTCCATCTTACATACTGTGAATAAAGTGCATGGTATTTTAGTTTTCTCCCGAATCTGTGATGAAAATTTGCTAGAATTCCAGAAATCAAAGCATAGATTTATGCATACTTCAAAGTCTTCAAAAAAGAGACAAGCTTACATGTAAAAAAGAGTTACTTAAATTTCTTATGATATTAAGCAGGACTCTCGCATTCACTCTGTAAGTTTCAACAATTAGAGCCACACATGTACATAAGACTGACCAGTCAAGCAGATAAAAAATCTCACTATTGGATAACATCACAATATGTTTTATAAAATTTTAGAAAAGTGTATAAGCAATTACCTTGTACATATTCTTCTTAATAAATTATTTACTAATGGTCATATTTGCAGGTAGTGTGCTTGGTATTACCTGCTACTGAGTCTGGAAACATAGGTGAATATATAATAAATGGGTTTTTGGTAGATATGTTTTAAGAGTTTGAAGTGACCCGAAGACCAAAGGAGTTGAGGACATTTCTTCTAAATAAATCGTGAAGCGGTTTTTTAGGGAACACTAGAAAAACATCCTAATTAAATGATCTTTCATTTATTCTTTTAACAGGTAATACATGCTAGGTCTGGGAATTTAACAGAAAGCAAATAGGACAAAAATTTATTCATGAATATAGTTTTATTCTACTTGGGGAAAATTAGTAATAGGCTTATGATATAAATAAGTGTACAGTGTGTCAGTGTATAGAGATAGTGCCAAGGGAAAGACAATGTCACATGGGACTTCAGAAAAAATTCACTCGAAGAAGGAGAAGGTGTGAGCTCTGTGGTCATCTGGAGGAAGCATTCTCTTGAAAAAAGAAAAGCCACAACCACGGTCCTTAGTAAGAAGGTGTTACCCCCTGTGTGCACTGGGGAACTTGAGGGGCCAGGGTGACTTGGCCAAGAGAAGAATGGTAAAAGCAAGAGATGAAATAAGAAGCATGACAATTCACAAATCCAGTAGTCTTTTTAAGGGATTGGATTTTACTCTAATTGAGATGAGGAACTAATGAATAGTACTAAAAGTGCAAAGTGACATGATCCTACCGGCATTTTAACAAAATTACTCTGGCTGCTGATATGATAATAGATATTATGGCTTCAAAATTTGACGCAGGTAGGCTAAATAAACAGATGTTGAACAAACCTGAAAGAATACTTTCTGATTATAATCTGGATATGGTAATGATGATAGTATCCTAGGGACATGGCCAGTGTCTGGCTATGTTTTGAACGGACAACTAGCAGGATTATCAATTTGAGGCGGGGAAGGAAATCAAGAAAACCTTAATAGTTTATAGCTGACTTACAGTTATATCAACTTGGAGAGGTAGAAAGCTACAGGAAGAGCAGAGGTGTATTGGGTAATGTAAGGAGTTCAGGTTGACATATAGTAAATTTTATATACCTATTAAGCATTCAGTGCATATATCAAATAGGTATATTTCAAGAAATAACTTTAGGGTTGAGATAAATATTTTGGAGTGATCAACATAGAGGTGATATTCAAAGTCATATGCTACTGAATCTAGAAACAAGGGGATATATTTTTTAAAAAATGATTTATTGGTATGTGTGTTTTTAAGAGTTTTAGGAATCTTAAGACCAAAAGAGTTGTGAACACTTTCTCTTAAAAAAAAAATAATAATACTAATAATAATAAATCATTGGAAGGAAACTCCAATATTGAGAAACCAGGGAAATGAAGAAGAACCAGCCAATAAGCTATATGCAGTAGTCATTGAGGGCCAAGAGAAAGTGGTAACTGGAAAGAAAGAGGTGAAGGTTCTTTGAACAAGAGGTAGTGAGCAACATTCTTTATTGCATTAAAAGTAACTAATCACACAACCTAAGAGAAGTTGATGAATTTATTTCTGGGCCTTGAGTGGTTGTTTTGTTTTGCTTGTTTATTTGCTTTTTAGTTTTTATTTAAATTCTAGTTAGGCAACATGCAGTAAAATATCAGTTTCAGGTGTACAATATAGTGGTTCAGCATTCCCATACAACACCTGGAGCTCATCAAAACAAGGCCTTGTTTGAAGGCAGTAGAAATTTGAAGGATTTTGAGGTTTTCCAAGCCACTATGTTATTCTTCAAAACATTTCAAAGAAGGAGAAGGACATCATAACCGCTTTATATTAATTGTAAGACGTAATGTTATTCTCTTGTTTAATATCTCATTTTAAGCCCATGAGGATTTTGAAATAAAAATAACATGTCCATATGGAAAGTTACCATCAACTGCTTGCAATCATTTTGAAAGGATACTGGACAAACACAGTAATACAATATTAAAACAAAAAGCACAAGTATATATATGTATGAGCATTACTATTTCAAAAATAGTTTTTTAAATAGCTTCTTTAGCTAGAAGAGATAAAAATATAACTTATGTAGATGAATTAGTAGATTAATAAGATACTAATTACTAGGAAAATATATCTTACAAATTATAGGTATATTATTATTTATGTTAAATATTTTCCCCCTCAGGTTACCCTGTGTATATTTTTTAAAAGATACGCAGACTATTGATAGATTTGTCTTTGAAAAGAAAACTGGGGATGCCTGGCTGGCTCAGGGGTTGAGCATCTGCCTTCAGCTCAGGGCGTGACCCCGGGGTCTTGGAATCAAGTCCCACATCGGGCTCCCTGCAGGGAGCCTGCTTTTCCCTCTGCCTGTGTCTCTGCCTCTCTCTGTGTGTCTCTCATGAATAAATAAATAAAATCTTTGAAAAGAAAAAAGACACTTAACATTTGAAAAGAAGACTGGTTGTCAGTAGTCCATTTTGAGTGAGGTCTGGAATGATTTTGATTGAGAATATGTTTATGCATTGCTAGGATGGTGCAACATTTTATTTTTTTTTAACTTTTAAAAGATTTTATTTATTCATGAAAGACAGAGAGAGGGACAGACAGACAGAGGAAGAGACACAGGCAGAGGGAGAAGCAGGCTCCCCATAAGGAGCCCGATGTGGGACTCTATCCCAGACCCCGGGATCACACCCTGAGCCCCAGGCAGATGCTCAACCACTGAGCCATCCAGGTGTCCCGGATGGTGCAACATTTTAAAGTAGAATGTACGTTACTGCATTCTGTAAAAATGATTAGAACAGTATAATTTCATGTGTAAATACATTGATAGGTTTAGCCACAAAATTGACCTGTTTACTTATGATTTTGTCTTTATATAAATATGTCACATAAGGAGTTTATTGTCTACCAGCTGATCACATAACATATCTCACTTCATTACTACTATAAAGATTCTATTGTTTTTCTAAATATAATTATAGATGTAATAGTTATTTAATCTATTACATTTAATTTACAAAAATTTTATTCCTATCTTTCAGTTATGATCTAGAAAGGGCCAATCTTTTCATTTACCCAATAACCAGAAATTGCTAAGAATACTTAAGTATTAGAGAAATTTGTATTTAATAAAAGCATTTGAAGAAATATATGCATAATCTTTGATGTATGAATACAGAGCTAAAAGTTAACATCTTACTACTTTTTGAATTTTAATTATTTATCAATTTTCAAAACATTTGGAATAAGGTGGAATTAAAGAATTAATGATATATTAAAGTCAGTGTTCTCACAGTGAAAACACAATAGAATTTTAAACAAAAGCAGTCTATCATGATGATTTTGAGTACAAAATTCAAATATTGAATCCATATTGAGTTGAAGATGAGTTTGTTTTTTATATAAACTATGTATTTTATATATAGTTTTAGGATTACAAGTTACAGATATAATATCAATTAGGAAATTGAATCTTACTCAAGAGAGGCAATTAATGTTATCTTTTAAAATAATTATTATTTGAAAAATATGTGGATATGAATTTTATCAAAATAGGAAATTTGAAGGTATATATACTCTTATGGTTTTTCAAAAGCACAACATTACAATACAAAATGTAAATTCTATTCAAGTTGGGCCAAGGGATCTGACATTTGACCAAAGAGAAACATATAGATTTTCAATATATTATTTTAACATAAAGGTTTTTCTTTAACAAATATTTTATTTATTTATTCATTAGAGACACAGAGAGAGGCAGAGACACAGATAGAGGCAGAAGCAGGCTCCAGGCAGGGAACCCGATGTGGGAATTGATCTCAGGATTCCGGGATCATGCCCTGAGCTGAAGGCAGGTGCACTTAACTGCTGAGCCACCCGGGCATCTCTAACATAAAGATATTTTTATTTAATTTTCTTTTTTTTTAATTTTTATTTCTAGGAAGAAGGTTGTTGAAGTTTGTAAACAATAATTCTCATTTTTTTTTTTTTGTAGGAAATCACTTTTCACAGAGTTGCTTTTCTTCCAGAACTAGCACATTTCCTGGACCATATATGCTAAAAGTGTACACAAAAGATGAAGTATAGGCAAAGAATAAAGCACTGCTAACGCCTGTAATTCTAATATGCACACATTGAAGTAAACATTTTTATTGTCTTCACAATGAACTTTTTTATATCTACCAACATCTAAAAAACAAATAACAAAAGAGATACCTTTTTTTATCATTTCTTTGAATGACATAGAAAATTAGGAAATAAGACATGCAATTCAAACTGACCCTCCAAGTATGTATTGATGTATCTAAGCAAATAAACAAACAAAACAAAATTGAAAATATATTTTGTTATGCAAATAAAGAATATAAATATCCTGTGTATCCTGAATGATATGAAAGATGTCACATGTTTACTAAAAATAATCTTGAAAAATTTGCAGTTCCATTTAAGTATAAAGATAAGCTTCAGGACTTGGAGGTTCTGAGGTCTGTTACAGCTCAGGATGCTAAAAAGCTAGGCCAAAATCTTCCAATGGACAGAATGAACTCTCCTCCAGATTTCTACTGTTTATAGGAAACAAAACCTCCTGGGGAGTGAATCTGCTTTCAGCAAACTGCTGGGCTTCCTCTTAATATACTTCTAAGATTTTGAACTTGAATTTAGTAGAAGGTTGAAGAGCTAGGGTCAAAAATTTTTATGTGAAAGGGAGATCTTCCTAGTGTTTCAGAATCTTGCTTGAGAATCAGACACAAAGTAGAGATAGCCCAAGTCTACTAAATGTCAAATAAGCACCAACTTAGGTCAGTTCTTGATAGGATTAGGTGATTTCTTAAGCAATTTAGCCCTTTTGTAAGAGAAAAAACAACTGTCTGAAGATTTTATCATTGTTTTGTATACAGCTTTCAAAGTGCATTAAAAAAAAAACACTAGCTATTCAAATAAACAAGAAAATATGTCCTATGTTCAATAGAAAAAAAAAAAAGTCCAAAGATTTTAAACAAAGATGAAACATCAATACAAAATTGGTTTCACTCCAGAAAATCAAGTTTATTAAACTTTGGAAAATCAATCAATGTAATTCACTATATCAAAAGACTTGCAAAATGAACATTTGCTCTAAATTCAAAAACCTAGTCAAGATCATGATTCATAGCAAACTAGAGATAAATCATATTCTCTTAACCTAATAAATTATCTATAAGAAGTCTTGAGAGAACATTATACTTAGTAGCATTTATTAATTAATAATTATCCCCACTGAGAATCCAATATAATTCTTTCTATTTCTTTTTATACTCAATCATACTGAAGTTCTAAACAGTACAAGAGATATTTTAAAATATAAGATTTTTGTAGAAAAAATAACATTTTTTTGAAAAAATAACATTTTATGTAGATTATATAATTGTGTACATAAAAATTCCAATGAATTTATACAGAGCTTATTTGAATAAAGAAGCAATTTTAGGGGATGTCTGAGTGGCTCAGCAGTTGAGCCATCTGCCTTTGGCTCAGGGCTTGATCCCAGATCAAGTCCCACATCAGGCTTCTTGCATGGAGCCTGCTTCTCTCTCTACCTGTGTCTCTGTCTCTGCCTCTTTCTCTCTCTCTTTCTCTGTGTGTCTTTCATGAATAAATAAATAAAATCTTTAAAAATAGTATCAAGAAATCAATATCTGGGGCAGCCTGGGTTTAGCACCTGCCTTCAGCCCAGGGCATGATTCCAGAGACCTGGGATTGAGTCCCACTTCAGGCTCCCTGCATGCAGGCTACTTCTCCCTCTGTCTGTGTCTCTGCCTCTCTCTCTCTCTCTCTCTCTCTCTCTCTGTCTCTCATAAATAAATAAATAAAATCTTAAAAAAACAACGTGGAAAAAAATCAGTACCTAATAATAAATAAAATAAATGGGAATGTTCAAGACCTATACATAAAAATTACAAAATATTAATACAAAAATGGAAAAAAAAACTAAATGGAAGGATATTCCATATCCACTAATTACAAGAGTCAATACTATAAACATCTCAATGGACCTTAAATCGACCAAGATATTAAATGCATTCCACATGAAATACATGAAAAAAACCTGAAAAAGTCAAAGAGCCATTAAGAGAATAAAAAATGTTCATAACACTGGTCACCTGGAGGATGCAGACTGAAACCAGATGTGATATACTACATATCCCCAAGAATAGCTAAAATGGAAAAAGTTAGCTTGCTAAAATTGTAAAATATCACTCTTCAAAGTTCTTAACAGCACTGCCTGGTGTTATATGTGAAGATTGTAGGAAGCTGGTATTATCCTACTTTTTTTGTCTGGATACTGGTTACATGAATGTTTTCATTTTGTGACATTTACTAGCGTTTTTTTTTTTTTTCTTTCAATTTTCTGCCTTGTGTAATACTTCAATGATTTTTTTTTAAAAAGAGTTATTACATAAAATTAAGAGTCACTACATATTGATTAAAATTTCAACTTACCAAGAACATTTAACAAAGTATACCCATATATACCTAATAATTTAAACCATGAAGCAAAATGCTAACCTGAAAAGTAGAACTAGGAAATATATTTTAATAAAGAGTAATTTTAATATACACTTTAGCTTTTGATAGATAAATTATATTCCAATAAAATAAGACAAAAACAATCACATGAAAGCTTTGAAGATTAGTAAGACTGCTGAGCTAACAAATTTGATATACAATATACTTCTTTTAAAAATGGCAAATAAAGCATCTTTATCAGGTCCTCTTGGGAAATTTAAGAAAAGTAACATATATCTGACCATAAATATTAACACATGTCACAGTATGTGGAGTAGCTGGTCAGAATGTAACTAAGACAGACATAGAAAAAAATTAAATCACTTCAAAATAAAAGAAAAATATATCTCAAAGTTCATCAATCAAAGAAGTTGTAATGACATTCAGTATGTAAAATTTGATATTAAAAGACTATATATTAGGTGAGTGAGGAACATCTGAAGTATACATTAGAGGTATACATACCTCAAGTATACATACATTTAAATCTTTATATTATAGTAACGCTGAGAAGATAATATAGGAAAGGATAGAAATATATAGAATAGAAAACATTTTAATATAAAGTGTTACAAAAACCAGAAGATATTTTATAGACAGGGTAAAAGAGAGAGGTAAAGGTGGAGAAGGGTGCAGGGAGAGGAAAGAGGATATTAAGCATTGTCCACACTCACAACCCTGAGATCATGATCTAAGCCAAAATCAAGAGCCAGATACCTAACCAACTGAGACACCCAGATGCCCCTAAAACAAAACGATTTTTATAAATATTAATGAAATTACTCATAATATTGATTTAATGGAGGAAGATGGAGAGAGATGGCACAGACATTAAAAATAAAAAGGAAGATATAAATTATTATGAAAATAGACCATAGGAAAAGTCAGAGAAACTAACCTGAAATCTCAAGTTTGGTTAAAGATCTATTCAATCAAATTGAATGAAAAGACCATACAGAACTTCATTGTGAAGGTAAGTTACTCTTCAAAATTAAAATTAGGTTGATTAAACATCAAAGAATGAGTGACGTGGAAGATAGATTCCAGACTTGTATAGGATACGAAATTTACACCTAGATTTTCACTCCTATGTTGAGGGAGGAAAGAAATTCTGATCAAGGTAATACAAACAGAGAAATAGAAACAAATTTAGACCTAAATATTTGTAAAGAATTTTAAAGAGGCCAAAAAAAAAAAAAAAGACACATGTAAATGTAAGTGTTGTTATAGTTAAATTGTCTTAAATTGTCTCATTGAACATTGAATTTGACACTCTCAGATTTTTGCCGAAATAGTAAAAAATATCAGGAAGTTTTTGTACATAAAAAAAACCCAGGATATAAAACAGAATGTGCAGATGAAGAATGAATGAAATGTTTGTATAAAACTGAATAAGAATATTTTTTTTTCTTCTAAGGGACACTATTAAGTATAGAGTTAAGACAGTATTGTCTTAAAAATAATGACCAACGTATTATGAAAATAAGACATTGATGGGGGGGTATTGGCATTCCACTGCATTGGCGATCATGTACTGTTTGAAAGAATAGAAGTTGGTAGACTTTATGTTATTCTTAGTCAAATATACACGTTAAAATATTAGAAAGGAGATAAATAATATGTTAAATATTTATTTCAAAGCTATATTTTAGTCAAATATACATTTTAAAATATTAGAAATGAGATAAATAATATGTTAAATATTTTATTTCAAAGCTATAGGAAACAGGAAATATCCTCTGACAAATTAAAAAAAAAAAAAAACTAACAAAACAACAGGAATCAGGAATGAAGGAAATGAGAGCTCCTCGTCCTCACACACCTAGCAGATACAAATATCACATGGTAAATAGAAATTGCAAAATAAGCCAAAATCAACAAGCCTAAATTATCAGTAATCATCATCAATAAATACGGATTTAACTAACTAATTAAAAGAAGTATTTTCAGATTTTAATTTTCATATCTCTTGCTATTTTTATAAGACAGAAGCATAACAAAAAATGGAAATTAGTTTTAAAAAATTCACATTAGTAAATACTATCAGAAAGTGACGTAGCATAGCTTTAGTAATATTAGAGTACATTTTAAAGTAAATATGTACTGGAGATACAGATTTTTTTTTAATTGCTGCTAAAATGAACATTTCAACAGGCAGGTAGAACTTATAGCAGAAATTAGCATGATCACAAAGAAAGTGGACAAATCCACAACTGTGTTAGGAGCCATATTTCTCAGATACTGATACATGAGACAGGCACACACATGAGATGTGTGAGTATAGAGAATATTTAACAATACAATAAACAAATATGTTCGCATATAGAACCAACCCTAAACCCCCAAATTAGAGTTGCAAATTCTTATAAATATGTCGCATTTGACTTGAAATATAAATTGTATTACATAATTATTTGTTTTAATCCAGACAAATACATCATGCCCTTAATCTTAGATATATAGAAAGGAGAATTTAATTCGACACTGAAAACAGTTGAATGCTTAAAGAGGTAGGGAACAAAAAAAAAAAAAAGATGTGAAGTTTTGAGGTAAATAATGATAAATGAATATAACTAAAATTTCCTTCTGAGAAATATAGACAATAGCTAATTAGTGTAGACAACACTGATTAATGGGTGTGCTTTTAACATAAGAATATCTAAAGAGTTGGGGGACCTGAGTGGCTCGTTGGTTTAGCAGTTAAGTGTGCATTTGACTCAGGTTATGATCTCAGGATTCTGGGATCCAGCCCCACTTCAGGCTCCCTGCTCAGTGGGGAGCCTGCTTCTCCCTCTCTCTTTGCCTCTCCACCTGCTTATGCTCTCTCTCCCTCAAATAAATAAATAAAAATATATTTTAAAAATATCAAAAAAAAATATCTAAAGGGCTCACACTATGTGTCAAGCACTTTCCTAACCAACTTTTATTTATCATCTCACAGCCTCCATACAATTCCATTAATGCGCTGGCTCCCATGTACCATGAGAAAATTGAAAGAGTACAAGACTTTGATAAAGAGAAGCAAAGCTAGAGGTATCACAATTCCAGACTTCAAGTTGTATTACAAGGATGTGATTATCAAGACACTATGGTTCTGGCACAAAAACAGCCACATAGACCAATGGAGAAGAATACAGAATCCAGAAATGAACCCACAACTATATAGTAAATTAATCTTCAACAAAGCAGGAAGGAAAATCAGATGGAAAAAAGACAGTCTTTTCAACAAATGGTGTTGGGAAAGCTGCACAGTGACATACAAAAAATGAAATTGGATGACTTTCATACACCATAGATAAAAATAAATTAAAAATGGACTAATAAACTAAATGTGAGATATGGAACCTTTAAAATCCTAGAGAACACAGGCAGTAACCTCTTTGACATTGGGCTTAACAATTTCTTATTAGATATGTCTCCTGAGGCAAGGGAAATGAAAGCAAAAATAAACTGTTGGGATTTCAGGGATCCCTGGGTGGCCTAGCAGTTTAGTGTCTGCCTTCAGCCCAGGGTGTGATCTTGGAGTCCTGGGATGGAGTCCCGCATTGGACTTCCTGCATGGACCTGCTTCTCCCACTGCCTGTATCTCTGCCTCTCTCTCTCTCACTGTGTCTCTCATGAATAAATAAATAAAATCTTAAAAAAAAAAAAAACTATTGGGATTTCATCAAGATAGAAGGCTTCTGCACGATGAAGCAGCCTAGGGAATATGAGAAGAAACCAAGAAACAGACTCTTAACTATAGAGAACAAACTGATGGTTACCAGAGGGGAAGTGGCTGGGGGATGGGTTAAATAGGTGATGGAGATTATGGAGAGCACTTGCTGTGATGAGCACTGGGTGATGTATGAAAGTGGTTAATCACTATATTGTACGCCTGAAACTAATATTATGCAGTACGCTAACCAACTGGAATTTAAATAAAAAATGTAAAACAAAAACAAAAAGAAGTAGGTAACCACCCTGATGTGACATAATTAGTAAGTAGCAGACAAGAATTCGAATCCTGGCATTTGGAATTATTGTTTAGAGTCAGAGTAAGACATTTATTTATTGTTCAAATATAAAATGTTTTATAGAAAGTAATTTAGAGAAATGAAGAAGCTAAATTTTATTATGAGTCAAGATTACAGTAGGCTTAAAACATAAAAATAATAAAAATATTAAAAAATAAAAAAATAATAGAAAAGATTACACTAGGATTATCTTTTGTGCCATTTTTTCTTTGCAATCTTTATTTGGTATCCTTAACTACAGAAGAAAACATAAGACTAGGAGCCAACTATATATACCATAAACAATGTAGCTGGATCTTTTGGGGAATAATAGAAATCTGTACTAAATAAGAATTTACCTTTATGTCAGAATATATATTCCTAAGTAGATTGATAGACTTTTGGCAGATACATAAACCTTAAAAGTATTACACATTTAAAGTATGTGTTTTTACCAAATCTGCTGGAAGTCATAGTGCTTTTATGAATACTAGAGTCCCTCATGAAGTATAACACGTTGTTTTAAATAAAGAGGACTTAACTACAGGTGAAAAAAATGAGCGTGTGTGCCTCTAAGCCTAGGAAGATGGGAACCAATAATATTTTTGTTTGGATGTTAGAACTTCCGTGGGAGAAAAAAGCCAAAAGCCAGGCCTGACGTGGGAAAGAGTGGAGGAAATAAGAATGTCAGCTCCCCACTCTAGCGATTTGCATCAAATGAATTTAGGTTTCAATGAAATTATGGAAAGGGCTAGGAACTTGATTCTTTGGGAATTTTATTTTTTTAAATGGAGAAGAGAATGGCAACAAAGGAATCATATGTATAAATTTCAGTATGATGATAAATATTCATCACTGCCTGGAATACTCTACTCTTGTTTAGCCATGACTGCTCTATCCTTGGGCTGGCAACCACCTTAGAAATCAAGAGAGTAAGTGCTTTAAAAGAATGTCACCAAATTGTCATTTATGTATTCTTTTATTCAACTCATATATTCCTTTCTGGATTCTAAGTATACAGAAGTAAATTAGAGGAGGGCGGGAAATCTCCCTGAGAGAGTTCACATCAGATGTGCACTGAATGTCTGTGTCCCCACAAAATTCCGTGTTGAAACTATACCCTGCATTATGATGGTATTAGGAGGTGGGACATTTGGGAGGTAATTAGGATGAGATGAGCTCTTGAGGGTGGGGTCCTCAAAAATGAGATTGGTGCCCTTGTGAGAGTCAAGAGAGAGCTTCTGGTCTGTCTCCACTCTCCACCATGTGAAAATATAATGAACAGTTAGCAGCTTACAACCTGGATGAGACCTCTGACCACAACCTTGACCCTGCTGGGATTCTGATCTCAGACTTCCAGCCCCCAGATTTAAGAAAATAAATCTCCACTGTTTAGAAGTCACCCAGTTTATGGTATTTATAATAGACTGAACTAAGACATTCCAATTTATGTGACTTATCCATAAGCTAAGATGATTTCTCTCATACTACATCTAAATGTCTGAAGTCATATGCCCTACAACAATCACATTGTGACTCAGTGGTTGTTTCAACAGTGACAGTGACGCCTGTGAAAAACCAAATAAAGCAATCAATTGAATTAAAATAATAATTTGGCCACCATGATTATGTTGATTTAGCTCTTTCAATCAATGTTAAATCTATGAACCGAACTGTAGTTTTATTATTATTTCTTCACTTCATAATATGAATCTGAGGTCATTTAAATGATAGCATAGATAAGGATGAAGCCACAGTGAGTCAAGCCAAGGGAGGACTACAAAGTGAATGGGGTAGAGAAAGCACAAAAATCTTCATGCATTGAGGAAAGTCTGTGAAAAATATCGTCTGCCCTGATTAAATCAGCAATGTTGTCACAAAGCAGGTCTACGTACAGTCTAACTTCTATTAATTAAAGCATGCGCCAGAATCATCAAAATTTATTTTCAGGAAACAAAAACTCCTCCACCTGTTTGAAACAAAAAGGAATTCAAGTCTGTATGAAACCATTGGAAGGGATGGTTCTTGCTTAAGTCTCAGCCATTGCTCCCACCACAACACTGCAAATGCTGGCCTTCCAGGGGAGCAAGCCTATAGGGGAGGTTAGAGTCGGGAGCAACCCCCGGCAATACTGATCTCAGGAGCACATTATAGTAGTGTGATCCCAAGCTCTGGAAGCCTCTGTCCCCTGAATTCTCTCACTGGTCATAGATCTAAAAATGACTAAACACCAAAATACTGCTGCCAAAAACCCCAATGACTCTAGAATCTTGCTTGATAGCAGGAAACAAACAAAACCAAAAAAGAACCCTCTAAAGAATACAGTCAATAATACCGTAATAGTGTTGAATGATGATAGATGGTAACCACACTTTGGGGGAGCATAGCATATTGTATAAACTACAGGCATATAAATGAGAATATTGTACAACTGAAACTAATATAACATTCTGTTGTTAACAGTAACCCCCCCAAAAAAATAAATAAAAAAACATGCTTCTGCCTCACTTCCAACTTCCAAATATTTCACAAATGCATTCAATCAGCAAGACCTAATTTTTTTGTTGTTGTTGTTTTATTAGCAAGACCTAATTTGTATCCAGGATCTGTGTCTCCAGTTTTTACAGTACGGAAACATCCAATATCCCAAATTTGAAAATGATGCACAGAGCCAATTTATTCTATCCTTAATAATCCCAGCATGGAAAGCAATTTGGAGAAGGTCTTTGTTGGTTGGAGATTTTAATACAAATAGTAAAAGGATATATTCTTGGGAATTATTTATTGTATCTCCTATGATTAATAGACATCACTGCTTAGGGCTTTTTGCTGCTAGCAGTTAAGCTTTTTTAAAATTTTAATTAAATGCTTTCACATTACTATTTGAATGATTGATTGACTTATTCTCCCCTCCAATTGCATTTAGTCATTTTAAAATGTCCTTCTTAGAATAAATTAATCCCCAATTAGCAGATTTGTGTGGGGAAGCGATAGACACATGTTTGTGGATTTTTATTTCCACAAGCCTTGCTTATTAGAATCAGAGTTAGAAGTCGGCAACTTCAGATATCTGCCAACTGCTTTATAAATACCACAGAAGCTCCAAATCATGTTCTGTGAATAGTAAATTTCCTGAAGGAAGGAAATTGGAATGATATCCCTAAAATACAATTTATCCAAGTCTTACTATGTTCTTTGGTAGAGTTATGCTAATGATTACACTTTCAAGATTAAACTATAATATTCTTAAACTAAACAGTGCAAAATCTATGTGCCTGTTCATAATAACAATTATGATTAGGCTATCATTACCAAAATAGAAGCTTAGCTATATCTAGTTTCTTGGCTCTAGCTACACAGATTTTTATGTATCTTAAAATGTATATGCATTGGTATTTCCAGGCTATTTTTCCATTGTTTGTCAATGGTAAAATTAAACTTTAAGGTACTTAAAAAAAATTACTTACTAGAGAAATTTGAAAAAAAATTAATTAATATTAGGCTAATTAACCAAGAATTTTTCTCAAAATATTTTCATTTAAAAATAACGTCTCTTTTTAACTCATTTTATTTTTGTTTAATATTTATTTAATGTTTAAGTAGTATATTTAGTACATACCTAAAACGTTTATATCAGTATTTATATTAGTTATTTTTGTTTGTTATAGACTGTGGTATTCACACACTGGTATTCTTGAAAAGATCTAGAAATGTTGGAAACAGAGTAACATAAAAGGTTTAAATGAGAGCCTGAATAAAATTAACTTAAGTAGAAAAGTATGTTAAAGTACTAACTTTCCACCTCTGAAGTAACTGAGGGAAATCTACAATGAGATAACTTAGTTTGCATTTTCCTTTTTGAATAATTGCTCACATCTGGCTCATTTAATTTTATTAAAAATATCTTACAACATTTGAGTACAAATTAATTCTCACATCAAAACACACAATTTACATTTATTATAATACATTTACCTTTTTCAAGTGAGTAACCACTCAAACATATTGGTTAAAGTAAAAGAATTAAAAAAACATGCAATATTATAACTAAACTATAATCCATACCTGGAGTTATAAGTAAGTAGTTCTATGTATGAATAAAACAAGCCTGTTTTGAAAAAAATAAAAAATAAGCTATAAATAATATTTTGTTCTATCAAAACCTAGTTTATACACCATTTCGAGTTGTTACGACCAATGGAACTATATGCCTAATGGCTATAGTTTTTTTATATGTAAATTATACTTTAAGTTTTTTATTGAAATGTAGTTAACATCTAACGCTGTGTAAATTTAAGGTGCAATCCATATATCAGACAAAGAGTTAATGTCCAAATATATGAGGAACTTCTTCAACTCAATAAAAAAAATCCAGTTTAATAATAAGCAGAGGAGTTAAAATAATTTTTTTCAAAGATATCCAAATGATTAACAGATACATAAAAAGATGTTCACATCATTAATCATTACAGAAATGCAATAAGAAATTATTTCAGGTCCATTAGAACGGCTATCATCAAAAGGACAAGAGAGAACAAATGTTGGTGAGGATGTGGAGAAAGTGATTCCTATACTTTTGGTAGGAATGTAAATTGGTACAGCTGCTGCGGAAAACAATATGGAAGTTCCTCAAAAAATTAAGAGTGGAACTACTATATGACCCAAAATTTCATTTCGGAACATATATTCTAAGGAGATGAAAATAGAATATATTTCAATTTTTGGAAAGTTACAATAAGGATTTTATTATCTGATAGTTTATTGTTTTTTGGTGAATATTAAAAATACACCCTTATAAAGTGCAAGCTACTCTATTGTTTAGAGTCAAATACTTTTAAATATAGATCTTAAAACATGTAGGAATAACTTACTAAGTATTATATAGTAGGGTTAAAAGGTTCTCCTGATTTTCTTGGGAGCATGGGAGAGGTTGTCTACACATTTATCCATCAGGATTTTTTTTTTTTCCCCGTAGAACTGAAGACCATGATGAGACAGATACAGGATCTTTTACAATTTAAATGATTTTGTGGTAAATCCATTATATATGACAAATGAGCAGCTTTTATGTTTAGTTTTTGGATGTTTGAACTATGTATGACGTTAACATAATGGTAATAAGATCACGTTTTGCTTCACAATCCACATTAGATTTTCCTGTATCTTAACTCCTTCTGAACTCATTCCTAGTGTCTTTTAAATGTATTATAATCCTGCCCAATTTGACAAACAATCATTTATTGTTTTTTATGTGTGAGGTACCTCTTTAGGTACAGATTTTCTAAATTAAGAAAAGATTATTCTTTCCTTCAGGGAGTTTGATGAGAAAGAGTCAATTCTAACAACAGATCCAGAACCTGGAATAATAAAGACTGGGAAAGCCTTGATTGTCTTTTCTATGTGTCTCAAAGTCTTACTTTCATACTGCTTGCTTTTTGTTGTTGTTGTTGTTGTTGTTTTGGTTTTTTTTTGGGGGGGGTTGTTTGTTTGTTTGTTTTAAATACTGAACTACTAAGCATCATGTCAGAATATTTCTATTGTGCAGCCATACCCAGGAGCAAACAATCTCCATACATGTTAGAATCCATGTATTTGTTATCCCTGTTCTTCTGGGGTTATCGAGTACTCAGAGAAAATATAGTCTTTGAAAGAAGGGCAGTTTTCAATTTATTTCCCCCAATTTTTATATGGCCGCAAGTGTTCCTGCCATAGGAGCTAATGAAACTCTATGGATCCTGGTTCTAACTGTGAATTTGGAGGAATCTCCAGCTAAAATTTTGTTCTTCTTATAATATGCAGTGTTTTATACAAAATCCCAAGAGGCATTTTTATTCCTATTACAACCTGGGAGGATTGTCCTCATCAAGGCATCCTACTGGGCACACTGCAGATCTCTGGTCACTTTCTATTGCTGGTTTCTCTAAGACTACCTGGTTTCCTAATTTCTTATCTATAAATTTTACCTTTTTTCCTCCCTTCTTTGTGTCTATGGGTCAGTTATTTTAATCTTGGCTAAGATGAAAGCCATTTGTTCTTCTTATTTTACACATTTATTTATAATAATTTTGAATATAAACAGCGATACCAGGTAATTCTTTTAAAACATCATTTAGAAAAATGTTGTAAGGGACCCAATATTGTATTGTAAGGTATATTCCAATCAAATAGGATTTGCTAAAATGATTACTGGTGTCTTGAATAGTTAAGGAATTAATTGGATGAAATCTAGACATAGTGAGCATCCCGTCTTACCCATTATTTTTGTGGCTAACCTTTTAATCTTAGAGTAAATTTAATATGGTAATATAATTTTAAATTTTACTAATCTAGATTAGGAGCGAAGGTCATGTGACTTTCTGATAGTATTTAATCTACATTTGAGAAGATTTCTGAAGTGGTTACTTATTCCTGGATTTGATATAAAGCAATGTTCAAGAATATGTATCTTCTAAATAATGCATTTTAGTCTATCCTTCCAACCTTCCCCTAATTTCCACTCCAGCATTTATCCTAACTCTTCTTTATTCAAAGTCAAGTTTTTTTGTTTTTCATAAACCAATCACTTGAGAACTGGCAGAGACAGACACCAAACTACAGTGATCATACCTCCTAAATATCTTTGAAACCTATTTAATATGATGGTCTGCATTCTTACTCACTTATATTCTGTGCAACATGTCTCCAAAGCATTTGATATTACAACTGTATTTTTCTTAGCATATCTCAGGGGACTTATGTGCTGGGAAACATATTTTAGTCATTGCTTCTCTAGAAGTCATAACTAGTTTTATGTACACAGTATATTTTATTTTATTTTCCCACAATTAGCCCTGCAGCTTCTTGAGTCTACATTTACAACAAAGAGATTTAAAAATATATTCCTGTAATTACCTTAACATAAAAGAGCTTACGTGTGAGTGCATATATTGCAGTGATTAAGTTTTCAAGATATTATGAGATTTTTATATTAGCAATAAAATATAAATTAAGTCTACATGCATTTTGAATCACACATTTTGTAGTTCACTTGATGAAAGCCCTAGTATATTTCTACCCATGTCATGAAATAAAAAAATCTGATATTTGTTATTGATTCATATAATTTAAAGGTAATCTGTATTGTATGACAAATTTATATGCATAAACATTTACATATACTTGCACGTATACATTGAAAGCATATAATAAATAAGTTTGCCTGAAACAGTTTTTCAGATTTTAGGAAATTATATGCAACACGCTGAGTGTATGTAAATCAAAATTTCTTTATTATCTTCATCATTTTAAGAATTTGATGGACAGATTAAGCTAAAATGTTTCCTGCAAAATGATTCTTAATGATGCAATTAAAACTCTGTTAGTTTCTTTAAGTTATTATTTAATTATATTCTATTCCTTCCTACCATGTTGTTTAAAATTGTGTTGTGGTTTGGGAAAACCTAACATACTATTTTTCTCACAGTCTCCTGGATTAAATATTACACACTCTCATTAGACACAAACTATGCAGTATGCCTAATGATCACCAGTTTAAAGAGTTACAGAACCATTGAATAGAGACAACATTAAAAATACATCTATAAAATATAAATATTGGCAAAGAAAACCTCCCTTGGATTATAAGATACATAAACTAAAATTTTTAGCCTCATAAAAAAAAAGATGTATGTAAGAAACTTGTATTTCGACTTTGTCCTTGATGCTCATAATGCGGAATATTATTGATAGTCTAGTGCTCCCTTTTTAGAGGCATCACAGTAAGCAATCAAACCAACAGCATTCATACTTAGCTTGGCAAAAAACATTGTTTTATATATTCGTAATGTATTTCATAGCCTCAGGGGAAATAAAGGAAACCCAATGAAAACAGATTCTTTTCTTGGCAGCAGTAATTTTCTCTCTTCAGATGAACACAGAGTGGAAGAAAACATCAACAACCATTCACGTGCTTGTGTAAAGACCAGGCTGGGAGTAAATAGACTGCTAATAACTTCACCATTATGATTTTAAGTTTCACAAATATTTCTTGAGTAGTTTTTGAATTAGAATGACTAATAATTTAATTAGCGAAAACTTTCTCCATCAAGTTGGTTACATTTTAGGGAAAGGGAATTGTGAGTCTGTAGAGCAATTAAACATTATATATACATACTATACTTCTTATTTATTTACTTATTTATTTGAAAGTAGGACAAAGAAGAGCACCAGTAGGGGGAGGCGCAGAGGAAGAGGGAGAAGGAAAAGCAGACTCCCCCTGGGCAGGGAGCCTAACTAGGAGATCCGTGACGGGACCTGAGATCACGATCTGAGCAAAAGGCAGATGCCTAACTGACTGAACCAGCCAGGTGCCCTTACATACTGTACTTCTAAACCATCTGAGAAGTCATTAAATGTCCCATCCCACACATCGAATTGAGATAATTCAAAAATATGGCCAGTTGACCAATATTTTACAGCAACTACAATATAAGTTGTAAATATTAAGTTTTATAATAGTTGTTTAGTCCTTTTATTCTTTCCAAAATGTCTTATAATTTCTGCTGTAACTAAACATTCCAAGAATGATGAGGATCTAAAAATATGTAGAAAAAAGAAGAATTATCTTTTGAAAATATTGCTTGCAGAATTATTTGTTGGGATGCCTCGGTGGCTGAGTCAGCTAAGTAGCTTCCTTCAGCCCAGGTCATGATCTCAGGGTTGTGGGATTCAGTTTGGTGAGGAGTCTGCTTCTCCCTCTCCCACTGCCCCTCCTCCCAGCTCTATCTCTCTCTCCTCTCTCTCTCTCATAAATAAATAAAATCTTTAAAACTTTATTTGTTAAACCTCAACATCATTCTCCTCTAGTATAGATTTTAAAAGCTACACTTTTTTTCTCTTTAAAATAAAAATATTTTTAAATTCTTTTCCATTATCTGCTATAAAATATTACTTTTCAGTTTATAAAAGTAACATGTATGGTAGTAGATAAAACTTGTAAATGCAGATGTTTACTGAAGGTACTACAATAATATAATCCCAATATAGGACATAAACATTATCATTATTTTATATAATTATTAAGGTTTTTTGAATAATATACATATACATTTCAAATTGTCTGAAATTATTTACCTTCCTTCAGTTGGCTCTTTTCCACTGTCTTATTTTTTTTTTTCACTGTCTTATTTTTTATGGAAATTTCCTATGTCACTAACTTTGCATGTTATTATTTTTAAAAACTGCTCATTTTTTCATCATGTAAGTATACTGTGACATAGTTAACAAGGTGACTTTTATTCTACACTTAAATCACTCCTATTTTAATAAAGGTGTGTTAAATGCCATTGTACATATATCTTTGCTTACACTTTTGATTGTTTTTATTATAAGCACATTATGGTGCAATTATAGGTACATGGAGGTTAAAAAGATTTAAAATACACTATTTACTAGAGCATCTGAGTGGCTCTGTAAGTTAAGCACCTGACTTCAGGTCAGGTCATGATCCCGGGGACCTGAGATTGAGCCCCACATTAAGACCCGTGCTCAGTGGGGGTCTGATACTCCCTGCTCCTGATCGCTCTCTCTCAAATAAATAAGACCTTAAGAAAAAAATAAAAGATTCTCTCTCTCTCCTTCTCCCTCTGCCCCTCCCTGCCACTTGCTCATGCCTGCTCTCTCTCTCTCTCTCTAAAACAATGATTAAGTATGTAAAATCTTAAAAATATACTATTTACTACATAAAACAAAATTAACACGGATGTATGTACATATACATACATAATATTTAATGGTATTTGCAGAAAGTCAAGAAATCTGTAATGTTACTGTTATAATAAATTAAGTAATTAAGTTACTCTTTAAATATTTCATATGATAGAAATATTTTATATTCCATATACCTATCTTTCGTGTCGTTAAATCTTCAGTGTATACCAAGATTTCTGTAAATATAGTAGGGAAGCATTACATATTTGTTGAGTTCTAAAGTAAATTGAATCTTCTAAAAGTGAGATATTGCCTCTTAGAAAATTTTTGTTTGCTTCTGATAGTATATTACTAGTTGCGGAAGCTATGTAACCTTTATGATCTTAATAAAATGAGCTTTCTGTAAGGATAACCAAAATGGTTATATTGCTTAAAGCCAGTCTGTGTAGCTACACTAGGTAAAAACCATCAAAATTCTAGTTCTGTAAACAATGTAGATAATCTAGTACAGAGCCCTCCAGGGGAATTTTGAATATTAAAAAGCATGTTATGAATCACTGACTAGCACATCTCATCCTTATATTCACGAAGACTCTCACGCCACCAGGCATGCCAGACTTAATGACAGAGCTGACCCACTTCTCCTGCTAGGTAATGCAACCATAGTACAAATTTAGTGCACCAAAATAATAAATGTGACATGGGGGTTCCTGATTGCACCATCCTTCAAATCACTTCTAATACTTGAACCAATGGATAAATTGACAAAACTTTCAAGTAGGTTATGGCTAAAATATTAGCATTATTTCTGAACGTTGTTGGACAACACAACTTAAATGTGCAATCACAAATAGACTTCTTATCTTCTTTCACTACTTTTCATCTTGGAAAGAGCCTTTTCAGGGGAAATTTGGTCTGGTGTGAAGCAGTCATATTTACCTACACTCACTACCTCAGACCACATTTTTTTTTTCACCAATGTCCTTGTTAAATCAAAAAGGATATTTTCCAAATTCAGATATATCTTTATCCATTCAAACCATGTGATACTACATTCCATATTTTTAATGCAAAGATCGTATTAGTTGGATTTTATGAAGCAACCAATAGTTTCCTTTGAAATCTCTGACCACTTTTTCTTAAAGTCCTTCTGAGTTTTGTCTTTCTTACCCTAATATATTTCATCTATACATTGAGCCAGCAGAGACTGAGCTTTTAAGCTACTGATCTATTGATCCTGGACATTTATATTTGAGTGTCAGACAGAAACAAGAAATCTAACTTTTTAAAAAATTGAATTCATAAGAATGTCCTGTAAATCTTCCTTTTTTCTTTTTTTTTTTAAATCTTCCTTTTATCTTGTATTTCCCACCTATAAGTAAGTAAAAGTCATCATCTATAAGCAAATACATTGTCATATTTTCATATTATACCTTCCCCTCAAATTTAATCACTCAACAGGTATTGGTAGTCCTAGCTTTGGATGATTCTAATATATATGAATTTTACTTAGCATGATGTAGTCAAATAACCTCAGTTTCCCCACAACACAGTTCAAATTCCAGGTATCACCTTGTTTTAACCACCAAAAGTATGTAAAGCACATCCTTCACTGCAAGTTCTTCTTCCATAAATCACTAAACAACTAACATGCATGTTATAATTAGTGCTAATTGCATCATTTCTTTCAAAGCCTTGGTGACTGGTCACTGCACATCTATGTTCATACACAGAAAACAAAGCTTGAGCCTCCTTGAAACTCAATGATAAGCCTGTGTGACATTTTACAAATATAGGCAACCAAAAGAGAACTGGCCAAGAAAGATGAAAGTCCAACAAATAATTTTTTTAAATGATACTGCTGGAAATTAAACTCAATTTTTAAATGTAAATGAAACTGCAAAATAGAGCTCACAGCGGGAATGTTGTGGCCACTGTCAGAGGCTCTAATTATGCATCCCTGGGATCTTAGTAAAGGTGAACTTACACATAAATGAGAAAAGCGTTTTTGACTAAAATAATAAATATAATCCCAGAGAAAGCAATATCCATACCAAATTTTGCATTGAAGTAACATTCAAAGATATTTCAAGACAGTGAATGCACAAAGGATTCAATGGTAAAATGGACTCAAATTTAGAAAGGAGCGTGGACACTTGGGTGGCTCAGTGGTTGAGCACCTGCCTTTGGCTCAGGTCGTGATCCTGGGATCCTTGGATCTAGTCCCGCATCAGGCTCCCCACAGGAAACTAGCTTCTCTCTCTTACTATGTCTCCGTGTCCCTCTCTGTGTGTATCTCATGAATAAATAAATAAAATCTCAAAAAAAAAAAAAAAGAAAGGAGAATTAAAATTCTTCAAAAATAGGAAAGATGTTGGGTAGATACTGTAAATTATAGAGTAAGATGAAAGCAGGAGCTGTTCAAGCTACTCAAGTTTATATTTTAAAAAAATGATATACTTTAACTTCCAATGTTTCCAATGTTATAAATTATAGAGCACTATATAAATATTAAATACTAGCTTTACTATTTTCCATCTCCCCATAAATTTAAAACTAATAGTAAGAGATGTTTTAAATATTGTGACAAAAACTTTTAAAAGTCACGAACTATTATCATTACTTCCCGTGATTATTGAATTGCTACATACATTTTTGGCTTTCACAGTCATTTTTACAATACTTAACTACTACGTGAAATGAGGATTGTCTCTATAGAGGATCCTCTTTTCCCAATATTCTTCTACTCTAGCCCCTATATTGTATCCCATTTCTACTGTCATTTTTAGATATAATCAACTATTACCTGATATATTATAATAATTTATAATTTGTTTTCCATATATATTAGATTGAGCTTACTAGAAAGTCACTATTTTTAGCAAGCTCCTGCATTTAAATCCCCCATATAATTTTCCATTACTATCAGGATAAAGCCCAAATTTTCTAACATGACTAAGAGGCTCTTCATTTCCGAGGACTTCTTTTTCTGGAGTGTATGCTCCAGTGATATCTCAAAACTTCTCAAACTGTGTACTCTAGTGATACTCAAGACCTTCAGTTTTCCAACTACTTTATGATTGTTTTTGCTTCAGAAAATGTATTCATTCATTTACCTCACTAGTATTTGAATTTCTGGTATGTTCCATGTATGTAAAAGATGATAATATATAGTTTTCAGTGAAATTTAGTGAATGATTCCTAATCCTGGCCCTATAATTTGGGAGTGACCATTAAGCAAATAACTAATATGCAATTTTATGCCTATACAAAATATATGTGCTACCTTACAAGAGTATAATTAGGAAAGTTTGGGGTGAGTTTAGAACAAAACTCTTGGCAATAGTGAATGGTATGAATACAATAGTGAATGGTGAATGGTGGTGAGTGGTACTGAATAAAGATGATTAAAAGAGTCATGGGGCTGGAGAGAAAAGTAAAGGTTAGCATCTCAGGCAGAGAAATAGTACATGCAAAGATTGTGTGCTGTGCCTTGTTCAGGATTTGTTCTTGGAAAATGGAGATACTAAGAAGTAGTTAAGGTGAAGAGGGCAGTGATGATAAATTTTAAAGTGATAAATAACATAGATGTGAAGATCATCCTAAATGTGTAGCTTAACATGTTGACATTCATTTTAGTAAAATTCAGTGATGCAGAAAATTATGGAACAGTATTGGCTGGAACAGAGAAGATTGTGAAATACTTGAATAGCGTGATTAAGAAGACAGATTTACACAACTCAAACTCAGAGGCCAAGTCTAGTGTAGAGATAAAAAGATATTAGCAATTTGGTATCAGCAAGTAATATAGTTCCAGCATATTTTATATTTTCTTTAGGGAGCACATGGAAAAACAGAGAATAGTGGCCAGAGAAGGGAGTGGGGGTAGAAAGTCAATTGAGAAGGGAGGAAGGAAAGCAATAGAATATAGTAACATACAATTCAAGATCAGATAGTATTTCCAAAAATAAAAGTGGAAAGTAGTTTTAAATGTACTCATGCATTAAAATAAGTTTAGGAATAGTAAATGTATCTTGGCTTTAGTGATATTGAGGTTATTGGCAAAAGAATAGTTTAATTGCCATGATACGAGTAGACACATAGAAGCAGACTGAATTAGGTATGTAGTGAAAAAGGTAAGGACGTGTGTATGTGTGTGTTCAAATTTGATTACATAGCAAAGATAGTACATGAACAATTTTTTTTTTTTTTTTTTTTACTTAGGGGAACAATACTTCCTTTTTTCTAATGGAAGGGAAGAAGTACATAAAAGGATGTATGACTCATATCTCATTATCTGGTTAGTTGAAAATTGGAGAACATCCTGTGCAATGGCTTCTATTTCCTCTTGTATAGAAAAAATTAGTGAATCTATTGAGCTTAGGAAGTTGTTTTGAGAATTTGACCATGGAAGCAAAAGAATGAGGTGGCAATAGAGAAGAGGAATTCAAATGAGAAGCCATATTTTTGGATGGATAAGCCTCTATATACACATATCACACACATTGGTGCCAAATTGTGAGGTGAACAGAAAGACTTTAGACCAATTATCTAAATATTTGTTTCCACTCAGGATAATAACTACAAGTTCAGTAGATGACAGCAATTAGGAAGGGGAAATGATGGCATACATATCCAAATAGCATGAATCATCAAAGAGGTGCTTTTTATCATGATGATGGATGAATGAAGTACTAGAAGTGACAATGGTGGCAGGTAGTGTGATTAGGAGAACATTAACCTGATTTTACAATATCCACTAATGGTGTTGTTTCCCAGGGTATTCTTCAAAACTCTTGCATGCAAATATCAGAGCCTCAGAGTTTGTTAACCTAGGAGCCCAATATGTGGCAACTCTGAACAAATTAAATATACTGTTAAGGTTGGCATCGCCAGCAAATCTTTTAATTAAAAAATATGCAAAGGTAAAATGGTAAAATTATGTGGCTTTTCCATGAAATCTTATATGCTTAAGGCAAATTTAGAGGGGTGCGTGGTTGCAATAAAGAAATATAGAAAATGCAAGAATTATCTCTAAAAAGGACACACAAAATTAGTACATGGAGCTAATTTTAATAAAATTAATGAGAGGCTAACTACATTTCTGTGAGAATTGCATCATCAAAATATTCACAGACTGGAGAAAAGGAGGCTATGAATATTTGAAACTTAAAATTACCCCTGTGCCAAACCAGTAATAGGCAAGAAGTAAGCTGAAAAAAACTGCTCAGCTCCCAAGATGGTGATATTCCCTGGTATCCTCATTTCAGTTTTCAAAAACAAAGTGAGAGAAATAAAAAAAAAAAAAAAATCTCTAAGAGGCAGGAACCATCCATGGTGAATAAATAAGAGGAGAGCTCCATTTAGGGCACCAAATTGAACAGATTTTTAAAACTCAATTTAATTGGCAAGAGTCTCTCTTGTACATAAAGCATGCTCTGGTTTACCTGCCCTCTTTCTATAAATGTGGGATCTGATTGCACAGAAATATAAATCACCAGGCAAAAACAAAGAATGAGGAAGATGGGGGAGTTGAATGCAGAAGTGAGGAGCTGGGCAGTGTTGCCCTGAGCTCAGTCTTTCTGTGGTTAGAAGATCGCCCCAGTTGAGCATGATTGCCTTCCTCAGCTTCTAATTGCCACCACCTGGTGTAACCCCTTTCTTCTCCTGATACTGGTCTGAATTAATTAGAACAGGTGCCATTTCCCTTAATAGCGTAGAACCAGAGCAATCACCCTGATAGTCCCATGCATAGTGATGACTCTGATAATTTAAATGAAAGCTGCACTTTGATTATAGTCAGATCTAGATAAATTTAATTCAGATTGCATATATCTGTATATAGATGCACACACATGCTTTTTTAAGTGCTGCATCTAAGATATTAAAAAATAAAAGTATTGATTTCACTATATTTGGCTGTATTAAAATATTTGAGTGGACAGGAGATATAGGATTTAAGAAGTTTTTGTGGTAGAAAAACATTCATAATTGTCTGGCTTGGGATGACTGGGTGGTTGAGCTGTTGAGCGTCTCCCTTTTTGGCCCAGGGCCTGATCCTGGAGACCCGTGATCGAGTCCCACGTCAGGCTCCCTGCATGGAGCCTGCTTCTCCCTTTGCCTGTGTCTCTGCCTCTCTCTCTGTGTCTCTCATGAATAAATAAATAAAATCTTTAAAACAAAAAATCATCTGGCTTGTTTACCAGTTCTTTAAAAGCATGATCTAGGTCTGGGATGTATGCAGAGAAGAAATAATCCTTGTCCTCAATGAGCTTTTGGTTTAGATGGATATTTAGGCAAGTGGATATGGTGTGATACTGGTAAACACCAAGGGCTCCGGTGCTAAAAAATGGCTATTTTGTCAATCTCAGTGTTAAGAAGGAAGTCCTTCAAAGAACACATGAACAGGAGCTGAGAGAAGGCAAGTGTGTGGTGGAGATGAAAAGCATAAGAGGTTAGGAGACAGTTATTAGCTCAGTATAATGCAAAAATACGTCATTGATAAAGGTAGACAGTAGACAAGTTATAAGAAGGAGGTTTGGGTCATCACTAAAATGTATTTACTTTATCTTGAAGGATTTAGGGAAATATTAAGGGGCTTATACAGGATAAAAACTGACCACATTTGCAATTATCATGTCCAGTAGCTTGAGGTCACCCTGAGATGTCTTTTGGATCCAGATCGGCACCTTTTTGCCTCAGGAAACAAGTTCCTCCTCAGGCATGTATCTGGGTCCTCTTGTTGATACGAGATAATGTAAAGATTTGGTCAAAGAACAATTCCTCAATTAGTAAGAACAGGGGAAATTTTTTTTTTTAAACAGGGGAAATTCTGAGTTTAAGGTGAATTTATCTTCAGAATTTGGTTTCACACTTTATTCAATGTTTACTCTTTCTTAATTAAAACTCCAATTTGGAATATGCATGATAAGTCATTATAAAATGAGAAGTATGTAATGACAGTAGCTCTTGGGCCAAACAAAAAAATGTATTTCCCGAATCTCCAGATTATATTATCAAAATTTTACCTGTTACTATTTTTTGACCTGTTGGCCTGTATAAGCCCTGTTACTTGTCTGTGATTGATTATAGCTAAAAGTCAGAAAACCATTTAATTTTTTACCTGCGTTTATCACATAGAGAAGATTGCATTGGAAGATAAACTTTTACTGTTAACCCATTAGGGACCAGGCAGTTTTTAAATACTTAATAATTTTTTACTTCATTGTCTAATGATGTTCAGCTGGATTTAAAAAACAACTATACTGTTAATTACTAACACTGAAAATCATGTCTAATTTCTCATTTATAAAAAAATGGTAAGTATAACCTTTGTTTTATTAAAACAGATGCATCTGTTGAAAGACACAAGATATTATAATGCAGTGAACTGAGAGGCCATTTAGTGCTTAGGTAGTGATCAGAGATGGTGTTGGTGAACTCAGGGCCAAACAGAAGATCAAGCTATTGACAGAGAAATAAATGTTGTGGATATCAGACTAGTGTAGTGAGGGTAGGGGAGACCTAGGTTTAAGTGTCTGAAAATCAGGAAGTCTGTGACTTGCAAAAACTATCTGAATCTCTCTGCCTCATTGTGAAATACTAGAAACATAATTCATTTGAATTATGAACTGTGAAGACTATGTACACGGAAGTATCTAGCATCATCTAGTGCATTAGATACTCTCTAAATTTCATTACCCCAAGATGCAGATGTAGTGAAATGCCAGGACACCTGTGCCCCAATGTTCATACCACCAATGTCCAAAATAGCCAAACTGTGGAAGGAGCCATGATATCCTGGCCTGATGAATGGATAAAGATGTGGTATGTGTACACAATGGAATATTACTCAGCCATCAGAAAGGATGAAGTCCTACCATTTATATTGATGTAGATGGAACTGGGGGGTTAATGCTGATGGAGATAATGAGTTGGAGAAAAAAATTACCAAATGGTCTCACTCCCAGGTGGAATATAAGAAATAGTGAAAGGAACTCTAAGGGAAGTGGTGGGGGGGGACTGAGTGGGGAAAAATTAGAGATGAAGACAAACCATGAGAGACTCCTGTCTCTGGAAAACAAAGTACTGCAGAAGGGAGATGGGTGGGGGGATGGGGTGCCTGTGTGACAGGCACTACTGAGGAGGGCACATGATAGGATGAGCATTGGGTGTTATACTATTTGTTGGCAAATTAAATTTAAATAAAATTTTAAATAAATAAATAGTCAATTTCATTCCTTTAGTTGAATAATGAATTTAAAAGTATTTTTATATCTTTTTGTGTTTCTCTGTGTGTGTGTGTGCACTCTTCCTTGTGATGAGCAGTACTTTTCAGCACACAGTCTAGATTGCTTCAATACATGTTCTAGATTGGTGATTTTACTTTTTTCTCTGGTTTTCTAGAGACTACACTTAGAATATACTATTTTTTAAGTTTTTTTTTTACTTATTTAAGTGATCTCTATACCTATATAGGGCTAGAATTCATGATCCCAAGATAAAGAGTTTCATGCTCTTCTGACTGAGCCAGCCAGTCACCCCAAGAATAATATTTTATATCATGACCCAGATTCACAAAACCATACTTACTTTGGGTGAGACCTTCTAATATTTAATTTTGCTTTCTAATCTACTCATATTTTAATTAAAAAAACTATTCATTTTTATTTTAATTAAAAAATCAATCTGATCTCCACTGTATGAATCCTTGTTATGCAGATTTCTCAATGGTTAATGAGTCACAATATACACTTTGGAAGTACTCTCCTAGAACAACCAAGGTGACTTATTAATTCCTTACTATTGTGTAATAAAAAAATAAAAATACTTGGGAAATGGACAGCAGTATGCATTTCAGAGCCAAAGAAAGGATACTACAGACCTATCTGAATTAAAAACAATGGTTGTCCCCTGCCCTGTGAAGATACCAAGGGCTGGCCAATGGACAGGTGTCTCTTTCTTACCACCACACAGATAGAGATAATGGAATCTGAGATTCATAAAACAGCATTGAGGATGAAACTCCCTCATTGTAACAATTCAGCTTTAGTAAAAGAAAATTTCCTTGTCTGAAAACATTCAGTAAGAGTTGAAAAGGAATTTTCAGGTTGTCCTGAAACATATAAGTAAGACTCCTAAGATATTTGGGATTCAAAAACTTGAACAAGACCTTGACTAACAAAAGATACTGCATTAGAACAGTTGAAAGAGTATGTGGATTGTTATGTGTGACTCACATCATTTCTCCTGAAGAATCTATTAGAGATTGTTCACTATAAAATATTGACATATTTCATTTTCTGTTTAGGGACCATAAAATGAGGCTCTTCTTAAAATGTATATGATATTTTAGGCATTCTTAAGACAGACTCCAGAATTTACTTGTAACATTGGATTTATCATATAATTGAAAACATGAGATAAAATTTTAATCATTTAAAGAATCATGGTTATATATTTAACACTAAATGATCTAATGATCTATAACCCTGGCCCTGAAGGAAACAGGATGTGAACTTTCGTGCTTGATAAACTAATCATGATCAGACACAACCTGAAAATTGGACACTGATTGCACTGAGAATCTGTTCTATTTCAACTTCTGTATGAATTCTTTGTGACTTTCTTTGACCTTAGCTTTTGATTTGACTGAAGAACATATATTGAGAATTTTAATGTTTATCTGACATCAGTTTTTAAATTAAAGACTTAGTACAATTTTAAACTAGAATACATCTATGAAGCCTTTGGAAATAACATGTGTTTAAAGACAATAGCCTCTGGGCAAAGAAGAATAGTCCTTTGTCTGCTTGCCAAATCATATTACTGTCAAAACTTGAACGGGGTAAGAAGCCCAATTATTCAACATGTGATAGCCTACAGATGGAATGCAGAAAATTACTTATTTTTTTTACCTTCATTCATTACATTTAAAGATTCTCACATAAGTAAGCTTTACTCCTTCCTGTTATGTCAACTTATTTTCTAAACACCACAATTATTAGCTTCACTAGTTAATGGGGTTTATTTTATTTTTAAGCAACGATATTCTTGGTTGTTAAAACTGGATAATATCCTACTTCAACATTTCACAACAGTATTTTACATAGCTTTAATAATAATACACTTCACCTAACATAAAGGGAAGTATTCAGAAAGTTCTATTTTAATTTGAAAAAATATATGAGATAGTTTTCAAATTGTAAAATCAAGCTGCCAAACATTTCTTCATTGAAGACTGTCATTACAGGGCCTATCTTTAGTGAGGAAAATATAAAATAATAATACTCATCATCATCCCATCTTTTCAGCCTGGTTGAACCCCAGGTGATGTCCCTTTTAGTACAGCAGGTGTTCTCACCTGAAATACTCTAATCATGCATCTTCTTTTTGCCCAATAAACACTGAGTAAAGTCATTGCTTATAGGGATGCAGGGCATATTGTGCCATTTATTTCTGTATTGCTCTATAATTATGAAGACGCACTTTTATACTACAAATGTACTTTTGATGGGTACATTTCAACTTTACTCTTAGTTAATGAAAATATTTTAACAAGGGTTAAATAATGGCAATAATTTATGCATTTGTGAATTTGCATGTGGATCACATATTGCTTTGCAGCATAAAACACTTGGTTTGTAAATCTTTCCAGACCTCCCTCCACACAGAACCTTTCCCCCCAACCAATTCACTCAGTTTATATTCAACTAAAAAATCTTTTGTTTTTTTCTGAGTCAGATATTAATATTATAGAGGAGAATAATGGTTTTGCTTCCATTATGTTAGCAATAAAAAAAATGTGACGGTTGTCAAGCTTATGGGAATACTTTTTACTCTTTTAAATTTGGTTTCCTTAAATGATTTTCTTAATTCACTCACCTACTGGCTTACCTCACCTACTTTCCTTATAATTGCTTCTGCATTTCATAGATAGTGGATTTTTTTAGCACATTGTAGAAGATACCCAAACTACAGTTTTATAAAATAAAAAAGCCTAATTATGAGGATAATTAAATGTCATTTACTCTCTTTTTAGATTTTTTATATTTTTAAATTGAATTAAAAATATTTGACAATGAATCAAAGCATATATAATAGGATATATAGGCTTCGAAATCCTTGCATAAAGGAAAAAGATATTAGAACTCTCAATTATTAATGAGCAAAAATCTCAAGGCTATATGGTGGTCTTGGCATTAAATGTGGACAAATAAGGATAGATTGTATGCTGAAGGGGGGCTAGCTTCTCTCATGGCAAGACAGGAAATTTTTAGAAGTTACAGCAATGCAAACTTAGGTCCAGTCAAAAGATGGGTATGAGAAATATTACAGATGTTTGAAATTTTAACCTACTAATAGTGCAACTAGTAACTCTCCCTATAAGACGGCCACACGCTTTGGACAACTATATGACCTATTTTCTCCAAGACAGAGTTGAAAGAAAACAAAAAGCCCTTGACAAGCCTTAGATTTTGGTGTTATGGATTCCTGATGATTTTTGTTTTACTTGAAACACTTTAACAAGAAGAGAAAGAATCAAAATGCAAGGTGCAATTTGAGATATGAAAGCATGAAAAGCCGAAGATGGATTTTAAGGATTTGCATTCATGTTTATTGAACTCAGCACTATTTTTAATATCAGAGCATAGTGCTAGTCTCTTCTTCCTAATATCTCATATATTTACTGTCTATTTGGAAATATTGGAACTAAGGGATACCATTGCCATATGTTAAAATTTAAGTGGGATCCTACTGCCATGATTTTGCCACCCTTTCTCATTCTTAACCCACAAGAATGCCCTCTATTATATAAGGATGTACAAAATAACATAAATCAACCCAGAATGAGCTGAAATTCTGTGGTTTTCAATAATACATTCACATTTATAAGATTTTTATTTCATGTTTTTTCAGTCATCAAATTTTAAAATCATCTTCAATGATTTTCCTTTTTTATTGATGAAAAGTAATTCTTAAATAAGTAACTCGACATATTTTACCTTAAATACAGCACTTGTATTTCGGTGATATCTTTTTTCACTTTATCTTCTCTCCCTGACTTTCAAATACTTTGCTACCAAATAAAGTGAAGGAGTTAATGTGCCATATCCTGAGAGGGCTTCCATATCTGTAGCAAAAGGGTGTTATTCCTTGAGTGCCACATCTGATTGGAGAACCCGAAGTTTACCGTGGCAGATAGCTTATCACTTCTGTAAGAGTTATTGAAACATGCAACTAAATCCTTGCTTGCAAAATTTGATCTTGATGTGTCTCTGAATTCTAGTAGATTGAAAATGGAGTCTATTGTAAAGTGTACTATAAGCTGGGTATCAGGTCAGAAAAGCAGAAATGGAAAGGAAAGAGTGAGTTATATTCCAGGAAGAAGCAAATGGTTTCACATTTATACCTAATATTTCTTTGATTCATAAAAATAAAGAAATGTATATTAACAATAACGAGAGAAAAATTAAATGTGGAAGTGGCACTAATTTAGGTCTCTCAACATATGATTCAATGCTGGGTAGATACTCAAAAGTGAACTAGATATAACATGTGTCACAAATTTTTATGAAATTCAGTTGATAAGATCCAGATATATAATGGCAAATACAATACTATACTATATTTTAGTGGTATTGATTTTAATTTTTTCTTTTAATGGTTTATTTAAGACAATTATAATCTTTGGCATGCTTCTCTGTGTTAAAACATCAAAGGTATGTATGAGTTCCATGGAATGGGATCAACACCTGCTTGCATGTCTTTCAAAACAGACAATTATAAATACAGCTAATAAATCAAAATAATATTTCTATATGTTTTACATGTAAGTGATACATTTTTCATGTAAAATTGTCCTATTTAATAAAGCTGATTGGGCCCCATATATCAGAACAAAAAACTATTCAGTTTTTCTTCTTTCTGAGTAAAATAAACACCTTGATCCATTAATTCATAGATATTTCTTTACATAAGAATTTTAAATCTTGGAATTTTAGCCTTCCAAGTCTAATTTTATTTATAAAATGTTTCCTATGAGCTTAAACTCTAGGTGTACCTCTCTTACCTAGTGAACAAAATAATGCAACAAGTACATTATCTAGTCTGGAGAATTACCTGTCTCTGGCCTTATGTGTTTAGAAGGAAACTGACATCTTGGAAACAAGAATGGAGAATCTTAGAGAACTGATTGAAACCCAAAGGGGATGGATGAATACAAAAAGAAAAATTTTTCTGGCTGACTCCCTCTTAAGCTATATGACAGTTGTTGGTGGTCTAGAGAGGAAAAAAGATAACTCTCAAGTTTTGTGCCAAGTAAGCCCAAATCTTACGATGACAAGCAAAAATATATTTCTGCAGAAAAAAGAATCCTGTATTGTCCTGGAATAAAATTTTGCCATGAAAATTTCAGGCTCAAGAAAATCAATAAGTGCCTACATAGGCAATGAATATCTGGCATAATGGCTATGACAAAATTCTGGGGTAGAAACTAGAACCTCCAACAGAAAGCAGTGACCTCAAAATTCCTATATGGGTACAGATATGTATATATAGATATATAGATATATAGACATATATACACACATGTGTATATTCAGGTTTAGGTATGTTTTCATATAATTTATTTTGTATTCCATATATAAGCAATGCCATTTAGTATTTGTCTTCTCTGTCTGGTTTATTTCACCTAGCATATCATGAAAAATAAAAGCAATCTCTTTTGAAGCACTGTGATGTAGTTTCAAAAAATCCTCAGTATGCTTCCAAATTTTAATTATTCAAATTATTTTTTCACCAGTTACCACAGGGGCATGAAAAACATTCAGTACTGTGAGTCAAAATGGACTAAGAGATGTCTTTTATTGTTAATCATAAATATGGCTATTGGTCTCAAAAATGGAGATATAACTGATATTTTTCTCACTTTGCCTCCCTGTTGCAACTCCAAATTCTATACATTTGTATTCATTATGAGTAAATATAGTATCCATTTAGAATATTTTTAAAGTATAGAAGAATATAAAAGAAACACAATGTGTCATTGACCTTATAATTCAAAGATAAACACTATTAATATAAAAGTTAATGCACTCCCAATATTTTAAGCTCATATAAAATTTAATTTTTCTATGGATGAGAAATTAAATATATTCTTAAAACCTGGAAAATTACTTGGAATAATTATTCCTCTCTCTTTGTAACCTAGGCATTGTGGATTTAAAATCTCTGACACTACTGTGAGGCCATGGTAAAGTCACTCCGCTTCTCTATGAGTCACATTTTATCTGGAAATTGGTATTAATATTATGTAGCTCTCAAAGTAAATTTTGTAATACATGCTGAGGGTAGGACTGAAACTGGTACAGCCATTCTGACTTTTTAATATACTTAAGTACTGTATCAGCTAACGAATAGCTATTGTTCTTGGGTCTCCATGGTCCCTATCAACTATATCAGTTGCCTGGAATACTCTTTTGAGACCTGTTAAACATTCCCATTATAATTCAACCATTAAAGGATCATTATCTGTCACAGGGGTTTTCAGAATCTGACTTCATACCATAGTCAATATATATTATGATTGTGTGTTGCCCATTCCACACTTGTTAAGCATTTTTTTGTTATCACATTTGTTTTGGTTCAGATATATTACATACTGCTGTTTGCTTACCTTTTTAAATTAAAGGATGTTATGTAAATTAAAGGATGTTATGTAATGCTGGACTGTATGGCTTTCATCTTTTTCCTAGATCGAGATTCTTAAGTAGGACTCCTGGACCTAGGGGTAGCCCTCTTATTTATAAGCCAATTTGGTGTGCAAGGTATTTCTGTTAGCATCCAGTTTGATTGGTTGATGGGCAAATGGCATTCAATCTGATTGGTCAGTTTCCATAACATGAAGATTGTCAAGTCTATTGAGTATCATTTCAAAATATAGAAAGGCTACTTTAGGAGGATAGGAAATCTCCAGGAATAAATATAAAACATATATTTTTTTTTCCAAAAAGGAGAGACAATATTTATTAACTTCTCAGTGAGTACAATATATTGATATTTAGACTCTGTTCATTTCTATTAACTCATCTGATCTACTGATGGTGGATATGATAGAGAAACTAAGTAATTCAGCTAAAGCCAACATGTCTAGTGAAATGTCACAAGATGTGAAGAGCTTAAAAAGGGACAAGTAGGAAAAGACTTTAGGGACCAACAGCTATTTATTAGGGGTAAAGAAAACTGACTGATTGGATCTCTCCTAATAATGCTTCAATTTATTATGATAATTGGAGGAAAATAAAAGTGGAAACATTTAATGAAAAGTTAAAGTGAAAAAAGCAAAATGTCTCTATCTTAAATAAATGCTCATCAGAATGTACACATTTGAGCCGAGTGGAAGACATTAGCAGCCCTTACTGCTATGATGTTCTTGATGTACCATCAATCAAATCTAAAATTCCTCTAATCTTTTTCAGTTTGAGCCGTCTCTTATAATAACATATAACTTGATATAATTCTTGTAATAGGAGGATTTTTACAATAAAACACAGAAAATTATATAATTGATTTTTCGACTGGATATACTCTGTTTTATGACATAACTTCATTGATTTATCTCTATTTCCACACACACAACTAGCATTACTATTTGATTTGAGGACTTTTCTATGCCACATTAAAAACTCAGAAATTCTTAAGATAAAAAAGATTCAATGATTTGGTCAGGTATTATCAGGTATGCAAAATAATCATTTTTAAAATAAAAGTGGAAAATTTCACCTACTAACTGATCCTCCTCTTTGCCACCTTAACACTTTCCTCCACTCCCTCAACATAATTGATGTAAATAAAAGCACTCAGTAAAAACTTCATAGGATTGTAAACAGATTAACAGTTACATGCAAGTGTAGTTCTTAATATATTATTGAATTATTTGAAATGTTAAAAATACAAAAGAAAAAAAGCACTAAACAGAACTGAGGAAATGGTAATTGTTAAATAATAAGAAAGTGATTTGCCACTGAGGCCATTTCTTTCACTGCAGAACATAACTCTTAGAATATGCTTAATATGTTTGAAGAATTCATTAGCTTTTGAAGATACTGGATACCAAGCAAACAACTCTACTTGTCTAAAGAATAACTATAATCTGTAAGAGCTATTATCACTGTAAAAGGTATTTAATTATTGTAAGAATGATTTCACAAACTGCTGGAAGCCACATCAAAAAGCCATTCTACATCTTAAACTGCACTTTCACTGTCATCAAACAAATGATTATAATATACAATTTTCATTAGATCCCAGAGGCAACACAGTATTTATTGAACAAGACATCAATAACTGATTTTTTCTTCTGAAATATTTTACAGAATGAATTTTTAAGCTACCTAGTTTGGGAACTTAAAAAAAGAATAGAGATTATTAAAACTAAACCATTCCATAAACCTCATCGGAATTCTTCATATATTTAAGATATGCTTACTGTGTTTTTTAGAACCTTATAATAGACAACGTGTGTTGCACTGCAGTTATTTTGGTTATATACTAATATTCCCTAGCAAAATATGAAGTGCTTTGGAACAAGGCAAATGCCCTAATTTTTTTTTTCACATGCAAAACAATTCCCCAAAAGAAGGAAAAGGCTAGAGAAAGAACTAGCTGACTTGCTACTATGTTTATGCCACTGTACTTAGCACAGAGCACACTAACTCACTTTATTTTTACAGTATGACCATGTGATGTGTTCTTATAACCATAATACAGAGATATTAAGTAATTTGTCCAATATTACTGAAAGTATATTAGTTGTACAAGGTTGGGATTTTTCCAATTCAGGGTGCTACATTTAAAGTACAAATCTCACCAATTAAGATAGCATCCAGGGGCCACTACGAGCACGTTATCCTGATCTGACAGGAAGAAGGAATGGAATATGTTTTCCTAGGAAATAGGAAGATTAATGTGATTTGCCATATAATAGAAATAAATCACTTGAAAGACTGGTGTGTAGAGGCTGCTATTTCTTCTCTGATGGGTGTGCAGACTGGACTATAATCAATAAAGTTTATAGATATTAGATCTGATTCAAAACATGAGAGTTTATTCCAACAAATAGTGTTGTCCATCCATGCAATATACTACTCTAGAAAGTACTCTAATTCCCTTCAGTAGAGTTATTCAAGCAAAGCCTAAAGTGGCATCTGTCAAAACTGGAATAAAGGACATTTTTCATTGAGTAGGAGTCGAATTAAATGTCCTCTATAGCCCTTTCCAACCGTAACTGTTTGTGATTTTATGATAATCATCAAAACCCAAAATAATTGCTATGACAACAACATATTTAAAACTGTCTTTGGAAAAGTTAAGTTGAACACAGTTATTTATATAATAATTATGAGTTACATTGGTAGTCAGCATTTTGTTCTGTAAAGGACAATTAGTAAAGTGTTTTAGGCTTTGCAGGCCATATGTACGCTGCCACAACTACTCAAACTGTTGTTGGAAAAGCATCTTAGAAAATAGGTAAAAAGTGGGCATAAATAGGTATGATTGTGCTCCAATAAAACTATATTACAAACACAGACAGAAGAGTGGCTTTGGGCCACAGGCCATAGTTTGTTAAACTTTAGGTCAGATAATTGTTGCAATATGGTGCAAATTTCCCAAAACTACCGCTTAAGAAATTTTGGTTTCATCTTGCCTCCACTAGTTAACATTTCAGCTAATCTGGCATGAAACGTTCTGTGTTTCAATAAGAATACTTCCATTTGAATGTCTCTCGATTTTCTCCAGCAGTAGCATTTCATGATTGTAAACTAATATTTCTTTCTTATAATTTATTTGTATATTTCTGTCCTTCTCATCTCCTCAAGCTGCCTTTTACTCATCAATACAACTGAAGACACTGTTTCAGCCAATGAATTAACTGCCTGAGATTCCAATGAACAGATACCTCACAGTCATCAGTATGAAATAATTCAGTTTGAGAGACATGATGCCTCTGTATGTTGGACAGAGCCAGCAAAAATGGAACATCTGGAGCAGCAATAAAATGTCGGCCAGAGAGAGCTGGCTCTGAGAGCAGTGACACATCTGGCTAAACCTACTAAGAGCTTGAAGCCAGAGAAACTTAGTCATCTGAAATAGAGCATGAAGATGCACAACTTTTATTGGTCTCATTTGGTCGGTGCTGAGTAAGTCAGACTTCTCATACACACTTGCAGTTTCTTCTTTAAAACTACAAAATAAAATGGCTGCCCTCCAGGCATTCTCTGGCACTATTACTTTTGATGGATTTGTGTTGCCTTGGAGATTTTTGGAAGATGTACGCATTGAAAGGATTGATTTATACTTGACATAAAGCTGGGGTTTCTAATATTATTCTGACAGCATTTATGAGCACGATTTTCTTTAATAATGCCTTCATTCATTTGGAAAAAGATTGGTATAGTTGCCTGAAATGGTTTCCAACACTTGAAACTTGTGAGTATTATAATTTTATAGTTTCTCTGAGATAACAAGGAGACTAGCTCTCTCCCCAGATCCCAAATCTCTGTCTGAGTTTTCCTCATTCTTTGATTCTCAGCTTAAATATCACATCTTCAAAACGGCCTTTCTTGAGTTCCAAAGTGTTTTGCACTTACATGCATATATATGTACACACCAAAGTGTATTTATGTATATTTCGAATGTTTTGTTTTATATTCATGCCTCTTCCTGTGTGTATGTGTGTATGTACCTCCATTAGACTTATAAAGAGAGTATGTCTTTTTTTCTCTATGCACTTAACATATACTTCTTGATATATAAGTAGGCTTTCAAACCAATAATTGTTTAACACTCAAGTTTATGATTGCATAAATGAGTATTGAATGAGGACAAAATGTGATCATAAATAATTTCATTTTAATATTATTTAATAATTTCAATAAAGGGGCCCATAGGTGGCTCACTCAGTTAAGCATCCCACTCGTGATTTCAGCTTAGGTCATGACCTTGGGATCTGAGATGAACCCTGTGTCAAGCTCTGTGCTCAGCACGGAGTCTGCTTATCTCTCTCTTTGCACCCCTAAAATAAATAAGTAAAATATTTTTAAAAAATCATTATAGAATTACTTCTACAATTATTTCAGTGCCTTTTGGCCAAATCATCACTGAGAGAGTAAACTTGCATGATTAACAAAACAGTCTTTTTTAATGCACTGTTTTATGTTCAGAAAATGAAGATGATGTAATTTTGTTTATAGGCATCATTGTGTGGTTTAAAATAAATAGAATTCTCGGGATCCCTGGGTGGCGCAGCGGTTTGGCGCCTGCCTTTGGCCCAGGGCGTGAGCCTGGAGACCCGGGATCGAATCCCACGTCGGGCTCCCGGTGCATGGAGCCTGCTTCTCCCTCGGCCTGTGTCTCTGCCTCTCTCTCTCTCTCTCTCTCTCTCTCTCTCTCTCTGTGACTATCATAAATAAATAAAAATTGAAAAAAAATATTAAAAAAAATTAAAAAAAAATAAAAAATAAAATAAATAGAATTCTGACATAATATCCTGTTTTCCATCCCTGATTTTCTAATTGTAAAACCTGATGAGAATTTTTCCTGAAAACAACCTCATGTATGCCTACTCTGAACTTGCCAGCTGTGCACATGTGTGGGTATTTGGATACACTAAATGGATTTATTTGAGCTCTTTCATAAATTTGATCCACTTAAGTTCCTCACTTCTCATTGTATAATCACACTCATTATCACTGCCTGCCTCTTCAATGCTTGTAGACTCTCCTTTGGAGAAAGGAGAGAAATAGCAGGACTTTATGAAAAGAAGCAAGATTTGACCTTGAGTGTCTTCTGCAGGATTCCTTGAGCCCTTGTACATTGTGCAGCAATGGAGACAATATTACTTTAAGAGAGGACTTAATTCACTGGGGAAAATGGTGGTTACACTGAAATAAATGAATGAAAAATGCGAACAAGATGCTTATTAAATGCTGAAAGAAATCTTATACACAATATTGTTTAGAATGAACACGCGTAAACCCAAGTGGATATTTTTTTTGACTATCCAAAGTCTAGGCAGGTAATGACCAAAACTGACTGATTCAAATTAATATCTCAAATACCAGGTAAACATTGGGTGATGGTGGAGGAAAGGTTAAACCAAAACAGTTCATCTCCCAGTAGAGAGGAGAAAAGCACGTATATACTATCCACAACTTTTATATATTTTACTTCTTTAGTGTGACATTCTCCAATAATTTCCAAACTTGTTATTTTAAAATTACTCTTACTAAATTTATATTTTAAGAAATACCAAATGTAAGAACAGATGTAGTCTGTTAACAATTATTTGATTATTTCAAATAATGATATTTGAATAGCAGGAATAGTATTAACAGTTCCATATATTTTGGAATAATTTTAAAAGTTGATGATACTTATTTTTTTTAATATTTCCATAGGCTAGAAAGGAGAATAACACATTGTTCTAAAGTGCTGAGTTTAATCACCATGAAATAATGAGGAGCAATCATGGGACATTTTTATTAGACTTTGTAGGTTTCAGACCCACCTTTCCCTTTCCCCTCCCCATGAATGGAATATCAATTTTCTGCATTAAAAAATCAATAGCCAATTTTTCCAAATAGTGAGGGTGTTCAAATACAATTAATGATAAGCTTAAAGTACAAGCAGAGAGAGATATAGCAATAAAAGTCACCCCCTGCATCAAAGAGTTCAGTCATCTTTACTACATGCAATAATTCTGGAGTATAATAAATCAGGGAAAATGCAACTATTTTAATTAGGATACTTATTGTAAAATTGTAATAATTTAAGATGTATATTAAAATTATGGGGAAGTCAAGAAGCTATCTCCTGCCACATTTATATTATCTCTGAAATATTTTTAATTATATTAAATATGAGGAATAAAATCCTTATGTGGTGAAAGCAAAAAAAGAAAAATCATCTAAGCTCATCAAAGTAACTACTAAAAGATAGAGATAAAGCATCTACAGGAATTCCTATAATATCTTGATTGATATTTAAAATATTATCTAAATTGAAAAATATTTTAACTATCAAATTGCCCCTCATGTAGGTAAATCATATCCTGTCTAAATATCTGAATATAAGATCGTTATTTGGCTTATATAAAGATGACTATATATAAATATATAAACATATATAATGCATTGAACATGCAAATTACTTCTTTGAGGTACAATATATTCTAAATATACCTAGATAACACTGCAAATGTGTCATTATTTTTTTAAACTTGATGTTCACTGCCCTCATATATTTTACTGTGGATTCTTAAAAACTTTGTCATTTTCATCTAAGGCTCTTCAGATCATTGCTCTCCTCAATTTTCTCTTAAGAACATATAAGGCAATTGCTGTGATTTGTTTCAAATTGTATTCATTCTATGAACATTTATGAAATTCCTAATTTAAGCAGGTATTTTACTAGGTTGTGTAAATGAACATAAAAATAAGACACGGTCCTTGACCTTGAGGTTTCATAGTCTAAGGTAAAAGATAAGTATATTTTTTTCAATATCTGTTCTTCAAAAATATATATATAAAGAGAGAGCTATATATATATAATTTCTCTTATTCACATTATACACATATATTTTAGATATTTACATACTTATATATACATATGCTTCCTTACTGTATGTATTTTATACTATATATGAGATATATTCATTAAGAATATATATAAGTGGAATCCCTGGGTGGCGCAGCGGTTTGGCGCCTGCCTTTGGCCCAGGGCGCGATCCTGGAGACCCAGGATCGAATCCCACGTCGGGCTCCTGGTGCATGGAGCCTGCGTCTCCCTCTGCCTATGTCTCTGCCTCTCTCTCTCTGTGTGTGACTATCATAAATAAAATAGAAAAAGAAAATAAATCCTTAAAAAAAAGAATATATATAAGTAACATGAATGACATGTATATACTTTATATATTCACGCATTTACACATGTATGTACATGTATATATACACATGTAATAATTAGACATATAATATAAATGTATTAATAAAATTTAAATAAAAGTTATCTACCTAAACTATTCTGGAATTTTAAATAAACTAAAACCTAAAAATTTGCACTATATAGACAAGCTTATGAATAAATATAAACTACATTTTCTAACATACTGATGGTGTAACTTTGAAAAGTAAAGTCAGTGTCAAAAATGAGTACTTTCTAAAAGGTTAAACAAATTGTACTGCCACTGAATTAAAGCTGCTGAAAGTTCTTAAAGGTCATCTTTTCATATGATTTTACTTGTTTACTAACCATATTACTTATCAGAGAGCTATAAGGTATGCTTCACAGATTGGTAAAAACATTAAGCTCTATGTGGAAAAGATAATATGTGTTATTTGATATTAAGATTATTACTTGATATTCTTAACTTCTAATTTGCATATCAATAAATGATCAAATAAAGAGAACTGACAACAAAATTGACATTTATAAAATATCTGCTGTTAGAGTTGAATAAAGTTACCTCGCCCTCCACATACACACACACACAGAAACACACTTTATCACCCTGAAAAAGAAAGCGCTGCTCCAAATGGCAAATTGACCAGTTTACCTGTGGTACTGATTACCTCCCTTGTAATCTCAGTTATCTCCAAGTGACCTTTTTCGCCTTCTTGTCCTGAGTGAGTGGTGCATTATATCCACGGATATATGCTTTACATTTTATCTTTTAAAGGTTTTATAGTATTTTAAGTAACAACTCCTAAAAACTGGGAAGACTTAGAGTCAAGGGAATAAAACTTAATTAGTTTTTATTATAGATTAGATAAAACTTCGGGAATTAGGGAGAATTGCATGGCCCCTCACCAATCATACTATTTTTGAAAACTCTTCTTTTTACTTCTCATTATTCAGAACAATTGTTCATTAGGGCAATTCCTGGAACATACTGGCTATTTAATAAAAATTTGTTAAGTAAGTGAAAATGTTAGTTATTACCATTCCACATATCACTGGGATGACTTACTTCAAAAGCTAAACAAAACAATCAAGGCCTCAAATCAAGGCCCTAATTTATTAATCAAACCAGCTTTATGGACTTGACTGCACTTTTAAGGTTGAAGCAGAAAATCGAAAGAGTAATGATCTATGACCTAAGGTTGCTAAAGAAGATTAGATAGATGATAGATAGATAGACAAACAGATAGATAGATCTCCTGAAAATGTTTTATGGAAAGTGTTTATGTGACCACATCATGTTTCTGTGTCTTATAGGTTTGGAAAATGCGGAGAAATTCACTTTTAACTCATATTTAAAAGTAGAGGTTCTTGGTGGCTTTTTAATTAAAATTAAATTTGTAATTTAATGTATATATAATTGAATACATCTCCAGAGTCAAGTAATTCTACTATTGATTATTTCATTTTGCTAGTTTGTTTATTTATTTATACTAAACAAAAACAATTCATCCATTTCTCCCACTCCCAAACATTCTTTGCCTCTGGCAACCACCAAGATCAATGATCTTGGTTCTCAACATATATATATTTTAGATTCCACATATAAGAGGGATCATATGGTGTCTGTCTTTCTCTGTCTGTCTAGTTTCATTTAGTATAGTGTTCTCAAAGTCCATCCATTCAGTCTCACGGCAAGATTTTATTCTTTTTTATGGCTGTTTAATATTTCATCATGTATATACATCAAAATGTATCTATGGTTCATCCATCAATGGACATTTACATTGTTTCCAGATCTTGACTATTGTACATAATGCTGCAGTGGAGATAGGGATACATACATCTTTCCAAGATAATGTTTTCATGTTCTTTGGATAAATACCCAGATGTGGAATTTTTGAATCATATGGCAGTTCTGTTTTCAATTTTTGAGGAAATTCCATGTTGTTTTCCACAATGGCTGCACCAATTTAGATTCATACCAGCAATGCACAAGGGTTTCCTTTCCTCCACATCCTCATCAACACTTATCTCTTGTCTTTTTCTTAATTGCCATTCTAACAGTTGTGAATTGACAGCTCATTGAGGTGTTAATTTTCATTTCCTTAATGACTAATGATTTTGAGCACCTTTGATGTACCTGTTCACAGTCTGTATATCTTCTTTAGAAAAATGTCTATTCAGGTCTTCCTCCCATTTTTTTAAAATTGTTTGTTTTTTGCTATTGAGTTATATGAGTTTTTTATAAAATTTGGATATTAGCCCTTATTGCATATATGATTTGGAAATATTTTCTCCCATTCAGTATGTTATCTGTGCATTTTCTTGATGATTTCCTTCACTGTGCAGAAATGTCTTAGTTTGTTAGCCCCACTTGTTTATTTTTTTAAATAATTTCAATAAATTGTTTCTACTTTAGCTCCTTCTTTATGACCAAACTATTTTCTGTCACAAAATATTCATAAACTTACTTATCTCAATTCATGTCTCATCTCTTCAAAAATACTACAAATTCATGTTATATTGTGTGAATATTTTATTTTATTTTATTTTTTTTAAAGATCAAGTATTTTTTTTAAGATTTTATTTATTTATTCATAGAGATGGAGGGAGAGAAAGAGAGAGAGGCAGAGACACAAGCAGGCTCCATGCAGAGAGCCTGATGTGGGACTCGATCCAGGGTCTCCAGATCACGCCCTGGGCTGCAGGCTGTGCTAAACCGCTGTGCCCAACTGCTGTGCCCTTGTGTGAATATATTAAAAGAAAGAAATGGTTAAAGATGGAAGATGAATGATAAATTCTTCTATTTATAATAAAATGTGACTAAATACATGAAGCCTTTGCATTAATAAGAGCCTACATTTTCTTTAGAATTATTCAAAGTATAATTTGTACTCATGACAAAAACTAAAGCTATGCATATAGGATGTGAAATAACTGAAAATGATACCTATTTATTTCGCTAATTCAGCCAGCACACTCACAATGAACCTTAACACAAAGTGAGCCACTTAAATGTTTAGATTCCATGACATTTATGGAAAACTTAGAGTGACTAATTTAAACGTATATTTAAACATATAGAGAATTTTATTAATCTATACACACTATTCTTAATTGAATTCAACATTTATCAGTTGCTTTTTATTCTTGTCAAATACATGAATTTTTGAGAATTTTAAGTTGAGTTTCCTCTTAAGCAGACTCTGAGACAAGGATATGTGTAAAAGGAATTTAGTAGGATGTTTTCCAGAAGCAACCAGCAGAAAGTGGGAGTGAGGCAAGAAAAGGAAAACAGCTAAGCAAGTATGAGGTATCAAACAACATCACAAGGAGAGTAATTTCAGCTCAATTTCATAGAAATCCCTGAAGGCAATGTAGATGGTAACTACAAGTATCTCAATCGTGGCAAAGCCATTAAGAGTGGTAATGTCCTCTCCAGTGGTTAAGTTCTATCTATGGAAGGAAGGTGTATATTTCTGGGTATTGCACTTCTTCACAAGCACAGAGAAAGCACTGTTGAGGCCATCTGTAACTAGTGCACAGTCCAAATGGTGAGGAGTTCTGAGGGCATATGCCTGGAGCACTGGCATGGTTTGACACATAGTTCAACATGACAGAAATGTCATTTTATCATTCAAGGAGCTTAAAGGCTACTCAGAAAAAATATGTAGTAGCACAGGTGATTAGAACAAATATTTCTCAGCACCATTAAATGAAACCTACCCTGAGATCCAGTCACACCTGGATTAGAAGGAAATAAAATTTCAGTGAGTTGTGTTAATCTCTTCCTACTCCAGTGCCTTATGATCATTTTGAGGAATTTACATATTCTCGAACTTCTTAAGTTTTCAATGGATGATGGTGATATGTTTATTGTCCAGGTAGGCTGGGCTATATAGTTTGCTGGACCCAGTGCAAAAGCAGATGTGGAGACTCTTGTTCAAAAGGGGAAAAAAGGGGATCCCTGGGTGACTCAGTGGTTTAACTCCTGCCTCTGGCCCAGGGCATGATCCTAGAATCTTGAGATCGAGTCCCACATCAGGCTCCCTGCATGGAGCCTACTTCTCCCTCTGCCTGTGTCTCTGCCACTCTCTCTCTCTCTCTCTCTCTCTGTCTCTGTGTCTCTCATGAATAAATAAATAAAATCTTTTTAAAAAGGGAAAAATCATATTGTTAAAGTAATGAAATATATAAAGAATGTTTTTTAAATTTTTCTTATTTTTATCATTATTGTTAAGTAATGCTCTACATAAGAAAATTTTAAATTTTAAATTTTCTTCATGAATTTTACTGTTTGTCTTTGTGATGGCGAAATGCCAGTTTTAAATGCAAATATAAGAGCATTTAAGTCATGCGCAGAGTATCTGAAATTACACTTCGTATTTTGTAGGCAGTACATGCATATGTATTTTGTTCTTACTGGAAGAGTGGAAACACTGCACAAAATTAACTGAACTGTTTATATTTCACCCCTGGACACATTCATATTCTACCTACATGCTCTACATCCTGCTACTGAAGAAAGTATGAACAGACCTATTTCTCTTCTTCACTTCACTTTCAACTCGATTGGTTAGCTAATAGAGCTAGTAAGTCCATTTCCACAGCTAAAACTAATATGATAACATTTCTTGGGTGTTTCAAAGGACACCACTGATTTATTTCTGTGTTCAAAGAAATTTCTGGTTTGAATTAAATGTGCAGTCTCTACTTTGCTGTTGGTATCCCGCTCACATAATCATGGACTTGTTTCCCTTATATTTGCTGAGACTTACTGGAACTCCCACATGCTATGGGTCCACTGGAAGTCTGTGCACATAAAACATTGGTAATGCTACATGTGAAGGTGATGGCAACAAGCATGCTCCTTCAGACTTCAATCACAGCATTTCAAAAATAAAATTGACATTTCAAGATGGCTCCCTTTCCTGTATTTCACTACCAGTTCCTAACACTGAAGTGCTGAAGCCATACCAAACTTTTTGCCACCCCCCATACTCTCCATCTTTTGCTCACCCTATTGCTGATAGTCGGAATATTTTACTCCTAATCTTTACTCATGACTCTTACCCCATTTTAGAGACTTGAATGAACTCTTTCTTGACTCTGTTCAACACTATAATAGAATCTTTCTCCCAAGCTTTCAAAAGCTTTGCTTATTTGCTTTTTAAGAGTATAGCCTTTTTAAATAATTGTTCTTCATTAAAGACAAAACTACTGGAAACCTAATAGCTTTTTACCAAATAAACACATCCACTTAAACTATAGCCTGGATCAATAAGTGGATAATATTACCAAACCCCAAGTATCTCCTGTATGTATATATACAGTATCTCCTGTATATATCTCCTGAATAAGGGTCCCTGGGTGGCCAAATAATCCCCATTTAGTTTTACTATCTTTAGGCTAATAGGCCATATTGATTAGATATAACTATACAAATCTCTTTTTCTGACTTAAAATACTCTTTACAAAATAAAAATAAAATCTGCCTCGATGAATATGAATTTGAAATCCATCATTCAATTATGTAATAGTATAACCATACCTTTTTAAAAGATTAATTCTAGATAAAGTGAGGGTTAAATATTGAGCAGGACAGTCTAATATTATATCTGGCATTACAGCCAAATTATTCATAAGGTCCTTTTTTCCTCCCCAAAATATATTGTTTTGAATGGCAAAGTATAAAAATCACTCTTGTTATGTGCAATCATAGATGTGTGAAACAAAAAGCATTAATATGTACTTATATTAGAGGATAAAGTACAAAATACCCAACTGATAAATCTGACTCAAATCAAATGAATAATAGATTTGAACAGTGACATTAATAAAACTATAATGAAGCTCAAATTTCATTCTTATTTGACCCAGCAGAATGAAAGAAACACAAAAAAAAATAAATGAGACTCAGAATAATTCAGTTTTTTTTATGGTGCTGATGCACCAAAGCTACAAAACAGAATGCAAACCGTGCAAATGTTTTCCTAAACAATATGAAGAACTTATATACTTTAGCATGTTAAAGGTAGAAATAAAAAATAAAATCCATGGCCATCAATACATGTAAAAAAATAAATAAATAAGCTCTGGACAATGGTTAACTAGTATATTAAAACCATGCTATCTATCCTTTTATTTTTAAAAAGCTGCTATTAGTTTGTCTTCATTAAAAATGTTATTTGCAAAGGTTTTTTTAAAAGCTGCTGCTATTCAAAAACCCCTCTCCAGCATTCATTTGTCTACTTAGCCTTGAGTGTTTAACATAGCTATTATGACTCCAGTCAGATTTTCCTGCCCATAACCTAATATTTCCTACATTTCCCCTCATCATAGCTTTTATCTCATTCCCTTAAAATGTCCTGTTTATTTATTTGGTGCCTTTACTAAACTCTAACCCCTTCAAGGAAAAGACTGTGATTAGCTTGGAAGAGTTAGGCAATTAATGCATGTTTAATAGATGCACACACACACATGCAAACATGCACCTTGCTTATTTAGCTGCTGACAAAAAAATGGACTTCTGTCTACTAGTTCACTTATTTATTACATAGTATTATTCATTCACAGAATATGATATAACTTAAAACATATCTGAATACATATAAAATTTAGCTATCTAGAAGTGTATTGACAGCATTTTCTCTTAATTGTCAGGTAGGCAAAAAAATAAAAAATTGGCTGAAATGGTCAATCCAATTCTTCATAAGTCCAGGTCAATAAATATTTGCTGTAATTTTTTTTAAGATTTTATGGACTCATATGAGAGAGAGAATGAGCAGGGGTTAGGGGCAGAGGGAGAGGTAGAAGCAGATTCCCTACTGCACAAGGAGCCTGATGTGGGACTCCATCCCACGACCCCAGGATCATGACCTGAGCTGAAGACAGACACTTAACTGAATGAGCCATCCAGGTGCCCCTGCCATAAATGTTTTAATTATTGAAGGGATTTTTATTTTTCCTATCCAATGATATGATAGATACCAGTTTAGTAGATAAAGGTGGGTGCAAGGAAATCCACTATGTTTTCTAAAATTATGAACAGAATATTCTCTACAATATCGAACTCCAATTGGAAAACCCTAAATGATATGATGAAATGACACAGATTAAAAAAAAAAAAAGTAACTTAGCTGAGTTTAGGATCCTCTATGTCATCGAGACCAGCATATTTAGCCTAAACTTGAAGTGACTTCCAAGAATCTGCATTTCATTGAAGTTAATAATCTTTAATAGTTATGTTTTGTCTCTTTTTATTTTTTATTTTTTTTAAATTTTTATTTATTTATGATAGTCACAGAGAGAGAGAGAGAGGCAGAGACACAGGCAGAGGGAGAAGCAGGCTCCATGCACCGGGAGCCCGATGTGGGACTCAATCCCGGGTCTCCAGAATCGCGCCCTGGGCCAAAGGCAGGCGCCAAACCGCTGCGCCATCCAGGGATCCCGAAGTTAATAATCTTTAAAGGTATTCATAGCCGAGGTCCACCTGGCCTGACTTAAGACTCTGGTCCCTAGAGTCAACCCTCATATCTATGTGTATATGTCAATAGATTTGGGTTGTATTGCACTCATGATCTTTTTTTTTTTTTTTTTTAATTTTTTTTTTTTATTTATTTATGATAGTCACACACACAGAGAGAGAGGCAGAGACATAGACAGAGGGAGAAGCAGGCTCCATGCACCGGGAGCCCGACGTGGGATTCGATCCCGGGTCTCCAGGATCGCGCCCTGGGCCAAAGGCAGGCGCCAAACTGCTGCGCCACCCAGGGATCCCTGCACTCATGATCTAAACTGATCTGGGGGTAGACAATATCAGCATATGGATTATAAGGGAATCCAAAGTATTCACAGCTCTGGACACACATACAAAATAATTCACCCAGTTTTCAAAAGCTAGTTCTTGGTTATTCCTTCCATGGGTCCTGATGGTCTCTGCCGACATATAATTTGTGTGGTTTATCAAAATAAAAGGAAAATGTTGGCTAATAGAAGAGTATGGTACTTTTACAAAATGCTTATTATCTGTGAGTAGAGTTTTCACAAAATACTTAGAATTTAACTTTAAGTATTATTTTATATTTTAGGTTCAAATTGATTTTCAAATATTCACAAAATCGTTTTATAAATGGTTCCTCATGGAAAGGTACATATCAAAATTGTATAGTAACAAAAATATTTGGGTGCGATGATGTATTATCATTGTGGAACTTCCCCATATCTTCCATTTTCTCAAGCCCACTTCAGAAGAGCCAGTAATAACCTATACCTGAATATCTCCTGGATTTGTGGATCCTTTCATATTTCTTTAATTTCTGGCAATGCTCCAACTATCGCTACCTCATCTGTGGATAAATTCTAAGACAGTAAAATGAGACTTAACCTCCAGCTTCTTTGCATACTAATATGTAGCTTGGAGCAAAGTGGAAATGTTCTGTTCCCTGCACAAGGCAAAATAGCGGTCTTTTTAATTTAATTTTCAACAGGTGTATTTTTTTTATTTTCTTCTGAACTACATTATTGGCTATTGGCTTCCGAGTCTTTTTTGGGTTGTCTCTCATTTATATGCTTACTTTATTTAACATGGCTTCTTCCAAGTCCCTATCACCAATTACTGTAAAACATCTCGGAACACAAGCTAAGTGATCGAGCCAAATTCAAAGAGACATTCAGTAACACATTCATATTTGTTAAATAACGTCGTCCTCATCCCTAATCCATGAGTTTAATTAAACTCTGTGCTTTTATTTCCAGGCATACATTTTCAATGTAATCTTTCTGAATTCAAATGGAATCTCTGCCCCAAATGATACTTACACGAATTATAAGTAAAATAAATGAATCCGTGCAAACCATGGAGTACAGTGTTCAGAGTCTCAGATGAGATATTATTCCCCAAGAAGGAATTGTATGGAGAATTTCCTCATTTATGCCTTTTAATTGAAAGTCTGATGGAAAAGAAATTGACGAGAGGAGGGTCTCTGTCAAGAATATTGCAATAGAAATGAACTAACTGAAGACCTGAATAAAAACCCCAGTTAAGTATTGGATACTTAAAGTTTGCTTAGAGGGTAGATTTTATGTTAAATATTCTTACCACACATCATTTTCAACATCATCTTGGGGACAGAATCAAACTGTGGAAGTTGATAGATATATTTATGGCTGTGATGATGACAATGTTACCATGGGTGTATACTTATCCCCTAATTAATCAAGCCAAACATAATAAATATGTACAACTTTTTACATGTGAAAAAATATAGTAAATAAATAAATAAGCCCCTGCTAGTAAAAAGCTAAAGTGATTTCAAAAGAGAGGATTATTTGAAATGAAACCGAACATTGGAACAAATGTAAATTTACCCTCTTCTATTCACATATACATTTTCTGCCATATGTCACATTTCCTTGTGTGTTTTATTGTTAATTATATAATGGCATAATAAGATGAAACAAAAGTTCTTGCACTACCTAATTCATTGCTTTCAACTAGTAAAGAGAAACCTAATCTAGACCCAAAACAAACACACAAAAGCAAAATAAAACAAAACTGTAAATAGCTCTATTACTTTGGTGACTTAGTCTTAAAAGTTCGAGATAGGCAGTTCTTAGGAAGAACTCAGGACTCCCCCACTCCTTAGATTTCTCAACAAAAAGCCATTTCTTTAGGCTTCCAGTAAGGTTATTATCTCTGATCAATTTGCAAATACGTCTTTATTCTCTAAACTTCAAAATGGTTTGTTTTTATGGACATTTCCCACAAATTTTGATGAGCCTATTATGGTTGCAATTGATTCTTGCAGAAAATACAGTCTTCTCATGTTATGAGTAATTTAACCTCTGCTCCTATTACTAAAAGACCCAGTAAACTGCTGTGATATAAATTTCGGTCAAGTTCAATTGGGAATAAAGTAACTGGGTTTTCTGTTTTTAAAAATACAGGTAACAAAGCTTACATAGACTGTTGTGCGTGTGTTCAAACCATATGACCTTCAAACTTAGTCTTTAATCAGCATTCTACTACCACCTTGTTCTTTCTTATTTCCTACTGTTCTTTTCCAGTCTGTCATGGTCATTGGCTCCATGTTCATGAATTTTCTTTTTCCCTTCTACTAGAATACACCTCTCAATTTTATAGGCAGACAGAGTCTGAGCCCTCAGAATTGTAAATCCGCAGGTGCATTGAAAGTTAATCTGAAAGGTTCAGCTCCATATTTCAAAATTTTACTTATTCACTCCTTGTGCCTACAGTGCCAACAAGCTACCCCTTTCCCAGGAGAATATTTTCCAATGTTTCCTTTTATTCTTTAGTATCTACTACTCTAGAGTTAAAGTGGAAATCTTAAGCGGGCTCCAAGCCCAGTGCAGGGCTCCATACAGGGCTGGATTTCATGTCTCTGAGATCATGATCTGAGCAGAAATCAAGAGTTGGACTTGAACCCACTGAGCCACCCAGGCAGTCCCTTCACACAGCCCTCTTAATTAAGATAGCCTCTCACAGCATTTTGTATTGTAAAGGTACTTTGGGATTAATGATCATTTTGTAAAAAAAAAAAAAAAAAAAACAACAACAACAAAAAAACTTTTAGACCACATAAAGAGTTGATATACTTCATAAATAAAAAAAAGTCAATGGGAAATCTAACAGAAGGGAAAATAGATCTACACATCATGCTGATTCTTAAAATTTACATTCATTCCATGGCAACATTTATAAAATAATCTTTCCAAAATCAAGGTGGTCATGGAAGCTGCCAAAGAAGACTAGATGTGGTGTCAAGACAGGAGTTCAGTTCTCAGAGAGAAAGCATTGCTACATAGATTTGAAAAGGTAACGTTTTTGTTTATGCTAAGATTCAAGAGCAACTATCCAGATCTGTAAGGAAAGCAGAAAGAAAATTTGAAAGCCCGTGTTTTGTTTGTAAGGGGGTCATTTATGAGAGAAAGCAAACTATTTTAGTTTCCCACTGGCTATCTGTAGACAATTAATGTTTGAAATCCATCCTTTTAGTCCCAATTCTCAGCAGATTTTGAATTAGTGAGCATCCAATAAATGTTTGATGAATAATTGAATAGCATTTAAAATGATTGATTGGATCAACAAGAAAAAGCTAAATTATATTCACTCTACTATAAAATGAGTCAGAAAAGTGTGTCATAAGTTACTGAAAGGTTTCTAACAGAGCAGTTATAACAAAAGTTTCAGTTAGTAACTGGGAGAATTTCAGTCATTTGGATAATTCATGTTTGTGAAATAGCTTATTTGCCAAAGATGCCAGGTAAATGAAGTAGAATTATTGTATTAATTTTAGATAAATATTCTCACTTAATAAAAGAAAGTTTATAGTTGTTCTACTGTTTCAGCATCAGAGCTTTGTTTTGTTCACACTATTTATCTTATAAAAATAGAAGCTAAAGTAATAATATGGAGCTTCTTACCTGAACTTATTTATGATTAAATAAATAGTGAATTTCACATTATTTAAAATATTTTATCCCAGAGAAAATAAGTTCCAAATGAAAAGTAATCATTTATATAGTCCTGAAATGCAATACAACTTGAACATATTTTGTTACTGCTAAGACCTCATCTAGGAATGATACACAATGTAAATTTAGTTTTTCTTACCCAACAGATCTCTAAAGAAATTTGTGACATTATTAAACATGTTTCAACAACCATTCTCTAGAACAGAAATATTTACAGTAATTATAACCTATATGCCATAGCAATTGTTGGTAGTATATTTCAAAGAAAAGGCAACTGATTTTTATATTCATATTTTAATTTGATATTTATAAAGATTTAGTCCAAGTGAAACCTAGATGTTAGCTTTGGACATTATACCGAATTTGTAATAAAGTCATCAAATAGTATATGGAAGTTTATTACATTTTGTTTTATTAGTGAATTGATTGAATACTTATTATATCAACACAAAAATTTATTTTGTATGCTATATATATATGTATGTGTATATATATATATATATATATGCAATATATATAAATGCAATTTTAAATTCTAAAGCATTTTTATCAGAGAACGAAATATATAAAGAATTAGGATAATATTAGAAAATAAACAAAATATCAATCTATACTCAATATGTGCTCATACATACTATATGAAATATGTACCACCAAATCATAAAAAAAATACTAAATCTCAGAGTTTAAGGGTCTCAAATTACATTGCTGGATACTATATTTATTATTAAATATTATTGGAAATCTCATTATGCATTTAAATTTATTTGAAATAAATGTACAAATCCAGTTATTTGATTAAAACACTTTCTTTTCACATTCCTCATTGCTATTCATTTTAGCAATACATTTCTTCTTGCCAAATGTATAATGAATGAGAAATGCCTGATAATAGACAAGCTATGCTAGTTTTAGATAGGAAAGTTATTTTTTAAAAAGTAACAATTGTTGCCATTAGATGAATAGATGTATTGATTAGCTTATATGTGGGCATTACATGCACTAAATTTTCTTCCTTCATATTACCTTCATTCTCATTCGGCGAAGCGCTTCTTTCTTAATGATACTCAGTGCTTCAGAAACTTTAATGAAGATCAATTCCTGCCCTCTCTTCCTAACTAAAGAGTGTCATTTCTATGAGAAGCACTCAAAGTAGGATTTTTTTAAAGATTTTATTTATTTATTCATGAGAAACACACAGAGAGAGGTAGAGACACAGGCAGAGGGAGAAGCAGGCTCCTCACAAGAAGCCTGATGCGGGACTCGATCCCAGGACCCCGTGGTCACAACTTGAGCTGAAGGTAGATGCTCAACCCCTGAGACACCCAGGATTCCCTCAAAGTAGGAATTTGCTAAGCTTTTGCTACTTAGATGAATGGTCCTCTATCAAAGAATGTTGTTTTCTTAAGCTGTGTCCTATATCTTTCCAATGAATTTCCTTTGGCTTCAATTGGACAAAGCTTGTTTCTGTGGCTTGCAAGTAAATTAAATTAACTGATACGATGAAGATTTAAGAAAAAAAATAAGGACAAACTACATGTTTTCATTGATTTTACATGATCACATATTTTTGTAGTTGACTGTGGATAGGTACTCAAGAAAGGAGATTATATAAAGTGTGCATGTTCAGGGCACCTGGGTGGTTCAGTGGTTGAGTTTCTGCCTTTGGCCCAGGTCCTGGAATCAAGAGACAACTATCATCCTAGCACAATTTTTGAATAGGGATAAATTATTCTTGTGATTATACTTTATAACATTTCATGCTAATTCTGACATTATTTTGGTGAATATTGTGTATATAAAAATGCATTTCAGAGAAATACAAATAATTAATTTAATTTCTGCTTTTGAGAGTTCCTACAGCATTGCACTCAAACTAAATGAAGTTTTAAAGTTAGTTTTATATGTATTATTTAAATGAACAATTTAAATATGCTTTTACATATTTTTGAATATTATACATATTTTTATTTTTATCTAATTGCACAATATCTAAAAAGAATTATTTCAAGTAGAAATAAAATTTTATTCAAAGATATAAAATGAATTTATTTTCCCCTTTTAGAAACTTTCCTATTTATTCCTTTCCGACTTCCTTTTTGATTGGACTTCTGACTTTTACTTTATACTCATATCAGCATAATACAGTCTGTGAGAGCTTTCCTATCTTTTTCTACCACATACTGGTCATGTAATTTTTGGCAAGTTACTTAACCTCACTGAGTTTCAGTTGCTATTTATATATAAAATAAAAATTCCTAAATACTTATATCTATTTCCAATTTTTGATGAAAAAAATGTACAATTCAGCTAATGTGCTTATCCCAGTGGCTGATATAAATTAAGAATTCAATGAACCTTGTTAGTCCTCCTATGTGTATATTTTAGTTGATATGAACTAGTATAGTGATGTTTTTAAATGAATGAAAACCGAGATATCTGGGAGTGGATTGGAAAAGTTCTCTGGTTGTTTGAGGTTTATAAAGAAATAAATGTTTTTAAAACCTACAAATAGGATAAAATATATTTTGACTGCCCAAAATTTTTAAAATTTCCCTGTGAGATTATTGAAAAGATAGTAAAGATTGTGCATAGTAATGGAAAAGCTGCTTAACAGAAAAAAAAATATTTTCCTGATCGTATATTTGACTTATTCAGAGAAAAATTTACCTGAATGACATTCAGCAATGAGAATGAAATTTAATGTAATGCTTTATTTTTGAATGGCTTATATATTCGTAATGGTTCATGTCTAAGTAATCTCTTTACAGATCCCTTTCTTTCCAATTGGAGTTTGATATTTTCCCTACAAAAGTGGACTGCTTTAAAGATAAAATTTAGGAATATAACAGCACTTTCCAGTAAGGTAAGGATAATTATAGAATTAAAAATATCTAGTTCTTGGGACACCTGGATGGCTCAGTTAGTTACGCATCCAAATCTTGATTTTTACCAAGGTTGTGATCTCAGGTTGTGAGATTGAGCCTCACATTGGGCAGTCTGTTCAGTGGTGAGTCTGCTTGAGGTTCTCTCCTTCTTGCTCTGAGCACTTTCTCTTTCAAATAAATAAATCAAACAATTAAATAAATCTTAATATATATCATATATTACATATTATATATAATATGTTATATATATTCTTATTCCTATGAGCTAAACAAATGTTTATAAAACCCACAAATAGGAAATATTAGGATTGCTTATACTGACAATTTCAAATACAATTTATTAATTTGTTTTTTTTAAGGATTTTATCTATTTATTCATGAGAGACACAGAGCCAGAGAAGCAGAGACACAGCAGAGGGAGAAGCAGGCTCCATGCAGGGACCTAATGTGGGACTCGACCCCAGGACTCCAGGATCACACCCTGAGCCAAAGTCAGATGCTCAATCACCTAGCCACGCAGGCATAAAAATCTTACATTTTTGCATAGTTCCTGTTGTCAACAAGTAAGCAAAATAAAGCTCCCTGGCCTCAGAAAGATCCACATATAAGAAAAGTACATTTTTTTTTTTTAACCTACTGTTCTTTTTTGGTTGCCATTGCTATGCATTAGGCTAATAGCTTAGCTTGGAAAAAAAAGAAAAGTACGCATGGCCCTTCGTTGTTTGCTGCTAAATTAGTCTATACTGATGTTCATAATTCATTTTTGTCATTCCAATTTAGATTTAATCACACACAATTTTATCCCTATCTGGATTCTTTGAAAACTTAACTAGACTTAAGCCACAAAGTCTTTAAAACTATATATTTTGGGCAGCCCTGGTGGCCCAGTGGTTTACTGCCACCTTCAGCCCAGGCCGTGATCCTGGCAACCCGGGATCAAGTCCCACCTCGGGCTCCCTGCATGGAGCCTGCTTCTCCTTCTGCCTGTGTCTCTGCCTCTCTCTCTGTGCCTCTCATGAATAAATAATTAAATAAAATCTAAAAAAAATAAAATAAGTAAACTATATAATTTGATATGTGTGTATTTGTTTTTCTCACAATATTTATTTGGAAAATGTTGTCTTTCCTATTTTTACTTTTTTTCTTAAGTTATGCAAAATACATGTGTAGCTAAACCTGAAGCAAAACTCTTTCTGAGTTATTATTGCAAATAAAAGTGAAATTAGTATTTGGGAACATAGGGAATGGTGAGTGCACTTTAAGAGTTATTCAATCATTTAAATATATTAATTTTGTTATCTATAAGTAGAAATATTAATTCATTGGTGTACAAAAAGCTGTACATAACATAAAGCTAACAACCTTCAAGGTATCCATTCACCATAAAACTAATTTCACACCTAGTCTGTTGTGTAATATGCTATGAAAATAGCTCTTTGCTCCAAGATATCATTATACTAGCTTGCATGCAAAAGTTTGGTTTTCTTCTTTGACATAAAGATTACACACATAGTAATATCAAACTCCTAGACTTGATCCATAAATTCATTCTTATTTTCTATACTTATAAAATCTGTTTCCATAATAACCTATTCACAAGAGAGTAAATAGAGATTGAAAGATAAAAACATTTGTTATCCATACATCTATACACTAGGTAAGATAGTAGATTAAAATGTGTGATGATTTCACTATATTGAAATTCTAAATCAGATATTTCTTTCTAGCAATTTCTAGCTGGAATAATTTACAAGAACACATAGTAGAAACACCATCCTGTACTGATCACACACACTGTGACTCTGAATGATTCTGAAGCAAATAACTTAGAAAAATATTTTTATTTTTTCATTTTTTCATTTTTTTTCAAATTTTTATTTAAATTCCAGTTAGTTAACATACAGTGTAATATTTTCAGGTGTAGAATTTAACAATTCATCACTTACAAACGAAACATTTGTGTTCACCACAAATGCCCTCCCTAATCCTCATCACTCACTTAGCCCATACCCTGACTCATCTCCCTCAGCAATTCTGTTTGTTCTCTATGGTTAAGAGTCTGTTTCTTTGGGGGCACCTGGGTAGCTCAGCAGTTGAGCATCTGCCTTTGGCTAAAGATGTGACCCTGGAGTTCCAGAATCAAGTCCCCCTTCAAGTCCCCTGTCGGGCTCCCTGCATGGACCCTGCTTTTCCTTCAGCCTATGTCTCTGTCTCTCTCTCTTCTCTCTCTCCCTCTCTACTCTCTCTCATGAATAAATAAATAAAATTTTAAAAAAGAGAGAGTCTGTTTCTTTGCCTCGCTTGCTCTTTCTCTTTTCCTCTTTGTTCACTTGTTTTGTTTCTTAAATTCCACGTATAAATGAAATCATAGAGTATCTGTCTTTCTCTGACTGACATTTCACTTAGTATTATACACTCTAGCCCCATCCACATCATTGTAAATAGCAAGATTTCATCCTGTTTTATGGCTGAGTAATATTCCATCATGTGTGTGTGTGTGTGTGTGTGTGTGTGTGCACGTGCATGTTTGTGTACATCACCTCTTCTTTATCCATTCATCAGTTAATGGACGCTTAGGCTCTTTCATAATTTGGCTATTGTTGAAAATGCTGATATAAATATCGGGATGCATGTATTCCTTCAAATCTGTATTTTTGCACCCTTTGGGTAAAAACCTAGTAGTGCAATTGCAGGATCATTGGGTAGTTCTATTTTTAATTTTTTGATGAACCTCCTCACTCTTTTCCAGAGTAATTGCAGCAGTTAGAATAACATTTTTTTAAAACTATGTTTTAGAAAATAAAGAAGTCGAATCAAATAATAAAGCTTCATATCTACCTAAGATTTTTAATTTTGCATATCAAAATTCACCATCTGTATTTTATTTACCTAAAATTATTAAACAGCAGCCTCCACTGATTCTGTCCCTTACCAGTTAAATTAAAAGAAGAACTCCTTTTTTGAGATCCTAATTTTCCATTTGTATTTCCATAAACACTCTAGATTGAATTGGAATAATTAAGGATTAAAAAAAGTTTCAATGTGGGGTGTTACAACATAATAGGTTTTTTGTCGTTCAGTTTTCGTTTTTGTTCTTGTTCTTGTTTTTTTCATATCTAGTTTACTGTGATAATGGAGAAAAAGGAGATAAGTAAGAAAGAAAGAAATCCCTCTGAAATCTTTTGAAGAAAAACTGATGATCATAAAAATGTGGAAACTCTACTAGATACTATAAATTAAGCCTACAATTCTTAAACTTAAGATTTTTATAAGGCACTAATTACACATTGTTCTGGGAAATGGTTTGATGACTGAACATACTTAAATATGTAGTTAAATTTATATACACAATGTTTTTCTAGTATGTTTGTTAAGATTCTTTAATAATGTATAGCCAAATCTATAAAAAATAATCAATCTTACATACACATAATAGTTTTTATCTACCACTAAGATGTTAATTTTTATTGATTGTTATTTAGGTATATTGATTGATTATTGAATTTAGAAAAAGGCATAATTCTATGACAATTGATAAGCCCATACTATTTTTCATAACATCTCAATATAGTAATGCAAATTGATGGTAAAACATACTCAGATATTCATGGTCTCCTTTTAAAGTTGCCAAAATAAGTAATTACAGTAAATCATAATCATTTTGCTTTAAAAAATAGGAACTATGAATTTCTGAATCTATAATTTTCTAATTTATATTCCCAATTTTATTTAAAAATATTATATTCCTAATTTTATTTAAAAATATTAGGACACAATTTGACAATATTTCATGTGTATATGAAATAGGCAAAAGTAAGCACATTTATTTAAAACAAAATATATTGATAACATGAGACAATTTACATACAATATCCAATTATTTCCTTATTAAAATCAAGTAGAATGGGACACCAGGGTGGTTCAGCAGTTGAGCATCTGCCTTCACCTCAGGATGTAACCCCAGGGTCCTGGGATAGAGTCCAAGATTGGGCTCTCTCTGAGGAGCCTGTTTTTCCCGCTGCCTATGCCTCTGCCTCTCTCTGTGTCTCTCATGAAGAAATAAATAAAATCTTAAAAAAAAAAATCAGGTGGGGATGCCTGGGTGGCTCAGTGGTTGAGCGTCTGCCTTTGGCTCAGGTCATGATCCTGGACTCCCTGGATCTAGTCCCACATCGTGCTCCCAGCATGGAGTCTGCTTCTCCCTCTACCTGTGTCTCTGCCTCTCTCTTTCTCTGCGTGTCTCTCATGAATACATAAATAAAATCCTAAAAAAAATCAGGTGGAGTAATACTGGGTTAGGTAATTCTGACAACTACCCACCAAGTCCAAAAGAAAAGCTGATAAAATATTTTAAAATATTAAAATATTTGAATCAAAATATTACAAAATATTTAAAGATATAAAAGACCAATAAAAGACTAAAAAAATATATATAAGACAAAGATTCAGGAAAGGATGAAAAGATGATGGCCTAGTCAAGCATTTTGGATCCTCTGATTCCTTGAGTCTGCACATTCTCAAGAGATGTCTGCTAGGATAATAAAAATAAAAGTGCTTTTGAGAGATTAACAGGGTCCAAACAGGTAGACTATAAAAAAGGAGATAAGCTCTCCTAAACTTCTCAGTTTAGTCTTGGCCCAGAGGCTCTATACTTAAAGATCAGTTATTGTTGGAAGTGGAACATCCCTTGAAGAAAATCAAGTTTAACTTTGAATCCACTTAATTTCTGAGATTCAAATAAAGGTGATTGAAGGAAACAGATCTATATCATTTCTTGAGAAAAATCCTAACATCCTATGCCTCTCATTATTTCTGCACATGCTTCAATATAATTTCAGTCACTCAATCATATGGAATTAGGCAAATGGACAATGATTCAGATCAAGATTTTAAAACATAGTAGACACAAATCCATAGAAGCATCTGAAAATGGACTTTTCAGATCCTGACTTCAAAAGAAGTCCCACCACAAAGTAATAAAAATGCCATAACTATGCATTTCAGACTGAGAAACCATGCAAAGACTGAGAGAATCTCATGGATAACCAGGAATAAAAACTAGTTACTTTTATAAGGGCAATGATTAGATTTCCACCTTTTTGTAAAGTAATAGAAATGGAAAATTTTGGAGTTAGAAGATAGTGGAATGTTGCATTCAACATCTAAAACAGCAAAAATCTCAAGCTTTAAATATAAACTTAAAAAATATGTTATGACAATTCAAGTGAGATAAAGTCAATTTTAAGGAAACAAATTTTAGAGAATTTGTTACCAATAAGCACACATGAAAAGAAATATTACATGGTGTTCCTTGGAAAGCAAAAATAATCTCCAGATGGTAGTGCAGAGAACCAGAGAGGAATAGAGAGCCTGAAGAGGGTAAATATGTGGACTAACTTAAGAGAATGTTAACTGGATAAAATGAATGCAGGTGTTAGAATTAAAATCACCAAAATAATTGTGTGTAATTATGAAATGTATTAAATGGAATTTAAAAAATCTATTAAAGATTATATTATCTAAGAAAAGGACAGAAGAACAGAGTAATTTTAGAATTTGCTTAGCCAAAAAAGCATGATGCAATCTGTACATCACCATTTAAAAACTAATAACACACACACACCACCAAAGTGTCAAGCTAATACAGGAGTAACATGGAATAATAAAACATCAATCCAAAGATAGATAGGACAAGACATATTGAAAAAGTAAGTCCAATAAGTCACCTAAATAAAGTAACTCTTATAATTTGACTAATGTAGATCAGAAATTATATTAAATGTAAATTGACTAAATGATTTTTTTAAACCTTGATGGTTGGATTAAAAAGTATATGATATTTACTAAAAGTATCTCTAAATTGTAAGGACAAAGTGATTTTGGAAGTAGAATGATGGAACAAGATGTACCAAGTATGGGGGATAACCTCTGAGATGGTCCCAAGTGATTCTTACCTCCTGGTATTCACAAAATCGTGTAGTATAATACCATACTGAATAGAATTGACCTGTGTTATCTGTAGTATTCTGAGACAATGACAACATATCATAGTCTAGATCATGGTTTCCACATTGCTCTCTCTAGAGGAAGGCAGCCTTCCTGTCATGAGCACACTTAAGCAACCTGTAGAAAGGCAAACTCGAACTGGAACTGAGGCCTCCCAGTAGGAGTCACTACACAGAATTTCAATCATTTTGAAGAATCACCTTTGAAACAGATTCTCTAGCCACAGTCAAACCTTCACAGAATGGTAGCCTCAAATAACATCTCGAGTGACAATTTTGGGAGATACACAAGTCAGAAATATCCAGCTAAGCTGCTCCTTTACAGGAACCATGAGAAATAATAAATGATTACCATTGTTTTAAGCAACTAAGTTTTGAAATAAATTGTTATGCAGCAACAGATAATTGATAAATCATGTAAACACAGAACAACATAACAACTTCAACAAAACAACTAGTATAGTTATATTAAAAACTGATAAAGAGTTGGCAAATTGAACACCAATAAAAAATAAATTTATAAAAAATATAAAAACTGATAAGAAAGCATTCAAACACTGGGACGCCTGGGTGGCTCAGTAGTTGAACGTCTGCCTTTGGCTCAGGGTGTGATCCTGGAGTCACGGGAATGAGTCCTGCATCAGGCTCCCAGCATGGAGCCTGCTTCTCCCTCTGCCTGTGTCTTTGCCTCTCTGTGTCTCTCATGAATAAATAAATAAAATCAGAAAAAAAAAACAAAAACATTATTAGAGATAAATAGGTACTTACCATAATAACAGAATCTACTCACTAAGAATACATAAAATGTTAAATATTTATGCTTTTAATAAGACAGTTTTAGGTAAAGCAAAAAGGAACTGCCATAACTGAAAGGAATCTACAAAATTGCCATATATTTACAAGCTAATATATAATATATGCTTTACATATAATATAAATAATATATAATATAGTATCTAATGAACCAGTGAGGAAAACATCCTGAAATTTAGATTATGTCTTGGACTGGGTGACAAGGAAAATACGACAAAAAAAAGTATGTAAAGCAAATGAAACCATTTTTTTTAAGATTTTATTTGTTTAGTCATGAGAGACACAGAGGGAGAGAGGCAGAGACACAGACAGAAGGAGAAGCAGGCTCCATGAAGGGAGCCTGACATGGGACTCGATCCCAGGCCTCCAGGAGGCCCTGGGCTGAAGGTGGTGCTAAACCACTGAGCCACCCAGGCTGCCCATGAAGCCATTTTCAGAAAAAAGTTTGTAGCCATGAATATATTATAAAAGAAGAAAAAAATTTCAAAAACCTATGGGTACATTTCAAGAAGCTAGCAAAGGTAGTAGCCCACAGAAAGTAGAAGAAAGGATAATAAAAAATAACAATTTAATGAAATAAAATAAATAGGCAAAATTATCAAAAACAAAACTGGTTATCTACAAAGACTACTGAAATTTTAACCCTTCCATAATATTATAAAAGTTAAAAATTAAAAAAAATAAATAATAAAAGTTAAAAATTAAGATGCAATAATCATTGATAGGAAGAAATGAGAGAATATTATAATCCTACAGAATTAAAATTGTAATAAGTTAATATTGCAAAAAAAAACCTGTCAGAAAATCATCATTTAAATTTCATAGAAAAATTACTAGAAAAATGCAAACTTAACTGAAACAAAATTAAATAGAAAGTCTGGACATTCAACTATTTAAGTATCTGAAATCTAAATAAAACCCTTTCTGTAATCAAATCTACATACCCAATGGATTCAATAAATAATTCTAACAAAAGCTTATAAAAGAAGTAATTTCAAAATTACAGAAATTCTTCCAGAAAATGAGAACACTGAAAATACCATGAATTCACTTTTATAGTCAGCCAAATCATGATACCAAAAGCTGACAAGGCGATCAGAGGAAGGAAAACTGCAAGCCAGTGTTGAAAGCCTAAAAAACAATTAAAAAAAGATTGTTTTGTGTATTATGAACAATACATTTTATTGAATAGGCTTACCTCTGTAAATATTGATATTATAAAATGATCATTCTTTTGTATTTAAGTATTTGTAAATTCTGAAAGTTAAAACATCTTTTATGCAAGTCAATTCCATGTCCTGAAAATTACAATCACAATTCTTTTCAAGACCTGCCTCTTTTTCTTTGTTTAATCATGGCTGCCATAATGGTTGAAATTGTTTGTGCTAGTGAGGTTAGTTTATGGTGTTTGGTCTCATTATTTGGTCAGACACTAATGTAGATATTGTCATAAAGACATTTTGTAGATGTGATTAATATTTACAATAAATTGCCTTAAAGTCAGAGATTACCCCTGATAATTCGCTAGAATTCTGCTTTCTATCTGCAATAAGAAGAGCTATTTGATGTTTCTAATATTTCTATAAAGAGGTAGACACAGATTTTCTTTATCCAGATCCACCTTCTCAACTGCCTCTAGCGGTTTCTACACCAGAAAAGTGTATCCCAATCTCTACTCTTCCAACTCAGAACCTTATATACAAGTTGTAAAATAGAGACCAGATGGAAAAAGTAAACAAAAATATTAATTATATGTTCACAATAAATATACCAAAATTTTTCAGAGATTTTGAATGTTTAATGTTATAGTACTAAATAGTCTCAAGATACGAATCATTCTTTAAATTGTTAAGATCTATTTGATTTGGTAAATATAAAATCTTATTTTACATAACCATATCAATGCACATATTTAATGCCAATGTCGCCAAATAATTTCAATAGAATGAAGGTGTATAACTTCTTCACCTTCACATGTGATATATGGAATTTATAAGAGTTTCTATGATGCTCTGAAAAAATTTTTAAGAGGTTCAATAAAGCATGAATATTATTATATAAGCATTGATAATAACCTAATTTTGTATGTATTTGGAAAAATGTATTTTAATTATGATGACTAATTAGAATGTATTTTAATTATTTTAATTATGATGACTAATTTTGAGATGTTGTTCTGACTAGGTGTTTTGGCAATTAATAAAATTGGCATTTCAATGTGTTCCCAGATAATCTCTTCTGTGGTTGTTATAAGAATAATCACCTTGGATACTTTCCAAAATAAAGGAAGAAGATATCAAACATGGATAATGTACTGAATTTGCTTTATTGCTTAAATTGCAACAGACTGTTATCAAGAAAGAAGATAAATATCATATTGATTTATCCATGTACTTAACATATTGCTTGAGCATTCTGATCTGAGATTTAATGCTTTCTGGAATTTCCGTTTCACTATTAAGAAATTTTAATAAGAATAAAGCTTCAGTTTACAAGTTATTGGGATGAATGGTGGTGCTGGTTGCACAACAAAGTGAATGTTTATAAAAGGCATACATGTAGGGACACCTGGCTGGCTCAGCAGTTGAGAGGCTGCCTTTGTCTCAGAGCGTGATCCCGGGTCCGGACATCAAGTCCCACATCTCCTCCCTCTATGACTCTGCCTATCTCTGTGTCTCTCATGAATAAATAAATAAAATCTTTTTAAAAACCCATACATATAAATACCATTTTGTGTTTTATAAACCTTACTCAAACTGGTTAAAGCCCAAGGGAAATTGATCTGTTTCTACAACTATAAAGGTTTCTTCACTGAAAGATGCCCTATAACCTTTGACATGGATATATCCAGATTAGGGATGATGTCAGGACACTTCTCTTTTACTCTAACTCTCAGCCCTGCTTTCTTCTAAAGTGTTTTTTTTTTTTTTTTTTTTTTTAACAAGTCCTCTTCAGATTATGACTGAGAGCTCTGGTTTAGCAAGGCCAGAAGAAAATCCCTTCTTTCCAAATACTTCTAGTAAATGCCTCAGCTATGGCTCTGTCTAGCAAGGCATCTGTGGCATGTTCAGCCATGAATACTCACTGGTGGGTGTGTGGTGCTCTAACTGGCCAACCTAAATCTTGTGCCTAATTCTGGAGCACCCAGTGACACATCAGTCACACTCAAGTATTGATTGTGAAAAGGATTTTTTCCACAAAGAAAGATGAGAAGGTTTAACAAGAAGAAATATAAATGCATGCTGGGCAGGAAAAACCAAACCACAGTTTTTCTTTGATGTATTAATATTTAAATTTGTCCCTCTTAGGAGCAAATTTCTACCATAGAAGAGTTTTGTCATTAAAAAGAGTACACAAGTTTTGGGGTACCTGGTTGGCTCAGTCAGTTTAGCGTCTACCTTTGACTCAGGTCATGATCCAAGGGTCCTGGAATAAAGCCCCACATTGGGCTCCCTGCTCAGTGAGGAGTCTGCTTCTCCCTCTTCTTTTGTACCACCCCCTCGCTCTTAGGCACGTGCTCTCTCTTTCTTCTCTCTCTCAAAATAAAATCATTTAAAAAATAAAAAGAGTACACAAGTTTAAAGCACATTTAATTATATCACAAATGGTGCAGATTTCAAAATGTGTTTTCCTAAATAAAAAAAAAATCAACACAAGGATGATTTACGGCTATAGCAAAACATTCTCAAAGCTAACCTAAGCACTCCAAATATTGCATTAAAATTATTTTTTTCTTAATTACAGCAGAATGTAAATGTAATATACAGGAAAACATAGTGTAAAAGAAAGCAAAACAAAAACCACATTAACTCATATAATATTTTCAGGAAAGTTGTTAAATTAGATTGAATGGTACAAACCCACACTATAGATAATAGGGCTTCATTGAAAGATAGCTGCTCCATACTGCTGAATCTGAGGAAAGAAAACCTCTCCCTGCAAATTTTACACACACACACACACACACATGCTTGTGTAATTTCTATTTAGAACTCAAATTGCTTCAATCTATTAATAGCTGAAAAAAATCCACAATGTTGACACACTTTTATTTAGATATCTACTGCATTTTCTTTTTCAACTCTTCATATTGCCTTTTGGACTTTTGAGCATAAGTTCTTCAAAATTTATAGTCACATGAATGCTAAGTGAAGCCCTTCACTGAAATCCTGTACTTGAAGCAAAATGGAATTGCAAAATGGAGAAGTTTAACTAATGTTGGCCAATATATATTCTTTAACAATTTTATATGTTATCATATATTTCAGTTAGGTTTGCCTGGCATACATATGCTTAAAAGGTTTTTTTAAGTGAATATGTACTACTAAAACACATATTGGGTGTTATTGAATTATTCCTCTTGAAATAAAACATTGCAAAATTATTATTGAGTAGATATTGGGAAATCATGATTCCTGGGCTTCAAAACAATAAAGGACCTGATAAGCTTATTCACAGTTCAAAGCTAAATCTGGCATATAATTGGTGCTAATTAAATACTTTTTGGCTTGTGCATCTATAACCACGAGATAAAAAGCATTTACATGATCAGGATATGGATAAAGCATTCCAGAAGCTGCATTGCCTAAGAAAGGGTCTGAGAGCTTTCACTGGTCCCAATGTTAAGAGCTAATATCTATAAAGCACCTTGTATCTGCCAGGTACAGTTTTAAGTACTTCACATATATTAAAATACAACAACCCTGTGAAGTGTATGCTACTATTATCTCCAATTTAACACTTGAACTGAGAAGCTGGAAGGTTGAGCATCTAATTCAAGGTCACCAGCTGGTAAGATCTATGCCTCAATCCCTGGGAGTGTGGCTAAGCATCTACACGTTCACCATTAAGCTATAAAACAATAAGCTAAATAGAAGAAACTTTTTTTTTTTTTTTACTTCAAACACTACAAGTAAATATATAAACTAAACACTATGGAACATCTGGTATTTATACTGATAAACAAAAAGTAAATTCTCTAATTCATTAAATTGCATGCATGTAATAATTTGAAGCCTTATTTTATCACTAATCATTGCAGTCGTGCTACAAACAGTTCTGAAATATTAAAAATCATTTTTTTATGTTTCTAATGGTAGCCCTGCTGTTACTCATGAGTTGCAATTGCTTGGATCCTTAAACATTCTGTATTTCTAGTGGTCATAGTAAATTGGATTTAACCCTTATACTAGAACAAAAGATTAGATAAATCTATCTCTGCAGAAACCAGCTCAACCAATTGAAGTGTGTGTGTTAGAAAATTTAAATACTTATATGTAATTTAGTTTTGTTCTAGATCTCACAGACCTTGAGGTACCCTTCAGCATTCATTTTACTAAAAGAAAGAAAAACTTAGGAACATGTCTTGGAAGCCCCAAATGTTAAAGTAAGCTGTGCCATCTGTGTGGAGTAAAGCATCTTCTCTCAGTTCCAAGAACATCCCTGCTTACAGTTGTCTGAATATTAATGACATCAAACTGTTTGTGTCCCTTGTTGGGTCTGATTTCATAGTGTTTCCTATATATTTCAACACATATCATGATAAGAATATATTTTAAGCATTTTTTTCATAGTTTGGGCACGTAATACGAAGCAGATCAGTGAAGCATAACTATTTTCATATTCTGCTGATATGCTTGACTCTAACAATCTTAATAAGCAAGATACATGACACCTAACAATTAATTAAGAAAAAGGAACACGTCAGATTTCTAGTGACATTATGTGAAGCCTAAAATTTTTATGAAAAAAAAGATATTAAAGCAATAGTTACAGTCCATTCTATCTCAGTAGCTTGTAAGCTCACACATCAGTTCTACAGGTTGTATAGGTATTATGTGTTAAATAGCACTTATTTCATGAATGTTTTTCTAGACGCTTAATGTGCATAACATTATAGCATATCTATAAGTATCATTAGCGTTCTTTCCCCTATTACTTCTTTGATCTCACAAAAGTATAGAAATTGTCTTTCTCTTTAATTCCCTTTTATTTTCACATGTCTTTGTTATAAATAAAATATCAAATATTGTTATTTTTTTCCTTAGGACTACCATTAGTTTATGATTTATTACAAATCACCATTCATTACAGGTTACAAAAATTTCTGCCATGCAAATGATTAGTTTTTTATAGAAATAATTACCAGAGGGAAAAATATGCTTAAAGGCTTGATATACATTTATCAATGTCTGTGGAGTTAAAATACTTGTGGCCTGTTGAGTTCACCGTAAAAATGTATCCTAATCTCAGAAAGCCTTAACATATAGGTAATTGCCTTGTCATGTTACTAATGTCCTAATGATTGCTATTGAAAATATGATAAATTCCTTAGGAATTATGTTTTTTTCATTTTTATTTTGAAAGGTGAGTAATTGTTTCAGGTAAGGGCACTTTTCCTTTATCAAAGTCACTAACAGCTGATAATAAAAAAATGTGCACATATCATATATTGATTAAAATATTTGTATTTCTAAAAAAAATATATTTCAGGTCAGTCTGGACACAGGACAATGAACATTTTTCTAATATCAACTGTAAATAGCTACGCATAAAAATTTAAGGTATTTCATCATGATAGACATCTGAACAAAATCTTGTTCTTATATGTGTGTAGAAAGCAAAGCTGTATATACAATGCACTTTTCTATAAAAAATTAATCAAACTTAATTTTATAAATATTTTTAAATTTTATCCTCGGAGCACCTGGGTGACTTAGTGGTGGAGCATCTGCCTTTAGCTCAAGTCATGATCCTGGGGTCCTGGGATCAAGTCCCACATAGGTTCACTGCAGGGAGCCTGTTTCTCTCTCCGCCTGTTTCTGCCTCTCTCTCTCTCTCTCTCTCTTTCTCTCTCTGTCTTTCACGAATAATAAATAAAATCTTTAAAAAATGTTTATTCTCAGAGGCTTTTGGTTAAGTGGTGATCATTGATAATACTAGATCTAATAAGAAAATATTTAGCGTGAAAATGTGGATATTATAGAAATCACTTTATTCTTCCTCAGTCATTCCTTGGTTAAACCATTAAAGAGCCTTTTAAAAGTTCCAAATCTCTTGTATTTAAAAAATAACATATTGAGGCACCTGGTGGCTCACTTGATTGAGCAACCAGTTCTTGATTTTGGCTCAGGTCATGGTGTCAGGGTCGAGAGAATGAACCCCATGTTGGGATTCATGCTGGGCATGGAGCCTGCTTAAGATTCTCTCTCTCTCTCTCTCAAAAAAAAAAAAAAAGATTATCTCTCTCTCTTTCTCTCTCTCCCTCTGTCCCTCCCTCCTTTCCTAAAAAATAAAAGAAAGAAATAAAGAAAGAGGAAAGAAAGAAAGAAGAAAGAAAGAAAGAAGGAAGGAAGGAAGGAAGGAAGGAAGGAAGGAAGGAAGGAAGGAAGGAAGGAGAGAAGGAAGGAGAGAAGGAAGGAAGGGAAGGAAGGGAAGGAAGGAATTGACAACTTCAAACAAATCCTCTCTCTCCAACTCAAATTCCCTGTTGATAATCTCCGTAGATCTCATCTTCTTTTCAGAATGAAACTTCTCTATAAGTTTATTTCATATTAACTCCTCTTCCACTTCCTCCTTGACCCACTTTAACCTGCTTGCACTTCTGTAATCCGCCAGACCAGCTCTAGGTAAATTTATGAATGGTATCCCCATCCCTAAATAAGGATTATTGGTTAACCCTACCTTTGTCCTGTTAGTAATTTGGAAAACTATTAATCATTCTTTCCTTAAAATGTTTCTTTTTTGGCTCTTTGATACTATAATGTATTTGTTCTTTGTGCCATATAACTACCACAAATTTAAAACAGCGGCTTAAAACAATAAGGTTTTCTATTCACAGTTTCTGTAGGTCGGGAGTCTGGACAGAATTTAGCTGGATCCCCTGCTAAGGATCTCAAAAGGCTGCAGTCAATCAAGATGCCAGCCAGACTGTGTCAGGACTGTGACTGGAGCTCAGCCATATGAGCTTCATGATTGTTGGCAGCGTTCACTTATTTGTGGTTGTAGGACTAAGGCCTTTAGCTCCTAGAGGTCACCTTCCTCCGCAAACAATTCATGACAAGGCTGTATGTTTCTTTGAAGCCATTGTTGAAGAATCTTCCTTTTAGAGAATATACCTCATTAGGCCAAGACTAGGATAACCCCCCTTCCAACTAACAGAGTTAATTGAGTAAGAGTCATTATTCTACCTGAGAAATCCTTTCCCTTTTAGTATATAACATGGTCTAACTAAGGTAGATTCATCCATTATTTCTTCCATGTGGCCACTTAATCACAGAGTAATACTGGTACAGAGACCACAGAGCCAATGATGATTCTGCCAACTATATCAGATAATGGTTTCTGGGTTTTTATTTAAGCTGTCTTAAGCATTTTTTCATCTTTTTTGAAACCTGTGCATTTCTACTCATTCAGGTTTTTACTGAAGTCTGAAGGTCTTCTCTAACTCAATACTCAATCCCATACCATTCTCACTTATGTTCTTGGAACTTTTTGCCACTCATACATAAAATCTTCACAAATTTATATCAGTGAAATAACTTTTTCTCTGATCTATAGCCCCAAATCCCTAAATTATTTTAAACACACACACACAAAATACACACAAAACCAATTTCCGTCTTCCTCCTTACTCCAAATTGTGATGATTCTCCACTCTTCTATTTCTCAGTGAATGATAGAATGGTTATTATATTGTGTAAGCCACAAATTAGGAATCATCTTTGACTTGCCTTTTACCCTTACCCCTGTAGACCAAATCTTCAAGATCTACTGCTGTTTCAATTTTAAGTATTTTATAAGTGTCCACTTTCTCCATTTCCACTGCCTCTAGCTTCTATTTCATGCTACTCTTGCCTCTTATTCAGACAACAAAAATGATTTCTTATGGGGTACAGCCATGTTCACACTTGCCTTTGCAGGTTTTTCTTTCTCACATCATCCACAGTATTTTTTTTTTTTACAATTAAAATAAAACCCTATTGTCTCTATGTTTAAATCCTTTATCAGTCTTCATTTTTACCTGGATTAGTAACTAAATTTTTAATTTGGTTTCCATGTCTAAAAACTGAAATGGTTTCATCTCTGACTACTTCTCCAGTCTTTACATGCTCAAACCCATTAGCACAGATTGAGCAAAATCTCTGACCAATCTTTGACAATTAAGCAATGCAGATACAAGGGTGAACCCAAAGAAGTCAAAAGAAAGAAGAAAAAAAAGGAGAAAGAAAGAAGAAAGAAAGAAGAAAGAAAGAAAGAAAGAAAGAGAAGAAAGAAAACAAAGAAAGAAAAAGAAAGAAAGAAAGAAAGAAAGAAAGAAAGAAAGAAAGAGAAGAAAGAAAGAAAGAAAGAAAGAAAGAAAGAAAGAAAGAAAGAAAGAAGAAAGAAAGAAAGAAAGAAAGAGAAGAAAGAAAAAAGAAAGAAAAGAAAGAGAAAAAGAAAGAAAGAAAGAAAGAAAGAAAGAAAGAAAGAAAGAAAGAAAGAAAGAAAGAAAGAAAGAAAGAAAACTAGTAGAGTCATTAGTGGTTGCACATTGTGGGGAGACAAACTTCACAAGTAGTTAGGAGGACCAATTATTTCTGGTAGAAGAATAATGACCCCCAAAGTTGACCACATCTTAATCTCTGGTACCTATGAATGGCAAGAGACCTTGCAAGTGTGATTAATTTAGGTATCTTGAGATGGGAAGATTATCCTGGATATCTCAGGTAGGGAATAAAAATCCATTCAAGTGCATATGTGACATAGTCCATTATATCCTATATGCTGCATCACAAAACAAATCTAAAGAAATTTATAATTGAAATCATATAAAGTGTGGACCTTGACCACATTACAATATAATTAGAGATCTACAACAGAAAGAAACCCATAAAAACAGGAGATATTTAAAAATTAAATGACAATTTTCTAAATTATCTATAGGTCAAAGAAGAAATCACGATAAATTTTAAAAATTAAATTGAACAAAAATGATCATATTGCATTTCAAAATTTCTGTGATGGATATAGCAGTGCTTACAAGGGAAATTTACAGCTTTAAATATCTATAACAAAAAATAAATGTGCAAATCAATAACCTCAACTTCCCAATTAATATAAAAATAAGAGCAAATTAAACAAAAAACAATCACAAGTTATGAAACAACAAAGATTATATCAAAATTTATTGAAACAGAAAACAGAAAAATAGAGAACTTCAAAGAAAACAAAATCGCTGAGTTTTAAAAATTATTATGAATACCACACTGATAAACCCATACATAGTTAATTAAGGAAACTCACAAAATCAGTAATGAAAGAGGAAACATTGCTACTACTTACCATAAATTAAAATAAATACAAAGAATGATTAACAGATTTATGTCAGCACATTAGATAACTCATACATGGGCAAATTTTCTGAAAGGATAAAAATCACCAAAACTGACAAAAAAGAAAAAAATATATAAATGCACATCTATACATGATCACTAACAAGGGCATTTATTTAGCACATGTACTGGACTGGAAACTTGTTCTAGAACATTAAATATGGGATATCCCTGGGAGGCTCAGCGGTTTAGCACCTGCCTTCAGTCCAGGGCATGATCCTGGAGTCCTGGGATTGAGTTCCGCATTGAGCTCCCTGCATGGAGCCTGCTTCTCCCTCTGCCTGTGTCTCTGCTCTCTCTCTCTCTCTCTCTCTCTCTCTCTCTCTCTGTGTCTCTCATGAATAAATAAATTAAATATTTTTTAAAAAATAGAACATTAATTGGGATCCCTGGGTGGCTCAGTGGTTTAGCGCCTGCTTTTGGCCCAGGGCGTGATCCTGGAGTCCCGGGATCGAGTCCCACGTCGGGCTCCTGGCATGGAGCCTGCTTCTCCCTCCTCCTGTGTCTCTGCCTCTCTCTCTCTCTCTCTCTGTATATCATAAATAAATAAATAAATCTTTAAAAAAAATAAATTAAAAAAAATAAAAAATAGAACATTAAATGTAAAATTTATTGGGCAATAGAAATTCACTGTGGAATACATTCTAAATAGCATATTTTCATCCATAATTATCCTAAATATTCTGTAATAGCTTCTTTTCAAACCCCCTAGGGCATTTTCTTCTTTCCCCCAAAAGAGACTCCATTCCATTTGCAGTCACTCCTTATATCCCCACTCCAGTCCTATTCGTGCTAAGGCACGTTTTGTCTCTATAATTTGCCTGTTCTGGAACTTTCATATAAATGAAATTATACAAACATGATCTTTTTTGATTTGTTTCTATCACGTACCATATTTTCACAGTTCATCCATGTGATAGCATGTATCTGTGCCTCATTCCTTCTTATTGCTGAATAACATTTCAATGAAATGCCTTAGGTCTTGATTTAACTCCACCCTCTCCATCACTAAGAATACTCTGGCCTAAAATGCCTTTCCTTGATAAGAGAGAAACCTTGTGTAACCTTGAAGCTAATCTGATTGCCCTATGACGCTTACCTCCTATGAGATATGACAGTCACCGCTGAGGTTGTCCTTACTGCCTCTTATGGACAGCAGGAAATTGAGATGTATTTCAATCAATTGTCTCTTTGGCAATCTGTACAAAGACCCCTTATTACCTCTCTGCTGAGCGAGGTTTCTCTGACCTTAGGAAATCGTATCAGACACAGACAGTTTTCTCTTTTTTTCTCACAAGCCATTAACTTCCAGACTCAATAACTCTCTCAACGTACTCTGGTGTAAGGCAGCAAAAGCGTGGGCATTTGGGTTTGGTTGTTCAAGAGTCCAGCTGTGGAAGAGAAGCCAGGCATTGCCAATCCTCAGAAATGCTTTGCTTAGATGTCATCTCAACTATGCTTGAGGTGGGTGGGGCATAATCACGGAACAAGAATATGAGACCAAGCATTTTCCTTGCTGACTTCCCTCCCTTTCAATTACTTTCTTGTTTTGATCACGAGTGTTTTGGAGGAAAGGTGGTTTTCCAGCAATTCCTGCCACTTTGCCTTCCATTGCTACAGCCCTTCAGAATGGGAGAGTCTTGGTACAATTGCTGGAACCTCTAAAACCAAATACTGTTCAATCTGCTATGGATCCTGAAGCCATCACAGAACAATACTACACATTGCACTCTAGAGTGTGATAAATATTCATTGTATGAGATAATCTTTTCAAAAGACTATATAACTTCAATATTACAAACCACCTTTCCTTATGCCCCCATTTTCTGGATGAGTTTTATGAAAGTTAAGGAAGTATCTAAGGTGACATATTTAATATGTGGCTGCATGAAACCTACATCTATCTGACTCCAAAATCAAACTCTAAAACTGAAAAATGTACAAAATAATATGAAAACTGCCAACACATATTTGTAATACAGCAAGTTCAACGATAACCAGAGGGATAAAATTTAAAACAGGGAAAAGAATTTTTATTTATATACTTGAATGATTTTTATAATAAAAGGATATTTGATAGTGGACATTAAACACTTAAACAAGGATGCCTATAAAATATTTGGAGAATTGTAAATTTTTAAAGTTTCTTTGAAAATAATTTATATGTGTCAGAATTCTCTAACAGCATCTTATCGTCTGATCTAGTAATTATTCTACTTATATTTTTAATAACATTTTAAAAGATATAACATTATGTTGGCACTGATTGGAGCATTATAGTTAGTATTGAAAGCATAAATTTCAAGAATTAACAATCATTAAACAAATTATGGGATGCTTTATTAAAATACATAGGAATTAAAATGATGCTTCTAATTTGTTTTGAGTGAGGTGGATAATGCTTATTTCACTTATATAAAAAATGTCAATCTATATAACATATTTTATCCTCTCAATAAGGTTAAAATTCAAAAATAATGGACAGAAATTCAGCACAGTATACAAATGTGTTCCTAGAAAATGGATTACTTTTTCTTCATATACTAGTGTGCATTTTTGTACATATGCTCTATAAATGGATATATGCCTTCTATTTTTGCAAGAATGTAGAAAACAAATTAAACAGCACAGATTGGGAAAGAGTAGTTACTACCACACTACAGAAGTTAAAAGCAAGACTATTAAACTGTCACAGAAGTACTGCAGAAACTAGATGGCATTTGAAGGGAGCCTTATCTATCCATCTCATGTTACAACGGCAATCTTAAAAAAGTTAACATTCTTTGTCTTCTCTTCACGCCTTCTCCTCCTTCATCTTAACAGCAAATTCAAAATAAGAGTATAGACTCATTTAGATAAAGAGAATTGAAAGTATCTATAAAGACTGGACTGAGTAAGTGGGATCAAAAGCTAAAGATAATATTTATTTTAGTGCATGAGATATATGTTAGATAAGACAATCACTGGGTTTTGATCGTAATAAGTACTAATATCTGGTAGAGAGATTCTCCCATGTTATTTCATCCAAATAAGTTATTTATTGGTTTTGTTATTTCCTTTTTACGATTTATTTATTTATTTATTTATTTATTTATTTATTTATGAGAAAGAGCATGAGCAGGAGGAGGAACAGAAGAGGAGGGAGAGGGAAGGGCAAAGAATCTCAAACATACCCCACTGAGCATGGAGTCTCATGCAGAGCCTGACTCCATGATCCTGAAATCACAACCGGAGCTGAAACCAGGTATTTGAAACTCAATTCTTTCAGCCACCCAGGCCCCCCTGGTTTTGTTATTTCTAATTAATGTATATTAATTAATCTTACTTGGCATCCCCTAAGTGTCTTTAAAGACATGTTTATTTTTCAATTACTAAAAGATCTTTCTATCATTTCTTTTATATTTTCCTCCAATGTCTCTACTTTCTCAGGATAGAATTTCTATTGTGGAGAATTCTTTTTTTTTTTTTTTTAAGATTTATTTATTTATTTTAATTTATTTTTTATTGGTGTTCAATTTACTAACATACAGAATAACCCCCAGTGCCCGTCACCCATTCACTCCCACCCCCCCGCCCTCCTCCCCTTCTACCACCCATAGTTCGTTTCCCAGAGTTAGCAGTCTTTACGTTCTGTCTCCCTTTCTGATATTTCCCACACATTTCTTCTCCCTTCCCTTATATTCCCTTTCACTATTATTTATATTCCCCAAATGAATGAGAACATATAATGTTTGTCCTTCTCCGACTGACTTACTTCACTCAGCATAATACCCTCCAGTTCCATCCACGTTGAAGCAAATGGTGGGTATTTGTCGTTTCTAATGGCTGAGTAATATTCCATTGTATACATAAACCACATCTTCTTTATCCATTCATCTTTCGTTGGACACCGAGGCTCCTTCCACAGTTTGGCTATCGTGGCCATTGCTGCTATAAACATCGGGGTGCAGGTGTCCCGGCGTTTCATTGCATTTGTATATTTGGGGTAAATCCCCAACAGTGCAATTGTGGAGAATTCTAAAACATTTGCCAGTTTATGGCATTTGTTTGTGATTTTTCCTTTGTATTTCCTCATTGTGATTTTTATCAATGGATTTTTCGATTTTCTTAGTTTGGTCATCACCCTAATAATTGAGTTTGTAACTTTTTCATTCACATTTTCAGACCATCACATAGGCGAATTTATTTATGTCTTGCTTTCATTTCCAGATGTACTAATCCTCTTTGGACTTACTGGTGTATTACAGAACAGCCTTTCCTTATTTTAAGGAGTTTGATATCCTCTTAAATTTCTCAGAAAATGTTTTCTGTTAAATATTGTCTTCTCTTTGTACTGTTCTCTTATACCAGGTCTGTTCTTTTGTTCCTTGACTTTAGTGCCTCTCTCTTATACTGTAAAATGTTAATGTGATTCAATGTTAATTCAAAATAAAATGTTATGCTGTTGTCATTTCCTTTGTTTGTATTCATCAAGCATTTAGCCATCCATTTAGTGTAAGTACTAAGTACTTTATGTTTCAAGCAGATATGACTACTACTGAACATGAAAAAGCTTGTGACTTTATTGGGGACACAGGAGAATGGGAGAAAAAGGTACGGAAACCAGGTGAAAACAAGTATTCAAATAAACAAACAATATAATTTCACTTTGTTATGTGTGCATTAAATAAAATAAACAGCTGATGAGTTAGAAAGTTACTGGCAATGAATTAGTTGTTGATAGGGTAATTGTTTGGTCATCTTATAATTGTAGGTATCAAGTTTGTCTCGATTTATTTTCTCTATCTCACAGTTTTTCTCTATTTTAATTGCCTATCAAGAACTGTGAAGGATCTGGGATTGTACCTTGCTTGCATGCTTACAAGGTAGCCTGCCACATTTCATAGGTGTGGACAGAAGATAGGAGAATCCCCGGTCACATCAAGAACTTTATTATTTATGGCACTACAGCCTGCACGAGCTTCAGTCTGGTTCCCCATGTGGTTCCCATAGGGGTGATATGGGCAGACCTACAAAGATATAAGCAGTGGTTTTATGTCCCAGCTGAGGGGCTTCAAGTGTAGAAAACCACAATTTTTCATATTGGATCATAGTCACACACTCTTAATTTTGCCTTGAAGACAGATGTTACCTTTATTATACAGCATACAAACAAATCGGTTCCCTGTCCTATACAGAAATACTATATCTATCTGCCAAGGATGTTTGCTATATCACTGAAACAGGAATCCAGAACAAAAATCATCACTACATCTTATTATAATATGTTCAGAATGAAAGAAATGCATAGAGAATTATGTCCCAAAATTATAAACTATGTCTTCATAACTTATTTAAATTAAGGAATAAATAAATTAATCACCAGTTATATCCCATGGCATTTATAAAAATTGGTTTAAATATCCATATATGCATATGTATGCATTTATTTGGAGAATTCTTTTTTTTTTCTTTTTAATTTTTATTTTTATTTATGATAGTCACACAGAGAGACAGAGAGAGAGGCAGAGACATAGGCAGAGGGAGAAGCAGGCTCCATGCACCGGGAGCCCGACATGGGATTCGATCCCAGGTCTCCAGGATCGTGCCCTGGGCCAAAGGCAGGCGCTAAACCGCTGCGCCACCCAGGGATCCCATATTTGGAGAATTCTTACACGTGTTTGTGTATGATTTAAATTGAAAGAATTTGGCACTTTGTGTATCTGTATGGTTAGCATATTTACAATCATTTATGGACAGGATATAAATGGGTTTCTTAGAGCAGAGCTGTCTAACATTATTTTATATCTATTAGTGATACAAACCTGCTACATAATTCTTTTTCACTCAATTAGATACAAGCTGTGAATTCAAAGTTCCATCCATATGTATAAATTATACATGGAGTGTATTTTCAATTAAGTAATTACTATTTACTGGAAAGCATGAATAGTTGCTGAATGATGACATGCATAAAACATAAAAAATTAATTTAATGGTAAAAAGGTTGAATTTCTGTAGTGCGTTTGGATGATCTATGCTTATGCGGATGCTAGTATGGATGTATGTTTGTACGTATTTATTTATTTATATTACCTAGTATCTTCCAGTTGAGTTTCACTAATTTCCCTTGGTCATTGAGCAGCAACTCTTTTTTTCCTGACTCTGTTACTGAAGGTCTGAGTACTGAAGTTCTACTGTACCTCATGTTCAGTCTTTTTAGCGCTGTCAAGCCCTGGTAGTCTCTCCAGTTGGATATGACCCAAAGGAGTACTCACTTGAAGTGAATAGAATCACTACTAACCCTCTCTCCATTTCAGTCACATCTTCCATTTGATCCCTGCTCTAGACTGTACGTCTCATAACCTATGCTGTGCGATCATCTCACCACAGAAACTCCATGGCCTGTTCAGTGATCCTTAAATCTCAGTGATATTCTGTATCTGTGGCTGGAAAACGACTGGGAAATTCCATCCAGTTTTTACTGGAATTGATGTATCTGAGACACGAGGTGCTATTTCCTGTCCTCCTGTCCTTTAACTGATCACATTGCCAACTTTACTCTGCTTCTAGCTCAAGTGGTCTATCAAACTATGTAAGGTGGTGTTCCAAGTCTTTTTAAAAGAGGACAGAGCATAATGTTTCTCTTTCTTTAACTTTCAGTGATACATATCATGTCAGATTTTTCTTTTCTTCTTCCTACCAGGCTTCAATCCACTTAGGAACTTAGACATCTTTGTGTGTAATAGAAAGTTATTAAATCTCACAAACTTACTAAATATATATGAAATATTCAAATGGTATTGATTTAATGCTATTATTCAATAATCATATTTCTTTTTATTAAATTGGGTATTTAGAAAAATCAGGTTTAAAATGTGTATTTAATACTGTTATAAGAGATTGGTCATATTTATATATTTGTTTCATGATTATTTTACATTTTACATACACATTTCATTACACAAAGACTTATTTGTTGATATTACAGGTTACTGAAATGTATCGGATGAATACATTTAATTCTCCAACATTTAGGAGAGAAGATTTTTGAAACGAGGGGAAACCCATTAGAACAAAAACTATAATGTGCTTATTGGAAAGGAAAACAAGCTGATCAATTAACACAAGGGCAAGTTCTTCATGAGATTTTGACTTTAATCTATGGTAATGTACTCAATTTCTAGAATTCAAGAAATGCTTATTTAAATTAAGTGAATAAATCAAGTTTTAATGCCGAACACAGCTAGTTTTTGGATTATTTAAATTTCTGGTTTCTACAGTTGCTATTCTCTTTTATTAATGTAGATAAAATTAGATTATTCTCTAATTCCTTATTTGAATACTGAATATGGTGTTAAATAGCTATACAACAGCTTTGAAACACATTTTAGAAAACCTTCCTTTTTTGGAATCAGGTTAACTGTTATTTGAATCCATTTAAAGAATATCATTAGAGAAACCATGTATGTGTGTGTGTATATATATATAGAGAGAGAGAGAGAAACTGTACATAAATATATGTTGGTATTTATTTTCAGCTATTGTATTAAACAGCTAAGCAATCACAGGGCTTAGCCCACAAAGATGTCTCCTGGAATTTTCACTATCATTTTGTTTATGAAAATCAACCTAAATGCTTTATTTTAGGTCACGAAGGCCAGATTAAGGTTAATTTTGCAGCTTTACACAAACCATACATAGAATTGTGCTCCCCAATGATTAGACAGTCCTTACCTGCAGCAGCAAAGCCCTCTAATGAAACACCTATTGCCTGGAAAATAGAATCCAACCAGGAAGCATGCTCAACTAGAACTCTCCAAAATGCCCTAATACAACTATATATATATATATATATATATATATATATATATATATATATATGATATTGTTTTAATTTCCTCAACTAAGGGCATGCACTTATTTTTAATTGAGTGCCTAGACTAGAATTTTTCATTTATTTGTCTTGTTTATGATAACCCCGTAGAGAAGCATTAATATGCAACTCTTAGGACTTGAGTTTAGAAATGTTATGCTTACGAACTAAGTGACAGCATCAATTGTCACACAAAGTGACCATATATCAAGGAATTACACTAGCATTAGGTAGAACAGCAGGTCCATTTGTTCAAATGCTCACTGAACATATGAGTGATTTTCTCTAACAAGGTCCCCAGGGAACCAACTTGCATCCATCACCGCCTGCATCCTGACTGGAAGATAACTATTTTAAACTCCTGCTAAAATATGTGATGTTTTAAGATTGAAATAAAGTATATGTCAGGAGCAGAGAGAAATACACTGTTGGAATGCATACCAGTGAAAATTTGATAAAAACCAGCAACTGCTCAGCTAATCAGATTTGCATTTTTGTTCTTATGTTTTATATATTATAAATATATATTGATAAAAATAAGAAACCGAGCTCTATAAGATTATTCTCACAGAAAATTAGACACTTTGGGCTTCTGAAAATGTGCATACAATTTTTGAGGTTCAAATGGGTATAAAACACACAAACATGTATTAAAATATCCAAAATTCTTAGTATTTTCTCGAATTCATGAATTTTGTCAACAATATACTTTTCTCTTTTCATGGGGCTTACACTCCAGTTAAAAAAGAAAAGATGCATATATGGCAACCACCCTAAGGGGGACCCCCAGTGATTCACCCTCATAAGACCCCCTCCCTTTAAATGCGGGGGGGGGGTGGAAGCTGTGACTTGTGTCTAAATAATATAATATGACAAAGGGGATGGGAGATCATCTTTGATTAGGTTGCATTATGTGGAAATTTATGTTAACATTCTGGAGCACAAAAGATTCTCCTTGCTGGCTTTAATGAAGCAAACCACTGTGTTGTTACCTAACTTTGGAGAAGGTAGAGAGGCCATTCCAGGAGCTGCAGTCATCCTTTAGAAAATGAGAGAAGCTCCAGCCATAGCCTGTAATAATCTGGGAAGCAGAGGACCCTTCGAAAACTTGAGAGCAAATGCATGTTTTCTAAGCCTCCCAGTTTGTGGTACTTTGTTATCAGCACAAAAACTAATGCAAGATTAATTTATTTATCTAGGATTAATGTTAATATATTGGCTTGAGCACCTTGGAGCAGCATTAATGTTCCACCCATTTGGCTATAAAGCTTGGACTAAATAACTGGCTGCAGTCTATGAAATTGAATTGTCAAGATTTTCTTGAGATAATATAAAGGAGAGAGTTCAAAGATTTAAGGAAATGGGCATGTAGAGTGTTCAAAATGCTCAGTGGTCCCTTGATCATAACTCTGAGAGGTATGGCTAGACACTTCCTTTGTTGGGGTATTGATGTATGTATGGTTGGGCATCATTGGAAGCCTGTTTGTTGGCTGCCTTTATAGGGAGACTGTGGCAGAGGATGTTGCCATGGAAATGGGTACTCTTGTCTAAATGGGATTACTGGGATTCACTATTACAGATGTTGTTTGTAGTCCTTAACATTTAGGAATAATATGGAATCACTACCACAACAAATCTAATAAAGCATTCAGTATAAAATATTCGAATGGATGGGCAACTTTTTAAGAAATTTCTTGGCATGTATTGATGGATAAATTCTAGGCTTAATGATCAGATACTTAATAGCAGTCACTGCAGAAGAGATATGGTTTCTTGTTCCAGATGCCAGCCTGTTTGCATTCCCCAAATGTAATGTCTACATTCTTGGAGCCCCTCAATTAAGAGGAAAGCTGTCTCTCTTGTGGTGCAACCTCTAGTCTATATGCAGATTCTATCCCCAAGCTTCCTCCAAAGTACTTGTAGCCATTTTGGAGCTTATTGCATTAGAAAAAAATGGAATTTGACACTAGATACTGGCCCTGAATTGACACTAATCTCTAGTGATTAACATGTCTCTACAATCTAGCAGTCATGATGGTGGATTTTGGAGGTGATGTGATAAAGGTGTTTTGATAATTTATTGCTGTGTAACTCCAAAATATGGTGGCTTACAACAATAATAAGCATTAATTTTATTCACAAATTTTTGGTTTGGGCAAGGCCTAGCAGTTTGTCATGTCTCTGCTTCATGCAGCACTGGCTTGATAGATAATGTAGTTCTACTAGGGCTGGAATGACTACTTCCAAGATCAGTAGCTAACAAGGTTGGTAAACTGGTAGTGGCTGTTAACTAAGAGCTCAGAATGGGCAGTTATCATGGGCTTCCATCCCTCTCCATAAGGGATGCAACAGGTTTCCTTAGGTTTCCTTCCATTATGGTGGCTGTATTCTGTGACCCAGTATTCTAAGATGATTGAAGAGGAGGAGGTAAGAGATCACTTTTCTGTTGACAGTGGATACAGAGAGAGTTCAGATCCACCCTTGACAATGTTCCCATTTCAGAATTATATAGGAATAGTAATGAGTAATAACTAACAGCATCCCTACCTTAGTCTCCTGAGCAATTTTGGAATGATGAGTTAAGTGGGAAAAAAATTTCAATTTCTACTCCTTTTATGTCCAAGCAAAAATGGCAAGCAAAAAAGGAGTATAACATCCCAGGAAGAATTATAGAAATTAGTGTCATAATACAAGACTTTATGCAGGGACTATTATTTTTACAATATCTCATTTTATCACTTTATTCAGAGCAAGCAAAATGTGTCATAAAGAATATTGTGAGATGTTTATCTTCAAGTCACAAATAAGTCCTGGAAATTCAAGAATATTTTATGTTCAATAGTGGGGATCTAGATTTATAAACAGAAAATTCTTTCAATCTTAGTCTGTTTGAGCTGCTATAAAAAAACTACCACCGACTAGAAGGCTTAAGAACAACAAAAATTTATTTCTCACAGGTCTGGATGCTGGGAAGACCAAGATCAAGGCAACATCATGGTCACATCCTAGTGAAAGCTCTATTTCTGGTTCACAGGTGGCCCTTCTTGCTGGTCCTCACATAGTGAAAGGGGCTAGAAAACCCATTCATAGGAGCCCTACCTACCATTGTAACCTGAGCACCTCCCAAAGGCCCCACCTCCTAATACCATCACATCAAGTATCAAGTATTAGGATTTTAACATGAATTTTTGGGGGACACAAACATTCAGACCACAGCACTTGCTAAACAAAATCTAAGATTGACAAAATAAGGGTTTATATCAAGCTCTCATCTAATATATCAGAAGTGCATGTTAACATAAGGGGAAATTAATTATTTAGTTAAGAAATACTTAAATTATTTAATTCAGAAATATTGCTTGCATGTGTTGTGCTAGAAATACTGTGCATAGCAAAAGGAAAATTCTTTGCCATCAAGGAGTTTTTATTGTAATTGGAAGATACCAAATAAATAAATACTAATTGCTAAATGATACATACATATTCCACCTAGCATCCTATTTTTAAAACACAATTCTCTAATAAGTAGCTTTTCTTCTTTTAGATCTTTTGAGTCAGCGTCGGGGGTAGGGGGGGGTGGGTAGGCAATAAAATAGCATAAGAAATGGACCAAAACTATTTTAATAGAAACAAATAACTGTCCTACATGTAACTGGTTCAGAAATAAAATGTTATGGCTTGTTGACTGTTGACATTGTTTTTTTTTTTTTTTTTTTTTTTTTTTTTTTAAATACAGAGACCTGCATTAGATACGGTTTTCCTTGAGGATATACATTGGTTTTACTTGAATACTACTTACAATGGAAGCAACTACTGGGCATGAAACCTATGCCTCAGGAGGCTAAAGAGAGAAAAAAATTAAGAGACCAACAAGTCAATCCCTTAGTAATGATAGCTGACCACACTCTTCAAGGTATGCAGAATGAAACCTTTCTGAGCATATGGCTATAATTTAATGCCACAAAATAGTACTATTATATTCAGCAGGGTTCTTCTGAACAAAAGTGATCAGATTGGCCTTTTATTTCTTGGGTTCGAAGATTACTAAAGTGTTTCAAGGTCAGATTTCCAAAGACTGGTTGTTTTTGAAAATGTATATAAACAGTACCACTCCTCTCTGAAAACACCGTTCAGGTAGTTAATACATTATAAACAGTGTACTTATTAAAATAATGTCATAAATAGGACTGATCATTCTTGTTGTTTTAGTTCATATTAAGTTATTACATATGACTGGCAATAAAAGCGAGCATAAATACTAATGTTTAGTTTTATATTTTCTCAAACTTTTTTATTTAAAGGTTTAATAATACATATGAGTACTTAAAATAAGAGGATAATTTTGAAATGATGTTTTGGTATATATGGAAACAAACGAGTAATAATAAGTATCCTAATTAGTAGTTCAATGAACTGCTTTTTTCATATAAATTTAAATTAACATGATTTTTTTTTCAAAATCTGTACTTCAAACAGTCATAATAATAATCATGTAAATACTATTGGATGGGCAATAATACAATTTTAAAGAATCTTTATGCACATAGGAAAAATTTGAAATCTAGTCATACTTATCACAGATTGCATACAAATCTTCTAATACATCTTGTATTAGAAAATACAAGATGCTTTGAAAATAAAGTAATGGTGAATTACAATTATTACAGTGACTACTTTCCTTATATTTAAATGCAGAATTCTAAATCAATGACAAGGCCTCAAATTGGTTAGTTTACATAATGTGCAGAAGTATAGAATGAAAAATCTGCAGCATAATTACTGGCAGTGGAATAATGAATAATTTGTGCATGTTCAAACAAGCCCATTAATGTGACACATAAATTCATGAACATTTATGAGCAATTAATATTCTGAAAGTTAGTGGAACTGGGTATCTTATATTATCTTCCCTGAGATGGAGCTATTTATACACTTTGACCAAGTTAGCTATTCCAGTCTTCACACCTTTGATTTTCCTAATTAATATGATTTTTATATTTTTAAGTTACAAATGAACTTAGCATCCATAAATTGAGATGTTTCACTTTTGTTTGAAACCACAGGCATCAAGATTTGGTGCATCTCTATTACCTATCAGACTACCAATGTTCCCCTAACAATGATTATTGATATCTTCAAGGAAAATATTTAATCAGATTCTCAAGGTAAATAATATTTTAAAAAATACTACCTTAAAGAATTTTTGCACTGAATTGTATCTCTAACAAAGTAAAATATGAAAAAGCTTTGTCATAGCTTTAATTCACTGTTGGTTCTCTAAGATAGAGTTTTAAACAAAAATAGTATTACTAAATTTCAGAATCTAATGTACCTTGTTTGACAATACCTAATTTCCATGGTTGCTTCTGTAAAATACAATCACTTTTTTAAATGAAGATTTGGAATTGAAAACATTTGTAGAATTGCTATGATTCAATATCAAAAAGGCTTTCAAAAATATTTTTAACTATGTCATCATACATAGATTTAGGTGAATAACCCTCTATGGTTTAGGATTTCAAATATATATGAATATCCTAGAGAGTTTTAAAAGAAATTGGTTCCATTCTTTGACTAAATATGACAAAATTTGTGTATGAAAGGTATTATTTCTTTAAAACCAATGATTAATCTTACTTCAAGAACCATATGAGTTTTAATATGAAAACTATCAGCTAACTGGAAATAATTTTTCTATAATAAAATTTTCCATCATCATCTAGTTGTAGCAAAGTTTCTTCCACCATAAAATGAAAGGCATTGGACACACAACAAGATTTTTGTCTAAATTTCTCATAAAACTTAAGAAAAGACTCAATTGAAAAAAATTAGTAATCTCAATAAAAAGTCACACTTTGGGAGATAATAGGGTTAATATTTATTTCAGAATATATGGATTTGCCCCTTGCTTTTACCTGGTAACAAAAGCACAAACACACACCATGAAGTAAAGATGATTTTCACGAGCTCATATTTGAGTGGAGTGGAGAAATGGGGATAGTAGAGACATAGGATAAAACCTGTAACATGGAATCACTATATAATCCACCAAGGCCACATATGTTTTCAACAGTAAACATGATATTTAAAAAGTTATTTTGGGAAATAAAAAGTGGGACAGGAGACATTTTGATACAGGAATCAACACAAAACTACTCCTAAAGAGATGAAATATTATTCATGATGTTTGTTTCCTGACTCCCTGGGTGGCTGGATGGGTAAAATGTACAAAAGGACAGAGAATATTCATGATGAAGGACTGGCAACATTATGAACCAAGACAACAACAAAGAAATTTGACTGGTTTAGGAGGTAGCTATAATGGTTTGATTAGAGAGAATAGACTTGTTCAGAATTATAAAAGAAAATGGGATTACATAAATTAGGGAAAATAATTTGTAAAGAAGCATTGATATTTTAATAATAATAATAATAATAATAATAATAATAATAATAATAAATTGGTCCATGTTCTGCATTGATGCCTTATAGTGAAAAGTGTTTTGAAGAAAAATTCAGTTGACATATGAGGAACCAGACAAATGGCATTTGAGAATTTGGGAAATATGATTGAGATAATCAAAATATAAAGTGAGATTGTAGTATTGTTAAGACATTGAGAAAAAAAAAGAGTAGAAAAGGTCAAATCTAATTCAGAGGATGAGGCAATAGACAAAAAAGTAAAAGAAAACCAAATAAATGGGAAAATGGAAGCTGTTAAATATTACATGCAGTAACCTAATATTTTAGACTGTTAAACATCTTTTTGAATTAAGAGGAAACACAGATAACCTGTAATAAATAAAGGAATCTCAAAGTGCCTGGCTAGCTCAGTATGTAGAACATGTGACTCTTGATCTTGGGATAGTGAGTTTGAGCCCATGTTGGAGGGTAGATTGTACTTAAAATAAAATTTTTTGACAAAGGAATCTTAAGTCAATGTTATCAATTCAATATCAAGCCAAGTATTATTGGAGAGAAAGAGACATTATTGGAAAATGTTAAGAATTTCTCAAAGTAAGGAACTTTCTATAATGGAATAGCACTCACAAAATAAAATAAAAGCACTTTAGATTGATCTTAAACATACTGAAGAAAGAAGGAAAGAAACTATTAAAACTATTAAAAATCCATCTCAACGCTTGAAAGCAGAAATCCAAACATCAGAAAATTCTCTGCAGCTTGTCCAATCAGCCTCTATAAAAGAACATGGCCTCTTGTAGAGCATGATGACTTCTATAGCTATAAAAACATGTACTGAGGTAATAGACTGGGTAGATTTGTCCTTCCCATCTAGTGTATAACCTAAAAGCTTGCAAAAAACCCTGAATAACAATATCATCAATCTTGAGAGTATGAGCTGCTGAATGCTGCTGTATATCATATCAACAGAAAGACAGCAGAATAGGTGGCTGTCAAGCTAGCAGTATTTAGTGAGGGACAGGAACATAAATTCTCAATAGGAAATTATAGACAGAAAAGTTGGGAAAGTTAATTAAAGATGCATGTTTTCACTTAAAATATATATACCTATATACTTACATGCACACATATATAATTTATAATATGACTTTATCTTTTATGACATGTGATACTAAGTGTTTAAACTTAAAAAAATTCGAAATTATTCTGTGTGTATGCCTAAATTGTATGTGAATATTCACATTCGATATAAACATTTGTCAAATCCCTTTGATAATATCTTGATATAAAGATCATATAATCATGAGTTACCCTGGTAAGTTTTTTTTTTTCTAGGTCCTCTGAGGAATGTATATTAAATATCATAAATGCTTGCTAACTACAATACTGTGACTGCAAAAGACAGATACTCCACACAGGTAATTTAAGTTATAATAGTTAAAGAACATGCTATTAACCAAAAGCTTCAAAATATTTTTTTCCACGAGACAATAATGATTTTGTTTGTTTGTCTGTTTTGTTGCAGGAGGAGAAAATATTCTGTTTTTAAAAAGTAATTAAGATACTAGGCTCATCCAGACTATCCTTTTTTCTTAAAGTCAATTTACCACATAGTGTAAACTAATTACAGGAGTGAAAGCTCATCATATTCAGAGGTTCTCTCACACCCCCAAAACGTAGGAGATCATACACGGTCCAGGTTCGTGAAGGGGGGCGGTCATTTTAGAATTCTTCCCACCTGAGTCACCATTAATTAAACCTTTTAAGAGGTTATGATATATGCAATCAGGTATCCTCTGGTTCCTGAAGGAGAGCCCTCAATATCTGTAGATCATTTACAACGCAGATAATTCATGAATTAACAAACAGATTTATGTGAAATAAGCGTGTTCTCTATCTGCACTGAAACTACCACAACAAAGTAGCATGTTGCATGAGACAAAGCCATTGCGGCCATGACACTTTGTTTTTCTAACACAATTAACAGTATATAATTTATATTTGAATCTATTGACGCATTTATTATTGCTGTGGTGTAGGAGTCTTAAAGATTTCCTCTGTATATCCAGCCTTTATATTTGTAAAAGTTTCTCTAATGTTTTTAATTAACATATCAGATTATGGCTTTTAGAAACTTTGAAATATATACATCTTTCTAATTGTGTGGGCTTCCCACATACACTCCCTTGATCACATCCTTGGTAAGTTCAGATGGTAGGGTTCATCCTTGCATTTGCCTCTTTACTGAGAACTCCACCATTCAGCATCTGTTGATGTAACTGATTTTTGCAAGCACAGAACATAATTGACATTTTTGTCAAATCAATGACAAAAAGTTTAGAAAAGTCTGTAATTATTTACAGAGGAAAAAAGGCAATTTTTTGGAGAGTTAAGGAGAATTTACTGTCTTATTTATTTATTAACATACTCTGATTATGATAATAAATTTGAAGAACACCTATTTAAATATTTTTACATTTGTGAAAAGCTTTTTAGGACAGACTATAATATTCTAATACCTTTTTTTCATTAAGAACAGTTTTTATAACCAGTATTATATATTTAAAAGAAACTTAACTATTATCTGTCTCATTAAAGTAAGAAAAGATTTTAATGAGATTTTTTGAAGCAAATGAGTTCCTAAAAAACTACTACCCTCTGATTTACAATTTTGACTGTGTGTAATTTCTTCAATCCTAGATATATCCCTTAAATAACTTAAAGATCATTTATTTATTTATTTATTTGAGAAACAGAGAAAGAGAGAGAGGGCACAGGAGCAGGGAACCCAAGACAGGGCTCAATCCTAAGATCCTGGGATAGTGACCTGAGCCTACGGCAGATGCTTAACTGACTGACCCACTCAGATGGCCCTTGAAATAATTTAAAAGATATTCTGAAACAAAATTTTAGAAGTGAGATTTTATGTTTTTTTTTTTTTTTTAATAAATAAAGGATAGAAAAACGGCACATTACCCTCAACATTCTGTCTTATGGAAAAGTAGTACAAACATGGCAAAATGCCAGAATTGTTGGAGCACTGAACAGAACAGAGACATGATATTAAATAATAGTGGATAATAATTTAAGAGGAAAGAAAGGTTAACTGTCCTGTTATGATAGCCTGCAGATTTGAAAACCTCCTATGACTTTCAATAGAATATTCCGATGACCAGACATTCATCAAATCTGAAAGAAAGAAATCTGAAAGAAACAAACCAATACATTGCAAAAATAATTTCAAATCAAAAGCAAAACTTTATTTTATTTTATCTTTGAAAGCAAAATTTTAGAAGGAAGCAGAGATATAAATGTACTATGTCTATTTCATCCAAAGATGTCTAAGTATCAGAGCTTCTAGACCCTTTACAAGGAAATTTGTAAAGGTATTTTTATTTATATTTTCACACACACAGAGGAATGGTGCTTCACTAATGATACTCATTGATCCCCTGTAGCATATAAGTGATATTACATGAAGATCACAATGTGCTCTCCTCAATGAACTACTTGATTTATAGTTATTTTATTTTAAAATGAAAGATGAGATATTCTAGTTAATGGTGTTTATACTCATATTTATTTTAATAAACTATAACAATAAAAATAAATGCAAGCACAGCACATTATATATTTCATGATTTCCTTTATTTTGTTTTGACAAATACAAAGAAATATTAGGAAACTAAGCTCATATTTGCAGCTGTGAATCAATTTTTTTAATGAAAGCAACAAATCTTACATATAAGCTATCTTGTTTTCATGGAAAATCAGATTTAAAAAATAAGGTTTATTGTTTATTTCCATCTTTAAAAAACTTGATTAATAAAGTTGAGAAGAAATCCTTTATGTCTGACAGTAATTAAATCAGCATCTACAAAAGTATGGCTTTGAGGTGGGGTTAGAATGTGTACATGTGTGTATTTCATAATGAAGTCCAAGATTTTTAACTTACAAAGAAGAGGAATTTACACTGGTAAGGAGTAGATAAAGGAAAACTAGTGATCCTTTTCAGCAAGCTGTTAAAAGAAAAAAAAAAACACATTTTTTTTTTGTCAGACAGCTTATTAATCCTCTCATATTCTCAACAAATTATTTATAGATTGCCTCTTTTGATACCTAGAAGTAGTTCAGGGTATCTGAATGTTCAAACTGTGATCACTCTTAAAGGTAAGTGAGTTCTACAAGTTTACTACCACATGTAAATTTGCTTAACTACTGCTGAGACTTATTTGCTCTGGATTTGTGGATAATAGAACCCACATTTTACGATGTGAAGTGATTACACAGCAAAGCACACGATGGCTGCACACATGAAATTTAAATAACAAAACATAAAATATCATGAATTTCATATTCCTGGTCAATAAGGGGAATTGCTTTTAGGTTGAGATTCAGTCAAGAAGTTGCTTTCTTATACACTGGAGATGCTCATAATCTTACTCTGTAATTCAGCATGGGGAAAACCCAGAATCATGAGGGAAACATAGTTATATAGCCAAGCTGATCCTACAAAATAAAAATAATAAAGTCTGAAAGTCAAATAATAAAAGCTTAAATTACATATTATCAAAAGAAAGAAGTATCTCTTTGGTAATACTATTAAAAATTGTTCTACTTCTAGAGATTGAAATAATATTTTTTTCCTTATGCAAGTAAAATACTGGTTCTGTCTCAATGAAACAAAAAACCAAAATAGGCTGATATAAAATAGCACGGGATAGCTAGGAAGAAAACTGTCAAGTGTGGACACAGAGAGACGAGTTTAGGCTACACCAAAACGGAACCAATCGAATCATTTATTTTTGGCAGGTCATTAGAAACTGGCATCAGAAATACATCATATATTATTTACAGTCATTTTGTATAAGTATGGTCAACTAACTGCTTGATGAAACTTATCTATACGTTTATCATCAATTTTGACCCCTGTCCTATGCCTTAGAAACCTATGTCCAAATGCCAAATTAATATCTCTACTTGAAGGCTCAATATACCTCTCACAGTTTCAAATAGAATTGTGTCAGCTTCCTAGTTAAAAAGCCCTACTTTTCCTGCACGTGGAACCAAAGTAGTGACACCACACTACATAATGGCAAACCTCTCTTCCCAGTCTCCGCTTGCTACTATTTTTATTTATGGTTGACTCTGGTGCCCATCACCTTGCTATCATCTTCTGAAGTTATTTTAATATTCATTCCCTAATGTTTAATAAAATAAATAATTATTTAATGCAGGTGTTCTGCCTTACATCCTGCTTCCTTCACTGTGGCTCCTTTTTCTTGCAATGTATTTTGAGTGTTTTGGTAAAGAGGTGTGATTCATAATGGTGATGGAAGTTATTACAGTAACAGTGCTGATAGTGAGAGAAAGGACAAAGGAAAAGCTAGTGCTGTGTGATAAAGTGCCATGTTTACTGTAGCTTTATGTGCTATCAAGAATATGGTTAAAAAAAAAAAAGAAGATAAAAATCAGCAGTTGACTGCAGATTGGTAGGGTCACTTGTCAACATGAAAATCACGATAAAGCCTGGACAACAAGTACAAGAGTGGCATGGGAGAAATGGCTGGAAAATTCACACAATTAGAAGAGGAAGGAGGGACACTTATGAAGATGGGGTCCCAGGAACTTGTCTGTATCAGCCAAATAGGAGAAAAAAAGTCACATCAACTACTTGAATGAAGAAAATGTGTTATACAAATGTGCTGCTAACTTGGGAGAAAGTTATGATTAGAAGACCAAAATAAAATAAAAATAAAATAAAATAAAATAAAATAATAAAATAAAATAAAATAAAATAATAAAATAAAATAAAATAAAATAAAATAAAAAATTAAAATAAAATAAAATAAAATAATAAAACAAAACAAACAAAACAAAATAAAATAAAACTGCTGACAGAGCTACGACCTGTATCTAGGGTTGAAGAAAGAAGAGACTTGGTTAAAATATTTAAAACTTAGAAATTTAAAAGGAGAGCCCATGGAACTTGGCTTCAGACCTCTGAGGGAAGGACACTGCTCATCTGCAGCCCATGTCTCTAAAGCCCATGTCTTTTGCAGGGCCAAGACCCCATCTCTGGGATTCCTAAAAGTAAAGCTGGTTCCTCAAGTGTTGGAAAAATTGAAAAAAATGTGGTCTCTTGCTGCTCCTGAAAAGAATACTTCTTCTGGAGTGAAGAAGCATGGCTGTGTGGTAATCACAAAGATGGCAAACAGAGAAGAACCAGTAGGAGGCCACTTCATACTCACCCATCCTGCAGTGTCCCTCTGACACCCCCATTGTCAAAGTTGGCCCTAGAACAATTGACAAGGAGAAAGGTGGGTTGGTTGCAGAGTTACAGGGCCAGCATCATCAGGGCTAGGTTGAGTGTAGATGGGTGGGTTTGAGTTACAGGGTCATTGACTTCATGGCGGTACAACTCCATGTAGCGGGAGCTCTCCCACCATCCACTTCCAGCTCTCACTTTTAGAATTTCCATCCCATGCTAAATATTTATGTCACCGCTCAAATGATTTCCTGGTGGTTTTCTATGGCCTAGATAGTTCAGTTACATAAACTTATTTACTCTGAAGATTTGACAGAGTTAAAAAAAATGTGACTTGTTGCCTTGACAAAATAGAATGGAAAGGTAAAAGATTGGATATACTACACTGGTAAAGACAATTCTTCGTTATTGTTGTTTCTTAAAGATAAGTTAAGGCATTTTTAGGGCTTTTTTTTTTTTTTTCCAGGTGATTCAACTGGCAATTTCTTTTTTTTTTTTTTTTTTTAATTTAGTGCTATTTTTCTAGACTTTTTTTTTTAAGATTTTATTTATTTATTAATGAGAGACACACAGAGAGAGGCAGAGACACAGGCAGAGGGAGAAGCAGGTGTCCTGCAAGGACCCTGATGTGGGACTCCATCTGAGGACCCGAGGATCACGACCTGAGTGGAAGGCAGACACTCAACCACTGAGCCACCCAGGTGCCCTTTTCTAGACTTTTACACTAAAACACACATAACTTTTGTAAAAAATGTAAATTTGCACAAGGAGAGAACATAGCTGAAAGATAATGACTATAGAAAATATCCATAATACATATAAAAACAAACAGTATTTATAATAATATTTTGATCCCACTTAAATTAAAAATGAAAAAGGGGACTATCTCAATATGGCAATATATAAATTAAAAATGAAAAGGAGGACTATCTCAATATGGCAATATATAAATTAAAAATGAAAAGGGACAAAAAAAAAAAAAAAAAAAATTGAAAAGGGACTATCTCAATATGGCAATATGCAAAGGACATAAGTAGACAAGTTACCAGGCACAAATGGTTAATCAAACATAAAAACATACTTAGTCTTATGAGTAATTAAGGAAATGAAAACTCAAAGAGGATTCTGATTTTTATTCTTCCATCATTTCTCACCGGGTTCACAAATTATGTAATTATATACAGTCCTGAGAGTTCTACTAATGTGTGTGTGTGTGTGTGTGTGTGTGTGTTGTGTTTCCGTGTAGCCAAACAGATGCTTGTGAAGCCTTAACATCAGAAGCACTATGTGAGGATGCTTTACTTCACTTTTCTCTAATGGATGCTGTGTCCCCAACTACTCAGCTAGGGAAAAATATTGACATGTGTAACACCTACCACAGTTCTTTATGAGCAAGCGGTAAACAACAAAGATCAGTTCCCACCATTAAATGTTTAGTCCCCTGCATGTATATGGAGGCAACTATTGATATAGGATGAGCACAAAAAATAACAGAAAAATTATGGATTTTAAGAATCACAAACAGTGAGACACAGACATAAGAAGAGACCAATGAATTACACTTTAAGTGAAATAAACATAAAAATGATGATCGCAAGCAAACTACCATCTCACACAATCCCATATACTATGGCATTGGAACAAGGAGTCATTCTTAGTCAAACCTGTATTTTGCTCCACAATTGAAGTAACAGAGATTGTCAACCAATTCTCTCTTGCTGATTAACATTAAATAAATGGCAATAAAGGACATTTATTCAGCATAAAGATGCCCAAGAGGTTCTATACATCTAGCTGCTGACGTACTTAGAAATTTAAGAAAGTGTTAACCAGATTTTGAGGGGCAACTTTCATACTGAAGTAAGTAACAGAGAATATCTTTTCCCCTATTCCTTTATATAAAATAAACAAGCAAACTTATTATTGTTTTACATTCCCTAGGAATGTGTGTGTGTGTATATATATATTCTTTTTTAAGAAAAAGACATTGGTTCTTATTAATCCAATACACCAAATAACTTTTAACCGAATAAAGATATTTGTGGTAAATAATTGGGAAAATCACAACAAATTACGTATTTATGTATATCTTAAACCAGAAGTGTATACATAGCATTAATAATTCAGCGTCTTCTCAAGACTTATTAATGAATTGGTAAAAGAAGAAAATCAGTATAAATTGCCATCTTTCTAATTTTCATTAAAAAAATAGAAAGTCTCAGATAATGGATAGTCTACAAATAATTACTTCCCCGCACCACCACCACCCAGATGTTAGTTTGAACTCTGATTTTTCCTTCCTAAAGCTGCTTCTTTGACAGCAAACTACAACTTTCTCCCCCCAGATGTGATGATGGGCCAACCACGCTACTCTACACATACATAAGATTGATGATTTGGTCCCAGAGTTTTCATTCTGCTTTCTGCCTCTCTCCTACACTTTCATGATATGTTTTGAGATAAGAGCTTATCTTTATACCATCCCTCTTTTCACAGATAAATTGACAAGATGTGAAGGACGGGATGGATCAACAGGGACAAGACCTTCTTTCTCTTCTGAGATTAATTTGGTGTTAGTAACTGTTTTTGTTACTGCGTCCATGGAACAAATGCTTCCCTTTTCAGAAACCTCAAATCTGAAAACCATTATCTTGAAATGTGTTTATCGTAAATCTGAAGTATCATTTTCTTTATCTAACATCAAATAGTTTTGCATTTTCTTAATTGGTCTGTCTTTAACCGGTGTGAGGAATGTATTTTCTGGTAGTTCTGTTGAGATAAGAGCGGTTTACTTTTTCTTTAAACAGTCTGGTCTCAAAAGTTTTCATATGACTTCAAGGTCTTCTTTCACTTTCAGTTAAAGTATCTTATTAGAATAAGATCTTTTGCCATGTAGTCTATCACTTACATTGTTGACTTATTTAGGGTTGTCTTTTTTTTTTTTTTTTTGCATTATTATGGTGACACTGACCTCAAAAAAGCAATGATTTGTAGAAACAAGGGTCAGATAACAGTACCATATAGAGCCAATCCAAATGTAATTACATTCAAAAGTATAATTCCAGAATGACAAAATTATTCCAAAAGTTAGACAGTGAATGTTGTCTTCATAAAATGATTTCTAGGCACACAGTAGACTCTATGTGGTCATCACTTACAATATGGTCCATTAGAAGACATCACTGGACTAATCAAAGTTAGGATTCATGCAACTACAGTTTTCTGTTTTGCTTTTCTAATGCCCTTTACATCCTGCTTCATATCCTTTGCTCTCAGACCATTCAACAACCCCAGCTGTGGAATACTCCATATTGGAAGTTGTCTAGGCTACTTCACCTGATATTTATTCATCCCCATCTGCAACATTCTATCAACTAACCTCAATATACACCCATCTTATTTGCTTAATTTCTTAGGGCTGTGTCAGTAATACCAAATAGGACGCCTGGGTGGTTCAGTCATTTAAGTGTCTGACTTTTGATTTCAGCTCAGGTCATGATTTCAAGGTTGTGGCATCCAGCCCTGCATGAGGCTCTGTGCTGGGCATGGAACCTGCTTGAGATTCTCTCTCTCTCCTTCTCTCTTTCCCCTCCATGCTCGAATGAATGAATGAATGAATGAATTTCTTAAAATAAGAGCAAACAAATCAATAAAATAATCCATACAGATGCGCCTATTAGTAAGCACTAACACTTTTCATCATAAAACTCCCTTTATGCCATAGAAGTTGTTTGAATGATTGAAAGTCTACTATACCTATTTTATCCCTTCTAATTCCAACTAGCTGGTCTCACACATTTGTTTTAGAGCCTCATTTGACCTCATAAAGTGAATAAATCTCTTTTGGTATTCACTCTGTAACCCAGAGCCGACAATGGCATGGTTGAGCATGTGATAAATCCCTTTATTCACATATTCAAGCCAACAATGTGATGTTTCTGTCTTTGTGATTTCAGATGAGTTCATATTTAAGGCTGCCCGTGAATTCACAGTCTCAAAGCCTTTGTTGCATCTCAGTTTGAGCTGCAATCGCATGTTCCTTTTTTATTATATTCTTTTTAAGATGCGCCAAAGGCACTACAACGTGAATTTACATAAATGACATAAACTTTAGTCAGACTATCTCAGAATGCACTCTGAATTTTGGAAATTCCATTTTGCTAATTTACATCACTGACTGAATAAATCAGATGGTGAAGAACTACATTTGTTTCAGAGAATGATAGTGAAGAACTACATTCATTTCAGAGAATGATGGTGAAGAATTACCTTTGTTTCAGAGACTGTATTCTCCTAAAGGAAACAAGACTACCACAAAAAAAAAAAAAAAAGACAGAGAGGTAATATCATCATTAAATCATATCACATAGTGTCTTCTTTACCCTAACCAAATTTACTTGTTGCATACATTTAATAACCTTTCTTCTTAAAATTAAAATAATTTAATTTTGTTGGTAGTTTCAATCAAGTATAATAATCTTTGTATTCTAATGTAATCTGTAACCCATTTGAGTTTCATATAAAACTGATATATATTTTTTTCAAATATAGTCATAAAATCTAGTCTCCATTTTCCCCATCCATTCTATGTTTTTTTTTTTTATTCTTTCCCTCTTTGCTCATTTTCATAATTTTATTATTCAATTTTTCATTTTTCTGGCTTGGTACCCATATACTTGTCCTATTCTTAGATGATTAACTAGAGATTAAAACATTCAATTTTACTTTATCAAAATCTAATATAACTTTATTGCTATTTACCATCCTCTTGATTTTATATTGTTCAAATGAATTTTAATTCACAGTCTATTCTAAATTCAAAATCTGGCTTCTTAATATAGTTCAAAAGGATTTAAATTTATTCATGTATTTATGCTTCTTATTGCTATACATTTCTTCTTTCATTTTCAAGATGCAACCTAGATTTTTCTCTTGTTTGAAGACGATCCTTTAATGTTTCCTTTAGTCCAGTTTTGTTGGTGATACATATGCCATACAAAATAACTTTTTTGTTGGAAATATTTTTTTCATTTTTGAAGGAGATTTTTATTGAGGAGAGAGTAAATTGGCAATGAATTTCATTCATTTCTTGGTTAAAGTGTGATATTTCACTTTAATTCTTATTGTTTTGGAGGTAATAATTTTTGAGATAATGATTATGTTTTAGAAATCGTATTTTAGATTTGAATTTTATTATTTTTATTTACTTATGACATTCTGTTTTCATTGTTTTTAGGGGTTATAAGAGTTTTGTGAATTTGTTGATTATTAAATGCTTCCCATTTGGGTTATTAATGATTATCTATTCAAATATTCCTTCTTCCCCACTCTTCTTTCATTTACATTAGGGACTTCAGGTCTTCCAGCTATATCTCCATTTTTCTTACATTTTGTTTTATATCTCTTTGTCTCTCTGCTTCATTCTGTATGTTTTCTTCTGACTCATATTTCAAATCGCTAATTCCTTCTTAACATGCTTAATCTGATATTAAGCCGTTCTTTAAGATCTTAATTTATTTACTATATTTAAATTTTAAAATATCCATTTGTTAATTTTCCTGGTTTATAGTGTTTGTATAAAAATTTTAATCTTGTATTTCATCTCAGGTAGAGTGAGCTTGGGTATTTTGCAATCTATGCCTGCTCAGGCTCATTCCATCCATCACCTGGGTATCCTGTGGGCTTGTCTCTATTATTTGTTTTTCCTTGTTTTATAATGACATTATTTTATTTTCATTTATGACTAATTAGATTTTTGAGCTTGGGATTTGGTGTTATCAATGGAATATAAAATTAGAGGTCCAAGATTATGTTGTTTCACTCCCAAGATAGCTTATGTTTACTTCTATTCTTTGATGTGTCCCCTTTGTCCCATGAAAAGTACTGCTTAGCTAGCCAGCTTCTCAGAAATTGCTCCTCAGCAGTCAGCAGTAGAAGAGTGGTTCCAAATGCTAGCTAGTCTAACCTCTCTAATCTTTCTTCTTTTTCTTAGGTATTCATTTTATTTCCACCCACCCCAGCATTTAAAATAAAGAAATAAAAAAGTAGCTCTTGGCAACCCAACGATTTCTTCCAGCAATAATTTTAATATTTTGTCTAACTTTTATAGTTTTATTCACTAAGATAATTTATTCAAATTATTTTAATGTTATTGACACCTTGATATCATAAACATGTATATACTATGCATTTCATGGCCTTTTTCAAAATTAACATATGTAGTATGACAATAAAATAAAATAAACAACTAATTTATTGTGTTTACAGTAAAATTAAACCCATGTGCACAATTGTATATGCGTTGCAGTGGAAAGAAAATTCAATATCAAAACAAATTAAATGAAAAATATTATTTGTGGTTTAGCATACTTGGAAACTAAAAAATTAATAATTGAATTAACCTATTCTTACTTTGTATTCTGTTTGATTAGGGATGATAATGAATTTATATATTTGTCAAAACATATCAGGACTATATTTTTTTACCTTAATGCTGCTGCTAATTCAAATATTGAATTCATCTAATGAAATAGATTTTGTTTTTGAAGTCTTCCTTATTTAATGTGTAACAATCTATGAAATATAAATGAATAGATTAAGTTTGGATAATTTTTTATCTTAATTATAAACATCCAGTTAATCAATATCATTTATTTTAGATCTTAAAAATTAAGAAGACACAAAAATTAAATTTTGACAATTTAAAGGAAATGTAATGCTGTTAAAGTAAACAGATTGGAATATAAAATAAAATAAAATATGCTGAGGGTATTATTTGTGAAAATAGGTTAACTAATTGTAATATCCCATTTCTTTTCATGAATTATAATTCCTATAGTTAACATTTATTCCTCAAACCTAAAAGGATATTTTAATATCAGTTTGCCTAAATATCTGATTGTGAGATTTTGACCATTGAAAAATTATAGCAATGCTAACTTTTGGGAGTAAATAAAATTGGAATCAGTCCTGAAAAAATAGGATAAGGAATGCTGACATAAAGACTGAGAATAGGCTTGCTAATCACATCACTTAGCAACAGCTAATGAGAAAGCCATCATGCCAATTTATCCCCCAAATTATATAATTCAGCTGAAGCACCATAAGTAAATTAGAAATTTTAATGATTATCCAAAGATTAACACAGCAGCAATGTAAACCTGACCAGTCCATTTTTGAATTGCAGTTTGGTGAAAAAAAAAAAAAAAAAAAAGTTACTGCAAAATTTAAATGTTAGTAGCAAAGTAGTATCATAGAACGCTAATTTGAAGGCTTAGAGGGAATCAGGAGTGATGTAAATTCAATTTTTTTTTTGGTTTTGTAATCATAAGTCTTCGTAAATGATCATATTTCTCTGGTATATTTTTTAAATTGCCTATTATATATAAGAATTATCCTTGTTAAAATCTTTGCTATACAATGTAATATAGTAGTTTTTGAATATCCTGTCAAATTTAGCAGCTGTTGAGGAAGGAGTTCTTAAACACTTAAAGGAAAAATACTATGTATTCTATTTTCTCACTTGTTACACAAAGACCAAAAATACTTGTATATTTATGTCTCTGAGGACATTAAAGCTCAGAATATAATCCAAAGATACTTTTAAAGAAAACTTTTTCATCCACTTTACTGACCAACATTAAGGATAATTTAGCCATTAAGTGCTAAGGATGAATAAATAAGTTGGTATCATAACACATACTTTGAATTAGTGCGAAGCATAGAAATAATTTTTAAAAAACATGTAAGTAAATTTACATTTTCTTTTAATTAAGTCCATGGAATTCATATTTACACTTTTGAAAAATAAATAAGTAGCAGAAAACAAATTAAGTTTTTATGCCCTTAGAATATTAAATGTAACTTTTGTGTCTATTTAGAAATAATGATCTGCACACAGTGTAAGTGAATTTACATGTGTTAACTTACTTAAGATTAAGGTGCCAAGTATTACCTAACTGATATTAAATTATATTATAATTTAAAATCTTTTTTTTTTTTTTTTTTTTTTTTGAGACAGAGAGAGAGGCTAATGGAAAGGAAAGAAAATTTAAACAAGCTCCATGCATGGAGCCCAACAAAGGGCTCAAATCTCACAACCTTGAGACATGAGCTGAACTGAAATCAAGGGTAAGATGCTTAACCAACTGTGCCACCAGGGTACCTCAATTTAAAATCTTATATGGAATTAACATTCAAACTTATGTGTAGTGATAGAAATGGACCACGTTTCTAATTCTAAGAGGGGCACCTGGTGGTTCAGTTGGTTAAGTGTCTGCCTTCAGCTCAGGTCATGACCCCAGGAGCCTGGGATCAAGTCTTCCATAGGGGTCCTCAAGGAGCCTGTTTCCCTCTCTTCCTCTCCCTACTTGTGCGGTCTCACTCTTTCTCTCTCTCTCTCTCCTTCTCTGTCAAATAAATAAATAAAATCTTAAAGGAAAAAAAGAAATTCTAAGAAAAAAAGCAAAAAAAATAACAGAAGTCCACTTATTGAACCGTAGTTTCAGGTATTTTACTTATTTGTTTGATGATATATATTTACACTGGAGAATAATTGTTTTCCAAAACACATGTTGGGGTTTTAAACATAAGATTCTTATGAAAAGTATAGTATGTAAGGGGTATCTGGGTGGCTCAGTAGCTGAGCATCTATCTGCCTTTGGCTGAGGTTGTGATCCTGGGATCCTGGATCGAATCCCACATCGGGATCCCCACGTGGTGCCTGCATCTCCTTCTGCCTGTGTCTCTGCCATTCTCTCTGTGTCTCTCATGAATAAATAAATATAATCTTTAAAATAAATAAATGAATAAATAAATAAATACAATCTTTAAAAAAATATACTATATAAGCTTTGAGGCTCACAGCAATAACATATTGATGATTCTACAATTTTATAGGATATAAATGTTATATTTGTATTTAAGCACATATTTTACAGGTACATTTCGATGCCTATTAGAAATTCACTTCCCAGAAAAAAATAACGGGGTGCATGTGCATTTTAAATTGCATTTTTTCATGAATATTTCTTTGTAGAAGTGTGATTATGATACAGAACAAACGGGTGAAAAGAAATCAATATTTATGATAGACTGGGTGACTAAAAATAATATGAATATGAAAATAGGAAGTGTGCGAGAAAAAGGACCAGGTAGTGTATAATACAGCTAAGAATATTAAAAAAAAAGTCAAATTGGACAATCAGAAAAAGACAAATCAACATGAAACAGCATTTCATAGTTAACAGATATTCTTGTCTAAATAATCCAAATTGTGGTTGAAGAATACTTTCACCGACCACTGTATGTGGCATGATTGAAAAATTCCATTTCCCCAAAGAAACAAAAAATAGAAACGAAATATCTCTTCATATATATTATATATATTACATATGCATCATATATATGTGTATATCTACATACGTATGAGATATATGCTTGCTTTTGTGTCTATGAATGCATAAATGAATATCTAGACATAGAAACTACGTATTCCTTATATGGATTATGCACATGATATGAAAGAAAATGTATGAGAAAGAGAGAGAGAGGGTATGTTAGCAATTATTATCTCAATATACTGGAGAGAAGAGAAAGCTAATGTTTAAAGCCTACTTCATAAAAGCACTTTGCCCTATTTACATAAGTTCTTCTGCAAATTTCACTGGCAAGTTCTTCCCTGAAACACTGTACTGAAAAGGGCCACTATAGAATTCTGAGTAAAGTTCAGTTGTTGTGTTTTTTTTTTTTTTCTTTCCTGATTCAAAATCCATTAATTTCCTTTTTACTCTATGGGTTCTGCTGACCTTTATAATAATGTGAAAAGTATGCCAATAACGAAGGTAAAGAAAAAAATGAGGTTCTAGCCTAGAAAGAAATTCATCCAGTTTTTCTCAAGTGAAATCAAAGCATAGGCTTTAGGTGCCAATTAAATGCTTTTAAGGAGGGGGTGTAACTCACAGGAATGACAATACTTTTTGCACCAAGTGTTTTAACCATTATCATTGCTTCTATTAAAGATTCAAATGAATCTTTAATTACATTAAAATTAAACAAAATGTTATGTGTTTTATTTACTCATTTATGCATTTACTCATTTACTCATTTATGCAATTCACATTAACAAATATTATAGTAATCATGAAAATTATTATTAGCAATATTATATAGATGAGGAAACTGAGAACCAAAAAATCTAAATTGCATTCTATGATTTCACCACAATATGAGGATGAATCTTTAAATCAATATCTTTTGATTCCTACCTAATCATTCTTTCCAAGGGTAATGATTCCTAAGCTTCTTATCACATTTTGTGTTTTATTGTGATATGTCTGCCTGATATAACTCACTGATCTAAAGTTAATCTATATGCAAATTTGAAAGATCGAATTGGATAAATTTAAAGAGACTACCTTAATGGTAATAGGCTAATATTTGAAAAACTATGTCTTAGATCTATTCAGACATTATATCTTTTAAAAATATCAATTACAATGTTAAGTGTTTTATTCTTTCTTAAAGATGAGGTGGAGGCAAAAAAAAAAAAAAAAAAGAATGAGGTGGAGACTATAAGAATAGAAGTAATTTGCCTAAAGTCACACGAGCTGTTAAGTAGTGAAGTCAAAGGCATGTATATTTGACTTCAGAGGCCTTATTTTCTTAACTAAATGATAATAAATAATGGCTAAAAATTTATAGTACCATAAAATCCCATCAGATAGCTAGCAAAACTTCCTTTTATTCAAAAGAAGGTAAATGGAAAACTTTAATGCAGAATGGCCACTTTCCATCTTGGGTAACAATAATGAAAATCACTGTAATTACTAGTGCTTAAACCATTAAAAAAAAAACATTGCAAATAAATACTTCTTTATGGTGGAAACATTTTCCAAAAAATCTTTAAAAACAACAAAAATAACTGCCACCTAAGGGCACCAGTCTGGCTCAGTTCATAGAGCACACAACTCTTGATCACAGGTTCATGTGTTCAAGCCCCACATTAGGCATATAACCCACTAACAGAAAAAGAAAAAAAGAAAAGAGAGGAAGAGAAAAGAGAAGAAAAAAGAAAAGACAGGCTAGACAAGACCCACCCATACCTACTAATTACACAAGGAGAAATTACTGTGTTTTCTTAAAAATAAGAATGTCCTTATTTTTTTTTTTTCTAAAAACAACCTTAAGAACAAGCATAATGTGTTCATCAAGGTCTGAAACTCAATGTTTGATGAAGTCGTCTCCCAAATATATCCTTCAGTATGCTGTTTATTGGTTTGAGGAAAAAAAATATCCTGCATTTGCAACAGCTGATCACTGATGAAAATTAACATGTAAAAATAATTCCAAATTTCCTGTATGATGTATTTGCTTTTAGAATAACATGTATTATTTTAAGACAGGAAAATGAGTTTCGCTATAACTAGATTTGACCTCTTTCCCAAATGACCGAGTCCTTTCAAATGCATCGGCTTCACAGGAGTCTGCTTTGTTGTCATGTTGGATGAACTATTATAGGACTTACTGCTGAGAATCAAAGTAAACTACATTTGGACCTCTAAGTTGTACCAGTAACATTGTGCTACTTATCCTGAAGTTATTTTGGATCAGGGAGATGTGTTACAATGTGCATTGAGCCCTTGGGGAGGCTCATTTTTCCACCCTTGATTCTTTTATCTCAGAGGTAATTGTGTAAGTTTTACTGTAGAAGTTCTTGAAAAGACATTTTGCAAGCTTACTTTGGGCCATCTCAAAATTTATTTTTTTTTTATTTATGTAAAGATTTATTTATTCATGAGAGACACACAGAGAGAGAGGCAGAGACACAGGCAGAGGGAGAAGCAGGATCCATGCAGGGAGCCCGATGTGGGACTTGACCCCAGGACCCTGGGATCAGGGCCTGAGCCAAAGGCAGATGCTCAACCACTGAGCCACCCAGGTGCCCCATCTCAAATTTTATTAATGTTCATTGTTTTATTATTATTATTTCTAAATAAACCAATCAGAAAAGGTCATCATGTGTAAGAGCATAACTTACTTTCAAGCTGTTTCTTGAGTTCAGAATTTGGGATCTACTAATTACTACACGTGTAACCCAGGCAATGTAAATGTTCTCCTTATGCTTGTGTATATATACTTTTATAAAATTAGTATAATGGTAAAACAGATCTTCAAGAATTGTTGAAGTAATTAGATCGGATTCTAGATATAAATTACTCACTCCTGTGGCTGATGAAAAAATGACATTCATAATAATAAGTGCAATTATTATGCAAATTATACACGTTGAAAAATACTTAATATCATTGACAGTTCTACTGAGAGTTTATTCAAGAATCATTTATATGTATATTTTTATGAGTCAGACAATAATACTAAGCCAATGAGATTAAAGTCAAATTAGGGGATCCCTGGGTGGCGCAGTGGTTTGGCGCTTGCCTTTGGCCCAGGGCGCGATCCTGGAGGCTCGGGATCGAGTCCCATGTTGGGCTCCCGGTGCATGGAGCCTGCTTCTCCCTCTGCCTATGTCTCTGTCTCTCTCTCTCTCTCTCTCTCTCTGTGATGACTATCATAAATAAATAAAAATTTTAAAAAAGTCAAATTAGATTCAATCTCTACCTTTTTAAAAACTACATTTTTATAGTTAGTAGCAGAAAAATTACAAAAAAGTTGATAATATTTTGACGAAGCTTTTTTTTCAAGTTAAGTTTACAGACTTTGTGATCTCTTTTGAGTATTTTCTTAGAAATAAAAAATGACTGTATTTGGGTTCTTTGCACATTTTTTAAATTAGAGTATTTGGGGTTTTACATTATTGAGTTATATGAGTTCTTTATATATTGAAGATATTAATATATTTCAGATATATGATTTGTACATATTTTCTCCAACTCCATAGATTGCCTTTTCATTTGGTCAGTTATTTTTTTTAAGATTTTTATTTATTTATTCATGAGAGGCACAGAATGAGGCAGAGATATAGGCAGAGGGAGAAGCAGGCTCCCTACAGGGGAGCCTGATGCGGGACTCGATCCCAAGACCTAGAGATCACAACCTGAGCCAAAGGCAGACATTTAACCACTGAGCCAGCCAGGTGCCCCTCATTGATTATTTCTTTGCTATGTAGAAGCTTTTTAGTTTGATGAAGTTTGTTGATTTTGTAAATTTTGATCCTTGTGTTTTAAATGTTGTATCTAAAAAATTATTGCCAAGACCCAGGTCAAGACCCTGTTCCTTATGTTTTCCTCTAGGAGTTTTATGGTTTTAGGTATTAGAGACATTTACAATAGCCAAGACATCCCTAAACCTAAGTGTGCACTGAAACAGATGAATGAATAAGGAAAATGTGATATCTATACACCTATATAATTATATATATATATATATATATATATATATATATATCCTGTGATATATATGTAATACACATGATTAAAAACCATATATGTTTATATACTATACAGCCATAAAAAACGGAAATCCTGCCATCTTTAGGGGTATAGATGACCTCAAAGGTATTGTGCAAATAAAATATGTCAGACAAAGAAAGACAAATATATGGCATGGTTTCATTTATATGTGAAATATTGAAAAACCGAACTCACAGAAAAGGAGATCAGACCCATCATTGCCAGAGATGGGAGGTGAAAAAGGAGAAGTGGGGAGTTAGGGGAAGGTGGTCAAAAGATGCAAACTTCTAACTATAAGATAAATAAGTATGTGGATATAATTATAGCATGGTGCCTATAGTTAACACTGCTGTGTGGTACATTTGAAAGTTGCTAAGATAATAAATCCTAAAAGTTCTCATCAAAAGGAAAACATAAATTGCTAACTCTACGAGGTGATGGACGTTAACTACACTTGCTGTGCTAATCATTTCACAATATATGTATGTCAAGTCCTTATTATACCTTAAGTGTATTCAGTATGTCTATAGTATGTCTATTATATCAATAAAGCTGGAATAAAATAGAAACAAAAATAAAACTAATGGCAGAAACCAAAGTGAACACTTAAGTACTATATAAATACATAACAAAGTAACTAAGCTCCCAGTCAGACGGAAGGTTATAGAGAAGTTTGTTGCTCCCAACTGGAGATAATCAGGGAAATCATCGTTGAGCTGAAATTCAAAGGAAGTGTAACAGGCAAATGATAGGTAAGGGGAAGAAACATTCTGTATATAATCAGGAGCCTCCCCAAAGGCCATAAGCAGGAAACAAAGATGTGATGTAATCACTGAGCAAGGTGAAGCAGGTCAGCATTTATATGTGTAAGCAGGCAGTAACTAATAAGGAATTTTGAGACTAATAATATCTGAAGATTGAAATTTATACCAGTAAATTAAAAAAATATATATTTTAAAGTAAAAATGACATGTTCAGAATTGCCTTCTAGAAATATATTTGACCTCACTTTGAGTAACAGCTTGGAATGGGAGGAAGTTAGAGCAGGTGACCATGAAGATACTGTTAGAATTATGGAAAGGAAATGTGGATAGGCTGAACCTATAACATAGTTGATGGATTGTTAAGATTTGGGTTATATTAAATAAATTTAGAGTGGACTTCAGTAATAATATTATCTAAAGTGGACCTTTAGTCAATAATATTCAGTTATCTCATTTCGTGCATAAGCAGACTGTCAGGGACATTCAGTGATTTCACCAAAGTTATATCAAATTAATGGTTAAGATAGCATGACTTGCAACCAAATGTTCTAATGTTACCATTAACTGTCAACACAACAGAAATTGTGAGATAGCTTCTTGATTTTACAAGCGGAACGGGAGGACCTAAATTCTCTAAGGATCTCAGGGGAGATGAGGAAAATCGGTTTTACTCCGTGTCACTCCATGAGATCAATTGAAAAGCCTTCTGCCAACTTGCATCCTGGAATCCAGACAGCTTTTTTTCTTATTTCTCTATTGGGGCCTGTTAGGGGCACCTGCAAAGGATCCTCTAAGAGGGGCTGCCCTGTGATAGGTGTGTAGATCTTAGAGAGCTTCCAGATTTGATGAACTCAGAAAGCTGGAGAGAGTTTAAATAAGAGACTAGATGTGTGCACCCAATTGTTGGTAGTTTATATAGTTGAAAGAAACCTGCTTGGCTTGCGTCCAGGGAGGCCTATGACATTGAAATGGCTAAAGACAGAGTTTGTAAAGTTAATGCACGCAGACCCACAAGAGTAAAAATCATATATGGTCTACCATTTGCTTGTTCACCGCTGGCCCCAAAATTCAACAGTCATCTGATCTGTTTAAATAACAAGGCCTGGTATTTATTTTCAGTTTTTGCAATGAACAATGAAAATTAAATAATGATACTGCAGAATTTAAGGCCAATGCTTCAATTCATTAAAAAAAAAAAGACGTTTGTAAAATAAATAAATAAATAGATAGATAAATAAATAAATAAATAAATAAATAAATAAATAAATAAATCGTTTCTATTAACTGTGGGAAAATTTTAATGACCAACCAAGGAAGGTGCCATGCTTCTTCAGTATTGTTAGAAGGAAATGATTAAATAAAGAAGTTGCCGTTATCACAACCAAGTTGTTAGGAAAACAGAGTGCCCTGAACTTCCCCCCAACTCTTGTCTACAACACCATTCAAATCGCCACTCCCATTCTGAAATAACTGAGCTTCGACAGGGAACCATCTTCTGATTCTGACTCAAATCTGTTTCGCTGCTGCTTTCTCGTATAAAAAGGTAGATTTTTTTTTTCTTGTGAAGAAGTGTCAGATTTTCCAAATGGCTGAAAAAGGAAAATCTGATTATAGTGCTTAAAATAGGTTGCTGCATAGGAACAGGTGGGAGATTTGAACTGAATTCAGGAGAAGAGAATTTCCATGTGGCATTTTGTTCTTCTGAAAGTTCAAGTCTTTTTTTTTTCCTCTGGTCTAGTGCTAAAAGATGAGGAAATTAAATATCACTCTCTAGGATGGATGATTCCTTTGTGGGGAAAACCATCTTATAACAGTTTTGGGGTGAACTTAGCCATGTCACTGGGAATGGATGAAGGAATGCACTTGGCGTGAAAGAGTCAACAAGAAGAAAAGAGGCATATGGTCACCAGCTATTTCATGATTCCACTGAGCGGCATGGCAATGCATGTACAGTCTGTTGGACATATAGGGAGTTTTTCATTCCTGTGGAGGAAGGCTGGTTTTCTTTTTAATTCCTTCATCTATATGTATGAGAGCAATCCCGGTAAGAGGAAAAAAAAAAAAAAAGCTTCTTGGGTACCAGGCATTTGAAGTTTAAGTCCCAAGTCTATACAAAGGTGTCTGAAAACAGATTCCTGTCATCTAGGTAGGGCTGTGAAATCTTCAGTCCTGTGATAATTGAGGTGTAGTCTCTTTCTAAGTTGAAGGAATAAACCTCTGATTCCTTGGTAATGCAGAATCATTTTTTTAAAATCTCATTGGTCACATCACAAAAGGGTAATTTCTGATATTCCTATGAGATCATATCTATAAGAACTTATTATCTGTCAATACACACACACACACACACACACACAAACATATACCTTATACACACACTCCTTTGGGTATTGTATTTTCTACCTTAGCATCTATGTACCTTATAGAGTTGTTCTGGAAAACAATGTAAATACATTTGAAAATCTATGAAAAGATGGAATAAATGACAGTTGTTTTAAGTTTATATGACTTGATCTTTTACAAACCTATATCTATCTTCTCTCTCTAGATTTTACATTTTCTTATAGATATCAAAGCCAATAAATAGCAACAGGAGAAAAAAGATGACCAAACCTTGGAATGTCATTAGAACCCCGAAGGCACTTGTCGATGAGTTAAATAATTGGTTGGTGCTCTTGCCCTAGATGCATATCAAGAATATTTAATATAAAACTAATTTATAGAATCTCTATCTTGCAATACTGAAGCATCTATCTAACTTGGAAAAAAATTACTTTCAAATTCTGCAGTAGAAACGTTGGCTTGAGGGCAGGAGACAGTCACCTAGATCTTACTCCTTTTCTGACCCTTGGTTCTCTCTCTCCTTTTTACAACCTGGGACAAACCTGGCTCTATTATTTCCAATGTGGTTGGCCAAAATCCATTATGCAAGCTCTCAAAAAATTACGATTCTCTAGTCCCTAATTGAAACTTACTGAGCTATGATGTCTAGGAAGTGGCCTGAGATATTTGTCTTTTCATGAAGATTCTCTGTTGAACCTGATGTGTCCATTCATGAGTAGAAATGGCTGAGTGAGATCACTGAAGATTTCCCCCATTTCTAAACATCTTTGAATCAGTACATGTTGTTCTGTGGGACAACAAATCACATAGCTGGCTTCTTCCTGGCAACATTGGAGACCTTTTTTTTATTTTTTTTAAAATATTTTATTTATTTATTTATTCATGAGAGACACAAAGAGAAGCAAAGGCATAAGAAGGGGGAGAAGTAGACTTCCTGCAGGGAACCCAATGCAGGCCTCCATCCCAAGAACTCCGGGATCATGACCTGAGCCAAAGGCAGATACCCAACTACTGAGCCACCCAGGTGCCCTGGAGACCTTGTTTTTCAAATGAAATTACCCTCAGTATCTCATGTTATTAAAAATATATAAGAGGAAATTTTCTGGTTAAAGGGGGAGGCCCTCCCCTTTTTACCAGGCCCTTTCTGGTAGAAAGGGGAGGCCTTAACTCCACTATTAGTTTTCATCTCCAAAGCACTAACACAGAGAAAGACACCTAACTAGAAGACCCAGGGCAAAGCCCAATTTTAAATCTTTTTTCTTAGATCTAACTGTGTAAATAAGGGAAAGGAAGATTAGACTAATGTAGACTAATGAGGGAGGTTTTGTTTTGTTTTGTTTTGTTTTGTTTTGTTTTGTTTGAGTCTTTTGTTTTTGGTTCAGGGGAAAATACAGAAAGAGTGTCCACCCACTTTTCATTTTTGCAATTAGATTTTGTTGTCAGATCCACATAGGCTTCAGAATGGTACTTTAAATATTTAAGTTTCTTAATATGTCACAGGATATTGTATTAATTTTAATTTTTAAAATAAATGTATTTCTAAAAAATAAAATAAAATAAAGGTACTTTTGATTTGATATTTTCCATTACCAGGATGCAATAATTATTTTTTAAAGATTTTATTTATTTATTCATGAGAGCCACAGAGAGAAAGGCAGAGACACAGGCAGAGAGAGTCCCTGCTGTGGGACTCGATCCCAGGACCCCAGGATCATGACCTGAGCCAAAGGCAGACGCCCAACCACTAAGCCACCCAGATATCCTCATGATGCACTAATTATAATAAATGCATTGATTATAAATAAAATTCACAACACACTCCAGTCCAATCCAATCTTCTTTTTAACATTATTTTCATTTTTTTTTGGTATAACATTTGAAAGAAATATACAATGTACTAAGAAATGTGCTAAAATTCATCATATAGGTATAATAATTTATATATTGTTTATGTCAGTAGAGAAGCCCCCCGTATTTCTCTCATGCAGTATGAGAAATAAGACACTAAGGTGTGTTCTAGACAGAATTTTTACATTTAAAAAATTCTTTAATATTTAAGACAGAAGGAGACATTCCAAGAACAGAAAGCTAAACTCTAAAATTATCTGGGAACTATTAAAATTATTAATTGAAAGATTATCATTATTTAAAAACTACATATCAAAAGAGTGTTTGACTTAGTTAAAATTTTCCAAATTTGGTACTGCTAAGTTTCTGAAGACCAGGAAAGAGACTGGCGACCTTCCATCTGATAATGTAGTTTATTCCCATTCATATAAAATCTGAAATCCAATAACTCCTAATCTGAAAACAGAATGAAAACTCTCTTTACATTAAATTAGAATACAAGCAGCAAAGTAATTTTATTATAAGTAAAATATTCATTTCTCTTTCAAATATTTTATGCTTGATTCAGGTAGTATTATATTTTAGTCATTTAACCAAAAAGTCTATAATTGAATAAAATTACATATTGTGTGAAAACAGAAGATAAGTGAACATCCCATCTTTTTTCTGTGGCACTGTTGTATTGAAAGGAATTTACATAATCTTGAATGGAAAGAGACATATCTGAACATTACTCTTAAGTCAAACTCAGTAAAGTCATTTTAAATGTCGCATTATGATTTTTTTTCTTGGTAAATAATTAATACCTAAATCTATGCTTGTTTTAATAAGCTTCAAATGACATCACTTGTTTGTTCCCATAGTAATTTTTATGACAAAAATAGGTAAAATTTCAAGTATAGCCATTAGGATTTCACATTTATTTACAGTAAACTCAACCTAGGAAAACCTAGCACAGAGTCCCTTATTCATTATACCACTTGGCTAAAGGTCATTTTTGAGGGGGATTATAAACCTCATCTTATAGCTCCTTTCTTGCCGAATTATTTAAAATAACCAAAAATCATTATAAAACACTATAGATTGTGGGATGCCTGCCTGGGTGGCTCAGATAGCCAGTCAGATCTGCCTTTGGCTCAGGTCATAACCTCCAGGTCCTAGGACTGGGTCCCACATCAGGCTCCCTCTCCCCTGCTCGTGCTCTCTCTGTCTCTATCTCTCTTTCTAAAATGAATAAGTGAAAAGAAATCTTTTTAAAAAAGAAAAGAAAACACTATAATCTTGTGCTCAATTTGACAGCGCTCAAGCAGTATACATTTCACTGCTCAGGTGTCTCTCCATCTTGCTGGCAGAGCCACCAAATTTTAGTTGAGCTAATACTACTTAACTATTTTACCTTAAAACTCTGTAGTTGGGACATTTATGTTGTGGATCATACAGTTTGGCTCCTCTACTTTTCAGATTATCATTCCTTTTATAGGAAGTCTGGCTCTAGTCCCCAAGGACTGAGATGGGAAGTTCTTGTTTTCTACTAGCCTGTGTCTCATGGTGCCCCTTATGGAAGGCTGCCTTCATTCCTTCTTTGCTCTCCTAAATATTGCCTTCCCAGGCTACTCTGGGATAAGCTGCCCACATCTTCCTTCAGGTATGAAAGACTTATTTATCCAAATGCTATCGGCAAACAGAATTCAATCATCAGCCTGCCTTGGGCTTTTTTGCCTTGACTGAAGAGAATTTTCTGGTCCAATCTCATGTTCCCTTCCTGAGACAGTCCGTATTCAATAACCATGGATTCCAGGGAATTAAAAGGTGTTGGTTAGGAAGGCTTCATCTCCTCTCTCAATTCTGGATAACTTTGAAGGGACATTCGAGCTTCCAAGTCCTGTGTTAGGTCAGTCAGAGCCTTCACTGACATGACATCACACATCAACTTCTTTCTCTAATCAATCCGTATCTATCCATAGATGTTGATCCAAAGAGCATTCCCTAATAGGAATTCTAAAAGCTAACGTGTCAGGGTTTGCTTCCAGGCGAATTTAACCAGTGATACCCCCCAAGATTCAAAGGGTACTGTTTTTGCCCCTCCATTGCATATGTAAACCTGGTGTCTAGAGAACTGGTATATCAATGGCATCTGTAGGGCATGTGTGCAGACCATGACCCACCGCGAATGTGAGATAAAATAGTGTGGAACAACCCTCCCCTGCCCCTTGCATATCATAAGGGCAGAGGTTTTATAGAAATGTTAACTCTGTAATGCAGTGCATTTTCCATTATTACTGAAAACCCCTCTTCCCCAACAGAATTCCTATATGCAAAACCTAGTGCAAGGAGTTTTTATATCCTGTATGTCCTCAACCATAAATATTTTTGTTCTGATAGGACAATAGTTCAGTTAATTGGAAACTGAGAAATTTGGTATCTAACTTTAAAAAGCATAAGTAAAAGTAGGAGCTTAGGTCTATGTAACAAACTTTTAAGAGATGGAGATGGGTGTGGGATGCAGTGGCTACTAGTGACAAGTGTTTTGGGATGTTCTGTAGACAGACTGCTTACTTTCATGTGCTGGATTCCCACAGAGTAACTGTACATAAGGGAAAGCTACTTAATCTCCAGGAGCTTTACTTTTCTAATTTGTAAAATAGTTATAATGGTACCTATCTCATAAGGTTATAGTGAGAATTAGATATGTATTAACCATATATAAAAATATATTTTTAAATTCTTAGGTTGAGTCCTAGCCTAGATTGGATTTTCAGGCATTGCTATGTTTTAAAATTTCATTTCTCTATAAAATTACCATCATCCCACTGATGATTTCTCCAAAAGAGTTGGTGAGGGATATCCAGAGAGATGCAGCTGTGTTCTCCTAGGACACATTTATTCTTCTAATAGGAAATAGCACTTGTTCTTCTGTCTTTTCTAATTCTGACAAAGAGTTCCCATTATGTTTGAATATTTTTTTTAAATTAGTCAAGATCCCTTGGAGGATGATAGGGAATAGTTCATGTTTTAAATTCTTAATATATTTACCTCATTAGGCAGACCTCAGAAATGTCCCCACATAGGACTAGATCCCAGCAGATAATCCATAAATAGACTATAACATTTTCTATATCACTTCTTCCACAATGGAAGCTTTCAGATTTCAATTGAGATGTGTAACTGCGTTCAGTGAGTTGAATAGTTTGATATATCACTAGGCTTCAAAGATTCTATTATTCTAAATTTAGAGGCTGTGAATAAATAGAAAAACATAAAAAGAAAATAGAAAAACATAAGCTGGCTAGGTATGTTAGTTATTAAGGATGTAAATGGTTTCAATTGTCCACTTTTATGAGAAATGTTTTTTTATATGCGTTCGATACAAGTATTTAGTTTGTTTTTTCCTTCAGTGCATTAATATATTTACCCAGGAGAGCTATCTCCTAATCTGTCCTAATATATGTCTCCTTTCCTGCATCCAGATTTATTATACAATTTGTATGGGGCCATGGGTTGGTATTTCTCAGATGTTACTACCTCCTATATAAGCTGTTTTGGGGGTACTGTACCTGAATTAATTAATGAATAATGATTTTTTTTTGTTATTTTGGGGGCAAGAATGATAAAAATTAGCTCACTTTAGCCTTAAGATAGCCATAATGGGGGCTGTCTGGGTGGCCCTACTGTTTGAGTGTCTGCCTCTGGCTCAGGGCGTGATTCTGGAGTCCTGGGATGGAGTCCTGCATTGGGCTCCCTGCAAGGAGCCTGCTTCTCCCTCTGCCTGTGTCTTTGCCTCTCTCTCTGTGTCTCTCATGAATTAAAAAAAAAGAAAGAAAAGAAAAGAAAAGAAAAGAAAAAAGAAAAGAAAAGAAAAGAAAAGAAAAGAAAAGAAAATTTTAAAAACAAAGTCTGAGTCTCCTAAGACCAAAATACTGGATGTGCCATCCATAGGAGTCTGTAGCCATTATCAAATTCCTGCCATGGGAGTGAGCCAAATTGGATATCCAATTCCTCTCCAGTCTGCTAATGACTAGACCCCTGCTGAGATCTTTCTAAATCCTGATCCACAAAATCATTAGCAATATAAATGACTGCTTTAAGCACTTATTTTTTAGGTAAAATTTTTTATACAGCAGCAGTAACCAGAATAGCCAATGCTATCAGCCTTCAAGTAGTGAATTATTTATTTTCCTTGGAAGTTTCTTAAATACACCACTAATATAATGATAACAGTCTGCCAAACCTGCTCTATTTTGTTAAACAATGTTAATTCAGGGTGAATTTAAAAGATTAGCATTGAGTTGTCAGATCAACAATGTTCTTAAAATTTATATAGAGGCTTGAAACCACTGTTTCTAAACAAATGAATGAGCCATGGTCCATGAGGAGCCACTGTTGGCACCATAGGCTGTGGTCATGAACTTTCTGGTGCAAAATATTAGAATCGGCCATGAAAAATATTGTAGAGAATCCCCAGAGCACCGGAGTGGCTTAGTCTGTTAAGCACCTGCCTCTCCATTTCAGCTCAGATCATGATCTCAAGGTTGTGAGATCAAGCCCCAAGTCAGGCTCCATGCTCAGCGTAGAGTCTGCTTGTCCCTCTCCCTCTGTTCCCCCCACCTCCACTTTCTCTTTCTCTCTCTCTCATAAATAAATAAATAAATAAATAAATAAATAAATAAATAAAATCTTTAAAAATGTTGCAGAGAGTTCTGACAATTCTGGAGTAGTCATTGACAAACTGCTGGGAGTATACTCAAATATACTAAGTTCCCTAAAGTTTGAAGGATAGAGCAAGTGAAAGAAGGTAAGAATCCAGATTGGGCTCAGTCTTTGTTGTGACATCACTTTCTTATCAAATTTACTGAGACTTTGCAGAACTGACACTTGTCAAATGAATATTGCAATCCTGGTTTCATAAAGTACTCTAGGAACCTAAGGAATCATCTGTTATGTTTTTCAATACCTCCTCTCAAGAGTTTGAGTGCCTAAATATGCCAGAATTTTCAAATAGCTTATAATCTTGGCTACTATCTTCTTTAGCTGAGAGAGATGCTTTACAATCTTAAACTACATTGTGTGGTTTTTTGTTTTTGTTTTTTTGTTTTTTTGTTTTTGTTTTTTTTTTTTTTTTTTTCCAGGATTGCTTTAGCATTGTTATAATCATGGAGTTAAGAATTCTGGGCTTAATCTTACTGCCACCAATTAATAACATCTCAATAAATTTTATTTAATAATTGATTTTAAGAAGGATAATTTTTATAGAATTATCACTTAAATGTATGATCTAGAAACTTTTCTCAGTGAGCCTTTCTTTTTAAAGAACCCACCCATAGAATAAAACTCATTACTAGTAGCACATAGATTTTCTTCTAATAGTTTCATTTGATTCAGAGCAAAAACAAAATCTTTTAAATAGCTTCATAAGTAGTGTAACCCATAGCTGCATCTCACACTTCATCTTTTAAAAACCTCCTTTTAGGAACACCTGGGTGGCTCAGCTTTTGAGCATCTGCCCTCAGCTCAGGTTGTGATCCTGGATTCCCGGGATCGAGTCCCACATCGGGCTCCCTCCATGGAGCCTGCTTCTCCCTCTGCCTATGTCTCTGTCTCTCTCTGTGTCTCTCATGAATGAATAAATAAAATCTTTAAAAAAAATAAAAACCTCCCTTTGAAAGGATATTTGATTATTCTGCATTTTTAGCTTAGATCAAGAAGATGTAGAACAAGGAAAAATTAAAACAAAAACTTGAAATGAATGCCTAACATATATAAATTGGGGGGTTGCCACTAAGGCAATATTTGGCATAATTATATAGCCTTAGATCTGTAGTTTTTTTTTTAAAAAAAAGAGGAAAGGAAGTAAATCAGAAAAAAGAAAAGCAAATAAAACATAAAGTAGTTAGAAGAAAGAAACTATTAAAGACCAAAGCAGAAATCAATTGAAAAAAAAAATAGTGAAAATCAATGAAAACAAAATCTAATTCTTTGAGAAAAAGAGTACTGTTAAGCCCCTAGCAAGACTTATGAGAATAAATAGAAGACTCAAATGACTAATATTAGGAATGAGAAAGGTGACATTGCTACAGATGTTAGATAATAAAAGGTAATTAAATATAGACACTTTTATGTCAATAAATTTAAAAATTTAGATGAAATATACAAATTCCTTGAAAACCACAAACTATGAAATTACACTCAAGAAAAAAAAAACAGATTACCTGAATAGTACAATAAATATGAAAGAACTTGAATTTATAGCTATAAAACTTTCAATGAAGAGAACTCCAGGGACAGATGGCTTCACTGGTAAACTTTAACATGCATTTAAAGATGAAATATTACCAGTTCTACACAAAATGATCCAGAAAGTCAAAGAAAATAGAATATTTTCCAATTCATTGTAAGAAATGAACATTACCATGATGCCCAAAGCAGACAAAGCCATTCCCAGAAAAGAAAATAATAGGCACATATCCCTTAAGAGTGCAAATACAAAAATACTAATTATATCATATATATGTTTCTTATACTATATATACTATTTTATAATAGTAATGAATTAAAATATTAATAATGAGGTTGCTCTTAAGCATTCATAGCTTTTTGACTCAATCTAGAGATTGGATTATAATATATAGTATAGATTTAAGGGAAAGAGGTCATGGAAATGGATAAGGATAAGGAAAGGAAAGATAAGGAAATGAAAAGGGTACTATGTATGATGGTTAATTTTGTGTATCGATTTGGTTAAGCTATGGTGCCCATTGTTTGGTCCAAGTTTAGTCTAGATATTGCAATGAAGTTATTTTATAGATAAATAGATATTTACAATCAGTAGATTTCAAGTAAAGCAGATTCCCCTTCATAATGTGGATGAGTGTCTTCTAGTTAGTTGAAGGCCTTAAGAGCACCAACTCTCATTTGACCTAGCTGTGCTGCTCCACATATTCTGGACTTAACAGCTTCCACAATTGTGTGAAACATTTCCTTAAATACTTATCTATCTATGTTTGCATAGATGTGAAAGAAGAAAGTATTCTAATCAACAAAGGACTCTGATTAGATTCATTTTTTTTTCCCCAATCACTCTGCTGGAATGTTCGCTCCCTATTGGTGCTTTGTATTTCAAAAAGACTGCAGATATTTTTAAAAATTAAGTTTTCATTATACTAAACAAAATGCTTCCTACGCATGTGTGAAAAATACAATACTATTTTTTTAATAAATTAATTTTTATTGGTGTTCAATTTACCAACATACAGAATAACACCCAGTGCTCATCCCGTCAAGTGTCCCCCTCAGTGCCCGTCACCCACTCACCCCCACCCCCCGCCCTCCTCCCCTTCGACCACCTCTAGTTCGTTTCCCAGAGTTAGGAGTCTTTATGTTCTGTCTCCCTTTCTGATATTTCCCACACATTTCTTCTCCCTTCCCTTATATTCCTTTTCACTATTATTTATATTCCCCAAATGAATGAGAACATACACTGTATGTCCTTCTCCGATTAACTTACTTCACTCAGCATAATACCCTCCAGTTTCATCCACGTTGAAGTAAATGGTGGGTATTTGTCGTTTCTTTCATTCTTTTTTTTTTTTTTTTTGTATTTGTTGTTTCTAATGGCTGAGTAATATTCCATTGTATACATAAACCACATCTTCTTTATCCATTCATCTTTCGATGAACACCAAGGCTCCTCCCACAGTTTGGCTATTGTGGACATTGCTGCTAGAAACATCGGGGTGCAGGTGTCCCGGCATTTCATTGCATCTGTATATTTGCGGTAAATCCCCAACAGTGCAATACCTGGGTCGTAGGGCAGGTCTATTTTTAACTCTTTGAGGAACTTCCACCCAGTTTCCCAGAGTGGCTGCACCAGTTCACATTCCCACCAACAGTGTAAGAGGGTTCCCTTTTCTCCAAATCCTCTCCAACATTTGTGGTTTCCTGCCTTGTTAATTTTCCCCATTCTCACTGATGTGAGGTGGTATCTCATTCTGGTTTTGATTTGTATTTCCCTGATGGCAAGTGATGCAGAGCATTTTCTCACGTGCATGTTGGCCATGTCTATGTCTTCCTCTGTGAGATTTCTCTTCATGTCTTTTGCCCATTTCATGATTGGATTGTTTGTTTATTTGGTGTTGAGTTTAAGAAGTTCTTTATAGATCTTGGAAGCTAGCCCTTTATCTGATATGTCATTTGCAAATATCTTCTCCCATTCTGTAGGTTGTCTTTGAGTTTTGTTGACTGTATCCTTTGCTGTGCAAAAGCTTCTTATCTTGATTAAGTCCCAATAGTTCATTTTTGCTTTTGTTTCTTTTGCCTTCGTGGATGTATCTTGCAAGAAGTTACTGTGGCCGAGTTCAAAAAGGGTGTTGCCTGTGTTCTTCTCTAGGATTTTGATGGAATCTTGTCTCACATTTAGATCTTTCATCCATTTTGAGTTTATCTTTGTGTATGGTGCAAGAGAGTGGTCTAGTTTCATTCTTCTGCATGTGGATGTCCAATTTTCCCAGCACCATTTATTGAAGAGACTGTCTTTCTTCCAATGGATAGTCTTTCCTCCTTTATCGAATATTAGTTGCCCATAAAGTTCAGGGTCCACTTCTGGATTCTCTATTCTGTTCCACTGATCTATGTGTCTGTTTTTGTGCCAGTACCACACTGTCTTGATGACCACAGCTTTGTAGTACATCCTGAAATCTGGCATTGTGATGCCGCCAGATATGGTTTTCTTTTTTAAAATTCCCCTGGCTATTCAGGGTCTTTTCTGATTCCACGCAAATCTTAAAATAATTTGTTCTAAGTCTCTGAAGAAAGTCCATGGTATTTTGATAGGGATTGCATTAAATGTGTAAATTGCCCTGGGTAACATTGACATTTTCACAATATTAATTCTACCAATCCATGAGCATGGGATATTTTTCCATCTCTTTGTGTCTCCCTCAATTTCTTTCACAAGTTTTCTATAGTTTTTAGGGTATAGATCCTTTATGTCTTTGGTGAGGTTTATTCCTAGGTATCTTATGCTTTTGGTTGCAATTGTAAATGCGATTGACTCCTTAATTTCTCTTTCTTCAGTCTCATTGTTAGTGTATAGAAATGCCACTGACTTCTGGGCATTGATTTTGTATCCTGCCACGCTACCAAATTGCTGTATGAGTTCTAGCAATCTTGGGGTGGAGGCTTTTGGGTTTTCTATGTAGAGTATCATGTTATCGGCGAAGAGGGAGAGTTTGACTTCTTCTTTGCCAATCTGAATGCCTTTAATGTCTTTTTGTTGTCTGATTGCTGAGGCTAGGACTTTTTGTTGTCTGATTGCTGAGGCTAGGACTTCCTATTTTGAATAGCAGTGGTGAGAGTGGACATCCCTGTCTTGTTCCTGATCTTAGGGGAAAGGCTCCCAGTGCTTCCCCATTGAGAATGATATTTGCTGTGGGCTTTTCGTAGATGGCTTTTAAGATGTCGAGGAATGTTCCCTCTATCCCTACACTCTGAACAGTTTTGATCAGAAATGGATGCTGTATTTTGTCAAATGCTTTCTCTGCATCTAATGAGAGGATCATATGGTTCTTGGTTTTTCTCTTGCTGATATGATGAATCACATTGATTGTTTTACAAGTGTTGAACCAGCCTTGTGTCCCGGGGATAAATCATACTTGGTCGTGGTGAATAATTTTCTTAATGTACTGTTGGATCCTATTGGCCAGTATCTTGTTGAGAATTTTTGCATCCATGTTCATCAGGGATATTGGTCTGTAATTCTCCTTTTTGGTGGGGTCTTTGTCTGGTTTTGGAATTAAGGTGATGCTGGCCTCATAGAACGAATTTGGAAGTACTCCATCTCTTTCTATCTTTCCAAACAGCTTTAGTAGTATAGGTATGACTTCTTCTTTAAACGTTTGATAGAATTCCCCCGGGAAGCCATCTGGCCCTGGACTTTTGTGTCTTGGGAGGTTTTTGATGACTGCTTCAATTTCCTCCCTCATTATTGGACTGTTCAGGTTTTCTATTTCTTCCTGCTCCAGTTTTGGTAGTTTGTGGCTTTCCAGGAATGCGTCCATTTCTTCTAGATTGCCTAATTTATTGGCGTATAGCTGTTCATAATATGTTTTTAAAATCGTTTGTATTTCAGGATCCCTGGGTGGCGCAGCGGTTTGGCGCCTGCCTTTGGCCCAGGGCGCGATCCTGGAGACCCGGGATCGAGTCCCACGTCAGGCTCCCGGTGCATGGAGCCTGCTTCTCCCTCTGCCTGTGTCTCTGCCTCTCTCTCTCTCTCTGTGTGACTATCATAAATAAATAAAAATTTAAAAAAAAATCGTTTGTATTTCCTTGGTGTTGGTAGTGATCTCACCTTTCTCATTCATGATTTTAATAATTTGAGTCTCCTCTCTCTTCTTTTTAATAAAGCTGGCTAATGGTTTATGTATCTTATTAATTCTTTCAAAGAACCAACTCGTGGTTCTGTTGATCTGTTCCACAGTTCTTCTGGTCTCGATTTCGTTGAGTTCTGCTCAAATCTTAATTAACTCTCTTCTTCTGCTGGGCGTGGGGTCCATCTGCTGCTTTTTCTCTAGCTCCTTTATGTGTAAGGTTAGCTTTTGTATTTGAGTTCTTTCCAGTTTTTGAATGGATGCTTGTATTGCGATGTATTTCCCCCTTAGGACTGCTTTTGCTGCATCCCAAAGATTTTGAACGGTTGTATCTTCATTCTCATTAGTTTCCATGAATCTTTTTAATTCTTCCTTAATTTCCTGGTTGACCCTTTCATCTTTTAGCAGGATGGTCCTTAACCTCCACGTGTTTGAGGTCCTTCCAAACTTCTTGTTGCGACTTAGTTCTAATTTCAAGGCATTATGGTCTGAGTATAAGCAGGGGACGATCCCAATCTTTTGGTATCGGTTCAGACCCGATTTGTAACCCAGTATGTGGTCTATTCCGGAGAAAGTTCCATGTGCACTTGAGAAGAATGTGTATTCAGTTGAGTTTGGATGTAAAGTTCTGTAGATATCTGTGAAATCCATCTGGTCCAGTGTATCATTTAAAGCTCCCGTTTCTTTGGAGATGTTGTGCTTAGAAGACCTATCGAGGGTAGAAAGAGCTAGATTGAAGTCACCAAGTATAAGTGTATTATTATCTAAGTATTTCTTCACTTTGGTTATTCATTGGTTTAAATATTTGGCAGCTCCCACATTCGGGGCATATATATTGAGGATTGTTAAGTCCTCTTGTTGGATAGATCCTTTAAGTATGATATAGTGTCCCTCTTCATCTCTCACTACAGTCTTCGGGGTAAATTTTAGTTTATCTGATATAAGGATGGCTACCCCTGCTTTCTTTTGAGGACCATTTGAATGGTAAATGGTTCTCCAACCTTTTATTTTCAGGCTGTAGGTTTCCTTCTGTCTAAAATGAGTCTCTTGTAGACAGCAAATAGATGGGTCCTGCTTTTTTATCCAGTCTGAAACCCTGCGCCTTTTGATGGGGTCATTAAGCCCGTTCACATTCAGAGTTACAATTGAGAGATATGAGTTTAGTCTCATCATGGTATCTATTCAGTCTTTGTTTTTGTGGATTGTTGCACTGAACTTCTTCTTAAAGGGGAATTTTAAGAGTCCCCCTTAAAATTTCTTGCAGAGCTGGTTTGGAGGTCACATATTCTTTTAGTTGCTGCCTGTCTTGGAAGCTCTTTATCTCTCCTTCCATTTTGAATGAGAGCCTTGCTGGATAAAGTATTCTTGGTTGCATGTTCTTCTCATTGAGGACCCTGAATGTATCCTGCCAGCCCTTTCTGGCCTGCCAGGTCTCTGTGCAGAGTTCTGCTGTTACCCTAATATTCCTCCCCATAAAAGTCAGGGATTTCTTGTCTCTTGCTGCTTTAAGGATCTTCTCTTTATCTTTGGAATTTGCAAGCTTCACTATTAAATGTCGAGGTGTCGAACGGTTTTTGTTGATTTTTTTGGGGGGGGATATCTCTATTTCCTGGATCTGAATGCCTGTTTCCCTTCCCAGATTAAGAAAGTTTTCAACTAGGATTTGTTCAAATACATATTCTGGCCCTCTGTCCCTTTTGGCGCCCTCGGGAACCCCAATTAAACGTAGGTTTTTTTTCCTCAGGCCGTCGTTTATTTCCCTTAATTTGTCTTCATGGTCTTTTAATTGTCTGTCTCTTTTTTCCTCAGTTTCCCTCTTTGCCATCAACTTGTCTTCTATGTAACTCACCCGTTCTTCCACCTCGTTAACCCTGGTCGTTAGGACTTCTAGTTTGGATTGCATCTCATTCAATTGATTTTTAATTTCTGCCTGATTGGATCTAAGGTCTGCAGTCATGAAGTCTCTTGAGTCCTTTATGCTTTTTTCTAGAGCCACCAGTAGCTGTATAATAGTGCTTCTGAATTGGCTTTCTGACATTGAATTGTAATCCAGATTTTGTAACTCTGTGGGAGAGAGGACTGTTTCTGATTCTTTTGAGGTGAGGTTTTCCTTCTAGTCATTTTGCTCAGTGCAGAATGGCCAAAAACAAGTTGTATTGGGAAAAGAAGAAAAAGAGAGAGAAAGAAGGAAAGAAAAGAAAAAAGAAAAAAGAAATAAGAAAAAAGGAAGACAAAAAAGCAAAAAAGAAGAGAAAGAGAAAGAAAAAGAAAGGTGAAAAAAAGGGTGGGGGAAGCAATCAGAAATCAAAAAGAAAAAAAAATAGAAAGAAAGAGAGAAAAAAAAAAAAAAAAAAAAAACCACGGAGGAGTACCTTCTGATTCCGTGTACTTTAAGTCCCTTGACTTCCCCTGGAACTGGTCCGTCTAGCTGGTCTTCTGGGGGAGCCTGTTGTGCTGATTTTCAGGTGTTAGCACTTGGGGGAGCTGCTGTGCCCCTGCCTGGTGCAGGGCTCAGTGGGGGTTGTTTACCCCGCGAGGCCGCAGGAGCAACAGCCCTAGTGGCGGGGCCAGCTCTGCAGCCCTGGATTCAGCCCCCGCAGTAGCTCCGGAGCTCTCCGTCTGCAGGGCCTGGAGGCTCCGGGCGGGGCCGCTGATCTGCTCAGCTGGGGCAGGAACGTCCTCGCTGTCCTGGGCCCTCCCGGCCTCTGCCTGTCCCGGGGGAGGCGGGATCCTGGGCTGTGTCCCGGCGCCCTGTGCTCCGGCGCCTGCGCTGGTGGATTCGCGCTCCCGCCCCGCAGCCCCCTCCGCGGAGCCGCCCCCGAGCCCCCCGAGCTGCTCCGGGTCCGCCGTGCGCGCTGCAGCCCTTAGGGAGCTCGGCGCACTCTCCCGGGCGCAGGTGCCTGTTACTGTCCCGGGGAGCCCGAGGGCATCCCCGCCCTCCCGGGTCCTGCTCCACCTCCCCGCGAGCCCCTTTCCCCCGGGAAGGTCGGTGCAGCTCCTGCGTCTCCGGGACGGGGCTCTCCTGTCCTGGGGACACTCGCCCCGGCCTCAGCCCGGCTCCTCGCGGGGCCCCTCCCCCTTGGAGGCCTTTTGTCTTTATTTCTTTTTCCCCGTCTTCCTACCTGGATAGACGTGCGGACTCTTCTCACTGTAGCATTCCAGGTGTTCTCTCTTTACATCTCAGGCCGAATTCGTAGATTTTTAGGATGAGTTGAAGGTTATCTAGGTAACTGGGTGGGGACAGGTGACTTGGGTCCCTACTCTTCAGCCATCCTGCCCCTCCTCTCAAGATACAATATTCTTAATTTGGTTTGGCTATATGTTTCTCTGTGGAAATTGATTATACAATTCAAATTCATTACAGGAGTGAACCCACAGAAATATGAGTATTAAGAACTTACTGAAAGGCGTCAATAAAGCTGTAGGTTCACACACACACGAAATACTCATTCATCCATTCAAGCATCTATCTTTCTATCTTCTATTTCTATTTCTCTGGGGAATCCTGACTAATACACTATGTTTCATTCTTTGAGAGTTCAGCATCTCAAATAATTGGATTCTTGTTGTGGTTGTGTTTTTTTTTTTTTTTTCAACAGCTTTGGTATAATAATAGTGCATTAAATAACTGATATAATCCCTGCCACAAATTAGGAAAGATAAATTATTCTTACCACATATGGACCATTGTTGACATTGTAATGCTCTGTGATGAATCTACACTTAGATACATTGGTGAAGCTCTGACCCTGTGAACTGTGACCCAAACTAAGAGCTGATACTTTGAAGAAAGTCTGATGTTGCAGTTAATTTGACCAGCACTGTGGTAGTTGGAATAGGCAAAATTATGTTGTCATAACAAACAATCCCAAAATACTGGTGATTTAAAAACTGTATATGATTTATTTTTGCACAAAGTCCTCTGTGGGTTCGAAGGTTTTCTATGTGATGATGCAACATTAAGCCTCATTAGAATGTTTCCTCACCATCAAGGACACAAAGGAAGAGCTGGTGAAGAGTTATCCACTGGCAATTAGATGCTTCCATTTGGAAGAGAAACATATCATTCCAACATATGTTTTGTTGTCCAAAGCAAATAATATTGCCATGCTTAACCTCAAATCAGTGAGGGTAATTTATCATCTCATATTCCCAGTAATAGATTGGAAATGGGTATTAATGAATGTGATAGAAACTTTATATGAAACATGTTATTATTAACTTTGGATGTCTATAAGAGAAGCTGCTAGACTTAAAAGGAACTATTAAGGGAAGGAATAATATGTGGATATGACACCGACTTATGAATTTGACAAGACAGTTTCTTTAACTGCTTTTAGCCAAGGACATGACTCTTTGTGGAAAAATGGTCCACATGTTTCCCCACATGCGGAAAATTGCTTAAAACAATCTTCATCTCCCTGCCCATGGCAATAATTTATATGAACCAGCACCTCCACTGAATCTGTAGTTTACCAAAGCCAGCTACCATTCAGTGAAGAGAGTGTGTTTGCTCCATTACTGCAGAAGACACTATAAATCAATTCCCATGACCTCTATGTGAGTCTGGGACTGAAGACCTCAAGCAAGTCTAGTCAGAGATTAACTAAGACCGTTACTTACCAAGAAGTAGGAAGAGGAGAGTAGATATAATAGCCATATCTCAAAAAATCCAGTTTAATCCAAAGTAATGAATATCATAGAGGAGTCTATTAGGAAGAGGAGGAAAGGAAAAGTGAAAGGGAACGGGTCTTTGTGGGGTCAGAAAATACTTCCTACAAAACTGAAATTATGCCGTGTAACACAATATACACACAAACCTGATTCTATTGAAAACTATAGTAAGACAATAATAAAATTAAGATTATTGGGCTTCAAAAAATTATTGGGCTTCTTTAAGCGTCACTGTTCTTCTCATAAAATACTATATAGCACACTCTAAATTCAACAGAATACACTTTTGTTCATTTTTAATCCACATGCTTAGTGAGCTGTACTCACTGTAAAGAGGATGTCAAAGTATTTTTCAAGTTTATCAAAAGCTTGCAATGACTTTAGGCTGTTAGTGCTGTGGTAATGGTGAGTGGCTATCACTGTTAATATGCTACTAAAGCAATAACTATTGTGAATAAGTAAACATATGCCATACCTTGACATTGGCCTAAATAAGTGTGTTGGGTTTATTTTATATTTTATAATTAAGTATCATTGTATAATCCTTCTTTAACTTGATTTAGTTCAAATATAAATTTCACTTACAAAGCAGGAACGGTATTTTCTACTAATAAGAAAAAAGTGATACACATCACCATTCTTTATCTGAAAAAAAATAAACCACCAAACATGATTAATTCATTCATTGCAGTTATAGGATTCAGATTTATTCCTTAATCATAATATAGGAAATAATCATTTTGCTATCCTATCGTCCTACATTTATGTGGAAAAGATTGGGTCATTATTTAGTATACTATTTTCTCTGGACAAATTCCAATTCAAGTGAATTTCCAGCTGCTAGGATAATGATTTTCTGACATCTTGCTCAATAGGAGTGCAGCTTCTACTAATAAACAAATATCACCTACATACGAGAAAAATACCTTGTTAAATGGAAAATACAATAAACTTGGGTTAGCATAATTTCTTCCCACACCCTCATTTTGTGTTTAAAAATGTATGTTACCTAATTATTCCTACTAACTGTTTCTAATTGAAAACTTTTACATTGAGTAGTACGCACAATAGTTCTGTTGCCCCTGTGATAAGTTGACATTTATGCTGTCGAGTAAAATTTGGGGGACTTGGTTTCTGGTTATGGCCCCATTTCAAACAACGAGCATGATCTTGGACTTCATTTGCTCTCTGAGGACCTCATAAATATTATATATAAATAGAAGATGGGAAAGGCAATAAAGTGTGAGAGTGTAGAAGTATTATGAGTGCTTGATTTAAATTTGGCCCCTCAGGAGACTTGATCGCTCTTGATGCTCTTCGGTGGAACATTTTCTGACTTCTTAAGGAAGTGCTAATTATTATCCTTTTGTGATTTATAAAAAAAAAATTATCCTGTATTATAATGATGCCACCCCTCCACAAAGACACACCACTGAACTGTTCTCCAAAGTTGAGACTGTATGGAAAAGAATATGAGGAGAGGAGAAAAGGGGAGAAGAGCAGAAGGAATGTTTTTCTTGGAATTATTTTTTATCTTCTATTGGCAAATCCAAAATCATAGGGAGAAAACATTAAAAGAACTTAATAATGATTTCTGGTCTCCACGCAAATTGGCACTGACTTTGTCAATGTTTTCAAGCCGACAAGTACAAATTAGCTGTATCCCCTTTCCCAGAGACACACACTTATCTGTAATCTATATCCATGATTTACTTTATTCTACTTTCAAGCTTTTCTCCCATGACTGTAGTGTTTTAGTACCTTAATATCTTCTACAAAATTGTTTTTGGAAATGCCATTTCTGATAGTCATGTGCTAGGAACCCATCACCAATTATGGAAATACTAGCTCATAAAACAAGAAAAAGTGAATCCTTCTATTCCTCTACAGGTCTAAGTTTAAATGGCTTTTATTTAAATGAAGCCAATATTTGTAATGCTACCATTCCTTGAATAGGCCACTTCAATATTTATTGATCAATCAGTTAAAACAAAAATTCTTAATGTATGGATTTAAAAATAATTAATTGGGTTGATATTATGGATCAGTTGGTTGGTATCCCACAAACATTCTTGCAGAAATCTTTCTCAAAATAAAGGCTTATGTTTCTCAAACTTGAAACTAATTCTCCTAAAACACATTTTGTATTCAATTAGCTCTTCTGTGTGTGTTGGTGTTTGGGATGGGGTTAACACAATTTTAATGTAGATACAATAGTTATATACCTTTATTTTTCTATATTCCAATAGCTTATCAAAGAGTACGTATGTGAAAGGGAGTAGGATGGAGTGGGAAGAGCATTTGAGATTAATTTTAATAGATATGTTCCAAATGTTCCCTTTGTCAAAGTTATGAACTACATTCTCCATATGTATGTGTGAGTATTCCAGAATTTCAAATGGGGGTGGTCAGGTGGCTCCTGAGATTGTTTCGATATACCCACTTCACTTTAATGCCCTTCGCCCACCAAACATCAGTGCACCAGTTGGCAAATTTTATTTCATACAGAACTTCATTCAAATTGCAAATGAATGGGGGATATATAAATGCAGGGGCTTGACAAGCTTTCTACAATTACTTCCATCAGTGTTTCATAGCTTTCAGAGTACAGGTCTTTTACGTCTTTGGTCATTTGGTCAGGGGTCAGGTTTATTCCTAGGAATCTTTTTTTGTTTTTTGTTTTTTTTTTTGGTGCAATTGTAAATGGGATCAATTCTTTGATTTCTCTTTCTGCTGCTTCATTATTGTGTATAGAAATGCAACAGATTTACACTGATCATATGAGCTTACTGAATTCATTTATTAGTTCTAGCAATGTTTTCATGGAGTCTTTTGGATTTCTATATAGAGTATCATATCATCTGCAAATTGTGAAAATTTTACTTCCTTCCTACTGCCTTGGATGCCTTTTATAATTTTGTTGTTGTTGTTGTTGTCTGAGTGCTGAGGCTAAGACTTCCAGAACAATGTTAAATGACAGTGGTGAGAGTGGAGATCTCTGTCTTGATCCTGACCTTAGAAGAAAAGCTCTCAGCTGTTCCTATTGAGGAGAATATTAGCTATTGGTTTTCCATTTATGGCCTTTATTATGCTGAAATAAGTTCCCTCTATCCCCCCCCCAAAAAAAGTTCCCTCTATCCCTACTTTGTTGAGAGCCGTTTTTATCATGAATGGATGTTGTGCTTTGTTAAATGCCTTTTTCTGTGTGTTTTGAAAGGATTGAATGGTTCTTATCCTTTCTTTTATTAAAGTGGTATATCACATTGATTTACAAATATCAAACAATCTTTGGAACCCAGGAATAAATCCCATTCAATCATGGTGAATGATTCTCTTAATGTACTCTTGGATACAATTTTCTATTATTTAGTGACAAATTTTGCATCCATGTTCATCAGGAATACTGGCCAGTAGTTCTATTTTTTAGTGGAGCCTTTGTCTGGTTTTGGAATCAGGGTAAGGCTGACCTCATAGAGTGAATTTGGACATTTTCCTTCCTGCTTCTATTTTTTGGAATAGTTTGAGATGAATAGGTATTAATTCTTCTTTAAATGTGTAGCAGAATCCCCCTCTGTAGCCATCTGGCCCTGGACTTTTTTTTGTTGGGAGATTTTTAATTACAGATTCAGTTTCTTTGCTGGTTATGGATCTGTTCAGTTTTCTATTTCTTCCTGTTTCAGTTTTGGTAGTTTATGTTTCTAGGCATTTATCCATTTTTCTAGGTTGTCTAATTTGTTGGCATATAATTTGTCATAATATTCTCCTATATGAATTTATTTTTCTATGGTGTTGATTGTGATTTCTCCTCTCTAATTTGTGATTTTATTTATTTGGGGCCTTTCTCTTTTCTTTTTTTTTAAGACTGTATTCATTTGTTCATGAATGAATGTGTGTGAGAGACACAGAGAGAGAGAGAAAGAGAGGCAGAGACCCAGGCAGAGGGAGAAGCAGGCTCCATTCAGGGAGCCCAACGTGGGACTTGATCCTGGATCTCCGGGATCAGGCCCTGGGCTAACGGTGGTGCTAAACTGCTGAGCCACCCAGGCTGCCCTCTCTTTTCTTTTTGGTAAATCTGGATAAGAGTTTAAAAATTATTTCTTTAATTGTTATTAATTTATTAATATTATTAATACATTTATTGATTTTTTTAAACAACCCTGATTTATTCATCTGTTCTATTATTTTTGTTTTGTTTTAGTTTCTCTATAATTTATTTCTGCTCCAACCTTTATTATTTCCCTTCTTCTGCTTGCTTTGGGCCTCCTTTGTTGTTCTTTTTCTAGCACCTTTAGGTGTAAGGTTAGGTTGTGTACTTGAGATTTTCCTTGCTTCTTGAGGTAGGCCTGTATTGCTATATACTGCCCTTGTAGGACTACTTTTTCTCTATCCCAAAGGTTCTGGACTGTCATGTTCTCATCTACTTTTGCCACCAAATACTTTTTTTTTATTTCTTCTTATTTCCTGGCTGACATATTCATTCTTCAGTAGCATGTTGTGGTCTTTCCAAATTTTTTCTTATGTTTCACATCAACTTTCATATTGTTGTGGTCAGAAAATACGCATGGTATGGCTGCAACCTCTTTGTACTTGTTGAGGACTGATTTCTGGGACCTAGAATGGGATCCATTCCTAAGAATGTCCAATATGTACTTGAAAATAATGTATATTCTGCTGCTTTAGGATGAAAAGTTCTAAATATATCTGTTAAGTCCACCTGGTTCAATGTGTCATTCAAAGCATTATTTCCTTATTGATTTTCTGCTTAGATGATCTGTCCATTGCTGTTAAGTAGGGTGTTAAAGTCCCCTACTGTTATTGTATTATTATCAATGAGTTCCTTTGTGTTTGCTATTAAGTGTTTTATACATCTGGGTGCTCCCAAGTTGGGAGGTTACAAATTTACAGTTGTTAGATCTTCTTGTTGGGTGGTTCCCTTTATTATGATACAGTACCTTTCTTCATATCTTATTAGTTTTTAGTTTAAAATCTAATTTCTCTGGTATAACTATTGTGACTCTGGCTTTCTTTTGACCTCCAATTGCATGATAAATGTTTCTCCCCTCACGTTCTAACTGCAGGTGTCTTCAGATCTAAAATGAGTCTCTTCTATGCAGCATACAGATGGGTCTTGTTTTTGTTTTGTTTTTGTTTTTGTTTTTTATCCATTACGACACCCTATATATTTTAAATTGTGTGTTTAAATTTTTTTTTTAAAGATTTTATTTATTTATTCATGATAGTCACAGAGAGAGAGAGAGAGGCAGAGACACAGGCAGAGGGAGAAGCAGGCTCCATGCACCGGGAGCCCGACGTGGGATTCGATCCCGGGTCTCCAGGATCGCGCCCTGGGCCAAAGGCAGGCGCCAAACCGCTGCGCCACCCAGGGATCCCTAAATTGTGTGTTTAATCCATTTACATTCAAAGTAATTATTGTTAGATGAGTATTTAGTGTCATTTTATTACTTGGTTTGTCTTGTTTCTGAATAGGTTCTCTGTTCCTTTCTACTCTTTGTCATGTTTAGTCTTTCCCTCCTATTCAAAGAGTCCAATTTAATATTTCTTGCAGGGCTGGTTTAGTGGTTATGAACACCTTAAGTTCTTGTTTTTCTAGGAAACTCTTTACTCCCTTCTATTCTGAATGAGAGCCTTGCTGGATAGAGTATTCTTGGCTACAGGTTTTTCCTGTTCAGCACGTGTATTATATCATGCCACTCTCTTCTGGCTTGCCAAGTTTCTGCGGAGAGATCTACTGCTAACATTGTTGGTCTTCCCTTGTAAGCTAAGGATGTCTTTTGTCTTGTTACTTTTAGGATTTTCTTTTTATCACTCTATGTTGAAAAGTTAACTACAATATGTCTTGGTGTTGGCATGCTTTTTTTTATTTTGATGGGAGTTCTCCATGCCTCTGGATGTCTATTTCCTTCCCCAGATTAGGGAAATTTTCTGATATTATTTCTTGAAATAGTCTGCCCCCTTTTCTCTTTTCCTTCTCCTCCTCCTCTTCCTCCTCCTCCTGCTTCTTCTTTCTCCTTCTTCTTCTTCTTCTTCTTCTTCTTCTTCTTCTTCTTCTTCTTCTTCTTTCTTTTTCAATTGCTATCATACAAATGTTATCACACTTGATGGAGCCACTGTGTTCCCTAAATCTATTCTCATGATCTGTAGCTTTTCTTTCTTTCTTTTGTTCGGCTTCCTTATACTCCATAATTCTGTCTTCTATATCACTTATTCTTTACTTCTTCCATCCTGTGATCATAACATCCTATCTGCTTCAAATCTCAGCTATTACATTTTTCATTTCTGCCTGCTTGTTTTTCAACTCCTTTATCTCTGCAGTAAGGGGTTCCCTGATATCTTCCAAGCTTTTGTCAAGTCCAGCCAGTATTATTGTGACCATTGCCTTAAATTCTTCATCAGGCATATTACTTATATCTGTTTCACTTAGATCTCTGCCTGGGACCTTTTCTTGTTCTTTCCTTGGGGATAAGTTCCTTCATGTTGGCATTTTATCTAGGTTTCCATCTTCTTCTCTGTGTTACAAAATCCTGTTATGTTTTTTTACCTGACAGTACTGGCTTTATGAAGAAGAGATAATACAGTGTCCAGGGCCTGGTACTTCAGGAAATGTCTCTGGTGTGTGTTGTGACCAACCTGCTGCTGTGTTTTGCTTGCTTTATCCCTCAGGTCAGCCCTCTACAGAGGCTCTCCTTGCCTGCATTGTGCAGTGTGTGGACATTAGCTAGAGTGTGGTGAATTTTAACTAAGCATACTCTGGTCTGCTTGTTAAATGAGACCTGGTGCTACTTTCACTAGAACTGAAGGCTTGTGGGGCTTGTGGAGCTCTATGGTCAGTAGACATGGTGTTTGCAGAGGCTTCCGCTGGTCTTCTGGGGAAAGGGACCATTGCCCTGGTCCTTAGGCACACTTGCTGGAGAGAAGCAGCACCAACAGAGGAAGAGGGGGTAAGCAGGTTAGGCAACCAGTATGGACACTATACTGTTTACCAAAATTGGTTCTGTGTTTATGCTGAGGTAGGCAGGGGGTGGGGGTCTGGGGATAGTGTGAGCCAGTTCTTTTGTTCCTGGAGTGGGATCTCAGTGCTGGCTGCTCTCAGGGAAGCACTCTCAGAAGAGAGAATATTCTCCCTTCATGAGTCCCACAGCTTTTACTGATTACTGTTTTCATGCTCTCTGTCTCTGGGTTGCTTGCCTACCAGGAGCAGTGTGGTACACTTTGGGCTCTACCTCAGCCAAGACTGTGGACTTTTAAAACTCCTCTCTTTAGGGACACATTAATGCCAGGGCCTGGGCTGATCTTCTGGGGCAGGGTCTCACAATGCTGGGATTGATGCAGGTTTGACCAAGAAGAATAGTTGCAGCAGGGTGCAGGGATGTGGGATTTGGAGCAAACCAGGCTAAACAGTCAGTGTCTGGGTTTGCTGCCTCAGCAGATGTCTGTACCTATACTGGGGCAGAAGAGGGAAGTGGAGACCTACAACTCTTCTGTCCCTGTAGAGCAACTCTGTGAAGGCCACCTCTCACAAAAATTTCTCTCACAGATGTGCTCCAGAAAGAGCAAACAGCCTCTCCATGTTAATCTGAGCTTATCCTCAAATTGCACTATCTTCCCTGGTTTGCTTGCCTGACTTTTTTACTGGTGTAGGGCCATGGTCTCAGGGCTCCCTTCCAGCCAAGGTGGAGGATCTATAAAAGTCCAGTTCTTGATCTCTTTCAGTTGCAAAAACTCATAAAAATTGGTCCCTCTCATTTTCACAGCTAATGGCTTTGAGGATGTGTTCTCCTTGTGCCATTTCCCTGTGCAGTCCTCTCTGTCTGCCTGTCTCTCTTTCTTTCTCTCATTTCTCTCTGTAACAAGGCTTCCTCTTCTTTGAAGCACCCATGACCCATTTCTTCTTCAAACCCAATCTCCACACTTCCTACATTCCTGGATGTTGTCTCTTCTCTGCCTTTAGTTGTGAGATTTTTCTCTCAGTCTTCATGTTGATTTTTTGTTGTTGTTGTTTATTCAGAATTATTTGATATTTATCTCTCTGTATTCAAGGAAGGAGGCAAGACCAGGGTCCTCCTACTATGCTGCTGTCTTATCTCCTCCCTGCCACACACAAGCTTTTTAAACCAGGCAAAAAAATTGTAGCATGAAATTCTAGGTGGAGAATAGACACAGAAGTACTAGCTCTGATCATAAACGTGGGAAAGATAAAGATATCACTTGCATCATTTTCATCCCTCAAATATTGATTAACTCTTGAAAACGGGGTAGTACTGTTAAGTTCAGAGTTTGGCATTTACACTGGTCTTAAACATTTGAACTACTAGATATTTAGTGTTCATTTTTCCTGTACTTTTAGTTTGTCTATACAATATGGCAATTCTGCCTTCTAATTCATGAACAGAGTTTTTATCTTTTAACATGGTATGTGAAATTGATACTGTTATTAAATCTTGAAATTTGAGTCATCTTACATTTTTCCAAAAAGACAAGTTTTTATTTATTTATTTTATTTTTTAAGACAAGTTTTATTGAGAAGAATAAAGGATTTAGAAATAGATGGTTTATGTTTGAATTCCGGCTCTGTCATTTACTAATTACAGGAAATAAGCAAAACAATTGAAGCCTCTCAATCTCAGCTTCCTCATCTGTATTATGACAATAATGTAGCCTTATATAATTCAAAAGGGACAGATAAATGTTAGTCCTAGCACTTTTTAAAGTAAATACTGTAATAAATTAGCGACTATCATTTTACATACTGCAGATCTGAGTGTGGTTGAAGAATTATATTCCCACTGGTATTATGACCTCTCTTTGGGCTCCACACATCCAAGCCACTTGCTGTGTTGACATAAATCAACAATATTCTCCATGTTAAATTTCTAAATGACTCATTAGGTAATGATTCTAGGCCATGAATCCCAAGATGGGACGATCTAACTCAACTCTCCTACCAATGTGCACTCCATTTTTAAAGTGGATTTGTCACTCTGAGAGAAGCATGTCATTATATTCCTGCCTCTAGCTTTAGAGCTATGGCTCAGAGAGTTTGCCAGGGGAGAGATGCAGGCCATAAAAGAGAAAACTTATTTTTTTTCCCAAAGGAAGTGATTTTATTTACAAGATGTTGAGCAGTTCAAACCTAACAATTGTTTCAAAAGACAAGGAAGATGTGGTGAAAGGCAATAGGGTGGAAAATAATAGATGTATTGATGAGATAGGCTAAACTGTAGGCCAGCTAGTTTGCAGAAGAGAACCAGGGAAACAGAGCTAGGAGGAGACCTACTAGTATTGAGAAAAAAATATCAGGAACTGATCCAAGGAACTATTTCTTTGAAGGAATCTGAGATTGATTGGATTTAGTTGTAGAGCAATCTATGCCCCCAAATATTGTTAAGAGCAATAAAGCAATCTGTCACTAATTTGTGGAGTTTAACAGCTGGTTGTGGTTAGGAAAAGAATGAGTCAAGGTAAGGCCTGCCCAAGCAGTTTTCCTTCCAGGCTGCCTGAACACCTGAGGAGCAAGCATCAGAGGCTTCATACTCCTGAGAAATGGTGAGATAGATAAACCTCACTAATAATTCAGAAAGTAGATAAAAATAAACAAGCAAATAAGAATAATAAGCCTTTGAGGTAGCAGGGCCAAGAGTTGCAATAATATATTATCTAACATGTCTAGCGAGGGATTTTTGGAAGTCAAAGGAAAAACCCTAAGACATTTAACAAACAAAAAAGAATTACCCATACTCAGGGAAAAATACAGACAACAGACATTACCTTTGATGGTGACCAGATATCAAAGTTAACACATAAAGACTTCAAAGTAGCCATTTAAATATGTTCAGATAACTAAAGGAAATAACGGAAGTCAGAAGGCAGTGGGAAAATATATTTAAAGTGACAAAATAGGGGCACCTGGGTGGTGCAGTTGGTTGAGCGTCTGACTCCTGGTTTCAACTCAGGTCATGATGTCAGGGTTGTGAAATTAAGGTCTGCATGGAGCCTGCTTAATATTCTCTTTCCCTCTCCCTCTACCCCTCCCACTTGTGTGCACTCTGTCTCTAAAATAAATAAATAAAACTTTTAAAAATACAAAAAAATAAAGTGACAAAATAAGAAACTACCAACCTAGAATCTAAATATAGCATTGTTATCTTTCAAAACTGAAGCTGAAATAATGTCTCAGATAAATAAAAATTGAATGAATTTGTTGCCAGCACACCAAATACAAAAATACTACAGAAAGTCTTAGGACTGGAAGCAAGTGACTCCAGACGGTAATTTGAATCCCCATACAATGCAAACAACATCAGTAAAGGTAATTATATAATTATAAAACACAATTAAATACATATTTCTTCTCCTTTTTTCTCTCAACTGATTTAAAAGGCAATTATATAAAACAAAATGCAATTAACTATGTATTTCTTCTCCCTTTCTCTCTCAACTGATTTAAAAAGCACTCATATAAACAACATGTATGTAATGTATTGTTGGGCCTATAACATATAGATATATAATCTACGACAAATAGTGCAGAAGAGATGGGTTAAAGCAAAGACATAATATTTCCTCAAAATATTAAAAATAGAAACATATGCTTTAATAATTCCACTACTGGAGATTTATTGAGAGTAAATGAAAACACTAATTCAAAAAGATATATGCATTCCTATGTTTATTGCAGCATTATTTACAATAGCCAAGACATGGAAGCAACTCATTGATAGATAATTGGATAAATAAGCTGTGATGCACTTGTGTGCGTGCATGAGTGTGCATGCATACACACAAACACACACACATACACACACAGAGTGAAATATTATGTAGCCCTAAAAAGGAATGATGTTTTTGCTGTTTGTAACAACATAAATGGACCTAAAAGTTATTGCACTAAGTAAAATGTAAGTCAAACTGAGAAAGACAAGTACTATATGACTTAACCTCATTTGTGGAATCTAAAGAACAAAACAAATGAAAAAAAAAACAAACAAAAAGTAGAATCAGACTTATAATATAGAGGTCACACTGTTGGTTGCCGGAGAGAAGGGGCACAGGGAATGGGCAAAGTGGGTGAAGAGGAGTGAGAATTAGGAGCATCCAGTTATCAAATTAATAAATCATGGGAATAAAAAGTATAGCATAAGGAATATAGTCAGTGACACTTAATAGCATTGCATGATGATATATGCTAGCTACATTTGTGGAGAACATGACACAACATATAGAGAAGTTGAATCACTATTTTCTAAACCCCAAATTAATGTAACATTGTATTGCCAACTCTACTCAAATTAATTTTTTTTAAGTGTGACCAAACTAAACTCTTCAAAGCAAAAGAAAAGATCGACAATGTGAAAAACAAGGGTACCTGGGTGGGTCAGTGGTTGAGCATCTGCCTTTGGCTTGGGTCATGATCCTGGGATCCGGAGATCAAGTTACACATCAGGCTCCCTGCAGGGAGTCTGCTTATCCCTCTGCCTATATCTATGCCTCTCTCTGTGTGTCTCTCATGAGTAAATAAATAAAATATTTTTTAAATGTTAAAAACAACCTAGAGAATCGGAAAAAAAATATCTACAAACCATGTATCTGATTAGGGTTTAATATTGAGAATATATAAAGAATTTATACAACTCAATAGCAAAAAAAAAAAAAAATCTAATTAAAAATGGAAAAAGGAACTGAAAAAATATTTCTCCAAAGAGGAGATACAAGGGGCACCTGGGTGGCTCAGTTGGCTAAGTGTCTGACTCTTGGTTTCAGCTCACATCATAATCTCATGGGTCATGAGATGGAGACCTGTGTCAGGTTTCATGCCCAGTAGAGAGTCTGCTGGAGAGTCTCTCTTCCTTCTGCTCCAGCATCCCCCACCAGCTCTCTCTTATTCTCTCTAAAATAAATAAATAAATCTTAAAAATAAAAAAAGAAGTGATGCGTTAGGCCAACAGGTACACAAAAATATGCCAACATCACTATTCATCAGGGAAATGCAAATGAAAACCACAATAAAATATCCTCAAACCTATTAGAATGGCCACCATAAAAAAGACAAGATATAACGGGGCACCTGAGTAGCTCAGTTGCTTAAGCGTCTGCCTTTGGCTCAGGTCATGATCCCAGGGCCCTAGGATCAAGCCCCATGTTGGCTCGCTGCTTAGAAGGGAGTTTGTTTCTCTCTCCTCCTCTGAGGCTCCTCCTGTTTCTTTTCTCTATCTCTCTCTCAAATAAAAAAATAAATAAATAAATAAATTAATTAATTAATTAATTAACAAATAAAAGTTTTAAAAACAAAAACAGACAAGGTATAACAGATACACGGATATAGAGAAATTTTTGTTACTTATTTTTCTTGTAGGAGTTTAAGTATACTGAAGACAGGAAAAATGTGCCCGATGAAAAATATCTCTGTGTACCAAAGAACACTGTTATTTATAAAGCAGATTCTGAGTATGTATTTTACTAATGGAATTATAAAAAACAATCCCTCAGGAAGATATACCTTTACCATTATTTTTCCTAGAATCACATTTCACAGCTAATATTTGCTACCACTTAGAATTTTGGCTCTGTAAATATAATTATTAGTAAAACTCCTATGTGTGTGAATATCACTCTAAGTTAGAAATGAATTGATGTGTTACAATTCCTAACCCACTGTAGGCTGAAAATAAGAGTTTTGGCTTTTAATTAGTTAGTTATTTTATCACTCTGGGAAATTGGTGAGTCTTTAATTTAAGACTCATTTTGTACTTTTGAATTATTTTAATTATTGCAAAGTATTCAGGTGCAATATGGTAGTCATTTATAAATAAATAAATAAAATTAAATAAAATACAAGATCATTATCATTATGGGTAATGTACTAATTACACAGAGCTCTATTCAGGCCAAATTTGATTACTGTGATTCTTCATTGCTATTTCCCTGGATTTAAAAGCCAAACATTATTACAACCAATTTCTTTTAATTTTATGATGGACTCCTTTTGTTTTACTCTTTCTCTCTGTTGCATGAGAAAACACAAATTTGTACTGTGAATAAAACTATGCTTTTATCCTACTTTGAGAAAATTAGGAAGTGTCCTTGTTTGTCTTTGGATTTAAAATGTTTAATTCAAAGTCTTTATGTGAAAAGTAAATGCCTAGTATTGAGCATCACCTTGAATAAGGCAGCTTTTGGGAAGGAAGTATTACTTTGTATACGTAGTCCTATTAAGTGTAGAGTATAGAAAAAAGAGAATAGTAAATATTTTTAAAAGAAAAAATGCTAGAGATTTAAAGATGGAAATAACTAGCTGGATGGAGTATCAGAGCCCAGAATAAACAATCCTCACAGATTTAAAATGGCTGTGTACAGTACTGGTCTGTTTCAAAAGATCCAACATGGCTTAGTAGTGGAAACTTAGTTAAATCCTCAGGGTATATTTAATACTGAGCTTATATAAACTTTATGTGACAGTCTAAAAAATGTTTTTGCTTTTAAAAAATAAGATAAAAACAATTGCCATCCATGGGCACATACTATATGATAGCTTTTAACATTAGTTGATTTATATGTACTATCATCTAAATCTTACAATGACCCTCTGGGTACACATCAGTATCCCAGTTAGAGAAGAGAAAGCAGAATTACTTATACTTTAAAGTAGTTTCTGAAAGTAACACTTAACATGCCAGAGCTTTGAGCCACAGCTACCTAACTACAAAGCCTAATTTCTCTCTACGAAAAGATTGTGAGCCAAAAGGTAGAAAACAGGATGGGTTCTGTTTTAAGTATGTTGGGCTGGAATCAGTGGGAAAAGAAAAAGAGATGGGTCAGACACACTTTTAGGGCACAAGATTAATGAATTAACTTCGCTTTTTAAAGCACATCTCTATCTAAATCCTGTAATATAAAGACCATTATAAAATGATACCAGAGACAAAACATCCTTCGCCCTCTAATAATAAAAGAATAACCTGATGGCCCAAACATGTTTAGAACCTTTTCATGAACACACAATAATAATAGTCCACACAACCATTGAATTACTTTTCCTTGAAGCCAAATGGAGATTTTTCACCCTTAGGAAAAAATGAATATATCATTGAAAACCATAGATAATTTAAAAGGGCAAGTATCCCAATATTTTTAATTGCTTTCAATTATTTCATTCAAGTACTTATTGGCCCAATTATTCCTACTGTGTGCATAGTATAATCGTTATCTGCTTTAAGAGATTATGTTCCTCTATATTTTGTAATTTTTAATTTTATGCAGAAGAGTGATTTACATTTAAAATATTAAAGTCTTTAAAATCTTTCCTTCTAAACATATGGCTAGTTATGATCTTCCCTTGATGAATCTGAGCAGCAAGTTAACCAGTGTTGATGCTGCTTTTCTGTGAAAGACAAGGAAAACGAGTATTTGTTAGCAATTGCTAATGGCAAATATCGACATTTATCCCCACGATGCTATAGGTTCTTTTCGTGGAGGGGTCAAAAACACATAAGTCAATAAGAAGTAAAATTCAACTCTTGACAACAAATATTGAACTCTTGATATGGAGTGGTTCTGAAACATCTGATATCAAAACTTTCTGCTGGATTAGATTTGCACCAGGAACCCAGGAGAGTAGGTTTCAATCTACAGTGAGGCCCACAGCCACAATTTTTAGGTGCTTAGAATTATTATTGGATGTATTTCTTGGAAATTAGCCTCAAAGGGCAGTCAGGATAGGATAGGAAATTCTTTAGCATCACTTTCCAATTCCTGGAACCACTGGCTACTGCTTCAATAAATGGGTTTAACTGCCTAAAGCTGTAGAGAACTTTCACTGTGCTAAGACTCTCCTGGTAATAGAGATGAATAGTTTATCTAGTAAATTCGTTCAGTGGAATTTATTGAGCACCTGCTATGTGTTGGTTGCTGGGGATACAGTCGTCAAAGTGATAGACACAATTTTTGCTCTGGTAAAGTATATGAGCTGGTTGTGAAGACATATAAACAAGTAACACAAGCATATGCTTATACGAGCATCCATTCTGAAGTGAATGTGCAAGAAATGTGTGAAGGAAAAGGGCAAAATTATATGAGAAAGAATAGCAGGAGATGTATTTAAACAAGAGTTTTTAATAAGATCAGATTTACATTTCTGCAAAACTGATATGGCTGAATGAAAAGGATTCCAGAGAGGCCAGAGTAACAGTGGGGAACAAGTAATAAAACCAATATGGAAGTCTAGATGACACATGAGCATCATCTGAGTGAGTGTGGCAATAGGCAATAAAAATAGAAGTGGATGAATGAACTATCACCAGTGTTATACCAATAAGACCACCCTATGAACTTAATCACATGAGCTGAATTTTAACCAATAGGGAAAAGAAAGATGTAGTACAGGAGACAGTCTAATTTGAGAAGTAATTACATGACCACTAAGGACATTGTGCACCTAGAGCCACTTGGAGTCATATGAATTGTCTGTAGAATATTTCTATGTCTAGAATATCTTGCTTAACCTAAAGCTGTGTCCCTAGAGTTAAATACAAACCCTTAATAATACTGCTAATATATAACTCAGGACTATCCAAAACAGTTATCTTTTAAAATCTATCCTTTCCATCTAATAGTATTCAGCAAATATTTACTAACCACCACAATTTATCAGGCAATGTGCTAAGTGTTGGAAATCAATGATGCTAACATAAAAGCACACATTGTCTTTATATCTCTCTCAGTCGAATGGTAAAACCAAACAGTACTAGTAAAATGAAATGTGCATTGTTATTTCTTAATCTGTAATGATACTTGGTAGAGTAAAATAGTTTCAGATGGCATAGGAGAGATGAAGAAAGTTAAGTTCATAGAAGGCATGATAACTATGACAAGTTGACAGGGAGTGTGAAAACCAGTGTTAGGATCTTCCATGAAGATGCAACACAACTGAAAAAGATTCTAAGTGGACAGATAAATATAAAATGTTGGAGGAACTGAAAGTGATCCAATAGTGCCTGCAGCAAAATATGGTAGGCGGCGGGGAATGAAAGGTAGATTTTAAATAGTGAAAGGGGTCATAGAACAGTGAAAGAGTTCAGCTAATTAAAAGCCACATAACTCACAATAGAGTTTGAGCTTGATCAAAAGTGAAAAAAAAAAAAAAGTACTACTGAAATATTTCAGAAATATCAGTACTTGCACTTCAGTAATATAACTGAGGCCATAACAATGATAATAGGCATTAGAAGGTCAAAGCTGGAATCAGTACAACTGATTTAGAGACTCTCAGAAAACACACACACACACACACACACACACACACAGACAAAAGGTGGTGGGCGTTATCCATTAAGATGTACATAACTGATGATGCTTAGAAAGATTTAAAGTAAAATCAAGAAGCTTTGGTGACAGTTTGACTCCCTGGGTTGGTTGAGCTACTGGAAAAAAGAAAGTGATTCCCAATCAAATGTACTCCACAATTTCTACTGTCCACTGTGTGGTGATATGTAAATAGGACAATGGACTTGATTAGCTAGGGAGAAATAATGTGACGCAAATCAATGTATATTAAATAATGGATGTGTACCTTTTTCACACCCAACGTATGAAGGATCATGATTTAAACAGCATCAGAACTGATTACAAAACAGTATCCCTTCCAGCACACCAAACCCTGAGTTCGACCAAATACTAGTTGGGTATTTTTCACTGCATGTGTCAGAAGAGGGTGTTCTTTCATATCGGAGGGATTGATCAGCAAAAGATATAGTATGTGCAGGAAATTTACAGAAAGAAGGAAAAGAAATATCAAGGAATTAAAAGTGAAATTGATTACTGATAAAAACAGAAGACCAATGAGAAAATGTAGTTTTGAGTACTATGGCAATTATGTGAATATAAACAATTCACAAAAGCTGATTACATTTCACTACAAAATTAATATGAGAATGCTAAATAGGTCAGGATTATTAATCTATCATCTCAAGTTCATGAAGTAACAAAGGTGAAAAGTCGAGGCTAATCATCAAGTTCTAAATCTGAAAAGTGGAATTAATTAACAATATTGAGATTATTGTTTCTTTACTGAGTACGATGAAAGCACTAAAGCCATTTTTTTCATTTACCCATAAATTCACTAAAACATCTACAAGGTTGAACACATAAAATATTTAAAATATGTATTGAGAAACAAGTAAGAGTTAGTAAATTTAGTTTCTAACTTTGTCTCCTGGATATTTATGTGCTTAGGCCCTCTGATTTAAGCCAGAAGGACATAAAAACCAAAGTTCAATGGGCAAGCGCTGGCACAAAAAAAAAAAAAAAAAAAAAAAAAAAGGAAAATGACATAGAAAACATAGAGAAGGTGTAAAAAATTTTCAGAGCCAACAGGAAGAATTGCCTAAAATTTATATTTTTTGGTGGTGGACTAGATAAATCAAATTTTTTTGCTGGAGGGAATTCCAGAGAAATGACAGGCTTGACCCTCCAAGATTCAGCAAATACACTATTTTTTTTTAAATTTTTTTCATTTCAAGTAGGTGCTAGAACAACTAAAAAGGATAATAAGAGTATAAAGTTTAGAAAAGAAACATATTTAAAGTATTTAGAGGAGTTTTTAGGAGAAAAATGAGTTGCATCAATGGATGGGGTATGGGACCATTGACCCTGACCTTTAGCCCTCACATGTGCTTGCATCTCTTCCAGAAAAGTTACTTAAAACCTATGCCTAAAGCTTTCCCCTTCTTTCCTAAAGACCTCTGGCTTTTAGTAAACAGCTGATCCAGTGTTCTGATTCTTACACATGGTTGGGAACAAATATGTTATATGATATTGACGCCGAGGAAGTCAAGGTTGTGCTCCAAAATAATACCCTGTTTTATCTGTTGGCACTACTGGTCAATGGGTCCAGATACTATTTAATGTCTTTTTAGAATCTTCATGCACTTGAAAACATATGGAATGTACCAGCATAATTGTAACCATATGGCAAAAATTAGTTAATTTTTTTTACTTCTAGATTAATATTCAGATTTATTGAAATGAATCTTTTACTGTGTCCTCAATTAGTTCATCAAGGTCAATTATTTTAGATTTTCCTCATCAAAACTTATCCTTGATCAATTTATTCATTTTCTGTTTTTTTTCAATATGCCTGAGACCTCTGTGTTATGACTACAGTAGATTCTGTACAGATAGTTTGCCAAACTCCAAATTTTCCATTTAATTTATAAAATACAGTAAGCAGAAAATAGACTATCAAAGCTCACTTTTCCTTTTTCTCTGAGAGGAGAAAAGAGAAGGAACAATTAATGTAACCGAATATACAGCTTTGCCTACATTGTGGATGTCATCAATTAATTTTATTATACTGCATTACATAATTTTCTCCCTGAAAAAGTCATTATATACAAAATTTATAGTTCTTGCATAATGACATTTTATTGTGTTCTTTACAATGAACATTTAATTTGGACAGAGAATTCTCACAATTCATATTACGATATTATTTCATTGAATTGCAAAGTGCAAAGATAATAATTTTCCATTTCAAGAACATTATTAAATGTAAGAATTTCTTATTTGTTTAATGAATTACTGTGATTGGGAATTTTGACCTCTTGAGAAAACTAATTAATTATACTGCTATAATAAAAATAAGTAAAGAAAACTATAGTTTTCTTTGGGAAAACTAGTTAACATATAATTATATTCAATATACTAAATAATTATACTTTTAATTATAAAATAACAACAAAGTTTTGGTTAACTGCTGTTTAAGACTTTTGGTCCTCTGTTGACTTGGTACTAAAAAATTTTCATCTCTATCCACTCGATGTTTAATTGAATAGTTTGTCTTTTTAAATTGATTTTTGAAAATTCTTTATATATTTCAAAATAATTATGTCAAGACTACCCATTGTAAATATAATCTCTAAACTTGTGACTTGATTTTTTATTTGATTTGCCTTTTGATAACCAAATGTTTTAAGTCTTTTTTTTTAAGATTTTATTTATTTATTCATTAGAGACACAGAGAGAGGGAGAAGCAGAGACACAGGCAGAGGGAGAAGTAGGCTCCATGCAGGGAGCCTGATGTGGGACTTGATCCCGGGACTCCAGGATCACATCCTGGGCCAAAGGCAGGCACTCAACCACTAAGCCACCGAGGCATCCCCAGATGTTTTAAATCTTAATAAAATCAAACTGATCAAATTTTATCTACAGTTGTGTTTTTTGTGACTTATTTTAATAAATCCTTTCCTATAGTGAGGTCAGAAAGGTATTTTTTTTCTTGATTTTCGTTTGCATTTTTTACAGTTTTGCCGTTCATAAGTAAATCTTTAAAGCATCTGGGATGGATTTTGGACATGTGAGAGTCTATGATGAAATATCATTTCTGCCAGAGTTAAGCAACAATTTTTCCATTATTCATTTAATGATTCCTCTTTTCCCAACTAATATGAAAGGCCTACTCTGACAGAAAGAGAGGATCCATTTTTTTTTTTTTAATTTCTGGTCTATTTTCTTTTATTAATCTATTAACTTATTCTTCTGTGACTAAACTAGCATTTTCACTTTAGAATTAATACCATTTTTTTTTTATGTTTTCGGCAAATATATTTATCCCCAAATCATTACCTGAAAATACTGCCTTAGCTAGTCTTGGTCTTAGAATGTCTACTTCAAATGTTATTAATCAAATCAAATGGGAAAAGAAAAACACACTGCCATTTAGATTGTTTACTTTTTATTCTCTTATCTTATTGTGGTGTCTATGACCTTCAAAGTAGTGATGATTCAGTGGTGTTAGCAAATATTCTCATGTTTTTCATCCCAAAGAAAATACTTCTATTTCACTGATACATAAGATATAATAATGTACTGTAGATAATATCTTACTAATTTAATTTACCTCTTATTCTACATTTTCTAAAAATTTTAATCAAAAATGGATGTTGTATGTTATCAGACATATTTTCCTACTTTAATTAGATCATGCAAAGTATATTTCCCTTTATCCAGTACTGCGATATATTACATTAACCTATTATAACTGTTATGTGACTCCAGCATCGACTCAGATAAACCCAACTTGCTCATAACATAGATGATCATAAAAAGTAATTATTCATGATCATGTTTATAAATCTCCCTGATTTTCCCTTATACTCCAGGTAAACCAAGATAAATAAATGAATAATACATAGATAACTTCCAAAATAAAACTATATAGACAATTATGCTCATGAATTCAAAACGACTGGAGAGCCTACATAATATATGTGGTATCATCAATAATGAAGGACGAAGTAAAGGAAGAGAATAGGGAAACTTAGTGTTCATGAAAAAAGTAACAACAAAAAAGGGTTGCAATTGAAGCCCACACAAATCTTTTAGAGGTACAGTGGCAAAAATCTTTTTTTTTTTTTTGAGAGAGAGAGAGACAGAGAGACAGAGAGAGACACAGAGAGAGACAGAGAGAAAGAGCTCATAGGCAAGGGTGTACATGGGTTGGGTTGGGGAAGGGCAGAGGGAGAGAAAGAGGAGAATCTTAAGGATATTCCATGCTCAGCACAGACCCAGATGGAGGGATTTATCTCACAACCTTAAGATCAGGAACAAAGGTACTTTAAAAAAAAAATTGAAATGATTTTATCTTTGTTACTCAGCTTTTGGCTCTCTCTTAAATTCTGTGCTCAGGATGAGTTGCTTATTTGCATCATCACAGTCTTAATGTTGGCCTGAACATGCTAACATTCAAACTTTGAGGAGATCTAAATGAACCAGCAAAAGAGACAGAGTGGCCAGAAATGTAGGAAAACCAGATGAGTGTGGTGTCTAGAATCTAAGAAGCATTTCAAATAAGAATGAACTGGGTTAAATGCTACCCAAAGCAATGTTAAATAAGATAGAGAAATGGCCAAGGGCTTTAGTAACAGGGTTACTAGTGGGAAGCATAGTATCAGTGAAGTGGTGGGTGTGAATGTCTAATTAGAGTAAATTAAAAAACACAGGGCAGAAAGAAAATGAGAAGGATGGTTATAGATAAGTCTTTCTAGAACATTTTCTACAGAGGAGACAAAAATCAAATGGCCTATGAACAAATGAGATTATGAGGTTTATTCATTTTTAGGATGGGAGAAAAATAAGATCATGTATCAAAGATGGCCAAATGATATTTTTATTCTAAAAGGAATGATATAGTAAAAGAGAAAATTTATTATGTAGGAGAAAGAGATGGGGAGACAACTTTAAGAAATGTCTTTGTGGGAAGCCCAGGTGGCTCAGCTCAGTTTAGCACTGTTTTCAGCCCAGGGCATGACCCTGGAGACCCGGGATTGAGTTCCACATCAGGTTCCTTGCGAGGAGCCTGCTTCTCCCTCTGCCTGTGTCTCTGCCTCTCTTTCTCCCTGTGTCTCTCATGAATAAATAAAATCTTAAAGAAAATAAAAAAGAAATGTCTTTGAACAATTTAGTGGAAATGTGATCCTGTGAATAGCTGTTAGGATTGGTCTTAGCTAAGAACATAGAGAATAGCCCATTTGGAATGGAAGAAAAAGGTGGAGCATTGAACAACCGAAATGAGAAGTGATTTGAAATAGTAGTACAAGTTAATCTGCAATCCTCTGATTGCTATTTTCTCAATGAAATAGAAACTGAAGTGGGAATGGGGAGTGTGGATTATGGAGAAAGTATCAAAAAATGAAGAGGGAAATGATAGAGGACAAAGAGATGAAGTAATTGTCTGAGTCCCTAGGGAAATGGAAGAGATAATGGGTTAGGGATGTTTAAAATGTTATGTTCAGCTGCATGGGTGTAGCCACTGAGCAAATATCCAAGGGATATCTTACTTTAGGGACACCTGGATGGCTCAGGGGTTGAGCCTCTGCCTCTGGCTCAGGGGGGGTAGTCCCAGAGTCCCAGGATCAAGTCCCACATTGGGCTCCTCTCAAGGAGCCTGCTTCTCCCTCTGCCTATGTCTCTGCCTCTCTATCTGTGTCTCTCATGAATAAATGAATAAAATCTTAAAAAAAAAAACAACACACACGAAATCTCTTATTTTAACAGCAAAAGTCTGTATTTCAGAGAATGGGAGAGATCCCTCTATAGCATTCCTGTCAAAAATAAAACAAGATTGCATCTATATTTCTACTTCAGAAAGTCTCCCTTTTCCCAATTAATGCCAAAATCTGCCAAGACTCAGCCAAAATGCTTGTGAAAATTGCTCCGATTTCCAGGTAGAATTAGATTCCCTTCCAAAGCAGTCCCATATCACTTAGTAGGAATTTCAAAATTAGCACTTACCACATTAAATTAAAAATTTAAAAATGGCTAATCGACTATCATTTTATCTGACTCATTGGACAAAGGGACTTTACAGAATGAATGAGTTTTATTCATTGACACTAGAGAATAAACGAATGAAAAATGGGTCATGTTCATTCCTGTTCAGAAAATGTGAAAGCCAGAATGTTCCATGACCTTTGGAAGTTCTTGGCAGCCGTATGATTTTGCATCTATATTTTGTAGAAAAAAATCTCCAGAATAGATTTCAAACTGTTTTCAAAATGGGTTGATAGATCATTTTGTGGATTATTTTGAATGTTGCTCCAGCAGGAAGAATATATTAGCATTCATCTTGGAAAGGAAGTGGCAACACAACTATTTCTGTAATTCCAATGAAAATAATCAGTTCACTGGGGGGAATAACAAGCTAAGACTTCAAACAAGCTTAACTTAAACTGCCTAGCCTCATGTTTAGTTTGAAAAATTCCCGAACAATGGTTTGTTGGTTCTTGTTGAGAGATTTTGATGTGAAAAAGAAATGTTTTTGCTAACTTGCACTGAGTGCTGTTGTGTAACCCATCTCAAGATCAAGTTTAGGGGGGTTAATGGGTAGAGTACATGACTTCTTACTTGGGGATCATGAGTTTGAGCCCCGTGTTGGGTATAGACATTGAGAGAGAGAGAGAGAGGGAGCAATTCAGAGGCAGATCTGCTTAACAGAGAAAGGAGAACCATTTTATTCCCTTTACGTAACTACTGTCCTATCCATTTGTGGAAAAAAAAAAAAAGCTACCTGTACCCACCAGTTATTGTTGTTTACACATTTTGGATGACCTACCACTGGGATCCAAAACTTTTCACCTACATACATTTTATTCATTTTCTCCAGAAACTACTACAACTTTACTCTCCAGAGACCTGGATGACCATCAGTTTCTGTAAAAGCCTATTTATGTTGCTCCCTTATTCTGTTACAGGTATGAAACACTATAATGTATACTTTTAACCCAAGGGCAGACGTGATTCAATTTGATTAACAGTAGATTCTGACTGAAGAATTTATTGGCAAGAATACCACATATTCAGATCTCTCTTACTCAAATTTTCAGGATAAATACATCCATTATTATTTTCAGTATGATTCTGAAAACTTTTATGTTTCTTTTCCTGCTCAAAGAGCCATGCTTCTAAAAAGGATATGTGTAAATCCCTGTTCTGATTATTGTTAAGATCATTGCAGATAGTACACAAGGGAAGGTTTTAAAAAGCAATCTGATGATAATTGTTCTATGAAGGATAACATATTAAATTATTTTAATATTTTTATTCATAAGCATATAAGTAATTTGGGTTTTTTTTAAGATTTTATTCATTTATTCATGAGAGACACAGAGAGGGAGGCAGAGACATAGGCAGAGGGAGAAGCAGACTCCATGCAGGGAGCCCGATATGGGACTCAATTCCAGGACTCTAGGATCATACCCTGGTCCAAATGCAGTTGCTCAACCTCTGAACCATCCAGGAGTCCCAATGAAAGTAATTTGAACATATTATTTCCATCAATTACTTTTGTAACAGAAATGAAGCAAAAGGAAATAAATAACAAATGCACGTTTTTTTGGAGATATGTTTATTTTCTTAGATATCTACTCTCATAAATACAGGAAGTGTATCTCCACTGATCTTTTTCTTCTAAATATTAATGGATTTAAACAGGTGAAGTTAAGAGTTGCTAAGTGAATAAAGTTTGTTTTTTTTAAGATTGTCATAAGTTTTTCTCCTTTTCTAATGAAATATAAATCTCTAAAATTTTAATTTATTGAAAAAAAACAGAATATTATTAGAACAAGAATAAGTACTCTTGTGCATAGTAGGGACAAATATTTTATAGGCATATCTGGGGAGAGTATACTAGAGAACTCTCCAATTTCTTAATTTGAAAAAAAAAAATGAGTCCCTCATTTTAGGATTAATACCTGATTGTACCAGGTCAGCATTTTTGCACTGAAATAATAGATCAAATTTTTGAGAACTAAGAAGAAGAGATGGCAATGATAATATTTCCTTAGAAGACTTTCAGTAAGCATCAATAAGTGCTCTAATCTATTGAGATTGGCAAATACTACAGACATATGCTATTTCAATTTATACAGTCTTACATTATAATGAAGTTAAAAGCATCAGTAAAATGAAAAAGAAACAAAGGAAAAGAACAAGCAAAAGGAGGAGCAAAGGAATTGAAAAATCTGCAACCTAGACAATTGACATGTGACTTGCTTATACCCTACCCTTAGTGTTTATTAACTTCAAAAAAGAACTCTTACTTTATATCTGACAAATTTGAAGATTCAAGCATCAGTTTATTGATATCATTACTGATATATAAAAGAGATAACTGTTTAACTCATTAAAACCAATATATACTATCACAGGAAGAATCAGTACAACAATATTACATAAGGTAAAATGTTTACATAGCAATGAATTCCTAGTCTCCTTTGAACACTCAAGTATCTGCTTAATACAAATACGTTGCTCAAGAATGTTCATTATAAGTAAATTTATTCTTGTTATGCCAAGATAATAAGTAAAAATTGTTTGTGTGAATTTTTCAATGATGGATCTCAATACCAGACATTCATAAGCTTTTTTGCTTACATTGCTGTTATATTAAAATGCACAAAATATTTCATATATGAAATGCACTTTCACTGGATTGATGTATACCACTCTATGTTTGGCTATAGTTTTTAAATAGTTGGATTTCTCAATAAAACCCAAAATTTGGGATGCCTGGGTGGCTCAGTGGTTCAGTGTGTCTGCCTTTGGCTCAGGGCATGATCCTGGAGTACCAGGATTGAGTCCCACATTGAGCTCCCTGCATGGAGCCTGCTTCTCCCTCTGCCATGTCTCTAACTCTTTCTGTGTCTCTCAGGAATAAATAAAATCTTTTTTAAAAATCTCAAAACTCTTCAATAAAATAAAATGACTCAATATATATTTAATCACGATGTATATACATACATATATGTGTATGCATACTTATGTTCACACACAGATTTATATCCATCCAATTTATTTTTAAAATATTTTATTTAAAAATATAAAAATTTTATCACACCCTGGACCTGAAGGTAGGCGCCAAACTGCTGAGCCACCCAGGGATCCCCTCCTTTACTCTAGATGACACTTTCCTTTTGTTAAAAATTGCTTGACAACTCTTCCTTCAAATCATGCAGGCTGCATTTTATCTGTGAACTCTATGCTAAATACTTTGCTGGTTTAGATAGTGGACTTCTACTAAAGTTTCTGTGAATATTATGTAATTGAATTTCAATCAAAGTGATTGATAGAATACCAGTTAGGTATAAGGTAACCACATACTTAAATTCATTAAACATTTATTAATTGAAAATCATTTGCATGGATGAATGATTGAGTTTACAAATACCCTGAATATTTTATGTAAAGAATGCAGTGTTCCACTGATGAAAGAAATTGAAGATGACATAAAGAAGTGGAAAAACATTCCATGCTCATGGATGGGAAGAACAAATATTGTTAAAACATCAATACTACCCAAAGGACACTACACATTTAATGCAATTACTATCAAAATTCACAGAGCTAGAACAATCCTAAAATTTGTATGGAGCCAGAAAAGACCTTGAATAGCCAATGCAATCTTTAAAAAGAAAAACAATGCTGGAGGCATCACAATTCCAGACTTCAATTTATACTTAAAGCTTTAGTGATCAAGACAGTATGGTACTGGCACAAAAAACAGACACATAGATCAATGGAATTGAATAGAAAACCCAGAAACGTATCCTCAACAATATGGTCAATAAATCTTTGACAGAGTAGGAGAGATTATTGGAAAAAGTCTCTTCAACAAGTGGTGTTCAGCAACTGGACAGCAATATATAAAAGAATGAAACTGGACCACTCTCTTATACCATACACAGAAATAAATTCAAAATGAATGAAAGACCTAAATGTAAGACAGGAAGCCATCAAAATCCTACAGAAGAACACATGCACCAGCCTTTTGACCTCAGCGATAGCAACTTCTTACTAGACATGTCACCAAAGACAAGGGAAACAGAAGCAAAAATGGGACTTCATCAAGACAAAATGCTTCTGTACAGAGAAGGAAACTATCACTAAAACTAAAGGGTATCCTACAGAATGGGAGAAGATTTGCAATAAACATATCTGGCAAAGCATTGGTATCCAGAATCTATAAAGAACTTATCACATTCTACACCCAAATGACAAATAATGCAGTTTAGAAATGGGTAGATGACATGAATACACATTTTTCCAAAGACAACATCCAGATATCTAATGGCCACATAAAAATACGCTCAGCATCACTCAACATCAGGGAAATAAAAATCAAAACCACGATGAGATATCACCTTATACCTGTCAGAATGATTAAAATTAACACAACATGTGTTGGTGAAGATGCTGAAAATGGGAACCCTCTTGCATTGTTGGTGGAAATACAATCTGGGGCAGCCACTCTGAAAAACAGTATGGAGGTTCCTCAAATAGTTGAACTACCTTATGGCCCAGCAATTGCACAACTAGGTATTTACTCAAAGAATACAAAAATACTGATTTGAAGGGATACATGCACCCTGATGTCTATAGGAGCACTATCAGCAATAGCCGAAGTCTGCAAAGAGCCCAACTGTCCATGGACTGATGAATAGATAAGGAAGAAATGGTAGGTGTATATATAACGGAATATTATTCAACCATAAAAGAATGAAATCTTGCCATTTGCAACTATGTAGACATAGCTATAGAGTATTATGCTATGTGAAATAAGTCAGAGGAAGTGAATACCATATGATTTCACTAATATGTGTTTTTAAGAAACAAAACAAATGAACATAAGAGGAAAAAAAGAAAGGCCAGACCAAGAAACAGACTCTTAAACTATAGTGAACAAAGTGATGGTTACCAGAAGGGAGGCGACTAAATATGTGGTGGGGGTTAATGGGGGTACTTGAGGTGATGAACACTGAATGTTGTGTGTAAGTGATGAATCACAGTTCTACACCAGAAACCAGATTACACTTCATCTTAACTGACTGGAATTTAAATAAAAAGTGGGAGGGGAAAAAAGATAGAAAAATTTAAAGAAATTAATTAATTAATTAAAAGGTTTTTTTTTTTTTGTTTTCTTTGTTTTTTTAGAAAAAAGAATGTAGTGTTCCAGGTCACTATTAAGCCACAAGCCATTTTTAGTATACCCCATGCCCAAGATAAGTTTGACAAAAATACAGGTATGGTTCTTAAAGCATTGTCCTTCTCAATTTTGGCATACAATTCAACAGAGTGATGTAAAAACTATCAAAGTAAATATTTAATTAATTAGACACCTTTATAAAAGAAGGAAGCCTGCTTCAGTTTATTGAAGCTTTCATAAATTTGGGACCAGACTTTGCAAATGTCCACCATTGTCCATTATTTAAATTTTAGAAATGTTTTGGGAATCTCCTCACCATTTAAATCATAGGTAGATCTGTAGCATCTACTGAGATTTATGCCTAAATCCCAAGATACAAATATAAACAAATACACAAATATATATAAATATATTTGTACATATATATACACAAGATACAAATATATATGTATATCCATATCCATACATATATGTGTAGTATATGTCCATATATATGTGTGTAGATATGGATATGTAGGTTGGTATATATATATATATATATATATATATATATATATATAAACATGTATGTACAAATATTTAATATTAATAGAAACAGCAGCTCAGCTGTTGAGTGTCCACCTTTAGCTCAGGGCATGATCCTGGGATCCAGGGATCGAGTCCCACATTGGGCTCCCTGCAGGGAGCCTGCTTCTCCCTCTGCCTATGTCTCTGCCTCTCTATCTCTATCTCAGTCTTTCATGAATAAATAAATAAAATCTTAAAAAATATATTAACACAAACATAAAACCTCAAAATAACTTTTATGTTTACACTAAATGCTCTGGTTAGAAACTTTGAATATCACTACCTCTTTGCCAACACTTAGAATATCAACTAATTCATCCATTTAATGTATAATTTTAAGAACCATAAATCTATAAAACAATATTGTTATCATCCACTTTTTACATGAACATCATAGAAATAATCATAGATACTAACAGAGTTCCATTAAGAATATTATTTCAAAATAACATAAAACTAATTGACAAAGCTTTCAGAGGAATCTGAAATCAGAAATAATCTTCCCTTTTATTTCCATTGACTTTGACCAACACCAATTCTGACTTGCCTACTCTCAGGCTTAAAAGCTCTCTCATCTATCTATCTATCTATCTATCTATCTATCTATCTATCTATCATCTATCTATCTATCTATCATCTATCTATCTATCATCTATCATCTATTTATCTATTATCTATCTCTCTATAAATCTGTATATCTCTGTCTCTTGAGATTATATTTTTACATTGTTCTATCTTCACTAGAATACTCTGAAATTTAGCAAACTGAAAGAATAAGTAGGTGAAAGAAGTATATTTATAATTGCTGTGTTCCTCAAGGTGTTCAGAAAAGAGTGCATATTTGCAATAACAAATTTTTGTCTTCTCAATCTCTATAGTCTATAAAGATGAGCTATTAAAATACCTCCTAGTCAGAGTTGGCATAGAACAAGGGCAAAGAAATGTGATTGAAGAGACACATTTGGAGCTCTGGAATAAAGGACTAAATATATATGATATTATTCATGATTCATTTTCTATTTTGCCTTTCTTCATGATATTTGCATACAATTTAATTCAAGCAATGAATAGAAATATTGAAAATATAGTGGTCAGTTATTCTTTGCAAAATTTACCTAAATACCTGCTCTTTATTGCCAAATCAAAGCAAAATAAAAAGCTACCATGTGAGTAAGTTACCTTATGTTTCACTGTTAATTAAATGTATACACAGAAAAAAATAAAAATAAATAAAAAAATAAAAATAAATTAAAAATAAATGTATACACAGAACTGGCCTCAGGATCCCTTGATTTGTATTACACCAACAGTTCTTGAAAGGGATAAGGAAGCATTTTCTTTCTTTTTTTTTTTTTAAGATTTTATTTCATTTATCCATGAGAGACACAGAGAAAGAGAGAGAGGCAAAGACACAGGCAGAGGGAGAAGCAAGCCCCATGCAGGGAGCCTGACGTGGGACTCGATCCCGGTTCTCCAGGATCAGGCCCTGGGCTGAAGGCGGCGCGAAACCCCTGAGCCACCCAGGAAACACTTTCTATTCTCAGTGTACTTAGGGTTATTATTCACAGTATAGGTTATACAATATACTCTGTATTTGCAGTTTTCTTTATATTAGCTCTTTTTATGCTTTAGAATTATTTTTTCACATTTATTTCACTCTGTTTTCTGTCCTAGAACATTCTGTGGTTCTTCTGAGTTAGCTAAGAAGGAAATATTTTTAAACCTCTTCTGACTACCAAGAAAAGCAGAGAGAAATCAATTTAAAGAGAAAACAATCTGCATTTACTTGTTGCTTTACATACCTACAAAAGAGAGTTTAAAAGCCTGTATATTCAATGAAGATTCTGCAATTTTTTTTTTAATTATCTTCTATCAGGAATACCAAATGTTCAATTCTGTGTGCAGTCTTTCTGAAACCAGGAAGGTGCTAGAGAGAACCAAGATACACGCCATACCTCTAAGGGATTATTTTTATTTATTTTTTTTTTATTTTTAAGGGATTATTTTAAATGAGAATTTTAGATGGATTTAAAGTTACTTGAAGTGAAGAAATAAACATAAACTATATGGTAAAGAATAAAAACTACCAATTACAATGCATAATGTTCCCTGGTGTATGTTTTGCAGGTCTTGTGTTAACTATGATTCTTTAAGGCCTCAACTAGGACAGAAATATCTCAAAATTGGTCCTAGATAACTTCCTTTGTTTTTTTTTTTTTTAACTTCCTTTGTTTGACCACACCCTAGATGTTGCTTATGTATTCTATTTTGGGAGCCAGTGTTCAAGTTTGACTATCTATAATAAGTGAATGAATTTCACTGGGGCAGACTACCACCACACAACAACTTGAAAGTTAATCTCAGTCCTATTTAGTCAAGAATGTCATCTATTTGAGACTGGACTGGACCGGGAATGAAGAAGAATATGATAAAAAAATGTGAGTGGTGTAGAGTACCAACCACCATGAACTAAGAAAATCTTCCTTGTGAGTTATCTTCCCATGCCCTTCTATCAACCAGTTGCCATAAAAAACTACCACAAGTTGGGTGGCTGGACATGAACTCTGGTGTACACTATTTAACCCACCATAGGTCATCCTGTCTTCCTCCCACTTCCTCCATAATTAATGCACATTCATTTCCCATGCAAAACAAATTCATTCCATCTTTATAGTCTCAAAAGCCTTAACACATTCCAGCATCAACTCTCAGTTCAAAATCTCATCTAAATATCATCAACCCAAAAAGTCCTGAAATACATCACCTAAATCAGGTATGGATGAGACTCTAGGTACAATTCATTTGCACTGTTTTTTTGGCTTGATATTCTCAAGAACCTTGCCTGTTTCCCATAATTGTCAAGGGGATCCATGCCATTAGACACAAGGGTTCTCCGTGGATCCTTTCTGGGCAACTTCATCTCTACTCCTGGCTCTGCTGAGATGATTTATTGGATCCATAAGTCACATACCTAATATCTCCAACAACAGATTGTCCTCCTCAATCTTGGCACCCTCTCCAAAGTATGCTGTAGCATTTTTTAAAAATAAAAATAAGCTGAGAATTTTCCAAAACATCAATTTCTGGTTCCATTTTGCTTAACAGATTCTTCCTTATTTTATCTCTTTCTTCTCACATTTTACTATAACAACAAGGAGAAACCAGGCTACAATTTCAATACTTGGTTTGGAAGTGTTCTTAGCTAAATATTCAAGTTCATCGCTTACAAGTTCTGTTTTCTGCCCAACAGTGGTATACCGTTCGGCCAAGATTTTTTTTTCACAGATTGCTTTTCCTCCAGTGTCCAATAATGTGTTCTCCTTTACATCCTTTTTTTTTTCTCCTTTACTTCTGACACCTCAACAGGAGCACCTTTTATGTCCATATTTCCACCAGCCTGTCTTTAAGACATTTCTATCATAAGTTTTAATATTTGCAGTCTCCACTCATTACTCAATTCTAAATAAACATCCATATTTTTAAATATTTGATACAAAAACACCCCACTCCTGAGTACCAAAATCTGCATCAGTTTTCTAGACCTACCATAACAGTGTATCACAACCTGGATTGCCTACAACAGCAAAAATTCATCCTCTCATAATTGTGTAAGATAAAATTCTGAAGTTCAGGAGGCAGCAAAACAATGCTCCCTTTGAAGACTCTAGGGAGGAATCCTTTCTTGCCTCTTTTAGCTTCTGTAGCCCCAGGTAGTTTTTAAATTGTGGTAGCATAAGTCCAATCTCTGCCTACTTCCATCTTAAAATGACCTTCTTCTCTGCACATCAGTGATCTGTCTTATGAGGACACCAGTCATTGGGCTTAGTATTCACTCAGAGCCCAGTGTGATACCATCTCAACTAATTATATTTGCAAAGACTCTATTTCCAAATAAAGTCACATTTTAAAAGGGAATAGAAAGTACATGCTTTTATTTATGGAAGAAATAAGTCAGGGGAATGAAAGGTACAGCACAGGGAATAGAGTCAATGGTACGATAAAGGCATTGTATGGTGATGGATGGCAGCTACACTTGTGGTGAGAATGGCATCATATACAGAGTTCTTGCATACTATATTGTACAACTGAAACTAGTGTAATTCAGTGTGCCAACAATACTCCAAAAAATTAAAAACAGAACTATCATATAATCTGACAATTTCCACTTGTAGGTATTTATGCAAAGAAAATGAAAACACTAATTTAAAAAGAAATATTCATCTCTATGTTCATCACAGCATTATTTGCAATAGCCAAGGCATAGAAGAAATCCAGAAACAAACGAAACAAAATAAAACATAAACAGACTCATAAATATAGAGAATAAGTTGATGATTGTTAGGTGGGGAAGTGTGAGGAGATAGATCAAATAGGTGAAGATTAAGAGCTACAATCTTCTAGTTATAAAATAAATAAGACACAGGGATGTAATGTACATTGCAGGGAATCTAGTCAATAATATCGTGACAATTTTGTTTGGTGGCATTTGGTAATGAAACTTACTGTGGTGACCATTTCATCATGTCTGTCAATATCCAATCACTATGTTGTACACCCAACGTGAATACAATGTTGTGTGTCAATTATTCTTCAACAAAAAAAAAAGAATAAAACCTAAAAGAAAAAAATGTCACAGCTGAAGTTCCAACTGGATAAGGAGGGAAGGAAGAGAGGAACCAGCCAAAATACTCTACTTTCTTCCCATAATGACAGTAATAACAAATGGAATCAGAAGTTGTTGGATTTGCCCTAAAAATGTAGTCTTCCAGTCTTCCAGTTTTTTTCTGTTTTAACCCAATGTGCACACTACTGCCTTAACACACACTAGCAAACATCTATAGAGACAGACTAGGAAGGCTCTAAAAAGTCATGGCTTCTTTGGATTTGGTTTCTTCTGAACAGAGCTGAATTATTTTGAAGCATCATATATGTTTCTATCCCAAGTCAACCTTTCCCATTTCCCTAATAGATATGAAGCTTTACCTCCAGAACTAATTAAAAATTTTTACTTAAAATTATTACATAGTTTAAGAATGTTTGTACTAAAGCTGGAAAATCGAGTTTTGTTTAAAACCAGAAAGTACATGTACAATTTCAAAATCATAATACCTTAAACAGTTGTAGGAAATTAAAACACACATACATGCACATGCAACACACACTTATACTTTCTTTTAAGTTCTACAACTTGATGGTTGTGAAACAAATGTGAGCCTCTCCACATGAATTCCAAATGAGTGATTTAGAAAAGCAGAAATTGTTTTATAAAGCTGGAAAGGATGCTAGAAATGTTCTCTTCCAACCTTATAGTTTATAGCTTAAGAAAATGAGAACAAAGATATTGAATTTCCCCAAATCACATTGCTAATTAGTGACAAGGCTGGAGTTGTAAATACTTAGTTTTATAGACTAAATCTGCTGATTTTTATTTTCTTTTGCAGGAAAAACCCTTTGCTTGCTACTGATAGAGTCTCATAAAAATGACAAGGACTTTAGCTTCCTCTGCTTCTCTGCAATGTTCTTGCTGGAGTCCTGTGAAATAAATGCAGATCTGCCTTTCTCCCTGAAAATCTTACTTTTGCAGCCTCCTGAAAATCCCACGCAGTGTGAGTCAATGCTGAGGTTCAGACTGTGTAACCAGATCCACCTACTAGAAGATATGTAGGCAAGAATGGTCAACTCATTTCTTTGGCAAGGAAAACCAATCCATCATTTCTAAGTCCAATATTATGGGACTATTTAATTATATACAAGAAGGATAGCGGCAATAATAATGTCAATTTTCATATGTAGTTTTAAGGATAAAGTGCATCAACATATGTGAAATTGCCTAACATAGAGTAGAAAATTAGTGAATCTTAATATACTTTTTACTCTTCAACAGATTTTGTAGACGGAAAAAAAAAAAAAGTAACACAGACGTTGAGCCTAAAAGATATCAAGAATACACAGAAACTAAGTGATTATGAACAATGGATAGGATTCAAACAATAAAAAGAAAAAGAGGGAGGGAGAGAAAGAGAAATCCAAGACTCACAACACTAACACTTTCTCAAATATGCCCTGTTTGGTGCACTGAGTACATCTACTTGCTGGAATGAACCTGTATTGTCGACATTCTAGCCCAGGTTATTTTTGTTATGTTGGGGTTGTTGTGTGCCCCGGAAACCATTTAGCTGCAACCCTGCCCTCTATTCACCAGAGATCAGTAGATTCCCCCTACTTTCAAGGTGTGCTAATCAAAATATGTTCCCAAACATGTCCTTGGGGGCAAAAGTGCAATCAGTTGAGAACCACTGGTCTGAACTGACTATTTATTCTATTTATGAGAATCAGAAATGTCAAGAATCTGGCTGGTGTCCTCTACCAAGATTATGCAGTGAGATGGAGAAGAGATTCCAGTGAATGGAATCATGTAGATTTAGTTTTGGTTTTTCCTCTGCTCTGTCTCTTTCCATGTGACTTGGAATAAGTCCTTTATCTACTATAGTCACACTTACCTCATTTAAAATAGAATAAAAATAGGGGCATCGGGTGGCTCAATGGTTGAGCATCTGCTTTTGGCCCAGGTCATGATCCCGGGGTTCTGGGATGGAGTCCCACATCGAGCTCCTTGTGGGGATCCTGCTCTTCCCTCTATGTCTCTGCCTCTCTCTGTGTGTCTCTCATGAATAAATAAATAAAATCTTTTAAAAAATAGAAAAAAAAATTTAACCCACATTAATCACTGAATTGTGGGTGGATAAAATAGGATAGTGATTTTAAAGGTTTGGAGGCAACCCACCTCCACACACACACACACACACACACGTGTACACAGATACACTTGTGTATGATTATCCTTGTGATTCTTCGTTAGGATCCAGATTTCAAACCCAGTTGCCATCACTTTTAATTTGACCCATGGAAACAGCACTCAAGGCTGCTTATAAAGCGGTATTGTCAAATTATATTCCAGCGACCACCTACACAAGAATAACCTGACAAGGCTTGCTAAAACGCATGTACCTAGGTCCATTGCCAGATAATAGCATTTCAAAGTCTGGAGTAGACGTTCAAGTTGGCAGGGCCAAATGATAACTTTAGAAGCTTCTGCTTTTTGTTCACTATTATTTTGGAATCATTGTGGTGATGGGCATCTTCAGATGTCTCCAACATAAATTCTAAGATTTTTCAAGTGTTATACTTCCTCAATTTAATATTCTATGCACCTCTGAGCTGTCAAAAAATCTAATTGACAGAGTATTTTACTAAATCATTCTCCTATTAAATTTCTTCAACAAGTCTCCCTCCCTCTATAGAATAAAATGCAAACCCTCTACCGTGAGAGAAGATGCTTCTATGATCTGTTCCCTTTTCTACTGATCGAGGGTATAACTCCTCTCATCCTGTCATTCACAGATCACCCCTCCTGGAATATATAGCCCAGGACTTGAACTTGAGGCTCCTTTACAATAATAAACTTTCTGTAATTCCTAAACACAGGTGACTCTCACAAGTGCCATGTTTTGCAAATGTTCTCTATTGTCCACAACATAAAATCCCATTCATCTTTATAATCTTATATGAAGCACTCCACAGCTGGATACCCTTATCAGACTTCCACAGAGTTATCCCCATACCTATTCCCCAATATTCCTGCTCCTTTTAAATATATTCGATATTGGTAGTGTATAGTGTGGGTGTCTTTGTGAGCGCATGCACACGCGTGCACGTATCCCTGTGGAACATAGGACAGCAGAAATAGTGTATTTTCACTCAATTATAATTTGGTATATGGCACCATAATTGCACATAGCAAAGATTTGATAAATAATTTTTGAAAGAATGAATGGTGCTCTGAGCAATACAAATACAATTGAGACAAAATCATAACTCAAAAAGCTCATAAAGTGGTGAATAAAATAACTATGCCTATAGATAAATGTGAAGTAGAATGTAATGAGTATTCTAACATCCCAATAGTACATATGCAATATTATGGGAGCACAGAAATAGGATAGGTCACCTTTGTTCATTCACATTCCTGTTTCTGTTTCCAACTAGATCTGAAAGGCCTGTTTCCAACTAGATCTTTATAAAGTAATTGCATTCTCTCATTAATCTGTGAATACTTATTTTTTGAAGAGGCTGTGTTGCAAAGCAACTGCTGTTATATTTTTTAAAATACTGAGATCAGGATTTTCTCACCCACAGGAGTAGCCTTTTCCTACAAGAGTTATTTATTTATTTTTTTACACTTCCCTTACCAACTAAACCTTTTTTGTTTGTTTTGTTTTGTTTTTGTTTGTTTAAGATTAAAATAAATATTTTATTTATTTATTCATGAGAGACACAGAGAGAGAGAGGCACAGACAGAGGGAGGAGAAGCAGGCTCCATACAGGGAGCCTGATGCGGGACTCGATCCCAGGAATCCAGATTCACTCCCTGAGTCAAGGGCGGATGTTCAACTGCTGAGCCAACCAGGAATCCCTGAAGTTTTTCTTGTGTGTGTGTGTGTGTGTGTGTGTGTGTGTGTGTGTTTTACATTGTGATAATATTGTGTTTTCTTGCTGTAATGGTCTGCATTATTCTTATTCCGAACTTTAACCTCTCTTACCCGAATACTATATAATTACAGCATAATCACAGCAGAACTAATCTCACATTTTCCCTAAAGCAGAAACACCGTATAAATCTGATCTTCTTCTTAGGCTGGTGCAACTTTTAATTAACAAGATTTACTTACCACCTACTCTCTGTTGAACAATGAGTTGATATAAAAATAATTAGAAAGACAGCTTTTGAACAACTAGAGTGTGTACTTATGCTTAAGTTTTTCAAATGAAAGAAAATTACCTCCAGACTGATGTTAATATTTCTAATATCTCTGATTCAAATATGTTTTCAATTCTTTTTATTTTTAAAGATTTCATTTATTTATTTATGAGAGACAGACAAAGACAGAGAGAGAGAGAGAGAGAGAGAGGCAGAGACACAGGCAGAGGGAGTGGAGGCTCCATGCAGGGAGCCCTAGGTGGGACTCCATCCCCTGACTCCAGGATCAGGCCCTGGGCTGAAGGTGGTGCTAAACTGCTGAGCCACCTGGGATGCCCTAAATTTTCAATTCTTATGCAAATTTCCCTTTTCTGGTCTTCACTCAACTGAATCACCAGTTTCCAGCGCAATCCTAATGTCTTCTAATCTCATGTGAGAAGCAACTCTTACCTGTTCTACATGAAGTTGAAAGCTACAGAAATAAATGTTGTGTTACTACTTACACAACATAGCTCAATGGGAAACACATTAAATGTATTTAAATAGCCTATACTATAATTTTATTTAATATGCTCAACTAGCAGACTTTTTTATTTTCCTTAATAAATGACAAGCTTTGTAAAAGATGAATCATTCATCTTTATTCATTTATCAGAAAGTTACACGTGACCCTTTTCAAATATTCCCAAGCAAAATAAATGTCTCAAAAAATGAAAAATACAGACATTTTGTTTCTGGCTGATACTCAAGAAGGAAAAATAATCATTTTATTATATTTAATACAGTTATTGAGAAGCAACAAGGAGCATTTGCACTCACAGAAAGAGCCTTCAAGTGCTTGCTTAAAACTTATTTTATTTTATTATTTTTTTTTTATCAAAGATGCTGGTCAATACTTTATAGCTTTTCTGAGCTTATGCATTCTGATCAAACTTTGGAATATAAAAGATTAAACTTCTCAGCTAATTACATGCCTGAAGGCACATTAACAATGCAAGTGTCAATGCTCTGTTAAAAATTCATTTTGCATTTTTAACACAGTCCTGATAGCAAAACTTTGAAGGCAACAAAGTGGAAAGAGTTATATTCTTATTTTAAAAGATAGCCTAGGAGCCTTGAGAAATTGGAACTTCATTATTTCGTATTATGGAAAATATCAGAGGTAGTATGAAATCAAAATGAATTTTTACATATTTTAAAATTTCATGGATCATTGAACTTTAGTGAGAAGGACCCTAAGAGTCTTTTGGTCCCACCTTTCCATTTTGCTATTGAGATTATCGAAGCAGAGAGAGATTTTGACTTGTACAAGAGTAGACAGGGAGAGGTCTGATACTCACAAGAATTAACTCTTAAACCAGAGAGCTCTCCATAATATCATTGCTTCGTCACACTGCAGAAACTATTCCTTAATATATTTGAATTATATGCTGCCTGTTATGGGCTGAATGTGTTTCCTGCAAAAGATGTGCGATGAAGCTTTAACCCCCAATAACTCAGAATGTGACCGTAGTTAGAAACAGGGCATTGAAAGAGGTGATTATATTAAAATGAGGCCTTCAGAGTAGGCCCTACTCCAAACCCACAGTGTTCTTACAAGAACATTTACACACAAAGAGAGAACCGGGGTACGGGCACACAGGGAGACCAGCCAAGGAGAACAGCCTCAGAAGAAACCAAACCTGATGACATATTGATCTTTGACTTCCAGGCCCTAAAACTGAGACAATGAATATGTGTTGTTTAAACCACCCACCCAGTCTGTAGGTAGTTTTTTCAGGCGGCCATAGCAAACTCATTCACTCCCTAATTATATAAAGTAGAGTAGACATTATACGATGGAAATATACACATTATTTTTTTTGAGTTTAACCTCTCCGTAGAGCTCTAAATTTGAATCAGCACATTCAATCTGACATGAATGGAGTTTCCTGTCTCAGAAAAAGGAAAGTGCAGGTATTCCTCCTTCTATTTTGCTCAGCCTTTTGGTGCTCCCCAGTCACTGCACTTTTTTACAAATTGAAGGTTTCTGGCAACCTTCCGTTGATTGACTTGTATCAGGCAAGTCAATCAACACCACTTCAACGCTATTTGCTCGTTTGTTATCTCTGTGTCACATTTTGGTAATTCTCCTACCGTTTCCACTTTTATTACTGTTGTATCTCTTATGGTGATTTATAATCAGTGATCATGACTCGCTGAAAGCTGAGATGATGGCTGGCATTGTTTAGCAATAAAGTATTTTTTTTAATTAAGAAATATGTATTGTTTCTTTCGCCAAAATGCTATTGCAAACTTAATACACTACAGTATAGTGTAAACACAACATCTTATATGCACTAGGAAACCCCCAAAATGCATTGTATGGGGAGCCCCGGTCAGGTGGAAGCTGGCCACCTGAGCTGTGAATGAATGCACCCAAGGCAGCATAAAGGAGACAGAAGTTTATTGAATACACTGCAAGGGAGCAACTGGCAGGACAGCAAAGGAGAGACTCTCTGGTGTTGGGGAGCAGCAGTGATGGGGGAGAGGGGGGAGGAATGGGAATGTACGGATTTTCCTTTTTCTTGGTACGCTTGCCTGGTTGCAAGTAGCCCCACTGGTCAGCCAGGGCCTTTGGGTATTTTGAGATGGGTCACCTAATGAGCCTGTTTGCATTCAGCCCCATGGTGGTTGTGAGCCCTATTACCTTATTCAGTTTTCCCTGCCCCAAACCTATTTGCCTAAAAGCAGCCTCTACATACTTGACTTGCTTTATTGAGATATTTGCTTTGGTCTGGAACCAAACCCCCAATAACCCCTGTAGCTTCCAGTTTACATGGATGAATGCTGTTCATAAAACAACCAACAAAATAAAGCTTTATTTCGTGTGTGGGGAGGATCAAACCTGAAAATTACAAACAGAGTTGCATTTGAGTAACAATTGACCACGTGACAAAAGTAGAAATCGTCACGAGATAAAGATGATAAGATGAACTCCACCTACTTTTTGACATTTCTGAATAATATCCAATTTTTTTAAATTTTATTTATTTATTCATGACAGACACAGAGAGAGGGGCAGAGACATAGGCAGAGAGAGAGAAGCAGGCTCCACGCAGGAAGCCTGATATGGGACTCGATCCTATGACTCAAGGACCATGCCCTGGGCCGAAGGCAGGCACTAAACCACTGAGTCATCCAGGGATCCCCTAATATCCAATTTTAATAAATGTGTGGTTTATCCAACTTTAGGAACCACTGATACATCTCTAATTCTCCTATCGACATCGAACAAGCTCAGTGTTATCTAAGTTTTAGATTTTCTTCAATAAAAATTCTTGAAGAGTATGACAATTTTATTTTCATGAACTTATGAAAGGAGCTAATATAGTGAAAAGAAATTTAGGCCTAAAGTCAGGAAACTGGCATTATCCTAGCCCTGAATTAGTATGATCATGAGCACATGGCTTCCTTTCTCTGAGCCTCAACTGCAATATATCTAAAAGAAGGATTATTCTAAATGATCTCAATATTTATTTATTTTTTTATTTGTCGTAAAACTCATTCTGTGCTGAAGATAACTGCTTCATTAGAAAAGCTGATTGTTCTGACTGGGTGAATGAAACACAATCTATTAACCACCTTGGGGGGAAAAAAAGAATCTTAGGATAGAAAACTAAACCTCTTTAAGTTCTATACTCTGTAATCTTCTTATGAATCAGAAAGAGAAAGGGTGAGAAATTGGCAGATGTTTAATTCTTTAAGACCTTTGCACCACTAATTCTTTCAAGGCATTTCACGCGTTTGCTGTGATAGAGCCAAAGTGCACCTCAGAACTGTCTAATCAGACTGCTGTTCACCAAACTGAGAAACGTCTTTTGCACCTTTTTCTCTTTCCTACAGTGTCCTACAGATGTGACAGCAAGTTAGGGAAGACTTATCAACAGCAGCTGTAGAAAATCACTGAGAGATAAAACCAAAATAAACGTTTTCTTCAGCACTTTCTCTCTGTGCACTTAACTTCCCCAGGTCAAGTTTCACGTGGCCCAAATACACATGGTTGTAAAGAGAAGTTGATATGGCACAGAGAAGTTGAAGGAAAAGAGAAAGCAACCGATTCTCCGTGGACATAATTCAACGTGACAAGAGATTTGGCCTCAGAGGCAGGGGCCGTGTTTTAATTTTGCAAGTAATTTAATAACCATGAGTCTCTTAATCAATAGCTGCAATTTAATACGTGTAAAGTAAGTAATGCATTCGATTATTCAGTAAACGATTGTTGAGGACACAGAGGTGGCACACGATTGTACTAGTTTCCTGAGATGGCAAAAAAAAAGGGAAAGCTGCAATTCAGTAGAGTTTTATAACAGAGTGAGAAGGACGGGGACCTTTGCAAGCCATGGGTAGGACAGTTGTGACACAGGCATGCACGCATACCACGCTGTGGAAGTCAGTGAGGAGCATCTAACCCAGCCTGGAGGAAAATGATGTGGGTTTTTTTGTTGTTGTTGTTATTGTTTGTTTGTTCGTTTTGTTTTGTTTTGTTTTTTTCTCAGTGTCATTGACTTTTTGCTGAGTCAAGAAATACATGCATGGCCTATTGGAAAGAAAAGGAAAGCAGATTAGTGTGCACAAAAACACTGCCCTGAATAACTGTTGGGAAAGATGGAGGTGATGCTGGAGTTCCTATTTATGTCTTCTAAGGTTTCATCTAAATTCTAACATGGCATTTTAAACATTACCAAATATGTATTTAAAGCAAAGAAACAAAACCCCAGAGGTATTTAGTCTGTGAATCCTTGGTTAAAAGAAAGGAGAGGAGTATTAGAAAAAGATCTTCCCAGCTACATATTCAGAAAGAATTCATTTTCTAGCCCTAGGCCCTTCCCAGGGGAGTACCCTGACTGCACGAAATCATATTCTGTGTTCTGTGGTTACCTCCAACCACTAAAGATGTTTTAAATTTTCTAATGAGGTAAACTGAAATAAATAGTAGAAAGCATAGAAATCCCCTGGTTTTCTCACTTCCTACCAAACCTCTGCCCACACCAGGCTGTACACACCTTGACCTTGTGTACTTTGCCTGCTTTGGTTTTCCCCACATCAACACGAGGTGCGACCAGTTCATCCTTGGGAAGCACACAAAGACAATGGAATGTTCTGGTGCTATGGAGAGCATAGAATTTCTCAGTGGGGAAGTGAGTGAAGAGCGCGGTTGAAGTGGTTGCCATTTACTTTGAGGCATGGGTGACAGCAGCACGAGAAAGGGTATCCGAGACAGCAAAGCCAACTCCATCAGAGCAGGTGCAACACGAAACCATCCGTGCTTCTGCCCCAGTAGTTTTGCCAACACCTCATGACTTTCTGAGAGAGATTTGAGTTTGAGTTTAGGGATTGAGTTGAGATTTGAGTTTGAGTTTGAGTTTGAGTTTGGGGAATACATCTACCTTTAGAAGGATAGAGTATTTACTGACTGTAAAACATGAGATGTATTACTGGATGGGGTGGGGTCCCCAGCTGAGAAGCACATATAAAAAAAAAAAAAAAGCAGCAGGAGCACAGAAAAAGCAGGAGAGAGAATCTCAAGCAGGCTCCCCACTGAGCTCAGAGCCTTACACAGGGACTCCATCCCACGACCTTCACCTCACGACTTTAGACAAAATCAAATCCATGGCTAACCAACTGAGCCACCCAGGTGCCCCTGAAAGATACATATTTTGACAAGGCTTCTAACCTGGAATAAATGGAGGGAAGTTGTCTCCTCATTCAGATTCTCAGCAGAAGGACTGAGCAAACAGATTGGAGAGGTATTTCTTACCTAAGTTTGCACATAAGGTCAACTAAGCAAGTGTTTATTTCAAATGAAAACCATTATTAATAGTTAAACCTAATTGACACCGAAAAAGGGTGCATTCTTTCTGCATCATGTGTGTGGGGTTGGGGGTAGGTGGGATGGAGAAGGACCAGTCAGGCGCACAGCTGATTTTTAAATTCTTAGCCAATTATCTCCCTCCCCCACTTGTATATCCATGTCACATTATAAAGATTCATCTGAATCCTAACCCATAAATTAGGCTTTAATTCAAATCACTCTAAAAGTACTTGATGCTTGATTTAAAAATAAGTACTTAAAATAATTTCTGTGTGATGCTATTATTTTTCCTTTGTACAGTGTATTGAAATTGTTTTTATTCTTAATGCAAATATTTGACTGCAGCGATCCAGTTACATAGTGAACATCAAATACATTATTTGGATGTCACATGTAAACTAAATGCTATTTTTTTTTCTTAAAAATCAGGGTGTTACTGACTCGAGATTTATACAGACAATAAAATAAGGATTATTTTAGGGAAGGGGAACTACATTTGATTAATCTGTGCTTTTTTTTTAAGATTTATTTATTTTTTCATGAGAGACACACACACAGAGAGAGAGAGAGAGGCAGAGACACAGGCTGAGGGAGAAGCAGGCTCCCTGCATGGAGCCCGATGTGGGACTTGATCCCGGATCCTGGGATCACACCCTGAGCCAAAGGCAGACGCTCAACCACTGAGCCACCCAGGCATCCCCATTTGATTAATTTGAACATGATGACTATATAATAGGTTCACTATGAATATAGCAAGATGTTTTCTTTAGCCCAAAATTATTTTCCTCTTCTGAAATTTATTTTGTCTCCTTAAACATAAGGATAATGCATCACAGAGAGGTTTAAATGTCCTTGGAACAAGGCTGTTTTCTCAAATATTAACATATCTGCTTTACAAGAAGTTATTCTGTGGGTACACTTGAGAATAACATTGACCTTTTTTTCACAGTGGCACTTTACTACCACCTCCTATTTAATTTATTACCACCCCTTGCCTTTCTCTGATTCCTATTTTTTTAAAGGCTTCCACCCTCTAATTTGAAACCATGTCTTTTTATTTAAGAAATTGTCTGAAGCAGTGGTCCACATTAACTTTTCAGCAGGTATGTGACTTCCAGTCTAAATTCTCTGTGTTCCTGATACTTGAAAAAAAAATCAAAAACACAAAATACTAAATTTGACTAGAAATAATTTCCAATGTCAGTATAAACTTCGGAGTTTGCAAGAGGTCAGAGTCATTTGTTTCACATAATATCCAGGAACATAATTCAACAACTGTTTACACAGCTCGTTATTTAGGGAGCTATTGTTCTTTGCAAAGAACACATCCTACAATGAGGTAGCACAGATAAAATAGAATTTAAAAAAAAAGAATTTTATTTATTGGTCTCATATAATGCGTGGTAGTGGCAGTTAGTCAAGGCAGAAGGTTCCACACCATGTGTCCCACAGGAGCCCATCCTGTTGCCCTTCCATTCCTGGGCGCGTTGTCCTCAGGAGCACTCCTGATGCTGCCCCGCCCCCCCATCATGTTTATATTCCTGTCCCAAAAGGGAAAGCAAGGAAATAGAAGGCAAACAGTGTCCTTGTAAACCTACATTCTGAAGTATATTCGTCACTGTCATTTTCATGTTATTTGTTATGATTAGTAGCATGACTACATCTAACTATAAAGAGACTTAGAAATAAAGTCTTCAACATCATAGCTCCATGCTCAACTACAAAGAATAAGGGGAATGAGCAATTTTGGAAAGTAGCACATAATCTCCTGTGGCCCAGGGATTATAAATTTTACAAAGAATTGCTGGGAACTTGAAAAATGAGCTGTACTTTTAGTCGAGGACTCTTAGTCTACTCCGGCTGCTATAACAGGATGTCATGGACTGGGTGGCCTATAAGCAACAGAAATTTATTTCTTGGAATCCTGGAGGATGAGAAGTCCAAAAGCAAAGAGACAACGTTTTTGGTGTCTGATGACAACCTGCTTCTGGGTTCATAGATGGTCTTCTTTTCCTTTTAACCTCACATGATGGAAGGAGTAAGAGAGCTCTCTTGAGTTTCTTAGATGAGGGCACTAGTCCCACTTATTAGAGCTCTATCTTCATGATTTAATCACCTGCCAAAGATTCCTCTTCCTCATACCATCACCCTGAGCATTAGGTTTCAATATATGAATTTTGCAGTTGCACAAATATTCTGTCCATATGCTAGGACAGTGGATTTTGATTAATGGTTTACAGTGGCAGTTTCCAAAAAGTCAATGCTAGTTAAATTAAAATGTCACTAAAGTAAAAATTGGCAGAAATAATCTTGAAATAAAGTTTAATTTCTATGGACTGTATTGCTAAGATGCAATTGGAAAATGTGTGTAACTACCAACCAAAATGTCTGGATAAATCTTGAAATAGTAGTTTTGCTCACTTATTTGAAAAAAAAAAAAAAAGCTTTGCTACATACATTATTTCTATCTCAGTTTTTTCTTCTAGTAATGAATATTTTCTCATGAAGAAACGACAAAGGAAACTATAAAAAAAAATTTACTTTTCTCTATATTTACCCTCAAACAAAAAAAGAAGCTTGTACTTTTTCAATTAAAAATGGTTTTCTTAAAAATATTTTCTTGCAAATGATACCAATGTGTAAAAAATATATATATTTTTTATGAAATAAAAAAATTGGGCAGGATGAGTGGCTCAGCAGTTTAGTGCAGCCTTCAGCCCAGGGCCTGATCCTGGAGACCTGAGATTGAGTTCCATGTCGGACTCCCTGCGTGGAGCCTGCTTCTCCCTCTGCCTGTGTCTCTGCCTCTTTGTCTCTCTCTCTGTATCAATCATGAATAAATAAATAAAATCTTCAAAAAAGAAATTAAAAATTTAAAAAATTTTTCTTAAAAAATACTTTTCTTGCAAAGTATACCAATATATTAAAAAACCATGAGAACTTATGGATAATAAGCCCATCCTCACCGTAACTCCAAAGATAGGAATAAGTTAAATGCAATTTTTTTCCTCTAGAAAGATTATAGTCCAGAGTAGATTGATATATAAATTAAAAAATGAGGTAATTATAATAAAAAATAATAAGAATAGAGTTGAACCATAAGTAATAACTAACTATAAGCTGTTCTGTCTTTGGTTTCCTTTCCCTGTATTTCACACAGGAAAAAAAACTTTCTTCTCTATTTTAATGCCAAGGGTGTCTGGCAAGTAACTGGGACTGAATACATACATTTTCAACAATTAAAAAATTAAACAACTGTGTTACTTTCCCAGGGCGACTATAACACACACACACACACACACACACACACACACACACGTCATATGACATAAAATAAAAGAAATTTGTTCTCTCATAGTTCTGGAAACCAGAATTTCAAACACAAACTGTTGGCAGCTCTGGTTCCTTCTGGAGACACTGAGGCAGAATCATCTTCATGCTTTTCTCCTAGCTGGTGGTGGCCACCGACAGTCCTTGCCATTCTGTGTCTTGCAGCCGCAGAGCAGCAATCACTGTCTTCATCTTCACTTGGCTTTCCTTTCCGTGTCTTCATCTCCTTTTCTGGCTCTTGTCAGGACACCCTTCGCTGGACAACCTAATCTGGGACGGTTGCATTTAGGGATCCTTTATAATGACATCTGCAAAGACTCCACTTCTAAATAAGCTTACACTCATGGGGACCAAGGCTTCAGACTTGGTCCTATTGTTCAGGTGACACTATCCAACCCCTACAGAGGGCAAGTTTATTTCAAATGAGATAGCTCAAGTTTCTCTCCTACCCTGGTAAAACTAGATGCAACACGTCTACTCTTATTAATTTAGAAGAACTACAATGAATTTCCCCCAAGCTTACACACATGACCTAGAGGGAGGTTGACATCCATCTGAAAACCAGATATAACTATCCACAGCCTCTCTCTCATTTACTGTCTCTCTGCCCTCAGGCTTTGTCTTTATTCCTTCACTTTAATATAAATAAACAAAATACTTGTTCTCAGAATGCACTTTGGCTGCTCATTTCTTCCCCTCCTCCCTTGGTACTTATACTCCCAAGGATTTCACATATCAATCGCGCTTCCTTAAATTCTCATAGATCTCTCACTGAGACTTTCACCTTGCCATTTCACTGAAGCTACTCCTGCCAAAACTAGCAGCGTCTTTCAAAGGGCCTAATCCATGGACTATTAAAGTGCTGATTTTACTTGACCCACTGATGCTTATGACCTCCTTCTCCAATCTTTACTTGTGCGGTTTCAGGGATACGACTCTTCTGGTTTCTTCACACTTTTCTCCTTAGTCTCTCTGTGGGTTTCCTTCCTCTTTTCCTTTCTTAGCTGCTACTCTGCACTAACAGTTCCTTGAGGTCAGCTTTTGTCAAGCTCCAATTATACTTGCGGCTACTGCTACCACTCATAGGCTGTCAACTGACACATATTCAGCTTCAGTTCAATCTTATAGTCTAAGATTCAGGTCTATGGTTGACCTTTCCTTGGATAAATTCCAGGCAACTGAAAACACTCTGTTACAAACTGTACTCAATAATTCTCCTCTGCTAACCACTCCTCCTCTCACATTTGCTATCTACTTAATAATTGCATCCTTCAGGGAATGAGCAGTAAAGCAAGCTGCTTAGCATACCTATACATAAAAAAATAAGTATTTTATCGGTTTGCATATCTATATATTTCTATCTCTGTATATTACCCATTATCTATATCTATCAACCTATCTTTTTATCTATAATTTATTTTAAGAAACATATACATGGCAAGGGCACCTAGGTGGCTCAGTCATTTTGGCTGAGATCCTGATCTCACAGTTGTGGGATTGAGCCCCGAGTGTGGCTCCACCACAGTGTGGAGCCTGCTTGAGATTCTCTCTCTCTCCTTCTACCTCTGCCCCTCTCCCTGCTCATACTCTCTCTCTCTCTCTCAAAATAAATAAATAAATAATTTTTTAAAGAAATATGTACTTGGATCTATGTATAAATTATCATTAGGATTGGACCTTACATAATTGTAGGAATATACAGTCCTTGTGAGATTTGGTTTCTGTTTCTGGTGCTAGAGACTGAAGTCTAAAAGACAAGCAGTCAGGAAAAGGAAATAGAGGTAAAGTAGGGGAAACAAAGACAAACAGAAACCTGGGAATATAAGCTATAGACCATGATGATGTACTGGAACCTAGTCTGTGTTATCACCACTTCCAGATCTCCAACTGGAGGATGGGTGGCCTGCCGGAGAAGCTGTCACGCTTCATCATGGAGCTGAATGCACACCTGGCCCAGAAAAACTAAAATCAAAGATCCAGCAGGAGCTGAAACTGCTGTGGGTCCCCGTAGGTGAGTGGACAGATGAATCTCAATGTGCATGAGCTGTAGCAATGACCTGTGTCTACTGCAGTTTTCAAGCACAAGGAGATGGTTGCTACTTCATTTATTCCTTCAAAATTTTATGCAAAATATCTCTCATGGTTCATGCTAACCTGGAAGTAGGAAGGAAGCTCTAAGACATATAGTTTCACCTTAGCTAAGCTGACTTAAAATACTCCTACCACAATAGTATCAATGTAATCCAGAAAACTTGGATTTCTCTTATTCTCTCCTTCCACATTCCAATCCTTAATAAACCATGTCCTTTAGCTTTCTTAAACATCTATCATTCAGCACTGTGACTGGATCCTCACCTCTACTCTCTCTCCCTTAGTTCATGTATTTATCACATTTTTATCTTACTGTTTAAAAAAAAAATTCCCTGATTTCCTTTAACGAAGCCTCATTATTTTCTAAGTACATCTTCCAAAGATTTATCTTTTATTTTAAAAAGTTCTTAAATATGCTTCAAACTCTTCTTGATATGCAATGTCACATAGGATAAACTCTAAGTTAGATTATAGTAGATCTCCCGTTTTATAATTCTTTGTCCACCTGTGGAATGCTCTGCCGTCCTGGCACACCAAACTTACTGTGAGATTTAATTATGTTAATTATGTACTAGTTATATTTTTATTATACTTGTTATTTAAGATGTGGCTTAAGTATTTAGTTGTTAACACTAAAAGACACTGGAACGCCTGGAAGGCTCAGTGGTTGAGCTTCTGCCTTTGGCTCAGGGCGTGATTCCGGGGTCCTGGGTCTCCTTAAAAAGAACCATGGAAGTGTTTTTTGAATCTTAGAGTAGATATTAAGAAGATTCATGGGTAATACCTAAAGAGTTTAAGAGAATTGCAATTTTTAAAAAAGATTTATTTATTTATTCACGAGAGACACAGAGACAGAGGCAGAGACAGAGGCAGAAGGAGAAGCAGCCCTCCCCTCCCAGGGAGCCTGATGCGGGACTTGATCCCAGATCTCAGGATCACGCCCTGGGCCAAAGCAGACACTCAATCGTTGAGCCACCCAGGCATCCCAGAGAATTGAATTTTAAAAGAGCATCTGAAAATTGGACTGTAAGAAACTGAGATGATTCAAATGGAAACAAATTTTGAAAGTCCTGTTTTTCCAATTTTCTATAATAATGAAACATCCTCAGAGCTGTTCAGCTGCAAACACAAGCCATTATTTATAGGGGGAAAAAAAACCTCTCAGAGGGCAGAACCAACAGCCTGGATGACAGATCCAAGTGCCATGGAGAATAATTGGATAAGGAGTTTCACCAAAGGACTGGAACAGGGCCAAAGAAATCTGAGAAAATGTATTGACCCTAGAATAGGGAGTCTAACAATGTGTCTGGCTGAATTTTAAAATGGCTGTGAAAAAAAAAATGGCTGTGAACCAGTGTTCCTATATGCTGTCCATTACTTCTCATTTTTGAATAGAAATGTAAATCCATTATCTTTTCTCTGTCTTAGCTTTGCATGTGGAATGTCTGAGACAAACACCTTTTAATTCTGAAATTTAATTTAATTCTATTTATGAAGAAGAGAAATACGCAAGGAGCTATATCTAGGAAGCTTCACCTATACCATCTAGTATTCATCTAGTATAATCCAAATCCTAAAATCATCAGATTTGGGCTTGATGCATCATTGTTTGAGATTTGGAGTATTTTGGGAAGTGTATTTTCCATGAATAGGGTTGTGAAACATTAGGGCCATGTTCTATGGTAGGTTCTTGCATTAATATCCACCAATAAATTATACTTCTCAATTTTCATGACCCTGGGTAGTCTCTTCCCATGTTGAATCTAAGCTTGATCACGTAGTTTGTTTTGACCAATGAGACGTTGGGAAATATGACACAGGTAGATTCTTAACATGCTCTCATTCTCATTGGAATTCAGTGACTACGGCATGTAGAAAATACACAGATACTTCTCCTGACAGTTTCAGTCAAATGATATGCATATGCAAAAGGAAATCAGAATCAGATAGCCATCAACCAACCTGTCATCCTTCTACAAACACAGGAACAAGCTTTGCCAGCATTACCTGGAGCAGAGATCAGCCATCTCAGCTGACTTCTGCAAATTCACAAACCACAGAATTGTGATTTTTTTAAAAAAAAGATTGTTTTCTGGCCACTTAGTCTGGAATGGTTGGCTAGGCAATAGTGTATAAATGATGCAACTACTGAAGAAGTTTTATTGATCTCCTAATGTAAAGTATTTGCTTACTGTATGGTCAAAATGAAAACTATATTATAAAGCATTTTAAGAATATTTAACATAATCAAATGAGAAAAAAAAGTCAAGTGATGAAACATATCTGTAATCCATATATTAGCAAAAAAACACTCCACTTACCTCTCTGTAGACTCACACAACAGTATAAAATGAATTATTAGAGAATGCATGTGTAGTATATTGATATACATTGATGATCAATATTTAGAAGAACATAAATATATATTTCTCAGCCTCAGAAATTTCAGTATTTACATGAGACAAATTAAGACTATCTATCATCAATCTATCCATCATCTATCATCTATCTATCTATATCTATATACATCATCTCCAAATGCACATTGATATGCATTATTAATGTAAAAAGACACAACAACTTTCAAGTAATGTGAAAAGTGCTTAGAAAGTTAGGATCTTTTTGCCTTATCACAGTGCCTATAATGTTCAATAATATTAGTTATCATTATTGAGAATATTATTGCACTAGCAAAATTTCCACACATGCTCTAAACTATGTAAGTCAATTTCATCTGTATCTAATTCCAATTCTTTCCAAATATAATTGACTCTTTCATTTATTTTACTCATTCTTTGGCAATCAGAATATGTATCTGATGATGAATCTTAAAAATATGAATATTTTTGTAAAAGCACTCTGCAAAGTATATAAAATGCAATGACAATAATAAGTTCATAATGGTGCTTTCATTGTAATTAATTTGCAACTCAGAAATCCCTTAAAGACAGCTTTTTAGGGATAAATCTCAAAGCATGGCAAGCTCACAATACAGATTCTGTGCTCATCAAATACAAATTGAGTAGATTATTGTGATGGTAGTTCTGAAATATAGTACACCTGTGTAAAACACTATTATTATGGTATATATCCAATTTGCATAATGTCAATCATTTAGCATTCAGTGGAATGTATTTATTTTAAATTAAAATTATGTTTTTCAAACTTTAAAATAAGTAAGGTTGTGTTTAAATTGGTATTTCCTGATTCGTAGAGAGCCCTTTTTATTCTTTTCAAAAGTCACTCATACACATAGTTGCTTCACACATTTAATGTTAGTGATGGAATTATAAAATGCAATGACAATAATAAGTTCATAATAAAAGGTAATCTAACCCAAACTGCTAAGAAGCATAGAAGCATTAGAGTTATTAGTAAAATTAGAAAAAGACAAAGAAAAGAGAATACATGACTACTCTTATATCAAAACTATTCTCTCGGTTACATCTACAAAACTATTTCCACTAGTTCATCTCTCTAGTCCTCAATTGTATTCCCGTTAACATAATGGTTTGTTTCATGTTGATAAATAAGATATAGTTCTTATCTTCAAAGCTGTTGTAGTCTAATACACTAAGATCACAGATCAAAATAATGAGGACTCATGACAGATTTATGAATTGGTGTTATGGGTTCATAGAATTAAGGATACTTTCTTGGAGTCTCATATCAGGCTGACTCTCCAGAGAAGGTAATACTTGGACTGCAGTTTTGAAGAATTGGTAAAACAGTTGAATAATAATAATTTATATATTATTTATATTATTATATTATATATATGATATAATATTTTATATATATATATATATAATAAAGCATCTCAAATGGGGGTGAGAGAGTAGCACTGTGAATGCATGGAGTTATCCAGTTGACCCTAGAGGAAGTGAGGACTTCCTCTATGTAAAACCAAAAGCGTTTAAGGAGATGGAACACAATATTTGTATTACTCGTATTATCCTTGCATGTCTTTTGCAGCTTTTATTTCAGTATATGTGATTAAATGTATTGAAATTGAGAAACAAGAAAACATGTTATTCTATTTTGTCGCATTAATAATCAGCGATGACAAATGAACTAAATTATGTAAATTGATACAGGGTAAGAAGACAGGATTTGATAGGGGGTGTAGAGGTACTTCTGAAGAATAAGGAGAAAATGGGCATATCATGGGGTCACCTTGTTTGAAAATGTGATTCTACTTTTGTTCAGGTGTGTTCCCAGAGAGATTTCGCTGTCTTTAACACTCTGCATATGTTTCTTGATTGAGCCAACAGCTGGATAAAAGCATTCACACTATCTAATATTTATATTTTAATAGTGCCTTGTTTATCACTGAAGTAATCTGTTTCCATTTAGTTGCTATACATGATTACTTCCCCAAACCAACAGGCTCCTTCTATAAAGTAGGTTGCCATATTATGGAATTACATTTATCCTCCTGGTGTAGATAAATGTCCTTCATGAGTCTTCTCTTCCTGATTGCTTCAGGTACTTTACAATTAAGAAGCATCATTACAAAGAGTCCTTTAATAAGCTTTTTTCTCTATATGCTCTGTATTCTATATGATAGGGGTAGCATATCAGGTCTTCTGTAATTATAATTGATTAATAATATTTGGTAGCTTGATGCAACTTGTTTAAGGTTAAAATCCAACAAAACTAAACAAGTAGAAAAATACAGATATGATAAGCATATTTTTTAAAAAACAAGGTGTTAGTAAAATTCAAGATGGTGGTGTCTATCAACGAGGGAGGGGATACTTTCAATACCACTGAACATATTCTTTGGTCATGAATTTGGTTATGAATTGACGGTATTCGTTTTGATTTTATTATGATGATTCAGAAACCACATGTATGTTCTATACTTTTTCTTAATTATTTTAATATTAACATCATTTTAAAGCACTTAATTGGGAATTAAGAGCTCTAATTTATGGTCTCAATTTGTCCATCAGCCAATTCTGTGATATTTGATATGGAACCGAGTATTCTCTGGCTATAATGACACCATATTTAAAGTCACAACTAACCTTCCTATACATCCTACTGTATCTTCTGCATAAATATTCTGACTTTATGTATTATTCTTAAATATAATAGAAAAGCTATTTCATTAATAATGAGCTCCTGGAAAAATAATGCAGTGTTTAAAATAAGGATTCTGAAGTCAGAAAGAAAATTTGAGCCATGTTATCTTTTACCCTTGTGACACTGAACAAATAACATAATTTGTAACTGCTATTAATGAATCACATTTATTGAGACCAAGGCAAATACCAGATAATATGCTAAACATATATATTCTTAGGACACTTGGGTGGCTCAGTCAGTTAAGCTATAAACTGACTCTTGATTTCAGTTCAGGTCATGATCTCAAGGTCGTGAGATCCAGCCCCACATCAGGCTCAGCACTGAGCATGGAACCAGCTTGAGATTTTCTCTTTATCTCTCTCTCTGCCCTTCCCCACCCCACTTGTGCTCTAAATATGTATTTCATTTAAACATCATCACAAGATAAATAAATAAATATCCTCGCAAGGCAATGGAATATGTGCTGTAATAATCTCCATATGAAAATAACACTTAGAATGTTAAGCTCCCATCAGAAGGAATAATTCAAACCCAAATTTTTCTTCTTCCAGAGACCTTAATTAATATAATAATTCTCTCAATAATAATAAAATGGTTTAAAAGGTGTGTGGCAAATAGCACTCCATAAATATTTGATTTTAGATTTGCCAGTTAATCTGATTGTAATTGATGTCAGAGAAGCACCATCAGCAGCTCAGTGACACTAGTGGTTGTCTCAGTAGTGGTCATGGAAGTATGATACCACCCTGTGTATCTCACCGACTCATGTAGTTACTGTGCTTTGGTCAAATAAACAACTATATGTAGAGATAAGTTTAAGAAATTGAAAACAAAATGAGCAGGAAAGAGAGCAACAAATTTGCCCTGCAGTGGACATTAACTGTTTTGTTTTCCTAGGATAGTATTTCCCTATCTGGGGCATAAAATTGTTTCTCTGTTTTGATGGAGTTTACCCCACCTGACCCCTTGGTTTCAGCTGTGTGCACATGACTAAGATGGGGCCATTCATTGAACTCCACGACTCCGGGAGGACAGCATGTGAGCCAAACTTGTCTAGCCGTATTTTCAGAGCCACTTGACATTTGAAACAGTCTGTGTCATCACCATAGTATTCATAAGTTTCATTTCAGAAGATAGAACAAATGAATAAACAAACAAAAAGCAGCATCAGTCCTATAAATACAGAGAACAAATTGACGGTTGTCAGAGGGGAAGAGGCGGAGGGATGGGCAAAATGAGTGAAGAAAAGAAACATACAGGTTTCCAATTATGGGATCAATAAGTAATGGGAATAAAAGGCACAGTACAAGGAATATAGTCACTGATATTGTACTAGCAATGGAATGGGACAGATAGTAGCTACACCCATGGTGAACATAGCAAAGCATATAAACTCGGCAAATCACTAAGTTATATACCTGAAACTAAAGTAACATCATACGTCAACCATACTAAAAAAATTTTAAAAAAGGTATAGATATGCAATAGATGATAGATATAGATAAAATAGTATTTAGGAATTTTTAGTTTTTTAAATTTATGTTGGTGTCTCTAAAATTGCCTAATCAGTCAAAAGGCTGATCAACAAATTGGGCTTGAAGAATACTGTTGACCCTTGAACAACACAGGGGTTAGGGGCACCAACCCTCCGTGTAGTCAAAAATCCACATATGAATTTTGGCTCCCCTTAAAATTAACCACTAATAGCCTACTCTTGACTGGAAATGTTAAAAGTCTGTTAATGAGTGGACCTGCACAGTTCAAACCCATGTTGTTGGGATGTCTGGGTGGCTCAGTGGTTGAGCATCTGCCTTTGGCTCAGGGCGTGACCCCAAGGTCCTGGGATTGAGTTCCACATCAGGTTCCCTGCACGGAGCCTGCTTCTCCCTCTGCCTCTCTCTCTCTCTCTCTCTCTCTCTCTCTCTTTGTGTCTCTCCTGAATAAATAAATGAAATATTAAAAAAAAAAACATGTTGTTCAAGGGTCACTGTAATTAAATTTAACTGCAAATAATGATAATGAGGATAAGTAGCCACCAAACAGAGCACACCTCTCAGAAATGCTACAGAACTAAACTTCCACTGTTAAGACCCATCCATTTCATTTAATAATCAGAATTTAAGGTACACATTACCAGCCTTAGAAATGTGAACTTACATGGCTGTTCATATTTACAAAGACTTATAATCGTACTGAGAGATAACATTTGCTCTCTTGTATACGAAACATGATAAATCTGTTGCTTTTCCAGTTTTAAATGACCTTATGGGACTCACCTAGGTACCAAAAGACTTTTATAAAATCTTCACTTGCTTTCTTTTTAGCTATTTGCATTCAAAAGTACAAGCTAGCTTTAAAACAAGACAATCAATAAACTAGAGGGGAAAAAAAAATATTTTTGTTCAAAGTCATTTTATGGCCATTATCTATCTTCTCTTTTTTCCAGTAATGATATCTGGAAATTTTGGAAATTCATCGTTAGTTTTCTAGTATTAGATCTCAATCAGTAGAGATTTCACAAACAGACATGAAATCTCAAAATCTGAGAGTTATGGATGATGTGGTGAAGGGGCTAGGCACCTGTCAGTGTTTACTTTTTTTTTTATTTTTAATGTGACCCTTTCCTACAAGGGCCTGCAATGAAGAGCACCCCTGATTGGTGCTATCTTTCCTTCAGCTGTGCTCAACTCATTATATTTCTTTCCTTCACAGCTATTGGCAGGAGCAGATATAATACTTTAACATGCATTGAGCCTGCTTCAAGCATTTTAATTGGTTTAAAACTGTTGGTAGCGTCTTTTACTGTATTAATTTATTGCTTCAGCTTCAGTCAAGTGAAACCTTTGCCAGATGGTAATGCCGCCACTGCATACAGAACAGAAGAGTGGAGGTATTTATATGATGCAAATACCTCTTTTCATTAAGTATTCATGAACTTTCTCTTAATGATCATATTGTAAAAGTACCACAAAGGTTGAGATTCATGCCTTGGGAAAAATTAATAATCTAATTTTGCAAAATGACAGTTTTGTTTAAATATGATGGAACATAGCTTTTGAGCAGATACGAACAGTTATAAAGACTATCATTCCAGCGATGGTTTTTTTGTTTGGAGTCAGTGAAATTCAAAAGTGGCAGCCTTAAAAAAAAAAAAAAAAGAAAAGAAAAGAAAGAAATGCCCTTCATAGCACAGGTTAAGAGACTTATGTTTGGAAAAATAAAATAAAATAAAATAAAATAAAATAAAATAAAATAAAATATAATAAAAAAGAGACATGTTTGTTTATGCCATTACTTTAAAGCATTACGTGTATCTATTTGGTTATAGCAAACACACTGTAGTGGTTACACAATAGTTGATGTGTTCCACAGTAGTATTAGCTTCAAGTTGTTCACATCAAAACATAGCATTTTCTCAGGTAGAATCTGAGACTCTAAAATCACACATGCGCCTGCGTACAGCCCCCACCCAGAACACCAAAACAACATGAAAGCTATTTCCAATTGCAGTCGGTCAAAAATTTTTAGCTTTTAGGATCTACTATTCAAGGCTACATATGCAGCTTAAATGCAAATTTTATTGGCGGACCTTAAGGGAAGCTGAATATGTACTTTCAAATAACTTTCCTGCTGAAAACAGATCTCCCCAGCCTCACAAAGACAAAAACATACATTTTTTTTTCAGATTATCATATCAAAACTGATCTATATACTTATTTATATGCTGTACCCGGATGGCCAGGGTCCAAATGCTCCTGCCTAAACTCTTCCTAAAAACTTCAAACATTCATGAATCCATCAGTTTTCATTGTCTAGTAATCTGTGTCTTTATGATGTGGTCCATTATCTGTACACAGGGCAACACTGCCGGGATCTCTGCCTAGAGGCAGAAATGTATCACCAGATATCTGCTTACAGGTACTTCCACCTATGAGCCTTGCCTTGTCAGGGGGCAAAATAGGACAAAATCCTTAGTAATAGAAATTAACTCCCAGGGACTAAAGGAAACAAGAAAAGTTGTAATTTGTAACAATAGATTATTTTTTAAAATATTTTTTTCTTTATTTATTTATGATAGTCACACAGAGAGAGAGAGAGAGAGAGAGAGAGGCAGAGACACAGGCAGAGGGAGAAGCAGGCTCCATGCACCGGGAGCCCAACGTGGGACTCGATCCCGGGTCTCTAGGATCGTGCCCTGGGCCAAAGGCAGGCGCCAAACCACTGCGTCACCCAGGAATCCCCAATAGATCATTTCTTATTTAAAAATAATAACAGCGTGTTATATGTAAGTTGCATTAAAATGAGAACACGGGGAAATCCAACCTATTGCTGAGAATTTATGCTATTAATGAGGATAGTGAGACAGAGAGCAAAAGAGGGAGAAAGAGATACATCTGAGGGAAGATGTTTTACAAAATTCATAATTTTCACAGGCCATAATTTCAAGCTAAACTTGATCTTTTTTGCTAGAGAGTTCACTTATTCTTAGTCAAGCATGACATGTTTTGAAGTAAAAAGCTTGTCTGGCTTCCTCTTATTACTCCAAAGGTCTAGTCATTCTTATTAATATTATTTGTATGTCTTCAACTCCAAAGTGAGTTATAAAGCAAAGCAAAGATAAAGCCTATTAATCTGTGTATCTCCCTTTTTTTCTCTTCTGCCTCTGCAGTCGGCCAACAGCGGCATCCTAAAAGCCTCAAGCTTCCAAAACTCCTCCATCAATCACCACATGTGAAAATAATTTTTAAAGTTTTATAAAGTGTCTAAAAGCTTCTGTTTTCCTACTAATATTCATTGTTTTCAAGCTTCCCAGTTGCTTTAGTTAGTTTTGTAAGATCCCTTTCAGTTACTGTGTGACAAAGAATTACAGCTTGATACTTCATGAAGCCAAAGTTTTATAAGATTATTTTGTGTTTTTTTGTTTTTTTTTAATCAATTCAGTGAACTACGATGTTCATAAAATAAAGTCCACAGATTTGAAGTTTGCAGGCCAATATGTATTGACAGATATGAGCCTAATTTATTAAAGGATTGCTGCAACAAGATACAGAAATTTTCCATCATCCCCGAAAGTTTCTTATGCCCCATTGAATTCTCTCTCCCTGCTCCTCAACCACTGACTTAATATTTTTCTTCAAATCTTAGTTCTGCTGGTTGAGAAGTTAATATTAACTGCAAATATGTAGGGCACATTTTGGTGTGTGTCAAGCTTTTTCACTCAACCAAATTGTATGGTTTCTTTATGCTATTTTATTTTATTATTTTATTTTATTTTATTTTATTTTATTTTATTTTATTTTATTTTATTTTATTTTATCATTTTCTTAAATATTTTATTTATTTATTATTTTATTTATTTATTCATGAGACACACAGAGAGAGGCAGAGGCACAGGCAGAGGGAGAAGCAGGCTCCATGCAGGGAGACCAATGTGGGACTGGATCCTGGACCCTGGGATCATGCCCTGAGCCAAAGGCAGATGCTCAACTGCTGAGCCCCCCAGGCATCCCTTAAATATTTTATTTAAATTCAACTTGCCAACATTTGATATAACACCCAGTGCTCATCTCATCATGCACCCTCCTTAATGCCTGTCACCCAGTTACCCTAACCTCCCAAAACCCTCCCCTTCTGCAACCATTTGTTTGTTTCCCAGAGTTAGGAATCTCTCTTGGTTGTCTTCTTCTCTAATTTTCCCCTATTCAGTTTCTCTCCTTTCCTTTATGTTCCCTTTCACTATTTCTTATACTCCACATAGGAGTGAGACAATATGATGATTGTCTTCTCGGATGAACTTACTTCACTCAGCATCACACCCTCCAGTTCCATCCACATCAATGCAAATGGTAGGTGTTCATCTTTTCTGATGGCTGAGGAATATTCCAGTGTATACATAGACCACATCTTCTTTATCCATTAATCTGTCGAAGGACATCCTTATGCTTTTAGAAATGCAGTAGTTTGCCCCTTTAATTGTTAGTGGGTATTCCATTATATAAAAGTATGTCCGTTTACCTGAAGATGGACAGTCGTTCACCAATTTTTGCTTATAATAATAAAAGCTTCTGTGAATATTTCTGTACATGTATTTTCATTCATTATGGTGAATACTTAGGAATCGAATGAGTGGATTATGTTGTAGGTGAATATTTAACTTTATGAGGAAATGTCAAATATTTTCCAAATGTTTATAATTTCACACTCTTCCATCCTCTAAGGCATTTGGTATTTATCGATCCCTTTGATTTTAGATAACTAGGGGGTGTGAAGTGTAATCTCATTGTGGTTTTAATTTTAATTTCCTTGTAGAATAATTCTGTCAAATGTCTTTTCATTGGCCATTTATACGTTTTCTTTTTCTTTTGAAGTCTTTCTTTTTCCAAGTAATCCTCTGTGTTTTTGGATTGTCATTTTATTTATGACTATATATATATATATATATATATATATATATACACACACATATATATATTTCTGGATATACGTTTTAATCAGATATGTATATGCTAAATATCATGCTATTGTATATTGTACCCTAGTATATGGCTTTTCTTTTCTTTTTATTAACATTGAATTTTAAAAAATGAATGTTCAGTTTTGATGAAGTGTGATGCATTATTTCTGTTTCTTTTGTTAGCGCTCTTTGTATCCTAAGATATTGCCTTTTAGTTTCTTTTGGAAACTTTATAATTCACATTTAGCTGTATGATCCATCTGAATTTAATTTTTTGCATGATATGAAATACTGATCCATATTCTTTTTTTTTAACATATGGTAGATATCTAGTTTACCCATCACCACTTGATGGAAAATCTGTCCTTTCCCAATCAAGTTAACATTGCACATTTGTTTTTAAAAAAATGACCATATATGAGTGAGTTTATTCTGAGTGCCCTTATGTTCCATTAGTAGATCTGTCAGTCCTTTCACCATCAGTAAATGGTAGCTTTACAAAAAGTCTTGAAATCTGGTAGCATAATCCTTCAACTGTATTTTTTTTTCAAACTTTTCTTAGCTATCATTTTCATATATGTTTTAGAATCATTTTGTCAACTTCTAAAAAAGAAAAAGTCTGCTGAGGATTTTGACTGAGAAATGGAAGGAAACAAATCTGTTCCTGGGGCATGATGGCTCAAAAATTCAAAGAGGTTCAACTGAACATGCCCAGTCCATTAACATAAATATATGTATATGTGTGTGTATATATATACAGAAATATATATATATATATATATATATATATATATATATATATTAGATGCCACTTTTCTTACCACACCTTTTTATTGAAACCTGTTAAAAACAAATAGGAACCCTGGAATTTCTTTAGGTCAGGTTTCCCTTTAGTCTTTTAGTGGCTCTTAGCTCTTTGGCAACGTCTGACTTCTCTCCCTCTTTTGATCCCACACATTTCATTCTCATTTTATCTGTATAGGGAAAATGAATAACACATTTCTGGACTTGCTACCTCAGCCCCTCTTTAGATTATGACCCTTAGCTCTATTTTCATGAATGTCAAGAGCAGGAAAGTAGTGTTAGATTCAGCTCCTAAGCTCTGCTCTAACTCCCTGACATTTTCTAATATAATTGATTATTTAAATATTTTATACTGGCCATTAGAAAACCATTTTCTTTCTGTATCTATTCCAAAATATGTATCCTTATTATTTTGTTGTAACTTGTTTATACCTAAATATCTTACTGGGGGAATAGTGGGAGTCAGAAGGGAATATCATATTTTATTGAAATATGTGTGCTTATTTTTGATGCCCAGTTAAGTATTTTCTTTTTACACTTTCTGCCTAGTTCACTTTTCATCTGTTCTCCAAGTCTCAGTGTACTGTCAGTGTTTCATATAAAGCATCAAATATTCATAAACATGTTCTTAAAAATAACATGTTCTTCACAAAATTCTGACAGCACCAGCAACTGAGATACACAGTATTTTCAATCACATTATTTTCTTTTTTCTTTTTCTTTCTCATCAATATCTTCCCAATTCTTTACAGAAAAAAAATCCCATTATCCAAGCAGATACTCAAGGATTTTAGCTGTAATGTTGCAGCCAAATCTCACCCATATTTTATCCCAATTTCATGGCTCACTTTGTCTCTCTGATTGAGAAACAGATACAAAATATCCAGCATACATCATTACAACAACAACTGCTCAACTACCTCCTTATAAACAATATGGAATTGGTTAGGTGAAATTAACTTTACATTCATTTTCAGGAATGATGTAGAACCCCAAACAGGTTATGAAGGCAACTAGGACCAATCTAATTATCACAGGTCATTCCATAGATAACATGCATTGAATAAATAGTCTGAGAGTCACAAAGCCTTGAAACTTTTTCCCAGGGTAGTGAGGATAGATGTTCTTTCTAGACATCTTCAACTATGAAGGATCCAAAGTGAACATAAAGCCAATATCCTAACAAATGCAGATACATGAGAATTGGAGAAAAACAAAGCCAGATTCCAGATCACACCAAATTTGTTTTCTGAACTAGATTTAGCCCTTTCAGTTGCATGACCCAATAGGTCTTCTTGAATGTTTCAGATGATTTACTTGCATTTTCTCTTAGTTACAACTAAAAGCAATCAAATTGACAATAAATGGTAAATCAAAACAAATATTGCTTAGCCCACATATCTCCTACAGGAGAAAGTGTAATTATTCATTTGTTTTGTTTTATCAAAAAAATCAAATTGCTTCGGTGCTATTTGTGGAAAAAATTACTCTTTCTCCTCTACTGAGCTGTGCTTTAGGACATTTGTCAGAAATCACTTGGGCTTATTTGTGAGGTTCGTAGAACCCTTTTGGGTTCTCTTCTCTTCCATTGATCTCTAAATAAATGAAGTAACAAATATAGAATAATTACTCAAATATTCTTCAAAACTATCTTTTGGAATTTCTTCCAGATATCCAAATATTTAGTATTCCAAGATTGTTGGTCTCAGTATCATTTTTGCTTGTGTGTATTTAAAACTGTGCTATACCTTATTGCAAATACTATGCCTATAATTTGCTATTTCTTTAGAAGAAAGAGTATCAAAGGAGTTGGCAAATACATTTAAAGGGTGCCATAATTTGGGACGCCTGGGTGGCTCAGCGATTGAGCATCTGCCTTTGGCTCAGGGCATGATCTTGGAATGCCAGGATCGAGTCCCACATTGGGCTCCCTGCGAAGAGCCTGCTTCTTCCTACGCCTGTGTCTCTGACGATCTCTCTCTCTGTTTCTCATGAATGAATAAAATCTTTAAAAAAAATTAAGAGTACCATAATTTTAACATTTTTTCATACAAATTAGATACCTATTTTAATTTTATAATTTTTGGTTCCCATATCTACGTGTTTTTAAAGTGCAGAAAATACCATCCCAGTCTTATTATCACTAATGTGGATCTTGGGAAACTAAAAGCTGAAAGTCAAAGGGAGAGAGCCAGGAAAGAAAACAATATGCCTCAGCTGGAACAAAAATAATTTCATCTTTATTCTTATTTTTTTATTAACACACAATTTTTTATATCTGGTTAATTTACTCATTAGTTGTATTTGATGTAGCTGTGTTAAATTTGAAAGGATTTTAAAACTATTTTAATCTTTTTAAGAGTATATTATAAACCTAATACATCAAGTTCTCTTGGGACTTTGGTGATTATATTCTCTTGGACAAAATTTAAGATTTATATATATGATACTAAATTTCGGCCTGTACTGAGCAGTATCACACTGGTGAAATAGTTTGTCTAAAAATTTGGTGCATATCTTCATTATTATAATTTATTATCAACTTATGTTTTGAATTCATTATTGAAATATGTAAATGGGAGGATCCCTAGGTGGCTCAGTGGTTTAGAGCCTGCCTTTGGCCCAGGGTGCGATCCTAGAGTCCCTGGATGGAGTCCCGCGTTGGGCTCCTGGCATGGAGCCTACTTCTCCCTCCTCCTGTGTCTCTGCCTCTCTGTCTCTATGTCTATTTTGAATAAATAAATAAATCTTAAAAAAAATAAATATGTAAATGGTATCCTATAGCCTCATGACAGAACTTGCAATGAGCAATTTTGGACAATTTCACTACATGAAATCAGAGATAAAGAATAAAAAACAAAGTGATTTTGAAGACATTGGTATAGAGTACCAGTATACTTCACAGATACAATTAATCTTCTTTAGTATTTTAAAGCTTTCTGATTGAAGAAATTGAAAAGCCCACCTGTGATGGGAGAATTATCACTACTTGACTTCAAGATATACTATAAATCTGTAGTATCCATGAGTGTGGTACTGTTTAGAAGACCCACACAGAGATTAATGGAATAGAGTCAGAAAGTTCAAAGACTCAAAAAGAATGTGGGAAATTATATTTCTTTAATTGATACATTTGCTGCGATTGTATAGTGAAATATTTGGGCCACTGAATTAAGTATTAATATTAATTTCCTGTTTTATTTTTTTAACTTTTCATTTTAAAATAATTGTAGATACGCAGAAGTTTCAGACACTCTGTGTCTCTTCACTCAGCTTCCCCCAATGGTTACATCTCACATAACTATAGTGTAATATCAAAACCAGAAAATTGACATTGGTAGAATTTGTATGAATAGTTCCAAGTTATTTCATCAGATTTGTAAATTCATGCTATCAGCACTGCAATCAAGATGCAGAATAATTTCATCAACACAAAAATCTCTTTCATGATACCCTTCATAGTCACAGCTATCTTCATACCCCACTATCTCTGAACCCTGGCATTGACTAATTTGTTCTTCATCTCTATAATTCTGTCATTTGGAAAATGTTATGTGAATAAATTCATACACTACATTTTTTCCCTTTTAATTTTTCTTATTGGAAGAAAAATTTGGGACTTTAAGTTTGCTGTTCATAAGACAATGTTTCAGCAGCAGCTCACATTTCCACCCCAGTTTTATTGAGAAACAAACCATGTACATCACTGTACAACTTTAAGTTGTACAAAACGATAGTTTGATTTACATATATTGTGGCATGGTTACACAACAGGTTTAGTTAGTAGCTATCATCTCATACAGATGCAATAAAGAGATTTTAACAACTCTCCTTGTGATGAAAACTCTTAGGATCTACCCTCTTAATTTTCCCATAGACTGTGCAATTAACTAGAGTCATTGTTATATCCCTATCACTTACTTAACTTCTACCTGGAAGTTTGTATCTTCCTAGGCTAGGTTGAGGGGAAAAAATATATATAATATTGAATATATATTGAATATTGAATATATGTATATATATTCCAGGGTGATTCTTTTATTGGAAAATTTATCTCCTGGGAAAGAAGAAATTGAATGAGGTGTGTGGTGGGGAAGTCCAGCCAGGAAGGACCTGGCTCTCACATTACAAAAGCTGCTTTCTGAATCCAGAGGGACTTTCTAGCCAGGAGAGGCCTGTGGTCCTCAGCCAAAGTGGATATGGCATAGTTCTGGAAAGGTGTAGTGATTGGGTCTCTGTACATTCTGGGGCTCTGGATGCCAAGCTGGGAACCATGAGGGAGGACAACTGAGATGGGGCTTCACTGTCCTCAGACTCACTACTAAGGCAGGGGGGAGATGTAGAAGGGACAGGTGTCACCCCATCTATAAGTATGTATATCACATCTTCTTTAGCCTTCCATCTCTCAGTACATACTTAGGTTGTTTCCATCTCTTGGTCATTGTAAACAATGCTGTTATGAAGGTGCGAGGGCAGATAACTTCTCCAAGTTAGCTATCATTTTCTCTGGTATATTCCTAGAAGGGGTATTGTTGGATCATATGGTGATTCTATTTTTAATTCATTGAAGAACTTTTAATATTAGCTTTTTATACCCAGTATAAAAGTCCCTTGAGATACACCCAAGTTCCTGCATGTAACAGTACTTCATTCTTCATTATTGCTGAGTGGTATTCAGCAAAGGGTACAGAATGAAAGTTCCATTTTGCTTTGGAGGTAGATTTTGTATCCATCCTACTCCTACACATGCGCAGTTTCCTTCACTTTCAATATCTCCTCAAGTGTAGTACTTTTGTTGTAATCACTAAATCTGCATTGACACATCATTATCATTCAAAGTCAATAGTTTATATTAAGGCTCACTCTTGATGCTGTATATTTGGTGGGTTTTGACAAATAAATAATGACATATATCCATTTTTTAATATCCTACGGAACATTTCACTGCCCTAAATTTCCTCAGTGCTACAGCCAACTCATTTTTAACAAAAATGTGAAAGCATTAAACTCAGAAAGGACAGCCTTTAAAACAGATGGTTTTCGAGCAACTGGATATCCGGTAAATAAATAAAAGGGACTTGACCTGAATCTCACACCAAAAAAATTAACTCAAAATGAAATTAAGAATTTCAAGAATTTCACTTAATTTAGAATTAAGTGTAAGATGAAAACTTTCAAACTTTCAAACTTTCTAAAAAGACAAAAGAGAAAATCTTTGGGACCTTGGGCTTAGAGAACAGTTCTTACACTCAATACCAAATGCAAGATCCTTTTTAAAAAATCAATATATTGGATTTTATTAAAAAACAAACAAAAGTTTGTTCTGCAAAATATTCTATTAAGAGACCTAGTTATATATTGGGAGAAAATATTCATAAAGCATGTATTTGACAAGAGACTCATACCTAGAATATATAATATAAAGAAATTTCAAAACTCAAAAGAAAAAAAAAAAAAACAAAAAAAAATCCAAGTTAAAAAATGGGCAAAAGACATGAAAGGACAGGTTTGTGTGTGTGTATGTGTGTGTGTGTGTGTTTTGTTTTTGTTGTTGTTGTTGTTGTTGTTGTTACCAAAGAGAATATGCAGGTGGCAAAAAGGTACATGAAAAATATGTTCAATGTCACTCCCTATTAAGGGAAATACAAATCCAAGAAAAGGAGCTATTACCTATTAGAACAGCTAAAACAAACAAAACAGTGGCAATATCAACAGTTGCCAAGAATGTGGAGAAACTGGATCTCTCAAACTGTGGTGTTGGGAATATAAAACGATACAGCCATTCTTAAAAATATTTTGGTAGTTTCTTTAAAAAAAAATAAAACTTGCACATACCATAAAGCCAAATCTTCCCTTTTGGGGGCACTTACTTTAGAAAAATGAAAATTAATGTCTACAGAAAAACCTGTAGATGATTGTTCATATACATTTTATTTGTAATGGCCTCAAACTGGAAACCATCAAAATGTCATACTATAGACTGTTAAACAAACTGGTATATTCATCCCACAGAATACCACTCAGCAATAATGAAGAATGAAGCAATTTGCAGCAATTTGGGTGTATCTCAAGGGACTTTTATACTGAGTATAAAAAGCTAATGTCAAAAGTTCCTCAATGAATTAAAAATAGAACCACCATATGATCCAACAATACCCCTTCTAGGAATATATCCAAAGGAAATGACAGCTAACTCAGAGAAGTTATCTGCCCTCGCACCTTCATAACAGCATTATTTACAATGACCAAGAGATGGAAACAACCTAAGTATGTACTGAGAGATGGAAGGCTAAAGAAGATGTGATATACATACTATATAATAAAGGTGTTAAGAGAGTCAATCCTAAGGGTTTTCATCACAAGGAGAATTTTTAAAATCTCTCTCTTTTCTTAAGATTTATTTATTCATGAGAGACACAGAGAGGGAGAGGCAGAGACACAGGCAGAGGGAGAAGCAGGCTCCATGCAGGGAGCCCGATGTGGGACTTGATCCTGGGTCTCTAGGATCAGTGTCTGGGCTGAAGGCAGTGCTAAACCACTGAGCCACCCAGGTGTCCCTCACCAGAATGTTTAATGGACATTATGTCTATTAACCATATAGTTATCCAAAGTAATATGCCTAAACAGTGCATTAAAAAAAAGACAACTTGGTATTTCCAGGTGTAATATTAATCAATATTATCCAGGTAGTTTTATTGTCATGCCATTTGACAAAGTAAGGCACAAGTAATGAAATACCCAGATTTTAAGTTGGGCTTTTTGTAATTTTATAATAAGAAAAAATTACAAATTTATAAGCAATAATCAAAGATAACATGGAAGGAAGTTTCCAAATATTTCATATATTTTCATCAGTCTCTGTGACCATATTAGTCTTAATACTACTTACCTTAGAAAAATAATCATATTTAAAGAAATAATAGGAATTTTCTTCAAATGTCTCATATAAACAGATCTCATTAAAACATAAGACTCTTGACTTCATCATAAAACTCTCTTTCCTCTAAAGAGAAAACTGCCTACCTAGATATTTACCAAATAACTAATATTCCCATTAAATACTCTTAATTGCCAGCTATCCAACGTCCCTTCATTATTCCTATTGCTTCAAGAGTCAAGCCATTTTTAGGTCACATCTCCCAATCATATTATAATTTCCTCTAGCCAATATTGGCAATGTTTCTGATTAGTGTTACATTTTATGAGAGAAGCAGCAGAATTATTATGGGAAATCTTTTGAACACTGGTTGTTTTCTCCAGGAAGTTTGTGTTCATAATTTGGTTGTAAAAGTAGTCCCGTGGCGATTTGTTTTCTATACCACGTACTTATTTACCACTTTATTACAGCTTCTTTACTCACATTACTCTCCAATGTCATCAGCCATGCTTTGTCATTTGGTACCCAGTGCCCAACTGTGAGCAAATATTCTTTAAAGGTTTATTAAAGAATGAAAGATAGTGAGGTAGAGATAAGGAAGGAACTGATTCATTATGTCCTTTATTGACTTCTAAAGACTTTTTGTTTAGATTTGTCAATTGTATTAGCTTTATCAAAATGACATACTATATAGAAAATTAATAGTCATTAATTTACATACTACATATGTATATAGGATAGACGACACCATAAGAAATGTCTCAAATAATATTTTCAAAATTAAAGCAACTTCTGTGGAACTTTTGCACAAGTTATTTCCTTTGATTCACAACAAGTTTAAACCACATTATGTACAAGTTCCTCTCTGGTCTATAAGGCATAGTAGTTTCTGAAGGTGCCCCAATCACTACCAGCTGCTAATACTATGGTGAGCCAGAGAATACTGTTATTAATACTAGCGTCTGGTTAGTTGAGTTATATACTCTTGTCTCATCAATGTGCTGAAATACGTTGTATTGTCTTTCTCATATTGGGTCACTCTCAGGGGCCTGAGCATTAATCCATCACAGTACGTCATTCTGATAACAATGATACTTCCTTACACTTCTATCTATGGCCCTCTCTGTTTAGAAGAAAAAAAAATAAGGTTATGAGTTTAGATTGAAACCCCAAAACAGACTCCTCAAACACCTTTGTATCTTTCCTGTTTTTTTTTTTCTTATAAACATTGTCTTCTTCCCTCATATTCTATTTGGCATAAAAGCTGTTTATCCCAGGGAAATTGGGTTACAATGAGGAAATATTGTGGTACCACTGTATTTTATTTCAGATCTTTGTCAGAGCTGGGTTAGGAACATCTATCAGAGAGATTCATAATTTAATACCAGGATGATTTGCAAGGTCGACTGAAGCTTAGTCATTAGTAAATACCACAGGCTTTCCTGCTCATGTTCTTTATTCTGATTTCAGCAACATTATTTAAAATGAGATTACATGAATAAAACCAAGAGCAGCTCCTTAGTTCATCCTTTTATTGTAGCACCTAATAATAATCCTCATTTTCTTTTTATGACAAAAAGCTTTTCTAGGTCAAAAGAAAAATACATATGTTATATAATGCTCATAATGTGTTAAAAAAAAAAAACAACTCCAGTGTGAGACCAAACATTTTCATGTGCTTTTACCAAGAATAAAATGGTAATAAAACAAGATGTCCAAAATCTGCTTTTAAAATTATTGCAATTGCAAGAAGCTAAGAAGCCTCCCCTACAAACACCACACCCAAATTTATAGCCAATATAGATCCTCTAAAAAAGAGGAGATTGAAATCAATACTTTTTCTCCTTAACTCTAGCAAAATAATAAAAGGGAAGTCCACTAGCCACCTACAGAAACCATTATATGTATGTTTATTTTGATTCATTCATGATAACTTATGCAATTAAGGCCTCAAGGTATGAAAGAATTTTTTTTGAGATGGTTTAGTTTACCAGGAGTTGTTTTTCCAACATGAAGATACAATGAGAAGTGTACCTTTTATCCCCCTTTGTGTCCTTTCTCTTATACAAATGTCCTTCCTTTTACAGTCTTTCTTTTTTTTTAGGGGGGAGAGTGCACCCCACAGGCAGAAGACACTCAAAGCTGGCTGATGGGAAACAATTTAGTTACTTTTCAAATACATGTTTGTTGAAGGATATAGAAAACAGCTCAGTAGAGCTGAAGGTATAATTCAGTTTAATCAGAATGAAAAGAAGACCACCAAGTAATTCTTCAATTTTGTCTTCTAAACACATCTGTTATCACATCACTTTTAGTAAACCAGCTGAAATAATTAAATTGGAATATTAGCAGCTCTTTGAAAAGAAAATTATTTATTGATATCTATCAAAAAAGCAATGTATTTTACATAATTTTAATAAACTAGCTCCACATTTTGGCCATATTTAGACTTTCCTATTTACAATATTGCAATGATATGTCATACTGACTTTCTAAGAGGTTCAGAACAGTAAATGCAAAGGATATAATGAATCTTTTTGTTTATATACACTAAATTTCCATTGCACATGTCTAGTGTACATGTCCAATAAATGGATTTTCTGATTACAATATATGCTTGTTAAATTAATCACTTGCATATGCTTCTTGAAGTAGTTTAATGGAAAGAGGCAAAGGCAGTTTCAAGTGGTTTTAAAGGATTAAAAACTAATCAAAAGCATACTTTCAAATTCCCTTGGTAATAAATATTGAAAATTAATCAGGATTATACTAGGCACCAAGCAAATTATGTAGATTATCATAATACTATTGTGAAGTAATGCCATTATTATCTCCATTATACAGATGGAACAGCTGTAGCTAAAACAAGCTAAGTAAATATACAAGGTCACACAATTCCTCAAAGGTACTGGGATTTGAACATAAGTAGTCCCAGTAAGAGTGTACACATATATATCTTTTTAATTAAAAATAACAGCCTTTAAAATAATGAATAAAGATCATTATAAGCAAATATTTTTAAAGGGCCTTTTGATTATTTGAACCAACTGGTATGTCACTATGGTTTTAATTTTCATTTCTCAATGGCATATGATGTCAAGCATCTTTTCAAATGTTCACTTACCACCTGTATATCTTTTTCAGTGAGGTGTCTGCTAAGATGTTTAGTGCTTTAATTGTTTTTTTGTTGTTGTTGTTGTTGTTTTCTTATTGTTGTTTTAAGGATTCTTTGTATATTTTGAATAATAGTCCTTTATCAAATGTATTTTTTGCAGATATTTTCTCCTAGTCTGTGGTTTATCTTATTCTCTTAATATTGTCTTTCACAGAATTGACTTTTTTTAATGAATTCTAGCTAATAATTATTTCTTTCATTGATTATGTATTTGGTGCTGTATCTAAAAAATCATTGCTATACCCAAAGTCATCTAGATGTTGTCCTGTTATGTTCTAGGAGTTCTAAAGTTTTGTATTTATTTTTAAATCTATGATCTATTTTGAGTTAATATTTATAAGAGGTGTAAGATCTTTCTCTATATTCACTTTTTTATATGTGAATGTCCAGTTGTTCCAGCACCATTTGTTGAAGATATTATCTTTGCTCCATTGTATTGCTTTTGTCCCTTTGTCCGAGTTCAGTTGACTACAGTTATGTGGGTCTATATTTGGGTTCTTTATCCTGTTTATCAATCTACTCATCAATTCTTACATCAATTTCACACTGACTTGCTTACTGTAACTTTATAGCAATCTTGAAGTTGGGTAGCTTACTCCATCAACTTTGTTCTTTTTCTATAATATGTTGGTTATTCTGGGTCTTTTATTTTTCTGTTTAAACTTTAGAATCAGTTTGTCAATATCCATAAAATACAAATAACCATTCTTGAAATTTATTTAAGAACCATTATTGAAATTTAAATTAAAAAAAATTCTTCCTCAGGTAAGTTTTTCAAAAAACCTTTTATTTCATTTCAAACCACATTGGTTGAGTTTTATAAGAATCATGAGAGGATTACTGCAAAATCAAGATGGTAAACCAGGATCCATGGATAAATACAGTACTACTTTTAGAGACATATAGGCTATTTGATTAGGACTGGGATACAAGTAGTTAAATTAATTAAAAAAAAAAAACAGTGAATATAAGAAAACATAAAAGATTTAAGGTGATCCAAAATAATTTATATTTGTGAAAATTTTTATGTATATTTAATTTATGTTGAATTATATCATTCCAACTACAATTCTACAATGACATCATTGTACCCAGTGGCTTAAGACATGTGTGGTAAGCTAAATAGACTTCTAAATATGTCCTCCATCTAATCCCTACAATCTGTGAGTATTATGTGGTAAAAAGGACTTTATAGATATGATTAAGTCAATGATGGTGGTGATAGGGAGGTTTTCTTGGATTGTCCAGGTAGGCCAATGTAATGACAACAATTCTTGTATGAGTGACTTAGAAAAAGTCACAGTCAGAGAAGAAATCAAAATGCTCACAGAAGCGGAAGATTAGAATGATATTAAATATGGAAGAAGGAGAAAGGGACCACAGAGGAAAAATATAAGGGGCCACTGGAACTAGAAAAAGGCAAAAAATGGATCATCTCCAGAGTCTCTACTAGAAACCAGCCTACTGACACCTTGACCTCACTTTGAATTTCTATCTTCCAGATCTATAACAGAATACATTTGTGTTGTTTTAAGTCACTAGGTTTGTGGTAATTTACTATAGCAGTGATAGGAAATTAATACAACATATATTAAAGTTGTTTCCTAATTTACTATATAAATATTTTGTACATATTTTTGTTAGGGTTATTTTGGTTAAATGTTTGACTACACATATATTAAATAAAGGGAGTTTATGGTAATTTTTATCATTAATTTTATACATGATTCAAACTACCACCAGTTTTTAGTATATTATCTTCAGATAACTAAGAATATGTCAATTTGTACAAATTCTATTTACTCAACAATTAAGTTTTTGGAATTTCAGGAAATAAGCATTGTCTTATTTAGGATATCAGATAATTAAACACTATAAAAATAATAAAATAGATAATTTATAACTGAAAAATATTATGACTCAAATTAAAATACAATGGAAATATTTAGTAGCATATTAAATATAGCAAAAAAGAAAATACATAATCTATAACTGAAAAATATTATGACTCAAATTAAAATACAATGGAAATATTTAGTAGCATATTAAACATAGCTAAAAAGAAAATAGTCAAGGGATGCCTGGGTTGTTCAGTTGATTAAGCATCTGACTCTTGGTTTAGGCTCAGGTCATGATCTCATGGATGGTGGGATCAAGTCCCACATTGGGTTCCACTCCCAGCAGAGAGGCTGCTTGAAGATTCTCTCCCTCTGTCTCTCCCCCTACTGTCTCTCTTTCTCTCTCTCTCTCTCTAAGTTAATGAATAAATATTATTTTAAAAAAGAAAGTAGTTAATTGGATGATAGGTCAGAAAATTTCTAAAGAGAAATTCATAGAGAAATAAAAGTTTAAAAAATTTCCAAGAGATGGAAACAGATACAGAGTGTAGTAAAATATCAAACATATTTTGCTTCCAGAGATGATCAGAGTAGATTAAAATCAATATTTTATAAGTTAATTCCAAATAATTATCCAAACTGGATAATGAGCTATATATATCTATGTATAGACATATAGGTGATATTGATATAGATGTAAATGAAAACAAAACAAACACCCCCAAACATTGTGAACTCCTACTGGGAGTTCTATTCCTATTCAAAAATCGAACTTAGAATAAGATCATTGTACTCAATGCACTATTACATATTTTATAGATGCTTTCTTATGTATGAAGTAAGTACTTGGTAAATTAACTTCTAGAATTATTTAGGTTAACTACTCTAGCATATTTATATCAAGTACTGCATTTTAACAGTAACTTTTCCCTCAATATTGTATGTTGATTTCTGCTTCTACATTTACTCTCTTATGTGAAACGCCTAAGAAACTTAAAAAATAAATAAACCAATAGTTTTGTGGCAATCAAGCAGTGAAAATTAGTGATTTCTGAGGCAGGAAGCTACCTAAATGAGCTCTACAATTGTCCAAGCTTACACCATGAGTTTTCAAGCCACGTTTCAAGAAAAGGAAACTTGGGCAGAATTAGATGGATTCTCTGGGGTGAAGAAATGGAGATGAGATTCACAGATCAAGGTGGCTGGAGTTCACATGACAGATTACAGAGAAGTATTGGAGAGGGTAGAGATGTACAGAGAACTAGCTATCTCTGGATCTAAATGGATGAGTAAAGATGACTTGAAAAGATATATGCACCCTGTGTTTACTGCAGCATCATTTACAATAGCCCTGATATGGAAACAGTCCAAGTGTCCATCATCAGATGAATGGATAAAGAAGATAGGATATGTATACACCATGGAATATTATTTAGCCTTTGAAATTTTCCCACTTGCAATGATAAGAATAAATCTAGATGGTGTTATATTAAGTGACATATATCAGAGGAAGATGAATACCATATGACTTCATTCTTATGTGGAATTTAAGAAACAAAACAAAGAAAAAAAGACAAACACCCCCCCCCCCCCCCGCCAAAAACCAGGGCAAATATAGATAACAAATTGATGGTAACCAAAGGGAGATGGGTGGAGAGATGGAGGAAATAAATGGAGGGGGATCAGGAGTACAAAGCACCTTTGTCATGAGGAGCATTGAGTAATGTATGCAATTGTTGAAACATTATATTATATACTGGAAACTAATGTAATTCTGTATGTTAAGTATACATGAATAAAAAATAAATAAATAAAAGATGAGTAAACCATATCCTGAGCCTACACAGGATGAGAGTAGTGCCTCCTGCCACCAGCCAGACTGGAAAAATGGAATCAGGTGTACAGCACCCAGAAAAGTCTGTCTCCCTACTGAGGAGCAATTATCTCTAGAAGAAACATTACCTGGTCTGCCTATAAACCTTAAAAGAAACTCCAAAAGGGTCAAACGGTTTCCAACCTTGCTCAACTTCATCTCAGAACAAAATTAAAGAATACAGAAATATATAAAGTATCTAGTACTAAAAAATGAAACATTAACAATCATAGAATTTAATAAAAATTACCAGGGATCCAAAGAGCAGGAAAATGTGCCCATAACAAGGGGGAAAATCAATATTTTGAAGCCAATCTGGAATTGATACTAATGTTATAATTAGGAGACAAGTGCAGTAAAATTATGGTAACTGAATCCCATATGCTATTGAATCTAGAGGAAAATCAAAGATGTTAAATACACACAGAGAGGCTATCAAAAATATCTCATGATCAGACTTTGAGAAATGGAAATTCTAATGTGTCTCTACATGGAATGGAACTAACAATCAGACATTGCTGAAAAACCTGGTGAATTTGGAGATATAGCAATAGAAACTATCCAAGAATAAAGACAGGAAAAAAATGATACCCTGAAAAAGAATTTTTAACTCAGTTTCAATAAACTGTGAAATGACTGCAAGCAAATTACATATATATGTAATTTGAGTACCTAAGAAAGAAGGAAGGACAAAGATATAGAAAGAAATAGTGCTTTAGATTTACCCTGATTTGCTTGAAATTATAGACCCAGAGATCCAAGAATCTCAATAATATTAAGCAAAAGAAACATACGCACACAGAAAACTACATCAAGCTATATCATAATTATAACCAAGTTGCACAAAACTGTTGATGAAAAATCTTAAAAACATCTAGAGAATAAATACAATTAGGTATTCAGGAATCAATGTAAATATATCAGTCATTTTTTCAAGAACAATGCAAGTGAAAAGACAGAGGCCCAATGTCTCTAAAATACTGAAAGAAAAAATCAAACTAATTTTATATCAAAAAAAAATCTTTTCAAAACTTATAAAATTAAAAAATCCATTTCTAATAAACATTAAACAAACTAGAAAAATATTTTATTCTGATACTATGTTATAGGCATAGACTTCTCTAAAGAGCCTGCAATTCTCCCAAGTTATGTCCTAAAAAAGAGCAGCCCTCACTGAACTATAGTAAAATCCATAAATCTTTAGTGTAGTGACTAATGAATTTTTACATGTGCATACATTCATGTAATGGATCAAGAATATTTACATGCCCTAGAAGGCTCCTTCACATACATTAGTGCCAGAGCTTAGTAAACACTCCACTATCATCATAGATCAGTATGGTCTAACTCTGTGCAGCCAAAAAAATACAGAATACATTTTCATGGTTTTGATTTCCTTAACTACAGTATTATGAATGGGAATTTTCTCTTTGCTTTTATATGTGCCTGTATGACTGTGTACTATTCCTTTTTTGGAAAGTGTTTTTCTTTACTCTTTTCTTTCCTTTTTTCCCTCTTTCAAAGGAAGGAGAGGAGAGGAGAGGAGAGGAGAGGAGAGGAGAGGAGAGGAGAGGAGAGGAGAGGAGAGGAGAGGAGAGGAGAGGAGGGGAGAGGAGAGGAGAGGGGGGAGGGGAGGGGAGGGGAGGGGAGGGGAGGGGAGGAGAGGAGAAAAAGGAAAGGAAAGGAAAGGAAAGGGAAAGGGAAAGGGAAAGGGAAAGGGAAAGGGAAAGGGATAGGGATAGGGAAAGGGAAAGGGAAAGGGAAAGGGAAAGGAAAGGAAAGGAAAGGAAAGGAAAGGAAAGGAAAGGAAAGGAAAGGAAAGGAAAGGAAAGGAAAGGAAAGGAAAGGAAAGGAAAGGAGAGGGAAAGGAAAAAAGGGGGGAGAAAAAAAGGAAAAGAAAAGAGGAGATTATTCTAACGTTGATAGATTTTGGGTTGTTTGAAGGTGTTGTCTATTCAAATAATCATCTATGAACATTTAGTATGTTTTGCTAGACACAAACACTTTCTTTTATTTTTAGTTGCATTATTTAAAAAAAATGTATATATATATATATATATATATATATATATATATATATATATATATATCAAGGGGCACTTGGGTGGCTCAGTGGTTGAGCTCAGGGAGTGATCCTTGGGGTCTAGGATCCAGTCGCACTTGGGACTCCCTGCAGGGAGCCTGCTTCTCCCTCTGACTATGTCTTTTTTCCTTTCTCTGTGTCTCTCATGAATAAATAAAATCTTTATTTATGAAGAACCTATATAAATAACCAAAAGCTGAAAAATCATGTCCCAAATCTATTTAATGAAATATTTTTTAAAATCATGTCCCAAATCTATTTAATGAAATATTTTTTAAGATAGTGCTGTTTAATTTCATTTAATCCCCCTATACTTTTCTCGCATTATATAGCAAAAATAAATAAGTGATTACTAACTACTGTTGAAAGCCAAAAAAAAAAAAAAATTGAAAGTAAGCATGATCTAGTCAATTCTAATCTTTGCTTAGCCAATAATAATCATATGCTATTTTGTATCTATATTTATATTATGAAAAGATTTAAAAGGTCTTCATCATGTGTCATTTCTAAGTTATAGGTTTAAAATTACTGGGGAGGGATCCCTGGGTGGCGCAGCGGTTTGGCGCCTGCCTTTGGCCCAGGGCGCGATCCTGGAGACCCGGAATCGAATCCCACGTCGGGCTCCCGGTGCATGGAGCCTGCTTCTCCCTCTGCCTGTGTCTCTGCCTCTCTCTCTCTCTCTATCTCTGTGACTATCATAAATAAATAAAAATTTAAAAAATAAAATAAAATAAAATTACTGGGGACAGCAAAAATGCAGTTCTGTATACTTAGAATAATTTTGAGATTCATACATGGCACATTGGAAAGGGGGTAAGCAAACTTAATTTTTTTAAGATCTATTTATTTATTTGGGAGATAGAGAGACAGACAGAGAGGGGGATGCATGTGGGTGGGAGGAGAGGCAAAAGGAGAGAACCTTAGAGCAGACTCCCCACTGAAGGCAGAGCCTGACATGGAGCTTGATCTCAACACTTATGAGATCATGACCTGAGCTGAAACCAGGAGTCAGATGCTTAACCACTGAGCCACCCAGAAGCCCCAGCAAACTTAATTTTAAATGAATATTTTTAATATGCAGCATTATAATCCAGCAAGTAGTTCTTCTAAGTATGTGGCTTAATAGCAATAAATATTAAAGAAAGAGTAAATTAGGGCTAATATGTACAGTTGTTTTACTTTCTAAGACAGTAATATTTCCATATTTGCCATCTTAATTTTGTTTCCATAGTTTACAACAAGATATAATTTATCATCTTTCCATAAGAACATGTATTATAATTTATGACCAATTAAGAAATTATAAATTAAAATCCATATTGCCATAAATATGTGTACATCAGCTATTATTAAAAATCATACTTTTCCCCTCAAAAGAAAGATAAATTATCTCTTCTTATTCTGGAACTGGGAAAGATGAGCAATAAATGAAAATATTAGTTTCATATAGATTGGGATTTATAATTTTTGAAATACATTAAATCAAGCCATTATTATCTATTGGTGCTATACAACGCATATAATTTTTATATCATATGTATCTTCAATTATGGCCAAAAACAATAATTAATATTTTTAAAAGAAACAGTTTTTCAATATTTAAATTGTCCATGTTCTCTTTATTTTTGAAACTATAACACTTGCGGTGATTTATTTTCCATCTACCAAATATTAAGATGATATGAAAAACCCTGTACGGAAACCTCATAAGTGGGAAATTATTCCTAAATAAGTCAACTATGAATTTTCATGTGTGGTCTTCTGTTACCACAAAAAGCTACAATAAATATGAGAATGACTACTGGAAGTAGTAAATTTGGAAATAAAGTAAAATGAAATTATATAAATTCCTCTTATGTAAAATTCCTTCCATTTGGTAAATTAGAAATTTATTAATTTCAGCACAATTGAGATACCCTCTCCAAGATACTATTTTACAGTATTTATATATTGATCTCTCCACCAGTATGTACGTGTTCCATGAGGGAAGGGGCTAAATTAGTACAATACTTTTAACTTAAAGGAAATGAATGAAATTATTTTAATCTATAAATGTCTTAATACATGGGATATTACTTACTGAACTTTTTATATCATACAACTTTTTTTTTTTTTTTTTTTTTTTTACCATTATTTTGTTTGTTTTTGTCTTCCCGATGTTATCTGGTAAAGTTGACTATTCTAACATCTCACTTGATTTTCAGGACTCCTTCCTTCATGAACACCTAAGTAGGTTCATTCCTTGGCCCTCTGTTGCCATTTCTTTATAATAAGTCCCTTAGAGAATCTGTGCATTCTTAGTACACACCTACCAAGAGACAATTCCAAAATTTGCCTCCAGCCCAGATATCCTCCTCTCACAAATTTATATTCAGTTCATCCATGACTCATCTAAAAAGTAAACTCATTATTTTTACTCCAAAAGATGCTGCTTTCTCTTTTTTTTTCTTTCTCTTTTTCTTGCCTACCACATTAATAACTCAAATATGCCAAGAAATTTTGGCCTCCAAAATTTCCTTTCAATTTATAGATTCCAACCCTATATAGCCAATTATCCTTTGCATAGTCAGTGTACAGGCCTTCTCATGCCTGGATACTCAGGAGTAGAGGCTTTTGCAGGATTTCTGTTTTTCCTGTTTCTAGTAGAGCCCCCACCACTCAGAATTTCTCAAATATGACTTCTACAAATATCCCCAAATGCTTAATTTCATAAAGTATAAAACATATAAATTGGATTTATTTCATACACATAAACTTTTTTGTAGTTCTCTTTCATCATCTGGATCCCCACACATGTTTGGCTTATCTTTCCACATTCACATCTTGGTTTTATTTAATAAACCAGTCATTTTATGCAATCCATCATGTTACTTTTTCTTTTCAAGAAATTTTGTTCATTCAGTTTTTCCGTACACAAATGTCTCTATGTTTTTTGCACTTTTGCCTAGTATTTCTATTAGAATTTATGCTGATTATTTTGCTTTTTGGAATGATTCTGTGACCATCTCCGGAGTACTCTGAACCTATGAAACTGGTCCGTACAGTGGCTTCAAGTAGACCATCTTTCCTTCAGGTAAAAGAAAGTCATGGCAAGAATTCAGTTGTCAACGTGGAAGTTTAGGATTTTAGTCTCCCCTACTTCCTCTCTGCCAACTGTCAGAATTGGGGATTGGCTGTGTTCTTTTTGCTCATAGACACTACTCTTGTCGGAAGACCTTTCTCACACAAATACAGATTTTTCCAGTTTCTAATGGTACCACTCCATCTGTTGGCACAGAGAGTGGGGGTAATGCTTCTCACTGGGCCCTTCCTTATTACTTCTTTTTTTTCCTGAGGAGTCTCACTTTAAATGAAAACTTAACTTTCTTGGGGCACCTGGGTGGCTCAGCAGTTGAGCATCTGCCTTTGGCCCACGGCATGATCCTGGAATCCCAGGATCGAGTCCCATATTGGGTTCCCTGCATGGAGTCTTATTCTCCCTCTGCCTGTGTCTCTGCCTCTCTCTCTCTCTCTCTCTCTCTCTCTCTCTGTGTGTGTCTCATGAATAAATAAATAAAATCTTCAAAAAAAAAAAAGAAAACTTATCTTCTTATTGTATCTTTTAACTTCTTTTTTTTAAATTTTTTTTTAATTTTTATTTATTTATGATAGTCACAGAGAGAGAGAGAGAGAGGCAGAGACACAGGCAGAGGGAGAAGCAGGCTCCATGCACCGGGAGCCCGACGTGGGATTCGATCCCGGGTCTCCAGGATCGCGCCCTGGGCCAAAGGCAGGCGCTAAACCCCTTCGCCACCCAGGGATCCCTAACTTCTTTTTGTAATAGTCATTTTCTTTTTCCCAGTCAATGTTTACATAGTTTGTAAGAACTTCGAGTTCTGTCATTTAAACTTGACACTCTCTCACATCACACACCAAAACCAATGCCAGGTGAACATTGGAAATAAATAATAATAATGTAGGAGAACAAATAACTTCATCACTCTGGATAGGGAGAATTCTTAAATAGAACCCTAAGAAAAAAAGATGAAAACTAAAACTGTAATAAAAGAATATATGACGTGTGTTCCATTTATTTAAAACTCAATGACAGGTGAAACTGCACTGGAGTAATGGGACTTAGGAAAGCAGTTGCCTTTGGGGAAGAGGAGTAAACAGAGATTGGGGGTCTGACATGCTGGCAATGTTCTCTCTCATTATCTCATGGCTGTGTAGTTGTTACCTTTGTGTTGATATCAATGATTTACAAATACCTTTTATGTGCTTTTCTATTTTTATGCCTCAATTGAAGGAAAAATTTCAAATCTATCTACTATAATTATTGACAGGACAGAGTGGGTAATAAAACCAGGCCCTGTGGAAATACAAAAGGGAATGAAGTCAAAGCAAGGATAGAAAAAACAAACAAGCAAACAAACCGGCTATAAATGCAGGTGGATGTATTTTTGGTGGCAGGAGGAGTAAGATCTTTAAAGAGTCCTCATGTGGTAAGTAGTTTTCTCTAAATTAGGAGTAAATTGAAGGTTCAGGGATGCCGAGGTGGCTCAGCGGTTGAGCATCTGCCTTTGGCTCAGGTCGTGATCCCTGAGACCTGGGATCGATTCCTGCGTTGGGCTCCCTGTGTGGAGCCTGTTTCTCCCTCTGCCTGTGTCTCTGCCTCTCTCTGTGTGTTCTTATGAATAAATAAATACAATCTTTAAAAAAAGAAAAAAAAAAAGTTCAGCTATTGGGCAGTGAAATTTGTAAAGAATGAGAAAATTCTGACCAGTATGGGAAATAGAAAATTAAGCAGATAGTAGCAAGTAGCAATAGTAGATGTGATAAAGAGTCTGACTCATTTTTAATGTTTGAGCACCGATCCTTTGAAGCCACACTCCTCCCTGTTTCCCTTCTGCTCTACATCTGCCAAGCTAATAAGGAATCCTGAGTACTTCCTCCTTTGACTTTGTGGGGGAAGTTTAATCAAGCAAGTCCTGTCTACAGTACTTGTGGAAGTGTCACCCTAGACCTACTTTTAGACACCATGAAAACCTCAAACAAGTTTCCTTTCCCTGACTTCTTGAGACATTTTCAGAGCAGTTTCAGAGGGCTTCTCTTCTCTCTCCCAGAAAGCAACAATTTTTTTTTTTTTTTTTTTTTTTTTTTTTTTTTTTTTTTTTAGTAATGAAACTTTAATAATCTCTTGGTGGCTGTCTGGCATCATCCACTTCAACAAAAAAACAAATTTTGAATTAGAAGTGGGAATTGATCCCATCTCTGTGGGGTGATTATTATAACAGAATTGATGGGTAACCACCTATATAACATTGGTGAACACAAAACAGCCATATAATGGCAGGGATCCCAATGGCACCAATCTACTGGATGGATCAAGATTCATCTGTCTAGATTTGGGTAGCAAAGGAATTGAATTCACCTAAAGTTAAGAATTTATAAGACGAGTATGCTAAAAGGACAGGTACCTACCCTTATATTTAATAACATCTAAAGATTGAGTAAAGTGAGTATAGAAATTGACTAATGGGGACGCCTGGGTGGCTCAGTTTGTTAAGCACCGTGCTCTTGATTTCAGCTCAGGTCATGATCTCAGGGACAGGAGACTGAGTCCCGAATTATGAGTCTGCTTCAGATTCTCAGTCTCCCTTTGCCCCTCACTCCACTCATACACACTACACTCTCTCTTTCTCAAAAGAGAGAGAGAGAGAGAAGAAAAAAAAGAAGTTGACTGATGAATACAGAGAAGGTAGAGAATCCATGGAATAAAAACTTAATGAGGCAGAAGGCTGAACATTAGACTATGTGCTAAAGCTAACAACTTCAAATACTATGCTATAACTACCACTGTACTGAAATATTTCACCTCTAAAATATTAAATTTAGATATATAAATATATAAGGGGAAGGCAAGAGGGCTTAATATTCCACAGATGAAATATTTGTAGATATTTGTAGCTGTGGCAACACAGAAGAGGCTGTAGGAGATGGGAAGGAAGAAACTGAAAGATAAGAATTTTGGGAGATTATTACTTTGAACTTGGATATCATATGGAATGACAACATAGTTAGGTTTAAAAAATAGATCCTCAAGTTTTCCAATGTATGAAATGAGCAATCAGAAATTTGGCACACGAGTGTCCCCTTGAAGAACAAATGTCTCAAAGCAACAGGTTATGTGAAAATGGTGAGGAGAGGTATTAAAAGGGGGATGTGGGAAGAAGGGATTGATGAATGAAGTGATACATGTGGAGCACGGAAGATGAAAAACCCTCCTTTGGAAAGGATACATGAGGAGCAGAAAATTGGAGAAAATAGTTATCATTTGTGTTTAGGAATATTACAGAAGCTTTTTAAGAAGTGTTGAGAAAATAGAAGAGTTATTAGTTTATGATTGGTAGTTATGGAGGGCATTATAAAGGATTGTGGAAAGTAAAAATGATCTGAAGAATATGTGACTGGTGAGAGAAGTCCAAAGCAGTGTGGGAATGACCTGTAACTAGTTACGGAGGCTTACCTGTGAAAGTAGATCAAAGAATTCAAGTATGTAAACCATGAAAGGTTTAAATGGTAAATTACCATATGATTTAAGTAAGTAATCCTGTTTCCTAGTGGATAGGAACTTGAGTGCTTTTAAGAATTCTAGAACGGCCACACAGTGTGTTCCACAATGTGACGCAGACGTGGCATGAGCTGGCATTCCTAATATGCAACAGAATGACGCTCCTCAAAGAGCCAGAGCACAGGCCATTATTTCCTGGATTGTATCATGAACAAACTTCACCCTAGTTGAAGGGATTAGCAGTAGCAGGTAGAGGAACTTCAGCCTAGGGGTTTATTGTGAAGCTCAGACTAAATATTTTAGTTTGCAAGATGGACTTCTTGCCATGTGACATTAAGACTGGCAGGGAGAACAACAGATACAACAGAGATAAAGATGAGGCCTGATCTGATCTTTGTATTGCCAAGAGCCAAGCACAGGCCCATTTGGTAAGCAAATAATTGTTGAATTCTAAGACATCTACAGATTAAATAAAAAAAAGAAATGTGGATGTCAGGCTTACTTCTACTATAACAGAAAAGTTTTATTTGTATTTCAGGTTTGAAAAAAAAATGCCAAAATATATTTTTTTTATTTTAAAACAGTAGAAAGAAGAAAAGTGAGTGGACTGTAGTCTCAAACAGTATTATGCTAAGATTTATTTATATATATACACACACATGCGTGTGTATATATTTATATATATATATATACACACACATATATGCATATGGTTTAGATATATTCTATAACCATGGTCTTTGAACTCCAAACTGTGCCTCAATCAGATCTTATCCCTCTCACTTTTCTATTCTGAATAACGTGTAAATGATTCCAGCCCAGCTTTAGCTGGCATCTTAGTTTTACATGAAACAGTAGCAGCTGTTCTTTTGGGAAAAACTTATTCCCCACTCAACTGGCTGAAGAAAAGCTCATGACTCAATAAGTTTTCTCCTAAATGCCTGATCCTGGTTATCTGGAAAATTGTATTTTGAATGTATCCACTAGGCCGCTGTGGCCAGCTATGCAGATCTGAAAGGAATGTAGTTACTTTGCCCTATGGGCCTAATTCAAGGACAATCTCAGAGCACTGACCTAGGTTCCCCTTGATGAATCTGGTGATAGTTTTATTGGATCTTCAAAAGTTGCCAGTAGCCTATTTGGAAAGCAATAGAGTAGTGATTAGAGATATCTTTTTTTTTTCTTTTTTTTTGATTGCGTGAACTGAAGAGGAAAAATCCACAGATACTGATGGAACCACATGATTCTGTCATGGAGATGCTCACAGTATGGACCTTTCCTATGAAAGCATCAACTGGAAGCAAGACATCGATGGAAACCACATGACTTACATTGCTACCACAGCAGCCTGAGTCCATCTTTGTAACAGACATGGCAACACATCTACTATCAGGAACTGGGCACAGAGTAAAGGACTCTTGGTTTTAAATGTATAGGCTACCACTGCCAGACTTATGATTCCTGCCAAAGTTGACCTGAGTGTCCTGCAGTAAGGGAGGCTTCATTGCACAGTGTCTTCTCCTTGCCTGCTTCTGGAAGATTGACCTTCGATCATGTCTCAGAACTATCAATATAGTGTGTCACTGCTGTTGACAGCTTTTCTGATTAGTGTTGCTATTCTAGTTTGATTAGTCAACCTAATAAAGAACCCTTATAAGAATGATTCTTTCTAGGTATTATTTTGGATACATTTTATCAGTAATAAATTCCCTTCTGGTCCAGGTACACTAAGGGTAAAAGAACTCCTTGATATTGATCTATGTTACCAGTTATACTATTTATCAGACTACAGAAGGAAAGATATGAACAAGGACTATCTTATAACCAAGAAACATGTCAAATATTTTACTCTATTATATTAAATAAAAAACTCCATCAACTTTTCATATGTAATTTTATTTTTGCCTTTACTTCTATTCCATATAAGCAGGAGGCCATATTTCAGATGCCTTCCCCTCCATTTGAAGAAAAAAAAAGCTCTGTTGAATTGGAGTGCTCATGTGTCTTTATTTCAGTGTCAAGTCATGAAAGTTCTCCTTTATACTCAGGTAAACCAGCAAATAGTAATATCTTAAATCTGACTTTATAAGAATGAAATTCAAACTCAAAATCTGATTTTGACTGCCACTAACCTGTAGTCAGAAAAGTGGCTCCAAATAGAATTATCGTAACAGCTATCTATTACTAAAATAATGATGCAAACGAAATAACCATTAAGTCTTACCGACATAAAACAACAAAACGTCATTTAACTCCTGAGTCAGTAAGATTCAGTAGAACTGAGCTGGGCTACTCTAGTCTTATCTGTGTTTTCCCATAATCAACAATATTCCATTAAGGCATATACACTGATATTAACTGGGTCCGATCACATACATAGGGCCAATTAGGTCTTGTTTGATATAAGATGGCTTTGACTGTAATACTTCTCTCCCACGTTTTCATCCTTCACCAAGGTAGTTTGTACAGGTTATCATGGGAAAGGCTGAAAGCTCGAGTGAAAGCAAATCTGATCACTGAAGTGCTTCGTAAATGCTGTTTGTGTAAACATTTACTAATATCCTATTGATCAAAGCAATTCCTAAACAGCGATATTCTTAAAACTGGAGTCGGAATTGTAGGCACACAAAATTACACTGCAAAGGATGTGAATACTGATAGTGGTAAAGTATAAGAACCACTTCTGAACTCCAACATACCACTTCTCAGACACTGCCATATATTCTTAAGTATCTTTCTTTTAAATTTATTGACCAAATACATATGCACTAATTTATTCATTCATTCAGTGAGCATTTATTAGGCTACTAGCATCTACTAGATATCATTTCAGGTAATATGTATACAGCAATGAATAAAAGATTTTTTAAAAACCAAAAACATTACAGTACATAAATTGTATTACTGCTGTCACAGATAATAAATGTACCATAAGAAAAATAAAATAGAACAAAAAGTTTGCATGGGAAAATTGAAATTCAAATAGTGCCAGTTTTTCTTACCTAAGTAAATCAATATAGAAAATGAAGAAGTGAAAATTGGAATTGGGAGAATGGAAATGTGACAAATTTAACAAGAAAGAGGTTGTCCATTCTTCCAATGGTCACAGCATTTGGATATCAAAGTCTGATGATACCAAGGTTTAGCAACAACAAATGTAATATGTTGCATGTAGGCATGAATATTTGTAGGATAATTTTTAAAAATATGTTGGCATCTGTCAAAGCTGTACTTGTTCCTAACCTAGAACATACTAAATCCATTCCTGGGTTAATCCCAAGAGGTGTCATACATGTGTCCTAGGAGCAGGTCCAGCTTCTAGAGCATTATTGGCTCACGACCTGGGAAATTCTCCAAAGTTAAGTATGAAATTGGCCGCCATACACAGAGGGCAAGAAGAGAATGAAGAAAGAGGCAGACCATTCTGGATAAGAGAAAGAAGAGAAGGGATGAGAAGGAAAGGGAAAGGAAAGGAAAAGAGAAAAGAAGAAAAAAGAAAAGAAAAACAAGAGAGAGAAGAGAAAGAGAGAAGAGAGGAGAAGAGAAGAGAAGAGAAGAAGAGAAGAGAAGAGAAGAGAGAGAAGAGAAGAGAAGAGAAGAGAAGAGAAGAGAAGAGAAGAGAAGAGAAGAGAAGAGAGGAGAGGAGAGGAGAAGAGAAAAAGAGAAGATAAAAGAGAAGAGAAGAGAAGAGAAAGAAGAGAAGAGAAGAGAAGAGAAGAGAAGAGAGAAGAGGAGAAGAGAGAGAAGAGAAGAGAAGAAAAGAGAAGAGAAGAGAAGAGGAGAAGAGAGAGAAGAGAAGAGAAGAGAAGAGAAGAGAAGAGAAGAGAAGAGAAGAGAGAAGAGGAGAAGAGAAGAGAAGAGAAGAGAAGAGAAGAGAAGAGAAGAGAAGAGAAGAGAAGAGAAGAGAAGAGGAGAAAGAAGAGAAGAGAAGAGAAGAGAAGAGAAGAGAAGAGAAGAGAAGAGAAGAGAAGAGAAGAGAAGAGAAGAGAAGAGAAGAGAAGAATGACACTCTTTGGCTGTGTCAAAGTGGAAAATGGAGAACCAGCTTCTAGCGCTCTTCAATCCAGTTTGCATTTCTGCCTTCATTCCTGTCTACTCACTGCCCCCTTCCCAGCTTCAGGGCCAAGCTCCATCACCTGTGAACGGTATTCTAGTATTTTAAGCTGATATACTAAAATCAGGGTAAAATCATATAGCACTTTCCCTTGGAATTTACCTCAAGCTCCAACATTCAAAGCTTTTAAGAGTAAGCTCCTCAACCAAATTGTTGCTCATTGATTTCGAAATCAGAGCTCTGCCATTTAATATGAATACTATCCTGCAACTTTAGCTTTCTACAAAACAAAGGTTCCATTTCTCTGAACTGAATACAGTAAAATTCCTCAGGTTTGTTCTAAGAACTAAACAAGACAATGGGCCTTTATTTCTTTGAAAACTCTAAGGTAATATGCAAATACAATGAACATTTACAGTATACAATATTACGGTATATCACAGTGTCTGCGGGAGTTTTAAGGATGTGGACATACGTGAAAGTTATATGTAGATGATGTAAGAATGTGGAATACATGAGCATGATGTGAGATGAGAATTTTACTGTGAATCTGTAGGTATAAACTTCATGATAACCTAAAGATATAAACACAGAAATGCACAGAGATGTGTTTGGATGATTTGATTTTTTTTTTTAATCATTTGGAAGTCCTTTGGAGAAATATAGGATTAGAGACTCAGTAAGAAGCAATACATAAGTGCTAAAACTGAGACAAGATTTAGATATAATAGTATTTGGGTGGTATGAAAATAATGACTGTCTTATGAAAATAGCTCATGAAGAGTCAGATCCTTGACTTCCTGTTCAGCAGTCTATTCTGAAGTCAATGATTAAAAGTGTTGTCATCTTAACCAAGCCTTTAGGGCAGAAAAGTTGTTTAGCTCTTTTATCTTCTGTTTTTCTCATAACCATTTCTTTGAAAGAGGTTTTACAGAATTTAGGTACCTTAAAAATTAATATTATTTTGGTGAGGATATTGGTATTGCAGCAAACATTAAATACTAAAATTGTAATTCATAATCCTAAAGAAAAGGCCAAAACAAACAAGCACACAAAACCTGCTTCTCTTTTTGTGTAAAGTAACATATTATTAATTTGTACTTTGTATCATTATTTGTTTTTCCCCCTGATTATCCCTGCTTATACACAGTCTAGTATATTTTACTGATAATTGGTTTTTAGAAAAAATCTTGACCGTGCAATTCATCTGTAGGTACATATGCTTTCAGACTTATTTCTTTCAGACAACAGAAGGTTAATATATACTGCTCAGAAAAAAAAAAGGCCTTAATTTTTTTTTTTTCATTTTCAGTAAAGACAGGCAGATAAACACCTATAGGCAGATCTCAACCCGCAGGCATGAATATGTCTTAAGAGAAAATCTCAAGTTTTGCAAGATGCTTTCAGAAGGAATTCTTTAGTGTGTTAGCTAATTACAACTCTGCTCTGAAAAAATGTTTACTTTGAATATTTCTGGAGTTCTTCCAATTCCTTTACTGTATTGCAGTCTGTTTGCTCACATTTTCGGGAGATAAAAGAAATAAATGCAACATATTTTTTTAAGACATCATTCTAAGGTTTCATTAAAAACAGTATCTTTACTCTGGTTTTAAATTTCAATTGATGGTTCAAATAAGTATGAGTTTTTTAAATCTCAGTGCAATCTGTTCAAACTAAGGATCTAATAAAAAGTAACTATATGGCATTTATTTCAGTTTTTTTATAAAAAACTGTTATTGAGGAAGTAAATATTTATAGCAAAAATAGATTATTTTGACTTACATGGAAAATCACAGAAATCATGAGAAAAAACTTGAGTCTTACTATTAGTCCAAAATACTGTTATTATCAAGACTCAACTGTTTTTAAACAAATCAAACTAATAAAAAAATGGCAGAAAAATTTGAGGTAGGCCAACACACACATTTACTTTTAAAAATTATAACTGTATTTTCATTTCTTGATTATCTAATGATTTAAATTTAGAGAAAAAATAATTTTATAAGTAATTCATTTCCAATAAATATTTTGATTCCATTCAGCCTTAAATATAACTCTGATCCATAGTCTCCGAATGTCAATCTCATTTTGATTTACAGTGGATTAAAACATACAAGTATTTTGCCTATTTTTTCACTTTAATATGACTCATTTTGTTAACTTAGATTGGCTTGATTTCTCATCTGTAATGCAGCATCCAAAAAAAAAAAAAAAAAAAAAAAAGGTACCCATACCAAGAGTCAGAATATTCTAATACTCTCTAAATACATGGTATTTTGACTTAGAATGTTGTTGTAGTCTTAAAAAGTAATGCTTTCAAGTATTTTTTTATAAGTAATTAATATATTTAGTGATATTGTCAGCCTCAGTCAGGAAACTTAGCTAGTTCAGAAAGAATCCTTGGTGACTACTGAAAGTCTTTGGGAAAAGTATTGTCTTTTATTTTTCTTTTAAGATTTTATTTATTTATTTGAGAATGAGAGTGAGCATGACAAGCTGGTGGAGGAACAGAGGGAGAGGGAGAAGCAGACTCCCCACTGAACAGGGAGCCTGATGCAGAACTTGATGTGGGGATCTGGGATCATGACCTGAGCCAAAGGCAGATAGATGCTCACCTGACTGAGCCACCCAGGTGCCCATAATTCCTCTTATTTTTGAAGCAATCCATTAATATGTGTTGGGATTTTACTCATATATAATACCCCAATGACATTAGGAACATCTCACTATGGCAGGGACACACAAAGTATGATATGCCTTAGTATATTCAGGCTTCTATAACAAAATATCACAATCTAAAATATTACTTAAGGAAATTTTAGCCTTTGGCTCCATAGCAACAGCAATAGTAAATAGTAACCACAGCTGAATTCATAGCCCAATAAATATAAAATATCACACTAAAGGCCTATCTACCTAATTTATGTCTGGCTTTCCACAAAAATATTGTAAAGCATGCTAAAAGGCAATAATCATAGTTTTAGGTGAAAAACCAACTATCAAAACCAGACTCAGAAAGCATCAAGCAAAATACCTACAGTTAAACAAAAATATTTAAGTATATTTCAATTGCAAAAGATAATCAAAGACAAATAAAGTTTTGAAAGAAATAAAACATTTTCTATAGAGGAACAATGATAAGAATTACATCAGGTTCCTTTTCAGAAAACATGCAAGAAGTGAACACAATGAAGTATTTAGTTTACCGAAAAGGGAAAAAAAAAAAAAACACTCCACCAACCTAGAATTCTGTATTCAGCAGAGTTATCTTTCAAAAACTGAAGACAAAAAAAAAAAAAAAACTGAAGACATAAAGACTTTCAGATAAGCAAAAATTGGGCCACCTGGGTGGCTCAGTGGTTGGGCATCTGCCTTCGGCGCAGGGTGTGATTCTGGGGTCCCAGGATCAAGTCCCACATCAGGTTCCCTGCATGGAGCCTGCATCACCCTCTGCCTGTGTCTCTGCCTCTCTCTGTGTGTCTCTCATGAATAAATACATAAGAGCTTAAAAAAAAAAACTATAAGCAAAAATTGAGGGAATTTGTTACCATTAAAAGTGCCCAGCAAGAAATATTTGAGTTCTACAGAGAGAAGGAAAATGATAAAGTTCTGAAACTCAAATCTATATTAAGAAATGAAAAACTATAGACAGGATGAATAAAGGTAAAATAAAACCCTTCATTTTTCTGATAATTGAAGAGATTGTAGTTTGTTCAGAAAATAATAATAGTGGCAATGTATTTGGCGATTGTAGCTTATGGTCAAGTGAAATAAACAGCAAGGTTGGAGAGATGAGAGGGAAAAATTTGACATACTCTCTAATAAGGCACCTGCACTATTTGTGAAGCGGTATGGGGTTATTTGAAAGTAGACTGGGATTAGTAAAAAATGTATATTATAAATGTTATGGAAACAATTTTTTTAAATGTATAATATGAGTGGGAAAAATTAGAGAGGGTGACAAACCATGAGAGACACCTAACTCTGGGAAACAAACAAGGGATAATGGAAGGGGAGGTGGGTGGGGTGATGGGGTGACTGGGTGACGGGCGCTGAGGGGGGCACTTGACAGGATGAGCGCAGGGTGTTATATGTTATAATATATGTTGGTAAATCGAACTTCAATAAATATATATATATATTAAAAATGAAGATAGAAATAAATTAAAAATGTATTATATATGTTAAGAAAAGAAGAAAATGAAATGGTATAAAATGCTCAATTAAAAGCGAATAGAAGAACAATGACAATGGAACAAATAGTGGCAATTAATAATATGTAGATATATAGATATATATGTGTGTGTGTTTTTTTTCTTGTCGCTTTTGAGAGAGTCAAAGGATCAGTTTTCAGGAGTTGTGGGAGAAGGAAGAGGGACAAAAAGTGAAGCACAGAGCGTTTTCAGGCCCATGCAACTCTCCTGTGTGAATCTCTAATGGTGGATGCATGACATTATGCATTCAGCAAACCCAAAGAACTGAACAAAACAAACAGTGAATCTTAATATAATCTCTAAACTTCTGCTTAATAATAATGTATCAGTATTAATTTATCGGTCATAGCAAATTTAGCATACTTCTTCCTAATGCTAATAATAAGGGAAATGAGTAATGGAAGAGAGTAATGATATATGGGAGCTGTGTACTTTATGCCCATTTTTTTTCTGTAAACCTGAAACATCACTAAAACATAAAATATAATATTTTTAGGTGTGCAGAAAAATGTATGACATAATATGGATATATCTTTAGAATTTCCTCTTTAATTTCCACTTCTCTTGCTAAAAAGAAAGTCATAAGACTGTCACAAACTAAAAATTTATCTGTATTATCTTGAATTTTGCCTCTTTTGGATTATTTTATATGAAGAAGAAAGAGTTCTTTACAATGGTTCTATTTAGCAGAAGTTACTTTTACTTGGAAATATAATTACTGGCATGTTTTTCTAAAGTATAATTAATATAAATAAGTAAAAACTCAAAATAAGTCCACCAGGTCTAATAATTTATATGAGACCAAATTCACAGATGCATTATGATTTTTTTCCTCAAGTAATTTTGGTTTAATTCTACTCACATCTTCCAAACATACAAAAGTGGTTCTTAGTTACTCACTTATTTTAATGGGTTTAACTAAAATTTTAATAGTCAACTATAAAAATAAGGTAAATATGTCATTTTTCGAGGTTTACTAATAAATTTCTGAATGAAATTCTAGCTCTGAACAATTGTGTGATTTGTAGAAACTGGTAAGTGAATGTCTTCATTTTCTTAAGGGTATACTGAAGTGGCTCCACAAGATTGGAGTTGGAAATACAGATCTTAAAATTTAATTGTCCACTGTATGGTGATTAGTTGCCTAAGTGGTTGCTGAGGTTATGTGCATTTATCTTGATGCTTTCAAAAATCACATTCTGCTCTAAAATTCTATTAATCAGCAATAAACTTGGGTTTTGAAAGATGATTAGTAACAGCATTAGTAGAAATAATAAATGTGTCATACAAAAATCATATGCTATTTTTAGCTAATAAATTTTAAAAGCTAATATAACTGTCTACTAGAAGTCCATAAATTTGGGTTCTATTCATAACTTTTACCATCAGTAAATAATTTGTTGATTGGGTTTCAGATTGCTCATCTGTTACCGCCTGTTTCCTTCTAGAAATTTTACAGTTTCAGGTATTACATTCTAGTGCTTAATCCATTTTCTGTTGTTGTTTCAAGGTGTTTTATTTATTCATGAGAGGCACAAAGAGAGAGGCAGAGACATAGGCAGAGGGAGAAGCAGGCTCCCTGTGGGGAGCCCAATACAGGACTTGATTCCAAGACCTCAGGATCATGACCTGAGCCAAAGGCAGATGCTCAACCCCTCAGCCACCCAGGCATCCCTGTTTTCAGTTTTTATTTAAATTCTAGTTAATTAATATATAGTGTAATATTGATTTCAGGAATAGAATTTAGTGAATCATCATTTACATTTAACAACCAGTGCTAATCACAAGTAACCTCAAGGACCCTCCTTAATACCCATCACGCATCTAGTCCATCTCCTGCCCACCTCCCCTGCGCTGACCCTCTGTTCTCTATAGTTAAGAATCTATTATGGTTTGCCTCCCTCTTTCTTTTTTTCTGCCTTACCCTATGTTCAACTCGTTCAGTATTTAATCCATTTTGAGTTAATTTTTGTATGTGGCATAAGGTAGTGATTCAGTTTCATTCTTTTGCATGTGACTATCTAGTTTTTACGGTATCATTTATTAAAAACACTATCCTTTCCCCATGGTATATACTTGCTTCTTTTGTCATAAATTAATTAATGATACATACATTGGTTTATCATTGGACTCTCTATTCTGTTTATCCATGTGTCTCTTCTTAGGCTAATATTATACTGTTTTGATTACTCTAGCTGTATAATATACTTTGAAATGAGGGAGTATGATGCCTCTAGTTTTGTTCTTCTTTCTCAAGATTGCTTTGGTTATTTGGGGATCTTCTGTGTTGCCATACAAACGTTAGAATCATTTGTTCTTTTTCTCTGAAAAATGCCATTGGTATTTTGATAGGGATTACATTGACTCTTTAGTATGAACATTTCAACATTAATTCTTCTAATCCATGAACATGGAATATCTTTTCCTATGTATCTGTCTAATTTCTTTCATCATTTTCTTATAGTCTTCAGTGTAAAAATCTTTCACCCCTTGCCTAGATTTATTCCTAGGCATTTTATTCTTTTTGATGCAATTGTAAGTGATTTTTTTCCCTTAAATTCTCTTCCTGATAGCTCACTGTCAGTATATAGAAATGTAACAGATTTTTTGTATGTTAATTTTGTACCTTGCAACTTTACTGAATTCACTTATCAGTTCTAACAGTTTGGGGTGGAGTTTTTAAGGCTTTCTATATATAAAGGCATGTCTTAAACTTTGCTGGCCTCCAGACTAGACAATCTGAAGGTATCTCCTGGGTGATAGTCACAACTACTAGGGCTTCAGATGAGTGTATGAACTCCTTTCTGGAAAGTAGTGATGCTGAAGGATGGAGTGAAGATGATGTCCCCCTCATCTATGTTCCCTAACAACCTCTAAGGCCTCTAGATGTGGCACATCTGAAGTCTGCCCCTCAGGCTAAAACTCCAGGGCAAGTAAATAGGTTGTTTTGTTTTGTTTTGTTTTGTTTTGTTTTGTTTTGTTTTGTTTTGTTTTTTCACAGAAAGACTGGGAGTAAGTTTAATCTTTAGAGCTCCCTGGAGTCAGTAGCCTGCCAAAAGCTGTCTCTCTGATAGGTATAGTTCTGTGGAATCCAGGAATACAAGCCCCTTAGACACTGGAGCCAGGCAATCAAGGAATCTCCTCTGTGTAGATTGCACTCTCCCATAGGCTTTTACAAAACAGTGGAGGGCACAGAGTTGGAATATTCCCACTGGCTTTTGGGGGGTCATGGGAGAGTGCAGGGCCAGGGTTTGTCTGATAGCACTATCAAAGTAGAGAAAAAGTGCAAAAAGAGCCCCTGCCAACACCTCTGATCCTGAGGACACCTAACAGGCCCCTGCCCCTCCAGCATCTGCAAATGAATCTCCCTCACATATAGTCTAGGTGCTTTACAAACTGCTGCTTTTGTACCTGTTTCCAGGAAGAGTGAATCCACCAGTGAGTTCTCCAAAAGAAGTATCCCAGTTCCCTCCAGCTCTTTAGGTTTTCCAGACATGAGGCATATTGGTCTTCTGAGCCAAACATTTTGGAGACTCATCTCTCCATTGTATATCTCAAGTGCTGCAGTGCTGGGTGAGGGCAACAACCTCTCACTCCTCAGGGAGCAACTCTGCATTTATGAGATCTCTCCTGACTGTGGGTTATCATGCCTGGGGTGAAGTTTTTAGCAAGACCACATCTTTGCTTCTCCATTGTGGTCCTCTTACCATTTGTTCTGAAGGAGCTATTTAGCTGGTTTTCAGGTCTTTTTCACAAGGAATTGTCCCACATGTAGCTGTAGATTTTGTGTGTCTGTGGAAGGAGATAGATTCAGGATCTTATTACACCACCACCTTGGAGCACTGTCAATACATATCTCTTTAATAAGCAGAAAATCATATAAATGGATATGCCTCCATTACTTTTCCTGTTTGAGAATCAGGGCTTTGTCAACTTTCCAACAATATTCTCTACTTAATAAGATATTCAATGGGACATGTAAAATAGAATGAGCTAAAAATAAATCCTTCCGCAATTGTATTCATTCATCATTTAATCAGTAATACATTCAATGGTGTCAAGCTCTTTTCTAGCCCTTGTGATACACCATTGAGCAAAACAGACAAAATAATCTTTGCCCTAGTGAACCTCACATTCTAGTCTAGAATGTCAGATAGAGAACCATAGACATAATAAATTAACAAATTGTGTGCACAAAGTGACAGTCCCAGGAAAAACTAGATCAGATTTATGAACACGGTGTATTATAGAGAGAGATTGCAACTTGAAAAGAGTTAGAAAAAAAAAGCTTCACTGAGGAGGTAACATTTAAGAAAAGTTTTTTTTTTTTTTTAAGATTTTATTTATTTATTCATGAGAGACAGAGAGAGAGAGAGAGAGAGAGGCAGAGGGTGAAGCAGGCTCCATGCAGGGAGCCCAATGTGGGACTCGATCCCAGGACTTCAGGATCACGCCCCAGGCCGAAGGCAGGTGCTAAACCACTGAGCCACCCAGGGATCCCTTAAGAAAAGTTCTAATAGAAAAGTGGGAGTGATCCATCAGGAATGTCTGACTAAGAGTACTTCAGGAAGAGGAGCGAGCCAGAACAAAGCTTCAGAGTTGGGAGCATGCCTGCCATGTCACAGCAACATCAAAAAAGATGACTACAGCTGAAGTAGAATGAGCTAGACAAATAGTAGAAAGCAGAAAGATCAGAGAGGTAGTGGAGGCCAGATCACATTGGGCCTTGAATGTCATAGTAAGAAATTTGTCTTTTATTTGGAAAGAAATGAGGAGTCAGAGATGGGTTTTGGGCAGAGTCATGAAAAGACTTGGTTTCCCTTATATCAGGGTGCTCTGAATACACTTTTAAGTATAGACCAAGGAGGCATGGGTTCCAGTTAGGAGTTCATACTAGTTACAATAGTCTAGGACATACTCATGTATCAAATAATCCCATAACCTCACTAAACCACCCCAATAAATTTACTTCTCACACATGCCCAACCTGGGTTATAGGAATCCTTTGCTCATCATGGCCATGAAGAAGCTCAAACTGGAAGAAGGTCTGTTTTGGCGGCTTCTACAGGATATAAGATGGAAAGGTGTATGTGGCCCAACATGCAACAATTCTCAAACTTTCTCGTGTCACTGCCATTTACATTTTACTAGCCAAAGCAAGTCATACTGCCATGTGTAACTTCAATGTGAATATCGAAGAACAATCCAATCATGGGTTTAGAAGAAGAAAACTATCACAGAGAATATTACAAAAACTCCATCAACAAGTGATTGTGTCTAGGGTGAAAGTGGTTGAAGTGGTGAAAGGTCATTGGACTTTGAACAGTCTTGAAATATATACCCCATGGTATTTCCTGACAAATGGAATATTAGATATCAGAGAAAGAGTAGTGATAGCTTTGGGGGATAAACAACAAGGAAGAAGGAGTTGCCATAATTGAGATCAAGGACACTGAACATGAAGCAGAATTTGGAGGGATTGAAGTATTAAGTTTTAGACAATCAAGTGGAAAGAGCTCAAATAAGCCACTGAACACACAAGTTAAGGAATACAAGGGAGATAGATATCTGCATTGGAGATAAAAAAGAAGGAAATCAGCAGTGTTTAGGTGACATTTACAGCTAGACGTTTGGATGAGAACACCAAAAGGGAGTTGATAGAGGTCCAAAGACAGAGCTGTTTCACCAGATGCTACAAGACTGTAGATTTGAATATGTGAATTCAGAACTTAATAGTGTTTCTTCAGATCCATCTGATAGAGATGAGTCTACATGTATCCATCTGTATCCTGTATCCATGTATCCATCTACCATGTTTGTCATATCTGAGTGTACCTGGAAATATCCACCCATGTCCTATAATATTTGAAGTATACACCAACTATTACTGTGTGGGCACTGATCAAGCACATGGAATGTTTGCTAATACACAGCCAGCTGTGATATTAATCCCTAACTTCCATTAGAGAGCCTCACTATTAAATATGTGAAACAACTTCACTTCCATAGGCAGTATTAATTACTATTTGCTTTCTTGTTTTATATCACATTGTACCAAAAACATATTATAGAATTTGTTAATTTATGCATGTTTTATTTTTTCTCCAAATGTTTATTTAAATTCTAGTTAGTTATATGCATATCTTTTAAATGACTTTTTTTCTTCATAAAGCATTAAGTTCAGAGCATCTTTATAATATTTTTGTAAGAGCATGAAGCAGAGGTCTTGAAATAGAGAAAAATCCTAAAATAAGCACGTTGGAAAAATAAATTTAAAATAAGTATAATAATCATATAACTTAGGACTTATAGCAATTGTCTTAATCCTGTATGACTTAATAATTCACTATTTACCAAATAAACCTTTAATTTTTTTTAACCTTTAAAATTTTTAATGAAAAACTGAAACAACTTGAGATAGTGTTTTGCTGGGCTAAAATGTTAAGTTCAATAAAAAGAGGAAAGTATACAATAAGTTATCTTGCATCAGAATACTCTGCTAGGTGTGAGCTCCTTCGGGCACCATATGTCATTTACTTATAAGCATATACATACAGCACAGCATATGTTACATAGAAGCATACGATTATTTTATTCAATAAATATTTTTGAGAATCTATTTTGTGACGGGTCTTGTCCAGAGATACAGGAAGAGAAATAAACTGGTAGATTGTGTGTTGTTGTTTGTAGTTCATATACCAGTGGAAGATACAGGAAATAAACACATACATAAGTTACAGTTTCAGGTTAATGCTAAGTGGCATACATAATATTGAAGCCAGATGCAGGAATGCAGAGTAAGGGGGAAAGGAGAGATTTGGTGGCAAGGAGCTGGGGAAGATGTCACCTCTTGAGATGATAACAAAGGAGAAGAAACAAGAATAATATAAAGGAATCAGCCAAATAGAGATTAGGAGAAAACCATTCCTGATTAAAAACAACAACTGTAGTTTTTAGCCATCTGAGTGGCTCAGTTGGTAAAGTATCTACCTTTGTCTCAGGTCATGATCCCAGGGTCCTAAGATCAAGCCCCACACCAGGCTCCTTGCTCCCAGGGAGTCTCCTGCTCCCTCTCCCTCTGCTAATTCCCCTTGCTGTGCTCTCTGTCAAATAAATGAAATGAAAATAGGCTTCCATAAAGAGGTGTCAGTGGTCTACATAAGTTTGAGACTTAACCAAATTGAAACAAAGTTTGGTGGATGGTTTGTTTTGTCTTATTTTGTAATTTAATGCAGGACCTATCAGAGCCTGTAATAAGCCATTGGACACTGTGAACCTGGTGATTTTGAATGCTGTACTTGAGGATATCCCTTTTTTGCGGAGGGAAGGAAATGTTAGAAAAATCTGATTTTTTTTTTCCCTTCTCCAATGGAAAATATCTATCTTTCTCCCTGACAAGTATCTACAGAACCCTTTGGGGAGGCTAGGAGAAAAATTAAAGTATGCATTCCAGTGTAATATTGAGAATACAACTTGGGAGGACCTGCCTTTTCATTTCACTTCCCTCGATGACTGCTTTACATTATCTTTTATACCCTTCCTTGTTTTGCCTCAGATTAATAAAGTGTTATAAGATTTACATTGTGAGATATGCACAGTTAACACATCACTTTTCCCCTCACAATCAGGCACTAATCACCTGTTGTTTTATTGATTGCAATATTATACTTAACTATGGAAGAGGTAGAAACAGCTTGTCTCTTCGAATATGGTCTTAGATTTCAAAGAATACTTTTTCTGAAAAGCGTTAACATTTTAAGTAAACACACACACACACACACACACACACAAGCAAAGCCGCCAACAGTTCCAGTTGCTTCAAGGTGCTGCTAAAGACAAGGAATTGAGTAAAATGCACCACATTGTTCATGGTAAGCTGAAGAGACAACGTGCAAAATTGAGAATGCTATTTTCATAATTCAGAGGCAGGCAAAGACAAAAAGAAAATCTAATTTCATCATTTTGAGAGACAGCTAAACAAAATCTTCCCGTGTTCATAAGATTTCCCTCCTAGTTTAGTGCATACAACAGGTTGCTGAACTTTCCATATGCTACTAAACTAATTAGCAATTCAGTGTACTTGGGTCTGTAGCCTCATGCCAGAGCTACAGCTGACTTCGAGAATGAAGGCAGCCCCATTTAGTTGAGTGATTCTCAACTTTACCAACTGGCCTGTGAAATGCAGAAGAAGCCTCACCTGGGCTTCCCCTTGTTAACTGAAAGTGTATCACAAGACGTAGATTGATGTGTAGGGCCCTCTGCTCTCTGCCCGCACAGCAGCTGTAATCTCATTCTGAGCATAGGGTGTTTGTTTTTATCGAAATGCTCCAAATCCACTGTCTCAAAAAGGGAGGCCGCAGGACAGAAATGTCTTTTATTGAAATGAGCTGAAAGCATTTACATCCATGAGAAAAGCTGTGCTTTGCTAAGGATACTCAGAAATGACTAATTGTGTCTGGTGCCAGGTGCACAAAGCAAATCATTTGGTTTTCCTTACACAGTTTTTAAGGGAAAAAAGGTACGTTGTGTACAAAGAATTAGCATATTGCTTTTCAAGATGTATTTATTGTTTCTGAGGATGATACCTGTTTTCTTCCTATTTCTTATTCTAATTCAATTTCTTTATATTCTTTTCTTTTTTATTTCCATGTTGAATTATGATCAGAAAAGCAAATGGAAATGCATTTTGCAAAATCCTCTGTTGATTCATATATAAATTCCAAAAATTGTAGAGACTGACTGTCAGGAGATTAGCATTTTTCTCTCTCAAGATGCTCTTGTTTGATATTCTTAAAAACTGAGTGAGATTAATGAGCATCAACATATCAGATCTCATGAACATACAAACTTCACCCAATAAGTTATTTTGTTAATGCAGGTTCTATAGATACATTCAATGTTGTTTATCATTTTTAGTTCCAATTTTTATTTTCCCGATATGTCTTTTTTATATAAAAAGTAGGATATATTATCTATACAACTCAGTTTAATTTTTAGTCTATGAAATATTTTTTGGATACACTTATTAATTCTTCTGCTTCTTCCATCCTTATGGTCATTACACCCCAAAAAAGCCCAAAATCTGTAGGGCAAGTTGTCAGGATGGAAGAATAAAACATTCAGGCATTAGTTAAAGATGCAGGACACAGACAGAATCTCTTCTTTTTTCTAGGAAACTTTAGTTCTGTTCTAAAAGCTATGACTGATTGAATCAGGCCCACACAGAGTGGAGTACGCTAAGATGAAAGCATAGTAAGAGGATCCTAGGCCTGCCTCATCCCTTGAACACAGCTAGATAAATATCAAATCATTCTGAATATTCAAGAAATCCACCTGAAGACTGAAAGAATAACCTGCACAATTAGAAGGAAAGAAGGAACAATATCAAAGAAGGCAGGAAGTGTGGAGACATGCTTTGGAGTGGAAACAGATTGCAGGTGTTGTAGAGTGGAGGAAGCCATGGTCACAGAGAGAGGAGAGAGAGAGAGAAACACACAGGGGTATGCACAAAGAGAGCACTTCCCCAAAGCCATTGGCTGGAAAGTGAGAGGCAGATTTTCATGAACTTTTGCAACCAGCAGGGCTTGGAGACTGGAGTTTTAGAGGTCATGGGCTTGGCTGGGATAGAGCACTCTGAGTGCTTCCCTACTCCTGGAGAGAAGGCAACACATGGAAAACATTCCAATCAGGATTATATAAACACACAGGGAGAGGTTGTTTGCTCTTCTTGGAGCACATCCACAAGAGGTGACCTTCACAGAGTTGCTTCTCTGGGGACAAAAAGTCAAAGGTCACCATTTCCATAAGTGCAGAGACACCTGCTGAGGGCAGCTAACCAAGACAATGGCTCTTTGGCCTGCCTTGCTTCCAATCCCATACACCTGCATTTTGGCATGACTGTCCTTCTCAGTAAATCTGAATCAATCACAGCGTGGTGAGACTCTTCTACAGGAGACCAGCCCAAGTCTTGGCAATAATGTGTCCCTAACTTCTAGAGTTTTGAAAGTCAACAGGCATGGCTAAGGTAGGCCCAAAGTGCATTGCACTGCTAATGACAGTCAAGCAACCCAGAGACAGATGGCATGAAAAGAGCAATCCAAAATGTGCCTGGGACTCATGAAGGAAAACTTTGCTCTTTTGGGAGTGCTTCCCTGAAAGCAACCAGCACAGAGACCCCATTCCGGGGATAAAAGCTGGTTCACACCATTACCCTCCCCCACCCCTCAGCCTAAGCACAGAAACCTTTGGTAAACAGCACAGTGCCCACACAGGCTGCCTAACCTGCCTACACCAGGTCCTGACCCCTGGTGCTCTGTTGGTATTGCTTTTCTCAGGCAAGTGTACCTAAGGACTAGGGCAATGGGCCCTTTCCCCAGAAGACCAGCAGAAGCCTCCACACATACCATGTCTGCTGACCATAGAGCTCCACAAGTCTTCAGTTCTAGTGAAAGTAGCATCAGGTCTCATTTAACAGGCAGACCAGAGCATGCCTATTTAAAACTTGCCACATTTTGGATAAGGGCCAAACACTGCACAAAGTAGGCAGGGAGAGCCCCTGTAGAGGACTGATCTGAGGGGTAAAGCAAGCAAAACACAGAAGCAGAGTGCTCACAACATACACCAAAGACACTTCCTGGAGTACTGGGCCCTAGATGGTATATGTCCTCTTCTTCATAAAGCCATTACCTTCAGGATCAGAAAACATAACAGGCTTTTATAACACACAGAAGAAGACAGAAACCTAGACAAAATGCCAACATGAAGGAACTCATCCCAGAAGATAGAATAAGAAAAAATTATGGCCAGAGATCTAAGTGAAACAGTTATAAGTAATATGAAGAATTTAAGGCAATGATCACAAGGATACTGGCTGGGCTTGACAAATGCATGGAAGATATCAGGGAGCTCCTTACCACAGAGATAAAAGAGTTGAAAAACAAGCAGGCAGAAATGAAAAATAATAGCTGAGATTTGAAGAAGTTGGGATGTTATGGCCACAGGATGGAAGAAGTAGAGGAAATAATAAGTGATATAGAAGACAGAATTGTGGAAAATAAGGAAGCTGAACAAATAGAGAAGGAAAAGCTACAGATCATGAGAATAGATTTAGGGAACTCAGTGGTTCCATCAAGTGTGATAACATTTGTATCATAGGAATAGAAAGAAGAAGAAGAAGAAGAAGAAGAAGAAGAAGAAGAAGAAGAAGAAGAAGAAGAAGAAGAAAGAAGAAGGGAAAAGGGGCCGAATATTTATTTCAAGAAATAATATCAGAAAACTTCCCTAATCTGGGGAAAGAAATAGACATCCAGAATCAGGAGGCACAGAGAACTCCCATCAAAAAAAAAAAAAAAAAAAAAAAAAAAGTAGGCCAACACCAAGACATATAGTAGTTGAATTCACAACATAGAGCGATAAAAATAATATCTTAAAAGCAGCAAGACAAAAGACATCCTTAGCTTACATGGGAAGACCAATAATGTTAGTAGTAGATCTCACAGCAGAAACTTGGCAAGCTGGAAGAGTGGCATGATAAAATCCAGGGGCTGAACAGGAAAAACTTGCAGCCAAGAATACTCTATCCTGCAAGGCTCTCATTCAGAATAGAAGGACAGTAAAGAGCTTCCCAGAAAAACAAAAAACTAAAGGTGTTCATAACCACTAAATCAGCCCTGCAAGAAATATTAAAGGAAACTCTTTGAGTGGGAAAGACAGACCAAAAGTGACAAAGAGAAGAAAGGAACAGAGAAAATCTCCAGAAACAATGACAAAATAAGTAATAAAATGGCACTAAATACATATCTAACAATAATTACTCTGAATTACTCTGAATGTAAATGGACTAAACACCTCAATCAAAAGACATAGGATGTCAAAGTGGGTGAAAAAACAACATCTATCTAAAGCTGCCTATAAGAGACTCATTTTAGACCTTAAGACCCCTGCAGATTGAAAGTGAGGGGATGGAGAAACATTTATCACGCAAATGGAAGTCAAAAGAAAGCCAGAATCACAATAGTTATTTCCGACAAACTTGATTTTAAACCAAAGACTGTAACAAGAAATTAAGGACATGATATCCTAATAAATAAGACCATCCAACAAGAAAATATAATAACTGTAAATGTTTATCTCCCCAACTTGGGAGCACACAAATATATAAAACAACTAATAACCAATGTAAAAGAACTCATTGATAATAATGCATTAATAGTAGGGGATTAAACACCCCACTTACACCAATGGACACATTATCTAAGCAGAAAATCAACAAGGAAAACAGTGCCCTTGGATGACACACTGGACCAGATGGACCTGACAGATATATTCAGAACATTTCATCCTAAAGCAGCAGGATGCACATTCTTTTCAAGTGCACATGGGATATTCTTCAGCATAGATCACATGCTAGGTAAAAAAAAAATAAGACTTCAACACGTACAAAAACATTGCAATCATATCATACATATTTTCTGACCACAACACTTTGAAATGTGATGTAAACAACAAGAAAAAATTTGGAAAGTCCACAAATACATGGAGTTTAAACAATATGCTACTTAAAGAATAAATAGATTAGCCGTGAAATAAATAAGGAATTAAAAAAAAAGATACTTGCAAGCAAATGAAAATGAAAACATGAGGGTGCAGAACCTTTGGGGATGCAGCAAAGCAGTCTTAAGAGGACAGAATATAGCAAGAGTATCTCTGGAACTAAGGAAATATACAACCTAGTCTTACACCTAAAGGAGCTAGAAAAAAGAAGAATGACGGAGGCTCAAAAGCCAGCAGAAGAAGGGAAATAAAGATTAAAGTAGAAATAAATGATAGAAAAACCAAACCAAAACAAAAATAGTAGAACAGATGAATAAATTAGGAGCTGATTGTTTGAAAAAATCAATAAGAGTAATAAACTCTACCAAGACTAATCAAAAAGAAAAGAGAAAGGCCCCAAATAAATACAATCATCAATAAGAGAGGAGAAATAATAGTCAACTCCAGAGAAATACAAAGTATAAGAGAATATTATGAAAAATTATATGCCAACTAATTGGATAACCTGGAAGAAATGGATAAATGCCTAGAAACATAAACCACCGAAAGTGAAACAGGAAGACATGGAAAACTTGTACATCAGACCCATAACCAGCAAAGAAATTGAATCAGTAATAAAAAAGTTTCCCAATAAACAGAAATCCAGGACCAGATGGCTACACAGGGGATTCTGCTAAACATTTAAAGAAGAGTTGATACCTATTCTTCTTAAATCATTCATAAAAAAATAGAAATGGAGGAAAACTTCCAAATTCATTCTGTGAGGCCAGCATTACCCTGATTCCAAAACCAGACAAAGACTCCTCTGAAAAAGAGAACTACCAGCCAATATCCCTGATGGACATGGATGCAAAAATTCTCAACAAAATACTATCAAATTGAACCCAACAGTATATTAAAAGAATCATTCACCATGATCAAGGGGATTTATTCCCTGGCTGCAAGGGTGGTTTGATATTCATGAATCAATCAACGTGATACCATGACATTAATAAAAGAATAAGAACTACATGATTCCCTCAAAAGATGCAGAGAAAAACATGACAAAGTACAACATCCATTCATGATGAAAACCCTCGACAAAGCAGGAATAGAGGGAACATACCTCAACATAATAAAGGCCAAATAAATAAATAAAATCTTAAAAAAAGAAAGCCCAAAAGTCTCCACCAAAATATTACTAGAACTGATACACGAAATCTGTAAAATCAGAGGGTACAAATTCAACATACAGAAAACTGTTGCAGTTCTGTAGACAATATCGAAGCAGAAAGAGAAATGAAAGAGTCAAGCCCATTTATAATTGTACCAAAACCAGAAGATACCTAGGAATAAACCTAACCAGGGAGGTAAAAGATCTGTTCTCTGAAAACTATGAAACACTTAGAAAGAATTTGGAAGGGACACAGAGAAATGGAAAAACATTGCATGCTCATAGCTTGGAAGAACAAATATTGTTAAAATGCCTATACTACCCAGGGCAATCTACGTATTTAATGCAATTCCTAACAAAAGACCGATGGCATTTTTTACAGAGCTGGAACCAAGAATTCTAAAATTTGTATGGAACCAGAAAATACCCTGAATAGCCAAAGCAATCTTGAAAAAAGAAAAGCAAAGCTGAAGGCATTACAATTCTGGACTTCAAGTTGTATTACAAAGCTGCAGTGGTCGAGACTCTATAGCACTGGCACAAAAACAGGCCAATGGAACAGATCAATAGCAGATCAGTGGAACAGAACATAAAATGGAGAAATGAATCCACAATTATAGAGTCAACTAATTTTTGACAAAGCAGGAGATAATATTCAACGGAAAGAAGACAGTTTCTTCAATAAATGGTTTTGGGAAAACTGGACAGCAACACATAGAAGAAGGAAACTGGACCACTTTCTTACACCATACTCAGAAATAAATTCAAAATGAGTGAAAGAATGTAATGTGAGAGTGGAAATTATCAAAATCCTAGAGGATCTTGTAATCTCTTTGTCGACTATAGCAATTTCATACTAGATATGGCTCCAGAAGCAAGGTAAACAAAAACAAAAATAAACTATCGGGACTACATTAAAATAAAAAGCTTTTGCACAATGAAGGAAAGAATCAATAAAACTAAAAGGCAACTAACACAGTAGGAGAACATATTGGCAAATGACATCTGATTAAGGGTTAATAGTCAAAATCTACATAAAACTTATCAAACCCAATGCCCAGAATACCAACAACCCAGTTTAAAGATGGGAAGAAGACATGAATAGATTTTTTTTTTCCAAAGAAGACCTACAGATGGCTAACAGACCTGAGAAAAGATCCTCAACATCATTCATTATCAAGGAACTACAAATCAAAACTACAATGAGATATCACCTCATACCAATGAGACTGGCTAAAATCAACAACGCAGCAAGCAAGTGTTGTTTGATGCTAAGAAAGGGGAGCCCTCTTACGCTATTGGTGGGAGTATAAACTGGTGCAGCCACTTTGGAAAACAGTTATGGAGGTTCCTCAAAAAATTAAAAATCAAACTACAACTACAACACATCAATTGCACTACTAGGTATTTACCCAACGAATATAAAAGTACTGATTCAAGGGGGTATAATGCACTCCGATGTTTATAGCCAAATTATAAAAACAGCCTAAGTATCCATGGACTGATGAATGGATAAAGAAATAATATTCCATTGCTTATATATATGTATACACACACATATACACAGCAGAATATTACTCAGCCATAAGAAAGAATGAAATCTTGCCATTTGCAAAGACTTGGATATGGAACTAGTGAATACCATGCTAAGCAACATAAGTCAGTTAAAGAAAGACAAATACCATATGACTTATGTGGAACATAAGAAACCCGTGTGGAATATAAGAAACAAAACAGATGAATATAAAAGAAAAAAAGAGAGAGGCAAAGTAGGAAAGAGATTCTTAACTCTAGAGAACAAACTGAAGGTTTCTGGACAGGAGGCGGGCAGTGAGCAATGGTATTACTAAATGAGTAATAGGTATTAAGGAGGACACTGTAGTGAGGAGCACTGGGTGATGTATGTAAGTGATTAATCACTAAATTCTACATCTGAAATTAATATTGCATTTCATTTTAACTAACTGGAATTTATATAAAAACTCAACAAAAGAAAAAAAAGGATCAGGCTCACATAGGTTATCTAAAATAATCTCCTTTGCTTAAAATCAAGTGATTATGAATACAATCACAGCTATAAATATCTTCACAGCAACATATGAATTAGTATTTGATCGAATAACTGGGTACTATAGCCTAAGCCAACTGACCATTAAAGTCCAACATTTAACCACTTGGCACCATTATGCATCTCTGTAAACTACATTTACTCTTCAGATAAAAACAATAACAAAGTCATACTTTCTATATAATGTGATATGACTATCCCATGCACCACCAGAAATGCACTATTATTTCCCTGGAGGAGAATGCAGTTTTATGTGATGTTTGCTATTCCCCTTCATATCCTAACTTAAATACTGTGATGTAAAGTTAACCATTATGAATCTTCTTATGTTAGATGATAAAAGGGATTACCAAGAAGAAAATTTTTAAAAAATTGCTTAATCTATCTATAAACACATATTTAACAAAGTAAGAAATACATTCTCAAAGTTATCACAATCCTTATTTCTGGAACCGGCCATGAGTTCATAGCTAATATTTATAACCACATTTCCACTATCATTCCAGTATCTCAGCTGGTTACATTTCTTTGCCTGGTGAGGTGACCTGAATCTTGATTCCTGATGGGTCTGGGCCGTTAGCCTTCCTAGCTTAGTTGGGTTGTTGCAGCATTCCATTACTTTAATCATGAGACATGGCAATAGTGGATAATGAATTAAGGAATTTCTTGTATTCCAGTCATAGTCTCCCTTATTTCTACTGTGTAGTGGAAATTGTGTGGTGGAAATTGTACAAACCAATTTCCCCTTGATGGTCAGGATCAATCACCCCAACAGTATAGGAATTCATTTGCCTGCTGATTCAGAGATATGAGACCCAAATAGCCAGTGAAACTTTCAACTTCTAGTTCAATGGGATCATTATTGTGCCTAGTGGTGGAAGCATTCCTCCCTTTGGACTAAAATTACTACGTGAGTGGAGCATAAAGTCACAGGGACATGAGTCAATTTTTTGCTACTGGCAGTACCACTCTTCTTCCCCTCTCTTGATTCCTAGGTGTGAATATTGGCTATGGAGAAAACAGCACTATTTCTCATCACTAATTTAAAATATATAGAGCTTCATGGAGCAGACTGCCACTGTAAGAGAGTCTTCAAAAGGCCATAGCTCTGTTCTTTTTTTTAATTTTTATTTATTTATTTTTTTCATAGCTCTGTTCTATCAAGGCAACCAATATTGAATGATGGGAAACATGATAAAACTGGTAAATTCAATGGGCTTGGGCCCACTGCTAATCTTAATTTGCTATTTAAGATGTGATTGATCAGAAACAATGTTCTCTGGAGTGCCATAATGGTGGATAGACATTCTGCAAGTCCATGGATGGTAGTTTTGATAGAACCATTTTGTGCAGAACAGATAAATTCATATCCAGACAAGTGCCACACAGAACATAGCGCCACTCCTTCCATTATACAGATGGTTTGTGTAATCAATCTGCCGGTAGGTAGCTGACTGGTCACCCTGGGGAATGGGTTCAATATTAGGGATTCATTGTTGGTCCATGCTGCCAGCAGATTGGGCGCTCAGCAATGGCCGTAACCAGTTATCTTTGGCAAGTTGAGCCCATGTTGCTGAGCCCGTAAATTACCTCTATCCATATGGCTATGCCCACTTTGTTCATGAACCCATTGAGTGGTGACCGGAATGAATGAGAAAAGAAACTGACTAATATCCACTGATATGTCATCCTATCCACTTGATTATTAAAATTCTCCTCTGTTGAGATCACTTTTTGACGAACACTGACATGAATAATACGTACATTCACAGTCTTTGCTCACTCCATGAGTCCATCCACATATATCTTCCCAAGACCTCCCTGTCACCAATTTTCCTATTAAATTTCTTTCAAGTCCCTTAGTATTTGCAAAACCACTGACCACAGCCCATAAATTAATATATCCACATGCCTCTGGCAATTCTTCCTTCCAAACAAAATGCACAGCAAGGTGCACTATTTAAAGTTCTACCAAAATAAAATAATAATAATAATAATAATAATAATAATAATAATAATAAAGTTCTACCAACTGGGAGGATTTCCCTCTACTACTATCCTTCAGAGTTGTCTTTGGGGAGGGCCTGAACTGCTACAGCTGTCCACTTTCAGATGGTGCCTGCATGTTATGCAAGGCCCTTTGTAAATCATGTCTGCCTTTTCTCTGTTCAGTCAACTAATCATAGAAAGCTACCGAGGAGGCCATATGTGTGGGCTGAGAAAGAGAAGGTAATAAAGCAAGGGGGGACAGCTATGTGCATTTGGGTCACTTCTCTTTTAAGTTGCTTGTGTCTTCGGGGCTTGCTCTACTCTGATATCATAGATATCATTTCCACTTGAAAACAGAACACTGTTGAGGACACCCCACTTTATTGCTTAACGGATCAGTTTATGATGAGCAGCTCGGATCACGTTGTAATTTGGTGGCCGAGGATTAAAAGTTCAGTTTTTACTAAAGCCCAGTTAACAAGTGAAGAGCCGTTTTTCAAAAGGAGAGTATTTATCTGTGGAAGATGGCAGTGCTTTCCTCCAAAATCCTAAGGATCACTTGTAAGCACTGGCCAAAAGCTTGAATCAGCATCTCTATCTGCTACTGACATTTAAAGCACCATTGCGTCTAGTGGATAATATGGCTCAAGTGACATATCAGCCTACCACTGTCACAGAGCCTTCTCCCCTGGACTCTAGTTGATAGTAGCAGCCCTTCACAGCCACATTGTAATGGGCCAGAGTAGCATACTTAGTGAGGAATATGTTGCTTCCAAAATCTAAAGAGGCACATTAGGTACTTTGTCTCTTTTTTTCGTTTGGGCCACATGCAACAAAAACCCATATTCTATGTTGCAAGAATATCTCAACATGCTTTACAGCACCAAACCCCTAGAAATTTCACTAAGGTGAAAGGTCCCTGTGTTGTTGTTTTTCTTTCATGCTGCCTGCAAAGTGCTTTACTGAAAGCAATTGGCTTATATGATTGTGAAGGCAGGTCCAAATCAATAGCAGAGGCCAACAGGAAGGGCAAGAGGAAGCTCTCAGTGTGAGTTGAAACTGTTGCTCTATTCTTTAGTACTTTTAATTAGTTGAATAAAAACAACTCAGAATCTAGGACAATCCCCTTCACTTAAAGTCGTGAACTTTAAGGACATCTACAAAATATCTTCACAACTCTTGGATTAGTATTCAGTTGAATAACCAGTACTCTAGCCTATCCAAGTTGATACACACAATTGATATTCACTGTAGTTTTTGCACAGAAACATGTATCTCTGGAGATTTTTCAAAAATTTTCAAATAAGGCAATGTGTATATGATCCCTAAACCATTCCTGGCTCTGCATCACTTCAGAAAATCCACATGATATTCCTCTGATTTCCAATAAATCAGAAATTATGTGAAAAAAGTAAGTGTAATCACCAGCTATTTGAAGTAACATATATAAGGCCAATTTATTCTAACTTTTCATTTCCTTCTTTTTTTTAAGGCTGAATTTAACTATTGTTCTAGTTTCACCATTTTTACAGTTTATTATTTTCAAAATACTTCTTTTAATGCACCAATGAACATGTATTACATCAAGATGCTAGAAAGGGGAGAACAAATTTAACCTTGTCAGGCATAATGGCATAGAATTCTAGACAGTTTAGGGGTAGAAAAATCTTGCTGGAAAACTGGGTTTCTCGAGGTAAGAGAAACAAATAAATAGATTTCTAGTAAAAATTATAACCGAAAATATAAAAGACAATTGGAAAAGGAAAGAAAATGAAATTTTTTAACATCTTCAAAATTTGATTTTGAGCAGAACTTCTTCATAAGCATACAGGAACTATGCTATAATCACTGGATCTTTGGATATAATTGGACTTGAAATATCATAGACGTGAAGGGCATTACCGTCAACCCTCAGGTTAGCTATGTCTGATGCTAGTAGTGTGAGATTCAGTGTGCTGAATTAATGTGGAGTCTTAAAACCAGATTTTTCTCCAGATTATGTTTCTTAGTTGCCTGTGGTATGAATATAAAAGATTCCTTCTTAGCATTTTTTTTCACCACAGGAAGAAATGGGACTCTCAATTGAAGTTAGTGTACCTTAATCTAACCCAAATTACCCCCAAAGGGCTAAACATCCCAACTAGCCAATAGTATATCTTTTTGATGTCTCCTGAAATAGCTGTTTAGAGTTGGAAAATAAGAATAGAAGAGAGTTCCTCTGGGTTTAGTGTCAAAGGGAGATTTTATCTGTTAAGCCGTGTGAATGCAAAAGCTATTCCTACCTTTTGAAGTAATTTTCCCCATCTATGAGATGATATGCAGTGCAATTCCCTACATTCATCTTATACAGGAAACAATTCTCAGAAATATAAATTTAGTTTTGAGTTCAAACTGTACACAGGACTGGATTCACATGTAAAACAGAGCAGTAAAAGAATTAAATGTAGGTCATTGATATTTAATATCAAAGCAAAAATATGACTTTAAGATGTAGAAAAAACATTTCTTCCAATTTGTATAGTAATTTTATGATATAAAATTTTGCTATTTGAGTTTTGATGGTTTAAATTTACTTATTTCTCCTTAAAATGATTTAAAAAAAAAAAAACTGAAGAATGTCTTGTACCACTTTTATTACAATAGCAGTTATTACCTAGGCACCGAAGCAAAGGAATTTTAGAAAGAAATCCTCTTTGTGTACTTTACTCCTAAGGATCCTTTAAAGCAATAAGTTTCAAGCAGGGCTCCACCGCTCAAAAAAAATGGCTACATCAGAAGCTTGTTTGGCTGTCACAACTGTGGTAGGAGTGATGGGAAGACGGAGTGGTAGGGCAGAGATGCTGCTGGCATCTAGCAGATAGAGGACACAGAAGGAACACATCATTCCCCAGAGCACAGAAAAATCCCATACCAACAAAGAATTATCCACCCAAAATATCGATATTGCTGAGATAATTTCTTTAAGCAATGAAATGAAAGTAAGTGATGTGTATTTGGATTATTATAGAATTATTATCCCAGTCACAGAATGCTGCATACAAAACTAGTCTAAATGGCAAAAAAAATTACATGCATAAAACTTTCTTCCAAATAGGTTCTGTTGATTTTAATAATTCTGTCCTCACAATACATTCCCCACCCCTCTTTGGTTTACTAAGAAGTACTTCATAATCCATTGCTTCCTAAGTGTTTATTGCCATGAAAACCAAAACAACTCTACATCCTCCCTTTGCCTATATTTGTCCTTACTTTTACTTCAGTCGTTTTATAGATGGAGGTTAATTTATATCTTCAAAATCTTGTATACATGCATTCAACAGTTATTTATTAGACTTGTTTTATGGTTCAGAAGTTATCTGTATTTGCATGTTAATTATGAAAGAAATAAGAGGATGTCATAAAGAAGTCAGTAACTTGCAAGGAGTTCAGAAGGAATCAATATGAATTAGGACTTGAAGTTGAGTTTATGAAGTGAAAATGCAAAGGAGGGCAGATATCAGGTGAGAAGGAAAGTCTAGACAAAGATGGCAGATGGTAAATGAGTGAGATACATTTGAAGGATAGGAATAAATAAGCTTGAATAAAGAAGTATTTTTTGGAAGTCAGATGAAAAGGTAAATGTGCATATATTGATACTGGCCACAAAGAAAATGATTTTGAGTGTAAAGCTAAGGATTCTGGGTTTTTATTTTGATTTTTAAACAAGTGGAAGATGCAGAAGACACTTGATCTAGAGAGGTGTCTTGCTCAGAAATTTTCTAGAATGGCATATCAGTTTGCAATATGTCAAATGAATTTTGCATGGGGAAAGGAGTCAGGAACAAATAAGTGGAGAATGAATTTTAAGAGGAATGGCAACTCTGGAGATAAATATGGGAAGTCAGGACATTAGATTTTAACTATTAAGAAAATATAGATCAACCAGGAGAAAAACTCTAATGATTGAATATTGATATACACCACACTTAGGAATGAAAAATAGAATAGTTAGTAATTGATTCGGGACATTAGATTTTAACTATTGAGAAAATATAGATCAACCAAGAGAAAAACTTTAATGATTGAATATTGATATACACCACACTCAGGAATGAAAAATAGAATAGTGAGTAATTGATCCCAGTGATTAACAATAATACAGAGAAAAGAAAATACAGTGTAGAATCAGTTAACTACATCAAAGATAATGCTGTATTAATTATTGCAATGGTACACTGTCATGATTCCTAATTATTTTATTTAGAATTATTGTTTCTAAGCCGATAAACCAGATTGGTTCAGGATTTTCCATTGGATATAGACTCTCTGTTATATAATACTAAGAAAGAATGGATTGGGAAATTTTGCAACTTTTATTTCAGCATTGGAAATTTCTAGGAGCAAAGAAATAATTTTGCTCTTGATCTAACTTCAATTTTTGCAAAAATTCTTCATGCAGATGAATTCACCGGTTAAAACCGGGAAGAGGGCTTGGCCATTGTAGTTTTTCTGTCTGTTTCACTTTTTCTGCTGTTACACATGTATTGATCAATTTAGTCCTTCTAAGATAATTTTATACATACTTGCATAATTCATTTATTCTCCCATAACTCCATTTCATCTAGGTTTCAAAATTAATAAGTATGTAATTGAACATAATATCCTTCAAAGTGAGTCAGATTAATGGGAACTGAGATATTGGAGTTCATGAGTATGCATTTTACAGTCTGTCAGTTCTTTTGTTAATGTAAGTGCTATAGATAGAGAACATAATAGTTTCATTAATATGGCTATCTCCTTTGTAATTCTTATTATGGTCACTTTGCCAAAAAAGCATATTTAAGTGGCTGTTTTTACGTATCTGTGCATCCATTTTTCCTTCTCCTTTTATATCCTTACTTAATGCTTAGTGGAATATTTTGATCTAAAACTTAAGATTTTCTTCAGCTCAGAAAATAGTCTTTGTTCCTACAGTGACCCTTTTACCTCTTACTTCTATGTTGTATTTTTCTAAAGTGTTTATTATATGCTTTCTCAGTTTTATCTTATAACTTGCATTTTTATATGTTAGATCAGTAGAGTTGGGAGCAGCAGCAAGTACTCTAATTGATGGAAAAACACCTACCATGTAAACGAATGTGAAAAGAAAGCTGAGGTAGGGATACCTCTCTCGAACAAAATAGACTGACTTTAAAACAAAAACTGTAACAAGAGACAAGGAAGGGCCTCACATAACCATATAGGGAACAATCCAAGCAGAGGATATAACAATCGTAAGTATTCATGCACCCAACATGGGAACACCTAAAAACATAAAGCATCTATTAACAAACATAAAGAATTTGATAGTAGTTCAATAATACTGTCGGACTTTAACACCCCACTTACATCAATGGAAAGATAATCAGAAAGACAGAAAGCAACAAGGACAGAAAAGCAACAAGGACAGAAAAGCAACAAGGAAGCAATAGTTTTGAATGGCACACTCCACCAGATGGACCTAATAAATACATTCAGAACATTCCATCCCCAAACAGAGGAACATACATTCTTTTCAATTGTACGTGGAACATTCTCCAGAATAGAACACCTGTTAGGCCACAAAACAAGTCTCAACAAATTCAAAAAGATTGAAATCATTTCATGCATATTTTCTGACCACAACAGTATGAAACTAGAAATCAATCACACATACACACAAAAAAAAAACTCTGGAAAGAACACAAAGAGATGGAGGCTAAATGAACTGCTACCGAACAATCAATGGTTCAATCAAGAAATCAAAAAAGGAAATTTACAAAAATACACGAAGACAAATGAAAGTAAAAATACCACTTTTGAAAATTGATAAAACTCTGGGGTTTGATTTTTTGCTTTTGTGAAACATCTGCTAGGAATTGAAACTGACAGAGTGCACACACCAATTACTTCACCAAAAAGATGATCATTTAGTGATGGAAGGGGGGGGACACATAAAAAATAATAGTTCCTTTTATCCTGAGGTGTAGTTACAATGCTGCTAGTTAATAAATGATGGCCTTCTGATAAACAGCTCGATCTCTTCAAAGTCTCAGCTTCTTGTAAAATGTTGTGCTACAGTCTGTACTTTTTGGATAAGATAACTAGGAAGATGAAAAAAATCCTATAAATCAGTTTTAAATATGTCAAGATATTGTGCCAAAGTGTATATTATTTATTAAATGAATATATTTTTAATATGAGTGAACAATTTCGGATTCTGATCAAGTCTTGCATTGGAGAGTCTGACAACTGAGAGAGAAAGCAGCACCAACAGTGTGAATACCTAAGAGAATGTGAGGTATTATCTTGTTGCTGAGAGGCAGAGAGTTGGAAGTCCCCACATCCATAGTCCCAAGCCCAAGAACATGGGAGCATGCCTTTGTTTCCCTTATTATTAATAAGCCTGACATTCTGACATGCGTATGCCTGTGACAGTGGGTATGCCACTCACAAGCCCTCCCTCACGTCTCGTATTACTTAGGAAAGCAGAAAGAGGACATCGAGGTACTGATACCTTCGATCTTACCTTTATATCAAAAGTAGTAGCAGGTGCAAGTTGGCAAAGTATGGACAAAATTATTGAAAAGTGATTGTCTGCATACTTCTAAAAAGACAAGTTCTTTTTCCAAAACCATCTGCCATGTAATCAGATTCTCCGGTCATCACAGACAAACTCAGTCAAATCAAAGTACAGATGGTCGTTTATTACAAAACAACACAGGAGGCTTAGAATAGATGATACATTTGGTCATTTTTGCACATAAAGTCTCTGATTAAGTATGAAAAATGTGAACATTTGTTTATCTTGGAAAAACTGCTATTACTTGTCAGGCATGACCAATTAGTTATTTCTAAACTGTTATCCATATAATTAAGAAAAACAGCCATCTGTAAAGTCAGAAGTTTGTGTCTCTTTTCTGATCCACATGTAAATGTAATTTCAGTAAACTGCTTTACTTAAAAGAGAATTATCAAGCAGGATACAAGTCATGCTAAAAACTGATGAATTCTATAATTTCTTTCTCTGTTTATTTTCCCACTCATATGATAGTAAAGCTATTGTGACTGAAAGGAGGAAAAGTGAAAGAATATTATAAGAAATTTTACTAGGATGTTTATTTTTCAAATGTAAAGTATGATTGTTATAAATCATAGTATAATGTTGCAAAAAAAGGTTTAATTGTTTAAATCACACTTAAATTTTACATACTTAAAATGGAAAAAAAGAAAATATAATCAAGTCCCTAAAAATAACCTCATTCGAATTCAATTTTAATGAGCACCTTATGTAGGTACATGCATGTACTTGATAGTAATAGATATAATAAAATATTAATAAATATCATGTTAAACATATTTAGCTAATCAATAAAATATTTAGATAATGCTTATTCATATTCCATTTTTACCAATCCAGTACTATCTCGAGGCATATTTCTCCATTATAGCATTTAAAATCAAATTGTGAGTGAATGAGCCAGTCATATAAAATGCAATTTCATGTTGTTGTTGTTGTCGTTGTTTTCAAGTCATATTCAACACTTCTCCTGAATTCCCAGAATGGCCGTGGCGGATGTCACAGAAAAAGAGTTCACGCATCACTTACCAACTCCAGATGTCCCGGCACCTACTGTTCTTGCAGTGTAATCATATACCCAGCTGTCTTTTCTTCGTTTCACCTAGGCTTTTTTAATGTTAAACATTTTCAAAGACTATAAACTCTATTTTAATTGAAATTATTAATGCATTAAGAAAAAGTACTTAGATTATAGCTCTCATAACCAATTACTCTTGAATTTTACTACTCTAATTTGAAAGGGCCAGTAAAAAATGAAATTCCACAGGAGGTTGTCAGCAGAATCAATTGCTTATTTAATGACTTCCAATTACTTTTAATTAGTCACAAAATAAGGAAATTCAAAATCCTGGTAACATGTCATTTATAGTATGTGTGTGAGTAGCAAGTATTTCTGCTATGTCTGAATAAGCAGTAGTGAATATTTCACATTTTAAACTTGTAAAATATAATCAGAATATTAGAGTCAGGTCCCTTTCTGCATCTACTGCCATACACTGTATTTGAAGTCCGCTAATTATATAGAAGCACTTTTTAAGAATTGAAGCCACCTTTTATTCTTTAAAAAGAAAATATCTAATAGTGGAAATATTAATATAGCAGAAAGGACTGAATTCTCATGTTCTTAATAAAGACAGGTGCTGTGGAAACAGATTGTTAGACATTTGTCACAAACTAGACTTGATATTTGCAACACTTGTCAAATGATTTCCACGGCTGATCTCAAATCCATGAGGCAGCACTCTATGTGCTCCCTGACTAAATCAGATCCTGGGATAAGCAAGACAAAATATTCACAAACTGCAATGCAATCATATGCAAGAGTAGTAAAATAGAAGTTTCTCAATACAAAAGTTACTATGTGAAAGGAACATTCAATGAGATAAAAATGAATAAGTGATTGAATAAAGCCAACAGATAAAGAGCAGGTTGTTGTTACTGCCTTTAATAGTATTGGTATAGTTTTTAGGTACTAAAAGAAAATTGAAATTTATTTATTTTATTTTTTTTAGAAAATTGAAATTTAAAAATAACCCATTTCCATTGACACCTTCTAGATTGGCTTCTTTGAAACATCTTGATCTCGAGAGCTCTCTTCTCTCATAAAACTATTGAGGAACCAAGGAATTTTCTTTATGCAGCTAATATTTCCTGTACTGGTAACTAAAATAGGAGAAATAAAATCACTTATTTAGTAATTAATAGCATTAAAAATGATAATAATAAACCTACTACGAGTTAATGAAAAATAACTGTAATACCCTAGACAATAAAAAAGATGAGAAGAAAGATATGGCCTTATGGTTTTGCACATCTTTAATGACTAGCTTAAGAGAAGACAGCTGAATGCTCAACTTTACATTTGCATTCAAACCACTGTGATACTACCACGTAGGATGTAGCATCTGGAAATAGATGGTAGTAAGAGAATGAGAGTGAAAAAGGCAAATAGTATCATGGTATTATTATGGAAATAATAGTTTTGGCCACACTGAATCACAAAAGGTTTGAGAACCTCACAGGTCCCAGAAAATCCAGTGAGAACCAGGATTAAGAAACACATATAACATATAAAGGCCTTCAAGCCAAAAGAGAGTGTTCCAGATGCGTTAACCCAGTTCAGTCTGTATAATACATGCTGTGTTATTCATACTTGATTTTCATGTACGAAATTAAAGTTATATTCATCAATATGTCAGTATCTATTATATATATTAGCTATATAACCACTTACAACTGAATAGACAAAAATATAATGCTGCAAATATTTTCAGTTAGGGATCCCTGGGTGGCTCAGCTGTTTAGTGCCTGTCCTCGGCCCAGGGCGTGATCCTGGAGTTCCAAGATCGAGGCCCACAGGAGGCTCCCTGCATGGAGCCTGATTCTCTCTCTGACTGCGTCTCGGCCTCTCTCTCTCTGTCTCTCATAAATAAATAAAATCTTTTAAAAATATATTGTAAGTTGAACAATGATGGAAAATAATGCATTTATACAATTAAATAATATATTTAATTGTATGATATTATAATTAATGTATTTAATTGTATGATATTATTGAAAACCAAGAAGTTATTAAGTGTAACATTATAATATTTACCTAAATTAGAAAATAGAGCCTTACACTTTTGGTTTCAAAAATTGATACAACAGTTTACAAGATACCATCTGGATTACAAAGCATCCCCTCTAGTTTACCGCCTTAGTTTAAGACACAAATCCTGTTTCTTATTTTTTTTTGTAACACTAGGTGATATTAATGTCTTTTTTTTTAAATAAATTTATTTTTTATTGGTGTTCAATTTACCAACCTCACACCAGTGAGAATGGGGAACATTAACAAGGCAGGAAACCACAAATGTTGGAGAGGATGCGGAGAAAAGGGAACCCTCTTACACTGTTGGTGGGAATGTGAACTGGTGCAGCCACTCTGGAAAACTGTGTGGAGGTTCCTCAAAGAGTTAAAAATAAACCTGCCCTACGACCCAGCAATTGCACTGTTGGGGATTTACCCCAAAGATACAGATGCAATATTAATGTCTTTTATACTCCTTCCTTGGTATAACATTGAAGATGAGTTTGTAAAACTCTCAGATGTAATCATCTATGGTAAAACAGCATCATAGAGCATTTGGAATCCTACTACTCACAATGCTAAGTTCTAATGAACCATAGGCACCACATAAGTGCTGATTCACATTATTTTCACTGCCTGCTAGCTTGCCAAAAAGCAAAGGAAATTTGCCATCAGGTTTTAAATGGTATGAATTAATTCTTCAGTGAAGAATACAACTAGAAAATAACATGCCTTATTAAATGATTTGCGTAGAAATCCCATAGGATAATCCTTATATTAAAACTGTGCAATAATGCCATGCTCATCAGATCAGAGAATGATGTTTCATAAAATAAATAATTAGTGAATAAAGTAGTGAGCAGAAGAAAAACAAATACGAATTTGTTGACTAGATCTGGAACAAGTTGATGATTAAGTGAGAACTGAACCAGTGTCAGGAACAAATATGAAGCAGTTCTTTGGATGGCATCTGGAAGAGAGTAAACTGTGCTAAACTAAGAAAGACTGATGGACGGTAAGAGCTTTTCTAGCCAGCCACAGCCCACAGAAGCCTCCCGAATGGAAGGCTCACCTAAGAGATGAGATCTTGCTCTCTGATGTGAACCAAAACTCACAGTGAGAACCAGTTAATTTTTAAATATTAAATCTCTTTCCCTGTTATCTAATCTTTAACTATGGATTTGTTCCTTTGGGATGGACATCACAGGTTAATAGAGCAAAATGCCACGATGATACATGATTTTTTCCCACACACACACACACACAAAAAAAAAAACTAAATTGACTAATCAATACATTCATTGCCTTTAAAATTTTTTAGAAGTTAGGGGAGCCTGGGGGCCCAGCCAGTTAAGCATCTGCCTTTGCCTCAGATCATGATCTTGGAGTCCCAGGATCGAGCCCCACATCTGACCTGTCTCTCCCTCTGATCATCCTCCTTCCTGTGCTCTCTCTCTCTTTCACACTCTCTCATGTAAATAAAAAAAAAAAAATCTTTAAAAAAATTAAAAATAAAATATTTAAAAAATAAAACTTTCAGAAGTTAAGTTTTAAAATAGATGAAGTGAAAAAAAATTTTAAAAATTAAAAAATTAAAATAACTAAAATAGATGAAGTGATTGGACTGGTTATCTTTAAAAGTGAGAAGAAAAGGGCTATTAATGCTATATGTGTTATAAACTCATTTCTTTTCATCTGATTGTTATTTAGTTACATTATACTCATCTTGTGATTAGAACTTAAAAGGGAAATTATACTTTAAATATACATTTTAGTATGGCAATATATCATTTGTTATGATTTAATGTTATTAACCATAACTGTATGGTTAAAACACATGTATGCACTTACATAAATGGTGAGTTAAAAAGCTGAAAATTCAAATACTGCATAAAAACATATCTCACTGAAATGGATAACAAAAGACCAGTAAGTGTTAGTAAGTGTCATTCTGCAGTGATTTCTGGACAAAATCACAGGTAAGGGTCAGGCTTGCATATTCCAGAAAATTTATTATTATAAAGGGGTCAAATTTCAGATGAGCCTATTGACAAAGGACTTTCCTTATACTTCTTCTCACTAAAATTTCAATTGACAGCCTTCTTTTGCTACACAGGCATTGAGGAAGTTAGAAATTACGTCACCTGCTACCCTCTATCCTTGAAATGAGGACATCAGATGGACTGAGAACGGCCGAAGTCTGGGCACATAACAACTTCATCCAAACCCTGCACTAAGAGATGTGACCAAACTCTAGCATGGCTTCTAACAGCATAAGGCCTGGTCCCTTGGGTGGCATACACCCTAGCCCCCAAAGAGTGCCTGTGTGAGAAAGATTAACGCTCCAGGAAAATTTACTATTTGTTCTAGCATCACCCATGATAGGCCTCTGACCTCCCTTTCTGAGAGCATTTATTTAAAAGAACTTACAGTTGTGAATATGTGTCTCTTGCAACTCAGAAGCATCTCTCTCTCTCTCAAGGAGAGGAGTTGAGAACCATTCCTTTGAAATGCAGTCATTAAGAAGGGTAAGGCCTTTCTTTCTCTCTCCCAGGCTGTGGGAGGATGGAATCCTAACTTGGATAATGGCCAGCTGACAGACACAGCTTGCCTAATCACATTTACACTGACCAACACTTTGTACTTTTATACATCTCTGACACTATGGAGCTCACACTCCCTCTCTCTTCTTCTCCCTTTCAAACTGCCAGTCACCACTGCACAAAACAAAATGATCTCAACTCTTGCCCCTACTGTCAGTAGTTGCTGAATAAAGTCTGTTTTTACCACCTAAACCAATGTCTGGCTGTATTTATCACTGCAAGTATCATAGGGAATGTGTGAGTGTAGAGACAAATAAATACATAGAAAGGATCGAATAAATACATAGAAAGGAAGGAAGAGAATCACATAGGAGAAAGATGAAGCCTAGTTTCTTTTTTCTTTTTTTTTTTTTTTTAGCCTAGTTTCTATTTCTATGTGGACCATGGCTATGGTCATTCAAATTTCAGGGAAGTGTCCCTGTCTGTGTACTGAATCTCAGAGGTTCTCACCATGTAACTAATCCTGGAACCCAGTCTTTTCCCCACTCGTGCTTCTCCCAAACCAACCCTCTTTCTTTTATTTCCAAAGCCACAGTTAAGTGTGCTGGTCTTACCTCCTAGTCCCTTCACAACACCTGCCAACAGCCCACGGTGGTTGGTCATTTTTGTTGACTTCCTATTATGAAGTGTATGAGCTCCCTGAACTGTTTAGGCCTCTTCGTGATTTGGATTCGGTAGTTGGAAACATTAGATTTATAGGCATATCTGAGATGTGAAAATTGATGGTAGGTCACAGAAAAAGGTCATGACTGATCACTCTAAAATTAACATTTTAAAAAGCTTTTACAAATTTGGGTGAAATCTTACCTAGACATTCAAATCCTTAAGGGAGATAGAAGTCATCAAATATCCCAGAATGGTAGAGGAATACTAGAAGTAATTGGTTTGAAACATCCTCAAATTTCTATTTCACATTGCACGTAAAAAGAAGAAATTTGTAACATAAAATAGGTTTTTATTTTAATAAGTATTCTTACTAGCCAAAGAGCTCAATGGAATAAAAGAAAATAAATCAGATGGGAGTATTTTCTCAATTTCTATAAAAGACACTCATTCAGCCCCTATAATGATGGTCAATATTGACAGCAGAATAAGTTTTGCTTTATTTATTTATCTCTGCATCTCTTAGTTTTAGACTAGTTAGGCAACTGGATGCTACAAATATCAAAATCTAAAGAAAGCATAAAATTTATTAACATTTAAGAATTCAATTCACCTTTGACTATTACACATTTCAAAGGAGTGCTATGAAAAGATTCACTTTACCAGAAAGGAGATACAAAATTCCAAATATGGTTGCCTGGAAAATATTTCATACTGACATAAAAGACAAATATTAATACTGAATGTATTTCTCTATGCCAATTCCATTAGGAAAGCAGTAGTTTCATTTCGAGACACTGTCGGTATTATGAATAGATAAGTGTGTGCATAATGTGGTTTCAAAGGCCCCCAAAAGACTCCTATTTGCAATCTGCAAAAAAAAGCATCATAAATCTGTTCACCCTATTCATCAATGCCTCATGTTCTGTGAACAAATTTTGGGAAATAATTCTGGGCTCATTAAATGTAGCTACCTTGGGTGATAGCAAAAATTTATACTGATTAGTCATTCATACCTTAATGTAAGTGAATTGACAAACTCTGTGAAGAGTAGATTTGCATTTAGATACTGTAAAAATTGAAAGTAATAATATTCTTCATTTGTTTCATGGTTCTTTTGCCTCCATTATACGTGCTTTCCTTGGGGGAAACTTCTAGAAATTGTAAATGTTAAACTCACCTAAATCCAAGGCAAGGTAGAGATAAGACACAGTGGATATCACTTTATTTTTAACTTAAAGAGAGGCAGAGGGGCAGAAGGAGAGAGAGAATCTTCAGCAGACTCCATATTCAGCGTTGAGCCCAAGTCAGGGCTCAGTCTCATAACCCTGACATCATGACCTGAGCCAAAATCAAGAGTCAGGCACTTAACCGACTGAACCACCCAGGCACCCCATGGATATCACCTTCAAAGGAGATTTAATTTTATCTACATAAAGGGTAATCTTGTGTGCTATATTCATAATATTTTGTTAAATTTGTAAGCTATACCTATGAATATATTAGGTATACCTGCAAAGAAAAACGAAGCATGTATTTGAGAGGGGAAAAAAGTGGGAGATATATTTTATCCTAATGCTTACACATGTTTGTTTCTGCATTATGAAAAGCTGTACAACAATAACCAAAAAAAGGATGGGGGGATTGAGGAGGAAAGAAAGAAGGGAAAGGGAACACTTCATATCATGCAATTGTGGAAATGGAAACATTCATGTAGTTAAATGTTGTTTTCCATGAATTTGATGGGATATTAGCATGAATAGTCATTTTTTTTCACCTGTCTTATGTCCTCATATCAACCCTCATCAAATGGCATGTCATGAATGTAGTGCACTACTTGGAGGAAGACTGTAGAGCTTGTCATTATGATACCAAAGTTCTCATGCCTGAAGATTGATAATAATAAAGGTCTCATCACTTTGATTTAGACTGCTGGAATTCATCCATAAAAAGTACTTTGGCTTCAATATTTAACAGGAAAAATAAATACTAGTTTATTATTTTAGCACTAAAAGATGAAAATAGCATTCTTTCACTGATGTATATTTGGGCATTGAAAATACACAATTTTTTTTGCATATGATTTTGAAAAATGTGGGCACTGGCACATAATTATTTAGTGCTTTAATTAGAAATAGACATGTGTAGTGTTATCCTTAAATCATATTTCTTGTACATGGGATGGTAAGGTTCTAAATATTTCTGAAACATAAATTCAATAATTTGAAATAGTCACTTTTTAAATTTTGTATCATTTCTTTTGAAAGGAGAGTATTCTACTTACTTTGTTATATCCATCACTGATGAAGTATCCTGAAAATAATTTTATATCTTATTTTATTATTTTTTTAAAGACCTTATTTATTTATTCATGAGAAACAGAGAGAGAGAGAGAGAGAGAGGCAGAGACATAGGCAGAGGGAGAAGCAGGCTCCATGCAGGGAGCCCAACATGGGACTCGATCCCAGGTCCCCAGGATCATACCCCGGGCTGAAGGCAGTTGCTAAACCGCTGAGCCACCTGGGCTGCCCATAATTTTATATTTTATTTTATTTTATTTTATTTTATTTTATTTTATTTTATTTTATTTTTATTTTATTATTTATTTTATTTTATTTTATTTTTTTATATTTTAAAAGTAATTTACTTATAACTGTTTTGTCTTTGGTTCTGGCATGCATCAATAATAATATAATGATCTGTTCTTTAATGTGTTCTTTGTCTTCCTGATTTTTCCACAGTTTCTAGCATTTAATAATTTATTGATTGATAAATGTTGATTGCTTGCACCCTACCATAAAGATATAAGCTGTATGAGAACAATAAATACTGTTATTACTTTCTCATTGTTTTAGATAGTAACTATATGTAACACTGACAAAGTTTGGCTAATACAGCTGTTATCGTGGACTTTTAGTAATCAACACACTTAAAAGGAAGAAAATTATTACATTAACATGATAATAGTCCCTAACTCGGATTTTCTTTTTTAAAGATTTTATTTATTTATTCATGAGATACACACAGAGAGAGAGGCAGAGACACAGGCAGAGGGAGAAGCAGGCTCCCTACAGGGGAGCCTGATGCGGGACTCGATCCCAGGACCCTGGGATCACAACCTGATCCAAAGGCAGAAGCTCAATCACTGAGCCACTCAGGCATCCCCTCTAACTCATAGTTTATGAAAGTTGAATAGTATTCAAATACAAGATTAGCTTGTCTAAGTCAAATGTCACCAGCAACTTAATGCCTACTTGTGGGAATACTTTCCTCCATTTCTGTAAGAATCAGAAAACACGAGTTTTTGCTCCTTCACTTTGCCTATAATTATATAATAAGAAGGCACTGGGAGGACAGCTTTTAGCCTTGAAAGAAGAGCCTAGATGGTTACTGTGGTGAATTAAAGATGGCCAGAATTTTTAATAATCATTCCATTGCGAGATTGTCTTAGTTCAGGCTGTGATAACAAAAACACTTTCAGTTGGGTGACTTACATGACAAATATTTATTTCTTGTGGTTCTGGAGGCAGGAAGCTAAAGCACAGCATGCCAGCATGACTGAATTCTGACAAAAGCCCACTTCCTGGCTTTTGAATAGCTGTCTTCTTGCTGTATCTTCACATGGAGGAGAAAGAGTGAGGAAGCAAGCTCTCTTGTGTCTCTTCTGACAAGATCACTAATCCCTTCATGAGGGCTCCACCTTCATGTCATAATTACCTCACAAAAGCTTGTTTCCTAAAGCATCACATTGGGGGGGTAAGATTTCAAAATATGATTCTTAGAGGGACATAAACCTTAAGTCCATAATGAAGGACTCATCTCCAATGATCACCTTCTTTTGGATTTAAGTGGGCTCTCTAATTGCTTTGACCAATCTGGATCTTTCAGAGACTGGCAGCTCTTGTGTCTTGGACCACTTGCCCTTGGAGCCCTTACCTTCCATGTAAAAAGTCCAATGGTCTGTTGGGGAGACCATATGGAGGGTATTTGCAATGATATGGAGAGGGAAGAAAATGGCCTACCTAATTCCAGGCTTCTAGCCTTCTAGTCTTCCTTGCCAAGGTATGGGATATGTGAGGGAAGTGTGTTTGAACCTTCTAGACCAAACCAATCATAAGTTAAATACCTCTATGACATATGGGTCAAAAGAAACACAGCTCAGCCTTGTCCAAATTCCTGATTCACAGGTCATGAACATAATGACTGTTGTTTTAAGCCACTAAGTTTGAGGTGGTTGGTTTTGCAGTAATAACTTCTACACAGACCTAGGGCAGTATTTTCAATACTGCTCAATCAGTCAAATTTCAAGCTATCTGTACTGATTCTATAATGCTATGTAACAATATTACCATGAACTTGGCACCTTAATAACACACATTTATTACATCACAGTTTATGTGAGTCAGGAATCTGCACATAGTATATCTGTTCTTCTGTTTCAGGGTCTCATAAAGCTGCAATCAATATGTGGTCCCAAACTGTGGTCTCATTTGAAGTTTGACTGGGGCAGGATGTGTTTCAACTCACACTGTTGTTGGAAGAATTAAGTTCCTTTTAGGCTGTCAAACTGAGGGCCTCAGTTCCCTACTGGCTGTTATCTGGAGGCCACCTTTATTTCTTTGCCTGACCATTTCCTCACTTAAAATCTTTTAAAAAGATAGTCTTCTAACTAGGTCATTTACTTATGTCATATAATCATGTACATATAATTACATACATCCATCTCCTTTGCCATATGCTATTGATTAGAAGTCACAGTTTCTGTCTATACTTAGGGAATGGGTTCATGCAGGGTATGGACACTAGGCAGCAAGGATCACAGAAGCCACTCTAAAGTCTATTTGCCATGCTGTCCTATATTTGGATTTTTTAAATATGAAAACACAAATCCTTTAAAATTTTAGAACACTTCTCCTTTGGATTTACAGTTACTTGTATCTGGAAATATCCTAAATGACACAGCAATTAGAATTAATATTATTTAACAGAAGACTAATTAGAAAGCTTTGGCATTTGAAATTTAGTTATAGATTGTGGTGCTATAGTGTTGGACTGAGGAATTTCCAATTCAAAAATTATAATTTTGTCTCCATCACAATAGAAATTGGTATATTCTGATACTTGCTCAAATGACTGCCCTTATTTCCTTTCTCGAATTCTCCTAAATACTGAATCTATAAAATGTTAGTACAGGAGTAAGAGAGATATGGAAGAAAGTAGCTGCTTCATCAATACAATGAGGACAATCAGAAAAGAAAAAAAAGTTTGTTTCACATGGCAGGCCATAGTGTCAAGGGAAGTAAAAAAGTGTTCTAGTAAATTATAGATACCCTGCTACTTGCAGACTTTTGAAAAGTAAGATGTTAGAACTTCTCTCATGGTTCATCAACTGCAAGCTGCCCAAGGGTCTTCTATGTTCACCATAAGTTGAGGTCTGTCTTTAGCATGTTGTTGATGGAGTATCCTGCAGCATGCATGGTAAATGATCTCTGGAGGATTGCAAAGGCAGCACTCTCTCTTATTAGTGTCTTTTAAGAAAAACCAACATTTAAGAAAGAATGCAAACATGAACAGCCTCAGACTGTCACTGAGAAGCTCAAATAATCTAGCTGGGGGCTAGGAGGTAGTCTCCGAAAACCAGAGAAACTTCAGCTAGTGAATGCACTCGGCCCTTAGCCATCTTGTCATCTCACTGAGCCAGATAGGATCCTAAAACAAGGAAGGTCAAATGAAGGCAAAAATGAAACATCAACATGTTGATCACCTCAACAAAGACCCTTTCCTTGATCAAACATTAGTCTGGCTTCCCTGGGCCCTCTTCTCAAATAGGCCAAATAGGCCAAATAGGCTGTGCTTTTTGCTGCTCAGCCCAGTTTTAGCAAAAATCCTGCTGAGTCATTTTAAAGAGAGCTTCCAGCTTTGATACCTGATCAAATTCCTTACCCCTCACCTTTGAAGTATGAGTCCTTGGCCTTCCTTCACCAAGAATTCTCTTAGGTTGGTTTAGCAAGACTCCCCCCTATCTTTGATACCTAATTTGTCATCCTCCTGACTTTCTTTCTTTGCTCATCGGCTGTAAATCCTCACATGTCTTTGCTGTATTCAGAGTTGAGCCTAGTCTCACTCTCTACTGGGAGACTCTTGATACTTATCACAATAGTCCTCAATAAAGTCTTCCTTATTATTTTAACGAAGTCAGAATATTTTTCTTTAATATTGCTGGACTTGAGAATATGAACAGAGTCAGAAACATCACTCTGTGGAAACCTGAGACGGAAAAAATGATGACTTGAAGTACCAAGTAGACACTGATGGGTATGAGTTGGAAAGACAACTCATGTTATGTACCCAAATGGAACTTCCACAGGGGTGCCCTCAGGCTCATCTCACAGTTCAGATGCATACATGACCTATGGCTACTCAGGGTGAAGTCCGTCCAAAATTACCTACAGTCTCTCCAAAGTTCTATTTACTGAGTAATAAATTTAATATTCTTGGCCATTTCAGCACCATACATAATGCTCTTTTATCGGAGCTTCACACTATAGTGGCTGAGTTCTCTGGTAAACTTAGAGAAAATTCTGAAAATAAGTATTCTCAATTTCATTTTTTTAAAATCTTTTATTTTTATTTTTATTTATTTATGATAGTCACACAAAGAGAGAGAGAGAGAGAGAGAGGCAGAGACACAGGCAGAGGGAGAAGCTCCATGCACGGGGAGCCCGACGTGGGATTAGATCCCGGGTCTCCAAGATTGCGCCCTGGGCCAAAGGCAGGCGCTAAAACCGCTGCGCCACCCAGGGATACCCTCAATTTCATTTTTATATTGAAATTTACATATATTTCAAACAAACCTGTTTCATTCATACACTTTTGCCTCATTTCAGGTAGATTTCTTGAACAAATATTACAATAAAATTTCCCATATAACATGTCTATGATTTTTTAGAATAGCTTATTAAATTTTGATTGTAAAACTAAAAGCTTTCTAAATTTATTTTATGTTAATCTACTATAGAATAAAATATTAATCAGTCAAAATATAGGAGCTTCCCAAAAAATATCATCTGGGAGGTTGAGATTTACCACTCCAGATTTATAGAATTCCAAATATAAAAAATCCTTCTCCACATAATTTTCTCCATAATTTGTTAACTTTTTCCCTTTCTTGCTCGTGTGTTGTTCTAATATATTCCTGTAATAGTCCTTTAATAATTGCATATCATCACAGCCTCTAAAATTGAAAATATTTTAGTTGTTCCATTATTAGATTATTAGATTAAAGGTTTACAAATAGTTTTGAAAAAAAAAGACAAAATTTAGTGGAATTGTGTACAAAATGTCAATTAGTAGGACACTCATTTTGTTTTATTTTCATTTTGTAATTCCTTTTTTAAATAAAATTCAAATCCTTCTAAATTGATGATTGGTCACAAACGTAGCAAGCAATTTAGTGTCATGCTGAAACACATTTTCTATTTGCTACCATATTTCACACAAAAATTTGTAGTTCAGTTATTCTGTTTACACATCATACATATACATTATGATAATTATATATTCTATTACTAGTGATATCTAACAGATGCTTCTTTAGAAATGATATGAATTTTGTATATACCAAAGCAATTACATTTCCATTCCATGTTTCTTTATGTTACCATCAAAATATTTATTTACATTATGGTGCAAAAATAAATTATTTTGTTTTTAATCTAGTACACTCTTAAATATATAATCACATTCACAATAATTTCAGATGTTACCTATTGACAGAATGAACTTTCAAATCCTTTTCTTTGAATCTGTGAAGTAGGAGGAAATCTCAAATCATGATTGAAATTGATTTTTTATTTGAAATATCTGATGACACTAACATAAGTTGGACATCATTTAATATTTGACTATTTTGTCTTCTCTTTAAGGAGCTGACATAGAAAAGATGTTGCCTCACTTTTAATATTTGCAGTTACAAATGTGGACTTGAAAATGAGTAATGTTATTTTAGAGGTATATTTTGATTCAAATTAAAAGCCTAATTTAATAAAGTAATGAGTAAATGCACTTCTACAACTGAACATGTTAAATTGTCCACTGTAGGCACAAAATCTGTAAAATGAAGACTAACTTTCAAGTAGTGGTAATGTATCTTCTACAGATTTGTTTCTTCCAGTTTCTATATAGTCTTCTGGTTTCTATGAAGCCCCATGTTCCATTAATTTTGCAGATTGCACATACATCATCAACCGTTAATATTCCTGAGAAACGGAAACTTGGTACTTAAATATTCATTAAACATTTTTTCTTTTAGGATTAGCATTTTCATTAAGTATTTTTTATTTTAATTCCAGTATAGTTAATATACAGTCTTATATTAGCTTCAGGTGTACAATATAGTGATTCAATAATTCTATGATTCAATAATTCTGTAAAACATTACTCAGTGCTCATCATAAGTGTACTCTTAATCCACTTCTATTTCACCCATTCCCCCCACTCATCTCCTCTCTGATATGCTCTATTTTAAATGAGTACCCTCAGTTAAAGTTATTGTTTTTTTTTTCTTTTTCAATAAGAACCTATTTAATTGAAGTATACTTCAAAATATATAGTTCTAACTGATATATGTAAAACATTCCATCCAAGAACAATAGAATACATATTTTCTTTAAGTACACACAGAATTCCCTGGTAAAATCACATTCAAAAAAAAGATATAACAAATATCAAAATTTAAGAAGACTAAAATCACACCAAGTGTATTTTCCATCCACAAATGATACAAAACTACACATCAATAATAAAACAAAGCTGGAAAATCTACAATGTAAATATTAAATATTTAATATGTAAATATTAAACAACACACTACTGCACAAGCATTATTATTTGATAAGAAATCAAATAAAATTAAAATATGTCTCAAAACAAAAGAAAAAAAAAAAACACAGTATTCCAAACCAATGGGATGCAACAAAAACAGACATCAGAGTGAAATTTAGGCTATAAATGCATGTATTAAGAAAAGCGTTCAAATAAATAACTTACCATTGTATCACAAGGAACTAGGAAAAGAAGAAACTTAGCTGAAATTTAGTGGAGGGAGGAAATAACAAAGAAAAATCAGAAATAAATAATGTAGAGGCCAGAATGAATAACACTGAAATTAATGCCCCGTTTTAAAAAAAATAATAAAAATTAAAATAAATAAACAAAAATGGCAATGCATTAGCTACATTAACTGAGAAAAAAAGAGAAAAGACTCAAAACCTGAAATGACAAATGGAAGAGAAAATAATATTTTTTACTAAGTTAATAGCAACTACTTGCTTCATAAACTTGAGCTGGTATAAAATATTGATGCCATTAACTTTGGTACTACACATAAGTGAAATGCCCTCCAATAAGGATTTCTCTTTAAAACAAATGCAAGGTAAAGCCTAGAAGCCTGGAAAAAACTATCCTTTTTATTCCATTTGGCTTCTTATCAATAGAATTTTAGCCATAAAAAAAATATAGGAAACATCTCAAAATTTAAATGAAATGAAGCATTTATCTTACTAATATTGGACTTAAAAAATTGGTAGTTGAAAATTTGCTGATAACCTACAGATTTAATCATTGTAATTAATATTTGCTAAGTAAAAACAGAGGAGAGCAGTTTTGGTGATTAAATTGTGTTTTTAGGGGTCCCTGGATGGCTCAGTGGTGGTCTGCCTTAGACTTAGGTCGTGATCCCGGGGTCCTGAGATTGAGTCCCACAGGGACCTCCCTCTCCCTCTACCTATATGTCTCTGCCTCTCTCTGTGTGTCTCATGAATAAATACATAAAATCTTAAAATAATTAAATATGTATTTTTAGTTTCTTAGAAGTGTCCAACTGATGAAGAGGCTTAGTAGTATATGAGCAAACACTCTACACATAATAATGTAAAAAGGGATCACACATATTTATAAAAAGATATCAACTGAAAAATAATGCTTAAATGGATATCATACAAACTAAATAGATTTTTAAGCCATAAATTGCTTTCATTAACTAAATGGTTCATCCAATTTGTATCTTGATTATCATCTTCATGAATAATTAGATCAATATTTTATCTATTGCTCTATATACTATAACTACATGTGCTCAAGACTGGTTTCTGTATAAAATTTTTATTATAAATGAAGTATATTTATTCAATAGGTTTCTCATGCTTTAATTTTTTTTTAAATCATATAATTAAGATTAAAATAGTCTTAATTTCCCTGAAGAGCTTAATGAGGTAAACTTGTGAATTTCATCTATGCTAAAACGTGTACTGTATTCCAATAACAAAGTACCATATGAATAAACAGGTGAAGTACTGTGGTTTATCACTTTCCTTTTAATCACCCAAAAACTGGGCAAGCCATCCAAGACAGCTGGCAGAAATAGTACTTAATTTTCATTTCATGGGCTACTTTCCCCTCCTCTGCAATTGCTATGTCAAAGAAGACACATGTTATTTTAGTAAATTTCTCTTTTGTCTCTTCATACCTGTTATTAAAAAGCATATAAACACATATATACATGTCAGTAAATATTTGTTTCTACATAATCCCCGTGTCTTCTTTTTCTCCCTCCTTCAACCTTCCACCATTTCTGTTTGGGCTTGATAGATTCCAGGCTTAGAATTTATTACAAGTAATGTTTTCTCTTTTCTCTCTTGCTCTGTTACTCTCCCTCTTTTTTCCTTTCAGAGTTCTATTTAAGTTGAAAAAGCTGCAGGAACTAGCAAAGATTAAGTCTTCCACAGCAGCTGCTTCAGCATCACAGAGCAGTAACTGTGTTTCTTCTTGTCTGTGGGACAATCCAAATGGTGCCCTTCATTCTGTGATCTATGCAAAGCTGTGTGATCTCCAGTAGCCATTTCTCAGTGGGCAAAAAATGTAGCAACAACATTCTCTATTGAAATAATTATGCTGCTCTCTCCTGATGGAAGAGTTTCTGTGTGTAACATTCTAAAACTATTTTTTTGCTGTCTTTAGAATAGGGTAACTTAAGTTTTAAGGGAAGAAGTAGTATTCATTATCATTTTAAACTTTTAAAAACATGTTTGACATGTGGAGTCATTATGTCTGTATCACAACACCTCCTCACCCTCAGTGATACCAAAGCCATTATAACTTTTCCCATATATACAGCTGTGTGACATTAATTAATTTATTCATTGGACAGCAACTATGTGCCAGGTTCTATTTCAGATAGTGGGACTTCAACACTAAACATAAAGTTCTATTTTAAAGGAACTTGCATTCTGATAGAGTTGGAAAAGATTCACCAAATCATCTAAATTACTAATGAGATTTCAGTACCAAGCCCTGTAAAGAAAAAACAAAAAGCAAAAAACACCAGCACCTATTGTAAATGGAATAAAAATAACCTAAAGGGTGAGGATTATTATGTATGGTTAATAGGAAAACACTGGAAGATGATAGTTGCGTATACAGCCAAAGGAAGTTTTGTTGTTGTTGTTGTTGTTTTTGTCTTTTAAGAAAGAAGAAGGCTAGTGTGGTGAAAACACAGGTCTGAAAGATAACATCATAAATAAGATTAGCAGGTCAAGGGTCAGATGCTAAAGACCTTGCAGTTGAGCGTGCAGCATGATGGTGACTACTGTGGTACCTATAAAGTTTGTGGAGGGCATTAGTATACTAACCCGATGCTGTTAGATATAATGAAATGGAAAAATAATGAGCAAATATCCTCTGCCAAATACAATCTAGAACACTTTTATAGATTTTTTAAAAGATTTTATCTACTTATTTGTGAGAGAGAGAGCATGCATGAGCTGGGGGCGGGGGGTGGTTGTTGAGGGAGAAGCAGGCTCCCCATTGAGCAGAGAGCCTGACCCAGGGCTTGATTCTGGGACCATGAGATTATGACCTGAGTGGAAGGCAGACTCTTAACCTTCTTTCGTTCTTTTTTTAATATTTTATTTAAATTCAATTTGCCAACATACAGTACAACACCCAATGCTTATCCCATCATGTGCCCTCCTTAGTGCCTATCACCCAGTTATCCCATCCACCCCCCCATCTCCCTTCTGCAACCTTTATTTGTTTCCCAGAGTTATGAGTCTCTCAAGGTTTGTCTTCCTCTCTATTTTTTCCCCTCTTAGTTTCCCTCCTTTCACTTATAGTCCCTTTCACTATTTCTTATATTCCACATTTGGGTGAAACCACATGATGATTGTCTTTCTCCGATTAACCTTAACCAACTGAGCCAACCAGGAGCCCCTGCGTTTATGGGTATTTAAATGTACCATCACCTAGGCATATTATTTATCTGGTGTAATAAATAGGTGATGACCTTAATATCATGAAAACCTGACTGCTTCAAATAGACTTGACCCAAGTCTTACTTATAAGATCTCTCAGGAAAAATAATTCTATATCTATACATGCCAAAAGTAAATGCATGACATGAAATGATCATTAATTTCAGTTTCATATTTCTTTAATTATACACACATATTAATATATAAATATATGGCATTAATGTATAATATTATATAATGTATATTAATTAGGTCAAGCTGTTTGATGCTCAGAGGCAGCTTCAGAACCCATTTCCTGTAATAATATACAGGATAACTTTGATTTGTGCCTATATTAAGGTTTTAGAATTCCTAACGGCAGAATTTCAGTGAGCAGCTTGCATAGATTTGACATTTATGGAATAAATGAGATGAAGTTAAAATATTATGTGGAAATATCTTTTAAGCAGTGATGATGGTACTGAAAACAAAATAGAATATATTTTAATCTAATATGCATATGCTACCATAAAGCCATTGTTTCAATAAGCAACAATCAAAATTTATTAGTTATAGCTCTGTAAAAACTTCAAGGGAAAATTTATGAAGTTTCAGATGATACATTAAAACTCCAAAGATAAGGCAAGCATGCTTCAGACATAATACACTTTTAATAGCAGAAAAATACAAGAAAAAATAACATTAAAGGCTTCCTGGTTGGTGCAGTCATTTAAGAGTTCAGACCCTTGGTTTCAGCACAGGTCATGATCTCAGGGTCATGGAATGGAGTCCCGAGTGGGGCTCTGTGTTCAGCTCAGAATTTGCTTGAGCTTTTCTCTCTCCCTCCTCCACTCTAATTCTTTCTCCCTAAAATAAATAAATATATTTTAAAAAATAACGTTAACATCTCCATAGTGAAAATTGGAGACTATCATTTATTTAGAAGCAAAGTAAAAAATATATATATTTTTTTCAACAATCAGCTCCTGTAGGACATGTTACATGTTATTAAAAGCTTCAGATAAAATATGATTATATATGTTCATATATTATACCAGTGAGGGTTTGGCTAGGATGGAGATAAATCAAGAAAGGCTGTGTAAACTGGGTGGTCATTGAATTGCTCTTCAAAGTCAGTTAAGATTTAGAAAAGGATGTTTCTGTTGAGTGTATAGTATGAGGAAAGTCGTGGAAGCAGGAACTTGAAAGCGTTTATAGACAAAACCAAGCAATTCAGTTCGTTGGTTTACAATCTGCTTAAAGGAAGCACGGGAGAAGTATGAACTAGAAAATGTATATAAGAGTCATATATTGAAGATTTTGAAAATACAATTAACTCTTACTGCTTCATTCACTGCTTCTCTCCATTCTATTTTCATTCATTCCTATCTCCCTCCTTCCCTAATATTTCCCCACATATCTGATAATTTAGAAGACTATCACAATATTCCATTATAGGTAGAATATTTACTGATGCTCTTTTTCTGTAATTAGCATTCCTTCTTAATTGTGCTATAAACATTTCCTTATAAATGCTTATGAATGCAGTTGCCAGAGTCAACAAACAAATTCATTGTTTTATTTTATTCTCCTGGGGATTGAGCAGAGGCTTAAGTCAAATTAAGGATGATCTATATTGCCAGGCACCCATGCCCCAATCTGAAATTAATCAGAGGTTCCCTGCACCAAGGGAATCTAAGGCACAAGGGTTATATTTATGCTAATTTTTGTTAATATGACTGGAAGGCATTAGAGTATAGTGGAACACAGAGCAGTCTTCGAGTCATAAGAATAGAATTCATTTTTTCAGTTTCACCAAAGGAATTATTCATACTATATAATACTAAAAAATTCCATCTGTCACTTGACTGTATATCATGAATATCTCTTCAGGTCAGCAATTATATTTAACTTGTTAATTTCAACTGCTGCTTTGAATTTCTCTGTGCATTGGGATAAGGCATACAAAACTTATACTGCCTGTTGTCTATCTATGTATACTTAAGCTGATTTTAATATTTTATCCTATTAAAAATCAAGCTGTAATGAGCATCTGTTGATGTGCTTCCTTGAACCTATATCTGAATATATATGTATAAAAAAAGAATATATATGTATATACATTTAAATTTTTGTTATTGGCAAATTATCCTGAAATAAGTTGTATCAATTTATTATTTTAGCATTTTAAGCCAAAGGCCTGGGAAGTTGTACAATATTAATTTTCCTTTTATTTCTACTGCTTCTTCATGGTCCCCTGTTATATGTCTACCTTAGATCATTTATTGAAGAGAGGTGGCTGGGGCAAGACTACCTGTAATATAATTAACGTACACACTAATTTCTACAAAATGAAAGTGTACCTTTTGTTTTGGCATGATGCATATATTTTATAATTCTGGCAATACGTATTTGTGTATAGCATCATCTTAATTGATCATAATTTGCTAAAATATCACACTATATTTGGGCATTGAAGTTATGTCTAATTTAATGTATGTTGATATTATTAATAACTACTTTGGTTCTAAGTAAAATTTCCCACGTGTGTCTATTTCCTGCTATATATGTTTGAGTATATAATCAATAAAAAATTTAAAAGAGTATTAAATATACATGTTCCACACACAGAGCTATTCAAATGACGTTTATGATCCATATTTTTTCTAGCAATCGACAACCGCGATGTATTTCATTTGAGCTTCACAATAAATTTGTAAGAAGTTAACACAAAAACTGCTTTGTGAAGGAAATGAGTATGTTATAATTCAGTATGAAAATATGTACCAGCCAAAGACCAGCATCACCATCCACCCATTTACTTAAGCTGGAGACATGAACTACATACTTTATGCCTCCCCGTCTACCCAGAGCTGATAATGAGCCAGGACACACTGGTAATGTAAAGCTGCTGCTGTCTGTTCTGATTGCTCTGACATCCAATTTGATTGATTGGTACTTATGCTGTGTTAGTTTTTGAATACTATGAATATTATACTTGATTGCATTTCACTCCATATTTAATCACTCTCCAAGAACTATAATTTCTACCTCATAAGGCTCCCTGCAATATGTCTATTTCTCTCCATCTTCACATAAATATTCACATAAATATTCTAAAGCAGGACAATATCTTTTCTCTTTCTGAATACTAAAATAAATTCCAAATCTCTAAATCAAAGTTGCTGTAAATATCTGAAGGATTCAATAGTTCTTAAGGCAAAGTCTCAGTTCGTTTATGTGACTCAAAGCATCCTTTTTCTATGGTTCAGCAGAGTCAGTGTATTGCAGTTAAAATATTGACTCCAAGATTTCTACATTTGGAGTTTGGGGCAAAAGATGTTATTTAAGCTTCCGTCTCTGAAATGGGTATATAAGACACTATCACATAGAGATTGGAACAATTTTGGCACATGTCAGTTTTCAAAATGTTGGCCTTTCTCCATAGCCTCTAGCACCAGTCGTCATCATTACTATTATCAAACATGTCCTCAATATTTCAAAGATTTCCATGCCCAGTTTTTTACCTTCATCTGGTGCTAATCTACAAGTTGAAATACAGATACCAATGTTAACGTCTAACCACTCAGATCGTTTCATTCTGCTTAAGTGTCCAAATATGAGAACTCTTACTTTACCATTGGAGGACACTTGAGCTATAAAATCCAGCTTACTTGGCAGTTCTGTCTCTCTCATGATTCATTTTCATACCTTAATTTCAACACAGTCAGCTGTATAGTTGTAGGAAATTAACCTATCTTCATATTATAGCTGCCACACCAGCCCTGCAGCTCTCAAAGCAAGCCATATGGGATACTTGGCTGACTTGAACATATCATTCTCTGCCCAAGACTTCTACCTCAGTTTAGTCAGATGTATACATTGACTTGAACATTGCCTTCATATCATTCAAGTACTAGAGCTTCTGCCTAAGTCCGTTTGCCTTTCCACCTGTGGTTCATTCCAATCTACTGCAGGTGATGCTAAACAGCATGCTAGGTGTTTTCACCATTTCATAAACAATAAGCTAGTTTCAATCTGATTAATGAAAGATCAAGTTTCAGAGTGACATTCAAAGAGTCATTTTTCTGTGGTATGCTTTTTCTAAAATAAAATTATTATTATTGATTTATTTTTTGAATATTTTATTTATTTATTCATGAGAAACACACACAGAGAGGCAGAGACAGAAGCAGGCTCCATGCAGGGAGACCAACGTGGGACTCGATCCCGGGACTCCAGGATCATGCCCTGAGCCAAAGGGAGGTGCTAAACCACTGAGCCACCCAGGGATCCCATCGTGAATGAAGAAACTGGAGCACTGAAATGGCACCATCACGTTGGTTTATAAAGTGGCAGAGCCTGGACTAGGGTACAGTTTCCCTGGCACTGGTCCTGGTCTTCAGTCACATCTTGGAGGCTGAAGTTTATAACCTCAGAGATCCCTGAGAGTTAACAGACATGCAGACAGAGGCGTGAGAGCTTGCTCACGTGCTCTTCATCATCTATACCTTCATTTGCAGGACTTGCAGGAGGGGGAATATAGTGTTGAGATGGGATCACATTCAGGACATAAGGTAGGATGAAAATTAATAAGGGGTAGCTTCAATAAGGTTTGAATTAACATAAGTCTCTCAGGACTTTGGGAAGAAAAGGAGAGATAAAGGAATAAAATGAACAAACTGTTATGAGAGAATGAGTGCAGGGATCCATACTGTTGAGTGAGTAACATCTTTTGAGCATCCCATTGGCTATCTATTGGAGTTAAAACAGAAGGTGGCATTTGATGTTGTGATTTACAAAATTCTCAGTACAAACATTCTACATGCCTTTTCTCTAAGGTTACATAAAGTATGCAAATATTAGCAATTAGCTCTTAAAAGCATAAAAAGAAATGGGGGGGGGGAGAGTAAAGGAATATAGCCAGTTGTTATTCAGTTGAAATACTGTCTTTATACAGACTTGTGATTTTTCCTAAAGACTTTTTTAAAAGTAGTTTTAGATTAACAAAAAAATTAAAAGGAATGTACAAAGATTTCCCATATACTCTGCCCCCATGTATGGATGCTGGTTTGTTGATAGATTTGGTGGTGAAAGGAAGAGTGATTAGACAATTATTAAATGCTTATTTATATTTTCTCAATTAATTATGAGGATAAAGCACCAGGTAAGAAAAAGGAGAGTTTAAGGTGTTCTGGAATATTGAAAATAGAGATTTAATATAGTCATTTGGGACTGTGGGAAATTGAATACACCAGGAAGTAAAATAATCTTGTCAGGAATATATTTAAGATTCTGGAATATGGGATATCTATTCATTAATTTAAAATGGGATCTATCGGTGTCATTATTTCTAGAAAGAAGCCAGAGTTTCTGTACATGCATCGAAAATATTTTTAAGTGATTCATAAAGTCATAAAAGTGTGTGTGTGTGTGTGTGTGTGTGTGAAGAGGAGAGAGATATCTCAATTATTGTGTGGATTACTTTGTAGCAGATTTAGCATACTGATTTCCCTTCCTGATATGTTAATTGTGCTGTCAACTATTTCAGATTTCCAACTGCAAAGAGATGAAGTCAAATCTACTATAGCAAAAATGCACAGTCACTTTCTAATCTGGACTTGAATATGTCATCATGTTATCCTTTAGAGTTGTTTTTGTCTTAAGGCAGGAGTTTATGGTGACTCTATTCCAAAGCCACAGGGACATACACTGTTTCTTTACACTAACTCACATCTTCCAAGACAGGTGGAAGTTACTTATGAAATAATTTCCAGTATTTCATACTTCCACACATTTTTTCACTTTTTAAAATTTCTACTGTATTGCTTTTTATGAAAATTATTTTCATATTTTATGCTCATTAAATGTGTATGGTTTACATGAAGTTATTACTTTGATTAATAGGTTATTTAAAATAGCCATTATTTTAGGGATTTTTTTTTTCATAAGTAAACCTGGAGTTATATGGAGGAGCCTGGAATATTTTGAATCTCAGAAGAAAAATGCTAAAATTTATTGTTTAAAATCATGTCAGTAACTAATATATATGGATTCTTTTCCACACTCTTATTCCATCTCCATCTAGAATAAGCTCGAATTGACTGGCTTAACAATAATTAATTTATTTTTTATTAAGAATGGCTCTTGTTGACTTCTTAAATATAAAGATCTCTTCAGAGATTTGTCTGATAAAAAGACAATTGAGCAAGAATGTGAACAGAGGAATACAAGAAAACATGATATCTTTTATAGACAGAGTGTAATTTCCTGATCTCTTCAATTTGCCCCTTTCCCTGTTGTACTATTCAACTGATTTAAAAAAAAATATCCTGAAATAAATTAGCATAATCTTACGGTTTTGATGTTAAATATATAACAGACATATGTTTATTACCATTACTACTAAAATGTAGAAGAAATTTAAAATCTGCCTTCAATTGCATTCAGTGGGTAACCAGTTCAAACTGACAATTAATGAGGATGATTCTTGGAGAGGGAATATTTAACTAAGGAGGTAAAAGAGATAGATGCCTTGATGTTATTTAAAACATTGTTGGTTGATTTTATCAGGTCATTCAAATATATTTTAATAAAGTTGAAAGTTCTTTTTAAAAGCATTATTTTAACATGCCAAAACTCTATCTCTTCATAAACTTGTACAGTGATCTTTGCCTATATGTCAGCATAATGACAAAGTCAAGTGAATAATGTAAGAAAAAGTCCGTATTGATTGGTATCCAGGACAGTGAGACTATTATTGGAATCTATATAAATCATCTCCTCCTAAACTAATGTATGTCTTGGAGCTATAGTCAACTTGATAAAAGCTAATTTGGAGAAAAGGCATTTTCTATGTGCCCTTGATGGTATAACTGTTAGTCTATTCATCACAAAATAATAATGACAGTGTTTTGAATATGTAAAAATCCATGAATAATGAATTTTTGTCTTAGCCTTTTATAGAATCTTAAAAATAGGGACATGTAATTTTTTTTCTACTTTTATTTGTGGACTACTCTTTATGGAGTCTATGGCCTATCTAATCCATATATCACATATTTTGAATCATTATGTTTTATAGCTTTCACATAATTTATTAATGAGAGATAATTGTTCACCAAAATTATTCTTTTATATTTTTATTCTTTCATATTCACTTAAATTAACCATTCTATAGGCATAAACTTTAGCTCACTGTCAAAGTTTAAACTATCCATTCATTGTCTGCTAAAGTGGTCATATAGTGTAGTTACTGTTAGTGAGTCCCAAAAGGAAATCTCATGGAATAAAAAAAAATGACTGGAGTATACTCAGTTTCCTGGTAACACAGGCAGATGCATAAAAATATTCCAGTTTCCATGCATTTTCTCCTCTTCTTCCTGCTTATTTTCTGAAGATATGTTACTTTTCCTTGCGATGGGCAATTTAAAAAATAAAACAAAAGCAATATGCAGTAGGATGCCATAATTAAGAAAGCTGGGTTCTTAATAATGCTGTGACACTGTGTCAAAAATGACATTTCCTATGTCTGATCTCTAATTACATAAAACAATTAAGTGCTTTGAATAACCACAATGGTAAACAGTCTATTAGTTTGTATCCCAAATCATTCCTAATATATTTCAATCTCAAAATAATAAATGAGAATTTTCTTCATAGTCCAAATTGACCTTTCTGCAGAGTTGGCAAAAAAAAAGCATAAATGATAGAGTATGAAATATGCTTGAGGAGAGGATCAAATTGAGTGAGGGACAGGCGAGGCTAGATAGGGAGAGGTAGGATGGCAGCTACCAAACCAGGCCTACAGAAATCCTAGATATGAAAAAATGTTGTGGACAAGATGTTAACCAGAGAGAAGGGAACATAACAAATCCACCTTGTTTGTTCTAAATATAGACCAGATATTTTCATGATATTTACAAATCTATCTTGTTCGTCTTAAATGTTATAGACATGATATTTATCAGGTTCCCTGATCAATTTTCTATAAAACACCGACCATAAAAGCCTTCAGTGGCAACCCATTTGGGACTCCTCTCACTCTGGAGAGCTTTCTTTCTTTCCTTTCTGTTCTCATTTTCACTTAATAAATTTCACTTCACTTCATTCTTTTGTGTCCACGAGATTCTTTCTTATTCGACTCTGTGAGACAAGAACCCTATCTAAAGAAACTCATAATGACCACATGGGTAAAAACTGTTCTTCCATATGAATAGAACAGTGAATGAGTTCTCCAGGGATGGAGGGGTTGTTTCCTCCTGAATCCACAAAATCAATCTCAACAGCTCTCCCATGCCAAGTCAGCTGCTAATAGCAATCAAGTAGGATCTTTCTTGTGCTTTATTTCACTCTCTTGTCCACTTCAACTTTGGATGATCAGAGGCAGCTTATTAAATGAGGAAGTATATTAGTTTTGTAATGCTGCTATAACAAATTACTACTGAGAAATTTAAAATGACAAATTTATTACCTTATTGTTTGCAAGTTAAAAGTCTGACATGCATCTCTCTGAGCTAAAATTAAAGTGTTACTGGGGCTGGAATTTTTTTTTTTTCAAGAGGCTATAGTCCATTTCTTTGCATTTTCTAGTCTCTAGAGTTTTCCTGCATTCCTTGGCTCATGGCCCTCTTCTTCTATCTTCAAAAAGCCACAAGATTGTGTCTCTTTGACCCTACTTCTCTCACCTGCTGTCAGGAAACCTCTAATTTTAGATTATTTTAATATAATTACAAATGAATATCATAAAATATATGCTAAGACAACATTTTAAAACATGAAAAAAATGTTAAAACAAAGATACTTCTCAAACATACAATTACTTGTATGATTTGGACATTTTGGGATAAATGTATTTAATACTATTATTATTAAATATGCATTAAGCTGATCTTTATTTGCCACAGTATCAGTTTTTTTTTTAAGATTTTATTTATTTATTCATGATAGTTACACAGAGAGAGACAGAGAGGCAGAGACACAGGCAGAGGGAGAAGCAGGCTCCATGCACCGGGAGCCCGACGTGGGATTCGATTCCAGGTCTCCAGGATCGCGCCCCGGCCAAAGGCAGGCGCCAAACCGCTGCGCCACCCAGGGATCCCTACAGTATCAGTTTTATACATATTAGGCAAGTGCTATATTCATATAAAGACAAATTCATAGCTTAAAAACCTCAACCATTTCCTTCCATAGAAACTTATGTTAGAATCTAGTTTTGTGATATAATAGACCTCAGACTTTTTTTTTTTTTTTTTTTAATTCTTAAAGCAGGTTTATATTTATGTAAGATGCTAAAATAAAGCAAACTGGGTTTGGGATATATGGGGACTTTATTATTTTCAAAACTTCTATGAAGTCTAAAACTAAACAAAATACAAAAATCAGAAAAATAAAAGAGTAAGGGGATACCTGGATGGCTCAGTTGTTGAGTGTCTGCCTTCAGCTCAGGTCATGATCCTGGGGTCCTTGGAACAAGTCCTACATTGGGTTCCCCACAGGGAACCTGGCCTGCATCTCCCTCTGCTTATGTCTCTGCCTCTCATGAATAAATAAATTAAATCTTAAAAAAATAAAAGAATGAGTAAATGAAATTAATAATGTAAATATTCAAATACATAGAAATGGGTTTAGTAACATATTAAATAAAATTTGTTAAAAAATCAGTAAAATAATTTCTGCTTCTGTATTCAAGTATTTTATATTCAAGCAAATATCAAAGTATGTCTTAAATGGAGTATCTGTAATCAATTTAAAAAACAACCAACTCTTCAAAAGAAACTGAGTTTGCTTACATTATTTTAATGCCTTGTTACAATCTTCCATTGGCCTCTAGACCATTTGATATATGAACTTTAGTTCTAATGCACAAAGTTCAATGAGCTGAAGAACAGAAATAGCTAGAGACAGAATAGTCATGAGCTTTTCTTCCTATTCACAAATGATAATGATGGTTATATGGATGTTGCTGAATCGGTGACTGAAAATTATAAACACATAATGGTTCAGAATATGATACGAGTCTTATTTATAAGTATGCTATTCCAAATTAGATTTATTTTTGCTGAATTGGCTTCAATATTTACAGTGACTGAATTTATTATGTAAGGAGGAATGGATTTTTTCATGGCACAATTAAAATATTTATTAATTAATAAACATTTCACCACATAATTAACCAATGATTGTCAATTATTTGTCGGCTAATAAATGGTACTGAATACTGTACTAGCTATGTTAGGGAATTATGCAATTTAGTGAAAATGTATATATTATTTAATCTCCAGGAGCCTGACATTCCGTGCGAGGAGACAAGACTAGCCCCTCAACAATTGGAGAACCATATGCCAAAGGGGATCATTCATTAGAAACTATGAACTACAGAACAATGGTGTTACGCTAACTAAGGAACTAGAGAAGAATATGGAATATAATAATCAGGGAAAAATTCATGAAATAAGTAGTTCAGATAAATCCTGAGAAAAAAATATAGAAACAATAAAGAAGAAAAGAATACTGATGGTTGAAGAAGAGAATGTATAACCTGCAACAGGTACAAAATAGAAATGATAAAAGTGTATTTGGATATCTGAAGAAAAAAATATTTTGAGAGAAATTCTCAACGTAGGGAGAGGAATTGTAAGGAATATGAATGATTAGGTAATAGAGGGCCTTATAATAGTCTTGAATTGATTCAATGGATAAATGGTTGATAAGAGGAATAGTCTTAATCAAAATATTATGCCAGAAGTGTGAATTCTTTACATCAAAGGTGCAAAATATTGCTTTCAGTAAAAACTTGGTCACTTTGTAAAATCAGAAATCTAATGTTTCAGCTAAGCCTTTCCATTTCAAATGACAAACTTGTGTGAAAATATTATGAAGTAAAAATTACAATGTTAACAGTAAGGATTATTTTCTTTCCTCAGGTGGATGGAACCTGGCATTTGGGATTCTTCTGATTTGTGTTAGCTCCCAGGCAAAACAACATATATAGTAAAGTTAATAAAATCACATCATTCTTCATATATATTTTTAAAATTCTCTGTTATATATAAAGCTGGGGTTTAAATTGTTATAAGTATTAAAATCACTATGGGGTTATTGAGTACTGTATTGATTAATAAACAAACCAAGGGTCACTTTAATAGGAATCACAGATGAAATTCTAATTTAGTTCAAAATCCTTTCAAGGTGTATGTGTGAGAAGAGAGGTTGGAATCAAATGGTCAAAATACATAGGCTAGGACATAGGAAATTGGAAAGAGTATCATTCTCAACTTTCAAACAAAAGAGATGGGCAGCCCAGGTGGCTCAGCGGTTTAGCGCCGCCTTCAGCCCAGGGCCTGATCCTGGAGATCGGGGATCAAGTCCCATATCGGGCTCCCTGCATGGATCCTGCTTCTCCCTCTGCCTGAGTCTGCCTCTCTCTCTCTCTCTGTGTGTGTCTCTCATGAATAAATAAATAAAATCTTTAAAAGTAAAACAACATAGAAGAGAGCAGGATAACATATAAACTTACTATTTTTATTGAAATAATCAAAAAGCCTCAGTTTGCTTGAATTCCAGGAAGAAACAGAACCTTTCAAGTATAGACTTCTTTACCTATATAGAGCATGGTAGAAAGTGGTGTAAACTACTATATAGAAGGGACACCTGGGTGGCTTAGTGGTTGAGCATCTGCCTTCTGCTTAGGCTGTGATCCTAGGGCCCTGGGATGGAGTGCCCACATCAGGCTCCCTGCATGGAGCTTGCGTCTCCCTCTGCCTGTGTCTCTACCTCCCTCTCTCTCTCTCTCTCTGTGTCTCTCATGAATAAATAAATAAAATTTTTAATAAAAACAAAAACCTACTGTATAGATAACCAAGAAGAAATCAGCTGAAATTTAAACAAAATGCCAAAGGCTACATTTGGGACATTTGGGACATTTGGCACCATTGAGAGCATCACACGAAAGAACTATTTGTAGATTCTTTTTCATACGCCTCCACGGTATTCACAAGAAAGTGAAGGGGGAGAGCAGATGATCAGACACCCTGCTTCAATGGTGCAAGTATGCAGGGGTGTTGCCTACAGCCTCAGGAAAGGCACACCACCTCATGGCAGTCTGGAGACTTATCTCCTAGGACAAGAGGAGAAACAAACCAAACAATAATGCCTTTGAGGATAGGGAACTGTCCTAAGCCCAGGATCCTACAACAGAAATATTATAAGAGTACTGTCGGTGATCTCAGTAACAAAACCCAACCACAGCTCAACGTGTGCTTAAATTGACTCAGTGCCCTCCCTGTCCCACTTCATGGTCTGAACAGATGTCAAACTCCAGGTGCTCAGTCTAGGCTGTGCTTGATGAGGAAAAACTGAAAATTGATCATTAAACATACATAGTAGAAATTCATTGTAATTATTTATATTTAAACTTTAAAAGTAATTTAGACAGTTGACTATTTGAATTATGGTCTTTTTGCAGTTATTACAGAGTCTGGGTTCATACATTCTCATCAAAATCTTTTGTCATCTTCATTTTTAGGATGTCTTTGAAGAATCATTCCAGGGGTTGCAATAGATGATAGACGGATGATGATAGATAGATAGATAGATAGATAGATAGATAGATAGATAGATGATAGATAGATAGATAGATAGATAGATAGATGATAGATAGATAGATGATAGATAGATAGATAGATAGATAGATAGATAGATAGATAGATGATAGATAGATAATGAATCTAAGTCATATGGAGCCAGCTTAGCTAGTAGATTCTACATAGAATAGTCTGCTAACTCATTATTCAGAAAATTTGTTCTGAATGTGGTCCTGTCTTCCTAGGGATACCTCAGGTCAAATTTTTCTGCCAAAGGTGCATGGGGAGGGGATGTGGATGGGGTAGAGCATGGGGCAAATGTTAGGAACACTGATAGTAGGAAATCTCAAAAACCAAAATCTATTAATTTATGCCTAAACAAAACACAACTATTTTTAATCTTGTTTTTTAAAATATATATATTAAAATATATACATTTTAAAAAATATATAAAATTTATATATTTTATATATAAATACACTATAAAATATATTTAAATTTTTTTTAAAAATATATAAAATTTATGTTTTATGTATAAATACACTATTAACAAAAGTTGTATTCTTAAAACATCTTAAGGGAGACATATGAATAAAACTATGCCTTACACATTTGAAAAACTGATTTGGTAGCAAATTCCACCAAAGTATATTATTACGTCTCTACGGTTTCACACATGGTGGAACACCATTCAACATACGCAACAACTAAGGGATTATTTGGTGCACTATTCCATCAGATCTTTACTTAAAAAAACGTGTGACATTCACATAGGAACTTGCTACATCAAATATGTATCAGTTTCTTGTATTTTCTAGGGTGAGGATAAGCAGCAGAACAAGAGGCCCTAGGCTAGTGTGGTAGGGCATCTGCTCTAATTACAATCAGTAGTTAGCAGTTCTCATTTCAGAACAGGTACAATGTCTGATTTATTGGCAAGAGTGTAGGTGCTAATTTTGCTTGTAAATGAAAAGAACAAGTGTTTGCCAATTAAATCAAGCATCTGCTTCACAGTCAGTAATACTAATAGCTACCAACAGAACTCCAAGCCATTACTCTAAATTGTTTAATGAACTGCTTTTAATACGTAGTAAACTACAACCCTGATTCCTTAAAAATGCTGGGCTGGGGCTTAGTTGTTCAACTTTAATTGACCTCTCATTGGTTCCCTTGCCTTTATTACGGTAGGGGGAAGGCAATCTTTAAAAACTACGTTGAACAGAGATTCATATTCTAGTATCTAAAAATACTTGCATACTGGGTATATCTGCGAGTGGCATTCATATTTATGGTCTTTTTTGTATTCAAATATTTTCTGCTCTTCCATTTAGGATTACTTTTAAGCTATGTGCTTTAGCTATAAAGGGCACTACTAGCCTACTCAGTCTTTTCTGTTCTTTGTTAGCCAAATAATATCCTCAGTTGATGAAAATCATAAAGACAGAGAACTGTAAATATCATCTAAATTTTATAGGTAATAAAAAAAAAAAGGTAAAAAATAAATAAATAAATAAATAAATTTTATAGGTAAGTGGACACATGGGAAATGGCACAGAACTCTTTTTAGTTTTATAATTTATAAAATAATGAAAAGTTTGATGTAAGCATATATTCTTTTATTAGGAAGCTTTCATTCTTTTGGTAGTATGTCAAGGTCCATCTACCAAGTCTAAAATGACTAGGACTGCCTGTCAAAATCTTGGATCATCAGAACTATTAACCACCCTAGATTTATTACTTTCACCTTTACTTTAATTATTTGTATCAGTTTGAAAATCCAGGTTTAAATAGGGACTTAAAAATGTTCTAACACATTGATACAAAATATGATAGTGATATGGGAGAGCTTGGTTCTTGTCTCACAGAATCGAAGAATGAATCTCATGGACAACAGGCAGTGAGCAAACAAGAGAAGTTTATTAAGCAGAGGAACAACGAAAGCTCTTAAAAGTGAGAGGGGTCCCGATGGGGTTGCCACTGAGCGCTTTTACAGTCTGTATTTTATAGGAAACTGACCAGGGAACTGGGTGCATTTCTTGTCAATTATCAGGTGGATAGTTAGAACAAACATGGTGGACTTGTAACAAACAAGATTTTTTTATTTATTTTTATTTATTATTTATTTTTTTATCATGAGCCTAAACAAGGTTTTTTTTTTTTTTTTTTTTTTTTTTTTTAAACAAGGTTTTCCCTTCTCTCTGGTTAATCTCTCCTCCATAAAATTTCTCTACATCTGGGATTTCTGCGATTAAAGGGGAATACACCCTAACATTTTGGAGCTAGGGAGCCAGGTTTATTTTTTTCTGTTTTACTGTCTTATCTCTGTTTCCAGGGATGAGTAGGAGCCTGACTCTGGGGACTTTTGGTGTCCTTAGGGTTAATGAGAGTCCACGGATTCCTGGAAGCCTGACTCTGGGCCTTTCCCTTATCTTTCTCTGCCTAGCCCTGTCTGCCCCTAACTCATTCCTATATCAATGGGATCTTTTTTTTTTTTTTTTTTTTTTTTTTCCAATGGGATCTTTTATATCAGAACTACCTTTGGAGATTTCTCCAATGATATTTGGAAGAGCCATGTTTTTAGTGGCATCCATAACGAAAGTCTGTAACTTTCTCTGTGACAACCATGATGAAACAATCATTTAAACAAATCTAGTTTACATTGTCATCATACTTAAAATTATAACTGATAAATTAAATATCTGTAGTCATAAACCTGAGTGCCATGTAATATCTATAGTTCTATCTATAGCACATACACAATTACTGACAGTTTTATCAGTTAATCACAAGAAATACATATTTTATCATGTATGTGAAGATGAGCTTACTAAATATTTTGCCTTTTCAAAATTTTACACAGTAAAAGAAATAAGGAGCATGAATACATTTTAATTTCTGACCAAAATGCACAGGTGCAGAGAATGAACAGCGAACCCTGCTAAATTCTTATTGAATTAATATAATTGAAATTAGTGAGTCTTTCAAAACTTCATTCTTGAGCAGGAATGCTTATAGACCAGGGTAATAATATTCTCACGATGATACATCTTAAGGTGATTCTTTCCAAGGATATTTAATGAGAGTGATCTAGAATTTATTATTTTTAAAATAGTTTTCTTGATAACAAAAGTTCAAGAAATACAAAAAGTATTAATTCAGATATATCTAAAGAAAATTGAAGAAAAAGGAAAACACAGGAAAAATAGATGAGATAGAACATTTTCTATATTCTATAATAAAGTAAGAGGAAATATATTATTAGACACAAAAAGCACAATTTTGTATATTTGTCACTTGTCCTAAGCTCTACAACAACTTTGGTTTTGTACTTAATTGTCAGAAGGCAAATGATAAATCCCCCTCCCCCAAGGAGGCATTTAGGAACTGGTTTCTAACTAAGTGATATGTAATATATATACATATATATATGTATATATATTACACATATAATGTAACACATAGGGATGTCTGGGGGCTCAGTGGTTGAGCATCTGCCTTTGGCTCAGGGCATGATCCCGGGGCCCCTGTATGGAGTCCCGCATTGAGCTCCCTGCAGGGAGCCTGCTTCTCCCTCTGCCTGTGTCTCTGCTTCTCTTTCTCTCTCTCTCTCATGAAAAAATAAAATATTTTTTAAAAATAACATATATGTATATATATTTTTATGTTCATTGAGATTCTGATTTATAACAGAAATTATTTAATTTTTAACATATACCAAAGTAAATAAGTATCTTTCCTTAAAAATATAGACAGATGGATTAATCATCTAATGAAATGTTGATTTTTACCTCAGAGAACATTTCATTTTAGACAATATTTTGCAGTATTGGCTATTACTAATTATTGTCTATAAATTTGATCAGGATAACTTTTCTAGGACTGTATATTTTAATTACCATTGAAAAAATTAATAATCCAGACATCTAGCAATTTTATGCAATTCTGTTTAATCCATATAGGGCTAATGCATGCACCACACTCAAGCTAACCTTTAATTTGTAAAGATATATTTCTGGTGAGAATTTACACACAAAATTAAAGATGTGAAATAAGTGTTTCATGTTCTTTCTTTTTAAAAAATGATTTTATTATGGAAATTTCAAATGCACAAGTGAAATATGAATAAAGTTCCTATGAACATTCCTGAAAAAGTGTTTTTGTGAACATATATTTTTATTTCCCTTGAAAAAATATCTAGAAGTGAAATTTCTGGGTCAAAGGGCAGTCTTCAACTATCTCTTCAACTATTTTATTAAAAATACCAATTTTTCTTTTCTTTTCAAAATGCTTGTACTATTTTATAACCCACTAGCAATATATGAATGCCCCAGGTATGTCACATTCTTACTAATATTTAGATTGTCAGACTTAAAAAAGAATGATGATTGTACTGAGTGCATAGCAGTATCTCAATGTGAAACTTATAATTCCCTGATGACCACTATGTAGAGCATCTTTTGATGACATTATTAGCAACACATATCTAGTCAAATATTTCCCTGCAGAAATATCTAGTTAAATCTTTTCTCACTTTTTAAAATAATTGAAATATTTTCATTTATTATTGAGTTATAGAATTTTTTTATGTATTCTGGGTATAAATAATTTGCCAAATATATATTTTGCAGATATTTTCCCTAGATTGTGATATGCCTAGTAAGTTTTTTTTAATGATGTGTTCTGATGAACAAGGTTCTTTTCTATTTTGAGATAATGTGCTTTGTCATGCTTTAATTGTACAATTATTTCTTTCTGTGGCCTAAGAAATATTTGCCTAGCAGATCTGCATTCTCTATCCTCTTTCCAGTAATAGAGTAATCCTCTCTTCATATTTATTTCTCAATACCATGCCCATCTTTCCCGCATCTGATACAATTGATATAAAGAGCATCAACTTTCAAAAATGCCCCCAACATGATTATCGTCAGGCAGCTGCTCGTCTTAGATATGCCAAAGTTACTTAGGAAAAGTTATCAAGTCATACTAACTTGAAAAAAGAAAAAGAATCTTGAAGAGAAGAAACAAATCAATATCTCAGCACATTATCTTGATCTGTTATTCCCCTGGAACCTATTTGCACATAGGAAGGAATGTATTTTCTGTCATTTCATCCTGGTGTTTCACCTTCTCCCGATATGTCACTATTTACGTGAAGATATATTAGCTGTCTCAGGCCTGCAACATTGGTCAGGCTCTCTAGAACTAGGTGACTAAATGTTCTGTTTTGCCTAGAATAGTCCTTGCTTATACCTTTTGTTATATCAATCTGTATGGACTTGCTTTTGCTATTTTTTACAATGTTTTAATTTAATAGTAATAATCTGGGATGAGTTTGGGAGATCAACGTTTTATGTATTCAGATTCTTTCCAAGTTCTTATTTTAACATGTAGTCAAATATGAATAACTACCAGCAATATATCCTCTTTCCCCAACTCTTCGCAGAATTATCCAGCACTTACCTTTTAAGGACAGCATGGAAAGGACAGCACGAAAAACATTGGATGACAAAATTAATTGCACTGAGGCATGAGTCAGTAAAGTTAACTAACTTTGATTATGGCAGAGGTAGTATTAGATACTACTATTAAATCCAGGAATTTAATAAAACAGCAGTTGTGCCATGGTTCATGATGAGGTCTTTAGCATGCAGGATATAGACAGGCTACTAGTAAGTGGTGTCTGTGGAAAAAAAAAAAAAAAAAAGCAACATCATTTGTAAATTACATGTAAGAAATAAAGGCTGACCAGAGCATGAAGCGTAGAAATAATAGCTTGAGTGCTCTTGCTACAATGTTTTAAAATTTATTGGCACAAAATCTCAACTTTTCATATATGTGTGTGTATATATATTTTTTCATATATATTTCATATATATATTTCATATATATATATATATATATATATATATATTATTTTTGCACTAATCTTGAGGGGTCAAACATAGCGGTGGAGTATGAGGACCCTAGGCTCCTCTTGTCCCAGGAAAGAACTGGATAACTACCAAATCATCCTAAATACCCAGAACTTGGCCTGAAGACTGAAAGAATTAACTTCACAACTAAAAGGAGAGAAGAGGCCACATCAAAGAAGGTAGGGAGTGCAGAGACATAGTTTAAAGGAGAAATGGATTTCAGGTGCTGCTGTGGGGAGGGAACCAAGCTTGCAGAGAAAGAGTTACAAGAGGAAAGAGCACAAAAGGGAACACACAAAAAGAGTTTCCCCAAAACCATTGGCTTGGAAAATGAGAGGGGCTAAATTTCATGAGTTCCTGCAACCAGTGGGTTTTAACATCTGAGTTTTAAAGGTGGGGAGGCTTGGCTGGGGTAGAGCTCAGAGGGCATTGCACTGCTCTTGGAGAGAAGACAGGCAAACAACCTGGGGCAGACAACATGGAAGCAGTGATCTGAAGAATGCCTGGGGTACATAGTGCAGATATTATCCACTCTTCTAGGTATATATATATATATATATATATATATATATATATATATATCCCTGAGAGGCAGCTTTCATGAAGACACCTCTTAGAACACACCTTAAGAACACACCTTAAGAAATAACACACACACCTTAAGAACACACCTTAAGAAATAAGGAGCTGGCTCGTGACATTTCCCTCCCCTGTCCCTCAGCATAAGCACAGAGCCAACTGAGGGAAGGAGCTAAGTGTGGACACCGGCTGACTAACTTGCTCACACCAACTCCTACCCCCCCCCCACTCTGATAAGACTGCTCTTCTTAGTCAAGTTTGCCTCAGTTCCAGGGGCACAGCCCCTGCCCCTGAAAACCAGCACAAACACCACAGCACGTCTCCTGACCAGAGTTTTGTAGGGCCTCAGTTCTAGTGGAGTTGGTGCCAGGTTTCATTTCAAAAGCAGACCAGAGGTGATCCCTGGGTAGCTCAGTGTTTTGGCACCTGCTTTTGGACCAGGGCCTGATCCTGGAGACCCAGGATCCCACGTCGGGCTTCCTGCATGGAGCCTGCTTCTCCCTCTCTCTGTGTCTCTCATGAATAAATGAATAAAATCTTATAAAAGAAAACAACAACAAAACAAAAGCAGAACAGAGGACATATGATCAAAACTCACTACACTCAGGCCAGAGACCAAACACTGCCCATAGAAAATCTCTGTAGACAACTGGCCTAAAGGATAATACCGCCAAAGTACAACAGGAGAGATGATGCAGAGATACTTCCTGAAGAATCAGAGCCAAGGCAGCATGTACCCTCTTCTACATAAGGCCATTATTTTGAGAAGCAGAAGACATAGCTGGTTTTTCTAACACAGAGAAAGCAGAGACTTAAACAAAATGATAAGACAGAGGAATTTCTCCCAAATGAAAGAACAAGATAAGGACATGGCCAGAAATCTAAGTGAGACAGAATATTAAGAGAGAGAGAGAGAGAATATAAGTAACATGTGGATGTATAAGTTAAAATAACAATCATAAGGGGATACACACTGGTATTGAGGAAAAAAATAGATATCAATGAGACCCTTATCATAGAGATGAAAGAATTAAAGAAGAATTAATCAGAGATGAAGAGTGGGACAAATGAGATTGGAAACAGGCTTGATGTGTCGAACAGCCCACTGGAAGAAGCAGAAGAATGAATTAGTGACCTAAAAGACAAAATAAAAAATAATGAACCTGAACAAAAAGAAGAAGAAGAAGAACAACAACAACAAGAATAAGAACAAGAAGAAAACAGAAGAATAGATTTGGGGAAAGTAGTAACTCCTTCAAACCTAATAACATTCAAATTATAAGAGTCCCAGAAGAAGAGAGAGAAAAGAGAGCAGAACATTTATTTCAAGAAATTATACCAGAAATTTTCCCTAATCTGGGGAAGGAAACAAACATTCAGATCCAGGAGGCAAAGACAACTCCCAACAAAATCAACAAAAGCAGGCCAACACTAAGACATATTAAAAAGCCATATTAAAAATCTTAAGAGCAGCAAGACAAAAGAAGTCCTTAACTTACAAGGGAATACCCATAAGACTAGCTGGAGATTTCTCAACAGAAACTTGGAAAGCCGGAGAGAGTAGCATGATATGTTCAACGTGCTGAATGGGAAAAATCTGCAGTCAAGAATATTCTTTTTAGCCAGGCTATCATTCAGAAAAGAAGAGAGATAAAGAGTTTCTCAGACAAATAAAAACTATAGGAGTCCGTGACCACTAAGCATCCTGGAAGAAATATTAAAAACTCTGAGTGCAAAGAAGAGACCAAAAGTGACTAATACAAAGGATCAAAGAAAATCTTCAGAAACAAGGACAAAAAAATAATTACATTGCAATAAACCTATCTATCAATAATTACTTTGAAATTAAATGGACTAAACACTCCAATCAAAAGATATAGGGTGGGATCCCTGGGTGGCGCAGCGGTTTGGCGCCTGCCTTTGGCCCAGGGCGCGATCCTGGAGACCCGGGATCGAATCCCACGTCGGGCTCCCGGTGCATGGAGCCTGCTTCTCCCTCTGCCTGTGTCTCTGCCTCTCTCTCTCTCTCTCTCTGTGAGACTATCATAAATAAATAAAAATTTAAAAAAAAAAAAATTCCCACCCTTTGTCTCTTCAAAAAAAAAAAAAAAAAACAAAAGATATAGGGTGTTAGAATGGATGAAAAAATAAGAACCATCTATATGCTACCTACAAGAGACACATTTTAGATTTTAGGACACCTGCAAATTGAAAGTGAGGGGGTGGAGAAACATTTATCATGCAAATGGAAGTCAAAAGAAAGCTGGAGTAGAAATATAATACTAGTATATTGGACATACTAGAATTTTTTGTTCTTGTATTTTTTTTTTTTTGTTGTTCTTGTATGTTTTTATCTTGTTTTAGAATGAGGGTAGGACTGTCCTCATGGAATGAGTTTGAAAGTGTTCCCTCAATTCCATTATTTGTAAGATTTTAAGTCATTATTTATTTTTCACGTTTGGTAGAATTCACCAATGACACCATGTAATCCTGGGCTTTTCGTGTTAGAAGATTTTTGGTTCCTAATTTAACTTTCATTATAGTTATTGATCTAAAAAGATTTCTTATTCCTTGTGTGCAAGATTCATGATTCAATCATGATAACTTGTGCATTTTTAGGAAATAGTTTTTTTTTTTTTCCCGAGTTATCTGATTTGTAGTTTATAAGTGTTTATAGCAATTTGCTATCACACTATGTATTTTGGTGTTATCTGTTATATTATTTTCTCTTCTGTTTCTCATTTTGGTGTTTGAGGCTTTTCTTTTTTTCATATTATAGTTAAAGCATTGACAATTTTGTTTATTTTTTGGAAAACCTGGTCATTACTTTCAATGATATGTTATTGTCCATTCTATTTTATTTATTTATGATTTTTCTTTGTTATTTACTTCCTCTACTAAATTTCAGCTAAGTTTCTTCTTTTTCTAGTTCCTTGTGGTATAAAGGTAAATTGTTTATTTGAACTTGTTTCTTACATTTATAGCACAAACTTCACTCTGATGTCTGCTTTTGCTGCATCCCATAGGTTTTGAAATACAATGTTTTCTTTTTCTTTTGTTTAGGCAGATATATTAAGCTACCATTTCATTTCTTATTTGGCCCATTGTGCAGCAGTGTGTTAATAATTACAAATTAAATATTTAATATTTACATTGTAGATTTCCCAGCTTTGTTTCATTACTGATGTTTAGTTTTGTACAATTATGGATGGAAAATATACTTGGTGTGATTTATCTTTCTAAATTTGTAATATTACTTATGTGATTTAACTAGGGATTCTTTTGTGTGTACTTGAAGAAAATTGAGTATTCTATTTTTCTTGGATGGAAAGTATTTTATATAACTTTTAGAACCATGTATTCTGAAGTATACTTCAAGTAAAAAAGGTTCTTGTTGCAAAAGAAAAATAAACAATAACTCTAACTGAAGGCATTTATTTAAAATAAAACGTATCAGAGGGGAGGTGGGGGTAAAATAAGGGGATTAAAAGGACACTTACTATGATGAGCATTGAATAATAGTGTATAGAATTATTGAATCACCATATTGTACACCTGAAGCTAATGTAAGACTTTATGTTAATTATACTGGAATTAAAATTAAAAACCTAATAAAAAGTAAAAATAAAGTTTTCATTAAAAAACAGAGAGAAGGTGAGGCCCTCTCCTCTCCCCGCGATGGCGTGTGCTCGCCCGTTGATACCTGTGTACTCCAAAAAGGGGGAATCATCTGGCAAAAATGTTACCTTGCCTGCTGTGTTTAAGGCTCCCATTCGACCCAATATCATGAACTTTGTTCACACCATCTTGTGCAAAAATAACAGACAGCCATATGCTGTCAGTGAATCAGCAGGTCATCAAAGCAGTGCTGAGTCTTGGGGTAATGTCAGAGCTGTGGCTCCAATTCCCAGAGTTTGAGGCGGGGGCCTCACTGTTCTGGCCAGGGTGCTCTTGGAAATATGTGTCATGGAGGTCACATGTTTGCACCAACCAAAACCTAACGCCTTTGGCACCACAGAGTGAACACAACACAAAAGCAATATGCCATCTGCTCTACCCTGGCTGCCTCAGCCTCACCAGCACTGGTCATGTCTAAAGGTCATCTTATTGAGGAAGCACCCAAACTTCCTTTGGTGGTTGAAGATAAAGTTGAAGGCTACTAGAAGACCAAGGAGGCGGTTTTGCTTCTTAAGAAACTTAAAAGCCTGGAATGATATCAAAAAGGTCTATGCCTCTCAGCGAATGAGAGCTGGCAAAGGCAAAATGAGAAACCATTGTTGTATCCAGCGCAGGGTACCCTGAATCATCTACAGTGAAGACAACGGTATTATCAAGGCCTTCAGAAACACCCCTGGAATTACTTTACTTAATGTAAGCAAACTGAACATTCTGAAACTTGCTCCTGGTGGGCATGTGGGTTCTGCATTTGGACTGAAAGTGCTTTCTGCAAGTTAGATGATCTGTATGGCACTGGGCCTAAGGCTGCCTCCCTCAAGAGTAACTACAACCTTCCCATGCATAAGATGCTTAATATAGACCTCAGCAGAATCTTGAAAAACCCAGAGTTCCAAAGAGCCCTCCGAGCACCATGCAAGAAGATTCATGGTAGAGTCCTGAAGAAGAATCCACTGAAGAACCTAAGAATCATGTTGAAGCTAAACCCATATGCAAAGACCATGCGCGGGAACACCATTCTTTGCCAGGCCAAGAATCACAAACTCCGGATGGATAAGGCAGCAGTGGCCTTAGAAGCCAAATCAGATGAGAAGGGGGTTCCAGGCAAGAAGCCCATGGTAGGGAAGAAAGGAAAGAAGGCTGTTGGTGTGAAAAAGCCTAAGAAACCTTTGGTAGGAAAAAAGGCTGCAGCCTCCAAGAAACCAGCAGCTGACAAGAAACCTGCAGAAAAGAAACCTACCACAGAAGAGAAGAAGCCCGCTGCCTAAAAACTTGTATTTGTTTATTCCATAAAACTCAATCATTTTGGACAGCTAATTTTAAATAAAGACCTGATCAAATATAGTGAGAAACAAACAAAACAAAACAAAAAACAGAGAAATATATTAATTCCAGAGGTTTTCTCTGTAATCCATCAGTCTCACCCAAAGGTTCATATAAACCAAAAACTAAAAGATAACCTTGAAACCTATTTTCTTCATCTGCTTCATGCAATCAAACAGCAATCCCTGTTGATTATATGTACAAAATATATCAAATCCAATGGCATCTCTCCTTCTTGCTACACAGGTCTTATAAAAACTTATATTCTTCCAATAACTTCCTAAACTTCTTTCGCCCCTTTTATTCTCTTCTCTTTCACTTATTTTCTAGATATAGTAGCCTTATAAAAAAATAAATGAGGGGTGACTGGGTGGCTCAGTTGGTTAAGTGTCTGACTTGATTTGGGCTCAGATCATGATCTCAAGTCTGTGAGATCGAGTTCAGTGCTGGACTCCATGCTTAGCAAAAAGTCTGCTGGAGATTCTCTCTTTCCCTCTCCCTATGCTCCTCCCCCCATTCTTAACATTCTTAATTAATTAATTAATTAATTAATATTTGTTTGAAAAAAGAAATATTCTTTACAATAGCTTATATAAACTTGGACTTATCTATTTCTTTGCAATTTTGGTAGAAAATCCTATAAAACATTTATACAGTTTCTTTCTCTTTCCTTCTTTCATTTTTCTTTTCTTTATTTTTCTTAAGAGAGAAAAAGAGAAGGAGGAGGGGCAGAGGGAGAGGAAGAGAGAGAGAGAGAATCTTAAGCAACCTCCATTCCCAGGGCAGAGCCTGATGTGAGGCTCAGTCTTACAACCCTGAGATCATGACCTGAGCCCAAAACAAGAATCAGTTGATTAACTGAATGAGCTACCCAAGCACCTCTAATATTTTATCAGTTGTTTGCATCTTTTAAATAGTTTAACAGGGTGAAATTTATATGACATAAAATTAAATATTTTAAAGTGAACAATTAAGTGGCATTGAAGATTCTCAATGTTAGATACATAGAAATAAACCTAACCAAAGAGGTGAAAGATCTGTACTCATGAAAAAAAAAAAATTATGGATGACACAAAGCAAGGGGAAAGCATCCCTCGTTCATGTATTAGAAAAACAAATATTGTTAAAATGTCTTTATTACCCAAAGCAATCTACAGATTTTATTCAACCTCTATCAAAATGCCACCAACATTTTACACAGAACACAGTCCTAAAATTTAGATAGAATTATAAAAGACCCCAAATACCCAAAGCAACCATGAAAAAGCAAAGCAAAGCTGGAGGTATCATAGTTCTGGACTTCAAGTTATACTACAAAGCAGTAGTAATCACCATCATACAGTACTGACACAAAAACAACCATAGATCAATGGACCAGAATAGAAAAGCCATAAATAAACCCACAATGATATGGTCAATTAATCATCAACAAAGAAGAAGAAGGAAAGAATATCCAATGGGAAAAATTCTCTTCAACAAATGGTGCAGGGAAAACTGGACAGCTACATACAGAACAATGAAACTGGACCACTTTCTTACACCAAATATAAAAATAAATTCAAAATTCAAAATAGATTAAAGACCTAAATGTGAGACATTAAACCATCAAAATCCTAGAAGAGAGTACAGGAAAATGTCTCTGGCATTGGCCATAGCAACTTTTTATTAGTTATGTCTCCTGAGGCAAGGGAAACAAAAGCAAAAATAAACTATTGGGACTTCATCAAAATAAAATGCTTCTACACAATGAAGGAAACAATCAAGAAAACTAAAAGACAAACTACTGAATAGGAAAAGATATTTTCAAATGATAAAGGGTTAATGTCCAAAATATATAAATAACTTCACAACTCAACAACCAAAAAATAAATAATCCAATTAAAAATGGGCTGAAGACACGAACAGACATTTCCCCAAAGAAGACAACCAGATAGCTAGCTAACAGACACATGAAAAGATGTTCAATATCATTGATCATTAGGGAAATGCAAATCAAAAGTACCATAAGATATCACCCCACACCTGTCAGAATGGCTAAAATAAAAAACAGAAGAAACAAAGAAATATCAGTGTTGGCGAGGATGTGGAGAAAAAGGAACCCTTGTGCACTGTTAGTGGGAAAGCAAACTAGTGCAGTCATTGTGGAAAACAGTACAGATATTCCTCACTGGAGTTAAATACACTTAAATTTATTACGATTATTGATATATTGGGTTTTATTTCTGCCATTGTGTTTCCTGCTTTCATTTTCCCATTCTCTCTAGACTTAATTTTTTCTCTTTTCTGAACTATTTTTAGATTTATTGGAGGTTTCTATTTGTAGGTTTCCCTCCTCTGTTTTTAAAAACTTGATTTCATTTATCGTCATTTAATCATTAGTTGCAATTTTAGCATGTCTATATTTAATTTTTATAATCAGTGTCTTAAATATCTTTATTCATGAAAAAGTATCTGATATGGAATTAAGGCCAAATATATTGAGAGACTTACAACAACAACAACAAAAAATAGAGACTGCAATCCTGACAGCAGATAAAATTCAGAACCAAAGCAATAAATAAGACAAAGAGAAACACTGTATAATACTAAAAAATTACATTTCAAAATGTGGATGTAATATTTGTAAGTAACTATGAAGCAAATACACAGAAGCTCCCCATGTAAAATGAAATCTACTAAAAATTAAAGAAAAAATAGGATACTGAGCTTAATTTATCTGTTAAAAGAAAAAATATTTCAAATGTAAATATAATGCAAAACAAATCTATGCTCTATACAAAAGAGTTATTTAGAAAGTAATTAAAATGACTAAAAACTAAGATTAAATAGCACTTAGCAAGTGAAATGGTGCAGCCACTCTGGAAAACTGTGTGGAGGTTCCTCAAAGAGTTAAAAATAGACCTGCCCTATGACCCAGCAATTGCACTGTTGGGGATTTACCCCAAAGATTCAGATGCAATGAAACGCCAGGACACCTGCACCCTGATGTTTCTAGCAGCAATGTCCACAATAGCCAAACTGTGGAAGGAGCCTCTGTGTCCATCGAAAGATGATGGATAAAGAAGCTGTGGTCTATGTGTACAATGGAATATTCCTCAGCCATTAGAAACGACAAACACCCACCATTTGCTTCAACGTGGATGGAACTGGAGGGTATGATGCTGAGTGAAATAATTCAGTCGGAGAAGGACAAACATTATATGTCCTCATTCATTTGGGGAATATAAATAATAGTGAAAGGGAATAGAAGGGAAGGGAGAAGAAATGGGTAGGGAATATCAGAAAGGGAGACAGAACATGAAGACTCCTAATTCTGGGAAGCGAACTGGGGGTGATGAAAGGGGAGGAGGGCGGGGGTTGGGGGTGACTGGGTGATGGGCACTGAGGGGGGCACTTGACGGGATGTGCACTGGGTGTTATTCTGTATGTTGGTAAATTGAACACCAATAAAAAATAAATTTATTATTAAAAAGAAAGAAAAAAGAAAATGGACAAATGTAGTCCTTCAGAAGTTGTGGGGAAATAGTCTTATTTGATGATGGTAATGCAAAATGGAGTAGAATTTGACAATATTCTACAAAAGTATAAATTTACTCTTCAATGTAAATATCCCACTTCGAGGATAATATCCTGAATATATATTCCCAATAATATGAAAAAACCTATGCACAAATTTATTAATTGAACCACGGAGAATTACCTACCTTAAGCGTAAGGGATAGTTGAATAAACCATGATATTAGAGTGTTACAAAAGTGTTAAAGAATAAGAAAGATACCTGTAAAGTGAAACAGAATGATTTCCAGGAGATATTTTTATGTGACAAAGCGACTGCAAAATAGAATAGACCATATGCTATATTTTGGTTTAAAAAAATGGTAAATAATCACGTTTTGGTTTATCTCTATGAAAAGAAACACAAAAAGAGTAAAGCACCCAACAGTGAATGAATGTCAGTCACCTACAAAGGGGTGCGGTCGGGCTGAGTAGATAAAAGAGTGAGTGACACTTTTTAAGTGTTGTGTTTTTTTAAATAATGTTAACTTTTGGAAGCACATGAATTCTATTGATAATTTTAAAATTATAGTAATAATAAGAAGGGGACTACTACAAATGGAAACAAACAGAAGCAAATGAACCCAACTGCATTTCAAATGAATAAGATTACTCAAATGGAAATAATCATATGTATGCAGTATTTTTTTGTTTGTTTAGGAAATGAGTAAATATTTTGATGTTTTGGGAGCCAGGGACCTCCATTTAAAAGAAATAATTTCAAATATTGAAAAGAGTAAAGGAGAAAGATGCTGGCAGGTTGAAGTTGGAGGTGTTGATATGAAGTGATGATTTTTAAAATATGTATGTGTGTGAATATGCAAATATATAAGTTACGTCCCTTGGAGACATAGCTAATTCTAGCACTGGTTCAGAGAAGTACAAGATGAGACTAGAACATTTTGCCATGCTGGGAAATAAGGAAGCAGAAAAAAAAAAAAAAGTGCATGTCACACAAAATACTACCTTGAATAGGTTTCCATGACCAAATCTGGGGCAATTTGATTAACAAAATAATCAAAGAGAGTGATGAATTATAAATTTGGAAATAAGATGTACATTTATGAGACCAAACTGATAACAAATGATGGATAGATAGATAATAAATGATAGATAGATGATAGATAGATAGATAGATAGATAGATAGATAGATAGATAGAGTGGGTTCTTTCAGTAAAAAGGCCAAGTGTGGACTGTTGATTTTAGAGGGAATGATAGAGATAGAAATAATCATGTTGTAATCATCATATTAAAGATTGCACCAGGTGATAATCTTCACTAAATCATTAATCTGGGGGTGGTGGGTGCTGGTGAGGTCTCAAAGTGTCTTAGCATATTTGAAATATTGAAGGTTAAAGATGAAAGTATTTTAGTGTTTGAGCATAAACTGCCTATTATTTACAATGGCAAAAGTAGTAACCATATAGTGAAAAATTTTCCTAAACTTAGTGCAGTATATGAATAATATCTTAATAATTCTACTGGCCCAAAAGACACACCAAATAGTTATATTGATTAAATAATTAGATCCAAGCAACTTAATAATTATTATATATATAAGACTTAATAACCACTTGAAAAAATACATATATGTTGAAAGAAATAACTATTCTTTCATTCTTAAATAAACTAATGCAACTTTGGCAACAAGCAAATCCTCAAATTTGCCATCAGATCGGACACTGTGACTCTTTACACTACTGTTTTTTTTTTTTTAATTTTTATTTATTTGTGATAATCACACACACAGAGAGAGAGAGAGAGAGAGAGAGAGAGGCAGAGACACAGGCAGAGGGAGAAGCAGGCTCCATGCACCGGGAGCCCGACGTGGGATTCGATCCCGGGTCTCCAGGATTGCGCCCTGGGCCAAAGGCAGGCGCTAAACCGCTGCGCCACCCAGGGATCCCTTTACGCTACTTTTTGAGTGATCTTGTTTCACCACAGAGAGGACTACCTAGGTTTGTAATGTCACAACATCTTTGAAAGCACCTGGCATTGCCTAATATAAGTGTGAGCTTACCTCAAGCTAATAGTTGCTTCAGTTTGGGGCAGATGTCAAGATTTATTGTGTTTCTAAAACACTAAAATTATCCTTGGGAATCACATGTGTACATTGTGGAACTCTAGGGTGCATTGGCACACAGTTTGAGAATCATGTGTATAATGAACTCATCAGATAACACCTTGACAGTGTGATAAAAATTAACATTACTAATAAGGGATATTAATAGACATTGTGTGCATTTAGGTGTAATATCCTGGGAAGTGCACAATTTTACTTATAGAATATTAGCCTAGGGATATAAAAGCTGAATCTAATCATGAAGAAGCATCGGACAAACTCAAAAATAGTTTATTTTGAAATGAAAAGTTAAAATGATAAAAAGAGGGATGGTGAATTTCAATAATAGCAATTAATAAAGTGCAAATAAAAGCTGACAAATTTTTCCAGACTTACAGAAGCCTTTAGTTTATTACATGATCCTAGACCAGATCCTTTACTGAAGAAAAAAATTTGCTACACAAAAGATTATTGGATCAATCGCCAAGCGGGAATACGGAGAGCGATTTAGATAAATGTATATCAGTATTAAATTTATTATTGTTCATAATTGCACCATCGTTCTACAAAAAAAAAATAATTATTCTTAGAAAATATGGCCTGAATTCATAGGAATAAAGAGCAATAACATGTACAACTTACATTCAGGCTGTTCAGAGAGAAAGGCAAAATGAGGAAGAGAGAGAGCAAAGGATGAATCAAGTGAGGTAAAATGTTAGCAATAATTCAACATGGATAAAGTGTTAATGAATATTCTTCATATTCCTGAAAGTTTGATGTTTGAAATTATTTACAAATAAAAGTAAAAATAGAAAAGTACATTTGTTGTAATTTATATACTTTATCAGTATGTTGCAACAAGAGGGATTTATTTTTATTGGAATTCTTTTGGAAGTGAAACACTTTCATAATTCACCCTGTATTATTATTATTTTTTTAATGTTTTTTTTTTAATGGTCCCTGTATTATTTTATTGATATATGGTAGGAAAATTTCCAGTGAATAAGGTGTGGAAGAAGTATAGTAAAGATGTCTAAGGAAATTCTTCTTACTTTGGCTTCAATTACAGAGTGGTTTTTTTTTTTTTTTAATGAGACTTTTTTCTGTTACTAATTCCATAATCTTCCTTTCAAGTTTGTCATAGTCAAACCAGATTAATTATGCATTTATATTACTCATCCAATTTCGAGTTAATTAGATTGTAAATAGCTTGATCTCCTTCATATTTTAATCTCTATTTTAAAAACCTGTGCATATTTAATGTAGAAACCCTTACTGATAAATTAAAATCACAACCTTACATAGATTTTTCAGATACATAAGATACTCTTTTATGTCTTTTGAAATTAACAGGAGTTAAAGGATGATGTTAAAACAGATGCACTTATTTCACATTTTAACACAATGTTAATGCTTTCAGGAAGAACATTATTTATGCAAATACCAAATGTTTTGAGTTGATATGTTTGAAAATACAGTGATGGGCAGCCTCTAGTAATGAGAAATAATCATCAATATGCACAGATGAGTTCATCCGTGTTTTAACTTGCTTTAGTCTTAAAGTATCCTAGCTGAGGATCTGATGTATTCCTAAAATGATCAACTTTTGAAACAATGGAGGACGAAGTACGCTTGGAAGCAGTGGATAAGGATTGTCACCATGTTGATCAATCACCCTCATCTCTATGTTAGCTTAAGGAAGAAAAACAAACAAGCAGCAAAGCCTCATCACCATAGTTGATATTTTGTCAAAGTCAAAGGATTGAGTCAGAGATGTAAGCCTGTCATCCTTGCAGGATTTTGAGCCATAGGATGTAATGAAACATAAAACAGATGGTAACATCTATTTAAAGTTTAGGCACTCCACAAAGGAATAAAAATAAATGTCTGCATTGATAATCACATAGTGTCCTCTTTTCCTCACTCAAAATCCCATACCCTTCCCATTTATTGTCCTTGCAATCTACTGTCTATTGCAACTTCATCTGAAGAAGGTAATTCAGTAAGTACTGACCCTCACCTAAGCTTTAGAATATTGTCCTTTCTACCCTCTGGTACTCTACTTTCTAAACACTATCAACGTGTTCTTAGACTGTTTCATGCCTTAACTGAAACATGTCTCTTTCCTTGAGAATTACTTTACCTGTAACACTACCAACACTGACCATTCTCTCACCTGTCAACCTTAAAACGAAAATGGCCAGATACTGTACCAGCAAAATGAATTTATTTCTGAATAGCAGAGGAATTGCGATTTGGGACAAAGTCTGAAGAGACAAAGAGAAAGTCAGCTTCTGTTAGATTTCAGGAGGAAATAGGGTAGGCTTCTTTTACACAAAAGTTCCCAGGAAAAAATAAAAAAACAAAGAGTTCCAGGTTGTGGTGGTTTCTCACTGGCTGCTAGCAGTAGTTGCTGTTTTGTTGCTGGGGCCAGAGGGAACTCCCTTGTTTGTTTGTTTGTTTGTTTGTTTGTTTGTTTGTTTTTTAAACAGTAGATAAAATTCTAATGTAAATATTCTTTAAAAAAAAAAGATTTTATTTATTTATTCATGAGAGACACAGAGAGAGAGGCAGAAGGAGAAGTAGGCTCCCTCAGGAGCCAGATGAGGGACTCGATCCCGGGACTCCAGGATCACCATCTGAGCTGAAGGCAAACTCACAACCACTGAGCCACCAGGTGTCCCTTTATGTAAAAATCCTTAGTTTCCCTTTTCCTAAGGTTCTGCGGGCTGAAACCAGTGGTACCTGCGTGGAGCTCCCCCTGCAGTGCTTCTGGACTCCATTTTAAAGGAGTTCTCTTTTCACACACCTTACATGCACTTCAGCTTTGTTTACTGTGCATGATGCTCCTTTTACTCCTTGTTAAAATGTTGGGTCTGTACTCACTAATCTTGCAGAAAACTGCATTTTGAGGCATATGTCTTATGCTCTATCACCCAACATCCCTCATCTTTCTATTATCTATAATGTGCCAGCATCTAATTTCATTAGTGCTGACCTTCTGGGTGACCCCAATTTCCATACCTTCCAACATTCAGCCACTCTATTCTTCGATCTCTTCACCTCCATTGTTTTCCCTGTTTTCTCAACCACATACTCCTACATCATAGGCTAGATCTCATTCCACTCAGTAGAGTGTCCCCACTACTCACCTTCGTTTCTAATCACAGTGTTCTCTACACCAACCTTCTTGGCTCACCTGTGAATTACTTCCATCTGACAATTCTTTGACCTGATGTGAACCTCCACTCCTCCATATTTCCATATTTTCATTCATTGTCCTCTTCTTCCCCCACCCCATTACACCACCTTTGGTTCATCATTTTATTTTATTTTTTATTTTTTATTTTTTTTTTTTGGTTCATCATTTTAATAATTCTCATGCCAATACCCTAAACCTTGTTCACATTTTTATTCTCATTATACCCAAGAGGCAGATTCTAAAGCTTGGTCATCTACTTTCTCCATTTCTAAATAAGGTCATATGTATTACTGGAGCAAAAGCGCTCATATGTTGAGCATTGGCACCATACATACCGTTCGGTAACCTTAACAATGGTCATCTCCACCCTCCTTATGAGAAATCCCACATCATCTATTTTGTCAACTCCTTATATTATAATAAAATCTTTCAACTGGCAATGAAGCACGCTCCAATCAGATCACCTTTAAAATAACCTATTGGAGCATATGTTACCTTCATAAACTATCGAGTCATTTTCTTCCTCACAGTGAAACTTCTTTAGAGAGATTGACATATGCTTTCTCTACTTCCTCACTTCTTTTTTTCACTCCTCAACTCAATTCAAACTGCCTTGTGTACCAATTATTCCATCAAAACAACCCTTTACTCAGGAACTTCTAGAGTTTAATTGGAAACATATTTGTAGTTTCCTTAATTACTTCCTTTTTAAAGAATTTTTTTTTATTTTGTTACCCTAGCCCTATTTATTTATTTTATTTTATTTATTTTATTTTAAAGAATTTATTTATTTATTAATGAGAGACACAGAGGGAGGCAGAGACATAGACAGAGGCAGAGAGAGAAGCAGACTCCATGCAGGGAGCCCGATGCGGGACTCGATCCCCAGTCTCCAGGATCATGCCCTGGGCTGAAGGCAGACGCTTAACCGCTGAGCCACCCAGGCCTCCCACCTAGCTCTATTTATCATTATTCTTATTTTCTGTTGTACCTGGACTCAGCTTGTTGGTCTCATTTTCTAGATCATCCCCTCTATCCTTCTCAACACTGAAACACCTCAAGACTCAGTGCTGTATCTTTTCTATTCTCAATTTCACTTCAACCATATTAATAGCTTCCATTGTCATCTATAGATCATCTATCTGCCAATGATGTGCAGATTTTTTTAAAGATTTTATTTATTTATTCATGAGAGACCCAGAGACAGAGAGAGATAGAGGCAGAGACACAGGCAGAGGGAGAAGCAGACTCCATGCAGGGAGCCTGACGTGGGACTCAATCCCAGTTCTCCAGGATCATGGCCTGGGCCGAAGGCAGGCACTAAACCACTGAGCCACCCAGGGATCCCCTGATTTCCAGATTTTTATTTAAACTTATCATTGAGCTCCAGACCTATATCTCCCACTGACCACTTAATACTTTCAGGAACGAAAACTTTTCTTGGCACAAAAAATGGAATATTAAAAATATGTTAAATAAAGGTCAAAGTTATCTCAAACTGAACATGTTCCAAATAAATTCAGAATCTCTTCTCTGTATTCTCCTTGCCACAGTAAATTAACTATGTCTCCTCCAGTGTTTGCTATCTCGGTGATTGATACCTGTATTCATCTTTATGAATATCACAGATACTGGGAAGTCATACTTACTTGCCCTCATATATTGTATCCTATTTATCACTAAGTCATATATGTTTATCACCAAAATGCCACCCAAATCAACTTTACTTCCTCTCTACTGTCAAAATACTAGTTCAAGTAGCCATCCCAACTTCCCCTTATCCTTACTATGGACTTTGCTTCTAACTGGTCTACTTTTAAGCCCTGTATACCACAGCTCAAAACACAGTAATGTTTTATAAATTCTTCCAAAAGTTTTATGTGTCTTTATATATATAAACATATATATATTATTAATATTAGTTATGTATAGTTATATATAGCACATATACATAAATATATTATTAATATTAGTTAAATATATATATAGTTTCTTCCACTTCGACTTTCCCTCTTACTGTTTTCCCTACCCTCTCATTTTCCTAGTTAGCTAATTTTCCTTCTTTAGATACCAGCTGTATATCTATATTATATAAACAAGAACTATTCCTTAACTAGCAAGCCTATTTTGATTTCCTAGGCTCTGTGAGCTTATAGCTTTATGAATTTTCATTCATAAAACTTGCACAGTTGATTTTTATGCACTATATCACATCATATTTATGAGACAATAGTCTGTATTTGTTATTTCCTGTTTTACTCAGTGATTAGCACAGTTCCTGGCACGTAGTAGGAACTACCACGTAATAACTGTTTGTAGAATTGATGAATGAATAAGGAGACGTGAATGCTTTGTTATTGGGAAACAAAAACCTTATTATATGAAGCTTATATTGTTAAATAAAATACAGAATTCAGCTCAGAAAACCAGCAAAATAAACTATGAGATTCTTATATAAGGGACGTATGGGGCATACTTTATATAAAGGGCACTGGGGAGACAGTGGGCAAAGTTATCCATTTTATTTTACAAAACAATTGGATATTTTCTTTAATGGAAGCTTGTAGGTACTGAAAATGTAAGATTAATTCAACTGAACAAAAGTATTTCTACAGAGAATTAAAATGATTTTTGTTGTTCTCACAAAACTTAATATAGTAATGGAAATTAGAACACCAGTTCCAAATGCTAAAATGTCAGTCATCTGAAGTAGAACAAATTAAATCTCTCAGGATTAGGAAAGAGATTTGTTTCAGGATCTGGGATATGGCTGAGTCTGTAAGGGATGTTAGCTTGTTTTAGGTATGTGGATTGGAAAATATTAAGACTGAGTAGCCAGGTAAATAACTATAGATTCTTTCTATGTCTTAAGTGAGGTTTGTAAAGTCTTAATTGTAAATAATTCATTCTTAAATCCTCTGATGCATGTCTGAAATGCAAATGTTTTGGTTGTTTATTTAAAATAATCAATATGGTTTAGATCCCAGATGTTCAGGTGACAGAGTAGATAATTCTGTCCTAAAATTTAGAAAGTTATATCTATTCCTTCCTAGTTTGAAAGATAGCCTCAAGAGGGTAGGCCAGAGAGGTACATATGACCTGACATTAATTATGATATTCATCAAGGACTTAGAAATGTCTTGACACAGAATAGCTGATTTATAATGGTAAAATTATCATCAATCCAGATATAGTCCCAACCAAAAATAAGTACATTTTCTCTATAGAAAATATACACTTATTTATTTATTATATCTCCACTAAAAATCTGGGATTTAGGTTTAAAACTATACATCCAGTCACATTTGTATACCATGAACAGATTTATTTTGAAATTAATTTGAAAAAGTTCCTGGAATAATTATATAGTATTCTACAACTTACTTTTGCTAATTACATGTGTCATAAAAGGTTAATCCCAATTACCCAAGACATAAATAATTAAGTCTATGAATGGATAGTGCATCAAAAGTTTGACAGTTATTTACATATAAGAAGTTAAGCTTCTGAACAGTATTTCCATTAGTTCAGGGTCTGGATTATCTTAATGAATACAATTCAAGAAAATGTGTTAAGCATTCACTATATTCACACTGTAATAAGAAGAGTTGAAGAATGGAAAAATTAACCAAATTGGATCTTTATTCTCAAAAAAAATTAGTATATTTGGAAGAGACAGATACATACGCAACAACGATAATCATAAGAAATGTCACGAATATCGGTACTTTAAAGAAAGATCTACTCTGTGCAGAATATTTGACATGTGGATTTTTACATATACTTTATAAACAATGTGCCACTTAAGGATGTTCATTGTAGAGTTTTGCTGATTTCCTTTTGCTTCAGGAACCATTAAGTGATTTATAGATTGTTTAATTATTGAGAAAATAATCCCCACATTGATCTCCTGAGATTTTATATTAGTTAAGGAAGTTTTCAACAGATAGCCAGGATCTCTCAACTCTCAATCTCCTCTTTGCCTATTATTTTTCCCAGCACAGGCATCCTTTTGTTATGAGGTAAGGACACTTCCCATACTTGATCATTTTATTGGCAAACATATGATTCCTATGAGCCATCTTGCTTTCTTACCACAGGGACTAGACACCAAGTCTATCTCCACAAATCCTGGTTTTGTGTTTCTTGGTCGACTAGTTGTACCATTCTAAGAGTATAAAAATAGATAATTTCCTTAAAATAAATGAATGAATGAATGAATGGATAATTTCCATAAAATAAATAAATGTATTAATTAATTAATGAATAAATAAATAGGAAAGAGTCCTAATTTGTTAATTCCATGAGCCCAGTATATTTCTGGCCTCCCAAGATCAAAGAGCCTCTGCACAGGCTGACTTCCTAAAAAAGAAGAGAGAAAAGAAGACAGAAGGGAGAAGAATATATAAGAAAGAAATTTCATGCCCATCTGGTCCTCAAAACAACACCTCCCCCCATCACTTTGGAATATAGATATAGGTATGGGTCATCATTAATGTGGCTCTGACTTTCACTAGTATTTATGAGTGTAGGCAAGCCACTCCAACCCACTCAACCATTAGGGTATTATTTTACTTATTAGAACAGCACACTTTCAGTTTGCCTGCCTGGGAATAACTGAGGTCCAAATAAAATGAGAATATAACATCTGAGGGCTTCAAGGATTATATGTGATTGTTTTCTAAGTGTTATTGTTGTTGAAATTTCCTCCCCCAAGTCTTCCACCATGCCTAACAATTAGAACCCTGAAATTTCACAGAAATAAAGGATTATCAACAATTTACAGTATTTTGGATAAAAATTATGCATGAAGCTTGTGATATCGTGATTTAGAATAAGAAATATATATTTTAGTCTTTGTTCCCTTTCCTAACACAGAGCTCCCTAAAATGACTGGATTTTCCTAAGCAATGAGAGCAGGAAAGGTATCTTTTGTTATGTTAGTGGGTTGACTTGAAAAACAGGTAGGTAACCAAAGGATGGGGGCTGGTTACCTGGGTACCCAAGTTTGTGATTAGAGGTTTTGAACTAATCCCACCCCGTGACTCCTGGAGGGGGGAGAGAAGCTGGAGCTTGAATTGATTGCCAATTTGCCCATGACTTAATCTATCATGACTATGTAATAAATAGCCTCCATAATAACCCAAAAGGATGGGTTCAGAGAATTTCCAACCTGGTGAACATGTAGAGATGTGAAGAGAGTGGCATGCTCAGAGAGGGCATGAAAGCTCAGTGACCCTTCCCCCACACCTTGCCCTTTAGAACTTTTCCATTTGGCTATTCTGAGTTGTATTCTTTTATAATAAACCCATAATCTAGTAAGTAAAATGTTCTCTGAATTCTGTGACTCAATCTAGCAAACTAATCGAACCTGAAAAGAAGGTTGTGAAAACCTCTACAGCCAGTCTACTGGAAGTACAAGTGAATACATGGACCTGCTATTGGAGTATGAGGGGCAGGGGACATTTTTTGTATGACTGAGCCTTTAACCAGTCAGATCTGGTGTTATCTCTAGGTAGGTGATATCAGAATTGAACCAAATTATAGGACGTTCAACTCAGCTGATATCCAAGAAATGCTTGGTGGTATAAGGGAGAAAACACACACACACACTGGAATTGGTGTCAGACTCATAAAACTGATGAATTATTGTATTGACATCTCTAGTCTCATTACTCTCCCCTGCTTTTGAGGCACTTACTCATAGGAGTCATGACATGCTTTCCTCCTGATTATTTTAAATACGCAGACCTCTCATACCCCAAAACCTACACATACATGCATACAGATAGCATCATAGAATAATTTAATTGTTGAACCTAAAGTCATGAGAGAATTTAATCTACAAGTTTCCTTTCTTGTAATGTCCATGCCATGTTTTGAAATTCAGATTATAATTGGCCCAAAGAAAAGTCCCCTTTTTTTCTATTCTGAAGAAGAATTTATTGAAATGTAATGTAATTTCTTCTTTTAATATTTGGGAGGAAAAATCACTATTGGTGGCATCTGGGCCTGGGAATTTCTCTGAAAAAATCTTGAATTTATTCAAAAGATATAGAGCCTTAATGTTTTATTTTTCTAGCATGTACACAGGCATTTTTCTTTTCTAAAAAAAATATATTGCAAATTGTAATCATTTGCAATGATTCAAATTGTCAAATATATTGCCACACATTTCGTTTAGTGTTTGCATGATATCTTTATTTTATCCAAATATAAACTTATTTTTCTCCTTATATTTAAGGTATTCTCTTAAGCAACATAGCGTTATTTTCACGCATTCTGACAATCAGTCTTACTTTAAATATTCAATTTGACCATCTGTCTTAATTTCTACTTTGATTTTTTGCATGACTTCTTCTAATCGATTTTTAATTGCTACAGTTTTTTTCTTTCTATTAACTTGTTAGTTACTCTCTTCTTTTTCACTTACTTTTCCTGCAGTTGATACTTTGGAGCATCCTTATTTATTACAATCCAAAGCAAAGTGTTACTTTTACCAATTTTTTGATATTGCTAAAATATTAGAATATATAAACTCTATTTTCCTCTTCTATATTTCACTTATTTTAGTTCTACATTTATTTTAAACTTTATAAACATTAAATTACTTTTATAGACAAACTCTTTTATATTTACTCACATGTTTATCATTTATATTCTTCATCCTGTATTTCTATGATGTAAACCTTATCTATTTTAATTCTGCCTGGAAAATCCTTACAGGTTTTTCTGCTGGCTGCTAATAAATTCCTCTGGTTTTATTTATCTGAAAAATGTGTATTTCAACTTAATTTCAGAAGATTATTTTCGTTTTGTGTAAAATTCAACATTAGCAGTTTTGTTCTTCCGGCATGTTGGCAATGCCATTCCATCATCTCCTGACTTACCTTATCTTTTAAAAAGTTAACTGTCATTTGCATTTTTTTCTTCCCTTTGAAGGCCTTGTTCCTCTGCCCCACATAAAAACATCCATTTTGAAGATTTTTCCTTTTTGTCCTTGGTTGTCTGCAGCTTTACTAATAATGTGCCAAGATTTGGTTTTCCTTGTGTTTAACCTTGGACTTTACTGAGCCTCTTAAATGTGTAGTTGATACTTTTCATTACTTGCAGATAATTCTCACCTTTTCTCTCCTCATATATTGTATTTGTCTCCCTCTTCCATTTTAGGTTTATTTCTACATACAGGTTAGTCTATTCGAGCATTTACAATATATCTCTTAAGTCTGGTTTTCTAAAAAAAAAAAATATTTTATACTCTGTGCTACTTCTTAAGATGTTTTCAATTGAAAATCTTGTGTTAGTGTTATAACCCTTTTAGTTATTCATCTACCGTGATTTGGAATTCTAGAATTTTCTGCGTATTTTACATTTTAGTAATACTGAAATTCTACACTCCTCCCTCTCTTTTATTTTTCCTCTATTTTCCTTAGCATGTTAGTTCTTTCATTATTATTTTTTTTAGATTTATTGATTTATGTGTGAGAGAGAGAAAAAGAACAAGCATGGTGGGGGTGGGGGTGGTCGAGCAGAGGGGGAGAGAGAAGGAATCTCAAGCAGACTCCTCTCCATCCAAGGACCCTGAGATCATGACCTGAGCCAATATCATGAGTCCAATGCTTAACCAAATGAGACACCCAGATGCCCCAGTATCTTAGATGTTCTTGTAGGCCAAAAAAGAAAAAAAAAAAAAAGTAGCCTCAATTAATTAAAATCCTTACATCTTGCAGCCCACTGATAGATACCTGAAATATGCAGAATGTGATCTTCCTCAAAGAACTTGAGGCTGTCTTCACACCTTCATGTTTAAAAGTAACCTTATCTTGGCAGTAGCTGGCCCCTCAAGGTCCTGAAAGACTTGCTTCCAGATTCCTTGGAGACTGGTGCTATCTCTCACCTCCACTAAATAAAAAGTATACAGTCAATCATTCCTCACATTCTCAGTATAGCTCTTTCTGCCCACAGGTCCTGTCCCATGAATAAGGAAAGAGTTAAGGTCTAGGCAGGAGAGATAAGAGGCCACTAACTCTCCTGACTGAGCTTTGAAACTATTCCTGGCAGGTGGAGGTGCTGAGACAAAGCAGAACAAAAGATAAAGGAACAGACCAAGATGGCACCAGAAACTAAAGGCCACAAGATTCCCAGTCAATTCTCAATAGAAGACTGCTGCTAAAAGCCCTCAGTGGCAACCCATTCAGGATCCCTCTTACTCTAGAAAACTTTTTCTTTCCTTTGCTTTCATCTTCACTTCATAAATTTTCACTTTACTTCATCCTTTTGTGTCCATGAGATTTAGTCTTCCGTTCCATGAGACAAGAACCCTGCAACCTCACAACGCTAGGGTAGTCTATTGATTTTTTCTCTTGATTAGTAGTCATATTTCACTGCCTCTCTTTTTTTTTAAGATTTTATGTATTTTATTTATCTAAGAGAGAGAGAGAGAGAGCATGCATGAGAACAGGAGCAGAGGGAGGGGCAGGTGGACAAGCAGACTCTGTGTTGAGGGTAGAGCCCCATGGAGGGCTTGAGCTCATGACTTTGAGCTGAAATCAAGAGTCAGACACCTAACCAACTGAGCTACCCAGGCACCACATCACTGTCTGTCTTCTATTTTCAATATATATGAGTGCATATGTGCTTATTTTTTAATTGCATGCTACCTCTAAGTGAAAAACTCATTTTTCCAATTCCCATGTAGAGAAAAATCCAGTTCTTCCCTATTGTGTGTTTCTTTCCTGTGTGTCTCCTTTATTAATCATGCAGAACACTTCATTTCTGATATTTCTGGTCATCAAATGTGTGGCGGTTTTTCTTTACATCAACAAGCAATTCCTAAACACCAGCAGGATATCCAAGAATCTACTCACTTCTGACATTATCTACCCAGAATTAGCATAAGATTTTGTAGGTTAAGGACTCAGTCTCATAAGGTTCCCCTCTACCCCCTTCACATGTGAATCATAAACCCAGGTTGTCACCTGTGCTTCTGACAAACCAGCTATAGGAGATTCCAATGATCCTTTCCTTGGGTTTGATTAATTTCCTAGACTGGCTTACGGAACTCAGGGAAACATTTACTTTTGTTTACCCAATTTATTAAAGGGTATGATAAAGGGTACAAATGAATAATCACATCGAATACATATGGCAACGTCTGGGAGCGTCCAAGCACGGGAGTTTCTGGCCCTGTCAGCATAGATGTTCACCAGCCTGGAAGCCCTCTGAACACTGTACTACTACTACTACATGTCCTCATGTAGGTATGATCAGCTATTCACTTCATCTTCAGCCCCTTTCCCTTTTCTGGAGGACTGAGGGTAGGGCTAAAAATTTCAAGCTTCTAATCAAGGCTTGGTCTTTCTTTGGCCAGCTTCCACACAGGAGCAACCCAGGAACGCTAAGTGACCCAGAGTCACTTAGAACAAATGATGGTCTTACTGCTCTTACCACTTAGGAATTTGCAAAGGTTTGGGAGATCTGTGTCAGGGACAAGGTCAAAGACCAAATAGCAGAACAAAAGATAGTCTGCACCTTCTTATCACTGGGAATTAATAAGGGTTTTAGGAGCTCTGTGTCAGGAACCAGGAGGCAGAGATCAAAATATGTGATTTCTTATATTTTACACTGATCATTATTTATAAATAAATTTTTGATGTTCCAGATGATGCTCTCTTTTTTCAGTGAATATTCCCCTTTCTTGCATCAGGCAGATATGAGGAGAAGCAGATTTTTTATACTGATACTTGTTAATGTCAAATTGATCAATCTTACTGTTTCTGAATTATATATTAACTACTTTCTTATATATATAAAAAAAAAGCCTGTTTCAAGGCAAGATCATAGAAATTATCTCTTTCCTATTCCGTGGCAGTTTTCAAGTTTACTTTTTCATATTTAATCCATTAAAGCATCTAGAATTCTATTTTGAGTAGGTATGATGATGCGTTCTCATATTATTTTTTTATTCCATTTAGAATACAAACTGACTATCTTGACACTGTTTATTGTCCAGTTCAACTTTTCTTCATATATTTTAATGCAAATTTTTACTATACTGAGATGTGTGGTTTATCTCCTTAGAGCTCTCTTTTGTATGGTTTGTTAAATTTGTTGAAATTTTTCATTAATGTGGACTTCTTTATGGGCCATAAAATTGCTAGTTTAGAAGCCTCTTTTTTTTCAGAAGATGTTCTTTATGTATTCTTTGATATAGAGATTATAAAATTGCCTCTGCACAAGATTGCCAGGTGTTGGGTTTTAAATCTGACCCTCATTTGGAAGCCTGACTCTGGGCTCTTCACTTATATATTTATCACAATTTTAACTCCTGAACACAAATATGATGCCAGCTATGATATATTATTCTTTTCTTGATTATGACCAAGGAGAGGCCTAAACACAGGAAGCCAATTGTAACTATGAGAACCCATCTTCATAAAGGTCAGATTGTTCTCAGCCTTCTCCTATTCATGCAATGATGTATGCATTTGTATTGTATGTGTGTTTAAAATATGCACTTACACACAAACATAAAATAGTTACTCATGTACCCAGTCTTCCAACTAAGTCTCCAAATGTATTTCTACTATAGCAGTGAAATAGAATCAAATTTTGTATATTAGTCTCATGATTTCATTTCTCGCTGGAAAAAAAAAATCAGTAAAGAAGAAGACTTTCATGCACTGGAAGAGATAGAAGGACATACTATTTAAACATAATGTCAGTAAGGGGTTTATCTCCTAATTGCAAAGTAAACAAAGGCACCAGAATATATTTAAATCCCTTAAAAGAATCTTCAGCGGTATTTACTTTTTGTTTTAATTTTATTTTTGTAATAGATATGATCATTCATATTCTGAAACATCATAGTTTTCTCTGAACTAAATTACACATTCCTTTTACAAAGGCATAGTACACTTTTTTAAATGGGAAAAAATGACTGTTAATGAATCTATTAGTCTATACAAATACCTACACATTTGCTGACTAGTTTATTTTTTAGGTAGAAAGAATATGCAGTTTTATTGTTAGTGGAGTGAATTTTGGAGGCAAGGTAAACCTAATTATTTATAGTTCATTGAAATGTTCAAATTTTAGGGATGCCTGGGTGGCTCAGGGGTTTAAGCATTTGCCTTCGGCTCAGGGTGTGATCCTGAAGTTCTGGGATTGAGTCCCACATCGGGCTCCCTGCACGAGCCTGCTTCTCCCTCTGCCTGTGTCTCTGCCTCTCTCTCTCTCTTTCTCTGTGTCTCATGAATAGATATATAAAATCTTTTAAATTTTTTTTAAATAAATGTTCAAATTTTATCCTGAAACTTGGTATATAGATGATTTGACCTATCCTTGTTTCAGTGCTGAAAATCCTTAATGCCTATTCATGTTGCATGTAAACATTTGAAGCTATATCTTGAGGTAGCCAACAACATGCAACCATGGTACTGCATCTATCAAACTGTTACCATGGACAATCATTTTTAATTATCCTATTTGCATTATATCTGACTTAAAGAATTTTTTTAAAGAATTTTTTAAAGATGGTCATTTCTCCTAGAAATAGACTTTTTTTTTTCTTTGCTTAACCATCAAAAACTTCAAGGATATAAAAGCAAATCATTAAAATTTGTCAACATTGGAAATTAAAAACAAAGTTGGGACACCTGGGTGGCTCAGTTGTTTAAGCATTTGCCGTCAGCTCAGGTCATGATGACAGGGCCCTAGGATGGAGCCCCATGTCTTGTGCTTTCTACTCAATGGGGAGTCTGCTTCTCCCTCTACCTCTACCCCTCCCCACTGCTTGTGCTCTGTTAAATAAACAAATAAAATATTTTTAAAAATAAAATAAATAAAAATAAAAAATAAAAAAATAAATAAATATAAATAAATAAATAAATAAAAGCTAAGTTAAAAAAAAGACTTAAAATGTTCAGCTACTCTTTGTAATAAAATATATCTTCAATCCAGAGAAGAAAAACAGATAAAAGAATTATTAGAGATTTTAAACTAGTGTTCAATATAATTCATATTGTGTCTTCCTTATACTTTACAGTTATTTGAAGAAATTATATTTCAAAAATATTGATGTTCCCTTTCTAAGTTGCTCTACAGCATTTTACAAACACTTTTCCCTTCTGAAACAGCAAATCATGTCTTTTACCAAATGAAATCAAACAGCTAGAGTATGATGTTAAACAATATTCTAAAACCAAAACAAGGCCTAGAGAAGTTCAGAGTCACAATATAAAGATAAATGCACTGGGTTGAAGTAAATATCACAATGGGAAAGAATTAGAAAATACGTGTAGAGTATTTGTTGACCCTCGGGTAGATTTTTACAACCCACTCTCAGTCATTTTATTCTTCGCCTCAATCAAGAAAACTTAGTGAATGTACATTTCCAAATCAGACATCTAGGTTTCTCTCTGAGCACTTCGAGGAAAAATACTGAAAAGTGAAGCATAGATAAAGGATAGAAAGGAAAACAAGCTACCAATCATCCTAATATATAGGTATTCACTCATTCTTTTCAGATTTTTATATTTATAAATAGGTTTGTTTTTCCTTTGCTTTTTATTTTGACATATTTTCAAACTTGTAAAAAAGGTTGCAGGAACAGTACTCTCTGTGTGTGTCGTGTGTATGACGAGTAAGATAAATCACAATAATGAATCAATGTTAATGTCTTAATTTTGATAACTGCATTGCAATTACATTAGAAAATGTCCTTGCTAAAAACATACATACTGAAGTATTTAAGGAGAAAAAAGTATCAGGGGCTTAACATAGCCTCAATATAATATGTATAACACACAAATACACATTTTTTTACAATATTGGGGTTATCAATTATGCCAAGTGATCTGCCTGCTTTTTAAATCTGTATTATATAATTAGCAGTTTCTTATGTTTTATTGGCTGAATGTTCTACTTTATCTGTACACTACAATTTGTTTTTTTAATCATTTGACACATCATGTGTCCAATATTTGGCTCTTATTGAAAATAGCATCATAGATATCTTTGTCTATAATTATCCTTCCTGGGATAGATTCCTAGTGTTATTATAACTAAAACATATTGTGGGAATTGAATATATTAAGACTTTTGCAACAGATATCTAATTAGTCTCTATGCTTTTAATTTCTTTTTGTTGTATAATTTTTTCAAACAATTATGGCTGGATTTTTTAAATCATTCAGCAAATGTAATCAAATATCTTCTTCTTGAGCACCTATTATGCAGCAGAGCACTGTGCATGATTCTAAGTACTAAGCTTACCAAAATAAATAAGATACAACCTTCACCCTGAATGCACTCATAGTCTTCAAATGTTGAATTAAGGAACTGTAACCTACATAAAAATATCAAATATTCACCATTGCTTAATGAAACAATGCAAAACATTTTAGACTGTCATATAAGGCATTCATAATTTTGACCTTATTTTAAGCTTCACATTCTTTCACAATATTTTTCTAGTCTTACATATGTTGGTAATTATAACTGAGGATACCAGAGCCAGGCAAACTCATTCTTGCCTTTTTTATATTAAACAATTCATAAAACCTACATTAAACTTCCTGCTATACTGAAATCATCTTTCCTTAAAATCTAGCTCATATTTGCCAAAAGAAATGTTCTAGAATGTTTTATTGTAACACTATTCTAATAGCTCCAATCTAAAATCTATTCAATGCTCATTAACAAAATCCATTATGGCTAAAGAAATTGTAGTATATTCAAACAATGGAATAAAATGTTACAATGATGACAAATTATAATTATATGCAACAATATGGATGAATATCACAAATGTAGAGATGAACAAAAGCAGCCACTCAGAGAAGGTATTGAATGGTTTTATGCATACAAAGTATAAAAAGTGAAATAAATCTACGATGTTAAAAGTCCATAAAGGGATACATCGTGGAGTCAGTGATTGGAAGTGACCATGAGGGGACTTTCTGAGGTGCAGGTTAAAGGATTATGTTAGATTTGTGGAAATTCATTGAGGTGTACACTACCTTATGTATATTTTTTGAATACATGTTACACTCCAATGATTTTTAAAATCTATTTTAATTTTTACCTTACTCATTCATCTGTTCATTCAACATTTTCTCCTCATATAATTCTTCTGTTCTGCATAGTGTGCTTTGCACTGAGAAATAAGAGAATGAGTCAAGACAGATGCAAATCCAGACAATCAAAACACAGAGTACAAAGCCAAGTTATAGACCATGAATTATGGAAGTAGGTGGAAGCAATGAAGAGAAACTAGCCTGCCTGAAGAACCAGGAAAAGCTAAATCATAAAGAGGTAATCAAGAATAAACAAAACAAAGAACAAGGGCATGCCCAACCAGGAAGCTCACACAATCACTAAACATTAGTCAAAGCAGAAGTACAACAAACAGGTTGATGAAACACAGAGGATTTCAGGACCTTCAGTGATAGTGAACGTAACAGGACTTTTATAGATGGTTGAGGAAATCTATAAAATTTAAAAATATAAATGTCTCATAAGAACTTCAATGGTAGAGGAATGCCTGGGTGGCTCAGAAGTTTAGCGCCTGCCTTCAGCCCAGGGCCTGATCCTGGAGACCCGGGATGGAGTCCCGCATCGGGTTCCCTGCATGGAGCCTGCTCCTCCCTCTGCCTGTGTCTCTGCCTCTTTCTTTTTGTGTCTTTCATGAATAAATAAATAAAAATCTTAAAAAAAAAAAAAATTCACTGGTAGAGAAAGAGTGCTACAGGGAAGAAGCCATGGTCTTTCCCAGGAGAAAAGATGTCATGAATGATGCTAGAGAGATGTGAATGGAAATGGCCTTTTCAGGAATCATAACTGATGTGACATAAATGAGGCAGAAAAAGTACTGAGGAAAGAGAAGTGAGAATTTAGGAAAGACATTTAGACACCTGCAAATGCCTGCAAACTATATTAAAAGTATTATGATTTATCCCCTAGGCAAGGGGGAGATATTAACATTATTTCAACTGGGAAAGTAATATGTTTAGATTTTCCCATATAAGGAATATTGTGTTTGTGTGTGTGTATATGTGTGTTAATATTTGGATGTGAATGAGCATAGGACAATCAGCTTTATACATTTCTTGAAAAAAATCAATTCCTTACAATTGCAGTTTCTATCAACATCTTCAAACTCTATTCCAATAATATCAAAAAGTACAACTTTTCAATCTTATAATTCAGTTTCTACATATTAAGAAAAGAGTATTTTGTTTACTGTTAGCCTATTCTCTAAACAAGATAATTATGACCTAGTAATCCTTCTGGGTCTTCATAACTTCAAACTGCATTAAGTAACTTCTCCATTTTGCTTATGGTTTCTTATGTTAATTAGGTATAATAGCATTCAGGTATAATATAATATGATATATGTTAGATATTATTCAGATTACACATTTAATATAAAATATAAAGAATGGAGATTAAACAGATTTTAAAGTATTATGTAAAACTTTATAGTTTTATAAGATCTTGTATATCATCAATTTTAGATTCTAAGAGTTTATTCAATAATATTCTACTAATATAAAGCATCAATGTATTTTCCTGAAGTCTTAACAATATACATATTTAAACAAAATTGGAAATTAGTAGTGGAATGAATTTGAAATATCATTCCCTTTTTGCATGATTAACTTTAACAAATAGGAGATCAGATACTATAAATATTTTTACTATATTCTAATGATGTAATCTACTTTAAGTATAACATATTTAGAGAGACAACGGATCATCTAATTACAAGTAGAGGGAAAAATCCCTTACATGATTCAACATTAAGATGTTTGCTTTATATATTAAATCAAAACAGAGCTAAGTGTCTACAGATATGTTTTGTCCTAACATAAAATCCCATTATTATATGGACATTTCTTTTATATTAAATTAGACCACACTGAATTTGCATTCTTATAGGCCAAAAACTACTGGATATCTGAACTATTTGAGTTCTTGTTTAAAATGATAGACAATTACTTCCTTGGGAAATGCTATAGTTACCAAAAAATTTAATTCTGACTTTGTTTAAACACTTGTAATCATCATGTCTACATTTTAAAAAATTGTTAACTATGATACATAAGTTGATTCTTTTGGAACATGTATCAAGAAAAGCAAATCAAGCACATTTCAATCAAGAACATTATATTTATTTTTCCTGCATAATGTAGTCCATTATTCCTCCTTTTCTGACCATCTTACATCTTCACATATTTTTGATGTGCATATCCCCAGAAGAAAAAGAAAATGACGTGTTGTGCTCTCAGCATATTCTGGAAAGGAAGAAGAAAACTAAAGAGCTCTCTCTTTATTTGACATTGAAGCTACCGGATAACATACCAGTGGGAGACACAGCATGGTAAAGCTGAAATTTTTTTTCAGCGTTCACCTAATGATATTGTTGGTTTTCAAATCTGCCCTAGCACACACATAACACTTACTATGTTGGTAGTGTCAGAAATACACCTTCAATTAAATTCTCACTTATTCACACCATTCAGATGCAAGGCAAGGGAATAGTTGTATAGGTAAAAGGTGAGGTCTCTGTTCCCTGTGCAGAGGGGACCATATTCCCTTGGAAGAAAAAAAAAAAAAAAAAAAGTTAAACTTAGTAATGGTTTTAAAAATTTTAAATATCTTGTTTTACTTTTCTTAAGAATTTTATAGTGTAGTTTCATTATGAATGTACCCCATGACTTATTAACTCTCTGGAAATGCGTTCTTTCATTCAAAGCCATATCTGAATACGGCTGTACTCGGCTGTTCCGAGTACAGATGGGAAGTCTTATTCATCTTGCTCATGCCCCTTGGTGCTATTCCCTAAATGGAATTTGAAATGACTGTCAAGAAATCTAGTCTAGCTAGAATGAAAATGAATAAAAAGCTAAATCACAATGTAAAGAATAAAAGGATTTCACCAGGATTGTGGTCATCTGTGGCAAGAGATAAATTGTATTTAAACATTATCAACAGCATTTCACAAATACCTGCCTCTCACGAATGCTACAAATGAGCCTAAATGGCTTGACGTGGGTGTGTAAATGAACAAAACCTTGCCTGTTTCAACGGGGTAAAGGAACAAAGGCACTTAATTAGAATGTTCGTGTTGCTAGCACCAACAGCTTCAAGGTGTCCAGTTTGGCCTTATCTTAAAAGGCAGTCAGGCTCCAACAGTGTAGCATTTCAAGACAAATGGTCTCACCTAGATTTCTGTGAAGTGGCACCTTTCTAAGCCATATTAATATGGAGGTGAAGAGCTTGACAACTAGCAATCCAATTATCCAGTATTCTAGGAACCCTTTGGGTGTAACCTTTATATTGCTCAATTTCTATTATAAACTCACAGTGAGAGGTGAGATATATGTTCAGAATTACTCAGAACTTAGACTTTAATAAAGGCATATGGAAAACGAATAAATTCATGTTCTGTATTATGCACTGAGCCACTTCCAATCCCCACAAATAAATTATAATTAATATATCCTTATTTTTAAAAAGTAAACAGTGAGCCACTCCCATTCCACATAAATAAGCTATTCTTCACATCCATATTTTATTATTTTATTTTATTTTTATTTTTTCACATCCATATTTTAGACATAAAGGTCTTTTAGTATTTCAGGAAACTGAAATTATTCACTGTTTTCCCTTTAAATAAGATAAATAGATTAATATAGATATCTACAATGAATACTTACATCCTTATTTTCTAGACATAACAAATCTGCAAAACTAGATTATGAAAGATTGAGTGAAATTCAGTGATTCATATTTGGAATATAATTACCAAAATTCTAGAAACCAAGCTTTTCATGCCCAGCTTGCCCAAGGAAGCCCTTAGTTCTCTTGTTCTTTATGTCTAAGAGTGACTTTGAGAGCTTGCTCTGTCTTGCAAGAATCTGATTCAGGAGTTTCACAGTCGAGGAGAGGTATGTGAATTTTTAAGCAGGCACCTCAGGTGATTCTTGTACCATCAGAGATGCCAGAAACCTGTGTACTTTGACTTTGAGACTGCTAGGTGTTGTCAATCTGGTGACTTAGGTGAATAAATTCTCAGGAAAGAAAATTTAATGTCTATGTCTTCTAATGACATTAAATATCAGCCAAGATACCAAATCAAATGTCAGAAAGATTTTTAAAAATTGCTAATGGAGCAATTCCCTTTTCCTCCCTCATTCTTTTACTGTGCCAACCTTTTCTTTTTTCTCTTGGGCCACATCGTCCTCAAATGAAGTTTATATTAGATAACAAGGTAAAGACTGCTCATGGTTCCCCAGTATCCATTGTCCCTTTAGTAAAGTAACCCAGGAATACATCTTTGCTTGGGTTGTTCAGAATAAAGACACCATTTCCCAACATTGATGCACAGTTGAAGCCTTGTGCCTAAGTATTGTCCAAATAATAATAATAATAATAATAATAATAATAACAATAAAAATGGCTACAAAGAGGTAGGTCATTGCAACTAAAAAAAAAAAGTCTGTACAGTGGGCAAAATCCTTTTTTCTTCCTTTCTACTTTCTATGAGATAGAACAGAGATATGATGACTGGAACTTGAAGGAAATAAGGATATGTCACCCTAAATATGCCTCTTTGACGTACAACCTATTGTGAGCTAAAGGCACTTAAAAAAAAAAACCCAAACAGCAGGTTCAAGGAAAGCACTCTGACCCTCCCCTTTTGCCTCCTGAATGTAGGAGATAAAGGTCCCTGTGGAAGATAAGTCTTCCCTACAGCACAAGAAAAGTAACATTCTTATCAAGGACAAGATGTTGAGACCAAGAGAATTTCAAAAAGCAGGATTTATTAAAAATAATTTTTATCTTCCTTTAGCTTCCCCACTAGTTTACTTACTTTTCCACAATCGACTCTCTGTGTCCAACCTAAAATCAAAGCAAGTAGGTTTCACCATTTCTTTGCGTTCTCATTCCTTGTGAAAGGCTCTCATGTCACATAAAACTCACAGTAACTAAATGTGTGTGCTTGTCAGCTGTTGATCGGTCTTTTGTCAATTAAATTCTGAACCCAACTGGAAAAAAAAAACAAGAAAAAACTTAATCGAGTAAAGGGAAAAATTTACCTCCTTTCCAAACTCAAGGAGCCATCAAAGATTTTGAGTATCACTGCATGGGGAGGATACAGTGGACTTCAGGCTGCTTAGAAACAAAGATTCTGAGTGCTTTTTTTTTTTTTTTTTTTTTTGCTTTTTCACTAGTTTATCCTGAAAAACTATAACAATTTATGAAATACAGTGGATTTTTAATAAATATTTGTTAAATGAATTTTTCAGATGTTTCAAATATTACTGTCAACTTTTAAAACTAAATTAAATATTTTAAAGATTTTTTTTCTTTATGATTTTATTTATTTATTCATGAGAGACACAGAGAGAGAGGCAGAGACACAGGCAGAGGGAGAAACAGGCTCCCTGCAGGGAGCCTACTCAGGACTCGATCCCAGGACCCCAGGATCATGCGCTGAGCCAAAGGCAGACACTCAACCACTGAGCCATCCAGGTGTCTCGAAAAGTAAATTAAATTAGTTCTTGGTTTTTACATTTGTTCACTGAAAGAATGACAGTGAATTACCACAACTGAAAGCCTTTTGGAAATAAACTAGTGAAATTCTTTGCTAGTTATGACTGTCACTATTGCAATGAGATTGAGGTTGTAAACATAATTAAACAGTGATTTGTCAGCATATAAACTGGTAATTCTTGTATAATTGGGGGTTATTTGGGAAGAAGTTTACAAGTACTAAAATTTCAGTGATGGCTTCACTCTGGTTTATAGGTAGTTCAGATTTAAAACCAAGCCAAAGGAAGAGTTGAGTAGGGAGGGGGGGGAATCCATCTAATATTATATTATGGCATTAATAATTGACTTAGTAGATAAAATTAAAACGTATGTTTTATCCTTGGCAATTAAAGTTCATACCTCTGCTAAGGCTCCATTTTCTCAGCTGTTAATCACAGGGACTTTCTCCAGATTCTGATGGCAACTTCTTTAATTAGATTAAAAATCTTGTAAGAGATTGATCCAATTCTTAACTATTTATTCATGACTAATAATTTTCTATTCTACATAAAAATTATTGGTTAGGTGTATGCAATAATGGAGATTGCACAAATCCTGCTAACTTATTTAATTTGAAAAAATATAGTTCATGTAGTTTGCAGTGTTTTAGAAAAGAGGAAATAAAGATATAAAAAGTTGTGAATTTATTTGCCCTCTCCCCTTCTACCTTTCTTGAATGTTTTCCTTTCTTGGAAATATTTTGTTAATGAAGCTCATAAATTTTTAGAAGTATGCTTAGAGAGGAATAATCATAGACTATCCTAAGTCATATTATAAAGTGGGTAATAGATTATCCTATTTATAACTATATTTATTTGAAATGAAATATTGAGAATAATAAGGCAGGCTAAATTTATTATGCAAAATTGGTTTTGCTTTTCTTTAAAAAATAACAGAAAAATACATATAAATGATAACTACTTCCAAAATTAGTTTTTTAAGAAATTGATATTTTTCTGATTGTTGTTCTCTTATGAAATCTGTACAGTAGAAGCTATTTGCCATGCCATTCCTGAAATCCTTTTTCCCCTTGGTTTTCCTAGCTTCACATTATCCTGGTCTCTACTACTTCTATACTATAGATGATTCTCCATCTCCTTCAAGGACTTTTCTTTCTTATCCTGTTTCCTAATTATGGGAGGCACAGCCTCAGTGTCTGACTCTTTAGCTCTTATCTATTGCCTACTTCATTTTTTTGTCTTCAGGAATAACTCAGGCATTAAGTCACAAAATACTGCATCTCCCTCAAATTTTAGTACAGATTTGCTTATGCCATTGTTACCTGCAGTAAAATGAAAGCTGGAATCATCCAAATATGGAACACATCTGAACATGAAACTAATTTCCTTTGCCTCTCCCATCTTCCTAATCACCTGCTTTCTTGTTGCCAATTACTTTTTATACCATTAAGAAGTGTCTTAATAAACTTTTCATAACCATTCATTTATACTTACATTTTTCATTGCCATCATCTAACCATTAGCAGTTCCACTTATTCTAAACTTAAATTCAAAACGTTCAAATACATTTAGCAACAACAAAAATATTATGCTCCTTCCTTTCTCTCATCTCATATTTAATTACTGTAGAAAATTTGCATTTCTATTTGAAGACTATACTCTCTGATACTACATTACTTGCTCAAAGCATAAATTATTAGAGTTGACCTTAAATTGAAATGTTAAATGAAAGATGCTGAATTTTCAAAGTTGTCTGATTTATCTCTATAATTTACAAAAAGGTACCAATAAACTATATGAGGATAAATCATTTGGAAAATAGGGAGAAAACATAATTAATCTACATATTCGAATTAAACTGATCATGCATTCCTTATATTATGCAAATTAAAACAGATTTGTATGTGTTAACTAAATTAATATAATTACTCTTGTAATAATAATGTAATGACATATTATGACAGTAACATAATTATTTTCCATTTTATTTTTTAGCACAAACTACATTTCCTGACCAAGAGTAGGGTAGGCTATATATTTTCAGGGTAACACTGACATGGAATCTAATACTATTTAAATATTAATGGATATATTTCAGGTTTCACTCCATTCCTTCTTGAGTGTTCCTCATTGTTTCCTACCATTACTTGAAAAACTGCCCGTTTAAATAGGAATCGGAAATTGGGCTAAAGCCATTAAGCTTTATGGTAGGATTGAAAGGCCTAGAAGCCAAATTGAAGCTTACCAAGCGCTACTAGAGTTTCAAGTCAACACAGAAGTCTCTAAATTCATCTTATCCTGTTGCTTAGAATCCATCAAAATAGCTTTGTCCTGATTTCCAAAATAAGTTTAAAATCCTAGTGAAATCCATTTTCTGAGAGATTGCTATTAGTTGGGCTGAAACAATGGAAATAAAAGGACAAGTATTATGGCCTTTAATGACAGGACATGAATATAGTTGACAAATCAATGGGTGTTTTGAAGCAGTACAGAGGAGTGACTCAGAGTTTCCCCAAAGGGGGTTATTTTGAAAAGTAGCTTTTTTAACTAGAACAGTTAACCCACTTTGATCAAATGTGACCTGCTCAGATGGACCTTTTCTTACCATAGTACCTGTTAATTAAACAAGTAGGCCATTAAAAAAAGATGGCTTTGATGCCTTAGTGATCTATGTAAGCAAAACAAAATCTAAGCCTGCAACGCCTCACAATTAAGAAATCAACACCTAAGGGGAACAGTCGCAAACAGCCAGGGGATTTTCAACAGCTTTAGCAAAGCCAATTGAGTAATTTCCTTGCTCTGCTTCCACCTCTTCTCTGTAAAAGTCTTTTCCCTAGCTTCCATCAGGTGAATGCTCCTTACCATTCCCCGTGTGGTCCTGCCCAATTGAAGTCAGATTTTCAGCAAATAAACTATTACGATTTTTTTTCTATTACAATTTTTAATATGCCTTACTTTATCTTATATAAGCTAATGTGTCTGAAGTTTTTTATACTAAATTTTTTCACACTTGATAGAACCTGAAATATTTATGTTCTTGTCTATTGTCTATCATCATATCAAGATTGAAAAGTGCATGTGGAAATTTGCCCCATTCACCTCTGTATCTCTAAAATTGACCTGTATTCTATATGTATTTTTAATTTAAATAAGGAATATTTCCCAAGTTACATTTTATTTCTCTGTCACAAAACTGAACTACTATCGTTTATGTCTTCTAATTTAAACTCACATTTAAATATATATATATATTTATTTATTCATGAGAGACACAGAGAGAGAGGCAGAGACGTAGGCAGAAGGAGAAGCAGACTCCCCTCGGGAACCCAATGCGGGACTCTAGGATCACAGCCTGAACTGAAGGCAGACGCTCAACCGCTGAGTCACCCAGGCGTCCCTAAACTCACATTAAAAATGATAATAATAAAAGCTTAAATATATCATCTGATCATATCATCTCATTTAAATATTAGGAAGAAATATAGTACAAAATCCCTATCAAGAAAATAAAACTGTTACCCATAAAAGGCAATATTCTGCAGTAAAATTTGCAGGAACATTAGCATAAAAGATTCATGAGATAAAATACACTCAAAATATAGTAAATCTATTTTGCTTATCAATCTAAGTTGTTAAATATGGTATGATCTAGAATAAATTAAGACATGAGTCTGAACCCTAGTAGCATATCATAACCCACTGAGAATATTTATAATATTCTGATACATAGGCTACAGTTTTAGAAATTCTTAGTTAGTTGGTCTGAGATATGAACTGAGGATCAGTACTTTTTTTTTTTAAAGATTTTTATTGATTTATTCATGAGAGACACAGAGAGAGAAGCAGAGACACAGGCAGAGGGAGAAGCAGGCTCCAGGCAGGCCGCCCGACGTGGGACTCGATCCTGGGTCTCCAGGACCAGGCCCTGGGCTGAAAGCGGTGCTAAACCACTGAGCCTCCCAGGCTGCCATTGAGAAGTTCCCCTAAATGATTCTAACTGAATACCTCAATAGTGCATTGTACATCCAGCTTTATTTCTAAAATACCATTTTAATTCTAACGTTGTAACACTTTCTTTTTGAATTTCACATTGCACATGCTATTATTTCCTATCACATGTTCTAAAGCTGAATTTCTTTTGTTTTCACTCATACTGAGGCAAAATCATGAATGAAAATTAAAAAATACATAAATCTTCTTACAATGAAAGAAAATCTACATGTAAATGTGAGATTTTGGTAGTCTCAACTTTTATAAACTATTATAGAAATATGTATTTATATTAAAAATAGGTTGCTTTTACTCAAAATATTTCTATTGAGTATTTGATGGGACATGTATATGCTCTGTGTAAACTCTGGCTAATACGTTTGGATAGTTCATGCAAAACTGAAATAATATTATTATACTTACTATAAATTCTCTGGGTTATAGTAGCATGCACTACAATTTTGATGTTTTCCAAGAAATCGATGAGTTAGCAATTGGTCAGTTCTGTTGAAAAATATAAGAAATAAAAAAAATATGTAAGAAATAGATACCTTTTGCTATAAATATCTTGGTAATAAAGGAAGAAATCATTGGGTATACTGACTCTATCCTCCTGACATTTGGCCCAACACAGACACAAACTCAACATGTTACCATCTACTGTGCAAACTCTGTGTACTTAGCTCTCTAGTAGTATAATAGAACATCTGCTGAGAAATGTTACTCTGCAAGTCAGAATTGGATAATAGTGCTGCTTTCTTCAATTTTCTTACTTTGGACAGTGGAGACTTGACCCCACAATCAAATGTTTACCTGGTCCAGGAGAGTATGTAGTATCTGTAGAAACCTTCCTTAAATTAGTCCTTTATGAAAATATTAAAGGAATTTCCTTCCAAACTGATATACAGTGTCTCTATGAGTGTGTATGAATGTGTGTGTGTGTGTATGTGTGTGTGTGTGATATTCCTTAATGCGTGTAGCTTAAAATTATTCTTCTAGGCCAGCCTAAATCCTCCTTCCAGATCCATTCTCCTTTTATCTCACATATCTGTTTTGGGCTTCAATCAGAGATGGTTGCTCTATTTTTGGCCAGTAAAATAGACCAATTAATGGCATTCACACTCTCTCACCTTCGTCCCTGGACGGCTGCTTTCTCTCACAATAGCAAGACTCTGATTACATTGTGGTAGGAAGAGCTACTTTAAATCCAAGTAGAGAAAAAGCTTTCCGACTGTTCACATACCACAGGAACCTTGACATATCCTCTGAAATGCCATCAAGTAGACCCTTGCAGCAACGCTACCTCCCCTGTCAGATTGAGCCAATGTGAGCATTATAATCACCAGGATTTCTATATTCTCTTACCTATACAATAATAGAAAAACTATAGTTGATTTGTTTCAGCTTCCATAATATTTTAGAGGTATTTAGTTAATAGCAATAGTATTCCATTAAAAATGAGAGAACAAGAAAAGTAATTTTATTTACAATAAAGTGTGCACATACATAGAAATAGAAGAAAAAATGATATTGAGTCCTTAATTTTAAAATATGATTTTACTTTGAATTAAAGTTTTTAATAAAATATAATTTAACCTACTATCAAATGTACTTTAAAAAAATAATTATTTATTCGTGAGAGACAGAGAGAGGCAGAGACACAGGCAGAGGGAGAAGCAGGCCCCATGCAGGGAGCCCGACGTGGGACTCGATTCCGGGTCTCCAGGATCACGCCCTGAGCCAAAGGCAGATACTCAACCACTGAGCAGCCCAGGTGCTCCTATTTAATGTACTCTTACATGATAACACGGTTGGGATAAAAGTGAATTTCAAAATTTTTTATGCACAGTATAAACTCAGTGTCCACTTACTAAATACATCAAACATCAATCAAATAATATTACATCTCTAATTTGTATCTGCTTATATTTAACATTGAAATTTATAATATATTATAAGTATATATATAACCTATAATACATAAGTCAAATCATCTTAGATAAAAATATAACTCTTGAATTATAGAAAATTTTAATGCAATTTTTAAAATATTTATTTTATAGAAAGAAAGAGAGAATAGAATCAAGAGGGACAGAGGGAGAGGGGGAGAGAGGATCTCAGACAGACTCCATGCTGAGTGTGGAGACTGATGTGGGTTTCGATCTCCTTACCTTGGGGTCACGACCTGAGCTGTAACCTAGAGCTGGACACTTAACAGATTGTGCCATCCAGGTGCCCCTAAAAAATTTAAATGTGATTTTTTTAAAAAAATATTTTATTTATTTATTCGTGAGAGACAGACAGAGAGAGAGAGAGAGAGAGAGAGAGGGGCAGAGACACAGGCAGAGGGAGAAGCAGGCTCCATTCAGGGAGCCTGATGTGGGACTGGATCCAAAGTCTCCAGGATCACACCCCAGGCTGAAGGTGGCCCTAAACTGCTGAGCCCCCCGGGGTTCCCCCTAAACATGAATTTTAAAAGAAATTAACCTCACGGGACACGTGGATGGTTCAGCAGTTAAGCTCTGCCTTCAGCGCAGGGCGTGATCCTGAAGTTCAGAGATCGAGTCCCACATTGGGCTCTTTGAGGGAGCCTGCTTCTCCTTCTCCCTTTGCCTATGTCTCTGCCTCTCTCTCTGCCTCTCTCTGGGTTTCTCATGAATAAATAAATAAAATCCTAAAAAAAGAAAGAAAGAAAGAAAGAAAGAAGAAAGAAAGAAAGAAAGAAAGAAAGAAAGAAAGAAAGAAAGAAAGAAAGAAAGAAATGAACCTCACATAGGCCAGACTAAATAAAATAGCAAAATCCTAACACAGGCTTAAGTAATCAATTTATTTAAATCTTCTAATCATGAATTTTGATATTTTTAAACCAATCTTTTAACTTAAACTTCACATTTTAGAAAGTTTTATTGAGGTATGAGTTATAAACAAAAAATCTCACTTTTTTTTCATACAATTCAATGTCTTTCAATAGATTTAATGTTGTGAAACCAACACTACAATGCAATTTAAAAAATTTCCTTCACCTGCAAAGATCCTTTGTGCCTGTCTACAGTTTTATTTTTGTTCCCACCTCAGCAACAGAAAGCTATGAGCCTATTTTATGTATCTAGAGATATGCCTTTTTGCATAAATCAAATCACATACAATGTGATGTTTTGTCTTAAGTTTCTTTCATAAACGGAACATTTCTTAAATTTTCCATATTGCAGAATGTGCTTTGTTTCTCTTTATTGCTGAATAGTATTTCATTGTCTGGATATACCACATTTGTTTATTCAGTCAATAGGTGGACATTGGGGTTATTTATAGTTTTTGTGTTTTTTTATGAATAATACTGCTGTAAACATTACCATAAAAATACTTGTGCGGACATATGTTTTCATTTATATTAGAGGAATCCTAAAGAAGGAATTGCTTGGTTGTACAGTCAATTTACTGCATCTTTTTAAGAAACTGTCAAACTCTTTTCCAAAGTGGTTGTTTCATTTTATTTTCCCACCTGCAATTTATGTAGCTTCCAGGGCTATTCTGCTATAGAAGCCACATGGAGATCAAGTGTCCCGGCCAACTGACCCAGTTAATGGCCAGACATGTGGATGCGCTACTTTAGCTCATGTAGCACCAGTCAGCTCATCTGACGACTGCAGCTGCAAAGCAGGATGAGCAAAAAAACTTCCAAACTAAGCCCAGTCCACATTATTGTAAGTAGATACAGATCTGGATTTAAATATCAGCATATGGAGGAGGGGCACGATGGCGGAAGAGTAGGGTCCCCAAATCACCTGTCCCCACCAAGTTACCTAAATAACCTTCAACTCATCCTGAAAATCCACGAATTCGGCCAGAGATTCAAAGAGAGAACACCTGGAATGCTACAGTGAGAAGAGTTTGCGCATCTATCAAGGTAGGAAGACGGGGAAAAAGAAATAAAGACACAAAAGGCCTCCAAGGGGGAGGGGCCCGCGAGGAGCCGGGCTGAGGCCAGGGCGAGTGTCCCCAGGACAGGAGAGCCCCGTCCTGGAGACGCAGGAGCTGCACCGACCTTCCCGGGGGAAAGGGGCTCGCGGGGAAGTGGAGCAGGACCCGGGAGGGCGGGGATGCCCTCGGGCTCCCGGGGACACTAACAGACACCTGCGCCCCGGGAGAGTGCGCCGAGCTCCCTAAGGGCTGCAGCGCACGGCGGGACCCGGAGCAGCTCGGGGGGCTCGGGGGCGGCTCCGCGGAGGGGGCTGCGGGGCGGGAGCAGCTCGGGGGGCTCGGGGGCAGCTCCGCGGAGGGGGTTGCGGGGGGGAGCAGCTCGGGGGGCTCGGGGGCGGCTCCGCGGAGGGGGCTGCGGGGCGGGAGCAGCTCGGGGGGCTCGGGGGCGGCTCCGCGGAGGGGGCTGCGCGGTTCCAGGAGCAGCTCGGGGGGCTCGGGCGGCGGCTCCGCGGAGGGGGCTGCGGGGGGCAGCAGCTCGGGGGGGGCTCGGGGGCGGCTCCGCGGAGGGGGCTGCGCGGCCTGGGAGCGAGAATCCACCAGCGCAGGCCCTGGAGCACAGGGCGCCGGGACACAGCCCAGGATCCCGCCTCCCCCGGGACAGGCAGAGGCCGGGAGGGCCCAGGACAGCGAGGACGCTCCTGCCCCAGCTGAGCACATCAGCGGCCCCGCCCCGGAGCCTCCAGGCCCTGCAGACCCAGAGCTCCGGAGTTCCTGTGGGGGCTGATCCAGGTTTCCAGAGCTGGCCCTGCCACTGCGGTTGTTCCTCCTGGGGCCTCACGGGGTAAACACCCCCACTGAGCCCTGCACCAGGCAGGGGCACAGCAGCTCCCCCAACTGCTCACACCTGAGAATCAGCACAACAGGCCCCTCCCCCACAAGACCAGCGAGACGGACAAGTTCCAGGGGAAGTCAGGGGACTTAAAGTACACAGAAGCAGAAGATACTCCCCCGTGGCTTTTTTTTTTCTTTTTTTTTCTTTTCTTTTTGATTTCTGATTGCTTCCCCCACCCTGTTTTTCACCTTTCTTTTTCTTTCTCTTTTTCTTCTCTTTTTTCCTTTTTTTCTTCCTTTTTTCCTTTTTCTTTTTCTCTTCTCTTTCCTTCTCTCTCTCTCTCTTTTTCTCCTTTTCCCAATACAACTTGCTTTTTGGCCACTCTGCACTGAGCAAAATGACTAGAAGGAAAACCTCACCTCAAAAGAAAGAACCAGAAACAGTCCTCTCTCCCACAGAGTTACAAAATCTGGATTACAATTCAATGTCAGAAAGCCAATTCAGAAGCACTATTATACAGCTACTGGTGGCTCTAGAAAAAAGCATAAAGGACTCAAGAGACTTCATGACTGCAGAATTTAGATCCAATCAGGCAAAATTAAAATCAATTGAATGAGATGCAATCCAAACTAGAAGTCCTACCGACGAGGGTTAACGAGGTGGAAGAACAAGTGAGTGACATAGAAGACAAGTTGATGGCAAAGAGGGAAACTGAGGAAAAAAGAGACAAACAATTAAAGGACCATGAAGACAGATTAAGGGAAATAAACGACAGCCTGAGGAAGAAAAATCTATGTTTAATTGGGGTTCCTGAGGGCGCCGAAAGGGACAGAGGGCCAGAATATATATTTGAACAAATCCTAGCTGAAAACTTTCCTAATCTGGGAAGGGAAACAGGCATTCAGATCCAGGAAATAGAGAGATCCCCCCTAAAATCAATAAAAACCGTTCCACACCTCGACATTTAATAGTGAAGTTTGCAAATTCCAAAGATAAGAGAAGATCCTTAAAGCAGCAAGACACAAGAAATCCCTGACTTTTATGGAGAGGAGTATTAGGGTAACAGTAGACCTCTCCACAGAGACCTCGCAGGCCAGAAAGAGCTGGCAGGATGTATTCAAGATCCTAAATGAGAAGAACATGCAACCAAGAATATTTTATCCAACAAGGCTTTCATTCAAAATGGAAGGAGAGATAAAGAGCTTCCAAGACAGGCAGCAACTAAAAGAATATGTGACCTCCAAACCAGCTCTGCAAGAAATTTTACGGGGGACTCTTAAAATTCCCCTATAAGAAGAAGTTCAGTACAAGAATCCACAAAAACAAGGACTGAATGGATATAATGATGATACTAAACTCATATCTGTCAATAGTAACTCTGAACGTGAACGGGCTTAATGACCCCATCAAAAGGCGCAGGGTTTCAGACTGGATAAAAAAGTAGGACCCATCTATTTGCTGTCTACAAGAGACTCATTTTAGACAGAAGGACACCTACAACCTGAAAATAAAAGGTTGGAGAACCATTTACCATTCGAATGGTCCTCAAAAGAAAGCAGGGGTAGCTTTCCTTATATCAGATAAACTAAAATTTACCCCGAAGACTGTAGTGAGAGATGAAGAGGGACACTATCTCATACTTAAAGGATCTATCCAACAAGAGGACTTAACAATCTTCAATATATATGCCCCGAATGTGGGAGCTGCCAAATATTTAAACCAATGAATAACCAAAGTGAAGAAATACTTAGATAAGAATACACTTATACTTGGTGACTTCAATCTAGCACTTTCTTAACTTGATAGGTCCTCTAAACACAACACCTCCAAAGAAACCAAAGCCTTAAATGATACACTGGACCAGATGGATTTCACAGATATCTACAGAACTTTACATCCAAACTCAACTGAATACACATCCTTCTCAAGTGCACATGGAACTTTCTCCAGAATAGACCACATACTGAGTCACAAATCGGGTCTGAACCGATACCAAAAGATTGGGATCGTCCCCTGCATATTCTCAGACCACAATGTCTTGAAATTAGAACTAAATCACAACAAGAAGTTTGGAAGGACCTCATACGTGGAGGTTAAGGACCATCCTGCTAAAAGATGAAAGGGTCAACCAGGAAATTAAGGAAGAATTAAAAAGATTCATGGAAACTAATGAAAATGAAGATACAACCGTTCAAAATCCTTGTAACGCAGCAAAAGCAGTCCTGAGGGGGAAATACATCGCAATACAAGCATCCATTCAAAAACTGGAAAGAACTCAAATACAAAAGCTAACCTTACACATAAAGGAGCTAGAGATAAAACAGCAGATGGACCCCACGCCCAGCAGAAGAAGAGAGTTAATTAAGATTTGAGCAGAACTAACGAAATCGAGACCAGCAGAACTGTGGAACAGATCAACAGATCCAGGAGTTGGTTCTTTGAAAGAATTAATAAGATAGATAAACCATTAGCCAGCCTTATTAAAAAGAAGAGAGAGAAGACTCAAATTAATAAAATCATGAATGAGAAAGGAGAGATCACTACCAACACCAAGGAAATACAAACGATTTTGAAAACATATTATGAACAGCTATACGCCAATAAATTAGGCAATCTAGAAGAAATGGACGCATTTCTGGAAAGCCACAAACTACCAAAACTGGAACAGGAAGAAATAGAAAACCTTAACAGGCCAATAACCAGGGAGGAAATTGAAGCAGTCATCAAAAATCTCCCAAGACACAAAAGTCCAGGGCCAGATGGCTTCCCAGGGGAATTCTATCAAACATTTAAAGAAGAAACCATACCTATTCTACTAAAGCTGTTTGTAAAGATAGAAAGAGATGGAGTACTTCTAAATTCATTCTATGAGGCCAGCATCAGCTTAATTCAAAAACCAGACAAAGACCCCACCAAAAAGGAGAATTACAGACCAATATCCCTGATGAACATGGATGCAAAAATTCTCAACAAGATACTAGCCAACAGGATCCAACAACACATTAAGAAAATTATTCACCATGACCAAGTAGGATTTATCCCTGGGACACAAGGCTGGTTCAACACTCGTAAAACAATCAATGTGATTCATCATATCAGCAAGAGAAAAACCAAGAACCATATGATCCTCTCATTAGATGCAGAGAAAGCATTTGACAAAATACAGCATCCATTTCTGATCAAAACTCTTCAGAGTGTAGGGATAGAGGGAACATTCCTCGACATCTTAAAAGCCATCTACAAAAAGCCCACAGCAAATATCATTCTCAATGGGGAAGCACTGGGAGCCTTTCCCCTAAGATCAGGAACAAGACAGGGATGTCCACTCTCACCACTGCTATTCAACATAGTACTGGAAGTCCTAGCCTCAGCAATCAGACAACAAAAAGACATTAAAGGCATTCAGATTGGCAAAGAAGAAGTCAAACTCTCCCTCTTTGCCGATGACATGATACTCTACATAGAAAACCCAAAAGTCTCCACCCCAAGATTGCTAGAACTCATACAGCAATTTGATAGTGTGGCAGGATACAAAATCAATGCCCAGAAATCAGTGGCATTTCTATACACTAACAATGAGACTGAAGAAAGAGCAATTAAGGAGTCAATCCCATTTACAATTGCACCCAAAAGCATAAGATACCTAGGAATAAACCTAACCAAAGAGGTAAAGGATCTATACCCTCAAAACTATAGAACACTTCTGAAGGAAATTGAGGAAGACACAAAGAGATGGAAAAATCTTCCATGCTCATGGATTGGCAGAATTAATATTGTGAAAATGTCAATGTTACCCAGGGCAATGTACACGTTTAATGCAATCCCTATCAAAATACCATGGACTTTCTTCAGAGAGTTGGAACAAATTATTTTAAGATTTGTGTGGAATCAAAAAAGACCCCGAATAGCCAGGGGAATTTTAAAAAAGAAAACCATAGCTTGGGGCATCACAATGCCAGATTTCAGGTTGTACTACAAAGCTGTGGTCATCAAGACAGTGTGGTACTGGCACAAAAACAGACACATAGATCAATGGAACAGAATAGAGAACCTAGAAGTGGACCCTGAACTTTATGGTCAACTAATATTCAACAAAGGAGGAAAGACTATCCATTGGAAGAAAGACAGTCTCTTCAATAAATGGTGCTAGGAAAATTGGACATCCACATGCAGAAGAATGAAACTAGACCACTCTCTTGCACCATACACAAAGATAAACTCAAAATGGATGAAAGATCTAAATGTGAGACAAGATTCCATCAAAATCCTAGAGGAGAACACAGGCAACACCCTTTTTGAACTTGGCCACAGTAACTTCTTGCAAGATACATCCACGAAGGCAAAAGAAACAAAAGCAAAAATGAACTATTGGGACTTCATCAAGATAAGAAGCTTTTGCACAGCAAAAGATACAGTCAACAAAACTCAAAGACAACCTACAGAATGGGAGAAGATATTTGCAAATGACATATCAGATAAAGGGCTAGTTTCCAAGATCTATAAAGAACTTATTAAACTCAACACCAAAGAAACCAACAATCCAATCATGAAATGGGCAAAAGACATGAAGAGAAATCTCACAGAGGAAGACATAGACATGGCCAACAAGCACATGAGAAAATGCTCTGCATCACTTGCCATCAGGGAAATACAAATCAAAACCACAATGAGATCCCACCTCACACCAGTGAGAATGGGGCAAATTAACAAGGCAGGAAACCACAAATGTTGGAGAGGATGTGGAGAAAAGGGAACCCTCTTACACTGTTGGTGGGAATGTGAACTGGTGCAGCCACTCTGGAAAACTGTGTGGAGGTTCCTCAAAGCGTTAAAAGTAGACCTGCCTTACGACCCAGCAATTGCACTGTTGGGGATTTACCTCAAAGATTCAGATGCAATGAAACGCCGGGACACATGCACCCCGATGTTTCTAGCAACAATGTCCACGATAGCCAAACTGTGGAAGGAGCCTTGGTGTCCATCGAAAGATGAATGGATAAAGAAGATGTGGTTTATGTATACAATGGAATATTCCTCAGCCATTAGAAACGACAAATACCCACCATTTGCTTCGACATGGATAGAACTGGAGGGTATGATGCTGAGTGAAATGAGTCAATCGGAGAAGGACAAACATTATATGGTCTCATTCATTTGGGGAATATACATAATAGTGAAAGGGAATATAGGGGAAGGGAAAAGAAATGTGTGGGAAATATCAGAAAGGGTGACAGAACATAAAGACTCCTAACTCTGGGAAACGACCTGGGGGTGATGGAAGGGGAGGAGGGCGGGGGGTAGGGGTCAGTGGGTGATGGGCACTGAGGGGGACACTTGACGGGATGAGCACTGGGTGTTATTCTGTATGTTGGTAAATTGAACACCAATAAAAAATTATTAAATAAATAAATAAATAAATAAATAAATAAATAAATATCGGCATATCAGATTAAATCTTCTTTGTTGCTAACCTATAAAAAGAATACAGGACTGTATGAAACTTTTCTTATGACTGGCAAGTTCTGTTCCTAAAGAATATTTCTGCTCTTGGACTACTGGTGTTTTCACTGAAAATGTTTGGTAATCGGTACTACTGGTAATTTAAATACCATAGAATATGGGACATGGGAAAGAGCACAGTCTTTTGCCAACAGCTTCTCTATCAGCTCTGCCAATGGGAGCTCCTAGTGTGGTGTCTGAGGGCTGGAGTGAGGTCAACCCCATTCTGCTTGTAGAACTTTCACTGAGCCCAGTGCTGGGCTCCTGGAGCACCTTGGCAGTGGCAGCAAGAGGAACCATGATGCTTTCATAGCAGCCAAGAGCATCTTAAATACAGATGGCTATGGTCTCCTAAAACAGTGGTAAGACCTTCTTTCCCGCATTTTATGGTCTTTGGAAGACCACCCCAGGCCCCTTTTTAGCTCCTCTATCTCTTTCTGACAATTTTGTCACGCATGCCATTGCATTAAATTTCTGTGCGTGAAATGTCCAGGTTTGGTTTATAGGGTCCTTCTGACCAATTCCTGACTGATCCTCTGTTGGATGGCCTCTACAAATCCAGTTTGAAGAAGGTTTATTGTCAAACCCTTAAGGTAGAGATGGGCTTTCTGTACACAGCTGTTTGAATCTACATTTTGGTAAAATTGTACAGACTCATCATCTGACAAATTTGTTTGCTGTTGAGCAGAAACTCACCTGAGGACAAAAACATGTCAGATCATACTGAAAGGAGAAACGCCTTCTACCTACCCTCAGCTCCAACTCGTACTCATTTATCCCATTTATGGAACAACATAAATCCTTTTTCTGTCTAATTCAAAATAAAGGCAGAGTGCTATGGTGAGACAAGACAGATACGCATTCTCTCGGTTCTTCAAATTCTCTCCTTAATGCGAGAACTTTAAACACCAAATACTCCTCTTACTCTGTGCTTACTTAACTCTTTCCCTCAAAAGTAACTCAGTCACCCCTTCATCAGAGTCTTCCTTCCCTAACCTCCCTGATGAGGTATATACACCTACTGAAACAGGTTACAGAACTAGGGGTCTCTTCTTTCTACTACAGAGACGTAACCTCAGTTACTTGTATGATGATTGGATTCAAAACTTCTGCACAACTTACCTGTAAGTTCTATAAATACAAGGCCATTAATTTGATCATTTTTGTTATTATTATTCTCACCACTAAATCTCCCAGCTCTAGCCTTGGTGATTGGAATCCTACTTCTATTTTCTGTTAGTGCTTCCCACCTTGGGAAGTCATTCCAACTTTTGACTTCAGTTTCCAAATTCTCTTAACAGCTATGTTCCCTTACACCATGTACATAATTTTGCTAAGCTTCAATTTACTCCTTTATTAGCAAGGTAACATTGGGCAGAATTTAAAACTTTCTTGGTCATCATCATAATAGGAATAGGATTAGTGTTATTTAAAGGATAAAACAGTGCATATGAAGTTCTTATAATGCTGCCTTATACTTGATAAGTATTCGGTAAAGATTATTATTATTTTTTTTTTGAGAGAGGGAGAGTGTGCGCTGTGGGAGGTAGAGGCAGAAGGAGAGGGAGACAGAGAATCTTAAACAAGCTTCATGTCCAGCTTGGAGTCAGAGGTGAGGCTGTCTCTCCACCCTGAGGTCGTGACCTGAGCCAAAATCAAGAGTAGGATGCTTGCTTAACCAACTGAGCCACCAATGTGCCCCTCTTTTTTTCTTTTTTTTTTTTTTAATGGTAGTAATACTCCAACATAGTAGCTCTAATAAATATTCTCTATATATTCTATATAATTTATGTTACCAATAATAGATGAATAATATCTGAATATAATTGTACTTTGTATTGTACAAGAAGCCTTTTGTACAGGGAGCTGTCTTTACTCTTAGCTGGAGGTTCATTCATTAGAGAGGCTATCTGACAGAAAGTTCTGTTTTTGGTTTTGTTACTAAACATCATTAATCAACAATGACATAATGCTAATAATAGCACTTAATTATAACAAAGGAACTAATAATATGACTATCTACCATGTGCCAGAGATTATCCAAAGTAACCTTAAGTAATGAGTTAGACAAGTGTTTGAACTCATAGCTAAACACTTATTAACATTATACCTTTGGAAAATATTTAACCATGCCTAAAGTTCTTTTACTTAGCTAATAAAATGGGCTAAAAATAATACTTGCTCTCTTAAATAAGTATGAAATTTAGATGAGAAAATCCACAATCTGTTTTAATGTTGTGTTTGACCCACTGTAGAGACTCATTATGTGTTGATTCTCAATATTGGTGCTGGCACTCTTGCTACTGTATTATCCCTGACTTTAGAGCCTTTTAAGGTCTTACTTCATGTTTAACCACATTTCCCCAATTCATATACCTTTCCTAAAAGGTAATTTCTTCATTCCTGTCTTAACAAGTCATCTGATTTCCATGTAAATATGCTTGCACATACCTGCAGGTGCTTTAGCTGCCTCTGATGGCTGAATAAATACAGTGGGTCACTAAGGAGCAAGCTGCACTCTTTCTTGTCTGGCATTTCCTTCTCATCCTATATCTTCCTTTTCTTCAATACCCAGCTCAGGGATGCCTGGGTGGCTCAGAGGTTAAGTGTCTGCCCTTGGCTCAGGGCGTTATCCTGGGTCCAGGATCTACTTCTGCATCAGACTTCTTGTGGGAAGCCTATTTCTCCCTCTGCCTGTGTCTCTGCCTCTCTTTCTCTCTGCCTCTCATACATAAATAAATAAATAAATATTTTTAAAAATGCCCAGGTCAGTTCTATTTTATTGAAATAAGCCTATCTGACTATTTCAACCAATTTTGATACTGAAGGAGCATGTCTTAAGACTTAATTGTCTTTGGATTTTTAAAATATGTTTTAAATATAGGGGTATGGTCCATCCAAGATTATTAGAAAATTGCATCAACTGAAGGGGTGCCTGAGTGGCTCAGTTGGCTAAGCATCTCTGTCTTCTGCTCAGGTCATGATCCAGAGTCCTGGGATAGTACCCTGCATTAGGCTCCCTGCTCAGCAGGGAGTCTTCATGTCCCTCTCTCTCTGCCTCCTCCCACCCCATGGCTTGTGCTCTCTCTCTCAAAAAATAAATATAATCTTTTAAAAAAGAAAGAAAGTTGCATTAACTTAACTAATTTTGCCAAGACATTTTTTTTTCTTATCAAATGTGCATGGCAAGTGATGATATTTTTTTCCAGTAAAACATCAATGAAAATGTGTGATCACTGTATGTGCCCACATATCCTCCAAAGACTAACTCTTTGACAGGGTAATAAAATACTTGCATTTGTGCATCTTTCTGCACCTTGCAAGTAGAAATTCCTCCAAGGCCTGACTCAATTCTCTGACTATACCATTGAGTGGGAAATTGAGAATTAGGGGAGACTTACTGGGAATTGCAATGTCCAGTTTAGGTCCAACTTGACAGAGAGTTTTCTCTTGGACAGAGATGGAACCAAAAACTATGATGTTTAACTTGATTTTTCTCAGGATGACTTAGTTTTCCTGCCAATTTTTGAGGTCTGGAGAAGCATACAACAGTGAAATATCCCTTATCAAGTACAGAACAGAATGAAAAACATAATTCCATTGTTATGTTTAAAGAGAGTACTATCTTATAATAAAAATGAGCACTTTTTGAAGAGTATTCAGGTTTGTGAGCTACAAACTCATCTGCTTGTTTTGCAAATCTCATTCTTTCTAATGGGAAAGTCTTAAAAAGGTAATTTTAAGCAACAATAATACTTCAGCTATTATTGTCTAGATTTAAATTTAAATGAAAGCTCAGCAATCACTCCTTTCAAAGTAGACATTTTTGTTATTAATTTACTTTGTCAACAGTGTATTAAAGACCAAATCAGTGGTGCTTTTTAAAAAAAATTATATTTTTAAGTGAAGGGCCTATTTATTTCTTATCTTTCTGATTACACAATGCAAGCCACTTCTGAAAGCTTAACAGAAAATTACAAAGGCTTGTCTGGGCCAAGAGAGGGAAACTAATTCAATTATAATAAAAAGGATTTAAACCCAAGCTATAAGAGTTCTTGCTTTTATTGATTATTTTTCAAACCTTCTGGAGATTAAAATCTAAAGGCTCTAATGCAGGATTGCAAACAAAGCTCATAATCTCAGAAAACCAGTCAATTCAATCATGTTCATATGAGTTAGAATATTTTAGCAAGTATAATTAAAATGTTAAAAGTCTAACCTCTGACAGATAAATACTTGCAAAATCCAGTGGTTCCATAAAAGCAAAATATGTAGCAAGTAGCACTAGTTAGATAAACTCAGCTGTATTACACCAGAAATTAAAATATATAAGAAGATGGAACACATTTTGGTCCTCTTCAGAAGGCAAGATCATCAGTACAGAATTCTCTCCTATGTTGCACTGCTCCTGCTAGTCTCATACCTCAAAGTTCAGGAGAGCCCAGCAACCAGTTGGAAATGGCAAACTGCTACTCTTCAACCAAAAACAATGAGTTTATTAATTTAGAAAAAGTCTAAGTGGAAACAATAAAAATGCTTTATGTTGTTTTTTTTAAAGCATTCGTCTGGTTATGTCACCATTCTGTTCAAAATCTTAAAGCTCCTATTACTAACATAAAGATAATCAAACACCTTTGTACAAGTGATGTGATGTAAACTTGAACTTGTATCCTGTTATGTGATTCGAGTCCAAGAAAACCATGTGTAGGGCATGGAAATGTTTGCAAGGAGTCAAGACTGACCTCTCAATCTTGGTTAGGTTTCCTTTGAGCTGTATTATTAGGCTGACTCCGGTGCAGAGGAAAGAAGTAGAAAATATAATTGAGAGATCTTGGCTTGTGTATTCTAGAGTTTGGAGGGAGTAAGAATACACATGGAAAAGCCTGATTTTCCTGTGAAAATTCCAAAGGCACAATAGTTTTAGTTGCTTCTGATGGCTGAATAAAGAGAAAGCCACAGAGGAGCAAGCTGCACTCGCAAAGATGGTGGCACAAAGGTATTTGGTCCTGTTGGCCACATATGAACCTAGTAGAAAGAAGCTAGGACTTGAGTCCCCTTAAAAAAAAAAAAAAAAAAAAAAAAAAACAAAAACAAAAAAAAACCTGTGGTTAAGAGTCCAGATTGGATAGTCAAAGTCACTCAGAGATTCAGCATTTCAGCATGAGTGGACCACTCAAAGTAGGGGTTGGCAAGGGGAGTTTTAAGTGGCCAGTTAGTGGAGGCATGATCCAAAACTAGAAACTGCAAGGAGAAGATGAGGTTTTCACCAAACACTCAAAAATGAAATAACTGAATGTACAATGAAGTAATTCCACATCAACATCTACAGAAGACCTGTCTAACTTCATCACATCAGTCATCTTTCCTTCCATTTTCAAACCCTGGAGAAGTATACATGGCCAGGAAAAGAGGAGAGGGCAGGATCAAGGCAGAAGAGTAAAACAAATACCAAAATCAATCATCAACAATAACAAGAACAACAACAAAAAAACCCACTTTACCTTATCTACTACTCCCCTATCTTTCTCACCGCAGGCTTTTGAAACTATAGAAGTAAGGCATCAGTAAGGTTTGTTTGGATTTTACCATATTTCATTGTTTTAAAAAAACCTGGAAAAAATAGATGATCTTATGACACGTGAAAGTAAGTGAAAATGCTTTTTTTTTTTTTTTTTTTTTTTGGAGTTTGCTCTATATATCTCAGGTTCAGGAAGGTTGAAAGAAGATGCTTTTAAAACTCCAATTGTTTTTTTTCATATCCCACAAGTGTTGGATATGAACCATTACAATAGGTGCCTAGAATTCTTTTGATTTTGACATTTTAAACTGAATAATATATTTCTCTTTCATATACTCTGCTAAGTCTGCTCTCAAGCCATACATGCATCTCCTGATAGTATGCCACACTGCAAGAAGTCCTGGATGAGTGTTTGGTGCATAGTTGGTCCTCAATAAGTATTAGCTTTATTACTCTATTTCACATAACCAGGTGTGTGTGTACATCTGCATTTTTCTCAATAAATATTGTGATAAAATCAGTCTAATTTTGAAATGAATTACATGGTGTAAGCACTTACGTAAAGATACATAGAGTAGATTAGGTCTTCCCTACTGACATAAAATACCAGGTAATTGTGTACATATGCATATATCACATACATACACACACGTAAACACACATGCACACCTCTACACACATATATACACAAGATGCATATAGGTGTGAATGTATACCTATGTGTATGTGTATAGCATCTTCGCTTATTCTCTATTTCATTCATCTGCTTATCTTCAACCCAAATACAGATTGTTTTAATTACTGTAATTTATACTGTCTTGATATCTAAACTCTTCTCATTTTGCAGAAACTTGCGATGATCTGTGTGGTTCATTCAGTTTCCGTATGTGTGTTAGAATCAGTCAGCCAAGCACAATAATAACTGTGGAATCAGTTGTTTCCCTAAGGAGCCCGGGTTCCTTATACTGAAGAAAAAGTATAGGAACCAAAGGTGTGCTGCTTATTGACACCAAGGTGTCATTGTACCGAGGCCCTCTCCGTGTATGGAGCTAGGAAATGTATGAAATGTATTAGGCACATACATAAATACATCCCTATCTAGTTTAGTATCAATCTATGTATTGATCAAAGCCCATGAGTTCATACTAGTGTCTCTAACATCACAGGGCTCACTCAAGCCATCTCCCCTTCTTTACCTATAATTCCTTTTTCTGATAGCTTTTCTGACAGTGAGAAACTGGATTTCATTATCTACATTAGCTATTTACTAATTTGATCAGTTTTAGAATACCAATAAAGCAGTGTCAAAATTGCTACGCTAAACTACGTGAAAAACAAATTTTCTAAATAGAGTACAAAACTTGGACAATTGTTTTTTTCTTTTTTAGATTTTACTTCTATATATTCAATAGCATACTGCAATATAATATATTCAATATTTTATATCTTCCTTTTAGTATATTTTCCTTATAGAATTTTGAATAGTATATTAATATTAATATTAATATTAATATTAATATATTAATATTAGATATTTTCTTACACCTCTTCCTTTCTTCCAGGAAAAGTGGCTTACTATATTCTTTTGCATGAAATGCTTTTACTAACCAACTTCCCTAAAAAAAGAGAAAGTCAGGTGCAAAAAAAGTAAGTCTGACAGTTTTAAAGTAACATGTGATTTTTAAGTTTTAAAATTTTACACTAAAGATTTAAAGTTAGGATTTGTTATGGCTCTAGTTTTTATTCTTATCAGTTGGAATGATGGAGAACTGTTTGATTAAATTAACCACGGGAAATCACAATGTTTTACTTTTTCCAAGACAGAGAAGACATTGTATGGGCAGCATGTAAGGAAAATACCATTTGAGAATTCATATCTAACATTTATATAGAAATTATTTTAAATGTTTAATAGGAGTTAAAAAGGATTTAATGTACCCATTGAATACGTTGATAAAGAAAGCACTTTCTCTGTGGTATTTGCACTAGACTACACAATTCATGCTAAATCACCGTGCAAATTCTGTTATTCTGGGGTAAAATTAAAGTCCTGAAAGTAATACAGAAGGAATGTAGAAGTGAAACCCACTGCAAATTAGCAAGTATTTTCATGGATTTTACCCAAAGATTTCCATCTTCTGGAATACTTTTTTTTTTTTTAACTTTTACTTCTAAACAGCAAGACTCTATGCCAGTATTTTGTTAATGAATTAATGAAAGGATGAAATGAAGGAGAAGAAAACAACATTTCATTGTTTTCTGTAAAACAAAACAAAACAAAAATACCAATTTGGTAAAATAATCATTTCCAATCAGTTCACTCAGACTTTAGTTTCACAAAACTAACGGAAACAACAGGGACAACACATCCCCACAGCAAATGGAGGTGTTTTCTTTCCAAAAATAGCACTATCTCTAGAAGCCTTTCTTTACCTTTCACAAAGTATTTCTCCACGTTTTTACCACAAGCATTCCAATTACCAAAAATCCACATTATACACACTATACAGTTTGATCCCAAATTGGATCTACTTTATCACTGAAGTAACATGAATATATTTAGTTTTTCACCTGAAATGAAAAGGTGTCAGATCAATTCTTCCTCTCTGATTTCTGCTTTTGACTCTGGCATTATTACAAATTGCCCTGAGGCATATCTTTCCTTTTAATACCATGTCTCAAATGCAAACGTTGAGAGGTAGTTATTGTTCAACATTATATAACCAAAAAGAAATGCCACCTAGTTATTAAACTGTCAGAACATTAAAAGTGAATAAATCATAACAAACTTTATAGTATATAAAGCCATAGCTACACTTTGCTTCAAAAGAGGCCTTATGAAGTGTGTGGAGGGAACTAGGACTAAATCTGAGAGTAGAGATTTATTGTCTTCAGATTTTTTAACTGTGTCATGAAAAGTAACCATATCCTAGCTTCCACAAAGTTAGTAAGGATGCAGAATTTCTCTTATATTGACCACCCTTTTATTATTTAACGTGCAAACTAGTTAAAGGAGTATCTCTAACTATTAAAATATAGTTCCTTGCAGAGTAGCTCTCTAACAGACAATCATCATCGATACTTAACTTTAATTTGAGATAACCTCTTGTGAATACTCTTGATTTAGCTTCATATAAGTTTTAAACAAAAAAGGAACATATTTTATATAGAATATATTATTGTACCTTGTTTGTTCCCTCTGTGACCATACGATTGATCCATACCCTCTTTAATCACATGACAAATTGTTTTCTAGATTGTATGAAGTATAAGCTTTCATCATATTTCCACTTTTTAAAAAATATTTTATTTATTCATTCACGAGAGACACAGAGAGGCAGAGACACAGGCAGAGGGAGGAGCAGGCTCCCCACAGGGAGCCTGATGTGGGACTCGATCCCAGACCCTGGACTCACACCCTGAGCCAAAGGCAGAGGCCCAACTGCTGAGCCATCCAGGCATCCCAATCCTCATATTTCCACTTAAGACAAAGATAACCAAAAGGATTTGTGTATTACCTCAAATAGAATTGTGTTGACTTAAATGATATAATACACTATTGGCCTTTCACTGCAAATGAAACAAATATAAAACAGATCTTATGAAAGGAAAATCTTTTTTTTTTTAAGATTTTATTTATTTATTCATGAGACACAGAAAGAGAGAGAGAGGGAGAAGCAGGCTCCTTCTAGGAAACCTGATGTGGAACTTGATCCCAGGACTCCGGCATCACACCCTGAGCAGAAGGCAGACACTCAACAGATGAGCCTCCCCAGCACCCCTATAAAAGGAAAATATTGGCCATATTTATGATATCCTAAATTCATCCTGAATTACAGCTTTGCACAAAATAAAAGTAGCATGGCACTGAATGACCTACATTATTTACTATCCTTTGGAAAAAAAAATAGAGATAAAACATTACACCTGTCAAAATGACTAAAATCAACAACAAAAGAAACAACAAGTGTTGGCAAAGATGTGGAGAAAAGGGGACACTCCTGCACTCTTGGTGGGAATGAAAACTGGTGCATCCACTCTGGAAAACCGTATGGAGGTTCCCCAAAAAGCTAAAAGTAGAACTACCCTATGATCCAACAACTATTGCACTCCTAGGTATCTGCCCAAAGAATACAAAAATACTAATTCAAAGGGATATCCGCATCTCAATGTTTATAAAACAATATTCTCTACAACAGCCAAATTATGAAAGCAACCCAAGTATTCAGTAATAGATGAATGGATTAAAAAGATGTGGTATATACACCCAATAGACTATTACTGGGCCATGAAAAGGAATGAAATCTTGCCATCTACAACAGCATGGATGGAGCTAAAGAGTATTATGCTAAGCAAAATAAGTCAGAGAAAGACAGACATACGATTTCACTCATATGTAAAATTTAAGAATCAAAACAAATGAGCATGGGGTGGGGGCAAAAGAGAAAGAAAGAGAGAGGGAGTGAAACGAAGAAACAGACTCTTACCTATAGCGAACAAACTGAGGGTTATCAGAGGGATGTGGGCAAGAGAATGGATGAAATAGGTGTTGGGGGGATCCCTGGGTGGCTCAGTGGTTTGGCACCTGCCTTTGGCCCAGGGAGCGATCCTGGAGACCCGGGATCGAGATCCACATTGGGTTCCCTGCATGGAGCCTGCTTCTCCCTCTGCCTGTGTCTCTGCCTCTTTCTCTCTCTCTCTCTCTCTATGTCTATCATAAAAAATAAATAAATAAATAAATAAATAAATAAATAAATAAATAAATACATAAGTGATGGCGATTAAAGGAGTGCACCAGGTCATGGCATGGAAGTGATAGACTACCTAAATTAATATTACACTGGAATTTAATTAAAAATGTAAGAAAAAAATAGAGATAAGTATAAAACTGGCATATCCATGCAAAACTATCTTTCCATGTCTTAGGGTCACTTCTGTATTTTGGACTCACTAAATCAGCAGGATTTGTCAGCAAGAGCTGAAGTTATGTATCTGTACCATACCTGATGATTTGAGATGACCACTAGAGCTGAGAATTAAATTTTAATTTTCAGAATTGAATTTTAATTTCCACCAATCTAACTATCTCATCATCAGGAATCTCAGGTAACTTCTGCAATAGGTTCTAATCCTTATTTCTGCATAACAATATAACTGTGGGTCTCCAATTCTCTCTATAGCTGCTTACTGAAAGCAATGAACTTTGGTAAGCAATAATATTCATTGCCTGCACTTTTTGCTGAGACATTTACTGTCCATAGTTTTCTTAGTACAGAATTTCTTGATTAATGATGGTTGTCATTCTCTTACCTTGCAAATTTATCTTAATAATGGGACTGAGCAGCCTGGGTGGCTCAGCGGTTTAGCATCTGCCTTTGTGATCAGGTTGTGATCCTAGAGTCCTGGGATCGAGTCCCACATCGGGCTCCCCGCATGGGGCCTGCTTCTCCCTCTGCCTGTGTCTTTGCCTCTCTCTCTCTCTGTGTGTGTCTTTCATGAATAAATAAATAAAATCTTAAAAAAAAGGGACAATATTTGGCAGGTTTCTGTTACATAATTGACTTCCAGATACAAAAGCAGATTATAGGATATGTCAATCTCTATGTGTACCTATTTTATTTGTTGCTATTAAGCGGTAATTTTATTTTTTTAAGCGGTAGTTTTATTAAGCTATAATATAAAGTGCAATATTTTATATCTGATGTTTTCAATGCAAGTTTATTTCCCATCATTCTTTTGCTCATGATGAGAAAGGAAGCTGTGATATCTATACTTTAGAGTGAGTGGGAAAACATAAGCCTTTTGTACCTTCCTATTCCTAACTTTCTGATTTAAAATGAAAATGGCTCATATAGATGAAGAAAATGCTAGCCAAAACATAAATGAACATTAAGAGGGAGATAAATGTGAATTTCCCCTCCTAAATATCACGTATTATTGCACATCTTTCTAGGGAATCACTTATTGTATGTTTGTTAGTAAGTTACTACGCATATCTACTCCTCATGTAATGGGTGTTAATGTCATTGTCTCAAACCAGATGCAGTTGGTACTCCACAACTAAAACAAAACAAAACAAAACAAAACAAAACAAAACAAAACAAAAAAACGAGTGTGATGAGAAAGGAAAAGAAATGACTAAAGTGGAGAGGGGAGGGGAGGAGAGCAAAGGAAAAACTATCATAACATGGATCCAGTTTTATCATCTCATCTCCATGTTCTTTTGGTGATACCATGTTGTTTTCTCTTTTCCACGTGTATTTAGGGTATTTAGGGCCAAATAAAATATCATTTAAGGAATCTTGTTTCTAAAAGATCCTTTCTATTGCCCAGCACCAATACTACCGATGAGGTGGTGCCCCAGGAAAGGCAGAAGGAGGATGATCTTGACTGCTGGGAGGGAGCTTTTCAATAACCCATCATGAGAAGCTTTGTGTAGACAGATATCTTTAAGTGTTCCAAATTATATGAGGAGTTATAAATGAATAAAAGGTCAAATAGACTTAGGAAACTCTGAGTTCATTAAAAGTAAACACATTTCTTTCATTCAAAACTTCTCAGAACTTTAAACAAATTTAAGCACAGAAGAGATTGTAGCAGCATAGAAAATGTGGAGCAACCCTGAGCGATGTTATACAAGGGAAGTTCTGGAATGCTAAGGTCAGGCTTTAAATTCCAGATCTGTCCTACAGCATCTTACCTTGGAAGAAAGTTTTAATTTCCTTAAACCTATTGCCTAACTGATAACATTAGAAAATTATACCTAACAGGGAGTTGCAAATTCTAACACATTAGAAAAAAAATATTTTTTCCAGACAATGATAAAAATAGTTAAATCATTTACAAGCATTATTAAAATTAACACTAGTAAAAAATTCCATGAGATAGATACTATTTTTCTCTATAAGGGTAGATTTCTACCCTAATAGAATCTTTAGAAGGATAAAAATATGTTTTTCTTTTTGTATTTTTCCCATTGATGCAACCTCGTGCTAAAGTGCATACAGTGAGTCAGAACTCAGTAATTTTTTAATGAAGTGAGTGAATAAGGTTAAAAACACACACATACACAAAAACCAAAAAAAAAAAAAAAGAGAGAAAAAAAAAAAACTGTTAAAAATTTATGCAGCTTGATTCCAGAGTCTGTGATTCATTCACAGTATGTTGTGGATTTCAACACAATGGACAGTTTTTTGTTTTGGGCTTTTTTTTTTTTTTTTTGGTTTTATGCTTTTTTGACAAAGTAATAGCCCTTGAAATAAGCAAGTTTACGGAACTAAAATAATGTGTTTTAATTTTTCTGCTTCTGTTATTATCTCGTCACTTATTGAATAAGCATTTAGTCAATGGTGACCATGTGTGAGACATTGAGCTAAAAACTAAACACTTTAGAAGGCGGCTATGCTTAACACTATACCACCAACACTGCACAGAAACAGAAAGCTTTCACAAAAATGAAAGATAAACCCCTGATTTCAGTTCTAGGAAAATGGGCAAGATCAACATGTAAACAATTACTAATGAACACAAGGCAAGCGCTCGGTTATTTAGGGCACAACACTATGAAATGGTAAGACAAGAACTATGAAATATTTGGAAGCATTTTACACCTGATGAATAGTAGGCTTACAGAAATGGAAAACAGGTAATAATTCAAAGGTCACAAGCAGCAAGTTCCCAAAAAGTGGCTTGGTCTTTTCTGAAACTATCTGTCTGTGGAGCACAGGAAGAAAACAGAAAGCTACTTGTGCCTATAGTTGTTGACCATCTATGAAATCCATGGCATATCAGGAAACCTCAAAAATATTGTTTAATAAGTCAATAAAAGATGTTTTAAAGAATTATTTTTTTAAAGATTTTATTTATATATTTGAGAGAGAACGAGTGGAGGGGAGGGGCAGAGGGAGAGGGAACAGCAGACTCCCCACTGGACAGGGAGCCCCTCTCCAGGTTTGATCTCAGAACCCCAAGTTCATGACCTGAGTGAAAGGCAGATGCCTAACTGACTGAGCCACCCAAGCACCCCCTTAGAAACCTATTTTTAAGGAGCTGGAGGTGGAAGAGATTTAGGGTGGGAAATTTTTTTTTTCAATCTTTATTTTGCATTTTCCTTTTGGGGGAAAAATGTTATTTCCTTCTCAATGTCCATTCTCAATTACTAGTTCTAGAACTATTAGAAATATTAATCCTAAATTGACCAAATTTCATATAAGGTGGTATATAATATGTATGTCTCTTCTTCTAAAAAAAAATGGACTAAGAGGATACCTGTGGTAATAAAACTTGAACTGATAGAAATAATTTCTACTGAAACATATTATTTAAAAAAAAGTTCGCTGGCCACTTAGAAATAGCTGTCTAATGAGCAATTTGAAAAATGAGCATAAGTTAAATAAAGAGAGACATATTGGTAAAGATATCAGGCAAAAATGATGAATCGAATCCAAGATCAAGGGTAAAGGTGGACTCACTGGAATTGCAGATTGCCATGGCCGATTTTCTTTTTCAGCTGTGATTGTCACTTTATAGCCAAGACCAATATACCATAGTGCTGAATTTTTCACAGAAGATATTCTGTAGTCAAAATAATCTTAAAATCCCCATATGCTGCAGAAATTTAAATATCAAGGTAAATGTATTTTCCAGTCATTCAAAAGCCTGAATAGGGTGGGATGTACCTGCCTGAGAAACTAGCTAGCCAGCCCTAAGGGCCTGCTAGAGTCACATTGATCACCTTGAGTTTACAAGTGAAATAATTTCTTTCCTCGGTCTTTCAAGAACAGACAACTAATTTTTTTTTTCCAACATCCAAATGTAGAATCTGTCTCTTAGGAGAATATTCATATTAACTAAGCTTATAAAATGGAGTAATACAACTTAACTGGCAACTCTACTTAGTTATGTGTAGGAGTTATTGTCCTAGATTTCAGACTACTGAAATTATATATAAATTACATGGAAACAAAATAAGGTTGTGATAGAGAATCTTGGGAGCGATGGTAGAGGCTAACTGGATTTATGTAGTACATTGTAATGACAACCCATTTCTTTCTTTCTTCTTTCTTTCTTTCTTTCTTTCTTTCTTTCTTTCTTTCTTTCTTTCTTTCTTCTTTTCCTTCCTTCCTTCCTTCCTTCCTTCCTTCCTTCCTTCCTTCCCTTTCCTTCCTTCCTTCTTTTCTTTCTTTTCTTCCTTTCCTTTCCTTTCCTTTCCTTTCCTTTCCTTTCCTTTCCTTTCCTTTCCTTTCCTTTCCTTTCCTTTCCTTTCCTTTCCTTTCCTTTCCTTTTTCTTTTCTTTTCTTTTCTTTTCTTTTCTTTTCTTTTCTTTTCTTTTCTTTTCTTTCCTTCCTTCCTTCCTTCCTTCCTTCCTTCCTTCCTTCCTTCCTTCCTTCCTTCCTTCCTTTCTAGATTTCTTTCTTTCTTTCACAGAGCTAGAGAGGGAGCATGGATGGGAGGGGCAGAGGGAGAAGGAGAGGGAATCTCAAGCAGACTCTGCACTCAATGTAGAGCCCAACTCCAGGGTCAGTCTCATGGTCCTGAGATCACGACCTGAGTTGAATTCTTAACCAACTGCACCACCCCGGCCCCACCATAGCCCATTTCTTTAGCCTTACCTTTAGCCATGACCGTTGTCATATTATGTCGTAGTTTCTCACAGTAAGGGAGTCGAGTTCCTCTCCCTAAGCAGAGTGTTTGGGGTATCCCTTCAATTTGTCCTAGATAAACAACTGAGGCAAAAATGATACTATGCAGTTCTAGTGCAGGGTTCAAGAAGCATTCAAGAAGTTTCCATTTGTGCTTTTGTGCTTCCACCTACATCATGATAATAGGGTGGGACTAACTTCTAGAAGATGAATGATACGTGGAGTAGAGTCTGAAGTCAGTCTAGATCACTATCTCAAGACCTCTGAGCACGTCTAGCCAGGATCTCAGTAAGTATCTAACTGACTTCAGACACATGAGCCATAAACTCTTGTATGACAATTGTGTCAATAGTTAATCGATACAATTTTAAACGAAATTGGGTTAAGCTATCCTAAAGACACCATCCACAACAGGCAGGTTTTTGAGCACATGCTCTTTCACTAGTCTCAATATTCCAGTGGCCCTACTATTGCATTTAGACTATACTAACGAAGATGTCTTCACACAAAACAATATGCGTCGATATAGACCAATTTGTTTCTTATGCATTGGTATTAACAGATGTGGTGTATATGTTTGTCATTTATGACATGTTTATGTTATTTGACATTATATGTGCTATTAGAGATCTAACTCTTTAGAGAAAATAAATAATACACACATACACAAATATGTCTGTATGTATGAAATTCATGACTATTCTCACCATTCCTAAAAAATGCCATATACTTTAAAAATAGGTTTCTTTCACTTGTGCTCAATTTTCCCACTAATTTGCATAGCTTTACGCCATTGTTTTGCCCTTTGGAATCTTTCTTACACTCCCACTCATTTTAAATTGAACCAATCAATTGAGGGTTATTTCGCAATTACGTAATTCTGAATTGTACAATATTTAACAATGTCCCTTTTAAGTTCTTTTTCATTAATGGAATGATTAAATATTTTTCTTTATTCTCCTTTTGATCCCTCCTTGCCTCCCCTTCTGTCCCCAGCCATAAGAATAAACCTATACACAAAGCAAATATATAATAAGTATTTGTAAACTTCAGTTTACTTTGAAATTTAATTTGTTGCATACTTGAGGAATGTATGTCTTGGGTTTATTGTTTCCAGTTAGTGTAAGTTTATCATGTTATTGATTTGAAGTTGAAGATGCTACTACATTTAGCTCTTGTATTAATTTTCTATGACCGGTGTTACACAGTTCTGGAAGCTACAGGTCTAAAATCAAGGCGTCAGTAGAGCTATGCTTCCTCTGAGACTCTGGGGAGAATCCTTCCTTGCCTCTTCCCAGCTTTTGGCCATGGCTACTAATTCTTGGCATTCTTTGGCTTCCGGTTGTATCTGTCTAATCTCTGTCTACCAAGGGTTAGGACTTTAACATATTGTTCTGGAAGATACAAATACACTCATGACAACAACTAAAGTGCCAAGTGATGTTTTTCTCAGCCTAACTCCCAGAATTATGAACTTGACTGGGGCACCTGGGTGGCTCAGTGGTCAAGCATCTGCCTTTAGCTCAGGTTATGATCCCCGGGATCCTGGGATGGAGTCCCACATCGGGCTTCCTGCATGGAGCCTGCTTCTCCCTCTGCCTGTGTCTCTGCCTCTCCCTTTGGGTCTTTCATGAATAAATAAATAAAATTTAAAAAAAATAAAGAAGGGCCAAATTAACCAAACAATAAAATTCTAGAAAGTAATTTTTTTTTTTTTTCTGTCAGGCTATATAGTAACCCTTACTTAGCACACCAAAGATAATATTTATAAACTTGAAAAAACATTAACCCTCATATTAAAAGGAGGCCATACTAATGATAGAGATTTGTACATATAGCAGTGCAATCATCAACAATGTCCTAAGGGTGGTTTGAAAAGCAGCCATGTCTATAGCAGTTTTTTGATTAAAAAAAGAAAATAAAAAAAGCTACTAATTGCCTAGAGCTGACCATATAGGCCTGTCAATCAAATCTTACAGATGAAAGCCTCTATAAGTACATCCATGGACTTAGATAACTAATCCTGGCAATCATAGAGACAACTAATTTGAGTACAAATATAGCTTAATCCATTAAAAGTAACATAATACTCATCTTATGAATCATCAGTTCATAAATTCAATTCGTAAGCATAATTTATGCAGATTAGAAAATGATACCCTATCATTTATTCAAAATCATATAATTTCAATAGCAATCTCCAGATACTGTTGGCAAAATAATCAGTGGCTATTGGAATTAAACCAGTGTCCTGAATGGCTTAGCTCTAAGCAACATTTTTAACATCATTTATGATATATTATGTATGAGAATGTCTCACTACTATTATAGTTAAATAAACATATTTTGGTATACTGTAGTATTGAATTAGAATAGATTAATGTCATTATTTTTATAAGGAACCCCGGGTATTTCTACAATGATATAAATGTGTTTGCCTTTCCCATCACCAGATTTTTCTTTCAAAATAATGTTATAATGAGGTCCAATTTTTAAATGACTTAACTAAAGTGTCAAAGGTAAGTATTATCATTTGTCCAATACACATAAAATCCATTTCACTCAATTATCAAGGTATGGAAATGTTAAGACATTGAGGTTCCATTTGAAAGCAATCATCAGATTGATTTCTGTGAGTTTAAGGGAAAAAAATTATCAATTACATAATTTTCAATTCTTGCTGGTCAACTTCAGAGAATTCTCAAAGATTAGCACCACATTTATGGATATGATTACAATAAATATTTCATGGTGAAAATACCAAAGAAAAAAACATTTGAACATAAAACCCAAGTTTCAACTATAGAAATACTTTAATATCTTATGGCAATTATTTAATGTGCCTATGTAATTATTTTTTTAAATATTTTATTTATTTATGACAGATACAGAAAGAGAGAGAGAGGCAGAGACACAGACAGAGGGAGAAGCAGGCTCCATGCACCGGGAGCCCGATGTGGGATTCGATCCCGGGTCTCCAGGATCACGCCCTGGGCCAAAGGCAGGTGCCAAACCGCTGCGCCACCCAGGGATCCCCTATGTAATTATTATTATAAAGATTATTTATACATAATTATGAAAATAAAGAATAAAAATCCTATGTAGCTATAATATTGTGTTATAACGATAATAAAAATATATATATTTAAAATACATTTCTCCCATTTCCTGGCACAGAGTTCCTAAAGCTTCTGGAATTTCCTGAGTGAAACAGTGAAAGGAGAATCTAATATGCCCCTTTCAACCATATCTGAGTTCATGCTAATGTGGTGACTCCTGGATGTCAGAAAGACCCAGGAAGGATTAGAGGGTTGGGATTTTCAGGTCCACCTCCAGCCTCCCAGGAGGAGAGAGGGCCTGGAAGTTTATCTAATCACCCATGACCAATGATTTCATCAACCATGCCTACCCAGTGAGGCCCCCATAAAACTAACTGATAGGATTGAAGAGCTGAATTGGTGAACACATTGAGGTTTTAACATTGATCTCTGCATCCTTTCCCCATACCTTGATCTCCGTAGCCCTTCCATGTGGCCAAAGGGGTCCTGGGAACCCTTGATTTTTAGCCACGTGACACAGAAGTATGGATAACCTGGTGGCCCAGCACCTGTGATTGTAGTTGGAGGTAGGGGGCAATTTTGTGGGTTGAGCCCTTTATCCGTGAGGTCTGCACTGAATAGTTAGTGTCAGTTGCTTAATGTGAGGGGAAAAGCCATACATATAGTGTCAGGAATGTTATGAGGAGTAAAGAAACAGAAGTCCTTTTCTTTTAACAGTTGTTCAGTGAGCCATTATATCCCACCACCACCCCCCAAAAAAATGAAGCAGGTTTTCAGTTTAAAACTTTGTAAATGTTCTTTCCCCTTTAATCTACCATTCACAATTTCACAACTGGCTTCTGTTGAAACTGAAACGCCCTAGAAACAATAAGGATGGATGGAAATTAAGATAGACACACTAATGTTTCCATAAGCCTTGACTTTAAACAACTAGTTTCTCTCTTCCTCTTCCTTGAAGCCTCCCCCTCCCTTTCACTTGTTTTTCTGTAGAAGAAAACTTTGTTCCAGAAACTCCATATCCATATTTAGTAAACAAGACTCGAGGAAAGTGCCCAGCCCGAGTCATGAGACCACCTTGAAGACATGACCAACACAACTGGCAGCAGGTACCATGTTCCTATCGAAACTGGCCAGATCCTATGTTTTCCTGTTAAACCCCTCAGCCTTTTGCTCCAGGGTGTCTGCAGTTTTGAAGGCATTATCCTGCTGCAGCCTCCTTTACATGGCAAAGTAATATAAACTATCATTCCTCTTTACCCCAAACTCTGTCTTCATGTTTTATTTTGGCTCTGGAGCACAGAGGTCTGTTTTTGACAATAAAACTAAAATGCCATCTGTCTCAAACTGAGACATCTGAATACCTTGACGTAGATGGTAGACATAAGGAAAGCTCAATCACTGTGGTCTATAATTACTTTTTTTGAAAAGCTATCTGATCTCTTATGATGAAGCATTTTTAAAAATACTATTTTAGTTAGATAAATACTGGTGGGTTTAAAGCTCTCCATTCAGACTTCTTTAACATAACAATCTTTGAACATCATTTTTTTCAGAACTTTGCATATGTAAGTATGACCCTTGCAAGATTCTGATATTTTAAATGTGAAAGTTGTTAGTCATCCGAGGTTGTACTCAAATATCTTCCACCTCTTACTTACAGATGACATTTTCTGCATGAATAGGATTTCACCGGTGGTGCTGATTTATACATCTCAAACACACCTAATTTACATCCAATTCAAATTTAACCTGACAAACATTTTCACATTACAATGTACCTGAGGCTAACTCAGTGCATTGGGGGGTGGATGATGGCTTCATCAGGTTTAAGGATTTCTTTTCCTTTGGTGCCCAGGGTTCTTGGTCACTCCCCTTCAAGGAATAAAGAGGTAGACCAGATGAACAGTGGTGGGCAGAAAAGCAAAGTTTACTGAGAAAATAATACAAAGATCCCAAAGAAGGAGGGGAGCCCAGAGGGTTGCTGTTTTGGCAATCAAATCTAGGGGTCTTCATAAGCTCTTTTGAGGGACTGTCTTAAACATACTGAGGTTGGGCTCCCTGTGGATTAGCTGCTAAGGCACCTGTCTACCTATACAGTTATTGTTCTCAAGTTCCTGGTCTTTTGTGCTGTTATCTGGAGACTAACTGCCTCAACTTGTGATAGTGACCCATGTTTTATAGTTAATTGTTTCTTTTCAGGATATTTTGCAAAAGTCACTCCTGTAAAAGCTGTTAGGCAGGATGCTACTGTGATCTGGTTAAGCTGTAAAATAGGATGCTGGAAGGGTTTTGTCTTAGCTGCCCTGGCCCTGTTTTCTTATTGGGAATCCTGGCCCTGACCACCTAAGTGTTCCAATTAACTTCTAACAATGTGATTTATTGGCAAGAGTAAACTTGTCTTCAAAACAAACAAACATAAAAACACCCCAAACAAACAAAAAAACACAAAACTCTTTCATCATCTTCCAAGATGAGTAAATTATATCATTCAATGAGTCAATCAGTATTTATCAAATTTCTAATGTGAAAATATTATTAGTTTGGGAAACTGCAGGAGATCTCAAGCATACAAAACGTTCCCATCGTTATCATTACAATCTAATCATGGAGACAGAAATCCTAAGCATAAAACTGAGAAATTATATGACAACACGTAATTACGTCCTAAAGTAGACTGAAGTTGGCTTTATTTTATAAAGGATTTGTCTTCAATAGGTCTGTCAAAATGTAAAAATACATGGAATTCTCAATTAAGTAGCTAAGCAGTTGTCACTGATGCTGCTTTAACACTTCTAAAGTCATTAAGTAACCAAACGCATAAATATTAAAAATCTGTTTTGTCTTTGCTTAGGAGGGATCATTTCTGTAAACCTGAGTACACAAGTGCATAAGGACATGCACTTAAGACAGATACTGGCTGTCCAATAACAATTAAAAATTGGAGTAGTTTGAGCATATAACTTTGCATTCAATTAAAAAATTTTTTTTTTCTGGGGAAATGTCCTACTGAGTCCCAATCTGCTGAACTATGCTGTGATGTTTGAAAATAGAGCTTGTGATAAAAGTCTCCCAGCTAAATTCAACACATGGGGAAATCAAAGAGATAGGACACTTTGTCTCAAGTACAGAAGGAGGGTTAAAGGGACAGGCCCAAAGAGTTCAGCAACACACATATGTTAATAAATTTCAGTCCTTAAAGGCGCCACAAAGTTGTTTACATGTCAAATAAAAAGCACCCACCCAGCATAGAGTCAGCTGCTTATCTAGTAATAGAAAATTGCTGATATACTGGCAACACCACCATCTGAAAGATAAGGGTAAAAACTTTCTACATTCCTCATGTTGGCATTTCTGCAAAATAGCGAGGGTTAACAAAGCTTGCTTTCATATTCACGACATTATGATGATACCTTTAATACACTTTAAAACTAAAAATGAAGATGTAACCTATCATTTTGTCATACCTAATTTGCATCCAATTTCCTATAGTAATGCTGTTAATTTCCACTGTACAAATATCTTTGCTTGTGGTGTATTGGAATTAGGCAGTTAAGGGTGGGTGCAAGATAATGGTTAACTAATTGAATAAAATCTCAGCCGATTAAAAGAAGAGCCAAACACAAGTAATAAGTTCTTTAAAATTATTTCTTTAAACAGGGACACAAAAGAAAAACTCCCCCCAACCCACTGCCTTTCTCTCTCTCTCTCTCTGTCTCCCATAGCCTTGGCATTAAGTGTGTCTCCCAAAAAACAAACAAACAAAAAAAGTAAAAAAAAAAAAAAAAAGAAGTGTGTCTCCTACTCACCTTTTCCCATCCAAAGCTTGCAAAGATGAAAGTCACACATTTAAATTGCAGAAAAGGAATTTAAAATGACTAAAACTAAAAAAAGACATTTTTGGGAGCAATGTCAGTAACTATTAAAATAGATGGCTATTTGAGGTTGTGTCATTTGTTCCCTTTTTTGAAGAATAAAGACTTTCCTATTTCCCCTTTTAAGATTTGGAAATGACACTGGCAGAAATCTGGGTGAAAAAAAAAAAAGTAAAAAACAAAATAAAACCCAAACTTCTTGAACTCCTTTTGTCTCTTTAATTTTAAAAATGATCTGCATGACAATTAGTGGTAAAATATGGGCATGATTATGTTAACTAGGTTGTTTAGGTTAAATAGCCAGGCATATTTGAAGTGGGGTAAAATAAAGTGAATTCTTTATTATCTTCTCATAAATGTTTTATGACTCTATGTAATTTGAAATCATACTCTCCTGGTAAAGGTTATCATAACTCTGCCCAAGAGAGAAGTAGGTAAAATAAGAAGACTGCATACAATAACCTGACCTTAATACTAATGATTAATATATCTATGTAAAAAGGACACCTATGGATAAGTGTCTTGTACCTTCCACTGAAATTGCAAAGGAATTTACCTTCCAAGGCATCCTTCATTATACCCATTGTGTCCACATTTCTCTGATGTAGTTCACAGTTACTATATGCGCTTGATAGAGATAGCAGACTCACTCAAGAAATAACTGTTTGAAGAAGTGAAATAAAGCAATATTTACAACAAATTCCATGGGAATTCATTATTGAATGTCTCCGCAAACCAAATTTGGACGAAGGAAATACTTTTATCAATCAGGCTTGTATAATCAGTATATGACAGCCCCGAAATACGATATACAAGCTAGTTTTTCCAACTAGTGTAACTTTTGTCAACTCAGATATGCAGAGGGGACAGGAGTCTAAGTGTGTGGTTGGAAGAAACAAGGGACTTGACAGAGAAACAGCAATGACCTGAAGAGTCTAGAAAATCTGCTCTTGAAACAGAGCAAAGGATAATCCATGTCCTTATTTGATTGAGAGTAGCTCTTCCTACACTGTATTTGTTTTTCTCATCTATTTTCTTTCTTTTTTTTTAAGATTTTATTTATTTATTCATGAAAGACAGAGAGAGAGAGGCAGAAACATAGAGGGAGGAGCAGGCTCCATGTAAGGAGCTCGATGTGGGACCCAATCCCAAGACTGGGATCACGCCCTGGGCCAAAGGCAGATGCTCCACCACTGAGCCCCCCAGGTGCTCCGCGCATCTATTTTCTTCATCAGTAATACACCTTACACTATCCATATGACACATAGAAAAAAAAGTGCATTATTGATTAAAGCATCTGCATGATCCCTGGAGTCCTCCGTAGAGCAAACCTTGACAAGCAAGAGCAAACACATTCAGTGGTTTTGAGAGCTGCACGTGATTTTAGTGTTGACATACTCAGAAGTGAAAATAGAAAAATTTAACTTCTCAATTTTATCACAAGATGCCCTAATAGTCCGAAGCTACGGTCAACTATGTATTTTCTGGAGATGTATGTTATGTGATACCTCACAAGCACATATATTTGCCTAGGGTTTTTGTGCGTTGTGAAATCAACATTTGTTTATTGATTTTAGTAGTTCATCAGTAGATTCTTTGGACTTTTCTAGGTATATCACGATGTGGCTACAAATGACAGTTTTATTTCTTCCTTTCCATTTTTGATATATTTTCCTATTATTGTTGCTGGTGTTAATATCATTTTACTGTATTGCGGCGGGCTAGGTTTCTCTGCAAAAGCTGCATTGAGGTGAGGACAGGCATTCTTTCAGAAGAAACTATTTCAATATTTTACTATCATGTGTATGGTACTTTGATATGGCCTATAGGTTTTATTATAGAAAAAAATCTTTTTTAAAGGAAATTTCCATTTGATTTCCAATTTGATAAGAAATGCGAGGTTCTTTCAACATGAATTGATGTTGAATTGTATTCACTGCTTTCTTATATATTGAGATGAACATACACTTTTATATTTCTTCATTCCTTAAACTGGCAAATTATATTGTTACCCTTATTGTGTATTTCTGGAATAAGCCCAATACTTTGTAATAGATTTTTTTCTTTTTATGTACTGTTTCAATGTATTTGCAAATATTTTAAGTAGAATTTCTTCATCTATGTTCATGAATGAAGTGGTCATGTACATGTGACTGTGTTACTGTTTCGACTTTTTTTTTCTTGTGGCAGTTTTTGATAAATGTTTCTACTACATTATTTATGTTTATGAGCACTCTCTTATTTTTCCTCTCATCAGCATTCTAAATTTCCTTTGGTATTGGTATAGTTAACTACTAGTATTTGTTTTCTGTTTCCTTCCTTCCTTCCTTCCTTCCTTCCTTCCTTCCTTCCTTCCTTCCTTCCTTCCTTCCTTCCTTCCTTCTTTCCGAATAGGCTTTATTTCATTGTTATTTTTAAAGGATATACTTATTGCATATAGACTTCTAGGTTGGCAGCTTTTTAGCACTTTGAAAATATCATTTCCTTCTCTTCTGTTCTTCATTCCTTGCTGCCGTTGTTGACAACTTCCAGTGTATCTTGTTGCTCATTTAAAGGTAATAGTCTTTTTCATCAAATACCTTATAAAACTGTGTTATTGATTTTCAGTAGCGATACCATGATGTGCCTCTGTGAGGTCTTCTTTTATTTTTCCTGTTTGGCATTTATCAGATTCCTTGAATCTGTGGCTTGGAGCTTTTCATTTGCTTTAGAAAAAATATCAACCATGATCTGTCTCTTCAGATATCCCTTCTCTCCCCTGCTTCTAGAAATCCATATATATATAATTTTTCATTATAGCCCATATGTCTTTTAATATGTTTTATTGCATTGTGCCTTTTTGTCTCTTATTTCAGTCTGTGTATTTTCTTCTGACCTACCTCTCAGTCCATTGAAGATTTCATCTTTTCTTTTTTACTGTCAGAAACAGCTACTGAGTTCTATATTTTAGCTGTTTTATTCTTCAGTACTAGACTTTCTATGTTGTTCTTTTTCTATTTTTTAGTTCTCTGGAAAATTCCACAATCTTATATTTTACCTCCTTGATTTTTAACTAATTATGTAAATGTTCATGGTTGATAAGTCCCTTATCTAGATTCCTATGAGTCTGTTTATTTTGATTATTTTAGCTCTTGTTTTTTGATCAGGTTCTGTCTTCTATGCCTGATGAGTTTGATTAAGTTCTAGAAACTACATATAAACAATCTTGGAGATAATTTGAGGTTCTGGATGATGTAAATTTATTTCTCAACATTGTAAACTAACAATAATAAATCTAATGAAAAAATACAGTGCTTTCTTTAAATTTATACTGTGGAACAAGTGTGAACTTAGTAGGTTAGGTTTTGATTACTTGAATCAGAGATAACACAACATCCAAGCTCTAGTTCATCCTCTGAATTAAAATTGACTATTGATAGGAAAAATATAAATGGTATTATTATAGTATTCATTAAAAGAACATGTGAACTCTAGTCATTTCAGTAAGTGATAATTATTAAATTATGAACAAGTTATAAAAATAGCATCACTCAAATAAAAATAACCCTGTGTGAAACTAAAGAAAACACAAAAATAAAATAACTGTAATGACATTTGAATTGACAATGATTATTAAAATTATTATTTTAGCTATAACTATTTTTATATTTCCTTTTCTTTTACCATTTTAATCCAGAGAAGCTTCTAAATTTATCTTAATTAAAGCTTATTGTGTGTCCTGTGCTTTCAAAATGAAAAGAGAATATGGTTATAAAGGCATTGCATCCTCTCTTGAGACCAGCAATTCTCAAAAGCTTTGCTGATAGCTCTCTTTTCTATTGACAAGCCACAAACAAACTTCATGAAAAATGTCAGTCATTTCTTTAGCTTTTATAAATCAATGACAGGCAACTTTACAATCTTATTTTTAGACTAAAGACTACTTAGTATAAACCTAATTAATGAATTATTTAAAGTAACTACAATAATACTTATAAATTAAAACTAACACATTACTCAGAAATATATAGCCAAAGAATATTAACAATATCACAAACATCTAGCACACTCAGGAAACTAAAGGTGATTCACTCAGTTTGCAGAATGGTATTCATCAGTGCATGAATTGGGTTTGCATCAATTGGTCATCATGTTCAATGTTATATTCTTACTTTCAATTATATGATAATAATGTGATTAGTTCCTTCTACAGTATTTAATTATGGGTAATTATATCAAAGAAAATGTTAAAATATTTAGAGATACGAATTAAAATTGATTATATATCCTGAGGAACTTTAAAATATGTAAATAATCTGAGTAAAACATGAAATTTACTCTACTCACACACCCCTCCCAAATAAATCCTAATAATCCTACCACATCCACCCCATATGGGGAGATTATTATTTTAGTAATTTGGGATACCCATTCTTAAATTGTTTTGCCTTGTCACTAATATAGTTAGCCATGTATCCAAAAAACTTTATTTTCCATTGAATAGCATCCCATACTTATCATCCAGGTATTTGCCCATGTGATATCTTCTTGATCTTTGAACTTATAACTTACTTGGTTATAAGAATTACCTGGAATATTTAATTCTCCTTGGCATTATTTTTCACCAACACACCTATGGAGTGCTTAATTATAGTGCAGTCAATCAAAGATCAAAGATCCTTCCAATCAAATAGTTTGATGATTTGAGAAACGAGATAGGCCAAAATGTAAAAGTTTGTGTATGTGTGTGTGTCTGATGGTGAGGTGTGTTAAATGAAAAATAAAGCAGGTAAGACAGGTAGAGGGAGACAAGTGCCAAAATTGGGGCTGTAGCAGGAGGGATAGTGTTAGTGTTGATTTACAATACGGTGAACAGGGAAGATATCATTCAAATGGTGTGATGTGAGCAGAGCCTGAATGACATGAAAGAGAGAGCCCTGGATCTGATGGAAGAAGAGAATTACAGATGGAATTCCGACTGTGCCAAGGCCCTGAGGCACCAATATGCCAGGCACCTTTGACATAGAACAACATTTCCACTATGCCCAAGCAGAACAATGTGAAGAATAGAACAAGATGTGGGGAAGGACTTATTGGAGAGATACTGGCTTTTAGACTAAGAAGTCTGAGAGTAGAAGAAAAGTTTTAAGTAGAATACTGATATAATTTGATTTAAATGTAAACAGAAGTACTCTGGCTGCCGAGGGAGAATAGGTTTTAGGTGAGCTAGGGCTGAAAGAGGAAAACAGAAGGTGTCTGAATAATACAGTTGGGAGATAGATGGTGGTTTGGACATGGAGGTGCTGAAACTGGAATGAAGTCGGCAGACATAGGGCAAATGCTTTTGCAGCATAACAGAGTTTGCTGCCCAAAATATACCCATTTTCATATAAGGATTATTTTCAGCCCCTCTCTACAGGGAAGGACAAAAGTTAATCCCCAGAGACAACTCTAGACCTTTATCAGCCCAAAGATGGAAAGAATCTGTATCACAAACTTCCCTAACTACCCTTTATCTACCATTTGTTTCCCCCAGCATATTTACCTTCTCAGTTTGCAGCCCTTTGGAAGCCTAAAAGTGCCTTCTTTTTCCTGTCATTTCTTTACAAATGTATTTTTTAGGGGGGTGTTAAAGATTCTAGATAAGCCTTTGTTCTGAGCTATCTCTTGAGTTACTCATCCCTGGATTTCTCCACTTAAATATGAGACACATATGTTAATTTTTTTCCTTTTTTTTCTGTTTTTTGTTTCTCTATTTGTTACAGAGCCCCTGCTGATAGCCTTAAGATGGCAGAGGAAACATTGCCTCCTCACAACACTAGGTAACTTATGGGTGGATTGAATTTAGGGCATGGGAGAAAAAGGACTTCTCCAGTATTTGAAGTTTTTGACCTCATACTGGAGGAGGCAGATATCAATACCTGAGATGGGGAAGAAAGGTTACAGGAGTAGGTTGGTAGAGTGGGCAGAAATATTATTTCTTATACAATTAAAAAATATCAAATATATTAGTTACCATAAGTCTGAGATGTCCAGGAGACATACTAGTTGCAAATACAGTTTAGAAGTTCTCCGCATGGGGCGCCTGGGTGGCTCAGTATGTTGAGCGTCTGCCTTTGGTTCCCGTCATGGCTTCAGGGTCCTTGGATGAAGTCCCACCTCAGGCTCCCTGCTCGGCGGGGACTCTGCTCTTCCCTCTGCTTGTGTTTTCTCTTTTCATCTCAAATAAATAAATACAATCTTTTTTTTTTTCCGAAGAAATTCTCAGCATGGTATTTAGAACCATCTCTGCAACTGGATAAAATCACTGAGGAAATAAAAACAATAAGAAGTGGTTGGGAAAATTAATTACATATTACATATTTACACATTGCAATAATATTGTATGTCCACAATTCTTTACTCTCCTTCAATCCATGCCTTTTCTTTTCTTTTCTCTCTTTTCTTTTCTTTTCTTCTTTTCCTTTTAGGCTTTTATTTATTTATTCATGAAAGACACACAGAAAGAGGCAGAGACACAGGCAGAGGGAGAAGCAGGCTCCATGCAGGAGCTGGATGTGGGACTCGATCCCCAAACTCTAGGATCATGACCTGCGCCAAAGGCAGATACCCAACTGCTTGAGCCACCCATGCGCCCCGATCCATGCCCTTTCTAATGTGACTGTATAGTGTCTTCCTATAAGAGGTGACATCTATTCATACCCTTTTGATTCTAGGCCAGCCCTGTGACATGATTTCACCAATAAATTGCAATGGAAGTATCAAGACAGCCCTCTAGACAGCTTATGTACTTCTGATTTCTCTTTTGACAGATTTTCATTTGAACAAGCCTAGGTTAGTCTGCTGGATTCTAAGAATCACATGGTTCAATCACCTCTATTGTGCAGGCCAACAAGCCTACCAGCCTCCAGAAATATAAGTGAGGTAATTTGGGCCAATCACCTGTCAAACAACACACCAGTTGAACACCTATGTATAACTGAGCATTAAAACCAACAGAATTGGTTCCCAAACCACTTGAAAGATATATGGAATTGTCAGCAATAATACAAACTTCCTATTTTAAACCACTGGGTTTTAGGGTAGCTTATTATCTCACAATAATTACAAAAATCAAGGAAGGAATTCTGAGAGCACTCCAGTTGGTAAGGGATTAGGACATGAAAAAGAACCAAACCAACAAGAAAAACAAAAACAAAAACAAAAACCTATGAGAGCAGTCAACAGGGTTGGAAAAAAATCTAGGTATTCATGGTATCATTCAACCTGGAAAAAAAAAAAGGATTTCAAAAGACACGGAACCATGAACTCTGTCAAGTACCGCTAAATCAAGCAAGATTTGGGAGTTGACCATTCAGTTTAGTAATGTAGAGAATATTATTGGCTTAATTTCAAAGGTGTTTCCTTAGCCATGTTGACAGGATTGAGAGAACAAGGTGAATTTTATGAAGGACACTGAAAACCACTACATGAATTTAATTATAAATTGCAAAATGTTGAAATTCTAGATAGTCTCATTTTGACTGAACATGGATGTTTTCTGGTAAAACAGAATGTATAATCCTTAGTATAAGATATTAAACCATTAAACATTCCTACCCCTCATACATACAAAAATAAATAAACAATAAGAGTCAAGCATTATCCTTCCTGTATAAACCATTATATACGCAACCTATATCGCCTTTAATTTAAACCAAATGACTGATGGATGATCGCACACCAGCATGTAAATAGTATTTCAAACAAAAACATGGGAGACATTTTTTTTAAATAGAGTATTTCTAAAGGCATAAAAGCATTCATTAGTTATTTTGACCTATTAGTTACATGAGAAACAGAACTTCTATATATTAAGAAATAATTTTCTGGACCAATATAAGCATTTGGTACTAAAATTTGACATTAAAGGAAATCATTGGCATTTATTACTAGGCTTTATTTCTCTGAAAGTGAGAATGGTGGATTATTTAGATAGCTTTTGTTTTATTTCATTTTATTATTATTTAGTTCTTAGTGATATTTGCCGAACCTCACATAACACCAAGAAAGGGAATCAGACATCACAACTTGACCCCTTTGCTGTCCTGGAAGGCATGTTTATCTCCTCTGCTTTCTGCATTACCCCCATTGGAATAGAGAGCAGGATGGGGTGAGTCTCTCACTCAGTGTGTAACGTAGGTTTGGAGATGGAGCACTGAGGCACTCCTAGTAACCTTTGTGCATCCAGGCCCAACAGCGGTCAGAAAGAAATAATTACAGCCACTTCAAAGTGATTAAAAGCAGTTCTGTGCAGAGGGAAAGAATCATCCTAATTGCGCCCTGGGGAAGAACTGTTTCAGAGGGATGCTTATGATGGCTTTGAAGAAAAAGTAACTCCTCTGGCCCTCTCAACAGGCTTCACTAAGTAGAAATGTATAAGCTCTCACGGAGTCGAGGGAGACAATAAACTGAGTACCTTGTATAAGCATTGATTTCTTAATCTCATGAGGTAAACCCCTGCAGAACATGATGCAAACACAAACCATGTGATTTCCACGGAGTGACCCCATTGCATTAAAACTAAATTAGACCAGTGTCGATAAGCCTCAAGAAATGAATGTCCTTCTAGAGAAAGCAAGAGTTTAATTTATAATTCTGCCTAAAGGTTTCTCTGCTAAAAATAATCAAATAGAATAGATCTCATGTTTTCTGTTTCATTTAAAACAACATCAAACAAATGTAGTAACTGACCAGTAGTGATCACATATTTTGAAAGCACACACTGATATTTATTTTCTCAAAGCTATAGGGAAACATAAAATTTGGTCACCCAGTTGTATCCCGGTGCCTGGAAGGAGAGGCACTTTAACTTACTACCTGGCTATGAATTAAAAACTAGGGAGAAGCATTTGTGTAAATAGGTTTTATGGTCTAAATGTCCTTTATTAGGGATAGTTTCCATTCTGACCTAGATTTTTATTTAAAAATACATACTTAAAATGTTGTTTTGTTCTGAACTCAAGTACCCAAGTACTCAAGTGCTCAATAGGGATTATACCTATTACTTAAGTGTAATAACAAGACTCAAACTGGTCTAATTCTAGAATGCTCATTTGTATCAATATCTTGAGTCAATAATACTTTAAATGCTCTGTAAATTATATTTTTTTCAGTTTATTAAAAACTCATCACAAACATGCTAATTGCACACCATTGCTGATACCACTATTGATTTCAAAAATAATTAAAATATAATTATTATTTTAGGGATTTTGAGAATGTTTTATCAGTCTTGTCTTTGAAAAAGAAAAAATTTGTATGTTGCAATTCTTTTTTTTTTTACATTTTACAAAGTAATAGTATTAAAAGAGAAATTGCCTCTAGTTAAACTTTATGATATAAAACCATATTCATAAGTATTACAAATACAGACTTTAGGAAAATACTGAAACAGATCATTTTAAAGTGATGTGTAGGTTTTTTTTTCTTCTTGTTTTAATTGATTAGAGACAAATAAAAAGAATCAATGGAGAAGATTAAAATAAGTTACAAGAGGGTATGTATATAAATGAATATTTAGATGAACAATAAACACATGACTATTATAATTCATAAATACCTATTTCATGTTATCACAGTGCAAGTGCTAACAGAATAATACTATGTGAAATGGAATATGTTACTTTTTTTTGTTCCTCAAATTTTTACTAGTTGTTGAGAGGTACTGGAAGACTAACATACAGTGTAAAATAGATTTCATTTCAGTGTGCTACAATATGTTGTATTAAAGCCATAAGGAAAGAAAACTGATATAAAGGTCATAAAAGTGTTGGAATATTCCACACTGAGAAAGAAGTTGTGAGTGCCTAAGTCAGCTCATCAATACAATGATATACATTTCAATATGTTGCTAAATAAAATAGGTTTAAAATACTTTTAAAAGATGCCTTCTTTATGCAAAAAATAATAATAAGCCAAGCAGCGTGGCAAGCTAAATATTTAAGACTCAAAAGAGAAATATTTAAAAGCGTGGGTCCATTCACGCATTCAGGAGAATTTATCGATTACCTACAATATAGTAACCACCAGGCAGAAAGATGTACAAATTCAGAATCAGTTCTCCAGGGGCTTATAATCTACTAATGGTGGCTGTAGACATATAATCAAATAACCATAAAAATGTAGTATGTTCTATTTTTAGTAGACATTTGAAAATGATGTTCTGTGGGCCTGGAGAAGAAAGCACTTAACTCTGCATAATAATTCAAGGAAGACTTCCCAGAGGAACTATCATTTCAGCTAAAAGTTTTGTTTCCATTATTCAAACCTCCCAAAGTGCTAAATCTATGTGTCCAAAAGTTTAATAATAATAATAAAAAGAGTAATTTCACAGTTTCTACTCCTATGTCCCCAAAATACAGTTCTACAGAGCAACCAGGGTGATCTTTTCAAAATGCCATTCAAAACAAGCCATTCTTTTGCTTTAAAAAGTGTTCAGTCACAACTTATCTCTTTTCACCCTTCTCTTCAGTTAGTTTCTTCTCTAGATAGTAATCTTGTGAGAAAAGACTTTCCTGGTCACCCTATGAAAAACTGCATCTCTTAACCTAACATGGTATTAAAAAAAAAAAAAAAAAGGTCTCTACCCTAGTTCTTGACCTCTTGTCCTCCAGCTCCTAAAACCTTGAAAGCTCCTGAGTGATAGGAGTATCTTTGATATGAGATGGTGGAAACCATCTGGTCTCCAGAAAGACTAAGTCATGATTAGAGGGTTGGAACTTTCAGCATCAACCCAACCTCCTGAGAAGGTACAGGGAACAGAGATTGAGTTCAACACCAATGGTCAGTGATTGAATCAAGCATGCCTACATAATGAGACCTCCATATAAATCCCTAGACATCAAGGTTCAGAGAGTTTCTGTGTTGGTGACACCTTGAGTGTGTTAGGAGGGTGATGTGCCCACAGAGAGAGCATGGGAGCCCTGGGCAACCTGCTGCCACCCTAACTTTGCACTGTGCCTCTCCTCCATTTGGCTGTCCTGAGTTGTATACTTCACAAGCCAGTAAACGTAAGTAAAGTTTTTTTTTTTTTTCTTGAGTTCTGTAAATTATGCTAGCAAATTATTGAACCTGTGATGTATACCCAGTTGGTCAAAAATACAGGTGACCTACAACTTATGACTGGCATCTGCTGTGGGGGCAGTTTGTGGGACCAAGCCCTCAATCTGTGGGATCTGCACTAATGCAGGATAGCTAGTGTCAGATTTTATTAAACTATCGGACATCTAGTGGGAGTCAGAGACCCAAAGACCTATTTATTATACATTCTTTTTAATCTGTTTTGTTTTCTCTAAAACAGATTAAATCTGTTTATAAATTTATATAAATTATAAATCTATAAATCTTAGCATATTACCTAAGATTATAAAAAGTAAAAGTACTTTGTCTCCTACAGATGCATGATGACAAGTGACATTTCTGTTTTGATAATTTTGCAAATATTGGCCAAGCAATAAAATGTATAAATTAGTGTGCAAATGAATCTGGGACTGGACTACTCTATTGAAATTTCTTTTATTACTGGTCATATGGGATATAATTATTATATCAAGAAACAAGCATATGTTTGTAAGACTGCATGAGTCTTGTGAAGCCTTATTATCCAATGAAGGAAGATAAATGAAATATTTTTCAAACCAATTAAAAAGAACCAAAATGGACACAGAAACCAAACTAGAAAAGCAAGATATCTTCAGCTTACATTATGTGGTCCTGAAAACCTGTTCTTTTCATTTTTAGTTTTATAAAGTTCATTCCTTGCCCTGAAATAAAAATGATGTGGCTTTCCCCCTTGTTTGCTTATAAGCTTTAAGATCCAAGTATCCCAGCAGGTTTTAGTTCCAAATACTAAAAGAATAAATTCCCCCCATATGGTTTTTGAATTATCCATATGAGGGTAATCAAACAAACCAGCTAGTGAAATCAAAGGGATCAGCTGGAGACTTCCTCTTGCCACAACTAAACAAACCAGTTCAAACACTATGCTTCTGTGAAATGTCATTTTGCAAAACTGGGTTTATCCTCCTGAAAATTAGACTCTCATCCTTTATGAAATGGTATACATTTAAAAGTATTACGACAATTTGCTCTATGTATAAGGTACATTTAAATGTGTTAAGTATTTGCAAAATATCTCTCCAGTACCACTTTTGTTTGTTATCAAACTGCCTCTGCAGTAGACCAAAGCCTGGCAATAGCAAACTTTGATTTAAATTCTTAATTTCCTTAGTCAACTTTTTTTTTATGTTGTTCTGACCAACCACAGAGACCTTTAACAGAAAATATCCACCTTAAGTAACAAAACCTAAGACTGTAGTATTTTCACATATATATCTTGTGCCTTTTTCCTATGCAGATAATTATAAAGTCTTTATTTTAGTTTAAAAACAGTATATTGTAAGGAAGGAAAAGTAATTTTCCTTCTACTCCTCTAGGTTTCATGGGTGAGACTCCTTAGCAATAAAAAAGAGACTATCAAGAGTATATATGGGGGATACCCAGGAAAACTGAGTAAAACTCCCTGAATAATGTGGAAGATACTATTTTAATATTTTTATGGGATTCAAAAGAAGCATGAGACAATCTGTGCCTCTGAATGGCTCAAACTCTAATGAAGCACTTTAGGTCTAAATACACTAATACACAGAATTGCTAGAAATTGTATGGCCACTACTTCATCTATCAGGGTACTGTACTAACATGCAGCACTAGAGACAAAATAAGCTAGTTAAGATCTCATATCCTGTAAGAAATTCAGTCTACTGAAAAGCTAAAATTTGCCAACAGAAAACATGGACAAATAAGTGTCTCAACAGGGCCTCAACAACATTCCCTGATATTGATAATTTCAAGACCTGACCTAATTTGGCAAAAGTCAATGAAATCTAGTAAGAAATATATTTTTGTGAAAAGTTGCTAGCCATTTTCAGCTCTTTATATACGGTCATATTGAGTTTTTAAGTCACTATAAATCTATTTGCAAATTTTGCATGTTGTGTGCTTAAAAGAAACTCATTGAATTGAATGATTCAATTTAAATTTCCATGTGGACTTACTGGAAAAATCATCATGAAATGAAATATGTGAAATATGTGATATATATATTATTTATAATATATATATATTTTAAGATTTTAAAGATTTTTAAAATTTTTTTTAGATTTAAGATTTTTAAGATTTTTTAAAAGATTTTATTTATTTATTCATGAGAAACACAGAGAGAGAGAGAGACACAGGCAGAGGGAGAAGCAGGCTCCATGCAGGGAGCCCGATGTGCAGATGCTCAACCACTGAGCCACCCCGGCATCCCAAGTTGATGTATTTTACATTGGCTATGCTATAGTTCCATATTTTCCTGTTTCCCTGACGTGGTTCTTATTATCTTCTACAATGTATTTTTTTAAGGGAAGCACCATCTGTTTATCATGACTTGATACTATAAGTAATAATACACAGCTTCACTGCTTTCTTCCTAATGGGTTTCCAACTGAACTTCATCCAAACTTTCATGAGAGCTATAGCATATCCTTTCCTGCTGAACACAATATTATATTTAATAGTACTATCATGTTTTGCAGTTTTATGATACAAAAAATACACAGCATGTAGGCTATTTCCCTTTCATTATGCTGTTGTTTTTACTATGACTTTAACTATAAACATTTAAATTTTGCAGTTAAAGACTATCAAGGAGGTCATTTTCATTGAACATTAAACCTGTAGGTTTCCGTTGAAACAAGAGATTTTATTTGATATTTAACTCTATAGAATGTCACATCAATTTAGTAAAGTGATATTACTAATTACCTTCATAACTGTTCTTCGGATTGCTATTGTCACATAGTGAAACACCTAAAAATTTCTAGCATAAAGCAACCATTTTATTATGCTCATAAATTCTGTGGGTCTGAAATTTATACAAGGAACCAAAGAAATACCTGTTTCCTCTTCATTATACTGGGAGCCTCAGCTGGGAGTATATGAGATCTGAAAATGATCTAGAGTCTGCTTCATTCACATGTTTAGCGGCCAGGCTAGAGTAACACATAATAATGCCACTGAGCCAGAACTCTCAAAAAGAGTATCTGTCTATACAAGACTTTGCCACATGTCTTGGACCCCTCATGGGATTTCACTGCATAGATAGTCAAATATCTTACATGGCAGCTGAGGGACAACAGCATGAATGTTAGCACAATTAAATGAGAGTTGCATAGTCTCTTATGACACAGCCTCACAAGTCACATGGTAAACTTCAGTCATACTCTATTGCTTGACAGTTATAAGTTCATGCATACGTGAAGGCAGGAGACAGAGACACTGCCTTTCAATGACAGGAGTGTCAAAGTATGTGAAGCCAATTTTAAAAATACATAATTTGTAAACAGAGTTGTTTCAGATACTGCAACCACATGCTTTGGAAAATTGTCAAAATTAGTAGAATATTTAAGCCTGATATGGACCTCAGATCATAAAATTCAACCTCCCATATTGACATGTGAGAAAGCTAAAGATGAGAGAGAAATTGCTCATATTTGGGGAAACTACATGTGGCTGCAGAAAGAACCACCCAAACACGATAAAGGATAAATAAATGCCGCTCACACAGGGCCAGAGACACTGCCTGCTTCCATCCACCAAGTTGGAAAACCTCATAATTCAAGAGGGCTTGAGCAGAGCACATAGAAAAGTCTTATTTCAGTTAACAGGGAACAATTAGCCTGTACTAAAGCTCTGTCATTGTCATGCCTAACAAATCTTTAAAAGCGAGGCCTGAAATGGCCAAACTGTTTCCACATAGCTTAATTGCATACTGGAACACAGCTTTAAAATATGGGATTACAAAAATATCCAGCACAAACAGGGCAAAATATATAATCACTGGGACCCAATACAATATCACCAGACACCTAAGGGTATAGGAAAATATGATCCATAATGAGGAGAAGAGCTGACCAATTAAAACTGAGCCATAACTGGCACAGATATAAGAATTAGCAGGTATGGGCATCAAAACAGATGTTGGCTTGCATTTCATGTGTTCGAAACTTAAGTAGAGCCATGCAAGATGGCAAATAAAATCCAAATTGAAATTCTGGATATGAAAACTGTAATCACTGAAGTGAAAATTACACAGGATGGGATTAAAGGCAAATTAAGTATTGCAGAAGGAAAAAAAAAGACTAAGTTTAAAATAAAAACAATAGGCAGTATCAGCTATTGTGTTAGATGTTTACAGGGCCACTAGAAGAAAAGAAAAAGAAATGAGTCTTTCCTGAAACATATCAAGTGGAAGTCAGCTACAATAGATAAGGAAAACCTCCATTACACACACACACCATATACATACATATTGTGTTAAGTCACATCATATTTTATTTATTTATTTATTTATTTATTTATTTATTTATTTATTTATTTGTTTATTAAATAATAAATGTATTTTTTATTGGTGTTCAATTTGCCAACATACAGAATAACACCCAGTGCTCATCCCGTCAAGTGCCCCCCTCAGTGCCCGTCACCCATTCACCCCCACCGCCCGCCTTCCTCCCCTTCCACCACCCCTAGTTTGTTTCCCAGAGTTACGAGTCTTCAAATTCTGTCTCCCTTTCTGATATTTCCTACCCATTTCTAGTTTTGAGTTCCAAAAGTTACCAGCTTCTTATCATTGCAATATTGCTCATAATATTCTTTGAAATTGTCCACATTCTCCTAGAAACTTCATCTGAAGCTATGCAATTTACTCTGCAAACTTCACAGAGAAAAATTAAATCCTGCAATATATTTTACTTTAAACATTATTATTTTATAATCTTATTTTTATTTTTTAAAGATTTATATTTATTTATTCATGAGACACACAGAGAGAGGCGGAGACACAGGCAGAGGGAGAAGCAGGTTCCCCAAAGGGAGCCTGATGTGGGACTAGTTCTTAGGCCCTGGGGTTCATGCCCTGAGCTGAAGGCAGATGCTCAACCGCTGAGCCACCCAGGTGCCCCTAAACATTATTAGTTTAGCTTTAGCGTAACAGTTACCAAACCCTATATTAAATAAAGGGCATATTACTAAAAGTTTTACTCCCTATAACACTGTATAATTTCAAAATTGTTACTAATTAGACATAAAGACATATGACACTATACTTAAAGTGTACCGAAATAGAGCACACGATACTGACATCAAATTGTGATCTTTCACATCTTGTTTTAATCTCCTGAAATGCAATTTTTGATCCGAGAAAGAAGAGATAGTGTATATACATGTATAAACAACAACAAAAGATTCCATACTAAAACCCACCTATATCAAACCAAAGTCTTGAAAATTGGAAAGTTGGGAACAGGTAATAATGTTAGTTCATTTAGTTTATTTGTTTGAATGTTTAGTTTTGAGTGAAAATTATGTATTAGGCATGGTGATGTTTTCCAGGAAGCAATAAAGAGGAAGATCATCCTTGAACCTATATACATCTTAAACAATTGGAACTGATTACAATGCAGCACATAAGCATGGTGTCCTGTAATCAGAGGGAACATTCAAGAATAAAGTTCAGAGACAAGATAACAGATTAACTTCAGGTTAACAAAGGAGTAGTAGATGAGGGTCTGTAAAACATTAAAGCATAGACAACCTAGCTAAAAGGTCTGAAATGTGATCATGTTGTGTTGAGGCATTGAAAATTGCTTAGTAAAGTCAAAGATTCTAGATAAAATGGCAGTGGGAGTTAAGTGTAGCTCGTAGTGGGCATTCGTGGCTACCTCTCATGTAAAGGAAAATGCAGACCTTTCCTTTGCAACCCATAATTCTGCTTTCCATGTATATCATTTAATCTTGTTGAGACATCTGTATTTTTTTTTTGAGACATCAGTATTTCGAGCAAATTCTATTTATATTGTGATCCACTAAAATCCATAGGTCATGCTGAGCACATGATGATTTATTTCCCCAATGCCTTAAACTCTCAGTGAAGGGATGAATCTGCAAAGTACTTCAGATTTCCCAGTTTAGTGAAATTCCATTAACATACATCTCATATATCTTAATTTTAGGAGCAAAATATTCAATGAAATGACTGTCCACATATTAATAAATGGATAAACTATACATACTGCTTTCTAATAAAGTCATGGTCAACCCATTGTTTAAACTCCTAAATATTATAAATCATGAACAAGAAAATCTAATATAAGATTTTCTGCTATTTCTCATTTTCCTTACACATCTAGATATACTAAATAAGCAGAAATGGATCTACTAAGTCTATCTGTAAAATAAATTTTCATCCCGATTTCATCTTTGAAGGAGTCTTCATCTGTTATCAGGACTTTGGGCTTTCACTGGGACCTAATTTTAGATAAAAATTGTATTATATGGGCTACAAATAATTGGATTATAAACACAAATTGACAGAGGAAAGGTTCTCTGACAGGAAGACAGTATCAAATTTAACCTCATAGAGTGTATTAACATTTTGGGAAGAAATATATGATGCACAAAGCTTAGTCAAACTTGTAGACATAGGTATAGAGCTACTGAAAAAAAGTTCTTAGGATCCACACAAGTACTATCCATAGTAAGTAAGCATAAATCAATAGAATTTGAGTATCTTAAACCCCTTTTCAAAGATGGATATGTCTTGGGGCAGCCTTGGTGGCTTAGTGGTTTAGTGCCACCTTTAGCCTAGGGTGTGATCCTGGAGACCCGGGATCAAGTCCCATGTCGGGCTCCCTGCATGGGGCCGGCCTGCTTCTCCCTCTGCCTGTGTCTCTGTATCTCTCATGAATAAATAAATAAAATCTTTTTTAAAAAAATGGATATGTCCTTGTCTGAAGTCATTAAAATATTCACTCTTCTAGCTTCTTTTATTTCATTCAATGCTCAATACATAATATTCTAATTTTAAAATAATTCTTATACAGATCTGGATAAAGATAGGTGTGTGTGTGTGTGTGTGTAAGAGAGAGAGAGAGAGGACTGCTCATGTATATGACCATTAGTGTCCTGGTCCAGCTGTACAGTTTTATACTAGATAAATACCTAGCTGTAATAGTAAACAGAAATTGTGATTGCATTTAGTAAAGGGTATGGTTAATATGCCCTTTCCTGGAGAAAAAGCCATTCTACTGTCTACACACAAAATGAAGTTCTTAGGCATATAAAGCACCCTTGAATCTTGGTAGGTATGTCGTAATTATATTAACTTCTAATTTTCTTGGGAACTAACCACCAGCCTTCTTTGGCAACAAAACCTCTAGTTATATGCCTGTTGATTTTTTTTTTTTTAAGATTTTATTTATTTATTCATGAAAGACACATACAGAGAGAGAGAGAGAGAGAGAGGCAGAGACACAGGAGGAGGGAGAAGCAGTCTCAATGCAGGGAGCCTGATGTGGGACTCAATCCCGGGTCTCCAGGATCTCGCCCTGGGCTGAAGGCAGGTGTTAAACCATTGAGCCACCCAGGGATCCCTATATGCCTGTTTAAATTTAAAATTCTATAGCACTTAAAGTGGTATCTAATATAGTTTTCCTATCCTTTTGCCCACCAGTTTGGAAATGATACCTTCCCTTTCATAATCCTTACTGATCACTTGTAGCCCCTGTTATCAGTTCATGGGTATCTCATGCAATATAATTAAAGGTATCATAGTCCTTTTAGATAGGCCTTTTTTTGTAAGTCCTTTAATAAATTTTTTATTCCAATTTTTATTCTGTTTGTGAAGAAAAGGATATTTGTTTCTTGATTATTCAGCCCAGCTATATCCTTGCTACCTTCTCTAGTTTTTATAACTAAGGTAACATAAAGGCATTTTTAAAAACTGAGGGGATAGATTAGAGGAGAAAATGACCAGATTTTACAAAAAAACCTTGCTTTGCAATAAATTTTTAGTGTCAACAAATGCAACACACTGCCATCAACATTCCTTATTATTTTGTTCTACTTTAATTTTTGTATAGATGTTCACAGATTTGTATACAAACCAATTCATGTTAACCTTGTTTGCAATAGCAAAATAATAATAATAATAATAATAATAATAAATAATAACAATAACAATAATCTAGGAAAAAGAAAAAGAAAGTTGAAGCAGTCAAATCTTGATGCTATATCCATGGAATAAAATATGACCATCTATTAAAACAAGTAAAGTGCACATAAAAGGGAAATAAATAAGCATAGAAAAGATTTTAAAAATCATATTGCTAAATAATATATTTAAGATATATAATTGAAGGATATTAGTTTATTTGTATATGTTTTACTAGAAACAAACATGATAAAAAAGAATTATGACCATGCCTGTTTACTATTTATTGTATTCATTTGCACAGTGAGGCCATTGCTAATAGCAACCCTATATCTTCATTATAAAATTTCATTCAAAATGCCCTGCATTGGCCATTGGGGCTTTTCTTGTAAAAAAAATCCTATAAAAAATCACTATGATTTATTCAATCCTAATCAAATCCTAATCAAATAAAGAATGTTTTGTTTGACCAGAATCATGAAGACAAGAAAATATGAATGTCTTTAGAGAGTTTACCACAATGAATACTGCTTCCTGTTGCAATTCACTTGGACAGTGTCTTTTGTATCAGAGAAATCATTTATCTATTATTATCTATTATCTATTACGTAGACAAATAAAAGAACAGTGTTAATATGCCTTTGAAATACCTCTTGTTATTAAATAATATTTGTTTTGAAGGTTGAATCAGTAAAATAATGCTTAAAATTGTAGACAATCTTGGAAGATTCAAGCTCTATTGTCACTGAAGGCTACTAAATGAACTAACATCAACTTCCTAAAAGTTGAAGTTTTTCTCTATTAACTAAAATCAGCATAAAATGATGTTCTCATTGTTAGTATTCAAGGTCAAATAACCGTCCTGAAATTTTATGTCTTCTATATAGTTTTGAAGGCATTAACCTCTTAACATAAACTCTTTCTCTTCTCTAATTACTTCTTTTCAACATTCCATAAAGTTTCATAGGAGATACACTGATATCAATTATTAAAGTTCATATAATTGTGTTCAATATTTCATTATAATTATAATAAGCTCAACATTTTTTAAATTTGAAGGCTATAAATGGAAAGTTTAATTACTAGGATATTTAAAATTGGACACATTGCTTTATCATCTCCCAACATGATTATTAAATTTATCAGAATATTTATCCTATACTGCATCTATATGCCTTAGCCCATAAAAATTAATTTAAAAATTTAAATAATATTATATGTTTTATTTTTTATTTTCTTTTAAAGATTTTCTTTATTTATTCATGAGGGACACACACAGAGAGAGGCAGAGACATAAGCAGAGGGAGAAGCAGGCTCCCTGTGGGGAGCCTGATTCAGGACTCAATCCCATGACCCTGGGATCATGACCTGAGCTGAAAGCAGATTCTCAACCATTGAGCCACCCAGGAGTCCCCAGTATCATATGCTTTAAATGATTGTGTAGGGCAGCCCTGGTGGCTCAGTGGCTTAGCACCCCCTCGGCCCGGGGTGTGATCAGGGAGACTCGGATCGAGTCCCGTGTCAGGCTCCCTGCATGAAGCCTGCTTCTCCCTCTGCCTCTGCCTCTGCCTCTCTCTCTGTGTCTGTCATAAATAAATAAATAAAAAATTTTAATAAATAAATAAATAGATAAATAAATAAATGATTGTGTAAGTGTTCTTGAATCAGGAAAGAAACTAAATAAAATATTTAAATTAGTTTTGGTGTTACTTTGATGGAATTGTTCTCTGGACAATACCATAGGTGTTCAAACAAGGCTATATTTAAGAGTGTCTTTATAATTTACTATTTCCATAAGTAAAACTAGCCTTAATGGGTCATCAGGATACAAATGGAACTTTTGAAAACTAATCAACTTTCCTAAGAACCCTTTTTAGACTCTTTGAATGATTTGATTATTACAGAGAATTTGAGACAGGTAAAAGTAATGTCATTATAGTTAACATTTTTATAAATATAGCTCAATAAATGGATGAATATTTTGATAAATAGATGTTGTCCTAGTTGAAGATACTGCTGATATTTTCAAAGGAAAGTCATGGCAACATCAGTGGATGAAATAAAATACATTAATTCTCTTTTGATGGTCTCCATCTTTTCAATTAGCTATATACATATGCTTTCTTACCTTACAAATATTTTATACTTTGACTTGATTTCTGCCTCCTTGTCATTTATGATTTGGAAAAATTACATTTCCTGAATTACAACTGGTTTTGTTGTTGTTAGAAAAAAAAGAGCATCTGTTCATATAACACTTAATAGGTTGTGTAGTTTAATTAAAAAAGTATTCAAATTATATGTTCTGCATAGCTCTTCAGTAGACTTGAGGGTATTTAAGGACAATATCTGTATACATTAAAACCATATTCTGGGACGCCTGGGTGGCTCAGTGGTTGAATGTCTGCCTCAGGGTGTGATCCCTGGTCCTGGGATCGAGTCCCACATCAAGCTCCCTGCAAGGAGCCTGCCTCTCCCTCTGTCTGTGTCTCTGCCTCTCTCTCTGTGTCTCACATGAATAAATAAATAAATATATCTTTAAAACAAAAAGAACTATATTCCTTTATTCTACTAAATGTTGCATTGTACCATGCTGGGACAAGAAAAAGAGGCAATATTTAACCTGTCACTAAATTTACATATCTTCATTTCACTTTCTTCTCAAAGTACCTAATAGTCAAAATTTTAGGTGACAGAAGCCAACTATCCAAGTTAAGTAATCATGTAAAGCAAAGAACAAACAAATAAAAATAGCATAGACATTCATCAAAGGTTCTAATAAAATAATAATTATGTATTTATTGCATTAATTTATTGTTTATTAGAATGACTGTGTTATATACTTTACATTTATTTGTTCATTTCAACCTTTCCACAATTATGTAAGATAGATATTATTGTCTTCCCTTGTTTTTTTATAAGATTGTATTTATTTGAGAGAAAGAGAGTGAGAGAGAGAGCTCAAGTGGGAGGGAGGGGCCGAGGGAGAAGCAGTCTCCTCTCCCTGCACAGGGATCCCAATGCTGAGCTCCATGTCAGGACCCCAGGATCATGACCTGAGCTGAAGGCAGCCACTTACCCAACTGAGCCACTCAGGCACACCGATAGGTATTATTATTATTTCCATTTTACATATGAGCCATGGAAAAATTAAACGACTATCCTATGTTTTTTTTTTTTAAGATTTATTTATATATTTTTGAAAGAGAGCATAAGTGGGAGGGGCAGGAGGAAAGGGGGAAAAAACTTCAAACAAACTCTGTGTTGAGTGTGGAGCCCAACAGAGGCAGGGCTCAATCCCACACCCCTGAGATCATGACCTGAGCCAAAATCAAAAGCTGAACACTAAACTAACTGAGCCACCTCCATGCCCCCATTTTTGCTTCTTATAAAGTTCTTAAAAACAGATGCATTTAAAAAAGAAAAAAGAGGGGATCCCTGGGTGGCGCAGCGGTTTGGCGCCTGCCTTTGGCCCAGGGCGCGATCCTGGAGACCCGGGATCGAATCCCACGTCGGGCTCCCGGTGCATGGAGCCTGCTTCTCCCTCTGCCTGTGTCTCTGCCTCTCTCTCTCTCTCTCTGTATGACTATCATAAATAAATAAAAAAATATAAAAAAAATAAAAAAGAAAAAAGATGCATTGAACTATAAGAGGCGTATGATAAATTTGACATAATCAAATTGTATAATTTGATAATTTTGATATACTACCAAAATTAAGATGATAAATATATTCATCATCTCAAAGGAATAGTCCTGCCCTGTTGTGATCCTACTATACTGGCCCTGACTCTCCCACAGTTCTTAAGCAAACTCTAGTCCACCTAATATCCTTGTAGATTTGTTTGCATTTCCTAGAATTATATATGAATGGAATCATTTAGTATGCACTTTTTGACTGACTGGCTTCTTTAACTCAGTAGAGTGATTTTGGGATTCACTCATGTGGTGTGTATATCAGTAGTTCACTCGTTCACTCTTGTTACTTACAGGTAGTGATTCATTGCATGGGTAGACCAAAATGCATCCATTCACCTGTGAGAGACTTTGATATTATTTCAGGTTTTGGTGTATTAAATATAAAGTTGCTATGAACATTCATGTTCAACTCTTTGTACAGAGGTTTTTTGGTTTTTTTTTTGTAAACACCTATGAAAGAAATGGCTGAAACTGAAACATATGGTCAGTTTACAGCTAATTTTTAAAGAAAATGCCAAACTGTTTTCCAAGATAGTTACACCATTTTACATTTCTGACAAAAGTAAGAGTTCCAGTAAATGTGCAAAAGAACTAAACTCACAAGTAATCAGAGAATGACTATTTGATAATGACGTACCACTTACAGGATAATGACATATCATTTAACACTCATCAGAAAGGCAAAAGTTAAGATGAGCTATAACATCTATCACTGAGAATGAAGGATAAGAGAATATTCTCTTAATGCTGTTGGTAAAGCAATGTGTTATAACTACTTTGTATGTAACCTGAAATGAGATTGAGAATAATAAGATTTTATATATTTAATTAAAAATTAAAAGGATTTTGCTCAGAAAAAATGTAGTGTTCAAGGATATACAATGATATACAATTTACAATACCAGTGTTTATAGCACAGAACAGGGATAAATATATAATCATGGGAAAATAAATCACATCCATGACATGAAATACCATATAGCCATGTAAAGAATCACTGGCAGATATGCCAGTTTACCTGATACATTTCCATTTTGTAAAAGAAAGTTGGGATCTACAAATATAGGTCATGAGGTATAATTTCTGTAAAGTAAAAAGAAAAAAAATAAGCCATATATTCAGAATAATATGTGGGCATAGTGTAATGGTGTATATATCAATTATAGTATAAATGTTTATATAATTACATGAGTTTAACAAATTACATAATTCTAAAACTAGATTGAGAAAGATAATGATCTAAAAAAGAAAGATACAAAACTTAAATATATGTATCATTATAAATTTATATAAAATTTTGTGTTGACATTCATAAAAGACTTTCAAAGTAAAATAAGTAACCAACGAATATCTCAATTCACCTCAAACTAGAGTGTTCCAGAAACCCATCATCTATCCTGCTGATACGGTTCTTAAACACTAAAGTATTGAGGGAAATACCAGATAAGCAGAAAAAATTAGTAAATTGGTTAAACTGAACTTCCTTCAATTAATTTGAGAACACTATTTTTTTCAATTTTGAATACAATTGCTAAATCACTTTCAAAAATTGCAAAATCACGTTTGCCCTTTCAAGGTGTTCCTCATTATATCTAAACATGTTCACATTTGCCTTAAAATAGCCACTTGTTGCAGCAATTAAGTTAACATGCAGAAATCGTTTCTAGTAATAAATATTTGATTTAGATGTCTTTAATTAATATGCATCCAAACATTAAACCAACAAATGGAGTTTAAATACTGGATCTCATAATACATGTTACTAAACATTTTTGGAAAAGACCACATTTATACTTGCATTAATTTTTGGAATAATAGTGGATATTGGGCTCAAATCTATGTTTAGTTTTACAATCTTTTTAAAAGGAACTCTTTTCTTTTTTAAATTCTATACACTTGGATTAACAGAAGTAATCTAATACATGTTAGCCTAATGAAAGGGAAGTAGTGAATCAAACCACATTTATTTCAGTTCACTGTTCACAGGCTCACTCATTTGTGAAATCTAATGAAATGCTTCTGGAATGAAAGGGAGAAAGACAGAGAGCCTGTAAAAGATTTGTGGGAAAATGTGAATTAATTTTGAGACAATAAAATAAAGAGTTTGAGAAAGCTAATACTTCTTGTCAGAAAATTTTATAACAACTAATTCTACTGAATTCAGTGCATATTATTTCATAAAATTGAATTGCATGCCCAATCAATTCGATTGTCTCTGTTAAAGCATGTTTCATTGTTACTGAAATTTAGAAATGGTTACTTTGGGCTACTCTTACACATGGAAAATGGAATTATGTAGATTGCAGTTCATCAATGGAGATACAGATTTTAATTAACGACTTACCTGGAAACCTAAGAATGGCTCCCAATCATTTAGTTAACCTCAAATAATATTAGTGCAATTGAACCTATTGGAGATTTTCAGCAGCTGAAAAATGTGTATGTGAAAAAAAATCATGACAGTTAATTAATTACTTGCTAATTTTATGAATTCTTGGTCATATTAATGGGTTATCCAAGATTTGGAGTCTAACCCAATCGTTTATTACTATTAGTATAAGAGTAATTTTAGTTCTTTGTGTTATTTTATACACACACACATATATACATATATATATATACACATACACAAACACACTCTTTAGGATTGCTAAATACTGACAAATACAGCTTATTACAAATCAGTTGTAAAATCTGGTTGTGTGTGGGTTTAAAAAAATACATATTTAACAAAACAATAGCAAATCTGTAAGTAAGAATTAAGTTGAAAATCTGATAACATGAAACCACTTAAAAATTCTCTTTTTCACATTATCAATCCTGAATTTGTGTAGGAATGCAGCAAAATAATGTTTCAGAAAATTCCAGATATTTGCAAGTCAGAAAACCATTCTAGGATCATTTTCTTTTTACAGAACTCAGATACCTTTTTTTTTTTTTTAATTTTTATTTATTTATGATAGTCACACACACACAGAGAGAGAGAGAGAGAGGCAGAGACATAGGCAGAGGGAGAAGCAGGCTCCATGCACCGGGAGCCCGACGTGGGATTCGATCCCGGGTCTCCAGGATCGCGCCCTGGGCCAAAGGCAGGTGCTAAACCGCTGCGCCACCCAGGGATCCCCAGAACTCAGATACCTTAATAACAAAATACACGGTATATTCAGACATGTTTTACACATTTGGGGTCCTGTTTAATCTTAAAAACAAATCATATAAAAAATCATATATATAGCTTTTCCTGATACGTGATTTACTTGCATGAAAAAATATACCTGGTATATATCTTCAAGTAAATAAAAATGTATGTAATTTAATCAGGAGCTTAATATGAAACTAAAATACGATGATTTCACAGCGATTTTCAAACCTTCCTCTCTTCATAGACATTCAGATTATTTCCAGGTTTTATTTACTCCTATGAACACAGGTGAAATAAATGTCTTCACTTCTGTATTTTTCTTCTTAATCTTTTACAGAATATAGCCAAGAAACGAAGGAGTGAGTCTAAAAAAATGGACATTGTTAAGTGTGATCACTGTTGCTAGACCACTTGTCAATAAATTGGACAATTCATTTTTCCAACGGTAATGACAAGCACCTTCTCTAAAATCCCTTCTAACATAAATTGTTGCTCTCCAGGTAATATTTATTACTATTCATGGTAAAAGTGGCAACTTTCTATGACTTACATTTATTTATCTCTACTAAATATTCTTTTTGCCTTTTGTTTCTGACCCACTCTTTAGCCCACAGCGGGTCCCAGTGGACCTCTACAGTCTTTCTCCCCATCTCAAATCCCAACCCAGCTCCTAGGTGTTGTCATCTTGCTTAATAATTGGTACAAGTCATTATTAGATTTCCCCTTATAGTGCACACTCATAGCACCGCCTTTGTTTTTAAATAGCCAATTGTGTTTTCATGAACACAACACTAAGATAAACGTGTGTTAACCCTTAGTAATCATTTTCTCTCTTTTCCCTACCTTGATATTTCTGATTTTGTTGTTGCCAGTTGGTCAAATTAGGTCTTCAGCTCTTTGCCTCTGATGGCATATGCCGCTCTCTAAAATAATTTCCTTTCCTTAAATGTTTTTCTCTTGCTCTAAAAGAAAAATTATACCTTATGTGAGCGTATGATTATCAGATTGAGTATTTTTCTCTGTCCCACTTACTTTTACCATGTATTACTACCAGTGAAAAGCTGGTGTTCATATGTTGCATTTTCTTTCAGAAGTAATTTGCTGTGATTGACTGGAGGCTGTGGATAATTGTCTTTATTCTTGGAATTTAAGGTATTCGCTCTGATGCTAAAGGAATTTTTTAATTAATCCTGATACTTGATGATTTTTTTTCTTTTGAGATATCATGTGAAAGGGGCAGGAAAGGGGGTTCAGAAGGGGTAGAGAGGAAGGAGACAAAGAATTCCAAATAGCTTTATATTCACTGCAGAGGCAATGTGGAGGTTCACTCTCACCTGAGATCATGACCTGAGCTGAAATCAAGAGTTGGAAGCTTAACCTACTAAGCCCCACAGGCACCCTGAGATTTTTTAATTCTTTGGATCAGATAAATTGTCCCCTTTGATTTATGCAATCATTTCTTCTGTGTCATCTATTTCAGTTCCTTTTCTAAAACACATATCCTATCCTATAAACTATCCTATAAACTTCCTGTTTCCATTACATGTTATCTTTATTTTTTTTCCTGTGGGTTCTGAACTATTAATTTCACATAATCTGCCAAGCCACTAATGTGGTGCTGAATACTGATGACCTAGTCTTCCAAATGGTTAAAAGAGTTTCACAATGTTAATATCATGATTTTAGGAACTTAATTGGTGCTTCCCAAGGGCTCATATTTTCATTTTGATAAGGTTGTTGTTCGTTGACTCCAATGACTACATTTCAACATGAGCAACTTAATCTCTGGGTTTTGTTTGTTATTCCCTCCTGGGGTTCCATGAAATCTTAAGCATAATATAATTTTTTTTTCTTACCTTCCATATGCTTGGCGATCAGTTTGTCATTAGGGTAGTTTGGACAAAGGAACCATCACCAGAAGGCACAGATCTTTCTATGCCTCTGATAAAGTAGGAGACAGTCTCTTAATTGCCAATTGTTTCCTGAGGCCAAAGAAAAATGCTCTTTGCTCCCAAGTCACCAGCTGCATTTGTCAAGCCTCTCCTAGCCTCAGAACCTGAAACCAATTTGACTCAAATTGGTAGCTCCTTTCCAGATCCAGAAAGATCAAGCAAACAGGTCTTCTCAAGAGTCTATGTGAAGAAAAAAAAAAGAGAGAGAGAAAGAGAGAGAGAGAGTCTATGTGAAGGCATCTGGGTCAGCTAAGCATTCGGTTCTTGATTTCATCTCAGGTCATGATCTCAGGTGAGAGTGAACCTCCACATCACCTCTGAAGTGAATATGGAGCTATTTGGAATTCTTTGTCTCCCTCCTCTATCCCTTCTGAACCCCTTTTCCTGACTCTCTCACATGCTCTCTTTCTCAAAGATCATGAGATGATGAGATCCAAGGCCCACATTGGGCTCTGCATGGAGCCTGCCTAGTATTCTTTTTCTTCCTATCTCTGCTCCTCCTACCTACCCCCCTCTTTCTTTCTCTCTCAAATAAATAAATAAATAAATAAATAAATAAATAAATAAATCTTTAAAAAAAATAAAAGGAGCCTATATGAGCAGGCAGGTATAGAGCCTTGATTATCCCAGTGCTGAGCCATTCCTGGTTATTAGGAAATCCTGTTCTGGTCCTCAACTCAGCACCAAGAAGTCCTGTGCTTTAGGGGATTCAGAAAGAACCATGTGCCTCAAATGTCCTGTCTAGCGTTTATATGAAGAATGCTATTGTCTGGATACCTGGGAAGCTCAGAGGCTGAGAGTCTGCCTTTGGCTCAGGGTGTGATCCTGGAGTCCTGGGATTGAGTCCCCCATCGGGCTCCCTGCATGGAGCCTGCTTCTCCCTCTGCCTGTGTCTCTGCCTCTCTCTCTCTGTATGTCTCTCATGAATAAATAAATAAAATCTTAAAAAAAAAGAATGCTATTGTCTTATTGTTTTAAGGGTTTGATGTTTTTCAGAATTTCTCTCCCAGTAAAATTCACTATCCAAATAAAGTAATGAAATATGATTACTTACAAACATTACATATTCTTAGATAATGAAATAAATTTTTCAGTCAGTTAAAAAAATCCATGTGCAAACTCCTTTATTCTCCTAGGTTTTATGTTTGACCTACTCATTTTGTTATCAACACCATCTGGGGGGGCAGGAAGGAATAAAAAATATAAGAAAATAGTATACTTACACCTCAATGTAGCTAGGTAGTGATTCTTTTTTTTTTTTTTTTTTTTTTTAAGACTTATCTTATTTATTCATTTGAAGGGTGTGAAGGTCAGAGGGAGAGAGAGTCTTAAACAGATTCTCTATTGAACTCTGACTGAGCCTGATGCAGGGCTCAATCTCACAACCCTGAGATCATGACCTGAGCTGAAACCAAGAGTCAGACACTTAACTGACTGAACCACCCAGGAGTCTCATCTAGGTAGTAATTCTAAGGGGATATTTTATTTACTTCCATGGAAAAAATGATACAGAATGGAAGGGGCAGAAGGCAAAAGAACAAATTATTTGTTTGCAAGATACAGTATGACCATCTCTCCCTCTCACTCTCTTACTCTGCTTTATGAATGAATCCTACTTATGAGACATAATTAAATCTAACATTAGGGATGAGATGCTGCGGACTCTAGAGGGGTCTGGAAATTTGTCAGCTGAAAGCTGCTCATTAGAAATCTGACCTGTTCACTGGCATGTATTACATCATTCTCATGAGTATGAGCAACATTCAGGAAACCTTCAAGAAACACTGGCTAGGCATGGTTGTGTGGGCATCAGCTGGTTTCATTGGGTTTAATCCATAAATTGCAAGATTCTTATTCTTATACGTGTAAAATGACAGTAAAATAAGTATTTAGGAAAAGACTAACTTTACAGTGTAAAATATATCCTGTGAAGACTGGTAAGTGGGTTAGCTATTGCTGTTGAAATAAATATTTCTACAAACAAAGGCACAGAAGTGTTAGGAATTTCTTCTTCACATATTAACCCAAGGGAGTGATGGTAGGAGGAGAGTTTGTTGTTCAACACAGTCTTTAAAGAATCCTGGTGATTGGCAGCTCTATCATCTTCAATATGTGGTTTCCAGTGAGCTCTTTTCATTTTGTCAGTCAGCAGAGGGAAGAGCATAGATGGAAGAGATATGAGGGTTTAAGAAGGTCAGGTTGGCTGTGGCTCCTAGCACTTCTCCTTAAATTCTATTGACTGAAACACAATTACATGGTCTACCTAACTGCAAGGGATCCTGGGAAATAGATTCCAGCTCTAGGCCTAGTGAGAAAAGAAAACTAGGTCTCCACTTCATGAGGTCAAACTGAAGTTAATAAATACATAAATATCAGTTTAAAATGATAGAAGTATGGTATAACATTACGGATGATCTATATTAATACAGAGACAATGATGAAATTGGTTCATTGCTCTTATTTTATCCTATAAACTACATTTACAATATGTTCAACACAGGCATCCTCTTCATAGCAAATGGTATTTTTTTTTGCTCTTGAGAGAAATATTATAGGTCACTCTAGGTTTTGGTGGAAAGAAAAGAATGTTGAGAAAAAATGTTGAGGAAAAATAATATATTCTGAAGATATCTATTTTTTTTTCTTCTATTGTTCTTTAGTAGTAGCACTTGTCTTTGCCTTTGCTTGGTAAAGTTTGCATTGCAAATTTGTCATTTGACATGGTTCTTGTGGGAAGAGCATCCGCAGACCTTTCCAATGTCATGCCCCAATTAAATGTTTGGCATGTGCACCAACCATGATAAACTATATCCCTAGGCATTAAAATCTTACATGGAATAATAAAAGGAAAGAATGTTATGAACAGCTAATTCTGGTTAATTATGATGTCAGTGCCCTGAATAAGAAGTACTGAGTTCTCCTGCTGAGCTTGATGAGCTCACTTGGTTTTTTCCCCTCCTCAAAGTCTAGTTTTTAGTAATTTCTTTTGACATACTGAGTGGTATCTCTCTGATCATTTATTTCAATTCTTTTTTTTTTAAACTGATTTTTGCTTAAATTAGTCAACTTCAGATCTTTTGCTCCCATGTAAGGAAACTAAAATGCCACCTGAAATCCCCCTAGCTAGAGCTATACAGGGAAAATATAAGACATCAGACCCACCTTCGTAGTTAAAAGGCATACTATTTTAGCAACTGTGATCAACTGTTCCAAATAATTACTAAATAAATTAATAAGTAGAATTGTGGGGTTGTTTATTTTACCAGATACCATCAAAGCAGAAAAAAAAACAACAACTTTTTTTTAAAATCATAGGAATCAATAGGAAGTAAAACTATGCCTGATTGTACCAGAACATGCCAAATTCCTCAGTGATATATGGCATTGCTCCTATATGATTTTCAAATATCCATTCCACATAAGGTTTAGGAACCAAAAATCTTATTTTCAAGATTTCAAAACTCACAGGTTCATAGCTTCAGCTTTTACCAGAATTAGAAATCAATTTATACTGTTGACTACTTGCCTACTTATTTTCCAGAAATTCTAGTTTTGACCTTGAGGGCATACTACAAAATTTAACTTTTTAGACCAAGAGACATGGGTTGACAATTAAAATTCGTATGCTGCAGCTATTTTTATTTTTATGAATTAAAAATATTTAATTGGCATATACCCTCAGGCTCTTAACAATGGGTTTATCTTTACAAATAATTGATGATAAACATTAAAACTAATATTTTAATTTCTAAGCAATTAACTGTCCAAATTTTATGTATGTTGTGGCGGTATTTTTGTCAGAAAACTAAGAAAAGCAAACATAACAGATGAATATAATCATATCAACACAAAAGAGCCTAAGAAGAATGAATGAGGGATCCCTGGGTGGCGCCGCGGTTTGGCGCCTGCCTTTGGCCCAGGGCGCGATCCTGGAGACCCCGGATCGAATCCCATGTCGGGCTCTCGGTGCATGGAGCCTGCTTCTCCCTCTGCCTGTGTCTCTGCCTCTCTCTCTCTCCCTCTGTTACTATCATAAATAAATAAAAAAAAAATAATAATAAAAAAAAAATGCTATCTAAAAAAAAAAAAAAGAATGAATGAAATTGATTAAGCTAGCAATTTCAAAATTACCATTTTAAAAGAAAAATTATTAGCCCAATAATTATTATATATAATATAATTATATATATATAATTATATATAGAATATAATTATTCTAATTATTAGAAAAATAATTAGCCCATCAACCAGTCATTTTGAATGCACATTTATAGTAAAAGTCTAAGGCTATCATATATGTATGTCAATCTCAGGTATGACAATATTGATATCCTAACCTCAGAAACATCTATATCACACACATGACAATCAAACTACCATAAACCTTGACTCCACAATCAGTGACCATTAGTACCCAAGAAAAAAGTAAGATTTAGCTGCTTTGGCCATATCATGAGCCTGGGAACTTCACTAATGGCATACCCATTAATATCGGATTATTTTGACCACTTCAATTTTTTTTAAGATTTTATTTATTTACTCATGAGAGACACAGAGAGGATGCCCCACAGAGAGGCAGAGACACAGGCAGAGGGAGAAGCAGGCTCCATGCAGGGAGCCTGATGCGGGACTCGATCCTGGGTCTCCAGGATCAGGCCCTGGGCTGAAGGCAGTGCTAAACCACTGGGCCACCCAGGCTGCCCTGACCACTTCCATTTTGAAGATACTAATGTTCATTCAAAAACTTTCTATCTCTACCTCCATCATGTCCTCTTCTCTATCTCTCACCCATCTGTGAAACTAGTATAACTCAACGCTTATGTTTGCAAGTCTGTAATTTCAACATTTGGAGTTTTCTTAATGCCTGACATAATGTACATTCATTTTGTTCAGTTATATATATTGATATATCTATTTTGATCTATCTTCTTGAGTAACACAAAACACAAGGAAGTTTTGAATACTTTGAGATATTACATATGATATATTGATTGATATGCCCACAACTAAATTTAGTCCAATGAAAATTCAACTAAAAACTGAAAGGCAAGAGGGATGTTTGGGTGGCTCAGCTGTTGAGCGTCTGCCTTCAGCTCAGGGTGAGATCCCAGAGTCCTGGGATCCATTCCCACATCAGGCTTCCTGCATGGAGCCTGCATCTCCCTCTCCCTACATCTCTGCCTCTCTCTGTGTGTCTCTCATGAATAAATAATTAAAAAAAAACTGAAAGATAAGAAACATGTAAACCTAAAGAAGATAAGAATCAGAAAAGGAAAAAAAGAAACATTCTCAGTCTTCCTACTATAATTCCTGAACTTTAAAGCATCATGATAATCACAATTACACTAAGGAATCCACTGGTCTCTAGTGAAGCTATAATTTCAGATTAGCTACTAGCCTCTTTACCTAAACTTATTTTTTTAAGATTTATTTATTTATTTGAGAGAGAGCCCAAGGAGCCTGGCGGGGTGGGAGGACAGGGAAGGACAGAAGGAGAGGGAGAGAGAGAGAGATGCCCATGTAGACTCTGTGCCAAGCATGGAGCCTGACACGAGGCTCAATCTTACAACCCCAGGATCATGACCTGAGCCAAAATCAAGAGTCAGAAGCTTAACCAACTGAGCCATCCAGGTGCCCCTAAGCCTCTTTTTAAAGAAAGAGATATTGGGAAAGAAGCAGTTATACCAATGAGCAGTGAGATGAATGGAACACAAATGTCACATGTAGAATGAACAACCGTATAATTTGGCAAGGCCTTGGTTTGGGTAACAATCAGAATCCAAATACTGAATCAAGAACAGATTGACTGAAGATTTTCAAGATGTTGAGACCTCAAGCTTTTATATCAAAGAGAAGAGGGTAGATTACTTTTCTTACAATAACATCAATATATTATTGTGCCAAAATATCCCTTACCCACTAGAGGATGAGTAAAACAGGAAAAATACAATGTTAGTGTGATAAGATTACTGTTCCCTCCTAACTCGTAGTCAGATCCAAAGCATTTTTGTTTTTTCATATTTCCATTTGGAATTTTCTCTGATTTTTCTAAGTAGTATTTTAAAGTAAAGATTACCTCTCCATGGCACTTTTAGGGCCAAGGTTTGTAACATCTTCCTGCTGTTGAGACTCCCAGGGTAATTCATCTTTCCTTTCGGTATCACTTTAATTTTCCTCAGCTCTGTAAATAGTCTGCTCATTAAAGTTCTTTTTGAGTGTTCCATCCATTTCCTATCTGACTGATTAAGAGTCTTGGTTTATCCTTTTCTTTAAGCCCCATAGTGAAAGATCAGCAAATGTAGACATCCCTATTTTCAAATTATATCCATGACCCAAATTTATCTTACTATATTCACTGCTAACCACTTTCCAGTGCTTTCCCTTATATCCCATGCACAGGGACATTGATACTGGTTTTATCAGCACTGACTCACAGCTGAGGTGATTGGCCAACTGGGACAAGTATGCTTAGATCTGCCAAACTGCCACTGAGGGCTTAGAAAACGGATAACTCTGCACATAACTTGGGAAGTTGCTCTATTGCACATTATCATTAATCAAATCCCGAACTATGGCGAGAGCCTTCTATTGGTCTCCCAGCCCTCACTCATCCCCTGGTCAGAAGAGTTGGGTTATCATATGAATCATACTTACTTCAAGTCTCATCATTCCCAGACCTACAACCCCCAAGTGGTTTCCCATTACAGGTAGAACAAAATCCAAACTATAAGACCTGTTACAAGGCCTGTCTTCTGTCAACCTTTCCCAACTTCTTATCTGTACTACATTTATTAGGTACCCATTACATCCTTTGTTGTATTTTAGAAACACATTTTCAGTTGTTCCTTTTCCTCAGAACACCCCCCCAGAGCTTCATTACCTTGTGTACCTCATATACAACTTTAATTGAAGTGACACTTTCTTAGAAAACTCGTCTATGTTCCAACCTAAAAAAATAAAATAAAATAAAATCCTGTAACAGTCATTCTTTACTGTAGCATTGATCTCATGTTCCTCTCACTCCTTTCATCTGGTAAGCTCATCCTATATGTTGATTCACTGATTTTTCTGTAAATTCACTGATTTTTCTGTTTTCCTAAACATAGGCTCCTTGAGGGTAGGGATATTGTCATGAATCTACTGATGGGAGAATAGCACCTGATTCATAGTAAATGTTCAAAATTTTATGTTGATGGCTGAAGCCAGGCTTGACTTAAGCAACTTAAATCTTCTTTAAGCATCTTATTTCCTTACTTTGAATTGGAATAAATCACGCTGTTACTCTATTAACTGTGTAAATTTGAGGATTAACTGACATATTTGTGTAAGAGTGTTTACTACAAAAGGCTAAACATATACAAGAAGTATGTTGTAATGGTAGGCTGGACCCAGCTCCCAGCTTGCAACAGCTTTAAATTTTCAGAAACTTTGTTAGCAGGATGACATCATGTTGTAGGTTGAGAGTGGCCACAATAGAAGTACATATATCATGGAAAGCAGGAAATACTACAAATCAGGCCCATTTATTCTCAAATATCTGGCTGCTAAATATCTACCAGCATATCACTGAATTCCAATCTACATTAATCAATATACCTTTTTAATATCCATTCTGCAAAGAGTACATTATGCAGAAGTAGAAAATTTAACAGTAACAGCCTCATGGATTAGGCACCAAAATAATATTGAGAATATAGTTTTAAATAATATTTTATTTAATCATGGATTTATAACAACTAAGTTACACTTATGCCATCAAAACCATTTTTAAATTAATTTATTTTTATTTAGTTCTTAACATTTATTTTATTTATTACTTATTATTATTTTTAAAGTAGGCTTCACTCCCAATGTGGGGCTCCAACTAATGACCCTGAGATCAAGAGTTACATGCTCTACTGACTGAAGCCAGGCACATGTCCTTATTTTTTATTGTTTTTTTTTATTTTATTTTAATTCACATAGGGTTAAGTTTCAAGTGTACAATAGCGTGATTTAAGAATTCTATACATTACTCAGGTTCATCACAGTTTCAGGTATACAATAGAGTGATTTAAGAATTCTATACCTTTTCATCACAGTTTCAGGTGTACAACAGAGTGATTTAAGAATGCTATACATTACTCGGTGCTCATCACAGTAAGTATATGCTTTAATCTCCATCATCTATTTCACCCATGCCACCTCCACCTCCCCTCTGGTAACAGTTTGTTCTCTACAGTTAAGAGTCTGTTTCTTGGCTTCTCTCTCTTTTTTTTCTTTCTCATTTGTTTTGTTTCTTAAATTCCATATATGACTTAAGCATGTTCAAAGAAGTCAGCACACTGCATTTAGGCATAGTCATTTTAAAGGAATATTTATAAAATCTAAAATATTACTTTTCTCACCCAAGCCTTCTTAAAATGCTCAGACAGTGGTTCTACTATTTCCCTAGACATTAGAGTCACCTGGAGAGCTTAAAAGTTTCAATGCCCAGGAACCAGTGATATGCAAAGTTAAGATCCACTACCCTAAGTCATGAGAGTCTTTAAAAATGGGGACCATGCCTAATAGATACGGATAGAGATATGGATAGAGATTTGGATGGAATATTTCTGCATAAACCTTATGCCAGTCTAGTTAAAGTTTTGTAGATACATTATCTCTGAAATGCGTTTGGTTGAAATCCAAGAAAGATAAATGAGCACTCTTCCTAGAAGTGGTTTCATTTGCCAGACACCACCACTTCCATAAACAAACCGTTCAATAAAATCAATTCTTGGAATCATTATAACTTTTAAGAAGAATTAAAGTACTATGTGGTCAGTGTTATATGTAGCCTTAGTAAATCTAATGGAAATACTTGCACTCATTTCATTATGAACAATATTACTTCTCAAGGTGATTGCCCACAATTTTAAACATATATTGTGGCAGTCTGGCTTATCCATTATCTTCTACCTTTGTCTAAACAAACTGTTCCTACGTTAAGAATGCCCAGGGCAATCTCTAATTGTGTCAGTTGAAATTCATAAAGTGTCAATTGTTTTCATCAAACAAAATCAACACGCCAAAATATTTGAGAAAAATGCTCATGACCATTCCAAAATTTATCTATAAAGATTTATCTACATTTTTATCTGCCTAACCACTTACTCACCTATCTACGGAGATTTAGCTAAACACATCTCAGGCAACAGCTCAGTTACTGTTGTCTTCTTATGTCTGACATAATGAGTTTGAAAGCTAAAATAAAGACAATTGAAGAATAAAAAGTAGTTTCAAGAAACTTGTCACAAACACATTTCCATTGCTATCCCTGTATTATAGGAGCTTGGTGTATATCTTCTAATGTGATATATATCTTGGTATATACTGTCTAAGCTAAGCCAATGGAGGCCTGTGAATGAAAAATTTTAGCATCATTGTTCACTACTTTTCCTTTGAAAGTGACAAAAATGGAATAGTTTTTTTTTTTTTTTTTTTTGAGAGAGAGAGAGTATGAGTAGAGGAAGGGGTAGAGAGACGGAGAGAGAATCTTCAGCAGACTCCACTCCCAGCCAGAAGCCCAATGTGGGCTCCACCTTGGACAGGATCTCACAACCCTGAGATCATGACTTGAGCCAAAATCAAGAGTTGGACGGCTTAACCAATTGAGCCCCGCAGGCACCCCAAATAATGTTTTAAAAAATTCTCAGTCATTCCCTTTTTCTCTAAATGATATAATGTATTTTTCCCTTTTATGTCTGATACAGATTTAGAACAATGCTGCATTGTAATACTGCACCTTGTAGAATGCCCAAATTCAGCTTGCTTTCAGTTAGTTCTTATGATGGATATAAAGCTTGCTTTAAAAAACATTCCTTTTATTTGAATTATCATAGATATTGTTTATAAACCCCACCTTAAAGAAATATATTAAGTTTCAAATAAAGTCAACTTCTATATTTATTCTATTCCACTTTGATTTTCTTTGGTATGATTTGAGGTATGTTCTTATGAAATTTATCTGTTGCTCCCAAAGTAAAATCAAGAAAACATAAAATTTTAAAATGCTAAGGAATAGCTTTAAAATGTTTAGAGAATCAAGATGCCTGGTGGCTCAGTTGTTTAAGTGTTTGACTCTTGATTTCTGCACAGGTCATGATCTCAGAGTAGTGAGAGCAACCCCTCATCATGCTTCTGTACATTATTATTAGGATTCTCTCTCTCTCTTTTCTTCCCCTCCCCAAAAAACTTGTGCTTTCTCTCGGTCTCTCTCTAGAAGAAAAAAAAATGTTTAGAAAATCAAATTTGGTAAATTGCTAATAATTTCCAGTATATTCTACATCTTGAAAATTATATATTCTGCAAATTGAAAATTACAAGACTTAAAACCAGACTTGTTATTCTAGAAGACTGCGTAACAGGGATAGGGAAAGAGAAACTTCTTCATAGTCCTTGACAGTATCTGTAAATCCTTGCACCAGGTCACAACACAGAGTCCAACCATTTTCCTGATGTCACTCATAAATTAAGCTCTTATTGAACGGCACTATCTAAATGCTTCCCATACATTGTAAATACCAGTCCAAAACAAAAGACATATTTCTATCCAAATGTGCTGAATCTTCTGTTTTCAGACTCATGCAGAATAATATTGTTTTGAATCTCATTCTTTGCATTAGCGCACTAGATTCACTTTGCACACTAGAATTAAAAATAAATTCATAAAAATATTTATTTAAATGCAATTATTTCTTCCAGAAATTAAATATAAATTTCAGGTTTATCAAGTAATTTTAATTTTAAAATTACTAATAGATTATATCCACTTTTATTTAAATTATAATATACAATTTTTGAATATTTGAAAGAACAGCGATGATTTTGGAATACATTGCTAATTATATTTTAATCTTTATATTTAAATTACATGTTTATGAAACTATAATTACATTTGTAATCTGGAAACATATTTACCTATTGTTTGTAACCCTTTATATCTAAAAATTTTAAAGATATTTTTATCATCTTAAAAGTATATGCCAGTAATTATTGCCAGTGGAGCACAAATTAGGTAAAATCTTGATTATGAGGATTAGTGATTTTTATCAAGATGAAGGTAAGAAAAATAAATCATATGACAAAAATAAAATGTTTAATAATATGTAACTTGAAAAATAGATAACTGTTGAATCATGAAAGTTTTTATTCTCTTTCATACAAATATTGCCTATCCATCAATGGAACAGCTGAACTTGTACAATAATAATTATATTGTCTTTGATATGTGGCTAAATTTTTGTCATTTAACAAGAATGACAGTTATTCACATATTTATTAATTTCCTAAGGCTGTTGTTACAAAGTACCACAAACTAGATGACTTCAGTCAATAGAAATTTGTTCTAGTCTCTCTCTCTTCTAGTCACTCTCTCTTCTAAAAGTCTGAAATCAAGGTGTGAGCAGGGTCATACTCCCTCCAAAGCCTCTAGGAGAGGATCCTTTTTGGCCTCTTCTAAATTTCTAGGAACCCCACGTGTTCCTTGGATTATGACAGCATGCTCCAATATTCATATGGCTTCCTGGTTCACATGTCCATCTTCCTTCCAGGTCTGCATGGTCTGTGTTTTCACATGGTGTTCTTCTTGTTATCTGTGTCCAAATCCCCCTCTTCTTTTTAGGACATCAGTCATCTGCATTAAAGACCATCCTAATAACCTCTATTTATCCTGACTAAACCTGCAAAGATCCTATTTATAAATAAGATTCACAGGTACTGGGGTTAGGACTTTAACACATCTATTTTGGAGGCAAAAATACAATTCAACCCATAGCAACATATTTTTCAGCTTCTTGTGTTGAAGTATTTCTGGAGGTAAAAGAAAGCAACCTTACAATTTAAGTCTGCTAATTTAATTAACAGTCACTTCCAAATTTTAGACGTGTGGTATGTGGGACTTCATTTGTCCTCTTTTAGTGACCCCCAAAATAGTAAGGATGTACTTTATAGCTAAAAAAATAATTTACTGCATTTTAAAATTTACAGTAGGATGGCACCTGAGTTGCTCAGTGGGTTAAACATTTACTTTTGGCTCGGGTCATGATCCCAGGGTCATGAGATCCAGCCCTGCAGGGGGCTCCATGCTCAGTGGGGAATCTGCTTGAGAGTTTCTCCTTCTCCCTCAGCCCCTCATCCTGCTCATGTGAGCTCTCAAATAAATAAATAAATAAATAAATAAATAAATAAATAAATAAATTTAAAAATCTACAATAGGATAAAATAGATCTGATTTAGTTCATAAAATCTATCATGTACAGATAATATCATTATATTTAGTCTTTTATTCCCAGTTTCTATTGCAAAAAACTTACCTGATATTGATATTTAATAAATGGTTCTGGAAAGAACTTTAAAAAATAAAGAATGTTACAAAATTTGGAGGGAAAACCAGAGAGATGGGGCAAGGAGAGGTAAAAGCACTCTTTTCCTTTTCAAAAGTTTTGAGTCTCTACAGACCATGGAACAAACCTATCACTATTCTTCTTGTGTTTAAATTCTTACTGGTTTAAATATTTTGACACATTGGATTCTGGAGGAAGGAGTTTTGATTACTTATTTTCCTTACTGGTAGGACTCAAGGAAATCTAGAAGTGGGGGCATATACAAACTTAAAATGCTATTGTTTTCCCTAATTCTAGACTTCAGAACTCATATATAAAATAGTCCATAATAAAAAATACACAATGATATGAGTCCCAAAGACAGAGATTTTTATCAGTTCTGCTCACTGACATATCCCTAGTGCTAGAATGAATTGTCTGATACACATTAGGCTTTCAATTAATATATGAATGACTTCATAATATACATATATTTCTCTTATGGAAAATATTTGAAGCATATTTTTATAGCTGGATTACTCTTTTAGAAAGCAGGATATTTAAGGGAGATCTTTTAGGTACTTAACAAAATTTATTGAAATAATGACTCAATCCCATTGTTTCCACAATCATTTATCCTTTAACCACTGCCTCCCCTCAGGCAGATGGGCTACTGTCACATCACAGGTGATAAATAGCACTCATCTTGATATTTTCTTCTTTTTTATCACTCTAATGAATTTACATATGCAAGCAAGAGAAACTTACATATGAGGTACAAAGTAGAGAAATGAAATTGTTAATGAGCTTCTCTTAAAAGCTTCTTTCCTGAAGGAAAATGAACTTAGCACTGGGGAAGAGCTGGCTCCATTTCTAATAGTAATTAGGTCAACTGGCAACATTTTAGGGTCTGTTTAAAAAAAGAAGAAGAAGAAGGTAAGGAAAGGAAAGGAAAGGAAAGAGTTGCATACTACTTTGAATTTTTATTAAATCATATTATTAAAGAAAGCATCCAGACATTTACCTGTTCAGACTATTTCATTGTTATCACACATTAAGTAATAAGGACAGACTAGATTTTTTAAATAAACTTTAAATTTTAGAACAGTTTCAGATTTGCAGAAAGATATTACAGAGTTCCCATATATTCCCAACCCAGTTTCCCATATTATTAACATCTTGCATAATGTGGCACATTTATTATAATTAATGAATCATTATTGATACAATACCATTAACTGAAGCCCATTGTTTATTTGGATTTTCTTAGGTTTATCTATCTCCTTTTGCTGTTCTAGTATCCTATCCATATGGTATTTAGTCACCATGTCTCAGGCTCCCTCCTATTGGCTGTGAGAATTTCTCAGATTTTCCTTGTTATGGATGATCTTACCAGCTTTGAGCAGTACTAGTCTGGTTTCTTGTAGAATGCCCTTCGATTGGGGTATGTGTCATCGTTTTCTTTTCCTCATGGTTAAATATGTTTTTTTTTTGTTTTTTTTTTTTTGTTTTTTTTTTTGTTTTTTTTTTGTAGACGACAGAGACACAGTGCAACTTTGATCTTGATCATGGTCACCTGGCTAAGGTCGGGTTTGATAGGTTACTGCCTCTACTGTAAAGTTACTGTTTTTCCCTTCTATAATGTGTTCTTTAGAAGGAAATTCATATGTGCAACTCACATTTAAGGAGAAGGAATTTGTACACTTACTCCTTAAAGTTTATGTAAATGATTTAGAATTATTCTGCATGGGACATTTGTCTATTCTCCATCACTTATTTATTAAAAACTCATTTAGGTTAAGATGAACTCATGAAATTTCATTTTATACTTCATGTTATAATGTAATATTTCTTTATTTAATTTGTTGCTCAATTTTTTTCCAGCTTTGGCTATTGGGAACTTTTCCAGTTGACTACTATGTCTTTTTGACATGCAGCCATTGGTGCGTGCGTGTGTGTGTTAGCACTATAAGATGCTCCAGGTTCACTTTGCATCCTCGCAGCTCCTATCAGCTATTTCTCTGAAAAGCCCTGTTCCATGATATTGGAGAATGGTATCAGGAATCTAGTTCTTGGTACTTGACGTGCTTATCACTACACGAGTGCCATCATTTCTGGGTTATCTCAGCTGAGATTGTGGAAATATATGTGTGCATGCTAATTCGTATATGTACACCTATGCATAAATATTTCTATATCTAATCATCTGATCTCTATTAACCTAAACTAGAGTTCTTGATGTCTCCAACTGTAGTCTATTATTACCAAATGGATCATTCTAATTTCCCCTTCATGCTTATTTGTAAATTCCTTCTCAAATAGTGGGAAACCTGTCTCATCCCATCTGTTCCATTTACTTAATTGTTACTACACATACAAAATCATATCAACATTATAAACCTATACTGCTATAGGAAGCAGCTTTGTCAACTAGAGTACAGTGCTCATGTGCAGTTCCTTTGCTTTAGTCATACAGACTTCATTTCTAAAGTTAAGTAGGTCAGTACATTATCCCTCACACCTCAGGGAGGTCATAAAGTCAGATTCTGCATTCCATCCTGGGATCTCTCAACCTCCTAGGTGATATTTTTAAAATTTGTAAATATTAAAGTTAGTACTTTGTGCTGTAAATTACTATGAATTTTGACAAATGCATGATGTCATGTATCCACCACTGTAGTATCATACAGAGTAGTTTCCGTGCCCTGAGCAAATCTTGTGTGCTTCACCCATTCAACGCTCCCCTACAATTCATGGAAACCACTAATCCTTTTACAATTGCTATAGTTTTGCCTTTTCCAGAATGTGAGATAAGAGATAATTAGAAAAACACAAATGCAGTTTTTTCAGACTGGTTTATATCACTCAGCAATATGATCTAAGGTCCCTCCATGTTGTGGCTTGGTTGTGCATTTGTTTATGTAATTGAAAAGTATTGCATTGTATGGACGCATCACAGTTTCTTTATTCATTAGCCAACTGAAGGGCATCTTAGTTATAATCTTTATCAAAGTATTACAGTAAATTTCTTTTAAATGTGCTAAAATTAACAACCGTAGACACAGGTAGCTTTATTTTCCTTTACTTTATATATAGTAATCTTATTCCTAACACACAGGGAATGATTCAGAACCTTTGAAGCAATCAGAATTAAATTCATATTTAAAAGCATACTGATAGGGGCTCCTGGGTGGCTCTACTGGTTAAGGGGCTGACTCTTGGTTTTGGATCAGTGGGTTCTGAGCTCTACAGGGAGTCTGCTTGAAAATTCTCTCCATTTGCCTATTTGTGCAAACTCTCTGTCTCAAATAAATAAATAAATCTTAAAAAAATAAAAATAAGAGCATACTGATAGTACAGTGAGCTTGTTTTCATGTAGTGCCTTTGAAATACCTGCATTTAGTGATGCTGATTTTTTTAATATTTCAGTCTATGAAACTATTTATTCATAGAAACAAAAAATATTCCAAATTGGATTTTTTCCAAAGAAATTCTCTATAATTTTCATGTAGTTACATATATAGTTGAAAGTAATTAAAATGCTCTTCATTTGCCCAAAAATAATTTCCTAAATAAGTTGGTTAAATTCTACTCTCATATGTACACATACATGAACTAAAAAAAAAAAAAAAAAAAGGAATATATTATTTTCCTCCTTTGGAAACATGGTATTAAATTTAAAAATCTACTATTTGCCTTTATTTTCTAGAAAGATTTTATTTATTCATTTGACAAAGAAAATGTGGGAGAGTGAGCAGGTGTGGGGGAAGCAGAGGGAGAGGAACAAGCAAACACCATGCTGAGTGTGGTGTCTGATGCTCTGCTGGATCCCACGACCCTGGAATCATGACCTGAGCTGAAATCAAGAGTCAGATCCTAAACCAACTGAACTACCCCTTTATTTACCTTTAAATACATGTATACATGATTTTAAAAATAACAAAATGGTTTTTCAGAACTATTTACTGTCTTGAACCGTTCACTTAGTTTGAAAGCCATTTTCTTTTTAAAGGTATATTTTTTATCTTCATGTTTTATTCCCATTATTGAAGGACAATAACATCAGCATATCACAAACATTGTCCTCCTAACACAGAGCACGAAAAAATTCTGGTAGTTTAAGAAATTATAATAATAATTATAGAGTGATGTTGAACAAAAATCATATTTTATCATATTGATATATGCATGTTTCTTTATACTCTAAGAAGAGTATCTGTAGAATATTTGGTTTCTAAGAATAACTATCTGGCTAAACTTTATTTTGTAAAATATGATCTGAAGTTCTAGAAATACGTGCTAAACAATTTGGATAAACAGATCTGTACTCAAACATTTGAGATATTCCTCTTCACCTGGATCTATTAAGATTTTGATGAATCACTGTATCCCAACGAACACAGATTACTATTTGCCTTCCACAATAAAACCATGACTTTGGTTTTATCACTTGAGGTCAATATAATAACATCTCTCTACCTTAATTAATTTATTCATGGCTAATGTATTATTTGGAGAAGATCCTAAGAAATGTGAATGTTCCCTGACCTCACTCTAGTACTGTTTAAGAATATATTCTTCTAGAAAAAAAAATATCCTACAATCAACTAACATATTAAAATGGATGGAAAAAGCTTTCAGTATAACCCTCTGATTTTTTTTTCCTGTGCTTACATAACATAAGATGCAATGGCATTAGTGAAAATATATTAATCAACTATTGTGTTACTTAAGTGGAAATCAAAACACTAGTCTTGTTTTCTTGCACTTCAACTACTTAAATGCTTATATTGTGTGGACATAGTCTGAATTTTTTCTACCAGCAGCATAATACATTTCTTTCCAGCATAAACATCAGACTATCAGGGACAACCATGGCATTGTCGCAAGTCCTTGATGTTGACCATCTTTGTGTAAATACCTGGCCATTGGTTTTGCTCCCAAAGTGATGTTTTTCATCATCCTTATTATCTAAACTATAGAATGTGAATCATTTTGAACAAAGCTTCAAAAGCACAATTTAACATCCATTTGATAATATGCAGTTTAAAATTCTACTAAAAGCATACTTACCAGGGTGATGAGAAAAGTGTGTACAATGTTTATAATGTACGGACATACATTTAATATGAATACAAATAATGAGACAAAACTGTTTTCTTCTCATTAAATATGCTGTTACTCAGAATTAGAAGAGGAAATTTTATTTTCCAGGCTTAATTTTAAAAGTCTATAATAATAATATTATTATTATTAATGATAATAATATATTTGTGACATTCATGTCTGAAAGGAGAAAAGTAAAGCTCACAAAGATTAAGAAAAATATCCAGGTCTACACAACAATAGAAGACAAACTTAGGTTTCAATATAGAGCCATCTATGTCCAAAACCTGTGCTTTTTGGTTATACCAAACTTCTATTTGTTAGTTTAAATTTTAATAAGGAGAAGAAAAATACAAAGTTACATACAATTATAGTAAAACTTGGAGTAGTACAAGGGTCATCTGCAGGGTAAAAGGAAGTATATCCTAGAATGAACAAAAGTATTTAACAGGCAATTCATAGAGTTTTTAAAGTCTATTTGGTATTGTTTTCAACTAAAATATAGTAGCTCCCCCCAAAACAGATTTGATTCCATAGAAATATGTGTTTTTTTAGTTTATCTTTTTAAAGATTTTATTTATTTATTCATGAGAGACACAGAGAGGAAGCAGAGACACAGGCAGAGGGAGACTCAATCCTGGGACGCCAGGATCATGCCCTGAGCTGAAGGAAGGTGCTCAAATGCTGAGCCACCCAGGCATCCCTGTTTCTTCAGTGTAAATTTTGTAATATACAGCATTTCTAGAAATTCTCAAACCTCTATACGAGGACAAAGAAAATAATCCCAATGTGTAAAATCCCATTTTTATGCATAGCACTTACGTTGGATTACTAAAAACATATAAGGTTTGAAATGGGCATGGTGAATGTAGGTCCAACCAAGCCAGAGGCCAGAAGGAAAAAGGATAGGGGGGCAACCAACTCTGTAGTCCTTCAGTTTGTAAACTCTGAGTTTTTATTAATTCATTTGAGGATGACCTAATTTTCAATGATCTCTTTAGCACATTTTACCCATTTCATCCCCATATGCTCCCAATAACTTATCTAACCTAGCTAGTACAAGTTTGCATTACTCCTGGAAACATTCTGAGAATGATAGCATTTCCAGTGAATTAGGCATGCCTTTTATTCTTGGGGGACTTCTGTGTTTAAATGAATACTCACACGCTTCATTACAGTATCTCTAAAATACATGCAAACCCCGAGGCATACCAAATTACTGAATTAAGGTGACATAATTCTTAGAAAAAGAGTTCAGTACTTCACTCCGAAAATATACCTATGTCTCCAAGGTTCTGACTAATTTATACTGCTAGGGGAACTGCCCCAATTTACTTTGGCTTTCAATAAAATACCTCCAGCTGCCTCTAGCTACAGCTCTGATTTGGGACAGCAGTACCAGCCAAATTAGTGTTATCATAGTATCATTATTTTTAATAGATCCTCACTTCATCAGAGTGAAAAGATTAGACCCAATCTAACTTGTTATATTTGTTGCTACTCAGAGAGTTCACCCTGCTTCCAAATGGTAGATTAATATTAGTTTGCAGCTGTACTAAAGACAACATGTTCTTTTATGTATAAAATAACACCAAGTATAAAGTTGGGGCAAATTTTTTTTTTTTTGGTCTCATTTGGTGGCCTGAGAATTCACAGAAATGTGGAAGAGAGTTAAAATTAAAATCAAAGAAAGAGTGAGATGCTGTTATGGAATAAAATTATTTTTTGTGTGTCTATTAAATGATAAAAGTGAATTCTTAACTCACGAAGTAACATGATAAAGTATTTCTAATGGAAAAACGGTGTATTTATTTGAAAAAAAAAAGAATAACAGCGTGTTTTATTTTAGTAGCTTTTTTGAAAGCTACGTTATAGAATGGTATTTATGCTGGTCTTCTTCGTAGCAGATGGCGTAGGCTGAAGTACGTGGCTTTAAACACTAGAAAGGAAGAATTCTGTCGATAAGAGCTAGAGAGAGGCGGAATAATTGGCTCTTGGTTTTCAGTTGATTTGAATCAATTGTTTAAAATTCTGATTTCAATGCATTTATATAACTTGAAAGCTACCTATCCAAAATGGAACCAGGTCATTTAAATATGCCAAGCAACAGAATATGTATATGTGACTTTCTCCAGTGTAGTTTAGAATTAATACACGAAGAATTTATTTTTATGATCTAAACTTTTATGAAGAAGGAATAGGCTCCCAACATACCAACATCTATACTTCAAAAGGACTTTAACAATACACTGGATCTTCCTAATCTGCTAAGGGGTCATACACACAAAGAGCCTCAGCAGTCAACCTGGGTAACTTCTCTGGAATGGTGAAAATACTGTTATATACTAGAACTGAAACCTGCTTCTTCATCATACTATAATTTAAATATCAAACTTTTTATTGCTTCACCCCCCAACTCATACATTGTTTCTATGCTACCCATGAATTTGAGGTAACTATTAACTCTCCCCTTACATTCAAAACTAAACTTCTTTTGAGGTACAAATTTATTACTTAGTAAAATATCCCCCAATACTAAATATCTGTTGTGTTTTCTATGTTAAAACAAACAAACAAAAAAATTGAAGTTTTAATTTACTGATATTTTAAATTAAACTAGTTTACTGATATTTTAAAATGATACTATCTGTGTTCTCCATATTCTCTCATTTTCCTTTAAAATATTCACCAAGGTCCAAAAGATAAAAAGAAGTAAAATTTCAAGACTACTGTTAACAAAAGTTACTGAGCAATCATTTTTTTTTTGGATACAAGAGGACATGTTCAAATTGTTCTGAATCTTGAAGGCAAAACTGTGGAAAATTTCATGCAAACCAAACTAAGATACTTCCATTTTCTCCACTAATCTAATCCCTAGACGTAAATACACAAAAGTATGCATTTTTTTTTTTTGGCAAACCAGAAGAAAAGAAGCCAATCTGGAATATTATTTTTATAAGAGAGAGTGAAATCAAAATCCTCAAACAGGGATCCCTCGGTGGCGCAGCGGTTTGGCGCCTGCCTTTGGCCCAGGGCGCGATCCTGGAGACCTGGGATCGAATCCCACGTCAGGCTCTCGGTGCATGGAGCCTGCTTCTCCCTCTGCCTGTGTCTCTGCCTCTCTCTCTCTCTCTCTGTGTGTGACTATCATAAATAAATAAAAATTAAAAAAAAAAATCCTCAAACAAAATTGAGCAAATATAGATCTTCAAAGCAAATGGCAAATTAGAAGAAATTGTGACATAAATACCCACTATAGTGTGAAATGCATAAAATGGAGTAAAGGAGATTACGTTATTTTAATTAAGCACACACTTAACAATGAAGATTTTGTAGTCACAGGCTCTGTATCAATTTTATTTATTCATTCATTCATTCATTCATTCATTCATTTAGTATCCATTTTAAAATCAGGAACACCTTGACAAATTCATAGCTCTCTGCGTAATTTTACTAAAGGCATGGTTAATATGCCTCTGTTCAAATGGGAACTTTATGCACAGTGGTTAAGATCAAGGGCCCTGGAGCTGGATGACCTAAGATTCAACCAAACCTTCAATTTATTGAGTTTATGACCACATATCAAATGCTTCAGCACTGTAATTCTTAATAACAATATCACAGTAAAACTATGTGGAGATTAAATGAAATACAACTAATGTGATGACTACTACTGCCTTAGGCTTCTTTAAGTATCAGGGTTTAAATAACAGATTGATTGTTAAACATGAAAGGGATATAAAGAACCACAATCTTCAGTAAATGAGTTCAGGAAAATTGCAAGATATTAAATTAATATGCATAATTCTGTTGCATTTCTATATACTAATAAGGAACTATCGGAAAGTAAAATTAGATAAACAATTGCATTTAAAATTGCATCAAAGAGAATAAAGTACCTGGAATACGTTTAGTCAAGGAGATAAAAAACATGTACTCTGAAGGCACAGATGAATGGAACTGAAGACAACACAAATAAATGGAAAGATATGCCATGCCAATTGGTTGGAAAAATTAATATTGTTAATTTCCCCTACACCCAAAGCAATCCACAGATTCAATGCAATCCCTATCAAAATACTAAATACAAAAAACTAAGATAAAGAATCCTAAAAATTTTTGGAACCACAAAAGACTCCAAATAGCAGAAGCAATCTTGAGAAAGAGCAAAACTTGAAGTATTATACTTTCTGATTTCAAACTATACAATAAAGCTAAAGCAATCAAAACAGTTTGGTACTAAGACAAAAACAGACACAGTTAATGGGACAGAATAGAGAGTCCCGAAACAACTCTGCACATATATGGTGAATTAATCTTTGACAAAGGAGACAATAATATGCAATGGAGAAAAAAATAAATGGTGTGGGAATATTGAATAGCTACATACAAAAGTGAGAAACTAGACCACTTTCTTACACCAAATACAAAAATAAATTCAAAATGAAATGAGGCTTAAATGTAAGAATAGTAACTGTAAAATTCCTAGAAGAAAACATAGGCAGTACATTCTTGGAGTTTGGTTTTAGAAATAATTTTTTTATAACTGTCTCCTCAGGAAATAAATGGAAAAAAAAAATGGGACTACCTCAAACTAAGAAGCTTTTCACGGTAAAAGAAATAACTAACAGAAAGAAAAGGCAACCCATTGAATGGGAGAAGATAGTTCCAAATGATATAACCAATAATGGGATAATACCCAAAATATATTTTAAAAAGTCATTGAATTCAACATCAAAAAACAATGAAATGAAAAACAGCAGAGAAATATAATAAATAGTTCTCCAAAGAAGATATATGTATGACCAATGGTTGCAGGGAAAGATGCGCAGCATCACTAATCATCAGAGAAATGAGAACCATAATCACCTCACATCTGTCCAAATAGCGATTATCAAAAAGACAAGAACTAGCAAGTGTTAGTGAGAATGCAGAAAAAAGAGAACCTTCACGCACTGTTGACGGAATGCAAAAGGCTGCAATCACTATGGAAAGCAGTATGGAAGTGCCTCAAAAAGTTAAAAATAGAACTACCACATGATCCAACAACTCTACTTTTGGTATTTATCCAAAGAAGATGAAAACAGTAATTCAAAAAAAATTATATGCACCTTACATTCATTGCAGCATTAATTATTATAGCCAAGATGTGGAAACAACTTAAGTGTCTACCAATAGATGTGGTAAATATAGAAAGTATGTGGTATATATAGAGAAAATGCACACACATACACAGGAATATTACTCAGCCATAAAAAAAGAATGAAATCTTGCCATTTGTGACAACATGGATGGACATAGGGGATACTATACTAAGAAAAGTAAGTTAGAGAAGGATGAGTACTGTATAATTTCACTTATGTAGAATCTAAAAAACGAAACAGAAAAACAAGCAAACCATACTCACATTTATGGATTTTAATTCAGTAGGCATAAAAGAGGTACCAATAACATCCATTTCTAGAAACCACCCCTAGATCTATGAACCACACTTTTAGGGACATAGAAAGTCAATAATAAGATATTATTCGTAAGGTTGATTATATTACTATATACTGAAAATAAACCATTACAGAGAGAATATATCTTATTATTTGATGAATTCCTGGATCACTACAAAAGCTAGTTTTTAAAAAGATGGCACAGAGACACAAGACAGTTTTGAAAAAGTGACATGGAGACATAAGACAGTTACTTCTCAAGGTGAAAGTGTAAAAAGAAACGATTCCTTGATAGACATATAAAAAGAAAGCATTATTAAAAATAAGTAACAGAAAGTGACAATGACAACAACAAAACCAAGTGGAAATATTGTTTGAAATATATGGTGATTAATATAAGAAATGAATTTTAGGGCAGCCTGGGTGGCTCAGCAGTTGAGCATCTGCCTTCAGCTAGGGTGTGATCCTGGAGACCCGGGATTGAGTCCCAAATCGAGCTCCCTGCATGGAGCCTGCTTCTCCCTCTGCCTGTGTCTCTGCCTCTCTCTCTTTGTGTGTCTCTCATGAATGAACAAATAAAATCTTAAAAAAAAGAAATGAATTTTATTAACTATTACCAAAAAAATAAATAAAATCACAAAATTTCCAAACTATATGATATAGCTGAAATTGTATTCAGTAGTGTTACAAGGTTATTGGTTTAAAGGACAAAAAAAGATGAAAATTTAAACTCAGCAAGTTGGAAAATCAAAATTAAAAAAACTATAAGTTGAATAAAGTGTCAACATATACAGAGATATTTAGATATATATGCATATGATACTACCTGATATTCAAAATACAGTGAGAAAAAGCCAGAGAGAGCAAGAGAGACGGGGAGGGTAAGAGGAAAGAAATCCTTGGATTCATGAAATCCTCATCTTTGTAATTTATGGAGATGAGAAAAACTGAATTCATAAGACATAACACAAAGCACAGTTTACCCTCACAACAGTCTAAATTTTGGATATATCCAATCTAATCTAATCATCTTCATATCTATTTGTAATGAAGCCCATCAATATTCAATTTTTCAGAAGGAACTAATGCTCATAGGTAAAACTGTAGACCTCAGTTTTTTGAGGTTTTGAAAAATGGAATAACCTTTTCCACGTGGATTAAGATAAAACAGAAAATTGAGTAGTTTAAAATTACAAAAAAATAATAATAAGTAAATATAAAATAAAATAAAATTATACCTGACATAGCAGGTTTTTTTTTTTTTCTGGCACTATGATAAATTGGTTTTCTCAGTTAAGCATGAGGAAGTAAAGAAAGCTTGTGAATTGCTTTCTTTTTTTTGTTTTTTTGTGAATTGCTTTCAAATGACGTTCTCTCTCTCTCTCTCTCTCTCTCTGTGTGTGTGTGTGTGTATGTGTGAATTTATATGTGTGTCTGTGTCTGTGTGTTTGCTTTGGAAGAACTTGATTGATTCATGTGTCTCATCTCAACTACATTTTGGGAATGAGCACCATAATTGAAACATCAGCAAAATTACCTGTACTCCTTCTTTTTAAGATTTTATTTATGTGAGAGAGAGACAGATTGAGAATGAATGGGGAGTGGGAGGCAGAGGAAGAGGGAGAAGCAGACCCCCCATTGAGTAGGGAGCCAGCTGAAGGGCTTGATCCCAAGTCCCTGAGATCATGACCTGAGCCCAGGCAGACACTTAACCAACTGAGTCATGCAGGTGTCACTATCTGTACTCTTAATATTTTTAAAACTTTTATATGTTCTCTCTCCCCTCTTTCATTTATACATTAAGTTGCATTAAGTAAGTAAAATGCTATAATGCTTCCTGTTTATTAAATACATGTTATATATAGTTCTGAGGTGCCACAAATGATATCTAAAACAATCTTCAAAAAAATCAATCTTCATAACTTTTATTATGACATTATTTGTTTCATAAATGAGAAAAATGGAGGTCAAGGATATAACATAGTATTCCTTTTTTTTTTTTAATTTTTATTTATTTATGATAGTCACAGAGAAAGAGAGAGAGAGAGAGAGAGGCAGAGGCACAGGCAGAGGGAGAAGCAGACTCCATGCACCGGGAGCCTGACGTGGGATTCGATCCCGGGTCTCCAGGATCATGCCCCAGGCCAAAGGCAGGCGCTAAACCGCTGCGCCACCCAGGGATCCCCTGACATAGTATTCCTTAACTAGAATGCAGACGTTTTATGTAGTCTACATGATTACTTCACTGACAAGTCACTGCTCCAAAAGCTTTGGAGTTGATAAATAATCCCATAATCGACTTGATTTTCGAAAATCAAAACTAAAAAATGAAAGTATATCTTTAGTAATTACACAATAAAATAAAAGAAAACATAAAGAAATCTAGCATGCAGAAGCTACACCATAAATGTATTTGGGGACTATGGGAACTAGGCAATGGCAAGAAGCTGTTTTGGATATATACATAGACTGAGGATTCTAAGAATCAGAAGTTAACTGAAAAGGAACTTGAAGCTGAGCTACCTACAAAAAAATCAAAAGTCAGAGTATGTCTAAAAAGGAATCTGAAATTATTCTGGTCACCAGTTTAGGAAGCTTACCAAGGACTCTTGAATTTCTTTAAGGGGCTAGGCTAAAATAAGAAAGACCCTTAAGTCAGGAATGTGAGGAAGATGTGGGTATTAAAATCAGACCTCTGTAATATTTTTTGAATAAGTTGAGAAATTTACATGAAAACCTGTGATTTTGAAAACAGAGTAATGTGAGTCCCATCCTTGGGAAAAACATAAAATCTTCCGATATAGTTATTTCCCAAGCCCAAGACACATGGGGCTGTCACAAAAACTACCCTGAGGATGAGCACACAGTCAATGCTTACAAACCAATAAGAAGACCTACAATGAGAAAAAGCTAACAGATGGAAGAAATGGGAGAGTTTCCTCTCCAAGTAAAAAAAAAAAAAAAAAATCCATTGGCATTCTAATGAAAATCTCACCAGGAATTTTAGCATGACTTGACAAGCTGATACTACAATCCTAATGGATTTATAAAAGTCAAAAATAGCCATAGCACTTCTTGGGGAAAAAAAAGAGAGATTTATTGTCAAGCCATAGTAGTTAAAACTGGCTGAATGAAATAGAACTCCAATTCATACTCTTCCATAATTACAAACATATGCAACATGATAAATGGTTGAAGTGGCTTTGTACATCAATAAGGAAAGGACTGTATTAGGGTTCTTCTAGGAAGCAGACCAAATAAGATGTAGAACATGTGTATGCATGTATACAGAAATCCACACACATGCGCACATACACACACAGAAAAATACAAAATTAAAGAGAGAGGAAAGGGGAGGTATTTATTTTAAGGAATTGGCTCACAGAATTATGGATACTAGAAAGTCCATAATTTTCAGGATACACTGGGAGGATGGAGACCTAGGGAAGAGCTTATGATGTAGCTCAAGTCCAAAGGCAGTTTGCTAACAGAATTCTCTCTTCCCTGGAGAAATCAGTTTTGTTTTTTTTTGTTTTTTTTTTTTTTTTTTCTCTTAAGGCCTTTGACAAATTGGATGAGGCCTATCCACATGATGGAGGGTAATTTATTTACTCAAAGTCTACTGATTTGAACGGTAATCTCATATAAAAAAATACCTTCGGAAAACATCTAGAACAACAACTGAGCAAATATTGGGTACCACACCCTAGCCAAACTGACACACAAAATTCATTACCATGAGCCCACCCCTTTGTCAACTTGGCACCCATATACATTCTCCTTAAACTGTATTCAATCCCCAAGTAAAGACAATAACACAGTCATAATTCTGCCAACATGATACATATGATGTGTTGACTTCATATCATAAGAATTAAAGCCTATGAACTCTACATCATAATATTTAAGTTACAGGATATTAAGAGTAAACATCACCCAAGGTTTCACATCCTCTTCCGGGGAAGGGTTAGTGCTTTTTTCTATTGTATCCAGGATAGTTCTATTATATTAGGCAAAAATATGACCTTGCTATTTTCTTCAATGGGGATTAAGTATGGTTTAAGGATGGGATCCCTGGGTGGCGCAGCGGTTTGGCGCCTGCCTTTGGCCCAGAGCGCGATCCTGGAGACCCGGGATCGAATCCCACATCGGGCTCCCAGCATGGAGCCCGCTTCTCCCTCTGCCTGTGTCTCTGCCTCTCTCTCTCTCTCTCTCTCTATGACTATCATGAATAAAAAAAAAAAAAAAAAAAAAGTATGGTTTAAGGAGATGTATATGGGTGTCAAGTTGACCCATAAAATTCACCATCAGAAAGACAGGGAATGTTTCTTCTCAGATTCAGGATACTGTCCCAAACTACCTATTTGACATCTTTCTTGAGAATTTCAAAACACTTCATGCTCTGCGTGACCAAACTGAATTCATGATTCCATACTTTCACACTTGCCCTTCTCCGGTTATGCATCTAAATAGTAGCACTTCCCACCCAGCTATATAAGTCACAGACAAAAGTTTCATCCTTGTCACTTCATGCAATAAAGATGAGAGGAAAATGTCAATTGTTAAAAGCCCTGTTATTAATCCCTTTTTAATTCACTTTCTTCAACATGCTTATAATACTTATTTTGTGTTTCAGAAAGTTAATTAAATTTAATTAAATTTAGTAACCTAATGATTTCTCCTATTTTTGTATTTTATAAACTCCTAAATCCAGGCCTATTCCTAAACCATGCATGTTTAAAGTATGTTTTAAAGATTTAAAACATACTCTGTGTAGCTAAAAAACATATTTAAACATTTTATTCAGAACAAAAACCAATATTTCACCATTTTAGGACATCAATATAAACTCTGTCTTTATGATTTTTACCCTTTTAAAAAGCTTTACATTTATAAGTAGTAGTAATTGTAGAAATAATGTGATTTTAAATCTCACAATATGAGTATTATTGAATATAAATCACTAGTAAGAATAGCGTTTGGATACGTCTTGCATTTTAGTAGAAAGATAGGCCTATCAAGAATCCTGCTGGCTCTGCTCCTTGATCATTTGCTTTTATTTTCATTTCTCTTAAAAAAAAAATTAGAACATCTGCATCACCTGCCGTGATGAACTGCTCAGGCAAAATTGGGATGGACTTGGTATTTTCCACACATATAATACCTTGAGCCTTTGAGTCCAAACTTATATTTTATTCTTTAATTGATAAAAAAAAATATGAACCACTGTTAAGCAACAGAAAGAAATGGACCAGCTGAAAAGTGGTTAGGAGTAAAGAGACGACTCCAACTTTTTCATGGCTCTAAGAACTGGAGACAGAAGCAGTAACAGACAGTGCAGATAGAGCTGCTGCCCCTATGTGATCCCACAACACATGTACACTCATTTATAATCAGCACCTCTGTCCCCAGGGTTAAATGTTATCTCATATATGTTTTCCTCATTAGCACACATGAGTGTTAGTCTCTAAGTTAACCTCTGAGTGTTTTGATGGAGATTTGTTCATCTTTGTGTCTTCAACACATATACAGAATGCTTTAACCAAAGAAAAACTGTATATAATAAGGGTTCCTAATGGAGGGCTAGAATTAATAAATACACCAAAGGGTGGAAATAAAGGGCATTGATCATTTGTGCACACTCTGTGAATTATTGTATTTTTTTTCAAACACACAGGCAAACTCTTAGTAATAGTACACTATTAGAAAATAGGCACTTTGAAAGAAATGAGTATTATTAAGGATATTGTGCTCTTTTATGCAAAAAATGCTAAGGAACAAAGACTTCTCATGTTTAAATGTATGTGATTGCTTTCATATAAATGTATTACATGCTGAACATGAGACAGCTATTATTATTATATTTATATACATTTATTATTTAAAAGGAAAATCAGATTTGCACATATTTTATAGCATTACTTACAAACCAATTTTCTTTTTTTTTTTTTTAATTCATTTATGGGTCACCTAGGTAGCTCAATGGTTGAGCATCTGCCTTTGGCTCAGGGCATGATACTATGGTCCTGGGATCGAGTCCCACATGGGGGTCCCTGTATGGAGCCTGCTTCTCCTTCTGCCTCTGTCTCTGCCTTTCTCTCTCTATGTCTCCCATGAATAAAAATAAAAATAAAAATAAAAATAAAAATAAAAATAAAAATAAAAATAATAAAAATAAAAAAGATTCATTTATTTTTAGCGAGAGAGTGTGTGTGTGAGCAGGGGGTAGGGATAGAGGAAGAGGGAGAGAAAATCTCAAGCAGACTCCCTGCTGAGCTTTAAGCCTGATGAAGGGCTCAATCTCAGACCCTGAGCTCATGACCTGAACTGAAATCAAGATTCAGATGCTTAACTGACTGAGTCACCAGGCAGCCCTACAAACTAATTTTCAAAAATAAGTTATCTTACTTGGAATTTTGTTTTCTATTTCATGTTTAATTTTGTTCCACAAATACTAAATTTAAAAATGGCCAAAACAATAAATTTAAGAGACAAATTCTCAGTAACACATTGCAATAGCCACAGATTGAAGCAATGTCTACCTGTGTGCTCACTGTAGACAGAACTGTGAGTCATACACAGATAATTTGAGACAGGCTGGTTTACATGAAATTTTCAGTGAGTGGTTACCACTTCTTTACAAAGACAAATATATATATAATACATGATATTTATTATATTTATATGTTATATATAATATAACTACTATAATATGCAATATATTTATATATATTTCTTACAAAGACAAAATATACATATAATAGGAATGTTTTTGAAATAGCCTAATTAATGAAAGTAACTATAAAAATATTAAGTGGAATAAGGAGTTGATTAATCTAAACACTTCATCTTTTTGAGAGCATTTGTCTCCCAAATATGTAGTGATTACTTTCACATAAGTATTTTCTGAGACTATGGGTTGTTACTGAAAAAGAAAATAAAATCATACTTACCTTATGTAGTAGCAACAGCATAAAAAAACAGATTTTAGAGCTTGTAAAAGAGTATTTATAAATTACCTTTTTTTCCTAATATAAACGATCATTAGATTGAAGTTTGCATCTTATTTCTTTTTAGCAGTGAAGTGATCTCTTAAATACACATATATCTTCTATCTACCCCTGAAATCCACATCTATTTTTCAGAATAGGCTTATGATAATGGTCATGGTGCTCCACTTAAATCCACATATTTTTTATATTTGCATTCCACTATGTAGAACACTAGTTGTCTTTTATACCCTTAAAGTAGGCTTTTATTCATCTTATTTGGTGATATTTTATCTTGGCAAATGACAGCTATTAGAATATCAGAATGCCATCACTTTCATATTTGTGTTGAAGCTATAGCTAATTTTAATTCCTTTCTTCTTTATACTAGAGTTAAGTGGTTAGTATACCACCATATTAGAGTTTTATGCTATATTGAAAACTGATGTATTGAGCCTTATGTTGACTTGTAGTTTGGTTTTAATTAATACGTTTTTGTTAATGATTACTTCTTCTCACTTGAAGTTTCATATGAACCATATGTTTTAATGGGAAAAAAGGCTCCATATTAATAAAGTAAACTCTTATCTTTGAAAATAGGAATTTGGGGGGATCCCTGGGTGGCGCAGTGGTTTGGCGCCTGCCTTTGGCCCATGGCGCGATCCTAGAGACCTGGGATCGAATCCCACATTGGGCTCCTGGTGCATGGAGCCTGCTTCTCCCTCTGCCTGTGTCTCTGCCTATCTCTCTCTCTCTCTCTGTGGCTATCATAAATAAATTAAAAAAATTAAAAAAAAAAAGAAAATAGGAATTTGGTAGATATTTTCCAAAATGAAAAGATAAATGATTTGATAATAACATGACTATTGTTCAGTTAATATTTAATTCATTAACTAATTAATTAACATAGGAGATAAGTTCCAAAAGTTACAACTAAAAGAGTTGAAAGGATACACCAGGCAGGTGAGGGAAGGACAGAATGAGGTTCTTATTATTTATTATAAACTGAGAGTACAATTTGATTTTTCAAACCACATATTTGCACTATTTAATACAAAAATATGAGATTAAAGCAAAGGAGATCTTAGACATTAGTTTAAAATAGAGATATAAGATGTTTACTATAATCTCATACAGGTTAACAAAAAACAAAAACTAGGCCTCCATATTCACAATATACTACATATACATATACCCTATTTCACTAGAGACCTGGACAATGACAACAACAGAAACAGAACTAAATGAAGAGGAAGAAGGGTAATAGATTAGGATTATGGAAACTGAAATGCTTCCATTTCAGAGGATGAAGATGGCATAAAATAGGAGTTCCTGAATAGATCTGGAAATGTATTTATTTATTTTTTTGGGGGGGGAAATTATTTAAAGTTCCTTATTTTACTACAGAGCAATCTGCAATTAGAGAAAGCAAGTTTTTTTGAGGATGGTCATGCATCAGTCAACAGCAAAATTTGAGATATAAAATGTCTTGTTACACTAATGATATAAAATTAGATATTGTCCTTTGTCCTGCAAAGAGGGTACCATTCGAAAGGGAGCCCGTAGTAAGTGCTATATTGTACATAGCCTCCAACCTACCAAGAAGAATGCAGTTATTACCTAATTAGGAAGAAAGGAAGAGGATTATTTTGGTCTATTTTGAAAGTGTTCATAAATGTGAATTTTATATAAAAATGATTCAAAAACATTTCAAATCCCTTGAGAAAATGATTTTTCACAATGAGTACACAATGGGTAGTTTAATAAGTAAAACTTTAAATATTTTCATGTTTGCAATGTTTCCAATTTCAATTTCTTTGAAGTTTAATATTTTATTTTATTTTTAAAGATTTTACTTATTTATTCATGAGAGACACAGAGAGAGGCAGAGACACAGGAAGAGGGAGAAGCAGGCTCCAGCAGGGAGCCTGATGTGGGACTTGCTCCTGGGACTTCAGGATCATGCTCTGAGCTGAAGGCAGATGCTCAACTGCTGAGCCACCCAGCATCCCCAAGTTTAGTATTTTATAGGAAAGGTCTAAAGTATCCTAGGGGATCCCTGGGTGGCGCAGTGGTTTGGCACCTGCCTTTGGCCCAGGGTGTGAACCTGGAGACCCAGGATCGAATCCCACATCGGGCTCCCAGTGCATGGAGCCTGCTTCTCCCTCTGCCTGTGTCTCTGCTCTCTCTCTCTCTCTCTCTCTCTCTCTCTGTGACTATAAATAAATAAATAAATAAATAAATAAATAAATAAATAAATAAATATCTACTCTAAAGTATCCTAGTAGTTTCCTCATTCACCTGATTAAAATTAGATTATGGCACCCTTCACAAATATGTTGATACTTCTAATAAAATAGAAAAATATAGACTAACAGTTTGACACAGGCATGTAAACATAGAAAAACAAAAAATAAAAGTTTTGTATGATTCTTTTTAATACATATGCATATTAATTACATCATCAAAGCTGAGATACAGCTAGAGATACAGCGAGAGATACAGCTAGAGAGAGGCTGAGACATAGGCAGAGGGAGAAGCAGGCTCCATGCAGGGATCCCAATGTGGGACTTAATCCTGGGACTCGGATCATGCCCTGAGCCTAAGGCAGCTGCTCAACCACCGAGCCACCCAGGTGTCCCTGAAAATTTTCTATAGCTGTGCTAATTTATGAAGTACAGTCTTATTTGTTAACATAATTAAAAATATAATTTTGAAGAACTAAGAGCTTTAATAAAAAAGACTATTTTTTAGGGTTATTTGGAGTTTTAAAATCTTATAAATTTATCACAAAAGTACATGGTCAAATTAAGTAGGATAGTCAATATAAGTACTTTTAAAATGTCAACTAATTTAATTTAGAAATTAGTATAATCATATTATTTCTGCTTGATTACTTTGAGTCTTAAAAAGTAGTGTTGTCTTTTTAGTGTATTAATCTTGTTCCAATGAAATTCTAAGTACAGACATTGTTCCTCTAAAATTGAAACTAATACTCATAAGGCATAAATAAATGTGACTTTAAAGCCATTTAGGGATCCCTGGGTGGCGCAGCGGTTTGGCGCCTGCCTTTGGCCCAGGGCGCGATCTTGGAGACCCGGGATCGAATCCCACATCGGGCTCCCGGTGCATGGAGCCTGCTTTTCCCTCTGCCTGTGTCTCTGCCTCTCTCTCTCTCTGTAACTATCATAAATAAATAAAAATTAAATTAAAAAAATAAATAAAGCCATTTAAATATGTTTATGGAAAAAAGCCTCTTGCAGCAATATTTGATTTGGGCACAGTTCTCTCCCACAAAAATCTATTAGAACAAATCTTACCACCATATTGTTTAAATTTTTCATTGAAATTCTAATTATCAAGCTTAGTCTAAGATTTGAAGCCAGTTGCTCTCCACATGCAAGTCACTTAGTCACTAGATAAATATATCTTGTTTACTGACATCATGATATGACAAAATCTGATTTGTTTATTAGAAGCCATTGTTAATTAACGAGAAGCTTACAGAGAAATTACCTAAAGACCTCTCCAAGAATAAAGCTATAGTTTCATATTCTCTCTAGACATGAACATACCTTTTCTTAGTGAAAAGATAAAGAAATATATTGTGCATCTGCTAACATTTTTAATGTATTTGAACATTAACTAAAATCATCACTAAATGCTTTTTTCCAAATACACATTAATTTCTAACCATTTCCAATTCTCTCATGATGAAGTTACTTTGTAATAACTGTTAGGAATTCAAATAAGAAAAGATTATAAAACACATATGCCCTTTTTTAAATTAAAGGACACAATCTCTCAATTTCATCATTCTGATTTTATAGCTACCCAGTATATTTCTTCAAATGTGTAATATAAATGGTTTATGCTCTAGGTCAAACATGTTAGCAAGCCCAATGGACAACATTTTATTGTAAGTTGGTCCCCATGGGAAATGAGAATTAATCAAATGCTAGACTGGCATTAAAAATGTAATAATAGTTCGACAATATGTAAAAGGGGAAATATAAAAATGGTTCCAAGTCCTTGATCTATTATTATAAAGAAGTCATTCCTTAAAACAATTGAAACTTAAGAAACAGAAGAAAATCCCAATGCATGTTATATGAAGGTATATATTCAATTGGTATTAGTTGATATATTTGAGATCTCCCTACCTACTTCCCCTTCACTTTACCCTGTATATTTTTTCTGTTAGCCATTTCCTTGTCTTCTTTGCTAGTATCCAGGTGAGAAACACCTACACAAAATGAAACACTTTGATCATGTCGATTATTTTCACTTTAAATATAAAGCTTAAAAATATCTGCCATCTATTCCTTGTTATGTTTCAGGGGGGGAAAAAAGTGATGACTACATCTTTGCCACTTACAGAGATTGGAAATCAAATTTCTTTTTTTTCTATGCAATGCAAAAAATCTTATTTTGAATTAGTGTATCTGTTCTCTATTGATTATAATGCTAGATAATTAATCTCCCATGTATTCAGTATACCAAGATTCATTTACGGTGCATTTTCAACTAAAAATATATTTCTGGGCTTTAAGTGTACCTAAATAATTTTTCAGTCATTCTAAAGGAATCACCTCTTTAATTATGGGTAGCGTTATTACTGAGCCATAAGGCTACCTAAAGGGTATGGCTACTAAGCAAGCCATCAATATTCATTTTAATTTGTGATAGCCACGAAATCCTGATTCCTTTTCTGCATGTTAAAAGCCATACAAGCACTTTCTACTCTTTCAAAGTTCATTTGAGCTCTTTTCAGCTAGCTGATGTCCTGACCTTCAGAGTATTCTTCATGGATTCTGGGCACTGCCCCATGCTCGGCCTGGCTTGACAGATACTGGGCAAGTTGTTCTCCCTGGCACTCCGCCCCATGTGTTTAAGACCCGGCAGTGACATCTTTCAGCTTAGAAAACCCAGCATGAACAACTGTGCTCAAAATTCTACACAGTGACATCCAAGAAAAGTTTACTTTCTGGGAAAATAACATAATTTACCCCTGCCAAGCCTAGGAGAGTATTTCCAAACCATATATATTTTTTAAGAGAGAGAAACCTACTTATTTGGTGTTTTCAGACAAAAATAATATGAGGAAATATTTTAAGATCTCTAAATATATTCAGGACTTAATTTATTTAAACACAAATTTCAAACATTCAAATATGTTTTGGCTCTGCATTCCTTTCAAGAACTCTAATTTCAGAAAACAACTTAATGTTGAACCTTTTTTTACATTTGTGTTTTTATAAGGAAGATTAAAATAAAGATAAAATATTTATAAATCTCTAAAGTATTCAAAAATTATTTTATATACTCATTGGAGAAATTTCTTGTACCTGCATAAAAGGTGTCACTTAAACTTAATTTTCTTAAATTAAATATTAAGAAGACAACAACCTCACATGTTTAAAATGAATTCAATGCATTTTTCTATTAATGCTAAAAATATTGGAAATGTAAGAATGAGGTTCATGAAAATATTGGAATTGTTTTCTTTATTGATGGGGGAGAGGATAGTTTTTATAATATTTTTTTTAATTTTTATTTATTTATGATAGTCACAGAGAGAGAAAGAGAGAGAGGCAGAGACACAGGCAGAGGGAGAAGCAGGCTCCATGCACCGGGAGCGCGACGTGGGACTCGATCCCGGGTCTCCAGGATTGCGCCCTGGGCCAAAGGCAGGCGCCAAACCGCTGCGCCACCCAGGGATCCCTAGTTTTTATAATAATTCATGCCGGATCCAATTATAATAATTCATGCCGGATCTAATACTGTCTATTTGGAAGTCAAAGTGCATCTGGCTTTCTTGTGTCCTGACTGGATGATGCTACCCTCCAAAGCCACAGGCACTGATGAGTCAGAGAATGATGGTACGAGAGGTAGCAAGCATCTGCCATTGTCTCTCAGTAGAGAGACAATCCTATTTTGCAGACTCCAACAATCTGCGATGCAGAACAACAATGGCTTGCACCCTTTAGAATTAAGCCTAAAAACTAAAATTCTCCTTCTCTTTCTGGGCAAAGGAGAGCATATGTCCCAATGATACCTTAGCTGTATTTCAGTTATTTAACTTTGCTGAAACTATTTTCACATGACAATTGTTTTAATAGAGCATACCCTAATGACCAAAACCTAGGAGCTCAATACAAAATGTATATTTGAGACAGAATCCTATTATTTTAAAGTTTTGTCTCTTTTTTTTTTCTTTTTTTCTCTCTTTTTTTTTTGAAGCTATCTTTATGTTGTGAACTACCTATTTGATATTCTAAACTGTTTATCTTCTTTTTTAATCTTCTTCATGGATCACGTATATCACTGACATTTATTTCATATATTTCCACAGTTTCATATTCAATAGTAGATGCACACATACTGAACATCTTCATTGCATTTGAAGTTGAATGTATCCATGTGACTTATTTTGGGCAATGAAATGTGAGCAGGAGAAGCTTATGTCACATCTAGGTTGACATATTGAAAAAAGGCGTATGCCTCACCCCACTCACTTTCCCATGTAAGGATGGAATGCAGCAGCCTGCTCACCTGCCTTCAAAGGACATGCCGCAGGATAAAAAAAGCCAACCTTTGTTGTGTCCTTGCAGCAGAATGTGGAGAGTCCTAACTCATGAACTTGCAAATTCTAAAAAAACAAAAACAAAAACAAAAAACATAAAAAGTGTCTGGGTTGGGAGATAGAATTAATTTTGTATGTTACAATTTTACAAATATTTTATTTTCCCAAATTTGAATTTACAAAGTCGACTTTTTTTTCACGTTGCTCTTTTCTTTTATATCCATGTCCTACATTGAGTTTGAAGACTTCAAATAATGTGAACTAAATTCCACCAGAAAAAAAAAAAAAAAAACTATGCATGTACAATCTCACCTTTGATATTCATTACTTTCATGACATAAAATTCTAGGTTTTAGAAAGTGATGAAACATTCAGTATGAAAAAGGACACAATTTTCTTAATTTGTATTACAAGTTTTTTTAAAGAATATTATTTGCCCATGTAAAAACAGGTTGTTTTTGGTGATTTGTATGAAAAAGGTCCTCTCAAATATCTGAATCTCTTACTTCTATTTTTCAAATGCCTTATTCAACATATAAATCTTGAGAGTAATATAGCCTATCAATTTTAAAGGATGTCCAGAAATCATGAAACCAATAAGATCCTGATTCAAAATAATTTTTAATCTCTTCCTTCCTAAAACTAACCTTATGCTAAGTAGTACGGAAAACACACACACACACACACACACACACACACACACACAAAGAAGGATACAAACCAATGTTACAAAACAAATGAATCATAAGGGCTTTGAGGCACTTCATGTATTTTTTGATGGCTTGCTGCATCTCAAGAATTTTTCCCCCCACAATAGGAACACTTTAAGCTATATTACTAAAAGAACACATACTGTTTGATAATCTTCAAACTGTTTGCATCTTGTGTAGCTAAATGGCTTTATTCCAGAAAAGCAGATAAAATTTAAGCTGATTGGAGTTATAAATATGTCAAGAAGCAGTCTAAATCCATCATTAAATATCACACTACAATTTGAGATGCTCTACAAATATCGACAAAATATCATCTTTGAAGTTTTAAAGATATCAATCAAACATATTAACAGGATAATAGATAACTGCAAAACTTTAAACCAGCTAAAGGCATTTAAAATAAGAAATTAGCATTCAAATATATGTATAAACCATGCAATTGCTTTGTATTTGGGATTATAATCACACGAAGCATCAAAGTCTACTTTATAAATGTTCAATTAAAAAAACTAAAAAAGCTTTAATATATTAAAAATGCTTTATAAATGTAAATATATAATGCCTTTAAATGAATTGGTATGTATTAAAAGTCACAAAATGTTAAAAATATTTCAGTTACGTATCTTTTTTGGTTCATAATCTGGTTTTGAACTCATTAATATTTCATTTTACATTATTAATTTAGAAGAATTTTTGTTTATAGTTTTTAAATGATGTTTTTCTAATTACTACATTAAAATATAGTTAATTTTCAAATAGAAAAAATAAGAATACATCATAATGTAGTGCTTTTAAATATTAGAAGATAAGGCACTCTGAGGTATTTAAAACAACATTGTACTTTAAGTGTTTTCTTTCCTTTTCTTTTTTTTTTTCATAAAATTCACATTCCAGCAAAAAAGGATAGTAAAATATACCACTTTGGCATGAGGATTATTTTGAGCTGAAGGCAACTGAACAGAATCAGTTAAAAGAAAATTTCCTGCCCTCCTGTATTTGCCTAAAAGCAGGGCATACATTTACAAAGATGCCATGCCTCCCCTCTCCACCAGGCGTGACGAAAGTTAATCACTGGGGTCAACTATAGACATGATCAGCCTGGAGGAGTCACCAAAGGGATCTAAATTACAAACTTTACTAGCTAGCTTTTATCTACCATTAGTTTCTCCCCACATATTTATTTTCCCACAGTTTTCTGACCTTGGAAGCCCAAGACCACTTTCCTGTGTTATGTCATTTCTCCAGAAATGTATTGGTGTTTTGTTGAAGATGCTATATAAAACAGAGTTCTAAGCCATCACTTTGAGTTACTCATTTTTCTCTAGGTTCTCCCATTTGTGTGTGAGTATACACATTAATAAACTTGTTTGTGTGTGTTTCGTCTGTCAATCTGTCTCTTCTAGGCCTCACTACTTTGAAGGGTAGAGAGAAATTATTTTTCTTCACCTACAAATATTTGGTAAGCAGTATTAATAATCTGAGTTCTAAATACTAACTAGTAAAAAAAAAAAAAAAAAAAAAAATAAATAAATAAATAAATAAATACTAACTAGTATGAAATACTGTTTTCAGAGTTGCACCAGATAGAATCTGTACCCTATACCATTCAAGTGGAAAATAAAATGACATAAACTAAGAGTGTCTTCTCAAGGCCTATTCTCCCACTTTCATGGCCACATTGATGTGTTTTTTTCAAATAATTCTCAAACCTATTCCTCAAAAGACCTTCAGTAAAAGTATCTCTTCTGGAATAATTCCCTCAAATAGTTACACAATTTTATGTCATTAAATATGCTCACTATTTGTGAGTTATGCTCATGAATTTATGCTATTAAATATTCATGCAGTAATTGATTCTTGTAATAAACATGAGACAAATGGAGAATGAGAGTCCTGGAGTAGATAAAGAGACAATCAATAAAAGATTCCTACTCCCAAGACCCATCAGTGCAGTTTTCAAATTACCTAAAGCTGTAAGATGAGAACTGACATGCAATTATGGACATATCACATTTTGCATATAGTTACAAAACAGACCAAGAGCTTTTATTAGAACTGTTATTAGACCACAATTTTATTAGACGGAAAATTAAAAACCACTTGTGAAACTGACTGTCCCTGCCCAGCGATGAATCTGGCAGCTTCCTCATTTTAGATTTTTAATTCTCCAAAGGATCTTTCCTTCCCCTGTTGCCTTTAGTGGAAATTTCTCACTCTCCATCCCTCCCAACAAACTTCACATGATCAGAAAGGAAGAGTAGAGATAAAAGTGTAATGCATTCTCCTAGCTCCAAGCCATTATTTCCCACTGTCTGGTAAAAGCTAACTGTAGGTAGGGCCATATGAAATAGAAAATATTCACCTATTTTCCTCCTATACAAAAGGCAAATTCATTAAGATTCACCCATTATTTTTGAAGCCCTCAAGCTTTCTTTTATCTACTGAGATTTTCATTTCACAGTAGAACAACATTTACACTTGGGTCATAAACTATTTACTCATTAAAATTCTATCCCCAAACAATTTTACTATGTAGACACTACTTTCAACATCCTAATTTTGAAATCTTTTGTTCTCAAATCCAGTCATTGTTACCTGTATTCCCTTTCAGCAACCATTCTTTTAGCCATGGCCCAAACCTTGTTGACTTGATGGCACTACCAAGTGTGTGGTTTTCAAAATCTACCAGCTCAAAATCCCTTGAGAACCATTCTTGGGGTGCACATCCTCATTCCACTAAGTATATATTTCATTTTCCTCAAATAATTTGCCTCACTGTCTCACTGCTTCTACTGAATACAGTCAAATCTTATATTTTACCTTGCATAAAAAAACAAATCGAGAATGCTCTCATCTTCTTGTCCCTTGCCTAAGAAGTCAAAATAGTATGTAACTAATTGTGAAAGACTGTATTATTGATCTTATTCTTTCCTCTGAACCTGTTGCAGTAGAATAAATCCACTAATATATGGATTTATAGATATATAGATAGATTTATGTATAAATTTATTATTTTTAAATATCTATCTACATCTATAAATATCTATCTATACCTGTAAATATTTGTACCTATCTATCTATATCTATCTAATCAGTGTGCTGCACCTCTCTGTAGAGTAAAAGGAGTAACATTCTCTAAGCCATTATTTTGGGCTCAGGTATGTGATTTACTTCAGGCAATGTGATTTACTGAACCTTTGTTAAGCAGAGGTTTTAAATAGTTTACATTGTTTTGCTTTGACTCTTACACTTTGGCCATTCTAGTCAACATGATGCAAATTTTCCTAAGGAGCAAGTAGAAGACAATTGGAAGTGACCTGAACCCAACCAACAGTTTAGAATAAATCTCTGTCAATCCTCAAAGAGTAGGCATACTCTCTCAGTCAGTTTAGAATAAATCTCAGTCAATCCTCAAAAAGTAGGCATAGACACAACCTCACATACCTCCATTGGGAAAATGAATATGTACTATCATAAACTGCCATAAAGTGGTTTGTTATATGTGATTATTAAGTTGTTATTATTCTGGATATATTTCCTTCTACCTCAAATGAAAATGGTTTCTGTTCCTTTAGGGTCATCTTCACTATACTCTGTATTTGACTTTCTTGGGAGTCTTACTTCAATATGCCCAGAGTGACTTCTGCTAGCCCATTGCCACTGTCAGGTCTTCTCTACTGCTGTATACTCCCCCATCCTCACCATGGACACTCTCCCTCCATGCTCTGCTCAGGTTCCAACACTCCCCTGTGTCACCAGGGTTCTGTCCTCATTTATTAGGCAACTGAATGCCTTTTAGACTGAATGGTTTAGAAAACATTGGAGAAGAAAGGAGGAAAAGAAAAGATAAAATGTATTTACTTTCTGAATACATACTTTCTTCTCACTTCTTTATGTATTACAGATGCTTTATCCTAGATTGATTCTTATTTTTTTAAATTTGTGTAATATATCTTTCCCCCTTCTCCCAGAAAACATGCATTGTAATAAAGTCAGATATTTACCTTTTACTCATATGAGTTGTACTTTTTGGAACTTATCTAAAGCAATTTTTCTTTAACTGTGGTCATAAAAATATTCAGTATATTCTTCCTATGACTTTAGAATTTTCCATTTCATGTTTAGGTCTTTTAACACATCTGCAATTTATTTGCATACATAATGAGCTAAGCTTCTACTTTACCATTTCCATGTAACTAGTCCATTTACTCATTATGATTTATTAAGAAGTTGTTATTTTCTCCATTGACTTGTAAGTCCTACTTCCTTATAGTAAAAATATCCTAAATTCTTGGGTCTCTCTAAGGTTGGCCATTTTGTTCCAATGGTCAATGTTCAATAATAAACAGTTTCAGACATAAGTAAGTAAGATTTTATTTGAAAGGGTTACTGCAAGAGGAGGTAAGGGACTATCACAATAGAGAAAAAAGACTTGAAATAGAACACTCTGAGTTTAAGATCTGCAGCATCTCAAAGATTAGGCAAAAAAGGGTTTTGCTTTCATAATGAGGGATAAAACAAGACTTTCTGCAATCAGTGGTCAGGAAGTGAGATGAATCAAGGTGTCTGTATTCAGACAGTAGATTAGAGAATGGTTTACCCTGAGCCAGCCATTTCTCAGAAGAGGCTGTTAATAGGAAGTTATCTACAGGCTCAGGCTGAGGGTGGGTGGAAGTCCAGGAGGAAGCAGAGCAACTAACCAAAGTTTAATACCAAATATTTAGTTCCAACTGATTAGTGGGGGCAATACAGTTTACTTAATCAGTCACACTGCCCTGACTGGGAATTTGGAGGCTCTGTATCTGGCCAGTGGAGGTAAATAAGGCAGACATCCATGGGTCTGATCTAAGTCATAGAGGGGATGCTGTTTCTTTGCAGGAAGCTGTTTCCTGGAACACAAAATGGTGAGGGGATTTCTTTAACCATGGTCATTTTCCAGGATTACAAGGGTACTGTTAATTTCCACACTGTGGTCAATATGCACGAATATCATACTTTTATATTCTATAGTTCTGTAAACCTAAATCTCTAGTTGGCAGGTCAGTCTTCCTTAATTTGTTTTCAAAATTATCCTATATAGGGATCCCTGGGTGGCGCAGCGGTTTGGCGTCTGCCTTTGGCCCAGGGCGCGATCCTGGAGACCCGGGATCAAATCCCACGTCGGGCTCCCAGTGGAGCCTGCTTCTCCCTCTGCCTGTGTCTCTGCCTCTCTCTCTCTCTTTCTCTGTGACTATCATAAATAAAAATAAATAAATAAATAAATAAATAAATAAATAAATAAATAATAAATAAATAAAAAATTATCCTAGATATTATTGATTTTTTGCCAATTCAAGAATAACTTAACAAGCAATATAAAAATTCATATTTATAAAATTGAAATTGCATCATATTTACAGATCAATATAAAAAGAAATATTTTATGATATTTAATTTTCCTTTCCTTGTATCTGATATATAAGTTAATTTTTTTTCTTAAGATGTAGTGGGTTTTCCCATGGGTCCACTATCATTTTATTGTAAATATTTTCTTAGTTACATTATAATTTTTCATTAATCTTAAAAATGAAAATTTCATAGTAGTATTATTGCACATCTAATTTTGATAACTAATATAAAGGAAAAATATCAATATATGCATATCGGTTTTAGGTCCAACACACTTGTTCAATACATTTTTTAGCTCACATTGTATATCTAGATCTTTTTTAAGATTTTATTTATTTATTCATGAGATACAGAAAGAGAGAGAGAGGCAGAGACACAGGCAGAGGGAGAAGTAGGTTCCCTGCAGGACCCCAGTGTGGGACTCGATCCTGGACCCCGGGATCACACCCTGAGCCAAAAGCAGACACTCAACCACTGAGCCACCCAGCCACATTGCTACAAGTCTAGATCTTTTAAATTTTATGTATATTTACTAGTGTCTTTTACAAAAAAGCAATATTCTTTCTTTCTTTCCATTGTTTATGGTTCTCAATTCTTCTAGTGCTGGTTAGTAGCTCTAGCATACAACACTGAATACAGCCAGTGATAGTCCCTGAATTTAAGGACATACTTTAAATTTCCATTGGTATCCACTAAATGGATATTTCACAGAATACAGTTTGTAAAATAATGATTTATCCTAATAAAATACATTACTTTTTTGCACCTCACAAATTTTAGTAAATATGAGACTTTTTTTTTAAACCAGAGGAAAAATACATAGTCTGTACCTACTAATATTAGTGGTGTTTATGTAGCATCACCTTTTACTTAAGGAACAAATGGATTTATCAAATGCATTTTAAATGTGTTCTGATCTCAAGGTCGGGACATTACGCTACCTCTATTGCAACTTTAAAGGCATAAAATTAAATTTGTAAGGTCCATAGTTCTAATCAAATATGTTATCCCTGAATTCCTCTGATAGCACATATGGTAGTAAGCACAACACCTTGGAATTATAAAATAGACATTCTTAATGACTCCAGTATCAGGAATAAAAGGAAATTGCTAATATACTCTATACTCTGGGGAACCAATAACAAAACAAACAGAACAACACACACACAAAACAAAACAAACTCTGAGTGGAGACTTAGCAAAATCCTGACAAGCTTCAAGTGCTGCCTAAACTAAAAAAAGGAAAAAAAAAAAAAGAAGTGTGTTTTGTGGGAAAATAAAGCATAATTTTGACAATTTAAGCTTCTGAGAACGTCAGAAATGCACAGCATGTAAATTCTTGCAGAATGTAATGCCTAACACTGAAGGAAATTCAAATAAACAGAAAAACACACAAGGCAGGAACATTCTTTGAGAATCAAAAAAAAAAGGGGGGGTGCAATTTTTATACTGGATAGTCGTCCACAGGGAGACAATTTCAGAAAGTATTTTACCAGCAAAAGTGTGTAACATTGAGAGTACCATCTTGAAAGACAAATCCTGGAGAGCCATACAACTGGAGCATAGGGTCGAAGACAGAGAATCCTGACAGAGAGAGAGAAGTGGCTGTTCAATAAAGACATACTCCATGTTTAAAGTTGAAGTGGAAGATAAATACCTTATGATTCTGGAAAACAGTATGAAGTTTTCTCAAAAAGTTAAAAATAGGACTATCCTATGACTCAGCCATTGCACTACTATTTACCCAAAGAATACAAAAATAGTAATTATATAGCTTGATACTTATAGCAGCATTATCTACAATAACCCAATAATAGAAACAGCCCAAGTGTCCTTCAACAAATGGATGAATAAAGAAGAGGTGGTATTGCTCAGCCATAAGTAAGAATGAAATCTTGCCATTTGCAATGACATGGATGGAGCTAGAGTGTATTATGTAAGTAAAATAAGTGGGTCAGAGAAAGACAAATATCATATTATTTTGCTTTTAGGTAGAATTTAAGAAACAAAACAAAGCGGGGGGGTGGGGAAGAAGGAGGTAAACCAGGAAACCCTTAACCATGGAGAACAAACTGATGGTTACCAGAGAGAAGATCAACTGAGGAGTTGAGTGAAATAGGTGATGGGGATTAAAGAGGTCATTTGTGTGATGAGCACTGGGTGATGTATGGAAGTGGTGAATCACTAAATTGTACATCTGAAACATATTACACTGTATGTTAACTAACTGGAATTTAAATAAAAACGTTTAAAAAATAACATGATCTCACTTATAATGTGGAATTAAAAAAAAAACAAACAAACAAACATGTAACAGAAAAAAAATGAGCTCATAAATATAGAGGTAAAGTGGTGGTTGCCCTAGGTGTATAAGGGATGGTGGATGGGTGGAAAGGATGGAAGTGTACAAGTTTCCAGTTATGAAATAAATAAATCATGGGAATGTAACGGTGATTATGCTCAATATGACTGTGTCATGTGAATCAAAGAGGCTAAGACAGTGGATCTTTAAAGTTCTCATCACAAGAAAAAAAGTTTGTAACTATGCATGGTGATCATTTTCCGATATATATAGTATGAAATCATTATATTGTAGGGAAAAAAAGAAAAAGAGAAAACAGAAGAGGGACATCTTGGAGCACAGAGGTAAAGCCATTACTACCTACTCCTCCTAACAGCCTAAAGATACACATCTCATTTAAACATGGGAAACAAAAAAAGATTTGTATGATCCCATACAAATTATGAGGCGAAAAGTGATGAAATAAATAATGATTACAGAGAGATTACTGGTACACCATTAAAATGCAGCAACAAAATCAAAGAATGTGTAATAACCTGATTTTTCAAAATAAACTAAAGGTTTAACAAAACAATCACTGTTTTCAAAAGACAGCACAACTAAAAATCAAAATGCAAACTAACAGGACAGAACTGAAAAGCAAACACAAATTGTGTCCATAACTGTAAATAGGTTTGTGAAAGGATGCTCGGATGTGAAATGATTTAGGAAAGCTTCACTTTCCATAGAATACCAGAAAAAAAAATTGGCGATAATAAAAAAAATAGTATCAGAGTGTTAGAGGCAAAAGTCCCTCGATTTCCTAAGAGTGGAACTCTTTATGGTGAGCTGAAAGACACATTAATTTCTGAAAGCTAACAAAAGTATGACCAAAAGTGGATGGAGGTGAAAGTCTGCCAAAAAAGAATTTAACAAATCAGAAATCATGTATTTATTAGTTAATTAGTAAATGGTGGTGGGAGTGGAACCCATTCAAGTCTGAAAAAATTCCAATTGCAAGATTAATTTACTTGGGAAATCCTCCTCCTCATACTCACTCTTTTAAAGTATCCTTTGTTTTATTTTAACAGTTTAATAAATAATGTTAATTGATAAACCCAAATTTTTTTAAAAAAGAAATACGTTATGATCATATACACATATAGATATATATGCATATATATATACACATGTGCACACACACACACACATAGAGAGAGATTGAGATAACTATGTTAATCAGCTAAATTAATCAATTAAAAGTCACCTTAATCAGCCAAATTAATCAATTAAAAGTCACCTTGAAAATGTTAATTTTTAATTTTTTTCTCTACATATTCATTAATGGGGAAAATTTATTTGATCCTAGCCATGTGCTAACCACAGTGCCAGTGCCAGGAAGAACAAGAGGAATAATAATGGTCTTTATCTTCAACATCCTTGCAGTTAGTGGGGACTGTACTTATAATACCTTATGGCAAATGCAGTGATAGAGAATGCCCTAATGATTATTTGAATACAGAAAAAAAGGCTTTTATTATTTTATTTATTTTATTAGTTTCATTCTTAATGATAAGCACTTTCAAATGGCTAAGGAAAATTTTCCAGATCAGACACTATCTATTTGAACCTTAAAAGTCAAGAAGGATCAACCAACCAAGGGAGAATGATAGAATGACAGAATGAACAGCAAGAACAGAAATATGTTGGGTAAAAATACCAAGATGTGCTCAGAGGAATAAAGCAGGACAACAATTCTGGTGCATGTGTTTCCTGGTAGAGGGTGATGGCCATGTGTGTGTTGGGAGAAGCAGTGGTGAATAGGTTGGAGCGATTTCAAAGACCAAATCAAAAGGAGAAAGATATGAACCAATTTGATGTAGTGGAATTTTATATTGTAAACAGCCATGGTCAAATCTAATTTATTTGTCGAGCTACCCATCTTCCCCTCCCCCTGATGGACGAATTATATTTCCAGAAACTATAAAGCAATAGGTCTATAACAATTGTCTTGAATTACAAAATGACTAAACAAATAACATGTGAACGGACTTTTTAAAATCCATTCAGTGCTGTAGCATAGTGTCATTGCTAGATTTGAGGAATATAAAATGGAAAGCACAAAAGAAGGAATTAGACAGACTTTGGCATTAATACTATTAGATTTGAAGGGAATTTATTCTATAATTATGCCCAGTAGCAATAAAAAGATGGAAACAAACAGATAAATCTAAGAACAGTGATTGGGAATGGAGAATGAGAGAGAAGAAAAAAAAAATCAAGGACAAAACTCAAATTTCTAATTTAGGTACTGAAAGTGAAAAAGCTGAAACAGTGGGTATAGAAAGTAAACAAAATGTTTAAATGTGAGCTTTAAACAATACAATATACTAGAAAGTAATGTTGAAGTGGAGCTAATCTTGTTTGACAGTTTAAGGTAAACAGTGATTGGGGATAAGTATTAAGCATTATGTCAATATTGTTTGCTTTGACAACACAGGTGACAAATTTAAAGAGATTAACTTTATCATTGGCACTCCATTATTCTCAGGTAATGGTAGGTAGAAAAGACTAATTTCAAGCACTCATTATCACCACAGACATATTCCCTGGGAAATTTACTCAACATGCTCATTTCAAATAAAATGTTCTTTGGTGTTCATTGTGTAAAATACAGTTTAAATCAGACAGCAGGAGTACAGGAGGTTATGTGATACAAATTCAAACAGATTCAAACAGTTTTGAATGAAATGAAATTGATCATCAATTAGAATTCCTTGCCCGAAGTCTAAATTACCTACTCTATGTGGTTGCTGTGCATCTGGTTTTCTCCTTTTATGGTTCCCCAGTAGTCAGTAGGTAGGCAGCATTGTACAAGGCTGTGCTTTAGTGAATCCTTAGGGGTTCTTCTGGTTTAATTGCCTGGAGTCACCCACCAGTCTACTGGAAGAAAGTGTCAGTTTCTTGAAAACCTTCATAGAGACGGGAGAAGGACTCAACAGACACAGTCCTCTAGAGACAGAGAAGAAACTGTTGCCACTACAGGAGGCGTTGAACATACTACCAACCTTGCTGCTGTCTGGGAGCAAGAGTGTCTTGCACCCTTTAGGGTCCTTCTAGGTGGACAAAGAATCAGATGGACATGAGACAGAGTCACAGGAGAAATCAAATATAATAGCATATGTATGGGGGATTCATGCAGACATGGGAATTCCAAAGGCCGTCAGGAGAAATAAAGTATCCACGTACCTAAAGAGAAAGGGTTTGGGTAGGGCTCTGGGACTTCTGAGGGAAAGACTGCAACTCAAAGGGTGATGAGAAGAGGAGAGGATGTTTGGCAATTAGATGTTTGCCCTGCCATACAGTTGGGCTACTCAGATAAAATTTATTTCTTCTAATAACCTTTTTTTTTTTTTTTCTGGAAAAGACCCCAGATTCTTCTATGTAGTTAAAGGATGGTCAGAAGTTTCTCTTGAGCCCCATAGGGTCCTCATTGCCTTTGGCTCAGAATAACCCTCATGACCAAGTGCCCCACCTTGGGATGCCTGCCCTCGCTCCAACACTGCCTCTCTTCCTCTAGCTGCCCATCAGGTTGCAGTTCAGGCTGCTGTGTAGAGGAGATAGTCCTCAACTGCTTCTTCCAACAGAGAGCTTCCAACAGAGGAGATAGTCCTTCTTCTGCTTCTCCCAACCGAGAGCTTTTGAGTAAAGAACGAAGTAAGTTTAGAGCTTTGGGGAATAACGTGGATTTCTTCAATTTTTTTCCTTTACCTCAAAGTCAACATTAGGCTTTCCTTAATATAAAGAAAAGTATCCAAAGAGGAAACAAATAAACTGTCACTTGAGCACGAATGTTAAAATAGCAACCAACCAAACTGCCCCACCCGAACCACAGAAAATAAATAAATTTGGGGGTTAGTTCTTTTTCTCACCAGTCACTCTTATCTTTAGATGATAAAGAAATGGAAATGACATTGTTAGCCCATGAATATATTGCTAAATTTCTATTTTAAAAGGACGTGAATTCAGTGACTCAGGTTTTCCTTCGAGTTACACTATTTCAAACATAGATTCTAAACATCTAAACATTTTGTTTAATGCTCCTCCAGTCTTCAGTGTAAATGAAACGAATACATTTATTCTTCAGAATTGTGAGGTATATGGTTTGACAACAGAGCACAGGCTCCAAAAAGGCAGAATGAAGATTCTCTAAGAAGACGTGGGGAGAAGGAAAGAATAACTAGTTGGGACACGGGGAGGAAAGACCAATAAATATTACAAGTAAAAATATGTAATATATTAAAGGCTTTCCAACAATATATCACACATTAAGTGTTAATTTTAGATGACTCTATAGTCAAGATCTTTTAGAGATATTTAACTACCAGGAATATATAACCAATATGCTTCTTAAACTATTCCAGTGCATAAAAGGGTTTCTAATAAATTTAAACAGTTATCCCAATGCAAATAAAACTTAGTGGAATACCCCCAAATACAAATCTATAAATCAATTCGGTGTAATAGTATAGATTTCAAAGTGCTGGGATAAAACATTAACAAGTTAAAGTTCTTCTCAGTTCCCCTTTTCATTCTTAACAATAAATGCTGTTTGAAAACCAGTAATCAAAAAAAAAAAAAAGAAAAGAAAACCAGTAATCATTCTCCCTTTCACTCTCATGCATAAACATATATTTACATGAAAATAATTGCTTTACTTGAAGAGAATAAAAAACGGGGAATTTAGGAGTCAAGGCAGTATTATTATTACTTGCCACCAGCTAAGAAGAATGCGTTGGCCTTAGCTTCTAAAGGAAAAAAATTTTGTCCCTCCCTTCCTTCCTCCATCTCCTCTTCCCGCCCTCCCTCCATTCCTTCCTTCCCTCCCCCCTTCCTTTTCTTTCTTTCTTTCCCTACCAAGAGCTCTAATATCCTATTTAGAATATTTCAGCGATTGAATAGACCTCTTTTTAACTATATCCTCAACCCAAGTTTATAGTTAGATGTTAAACACATAAGAAAAGCAAATACATCTTTCTCAATATCTATTTAATAATCTTTAGACAGATGAAACTTTCTTACAGGAGATTTAACATAGCAAGAGACAAACACCCACTTCTTCCCTCGAGGCCTGTAGAAATTCAGCTCCACCTCCTAGTAACTTCCTGTTCCTTGCTTTGCTTTGTGAACTCACTGTCTCTCAAACCTTTTTGGAATTATATCCAATTTTTAGCTTTTGCCTATAAATTTGCCGCAGATCTAGTTTGTCTCCACAATGGGTAAGGGTAAGGATTGAACCTTTTTTCTGCAAATAGCACAGCATGTCTTTCCCAATTTCTAGCCAGTTGCACCTGACACCCTAGTCTATTGCTGCTGCTATTAATGCCTTGTGCAGCTGTGCCATGTAGTTCCAAAATTCCCTTCTTCTTCCCTGTACCAACATCTCATGATGAAAAAATAGCTTTCTTTTGATCAATAGACAACGGCTCTTTCTGAAGGCAACATCCGAGTTTACCAAGTAATTTGTTCCTAATAGGAACAGGAGTCTGTGTTACCTGTTGGAAGACATGTTAGCTAAATCAAATCACCTGTTCATATGCACCCCAAATACTTTGGAATATTGATTAGCAAGGATCCCACAAAATAAATTTCCCATTTCCTTTCCATGAATGTATTTAAGGCTACTAAAATGCTTAAACCAGTATTTCCTCAAATAAACTATCTTCAAATTATTTACACAAGGAAAATATGGCCTTACTCATAGTCTCAAAATAAAATTGCCTGCATGGTATGGTGTGAACTGCGACATGCTTAAAGGTCTATCATTTCCGTAAATATGCAGACTCTCTATTACAAAGCTGACATCTCAAAAAACAAAACAAAAAAACAAAAAACAAATAACAAAGCTGACATCTCTATGTCTTGAGAAAATTATCTCTGAGAGACTCTGACATAATGCTTATCTTCTACTGATTATTTTGTGCAGTGAGAAGATATTAATCCAGTAACAAGAGTTTTACTCCCTTTCAAGCTTGGTCCCTTGACCTTCATATCACTTAGACTCCAGTGAAGCTACATTACTTACTATCTCTAAAATATATTTAACAATTCCTACCTTCCTACCTATTTTTACATAAAGTTTGATGACTTTTAAATTGCATTTATCCATCCATATGCAAGAAGTTTGATTGGTGTTGGGAACACAAGAGATAAATAAGATACTCTCTGCTCATAAGGAGCTTACCATCAAGGTATGTAACATTCTGCTTGTCTTCTCTACATTTACCCAGAAATCTCTGGCCATCTTTCAAAGCCAGTCATCAGTTTTAAGGATTCCAATACACTAACACTTCATGTCATTATAAGGCATAAAATTACTGGTAGTGTTGACTAATATTGTTAATTCAGATATTACTCCAGAGCTTCATTTGCTTTTCCTAGGTTCTTTTTCCAGCGACTCAACTGCCATGCTCACTACTGATATGCTCACCCAAGTCCTCTTTTCATTTTACTATACAACCTCTCATACCATTATTATCCCTCCTCCAAAGAAAATACTGAGCAAACATGAGTTCTCTGAAGCTCAGCTTCTATTCTGGAAAAGGAGGTGAATAGATAGGAATGTAGACATCCCACCCAGTCTGTTTGAAAGAAAACACAACTGTCCAGAGATGAGGAGCTGCCCAGAAGCAAGATCCTGAAATCTGCGCTTGCAGAAACTGAACACTGCAAGTACTAAAACAGATACGGCTATACTCCAGCCTCTTAAAGACCATGATCTAAGATGAACTGGAGTTGAAAGCAGCGGCTAGATCAGTGAAAGCTAATAATATCTGTATTCATTAATACGTTGTTCACTTTATATTTTTATATGGAAGGTTCTTCATAGCTCCTTCAGTCTCCACCAACAGTTTGCTGATTGTCTTCCCAGTCTTTCCCTATGGAGTAGTCCCAAAGCCAAAAGCAGATGCTTTAGAAAGCACATCAGTCTCAAGGAGCTGGGAACTCTCCAGTCATACTGTGTAGGAATGCATGCTGACATGAGAGGAATCCTTGGCTAGAGTTGAGTCCTTTTGCAAAAACCTTGATAGGAATTGGTTTTCTCAAAGTTTTTTTTTTTTTTTCTTCAAGATTTTATTTATTTGTTCATGAGAGACACAGAGAGAGAGGCAGAGATATAGGCAGAGGGAGAAGCAGGCTCCAGCAGGGAGCCCAATGTGGGATTTGATCCCAGGACTCCAGGATCATGCCCTGGGCCAAAGGCAGGAGCTAAACCACTGAGCCACCCAGGGATCCCAGGAATTGGTTTTCATGAAATGGTAAGACAAAAACTGAAGTTAGCAAAATACAGACTGCTGTCTCACACAGTTATATCATTAACATAAAGAAATGTGGAGGCACCCGGGTCAAGAAAAGGGGTTTTGTTTTGCATTTTGTTTGGGGATGAAAACCACAGCATATTCACAACTTCATGAAACTAATAGAGAAGGAAAGCTAGCCAATGCAAAAAATAAAAATAAAATAAAAAATAAAGGATTGAGTAATATCTTTATGTAAGAGAATATACCATCCAGTGTATAATTAAACACTTAATCAAAGTCAGAAACAGAGATGGTTTCTACTTTGACAGAAGAAAAAATGGGCAGTGTATGTGGCATAGTGTGTATGCAGTGTATGTGGCATAGTGTGGTCGTCTCTGTACATGTCTTTCTCATATATATTCTTTTATCTTTGTCTTTATCATATATAAACTGAATAAAAATAGATCCTATATAAACTGAATAAGTAAGATATAGTTTGTCATAATATAGAAAGAAAATATTTTTTTTCAAATCTATAAAAATGAGGAAATTATAAAAAAAAAAACAGACAACTTACACTTTGTGTAATAAAGTCAGAGCACTAACTATTTTGAAGCAAAGTAAAATAGAGCAAAAAGAGAATGGCTTTCATACTATGAACATGCTCCCACTCAAACACCATGACACTGGATACGTAAAAAACAGCAATGATATTAAGAACAATCTTCATTTATCAAAAACCTGCTATTTACCAGGTATTGTTCTATGATATTTTCACATAGTGAACCTCAGTACAGTCCTCTGAAGGCAGATCTAGAGCATATTTTACAAATAAGGAAACCAGTGAACAAAAGAGTTTATGTAATTTCTGTAAAGTTATGTATATTAACAAGTGCTGGATCTGAGATTTTGATATAGATAGGTTGGCTCCATAATTTGAGCCTCTGATGAAAATGTTTTTACATCTTTCGCAAGAATATAATTCCACAGCCATTATTCTTGTTTTTAAATTAACAAGAACTTGTTAATTTAAAACAATTGTGTAAACAATGTATACTGATGTTATTTCTAATATGCGAAGCATGTTAATCATGATTATTTAGTTACAGCTCCATTTTTCCCCCAATTCCATTGGCTCCTTCACTTCTCCTTCTCATCCTGACTCATGTCATTCATCCCTACAGCTTGCTATGTTTATAACTTAATAGCCTATTTATAATTACCATATAATCATACATATTACACCATGCTCTTAATCATATAGCCCTATATTAAGACATATGCTTTAATACACAAATTCAAATAAATGCCTGGAACCGGTTACATTTCACTAAATACTCCCTGGATTTGGGTGAGCTCTTTTAGTCTGAATTTTTATTTATCTATTTATTGCCTGTATCTGTCCTTTTCATCTCAAGACAGATTGAAATGACTGGGAACTATAATAACCATGCACAGATATCCTGAAGTGCATCACCACTTCTTGCATTTACACTTATATCAAGATCTGGAGCAGGAAATTCTCATAAGCAAATTGTGTTTTCTATAGATAAATCATAAAATAAATCAGAGTACAAATCATAAAAGAAATTCTGCATAAGTTTGAAGTCCAATTTGATTGTTGGGATGATTTCATGTTAATAGATAACATGCTTTATGGAGCTATAGGGAACATTCATAATCCAAGTAGCAAAAGTGGGCAGTAAAAATGGGCCATCCTCTGTGGAAAAGTGTACCTAACTTGTGATTTGTCTTCATGTGAGTTTTGGAGAAAAGATGTTCTTGAAGTATCTATTGTCACCTACCTTTAAAATTCAAAATAAATCATAGCTAGAGAGTCTGTTTATATATTTGAGAAAAATTATTAGAAAAGAAAGGCATAAATATATTTTAAAGATTTTATTTGTTTTTTTGAGCTGAAGGTTCAACCACTGAGCCACTCAGGCTTCCCAAGAAAGGAATATATTTAATTCATTACTCTCAACACTGATATTTTTACTCATTCAATTATATTTTATTATTTCCATTATGGATGCAAAAGTTACAAATAAGTCAAATGGTATAGAAAACATGCAAAAGCAAACAACATCATCCCATCTATTCATTTATGAATCACAGTTCCACTACTCCTCTATAGAAGCAATGATTCTTAAATATCTACATTTGGTTCTTTTGTGTCTTTTTGTTGTTGTTTCTTTTTCAATACTAAATAACTGTCTTTGCTAGCATTTCTTGTCCTTCTTTTTTTTTTTTTTGGTAGCATTTCTTGAACTATGAACATAAAATTTATTTTTGTTATTCCTTTCTATGATAGATTAAATTAAGAACACAGAATTCACTTCGTGTCACTTCTCTCTCTTTAATTTCAGGTCAATATATGATCATTTTAGTCACTTTTATAATCAAATAATAATCAGAAAATAAGTTCTTATTTCGGTAATTCATGCTTTTATTTACTATTATGAAAGATTTCACACATGCAATAAAGCAAGGACCAGAGCATAATGACCACACATATCTATTCTCATCATATAGGCTTAGCTAATAAAATATTTTCGATATGTGCTATATCTATTTATGTACCTTGGGCTGAATTATTTAGATTGTCAACATTATATTTCACCTTTATTTATGCATGTCTTTCTTAATATATTTTCCTATATAACCAGAATGATGTTGACATTTAAGAAAATGACTTCTTATATAATATCTGGTTCATATTTAAATGTGTTCAACTGCTATCAATTTTAGATGTCTCTTTATGTCCACTATATAACATCAAAGTTTTAACATTTTTCTTTCTTCCCCACTTTTCACGGCTTTCTCTTTCCTAATGAGCACTTTTTATACTTATGTTCATCATAATTAGTTTCTTGGTTTTCATTTTTTGCTTTGTCTATAGTCTGCCTATAAAAGTTAAAGCAAAATTATAGTTAAGAAACAATAGACTTGGAGGAGTAAAGGTAACTGGATTGACTAAAGGAAGAGTTGAACAACATAGCCCTGAAGATTGAGTCAAAGTCCTTAGCTGGACTTACAAGGAACTCCCAAGCAAGGCTGACTCTTTAGAAGTGCCCTTCAACTTGTAGGGTGGTGGATCTTTTATCCCCACTTGCATCTATGGTAGCATCAATATGGAAATAATAAAATATAATTGAATGAGTAATAATATCAATGTTGAGAGTAATGAATTAAATATATTCCTTTCTTGGGAAGTCTGAGTGGCTCAGTGGTCGAACCTTCAGCTCAGGGTGTGATCCTGGGGTCCTGGGATCGAGTCCCACATCAGGCTCCCCACAGGGAGGGCCTGTATCTCCTTCTGCCTATTTTCTGCTTCTCTTTCTGTGCCTCTCATGAATAAATAAATAAAATCTTTAAAAATATATTTATGCCTTTCTTTCTTTTCTAATAATTTTCCTCAAATGTTTAAACTGACTCTCTAGCTATGATTTATTTTGAATTTTAAAGGTAGGTGACAATAGATACTTCAAGAACATCTTTTCTCCAAAACTCACATGAAGACAAATCACAAGTTAGGTACACTTTTCCACAGAGGATGGCCCATTTTTACTGCCCACTTTTGCTACTTGGATTATGAATGTTCCCTATAGCTCCATAAAGCATGTTATCTATTAACATGAAATCATCCCAACAATCAAATTGGACTTCAAACTTATGCAGAATTTCTTTTATGATTTGTACTCTGATTTATTTTATGATTTATCTATAGAAAACACAATTTGCTTATGAGAATTTCCTGCTCCAGATCTGGTTATAAGTGTAAATGCAAGAAGTGGTGATGTACTTCAGGATATCTGTGCATGGTTATTATAGTTTCCAGTCATTTCAATTTGTCTTGAGCTTTTCCTGAGTATAGGACATGGCAGTTTGGTATTATGACTCCAGCAGTGTACTTTCTATGTCACATATGTGAGATCTGGATGTAAGAGAGATACTACTAATTAAACAATCTTCTGGAACTCACACAGCATTTATTCCCTACTTTTGCTGTCCTAGTTAGTTATTAGCTCTTGGTAGTTCTTTTGCTTTATTCATTCACAGAAATTAGAAAAATCTTCTGGTTGGCGATAGAATTGATAGAAAAGAATGTGGAAGCTGCTGGATCTTAAATATCACTTGTCATCTATGGCATCTTGTTTGTATAAAATAAATTCTAGGGATCCCTGGGTGGCTCAGTGGTTTAGCACCTGCCTTCAGCCACGGGTGTGATCCTGGAGTCCTGGGATTGAGTCCCATATTGGGCTCCCTGCATGGAGCCTGCTTCTCACTCTACCTGTCTCTCTCTCTCTCTCTCTCTGTATCATGAATAAATAAATAAAATCTTAAAAATTAATTAATTAATTAATTCTAATTTAAAAGGTTCATAAATAAATTACATACAATATATATTCACATGTATAATTACATACACACATATCAGCAGTTATAGACATTCAGAATTACATGGGAAGAAAATCTAAATGATGAATGGTACAAGAAAAGTGAGTGGATATTGTGTTTAAAAATTCAATAACACATTTTACATGGTGAAATTCCTTAGTACGCACCATATCTAAATTTGAGAGAGAAGTGTCAAGCTTATAGCGCTATCTACAAATGACTAAGCTTATATTTTTCCAATAATAAAAATATTCACTATAATGAATAACTACAGTAGGACAAGATGGAAGCTAAACATGGAAGCTGAACTCAGTATGAATCCCAATTATTACTCTATGATCTTGGATGAATCATTTACTCTCTGAAATTCACTTTTCCCATCTGTAAAATGGAGGTGAGAACAATAACAGCAATCTCACAAGACCTCTGCACTATCATAGGAAATAAAGTATAGGAAAGTTCTTGGCAAATTTGCTGTAAAATGTTAGATAATTTGATTTAATTTAATTAGCTAGAGGTCATATTCTAATATACTTGACATCTACATTCTTTTTCATTCCCATTCAGAGTTATGAAAGTCATTCACTAATCATAAGGTTATTATTAAAACTTGTTTATAATTCAAAGGAGGCAAATGTTAATCAGATAAATTAAAAATGCCACAAATTAGAAAAAGTAACACTTTCTGGGGTAAGTATGCATGACACATGGGAATTTAGTGTTAGATAGATTGTTGTAGTAGTAATAATGATAGATAATTAAATTCATGTGTTCAAGTGGCCCCATTTTTATCTGAGGGTATGTCTATGCACACATTGAATATGGAAAATGAGCATTTTTAGATAATACTATTTCTTGCTTATAATTTATAAAAATAAAAATAACATTTACTAGCATAAATTATACTTGTCAAATACAACATAAATCCAAGGTGTATTTCATTATTATTACATAGGCTCAGAATTATAAAGAGAAATACGTCACCTCTTTCCTACTATAAAATCAAATTATATATATATAAGGTCTTTTGTGAAATGGGTTTGTAAGGAAATATGTTGCCTTAAGACACATTCTAAAATTGATGTTTTTACTTAAATCATCATAAATATGCCATTTTAAGTAGAAATTATTTTGAAGTGCTTTCTCCCATTAAAGCTAAAAAAAGAAATGACAATTTTTCCGAAAGATTTTTTTTTCCACTGGGAAAAAAATAGTTTGATAGTTTGTTTAAAATAACACATTGGACCACAATGAAGAAAATTTACTCAACGTTGTTTACAGAGCTCTTTAATTTCACCAAATTGTTAAGATTTTTCTATAAATATGTGTGTAATAGTTTTGCTTAAGATTACTTAATTCACTTGAATGTATGTGATGCTAAAAAGTATTCTTTTTATTCACAGTTTTTCTATTTCTATGAGATAAACAGTTACATGAAAGGGATTTTTCCAATATTCATTAAGCTAAATAGAAGCATGTATAGGAAAGATTAAAATAATTATCTTCCAAAAGAATGCTGAGGGGAATCAAGTAACCACAAAAATATGCTAACAAGTCTGGTCCTGAGCATGGACTCTGCACCCCCCTGTCTGGGCTTATCTCCTGGCTCAGCCATTGACTCTAATCTGGTCAAGTCTTCTAACCTGTCTAATTTTTCTCATGTGAAGATGGAGCCACAACCATATTTACTAACATTTACCTTATAGATTTACTATGATAATTAAAGTTATAGGCTTGGAACTAGTGCACATAGTAACTGCTGTATATGTTTATTGTTACTGTTACTTCCTCAATATTAAATTTCCAGTCATGCATATAACTGTTCAGTTTGCAAAGAGGGGTGACTAAAGCAATACAATGAGTGGGTTAATAATCAAATGTACTGTTAAAGGAAACCATATACTAAAAATGTAGAAAGACCCATGTAAACCAAATAAATCAAATACGTCAGAAAGAAGGAAAAAAAAAAAGAGATAATTGCCTCTTTCTCCAGCTCTATTTCCCAGACATTTGTTTTGGAAGTGCCCTTTGTTTTGGTCAGGTACCTGACCATCACTATCCAGGGCAAAGCCTGGCTTTAATGGGCTGGGGTTGGTGGTGGTAATGGTAGTTGAGCTGGACTGAAGTTTGCTTAACTTGTGCCTTATGTTCCTCTTTTGGTTAGTTGAGCTGAAGTTTTTATATACATATACTGCTTATATATTTAATATTTCTCATAAAATTGTTTTCTTTAAAATGCCCGAATTATCTCATTTTTGTCTCTGTTTTCTTTTGACGTAAGCTTTTTCTTTGATGGCATCTGACTTCTTTGGCACAATAAGATGTTTTAGCCAATCTTCCATGTTTCTTCCTGAGACTATTGCTACTCTTTTCATTGGTGGAAGTATTTAGAGAAGTCACAATCTGGATACTTCAGGGACCATTGCTTTTTGGCTTTTTCAAGAGACACAGTAAGTAAAAATGTATCTTAGGAACAGAACAAATTTGGGGCGCCTGGATGACTCAGTCAGTTAAGCATCCAACTCGTGGTTTTGGTTTTAGCTCAGGTCATGCTCTCAGGGTTATGAGACCAATGGACTCTACCTTCAGCAAAGAGTCTGCTTCAGATTCTTTCCCCTCCTCCCTCTGCCTCCCCCAATCTGCTCTGCCCTCACTGCAACCACAAATACCCCACCCCCACTCTCTCTCTCAAATAAATAAGTAAAATCTTAAAAAAGGAAACAAAACTAATATATGCATTCATACTGTATTTCCAATTCAAATTTCCTATCACAGAATTTTTCTCTGACCCACTTTATTTTAAATCTATATTTATTTTCTCTTACACTGGAAAGTTCAGTTTCAAATAAAAGTCAATTTTATGACTTTTTAATTTTATACAATTAAAAACAAATTAGTTTCAATACAATAACAACAGTATTGCTAATAAAACAATAATATTGAATGAAGCTTCATGAATTCTTTGCACTTCAATTTTTGCTTTGAATATATTTCTCTGAACAGAAAACTATAATTTGTTCTAAACTAACCTGAACAGAAGAATATATTATAAATCAACCTTGACATATAGCTAGTTTCATTAGTTTTGATTTTTAGGAACTTTTAACTTTCTGATTCAGTTTATTTCATTTTATTTTATTGATTATATAAGAATATTAGAAAGTTGCAGATTAGAAATTATATAACTAGATATTTAGGCAAATATCTCTTGTCTCTTCCATTTTGACTCTTCCTTTCCATATGGATAATTGAAAAAACACATATACACATCTCTGTGCTGTGCCTTTTTCACACATAAGTATATCATATCATTGAAATCATATTATATCACTGTATAATATTTTTCTAATGACTACAGTGTATATGCTTGCATTATATACAGTATATAAATTTAATCATTCAGTTTCCTATTGAAGAAGAATAGCTTGCTTTCACTTATTTGCTATTAAAAAGAATATCACAATGGATATAAGCCATTTCATATTTTTGCCAATGTTGTTTAGTGGCAGATTCCTAGAGGTGGGATCGGAAGGTTAATTAGATTGTGCAATTCTGTTGATGTTGCCAACTATCCCTCCAGACCTGTAATGCAATTTTTATTTTTGCCATCCTAACCATAAAATCCGAGGCTAACCATTTCCCTACAGCTTCATTAACAATAGACCTTGTTATGCTCTTAGAATTTTGATAATTTGATGAAATAAAAATGTTGATTTGTCTTTCTTTTATTAGAAGTGAGTGTGAACAATTCTTCACATGTTTAAGGTCATTTTTTCCCAGTTTACATCATTTACCTATTATGCTATACAGTACTGATTTTTGTTCCTTGAAATTTGAGACTTTTTGGTAGATATGGATATGAACTGTTTGTCATATCAGAAATATTATTTCTCAGTTTGCTTAGTTTCAGCTTCACTTGTGTTTGTCTCCAAAGTTTCACCCACTGAAAACTTCACAACAATTCTCTTCTAGTTCATACATAGTTCCATTTTTCTCTTTTAACATTTTATTATCTAACCAATTTGGAATTTTTTCTGGAGTGGAAAGGAAAAAAAGGACCCAATTTATCTTTTATCAAAGAGCTATGAAGTTGTCACCACATGATTTACAGTCTTTTCTTTAAATAAATATCTAGGGGATCCCTGGGTGGCGCAGCGGTTTAGCTCCTGCCTTTGGCCCAGGGTGTGATCCTGGAGACCCGGGATCGAATCCCACGTCGGGCTCCCGGTGCATGGAGCCTGCTTCTCCCTCTGCCTGTGTCTCTGCCTCTCTCTCTCTCTCTCTGTGACTATCATAAATAAATAAAAATTAAAAAAAAATACTTAAATAAATATCTAAAGTATGGAGTTCTTTTTATTTTTGGCATGTTTCACACACACGCAAAAATATGTTTTCCAATTATGGCTCCCTTAAAGTAAAGTAAGAGAACTTAAACCAAGATAGTCGAGAGACAGCCTTTTTTTCAGAATAATTTCCAACATGTTGGGATGGAAAAATTTCCTCTGCTCTTCAAAGTCCTTCTTCTAACTGGACTAAGATTCATGACACATGAGACAGAGTAACAGGAGAAAATCAAATTTAATATCGTGCATATAGGGAATCCACACAGCCATGGAAATTCCAAAGACAGTGAGGTGACACATGCTTATATGAGCTAACAAGAGGAGTAGAGGTGTGAGGATACAAAGGGAAGAAAGACCATTAGCAGGAAGATAAGAGGAAATGTTTGAAAAACAAAGATCATCCTGTTATCCAGATAAGTTCCTTAGGTGAAGAGCCATCTCCATTAATAGCTTTATTTCTGGCACAAGCAGGAGGTTGAGGAGGATATAAACAGCTTTTCCTGAATCTGTTGGGGCTTGTCTGCTTTTAACTCACAGTAATGTTCAAATGAAAGTGGCCCATTTGGCAAGGCCTTCCCCCAGTGCTCACAGATATTAGGATTTTTTTGATATATTTGTGGTCTTAAAAAAAAAAACACAAAAACTAGAGAACAACCTTATAGTGACTTACTTTTAGCAGATCTTTACAAATAACTTATTTTTCAGTATAACTAGTGTATTCTCTTCTTATAGTGCATCACTTTACATAATTTCCATCATGATTTTTTATCATAAAAATAAGTAATTTTGGCATTAGATGTGTTAGAAATAAATAATTGATTTATACCATTAGAAATTAACCATTTGTCACAAGTGGTGAATATTCTATAAGCATGAGTCAGTAGTTATTACAGAGTCAATACAGAGTATAACTTAAACCAGCTAATTGTTCAAAAAAATTATTTACAGTAGCTTCTAATATACATAGACTCCAAGGATCTCAAAAGTTGCTAATTTACTGCTGAAATAAATAAACGTCAACCCTTTCCAACAGTGGAAAAAGATAATATTTGCCTTACAAGTATTCAAAGCATTTTTCTTTGATTTATAAATATGAATAAATAAATGTAAAAATCAGGTATAAGAAGTCTATTTTTCCAGAACTGTATTTTAGAAACAGTTTTAGGATAGTTATAATGCTTACAATAAAAACAAAAAAAAATATTAGTCATAAGCACTAGGAAATATTTTCTATAGGTTTATACTAATATGGTCTTTAAAGCTGTTTAAGCATTGGAACTCATTTTAGACTTCACTCCTAAAATAAATTGAGCTTCTTAGAAAAGTCAGATGTGAGGTTAATTTTTGTATCTAATTAGACTTTAGTCTTTTTGCTCAAGTTGATAGGTTTAATATTCAAATGTGTCACTATCCCAATCAATTATTTCAGGCCAGATTTAATGTGGGGCATTGCCTTGATTCTTTTTCCTTTCTCGGTTTGCTGCCTAATGACAGCCTTTCAACCTTGGCCAGTCTTACTTTCCCATCCAAAGTACAAGATTCCATTGATCACTTTCTCCCTAAACTTCTTAGATTATCTGCTGATGAATCATACCCTAGACTCCAATCTTTACCATTTTTACAGGTTATTTTTGAATATAAGTCTTGTTCTACCAACAAACAATAATACAATCTAGAGGAGAAATTATAACAAAAATTTCTTATGTAACCACATACTAGTATAAATTTCAAGTATATAATACTGGAAGGTATAAATAGGTATGAATCTCTTACTTCTTTCCTTATTTTCAATTTTTAAATAACCAAGTTTGCAAAATCAAACACAAAATCTATGTGCTTATACTGAGTATTTGTTCTCTTATTGGTACACTGAGGAAAATAATTAAAAATAGGGAATCAATTTTAACACATCTTGGGGACGTCTGGGTGGCTCACCGGTTAAGCACCTGCCTTCAGCTCAGAGCATGATACTGGAGTCTCGGGATCAAGTCCCATATTGGGCTCCCTGCATGGAGCCTACTTCTCCCTCTGCCTGTGTTTCCACCTCTCTCTCTGTGTGTCTCTCATGAATAAATAAATAAAATCTTTACAGCACAAACAAAATAAATAAAACATCTTGGATGTCAGTCAGTATAACAATTGTCACATTTTTGTAAATGTGAAATTTATGCTTAATATGCAGTATGAAGAAAGTGGGTAATATATATTGATTTTTTATTATTAAAACCTGTGATTGTTTGAACTGCCTTCTAATATACTGAGTGTAGAACTAATTTATTTTTTTTTAAATTTTTAAACAAATTTCTAATATGTTTAACGATATTTGAGGTTTTATAAGAAAACATGCAAAGTATATTCATTATTCAAAACAAATGTTATAAATCATAAAGCAAAGGAAACTTGTTGATATTCCATATTTTACTTATGCAGATTACCCTTATCATACTCAGGATGCATTTTTTTTAAGTGTAGTTATTACAAGCCAAATAACTAAGAATACTTCTTTGGATTTAGGGCTGGGTAAGTACATATTTGCCACATTGCTTAAATCATGTCCCTAGTAGTAAATTTCATAACCATTGACATTTTATAAAATATTCGAAATTCTTCAATAACCTGAAAAGTATTTTAAGTAGAATAGACATACGATATGCAAAAAAAAATGTATACATATTCATAAGGTCCAGGAAATAATATAGCAAATGTGTGTGGGCAACAGCGGGTGTTATTACGATGGTTTTGCATTTTCACACTGTTTAAAATAGTCCTTGGTAATTTCATGAACCCATGGAAACAATACTGATCTGTTTAAGACACTGAGATGATCAAATTCATTGAGAGATAACTTCTTACATATTTATATCCCATTAATTCTGATGAAATTCATGTCACTTCCAAAGATGCAACATACAAGTGTGGAACAATAGTAAAAACAGAAGGGTGACACCTAAGGATTTGAGATCGTGGAGCATGAATTCACTATGATCTCCATTTGTCTCTCATTTTCCAGAGGCAATATCAAAGAAAAATTAATTTTAAGGTAAATCTTAATTGGGAAAAGAAGTAGTAAATAAAGTAACAGCATAAACTGAGCCTGGGTTATCCAGAGAAGCTTCAGTCTCCCCTGCTGGAAATATGTTGATTTACTGCAGAAGAATTAGGAAATGACTATGGGTGTAAACCTCCCATTGCATTTTGTTTTTCACCTTCACCTTTCCTGGTTCTCTCCCTAAATACAACATTGAGAGGTCGGGTGTTAAGTCCTCTGAAAAGAGAAGCAAGGAGGTGGTGGCAAGGAGGTTCAAGGCTAGGATGAGACCTAATCACCAAGCAAAAGGCATTTTTGTCTGGGAGGATGCTGTTCAATGAATGATCCTGTATGATCTGATGGGTCATCTGGAATAGTTACAAAATACTCATTAAAATTTCCATAACTTGCTTAATTTTTTGAAGAAATAAAGGCACATGATCTATAAAATTTAAATATGACTTACCATTACTTCACAGACTACTAAATAAAATTACTGAGTATAAATTTAAATTTATTTGTTTTCTACAATGATCTTAAGGGATTATTGTCTTCTCTATTTTACAAAGATGAGAAATATTAAGTAGTCGAGCTAGTACTCTAAACTTCATAGCATCCCACTATACTGCTTTACATCTCTATTCTTCACATGCAATAGTTGAATGTTATATACAAAAGCAGGTAAAATATGGGGATAGATTTGGCATTGTCTTTTCTGTGTTCTTTGCTAAATTTCAATCAATAGTCATGATATTAAACAAATTTTTTTCTTGAAAATCAACCTTGTTAAAAAAAAGTCACTTAACACTGAGCAGATAATTTAAAATTAGACAAAAGTGTGTAAAAATATTCATGCCCCTTTTGAAAAAATTGAAGCAATAAGTAATCCTCTGTCAAATGCAACTGACATATTGAGGCTTCCTCTCCACTGCGGTGGAATAAAAGTTGCCAATATACAAATATATCCATGTATAAATATAGTTACTCTTTCCATGACTATATATTATTTTAGATAAAATGATACATTAAGCATGCGGAATTTAGATTTTGCAGGTGAGAATTCTAATCACCCATGGCAGCTGTCACATATAGAGCAGCATATGAGAGGTGGGAGAGAAGTACAAGTGTCAGGGAAAGGAAAGTCCTTTTAAGTATCAAGATTTCTCCAACAGATGGCTTGATAGCTTATTTTTTATATTCTATGAGTTTTAATTTTCACCATAGTAAGTATATTTTAATAATGGCTTATATGTCAAATTAATTTGTTGGAGATAATCAAATGATGGAAAGTAGATTTACAAAAATCTAAATATTCAACTGAAAAGTATTCCTCCTATTTATATGACACTGAAAGTCAGTAGTCCAAATGTCCTGAATTTCAATCCTGAAATGCTTTAGAAATTTTTGGGGAAAGCAGGATGTAAATCAAGAAGAATGACTATCGACAATAAGGGCACGCTGAAAGACCTCCCAATGGCCAAAGCTAGAACCACACCATGATATTCTAGACTTAGTACCCTGTTTCTAAAAAATAGAATAAGAAAGGAAATGTTACAATGAAGGAATCTGGCAAATACCACCTTAACAAAATCTTGAAGGTGAACCTCATCAGTGAGTTCACTTGGATATTAAGTCCCATCTGACAGACACAATGAGGAAGACCCTTCACCTCTGTCATATTCTTTCAAGAAATCTATTACCCTAGCCTATGTGTTTATTTATTTATTTAAATTTTATTAAGATCTTAATTTTAATTCCAATATTGTTAACATACAGTATTATATTAGTTATATCATTAACATACAGTGTTATATTAGTTTCAGGTGTACAATATAGTGGCTCAACGATTCTATACATTACCCAGTGCTTATGATAGTGGTTAAATGTACTCTTAAATGCCCATCACTTATTTCACCCACGCACCCACACCAACCTCACTTTTGATAACCATCAGTATGTTTTCTATAGTTAAAAAGTCTGTTTCTCGAACTAGGGGTGGTGGAAGGGGAGGAGGGCGGGGGTGGGGTGGGGGTGACTGGGTAGCGGGCACTGACGTGGGCACTTGACAGGATAAGCCCTGGGTGTTATTTTGAATGGTGGCAAATTGAACACCAATAAAAAATAAATTTATTATTTAAAAAAGTCTGTTTCTTTTTTTTTACTTTGTTTTGTTTCTTGAATTCCACGTTATGAGTGAAATCATATGGTGTTTGTATTTCTCTGACTTATTTCCATAAGCACCATATTCTCTAGATCCATCCATGTGGTAAATGACAAGATTTCATTCTTTTTCGCAGCTGAATTATATATATAAAATATTGAAATATATATTACAATAATATATAATGGAATATATATAAATGGAATACCGATATTCCAATATACCATACCAATATTCCATTAATATATATATATATATGGTATATGTGGTGTGTGTGTGTGTGTGTGTGGTGTATGTGTGTGTGTATATGTATATATGCATATATCTATATAATACTATCCGTGAGGAATCTGCTTGAGATTCTCTTTCCCTTTACCTCTGCCCCTACCCCTGCTCATGCTCTCTCTTTCTCATGTATATATATTCATTTCAGATTATATATAGATTCATAATAGATTATATCTGTATATAATACACACACATATATATACATACATAATCTATTGATGGACATGGGCTGCTTCCACAGTTTGCCTATTATAAATAATGCTGCAATAAATATAAGGGTCCATATATCCTTTCAAATTAGTGTTTTTGTATTCTTTGGGTAAATACCCAGTACTACAATTACTGGATCATAGAGTAGTTGTATTTTTAACTTTTTGAGGAATCTTTCTACTGTTTTTCACAGTGGCTGCAACAGTTTGCATTCCCATCAATGCAGGGTGGTTCTTTTTTTTCCACATCCTTGCCAACACTTGTTTCTTCTATTTTTTAATTTAGTCATTCTGATAGGTAAGAGGTGATATTTCATTGTGCTTTAGCATTTCTCTGATGATGAATGATGTTGAGCATCTTTTCATGTTTCTGTCAACCATGTGTATGTCTTTTGTTCATGTCTGTTCATGTTGTCTGCCCATTTTTAATTGGATTATTTGTGGGGTTTCGTGTTGAGTTTTATAAGTTCTTAAATATTTTGATACTAACCCTTTATTGCATATGTCATTTGCAAATATCTTCTCCCATTCATCAGGCTGTCTTTTAGTTTTGGTGACTATTTCCATTGCTGTGCAGAAGCTTTTTGTTTTGATGTAATCCCAATAGTTAATTTTTGCCTTTATTTCCTTTGCCTCAGGAGACATATAGAAAAATGTTGCTATGGTCAATGTCTGAAAAATTATTACCTAATATAAAAAGAAAATACAAATAAAAGGCAATCCAGACTGGGGACATCCTTCAGGATATGTATTCAGCACTCCTCAAGGTCTGTCAAGACAATGAAAAATAAGAAAAAATCAGAAATTGACCTATACCAGAGGATATCTGAGAGATAGGACAAAAAATGCAATGTAGTATGCTGAATGAGCTCTTAAAGCAGAAAGAAGACATTGATTGCAAAACTAAAGAAATTCCAATAAGGCAGGATTTTAGATAATAGTAATGCATCAACATTAATTCCTCAGTTTTGAAAAATGTATGGTAATGTAAGATTTAAGACCTAGAAAGAGGGACTCCTGGGTGGTTCAGCAGTTGAGCATCTGCCTTTGGCTCAGGGTGTGACCCCAGGGGATGGAGTCCCACATTGGGATACCTGCGGGGAGCCTGCTTCTCCCTCCACCTATGTCTCTGCCTCTCTGTCTCTGTGTGTCTCATGAATAAATAAGTAAATATTTTAAAAAATAAAACAAAACCTAGAAGGAAGGAATAATATAAGCAAACTGGATGCACTCTTGTAACTCTTCTGTAAATCTAAAGGTATTCCAAAATAAAGCTTTTTTAATTAAAAAAATAGCTAGACACTAAAAAAGGAGTGAAGGAGAAAAATATACACATTTATAAACTATAAACAGAAAAGAAAGTATACTAAGTGGAAGTTGAAATAAGGACAGAGTGAATAAATAACTGGGGGTGTAAACGTCTCTAGGCAATGGGATGAATACACCTGGAACACAGGGAGGACAATTGCCCTGAGTAGAGAGAAAAAAGTTCTCTTCCTCAGGGAAGACAGTAGTGATACATGGATATGCAGATAATCCCAGTCATACTAAGGGACTTGGGAAAGAAGATGCACAAATTTCCTGTTTTGGGGACATCATTATATCTCATAAATATTAATTAATAAGATGTATCCTCTAAAAAATGTATGACATACACACACACACACACACACAAAATGGAATATTACTCAGCCATCAAAAAATGAAGTCTTGCATTTGCAACGATGTGACTGGAACTAGAGGATATTATGCTAAGTGAAATAAGTCAGAGAAAGACAATTATATGATCTCACTCCTATGTGGAATTTAAGAAACAAAACAGGATCATAGGGGAAGAGAGGAAAAAATAAAACAAGATGAAATTAAAGATGGAAACAAACCATAAGAGACTCTTAACTATAGGGAAAAAGGAGATCCCTGGGTGGCTCAGCGGTTTAGCGCCTGCCTTTGACCCAGGGCATGATCCTGGAGTCCTGGGATCGAGTCCCACGTCGGGCTCCCTTCATGGAGCCTGCTTCTTCCCCTGTCTGTGTCTCTGCCTCTTTCTCTCTGTGTCTCTCATGAATAAATGAATTTTTTAAAAAATCTTAAAAAAAAAAAAGCTATAGGAAACAAGCTGAGGGTCACTAGAGGGGAGGATGTGGGGGATGGGACAACTGGGGGATGGACCTTAAGGAGGGTGTGATGAGCACTAGATGTTATATAAGATGGGTGAATCACTCCCCACTACATCTGAAATCAATAATACATTACATGTTAATTAATTGAATTTAAATAAAATATTTTTAAATATATATATATATATCCTTTTACTTTGCTGTCCTAAAGAAAAGGACTCATGTTTTTCAGTTTATGGTTGTAAAACGCTTTCCTTGAAGTCAAGATGTTTGTTCCAAGTCTCCTTCCTGATATCAGTTATTATTGTACTATTAAAACTTCTGAATCATATTTATACTGTACAATTTTCTCTACTTATATAATGTTAAGTTTTAATATCTAACCATGTTAACATATACAGGTTTAGTTTATTTATTTTAGTAGCTATTTAACATGCAATTGTATGAGTTAAATAAAGGGTTTTTTTTTCATTTTATAGATGGGCATATAGATTATTTTAATTTTTTTCATATTACAAACAATGCTGCAATGAATGTTTGTGTAAATGTGTTCTGGAACTTAGTACAAAACTTCTCTGAGGCAAATCCCTAAATCATAATCCCTGTGCCCTAAACTAGGAATAAGTTTCAGTAAATGTCCTTCCCACTTCCCTAGGTGAGGGGTTTCAAAGTTTTGTATTATTTTTTAATTTGCCCTATTTCAAGTATAGAGCATACTTTTGACTAACAGCTTTGTATAGGTAGATAATTGCTAAGTATAATTGAAACTACAGAAAGAAAAAAGACACAATGCTCAGTCTTTTATGTTACAGAAGAGATTGTGACAGGCACTAGAATAAAATTACCACCTCACATAAGTACCCAACAAATGAAGAGGTTTCAAGTTCCAACCAGTAAAATAGGGTGACTTCGTGAATATTGTGGTTTTTGAACTCAACCTTAGAAGATCATACGACTTCAATAGAAAAATAAGGTTTGAATATAAGGGAAGTTCTTAAAAGTAGAAGATAAAATGTTGCAAGGCAAATAAAAAGATTCTAAAAAGTGTTCAAGAACAATGAATTAAAGGATCATTTTGGATGGAAACATAAAAGTGATGAAGGGCATTTTTGAAAAGATATGTTGTCATGAGTTCATACAGGTCCTTAAATACAATGCTAAATGTGATACCATTTATTCTGGAAGAAATAAAGAACAATTAAAGCAACAAAGTGAACTGACCTGAGTTGCAACAGATAAACTTTAGGCTCTTACAGCCAAACATAAACCAACTGAATAAGCTAAAAAGGCTTTATATTTACACAGTTTATTATATTATATAGAAGTTACTAGCAATAACCATGGTTAGAGGGTTGGCAAATTCAATCACTTAGTCATTTCATTAAAAACCAGAGCCTTTTCATCAATCTGCCTCACCATCCCCATGTGCTGGTGACATCTCCTTTCATGGTTGATAACTGCAACGGTTCTAAGGTTAACATGCAGAAAACGGACAGCCTGTTAAAAACAGGGGCATTTCCAACATTAAATCTCTTTTAATTTCTAAGTAGAGCCTTTCCCAGAAGCCTACAGGAGATTTCCCAATCCAACAATCTCTTGGAATAAGTCACAGGCCATGACAAAAACAATCATGTCAAGGGAAATAAACCAAATATGACCAACTTGGACCAACTGTGATAAATTCCAATAAACTACAGAGACTCACTGTTCCTAGGGATGAGAGTTAGTGAATGCCAAAGCAATACTGGGGCTTTCTCGGTAGAGAGGAAGGTGATGATTGTGTGTAAACAAACAGATATCTGACATAGAAGTGCATGAGACTCACATGAAGAAGGTATATTGGCAATAACTGTTGATAAAGGGTCTATTTTAAGAGTTGTAATGAGAGCCTAAAATTGGAAAATAACAGGAATAAGAAGATGAGATTGCTTCAAGGGACACTGGAAAAGTAAAATAAAGAAGACTTGTCAAATGGATGGGGAAAATAGTTGGATCATTGAGAGTAGAAAGGCTTGAATGACAGTTCTAGAAAGATTAGAAAAATAGACATATTTGTTGTGGAGATAAGGAATGGATAACAGAAACATGATTACTGAAGATGTTGAGCAGTATTGGGTGTATTAATTTTAAGGGGCTAATAAGAGAATCAATAAAATCCCTATATATACCTTAAAAGGTAGATTAGAGGAGTGTATGGGCCATAAATGCATATTTGATAATCAAGCATATATATGTAATTTTTGAAACTAGGAAACTAAAGATCTTCAAGGAAGTGAGATGATAAAAAAACAAATTTAAATAAAGAAATTGAAAAAGTTCTGTATTTAGGAAAAGTCATAGGAGAAGCTGAAAGAGCATATTTAGAAACAGTAGACATTAGCGAAAAATCTAGAATAATTCTGTGTTGTCAGTGTCATAAACAGCATATGCAAATCCATATATATTAAGTAGGTTGAGAAATTTATGATTAGTCATTTGTGACCTTACGATTCTTGTAGAGTACATGGAGTACATACCAGATTCCCATGGGCTGAGAAATGAGTGGGAAGTAAACAGGTGGGAGAAATGAGTGTAGCCTACTTCTTACTTTTCAATAAGCTTGGTAATTAAAGAAAAGAAAGGCATTGGATATAAGCTCAATGATTTTCCAGTTTTATTCTTTTTTTTCCAGTTTTATTCTTGTGTATTTATTTTTTAAAGATAAATGACCCTAATCATGATTAGATGATGTACCAAAAGGCCTAGGAGAGAAGAAAATATGAAAAACAAAAGATGATGTAATACTTTAAAAGTCAAATTTTTCTTTGAGGCAGAAAACAAACATGAGGCCAAGAGTAAATGTGCAGTGATTAGCTTCACAACAGAGTAAGTTTACAAATTAGAAAGAGAAGGTAAAGAATAGCTGATCGTTTTGTAGTATAAACTGAAGGGTAAAACATATTTAGGATATTAGAGGAGGGTGGAGGAAAAATTGCAGAGAACACCCACCACAACTCCCAAACAAAAACAAATATTTTAGTTTCTTCCTTTATTCCATGGATTTTTTTTTAACATTTGCGATTATACTGTATGTACCATTTTGGTAAACACCCATGAACGTTTATATGTACATATGTGGAAAGGAGATAAACAAAAAGCCTCAATCCATCCAGTAAAATGAAACATCATCTGTATGAAGAAAGGGAAAAATATACAAAAAGAAGGAAATCTATGAAAATACCTAAAGGGAGCATAAGCCAAGCAATGTGAAGCATCCTATCATCTACATGGAACAGTAGAATTTCATTAATAATAATCTCTATGCCATTTGAGCAGTCAATCAATCCCTAAACAACAGCCTGTTAGCAGCTGCTGGGTGGCCTTCAGTACTTACTGAGATTCATTTGAAACAGAGACAATGAGCCCAAATGGAGTTGGCAGGTTGATTACTTTCAGACAACAGAACCATGGTCCCTGATGTCAGCGCCTTATAGCCCTAGTTCCATAACACCACACCAAATGTGAGCCAGATGATAGACAACACAAGTGTGGGGTGTGCCATCTTTAGGGAGCCTACTCTAAACCATAGTCAAGCAGTTTTATAGTTGGCACCTGTACTCAAATGAGATTGACACAGAAAGTTCCAGGCCTGATAGAAGTAAGGAGGTAGATGAAAACCTGTCTCCTAGCAGCCTCCTAAAGACACAGGGAGAACAAGGAAAGATCTTATGAAAGCTCCTTATGAGACTTCTTCTCTTACCATGTTCCAGGGGGTATCAGAGCACAGCCTACCAACACTTGGTTCAGCCTGTGGTTGAGTCATCAGTACATGGTCACGGTGGAGGTGAGTAAGATTACTAGGGTGCTATGGTGGATCCATACCACATGCAAGAAATGATTTGTTTTATCATCACTTTAAAACCTTTCCTAGATGTTTCTTAAATTATTGCCTCCAAGAAGACCTATTTCTTCACAGAGATAAAAATGACATGGCTTGTTGCTTTTACTTAACAAAGACTTTGATAAAATTGAACACCAATAAAAAAAAAAATCTATTAAATAAATAAATAAATAAACAAATAAATAAATAAAAATAAAAATAAAAAAAATAAAATTACATCCAGAAAAAAAAGACCTTGATATACCTTCATTTTCTCATGTATAATTACTTATTAAATCACTATGATATGACATTTCTTATTAGAGGAATAAATGAATGTATTTTCATGAATGTCAATGTAAAATGATAAAATCTCTGCGTTAGTGACTCACATCAGAGATGTTAGTCTAAATCACAAGTCATAAAATGAAGAGCCATATTAAAATAAAAAGTAAAACTGTAATTGTTGAAAATAAGAACAAAAATATGCGTACGCAGAAAGTGCTACTAATCAAAATTACCCACTCAGAATTTCTTGCAGAGGGAAATACAGAGCAGTTTAAAATGAATGAACAGCTCAATGATCAGGCAAATGAGAATGATTAGAAAAACGCATTCTCTTACATAAAAATAGAAATATGTAAAATAAAGAATATGTGAATTTTGTACACATTTGGTTACTTTTCTTTAATGGATTTTGGCTTCCTAGCTATTTTTTTAAAGTTAGTATTTTAAGATTAAAATTCTTAGGTTGACTTATTGATCCCTCAACTGCCTTTTCTCGTTTTCCTTCACACTACCAAAATAAAACAAAAACACAAACCTTGCTGCTTGACTTTAGCTCCATCTCTAAAAGAAAATACAGAGGAAACTAAAAGATGTGTACATCTGCTTATATGCAGGTGCAATAGTCAGGATTCTCCAGAGAAACGGAACCAACAGTTCTCTCTCTCTCTCTCTCTCTCTCTCTATATATATATATATATATATATACACAGAATATATATAATTATAAATGATTATAAATCATATATCATATATATGATTATTATAAATCATATATATATGATTTATTATAGGAAATGGCTATGTAGCTATGGAAGCCGAGAAATCCCACAATCTGCCCTCTATAAGCAGGAGAACCAGGGCAACCAGTAGAATAAGTGCCAGAGTCCAAAACCCCAAGACCCAGGAACTTTGAGGTCTAAAGACAAGAGAAGATAGATGTCCTAGCTCAAAAGATAGGGAGTTCACCCTTCCTTACTCTTTGCTCTCTATGGTCCCTTAAAGGATTGGGTGATGCCCATTGTTGAAGGCAGATGTTAGTCAGCCTACTAAATCAAATGCCAGTCTCATCCAGAGACACCCTCACAGTCACACCCAGAAATAAAGCTTTACCAGCTACCTGGGTATCCCTTTCACCCAATCAAGTTTCCACATAAAATTAACAGTCACAGCAGGCAACTAATCTAAACATCCTACATATGTGATCTCTTTTAACTATTAATACGTTATAAATGCATCCTTTAAAAGGAAAAGTGTTATTTATAAGTATTTAGTCCTACCACTACCCACTTAAAGATCTTTAGATATTCTCTTTTTTCTAGAATCATTGGAAGTCAGAATCTATCAGAAGTTAGGGTCTATTGCAAAGTGTCTCTGAACTGTGCGGCCGGCTGCTGCTCCTGTGCACCCCACCTTCTTCTCAGTTACAGCCACTCCTCCGATGACTCACCTCATCTCTGTGCCCTCTTAGGGAACATGTGGCTGAGTCGGGACAGTTGTAAATTCTGAGTCTGAATTTAATCACAGAACTCAAGAGTACAAAAAATGGTAACTATGTTTTCTACAATCCCAGCTGGTTTTCTGGTGTGAGCATCTATACCACAAGGTGAAGGTAAATTAATCTCAGACAGGTTAAGTTTTTCCCTCATTCCAATAGGGCCAGTATTTCCCTGAAGGGATTTGGAGTTGTCATCTGAGGTGAGTCATTAACAATCACCTTGGTGTCTGATGAGATGCTTTAGTTTCTGGCAACAATCTGCGATCTATTAAGGTGGTCACACAGTCATCCTTGTTGCCTGACAATAGTCATTATTTTTGCCTCTGAGGGGTGATGCTTGTTGAACCAAATCGTTTTATTCTCTCTCTGCACATGAACATTCTATGTTTTCCCATCATGATGGAGGAATGAGAAAATCATGGAGCCATCTCTAGTGCTTTACCACTTCCAGGCTGTTAGGAGAGCCATCAGAATTGTTCTGCTGCCCTCTGTCTTAGAGGGAATGATCTAACTCCCAAGGGTCCTCAAGGTCGTCAGCTAAACAGCCTCAACCATGTCTTTTTCAGGCTTTCTTGAAATGTATCAAGAAAGGGGGTAAAGGTCTTTCTGAATTTAGACTTCCCAAAGTCTGTGTGGGATTTCTGTAATCCTTTCTGTTTCCTATAATGATGCATGTGAAGTCAGGGCTCCAGACAGGGGTGCCACCAGCATCTTAGCTCTTTCCTCTTCTTCTCTGACTCCCTAATCCCCCGCATAAACAGTGGTTAGAAGTAAGAAATCGGGCAGCCCCGGTGGCGCAGCGGTTTGGCACCGCCTGCAGCCCAGGGCGTGATCCTGGAGACACGGGGTCGGGTCCCACGTCGGGCTCCCGGTGCATGGAGCCTGCTTCTCTCTCTGCCTCTCTCTCTCTCTCTGTCTCTCATGAATAAATAAATAAAATCTTTAAAAATAAAGTAAATTGACCTTGGTTTTTTTTTTTTTTTTAAAAAAGAAGAAACCTTGCGCATGCTCCCAAAATGGTTTTTATTCTTTTTTTTTTTTAATTTTTATTTATTTATGATAGTCACACAGAGAGAGAGAGAGAGAGAGAGGCAGAGACACAGGCAGAGGGAGAAGCAGGCTCCATGCACTGGGAGCCTGATGTGGGACTCGATCCCGGGTCTCCAGGATTGTGCCCTGGGCCAAAGGCAGGCGCCAAACCGCTGCACCACCCAGGGATACCCCCAAAATGGTTTTCTGTGGAGATGAGACCTTTATGTTTCTCCCAGAGGCTTTAGACTCTCAAAGTCCAAAATTCAGGGAAAGATTTCTTGTTTTCCCCCTTCTTCTGGAACGTTCAACACAAAGAACATGGAAGCCTCTAGTTAGTGGCTGAAATGTATTAAGAAATGAGAAAGTAATGTGAGAGCAAAGTGACGACTCTGGGATAAAAGAAAATAATATGAATCTGTTCAGATGCCAATAATAAGCTGACAGAGGGATAGCCATTCCCTTTGTTGGCCTCATCTCATTAATTTTCAAAACCATAAGGCATATATGAGTGCACATGACTTTTTATTAAAAGTCTGGGTAATTGAAGAAGATATAACATTGTGTCAGTAACATGACATCTTCCTACTAAGGAGAAACATCCAAAAAAGTTGAAGACTTCAAGAAAAGTCTCCTCCAGTTTTTCCTCACTTTTTTCATTTTTCCTTACAAATGATTATACTCGTGTTGGGGGTACCTACCCTGGTATCTCTGCCATGGTTCATTCGTTGACCAGAAATGATCACTACTCTGGGTCCATTAGTCCCATGTTACTATTAGGTGTAGGTGTGGAATTCCTAGTGGACCATCATAAAACAGTACGGGGTAGTCCTATGCCTCTTGTTCTGCAACTCCATCTGGCCTCATCACTTAGGAGGATTCCATTTGTACCTACTAACAGGATAAAATAACTACAGGGATACTGGACTGAAGCTTCAAAATTATTATTTTAATGAGCCTAAATATGCTACTAGTCAAGGTGTGAGTGGGGAGGTGAGAGGATAGGACGCTGTTGGTGGAGGTTTATTTTTCTACTATTGGGACAGCAACTAGTCCGTGTGAAGAAAGTAGGAAAGACTGGAGTTAGCACACGACCAGCACTTGCAAAAATAGCTGAGAAACATGAAAACTTTATCGTATAGCTTAAACAGGCCTTAAACAGTTTAGAATCAGCAGAAAAATTAGGTGCAATAAAGGGCACTTTCTCTTTCTAATCATTTATTCTCCATTTATTAATTCAACACACATGTTTGTCATATTCAATGTTTAAGCAGTCTTCTTGCAGCAGAGGGTACAAGTAGTCAAAAGAGGCCATTCTCTTCCTTGATTTTCAATCTTTCATTATCTACTAAGTCTGCTAAGTCCTGTGATTCTACAATATTTACAGTAAGTCCCAATAACATCAAATGATGGCCTCTTACTGTCCAGTCGCCATATACATTTACCTCTACGTCTAATACCCTCTTCTAACACAAAGACACACACAGTCATACCAATGTTCAGTGTTCAAGACAATTTTTGAATAAATGAGGATCTCATGCATTTCATATAGGGAGATCATTCTATCAAACATAACCGTGTCCCAAGTGTAATTGCTTGGTAACTACCAAAACCTACACTTTAAAATTAAAAAAATAATAATAAAGTTTCTTTTAGTTTGCACACGGTCAGGATTCAATTAATATCTGAATGAGCCTAACATTACTATACTGTAATAGAAGACGAGGCAAATGTCTCTAAACCTTGCTTAAAGTTATCGAATGACGTGCTATTTTAAGTTGCATCCAGACACAAAGAAACATAAGTGGATACTTGATACAGGGTTGTATTTGAACTTCAGCTTTAGCACTTGGTGAAACTGAGTACCACTTAGTAAACATGCAGGCGGATGTAATGGGAAAAAGCAAGAAAAGACAAAAATCTCTCTGAATTGGAGTATATGGAAGAGGGTGTTCACTGGATTTAATACATTTTATTTCTGTGTTTCTTCAAAATCACATGAAAAATCAAATACTAGTTCCAGTATTTTGTATTCTGCTCTATTAGTTTCGGAAAATGAACAGGGAAGTTTGAAGGACATTTTTTGCATACTGAATGATGTCATTTAGGCCATTTAGATGAAGAAATATCTCTGTAAATATACCATTATCATCATTGTTTTATTATAAAAAGTTATCATTGTTATTAGCTAAATTAAAATACCAGACATGATATTCTTTCAGAAGCTACTCTGAATGGAAGCAGGGAATTTTAGGAAAGCTCACATGTAATGTACAGAGTTTGTTTTTTCTCCCGAGAATTCTATCTTTAGTTTTCAGTCTCTCAAGACTTGAATAATTAGTATAAGTAGATAGCTTGCATATTGAGGAGCTTTGGAACCAAACATTTTTTGAAGTTTTTGTTACTGGTGATAAGAGGAAAAAGTACATTTCTTCTTCCGCTTTTTAATGAGACATTTAACTTTCTCCATTTGAAAAGAAGAGTACAGTAATGTGTGCTCATGCAGGGAAAGGTAAATTATTTTAGGAAACCCATGAAGAAAGATTATTTATCTAATCTTTATTCATTTTAGTTCAAAAACTTAAAAAGCATTTTTATAAAAATAAAAAAAAACTGAAAGCTGAACTTAATCAACATTTATTATGTTGATTGTTTTTTCCAATTAAGAAATGCATTGTTTCCAAATCTGAAGAGGATGATACAATGGGAAGTTATGCTAAAATACTTTTATCTTATTTCTTTATTTTCTCCTCTTCATCTTTCTTCACTAACTTCTGTGCTAGTCTCCTGGTCCATTCCACTGTTTTCCCTCATCTTTCCTTTCCATTTTTTTTTTTTTATTACATTTCAACCCTATATTTAAAAAAAAGCATATTGAATAGCAGAGTGGTCACGTTCAGGTCAGCCTTACTTCTCAGTATCAAGGAAAAAAGTTACAAAACAATGAATCTCAACGTAAGCGTCGAGGACACAGTCTGTTATGCACACATCCCTACCATAGGGTTCAACATAAAGACAAGGAACAGGTAAGCATTGATCTCAACACAGACGAAAGTACTCTTTTCCAGACTCCCCATGGCCGCCTCCCTTACATTGCATTATCATCCCTCTCTCAGCACCTGCCTGGGACATTGTATAGAAACCTTCACAGCCAGGATCTCTCTCTGCCATGGCCCCTTTTCTACTTCCACTACGTGATATTTTTCCTACTTTCACAACAGTCGTCTCCTCCACTCAACCATCGCCCTTCTCTGCAGATGGCATTAGATGCGTTAGATTGATACCACTGTAGGAAAGAATTAAATCTGGCCAAGAAGTCTAACATCTCAAATGTCAAGATGGTAGATAGCCAAATTACTATTGCTCATTTTCAAATGCTTGCTTTTCTGTCATTATTAAACTGCTAAAGAAGGAATTCTGACAATGCCTAAAGGTCATTGCAATAGGGTTAAATACTTCAAAGTGAATCAAATTATAGGGGGGGAATAGAACTCAAAAAATAAATATATATCATTATATTCTGGTGTTTCAAGGGGCTCTGGGAATCTTATCTAAAGTATGTCTATTTTAATGAGTCAGAGAGAATAAAAGCATAAAGGAAAATTTTCATTTTTACCTTTTGCCCTATAAGAAGTAAGGAGACTGAAAGAACAAAGATAAGAACAAAAGAAAATAATCTAGGCATAGTCATAGAGCGATGACAAATTCCCCTTAAATCACAGAAGACAAGAAAATTTAAAAGATTGATAACTCTCAATGTAGTGTAAATCATATTTTCCATCTATCAACCTGGACCTATCTATCTATATTGTTACTGGAGGAAGTATCATTTTTTGACAAGCTGTTGCTCTTAGCAACAAGTCATCCTGATATTTTCTTTGATTATAACTAAAGAGCAATATCCATTCTTGTTACATGGGTGTAAAGTATAATTTAAAGCTCATTAAAAGTGTAGCAGGTGTTCACATATAAAGTACAAAAAAAAAATAGAGAGAAGAATTTCTCTATGGCTGAGCTGTCAGTGCTCTAAAAGCCTAATTTATTTTGCATAACCTTTTAACAAATAGACTTGATTATAATAGAGAGAAGGGAAATGGAAACAATATATGCAGGGAAGTAAAGGGACTTAGCCTTTTGATTTGACCTTGATTCCCACCCTTTAAAAATATTATACTCTTTCGACAATTGAAGCTTTGACATATAATACACTTTTCTTTCCCAGAGATAGAAGTTCTTCATTTTCTTAGCATAAAAGCCACTCTAAGGTAGAAAACGAGTAGGTACATAAACTGAAATAGAGTCTGTTCATATTCATGGCAAAGCAAGGAAGGGAATGGATTTTTAATCCTCCAGTCTTTTCAGAGGTTTGTTTTTCATGTGGAAAGCTCCTACTCTTCAGAGAGGAAATTCAAACTCAAAATCAAAAGTGAAAAAAAAAAAAATCAAAAGTGAGTACAAGTCTAACAGTTGGCGCTATTTCTCAATACTTTCTATTGTTGGCCCAAATTAGGCAAAAGGTGAGAAAAAAGGCCTTAGCACATCAGCTCTAGACGTAGAAGTTAAACTACAAGTTATAACTGTAAACACAGTGACACTGTGTGAGCTCTGGATTTGCATCACATTTTCAACCCGTATCCCTAATGAAACCCCAGGATTGTCAAAGTTCACCCATTTTTAATAATTCAAGTTATTATTAATATTTTTCTCCTTTGAGAAAAAGGAAAGGTCTGTATTTTTTTTTTTTAAGTCAGGGACATATAAAGGGAAGTCATGGTATTCGGGAAAGTATGGTGAGAAATAAAACATGAATTAGTTGCAAGACAGTTTTGATATTGTTTTCTGAAATTCATGCTGTCGTTAAATTTTTTTTTTTGAAATATAAAAAGCAAATATCCACAGCAACGGCAAATATATTGGAGAGTAAAATTCCAAACAATCTTAACTTAAAATAGGTTGAGGAAGCACAGAGTCAAGGTATGCTAAAGACTTCATCATGATCACAGGGGGTGGGGTGGGGGTCATACTGTTCAATTTCATTTCCTAGACAAGAAATTGATACGTAACACAACTATTTAAGAAATCATTAATAATAGGCATTTGCTTCCTTTATTCACTAATGTCATGGTGAAATTGGTGTATTGAAGAACATGAAGTAGCTCTCAAATATGTCTAAGAGTTTAATACAGAGGTTCAAAAAAAGATTATTTGTCTAGAATACAGGTTTTTGTTTGTTTGTTTTAATGAGCCAATAGATCTAAAAATAGGTACTCAAATGCTATTTAACAATGAGATCTTGTTGTGCTGGGGCTGCAGGCCAAAGTTGGTTGTGTACAATTCATCAGAGTTGAGAATCGATGATCGCTCTCCCTCCAACCCATTAGAAATGATCGATACCTTCCTAGGTTGCTACAGTGCTCCTTTGAAACAATGCCACCACTTATCTTCAGACAGCTTTATGCTTTCCTTTTACTGCTTGTCCTTAGTGGATCTTTAAATTTGTAAATAGCACATAGTGGTTTTATTATTTATTATGACTAGAATCACAATCTGTGTCATTCATACTTTCCTTTTTTCTTTTTAATTTTTTCACATAGAAGTTAGAGTAAATATTTGTAAAACTGCACTGAACTTTTTAGTGGTGACCATGAAGCAGTATTTCAAATGCTGCTTCATCCTGGGCCTTCTAACCGTGACTTTTTAAAGGTGATATAGTCTGTATTCTATCGAGGGGAGATCATTTGATTTCAGACAACATGTACTGTTGAAGCAATCCTTACATTTTATTCTAAGGGAAGGTAAACCCTCTTTTTTCACATTGTGTAATAAGGCAAGTATTTGAAATTGCAAACTACAAAATTAAATCTCTGCAGCAGATATGTATTAGTCTGCTATTGATCAAAGGATGAATATGGAAATTTATCTTTTTTTTTTGAAACCATGATGTCAAGGATCCCACTTTCATTAAGTTAGTATTTGTATGAGAAACCACCCTTTACTTCCTGCAGTATTCAAACATTTGATGTAATCATACTATTACCCTTCCACGTGCCATTGACAAACCTTAGATGTGGTCCCTGAGTACTGGTGATAGAGATCAGCTGTGAGTATTTAAGTAAAGTAAAATATGTCCTCTAAAAATAATTGGCAAAATGGCATTATGGGTTCGGAAGGTTGAAACTGTACACTGAGAGGCAAAGCTCTCACAGAGGACTAATAATTCCAATTGCCCTGTAGTGAAGTCATTGAGAATCAGGCCTCCAAAAGTGTCAAAAGTTTACTGAAAACCTTTATCATAATTGAAACAGGAATAGTGATACTTCATTATGACATAGTTTGGGCTACCAGAATTATAGTATATTTCTCTTGAGGACCATCTCTTTTATTTGCTTTAAGATCAAATAAAAAATTTTCATCCTAACAGTACTAGTAAGTAGGCTAACTTATATGAAATACATCAATGTGTCCCCAAACTATCATTACAAGTAAAAGGTATCCATAGATTTTGTAGTGGAAGCATATTTAATTATTTACCAGTCATAGTTTGCACTAGATGTACTCTGCTTCTATTATCCAGCTTCTAAAAATACTTTTTCCCCTTAGCCTATAAGTAGTACATGCTCATTAAATACATTTTCTAAATACAGGATGATAATGTCTCTATCCCTGAAGATATGGTTTAGGGGTCCAGGAAGTCTCAATAGGATATAATTCTAGGTTTTGTAGTAGGCAAAATGGCTCCAGAATAGAAAAGTACAACAGATCTCCATTGACTCCAGCACTTATGAATAGCACCACCAAAATAAGAAAAATAAATAAAGAAAGAAAGAAAAGTTTCCTGAAAATTTTAGTAAATAAAAGGACCTCAAACCTCCCACTAAAAAGAAAATACAGTATTTTATTACTGCCATTAAAACTCGTATAATACAATGGAATAATAGATCTAGGTAATGATCTTCAACAGCAAAATCATGAGGCAAAATTTTGATGATCAACTTTAGAATAACAAATCAGACTGACATCACCTGAATTCATGATTCGTCCTAGTATCACAATAAAATAAGATGCTGTCAAAGGGAGGCAAGATATAGGACAGATGTGATATAAGAACTCAGATGCAACTGTTGGGCATGAGGAAAGGATGCCTACTTGTACCACTCAAGTCAACGTAAGAATACATGTTTGGAGCAGGGTGGAGGTGTAGGTAGTGAAGAGAAGAGCTTTCTCCTCAGGTGGTAACTCCAAGTTTTGCAAGCTTCTTTACGAAGCCCTGTGTCAAACAGGTAACATGAAGCATAAATTAGCAATGTCTGAAGAATATTAACTGCAGAGTACTGACTTCTTCAGAGTTCAACCTATGAGACTCATGAATGCACTAAAATGTTACAAAGAAAAAAGCCAACTCTTTCTGAGTTGGGAGCATTGTCGGGTCAAGGGAAGAGGGAAGAGGACTTTCCTGCAAGTGTTTAGAGAGCCTATTAATCAATTGAAACCATTAGAATCCTCCCCCCACCAAGTTTTGTATAATGAAAGTTCAATTTCCACCTAAACAATCTATTTGTTTAAATTAATCATCGATTTCTCAAATAAGCCACTCTCAATGATTTTTTGCTAATGTTTGCTTCATTCAGTTATGTGGGGGAAAAGTTTGTGTAAAAGAGGAAAACTTTCACTTATTTCTGTACATTTTTTACTCAAGTACGTTTAACATACAGTGTTATATTAGTTTCAGGTGTACAATATAACAATTGAACAATTCTATACGTTACTCAGTGCTCATCACAATAAGTGTACTCTTGCTCCCCTATACCTATTTCACACATCCCCTACCCACCACCTCTCTGACAACCACCAGTTTGGTTTTCACTTCTTTTTTCTTTGTTTTTTTTTCCTTAAATTCCACATACAAGTTAAATCATATGGAATTTATGTTTCTCTGCTGATTTATTTCACTTAGCATTATACCCCTTCAGTCCATCCAAGTTGGTAAAAATGGAAAGATTTCATTTTTCTGGCTAATAGTCCAAGGTGTATATATGCATGTGTATGCATGTGTGTGTATACACACACTACATTGTCTTTACCCATTCATCTCTGGATGGACACTTGGAATAATTCCCTAATTTGGCTATTAGAAATAATGCTGCAATAAACATAGGAGCACATATATCCTTTTTAATTCATGTTTTCATATTCTTTGCATAAATGCCCAATGGTGGAATTACTGGATCATATGGTAGTTCTATTTTTAATTTTTGGAGGAAACTCCATCCTGTTTTCCACAGCGGCTACACCAGCTTGTATTCCCACCTGAGAGTGCATGAGGTTCATTTTCTCCACATCCTTGACGCTTGTTACTTCTGTTTTTGATTGTAGCCATTCTCATAGCTCTGAGGTGATGTCTCATTGTGGTTTTGATGTGCATTTCCCTGATGATTAGTGATGTTGGGCATCTTTGCATGTGTCTGTTGCCATCTGTATGGCTTCTTTGGGGGAAAAAAAAAAAAAAAGGTCTGTTTAGGTACTCTGCCAAAGATTTAATTGGATTGTTTGTTCTTTTGGTGTTGAGTTGTCTAAGTTCCCTATATATTTCAAATATTAACCTTTTGTTAGCTATATCATTGGCAAATATGTTTTCCCACTCAGTAGGTTATCTTTTTTGTTTTGTTGATGGTTCCTTTACTGTGCGAAAGCTTGTTAATTTTGGTGTAGTCCCAATAGTTTAATTTTGCTTTTGCTTCCCTTGCCAAAGGAGATATATCTAGAAAAATGTTTCTAAGACTGATGTCAAATAAATTACTTCTTATTTATGTTTCCTCCTTCTCCTTATGTTTCCTCCTTCTCCTCCTCCTCCTTTCCCCCTCCTCCGTCTCTTCCACCTTCTTCCTCTCCTTATTCTTCTTTTCCTCCTCCTCCTTTTGGTTTCTGATCCCACATTCAGGTCTTCAATCTATTTTGAGTTTATTTTTGAAAATGGTGTAAGAAAGTGGTCCAGTTTCACTCTTTTGCATGTAGTTGTCCACTTTTCCTGACACCATTTTTTGAAGAGACTGTCTTGTACCCATTGAATATTCTTGTCTCCTTTGTTGAAGATTGGCCATATAAGTATGGGTTTAATTCTGGGCTCTCTATTCTGTTGCATTGATTATGTGTCTATTTTTGTGACAATACCATACTCTTTTGATTACTATAGCTTTATAGTATATTTTAAAATCTGATAATGGGAAAAAAAAAATCTGATATGGGGATACCTCCATATCAGATTTTAACTGGATACCTCCCTCCAGTTTTGTGCTTTTTCCAAGCTCGCTTTGGTTGTTTGGGGTCTTTTATTGGTTTCATACAAATTTTAGGATTGTTCTAGTTATGTGAAAATGCTATTGGTATTTTGATAGGGATTGCATTAAATCTGTAGAGTGCTTTGGGGGAGTGTGGAAACTTTAACAATATTTGTTCTTCCAATCCATGAGCATAGAATATCTTTCCATTTGCTTGTGTCATCTTCAATTTCTTTCATCAATGTTTTATAGTTTCAGAGTACAGGTCTTTTACCTCCTTGATTAAGTTTATTCCTAAGTATTTTACTATTTTTGGTGCAACTGTAAATGGGAAATATCCACAAGTATATTAGCAGAAACTTCACAGTACATCAAAGAAGTCAGTTCATAGGCCTTTGGTATGTATTTTTATAGTGGTTATCTTTTCATCTCCTTCTGTTTCTTAAATTATTATCTCCGACTGCTGATATACTTTCTTCTCTTTTAATTTCCAATTTATTCTCTATTACATTCAAAACATAAAACTACAACTTGCTTCTCCTTCATTTCCAAATCTGAACTTTATACTCCATAATTTCCTTCTGATTAAAATTCTTCCTTTAGTTTCCTTCATGTTTGTTACAGTCTAAAACAGTTCCTCATATCATTCACCCTCAAGATAGAGAATCTTAATTCTCTATTCTGAGATTTTCCTTTTATATTTTTTATGTTGTATGAGCTGTCACTCTAAGAGAAGACTCAAGCTATAATATAGCCCTACTTTTTCTGATTTTTCCTGGATACCCTTTTCTTCATTCTGCACTCTAGTTTTCCTACTCCCAGCTACATTCTTTCAAAGCAGAAGTTACATACTCTGGAGATTACCCAAACCTTTCTCTATATCTAGTAAATGTGTGGAGTCATTGCTTAGCACTCATCTACTCCCCCATGGAGTTTAAGATGCACTGGTGATAATATACTGCGTGTGGAACACTGTGCAGAAAGTCCACCCCTAATTTATCCTCTCAGCAACCTCATGAGCCAGGCTCCAATTTTATTAAGGAAACTGGAACTTAGTACAGTTTCGTAAATTGCTCAAGAGTGAACAGCTAATAAACAGGGTACCCAGGATTTGGCCTTTTTTTTTTTTTAAAGAGTGATATAACAGTTTTATTTTAAAATAATATTTACATGACACCAGGAAAGACATACTTTGGCAACATCTTAAGTTGATATCTAGAAAGTGAGGTGACACATGATCTTTCAAAATCCTTTTCGGGGGTCAGGGTGCATGAGCAGAAGAGGGAGTGGTGTGCTGTACAACACTGGCAGGTGAAGCTGGGGGCACCTCCTGGAGTAGAAGCACCTGGTTCTAATCGTCCATGTTTTCATGTTCCTCTACCTCCCATACGCTCCTTGTGCAGGCCACCTAGAACTGATTGCTTATTCCAAACTACAAACAGGGTTGTGTGACCTGAAAGCTAGTTGAACTGAAAACTCTGTATGCAGATATTCAATTCTAGATCTGGAAACTTACAACTACAGTACAGATTCCATTTATCCATTAGAATGACATCTGGATTTGGTTTGCCTTACATGCTCTCACACATTCTTAGTTTATAACCTGGTATCATGCTCTCCATGGGAAGCTATCATACCAATACCCAAAACAAATGGATTAGAGCCTAATGAATCGATTGGAATGTTCCAATGAATCAAATTAAAGCAATCAGAGTAGGTTTATTATGCTTTCTACGCCAACTGAAAAAAAAACAAAAAACAAAAAAACTTCAGCCCTGATGTTTGTAGTTAAATATTTTATTCATCCCATGTTTAGCAAATCCTTTTCTAACATAAACAATCCCGCTGATTTATGTTAATTCCCCTGTGGCCACCTTTACTAAATGACCTTTAATGGTATATCCTTGGAAAATAGTCTCTAAACACCATATAAGCCAGTCAAAGCACATTATTGAAACTGCAGATCATTTCTTAAGCACTAGGAAGTGAATAACTGCATTCTAGCTTATGTTATGACCATACTATGACCATACTATCTCATCTCCTCAGATTTTTTTCTATTTCCCATAAAAATGCTTGAAAAGAAAAAAAAAACCCAAAAGAGTAAAAAAAAAGAGAGAAAATAGCTAAATATAATTTTACCATTACCATATGAGTAAATTTTATCCAAATTTTTATGTTGAATATATTTCCATAAGTGTTTCCTATGTTACTGCCGACTCTTATGAAATATTTTAATGAATGCATGATTTTCTACCAAGAGTAAATACTACCGTTTACTCAACTCTCTCTATTGCTTAATATTTAGGTTAATTTTTGCTTTTACTGCTATATATGTATTCAATGAATAGCCTTTATATATGAAACCACTTATGTGATTAGAATTAGATTTCCAATTCAAAAATAACTAGGTCAATTGATACAAATATTTTAAAGACTCATCATATATTTAAAGATTCTTGATTCCAGTGATGTTATTTTTCACTAGTTACAAAAGCATATATTCAATCATTCAGGCCATTAAAATGAGTTAGAAGTACAAAAATTACTACTCAAAGTCTCTGGCAATAAAACAGTGATTAAAATGTTATGTGCACATTTCTGTGGGACAACACTTTGGCAGACAACATTAAGCACTTCAGAACCTGAGAAAGAATTGAGTTCACATTCCTCATCCACATTTATTTTCCTATTTTCTTGGACAAATTACTTACTATCTTTAAATTTGTCTAGTATCTGAAATATGAATAATAATGTTTCCATCCCACTTTTCTGGTTTAAGTAGTAAATGGCGTAATAATTTAAATGGCACAGCGATATGCTGGGTATGTAATGAGCCGTCATTAAAGGTAAACTATTTCTAAGTTAGCAGGGCTCTGCAGCATGGTGCTCAGGAGTATATGCTCTGAAAAAGGTTGCATGAGTTTGAATTCCAGATCTACCCTCTACCAATTGTGTGACCTTTGGCCAGTTATTTGAACGCTCTGTTCCTCTGTTTCTTCAGTTGTAAAAGTGGGGATGACCATAGAACTTACATCAAAGGGTTATTGTTTGTATTACATGAGTTCGTAAATGTCTAGGATGAGATCTGGCTTACAGTTAACAGAATCAGAATTAAAAATTAATTTTTAAAACTCTTTACTGCAACCTCCCTGGCTAAATGCTATCATAAGTCCATAACTGTTGTATTTGGATTTTAAAAAGCCACAATCATGCAATGCAGTGGGCTGTATATATCCTACAGTCAAGTAAGAATTGTTGAAAACAATTGTAGGACTTCACAATTAAAATACAATTTTAAATGAAAGTATTCATTTCAAAGTCTTAAGGAAGACAGATTATTTTTTGGTATGATAGATATCTTCTTTAAAAAAAAAATTTTTAGATAGAAAAAGTATGTGTGTACACAGAAGCAGAGTGGGGAGGGTGGCACAGAGGGAGAGGGAGAGAGAATCTTATGCAGGCTCCATGCCCAGCATGTGGGCCCCACTTGGAGCTTGATTTCAGAACCCTGAGATCATGACCTGAGCAGAAATCAAGAGTTGGACGCTTAACCAATTGAGTTACCCATGTGCCTCTGATAGATATCTTCTAAGGTAAATTAAGAAATAGTTATATTTTCATGTTAAATTTAGCTTTTTCTTCTCATCTTTTTTCTTCATTTAAATGTGTTCTCAAGGTTAAAATGACTCTGATATTCATATTTATGTGGATTAAGTTAATAAAGCTTTAAATTAATCTATAGAGTATATAAAAATTTAAATTTATTTCTAAATATAAAATAAAACTATTTTTATTTTACTTAAAAGTTTTGAAGTATTAGTAAAAAAAAAAAAACAGGATTAACAAATTATTTATTTATTTATGTAGCATTTATTTTGGAAACCCGAATTTTCTCCAGTAAGACTAGAAACACCATGTGTTTGGTTACAGTAAATATTCTTATTACAGAAGTTCAAAGTACTATTGATTTCTATGTAGATGGGGGCACCTAGGTGGCTCTGTTCCTAGTTGCAACTTATGATCTCAGGGTTGTGAGTTTAAGACTCATGTTGGGTATGGAGCCTATTAAAAAAACATTTTTATGTAGATGGAGTTCTTGTTATTGCTTAACTCAAAAGAATATCTCAGTTGCATATCTTGAAAAATAAATTTGTCATAACAAATGATTAATCACCAGAATATGAGAGGTAAATTAAAAGCAAACAAATATGCTGAAATAAATTATGTTTCCAATTAAATAAATAACTTAGATAAGCCATTCTTTCTCAGAGCTGTAAGTCTGAATTTAAAATATTTCTAAATTTTAAAAATGCCTGCATTTTTAATAATACAACGTTTCCTCACACAGTTCTTGTGCAAAAATAAACTGCCTATTCTTTTTCCTCATTCAAGTCTTCAATTTGGCCAAATCCCAACCTGCTAGTGGTGAAAGTCTTATTTCCTTTGTGTTTAGGGTCAGACAGAAATTTAGAAGTTTTATATATTGCCAAAATCTAGGAGTAGACCCAAACCCAAAGATGCACTGGATGGGCTGAGAGACACCCTTGCTATAAGTTTCCCCACGAGGGGACATTCCACCACAGATTTCTCATTTACTTCTCTGGTTCTTGCAGGCAGACATGCCTCAAGCATATAACCACCTCAGGAAAAGCTGGACATCAGTTTTATACTCCTAGACAAACAAGGACACAAATAAGGAAAACAAGCTTATGATCCTTTGACTTCTCAGTCTCAGGGAGCTCTCCCTGTCATTTTGAATTAGGCCTGGACACCCTCCCTCCTTAACAACCCTTTTTACCTTTTTCCTCTAGTGCCTTTATCTTCTAAACCCAACATAGCCTTGGTAGGATAGAGTGCTTCCAAATGTCTTTGAAAATGTCATTTTTCCCCTGTTAATATGACAGGAAGGGATAATGGCTGCCAAAGGAAGTAAGCCCCAAATCAGAGCTGTAAAGATTGCAGAAATGAAAATAATTTTCCATTTTGTAAGTCTCCTACAACAGTGAGGACACAATAAAAATAGTTAATAACTCAAGAAACTGTCTTCCCATCTGTCTTTTGTCTGAAATCACACTGTACTTAAAAAAAAAAAAATAGCATAGCAAATAGTACACATAACAGTGCAACTATTTCAATATAATGGAGAGAAATAAAAATATATATGGTCTCTAGATTGACCTGTAAGGACAGTCTTCTTAATCAATGTTGCTTTCAAAGGAAGATAAAAATAATTCAGAGATGAAAGAAAGAGTTTTCAGCTTAAAAGTATTTAGTTTCTATGCTTGAAATTCTTTCAACACTTGAAATTGTTTAAACCTGAGTCATAACCATTAACATCCATAGGACCATAGCTACAGGTAAAATAGCTGTAACAAATTTTTATTTGTTTGGCCAGTAAATAATAGATAAAAAATATTTCTTACCCACTTTGGAAAGTGGGTTCTAGTATTCTAATAATGGGTTGGGGGGCACTTAAGAAAAAATAATTAAAATGATTGCAGATACAGTTTTCCTGAAAAAGGAGTGGTAAAAGTGAATAATGAACTCAAAGTAAAATAAAGTGAACACCAATCAGGCACAGTAAGACATACTTCTCCTTCTAAGATCAGGTTGGGCATATAAAAACAAATTCTTGACAGAAGTAGACAATTTTCACTCCAGTCATTCTGATTCCAATATATTGGTAGTTAATGGCTCAGAAAGCTTTGTAGTAACTACACCTTTTTTTTTTTTTTTTTTTTTTTGGTCTCAGTATTCTCTTTTTCTTCTCTAAAAATGGAGATTTATACACTCAAAAATCCCTTTGGGATCTGCAGACAAAAGCGTTATGTAGCCATTAAGTATTAACAATATCTATTAACACAGGACCATTTACATAGCTTCTATAAAAGTCATGAAGTTAGAAAAAAAAATGTTCTACTACTTAAAATGAAAAAAAAAGAAAAAAGAAAACAAAACAAAACAAAAACCAGAAGCCTTCAGTACAAATGGTAGTTTTCACAGTTTTGTATTGAATGGTGGACGGGCTATGAAAAAAAAAAAAAAAAATCTGCCATGAAGGTTTCTCCCCCAAAGGTTTATAAAGGAATACGAGTTACCTTAGAACTTGTGAAAACTGTGTTTCACTTTTTTTTTTTCAAACAGTATGTACATGTTATTCTATCAAAAGGTCACCATCCAAGTTGGATTCAAAATATCTTTGACTTCAATAAACACTTACTTCATTTTGTGCTATAGATTAAGTTGTCCTATTTTTGTTTTGAAAATGGTATGCTTATTTTAAAGTTGAAAGAGCAATTTTAACTACCAACATTATCTCTGTATCCTGAGAAAATTACTGTATAAGTTTCTGGAGAAAGCAGTCATGGAAAAAAATTTTAAGATTTATTTATTTATTTATTTATTTATTTATTTATTTATTTCTTCATTAGAGACACACAGAGAGAGAGAGAGAGAGGCAGAGACACAGGCAGGGGGAGAAGCAGGCTCCACACAGGGAACCAGATGCGGGACTTGATCCTGGGTCTCCAGGATCACTCCTTGGACTGAAGGCGGCACTAAACCACTGAGCCACCTGGGCTGCCCACACTCATGGAAAAATTAAATTAAATGTCCACTATTTCATGTCTTAGTCATCACATTTCTAGGTTTATAATTCCTTCGTTTTTCCATGGAGCTCTGCTTTGGTTTTAAGAGAGAGATCTGTCATCATTCAGCAAAATCAGTATTGAGAAGCCTGTAAGAATTATAGGTTCTGACATCAAGGGAAGATGTGAGAAAATAAGTTTCCTAATGTGTAGCAATAATTTTCAGCCCAAGCACTCAGTAATCTTAAAAGAATAAGGTCAATTCTAAGAGTGAAGATTCAACTAAGATGATCATATATTAACTTATAAAGTGTATAAAATAGTGATATTATTTTGCACTCATTCAAAAATGCACCAAGAATAAAATACTAACAATCAGTAACTGCTCTGTGTTTCAAAGATCTACATTTAATTTGCTTTTCTCAGTATGACCTTGACTCAAAGATTAAGCATGGAGCAGTTATATTTCTGAGTGATGAATCCAAGAAACAATCCATTTCCTTTCCCTATCTTATTTTCGAAAACTAACTAGACTGAAAAATGGGTAAAAGTCTCAGTGTCCACAGGACTGTGATACCCAGATCCCAAACATATCATTCTTGCAATAGAGACTCATCCTTGGCCATGTATGATCAATGCACAACTAACACCAAGTCATTGTGGATTGCTTAGAAAAGGCTTATCTACAGGCATACTTCATTAAATTCATGAAACCTCCCAGCTCTTGTGCATAAGTGCCATGTGTAGAAGCATCACCATGAACAAAGACCTGAACTGGTAATGATGAGCTCAGTTGCAATTTAAATCTCAAACGCTAAGAAAATAACAGCTTTCCTGGTCCATGGCTCCTTAGATATAAAATGAACAGATTATACAGATCAGAGTCTCCCAAAATCAGTTCTACTTCAGTATTACTTGAAAAGTTTCACAAAAATACAGATTGTTGGCCTTATCTCATATTATCATTATACAGATCACCTGACCACAGGGCAGAGAAATGTGTATTTTCTAGGAGCTTAAAGATAAGCTTTGGATTTGGATTTGTAGATGATACCTAAAGCTTCTTTCATTTCAAAAATACCAAGATTTAAAAAAATACCCAGGAAATAAGATAACAACTATACATGTAAATGTATACATCTTTACCGGACTTTTTACTGCCTTGCCATGCATAATATTTGTTTGTTTATGCATATATTATTTAATTAATCTTTCCACCCTATAAGACAGTGTTATTTTATATGACAGATTACAACATGGACTACTTATCCAGTTGTATGTGGCTATATGTACATCCTGTGTCTAATCCCAAGCCTGTCTGACTCTAAGACTTGTAATATTATTGTCATGTTACTATTTTTATCACGTACTGTGTCTCTATTTCCTTTGCCATAATACATGATGGATGGAATGGGGGGGGTAACCAAAAAATACTGGATTATCAAAATATCACTCTCAAAATGCCTACAACAAATAAATATCTTAGTAAAAGAAAAAAACAAGGACGAAAAGAAGGAAGGTAAAGAATGGGGGAAAAATCAAGGTGTTTATTAAAACCGTAAAAACCTCATAAAATCTGCTTTCCTGGAAAGTCAGTTTGACCCAATTACATAATGTTCCCAAAACATTATTTCATTGTCAATTCATAAAGTATCTAATAATATTCAGATAAATCAATTAAGCACAATTTAAATAGAGTAAATGAATAAATTAAATCAAATTCTGATGTATTAACCAACTATTATTCTAGCAAAAGATAATCCAGCCAAAGTATTAACCATATACTTAATGTTTCATATTGTTTTCCAATAAGGTCAGTTTTGGAGGACTGTAATAGGCCCTAGGTTTCAGTAAACAAAGCAAAGCCTCCCCTATCAGTAAACAGTAAAACAGTAAACAAAGCAAAGCCTCTTCTATCAAAAAACCTAGAATATACAGAGTTAGGGGCAAATGTAATGGTATTTTGTGAAAGATGCACTGAATAACAGAACAGAATAACAGAAACAGTCATGAGAAGGGTGAAAGAAGGCATCTGACTTAATAGCTTGATATCTGCTGATAGCTTTTAAGGGACACCCCTCCATCTTTGCTTTTTGTTTTGCATTTGGGCAAACTGATAAGAAAAAACTAGGTGTAGTCTATGTTGGCAGTGGTGGGAAATGCAAAGAAAACAAAGTCTTTGCCTCCTTTACATTCATAAAGTGTGAACATCCGCAAAACAGTCCCACACTTTAACTATAACAGGAAATGCAATCTAGTTTATTTTTCTTGCTTTTTCAAACCATTTTCAGACCAGTGTGGAGCTTCCCTACATTCCCAGAGAAGTCCCACTGTGTAAGCAACAAACCTTGTTATGTCTTGTTAGTGTGTGTGCTGTCATCAGTCTCACAATTCAAACCAAATCTTCAGTAGGGGTTCATCTCATCTTCATAGGATATCCCAGAGTAGGGTATTCCAGTTATTACGTGGGAAAAAAGTACATAAAAATACTTTAGGTAGAATTAATATTGCAACATTTTCTTTTGTATGGAAATTTGCTTAACAACAACAAAATGCTAAAAACATGCTTGAACACTGAACTTCTAGCTAAAACAACCCAGAAATCTAATAGGAAAAAAAAACCCCAAACCCTATAATATCATTGTGTGTTTGAAAATAATCCAATCCATACACTTGGTACAATGAAGAATTCTGACAGTAGAGGTTGCAGACATAAGCATGGTGAGAATATGCCCTCACCTATTGTGCAGACTTTTCTTAGGGCAATTTAAAAGGAAAGAAAAAAGAGATGTCTTCTCTCACACACACCCTCCTTACCACTGCCTTGCAATCCTATGAATGAAGGCAAGTATGACTTGCTCAACATTTTAACTTGATAGACTTGGGAAGATAACATAATGAGCATTTAGGAAAAATAGCTACAAAGAATATGAAAATGCTCAAAAATATAGTTTTTATTTTGGACTATTTATTTTATACCTAGCTTAGAACAAATATTCCAAATATTAAAGACTCTGATTTAATTTAAATAGCCTATTTTAGAAAACTAAGTCAAAGAATTTCTGCAAATCAAAGAAGACATTTAAAAAGGGATAGATAGTATGAAAAAAATTATGAAAATCAGAACATGTCTAGACAGATCATTTTTACCAGAAAATGGAATGAAAATTACACTTATCTGTGCAACTAGGTGCTATAAGACAGATGTATGTGTTTGAAATAGAAAAGGACATAGTCCTAGAAATCTTCCATCAGCCCAACTACTGTTCAATTACATGGTCATTTTCAGACTTAAAAATCTGAAACTATATACTGATCATATGGTCCTCTGAAAACAATTGCTTGTAAAAGTAACCAAGACAAATGGGGAGAATAATTCAAATTAAAGATTTTAAGAAAGGGGTACACATGGTACCAAAACAAAACAAAAAAAGTTAAAAGTTAGGAAATTGCATAATTAAGAGTTAGATATAAATAATTATTAAAGTAATATTTTGCACAGGGATAAATCCATGCCTAAAATTTTACTCTGTGTGTGTGTCTCTATATGTGTGTGTGTTACTAGTAATATATTCAACTTAGGATGTAAGCTGTTCAAATCATAGGGGAAAAATCAATAACACTGAATTCTTTCTGGTAAATATTTCGTAAAAAATTAAAGTATTTTTTTCCAAAAACCCAGGAAAGAAATAACATAATCTCCTAAGCATTGGTTGAACTCAGACGGAGAAATAAAATAAATTAAACTAAATATCTGAATTAAATGGATGTCTTATTAAAAATGGGTGAGTCAAAATAAAGAAGAGTAGAAGAGGTGCCTGGTGGCTCAATTGGTTAAGCAACCATCTCATGATTTTGACTCAGGTTATGATCTTAGGGTCATGAGTTTGAGCCCAGAGTTGGGCTCCATGCTCAGTGGGGAGTCTGCTTGAGGTCTTACAATTCTCTCTCTCCTTCTTCTCCATCCCCTCCGCCACTTATGTGCACATGTATGCACTCTGTCTCTCTCAGATGAAAAAAAAATGTCAATACCATGTAGAAAATTCTGAAAATATTATGAACTACTCCTAAAGACTAATGGACATGAAGTTTTTATGGTAAAAATCTATGAAATCTTAAAGGCATAGATTAAAAATCACATTAATTTCTATAATAATACTAATTTTTTAAAAGCTACAATAGGCTTAGCAAATATTGGGATGAATCCCAATTTGTCAGTAGGAAATAAGGTGACAAATTTAATATACTGGGAGGTTTCATTATTTTACCAATTTTTTCTTTTTTTTTTTGAGAAAAGAAAATTATATATTAATATATGTAAGCTGATGCAGGACATCTTTCACCAATGCTACAACTATTATTTGCCCCATAAATTGGTTCCCTAGAATCTGCAGTTGCCAAGGCCACTAAAATTTGCACATGTTTTAGGACCTGGGTGACTCAGTCAGTTAAGTGTCTGCCTTTGGCTCAGGTCATGATACTGGAGGCCAGGATCAAATTCCATGTGAGACTCCCAGCTCAATGGGGAGTCTGCTTCTCCCTCTGCCCTTCTCCCCTGCTCCTGATCTTTCTCATACTTTCTCTCAAATAAATAAATAAATAAATAAGAATAAAATATTAATAAAAAATTAACAAACTTTTTCAACTGCTGAGCCACCCAAAATAACAAAGTTATTTTCAAAGGAGACAGAGAAGGCACCACTAGAAACCAGGAAATGCCAACAGTTTTCAAAAGGAGGACACAGACAACATTGAAAATCAAAAGAAATTGCCACAAAGTTGATGAAGGTAGTAACTGATAGTTATAGTAGATGTCAAGTGTGACATTGCCCACACCTGTACTGAATTGTGTCCCTATCTCCCCCTCTTGCCCCCAACCTGTCTGCTTCATCTTGTAAATCTTCTTAAAATTTCCTGTCTATGAAACTTCCAATTTTAGTGGATGGTACAAGGTTTCCTGCTTACTCATTATACCTCACATTTTATTAAGTTTAACAAAAAACAAATTAATATCGTGGGAATATTTCCACAGTTTGTATCTTCACAGGAACCCATACTATCTTCTTCTAATTAAACATTTTTTTAAAGTAGTGGTTTAAATAACACCTGTTCTAGAATTTGGCCATATGATTTACTACATCTTTATTAAAGTAATGTTGGGACGCCAGGGTGGCTCAGCAGTTGAACATCTGCCTTTGGCTCAGGACATGAACCTGGGGTCCTGGGATTGAATCCCACATGGGGCTCCCTGCATGAAGCCTGCCTCTCCCTATGCCTCTATCTCTGCCTCTCTCTCTCTGTCTCTCATGAATAAATAAATAAAATCTTTTAAAAAAGTAATATCTGCATTAACTTTTATTTGATAGGTTACATTTGGTCTTTTTATTTCTTGCTTATAAGCTCATTCATTATAGAGTAATAGATTTCCCAGCATTTTCCCTCAACTCCACTTATAAGATCAGAAGTAATTAAGAACCATCATGGTTCACAGAGAGGGTTTCAATATTCTTTTTCTTAAACCAGGCATTAGTGCCCTAAAGGATCTAGTCTTAATCTACTCCAGTGTATTTAATCGCTGTGTTTCAGGTAAATGAGCATACCCACCATTACAGCTATATAATATCATAATTATAATCTTTCTCTTTTTGCTGTTTAAGATATTAAATAATGTTAAACAAAAACACATCTTAATTTACTTAGAGTATATGTTATTTCATTTAAATATTATCATATATCTCATACTCCATATACTGCTTATTTCCATAAAATGCAGAGTATACACTTGTCACACAGAAGAGGAATTTTATCTTTCTTTTTTTAAAGATTTTATTTATTTATTTGACAGAGAGAAAGGGCACAAGAAGGTGGAACAGCAGAACGAGAAGGAGAAACAGGCTTTCCACTGAGCAGGGAGCCGGAGGCCAAGCTTGATCCCAGAACTCTGGGATCACAACCTGAGTTGAAGGCAGACACTTAACTGCCTGAGCCACTCAGGTGCCCCAAACATTCTAATTATAAATGAAATATATTATTTTACTATTTTAACTCCTCATATTTGCCTAATTATTATTATCAGTTTATTTCTCCTAAACTGACAATTCATATATAAGTCCAAAATATTATATTTATTGCACGAAATTTACTTTTCATGTTGTATTCTTTCTGATACTAACTTTTACTTCCATTCCCAAGTTAGAAAATCCTAACTTATGTTTGACACTCTCCCTCTTCAGTCTCACATCCAATCTCTCATCAAATCCTTTCTATTTGACCTCATAAGCATATTTTCATGGTTTTCAGATTTTCTTTTCCTCAATATCATTAGCAATATTTTTTGCTTTGTTCCATTTTTATTTCACCATTTTAAAGCTTTACATTCCATTTATATTCTTAGCTAGTAACATATAGATTTTTCTGACAAAATTTAATGTTAATTATTAATAATATTTCCCTCCCAAACAAAATCAAACAAACAAAAAACATATGTTCACTACCATCTAAAATCACCTTCTACACCATTATTTGTTATGTTGCTGTCTTCTGGAATTTTTAAGTTTGTTATTAAATTTTAAAAAGTTAAAATATCTATTTATAATTACTAAAGTTTATTCTATCTAATTCTATTGTTCACTATTACTTCTCAATTCCCACTATTACCTCCTGACTATGTATTTACTCATGCTGAAGTAAATTTATGAATAATTCTTACAAAAAGATTAATAAATTATTGACAGTAAACCCTTATGTTTAAAAATAAATAGATTTCACTCTCACTATTGAATGATAGTTTGACTGGGTATAGAATTCTGAGTTGATAGTTATTTTCCTACAGCACTATGAAGACTGCATCCTTGCTGCCTTGCATGCAATGCAACAAATAAATATAAAGGAATACTATGGGTTAATTATTGTTTTCATATAATTTTTAAATTTTTTTCTTTATCCTTAATGTAAAAAAAAAAAATCGTCATTAGAATGTGCTTGCTTCACTATCTTTGTACTTCATTCTATCTAGCATTTGGTGCTGTGCCTGTGTGTGTGTGTATGTTTACTCTTACCTTCATTTCTACCTTTCTGAGAAATGATCTGCCACTTAAGAGTTAATTTTTATTAAATCATAACAAAAACAGAGAAAAGTACATGAAATTTTTGTGTCCTTCCAAGCCTAACTCACAGTGTCACTCTATTTTGAGATGGGCCTTTAAGGAGGAAATATATATTTAAAACTGATTTATGCTATAGCATCACAGTTATGTCACTTCCAGTCTCTCCCCACTAGTACACCATTCTGTGTCTAATACTTGTCTGCCAACTCAGTTTCAAAATCCACCAGTAATTCCAAAATTTCACTAAGATAGAAGTCCAAATTAATAGTATGGAACTTGATGTGAAGTAGCACAGCATGCTTCATCTGATCCCTATACCTCTGGAAATGCCATTCCCTATCTTTATTCTACTATGTGCATCCAAGCAATGGACTTCTTAAGCTCATACTGCTTCAAAATTCAGGGCAAAAGTGACATCCTTTAGAAAAACTGACTTTTGTTGTTGTTGTTCAGCAGGAAGGCACATGCTTGCTCAGCATAGATACTGCATTTTCTACCAGACATCTTTGAAATTATGTAGCTAGTAGATAAAGTTTGGAACAATTAAATATAAGCAAAAATATCACATGGAAGCTTCAGGTAGCCTTTCTTTAAAAATGATTGATGCATGCCCGTTGCTCCTCTTTTACTGGCCCTTACAACACTTGTTGATGGGCAGATGTCGCTAACATGGGTAAGATGACTAGGATTCTATCAATCATTCAGAATGAAGACAAGCACTGTTCCTTGTAATGACCAGCTGGAATAAGCCGGGGGCACTGAGGAAGATACAACCTATACTATGCCCTAGACTATCTATTTCCAAACTTTTAATATGTGAGAGAGAAGTAAAACTCTTTGTTATGTAAAACACTGAAAAATTTGGGCCTCTTTTATCTACAACTGAAATTCATTTTAGGATCCATTCCTCAATCCCAAATTGTTGCCTTGATTTATTCAGCACTCCTATTATCATTTGCATATTCACTTAATACAATGTATCTCTCTGCATTGCAATTATTTTATATGACTTTCTTTTAGTCTACATGCTCAAATATTATGAGACATTGAAGTACTTTTTAATAATTAATATTTTATTTACTTGGCATTTCATATATTTAAATGTATCTCTTCATTCACTTAAGCATTTATTGAATGTCGGGAACTACAATAAATATGAGGGATAAAGAGATAAATATTACACAGACTGTTTTTTATTATTATCTAGCACAATCCTCTATAAATAAAAGGTGCTAAGAAATATTAATTACATGAATAAATCATAGAACTCCTCAAAGAACTGTGATGTTGGTTAGTGAAACCTGTTTGAACTGAGCTAGAGACTATTCAGCTTAGTTGGTAGAATGTGAAAAGTACCCTTATTCAAATTAGTGTACCTTGATCCACTGCAAACCAACTCAAAATCAAATAATGAAAACAATCAGGCATCTTTAACTGTTCAAATCCAGTTAAAAAATACTGTGCAAACATTAGTTGAATTTAAATGTAATGACTGTGATATGTTTCCAAAACAAGATGGTACAAAATGAAATACAAGCATCTACATGAAGTTTAAATTGATATATCACCATCCTAAATTTAATTTCAAGGAAAGAAGTAAAAAGACTCCAGTTACAGTCTCAAATAAATGTTAAAATGTGTTACTAAAATGACAATTCATATAGTTAAGATGAACTCTTTTTCAATGTTTTTTATGTAGGAGATTTTACACAATTCTCACCTTAGAATATATCACTTATAAAATACATGTCACATTTTAAAAAATTGGTATATCTCCAATCAGAAAAATTACATTGGTCCTATATCATAAGTTGGAACACTCATGAGAAAACTGGGTTTGAGTAAAAAAGATACCAAACTGATATGAATTGATGGGTCCAGGCAAAGCACCTTCTGAGTATTATCTGACTTAAAGATCAGCAGAAAAAATTCTTTTGTGATCAAAAAGTAATTTAAAAGATCACAGTATAAAATCATGATTAGGTCATTAGTTAATTAGTGCAATGTAAATGATGAATATTTACAAACTTACAGTTAGGTATGAATATATATATATATATGAAGGAAGGAATATAGGAACATAGGAATAGGAAGGAAGGAAATATAGGAATAGGAAGGAAGGAATATAGGAATATAGGAAATATATATATATATAAATCCAGCGAATCCACTGTGTGTGTGTGTGTGTGCTTTAGATTTATGTATTTATTTGAGAAAGAGAGAGTGTGTGCCAGATTGGGGGGAGGGGCCAAGGGAGAGGAGGAGAGAAGCAAACTCCCTGTTGAATGCAGAGCCCGCTCAATCTCACCACCCTGAGATCATAACCTGAGCTGAAACCATAGTAAGTTGGATACCTAGACTATGCCACCCAGGGGCCCCAAGACAGGAATCTTTTGAACACTTACAAAGTAGTAAGATCATACTGGAAAACTGAGTAAGAGAGTTCCATGAGACTGAATGGGAAAGGAAGTCTTTGGAGGTGGAAGGAAGGAAGGAAGGAAGGAAGGAAGGAAGGAAGGAAGGAAGGAGAAAGAAAGAAGAAAGAAAAAGAAAGAAAGAAAAAAAGAAAGAAAGAAGAAAGAAAGAAAGAAAGAAGAAAGAAAGAAAAAGAAAGAAAGAGAAAAAAAGAAAGAGAAAGAAAGAAAGAAAGAAAGAAAGAAAGAAAGAAAGAAAGAAAAGAAGAAAGGAAGAAAGGAAGGAAGGAAGGAAGGAAGGAAGGAAGGAAGGAAGGAAGGAAGGAAAGGAAAAAAGCCAAAAGGGCAGGGTACTCAGAACAAAGAAGCAAATTGGCAACTGCCCTGGGACTGGCATTAGCTCTCTCCTTTGCACTTTGTTATTTAGAGGGCTATTTAGCATTTAGAGAACTTGATTAAATATTTTAGATTATTGTAAATACTGTGCACACAGAACCATACACTTTGAAAATAAGTTTCATCTACATTATCTCATTTGATTCTCTTCACAACCTAAGCAGATCCATTTACAATCTTGAGGTAAGCACCAAGGTTAATGATTTAACCTCCATTTTACATAAGCAAATTACGATGAGTCTAATAAACAGTGATCATACAGTTTATAATTACCGACTCACTAAACATTGTTATTAAGATCATATTATCATATCCATTTTACAAATGAAATTTAATATGAAGTGCAATTTAGGGTGTCTTTGAAACTTACAGTTTCCTAATGTTTGGGATTAGTCCAGAAATGTCACAATAATTCAGATGTTTGAGAGGTTTATGGAAGAAGTAGTTACCAAGGGCAAACACGTAAATGTAGTATCAGCGAAAGTGAGTTAACAAAGTGAGAATGCTCACTTTTAACAGTGGAAAAACACAATGAAACAAATACACTTTCATAAAGCAGAGAGAGTGAGATAAGGAGTGGGCTGAAATGTGAGAATAGCTGTAGGAGGGGAAAAGTAGAGGATATTTTAAAAATAAAAGTTGTCTGAACTTGATGTAAAGGCAAGGAGGAGTGTAATGTGAGATGTGAAATTTTAGATACTGAAAATCTCAGCTTATTTATTAACCAGGTACCACTCTGCTAGCAGGAGAGCTGGAATTCTTAGCTTTCTCTTTAAAAATTAAGGCCTTTTGTGTTTTTTTCTATAATTAAGGATTAGAGCTGAGTAAGTATATTTATAATCACACAGAACTGTTTCAATCATTTTCCCATATTTTATTTTGGATAAAACGGACTTTTCATGAAAGACTTCCATAATTAATTCTTTTATAATTAAGTGACATGGGGGGGGGGCAAAAGGATGGAGACTTTTGTCCTATCATATACATTGATAATTTTTAATCAGTTTTCTGTGATTTATTGTAATAGATAACCTCCAAAATCACTATTTTAATATCTAAGAAACACTACCTAATATAAAACTCACATTTAAAGAGCATAATTGGAATTTTCCCAGATAGCAATGTGGAATACTTTGTCCATTTCAGTTTTCATGTGTCATATAATTTTGACTATAATTAATCAATTATCCAAACAGCAAATATTTATGAGGCAATATATTGTGGTAACAAGTAAAGGAAAAGTAATAGAGTTTGGCAGATCTGGATTTAAAACTCATCTCTGGCACACTTTATTTGTGTAAACTGCAGCAATTTCACTCTTCTGAAGTTTTAATCAGCCATCAAATCTGAACCATCAAATCTGAAACAAATGATTTCATCTGAAACAAAGCCTGTACAAGTCTCTCAATAAATGGGACCTATTCTTCTCAGCAATCAAGGCAAGAATGAAATAAAATGCTGCTCTTTCATCATATTGTACTTAGAGTCTTATCTTTTCAAGAGGAAGAGAAAGAAAAAGATGGGGTATTAAGTAAATTAGCTATTTAATATCCAATACTAATATTAGGTATTAAACAAATATTAGACATCAAATAAATACTCATTTAGGATCCTGCCCAGTTTTTTTTTTTTTTTACACCTAAGATTGGTCTAGTGATGACTGTTATTTTTGCTCTCTCTTCTCACATTCTCCCCTTGACCCACTTGGGCTAGCCAACGTGGTTTTCTCACAATATGAGAATCTCTTCTGGACACTTCAAATGAGAAGAGACTACCATTATCACACTAGGAAAAACTATAACCCAATCTTTTATTTACTACTGAATTCCCAAAGGATCACTTGGAATAAGTAATAGCCAGAAAAAAAAATTGTAGCAAAATCATATTTAATACTCTCTAGATATAAAGGAAGTAAACTACCTATATCCCCAGAATCCTTGTACTTTCCTAGTTTGGCTATATGACGACACTTAAAATTAATTGCTAATTTTAAATTGTTCTTGTTTGTTTAGGATCTCCATTGATTCACTATCTTCCTTTGTAATGATGCTGACTTTGTTCCTTTTCTGGGAACTTGTATGGTATAAGTTCCATCTGTGGAGCAAAACAGGATCATCAATTTTCCTGATCCTCACTGTAAATACATCCTCTCACACACGCATGTGCACACACAGACACACACGCACACAAATGGAATTCAAAAACAACAACATCAAATAAACCACCAAGGATTCAACTATAGGAAATTAAAAAAAGCATAAATATTATAACTATGTGGTTTATGAAATTTCCAGAATTGCATAAAACTGCTAATTATCTCCCAAAGCTTCTGACATCCTTTCTGATTGTTAGATCAGACCTACCAATCTCTTATCTCTTCTCAGTTGTTACCAGGTTCGACCTTCCAATGGAATCTCCTGTCTCCACAAACATTTCAAGGCAGGCCTTGCCTCCGCAATCATTACCCCGATAATCTTAACACACGGGAATGGAAAGAAACCAAAGTTACACTCATATTAGGGTAACAAGAAGGTGTCATCATCCTATAGACATGCTTTATTGTGTGTAGCAATATATTTACACAAGCATATCCCTTGTTTCTTGCACATGTTGAATTTACATAGAAATACTATAATTTTTATAGATAAGTAGAAAATATTGACTTGGTAAATTCCAGGGTCTTCATTTCAGAACACTGATTCAGTGTAGTAGAAATTATGTCTATTCAAATGATATACATGGAAGAATTCTATTAACTAAGACCTATAAAAAAAAAACAAACAAACAAACAGAAGGGATACATTTTATCCAAAGAATTCTATACCATTGCAAAAAGTCTGGGGAAACTTGCTATCAAGAGACCCCAAAATACAGTGGTTTTAATATGATGAAAACTTACTATTTTCTCAGGTATCAGTCTCAATACGAGTGGCCCAGGTTGTTATGGCTGTCCTTTATACGTAACTTCTGAGTTTATTCCATCCATCACCATTTCTGGGTAATAGAAGGGGCAAAGCAAGTAAATGGAGAATAAGCAATTTCCTTTCAAGCATGTGGCATGTTAATAACATACATCTCTTCTGCTCATATTCCTTTGTTGACAAATTAACCACATGACTGCATCCAGCTGCGTGGGATCCAGGGATATGTGAACTCTATCTGAATGGGCGTGCACTGTGCTAACACACAGGGGTCCTGTTTCCAAAGGAGGAAGGTTTGAAGGGATACAGAGAATATTTAGCTCCTCTGGAACACTCACCATATTTAGGAACGGGACTTGCTCTCAGAATTTAGAAAAAGTGTGTATGTGTTTGTGCATGTGTATGTGTGTGGTCTCCATCATACATCTGACATAAAAAATTTTGAAAAAAAATATGATTTTCATTTATCTCTCTACCTAAAACAAGATGTCTTAGACTGTGTTCCTTAGAAATGGATTCTGACCAGAGTATCTGGATGGAGGACGTTATTGAGAAATGCCCTCACAGACAAATCTAAATGAGGAAGAGAGAAGGCTTTAGCAAAAATAGAATTTGATCTGTGATGCAGTGCCATAGACACCTTAGTCAAACCTCATGAGAAGCTTTGAAGCCAGGATGGTCCTTCAGAGTTGACTTATATGAGACAAGGGTTGCATCTTTGTACCCCGATTCAACCAAACACTGGCTGTGGGTAACCCCTCAAGGAGGAGCATAACATGGTTAAATCAATTCCCTATGGACAAAGGTAATTTCTATAGATTAGGTCTTAGTTTGTGCTGGGATAACAAAGTATTATAGACTGAATAGGTTATGAGGGACAGGGATTTATTGTTTACAGTTCTAGAGGCTGGAAGTCTGATATGGTGAGAACCCTCTTTGGGTTTGCGCACTGCTGACTTCTAGAAAGCAGAGAGGAAAAGTATGCTTTCTCATGACTCTTATAAGGATATTAATTCCATTCACAAGTGCTCTATTCTTGTGTCCTCATCTAATCCTAATTATTTCCCGAAGGCCCCACTTCCTAATACCGTCACATTGGGGAGTAGGATTTCAACACATGACTCTTAGAGCAACACAAACATTCCATCTATATCAGCTTTGAACCATCAGCCACCAAGAGCTGAACAAGTAAGTGTGCTGGGCCTTGCATTTTTCTTATGTTATCTAACAAATCGCCACAAGTGTAGTGGCTTAAACAATCCATTTATTTTCTCACGTTCTGTACATTGGAGGTGAAGACAGGCTCAGATGGATTCTTTGCTGAGGATCTCACAAAGGCTGAAGTTCAGATCAAATGGGTTTTTATTTGGAGACTCTGGAAGATAATCTACTTGCAAGCACTTTCAGGTTGTTGGAAGAATTCAGTTCTTTGGGGTTATAGGGCTAAGGTTCTCATATTCTTGTTTTCTAGGGCTCATGCTCCATTCCCAGAACCTGTTCACATTCTTTTCCACTTGGCTGTCTTTATTTTCAAGTCAGCATTGTTGTATCAAATCCTTCGCACAGAGAAACTTATGACTCTGGCTTCTGCAGTGAGTCAGGGGAAAATATCAGCTATTAAAGGCTCATATAATTAGGTTAGGCTCACCCAGATAATCTCCATATATCAAGTCAGTTGAGTAGTAATGTTGATTACATCTACACAATCCCTTTTCCATCTAATATAATATATTCATGTCCATATCAAATAGGACATAACACCAAGGGATGGAGATCATGGGGCAATCTTAGAATTGTGCTTACCACAGTCCTGTAGAGATCCTCTGGGCAATTATATGACAATATCCACCATGTCAAGGCAATAAATATGTAAAGTAATAACTCCCTTACTGGAATATGCCATCTGCAACCAAAGAAGGCATACTACATATATTTCCATTGCTATTTCTTCTCACCAAATCGCATTTACTTCCAGCTTTTGTTAGATTTAGTTTATTTTTCTTCACATATATATGTGTGTGTATATATATATATATTTAGAGAACATCATAATATTATAAAAGTAAGTTCAGTCCCTGTGTTAGACTTCAGACTGGGCATGAACTTTGCCTAAAAAACAAAAACAAAAACAGAGCATTTTCTCATGTGCATGTTGGCCATGTCTATGTCTTCCTCTGTCAGATTTCTCTTCAAGTCTTTTGCCCATTTCATGATTGGATTGTTTGTTTCTTTGGTGTTGAGTTTAATAAGTTCTTTATAGATCTTGGATACTAGCCCTTTATCTGATAGGTCATTTGCAAATATCTTCTCCCATTCTGTAGGTTGTCTTTGAGTTTTGTTGACTGTATCCTTTGCTGTGCAAAAGCTTCTTATCTTGATGAAGTCCCAATAGTTCATTTTTGTTTTTGTTTCTTTTGCCTTCGTGGATGTATCTTTCAAGAAGTTACTGTGGCCGAGTTCAAAAAGGGTGTTGCCTGTGTTCTCCTCTAGGACTTTGATGGAATCTTGTCTCACATTTAGATCTTTCATCCATTTTGAGTTTATCTTTGTGTATGGTGCAAGAGAGTGGTCTAGTTTCATTCTTCTGCATGTGGATGTCCAATTTTCCCAGCTCCATTTATTGAAGAGACTGTCTTTCTTCCAGTGGATAGTCTTTCCTCCTTTATCGAATATTAGTTGACCATAAAGTTCAGAGTCCACTTCTGGGTTCTCTATTCTGTTCCATTGATCTATGTGTCTGTTTTTGTGCCAGTACCACACTGTCTTGATGACCACAGCTTTGTAGTCCAACCTGAAATCTGGCATTGTGATGCCCCAAGCTATGGTTTTCTTTTTTAAAATTCCCCTGGCTATTCGGGGTCTTTTCTGATTCCACACAAATCTTAAAATAATTTGTTCCAACTCTCTGAAGAAAGTCCATGGTATTTTGATAGGGATTGCATTAAACGTGTACATTGCCCTGGGTAACATTGACATTTTCACAATATTAATTCTGCCAATCCATGAGCATGGAATATTTTTCCATCTCTTTGTGTCTTTCTCAATTTCTTTCACAAGTGTTCTATAGTTTTTAGGGTATAGATCCTTTACGTCTTTGGTTAGGTTTATTCCTAGGTATCTTATGCTTTTGGGTGCAATTGTAAATGGGATTGACTCCTTAATTTCTCTTTCTTCAGTCTCATTGTTAGTGTATAGAAATGCCACTGATTTCTGGGCATTGATTTTGTATCCGGCCACGCTACCAAATTGCTGTATGAGTTCTAGGAATCTTGGGGTGGAGGCTTTTGGGTTTTCTATGTAAAGTATCATGTCATCGGCGAAGAGGGAGAGTTTGACTTCTTCTTTGCCAATCTGAATGCCTTTAACGTCTTTTTGTTGTCTGATTGCTGAGGCTAGGACTTCCAGTACTATGTTGAATAGCAGTGGTGAGAGTGGACATCCCTGTCTTGTTCCTGATCTTAGGGGAAAGGCTCCCAGCGCTTCCCCATTGAGAATGATATTTGCTGTGGGCTTTTCATAGATGGCTTTTAAGATGTCGAGGAATGTTCCCTCTATTCCTACACTCTGAAGAGTTTTGATCAGGAATGGATGCTGTATTTTGTCAAACGCTTTCTCTGCATCTAATGAGAGGATCATATGGTTCTTGGTTTTTCTCTTGCTGATATGATGAATCACATTGATTGTTTTACAAGTGTTGAACCAGCCTTGTGTCCCGGGGATAAATCCTACTTGGTCATGGTGAATAATTTTCTTAATGTACTGTTGGATCCTATTGGCCAGTATCTTGTTGATAATTTTTGCATCCATTTTCATCAGGGATATTGGTCTGTAATTCTCCTTTTTGGTGGGGTCTTTGTCTGGTTTTGGAATTAAGCTGATGCTGGCCTCATAGAACGAATTTGGAAGTACTCCATCTCTTTCTATCTTTCCAAACAGCTTTAGTAGAATAGGAATGGTTTCTTCTTTAAATCAAAACCACAATGAGATACCACCTCACACCAGTGAGAATGGGGAAAATTAAAAAGGCAGGAAACCACAAATGTTGGAGAGGATGTGGAGAAAAGGGAACCCTCTTACACTGTTGGTGGGAATGTGAACTGGTGCAGCCACTCTGGAAAACTGTGTGGAGGTTCCTCAAAGAGTTAAAAATAGACCTGCCCTATGACCCAGCAATTGCACTGTTGGGGACTTACCCCAAAGATACAGATGCAATGAAACACCGGGACACCTGCACCTCGATGTTCCTAGCAGCAATGTCCACAATAGCCAAACTGTGGAAGGAGCCTCGGTGTCCATTGAAAGATGATGGATAGAGAAGATGTGGTTTATGTATACAATGGAATATTCCTCAGCCATTAGAAACGACAAATACCCACCATTTGCTTCAACATGGATGGAACTGGAGGGTATTATGCTGAGTGAAGTAAGTCAATCGGGGAAGGACAAACAGTGTATGTTCTCATTCATTTGGGGAATATAAATAATAGTGAAAGGGAATAGAAGCGAAGGGAGAAGAAACGTGTGGGAAATATCATAAAGGGTGACAGAACATGGAAGACTCCTAACTCTGGGAAACGAACTAGGGGTGGTGGAAGGGGAGGATGGCGGGGGGTGGGGGTGACGGGCACTGAGGGGGGCACTTGATGGGATGAGCACTGGGTGTTATTCTTGAATTGAACACCAATAAAAAATAAATTTATTATAAAAAAAAAACAACCAGTACCCAATCATAAGTATAAAGATCATTGAATTGTTCTCTTTTACTTTTAGTTTATTTTATCTTGTTTTGTTATTCTGATTCTTTTTGTTATTCTGATTCTGTTTCCATTTATTCCTGGAGCTAAATAGGGTATAAGTATATATCAAAAATATATTAGATTAGATAAAAAATATATTATACATACTAAATAACCAAATTTTATCTGAGGACCAAAAGGTGTAAACATCCCTATATTGATCAGATTGCATACATCTTTATAAAATTTACAGATAGAGGAAATGACAAAAGTGTGAGGGAGAAAAAATGATATATATATCCAGGGCTCTAGCTCACGCATCCAGAAAAGCAGTGTGCATCCTTAAACCTTGGCCTGCGGGACTGCATGGGGATGTGAGAATTATTCAGGAAGGTCTTACAATGCCAGGGTCTGTTCTAGGATCATTCTCACTGTGTGATGAACATTGAAGAAGGAAATGTATTTGTGAGGGGGTGGTGGTGAGAACTAAAAAACCAGAGGGTTAAAATTATAGCAATATAGAAAAAAAATGTTCCGTTGTGATTCAGGGATTGATTACATATGGATGATTTGTATATACTGTACTGCTCCTCTATGAGTCATTGTGTCACAGACAGGAGGAGGCAAATATAATCTCAGCATAACTCAGATGGGACAACCAAAATATCTTGGAACACCTTCCAACTCTTTCTTCTTCCTCCCCTAGAAGGGAGGCCATTTAAATACTGTTATGTGGAAGACTGATGTTCATATCCTTTCCCCGCCCCATGCATCCCTTTCTGGAATTCAGAGTATGTCTTTAGCTTATACAAAGAGCAAAGGATGTGTTCATTAGATTTGTGTCTAAGCATCCCTTTAAGATATTTACATTAAAAAAAAAGATATTTACATTTACTCGGGGAGAACAAGACAAATAGTTCCCTTTTAACCTTCTTTGTTTTCCAAGGTAACCATGAAGAGCAGCTATACATTAACACCTAACATGTTCCTTTTGCAATTTTGTAAATGTTATATAATAGTTCAATACCACTGTGAATATCTCTAGTATATCATCTGAAAATGATCTCAGCACTTGTCTGCTTTTCTTGTACTATCATTTGAAAGCAATTTTGTTATTTTTTAAAGATATAATAGTACATTTTAATAACTTATTTGAGAGAAAGCAAGCAAGAGAGCACCCAAGGAGAGAGAGGGGCAGAGGGTAAGGGAGAAGCAGACTCCCCGCTAATCAAGAAGCCTGAAGCAGGGCTCTATCCCAGGACTCTAGGATCATGGCCTGAGCCCAAGGCACATGCTTGACCAATTAAGGCACCCCTGAAGGCAGTTTTAAAATAAGAAAATACACAAATCTATTTTATTCTCAAAGACTATCATAGGATTAGCAATAACTTTCTCACTCCTACAACTATCAGCATATACCCCCCGGAAATATCTTCAAAAACAATTGGTGTGCTACTCTTCACATCTCCTTTCCTGGTTTCTACTCTTATTGATATTAAACTCTTGATCAATCCATGTAAATATGAAAGGACAGAAGATGCATGTTCAAAGCAGACTTATCAGGGAAGCTTACAGGCAAAAGCCCAGTAAGAGCAAGGTACACCAAGTCATCTCTCATTATCTTATGGAGAAGGAGCTTGGACTTATACCCTTGGGAGGAAAAGAAAAACACAATTTTCTGCCACTTTGCCCATTTTTAGGGGAACGAATATCAACACCTGACCACATCGAAAGCCCCAGAATCGAGCAGCAAAGCTATAGCCTGATTTCTGACATCACTTTCTGACTAAACAGATGCACTCATCACTGGTTTAATCCGAAGGCTTTTCAATCCTCTCTGTCAAGTCAGCTTTCTTTCCTCCCAGCTTCACTGAAATATAATTGACATACAACATTGTGTAAATTTAAGGTGTATAAACTGTTGATTTGACACAGTCATTTATATACAATATATATATACACATGCAATATTGATATATATTTATATATATATATATAGCAATATAATTACCACCATAGCATTAGCTAACACCTCCACCACCTCCATCACATTACATCATTACTATCTCTTTTTTGTGGTGAAAAAATTTAAGATATACCCTCTTAGCAACTTTCAAGTTATAATACAGAGAATTATAATACCAGGGCCATCCATCAGAAACACGAGCTTACTCTCCTCATAAATGAAAAAACAAAAATGATTGAACAGATATTTCCATAGTACACATCAAAATGCAACGGCACTAAAATCGCCATTCTGAAACTTGGACGTAGTTAGACTATTACATGATATAGAGGATTATCATTAATTTTATTACCATGCAAATGGCACTGTTATAGAGGAAAATATCTTTAATTTAGTGATGCATACCGGAATATTTAAGGATAAATTATGTTTTCTGTAATTCTGTTAAAGTATATCAGCAAAAAAAAAATTGCTTTAACCAATTTGGTAAATGTAAATAGTTTAACTAGGTGAAAGTTATATGCATGTTCACCATGATTCTCTCCACTCTACTCAAAATATTTCAAAATTAAAATTTATATTATCCCCTTTCCTGTGCAATCACTGCACATCTTCATAACAATCAGTGGCTAATAAAATATCTGAGGTGGCAGAATATTTTTTATTCTATGAGCCTTTTTACCATTTTGATAGACCTTTTTCAATAAGTAGCTTCTCTTTAACCTTTTATTATATCAAGATCAATTTTTTAGTCTGAACATTTGAGGATCTCCTCTAAATTGTCATTTTACTCTTTCTTTTCTATGTCTTCTATAATCATCTACTCCTCATATACGTTTGTGATAATTGCTGTCACTAACATTTAACTGCACTTTGGTAGTGGGGGGGGGTATTTAATTATCCCCTACCCACTTATATAGCTGTGATACAAATAGGTTAGAAAATACTTGAATTTTTAGGTTTTTAAGCACTGTGAAAGACACAAAAATAATGAAATCTTGTTTCAAATCTGAAAAGACCTATAATCTGTTTGGAAAAAACAAGGAAAATAAAAAAAAAAAAAAAACAAGGAAAATGCACGTATACACACACATAAAAAATTAGCTAATGACTCAATGCAATGTGTAAGTACATTAATGGATAACGTGTAAGTAACCTTTTAGCTATCATAACTATCAATAAATAAGTAGCACCATAATTACTGAGAGACTTGACATTTGGCATATATTCTTTGAATCATTTCTGTTTGTATTTTCCACATTATATGAAGAAAAGTTGGGGGGAATTAGTCAAGGAATTCTCATTCAACTTCAGTCTAACATTAAAAAGAAATACCATTGCTTTAAGAAAAAGATGCACAAAAATTCATAGATTCCAGCTAACTCTTCCTTTGAAGGCAAATAACAATGTGTTTTGAATGGCAAAAGCCATTTTTTTTTCTTTCTTGGAACTTTTACTTTCATTATAAGTCAAATTCAAGTAATTCGTCCTCAGCAGCCAGAATCAAGAAGAAAAAAAAAAACAAAAAAACCCTAATTTAAAAAAAATCAATTAGTATCTTGAATTCTTCACAAATAAATCCAATATTCAAAATACATACTAAACCACTGAAATAGAGAATCTACTTGGTCAACATTCTCTAATAATGACTCTAAATATATATGAATATCTTCACATCAATTTTTCTCTTTTTTCAGCTCTTTTTGTTCTCAATACAAAGTGACTTCTTTTTCTTTTTAAGATTTAGTATGTCAACCACAGCCTGCTCCATTACACAAAGATGCCTGGTTACTTGAAAGACTTTGATACATCTGTGCTATTCCCTGTGTGCTGACATATGTCTACTTGCAACAGAGAAAAGAAACTTCAAGGATGAGCTCCACTCATTTCAGTAATTGGTATTCCAGCCTGCTAGTTCAGATGGATTATTGTTAGTGAGATAGGCAGCTAACATTAATGTCAAATTAACATAAACTATAAGGATGATAGTATGCTGGAATTTGCATAATTTTCATCAGAATCTAAAGGCTTTTGAAATTGATTCTCAAGGACTAATAAAGACATATTAGTTTACTTACTCTAACATTTTTGGGATGTTATTTAAAATGTCACATTCTAATTTTAAGTCAGTGATCTGCAACTTAGGATAATGGACACTATATGAATTGTAGACACAAATTAAATAATTTATGTGAAAATATGAATGCACAAAGTTATTAATCAGCCTATGTCAAAAGAACACCATTTCTTTGAGTTTAAAAAAATACATAATGCTACTCAAATTCAATCCCTTATTAATTTCATTCCAGGAATTCATTGCGTGCATTCTCAGGTGCCTTAATGCAAAGTCAAATGTCAATGGCTCCATTCAGGCCTTCATAGAAATCTATCAAATGTGTGATTTCATTCCAAGAGAAAAAAAAAATTGAGAAAGTTAAGTGTTTATATTTTTAATTTTTGTTCTGTTATGTCAAAACATAGAAACACATGGAGAAGACATAGGGCACATAAGCATAGAATGTGCCCAACCCTGGCCTGTTTGGCTTTGGAGTTGTTCCTCTGAACACATTATCACTTATCAACTGTGAAGTTGAAATATGAGTTCCTCAAAGCACAGAAACTTGTTTCTTTTTAGGTGTCCTGCCTGTTTGATTTCTTCATTCCCGGAGTGTCTTCTATTTGAGATTTATTTTGCTAACCTTATCAAAAGGTTATCATTATACCCAGAACTATTCAAAGCATCACTATACCAAACAACAAAACTACACCACAGTTTTGAATATGCTCCTTTCTTTTTTTGTCACATTTCTGTCAACAAACATCTGGGAGATAATCATGGTTGCTCAAAATGGGGAAGAAGTTTTCATCTTCCATGTATTCTGTGGTATACTATTAACACATTATTACAAACATGTGTTTGAGATGTCATCAATTGAATATGTGTGCAATGTGACTAAGGAGCACTTTGGCTTTCCTTGAACTACTGAAGGAAGTGAAAAACTAGAGATATACACAAGTTTTAGACAAGGCAGTCACAAAACCAGTTGATACTGGAGAGTTAGATCACATCATAGGTGGACATCAATGTTACTGATAATTATTTGCTATTACAAATACTTTGTTATTAATAATAAAAAGAACATGAGCTTAAATAGGCATAGCTAAGAGGTAATCTTATTTAACTGAAATACTTTTCGGACAACTTCTTTGTATATACAGAAAAGGCATTTCTTGTCTCAAGTCTTCAGTGTAATAGCTGTAAAACCCTGACCAGCAATATGTTGTTCTCAGATTCCTCATTGTAGAAATAGGATGAAAGGACTCACCTTGCCTACTTTCCAGAATTATTGGAGACCTCTGGAAAGAATCACTTTCCATTCCTCATTCTGAAATCACACACACATACTCCATTGTCAATGAAAGAAATAAGCAGATTTAATTCGCTAAATACAGAGACACAGGCAGGGAAGGGCCTGGGATACCAGACAAGACCAGCAAAGGTATCTTTTTGGAAAGGAACAGGCAGTCCCTGGAAAGAAACTTATTGTTTTTAGCAATTGTGCTGCATATAATAATACATAAATTAAATAACTTCAGTGAGTGAGAGTGGGAACAGAAGATTGTATTAAACATTTCGGTATGGAAGCCAAGGCCAAACACACATGCAGAATACCTATTTTTATAAGAAGCTATACAAAATCGAGAAAGAAAATAATATTATTAAGTGAAAATGGATAAAGTGGAAAAAGAAGATAAAGACTTGTTAATTTTTCATTTATTAATAAGAAACTAATAGGAAATGTCTAAAACAAAATACATATCAAGTTTTAATAATAAGTGATTAGCAGAATAAAAATACAAATACTCAAATACCAGCACTACATAGAAACAAAGAAAATAGACTGTATAGTAAAAGACTTAAAACTTGTTAACAGAAAATACAACAAAATTATGACAAAACTTCCTAACAATAATGCCATATCAATAAAGGTTAGTTAACAGAGTGATTTTTTTTTTTCTTTTTAAAGATTTTCTTTGTTTGAGAGAATGTGTATGAACGTGTGAGTGGGGGGAGGGGCAGAAGGAGAGGGAGAGAATCTCAAGCAGACTTCCCACAAAGCACAGAGCCCCATGCAGGGCTCAATCCCATGACCCTGAGATCATGACCTGAACCAAAACCAAGAGTTGGATACTTAGCCAACAAAGCCACCCAGGCACCCCTAGAGTGCACCCATCTTTAAAAAAGGATAGCTTTACTTTGGTTCTAAGCAAACACAAACCTATACCTCATAGAAGAAACACATGTAAAGTGATTCATAAGGCTAAAACTATACTGAGCAAATGTGCACCTTGCAGGATTGGGACCTTCCTATCAAATAACATATAATTCAGGCTAATGCCCACAATGTAAAAGAGTGTTTCATGATGCTAATGTCCATAATTTCACTGAAAACGGTTATACATATCTTTATGCAGTATAACATAGGAACAATAATTATAGACATATATAGAAACATACCAACTCTAAGTCAAGGAGTTGGAACACAGAATATTTTAACTAATGTAATATTAGTAACCAATGTAACTAATATTTTAACAATGCCAAAGTTTATATTTTTGACAAATATTAACCGGCCAGAAAAAACTCTTAACTCATTTAATCAACTAAATGAATGAGAACAGTAGGAACATATAAAATAAGAAATAACCAAACTATGGAAACAGCCCAAACTCCAAATGTCCATCAGCTGATGGATGGATAAAGAAGGTGTGATATATAATACACAATGGAATATTACTTAGCAATCAAAAATAATGAAATCTTGCCATTTGCAACAATGTGGTTGGAACTAGAGTATATTATGCCAAGTGAAATATGTCAGTCAGAGGAAGACCAATATCAAACGATTTCACTTATATGCAAAATTTAAGGAACAAAAGAGATAAACGTAGGGGAAGGAAAGGAAAAATAAAATAAGATTAAACAGAGAGGGAGGCAAACCATTCAAGACTCCTAAATATAGAGAACAAACTAAAGGTTGCTGGAGGGGAGGTAGGTGGAGGGAGGAGCTAAATGGGTGATAGGCATTCAGGAGGGCACTTGTTGGGATGAGCACTCCCTGTTAAATGTAAGTGAGAATCACTAAATTCTACTCCTGAAAGCACTACTGCACTATATGTTAACTAATTTGAATTTAAATTAAAAAAGAGTGAGGAAGGCAAACCAAAAAACAAACTCTTAACTATTTAACTTATTTAAATCAAACTGATTGTTACCACAGAGGAGGTGAGGAGGGGTAAAGGTGAAATAGATGATTGGGGATTGAGGAGTGCACTTGCTGTGATGAGCACCAGATGTTGTATGAAAGTGTTGAATCATACACTGTACATTTGAAACTAATATTCCGCTGTACATTAACTCAGTAGAATTTAAATAAAAATTTAAAAGAAAAAAATGAAGAGGAGAAAACTAAAGAAATCTAAACAATGCATGGACTTTAGTTCAAAATAATCAATGACTGATGTCTCCCTGGTTGTATCAAATGTACCATACTAATGTAAGATGTTAATAATACAGGAGACTGGATGTAGTGTGTATGACAACTGTACTATATTCACAATTTTGCTGTAAACCTAAAATTGCTTTAGAACCTTCAAAATGTTTTCTTCTATTTTTAAAAAAGAACTGATTATCCTCAAGAAACAAATTTTAGAAATCTGTTGATAGCATATGTCATATTTTATAGTTCTGTTTAAGCAGTAGTATACAAACCAAGGACATTTTTGATCACTATTGTTAAAAAAAGTACTAATGGATAAGTCAATAATGTAGCAATGGAGAATAAATGATGTCTTTTTAAAAAGAACAGGGAATGGTCATAAAAACAAATTATAAGAATCAAATGAAATTGATTTGTTTTAAAATATATAAATAAATTTGAGAGCTATTTAAAATAGATAATCTCTAGGAAAATATAATTTCTTAAAAATGGCCTGTGAAGGAAATAAAGTCTAGAAAATGAGTTCCATGGAAAATACTGCCCCAAAACAATGTAATAATAAAAAAAACTAAATGAAATAAACCAAATCAAAGCCTTAGGGGGTTAGAGACTTTTTGGGGGGTGATTTTAATAAGTCTCTGAAATGCAAGTAATTGAAATGCTATGAAAATATTTCTAAGGTACATAAAAAGAAAATAGCTTCCAGATTCATATTATGAATTGAGTACATACTAATACTAACATAAGCAGTTATTTTACAGAAAATAAAATCACTAAAATGTTACTTATGAATATTAATCTAAATCATAAACAAACAGATTTTAGCAACATATTTAAAAAATATAAATGCAACATAACCTAGTGGGATTTACTCCAGAAACTCAAGGATGTTTCAATATAGTTAAATTGATTGATATAATTTATCAAATCAGTACTCCTAGAAAAACATCATAGAATTTCTTCATACATAATAAAAACTATTTGATTAAACTGAACATTTTTAGAATAAAAACTCAAGAAAATAGAAAAAAGAATATTTTCTTAAGATGGTAAAACATATCCATCACAACCTCAATTTCCCTCTTAATAGGTTAAATGTTATTCTTGAGTCACAATCAAAACAATGAAAAAGGTAAGTAAATTTGATGAAGTACAAAAAGTAAAAGAAATGGAAAATAACTACTCATGCAGATGTATACTTATAAAATGCAAAAGAATCAACTAAAATCGATTCCAAATAAGACAAATCAGTAATGTTTCAAGCAATCAAATTTATAAAATAGCAGTGCGCCTTATTCAGTCAATTACAAGTTAGAATTCTAACTAGGTAAAGGAACCTATTTATGATAGCAATGAAAATTAAATATTACTATGAGTTATAATAAATAGGATTTAACTAAAATCTGTATGAAGAAAAATTTAAGAAACTGTTGAAGGGAACAAATGATGCTTTCACAATACAAAATTACATCACATTCTTAAATATTATAATGATTTCAATAATCTCCAAGTGAATTAATTAATAAAATAATATTTTTATTAGGGGAGTTTTTCTAAAATTCACATGAAAAATGAGGAAACAAATATAAAAGAGAAAACTCTAATGAAGAAATGCAAAGAAAAGCTCTGACAGATAAAAAACATGTTATAAGATGTCAGGATTAAAGTGGTGTACTACAGATGCCCAAAAAGACAGATGAAGAGAATTCAAGAGAAAGTCCAGAAATAAGCTGACTTAGTATGAGCTGCTGGTTGCTATAATGGAGCCATCTCAAATCAGGGAGGAAAAAAAAAATACTATTCACAAAGTCTTCTGACAATCATAGCCATGACAAATAATAAAATAAAAAGATGGTCCATATATTATATCATACAATAAAAAATATACCAAATTGGTCAAATGTTTTAGTGCCAAAAATAAGACCATGACAATACTAAAAGAAGACATAGGGACATTTCCTATTAAGCTGAGAATGGGAAAGACATACATTAACATGATTAATAATTTAGAGGCAACAAAATAAATAATTGTAATATAGGTGACAGGGATTAGAGAGTATATTTGCTGAGATGAGCACCAGGTAGGTATGGAAGTGTTGAATCACTATATTGTACACCTGAAACTAATATTATACTGTATGTTACCCAACTGAAATTTAAATTAAAAAGTTTTTAAGAATTTCAACAATAAAATCTAAAAAAAAAAAAAAAAAGAATTGTTACATTAAACTTTGTCAAACCCACACCTTGAGTCATGGTGTGACGAGATTTCCCATCAGAATGATGCGTCATTGGTTCTTCTTGTGCATGAATTACTACAAAAACGATGAGCTGAAAAAAACACCTGGCCTATTCAAGTAGAATTTAGAGAAATTAAAAGAGGCCAGAACATGCTAGGTTAGAAAAGAAAACTACTTAGCATATCCAGGGTGTTAAATCATGAAAATATTGTCAAAATATACAATAGCTTCAGGGTAAAAATCAAATCAAGCATTTGGCAGTGTTTCCCTTTGAAAGGCCTCTGAGATAATTAAGTTGCCTAGTGGACATTTTCAAATGGATAAAGGATTCTCAGGATTTTTTGCCTCAAAGAAGGCTGACATGTCCATTGCATTTCTTTTTTTTTTTCTTTAAATTCAATTTGCTAACATCATTAGTTTCAGATGCAGTTTTCAATAATTCATCACTTGTGTATAATACCCAGTGCTCATCGTATCATGTGCCCTCCTTAAAGCCCATCACCCCGTTACCCCATTGCATTTTTATTCATGCATTGACTAGCATGAGTAGAAAGACCTGCCTTGATAAGAATGTTGTATTTCACTTTTGGTGAACTCTGTTAAGTGTATTGGATTTGGCAAAGGTTCCAGGATTCTGGTCTAAGAAGAACTGAGATTATTCAAAACACACACACACAAAAAAACAAACAAACAAACAAACAAAAAAATCGCTGTGATCTTTAAAAAATAAGCATCAGGCTAAGAAGGTAGAAGTAGCTCAAAAGACATACATTTCATATTCTTTTTAGAAGTGGCCAAATAGAACAGTGGAAAAGGAAGAACTTCCCATAGAGCAAAGTCAGGTAGATAACAATGACTACAAAGACATTCCCCTGCTGCAAAGCCAGGGCCCAGTCAAGGAATATTAACCACCTTAGATTAGAGATTCTGGCAAAATCTGGATGTTGCAATTACCAAAGATTGCAATGTGCCTCCTGTTATGTTCTTTTTCCTTCCTTTCTTTCTTTCTTTCTTTCTTTCTTTCTTTCTTTCTTTCTTTCTTTCTTTCTTTCTTTCTTTCTTTCTTTCTTTCTTTCTTCTTCTTTCTTTTTCTTTCTTTCTTTCTTTCTTTCTTTCTTTCTTTCTTTCTTTCTTTCTTTCTTTCTTCCTGTTTCTTTCTTTCTTTTTTTCTTTAGATTTATTTATTTTAGAGAAAGAAATGCATGCATGCATGTGGAGGGAAGGGCAGAGGGAGAGAGGGAGGGAGAAAAAAGAGAGAAAGAGAAAGGCAGACATCCCACCAAGTGCACATGTGGAACCTGATGTGAGACTGGATCTCACAACTCTGGGGTGATGACTTGAGCCTAAATCAAGAATCAGACATTTAGCAGACTGAGCCACTCAGGCACCCCCTTCTTTTCAAATGTGAGGATCTGTGTGTTTTCTAACAGGCATCTGATTGTGTGTCATTAGTATATGCTGGGAGTTCAAGGAAGAAGAAAACTTGTCTCTTTGGTTCAAAGCACTTCAGATTAAGAGAAACTGCATCCAAGCATCAATCCCCAGACCTAATGTAGATCACGAGATCTATACAAACTTTGTGATAACGTGGTACAATGAGAATTTTGAGGTTTTGAGGGGTTCAGTGTATTTTACAAAGGGGAGGGATGTGCATATTCTGGTCGGATGTGGACCATGGCAATTGATTACAAAATGACTCCAATGCTTGATTCTTCCCTATGCTCATGCCCTTTGTGATGCAACTTCGCAGCTCTTCCTACAATGTGGTAGAGTTCACTTTTCTGCCCTTTGAAACTCAGCCAGATTTGACAATTGCTTTTGCCAAAACAAAGTGGTAAAAGAAAAGTCGTGCCAATTCCAAGCATAGGCTACAAGAGGCATCGCATGTGTCTACTCTCTTTCTTTGTCTTCTAATTTCCCCATGTTGATGTGCATGCACTCCTTCTTTGGCAGGTGGCACACATAGATGGGAGCTGATCCAAGCCAGTTGTCCCAATGGAGGCCCCCAACATGCAAATAAGCACATTGGCAGCCACCAACAAGCTAACTGCCCATGCATGAAGAAGCCCTGTGGAGATCAACTCAGATCAGAACCAGTCACTGATCCACAGCCTGGAGAATGACAGTAAATGTTGATCACTTTTTCCCACGGAGGCTTTGTGTTTGTTACTCAGCATTATGACATAATAAATAAATAAAGAGACAAGTTGTTTCTTTGAGTCTGTTCAATGAGGTGATACCCAGGCTCTGGGGTCACACAGAACTTGTTTGAATCGCCATTCTCCCAAATACTTTAAAATGTTGGACCAGTTACCAAACTTCTTTAAGCCCAAGTTATTCCTGTCTTGAAAATGAAAGTAGTTGATAACAATATCATCTAATAAGAGTTGTTTTGAGACTTAAATGTGATAATGCATCAAAATGCATAGCAATATAGTTGGCATGTGGTAAGTGCTAGGTAAGTTCTAGTTATTATTCTTTTCTATTCTTTTGAAGTAATTCATAAACTGTTATAAAATAATTCTAAATGGAATTGAAGTTTAACATTAAAAACTAATGTGACATAATAAGGCATGACTTACAATTGAATATTTTTAAAAATAGTTAAATAAAAAAATAGCAGGCTGCATAAAACACTATAATTTTTACAAGGGCAAAGACAAAATTACACTCAATTATTTTATTTCCATCATTTAGCATATTTGCTGCCAGACTGTGGGTGCTTACTAAATATGTGTTGGATTGAGCCTGTGCATAATAACATGGCATGAGGACTTAATTTTTTGCTGCCTTCATATTGAAGGTTGAAGATATAATTAATGTAAGCTAAAAAATTAATTTTAATTAAATAACCACACTACCTTACACATAGTGGCCACTTACTAAGCATTTGTTGAATTGACTGTGAAATCAAATAGAAAAACACACAAAGGTCATGGAAATTAGGTAATTAGCTTTTGAGAGGTGAATAGGGCAAAATGAATTATTCAACAGTTTCTTTATTTATGAATAATTGTTAATAAATGATTTATCAAATGTCAGCAAGCAAAAGTCATTTAAATATGTAAGTAAACACTACTAACAGTATTCTCAATTCACCAATAATTTGACGAGTATGGAACAAATAATGTATACACTTAATTTTCTTCCTAAAAAAAAAAATCACACAATTGAGCATCTTATTAGAATGTCAGACATAATGTAAAATAAAGAAAGAAAACCAAAAAATCATGTTATTTAGAGAAGTCATGGCCTCGTCAGAGAGACAAATACGTAATAAAATAATTATAATTCTGAGAAATAGATGCTTTACAATATGACCAAATGGCATAGTAGCACTTGGTTTGGATGACTGTGCTAAAGGAGGGGGTTGGAAATGGGAGAAAAAAGTTGCCTTAATAAGCAGCATTTACTTCATTCTGCAAAGAAAACTGGAGTTTATCATATAGAAAAGATGGAAGGTGAATACAGACAAAAAACTACTATTATGAGTCAGTAAATACACTTGGTGATATTTGATTGCAATTTCATATATAATAAAGCTGAAAGAAAGATGCTATTATCTTTATATTACTAAAATATTTACGAGAAACTTAAATTTATACAAGTTAAAGGATTAGGAGTTAAATCCAGAGTCTTCAGTCTTTAATGATAATTCACATTCCAATATCCTAAGCAGGAGAATATATACAAAGGCCTAAAAGTGTGGAATGGCAATACTGACTGGGGATGGAAGAGTGAATGCATACTTCAGGCAGGAGCTATGCAAGGGATGGCACCTGTTGAAACTGTAAATATAAGTAAGTACACATTTGGACATGAAGAACATGTATAATATTTTAGGAGGACTGGATCTTTTCTTTCTGGAATTGACAGAGAATAACTTAAGAAATGCAGAGAAGGGGCAGTCCCAGTGGATTAGTGGTTTAGCACCAGCTTCTGCCTGGGGCATGATCCTGGGAACCTGGGATCGAGTCCCACATCTGGCTCCCTGTATGGAGCCTGCTTCTCCCTCTGCCTGTGTCTCTGCCTCTCTTTCTTTCTCTTTCTCTGTGTCTCTCATGAATAAGTAAATAAGAATATTTAAATTAAAAAAAAGAAATGCAGAGAGGGATTTATATGATTGGCATGTACAATAGAAAGAGCTTCTACTGAAAAATGGGCAGAAACGTTTGAAGATGAAAACTCTGGGGACAAGATTGGGAGTATCAGGTAACTAACAAATAGTCAAGAAATTAAAAAAAATAAAGTCTTTATTCTGAGTGGCATTCGTTTATAGGAGAAAGGACAGAATTTAGAGATATTTTACAGGCAGAATCAATAGGATTTGTGGCCAACCTACAGAGATAGTAAGGATGGAGATCAGAGTCATCAAGTTGGATTGAGTAGGTGTACTGTGCATTAATAGCAGAGACAATGAATAAAAAAGAAGCACATTTGTGGATAAGACCTGGAATTCAGAAAAGGGTTGACTGTGGTTGAAGGGGCCACAGACAATTTGAAGTAGACACAAAGTAGGAGAGCTTAAATTTTCTTAGATATGTATGCTAAATGTTTTCATTTAGTTTATTATCATACATTACATGTTAGAGCCAAACATAAACTGGAGAGCTGAAAAACTATGCTAGAAGATTGAGGAGCAGAACTAAAAAAAAAAGAAAAAAAATCATGGAAGAAAAATACTAAAATAAGTTAGGCCAACTCAATTCATTTTAGAGATAAGGATAACTATAAAAAAAAATTCCGTGGAAACAAGAACCAGCACAAACACCATAACAACAACAACAACAACAACAAAAACATAAATAACCTAGAAATTGCTTTAGAAAAGTTTGAGCTATAAAGAGAGAAAGTATTAAAATACACTTAAAGAAGATACACACACACGCACACACCTGTGCCAGACAATTTGAACCAATAGAAAGATCTCTTGATACCATAAAGATGTCACTTCTTTCTGAATTACTCTATTAATCTGTAACATTTATGTGAACCTAATAAAAATAATTGATGTAATTTGTCCTTATTGTTATTGCTTGTGACTAGACAACCTGACTCCATAGCCCATGTGGTAAATAAACAATGACAATAGCCCAGATTCTGTGGAAAAGAAGAGTAATCATAAGGGACTGGTCCTATCACATATTTAATTATTATATTAAAAAGTTTTGATAATTAAAACATTGTGGTTCTAGCACTTTCTGGAGGCAGTGAAACCCAGGCAGAAGAAATTAACTCAAAGATTTTAAAATATGAATAATCTTAGCACATTCAAGGAAGAGAATGAAGCTGTAGCAACTTGAGCACTCATAAGGAGTGAAGGACAGTGTCAAAGTAGGAATGAGACCAGAGGGGAAGGCAGGTGCCAGATCATTTAGGGACTTGCAGGGAATGAAAGGATTTTTAGAATTTATAGAAGGGTCATCTGAAGAGCCACTATGAATAATTTGTGAAAAAAGATCAAAGTAACAAGGCCAAAACCAGAAATATGGAATGCATCTGTGTGTGTGGGGGGGGGGGGGGGGGGGCGAGGAAAGAGGAGTAGGCAAAAGAAGACAAAAGAAAACAGCAAAGAAAAAATAGTGCAAGTGAAATGAGGAAAGGAGATAGAGTTGTCATTTAAGACAAAAAAGAGAAAAAGTATGTTGGAATAAGAAAAGTACTATTTAAACATTTTAAATACTGAAGTGGGTTTAAGAGATATTGGAAAAGAGTCCATTGGCCTGTAAATTATGTTGTACTTAGAAATGCAACTTCATCAATGAAAAAGGAAACCAGAATTCCTAACAAGTATGCACGATATAACTTAAGAACTTTAAGTGTTTCGTCAGATGATAGTACCTGAATGCTGAAAACCAGTAAGATATGCTCATTTACTTCCAGAAATTTTTGAGACTTTTGGAATTCAGTAATCTTTGTACATTTTATATTACAGACCACATAGATATTTTTTTCACATAGATATTTAATATGACATTAAGTCATTGTAAGAAGGTCAAATACTGATTAGCATTTACCAAGTTTATTTTTTTTTAAGATTTTATTTATTCATGAGAGACATACAGAGAGAGAGAGAGAGAGAGAGAGGCAGAGATAGAGGCAGAGGGAGAAGCAGGCTCCATGCAGGGAGCCTGATGTGGGACTTGATCCTGGGACCCCGGGGTCATGCCCTGAGCCAAAGGCAGATGCTCAACACTGACCCACCCAGGCATCCCTCTGGGTTTGTTTGTTTGTTTTCTAAAATTTTAAATTTTGCATATTTCAGAAGAGAAAGTATTGTGGATTGTCAAAGGAATGATCTGTCACCTTGACTTCCACCTTGATGAACCAAATTTAAAAGTAATTTGTAGTTTTCATTTATTCAGTTAAAAAAAATATTCACTTAAATGATGCTTTTCAAGTAGTACTTTATTCATAATCCTCAAAAATGTTTTTCACATGTATTTCAATAATTTTCCAAGCTGGCCTGTGACATACAATTGCATCTTTTCTCTCATATAGGAGACCTCAATTTACCCATAAAATTATGTCTGTCTTTATATTGTAGCATTTCAAGCAATCTAGCTTGTTTCTCTAGTAAATAAGATTCTTCATTTTGTGATTCCATCCAGTCATACTTCGGATTTTCTTTCAGTCTGGCCCATTTGGATGGATAGTTTTTCTAAGTTGTCGTTTTGGTTCTTGGTGCAATTTCAGCCCTAGACATGGCCTTTCTGATTTCTCCTGGTTCAACACCACGAAACTGGGAACACAATCCTGCAATAATGATTTCACTCAAGGCTTTGAAATCCTAAAAAGATCTGTTTTGGAACATTGTCTTTAAGGAGTGATCATCAGAAAAGAATTATATGATAAGATAATTTCTTAGAACAACTTGTGACAAAAGACAGAAATAGAACAACAAAAGTGATTTTATCATAATCTAAACTAAAAAGCAAATTTTGTAAAAATAACTTAACATATTTTATTTTAAATAGCTTAAAAATAAGATAAGGAATCATGTATTCCATAGTCTTCATATGTTTGAAAATATCACTTTTTTAGTTTAGTTTTGCAAATATAGAATATATTAGTATATAACTTAACATACTTTATTTTAAATAGCTTAAAAATAAGGAATCATGTATTCCATAGTCTTCATATGTTTGAAAATATCACTTTTTAAGTTTAGTTTTTTAAATATAGAATATATTAGTCTGTATTTATTATAGGACTGCAACTTGATATTTTGTGCTACTCTCTTGGTGGCTATAAAATTACAAGAAATTGGAGCACCTGGGTGGCTCAGTCGGTTGGGCATCTGACTTCAGCTTGGGTCGTGGTCCCAGGGTCCAGGAATGGAGTCCCACATCGGGTTCCCTGCTTCTCCTCCTAGCCCCTGCTTGTGCTCTCTCTCTCTCTCTCTCTCTCTCACTCGCTCTCAAGTAAATAAATAAATAAAATCTTAAAAAAAATAAAATAAAATTATAAGAAATCTAATCCCTTGAAATCCATGCTTAAAGTATGAAACAAGGTCATTTCTAAGGACAAAAGACCAATGTAAGTCACATTATATAACCTTCTCATTTGTTTGTTTACTTAAAAATACAATTTAAAAATGAGTAGCACCTTTAAGATTGGGGAGGCAGATACTGTGTTTGCAACAACTGACTATTGCTCTTGGCCGCAGTGAGAGCTACCATCTCAGTCGACTTCACGGTATTTGATATCTCTAACGAGTGGTGTTCCTTCTCCAGAAAATCCTCAGACACATGGCTGAGTTCCAAATCTATTCTCCCATTCTGTATCAGGTTACAACATGGGAATAGAAGTGATCTATCTCACTCCTTAGTTAGGTAATCATTATTTTTTTTTTAAATTTAAATTCTAGGTCATTAGTATACAGTGCAATATTCATTTCTGGAGTAGAATTCAGTGATTCATCACTTACAACATCCAGTGCTCATCGTAACAAGTGCCCTTCTTAATACGCATCATCCATCTAGCCCATCCCACATCCATCTCCCTCCATCCACCTTCAGTTTGTTCTGTCATTAAGAGTCTCTGTTTCCCTCTATCCTTTTTCTCTTATTCCCCTTCCCATATGTTCATCTGTTTCCTTTCTTAAATTCCACGTGAGTGAGATCATATAGTATTTATCTTTCTCTGACTGGTTTATTTCACTTACCATAATACACTTTAGCTCCATTCATGTCTGTGCAAATGAAAGATTTCATTCTTTTTGATGGCTGAGTACTATTTCATTGTATATAGCTGTGGATCTTCCATGTTTTCTCTTTTTTCTTTTGCTGACTGGCTTCAGAGCATTCCAAGGCACTAAAAATATTGGAGCCACAAAAATGGAAGATACCTGATTCCCAAAATGATGCAAGAACATAACTTTCTTGGCCACAGAGGAGACGACATGAGGAATATAGCAAAGGAAATAGAAAGGTTGTTGGCAAATATGTATCTGCTGTTAATTTGGAAAAATTTTTTTTTTTTTTACCTTTAAAATGTGTTCACAAATCCCAGACTAGTGATGGGTACTCAAAAATGATGTGATATCAAAGCAGAAGTTCTTTGAAGAGAATTTTTTAAAAACTAGAGGGTTTCTCAAATATCTTTTATTAATGATTCCAAAGACATAACTTACATTTTGAAATTTTGGTTATGAATGTGCAGTTTGGTTATGATGTTTCTACCTTCTGAACAACTATTCATAGCTTTTGGTTGTTCTAAAGAAGTTACCTTAATTATATGGTTGGCTTGTGTAAATTTATTCTATTAACACATGGGAAATGAATATTCACAAAATTTTAAAATTTAAATTCCTTTTGTCAAAATATTTTTAAAAACTAAAATATCACTATATTAGAACACGGACAAGTTAATTTGCGTGTTGGCATTTTTGTTTAATTTGGGTTCAAGCATGATTCTCAGCAATAGATTTTTTTATTTTTCAGAGATTACTTTTTTGTCTTCAGTTTTAGGCATGTAAATAGGCATATGTAAATTGCTTTACTCTATTAAATTAAAATGCTTTCTAATCTTCAAAGATGGTTAAAATTTTAGAGAACATCTGCTTCTTAAAAGATGGTGAAGATTATATTGTGACCACTACATATTAGTTATTTTTACTTTTTTTAAAAGAGTTGTTTCATAGTGAAAACCTACAAATAAAAGTTTTATATTGTTTTCATTTTTATGTTAGTTTTCTTTTTTTTTAACAAACAAGGATCAACATATTTGCAGAAGTTTTATGCAAAGTTGTTAATCTTAGAATAACAAAGAGAAAATTTGTTCATTTCTAGAGGAGAGGATTATTAAAGCACTTCAAGTAAAATTATACTTATAAAAAAGCCAAAAGACTAAAAAATGCCCCACTGTGGCCTATGTTAAGGCCATTTCTCTCCTTCCTTTCTAACAGAAACCTAATTCTATTTCAGGTATCATTGTGCTCATTTAAAACATTGTACCTCCTGGGATGCTTGGGTGGCTCTGTGGTTGGGCTCAGCGTGATCTTGGGATCCTGGATCAAGGCCCACATCCATTTCTTGTGAAGAACCTACATCTCCTTCTGCCTATGTCTCTGCCTCTGTTTCTGTGTCTCTCATGAATAAATAAATAAATATTTTTTAAATTGTATTTCCTTATTCTACTGCACTTAGAAGTGGTCATTCTACTGCACTTAGAAGTGGTCATTTAAAAAGTTTTAAGAAGCTTGGGCCAATTAAAATATAAAGTTAAGATATAAAATTACTTATAAAACTATTTAAACAAAGAAACTAATGCGGTCTAAAATTATCTTCTTCACCTTATGTCTTACCTAGAATTTAGATTTGATGCCATACATAAAACAACCAAGCAGCTACCATAAAACATTGAACATGAGGTCAAAAGCCTGTGTTCAAACAACTAAGTGGAAAGGAAAAAGTCCACGTTCCCAGTGATAATTAAGTGCCACTATTCATAACTGATCTGAATACCTTTAGCCTTATCAGAGTGTAAGTAATAAAATCACTTACTGGTTTAAAACTATGATTTCTATTCACTCATGGGCAAATTTAGTCTTAACTGATAGAAGCATACCCCATAAGAACAATAACAACAACAACAACAATAATAGCAAGAGCAAAATAAGAAACACTATGATTTTAATTTCAGAAGGGCAAGGTAGAAGAAAAAAAAAAACAGAGAAAAAAGCCTCAGGAATGAAGGAAAATGGGACATATGTTACTTGATATGAAATTGAGGCCAGACAGGAGAAAATAAATAATATTCACAATGATACAGTACAATATTTTTTTTAATAGCAGTGTGAACAATCTTACAAAGGTTTCCAAAATACAGAGACAGGAAATAATTGAGCCTCATCAAAAGTTAAAATAAAATAAAAACAAAAATAAAAAATAATTAAGATCTAAGGAGGTAAAAGACCTGTACTCTGAAAAGCATAAAACACTGATGAAAGAAACTGAAGATGACACAAATGGAGAAATATTCCATGCTCATGGATCAGAAGAACAAAAAATATTGTTAAAATTTTTATATTACCCAAAGCAATCTACACATTTAATGCAATCCCTATCAAATACTGACAGTATTTTTCACAGAACTAAAACAAATAATCCTAAAATTTGTATGGAACCAAACACCCCAATTAGCTAAAGTTATCTTGAAAATGAAGGACAAACTAGAAATATCACAATCTCAGATTTCAAGATATACCATAAAGCTGTAGTACTCAAAACAGTATAGTACTGGCACAAAAAAGACATATAGATCAATAGAACAGAATATACAATCCAGAAATAGATCCACAATTATTTGGTCAATTAATCTTCAACAGAGGAGGCAAGAATATGGAATCAGAATGATAATCTCTTCAACAAATGGTGGGAAAACAGGACAGTTGCATGCAAGAAATACTGCATCACTTTCTTATACCATATACAAAAATAAACTTGAAATGGACTAGGAAACTAATTGAGACTGAAAAACATAAAAACCCTAGAAGAGGGTATAGATACTTATTTCTCTTGACATCAGCCATAGCAGCAGCTTTCTAGAAAGGTCTCCTTTGGCAAGGAAAACAAAAGCAAGAACGAACTACTGGGACTAATAAAAATAAAAAGCTCCTGCACAGGGGATCGCTGGGTGGCTCAGTGGTTTAGCACCTGCCTTTGGCCCAGGGTACGGTCCTGGAGTCCCGGGATCGAGTCCTGCATCAGGCTCCCTGCAGGGAGCCTGCTTCTCCCGCTGCCTGTGTCTCTGCCTCTCTCTCTCTCTCTCTTTCTCTCTCTCTCTCTCTCTAATGAATAAATAAATGAAATCTTAAAAAAAAAAACAAAAAAAACTCTTGCACAGCAAAGGAAACAGTCAACAAAATAAAAGCATAATCTACTGAATGGGAGAAGATATTTGCAGATGACAACCAGATGGCCAACAGACACATAAAAAGATGCTCAACATCACTCATCACCAGGGAAATGCAAATCAAAACTACTGTAAGATATCACCTCACCTCACGCTTGTCAGAATGGCTAAAATCAAAAACACAAGAAACAAATGTTGGCAAAAATGTAAAGAAAAAATTAAGTCTCTTGCCCCATTGGTGGAAATGCAAACAGGTGCAGCCATATGGAAAACGGTATGGAGTTTCCTTAAAAAATTTTTTTAAATGGAACTACCCTATGATCCAGTAATTGTGCTACTGGTTATTTACCCCCAAAATACAAAAACACTAACTGAAAGGGATATACACACACCTATGTTTATTGCAGGATTATTTATTCACAATATTTATTTATGGGCAGCCCAGGTGGCTCAGCAGTTTAGCACCACCTTCAGCCCAGGGCCTGATCCTGGAGTCCCAGTTGGACACCTACGTCTAGCTCCCTGCCTGGAGCCTACTTCTCCCTCTGCTTGTGTCTCTGCCTCTCTCTCTCTCTCTGTGTGTCTCTCATGAATAAATAAAATCTTTAAAATATATATATATATATATATATATATATTTAATTTATTTATTTGTAATAGTCAAATTATGGAAGCACCCAGATGTCCAGAGAGAGAGGCATGGATTAAGACAAAGATATCTGTATGTAATAGATAAAGAAGATGTGAGATATATATACATATATAATGAAATATTATATATTAGATATTAGATAGGATGTATAATGGAATATTATTCAGCCATAAAAAATGAGTGAAATCTTGGAATTTGCAGTAGCATAGGTAGATCTACAGAGTAAAATGCTAAATGAAATGTCAGTTAGAGAAAAACAAATACTATATAATTTCACTCATATGCAGAATTTAAGAAATAAAACAAAGAAAAAAAAAGAGAAAATGAGACAGAGACACACACAAACCAAGAAACAGATTCTTAATTATTAAGAACCAACTAATGGATATCAGAAAGGAGGTGGGAGGGGAACAGGTTAAATAAGTGATGGGGATTAAGGAGGGCACTTGTTGTGATAAGTACTGGGTGAGATGTATGGAATTGTTGAATCACTATATTGCACACCAGAAGCTAACATAACACACTATGTTAACTATACTGGAACTAAAATAAATAAATAAATAAATAAATAAATAAATAAATAAATAAATAAATAAATAAATGATGAGGTCCTACTCTAACAACAACAACAACAAAGTGGAGGCTAAAATCAAAACCACAGGAAACATGCATTGGCAAGTATATGGCAAAAAAAGAACCCTCTTGCACTTTTGCAAGAGGTTCCTCAAAAATTAAAAATAGATCTGCCATATGACCCAGGATTTCCCTACTGGTTATTTACCCAAAGAATACAAAGACACTAATTTGAAAAGGCATATGCACTCCTATGTTATTTTATTTACAATAGCCAAATAATGGAAGCAGCCCAAGTGTCCACAGATAGATGAATAGATTAAAAAAAAGAGAGAGGTGGTATACAAACACACACACACACACACACACACACACACACTGAAATATTACTCAGCCATAAAAGAGAATAAAACCGTATCATTTGCAACAACGTTAAGTGGAGCTAGAAAGCATAATGCTAAGTGAAATAGGTCAGTCAGAGAAAGACAAATACAACAGAATTTCACTCATATGTGGAATTTAAGAAACGAAACAAACAAGCAAAACAAAAAGGAGAGACAAACCAAAAAACCAACTCTTAACTATACAACACAAACTGATGGTTACCAGAGGGGACATGGGTGCGGGGATAGGTGAAATAGGTGAAGGTGATGGGGGTTAAAGAGTACCTTTATCATGATGAGTGCTGAGTAATGTACAGACTTGTTGAATCACTATATTGTATACCTGAAACTAATATAACACTATACTAATGACACTGGAATTAAAATTAAAAAAAAAAAAAAAGAGTAAACACATTTCTGAGATTCAATGGATATGGCTTAGACATTACAGGTAATTTGTATAAATTTTCATATTCTGTGGGTTTTTCTGAATGATAATCTCAAAACGTTTATGTAAGTATATTTTGGACATTTCAATGATCCTTTTCATGATTTGTTACTGCCATGTAATTTCAGCATCTAGTTGGTAGAAATTTATTTACAGAAAAATAACTTTTTCAGCCAAGTGAAATAAATCATCTTAATTCTATTATTTCATTTCTAAATGTATTACCATTTTAACATATAGATTTGATTGGCTTTCAGAGTTGTACCTTAAAGCCTCAACCATAAAGAATTCACTCCAGTTTTATGTTTATACACATATAATTAATGAAACGATTTGTGTTCAAACATAATAATTAAAATTAAAATTTTGTATGCATTACACAAAAAGGCAAGAATAAGTAAAGTGTTTGTTTAAAATAAGACAATAATCAGCTGCCTTATTTATGTGTCTCACAATTTCTGAAAAAATACAATTAAAAAGTTTTGTCAATCAAATTGAAATAATTTTGTTGAATAGTCCCATGGTCAGGATCTGCCTAAATAAAGACAATGAAATGATATTATTTGTAAATTAATATTTTTCAGCACAATAAACATGAGCCTTCTAAGAAGCCCGAAACAAATACTAAAGAGAAATTATTCTATGAACAAATAAAGCTTAATGTGTAGTATGTATTACTGAATGGTGCCTTCTCATTTCAAAGTTTGATATGGAATTAAATGTGGAGATAAAAGCAATCTTTTAATCAAGTTGTATTCTCAAATGCAGGTATCTGAAGTCCGAATTACTGTATATAAATAATGTTTTTGTCATGTTTGCAAATAATGTTTTTGTCTGTTTTAGTTGTGTTTGCAAAATTGAAAGTGTTTAATTCATCTTACTTTTTAGTCAACTGTAAACTCCCATACTGAAAAACTTTGTTAGTAGTTTCTGTAATCTTTGCAATTGTGGTTTTTCCCAAGTGTTATTTACCCACTGGCTACAAAGCTTAAGATAAATCAAGACTGATCAAAAAAATCATTTGGTTGTTTCCATCTTGGTTTTATTTTTGCAGTAAAATATCCAAAAGGTTCCAAAAAGATCCAAAAAATACGAAATAAATAAAATAAAATAAAATAAAATAAAATAATAAAATAAAATAAAATAATTAAATTAAATTAAATAAATAAAATAAAATAAAATAAAAGGTTTAAAGTTGCTCAAATGTTGGGCAATTATAGTACTCAACTTCATTACAAAGAATTTTGTCTGGAAATACTTTTGCTATTTTTTGTATTTCATTCTTACTTCATTTATTCAATTGAAGGGAACATATTAAGTATGAGGAATATGCTTAGATACAAATAATTCAAGAAAGTTAATTCAGCATAATGGTAATTAGAGGTATATTTCATGTCACTGGAAAAAAAAAAAAAAAACATTTGAATACTATTTCTAACTGAAATTCAGTTCCTGAAGATAGAAAACTGTGTTTTCCTATTATATTTACAGAATACTGTTTTCCAAAAGAAAAAAAAAATCTAAGTATCAAAAATGTGCTAGCATGTATCCTTGAAAAGTTGTCATGTATAGTAGGTTGTAAATGACAAGAGTGTTGATGTGACAAATAGTGCTACTGATGCAGAAATTATTATTTTGAATTGCTTTGAATGTTGAGAAGTCAAAGGACAAAGAGGACAATATATTAAAATAAATGTTAAAAAATCTAGCTAAGAATGACAAACTCTTTTGTAGGGCAGTTAGTGGAAAGTATGTCACCTGACTATTAGAATTTCTATTCAATATCTGAGACTAAGAACAAGGAGACAAGTGCAGATTTGATTGTAACATCCAAAATCCTGAATTCTGCTTTGTGTAAAAAAACCTGATCATGATTCACGGAAGAATGTGCCTTGTTTATGGAGCAGATTATTTGATATTCAAACATTATTGTTCTCATATTTCAGCATCTGGAGGAAAACCCCATGGATATTATTCTTGCATGAAAAATTCAAACACTATTTCACAATTACAAATAAAAGTATATGCAAAACATCTAAATTATTCTTAAGAATTGTTTGACAGAAGAAAAAGATTTAGCTTAATAAAATAAAATAGTGCCACTTAGAATATAAGTCAATTAACAGTATGTGTGTGATCTGTGCAACCAAATGGTCTGTTGAGCTTTGTAAAAGACTGACTTTTCCAAGCAACATTAATGTGGCTTAATACCTTTTCCAAAAAATCACATTTTGGACAATATATATGTATCTTGAAGTAAAATACATTAAGATATCTTAAAAGGGAGAAGAAATATGTAGAAACAAGCTCATACTGACACTGAATGGTCTAAATAATTGATACTAATTTGCTTGTTCTATATTTACATTGGCCATTATTCTATTCTGAAAATTCTTGTTCACGGTAGACACCAGAAAATTCCATGCAAGCCCCATTTTTAAAAAAGATTTTATTAAAAAAAAAAGATTTTTATTTATTTGAAAGAGAGAGAGAGAAAGTGCACACATGAGTTGGGGGAGGGGTAGAAAGAAGCAGACTCCCCACTGAGCAAGGAGCCCAATGTGGGGCTCGATTCCAGGACCCTTGGATCATGACCTGAACTGAAGGCAGATGATTAACTAACTGAGCCACCAGGCACTTCATGCAAGCCCCATTTTTATGGGAAACCAATGTTAAACTCATTTACAATATTATCTATTATTTATCATGATAATTATGTTTGTCCAAACTCAGAGAGAGAGATGACATAAAAAAGATAAGCTCTGGACATCAGATTATAAAACTAGAGATCAGAGACTCTGAATTTAGACTCTCAATATTTTATTCCATATCTTTCCCACAGAAAAATTTAAGACCAAGTGGAAAGCACAGTTAATGCAGAATACTATTAATATGTATCAATGAAATATGGCTCTTGATTACCATTAGTTAGAATAAGTGGACAGTCTAAATGGACAATTATCACAGGAATAAAAAAACCAGCCTAATGGTAGCATTTTGGCTGTTTCAGGCTATCTTAACAGAATTTCACTCTCACACCTTGTTTAAAGGACAAGTCTCTCTTTTGGCAAAGTGAGGAAAAAGATGTGAGAATCAGGGGGAAAAAAAAGAGGTTAATGAAAAAATGAAACTACCATGATAGTCTACTTGACCCAAAAATGACACACAGAGATCCCTATCAGTAGACTAATAGAGAGTAGATTTGGGTTTTTAGAAGGTAGTATAGAAACAGATTGTTGCTCTGCTAGAAACACAGTTAAGTGTTAATCATCTAACTCTTTTATTAGTGGAGTAGGGAAACTAGAAGTTAGTAAATACGCTTCACATGAATTAATTTATACACCATTTCTAGTTACATGTTAACAATATAACATAGAAAGCTTTGAATTTTAGATGCTAGGGAATATTCTCAGGAGCACAGTTGTAATGTGAATCAAGCTTTGTTTGATTCCCAAGACGGTGTCCTTCACCACTGTCCAAATGAGGGGTTCAAGATAGGAGGTTTGCAAATAGATGCTCATTCCTTGAAAGAGACAGAACAACTGAAGGAACAAGGGAAAAGAGTGAACTCTCCCTTGCTTACAGCAGAGGGAGGCTCTGCTCACTTCTCTCCCCACATGTTTTAGTGCTTTCTGCTTGTTTTATTACTCTAAACTAAAATAAAGATAAGAATGAGAAAAGATAATAAAAAATTAAAAACCACAATGAAAAATAGATAACGTGAAAAGGAAATAATTAAAGCAAAGCCTAAAGGTGATAAGAAGAGACTAGGTAAATAAGTAATAGAAGAACAAAGTAAACATGAGATAAAAGACAAGTCTGATAAAAAAGTTAAGAAAAGATAAATCAACTAAGGACAATTAACTGTGAGATTATAAAAACAAAAGGACTAAAAGATTAAAAGGAAAAGATAAACATGCAAAAAAATTTAAATGAATTCAAATAAGAAAAGAAGAAACTAGGGCATAAAATGCTGACTGGAATAAAAGAAAGAAAATAGATAATACTACAAATCCCAACATTTAACACAAGCATGCCTTCCTATGCTGAGAGCTATCTTTAGCGGATGCCACCCAAAATTGTGCTCTCAACACCGAGGGGCCAGACAGTGTCTTGTTTGACTTGAAGTCCCCTGGAAAATCTGAGGAGAGAGATTATGACCATTCTATTCTCTGATTTGATAGCCCAATCTGTGCTCAGAGATGCTGATCGGCCGTCAAATTGCCATTTCCTGCTAGGTAGCTATAGGCACACAAATTCTTGTTTCCCTTGGGATATTCTTTTCCAGTCAAGAATGAGTCTTTTGCCGAAAGGAATTAGCATAATGTCATTTGAAGAGTTTATCCAAGAAAGCGAAATACTGCCGCCGTGGCTCCAAAATGTTGTTCAAAATGTGCTGTTCTTTTGGTGAGTTTCATTAAAACTTCTACTTATTACATCGATCATTTTCAGAAAATACGGGCTCTGCAATTATGCATTTACACATGTTGAATTTTATACAGGAGAAAAACGAAGACATTGTAGGATAATATGGTGATATACTAACGGAAGCATTCTTTTCTACAACTCCACCCACCCTACCTATCACCTCTTGTTTTTATCATAAGGCATGAAGCCAATGGCAGCCTCTTCCTACTTCCTGGTAAGGTCCTGGGGAGAAGGTTTATTCCACTTTTACTTTTAAGGGACTACAATGGACAGAGCCCATGCCTCAGATACTGAGTGAAGTACAGGAAACTAGGAAGTTTAAGAAAGACTTTTGCTGGCATTATTTGTAGTTGTGGAGTAGAACAGTGGTGTTATGTCTGTGGACACAGGAAAACTGGAGACATTTCCCTAACTCTCTCATAGAATTGTTGTAACCTGATATTGCAGCAGAAGGACCCAAAAAGCAAGAAACTTATGGTTAAAATGAGGGGAAATCAAAGTACACATATTGTGTTTGGACAATACCTGCAGGATGTGAGTAAAAACGGAGCTACATTTCCGGAGACCACAACAGGGACCAAATTAAGAAACATGCCAGTGTCCCCAGATTGACCAATAGTCATTCCCTGCATAATCTCACATCATAGTACAGAGGGCCGCACAGATTGACTTTAACATGGAGTGAAGGCAAAGTTCCAGCATGGAAAACCATGCCCTTCTCCCTAAACAAGTTAAACTATAAATTGGATTCTACAAGATCCTGGAGAGTTTTGTGGAATATAAAGACAATTACGTTCTATAAGTACTGGAATGCCTCAGTTAAAGATGCCTTATTTTTTCTTATTTTTTATTTAATTTTATTATTTTTTATTATTTTATTTTATTTTATTTATTTTATTTTATTTTATTTTATTTTTTTATTTCAAACATAGAGAGAAAGAGAGCAAGAGAGCATGCATAAGCTTGAGCATTGGGAGGTACAGAGGGAGAAGCAACACGCTGTTGAGCAGGGAGCCAGAGACAGAGCTTGATCCCAGGACCCTGAGATCACAACCTAAGCCAAAGACTCAACCAACTGAGCCACCAGAGGCCCTAAAATGCCTTTTTGTTATAAGATATCTTCTCCTTTAGTGCCTACAGTTTTTGGTCATGATGCTTCAAAGAATGAAGAGGTAGGTAGACCAGACAAAGAATCCTGAGCATCAGAGTAAAGTTTACTGAGCGACAGTAAAATTTTTTGAGCCATAGTACAAAGCTCCCAAAGAGGGAGGGGACCCAAGAGGGTTGCTACTGGAGTTTCTAAGTCTAGGCATTTTTATGGGTTTGTTGGTGGGGGTGTTTTAATCTGATTAACCCTCCAGGAGCCTGTCACCCAATAAGGTTTTTGTCATCTACATATCACATGGGAAAGGGTGGAGGCCTCCTTCCAGGATGGTGTAAAAGCCTTTTTAAGAGTGACTTCCTCATTGGACAGAGTCCCCTTGCCGGCCTTTCTCCAGCTATCCTTCATCACTTTGGTGTCTTTTGCCTGCTTGGTGTTGAGGAAGAAGAGTTTTTCCTGTACCCTTCTAGATTCTTTGGCTGGCAAATTGATATAAGATAGCTTACCAGGGAGAAAAAAAAATAATAATTATGCATGTATGGGAGCCCCAAAGGAATATGAGATTCACAGGCAATCAAGCAATTGACACTTCTATACCATCCTGAGTTATGGAGAAGAGGGGAGATGTTAAAGGAGAGGAAGATAATTTACAAAAAGATGGGAAGAACAAATGTTTGGTAAACAAATGTTTTCCATGTCATACAAAAACAATGAGATACTGAGAGGAATTTACTCTCTAGGTCTTGCTGAGCTTCCCCCCAGCTTACCACACCTAGACCGAAGTTTTTAAAGTAGTTTATCACTGGTGATAATTCTCTTCCTGGACCAGGCTGACTATCTAAATTATTTTAGGTAGTTAAGGGGGAGGTAAAACAAAACAAAACAAAACTCTTAATGAGTCTTTTGGGCCTTGACTGATTTCAGCTAAAATGGGGAGGCTCATTTTCAATCCCTTCACCAGAAATGGAATAAATTTATCACATTTCTCTTTGAACTTGCTCTCTTATGGTATGTATTTTATTCTTCTGTTTTATCTATCTATCATCTATCTATCTATCTATCATCTATCATCTATCTATCTTTGCTATCTTTCTTTTCATTTCCTTACCCTTACTTCTCTTAGATATGTTCGCAGGTTTTGGTGCAGTGAGGTGAAGTATAGGATAAAAATCATTAAAACACCATTTAGGAAAATTTGAATGAAAAATATCAACAGTATCCAACTAGACTAGCCCAAATAACACCAAAGTTGTATCTGTAGTAAATCCTTCAACAATCCCACTACAAAATTTCTCACTGAAACATCCACAATAACATTGGGAAGTAAAAGCATTTTATTTCAAGTACAAAATATACATTACCATTTCTTAGAAATTCTGCATTGCACTCTATAATGTATGTTTTGTTTTTTAATCTATAAATATTTTAAATTCACAAAAGAAAAATAGTCAAGGAAAATATTTCTACCATTGACAAATGGCTGATAGATTTCATTTCATCTTTCAAATGATCAAAAATCAGATTAAAAGAGAGAATGATTTAAAAAAGAAAACCATATCTGGGGGCATCACAATGCCAGATTTCAGGTTGTACTACAAAGCTGTGGTCATCAAGACAGTGTGGTACTGGCACAAAAACAGACACATAGACCAATGGAACAGAATAGAGAACCCAGAAGTGGACCCTGAACTTTATGGTCAACTAATATTCGATAAAGGAGGAAAGACTATCCATTGGAAGAAAGACAGTCTCTTCAATAAATGGTGCTGGGAAAATTGGACATCCACATGCAGAAGAATGAAACTAGACCACTCTCTTGCACCATACACAAAGATAAACTCAAAATGGATGAAAGATCTAAATGTGAGACAAGATTCCATCAAAATCCTAGAGGAGAACACAGGCAACACCCTTTTTAAACTCGGCCACAGTAACTTCTGGCAAGATACATCCACGAAGGCAAAAGAAACAAAAGTAAAAATGAACTATTGGGACTTCATCAAGATAAGAAGCTTTTGCACAGCAAAGGATACAGTCAACAAAACTCAAAGACAACCTACAGAATGGGAGAAGATATTTGCAAATGACATATCAGATAAAGGGCTAGCTTCCAAGATCTATAAAGAACTTATTAAACTCAACAGCAAAGAAACAAACAATCCAATCATGAAATGGGCAAAAGACATGAAGAGAAATCTCACAGAGGAAGACATAGACATGGCCAACAAGCACATGAGAAAATGTTCTGCATCACTTGCCATCAGGGAAATACAAATCAAAACCACAATGAGATACCACCTCATACCAGTGAAAATGGGGAAAATTATCAAGGCAGGAAACCACAAATGTTGGAGAGGATACAGAAAAAAGGGAACCCTCTTACACTGTTGGTGGGAATGTGAACTGGTGCAGCCACTCTGGGAAACTGTGTGGAGGTTCCTCAAAGAGTTAAAAATAGACCTGCCTTATGACCCAGCAATTGCACTGTTGGGGATTTACCCCAAAGATACAGATGCAATAAAATGCCGGGACACCTGCACCCCGATGTTTCTAGCAGCAATGTCCACAATAGCCAAGCTGTGGAAGGAGCCTCGGTGTCCATCAAAAGATGATGGATAAAGAAGCTGTGGTCTATGTATACAATGGAATATTACTCAGCCATTAGAGACAACAAATACCCACCATTTGCTTCAACGTGGATGGAACTGGAGGGTATTATGCTGAGTGGAGTAAGTCAATCAGAGAAGGACAGACATTATATGTTCTCATTCATTTGGGGAATATAAATAATAGTGAAAGGGAATATAAGGGAAGGGAGAAGAATTGTGTGGGAAATATCAGAAAGGGAGACAGAACATAAAGACTCCTAACTCTGGGAAACGAACTAGGGGTGGTGGAAGGGGAGGAGGGCAGGGGGTGGGGGTGAATGGGTGACGGGTACTGAGGGGGGCACTTGACGGGATAAGCACAGGGTGTTATTCTGTATGTTGGTAAATTGAACACCAATAAAAAATACATTTATTTTAAAAAATAATAAAAAAATAAAAGAGAATGATTTCGGTAATTCTATTTTTGGTCCTGGGACAAATGTGGCATTACATTAAATAGTTGGATTAATAATAATAATAATTAATAATAATAATAATAATAAATAGTTGGATTAAGAAAGTTGGTCCCAGAAGGAGCAAAAAGCCACCATCTTACGGTCCAACATGTAGCAATGCCACAAGCAATGAAAATTCAGTCTTTGCTTACAGAAATAACCTCAAGAGAAATCTCTTAGTTTATAGTCTCCCAATAGGGTTTTTGCTTGAGAAACACAAGGGCATGATTTAGCCACCAAAATTTGTTGGAATATTCTCCACAAACTTTCTACATTGATCTAGGAATAAGAAGAGGTTAAAATCCAAGGAGATGTCCAAGGCTCCTGTTATGCAACAGAAGAACCACATAATCCAGTGGTCATTCCAACAAAATACACAACAAGCAAGTGCTTCAGATCACGAAAATATCCTACAGTCAGGTTTTTTGGCTCCAACTTGCTTACTCTGTGGTTCACATTACTGCTGAACTTCACTTTGGCTCCCAAAAGCAACTAATCATAAAGTAATAAGCCAACTGCACTTAAATCAAAACATCTGGGCCTACTCACAGGATGTAGCTGTGCCCTGAGTTCTGCTGGGCTCAAGACCCTGCACACCCTTACCAAAGTGACTGATGGAACCGAATCTACATTGCTGGTTTCCTTGTTAACAGCAGATGTGGACACCATTTGGTCTATGAATCATATCTTGCACTCTCATTTTAGTACTGTTTTCTACATTCTGATGGTCTTCTTTTCATCAGTAAAATTGATTTCACTGTAGAATCTGGATGCTTATTCCATAATTGAGTACCTACACTAAATTCTCAAATTCTTCAAATGTTCCTTCTCTGTGTGTCTTAAATGGGACATTTCACAGTGATATTTCCTCCCTCTGCAGCCATATTAAAAGTAGAACATTTCTTCTTTTAGAACCCAAGTGTCTCAGGATCAGAAGCAAATGACTAATGCTGTTAAACACTTTGGCATGTCCTCACTAGCTTTTCATATAGCTACACTGATATTTAAGTGAATGTCCTATGATCCAGAACTTATCATATTATTTTAGGAATAAAAGTCATGTCCTGTTTACTTCTTTGTACTTATGGTAGCTTGTAAAGTACTGTCCAAAGTACTTATTTTTTATATATACAAAATTAATTGCCAAGTTTGTTTATATCCTAAATATTTCTTAAATCTATCCACACCACTCAATCTCTACTCCCCTTAGCTTTATCAAAAGTACCTTCATCTTTGACCTTGTTTACTGTATCAGCCCCCTAATTGTCACCATCCGTCAATGTAGCTGCCTTATAAACCATTCTTTAAACTATAGTTGGTTGAATCTTGTCAATATTTACTCTAACCGTACCATGTTCTTTAAGAACTTCCCATTGCTTATAGAATAAAACTCTTTGGATGACCTAAAAGCCCTCTTGGTCCATGAAGTGTCTACTTTTCCAGCCTCACAAAGACACTGCCCCTCTTTCTCTGTATTTCCCTTCCCTCATCTACTTCCCTCTCTCTGGCTTATACATTCTCTCCTTTATATATGTGTTCCTTCTGTCTGGAATGATCTCTTTATACAACTATTTTCTTAACAAATACACTATATATCCATTCTTTACACCTCAATTCAATCATCACTTTACTCAAACAAGTTTTCTAAAATCTTTATCAGGTTTATCAGGTTCCTCTTTGTTATGCTCTCAAAGAGCATATTCTAAATGAATTTAGTGTAATTTATATATACGTATATAAATACATACATATATATATTTGAAGAAATCAGTGAGGGAGAGAATAAATCTAAGATATAGATATATAATAATTACTTTTTAAGTGATAACATTGGATGCTTTATTCTGAGCAGCTGTTTCCTCAATATTATTTAACTATGGATTGCATCAAACGATGTTCCAAAACATTTACCCAAAAATAAATAACTTAACGATCATCATTTGTGTCCATTTAGAAGTCAATACTTTTAAAGACTATCAACCATGAGATTTTGTAACAATAAATTATTTTATAACAGTAGATTAATGAAATATGGTTGGTTAATAGAGTTCATTCTGCTAATGAGATAAGGCAAGAGTAATATGAAAAATTCCACTAAACTAATAATAATTATATGCATTCCCCATCATTTTTAACAGAAAAATCAGCAATCCAATTAATAGCATCAAGAAGTTTAGAGTCTTGGCAATTATCACTTCTCAGAAATGCTTTAATTTTTATCTCTCATTTAAATAACATCCATTTTATTTACTTCATTTTAATTCTTTTGGCATCTAAGTAAAAGTAAAAAACACTTAATAATATTATGCATCAATTACTTCATTTCAGGCTCTGCTAGATACCCAACAAATATATGTTATGTTATATATATAATATTCCTATGAAATTGGCACATTCTGAAAAATATATCCTAAAATAAATGTATTGCATTTGCTTATCTAAGAGGCAAACTAATGCACTTTGCAATTAAAGAAATACTGGTTGCAGTTTTGAGCATATTACTTTCTAGTTAGAAATCTTTAGAAAATAATTTTAACTTTCTAAACTCAGTGGGTTAGTCATCAAATATTTAGTCATCAAATATATGTATAATCCTAACTCACAGGGTTATTAGAAAGTTTAAAGATTTAATCAAGAAAGTGAAAAGACAATCTACATAAGAGGAGAAAATACTTCCAAAACATATACTTGATAAGGGGGTCTACTATTCAGAACATACAAAGAACTCTTATAACTCAAAAACAAAAAGACAAATACCTAATTAAAAATGGGCAAAGGACTTAAAATAGACATTTCTCCAAAGAAGACATACAAATGACCAACAAGTACATGAAAAGATCTTCAATATCATCAGTCACTAGGAATATTCAAATCAAGACCACAATGAAGTACCAGTTTTCAACCAATAGGATGGATATAACTGAAAAAACAAAACAAAACAGAAAGTAACTAGTATTGGTGAGGATGTAGAAAAACTGGAACCCTTGCACATTGCTGGTAAGAATGTAAAATGCTTCAACTGCTATAGAAAACAGTTTTGTGATTCTTCATAAAGTCAAACATAGAATTACCATATGACCCTGCAATTTCATTCTTCAATATATACCCAAAACATTGAAAGCATATGCTGAAACAAGTACTTTTACTGACTTGTGCATTGCAACACTATTCAAATAGCCAAATAGTGGAAATAGCCCAAATGTCCATCAATGGAATAACACACCAATTGTCATGTACCCATAGAATAAAGTATTATTCAGCCATAAAAAAGAATGAAGTACTTATGCATGCTACATAATGGGAGAACCTTGAAAACATTATGCTAAGTGAAATAAGCTCACCACAAAAGATCATATATTATACTATTTTTTTTTCCTGCTTTCAGGGCAAAAAGGAGGGGAAATTTTCTTTCTTGCATCAGTTGTTTCTTAAATAACTTTAATTAGGGCAGCCTCCGGGGCTCAGTGGTTTAGCGCCACCTTCAGGGGCGCTAGGGAGTGACCCCAGGGTCACAAGATCCAGTCCCACATCGGGCTCCCTACAGGGAGCCTGCCTCTCCTTCTGCCTGTGTCTCTGGCTCTCTCTCTCTCTGTTTGTCTCATGAATAAATAAATAAATAAATAAATAAAATCTTTTAAATAAATAAATAACTTTAATTAAAAGTAGTGAGTATGCCAAAGTGACACATTCTGGGGTAGAGAATAGAGTTGAAAGCTAAGGATGCAGGGCTTTTTTGAGGTGATGAAAATGTTCTAAAACTGACTGTGGTGATGAGTGCATATATCTGTCACCATACTAAAAAAATAGAATGTACACCTTTAAAAAGGTGAAATGTATGGTATGTGAATTATATATCAATAAAGTTATAAAATGAAAAAGAAAAAATTATGAAGCTACTATTATACTATATGGCATAACAACAAGAAACAAAAATAAAACTTTTTTTTGTCAAACCACCATTTGTTGCATTTTATAACATTCTATACTGTGTTCGTTTAAAGTTTGAGCCTAGGGGATCCTTGGGTGGCGCAGGGGTTTGACGCCTGCCTTTGGCCCGGGGCGCGATCCTGGAGACCCCGGATCGAGTCCCACATCGGGCTCCCGGTGCATGGAGCCTGCTTCTCCCTCTGCCTGTGTCTCTACCTCTCTCTCTCTCTGTGTGTGACTATAATAAAATAAAATAAAAAATAAAATAAAATTAAAAAAATAAAGTTTGAGCCTATCTTGTTTAGTATGATGGTTATAGCTGGACATGGAGTAGATGGCTTCTAAACTGGCAAGAAGTAAGATGCAAAATGTGTAAGAACTGTTCTTGACTTTGTTCTTAAATTATGTACTAAATTCTACATGAATTTCAGAGACAGAAAAAGGACAACAAACAATTTAAATCTGTTAGTAAGATTTTGTTTTAGTTGCCGGATTGTCATAGTTCTGTAGCACTCAAAACACAGGTCAAGAGAAGTCATAGGAAAACCACTTCTGAAACAATACTGAGCTTTAATAAGGATTATATTACTTTTAAAATGTATCTGAAAATCTAACAGAGGGAAATGATGCAATATCTCACAAGACCTTATAACTTGGTGGTGGCAGATATCATTCTTATATAGAAAGCTAGGTTCTTTCGAAAAAAAAATAAATATGGGAAAAATAAAACTACAAGTAGAAGACAAGTTATAGAGAGTTAAAGCTCTTGAGTACCAAACTACTAGATAAATATTCTATGTGCATGCAAGTTCTGTGTTTTTTAAGGAAAAACAAACCAAAACAAAACAGAAGTCCCTGTTCATTAGTTATGGCTCTATTATCTAAAAACTTATTCTTTCTCTTTTTGAAAAACTTTCTCTCTTACAATTCCCTCCCCAAATGCAACAATCTTGGGATCATCATCATTTTAATTAAGTGACCAAATTAATATCACTTATTCTGAAAACAGTATCTCTTTGTGATTATTTTCATCACTTGGCTATTCAAAGCCCATGGACAATCTCCTGAACAGTCTCTCACAAACTTGAGAAAAATGGAGAATCTTTTTTCCTGTGGTCACCTGGGGCTCTTTGTTGAAATCTGTCCCCCAAACTATTATCCCCAAGCATGAATGGATTTAATCTGACAAGCTTATAGAATCCAGTTCTGGAAATCAACCATTCATTGATCTATCACATAGATACTTCTTTAAATTAAAATTTCACCCCTCCTTGGGATCCCTGGGTGGCTCAGTGTTTTAGCATCTGCCTTTGGCCCAGAGCATGATCCTGGAGTCCTGGGATCGAGTCCCACATCGGGCTCCCTGCATGGAGTCTGCTTCTCCTTCTGCCTGTGTCTCTGCCTCTCTCTGTGTCTCTCATGAATAAATAAATAAAATCTTTAAAAAAATAAAAAAATAAAATTTCACCTGACCTTAAGAATTATTTCTAAAGATATACTTATTTAGCTCATATTATGTGTGAGGTATGTTAGATACTGATTACTGAGGATATACAAGTTAATCCAAAGATTTGGGCCTTTCCCTGTGCATACCAAATAGCACACATTATAAACAAATATCGGTTAAAGTTATGTTCGTTTTAAAGTATTAGGATTTGGGGAGGGAGGGATCGGTGAAACAAGGGATAGGTATTGAGTATATTTATCATGATGAGCACTGATTAATGTATATAATTGTTAAATCAGGGCAGCCTGGGTGGCTCAGTGGTTTAGTGCCTCCCTTCTGCCTAGGGTGTGATTCTGGGGACCTGGGATCGAGTCCCACATCGGGCTCCCTGCATGGAGCCTGCTTCTCCCTCTGCCTGTGTCTCTGCCTCTCTCTCTCTCTCTCCCTCTGTGTGTGTGTCTCTCATGAATAAATAAAATCTTTAAAAAAAATTGCTAAATCATTATATTGTATACCTGAAATTAATATAACACAGTATGTTAATACTAGAATTAAAATAAAAAGCTTAATAAAAAATGAAACAAAGTAATAGGGTTTTCAAATAGATTTTTGAACATGAGGCCTACATTCCAGAATTAGGTGCAATATCCTTCCACATTGGATTTACAAAAAAATGAGGAAAGGGAACAAATTGTGTTTTGATTATTGACTCACTTATCCTCCTTGACTTCCTGAAAAGCATGGGGCATTGGAGGAAGGTTTTAGAGGAGGATTTCTGTGGAAGAAGGTATGTTGTGAATTCCATCACTTTCTCCTCTTAGCCCCCAAGGAGGGTTTCTAAGACTAAATTCCAGCTCCTTATACCACACTCAGCAAAAGGAATTTGGGTGAAACTTAGAGAATGTCCTATGTGCTCAATATTTGGAGAATATAAAAGACCAGCCTGGAAAGTTTAAAAGGTAGATATAAACTGATTCTTGAGTTGACAATAAAACTCAGGGCAAGGGACTTTGTTGGAATCAGTTTGCACATTTATCCAGGCAACAGGTGCTCACGTGTTTCCTATGAACAGCATATGGATGACATGCAAAAGAGACCTTCCTTGGATTCATCTTAGGTCACATTTAATAGAGCTGCCTGGAGGGATGAATAGAGCTCAGAAGAAAGGACATAAAGTATTGCCACACACCTAGATATTAATAAGAGATTATGTGGCTCCATTTTGGGAACTACTGAGAATATACTAGTTAACCCAAAGACTTGGGCCTTGCCCTAAGCATGCCAGAGAGCATACATTATAAATAAAGAGCATACATTATAAATAAATATGCAAAGAGGAAAATCTCCAATCCACAAAAGTCTTCATGGGACAAGCAACTTCAAGTATCTGCCAACTCCAGTTAGAATCATAGTTAGCCATCCTGGAGCCATAAGAAATAAAGTTTCTGCTTCACATCCTAGAAAGGTCACAACTGTGGTTAACAAGGAGGATTGGGAAAGACTGTAGATGAAGAAAGAGAGAAAAAGTTGACTATATTTCTCATTCAGTTCCACCACTGTAGGATTCTGCCTAAAGGAAGACTTAGCTGTGGGAAAAGAGAGACATAATTATATTAGTTTTGAATGTTTTATTATTGTAAGTGACTGGATATTTTAATTAAATTATTAGAAGTGAATTATATTACCTAAGGTGGTCATATGATCTTTCATATATCTGGAAAGTAATTGAAAAAGTAATGACAGTTGCTCTAGATTTCATCCAAATTTAGGGTAAAGAAATAGCTGCAAGAGCTGACTTAAAAGGACAGAATTTACAAAAAGTATATATTATTTTTTAAAATTCCAGGATTTGGTTTTTTTCAACATAATGGTTGCTTAAGAAACAAAAAGTCTTGAACAACTAACCACACAGGGGAATTTGTGACAAGCATAGAATAGGTCTCATAAAACCTGGAGATTGCAAGACATCCTAGTCAGAAGAGAAAAGAATCAAATAACATCATCAGACCTCTTTCCTCATCGTTCATCTTTGTTACTCTTTCCATGTTGATACTTTCCAGATTTTCCAACCCTCTTTCCTTGGTTCATTAGACAGAAGAAAAAAAAAAAAAAAAAAAAAGGTCTCCAAGGCTCCCACAGGTCCAACTGCCTTAAAAGACTATCTTTCCTCAATCAAATCAATGTTTCCCAAAAAGTCTCTTCAATCACGTCCAGGACACTAGTTTTACTGCATGAATATAGCTGCTATGAACTCACCATAAGGTTGAGAGGAAAGATACTTCGGTAAGTGGTCACTACAAAAGAATACAAAATGCTGTGTACTAATATTATGATAAATGCAATAGAGGAAAAGGCATTTATCCAAATCAGACATTGGTGAGAGAGGTAGGAAGGAACATGAGAGTTGATCAAAGTGATTTTATTACATGTAATAGGGCAAATATTTCTACTATAGGGCTTATTTGCCAATAAAAACTATCTGGATATAATAGGTGATAAAGTAGGCAACTTGTAGCTCAGGTTTTAACTGATTTAAGGGTGATACAAGTGAATGGTGTTTATTTATCTAGAATTTTAATACAATCTACGAATCTTTGTCTTATAGTACAAAAGCTAAAACCTTTATATTCATTGTCATAACTAATATTTTTTGGCTTTACATGTCATATTGTTTATATATATTTTTGCAGTGTATTCTTTCTTTTCTATATATTAGTGCAATGTGAACTCTGCAAAAGTAGATCGTTGGACATAAGTCTAGAATCACAAAGGCTGTCTTTCAAAAATTACATAGGGTTTTTTTCTCCATTGAGTTCTGGCAGTTAGAATTGCATTGGAGAAGACAGAGGACAGTGGATTTTTATTCCTTCCTAGATTATCCCCTTTTCCTGTCTAGATTTATGTAGGTATTATTATTTTTTAACATTAAAATTAAAGAAAAAATGTCCAGTTATTTCTAGACACAAATCGAATACCATTAATTTTGACTATCATATGTCATGTTCATTGGTTTATTAATTTAAGCTTAATAAGCTTAATACAAGTCTCTTTATGGATATATTTTTATTATTGCTATAGTTCTAGTTGTCCTTTTTTATTCTTTCTTTCTTTTTCAGAAATACATATCATTCCTTGGATAGGCCTTCCTCATTATCATTTTATCCTTTAAAAATTTTTCTTTGCATCACAATACATCCTCATTCCCCCATATCACTGTTTTATCGGCAAGGCTAATTCTACTCTTTGTTACCTACAATGTATCTGATTGCCAAGGAGTTAGGATGTACTAGGACACTCCTCTTTCCCTTTAGTCAATTTCTTTTAAGATTGTTTTTCACTGCCTACAGGTTTTGGCAATCCGTAGAATCATATTCGCCTCAGCCATAACTTATTGAACTGGAGAGCCCATGTGACACAAATGAGATAAAATCACAGACTTGAGGGAATCCACCCATTTATTGACATGGACTTTGATCTATGGAACTAGATACTGAGTGGCTGAATCATATTTGTGGAATAGACCTAATGACAAGGTTCTAAGTTCCTGCTGCTAAGACTTGTTCCCTTTCTTAGTAATGTTTTTGTGTGTTTGCTTCTTTCTTTGTTTATAGCTTCTCCTTGGACACTTGAATTTCTGCATCTTACTGTATCACGACCACTCCTTTTTTTAAACTAGTTTCTGTACTTACAAGATCTGTAGTCTTTATTATTATTATTATTATTATTATTATTATTATTATTTATTGCAAAGATGTTCTTTTCTTATGTATCTGTGCTATTTTATTGAACCTTATTGAATATTATTAAAATACCAAACAGATTTCTAAAATATTGCTACCATAAATCATTTTTAAAAGGTATACCTTTCCTTTCACTTTCAAGATAGGGTTTCTTCTTTATCAGACTGCAATATATTTCCAGGAATCCAACTTTATTTTGTTTCTCATTATTCATCCTTTAAGGAGCACATATATACCTAAAATTAAATTCTGCAAACTATTCTCTGTGTGTGAGGTGTACAATGTTCTTTTCCCATAGTCTGTGTACCTTGTTCCTTTCTCTTTTGTACAGACTAAAAGTTAATGAAAAAAAGCAATGGGAACAAGAGTCCAAAGACGTTGCCTAAAATTCTTGCCCCACACCTATGATTCTTCCTGTCTGTACCCAAACCGAAGTTTCTAACTTGGTTGGATTACATTCCATTATGCATACATCATTCTTGCAAGGCCATTCTTTTTTTTTTTTTTTTTTTTTATTTATTTTTATTGGTGTTCAATTTACTAACATACAGAATAACACCCAGTGCCCGTCACCCATTCACTCCCACCCCCCGCCCTCCTCCCCTTCTACCACCCCTAGTTCGTTTCCCAGAGTTAGCAGTCTTTACGTTCTGTCTCCCTTTCTGATATTTCCCACACATTTCTTCTCCCTTCCCTTATTTTCCCTTTCACTATTATTTATATTCCCCAAATGAATGAGAACATATAATGTTTGTCCTTCTCCGACTGACTTACTTCACTCAGCATAATACCCTCCAGTTCCATTCTTTCCCAATCCAACGTGTCTCTACAACTGTTTAGTTCAGGGCTATATCTTCTTGAATTTAGGCCACACAGAAGACAAAAGCATGAAGAATCTCCCCAATATTAGACCAACATCTTACCATTGACTGATATTTTCAGTTCAACTCCACAGGACTTGCAAAAAATAGAAATCCCTTCTTACATGGGCTGTACATCAATATTAATTTTCTCTCATATTTCCAATTGTCATCTTCTCCAATTTTTGCATTGCAATTTTAAAGGATAGTTGGAAAGACTGCATCCATCCTGATAGTTCTGATAGTCCTATACTCTGTCTGTGTTGGCATTTCAAACTTAAATTTCTAAGCCTGATTTTGAAATTTTTTATTTACTTGTGTTTATTTTCTTACTTAAAAACAAATTCTAAAAGAAACTTTGAAAATCCCAAACTAAATAAAAATCAGAAACTGTTCTATCACTGACTTCTTCAAGTAAATTCTATTTGGAATTGTTGAATATTTACTTTATTCATTCTTTTATGTTTATAATGGCAGTGTCATTATTCTATTTAATATACAAAGCTTGGGATTTTCAAAGATAAAACTTAAAAGGAATAATTTTAAATTAGGGTCACAACCTCTTTATATATATTCCAAATAACCACTAGTGCTATGACTAAAATAAGAAGCTTGCTTGCCGTCGTCTTCTTCTTCTTCTTCTTCTTCTTCTTCTTCTTCTTCTTCTTCTTCTTCTCCTTCTTCTTCCTCTTCTTCTTCTTCTTCTTCTTCTTCTTCTTCTTCTTCTTCTTCTTCTTTTCTTCTTCTTCTTCTTCTTCTTCTTCTTCTTCTTCTTCTTCTTCTTCTTCTTCTATGGCTTGTAAATAAACGCTGTCTCCTTCTCTAATGTAATATAAAATTGTACTCAAGGGGAATGTGCTTCAACTCCTGTATTCTATGCCTCATGTGCTAGTAAAGTGTTATGAGTGAAAACTAATTCATTAAGAATGGGAGTTTGAGGGTACACACTCATAAGATATTAGTATATTTTGCAACATTAGAAAATTATTTTTAAGCTTTTTGAATGCATAAGATGCAAAATAAACCCTTTAATGATTCATGTCTAACATTCTAAAGAATTCTGTATGGTTTTCAAGGCAATCAGACACATAAATAATCTCAAAAGCAGTTTTACATTTTTTTTAGATTAAGAAAAGTCTGTAGGCTGTTGGAAATGAATAGTACATATGGCCTGAATGGCAATAATAATGAAAGTTGTTTATATGTAGATTCAATTCAGAACTACAAATTATTGTTTAATCAAATAAGACTTTCTTACTTTTTAAAGATTAATTTTCCTTATTTTTGTACCCATTTCACTTTGGAAACAGGCTATAGAAAGCAGTAATATACACACATATAATACTTGTAGACACAAAAGCTTAACTCAAACATGTTTTAAGACCATCAATATAAATTTTATATTTCTATTATCTATATGTCAGAGTAAAAACTATTTGCTACTTAAGTTGCCCATTTTAAAATAAAATTTAATGAAATACTTATGTTTACTAAGTATAACAGAATACTTTTTAAATATTCTAATAATACATGTAGTAATAAAATAGTATTTCATCTGTCGTTTATTCAAATTGGTATGTTCTGCATAAGTTATATTTCAATGAATTTTGAGTTCAGAATATCACTTTTAGGGTCAGAAAAGTTCACTCCCTTTCTAGGCTCATTAGACACTCAAATAATTAAATTGGTATGAGATAAATTGACAAAAGAAAAAAGAAAAGTTTAAGGCAGAAACATGGAAGCATGTTGTGCAACATGGAGGCAGAGGAAGATTTCAAAATCACTTTCTTTCTCCCAAGAACACATAAATTTACAACTACATATAGAATAATTTCCTCTGAAAAAGATCTGAAAACTGGATGAACAGAGCCTCCAAAACAAGGGAAAAAAAAAAAAAGCATTAAAATGGATAAGAGAGGCAAAGACATACTCTCACCAAAAATAACACCCTATCTGACATAAGACAATGAGCAACTGGGAGGCATCTCAAAAACAAAGAACACTTTCCTGAGATGGAAAGAGTCTGCTTCACATCAGGTATGCTGACTCCTAGACCCTGTATAGGGCATGCAAGCCTCTAAAACACCTGGCTTTGAAACCAATGGAAATTACATCCAGAAAAATGACTGCACTGTAGAGAACAAAAAATATGCTCTTCAAATGCTCATGCAGAGACTCACTTGCCCTGGAACACAGTGTAAAAATATCATTTTGAAAAGTGTCTAAACCATATATGAAGGAGACCCAGTTTTAAAGTGTCTTCCAGAGACGCAGGATCCTGCTGTGATTCTCTCCAGATATGGAGACATTGGAAGGAACAGTACATAAGGTATTTTTCTAACCTTATTCTGACTTGCTAATTTGACTGTCAGATTTTGAAACACCCCCATTAACTTGTTAGCACCAAAAAGCATGCTCCACTGAGTGTCCCACCCATTCCTGCACCAAAACTGTGTGCCACAGCCAGACTGAACAAGAGCCCCACCCGTCCACATGCTACAGGTGGTCCGTAAAAGAGCTCCATTAACTCTTGCACCACAGACATGGCCCCATCATAGGAGACAGTGAAACTCACACAGGGGATACCCTTTGAGCATCTGGCTCTGGTGACAAGGAAAGAAGAGTATTTCCAAGCTACACAGGCTTCTCCTATACAAGGCCACTACCTCAAGAATGAGAGAAGTAGCTGGTTTGCTTAATATGTAGAAATGAACACAAAGAGTTAGGAAAAATGAAGAAACAAAATAATATGTTCCAAACAACAATAAAAAAATAATACACAATTTCAGGAAAAACCTCAGTGAAGCAGAGATAGTAATCCTATAAAGGATTTAGATTTAACTCTTGGTAAAGAAGTAAAAGTAATGGTCATAAAAATATTCACTGAACCCAGGAGACAAATGGATGAACATAATGAAAATTTTAATAGAGAGAGAAAATATAAGAAATTACCAAACAAAAGTTAGAGAACTGAAGAATACAACAACTGCATTGAAAAATACACTAAAGGGCTTCAACACCAGATTGAATGAAACAGAATAACAGCAGACTGAAAAACAAAACAATGGAGCTCACCAAGAGCAGCAAAAAGAACAAAAAAGAATTAAAAGTGAAGGTACCTTGAGGGGTACCTTGGGGGCCTGAGTGGCTCAGTCGGTTAAATGTCTGACTCTTGGTTTCAGCTCAAGTCATGATCTCAAGGTTGTGAGATCCAATTTTGAGTCAGGATCCGCACTGGACACAGAGCCTGCTTAAGACTCTCTCTCTCCATTTACTCTTACTGCCCCCGCCCCGCCCCGTCAAAATGAAAAAGTGAAGGTATCTTAAGTAACCTTTGGGGCAACATCAAATGGAATAACATACACATTGTGGAGACTCAGAAGAACAAAGAGAAAGGGGCAAAATACTTATTTGAAGAAATAATTGCTGAAAACTTCCCTAACTGAGGGAAGGAACACATATCCAGGTCCAAGAAGTCCAGAGAGCTTCAAATGAGATGAACACAAAGAGATCCACTCCCAGACACATTATAATTAAAATGGCAAAGTTAAAGATAAAGATAAAAGCAAAAGATAAAGAAGTCTTAAAATCAGCAAGGGAAAAATTTATTTTTACAAATTAGAAAAGCCCATAAGGTTATCAAAAATTTTCCAGGCCATAAATGGGTGGCATGATATATTCAAAGAACTAAAAGGAAAAAACTTCCAACCAAGATTTCTCTGCCTGGCAATGATGTCCTTCAAAATTGAAGGGAAGATTACAAGTTTTCAGATAAGCAAAGCTTAAAAAGTTCATTATGACTAAGCCAGAAAAAAATAAGTGTTAAAGGAGATCCTGTTTTTTTTTTTTTTTTAAGAATTTTATTTATTTGAGAAAGAGAGAGAGAGAACACAAGCAAGAGCAGAGGCAGGGGTAGAGGGAGAAGTAGACTCCTAACCCAGCAGGGAGCTCAATGAAGGGCTGGATCCCAGGACCCTAGGGTTATGACCTTAACCAAAGGCAGACACTTAACTGACTGAGCCACACAGGGGCCCCTGAAGGGACTTCTTTAGGATAAAAAGAAATGATATTAATTAATAATAAGAAAACATATAAAAGTACAAATCTCACTGAAAAAGGTAGATACATAATAAAGCTAGTGGATCAATCATTTATAAAGCAAGTATAATGGTTAAAAGAGAAAAGTAGTAAAATTAAAACTTCGGGGGTTAGCTTTAAAAAAATACATAAAATTAAAAGATGTAAAATGTGATATCAAAAATATAAAACGTGGATGGTGCAAAAATCTAAAATTCTGCAATGTGTTTAAATTTATGTTCTTATTAACTTACAACTAACCTTTATATAATAAAGTGTTTTTTGTGAACCCTAAGGTAACCACAAAAGAAAAAATTATACTAAATACACAAAAGAAAGTAAGAAAAGAATCTAAACATAACACTAAAGAGAGCTACCAAACCACAGAAGGGGGGAGAAATAGAATAAAAAAACAGATAAACTATAAAAATAGCCAGAAAAAAAAAATCAACAAAATGGTAAAGGTACATGTCTACAATAAATAATGTAAACGTAAATGAACTAAATTCTCCATTCAAAAGACACAGAGTGAATGATGTTTAAAAGAAAACATGACAAAGGGTCATGACAAAGCCTGGGTGACTTTTTCAGTTAAGCATCTGACTCTTGGTTTCAGCTCAGGTTATGATCTCAGGTTTGTGAGATTGAGCCCAGCATTGGGCTCTGCACTCAGGGTGGAGTTGGCTTGAGAGTCTCCTTCCTTCTGCCCTTCCCACTTGTGTTTTGTCTCTCTCTCTAAAGTAAATAAATAAATCTTAAACACACACACACAAACATGACACATCTACAAGCTTCCCACAAGTGACTTATTTCAGAAGGATACACACAGACTGAAAGTTAAGGAATGACAAAGAAAATTTCATGCAAACAGAATTGAAAAGAAAACTATCATACTACATACTATACTCAACACGGACAAAACAGACTTTAAACAGAGTGTACTATAAGACAAAGAGAGGCATTACATGATGATAAAGAAGTCGATTGTGCAAGATATAACATTTATAAACATATATGCACCCAACACAGGAGCACTGAAAATATAAAGCAAATATTAAATGAACTAAAAGGAGAAACTAACAGCAATGCAATAATATGAGGAACTTTAATATCCCATTTACATTACTGGATAAATCATCAAAACAGAAAATCAATAAAGATTACATCAGCTTTAAACAACAATTAGGCCAATGGACTTAATAAACATCTATAGAACATAAATCCAAACACAGCAGAATACACATCTTCTCAAGTGCATGTGCAACATTCTCCAGAATAGATTACATGGTAGGCCACAAAATAAGTCTCAATAAATTCAGGATGACCGAAATCATATCAAGCATCTTTACCAACCACAATGTTATAAAATTAGAAAATATTTACAAGAAAAGTGGGAACAAAAATGGGCGACTGTGTTTGCAAGTCATATATCCACTAAGAGGTTAATGACCAAAATATATAAAGGACTCACACAGTGCAATAGCCAAAAAAGACAGCTGATTAAAAAATGGGCAAAGAAACTGAACAGACTTTTTTTTTGTTTCAAAGAAGACATACAAATGGCTCGCAGGCACATGAAAACATGTTCAACATCACTAATTACTAGGGAAATGCAAATCGAAACTACAATGAGATATAACCCAACACCTGTTAGAATGGCTATGATCAAAAAGACAAGAAGTAACAAGTGTCAGAGAGGATGTGGAGAAAAGGGAACTCTTGCACATGGTAAAAATGTTAATTGGTGCAGCCAATATGGAAAATAGTACAGAGGCTCCTCAAAAAATTAAGAATAGATCTGCACGTGACTCAACTATTCCACTTTTCAGTATTTATCTGAAGAATACAAAAACACTAACTTGAAAAGGCATATGCACCCCTATGTTCATTGCAGCATTATTTACAATAGTCAAGACTTGGAAACAATTTAAGTTTCCACTGATAGACAGTTGGATAAAGAGGCTGTGAAAGATGGAAAAGAAAAATACCATACGTATGACATGATTTCACTCACTTGTGGAACCTAAAAAAACTGAAACAAACAAATAAGAGAACAATATGAAAACAAACTTATAGATACTGAGAACAGACTGACAGTTACCAGAGAGGAATGGGGGTGAGGGGGAGTGACTGAAATGAGTAAAGGGGGTCAATTGTATGGTGGTGAATGGTAACTAGACTTTTTGTGGTGATCACTTTGTGTTGTATGTAGATATCTAATTATAAGGCTATATTCCCAAAACTTCTATGTTATATACTAATTTTGCCTCAAAAAAAGGTTTAATAAAATGTTTACCTCTTGTATATGTGGGAAAGATATGGGAAAACTGAATAACTCCCTGAAATGGCCAAAGCCATGACTTTAAATACCATCTTCAGTTAAAGGCAGAACAAAATGTTGGAGGTGGATAGTCAGTTACAGGAGGTTACCAGGAAAAGAGGAAAAACACACTAAATAAGGGTAAGGTTTTTATGCAGATTGAAGTCCTTGGCTTCTTCACTGGTAAGAATTTCTAGAGATTGAGTCAGCCCACTCTTCCTACAGCCAGGTAGACACCCTTACAAGTGACAATTTCCTTTTTAAATGTAAATGTTTGTTACAAAATGGCACTCTAATCTCTTTTCTGGGTTTCAGCAGTGTATGCTGTTTCCTTAAAATAACCAGTTTAGAATAATTCCCTAGCCAAAAACACATTTCAGTGTCGCAAATTCTGCTCCCCTTCTTCACCCCTTAACACTCATGAGCACTTTACTAGACTATTATCTATCTAATCAGATAATAACATCAGTTTTCTTTTTCTCTTTTTAACCTATCTCCTATTCTTTGAAGACAGAAAATAGGTTTAAAAAATAATAAAATGAAAGAAAGTGGTGGAAATGATTATGTGATGGTGTCAATGAGTAACAAATAAGATGTGATTTACTGAGTCTCAGGAAATAAAGATTCAGAAAATCTCCACTCCTCCAAAAATCTTCATGTTTGTAGAAATGCTACTAAGCATAAGAACCAACAGGTACTTGATAAAAGTCCATACATATCTTCTGGTTAGCCATTATCAAGTAAAATAGGACCCGATTTGCCCCTATCATGTAGTAATGTTTATTTGTCTGGCCTAAACTCCGGCCATCAAGATTTTGGCTTCTCAAATTAGGTAATTCTACTGGGTTTTGATATTCATCTAAACAGCTACAAATTAACTGAGATTTTTTTTTTAACATGACAATGGAGTTAGTCTCTTAGGAGACAATTTGATTTAAATATGTCCATAATTTCATATGAATTAATAGAGAAATGACAGATATGTAAATAAACATGTCATATATAAAAATGCATAAATTTTATATGCATCTATATTACATATGCACACACATATATATCAATCTGAAAATAATATATGGAGAAAATCACAGTGTAGTTCTAAATAGTAGTACTAAATGCTTCCTACTTTCTTATTGGTAATTCTCTTAGCCAAGAATATACAGGATCATATATTCTCTTTTCTTATGTTCTGAGTTTTTTTCCTATCTAAATCTACCTCCTATATCATCTGCAGATTGACTTGTTTCACTGCAAGCTCAGTTCCTATTTAGACCTCAACAGACTTGCACATTCTTTTCATAATTTGTTGAATGCCTCTCTCTATGAATACCCAGACAATGCATGGGTGAGCATTCCTGGCAGTTATGTTTGTACTTCACTCTTCTTAATCTAATTGAATGGATGCTTGACTAAAGTAGGGCTGAAGATATCCTCTTTTCTAATAATTTGAAAGTAGGTCAGAGAAAGAACCAATTTTTGTGAGTGATGAATCTCTAGAAAGTATAGAGCACTATCACTATTATTCTATGATGGGGAAAAAAAAAAAAAAAAAAGAAGAAAAAGGTTGTGTGGGGAGAGGAAAAAAGAAAGAAACGTGTTTCACTGACAGCCCCTGATCCGAACCATAGTCTTAACTTGCAAAAAATCTTTTAAATAGCCTCCTAACTTAATGGTCTTTCTGCTTTTGTTCTTCTGCTTCTTTGGTCAATTTGATCCTCAGAAGACAAATGTCATCTTAAAATATAAACTAGACCATGACATTCCTCTGCGTACAATATTGTAAGGACTTCCCATCTCAATCAAAGTAAAATTAAAATGTTGTGGAGAAGCAAATTTCCCCGTCCCCCTGAACTCTTTTGGGTGCTCTAGGAATTAAATTAACATTCCACAAATCAATAGGAAAAAAATAAATTTAAATGCAAACATATGGGGGACCCACAAGAATATGAAATCCAAAGAATTGACTAGAGCAGCAGCTTCCATATCTTTTAGGTGAAGAAACAATAAATCCGTGGAACACTAAGAAGACAAATTTTTTTAAGGAACTGCTAAGAGAAAGAAACTTAAGCTTAGGTACTAATTAGTGAAGAAACTAAGCAAAGCTTGTTCATAGAGCCTTCTTGGACCTGTATTCCTGATTTCTGGCCATAAAGATACCTATCCACCTCCTTGATGCAGGGAAGATATCTTTGGCATGGGAGTTTTTGTTTTGTTTTCTTTTCTTTTGTTTGTTTTGTTTTGTTTTGTTTTTGTTTTGTTTTGTTTTGTTTTCCTGCTTTCAGGGCAACATAGAGGAGGGGAAATTTTCTTTCTTGCACCAGTTGTTTCTTAAATAACTTTAATTAGAGCAGCCCCGGGGGCTCAGTGGTTTAGCACCACCTTCAGCCCAGGGAATGACCCCAAGGTCCCGGGATCCAGTCCCATGTCTGGCTCCCTGCAGGGAGCCTGCCTCTCCTTCTGCCTGTGTCTCTGCCTCTCTCTCTCTCTCTGTGTCTCATGAATAAATAAATAAAATCTTTTAATAAATAATTAAATAAATAACTTTAATTAAAAGCAGTCAGTATGCCAAAGTGGCACATTTTGGGATAGCCTGCCCTGAACCACATCAAAGCTAAGGGTTTAATAATGTCCTAGATCGCCAAACATCATGTTATAAGTGCTTACTACACTGCCTGCCATAAGGCTAGCCCATAATCAAAACTGATTGATGCTATTTCTATCATTATTTTAAATTATATGAAAAAAAGGGGGAGCATAGAAAGAGTCACTGAAGTAAAGAGTCCTTATTAAAATTTCTGAGTTGCTATCTACCTACAGGCAAAAAATATTACAAAACATAAATAAAGAACTAGTGAAATAAACAAGGTATAAGAACATTTGATAAAACAGAAATGTTAGTTCCATGAAGAGTAAAGGACTTTGTAACAGTCCCAAAGGAAATTTGAAAAAAAAAAAAATGATGTGTATAAATCTCTATAGATCAGGAAAATTTTGTCAATTCATTGATATTCAGAGATATTAGAATTATTCTCTGACACTAACAGGGAAAAATATTAAAGTTTATCAGTAAAGATTAGCTATTTTTTATGACCAGGTTCTCCTATCTGTTGATTTCAATACAAACATAGGAATTAGTCTGAATCAAAAGTTTTAATATTAAAGATGGAAATTTGTTGCATTTAGTTGTCACATGAGGGAGAAGGCAGTGGTGGAGGAAGAGATTCCACTGTTTTCTCTCACTGTTTATGTGTATGTGTGTGATCACATTAAATTTCTGACTTAGACACAGAAACCAAGGTTTAGTAATGTTGTCAAAATTCCATAGCTATGAATGGCCTAGTTAGGAGTTTAATTCAGGTCTCTCTGAATCCAAAGATGGTGTTTTTAACCATATTTGTGGTTAAAACCTTCCTTTGAGATTTTTGGACGAGTAACTAGGAGAATATCAATGTTCAACATCTTTCAAGTATTTATAAATTAAATTACAGATATTGGGACATTTTTAGGCCTAAAGCTTTAGCACAAAAAAATCAGCATTTTCAAGATAGCCAATATCATTAAGACATCTAAAATAATAAGCATTTCATATATTATAAAATAAATACTGCATGAGCTTATCTTAGTTTTTTTTTTTTTTTTTTTTATCCTCACTTTCTTCACTTTCTTTGGTGTCTTTTCTCCATTTTGTTCTTATAAATTAGTCTAAATTTCTGAAATGCTTTTTATTTCCCAATTTTTTTCAGTTTGTAGTTCATATCCTTTTCTTTCCTTTGGTTTCTTGTGTGCATGCAGGTGTGTTCTTCGATTAAAATCTCATTTCACTGAGATAGCCAGTTTTATTCCTCATTATTCATATTTGAATGAATGGAATTTTCCCATCCTGGCTATTAGCAGAATTGTCTAATGGAGAAATGAGAAAGTATAAGGATAGTTTTTCTGGTTTTTCCACTCAAAGGCTCTTTCTTCTCTTGCTACAGAGTTGAGTGGTTTCTTTCCTATATGATGCTATGCCACTTCAGTTCCATTTACACTGCCTATGCTTTATTTCCTTTACATCCAGCTCAGTGACCTGCTATAGTTATTTTAGAAATCATAGCATTTTCCACATGCATGAGAGGCTCCTACCTTCTAGAATGAATTCATTATATTCATTTATTATCATTTTCCCTGAGATCAACCACATCTCTGACCCTTGGCCTTTCCTATTCTTATTCAACACCTGAGATATCCTGTAGACATTTTGTTCTTATTATGTGTATTTTTTCACTGTCATGTATAAGTCATTTTAAGCTTGATAGTTTTCTTCAATCTTCAGGATTTTCCAAAGGTGTAAGAGATGGGAAGCTTTGGCTATGCTTCTAATTATTTTGTGTGGTTTTTACGAGGATAACTGGGAAAATTTTGATCTAAGTTGCTGCCATGCTTCTATTGTGCTGTGCTTCTATTTGCAGGCAGAATGGATGAAGTATGAAAAGATGCCCAGGATCTATAAACTGAAAATATAGATGAGGTCTTTTGGAACTGTATGATGTTTAATCGATGCATTGTTTAATCATAACTTCATTAATAAAGTTTATTGAGGGCTTATTATGTGAAGTACCTCTTTTTTACCTATTATCTTTACCTGTACTAACTCACCTGACCCTCAAAATAACTCATGATATAGATACTAATAAATATGGGCTTTCTGTTAAATGGCATTTATCTTTATTAAACTAGGTAACAAATTTTAAAATACCTTCATGGTTATTAGCAGGGAATTTTAGAGTTTATGTTCAATAGATTTGGAATGATCCTTAAGGACCTTATATAATATAACCCTTTAGTTAATGTATTCTTCCAAAAAATTCCTTTTTATAGTATTCTGTAATCATACTAAGAAGTAATACCACTTGTGATAAATTAAGGGAGAAGATTTTCTAAGGTTGAATTCAATGCACTGAATTTCTTAGTAACAACTCCTTTTGCTCTCCATATTAAGGGAAATCACCAGTGGTATTTATACATATAAGTCAAAGTGAGACATAGAAAAATGTTGTCTTATATCATTTTAATTAAAAAGAATGTGTCCACAGTGAATTTCAATGTCTCATAAACTATACTGAATCTTTGAACTATCAAAGTCTGGATAACATTTTCCATTGGTATTAGCTCCTCTAAACACAGTTCTTATAGTTTTTCGAGGAAAGTTTCATATATGGAATAAATATTTTTATGGGAAATAAAACAGTATATACTATTACATAGACATACTTGATTTTAATTTCAATATAACAAAAATAAGACATTTATTTTTTGAAATGAATATATTCTCATGTGAGTTTTGCTCTTCATCATATTTGAAATTTAGTACCAAGAAACTGAATACAAGAAAGTTCTGCTAAATATCATTAGTAAATCATGATTATTGAATAGTTATACCATTAGTAAATATTTCAAGGTGTGAAAGTAATTTTAGCGTTACATTAAATGTATTTTCATACCCTTACCATTTTTTACTAATCTGTCTTGTTCTACAGTATTGTATTTCAGTACAGAAAGTTTTTCAAGGATATAAATCTATATATGTCCTGACATTGAAACTCACTTTTGCTGAAAACTTTAATATGATATTCGATAATTCAAAATAGCTAATTTCTTTACATGTATTATACCAGGAATAGAATTAGATAGCAATTAATTGATGACCCAAATATTAAATGATGATGTATCTTATCTCATTTCTTTTATTAAGAAAAGAAGATAAGCAATGGTAGCATTAGTATTATATTGCAGTTAGTTTTGTTGAATTATATCATTTGGTTTGTAACACTCTCCTCACATGGAAAATCAAATGTCACCTTAAAACAACATTTATAATTGGCATTTCTTCCTCTGTCATTTAGCTTAATGCTACCCAGGTATTTGATAATAAGATTGGAGCTGATTTCTTTGATTTGCTTTGATGTTTTCAAGGCAGGAAATGCTTTCAAATCATTTTCTATGTGTAATCTGAACGCAGGTAGAGAATTCTACAACTTGTCAGAATGCTAATTAAATGTAATAATAATTTGTGTAACCTGCTGTGATACTAAAGTGGCTAATGGCAATCACTTGGGTTTCCAACAAGGAAAGGTTTGTTTTAATGCACATGTCTAATTTAAGAAGTTCACAGTTTTATTATCACATAATATTGCCAATGCTTGGAATAATTCAAAGCTAATAGTTAACATATCATTCCTTAAAAATCTATAGTTTCTTATAATGTCGACACAGAGAATCTATTTCCAAAGAAGGAAATATGATAATCAAGTAATAATTTAAAAATTGTTGGGGAATATATCTCAATCAATTCATAATTCCTAGATGTTTATTCATACCCATGATGTTTTCACAGTAAGAAATATTTTATACTTACAGATAAATTCTTGGCTTGCTGTCTTAATACCTGGGTGTGGGTGCTCTGGATACAGCACAGTGGATACACAGGAACAATTCATGCTCTGAGAGAATCAATGATGGAAATTTACATGATGCTCAAACAATTCCTTCCTTAGGAAAAAGGAAATTATCCAGAAAGTCACAGAACTAAGAAAATATATTGGAACTATGGGACATAGATATTTTTAAAACCTTCTTTTCTTTTTTTATAGCTATTTTGCTTTACAAAATCATCTTTGTTCAAAAAGAGCCAATATTGGGGCATCTGGGTGGCTCAGCAGTTGAATGGCTGCCTTAGGCTCAGGCTGTGATCCCCGAGTTCCGGGATCAAGTCCCACATCAGGCTGTCTGCATGGAGCCTGATTCTCCCTCTGCCTATGTCTCTGCCTTCTTTCTGTGTCTCTCATGAATAAATAAATAAAATCTTAAAAAAAAAGAGCCAATACTTTGTTTACTATAAACTGACTTTTCTCATATTTTCACAAATGTCAGTGTTTTTCTATTTCAAGAATTAATTTAAAATGCTATCATTACTAGAATTGCCATATTATTTTAAAATTTTTATCCCATTTTTATCAAATGTCAAAGGTAATCAATGCTATTACTCTTGAAGCACAAAGCAGATGTTGATGTAAGAATGACATAGTAATCCTTATTATTGTGTGCCACTGCGGCAGCAGATTTTCTGAAATGATATCCCCTCCTCCCATAATGTCTCATAATCCCTGGAACCTGTGAAAAGGGTATCATTTCTTTAATTGCATTACAGTATATGATACTATTGGCACTAAAATAGATATTAACCAGGTGAGTCTGATTTAATCTTACAAGCTCTTTGAAGCAGAGACTTTTCTCTGGTGGCAGAAGGGGAAAAGATCTGAAGTACAAGAAGGGATTGACAAACCAATAGCTTGAATATGGTAAGACCACATGCTTTGGAAAGGGGGAGCTATAGCTGAAAGTCAGCAAGGGAACAGGCACCTCCTACCACCACAAGGAAATGAATTCAGCAAACAATGAATGAGCTTGGCAGAGTCTTCAAAGAAAGGTCTGTGGGAGACACTCAGGTCTATGAGTCCATTGATTTGGCTCAAACATCTCAACTACACAACTGTGAGATAATAAATGGATTTGGTTTTAAGCTGCTAAGTTTTTGATCATTTGTAATAATACAGAAAGGGCAAAAAAATAAGATAATAAATAAAATAATAAAATAAATAAAATAATAAAATTAATAAAATAAAATTTAAAAAAATAAAATAAAATAAAATAAATAAAATAAAATAGTAAAATAAAATAAATAAAAATCCTCACTCAGTGTTAAATGCACATTGTCATGCTGCTTGTGTTAATTTGTTACAGCAGCAATAGAAAACTAAAAGTAGAACGTGTGTTCTTTGTTATGCTGGAGTCTATCTAAACCTTGTTAGTAATCTGAAAAAAAGAATGCCATTTTTTAATACTTTCCCAAATATTGGGTAAATAGCTTAACTGTAACTGTTATAGATCAACATTTGTCTTCTGTTTAGAACATATAACCTGTCTTGGACATGAAAGCATAAAAATATTATGCTGGTCATTTCCATGTTTTCAGATCTACTGTTAGTACTCAGGGGGGTGGAGGACTTGCAAATGATATTCCTCACATTTCTTTATGCACCGGTTTCAGGTAGGCTCAGTCAATGGGGTGCTCTGGTGGGAGAACCAAGAGCAGTAAGTAAGAAAAGGCTGTGGTAACTCCCACTTCCAGTAATAGTTGCAGCAAAGGTTCATATCTCAGCTTTGACTTGCAGCTCCTTCTCCCTTCTTTTCTCACTTACTGCTCTCAGTCCTCCTCCCAGAACAGCTATAGGAGCTCTTGCAGGCAGGCCTGAGGAATATCTCCAGCTCGATGGGTTCAGCTTCTACCCAGTGTTCATGGCTCTTGTATCCTGATAAACATTATCACTCTCTCTAGACCCTCTTACCCTAATTGACTTTCTGAAATTTGTTTCTGGTTACCTTATATTCATTTTTTTAAGCTCTTTGAGTGCGCTATAACTAATTTCCTATACTACACTTGCTATATTGAAATATCTAGTATAGATTCTCTTCTCCTGACATGAACCTAACTAATATAGTTCTTGTTACTAGAAGCATTGTCAAGAAACAGACCATTACATGAGGATTCTGAATTGCGTTACACAACTATCTCTGCTAAAATATACTGGTGATTTCGTTGACAGTGGAAAAAGGGGATACTAAATATTCATGGCATAAAGTTACATCATTACTACTTAAAATGTCACCAGTGGTGGTTATCTGAAATCAAGTCTTCCAGAGATGAAACTGCTGTTGCCCTTGATCATCATATTAGAAATGATGACTATAGAGTTCATATGAGATAGTTACTTCTGGCTCTAGTGTAAAAGAAAACACTAAAATCTTGCTTTAAATCAGGCACTCAAGACTCAGGTACCAGAGAGCTTCTATTGTGGCTCTGAAATAATATCTTGTCTCTTACAGCCACAGGGTTGACATGGCTAAATATCAAATTCTAAATTTAATCATGCCAGTTGGGAAATAATAATGCAAATTGAATGAAAAGTCTTACTGAGCTTTTTAAAATAAAGGTTAGAACTCTGAAAAATGAGTTCATAAGATTTGGAATGGAAATCTTTAATTGGAGTCAGAAGAATATGTGACATTGAACCATTACGTTACCCTAAGCCTTCCTCCGCTGCCTTTGGAAGAAGCCTCTCCCTTCCTTTTCTTTTCTCTCTCTTTATTTCCTTATTCTTTTTCCTCCCCTTCCTTTTCTGAGGAGACATGTCTCCCTGCTTAAAGACCCTGTAATAATTTTACCTTGAGACAGGATATCTATTCTCCCCAAAACCCACCCTCATCACTCCCCTTCCCCTTAGACCCTTAACAGGATAGATCTCAGCATGCTTCTAGGGAAAAAGGAAAGATCTGATCCAAGATGAGATTTCGTATTCAAAAAAAAAAAAAAAAGGAATTGGAAGATTGGATCATTTATTTTGGCAGGAACTGAGGGACATGAGGCGAAACAGATTCTAAGTGTGCCGAGCACTCTGTAACATGGATTGAGTCAAATTTATCCATATGTGTGTATTTTCTTAAGATTTTTACTTCAGTGTGCTAGTTTCCAGAAGCTGAAAGTCACTCTAACACTTTGATTAATTCACCAAGAAGTGTACACAAAAGTGAACCACATTCAAAAAGACATTGGTGGCAGAAAGTCCCTGTTAGGAGGAGGAAAAAGGAATCTAAAGACTTAGGAGATGGAAATGTTAGAACAGATTTATGATGAGTAACACTAGCTGCACCAGAAAGATCCAAATTACAGTTCCTTTGCCAAAGCACTGTTAACTATCTTAAAGAGGGAAACACCATCATCTGTGAAACCTCTGGAGTGGTTTTCCTCTGAAAACCAAGGTTAATGTTGGAAGATGCCTCTACTGAAATGAGAGCCTTTATTTTCAAGGCATTAATGGGATCCCAGAGTGACAAAATCCAGGTAGTAAAATTTAATCATCAGAATAAAAATGCCCATCAAACAGGCTGTTGGGGTGCATTGACCAAGAGAATACTTTGATATTCAGGCATCCCTGAGTTGTAACTAACTGATAACTTAATTCCAAGATATAAATGAATTTCAAGCTAGTAACATGTTATTTGATCTATATAACTGAAGATAAAACACTCTACACCTATTTTCTTTAAGACTTTATTTATTTGACTATAAGGGTGGGAAGAAAGGATCCTAGGGGAGAAGGACCCTGGGAACATGACCTGAGCTGAAGGTAGACACTTATCTGACTTAGTCACCCCAGGCACCCCAATTCTGCATCTATTGAGAAGAAACTTGGTTTAAGTCAGACAATGGCAAAGCACAGACTGTCACTCAATTCCAAGACACAGTTTACAGAGTCAGAGCCTCTTGAGTAAGGAGAAGGTTGGATTCTCTCTAATAAATATCCTTCAACCACACCACAATATATATTATAAGTCACTCTACAAGCTTTTTCCAGAGGAACTTGAGGTCACTTACACAGCTTATCAATAAGAATGAAGTCAAAGGTTTGATGCATCTCCTTGCATTTGGTGATAAAATTTGCCTCTTTAATCCATTAATGGAGAAAATTTAAAGTTCTTAGCTTTTACTGGGACTCATAAATAAAAGGCTATGCTTCAGTCTTGCTGATGTTCAAACCATGCTGACATTTAGGCCTTATATGTCAACTGAGGATCGACATGTTTGTGGCATATAAATGTGGAACTTATTGGAGCCTCTGGTAAAATGAGGAAATTACAGGGCCTAGCTCCAAGATTTGGGAGCAAAACTATGGAAATTCACACACTGGACAAAATTTCTTTTGGTCTATTTGATATTTACTTTTCCCGGAATGGATGGCGGCCTGTGATATAGATGTATCCTGAATCATAGAATCAGAATCAGGTTTGGAAAGAAAATATTAGACTACTGATGAAAGAATGATTAAGAGAGAGACATACAGACAGACCTCTTAGTGTGTGTATGAAATATAATTTTCTCTAAAAAAAAAAGAAATATAATTTTCTGTTCTGTATAAATACTCACAAAGGTTCTTTCAATGTAGAGTCTCTTAATAATCATATGGATAAGATGGCCCATTCTGTGAGTACCCACAGGAACACCACTGTTCTGTATATGAATTCATTTTCCTGCTTTTAGAGCTCCTGTCAGCTAACATTCTTAGGTTTTTATTCACCATTGTGTTTGATATCATACACATGATTGCTTCTCACCAAGGAGCTTGTTCCATTGCTAAAGAATGCAAAAAATGCCTTTGTACCTATGGGTTTTCATGATTTCACCATATACACCATTATCCAGAGCAGCTCTCCAGTAAAACAGTGGAATGATTTACCAATGATTCATTATGGAGCTAGTTGGTAGAAAATACCATACAGGATTAGTTTATTCTGCTCTGTTGGGTAGGCAAAGGCCTCCCTGGCAGAAAGAAGAAGCTTTAATTGGTGCAGGATACTCCTGGAAAACACTCTGAAATTGATGCTGTTTCCATAAGATCCTATAGAGAGCTTAGAGTCCTACACGGAAGAAGGGGCTAAGATTCAGAAAGTCAAAGATTTGATATATCCAGAAACAAAGAGGACTAGAAACAAAACTGAAGCATTATAAAGCCCTGTAATTTCCATATAATTAAAAAATAATAAAATGGTCAACTCAAAAACTAGTGCAAACAAATCCAACCAAGTTTTTTTTTTTTTTTCCCCCAGTTAATACTTCCTGCTTTATTTAAAAATTTCTTTCTTTCAAAAATAGGGTTTTTGTTTGGTGTGTGTGTGTGTGTGTTGGCCCCTGCATGGGTTTGCCCTTTTCATTGGGTAATTCAAAACTGACAAGAACCTTCATTAACTGGAGTTATCAAATTTCCTCCCCTACATTAATAATCCTCAAATTTTCCATAAGTTTAAAAATGTAGTATATTTCAAATTGCAGTGAATTTACTGCCCAATTCTAGTGAAAAGAGGTGCCCTAGAATCTTCCTAGTACCTTCTGCATAGACTGTGAGACTCTGGCACTAAGTCCTAAGTCTTCACACTTTTGAAAATTCTCCTGTGCTGCATATGGGGGTGGGGAGGAGGGTATCTTAGATGGTCACTTCGTGATCTCCAAGTTTTATGTTTTCCTACCATTGAGAAATCTACTTATTTCCCCCTGAAGTGCCCTTTAAAGATTTTGGACAAAACACTTTCAGAGAAAAAGAATGGCCTTTGTTTCTCTTTAAAGACTGAAACATCTGCTCATCGGAATGCCCTTCTGCTTCCATTTGACCAAAGGTGTCTGATGTCAATGGATTCAAGCTGAGTAACATGCGCCTTCATTCTTTTTTGAAAAATGAGAAAAACATCCCTAGAGGTAGACCACCATTAATGGTCAGGGTTGCTGCAAATGTTTTCAATTTACTCCTAAAGTTCTTGGAGATATGGTATACAAAATTAATAGAAACACTTAAAAAAAAGTTATTTAATAGTACTCTAATGCAAACATTTACTGTTTGCTAGGCAAAAAGCTAAGCACTCATTTCATCATCCAATATGGGAAACAAATATATGAAGCTGACATTCTTCATGACTCCTTTTGCAGGTGAGAGCATAAAGACTTAGAAAAGTAAAATAAATTACCTGAGGCTACAATACTAAGAATTGGTAGATCCAGCATCCTCTTTGATGTCTATTTCTAGGTTACAGCATCATGGATTCATTTTCATGTTATTTTTGTTGATGTATTTTGTTTCCAATTTTTCTGTTACGAGAAACAATTTTTATGAAAATTCTTTGATTATTATTGTTTATGATGTTAAAAACCCGAGTGAAAAATCTCAATTGAGTCATTAAAATCTCTCTTTCTGTCTGATGAGCATTAGGTGTTCAAAGAGCCAGGCAGTTAGCATTGCTGCGTAAGCATGGGGTTTGTTGGTGTTATGAGACAACAGCTGGTGGAGGAACTGTGATAAACTGGCAAATGTGTGCCTCACTGAACTGAGCTAGTGGTGACTAGACTCTTGATAATTTTTGTCATGCTAAAATCCAGTCACCTGTTCCCAGATTTTTTTTTTTACTTAAAAAATAGTTCCCATCTCTGGATTTTATGTTAAATTTTCCTGCTTTAAATACTATCAACCTATTCGAAAACACTTGATCACACTGTGCAGAACAAAATATGTCTGCTTCCCAAATACAAGTCAGTTTTTGACCTTGCATGTGGATAATTCCTAACATTGTCATTTTTTTTTACCTATACCTTTATCATTGTGTAAATTGGTCTATGATAATACAGTTAATTTAATATCCAAGCATTAACCTTTGCAGTAGGGCATTTACTAATACAAATTAAAATTAACCAATCTTTACTTTCTTCTCTCTCACCATGAAAGCCTTCTAGAAGTGCAATACATTTATTTAGCTCTATTTCGTAATTTTGTATTCTCATCTTACCTGAGAACAGAGTGTAAAGTTTAATTATTTTAATAGGTACTATCAGTTCCTAATCTAAAACTTTGTATTCCTGGAAGTTTAATGATTTTTAAATAGAAAACAACACTCCATTTATTTAAACCTCCATTTTTCTTAAGCATTAAAATGTAATCATAAATATAAAGTTTCCACATACTTTAAAGTCAAAGATGTATTATCTGTAAACATGTTCTTAGGACTATTTTTTCTTGATTCCACATAAAAATAAAATCAGAGAAAGAATATTTTTATTTGCATGTATTATTTTACTTAAACCAAAATAATTATGTAAATTAACTTATTGAAGATATTTTTCTTCAATAGATCTTTCATCGTTCCTCCTAAGTGAACCTGAATTATCATTTAGTAGAAAGTATTAAAATGGATCTTTCCCACAGCAAACCCTCCAATTAAGCAGTAAGTATTCACTTTCTTCCCTCTATTTCTTAAAATATATGGAGGCTACATAAGTTTTTGAACCAGGATGTTTTTGTGCACTTCTTAAATACTTTTTCTTGAAGGCTTTTTCTTCCTTATTAAAGAAAGAACATCTCCCTCCCGGATGGAGAGTATTTTTATGTGATTTCTAACTAGTGACTTTATTTTGACTACAAAAAAAAAAAAAGGTGCACAATTCCTCCATCTTGATTATTATTGCAGCATTAAAAAATCTTTATACTTTACACATTATCTACAATTTCCTCTACTTTAATCCCCTTTGGTATTTTTCTAAATTTCTAACTTCATTATTGTTTATTCACTTTCTAAAATCTCCTCTAATTTACTATTCTCCTTCTTCCCTATTTTACTTTTTTTATTTTTAATGGCCAGAATATCATGTTCTGTTCTCATTGTGTCTATCTCTGTTGCATCCAGTTCATTTCATTGTCCCACTAAGACTTGACAAGCTTTACTTATAGTATAACACTCAATATTCATGTCCCAAATTTCTATTCTGTTGTCTTCTAGAACTTGTACTCTTTTACAATGATTTTGAAAGATTAATGCTATTGATGACAGCTGGTGAAATTAAATAAAAAAGTAGATGTCTTCATAATTGTACTCTACAATACTTTACAAAGTAAGTGTTAGGAGAAATTTTACTGTCTCTTACATAAAAGAAAACCTGACTTTAAAGGCTATTGTTATTTAATATTTGAATATTCTGTTGTGCCTTATTTTCTTTCAAAGTTAAGCTTACAACATTTAATTTTATACTGAATACACTTTGATTGAGATGAACACAATTTGATAATATGCTAGGAGGATGTCGGTATTTTCAATGTTCTTTCAATTAGGAGTGAATCTTCATTTGCTTTATCTGCAAAGAACTACTTTGTCCGTCTCTGCCTAAGTGAAATATTGATGTAACTTGAATCAGAATTTCTGTCACCATATTAAAAATAGAAGTAAATCTGGGTCACTCAGTCTTAAATGCATTCACACAGATTTCAGTTTATTAACTGGCTTTATTCCTTGTTCCCCAATGTGTAATGTGCAAATAACAAATTAATGCAGATTTTTAATCTATCCAATTCTAAAATCTAATCTCAGAAGACTCTAAAATATTGTAGACAAACATAAGTATATGAATGGATAGATATTAATATAGCTACAGCTCACCAAAAGTCATATGCGTTACAGTATATTTTGAATGTTCAAGAATCAATTCAGGTTTCTGGTTTTGACTAGGTAGCAAAATAGAGTAAGATAAACCTAAATATTCCTGATATGAAAAGGCATAACTGAGAAAGGTTCTGCCAATGTACAACTGGAAATCATAGGCACTTCCTTTGCTTAGTTCAGTTGTGGCCAATAATATTTGCATCTTGTTTAATATGTGCTGTGCACCATGACGCTTTCTAGAGCCTACCCTCAGGTTACTGAGTTAAGGTACAGAAGACATACATAATATACATAGCACACCATAATATGGTTGGTAAATGCTATAATTACACAACAGAATCCCTGCAATAGACATTTAGCACATGCTTGAGGTTCAAATGAAGCTTCTGGAAAAATGCACTTTTTGACCTTACTAACTCTTCATGTTCTCTGGCTCCCTTTATCTAACCACAAGTATTGTACCCAAAATCTACTACCTTTTTAACAATCCAGGTAATTGCTTCATCATGATAAGAACAGAGATTTGCTGATAAATGTCATCCAGTCTGTAGGTACTGAACCAAGATGTCTGGACTAAATCCATAACTGAGAGCACTGAGTTTGGAATTAAACACACCCTGAGTTGCAAACTGTCTCCCCTATTTTGTGTCCTCAGTTTCTTCACCTGTAAAGTGATGACAAAATCTACAATTGGCCTTACAGATTTCTTGAGTTTTCTATGTGGGAATATATGTTAAGCACTAAGTGCAGTGCTGGCTGTTTAGTATATAGGCAAAGAATAGCTATTGTTATTAGCCTATCCTATACCTGTGATCTCCCTACAATTCTTTAAAAACCAAGATACTCTAATATCCCATTGAAAAACCAGCAAGAAAGAAGAAATTAGCACAACTTGGTTTGGAATTATTAAGAAGACAGTGATTTCATTATGTTGATTGTAATGCAATAGATACACAGAGTTAAAAATGAAGTTACTTTTACACAAGAGTATGTCCATAGCATGGTTCAGCTGCCCAGTGTGGATCTTTACCCCACTGAAATTTCTCACTGTTAATGTAGTAATTAAAATATTCACAAATATTTGCTTTGACATACAAGTATGTCAGACATACTCTTCAGCTCTCCAGCAGAGAGTACATGTCATTTCTAAAGGCATAATAAATAGAAATAAATCCTATATTTAACCATAATAATATATATTTATTTCTCAACACATATACTTTCTCTGAAGATAATAAATTAAAAAACAGGGCATCTGAAAATTATTATGTACAATCAATAGTTTATTGAAGCTATATGATAACTGGGACAATATGACAACTTTTCTGAATAGAAATAACTACCTTATTTTCCACCTATTTTTAACTGCAAATTACTACACAGAATTTTTAAAATCCTGTTTTTAAGCATTCTTTTTATATTTATCAAGGTTTATATATATGTTTAACCTGTCAAGAGGGGATAGGAGAGTCTTATACCATCCATGGCTTTTAAGAAGATTCTCTCCAAAAGCTATAATGAACAATCCAAATTTAAATTAATTGCCAATTCCAAATTTATATTAATTTAAGCCAACTCCTAGTAGTAGCAAATTTTTATGAATGAGAAAGCTCCATGGACTATACAAAAGGAACATCTATTCTTCTTTCCATTTCTTTAAACCACCACTAACCAATATAATATTTTCTTGTAATGGAAATATTATAAATCACCAGTTTCTAATACAGTGTTCACTAGCTGCATGTGGCTATTCAGCACTTAATATATGACTATTGCAACCATGGAACTGCATTTATAATCATATTTAATTCTAAATAATATACAGTTAAATCACCACATGTCACTAGAACCTACTGCATTGGACAGTGCAACCCTAGATATTTACCTTTATTTCCTTTTCACTCTCAAAACAAAGACATAGATGTTGGCAGAAAAAAAATATAACATTCTGATCTGCTCTGAGGAGTTTAGGTGAAAAACTGACCAACGGCCCCAGATGCTGCTACTAGGCAGACAATAACAGCAGATTCTGTGACACAGGTTGTGCTGAGGCCAAATGCTACTCTCAGCACAGTAGGGATACTGAGGCAGGCCCATTCCTGCAAGATACAGAATGCCTCTGAAAGGTGACGACTTAAGGAGATACCACTTGCCTGAAAGAAACCTTTTTAGACCCGTATTACTGTTTGAGAATCTCTCTATTCACTCTCCTTCATTTGTCTCCTTCATGGGAGTAAAATCTGTATCTTATTCAACTGTTATGTCTACTTTTCCAGGTCTTTCCCATGTTTTCTTCACAGGCATTTCACCCTGTAACTTTCTTGAACATCTAATTGCCATCTTGGCAAATGCTACTCAGAAGACCTGATCTAACACACAGGATTTGTCATTTTTTAATGAAATAGTTTAAGATTATTTTTCAGAACTAAAGGTAGTCAATAAATCTCTGCAAAGAAATAGTGTTGACATATAATGAATAATTGAAAATTAAAATAATTTAAATGTTTTCAAATCAATAGTATACAACTGTCTTCTGAGATGAGAAATCTAATCTCCATGGATTTTTTTGGCCATTTTTCTGCCACTAAATCTCTCTTGTATGACTACACATTAGATATGAGAAAGGCATAATGATAGATTCAAACAAAAATGATTTCCTATTTTGGCTCAGTTGAAAAGTTTTCAAAAAAATCTCTTGACCAGTAATCCTTAACCAGGGTGATTTTTATCACCCAAGTGTTATATGTCAACATAGTAGACACAACTAGGATGTTGCTACTGGCAACTAATGCGTAGAAGTTAGAGATGCTACTAAACACCTTATAATGTACAGGACAGATACCTCACAACAAAGAATTATTCCACTCAAAATGTTAATAGTGTTAAAAATAGAGAAATCATGATTTAGAACAAGTTCCCACTAAATTTAAGATATGTCTGTGAATGAAAAAAAAAGTGGTGGGGGTGTCACCTGGGCAGTTAAGTGTCATACTCTTAATTTCGGCTCAAGTCATGATCTCAGGGTCGTGGGATCAAGTGCCATATCCGTGGAGCTTGCTTAAGATACTCTCTCTCTCTTACCTTCTGCCCCTTCCCCCCACTTGCCCTCTCTCTCTAAAGAAAAAAGAATGTCTATGAGTGATCCTCTTTGATTATATCCCTTCATTTGAAAGGTGTTTCTTATATAATAGATAGCTAGCCCTGTATATACAAAACAAAATCTCATTTTATTCTTAATGATCAAAGTTAGCACCCTTCCAATTCATAAAGCTGTTTCAATAAACACACACATACACAAACACATGCACACACACACACACGCACAAATCAAAAACAGAAGGGAGACCAACCTGGGTTAGGTTAGAACCTGTGAAAAGCTTTGAAATAATATATGTATATAGGCTGTACATATAAGTTTTCACAATTGGATTGAATATAAACCAAACCCCACACATACATAATGTGATACTGATATAAAATAGTCATCAGCTTAAAGAATTTTTGGTATATCCAAATAGTGAATACCAGGCCCAAGAAGAAGCCATTAATAAACTACAGTGTAATTAGCTGTCTTTAGAGATTTTTTTTTCATACATCAAAAGAGTGCAAGAAGATGAATTGGCCTTTGGACACCAACATTATCTTCATAGGCTGGCAATAGTATTGGGCTGTTTGAGTCTAGGTATGTCCAATGGGTCTGAGAATTAGAGGTGTTTTTTTGTTTTCTTTTTCTTTTTCTTTTTTGTCTGGGATAAATGTGGAGCAAGATGTACTAATGTCATAACCAACCTGCCCCTATCATCCCTGAAACAAGATCAAAATACAACGCTTGGAAGCATATCTTACCAGTTTCCCAAATATATTAAACAGATATATGATCAAATGGTAGATATTTACTAAAATATGAAGAAACTATTAGACTCATTAAACCCAGAAAAAGATTACAATGTTATAATGTGCTTTCCTCTGATCCCTCCTTTTTCTCATCCTCCTCTTCCTCCTTCTTTTTCCTCTCTCTTTATCTCTCTTTCTCTTTATCTCCCCATCCCCAGGGATTTTGAGATATTAAGAAGTACACACAGAATTGTTAGAAAATGTAAAGGATCCTCCTTATGTACTTGTATAATATAGGTATGATATAAAATGATTAACATTCAGCAAATGTTATCAGAATTGTGAGAAAGAAACTGTAAATATATATACTAAACAATTGCATAGATCAAATGGAATACACTGGATTGAAATTAGACTATGGAGAGTTAAATCTGGATACCTCTACACATTTTCACCAATAAGAAAGGAAAGAAGAAGAGTGAGATCAATGAATATGGTTAATATGGAATATGAGAGCATAGAGAAACCTTAATTTTAAATAAGAAAGTGGGGGATCCCTGGGTGGCTCAGCAGTTCAGCACCTGCTTTTGGCCCAGGGCATGATTTATTTATCATGAATAAATAAATAAAATCTTTAAAAAAATAAATACAATAAAAATTAAAAAATAAAATAAGAATGTGGAGTATGAGTAACCTTGACTTGTCCAACATCTCAAAGCAAGTTAGGGAATGACTTAAAATTTGACTAAAAATGCAATGGGTCATGGAGAATCCAACATATTTTGATATAATTTCTCTCTCCATCTAGTGAGATATTTGTGAAGGGCTTCTCAATGACTTGGGCATTTATCTTCAATGCTTCTTTTTGACATCTCAATATTATGCCAAAAAGTTGCTATTTCCCAAAAAGTAGCAACTGATAAACTGACACTGAACTCTTCAATATATGTCATCAAAAGATATTGTAATGAGAAATGACGCATCTCATCTAACGGTTAGCTTGCCCTTTCCTGAGACTTCTAGCATGGTGCAGATTCAGGATATACAAATTTATTTTATTTATTTTTTTAAAATCTTTTCTTTTTCTTAATTTTTATTTATTTATGATAGTCACAGAGAGAGAGAGAGAGAGAGAGAGAGGCAGAGACATAGGCAGAGGGAGAAGCAGGCTCCATGCACCGGGAGCCCGACGTGGGATTCGATCCCGGGTCTCCAGGATCGCGCCCTGGGCCAAAGGCAGGCGCCAAACTACTGCGCCATCCAGGGATCCCTATACAAATTTATTTAAGAATAGTTGCTAGCATTTTCTCATGTTTCATAATTCAGGGAATACATATCTTGTAAATATAACAACAGGTCTAAATCTTTATCCTTCTGTTATATTTTTAACATTTTCAATTGCTTCAAGTTGAATAAGTGTTAAATATTCATCCTTTTTATTTAAAATCATAATTTTAAATTAAAATAATAATTTTAAAGCACTCTTCTATTGTTTAAAGATGATACAAAAGCCTATCTCTGTCCATGATTATCTACCATGGTGCCTGTCCTGTCCATTCAACAATAACTATGGCTAATGCATAACATAACTCATAATCATAATTTTCATAATTTTAAAATGTATTTAAAAATCATAAATTTTAAATATTTTAAATATTTAAATCATAATTTTAATTTAACATAAATGAATTGACCATAATTTGTCATTAGATTGCATTCACCTTTTCTCTCCTGATTTTAAGAACAACAAAAAAGGAATTCAAAATCTTTTGGTAGTAGTGTTAAAGATTATATTAGTGGGTGCCTGGGTGTCTCAGTTCGTTAAGCGTCTAATTCTTGATTTCAACTCAAGTCGCAATCTCAGGGTCATAAGATTGAGCCCCACGGTGGGCTACACACTCAGCCAGGAATTTACTTGAGGGTCTCACTATCCCTGACCCTCTCTCTTTGCCCATCCTCCCACTCTCTCTCTCTTTCAAACAAATAAATCTTAAGAAAAGAATATATTAAAAAGACCTTAACCTAGTACCTAAATATTTTTATCTAAATGCAATGAAAAAAATCTCCATTAATAAAACAGGATTTACAACATATTATTTACTGTCATTACAATTACTTGAAGTAACTTAACAACTAAATGACTCATCTTATTTTTAATTGATTTGCTTTATAAAACTAAATCACCTATGAATTTATCTGAGTCCTGTAAGACTGACCAATTTTTCTTAATGAAGAGTACTCTCCTATTGTTTAAGGATGATACAAAAGCCTATCTCTGTCCATGATTATCTACCATGGTGCCTGTCCTGTCGATTCAACAATAACTATGGCTAACATGTAACATAACTCACCCAGGACACACTAAGTGTGATAAGATAATACTCAGACCATGTCCCAAAGAAGCTGCAGGACCTAGGTGGCATATACTTGTAGGAGCTGAGAGTATGTGCATGGGAACACATTATGAAATTGCTTCATCAGATGGAGTGATACAAAATGTTGGATTAGAGAGTGTTTATTTGGGACCAAGTCTCCTGAGATATAGGATTTAGTGCTCTAGCAAAGACAAACAAACCAGGAAAAGGTATAAATCCTACTATGAAACACCTCAGAGATGGAAAAAGTGAAGATCCTTACCAAATATGCTAGAAATGCCAGAATTGCTGTAGCAGATGGTGGAAGAAGGAATTCAAAGACTTAAAGACATTAACGTATTTGAGTAGAGTAGATATACTATGAAAGACCAAAAACTTCACTGAAGGGCTCTATTGGACCAAAAGGCCTGGAGGATGCCCAGTTACCCAAGAAAGGCAGAAGATTGCTGCCAGAAGCAGCATCACTGAAAACTTAATTTGAAGCTGTCCTCTGTTGGCCAGCTCTGCCAGAGAAGATACTATTTCAGACCTGGGCTCACTGGGAGCAATGATGATAATAAAAACACAAAAATAAAGGTTTCTCAGAATCAGGGGAGACAAATATTTTAATGTATAATAACCTCAGAGAGGTAGCTAGAGGAGGCTTGACCTGCAGAGATCTAGGTAAGGTTAACATAGCATGATGACATTAGGGACAAAACAGACAGGCAGACAACAGAGGCAAATTCTTGTGCACAAAGAAAATCAAGAGTAGTTCTTCAGGAGTTTTAAAAAAATTAACAAAACATAAAGTCAATTTCTTGTCAGTTTCCACACAAGAAACCAGTTTTGAATCTGGAAATTTCTGCTGAAAAGGTAGGACAGGTTTCCAGAACCTTGGCCTATGGGTTAAGAGAAATCATGGTGTAGAAAACCAAATGGAATCACCTGTTACTGGTCCTCCCTAGCCAAGATCATAAATAAAAAATAATACTGAATCCCGGGATGAATGGGCGCAAATTTGTATCCCTATAAAACGAAAAGAGGCAGAACAGTGGTCCCCATTCATTTATTTCACCTCTCTGACTCCTGAAAAAATAAGACCGATCTAGCAAGATAAGGGGTGCTGGCATAAAGGCACACAAGCATTAGACTCAATTGCAGTTGTGTGAAAAGTAATGTCTTTTCTAGAGCATTTTAATACTGCTAATTACAATTTGATTATATATATATAAGCTATTAAATATATGTATATATATATATATATATATATATATATATATATACCAAAGTTAATCCTGATCATTACTCCTACTTTGCTGAGAGTTTTAATAATGAATATATGTTGAATTTTATCAACTGTCTTATCTCTATCTAAGTAGGTGAACTTTATATTTTTTCTTATTAATGTGAGCAATTATGTTGATTGGTATACAAATCTTTAATCAATATGGCATTCTTGAAGTTAAACAAGTTTGCCAGTGAAGCATTATTTTCTATATGCATATCTGTATGTACTGTGTGTGTGTGTAATTTACCTTTTGAATTTTTCACCTATGATCCTGAGAAAAATTGGTTCCAATATGTCCTATTTTTACTGTCCTAAAAATATAAAATCATAATTATACTATCATTATGTTCAAAATGTTTTAAATTTTTTAATGTTTTTTTCTTTGACCTTGTGTTGTTTAGAAGTGTGTTATTTATTTTTTTTAAAGATTTTTTTTTGTATTTATTTATTCATGACAGAGAGAGAGAGAGGCAGACACAGGCAGAGGGAGAAGCAGGCTCCCTGCAGGGAGCCTGACGTGGGACTCGACCCCGGGTCTCCAGGATCACACCCCAGGGTGGCACTAAACTGCGGGGCCACCGGGGCTGCCCAGAAGTGTGTTGTTTAATTTGCTTCTATTTGAGAAATTTTAATTTATATCTTATCAGTAATTTCTATCTTTACTGTAGTAGGAGAATTATTCTAAGTGTGTTTAATCTTTGAAATATGTAGATACTTCATAGACAAATCTATGTACAGTTTTTTTTCCCCATTTAAAGACAGTATATCTTTTATTTTCTGTTTTTAAGAGTTTCTTTCCAAATTTGGCTCTTAGTAGTTTTACTTTGCCATGCATGGAGTGGTTTCCTTTGTATTGTTTCTTTTTGAATTCATAGAGTTTCTTATAACCCATGGCTTGATTTCTTTAATCATCTTCAGAGAAACTTAACCTGTATCTCAATACACCATTCTCCATTCTTATTACACTGGAATTCCAATGAAAAGTTTGCTTAATTTTTCACCATGGCCCCACCTTCCCCCATACACTCCAGTTTCTTTTTTAAAAAAAATTTATTATTTTTTATTTTTATTATTATTTTCCTTTTAGAGAGGGATGGGGGAAGGGCAAAAGAAGAGAGAGAGAGAATCTTAAGCAGGCTCTATGCCCAGCATAGAGCTCAACTCAGGGCTCAATTTCACAACCATGATAATTATGACCTGAGCAGAAATCAAGAGTCTGATGCCTAACTGACTGATACCCAGGCATCCCACTCTAGCTTCTTTTTATTATGTCCTTTAGGCCAAATACTTTTTACTGACTTATTTTCAAGTCTTTCTGACTCTGTGTGAAATACGATCTACACTACAGATTTCTTGATTTAGTCGAATACTTCATTTCTAGAATTTGCATTTAAATATTTTTATACACTCCTGTCCTCCGATGAAACTCTACATCCTGTTATCTATTTTCTTGAACATATTATTCATGGTTATGTTAATGTCCAAATCTAGTCACTCCATTGTCTGAACCACCTTTGATCTATTTCTATTGCCAGTTTCTCTTCCTTTTCATATCTGATAATCTCTAAATGAATAGCAGACATTTTATATGCAAAAATGTAAAGGTTGATGGATGACTTGCCATCCTGGGAAAAGATCCATCTTATTCTCTTCCAGGTAGCTAGAGTATGGTCAGATTTACACCACAGTAAAATTATGGTCCTAATGGATCCAAAGTTCTATAAACCTCTATTGTGATCTTTGTCTACCTCATGTTTATATCCTTTCCTAGGCTCCCAACTAAGAGCTCAGAATGGTCATAGGGTCCCTTCTATTGGTAGATCTTGAATTTTTTATCTTCCCAGAATTTGTGGATGGATAAATATTCTGCAGTGTTGCTCAGTCACATTCTAGGCATCTTAATCTTTAGTTCTGCATAGCTGAAACAATGTAGATAGAGCGGTAGGTTCATTTAATAAGCTTGTCTGTAATTTTGGTTCCTCAAGATTTAACTCCCTTGGCAGTTCTACAGTGTCTTCAATATAGTTTATTACATGTTTACTTTGGCTTTCTAATTGGTCTTGATGAGAGTGTTGACCTCCTATAAACTACTCCATCATAACCCTAAGAGGAATTCTCTAAAGTGCTATAAAATCTGAGGGTAAGAAAACATGACTCACCATGATAGCTCCATGAGGTAGCTATATGACAGTTATTCATGTTCCCTTTAAGTCCATCTTCTTCTATTCCTTAAAATTGATTTATCCAAAACATAAATCTAAATACAGAATGTACCTATTAAAAGTAATTCAGTAATCATCTGCCACATATGTCAGAGTAGTTTTATCCACTGGATGTCCTTAATGCCTAAGGTCTCTTAAGTTTATCGAGATTTTATAAAAACATTTGAAGTATTAAAAAAATTGAGTTTAGTAAATGCTAATTTAATCTTTATAATGTGACATGTCAATAAGCCTACAGCAATCCAATAAATCTCATACATTTTTAAAATGTTATTTATTATAGAATGAGAGCATTTTAATATTTTCTATCTGATGTAGAATGGGTTTCAAAAGTAAGCTTAATGCCATCAAAGTAACTGAAAACTCCTGACTTTTAAAGTGTCATTCTTGTGTCATTATCTGTTCTTTGCCCATTATATAATTCTTTACTGCCTCACTACCCTTACATTTTTATCCCTAGTGTATCTTGACATATCTGAAACTAGCTGTGCATACTTGAACATTGCCATTATTCTTTTCTATTTAAAATATCTTTATTGTTTTTATTTCTCTAGCATATATATATATATATATATATATATATATATATATATATATAATCTTTTGCCCACGAGCAGAACACCAATTATTTCAATTCCTCCCTAGTCATTCCCTTCATTTGGCTTCTATTACATATTATATATACTTCTGGTAGCTATAAAAACACATGAAATTTATTTGTTTATCCTTTTTTTTTTTTTTTAGTATATTTGTCTTTAAGTTCCTGGAGACTGAGGATCATGTCTTATTTGTCCTTTTGTCTGCAATAAGTAGCAAAAGACATGACATAGTATATACTTAATAAATGTATGCTTCAGTTAAAATGGAATTTAAATAAGTTTTGAGGGATAGGTAAGGATTTATACAGACTTCAATAAGGAGGAGCTTATTTGTAGAGGAGGAAAAGGAGCCCCCAAATGTAGATCCATTTGGAGACAGAAAGATTTTCTTGTTTGACTGAAATACAGTGTCTCTATAAGGGCAAGTAGAGTTGATAAGGTCAAAAACACATTAGAATGTTTACCAGAAGTTTTAAAGGTAAGACAGAGGAATTTTGAGGATTGTATGGTTGACTAGTAAATGTTTCCAGAGAAGGAATAATAGAAGTAGACTTTTTGCTCTAGGAGTATTTATATGGTATAGAGTTAATCATGTAGAGAACATCAATGCCCTTAACAAGGACAGATGTGATAGGGATGAGAAAAAAGAGACAGAGAAGCAAAAGGATTAAGCAAATGAATTGGTGGCACCCAAAGAGAAACAATTTAAACACTACTTTCTCACAGAAAATTTGGGCATGGCTGACTACTGATCATCGGTATGTTTTGGATGATTTATGCTGGAACTTGCTGGCAATAATAATATACTTGTCGTGTAAACCATGAAACTATGTATTATGATATATTCTGTTTAGTGGTTTCTAGAACAAACCTAAGGTACAGTATATTACATTTACAGTATTCCTTCTTTTATTTTCTAGCAACCAATATTATAAAGGGATTCCAAAGTTTGACAGAAATTCAAATTGCTGTCTTTTATCATGAGGAATATGAAATTATTTTCCTTATTTTAATTCTCAGAGTGTGTTTTCCATACAGTGTATGTGTGTGTGTGTGTGTGTGTGTTAGTTGGCTTGAGCTGCCATGATGTAATATCACAGAGTATGTGGTTTAAACAACATAAATTTATTTTCTCATAGCTCTAGAGTCTGGGAGTCCAAGATCAAGGTACCAGCAGATCTGGTCCTGGTGAGAGCACTCTTCTTGGTTTGAAGATAGAGGAGGACTTATTGCTGTGTCCTCACATGATAGAGAGAAAGAGAGACAGAGACAGAGAGACAGCAACAGACAGGAGAAGAAGGAGAAGAAGAAGAAGAAGAAGAAGAAGAAGAAGAAGAAGAAGAAGAAGAAGAAGAAGCAGCAAGCTATCTGGTATCTCCTCTTAAAGAGAACTAAGCCTATTATCAAGACCCCACTTCCATTACCTCAGCTAAACCTAATTATCTCCCTAAGGTGCCATCACCAAACATCATACATCATCACTTTGGGTATCAGGGCTCTAACATATGAATGAGGGGTGCAGAATTCAGTCCATACTGGCGTGTCTGTGTGAGTGCATCTATAAAATGCATCAAATCTATTTATTTTATTTATGTATTTACAGACTGCATGTGTACATACAGGGAGGAGCCTGCAAACCACTTAGCTGTCTAGGCCTCTAAAAGCTAAGGTTAGGATATTGAGACTGCTCTGAGGGGAAAAAGTGTCATTTGTTCTCTATAAGTTCTTTGGCTTTGATTCCATCAGCAGCTTTCTAAATGCCAGCATATTGTGGTTTTAAGGTTTAATTAAAGGGATTAACAATACAAATCTAGGAAAAAGATAAACATATTACATAGCTTTGGGTTTACCACTAGAACATAAAAATAATTAAGATAATTTGATTTTCTGCCTTTGGTAATATTTTTTTCCAGGTATAGGCTAAACAATGAATACAAAGATCAGTGAGAAAAGAACAGGCTTAATTATATGCTCAGTACAAAAACTACCAAAACACCTGTGAATTTGTGTTGATCAGTGCTCTTAAATTGAGTAAACACAAAAATGTACTAAATCACTAAATGTGGTAAATAATAATGACAAATATGTTTTCCTTGTAATTAGTTTAGTTGGGAATTTTCAGGCATGTGAAGAAGCTTAAAACTATTAAAGTTTTATGTTTTAAAACAAAATTAATTCCTACTATTTTATGTGGGTAGTATAAATATGTAGAGGAAATAAGAAGAAGCAATTATGTGTGCTATCAGGCTTGCTTGGGGAGGGGGAGAGAAAACATCTATAGGAACAATTTACACTTTCAAAACTTGTCTTTGAGGTCAAAGTGCTTCTGCAACTCACTAATGAATTTCATTGTGCAATATACTATCCAGAGTTTTTGCAAGAGAAGCAAGCCACATATCAGGAGGTGATTCAAGCTTTAGGGGGGGTATATCCTTCTCACTCCAATTCTAGGTATTTTCTCATCCAATGTCTCACATAGTACTAGCACAAATTTGTGATGGAGGAAAAGATAAAATTGTACTACTTTCCAACTGCAATTTATTTGGTTGATTGGTTTATCATTTTTATTCAGAAACATAAATAATAGACATAATTTTTCACTTGACTATAGGTCACAGCTCAAGTATATATATAGTGAGTAGGAAAACCTTTGTATTTAACTTTGCTACAAATTCAGAAAAGCGAATAGAAGACAGTGTTCTAAATATAAAAAAAGTAAATGATACACAGCAAGATCAGATTTCCCTTTCTCATCTCATGGCCACCAAACCAGTCAATTACATGTCTTATGACTTTGCCACGTATCTACTTGAAGATGTATATTCTGAATATATTAAAACTTACTCTTTAGTGTGAGATTATTGTTTTGGTGGCAATGAGGGGCAGTTTTGCTATTCTCTAGCACAATCTAAAAAGTAGATGAAAAAGCAAATAGGGAGACAAATTTAAAAGAAAAAGTTGCATGAAAAATGATAAATCAGAATAGGAGGACAAGTTATCTTTATTTGGAGATTTGCTTCATCCCACTTGACAGTAAAGGGATATACTGAAACCTCAAACAATTGTATAGCTGTCTATGCATTTAGATTGTTCTGTACTTTGCAAACTAACATTACTTGCAATAATGCCTAGGAGACAACAGTTCACAACTGGAGCTTAGATTTTGCAAATCATTTGTCTTATAATAAAATGCTTTCTGTCTGGGATTACAACAGTAAAAATAAATGAGAGAGGTTGGTCATCTGTAGGGATCTTTCCAGTGGCAGTTCTAAGACACCCTTTTAAAATATTTGGATGATGAAATGTCTCTCCTTGACTCATCAGGAAAAAAAATCAATCTAAAATACTCTTAATGGTGACATCAGCATCATGGCACTGTGACTCATTCCTTTTTTCTTTCCCTTTGATTTACAACTACTTGGACATCCACAACTGGGGAAAAAAAAAAGCACACTTCTGCACAGCATACCAAGATACCCAAGAGATCCATCCATCTTTGCACCCAAAAGTGTGTGGTTTGAGGCACAAAGGAGGTGGCACAAAGAAGGAAGTGGCCACAGAGCCAGCAATGGCAAAGGAGGTAATAACAGAGAAGGCAGTGGCAGTGAGCCTGCAAGATCTGTCTCCCAGAGGAGTTGAAAGGTGAGGGGAGTGAGTGGGGACTATCCAACATCAGGCTACTGTTTAGAAAGACCAATTGCTGCCTGTGTCTCTGCCTCTCTCTCTCTCTCTCTCTCTCTCTCTCTGTTTCTCATGAATAAATAAATAAAATCTTAAAAAAAAAGAAAGACCAATTGCTCTCACTGAGGAAAGACTGCTGTGTCTAGGGTAGAGGAAAGGAAAGAGAAATGGCAGACAAATGAACTAAATAAAAACATCTCCTGCTCTCTTCTACAAGAGGTAAGAATACTGTCTACAGAAGTCTGGGACCTCCCTACTTGAGCATTCCCCTACAGGGCCATGAACACATCCCTGAAGTCTCAACCACCACCAAGTAAACCACCACCACCACAACCACCACCACCACTCCACCTCACCCCACTCTTGCTGCAGGCCTTATCTTTTACCTTTTTTTTTTAAATGCCTGTTTTCTTCAACCTTACCCAAAAGTCAGATTCCTTAAGAGTAACCAAAAACCTGTGCTATAGTGCCACCTTATGGAAAAACAAAAGGAATACTCTTAGCTACCAACCTGTTAAACTGTTAGAACCAGATTAAGCAAAACCTTGTTTAAATAAGAAATGTGTTCACTACTTTAATTTTTTTTAATTTTTTTTTTATTTATTTATGATAGTCACAGAGAGAGAGAGAGAGAGAGAGAGGTGCAGAGACACAGGCAGAGGGAGAAGCAGGCTCCATGCACCAGGAGCCCAAAGTGGTATTCAATCCCAGGTCTACCAGGATCGCGCCCTGGGCCAAAGGCAGGCGCCAAACCGCTGCGCCACCCAGGGATCCCTGTTCACTACTTTAAAAGTAGGGACACAGGCACTTTTTGTTAAACCCCATGAAAAATTATGACAATGCAATATCACAAGAAGAAAATGACAACTTTTCAGCAACTGACCCAAAAGACATGGAATACTGTGATCTAAGTGATAGAATCTAAAATAATTATCATGAAGAAATTCAATGAAGTACAAGAAAACTCAAAAAGGCAATACAATTATCTCAGGAATAAAATTAATGAATATAATGAACACTTTTCCAAAGTCTTTTTTTTAGACTAAGGTCTAAAAAGAACCAAACAGAAATTCTGGAGCTGAAAACTCAATAAACAAGATAAAGAATGCATTAGAATGTCCTGGAAATACAGCAGATCATATGGAAGAGAGAATCAGTGAGCTGGAAGATAGGAATATAAAAATGATTCAGGTTGAAGAGGAGACAGAACTAAGATTTTTTTAAATGTAAAGAAACCTTACAGGAGCTATCAGACTCCATTAGAAAGCCAGCATAAGAATAATGGGTGTTCCAAAGGAGAAGAGAGGGAGTTTATTTAAAGAAAGCTGAGTACTTCCCAACCTGGAGAAGGATATACAAAGCTAACAAAACATTATTATGTGGATGCAAAAAGATCTTCTCAAGAATACATTATAATAAAACTGTCAAAACTCAATGATAAAGAATTTTGAAGGAAGCCAAGGGGAAAAGAGTAATCTACAAAAATATCCCCATTGGGCTATCTGTAGATTTCTTAGCAGAAATGGTATAGGCCAGAAGAGAATGAAATATATACTTAAAATACTAAAAGACAAATCTAGCAGCCAAGAATATTATAACCAGCAAAATGATCCTTTAGATATGAAGGAGGAATGAAGGTTTTCCCAGCCAAACAAAAGCTTAGGAAGTTCACCATTGCTAGACCTGCCTTAGAAGAAATACTTAAAACAGCTCTTCAAAAAAAAAAAAAAAAAAAAAAAAGGAAAAAAAAAAAGAAAAAGAAAAAATGAAAGTACACTAAACTCGGAATAAGGTGATAGAGTTAAAACAATGTAACTCTTTTTTTAGAAGAGTATATTGAACTCTCAACCATAATATAAAGGTTAAAAAAGAGCATTAAAAATAACTATAGCAACTATAACTTCATAATGAAATCACAGCATTAGGTAAGTTGTGACATTAAAAATATAAAAGAGGAAGAGGGCAGCCCGGGTGGCTCAGCGGTTTAGCGCTGCCTTCAGCCCAGAGCCCTGGGATCCAGTCCCACATCGGGCTCCCTGCAGGGAGCCTGCTTCTCCCTCTGCCTGCATCTCTGCTTCTCTCTCTCTCTCTGTCTGTCTCTGTCTCTGTGTCTCTCATGAATAAATAAAAACTTAAAAAAAAAAGGGGAAGAGTCAAGGGATGGAAACTTTATATGCAAATGAAGATAAATTGCAATAGCAAGGGCACCTGTGTGGCTCAGTTGGTTAGGCATCTGCCTTCCACTCAGGTCACGATCCCAGGGTCTGCAATGAGCCCCAAGTCAGCTTAGCAGGGATTCTGCTTCTCCCTCTTCCTTCTGCTTCCCTGCTTGTGCTCTCTCTCTCTCTGTCAAATAAATAAATATTTTTTAAAAGATAAATTGCAATTAACAGAAAAAGGACTATTTTATCTATGATTGTTTTATGTAAGTAAAACTTATGATAACCCAAAGCAAAAGAAAATCCACAGCAGAGACTGAAATTTAAAGAAAGGGGAGACTGAGCAAATCATCATGCAAAACTACTTATGTATAAAGGTAGACAGAAATTAAAGAGAAAAGAAACAATGGAGAGACAAAATAACTAGAAGACACATAAGATGGCAGTAGTAAATTCTTACATATCAATAATCACCCCAAATATAAATGGACGGAATCAATCAAAAGGAACAGAATGGCTGGATTGATAAAAAAATCAAACCCAATTATGCCTACAAGAGACTCATTTCAACTCTAAAGGATACACATAGGCTTAAAGGGAATGGGTAGGTGATATTCCAAGCAAATGGAAATGTAAAGAAGGTGGTCATAGTCATAGAGATGTAAGACAAAACAGACTTCATGCCAAAGGATATAATGGGTATAAATATTATGGATCTTGGGATGCCTGGGTGGCTCTGCGGTTGAGTGTCTGCCTTCAGCTCAAGCCTCAGGGTGTGATCCTGGAGTCCTGAGATCAAGTCCCGCATCAGGCTCCCTGCTTCTCCCTCTGCCTGTGTCTCTGTCTCTCTCTTTCTATGTCTCTCATGAATAAATAAATAAAATCTAAAAAAAAAAAATATTAAGGATCTATAGTCAGAAGACAACTCATGGTTGAAATCAACACCTGGGTGTCAGCCTGGCTGAGTTGTCCTCTGGAATCTCCTGGGGAAAAGCATCTGCTCACAAATCATTCTTATTGACAGAATTCATTTCTTTGCAGTTATTCAACTCAAGTCCTATTTTCTTGCTGGTTGGAGGCTGAAGGTCATTCTTAATTCCTAGAGGCCATTCCTAGTTCCTTTCCTCAGGGTTCCCTCCATTTGCAAGCTTATATGGCTCAATGAAATCTTATTGGTGCTTCAAATATCTGGCTTGCTCCCCCACAACTGTCCTGAGAAATACTCTCCTTTCAAAGGCTGATTAGACTAGACCTACCCAGAAAAAAATAGTCTCCCTATCTTAAAGTCTACTGCGTCACATGAGTAATTCTGGGAGCAAAACTCATCATATTCAGCTATGAGATTATTCAGGATTTATACCCCAGAAAGAGCAGGAGATCTTCACCGAAACTTTAGAATCCTGACACACCCACCTAATAACTTTTGGCGCAGAAACTGATCTCTTGAACAAGTCTTCCACATTTAACCACTTTCGAAAACTATTTTCCGTTATCATGCCAGGTGTATTTTAGGTACGGCAATTAATTATCATTCATGTTTAGTAACTAGGGCCTCTGAATTCAAAGTGATTAAATTGATAAATTATTTTATCTGAACCTGTAATTTGATGAATCAACCGAAGAGTGGTCAGCTTCTGAGTTCCTCTTGAAATGATCAGCTACCATCTCATCCTTGACAATTACAAGTTGCTTAATTGTCGTAGGTTCAATTTCCCCTACTCCATTATCTTCCCACTTAACACTAAAATGTGATTGCTAGTAACTCAAATGCTATGTATTCATTAAAAGAAATCCCATATGAAATGCCTCGTTTAAAAAGGTCCCTAAAACAAGTGGGTAGAATAGAAAAGCTTATGGCAGAGAAAGGGATAGTTATGGTGCTTCTGTGAATATGATTAAGTTGAAATATTGAAGATTTCAGTATGCACACATAGCAAAAATAATGCATCTGTTTTACAAAATATTCAGTCACATATTCTCAGAATTGCCCCCTCCTTCTTTTCCTTTTGATAGCCTTAGGCGTTAGTTTGCCAAAACACATAACAAAATGTAACACATTAAAAATAAACTCAGTGGAGGTGCCTGGGTGGCTTAGTCCCTTGAGCACCCAACTCTTGATTTCTGCTCAGGTCTTGATCTTAGGGTGATGAGATCGAGCCTCTGTGTTGGGCTTCATAGTCAGTGCGGAGTCTGCTTGAGAGTCTCTCATTTCTTCCACCTCCACCCCCTCCCTGATCTCTCTCTCTCTCTCAAATAATAAATAGATCTTTTTTTTAAAAAAAAGATTGTACTCTTTTATTTGAGAGAGAGAGCATGTACAAGCAGGGGAGAGGGGCAGAAGGAGAGGGAGAGGGAAAAACAGACTCCCCACTGAGCAGGGAGCCCGACGACACAGGGGTTGATCCCAGGACCCTGAGATCATGACCTGAGCTGAAGGCAGATGCTTAACCAACTGAGCCATCCAGGTGCCCCTAAATAAATAGACCTTTAAAAATGTAAGATCAATTGTTTCACCCTTACTTCAACACTTTCCCATATTTTACCATCATTTTCAATGATACCAACTTTCTCCAATTTCTCCTTTTTTGACTTCTGCTTCTTCTCTTTATATTCAACAATAAAGACATGAATCCTTTTGAGAATCTGATAAAAATCCATTGACCTTTATCCTACAGAAATATACATATTGAATATATGCACATATATACAACATTTTGCTTTCAATTTGAGACTCACTGATCCCCTAAAACTATCTCCATTTCATATCTCCTAAGTTTTGCTATTTATTTCTCTGGAAAGTTTTATATCCACATCTTCTTTGCATTTCTAGAACTCTCAACCTCACACCTCATTTACTGCAATCATATCCTTACTCTTTCCAGACACTGGCGTATCCATACTCAATGCACCTTATACACAGATAAGACTTAACAATTTTTTCCTCAAAAACTTTCAATATATTCATTTACTCAAAAGTCTCCCTTTCTGTATTTTAGTGCTTATTCCTCTCATCTAAACTTACAAAGCCCCTTTTCATCTCTTTTCCTTAAAACCACTGCCTCATCCTGTTCCCTAATTAAAGGCTGTGGAAAACATGAAAGAAACTGTTTTCCTGACTTAAACAAATTCAAATTCTTTCCTCTAAGTGAAATTAACTTCTTCCTTGCTGCCTGCAAGCCCTTCTTTGCAGGTGACTTCACAGACACCTTTAATGCCCTAGCTTTACTGTCTGCCCTTCTGCAGTATATTTATCTGGCATGTGTGTATGTGCTATTGATATTACTTGAAATAATTTTTACTCTGCTCATTTTCTCTATTGCTACCCTGAAAGATCAGAAGAAAAAACAGGATGTGTCCATAAAACCTATCTTTCTCCCTTGCTTTCCCACTTCCAATTAAGAGTGTATGTTGTCAAAAAAAAAAAAAGAGTGTATGTTGTCTTTAAAAGCACATGTACACATGTAGTTAAGTACTAGGAGCAGACATAAACATAAATCAATAAATTATACTTCCCACATTTTTCAAAGAAAGAAAAATCTAATTTTAGTACAAATGAATAGAGTTTGAAATCCTGTTTAAAAGTCTACTGTTAATTACATTTAAAAAAAATATCTTTCACGTAGCACAATATACCCAGATGCATGTTACACACATACATTCACACAAATACAACCTTGAAAATAAATTGTAAAGATGAAAAAGAAATACGTCATTCTCTCTGACAAAAATAAAGATGTGATAAGGTCTCGGGAGCTGCTCTGAGGTTAACTCTCAGACAAAGCAATTCATTGACAAGGTATTTCAAAAAATAAAATCCAGTGCAGGAATTAGAGCTTTTATTCCTGCATTGTCCCTAGATCCCGATGTCTGCCAACAGAATGGGTGGGAGGGGAGAAATTGTGAATCGACTCAGCATTTGTCACAGAGAAATGGTAATAGTTTCAAGAAGAACCTTTGCCATGAAAAGGCCCAAATGACACTAAGTCAGTGAGTGAAAGGAGCACACAGCAAAGGGACAGCCCTTTTGTAGAAGTAAGGCTCCCTGGTTTAGCCTAGAGAAAATGTTTGTATGGGCTTCTCATGGCTCTTCCTGGGCCACAGTGTCTGGCCAGAGTTGAAAGAGGCCCTCTGGCCAATGATTTCCTTAAATACAGAGATAGTAAAAAAAAAAAAAAAAAAATACAGAGATAGTAGTAGCACAACTAGCAATGGATGCCCAGATTCTTCCCATGTATTGTCTGGGAAGTATGTCAATTCTCTGAGTGACATCAGCAAGGCCAATCAAGAGTCAATCTGGGTGCCTAGCTGGCTCAGCCTGTAGAGCTTATGGATCTTGACCCTCAGGGTGGTGAGTTTGAGCCCCACGTGAGGAGTAGAGTTTACTTAAAAGAAAGAACCAGTCAACCTAGAAATATCGACAGGGATCATGGGGGCAGGCATTGGGTGGAACAAAGTCAAAATTAGCCAGCATAGTAGCTCTTTCCACTTTTTAATGCTAAAAGGATGAATTTGTGTGATTGAGGCAGAGAATAATTGCCATGCTATTAATTTGCACCATGACTATATCTCTAGGCTGGTGGCCTAAGGAAATACCCGCTATGTTTATATTTACATTTTAATTGGTATAGATTAAGCATTGTTGGAATTCAGAGTTTGTCAAAGGGGCACTATACCATGATACAACAATCTGCCTCTGGAAGTGCTGAAAAACCATTCCCTTTAGATGGGGAGATTTCCTGCTCCCTTCTTCACACAGAACACAGAGAATAGCTTCTATTATTCAGCCACAAAAAAAAAAAAAAATGTTAATTGGTTCATTCAAAGAGAAGCTTTTTTGGAAATTGAGAGTATTGCATAAACATCTTGCAGTTCATTTGCTTTCCTTGTATTATCTGTAGGTTTTTAATTGAAATGCAGGAGAGAATACCAGCACTTAGCAGTGCCTGGAAATATTCCCATGTTAGCCTCCTTTACGACCTTTTGGAGTAAGCCCAAATTCTTTATTTATCAAGTGAAAGTCAAGGTTGAAGTGACTTGTCTAAAATAGTTAGATGATAATGATGATATCATGTGGCCTGTATTTCAGAGTTTGGCAGCAGTTTTTACAATTCAACGTTTAAATAGACAATAAAAAATGTAAATTTTATACAAATTGACAACTAAATTTTATGCTATTAAAATATTTTGAATGAATGCAACACTCGCAGTAAAATGCTTCACTAAGAGGTAAGATTCAGTTTCCGATTCAGCTTCTGCAACTTAATAGTTATAAGATTTTGTCAATTAACTGAAACTTAGAAACACATTTTTATCTATTAAATATAAATTTTAAATTTCTATCTCACAGGTTGTAATGAGGCTTAAATTAGAAAATGAGGTGAAATCACTATGCAACTACAAAGAGGTAAATAAATTCTATTTACATTATCCCAGTTTTTACATAAATACAGTTAGGATAAGGGTAAGAAAGTGCTACTTTAAACAGAGAGTAATAAACATATAAATTGCTTCAACACAAGCTAGACAATGTTAAAAATGACTTTATACAAGTGTTTAAATATTGAAAGTAAAAGATACATATGGATAAATAATGGAAAGTGGATTGGGTTATATTTCTGGGTTTTGGGGAACAGAATTTTTAATTTCCAAGAAGTACCTCTTAACTAGATGCTTTGTAAATGTGTAGTAACATTTTTGTCATCTTAATATTGTTTAAATATTCTGGATTAATCATTACAAAACTACATAACACAGCGTTGTGCAGTCTCAAATGTCAATAATGGCAATTAAGAGACACTGAAAAGTTGTAAGGATCTGCAGTTAGTGGGTTCAGCACACACTTTTGACTATATACCCAAAGCCTGTGTCATTTCTCCCATCAGGAACAAAAGCCAGTATCACAAACGTGTGGACGGGCTCCCTGTGTATATGATAAATTCTCCAATTTTATTACTCCAGGTAAAAGTTATAAAAGGAGAAGTAAAAAGATTATTTTCATTGTTAGATCTTCTGCATGGAGAGATGGAAAAGATACCAAGTCACACTTAAGAATTAAAGGGACCTATTTTTTTTTCCTTCCTTGTGTTTTCTTTTTCTTTGCTTTACAGATGCTCTAAATATAATCACTCTGGCAGTTACACTGATGACCAATAAAAATACTTCATGATGAAGTTGAATTAACTCTTCCAGGTCCTTGAGAATTTATACTTTATTCTTCCATTGATTCCCATGATATGTGGAGGAAGAATAAGAATTCCCATCTCTAGTTACTTCTCTCTGTTTTCTGGGATTCATCTTGAAGAAATTCTTTTTTAAGAATCTCAGGGAACATCAATTTATGTTGCTATGTATTTTTTTTTAAACTGTGTGTATAAATGCAGCATACAATGTCTAGCCAGGATAAAAACTAGAAGATGGCCTAAGCTTGAGGGAAACAAAAGTCTCCCTGGGTTCTTTATGCAGAGGAAAAGCTAGTGGGTAAAGTTTCCATAATAAAAAAGACTAATAATATCGAAACATATCCAAAAGCATTCTTCCCACACTCTCATCATTGTTTGATTTTCAGCAATTAATTGTGAAGAGCAATCCTGAAATTGCTACAAATAATCCAAACAATTCTTACCTATCTAAATAATATATATGTATATGTACTTTTTTTTGCTTTAAAAATTCATTAAAACACACAGAATATATGACACAACTACTTTCTCTATATATATCTTTCATTGGCTGACAGCCTATTTCCTCTATTACTCAATGGAAAGTTAGGATAAGACTAAAGAAACTGCCTTTATGAAAGTGATAGAAGAGTCAGTTTCTAATCGCAACGCTGTAATTACCACTTTGGATCTTTGGTCTTTGAACTTCAATAGGCCTCATTCTCCTCAGATATAAAAGTAAGATCAAAGTATGAATATTTTCAGTTCTAAAGGTTTATAATTATATATACCGGGAGAAACCTATGAATATAATAATTCTTCCCTCCTTCTTTACATTAAAAAAAAAAAGAGAGAAAACTCATACTTAATTGTAGCTGATTGACATTTATGGACAGGAGCTCCTATGCAGCCAATGATGCATTACATGGATTTGTTTTTAGTTAAATCCAATAGCTTCTATAAACACTTGAAAAACTGGAAGAATATCAATATACACAATTGTGTTGTTTAACATAAGTAATGCTTTAGACACTTTTGAATACATTCAGATATAATGGCGTCCCATGATCAGGAACCAAGAAATATTTTCATTAGCCCATGTAAGAATCCTTTAAAAAAAAAAAAAAAAAAAAGTAAACTCTATACCCAACACAGGGCTTGAACTCATTACTCTGAGATTAATAAGAGTTCCATGCTCTACTCACTGAGCCAGCCAGGTGGCCCTAAATCATGTGGAATTAAAAAAAAAAAAAATGAGTCAATGTTCAAAATTTGAATTTATTCAGCTAAATGTATGGATTTAAAGGACTTTGACATAGTTACAAAAAAAAAGGAAATGATTAACTTGATCTTGGACAGAGCATGTGCTTCTCAAGTCTACTACATCTTCCAACTCTTTAATTTTTTTTCTCTAGCCCGATTTCCTTTAATTTGTTTTGATTTTTGCTTGGCTGTGTAAGGCTCCTAATCCTTAACAACACTTTGATTTAATTCCTCTTTATTTTAGCCAGACTCTCCTTAATTTTGTAATGACAAAATAAACTCAACTTGTTAAACTCAAATATAAATAAAAGTAGGCAATTTATCTCTTCCCCCATTAAGTACCTCTGGTCATGCTTTCTTTTCTACCCAAGGTTCCTTTTTATTTAATCAAATTAAGTGATCCAGACTGCCCAGAAGAATTTCTTTAGCTTCTAATTCAACTTATGTATATTACACCAAAAATATAAATTTTATGCAAAGTTTAGAAATGTGAATTCCCATCAAAGCAACGGAAAAATCTTTTTTGAGTAGAAGAGGCTGTGACAGTCCATGTAAAAAGTATCACATAGCTGTCTGTTTTCTCTACCAACAAATTGAGTTGACCCAGACATAGTATATAGATTGAAACAGTTGAAATGTCATGGTTAATTAAAAATAATGCTCAAAGTACACTTAGTATTCCTCAAAGATTACATCAAGATTGGCAATAGCACACTCATTTGGTAAGTAAAGATACTGAGATTTCCTTTTAATATATTGGACAGAAACACTTCCTTTTATGGTTCATGATTTCTGTGTATCAATCTAGGAAATACTCTCTCCAAAACAGAAAAATGTTCACCCATTTGATATTGAATAGTTTTTATGGTTCTTACTTTTTTGTTTATATATATGATCATATACATAGTTACATATATGATCATACATATATGATTAATCTTGATCAACCTCAAAATAAATTTTATTTGTGTATAAGAGAGGAATTGGTTTCTTCTTTCTTTCTTTCTTTCTTTCTTTCTTTCTTTCTTTCTTTCTTTCTTTCTTTCTTTTTCTTTCTTTCTTTCTTTCTTTCTTTCTTTCTTTCTTTCTTTCTTTCTTTTCTTTCCTCTTTTATTGGAATATCCACTTTTCTAGCACAATTTATCTGAAAGGATTTCATTTTATCATGGAAGTGCTTCAGTACTTCAACTTTGTTGAAAATCACTTGCCTGTATATGTGTGGGTCCCTTTCCAAACATAGTATTCAGTTTCATTAATGTATTTTTTTTTTCTATTCTCAAGTCAATACCATATCATCTTAGTCACCACAGCTTTTTTTTATAGAGTCTTGAATAAGATAGCACATATAGCTTCCAAATTTGTTTTCTTTTTCTAATTTTTTTCTGGCTATCTTGGGTACTTTTTAAAAAACTTGCCAAATGTATCTTTACCAAAAATATTTCAAATCAATTTACACTATTTTAAAGTACAATATAATTTACATAAAAATATTTCAAATCAATTTACACTATTTTAAAGTACAATATAATTTACATAAATATTCAATGCAGTTAATTTGCCTTCCGGTGAAAAGTGGTAAAAGTAAGCTAAAATAAATATTGTTGTAATAGTTTACCTTACTGAAATGTTTATTAATTGAAATACAGCATGAAACCAGTGTTTTGATTTCAATTAATAGGTCTCTTATAAGCAATACTTACAGGTAATTTATAAGAAGCCAGAACGTAAATAGTTAAATGTTCAGCATGGCCCTTAGTCAGTTTGTCAATATGTAGGGCATTGACTGGCTGCCAAACTCTACATGACTCAGGAGACTTTAAGATGAGCTTCAATTTTTATATGATAATTGGAAATTTCAGAACCTACTGTTCCATCAGTTAGCAGAGATGGATATGTCCAAAGATATGATAACAATTTGCAAAAAATTGCTGGTGAGTGCAGATATCTAGAGAAAGTTTAGCAAGTTCAAGTGATAGAAAATTGTAAAAATAGGAAAATAATTTAAAAAATATATAGAATCATTCAATTATTTGTGATCTGTTGGAAACTTTGTTAATTTTCCAAATCTTATCAAATTCCATTCTACAGCCATGGAAAAGAAACATGAAGCAGAAAATCACTATGCCAGTTGTAGGTTATTTTTATGTTTTATAAGTTTATATGTGTAGCATGGATTACTAGTATGAATATTTGAATCCTATTTGTAATACCTACCAAAGCTATTAATATAACTATGTTTTTAAGACCAGAAATAAATATATATTTGCACTTAATAACTAAAGACATTCAAACATATTTTTGTTTATTAAATATACATTTTATTAAGACTTATTGGCCATATAACTAAGATCATTCATTCATTCATTCATGAGGGACAGAGAGAGAGAGAGAGAGGCAGAAACAAAGGCAGAGGGAGAAGCAGACTCCCCGTCAGGAGCCCAATGCAAGACTTGATCCCAGGATTCCAGGATCACACCCTGAGCCAAAGGCAGACAATCACTGAGCCATTCAGGCATCCCTAACTGAGGTGCTTTATAAATGAAAATTATTATATTCAAGATTAACATGTATTCACAGTTAATATAATTATTTATAATGATGTTATTTTTCAAGGACAGGAAAAATATGTATAGTAGAAGGCAGGATAAGTCATTAATTCATTCACTTATGTGATTATCAGTTTAATAAATATTAAAGATCTATCACATATAAGAATTGTGCTACATAGTAGAGGCTTAAAAAAATTACCTCAAGACATTGCACTTGAGTGGGTATAAAGTTTATTTATTAAAACATAAAACAGGAAATGCTCTCAAACCAAATTACATTTATATTTCAAGGCAACTTTCTTTAAAATTATTCCATATTCTTTAGATTCTATTAAAAACCTGTCCATTGGTTTCTAATAGCACTAAAATTTTTCAACCCTAGACTGCTGGCACAAACTAAAGTACAGTTGACTCATAAACAGCACAGAGGTTGGGGCACTGACCCCTACAGAGTTGAATATCTGCATATAGGGGCACCTGGGTTGCTCAGTGGTTGAGCATCTGCCTTTGGCTCAGATCGTGATCCTGGGGTTCTGGGATTGAGTCCTGCATTGGGCTCCCACAGGGAGCCTGCTTCTTCCTCTGCCTATGTCTCTGCCTCTCTCTGTGTCTCTCAGTAATAAATAAAATCTTTAAAAAAAAAAGAAAAAAGAAAATCTACATATAACATTGATTCCCACCAAACTTAACTACTCATAGACTGCTGCTGACTGAAAGCCTTACTGATAACATTGTCAATTAACCCATATTTTATATATGTGTTACTTTATTCTTACAATAAAGTAACATAGAGAAAACAAAATGTTATTAAGAAAATCATAAGAAAAAAAATTAAAAACAAACTCATAAGGAAGAGAAAATACATTTATAGTATTATGCTGTATTCACCAAAAATAAATCCACATATGAGCAAACCCAACAATTCAAACATATGTTGTTCAAGGGTCAACTATAGCCTTAATCCTAGCACAGGTTTTTATTTAATTACTCTAAAGTAATTAACGTTATAGTAACAGACTAACATTGTACTAACAGACTAATAAAATCCAGAAGTATGAGATTGAGAGTGTGAAAAAAGAAACTTTTTAGAGAACAGAATATCAAAAGCCTTCAGAGAGAAAAATGGATAGGTTTATCTGAAAACCAAAATAAATTTCATGTGGCAAGGCAATATTCATGATGAAAATTAATGGAAAGATGAGGTAAGGCCAGGTCATAATGTCCATCATAAAAAGCATGGAATTATTTTGAATTTGCATCAGTTTCCTAGAGTTGCTATAACAAAAAAGTCTTAAACTAGGTGGCTTAAAAGAACAGAAACACATCATTTCACAGTTCTAAAAGCTAAAAGTCCAAAATCAAAGTGTCAATAGGGCTCATTCTTATCCAAGTAGGTCTAAAGTACTGTAACAAATTTCCACACCGTAAGATTTTAATGATGTAATATATGACATGTTATATGAGAGACTATGTACTAGGCTGTTTTATCGCTATTTAAAACTATTTTTTTTAATTTTAAAAAACTCATTACACAAATATAATAAAGTTCTTTAAATAGCATTCTCAAGCCAAGAGAAAATCTATATTTTCCTAAACATAAGCTTGATAGGTATCATCTAAATAGAGGCTAGAATCTATTGCAATCAATTTCACTTATAATGTAAAATTTTATTTACATGCTAAGTAGTAAAACTACAAAAAAGGAAGCCAAGGTGGTATCAATAAAAATATAGTCTAAGACATAATTTTACATAAGGCTTTGAAAAAATATTTTCTTACTGAGTAATACGATCAGTTTTAAATATAATCCTAGGAGCTACTAAATTATTAGGCATGGAAGTTGGTGTCAGGAAGCCTTTTATGGACATCTATATCATAAAGAGTGTTATTATTAAATGAAATTTACTTTAAAAAAAATAAAAAATAAAAAAAAAATTTACTTTTTTATTACAAAACCTGTCCTTGTTTTTTGGTTGCACAAATACTCAATTCCAGGTGAAACTTAAGCACAGAGGACAGAAATAAGGTCATTTCTTTCCTTGGTCTTGATGCTTGCTAAAGCAGAAAATGCCTGTTCACATACATAAGACTCTGAAAACTACAGCAAAATATTCACAGCATTCCTGTGGAAGTCAAAACACCCATCTTTCACAGAATTCCAGAACTTGTGTAGAGGCAGTTCAGCCAATTTCATCTTCACTCTGTGACCAGCCTGTAGCTCACAAAGTTCCTCCTGTCCTCTCAGAGTCTAATTCTCAGTCTGACCAAAAGATTCAGAAAAAAAGGTATGCTAGCTACCCATTGATACCTTGGCCATCACAGGGAGGGAACACCCCATTCACTTCTCTCCTATGGCTCTTCCAGGTGGTTTTCAATAACACCTGAGTCTTGTTGATGTCTTTTCATAAACCCAAGCCCTAGCAGGAGTGGAAACATTTGAATTTCCTTTTGCAGTTGATATTTTTCTTAAGATAATTCCCTTTTCTCTTATGACATTTTCTGCAAGACCTCACAGAGACCTGTTAAACTGGTCCACGTGTGGAAATACATCTACTCAGCAGACCAGGTTTAGCAGCCATAATCCATCTTGAAATTCTCCACTTAATCAGGTCTACTATTTTCTTTTTTTTTTTCTTAAGATTTTATTTACTTATTTATTCATGAGAGACACAGAGAGAGGCTGAGACATAGGCAGAGGGAGAAGCAGGGTCCATGCAGGGAGCCTGATGTGGGACTCGATCCCAGGACCCTAGGATCATGCCCTGAGCTGAAGGCAGATGCTCAACTCCTGAGCCACCCAGGTGTCCCAGGTCTACTATTTTCTTGAGGTCACCCTTCCAACCCATGTATCTGCTGCAACACCCTGTTGAGAACTGTTCCTCTGCTAAGCCACCAGATTTCTGCATGTAGCAAGTTTATGTGCTCTTTGAGGAATTGTACACATATTTTTAAAACAATCTCAAGTAAGCTGTTTTTGTTTTATAAAGTGTTTTTGTAGCATCATTCATGCCTTTTTTTCTTTTTCTTTTTTTTTTTTTTTTTTAGAATTTCACCTCCAAGAATGTCTCCAGCATTTTTCGAAGAAAGTATTGTGACTACATCAGGATTTTCCCTCATTTAAAGAGCTATAAACCCTTCTGTGGAATCAAGCATTGGTAGAGGCACCATCAGGACAGATGTCAACATAGTTCCTCTAAGACAGATGATTTGTTTGTGGATAAGAGGAAAAAGATTAAAAACTTCTTGGCCTTTGCTCATTCCAGTCTGCTCTTTGCAGTAGAAAAAAAAAATTCTTGAATCTCACCATCATTCACAAATCTTATAAATGCTACAGCATGACATTTATAGGAAATCTCAGAACTCATCAACCTGGTAAAAGGAGTGTTGTTTTTCAGAGTATCACACAAAACTTCTTCGGCATGATGTGACATGATATTAACATGTCTATTATCATACTGTTCGAGAGTGAAACCTTTCCAAATTCTCATACTGCATCTTGTCCTAGCATTTTAATCACTATCATTTTATATGTCGGCATTACTAGGTTCTCACCTACTGTGTGACTTTTTCATCTCTGGCAATAAGTTTGGTTACTAAATAACTTGCTTCCTGAGAACTTTTGACTAATGTGACTTTTTAAAATGAAAACTTCAGTTGGTTTTGTGATTCTAGTGTCCATTTAAGATAATCAACACTCTAAGTTTCAAAAGGCTGTGACTTGTAATGAAGCATATTTTTAATTTTGCTCGAGCCATTTCTGCACTTTTAGTTAGATACAGATGACACATGGTGAAAGGGGAAATGTGGATTATTGGCCCAGGAAAAGCCCACAGATGAGAAATTTTCATTGTGACAGCAGGTTTTTGTGCGTGTGTCCCTTGCTACACTTCTGAAATGACTAAGAAGGTTATAATTGTCCATTGCCAACGTTTTTCAGATTATTCATTGGCTTAGATCTACAATTCTACTCTTTTCTTTCATATCTCATCTTCAAAATCCACCACACCCAACTCTCAGAATCTTTGCTTAAACAAAACAAAGGCCGATAAACTATAAAAAATCAATCCTTCAAATACAATTCACTCCTAACCTATACAATATACATCATACAGCAATAGCAAAGATCAAAGGGGAAGCTACTTGCAACACATAAGAGTTCTTTCTTCTGAGTTAAATTTCCCTCCTTTACAATCGCAGCACATGTCAGCCCCTGTGATTTTGCTGAGTCAGCCTAAGAGGTAGTTAGGGTAAATGACTGGGGAGGGATAATCTGCTGCCATCAGCTTCCTCTCCTCCTCTTGGTGTAATCAGGTCCCCATTTATAAACAGCCTCTCCAATGTGGCCTCTAAATGAAAATGAGCACAACCATAGGAGCACATTGCTTCTGCATACTGCTACATAGGAATGAAAACAAAAACAAGAAGCAACTCTCAGAGCTTGATAATAAGCGACTTCACCAGAGTGAATGCTAAGATCTTGCACAAAGAACAGAAAAAGATGTTTTTGTATTATGATCATTCACATGACCCATCATAACATCTCATGTAAACCAGGAACCCAGGTTAAAAAAAAAAAAAAAAACTATTGTGCACCTACATTGATTAATATTAATCATTTATCATAGTAGTTCTATTTATCATTAATATTTATGGTAATTATTGGATCCTTGTTTTAATATATGTGTTTGATATTTGGGAATATCATTTTAAGTACTAAAATATTGATAAAAGTCATAAAAAGCTTCATGTGTAAAATAATCTGTTCTATGAATTGTCCAGTAACTATCTATGATGATTTAGAATCAAGACACATAAGCCTATAATCATATTGACAATGATGTTGGGAAACTCATATCTCTGTGGATACTATTCCACAAATCAAGTAAGAACAGTAATATTAGATGGGCAGCTTCATCAAGATTGTTCCCACTTTAATGCACGCTATTAGAGTTCCAGCAGTACAGGCAGGCCTTCAATAGCAGAACCTGCTTTATTATTTTTGTCATAAATTCTTATTTTTTTCTTCTTTCCTATCCCTTGGAAAGTTATTCAGGCATTTTATGAGATAAGGTTTTATGAAACTCTATACTGTACATATCATTACAACTAAATCTTATTTTACTGTCCTTCTCAAAAAGTGAAATCACAAACTGTCACTACATTAATCAAATCACAGCAATACTCCCTATTCAAGTGAAGCTATGGTTGAGCTGAAGATATCAAAACTTCACTAAATCACAATACAGATATTGTAGCACAAACATCAAAGCAGAATTTATTTGTACCAGTAGACTCCAATTCCATCATACACACTAGTCATCTTGTCCATAACTGACTAGTTTTCAAGGTCAGGGTGTTAGTTATTATCTCCAATGTTAAAAAAATGTCCTAATTCTAATAATAAATTCTGTAGATATAAGTAAATTAAAAAAGATACATACAAAGAAAGCATGAATAATTATGACAACACTGTACGATTTATCAAAATGTATTGAAAGATTTCAAGTTAAGTGTATATATCTGTATTGTATTTTCTAAGTTCCTAATATTGAGCCAATTACACTGAGACCCGCTTTAGAAATTCAACTTGTTTTCAATCTGACTGCACATAATAATCTTGAGTAAAAATCAAAATAAAGGAAAAATATATAATTACTAGAACCCACCCCAAACAACACATAAGACTCTAAGACTGAAGATCAAACACAGATTTTTATAAGGCTCCACAAATGATAAAGAACAAAACAAAAAAAAGAAAATATCTAGACCAAATAATGTAAACATTTAAATCCAATCTTTGTACAATTAGCAAATAAACTACATTTATGTTAATTCTGATAGAGCTGGTGGTAGCTATGATGAGTCATTCATTCCTTCATTCCTTCATTCATTCAATCAGAAATTCATGCATGAAGTTGTAATTAAATGATTATCACACACATTATACTCTAGGAAATGAAAATGAAGGATGAATCAGGCATAGTTCCAATTCTCAAGAATCTCACTGTGTTATGGAAGACAAGCACATTAAAAAATTATAATGGATGTGTTAAGTGCAATCACAGAAGTACTGCAATGCAAAAAAAAAAAAAAATGCAGTATGTAAGTGCAATCACAGGCTATACCAAGGAAGTAGAGAGGAAGGATATTTAAATGTATTTGAGATGTTAGAATTTTGAAGCATGATTTACTCTTTTTTTTTTAATTTAAGTACATGTGAAGGAGATAAGTAGAATGCATCTTCAGAAGAAATAGCAAATGCAAAGACATAAAGAGTAAGAGCTGGGTATGTTGAATGGTATACATTTGTTTAGAGGTTATGAAAGATGGGTCTTTCATAACCTGGAAAAATAAGGCCTCGCTCATCGTGTTAGAGATTTTTAACTTCATTCACTAGGCCAATGGTAACAATAATTTGAATTTAAAGATAGGTAAAGTAAAAGAAAAGAATGTTAAAAAAATCAAACAAAAGGAAAAATAGAAATGAAAAGAAGATGAGAGCAATCCCATAAGACTGTTACTATTGTAGTTTTACAAGGAAGATTAGGAAATAAAATCTTAATTAGCACCATTATTTCAAAACCATAAAAGTCCGTTTTTAATCACAAGAGTAGAAAATAACATAAAAACTGTAATTTGATGAACTGAACATATTCAGTTTTACACACAAATTGTGACATTGTCTTTTTTCTTTTTTTTTTTTTTTGTCTCTTCTGTCTAAAGAGAAGTAAAAATTTCATGAGGGTTTTGGGAATCACTTGGGGGACTTGGAAACTTTTAAATCTGGGGCAGAATTAGACTTAGTTTTATCAAATCGATTGTCAGAGTGGAAGGAAGTGTGGTGGGGGACAAGATTACTTTTTTTCTCACAGATCGTTAAGATTACATTTGGGTCAAGTTTGCTCTTTGAAAATTTTTAACTTCTTTTAGCCGGAGGGTCCACTTTAAAGGATCAACTTTTAGAACTAAATTGTTTGCATCAGGTTCATTAATTTACTGTCTTCATCACAGGGCAAAGCTCCCTGTTGCAAATCATTAACAGCACAATAGCAATCACATTGAAATGCATTTTTTTTTTTTTAATAAAAGCATCCACTATGCAGTAACACAGCGATAGGTTGAATACATGAGAATCAATAGATTATCTAAAAATAAATCAAAATTAGCTCTCTCTGATTTTTTAACTATAAACTAAAATAAGAAAGATTGCTCTTCTTATCCCCAATAGTTTTTTTTTTTTTTTTTAATTATATTAGTAAGCTCACTCAATGAGATATCAATGTTTTCTGATGCTACCAACTAAAGAATTTCTGGCTTTTACCCTACAGTATGTATAGCAGGTTAACATGCAATATAATGGTTTTGTGCTTTTTGTAGGACAGTCAAAAGTAATGCATTTTATTAAATTCTATACACACTATGTAGAATTTTTATATAGAATTGCTCTAAATACAAAGTAACTTGATTTATATCAACCTCTCAGCAAACATTTTATTGAAGTTTTTCCACATTATGAATGAACAGAATGTAAAAATAGCTTGTATATGAAAAATTAGTCAATAAGACTGAAATTTTAATGTTCAAATGTATGGCTAATGTCTTTTTTTAGCTCAGGTTTAATGTGTATATATATATATTTAAAATTTTATTTATTTATTCATGGGAGACACACAGAGAGAGAGAGGCAGAGACACAGGCAGAGGGAGAAGCAGGCTCCATGCAGGGAGCAGGATGTGGGACTCGATCCCGGGTCTCCAGGATCATGCCATGGGCCCAAGGCAGGCGCCAAACCGCCGAGCCACCCAGGCTGCCCATGCTCAGGTTTAGCTTAGGTTTTCACAATTAAGAATATTATGAAAAGAGGGGAGCCTGGATGGCTCAGTTGGTTAAACATTTGACTCTTAGTTTCAGCTCAGGTCATGATCTCAGGGTCAGGAGATTGAGGCCCGCATAGGGATCTGCACTCTGCATAGAATCTACCTGAGATTCTCTCCCTTTCCCTGCACTCTCCCAACCCCCACCCCACTGACATCTGTGTCTACTCTCTCTAAAATAAATAAACATTTTTAAAAAGAATATTGTGAAGAGAATATTAAGAATAAAAGTATTGTCATTATGGCAAAGAAAATATATCAAAAAAAAAATCAAGATTGTAAGTCTATCCCTTCTGGTTATAGATATAGTAGACTTCGTCCAAGTGCCAAATGGTAATAACTATCATCCATGAAAGTGGATCACTCTCACACTGCTGAATAGTATTTTATTTACACTTAATTATTAATCACATAGTTCAAAAAAATGAAAATTTCTAATGATGTGAATTCTAGAATTTCCAACACACTTAGATTTTAAGCGAGTTATTATAAATACTACTCCCCTATATATTTTTGTAGGTCTTGACTATTTCAGCTAATTGTGTATATTTCTATCTTTATTTCTATTCATTAATACTATAGGCTGTAGCAATTTAGTAAGACTAAGTGATTATTCACAGGAAAAAAATATTTTATGATATAGTTATATATAATCTTGAGCAGACAGAGGAAATTTTTTCCAAACATTTGTCAAAATTCTCCTGGCTAAAAGTTAAAAATAGCTCCCCAAATTCTGGTGAAATGGAACAACTGTATTTGCCAAAAGTTCTTGCTGAAAATCAACTGTCAAATAACCCTTTATCTCTTCTGGAAATGCACACTCTATATGGTCTTGGTTTCTTTGTTTCCTTTAATTTGCTTTAAATATTTAGAGATCATTAGGGATGCCTGGGTGGCTCAGCAGTTTAGCATCTGCCTTTGGTTCAGGGCATGATCCCAGAGTCCCAGGATCAAGTCCCACGTCAGGTTCCCTGCGTGGAGCCTGCTTCTCTCTCTGCCTGTGCCTCTGCCCCCCCGCCCCCCCGCCCCGTATCTCTCATAAATAAATAAATAAATAAATAAATAAATAAAATTATTAACCTACTCTTTTTTTTAGAAAACGATTTTATTCATTTATTCATGAGAGACACAGAAAGAGAGAGAGGCAGGGACATAGGTAGAAGCAGAAGCAGGCTCCATGCAGGGAGCCTGACATAGGACTTGATCTGGGGACTCCAGGATCATGCCCTGGGCTGAAGACAGGCATTAAACCACTGAGCTACCCAGGGATCCCCATAGAAACACTCAACTAATCAATTCCTTGTTCTCAAGTAACATAAATATTAACATATTCACTTATATGGTATTATATAGTATCTATTACATGTATCATATAATATGTATGTACATATTTAATGTGGAAAAGCTGAATCTTTGTTATAATATGCATTAGGAATGGGCTTAGAGTGCTGAATAACTACTCTTTAAAGCAAAATTATTTATTTTAGAATCATGCAACATTCTTCAATCTTCCAAAATTAAAATATAATTCATTGTTTAGCATCAAAAATTGAGCAAGAGTAAATCATATCTACTAAAACTGACTAGTGTAAGCAGCAAAGAATATTATTTTCGTTAGGTTGGGGTGCTACACCAAAACGCCATAGACTTGATGGCATAAATAGCATTTACTTCTCATAGTTCTGGATGTTGGGGAGTCCAAGATTAAGGCTCTTGCTGAAAGTATTTTTTCTTACCTACAGATGGCTACCTTTTCACCACATCCTCAACAAGGTGAAGAGACAGACAGCTCTGATCTCTCTCTTCCTCCACTTTTAAAGACACTAATCCCATCACAGAGTCCCTGCCTTCATGGCCTCGTCTAATAATTGCTTCCCAAAGACCTCACCTTCAAATACTATCACATTAGGGGTTAAGGCTTCAACACATGAATTTGGGAGAACATAAAAATCTCAGTTCATAACAATAATCTTCAACCAGGCAAATTTAGTTTCATTGTATGGTTTTTGTTCTTTGGAAAAGCTAAGAGTAGCTCAAAGGTAAAACAGAAATCATGTAGGATAGAATTGCATTATTTTCCCTGGAAATTTACAAAGTCATATAAACCAATGCCTTATGGGCATTGAATTTATTTTGAATCTAGCTGTTTTAATATTTGCATTAGTGGGGATTTCTAGATTGCATTTCTCAGCTGAATGAATATCCTGATTTATAAAGCATAATACCAAGAAAAATATCCATTTAAAATTTGATGTTCTTGGGATGCCTGGGTAGCTCAGCGGTTGAACATCTGCCTTCAGCCCAGAAAGTGATCCTAGGGTCCCGGATCGAGTCCCACATCAGGCTCCCTGCAGGGAGTCTGATTCTCTCTCTGCCTGTGTCTCTGCCTCTGTCTCTCTGTGTCTCTCATGAATAAATAAATAAAATCTTTGATAAATAAATATATAAATAAATAAATAAATAAATAAATAAATAAATAAAATTTGATGTTCTCATGGAAGATGAGTATGTTCTCATATTCCAATGATATAGGACTATAAACATATTTACTTCATATCTTGGTATTTCTTATATGCAACTTTTCTTCAGAATGGGTATTTGACCCTAACACTCAGTGTTTACCATATTTTACCACAATTAGAAAAAAGCCACTTAAAATAATGATGGATTATCTTTCAACAGAGCAAAAATGTCAATGTACAAATATTCACACTTTCCTATTAACTTCTTTCCATGGGGAAATATTTAACCTAGTTGCTAAAAACAGAGAAATATGGGAAACAGAAAAGGGGAGAAAAAGAAAAGCTAGATGAGGTTGTAACTGAAAGAATTCAAGGAGTTGGCAAGTGACAATCTTGGATTAACTAAAGAAGGTGCAGAAACTCGGTAGGGAAGGAAGGAATGTTGTTGGAGTAAAGAACAGAGTTTTATTTTTTGGGAAATGAAATACAAATGAAATTCCAGGGAAGCTGTTTTGACCAATAATATGAATCCATGCAAAAACGAATTCATGTAATAAAACCCCACACTGGTAAATGACTTCTTTGGCAACAATTTTTATCTGCTGCTTTCCAACTTTTGGGGACCGAAGGTGTTACATTCAAATATATAACATTAAAATGATTTAAAATCATTGATTAAACATCATTCTTGAATAACATGAAAAAAATGGTTCTCGAATAACATGAGAAAGGCAGAGACATTAGAGAAAGTAATCTTTAGTTGGAGTTGTACATTTGGGGATAAATGATGATCAGAGATTATATACACTAACTAGAAAATTGAAACTAAGTATAGCATAATACGGATGCCCTAATTTGTAGACATCTAAAACTCTCCCGCTGGAAGTGTTAAAGTGAAAATTAGTGGTAATGTCCAACTTCCAAGGACCCTTGATTTATTTAAAAATTGTGATCATTTAGAATAGTGAGAACACATCAATATCAGGATTGGTTAGGTTAGCTCATACCTCTGTCTGACTCCAGAATCAAATCAAATACTCAATATCCTTCAGGTGTTAGATCCACTGGGATAGCCTAGTTAAGATGAATAACCGGATAATTTTATTTTTCAATAATTATACTGCCAGGGACCAGAGAAAAGGATTTTGAATCATGGTAAAAATATGTCATAATCCGAAATGGGCCATTTTAAAGTATGAACTGCAGTGTTGGTATCAGAAGCTGTTCCTGAAAGCAAAGTTATACTAACTGATGTCTCTGCAGATGATTGCTTCACTGCATGGGCTGTATTTAGGCCAATGTAACTACTGAATAGGATTGTAATTTAAGATTACAGATCATCAACCAGAGCAGCGGTGTACACATCATCCAAGGACTAAGCCAACCATCTGTCAGGTGTTGAAGGACTTAGACTGAAAAATCTGAAGAATGTAAATGAGTATGTAGAGACAATTAATAATAGTGGGTATAACCATTGCCCAGATCTTTTCTAATTCTTTCTGTTGGTATAATTAATCATAGTTGAAAAAGGAAAAGAAGCCAACTCTTGTAATACTCCAGGCATGGGACAAAATAATGACAGTCACACCCCAAACTCAGTGGCAGACTAGAAAGATCTGAGTGACGTGGGTTCACATAAGAATTTTGGAATTTAGGGCACCTGGGTGGCTCAGTGGTTGAGCACCTGCCTTTGGCTCAGGTCGTGATCCCAGGGTCCTGGGATTGAGTCCCACATCAGGCTCCCCGTGCAGAGCCTGTTTCACCCTCTGCCCATGTTTCTCCCTCTCTGTGTGTCTTTCATGAATAAATAAATAAAATCTTTTGTTAAAAAAGCTCATATTTCATATCATAAAAAGTTATTAATTTCATTAGGAGCTATGGTGTGCCCTAAATGTTAAAAAGTTCCTTTTTGTTTTGTTTTGTGTTTTTTGTGGAACTGCAAACTTCCAAACCTGAGAGTTAGGAAATTTCGAATTTGTTGTTCAAACCATTTTTGATACTTCTAAATACTATTTTTGATACTACTCTTAGAAACACAGTGTTTGAGCTGAAAGTATTAATTTACAAGGATACACATGCTATATAATTTTTCAATTTGCAAAACAAACAGAGAAATACAAAAAATTGGGAGAATCATCGGATTAAATACTTTTAATAACTAAGAAAATAATATGTAAGATCTAGATGAATCTAAAATGGTTGTCAGAAAAAAATAGTTAAAAAATATATATATATATATATAAATATATCTCCAACACTTTTTCTGTGACTCTGTTTTACTGTCTCACAGCACACACCTCTCATAACACTTCTGACACCAGATGTGTGGAGGTTTTCCCCTCACAAAGCAATTATCCTATTCTCAGTGGATACTGACTAGATGTCTCCAAATTTTAACTCAATTCTGACACTTTCTGTTTGAAGATAATGTCAGATTCCACAGGGTAAGAGCTCAGCCCCACAAGCCTCTGACCCCTCAGTTAAGTCTCAGTTGTCACCTTCTGACTGACCAGCTACATAAACTGGAGGTTCCCATGACCCCCTGTGCTTGGATTCAATTAATTTGCCAGAGAGCCTAACAAAATTCAGAGAAATAGTTTACTCACTACATTATAAAAGGAAAGAACTCCGGAACAAGCAGATGGAAGAAATGTATGAGAAAGGAGCACAGTTTCCATGCCCTCTAGAGCATCCCTTTCTCAAAATCTCCAGGTGTCCACCAACCTAGAAGCGCTATGAACTCCACCTTTTTTTTTTTTTCTTAAGATTTTATTTATTTACTCATGACAGATACAGAGAGAGGCAGAGACATAGGCAAAGGTAGAAGCAGGCTCTCTGTAGGGAGCCCAATCAAGGACTCGATCCCGGACCCCAGGATCACACCCTGAGCCCAAGGCAGATGCTCAACTGCTGAGCCACCCAGGTGTCCCAAACTCCACCCTGTTGATTTTTTAAGGAGGCTTTATAATACAGGCATGATTGGTTTTATCATTAGCTACTCGTGACTGCACTCAACCTCCAGCTCCTCTCTCTGCCCTGGAGGTCAGGGGCTGAGGACTTAAAGCTCCAACCTTCAAGTCGCAGGGTTGGTTTCCCTGGCAACCGGTGGCCATCCTCAGATGCTTTCCAAAAGACCTTGTTAACATAAACTCAGATGTGGTTGAAAGGGTTCTGTTATGCATTATCAAGACACCTCTCTTACTCCTATGGCTTAGGAAACTGGAGGGTTTTAGGAGCTCTGTATAATTAACTTACCGTGTTACACTAGCTTCAGGTACACGGCAGAATGATCCAACAATTCCGTACATTTCTCAGTGCTTATCAAGTTAAGGGTACTCTCAATTCCCTTTATCTATTTCTCTAAGCCCCCCACCTGCCTCCTCTCTGGCAACCACCAGTCTGCTCTCTGTATCCAACACTGTTTTCTTTTTGCTCCTCTCTTTTGTCCTTCGTTTGTTTTGTTTCTTAAATTTCACATATGAGTGAAATCATATGGTATCCGTCTTTCTTTGACTTATTTCACTTAGCATTATATCATCTAGATCCATCCATGTTGTTGCAAATGGCAACATTTCATTCTGTTTTAGGCTGAGTAAAACCACACTGTAGGGTGTATCACATCTTTTTACATTTTTCTGTGGATGGACATTTGGGTCGCTCCCCTATCTTGGCTATTGTAATAAATGCTGCAATAAATATAGGGGTGCATCTATCTTTTTGAATTAGTGTTTTTATTTTCTTTAGGTAAATACCCAGTAGTAGAACCACTAAATCATATAATAATAATTATTATTATTATTTTAAGGTTTATCTACTTTTTGGAGTGCATATATGGCTTGGTCAGTTGAGCATCCAGCTCTTGTTTTCGATTCAGGTCATGATTTTATGGCTCATGATCCAGCCCTACATGGGGCTCCACAGTCAGCAGGGAGTCTGCTTGAAGTTTCTCTCCCTCTCTCCCTCTCTCCCTCTATCCTTCCACCATTTATGTGCATTTGCACACACTCTCTCAAATTAAAAAAAAAAATCTTTAGAAAAATAAGCTTATTTACTTTTTTCTTACTAGTTTCTACATCCAATGTGGGACTTGAACTCATGACCTTGAAATAAAGAGTCCCATGTTCTTCCTACTGAGCCCACCAATCACTCTTCTCTTTTTAACTTTTTGAGGAACCTCCAAACAGTGTTCCACAGTGGTTAGACCAGCTTGCTTTCCCACCAACAGTGAACAAGTATTCCTTTTTCTCCACATCTTTGCCAACATTTATTTCTTGTGTTTTTGACTTTAGCCATTCTGACAGATATAATGTGATATTTCATTGTGTCTTTAATTTGCATTTCCTGATACTTAATGATGTTGAGCAATATTTTGTGGGTCTGTTGGACATCTGTATGTCTTCTTTGGGAAATTGTTGAGTTCCTCTGTATATTTTTTTAACCGGATTATGTTTGGGAGGTGTTGAGTTGTAAAGGTTCTTTATATATTTTGGATATCAGCCCTTACCAGATATGCCATCAGCAAATATCTTCTCCCATTTAGTAGACTGCTTTTTGTTTTGTTGATGGTTTCCTCAGCTGTGCAAACCCTTTTTATTCTAGTGTAGTCCCAATAGTTTAACTTTTATGAAGCTTTTGTTTTCCTTGCCTGAGGAGATAGATCTAGGAAAACGTTTCTAAGGCCAATGTCAAGGAAATTATTTGCCTATGTTTTCTTCTAGGAATTTTATGGTTTCAGGTTTCATATTTAGGTCTTTAACCCATTTTGAATTTGTTTTTATGTGGATGGTATAAGAAAGCGATCCTGTTTCATTCTTTTGCACACAGCTGCCCAATTCTCCAGCACCATTTGATGAAGAGACTGTCTTTTCTCCATTGTAATCCTTGCCTCGTTTGTGGCTGATGAATTGACCGTATAATTGTGAGTTTATTTCTGGACTTCCTAGTCTGTTCCATTAATCTATGTGTCTATTTTTTGTAATAGTACCATATTGTTTTGATTATCATGGAGTTACAGTATATCTTGAAATCCAGGATAGTGATGCCTCCTTTTATTCTTTTCTCAAGATTGCTTTAGCTATTTGGGGTCTTGTATAGTTCCACACAAATTTTAGGATTACTTATTCTAGTTCTGTGAAAAATTTTAGTGGTATCTTGATAGGGATTGCATTAAATCTATAGATTGCTTTGGGTAGTATGGACATTTTAGCAATATTGGTTCTCTCAACCCATGAGCATGGGATATCTTCTCATTAGCTTGTGACATCTTTAATTTATTTCATCAAAGTTTTACAGTTCTTGGAATATAGGTCTTTTACCTCTTTGGTTAAGTTTATTCCTAGGTGGGAAAGGAGAAAAAAATGAGTGGGAAATATCAGAAAGGGAGACAGAAAATGAAAGACTCCTAACTCCAGGAAATGAACTAGGGGTGGTGGAAGAGGAGGTGGGCGGGGGTTGGGGGTGACTGGGTGACGGGCATTGAGGGGGGCACTTGACAGGATGAGCACTGGGTGTTATTCTACATGTTGGCAAATTGAACACCAATAAAAAATAAATTTATGTAAAAAAAGTTTATTCCTAGGTATTTTATTATTTTTGGTACAATTGTTAGCAGGACTATTTTCTTCATTTCTCTTTCTTCTACTTCATTATTAGTGTATAGAAATGCAATAGATTTCTATATATTAATTTTGTACCCTGTGACTTTATTGAATTCATTTAACAGGCTTAGTAGGTTTTTGGTGGATAGCTGTTTTTCTTACATTGGCACCTATTTTATTTTACCTGGTTGGGATATTTAAAATAACAGACTCCATATAATATTCTCATATCAGGCTTTCATTTAAAAGCAAAAAGATATCCAGGGAGAGAAACAGAATGCAGTATCCACCCAAGGTGTCAGAGAGGCATTCTACAACACCAGCTGCAGCCCCATCATAAATATGGAATGTGCTGTATGTGCCTTAAACTGCCAAGATCTGTGCAAGGAATCCCAGTTTCAGGACAGCCATCACTGAACTAAGCTTTCAGTGAGGGGCTCTTATTTGTCCCCTTTTTCAAGTAATCAAGCCAGGCTTGTCAAACCAGTTAGGCTAGTAGTAAAATATCATTAAAGAACAAACCATGGAGGTTGCCAGAAGGAGTTTCATACCTTACACAGCATATCATAAACCTCACCGCCCTTTCTTGGCCAAGAGCCAACACCAAACATCTAAGCATTCCCAAAGACAAAGAGAAAAATAGAATCTATCCACACTGGCTGTAAATCAACTTTATCTCTTAACACCTCATTTAATCATGTCCAAATCTGTCAGTAAATCCAATCTCTTTTGCTCCCCAGTAGTTGGGATGAGAGCATCTCCCTAAACCACAAGTCCAGAAAGGTTGAGACCTTTTATTAATTGTGAGTCAGTATATTACAGTTTTCTGCTGTGTTGATCACTTTGGGTCAGCATAAAATAGTCTTTGTAGATTGATCCTGATTTTTCTCCTTCATGACACTGCAATTATCTGCTATACTTCTTGCCCAGGCAATTTTTATTCTCCTTTTCTGCTACATATTGTTTTCCTCCTAAGCACTTAACACTATATAACATTTATAATGTTTTATTTAATTATGTTGTTTGCTATATTTCTACCTCAATTGTAGGTAAGCTCAAATAGATAAGATTTTTTTTTTTATTCCTATATCACCAATGCCTGGAACAGTATCTGATATAAGTAGTCGAAAACATGAATGACTGAACTTTGGATATTGACCTCAGCAATAATTAAGCCCAAACACAAGATTATCCCTCATTTTGACCTTGATTTGGAATTTATTTGCCTCAACATGAATTTCTTTGTTGCCAGTAAATATGATACCTACATTTTGGTATAGTGCACTACACAGATTCTAAGATACCACACAACTCAGTGTACTTTATACCTTTATTTTTATTATTATATTTTCATTACAGGTTGCCTAGGCTAAAATTTTTGAAGTCATTCTCAACTCCTCTCTTTGTCTTATATAGCACAGCGAATATATACTGTACTGTGATGGGCTGTACCTGTTTCCATTCCAATTCCCTAACTGTCAATGCTTAACAAAGAAGCCAGAGGGATCTTTCTATAAAATAAATAAGATCATTCACTAAAAACTCTCCAGTAGTTTCACATATGGCTCAAGGTCAAAATCCAAAGTCCTTAGCAGTGACTTGCAAGGCTCTGCTTAATCTGGTTCCCCTCTTGCTTCTCTGACTTAGCTTTTATACTTCTTTTCACAATGTTCCAGACACATTGTCTTTCTTGCTCTTTTAATAGGCCAGATATATTCCTCTTCTAGCACCTTTTCACTGGTTGAGCTTTCTTCCTGCTATGTTCTGCCTCTTGAATAGCCACATGGTTCACTTCTTTTACGTTCTTCAGGTCTTTGCTCAGATGTCACCTTCTCAATAGGCTTTCCTTGGGCATAGGCATTTAAAAGTACTACACACTTCTCCCTCTAGAGTAGCATTCCTGATTCCTCTTGCTCAACTTTTTTTTTTTTCAAAACATAATCATCTTCTAAAACAATCTAATTTACATGTCACTAATCACATTTATTGTGTCTCCTTCCCTGTGAGAAATAAGTTCCACGACACCACAGATTTTTGCCTATTTTTTTCACTGACACATCTCAAGTGTAGACACAAAGTAGACATTTAATAAATAGAGAGAGAGTAAATTATGCAGGTGTTTCATGCAAGGATAAATTATCTTGCATTATTTTTCTTTCCTTTTATAGATTTTTTTTTAGTAGTGTATATCTGGCCAGTGGATTATGAAATTGTGTTTCATTCTAAAAGAAGGAGTAATTTAAAAAAAAATCTAGAATGCACCATTCATTCATTATTTGTTTAACAGATATTCAACTATCCAAAATACACCAGTCTCCAATCTAGGTGGCAATAAAAAGGTGAACAATTGGCACTTCTTTCCTTTCCTCAGGGCAAGTAATTAGACAACAAAATATAGTTATGGCACAGTCATACTGTACTTTCAACTTTCTCCAAAGTGCTTGTTTTGCTTTTTAGTTCTTGGATTAGTAATAGAAATGCAAACATAGCATGGTCTTATTATAGTCCATTGTATTATAAAGAGAGAAATATATAGAGAGAAGTGTAACTTCATTAGTTTCAATGACAGCAAGGAACACACACCCTTTTTGAAGCACTGTCATGCACCAAGAATATTTCAGACCTGCAGTTCTTGTGGTATAGCTATTCATTAATAATGCTTTGTAATTCACACTAATTCACACTTTATAATTCACCTAATAAGAACTCTATTTTTTAATCAAAAGCCTATTTCACTCAAAAAGGATTTTTAACACTAAGTATATATTATTATTGGGGACATGATGGTTTGTTTCATATTTTTAAAATATTTTGGAAAATTTGCAGTAGATTGTTTTTAAATGATAAGATCCATTTTGGGTTTTCCATGTCAGGGGGTACCCTGCTCTGTGCTTACTCCTCGGCCTGGGAAGCAAGGTGAGCTCATTTCCTTTGTACCAAAATTGAAAGCTGACTACCTCGTGGTTCAAGAGTGCCTTACTGCTCATCATCTTGCCAGGCACCACAGGAGAGTTATCATGGGGATATTGCTGATTGCTATGCTGCACTTAGAGCTGATAAATATGCAGATGTGTAGAATATTAAATGACTTTATTAGCAATCAACATATTAAGCCATTAGGTTCATCTGTAAGAACAAAAATTTGTAGAAATTAATATTTTAAACCAATCTGATATATTTTAACTCTCTATTAGTTTAAATATAGTGTTTAGTTTAGGTGACAGATAAGTAAAGTCATGTGAAATCATCAAAGCACCATGTCCCTACTGTTATCCTCTTTTGAATACATGAATATCAGTAACTTATAGTGAAAACAATTTTATAAGCAGAGTAGAAAAAGTGTGAGGCAAATGAACATTTTCAGTTCAGTAAAACTGACATCCCTTAACATATACAAATATAAATGTTAAAATTGAAGACTTTATCCAAAGCTAAGTGAAAATGAAAAAGGAGACATCACTTTCTAATTCCATTATTAGAAATGTAGGTTAGATACAATAAAACTAAGGTGCCCATTTCTCATCATCTCTTTTTTTTCCTGAAACACATCTGAATAATCCCAACTTTTATATTTTTATTTGGATGTATATATCTTGATTTATTATATTTATTATTTTATTTTAAATGATTAGCTATTCTGAAAATTTTAGAGTGTGCTTTTACCTTTTTGCTGTCAGTAACTATGGTGATATGACAGTTTAACAGATTTAAGTAAAATTCATACTATCACATTCCAGAGATACTAGGACATACAAGATTTCAATAAGGAACTGCAGAAAATATGAGCAAAACCTGGAAAGCAAATTTGAACTTCAGATAATGTTAGGCATTTAAATTTAAGTAGAAATTGAATCAAAGTTTTGGAGCATTAGCCACGTAAGTTTGAATAACAGTCTGTTGAACATTAACATAAAATAAACCAATGAATATATACTGACATTCAACACTATGCTTATATGTGAGTTTTATTGTCAGTCTCCTGGGACATCTACACCCATGACAATAATTAGATCTTATCATTTTCACAATGATTCTTTCTGTAATAGGTTAAAATAAAAATTTCCACCCTGAACAGCAGTCTTCTATTTTCATAATTTTCTCTTCTAGATGTTGCCTCTACTCCTCTTTTTGCTACAAATTGAGGCCTTTATGCCCTAGTTCTTTCTTTTTTTTTTTTTTTAAGATTTTATTTATTTATTCATGAGAGACAGAGAGAGAGGCAGAGACACAGGCAGAGGGAGAACCACCTAGTTATTTCTAAGTAATCAATCAAACCCCACTTCTGTTTTGGCTTTCACTTCCATCCCCATTCCCAGATTGTACCACTTTATGTCCTTTCTTGCTAATATTCTCTGTTTCCTCATCCTGTTATCCTTTTGTTTCAGCCACTAGGTACCCCCCAATACTCAAATGAGTTTACCCTATACCCTCACTATGACTCCACTTGGCCTGTAGGATGCTACTTGTATATAAGTCACACAGCTGCTAGACTGGTCCCAATATTAAATCAATGAGCACAACCCTCGAGTGTGCTTTTCACTCCACCAAGATATCTATACTTTCTAATTCAATTATCTTTCCATTCTCTGTATTCCCTGTTTCAGAATTTCTGTACTCCCTCAAAACCTCATCCCCTCCACCTAATTCTTTTCTTAGAGGCTGAAGTTATCTTTTATTAGACAAAGAACACTGACGTTATCTGACAGGTTCACATCCAACCTATGAGAGTCTTAAAGAAAATTTTATTTCATTTATACCCAAACATTCCTTCTTCTACCTATTAGAAGAAGGTCGTTTCCTTTCAAAGACTAATTTTTTTTTCACCTGTGTTTATGATCTCATCCTTTCCCAAGTCCTCAGGGTCCTTGAAGAATGGCTATCATACTTTAATATTTTCAACTCCTCCGTTTTGCATGCTGCATGCAATTCAGTATATTCTTTAAAATTAATTAATATTTCTTTGACTATTCCTGCCTAGTGACATGCTCTTTCTTTATTGACAGCTATGCTTTTTAAAGGAAAAATGGGTCATTGTCTTGTAAACGAATAAAACTTGAGTGTGAACATGTCTAGCAAATAGATGCAATTGATCATATCAATTCTCTGTTCTTGACATTTTCTAGAAAAATTAGGAAAACTAAACATTAAGGTTTACTGGAAAATATAAGAAAATATGAATTGTAGTGCTAAATTTTGTGGTTCAAAAATGTAAATGCTATATAAATAATATTACAGAGATTTAAATGAAAATTCATCTGGGACTTCTTTCTTTCTAAAATAAATAAAAAATGTACAGCAAAAGTAATGTTTAAAATAAGGTGGAATAGAAAGGTGGATTCAAAAAAGTGTACCTGATCCATCAGCAGCATTTGACCAAACTGGTTGTTTCTCATTAAAATACTGTTTTCACTTAACATTCTAAATATCACAGTCTTCTTGTTTTATCTCCTTTGCACTCTTCTAATTTCTTCCCATTTCCCATCATCTCCCTATATCCTCTAAGCTTTGCAGTGCTCAAGAGCTTACTCCTGGGACCTTTCCACGTTATTATCTTTATTAATTTCTTTAGTGAGTTCATCCATATCATGGTTTTTATATCAATGTGATCATAACTTGCAATTGTGTATTTCAGGCTAAATCACTATCCTAAATTTTTGATAAAATGCTTATTCAACTTCTACACTATATAAATATGGAAAGAACTTAGAATAACTACGTTTTTAAAAGGATGATTTTGGAAATATTATACTAGTGGATTTTAAATTTTATGATTAAGCTATGGCAATTAAAACTATTGTGGCGTGCCTGGATGAGTCAGTTGGTTAAGCATCCAAATCTTGGTTTCAGCTTAGGTCAAGATCTCAAGGTCATGGGATTGAGGCCTGCATTAGGCTCTGCACTTAGTGCAGAGTCCATTTGAGTTTCTCTCTCTCTCTCTCTCTCCATCTCCCTCCCCCTCTGCCCCTCTCCCCGCTTGCACTCTCTATTTCTCATTCATACATACATACATACATACATACATACATAAAATCTGTTTAAAAATAATAAAACTAGGGGATCCTTAGGTGGCTCAGTGGTTTAGCACCTTCCTTTGGCCCAGGGTGTGATCCTGGAGTCCCGGGATTGAATCCCACATCCTTGCATGGAGCCTGCATCTCTCTCTGTCTGTGTCTCTGCCTCTCTCTCTCCTCTCTCTCTCTCTCTCTCTGTGTGTGTGTATGTGTGTGTATCTTTATTTATTTTTAAATAAATAAAATATTTAAAAAATAATAATAAAACTATTGTAGCAGTACCTTATGAGATAGCTTATACACCCCACCCCCAGAAAGCTATGTTGGAGCCCTGACTCCAGTACCATAGAATGTGACCTTATTTGTATGTAAAGTGTTTGCATGGACTAAACAAACAAAAAAAAATTAAATGGGAAAATTTTGAATAGATATTTCTCTCTCTCTCTCTCTCTCTCTCTCTATATATATATATATATATATGTATGTATATCCATACATACACATATCATATGACCATAGGCATATGAAAAGAACTCTAGTCATCAGAAAAATGTGAATTGAAATTATAATGAGATACCACTACAAACTCAGTAGAAATCAAATTCAACTAAAATATTTTATTGTTCAAACAGTTCTCTCTCCACATCTTTGCTATGGTTGCAAGGTTTTCAAATGAGCACAGCTGAGGAGAATCAAGACTCAACCTTAGAGAAAGGAATGCCAATACCCAATGGAGGGATCTTAAGCACCAGTTAGTTAGGTGGAGGTTCAAGACGAATCAAGTCTCTGCAACTATCTGGAGTAAGAATCAGGAATTAGGAGTCAAAAAAAGATGCCAATAGGTGGAACAGTCATGGAAGTTAAGGGTGGCAGTGATCCCTAAAGAATTATTGGATATTCAGAATATATAGGTGATTGTTTTAGATTATATTCTCAAGCAGGGAAAGATATCTGAACGTATTTGCATTGGTTTTTTTGTATGAAGAGATTTAAGCCGTCATGTGACAGGTAAAAATTATGTGCAATTATGAAAGGCAAGGGCAAGAAAGGATAGATATATGAGAGGTCAGTCAGGCTCTAAGCAATACTATCCTATATTTGATATAATTCTCTATAAGTAAGTATATGATCCACGTAGCTAATACTTACCTGCTTTTCATATTAAATTTTGTACTATAAAACTTTACTTACAACTGGAGAAGGAGCTTGAACTATATTTCAAAAGATGAATAGAAGTTGGGTAGGTAAATACAGTTAGGATAGATCATTATAGGGTGTGGCTTTCAAATTGTGCTTCACAAGGGAAAATGAAAAAAATGATATGTAAATGGTATTATATCTTTTTCTATCTTCCATCAAAGAAACTCTGCTTTTATATATTATGTAATGCTTCACATTTTGAGGTAACATTTTATTCTGACCTAGGGGATAATTCTCTCTCTCTTTTTTTTTTTAGTAACTCTGTGTAGCTGTAATAACATAAGCCAATTAGAAACAGTAATAATACTGCATTCTTAAAAATGCAGATTCAAAATTTGACCAAATCTAAGATTTTGTTTGTGACTATTTTAAAATTATTTTAATAATGCACATTTTGAATTAATCCAAGACAATAGAGCCCCTAGTTTTACCTGTAAGTAGCAAATATCAAAATCATGTGAAATCATTTTTCAGGATGATATTTTCCTTAATCTGCCTAGAGAGATGAGCGTGGATACATTGGGTCCCTATCAGTTAGGAGTTCTTTCATCATTACCATCAGAATATTTGATTAATGCTAACCTAAACAATAAGAACATCACCGATTATCTCAGAGTCTAAAGGTAGGTGCCACTATGGAAGGCTTTCAGTAGCTTCCACTGTGTCTGCCATCAAACGCCATTTCTATGCTGTTATTTTCATTTGATTTTTTTTTAAGAACTATTACCTCATGGAAAAACATTTGCTTGAAGAACCTGGCATTACATTGTCACATATGCCTCCTTTCCTGTCATGTTTTTAATGACTTCTTTACTGACTGAACTAAAAGCACAGTGATGTGCACACACACACATGATTCAAGAATAAAAGGAGAAAATGGCTATTGAGTGAGTGACTAGAACTGCCTCTCACAAGGTATGTTTTATAATTCATTCTCTTTTTCTTTTCCTTTCCTTTCTATTTCTTTTTTTTTTTAAATTTATAAATAAGACCATATATTTTTGCCATAGGAAATAATGGTTGGTGCTAGTCTAGGCTTGTAACCATGGAATCACAGATTTAGGACGTATTCCAGAATTAAAGCACAGAAGGCCAAAATTTAAGATATGGTTAAAATAAAACTACAATATAAATGGATTTCCCTCTTACAAAGAATAAATGCTTTGTAGAAATCATTTTCCCCTTTTGAAGGAAGTTTATACTTCATTGAATTAGAATTCTACTTTTCTTCCAATAACTAAAAATTGTCTATGATAAAACCTGTCAGAAAAGAATAAAATTCTGATGGAATAAAAGCAAAATTATTTTATACAAATTACGTAAAAGTTTGGAATTCTGTGCAGAGATGCATATTCTCCATATAGCAAAAATTTTCTTCCAATAGAAAATTAAAGATTCCATCAAACTCAAAGAGCAAAATTCTAAAGTGGTTCCTTAACCAAATATAGTGATTTATTAATAGTGAACACATCAATTAACAGTTTGATTTACTCTATATATCTTATTCATTCTTTTATTTATTTATTACAAAACCCCCAGTGCTCACCACAAGTTCACTCCTTAATCCACATCACTTATTTTCCCACCCCCCACCGACCCACCTTCTCTCTGGTAGCTATCAGTTTGTTCTCTGTAGTTAAGAGTCTGTTTCCTGGCTCACCTCCTTCTCTGTTGTTGGTTTTTTTGTTGTTGTTGTTTTGTTTTTTCCCCCTTTTGCTCATTCGTTTTGTTTCTTAAATTCCACACACGAATGAAATGATAGTACTTGTCTTTCTCTGGCTGATTATTTTCACTCTCTAGTTCCATCCATGCTGATAAAATGGCAAGATTTCACTCCTTTTTATGACTGAATAATATTCTATGGTATATATACCACATCCTCTTTATCCATTCATCTGTCAGGGGACATCTGGATTGTTTCCATAGTTTGGCTCCGGATAATGCTGCTATATGTAGATATTGCTACTATAAACATCCAGGTGCATGTATCCCTTTGAATTAGTATTTTTGTATTCTTAGGGTAAACAGCTAGTAGTGCAATTGCTGGATCCTAAGGTAGTTCTATAGTTGATCCTTTGAGGAACCTCCATACCGTTTCCCATAGTGGCTGCACTGGTTTGCATTCCCACCAACATTGCAAGAGGGTTCCCCTTTCTCCACATCCTGGCCAACACTTGTTGTTTCTTGTGTTGTTGATTTCAGCAATTCTTACAGGTGTGAAGTGATGCCTCATTATGGCTTGATTTGTATTTCCTTGATGATCAGTGACATTGAGCAACTTTCCATGTGTCCATCGACCATCTGTATGTCTCCTTTGGGAAAATGTCCGTTCATGAACAGGCAATCTAGAATCTTTTTTAAGTGGATTATTTGTGTTTTTTTGGGTGTTGAATTTTATGAATTCTTTATATATCTAGATACTAACCTTTTATCAAATATCTCATTTGCAAATATCTTCTCCCATTCCACGGGTTGCCTTTTAGTTTTATTGATTGTTTCCTTCTCTGTGCAGAAGTTTTTATCTTATTGAAGTCCCAATACTTTTTGTTTTTGTTTCCCTTGCTCTGGAGACATATATAAACACACAAAGAATAAACATCAGTAAAGGAAAGCCCCAGAACTTGAAGAAAGCTTCTTGAATATTTAGATTATTGATAACAGGAGCCATTTCAGCAAAATCTTTTTCCTGGCAGAAATTAAAAACTAATAAACCCCCTGGTTCCTTCTAACACTTACCTTCAACTTAATATGGAACATAAGATCTGCCTCCCCCACCTCTCTTATGTCCAATATTCTGTTTCATCTCATCACATTGCTGGGATGTATGTGTGTCTGTGTGTGTGAGAGCGGAGATGTGACCACCGGGGTTTTTGTGGACACCTACCTTGACTGATGCCATACTTTTTGAACCTCATATCTACTTTCACAGAACAGGAGATGAGTCTATGGGTAGAAGCTCTTACCCACTTCACCTAGAACTCCTATCACTCCCCACTCCTAGGAGCCTCCTTTCCCTCTAGAGAGATAAATGCCTTTTCTTGTTTTAATGGTTGCAGTAAGGGTAGGAGCAAAAGCCAGGGGCTCTCTGTCTTGTGATTTGGAAGAGTTTATATTATGTTCATACTCACTATAATGACTGCCTCCATGTGCCTTCTTCCTACATTTACCTTTGGTCCTTTCCCTTAATAACTTAATAACTCCTGCCACCACCACCACCCAGAAAGTCAGAATATTTGAAAACTCAAAACAAGATGCTGATGAGAGTGTAGATAGTTTCTGGGCCCTCCCTTATTAATGCTCCTCCCAGAAACTTCCTTCAAGGAAGCTTCCCTACTGTACATTCATCGTGCACCTGAGAAATGTGCTGTAACTTTATAGTTAGTTTTGAAATCAGGAAATGTGAGCATTTCAACCTTATTTTCAATATTGTCTTGACTGCTCTGGGTCTGTTATATGTCCACAGATATATAAATAAGATCAGCTTGTTAATTTCTGGAAAAAGAACAAGTAGGGTTTTGGTTGGTATTGCATTGAATCCATTTGTAGAATATTATAATCTTAATAACAAATATTCCGATCCATGAGCCTTGGATAGCTTCCATTTCTTTATGTATTCTTTAGTTTCTTTAAATGATATATATTTTTTTAGTATTTTTTTTAGTATAAGTTCTACATATCCTTTCTTTACTGTGTTCCTACATGTTTTAGTTAATAGTATTATACAAGTAATTATTTTATTATTTTCACTTTCAGGATATTTATTACAATTATGTCAAAATGACATTGATTTTGTACTTTGATCTTACATCCTGTAACTTTGCTAAACTAGTTTATTAGTTAATTTTTGTAATTTTTTAGTGGATTCCTTATACTTTTTATATATAAGATTTTATCATTTGCAAATCTATAGTTTCTTTCCTAGTCTTCATGCCTTTTTTTCTACTTTATTTCCTAATCCCCTGATTAAAACAATGTTGAATAGCTCTATAGTGTTGAATCAAAGTAATCAAAGTAGACATTCTTGTCTTGTTCCTGGTTTTAGAAGACAGAGTTGGAATTTTGATTTAAAAAAAAACAAGCAGAAACTTCATAGGGGGTCCCTTGTTTCTTTCTCTGTTCTCCCTCAGTTAGACAGCAATGATGCTTCCCTCTAACATCTGCTCCAAGGCTCAGAGTGGTTAAAACAGTGTGGCTTGTTCTAGCTTGAACAGAGTATGTGCAACCTTCCATGCAACCCAGCTAAAAGTAGGAACAGTTTCAGCACTCAGGAGTTATATGGCAAATGAAAAAATAAAGCAAAACAAAAAAGCCAATACTACCTCAACTTTCGATTGAAATTAAAGTGTTTCTGTGAACAAGGACTTTACTTCTCTAGATTGTGACTTCCCCTGAAAGAACACATGCAGACACATATACATAAAAGACCAGATGGGATAAAACATCATCCAGAAAATATATATGAATGTGTGTGCATGTAATTTCTCTGCATAAAATGTTACCAAAAAACTGAGACAAAATGAAATGGCAAAAAGAATACAAGTTTTGCAGCCAACTACAACTGAACTGAAATCCTGATTTCTCCATTACTACTTTTGTGATTACTTTGGAAAATTACCAACTGCTCTCATCCTTTAATCCTACATTGTAATTCCTAAATTATAAAAATAGAAGTTATGTAAGTAAAACTCCCAGAAGAATGTTAGACACATTAGTAAAAATATAAAAAGCATAAATCAAACAATAACAAAAATAATTATGTAATTTATATCTAACTAAATATGTTTTGTGATAATAGGTCTCAAAGAGTTTAAGAAATGATTGTGGACTTATGATATTAAAAAAAAACTTGTAGGATCCTTACATATTAATAGTCTTCATCAATCTATAATTCCTAGAATAGCTTACATTTCTATATATGTCTGCTGAGTGATTTTCTTCAACTCACACGTCAAAACCAGGTCCAAATGTCTTAGTAACTTTTACTATTCTCAGAAATAGCTTTGTTTTCTATAGCATATCTTGAACAAGATATTTGTATATAAAAGGGAAAGTACAAACAGAAAAATTAAAAAAAATGTTTTTCTTTTTGAAAACAAGGGAAGAGACTTGACTTCCATCTGGGTCCTTTTCTTAGATCATTTACTCTAGAAAACTTGTCAATGAATGTTCTTGGTCTTTTTTAAACACTTGTAAATATTTTTAAAAGCTAGAGAAGACTATTACCAGCTTTCAGGCCTAGGAAGGTCTTTCTCAAAGCACTTGGGAACCACCTCTGAAATGTAATCATCAAGAAAGACAGTGTCCCTATCTCTCAGTTTCTATGGGATGGTAGATGCTTGACTTCCATGGTGCCCAACTACATGTTGCAAAACTTACCTCTTGTCATAAAGATGTAAAAAGTTTATTTTTCCTTTAGATAAAGCCAATTAACTAACACAGATGGTCAGTCACCCCAATCACTAAGTGAATACAGGATGTTGTCAAGTTCTCTTATTTATTGTTCTTGTTTATCTTGTCATTACAGATAGAATGGGTTGTAGCTGCCTGGCCATATAAAAGGGTGACATTTTTTTCTCTTTGTGGTTTCTTAGCAGATTGCCTATATATGCATCAGATTCTGCTTTAATGCTTATTAAATAATAAAACCATTTTCTTTTTCTTCTCTCTTTCTGGAGAGGTTTTGTGGGTTGGGAGGAAATTTGTTTTTAGTTTTATTTCCTCAATGATCCTGGTGATGAGAGGATGTATGATAATTGTTTCAGTGAGAGGACAAGCTGAAGGTCTGTGGCCACACAAGTCAAGTAAGAAACCTTGAATTAGAGTAGCCCTGATGGCCCAGTGGTTTGGCACCACCTTCAGTCGGGATATGATCCTGGAGACCCAGGATTGAGTCCCATGTCAGGCTCCCTGCATGGAGCCTGCTTCTCCCTCTGCCTATGTCTCTACCTCTCATTCTCTCTGTGTCTGTCATGAATAAATAAATAAAATATTAAAAAAAGAAAAAGAAACCCTGAATTATAGGGTCTCCCTTTTAGTTCTCTGTTCTTTTGAAATACTAGCTGGACTACACTCTCCAAATTCAAGATTCTAGCATTGAATAAACATGGGTAATTCAGACTCTAAAATCTCAAAGGATCATCATATGATTGGAAAACATGGGAAGCCAGGAATAATGCCTTCAGTTCTTTCTCTTAAAGTGTTAATATCTCTCTGTCATATTTTGTAATGGATATATAAGAATCCAGTTTTGCAGTTGCCTGAGGACTGTTCTTTTGATTTGGACAAATTAATCAATGTATTTGCTAGAGTTCTTAGACAAGTCTCATTCCAAGCAAATGAATCACTAGTATTTAAGGAATGAACATCATCTGAAGAGAAAATTAGAAATGATTTGTATAATGGTCAGATGAAATGATTGAAAAGAACTGAAGAACTATGAGAATATAGATACTTTCTCTTTCAAAGAATTCCCTTCTTTTCTTTCCTCATCTTCTCTGCTCCTCTGTGTCTCTTGATCACTCCCTGACTCAAATAGACTCTGAAAAGAGATGATGGATAGTTCCCTTTGTTAAGAGAGTTACCTACAAAAAGGGGAAAAGGCACAAATTATTTAACCAGTAACACATTACCTGCCCTGTTTGATAACATAGGCTTCTTGCCTCACAGTCTAGCCCTGAGTCCATTTCATATTTTAGCCCAAATTCATCCCCATGAGGACCTTCTCATCCACTTACCAATGTAATTAGGAAAGCAAAGATTATAAAGAGACCTGACCTGGGTATAATTTAGAACTTGTATAAAAACTTGTGCCTCCATATAAAGGCAAATTGGAAAAGGCAAAAACAAAACAAAACAAAACATTAAGTTGATGAAGATCAAAATGGAAAAATAAAAGTGCCAAAAATTTACATTTTTCTTAAATAAAGGGAAATCAGCCCTTCCCATCTAGAGTTCCAGCAAAGCTGATGCTTCTTAGAAGCCACCCAGGACTCCTGGGTTATTAACATGCATTTTTCACCACCTGATACTACTCACTTAAAAGCTTCTTGTTCCTGTGACTCCAGAAAGCTGAAGAAGTACTTGGCAGTATGTTATCAGTTTAAAGCCCCATGGATGAGGATGATGTGGACTGGCTATTGCAGGGAATGATACAAATAACAGAGTTTGCTCCTTTGATACAGTAAGCACATCAGAGTCCAGAAGATCACAATATCAAAGGGGATGGAGGCCAAGGGAAACAAACTATCAGCCACTTCTCACAACAGTGGAAGAACTAAAGGGCTTATAAATCCATCAAGAGGGTTTGCTAATGGCAGTACTTGAAGTCTTCTGTTAAAGGTCACCTGGAGAAACTGTAATGGTGTATCTACTAGAGGGATAAATCCTCCAACTGATGTAGTCAGTGATTTATTGAGGTTTTCTCAAAAATTATTGGCATGGACCTAAGGGCAGTTCTAAGGGCAGACCATGTCCTCTCTTGGTTCTCTTGCCAACTATCAAATCTCAACAAAAAAGAAAGAAAGAAAGAAAGAAAGAAAGAAAGAAAGAAAGAAAGAAAGAAAGAAAGAAAGAAAGAAAGAAAGAAAGAAAGAAAGAAAGAAAGAAAGAAAGAAAGAAAGAAAGAAAGAAAGAAAGAAAGAAAGAAAGAAAGAAAGAAGAAAGAGAAAGAAAGAAAGAAAGAAAGAAAGAAAAAGAAAGAAAGAGGAAAGAAGGAAGGAAGGAAGGAAGGAAGGAAGGAAGGAAGGAAGGAAGGAAGGAAGGAAGGAAGGAAAAAGAAAGAAAGAAAGAAAGAAAGAAAGAAAGAAAGAAAGAAAGAGAAAGAAAGAAAGAAAGAGAAAGAAAGAAAGAAAGAAAGAAAGAAAGAAAGAAAGAAAGAAAGAAAGAAAGAAAGAAAGAAAGAAAGAAAGAAAGAAAGAAAGAGAAAAAGGAAAAGGTAGTAGGAATGCAAGAAGAGACTAATTCAAATTTAGTAGGAGCTACTCAGTTTTGGCACAATCTAGAGTAAGACAAAGAATTAAAGAGATTAGAGACTACTGTGTTGGCTGCTCAATTAGAACATTTTAGGAACACCTGGGTGGCTCAGTCGGTTGAGTGTCTACCTTTGGCTCAGGTCACAATCCCAGGGTCCTGGGATCCAGCCCCATGTCATCAGGGTCCCTGCTCAGCAGGGAAGTCTCTTTCTCTGTCTCCCTCTCCCTCTGATCCTGCTCCTGTGTGCTTTCACTTACTCTCTCAAATAAAGAAATAAATAATTTAAAAAAATTTTTAGAAAGTTATTAAAAGAATAATCCCTTCTGGCCAACCCATCAAGGAAGCTCCACAGACACCTCATCCAAACTCTAGAAGTAAATCTGCACAAGAAGACATGTTAATGGCAATTACTAAAGCTGCATTTCTTCATTCTGACTTTAAATGAATGAGTATCTACTACTGATACATAAGTATGTAGTATCTGTCATGCTACAAAACAACTTTTAAAATAGATTTTTCATTTCTATGATTACTAAAAACACCTCATGCATGTTGATTGCTGACTTCTTAGGGGCTTTATAACAGTCTGCTCAGATATCAGTAATTCATTTCACCAAAAGGGTCATAAAAGCTGCCACTAAACCCCAGCAAATTGCAAACTTAGTATCTTCCCTTTGGGTACAATAAAAAATGTTTGCTCGGTTTCAAAAATATGTTTAACAAAAGAATATGGATTATACAATGGGCTAAATGGAATCCAACTGGACTATGGGAATTATCTAACAAAATAAATCTTATAGTAAACATTCTATTTGCTTGGTCAGTGTTGTGTGCCATCAACAAAGTCATCTAAGTAAAACAAATTTTAAGGACACTAGACTCTTACCATCCCTACCAAAAAGATAAAATTATTAAAAACATTTTAAAGAGATGTGCTGTTTGTCAACAGAATTCTTTATAGGCTACTTTCAATATAAACACAGGAAATTCTTTCTGAACAACTTAACCAAAAATTGGGTGGCAGCTGGATTTCATAAACTAAGAGGTAAAAGATAAGAGATTTTTGGGATCCCTGGGTGGCGCAGCGGTTTGGCGCCTGCCTTTGGCCCAGGGTGTGATCCTGGAGACCCGGGATCGAATCCCACGTCGGGCTCCCGGCATGGAGCCTGCTTTTCCCTCTGCCTGTGTCTCTGCCTCTCTCTCTCTGTGTGACTATCATAAATAAATAAAAATTTATTTAAAAAAAATAAGAGGTTTTTGTCTCCTTATAGTGTGTATAATGCCTAAAATCTTTTCCCTCTTCAGAATAAACAATTTTTAGGCAATGGAAAAGACTCTTGTAATAAACATAATCCCCACTTTCGGGTTCCCAGAGCATTAAAATCAAAAAGAGAAGATCACTTTGTTTTTCCTATCATCCAGTAATTATGCAAATATTAACAGATTCCTATAATCCGCCATCCTCTGGAAAACAGTGAATGAATCAAACTCAAAAAAAAAAAAAAAAAAAAAAAAACCATGGGCCAGGATTCTGAAATCTACTATGTTAAGATGGCCTGTAGCTTTACCATTTACCACTAGTCTTGTAAAAATTAGAGTAATTCCTACAAGCAGAAATGGAATCTTTCTCTTAAAACTTATGAGTGGCAAGCCTGTGAATTTAGGTCTGAGACCATGTCCTGTATCAGATTTTTTGATGTTGTTGTAATCATGTTACATACTTAAAAGGGCTTCTCTTTATTTAGAATGCCCCAGGTGTAAAGTTTTAAGGACCTAGAAGAAAAAGAAGCCAGGCACTCCTACTGATCAAAATAGTAGATTTTTGTCCTACTATTTTTTAGGTATTCAATAAATGTAGGTTTAATCTTTTCTTTTGGTCAATGTTATATTAAATATAGGCATGATGATTTTTTTTTTTTATTGTAAAGGAAAACGAGCTTCTACTTTATTTTTTTTATTTTTTTTATTTTTTTGAGCTTCTACTTTAAAAGCAGCCTATAGCTCTTTGGCTCTAATCTGCTCTTCTACTAGTTTTTCCTTCCACTTGCCCAAACAAACCATTTCCCCCCCAGATTTCCTGAAAAATTTTTTCTGTAATTTCTCAAATCTTCAATTTTCAAGGCTCTGTACATTTACATCTATCCCTGCTCTGCCTGCCCTCGTCTCAGGAGTGCCCTTTTCCAAACAAAATCTTCTACAAATAAATTCTTTACAGCCTACCTGACATCCTGGTAGCAGTGTATGTATCTAGGGAAGAGAAAGGATGGATAACAGGAAGGGGGGTATTTAGATTTATTTTTGGAAAGTGCATCTATGTGTACCTTTTAAATTTGGTTCTGAAGGGGAGCAGAATTTGTTGCCTTTGACAAAAGGATTATTTTGAAGTAAAGGCAGTCAAAATCCAGCAAATTCAGGAAAAGCTCTTTACCTCCCCACTCAACTACCTATATTTGCATTGGAAAGGGGGTCTATATCAGAAAGAGGGCTGTCATAGACATACCTTTTTACCTAAGAAACTTATCTGCATCACAGGGAAACTTTTCCCCCCAAAATATCTCCTCTCACCTTCCTGTGAAAGGCCTTCCTCTCCTTCTTATCTTTAGACTCCTACACTTCTCCTTAGCTCAAGATACTGTACAAACTCCACATATGTGGCTACTTTTTGGATCTCATAATTTTATGGGACTCCCATTAGTATGAAATTATTGTTTTTCCTCCTGTTAATCTGTGTTATACCAATTTAATTATTAGATTAGCCAAAAAAAAATAGGATATAAGAAGGGAATTTTTTCCCACGCTTTCAGTTCTATGTATGTATTAGGTGTTGAAAAATAGACTATATTAAATATGTTTTCATAGGAAAAATTTAACGCACAAGTTACTTCCTGTAGGAATTCACCCATTACCCTCATTAAAGTAGAGCTCTGTATTGAAACCAGTCACATGGTCACTGCTTAATACAGGATTGCTGGGTCAATGAATAAATAGAAGAAAGCTGATGGGGATAAGAAATGACAAAGCTTACCTTCCAGCTTTCTGACCAAAGGAAAGAGGCTAGTTTTAGAAAAGAATTAATGTCTGCCATGCAATCACCAATTCTTCACACAGGCATTCTGAAAACAAGTTTTAAGCAAAAACAAGTCTTTCCTAACCATAGTGAAGTTCAGTCCCTGCCTGTGACTGTTTGTGTTCAATGATTTCATTTCTGTGGCTCTCTTAACACAGACACTAAAATTAAACACTCCGTAAGGAGAAAATCATTTTAAATACAAAACCAATAATAACAATGACTCAATAGCATATGTCTTTCAAGAGCTATTTGCACTGTGGAAAGTAGTATGATGAGTCCTCAGAAAGTTAAAAATAGAAGTACCCTATCATAGGTATCTGTACTAGTGGATATTTAAAATAGAAGTACCCTATCATCGGTAACTATACTAGTGGGTATTTAATGCTCCAAATACAAAAACACTAAATCAGGGGTCGCTGGGTATCTCAGTCAGTTAAGCATCTGTCTTCGGCTCAGGTCATGATCTCTGGGTCCTGGGACTGAGCCCCATGTTGGGCTCCATGCTGAATGGGGAGTCTGCTTCTCCCTCTTGCTCTGCCCCTCCTCCTGCTTTCTCTTTCTCTCTAATAAATAAAAATCTTTTTAAAAACATTAATTCATTTGGGTACATGCATCCCTATGTTTATTGCAATACTATTTAGAATAGCCAAATTATAGAAGTGACTCATGTCCAGAGATAGATGAATGGATAAAGAAGATGAGCTATACATAGATATAGATATAGATAGATAGATAGATGATAGATAGATCTATACACACACATACACACACACATACACAATGGAACATTACTCAGCCATAGAAAAGAATGTAACTTGCCATTGCAAGGACATGGATGGAGCTAGAAGGTATAATGCTAAGTGAAATAAGTGAGTCAGAAAGATAAGTATCATATCATTTCATTTTTATGGAAAATTTAAGAAACAAAACAAATGAGCAAAGGAATAAAGAGAGAGAGAGAGAGAGAGAAAGACAAGCCAAGAAACAGACCCTCAACTACAGAGAACAAACTGATGGTTAAAAAGAAGGTAGGTGAAATAGGTGATGGAGGTTAAGGAGTACACTTGTCATGTTGAGGACCAGGGGATATATGGGATTGTTGAAAAACTATATTACACACATGAAACTAATGTAAAACTGTATGTTAACTATCCTGGAATTAAAAACAAACAAGACACCAACAAAGAAGATATTTGCAGTGTATTTGGTAATTTGCCTTTCACGGGTACCTAAAAATACTAAACAAAATAAAATGCCTACTAAAAAGCAAAATTCATTATCGTGTTTTGTTCCTAACACGATTATGATTATCATGGTAATAATAGTATCGTGATTATTATAAACACTCAAACTAGAGAGTGTCTTTGTCTTCAATATTATTGATGTGACAGATTCTTAGAACATTAAGCACCAGGTATTACCCTCTGTTTTAGTGTGCCATAGAAAATGTGGGGCATTCTGAAGTAAATGGTATAAAGTCAGAGAGGGAGCAAGTGAAACAACCTACTTTCTTTCCAGTATAATGCAAATTGAGAAAACTTTCATGGGGAATAACTGGATAAAAGATGTCATTCCAGAGGAGTTAAGAAATAGCAGTGACCATGAGGACAATGTTTTTTGAAAGGGTCCTGAGTGCAGTTGCATATTTGTTTCTTAGACTGTCTTTGCTTGATAATTAGCATATAAATGGCCCCAACTAGGATTGAAAGTTAACGTTTCATTAACCTCACTTATAATACCTAAAGGAGGCATCCACATTTAAATTCAGGAAGAAAATTAGTCTAACTAAGCTCTCCAGAATGTAATAACCTTAAAGCAGCCACAACCACGTTGAGCACTGATCAAGCACCCCTAGTTCCATACACACACACATCCTTGGCAGGAATGAAATCATTCATTGACACTATGTTCTCAGAGGAAATCCTTAGTGATTTTGAGGTACTGTCTTCTAGAATTGGACTGTACAGTTAATCCAAAATATGTCTTTCCGTCACTTTTTTATTCACTCTTATGGCAACTCATCTCATCTTTTATTCATTAATTCACTCATTTTTCATTTAACAAGCATTTTAAAAGCACCTACTTCAGGGAAAGCACAATTCTGGAGCCGGTAGGGAGCCCAAAGAGAAGATCCTACCTTTATGGGGCCTGCCATGTAGCAGAGAAAATAAGAGGACGAACATGAGCAAATTCAAAAGAATGTGATTAGTTTTAACATCGAGTTCCTACTTTCGTGTTAAGCAACTACTTCTCTGCTGAGGTGCCATAAAACAGAGCTTAGTAAAACACGTAGGGAGTTAAGAAAGATTTCTACCATCCAAGAGGCAGAGGGAATAACGGTTGGAAACAAGGACGGTCAGACCACACAGCTCTGGTTTGTGTCTCAAGCTTGGTCATTAATTCCATTGTTCCTTAGGGTGGCCCCTTGGCATGTCACTGCCTCATCTTGCTGAACGTTTCTACATGAGGGGAATGATAGGAGGGATGCCTACCTTACAGGTTTGTGGTGAGGATTAACTTAGTCAAGAAAGGCAAGCACAACAACTGTGTCTGGTGTGTAGTCAATGGTGTAATAAGTTTTTTTTTTTTTTTTTTCAGTTGAATGTATAATGGAAGTTTTCCCAAAAAACTGGTTATAGCTAATGGGTACCACAAGTATAGGTTATTTTTTTTCTTTTCTTTTGAAAAGCAAATTCTTATTTTTATAAGTGAAACTACATCAGTGCTTCACCAGCACTGAATGTTTAGTGCCAATCCATGAGGACGTCTCTGGCACTCTAGAATTACAGTGTTTATCTTAGATAAAGCACTGGGGTTAGAGTCAAGCATACTAGTGATAACTCTAGTTGTATAGTGCAGTTGACCCTGGAACACCAGGAGTTTGAACTGCACAGGTCCACCTATACATTTTTTAAAATAAATTTGACATAGTACTATAAATGCATTTTCTCTTTTTTTTATAATTTTATTAATACCATTTTCTTTTCTCTTACTTTCTTCTAAGACTTTGATGTGGGAAACAAAGGCAGAGAAATATTATTAAACTTCCTTACTCCTTATGGCCCATTGTCAAGTTCTTGACACTCCCTTAGGGACTCAACTGCCTGGATGCTGACACTCTGCTAAGGACAAAAGGCAATCTTACCCTGACTCCTAAGATCCTATAAGTCTATTTTAACACATTAAAATTCCTTGGAAACTTCTTTATCTCTACACACACACCCCAGATGTTGGCAATCATTCCTCAGATATATGACCCACCAATACATCTGAAGGGTCTCATTGAGTAAGGGACAGGTGGGTCTAGATAGATAGAGAGATAGATAGGGGGCTACATGATCAGGATCACCGAAATCCAAGAAACGCTGTGGTATACAGGTGTACGGAAACCACAGTTAAGGGAACAAACAGACCACCCTGCCCTGGGCATCAGAGGTATGGCAGTCACATTATGACCAACAAAAAATAATAAGACCCCAAAGAAGAAGTAAGCCATTAGATGTTATCACCAGTCCTTAATCAAGCCAAGACCTCACAAGAATGATAAGGCCATTAGCTCCCTGGTCAGTTCGAAATAAAAGACTATGGGTAGAGGCCCAAGTCGGCAATCCTGTCAGGACCCCTCTCACTCCTGAGAGTTTTTTCTGTAGCTTTGCTTAATAAAACTCTATTGCTTTACTCATGCCCCATTGTCAGCAAGATTCTTTCTTTGACTCCATGAGACAAGAACCTCACTCACCCGCTTCAACTACAGTAATACATATAACATACAAAATGTGTGCTAATCCACTGTTTAGGTTATTTGTAAGGCTTCTGGTCAACAGTACACTCTTCGTAGTTAAGTTTTTGGTGATTCAAAAGTTATATGTGGATTTTTGAGTGTGTGTGCGTGTGTGTGTGGTGGGGTGCCCTAATCCCCACATTGTTCAAGGTCGAGTAAAATTGTTATATGATTTTCAGCAAATTATGAAGTTCTAAGTTGTAAATTTCAACTTCCTAGTCTATCAAAAAAGATGCATTGTTGTAGGTATATGTGAAATTGGGATGGAAGGTCTGGCTGCAAAATTATTTAGACAATACAATAGGACTTAAAGTTTCATAATATAATAGAAGGCACTTATTTTTTGAGTCTTACATTCTCAATATTTGTGCCATGTCCTATGATTTGTGTTTCATAAAATTTAAGAAAGCACAAAAACAACTACCAACCATAAAATAGCAGTCTCCTTGAGGTTAGGAACATTATAAGCTGCTGGTAATAAAGAGAATACATAAAGCAGAGAACTGAATTTTAGTTGAGAGATCTTATATAGAAATTTAATACTTGGATCAATACCAATTCTGTATCTATGTCTATCTGTTGGACTGGAATTTATTTTCTCACCTGCAGGTGAAAGGAAATTATTATCAGATTTTTTAAACTCTGTTTCAAATTGGTCTATTTCAGACTATCGTGAAATAGGTATTTTAATTATGAATTGTACTGAAATTAAAAATTTTTAAATACACACATACATGTTCTTGTAATATATCCATACAGTAAAGACATATATAAAATAAAATGTTGAAATACCTTTACTCCACATCATTACCTTCCTGGCAAATCACCACTCTCATCCCTCTGTTTCTGACATATCTAAATATAATAATTATTTTAACTATGTGATATGATTTGTTCAAATTGTGTTTCTATATGTTTAGGTGCACATACGTGTAGGAATACACTTGCATATTTTTCTTTGTATAATTTTTTTGTTGCATTCTGTGATTGAAAGATAATATAACATTTGGACTTCTGGTTTCCTATTCTCATGTGAGAAGCTTGGAAATTGCCACTCTATCCAAACAAGTAAAAAGCTGAACAGACAGCTGAAACATCAACAACTCTACTAGGATCCGTAAGAGAAATAAATGGACTGGGCCAACCATGGCCCCGAAGATTGGAGAGACAGACAGAAAAAAATGACTGCTTATTAGAACAGAAACTCATGAGTAGGAATCACTATGGGAACCAATGCCAACGTAGAAATATCTAAGCTAAAATTGACAAGTTGCTACAAAGACTCAATAGGGACAATTCTGAGATTTAAAAGCCCTGGGGTGGGGGATGGAAGCAAGAAATGACAAAAAGACTCCCATAATGATAAAAAGAATGGCCCTTTCTCTCAAAATAACACCTCCAGAAACTGATAGAGCATTATGCTAAAGTTGTAAGAGTGAAGATTAATGTACAAAATCAATCACTTTCTCGTATTCTAACAATGAACAAATAGAATTTGAAATACAACACCATTTATATTAGCATCCAAAATATAGATTACCCAGGTATTTTTTCAACAAAACATGCACAAGGTCTGTATGAAGAACACCACAAAACACTTGTAAACACAATTGTTAAAAATAATCAAATAAATGGAAAAATATTCCTGTCTATGGATGAGAAGACTCAATATAATAATATATCACTTCTAATTTATTGATCTATAGATTCAATGCAATCTTGATGAAACTTCCAGCAAGCTATGTTGTACAATGGAATTGACAAACTAATTCAAAAGTTTATGTGGTGAGGCACCTGTAGTGAGTTTTTAAATATAACTATCAAGGCACAATCCGTGAAAGAAGTAATTGACGTGGTGGACTTCATTAAAATTAAAAACTTCTGCTTGGGGTGCCTGGGTGACTCAGTCAGTCAAGCATCCAATGCCTTGTTTCTACTTAGGTCATGATCTCATGGTCTTGAGCTCAAGCCCAGCATCAGGCTCTGCACTCACTGGGAGACCCCTTGAAGATTCTCTCCCACTGCCCCTCCTCCTACTTGTACACACTCTCTCTCTAAAATAAAGAAATAAATCTTAAAGTAAATGAATACATAATTAAAATGAATAAAAATTAAAACAAAAGTCTCCTCTGTGAAGGACAATGTCAAGAAAAGGAGAAGACAAACCACAGACTACAGGAAATTATTTGCAAAAGATTGAACTAATAAGGTATACTTGTCCAAAATATACAAAGAACTCTTACAAGTCAACAATAAGAAAACAAGCCACCTTAAAAAGTGGCTAAACACATAACACACACTTTGCCAAAGAAGACATAAAGATGGCAAATACGCATATGAAAAGATGCTCAACGTCATATGTCATTGGGAAAATGCAAATTAAAACAAGGCACCACTGCGTATCTACTAGAATGGCCAACATTTGAAAGAGTGACAATACCAAAAGCTGATAAAGATGCAGAGAAACAGGAACTGTTACACATTGCTGGTGGGAATGCAAAATTGTGCAGCTACGTGGGAGAATAGTTTGTTCATTTCTCACAAACCTAAGCATAAGTTTCTTACAAGCCTAATCATACTGTTACTATAAGATGCAGAAATCGGGCTTTTTGGTATTTACCCAATAGTTATGTAAACTTATGTCCACAAAAAATAAAAAGTCCTCACCCAAATGTTTATAGCAGTTATTTATTTATTTTTCTTATTTGCCCACAATTGGGGAAGCAATTGGTTACGTGGGATAGAAGCAATGAAGATGTCCTTCAGGAAGGGAATGGATAAATAAACCCTGGTCCACCTACTCATGGACTATTATTCAGTACTAAAAAGAAACAAGCTATTGAGCCATGAAAAGATGTGGAGAAATCTTAAATGCTTATTGCTAAGTGAAATCTAAAAATGTTATATACTGTATTCCAAGTCTATGACATTCAGAAAAGACAAAACTCCTGAGCCATAAAAAAATCAGTGGTTTCAAAAAAAAAAAAAAATCAGTGGTTTCCAGGTTTGGGGGGAAGAGGACAAATAGGCTGAGTACAGAGTATTTTTGTGGCAATGAAAATACTCTGTGTGACATTATAATGATGGATGAATGTTTATGCATTTGTCCAACCCATAGAATGTACAACATCTAGAATGAGCCCTAAAGGAAGCTGTGTACTTTTGGGGGGTTAAGATGTTTCAGTGTAGGTTCATCAGTTGTAACAAATGTACCACTCTGGTGGGGAGGGTTGATAATAGGGGACACGTAGCCCCTGTACCAGCAATCTCTGTGCCTTCTGCTCAATATTGCTGTGAACTTAAATTTTACTAAAAGTAAAATTTATAGAAAAAAATGGTCAAGTGAAAAGCTCCACTAGAAAAAAAAAAAAACAAATCTTTTAGAATTCATAATCACAGCAATATAAAACAACTTTCCTACCATTTATTGGCCATTAACATTTATTTTTTGTGAAACATCTACTTGGGATTTTGCTCTCTCTTTTTTTCTTTTAAATACGATTTATTTATAGTTTTCCTTCTCTGTTGTATATAGTACAAATATTTCTGGCTATGCTCTCAAGTGAATATTGTTTCATGGTCTTGATATTATAAACAATTTTAATTGTATAGGATTAAATCATAATTATTTTCATTTAAGTTTGTTTGCTCTAGAGTCAATTTCCTACTTGAAGCTAACAAAATATTATTTCCAAATTTCTTGTATCTGTGTGTGTGTGTGTGTGTGTGTGTATAAATATTTCAATCCATCTTGATTAATTTTTTGTACCAGGTAAGGTATTATTTTTAGTTTATCTTTCTTTTTCAAACAAATAATTGCTTCTTTTATAAACATCATCTCCCATTTCCAGCTCACCCTTTTACCATAGATTTGAATTTTATCTCCATCATATAATAGATTCTTCCCTGAACATGAAAAAAAAATTAAACCAAATAATCTGCAAATCTGTATTATGTCAAGTTTTAAATTTTAGACTATATTATAAAATAGCTTATTGGAGTTCATATAATTGAGATTTAAAGTATTGAGCAGAACAGTATTAAAGAAAATCCACTGCAAATAATGCTGTAATATCATAGATCTCCTTGACGTGAATGTAACTCACAGAAAATGACTTCATCGTGTCCTAACACGGGTATATATTAAAATCTTGTGTAAGAAATGTCAATGTATCTTAAAATATACCTCACCCATTTCCAATATTTAAAAAGTGACTATTTCCTACTAGAGTTATTTTTCTTTGAAAATCTTTGGCAGTCAATGGGAGAGAAAATATGTGGGCTTTGCATTTCACATGACCTTAGGTCAATCCATCTATGATTCTACGAGCTGAAATGCAGAAAGAAATGCAGAAGATCCTTTCAAAGCTAAGGACACACATGCTCCCCCACACACACACACACGTGTTTAATGGGTTCTGAAGATCACCAACAGGTTTGATAATTGGGCAGAAATACTCACAGAACCCGGAGAAGCTGTTTAATCATAGTTTACTAGAGTGAACTATAATATTGTTTATTACATTGAACAGAAACCAACTGAGCAAAAGAAAAAAAAAGCGAAGGGTAGAGTCCAGGTGAGACAGGTGCAAGCTTCCAAATATCTTCTCCCAGTGGAGTCAGGGGGACAGCGCTTAGTCCTCCTGGTGAATATGTGTGGAAACACATAAAGTACAGCCAACCATAGAAGCTTATGCAAGACTTGATATCCGGGATTTTATTGGGGTTGGTCTTTCAAGCATCAAGCACCTGCCTGCTTGACCTTAGTTCTGAGTCGCTAGCCCTTCCAGAGCTCAAACTGAAGACACAGGGACCAAGCCCCCTTCTTTAAATTAGGCTGTTAGTATAGACTACTTGATGTGGACTCAAGCCCCAGTTAAACAAAAATATTAAGGGTAATATTAAATATTAAGGGTAATATTCCAAAGTTGTAGAAGTTATCTCCCAGGAGCTAATCAAAGGCTAAGCCTTTCTTTGGAATATGTAGGTTTTGCGCAACCCATGTTGCTGAGTTAATCCTTTACTGAAGAGTATATAACTTGTCAACTAAATGGTATTACAAAGATTCTAACTGGAACCATTAACTAGAGAAAAAAAAAAAGTCAACTTTTTTTCCTACTCTTTGACATCTTAAGATAACAAAATCATATTTGAAAATATGACCATGGGTATATATCCAATTTCAGAACCACACGGAATAATGTTTTATTGCCCTGATTTTTTTAAAAAATAAATTTCCTCTAATAGTAGAGGAGGCATATTCTGGAAAAAAACATCTCACTTGTCATTTTCTATACAAACTGAGAAACGTGATGAGCAATTAGCAGATGCAATGATGCACTGCAATCTCCAGAAACCTCTTGAAGTATCGGAAAAATCCTCTATTTGAATACTGGGAAGTAAGGAAGGCAATCTGGCCTGATCTATGCTACTTGGCCTTTGAATATCTAAGTTGCTGTCAATCATCCTTTCTGAATTAATAATACTTAGCACAGCAGGAAATACTAACTTATGCAAAATTAAATTGTTGCCAATAAGAAAAAAAGTTAAGAAGGAGTTTTCTATTTGCAAAAAGATACCTTGACTGTCGAGAGATATTTCATTATTATTTTAAAGATACCTTCGTAAGTACACAGCTAAAATATCTTTTAGTTGTATAACCCATATATTTCTGCTCTAAGACATTAAGTGAAAGCACTGAACTTACTTTTCCTTTATATGTTTTTATACTATGTAAAATATCTAAATATCTTAGTGCTCCAAAGACACAATTCATGAGATAACAAAAAATAAATATTTAAAAAAATCAAGTCATAAATTTGCACATGATTAGTAAGAGTACTAAAGAAGCAACCCAACGGTAAAAATGTAGTTTTTTCATCATGGCTATGCAAATATACCAGGCACAGATTCTTTCTTATGTACTTTAATTCTATCCTGAAAAAAAGTCTTGATTGTAGTGACCCAGAATATGATTTAAGGGAACTAAATCATCAACTTGTTTCATGGTTAATTTAAGTGGTTAATTTAAGAAAAATTAAAGAAAGAGTAAAAAAATATATGTCCTACTGATGATTGTAGAGGGATGCTATATCAGGAACATATTCCCTAAAGCCTGCCCAAAATTAAGACTACACTTTTAGCAGTGGTCAAATTCTTTTGAATAAAATAAAACTTAATGTACTATAGTTTTTTTTCTTTAATGAAAAGCAAACATATGGAATTCATTTCATATGACTGAGACACATTTTTTCAGAAGTATTATATACTTGCAGGATATGGAACAATGTCTCAGTTTACTTGATAGTGGTTATTTGATCATTCTCATTCATAGGAAAAAACAAACAAACAAACAAACAAAAGGTGCCAAATCATTCAGTGTTTTCCCAGCTATTGAAAAAGTAGTAGAAGTCATTGTTAAGCTTAGGCTTTGTAGTCAAGGTTAGTTGGATTCTAATTTTGGCTGCATCAATTGCCAGCTTTAAAATATTAGTAAGTGGGGGATACGCAGGTGGTTCAACAGTCTCAGGTCATGGTCCCAGGGTCCTGAGATCAAGTCCCACATCCAACTCCCTACATGGGGCCTGTTTCTCCCTCTGCCTATGTCTCTGTCTCTCTCTCTCTGTGTCTCTGGTGAATAAATAAATGAAAATCTTCAAAAAAACTATTAGTAGGTGGGATACCAACAGTACATAAAGAAACAGATTTTTGAGAATTAAATGAGCTTATCCATGAAAAGAATTCAGCACAAAGCCTGGTACCTTATAGGTATTCAATAAATGCTACCTATTTTAATTTTTTCTTTGCTTTATGAATTTGAGGAAGCTCCAGAATATTTATAGGATAAATGTCAATTGACCCTAAAAGTGTTTGGAATAAGTCTGCGCCATAAGGGCAACTATATGTGCTGTATGCTTTAAGAATTAGTGTAGCCTTTATCAGTAGCAATTAATAGAACTTTCTGCAATGATGGAGAAATTCTGTGTCTTTGGCTACACAACATAGTCAGTCACCAAGAGTCAATGTGAATACTGAGCACTTGAAATAGGAAAAGTGCAACAAAGAAACATGTTTTTATTGTATTTACCTTTAATTAATTTAATTTAATTAGCTTCATGTGGCTAGTGGCAAAAGTATCACATGGCATAGGTTCTATATGTTTTCTTTTTTTAATACATTTCTCAGCTAAAACAAGCTGTTTCCAGCCATTATTGCAAAGTAAGGCATATTCAGCTCCACTTGCATTAAAGAAGGCAGTATTACAATTTGCTTAGAAGTCTTTCTTTAGACATAAGAATAGTGCTTTTAGGGGCATCTGGGTGGCTCAGTCAATTAAGCTTCTGCCTTTGGCTCAGGTCATGATCCTGCTCAGTTGGGAGCCTGCTTCTCCCTCTACTACTGTTCTCTCTCTCTCTCTCTCTCTCTCTGTTAATAAATAAAAATAAATAAATAAAATCTTAAAAAAAAAAAACCCAAAACACAGTAGTGCTTTTTCCTCTGTTCAATTTTAGAAGAACTAAGATTTAATTTCGTGTTGGGATCCTGGATTGCAGGAGCAAAACTACCTGCTGACATTGGGCCTCAAATCCAACATGGAGATTTATCATGAGATTCAAGCCATCCAATAAGAGGTAGATCACTGCACCTTGATGGGCACAGAGAGGACAAATGGCACAGAGGTCAGGTCCTGGATTATCAGGGAGCAGGGTATATAACCATGGCAGGTCCAGAGTGCCTAATACTAGGGTGGCTCCTAGAAGCAAGGAGCAGTTAAGTTAAAGCTCTCCATCAGGGCTTTCTCTGCCGCAAGAAATAATTCCTCTAGTATCAGTCCTTTAAAATTATCCAATGCTTCCCATTAGCCAAGTCCAAATGAGAGCCAAAGAGCAAGGGAACTATGCTGATGCCAGCCATACAGCCTCTGCCTTCCAGGGAGAGAGTGGAGAGGTTCTGCGCAAGCATGTGGAAGATGCAGATAGATATTTTATTTATAACTTGAAACTGTGAAAGAAATCCAGGTAGGCCTGCGTGGACAGAGGGACAGAAAAAGAATGAAGCAGGTGCCTAACAACAACAGCAATGGTTTGGTTACAGAAAGTGCTGACAACTTTCACCTCCTTCCAAGCCACCTGCTTTGTGGTTCTGCATTATAGGGGCCCCAGAAAACTAATAACAATGTCAGAATCGAGATTAAATTTTGGAGATTCTGGAATAGCATATTCTACATACGAGAGGAATAGAAATAATATGAGGCCAGAGAGCATGTCCATAGATTATTTAATGGCCACAGAATACTTCCAGCTCATTATGCAAGGCTCCTTGCAATACGGCTTTGCTGCTCCCCTCATCCAGAGGTAAGATTCATTTCTCCCCCTATCCTGGAATTAGTTAGGCCTGTGACTAGTTTTGATCAATAAAGCACAGCAGAAATATATCATGTAAGTTCTAGAGCTTACATCCCAAAAAGCCTTGCCATTTCCCCCCTCAACACCCTGGAACCCTGCCCTAAGACCTCTTTGGAAGAAGATGACAAGGCCCTTTTTAGGAATAGAGAGCAGTTGAGTGAGAACTCATGAACCCCAATTAACAGCCTGTACCAGCTTCCAGACCTTTCTGTTTTTCTGATGTATTTTGTTTTCATATATGCTTTTAGGTAGGGGTCTTGCTTCTATCTAGTATACATCTAAGATGAGACCAAAGACAAAGGGCATATATTTTTCAGTTAAATACAAAGCAGCATTTAACTTCTTGTCTTACATACAAATTTTTTACAAATTTGAAAATATATAGTTTTTATTAAATAAATGAACAGAGGTATCATTTTATGGTGTCATTGTGATATCCAATATATGATAAAAAGTCAATATATGTTATTTTTCTTTGTTCTTAAACATAAGTCAAAAATATCTACCTTATGGCTTTCTATGGCATCAATGGATTTGGCCATATGATCTTAAGTAAACAGCACTGACAATAACAACAATAATAATAACAATATAGACTATACAAAACTTACTGGCATATAATATCAAGGACATTGTAGAAGATGGTCCTTAATGAAAAGACCTTGAAACAACATTATCCTTTCATTTTATTTAAAAAATGATCAATCTTAAAATATTATGAAAAATTTTTATTTAAACAAGTTCACATGTAAATATTGTCAAGCTTAAAACCCAGACTTGTCAAATCCCAGGAATTTTAAAAAATGAAGTATAATAAATAAAGAAAAATAACAAGTGTAATAATTATAAAGATTATTGAGATTAATGATTACAGAGAGTTCACCTGAAATTTTCTACCATCCATTTTATCACTATGACAAAAATTTAGGCTAGAGACAAGATTGATTTATTATTACTGTATCCTAAAGACATATTCTTCTTGTTTCCTTAAAAATTATTACATGATTTGATTTTTGTATAGTAAATGCTTCATTCACTTAACAAGTTCTTTTAATGAATATTTATTAAGCATTTACTCTAAGTGAAGCCCTATATTAGATGCTGGGTATTCATTAATAATCTTATGTTATATTTGCTATCATGGAATTTTTAATCTAGTGAGCAGTAGTAAAATATATGAATAAATAAAAATAATTTTCATTAGAATTTAGATAAAAGCTATATGGAAATGATTATTGTCTTGGTGATCCTTAGGCTTGAAGGATGAGCAGAACCATGGACAATCAACAGAATGCCACATGCTCTACATTTAAAGGTCTCAATTAATAAAAATCTTTAATATATTCACTTGGAAAAGTCTGTACCACTTAGCTGATCTAACTACTTTATTTCCTTGGACAAATACTATAACACCTTTTAAATCCAGAACATTTATTGGGCAAATAATTTGACTTTATTCAAAGGTATGTTATCACTATTACTTTCAAAGAACCTATTTGAAGTTTGGTAATTCATGGCCACACAGTTCACTTTTCATTTCCTTGCTCAATGCTGGTATCTCATCTTCTCTACTTTGCATGTCGTAAGGTCCCTCCTCCCTTGCTGACCACAGATCAGAGAGAGAGAGATAATTTTGAAAAGTCTACCTTTTAGATGTGTTACAAAATCTGACCGTGATCATCCCCAGGCCCCTAGCTCTTGAGCACCCTCTCCATTCTTTGCGTTGCTTTTGCTGTGCAATGTGGACAATTAACAAAGTCCCTTTTTTCCCCTCTCTTTTTTATTAATTTTGTATCTGTGGACTCTTATTCCAAACTCTAGCCAGGTATAGAGAAAGGAAAATAACATCACAGGTCAAGACAAGTGTTTCTAAAAAGTAGTTTCCTTAGAAGGGAAATAATTTTAAGTGAATTCTGTCAAATAATGAATTCATGAGAAGATTTCAAGTTTACTGGTGGGATTTTTAGTGTATTTGGTAAACTGGTTATATTAAAAAATAATAGTAAGGTACAGAGTAAGTATTCATGCCCTGGAGTCTGATTACTTGGGTTGATTCCTATATCTCTCTCTTATTGGTTTGATTTTGGTCTAGTTAACTAACCTCAGTTATCTCAGCTGTATAATGGAGATAAGTAAGAGGATAATGAGAGTCTCTATCACAGGTTTGCTCTTAGCTTTAGTGAACATTTATATGCTGCCTGGAACATTGTGAGGGCCCATTCATGCTATCTCCTATTATCACGTCACCAATTTTTTTCGACTTTACATACAGCACTCTTTTTACTAAAATATACCCCAGATTGCCTCAATCCTTATTCCTCAAAGTTCAATGTTATTTTCTAGTTGTTTTTCAATACGACATCACTAATTTTGAAAAAAAAATATGTTAAACCCAGTAAAAAAAGTGCTCATCAAAAAAATTAAGGTAGTCTTTTTAAGCATTGGACTGGGATTCTATGTTTTGCATAAATAAAATGATGCTCAGTTGAATCACAATATGTTAAATGTATGATTTAACCTTTAAACATTGGTATCCAGAAAAAAATCTAAGAAAACAAATAAAAAATAATTTCTTAGTAGGACCATCATAATTTGTTAAGATACAACAGAGCATAATGGAAATGAAATACGGGAAAATCCCTAATTGCTTACTGGTCTTTCTTCTACAGATATACTTCCCAGAGTAGCTGATTTCCAGAGTGAAAACAGATTGACGTGCTCCTTTTATCAGTTAAAACTACATTCACTTAGTTGACCCACTGAAGTATTAGCCAGCCTATTTTTCTACATTCTCAGGTCATTTCCATTTTTCAGTTTTAGTGAAAAAATTCTCTGAATTATCAGACAGTACAAGAGAAACTGGAGTTGGCAGTACTTTGTAGTGGAGACTTGGATTCAAGACTGCTGCCGTTGCCCACTTACGTGACTTCAGGCATGTTATTAACTAGCTATGTGATTTGGGCAAGTTAATTAATTCTCTACAGCAGCTTTTGTATATCTCTTGCATATGAGATGAGAGACTTGAAGTACATTATCTCTAAGGTATCTTCCAGCTCTGATCTATCATAGCTCACATGTGCCCTGAAATTCCAGATTTATTTTATTATTTGACAACCGAGAGAATCATGAATTATTTCAGAAGACATTATCAAATCCTCAAATCTTTCTTAAAATATTATTGAAACTGTAAATGCAATTTGTAACAAGTATTTTGGGTCAGGCTTGTATCAGCATATCAAATAGACTTTTAATGTATTGCAATTGCAAATGTATTGAGAATTATTTAACTATAATCTTGCAAAAACATCATATAGATGTAGTACATACTTCTCCACTTGCATTTTGATAGATAAAAGATGAAAAAAGTGTTACTTCCATGTCCTCAAACTTAACCAGCCTAATTAAATCACATTACAAGTCAGATTCATAGTGTGGTAGATGAATGATACCCTAACTGCAGAAACATAGCATATCATTTTCCTTTTTGAGGTTTCTTTACATCTTTTTTTTTTTTTTTTTGGGTTCCCAGAGTTTTCAATGCACAGCTGAATCAAGCCCCTGGTGCTACACTCCTCAGGCTGTTGTACCATGTTCGTGCAGTCTCAGGAAACGCTGCTTTGCCCTGACAACTTGTGTCTCCCAGGAGGTTTATGAATTATATTGATTTACATTAGTGGTAGGGGGGTTGTTCTGGGCCATGCCTTCCGTACTCTGCACGAACCTGCCCCAGAAGGCCCACTGTCTCTCAGGCCCTGCTGCCATCAGGGCCTTTTCTTTTCTTGAGCTGTCAACCCAGGTACTCCACAGTGACAAGGACAAAGTTCCCATTTTTCTTTGCTACTAGGAAAAGCTTCCTCTTTTTCTATCTCTGAATATTTTAGGGAAATCCCATGCAACATTGCCTAGGGGCCTGGTACTTACAACCCCTTAGTTTTAGAAGCAGCCTTTTCTTCCTCAGGACACATGGCTTGTCCAGGATTCAGTGTTCCATTCTGTCCTGTACTCAGTCCAATGGACTGGGCTGGATTTCTTCTCCCATGCCCATTGTACCCCTCCACAATGGGTTCACCAGATGCCTCTGTGCATATCTGAATACCAACTATGAACACAGTCCCCATGTCTGGCAAATCAGAAGATGCAGCTAGATATGATGTGAGAATTGGTGATAGAGGTGGGCAGTGTAGTGGGATGTTGCTTAACATAACCCTGACAATCTATCCGAATTAATTTTGTGATCAGGTCGCTACATAGGATTGCATAAGGAAATCCTGCTGTAGTTCATCTCAAATCAGATCAAAGACATTATACTAAGTATTCTGAATGTACTATGAAGATTAATCATTCACAATAACTAGAGACAAAAGCTTATAATAGAGACAAGATGAATTTATGTTCAAATTCTGAGCAAAATTTCGACCAAGGAAGGCATTCTTTAATCAGTTTTCAAGCAAATAAAGAAATTATTTAAAATTTTTTCTCATAACAGGGTAATAGTTTTTTTTTTAAACAAAAAAACAAAAAAAAATGTTTAAAACAATAGAAAACACAACAAAAGTGAGAGAAGTTTGGGGAACAGACTGAATATTACCACCTTTAATAATCCCTATTTTGCACTGTAATTTCCTTCCCAGTTTAATTCCTCTATAAATATTGTTACTATTGCTGTTGGTTTTAATGGCATTTTAACATTGCTCTTATAATACCATCCACACAATTTTATAAACTTTGCTTTCAGTGAAGAATATTACATATTTGTTTATCCTTGCCATTAACTAGAATTGATAACCATTAAATACAATCCTGAATACACTCAAATCTATGGCTACAGCAAAGATTAGTAAGCTTTTCTCTATCACTAACTGTTGAAGTTTCTTTCAATGTCTCACAATTGCAAATTATTTTAATAAACATACAAGTGCCAAACATATATTTATTTCTGATTATTTTGTTAGGATAAATTACAGAAGATATTTAATTAAGATGTCTAAATATTTGGAGACACTTGATGCACCACTGGTTTTTCAAAAGAATACCAACTCACATAGTTGTAATGTGTGAAAGTACTCAAGAAACATCGAAAAAATTGCATGTTTGGGCCACTTGGGTGGCTTAGTCAACTGAGCATTCACCTCTTGATTTTGTCTCAGGTCATGATCTCAGGGTCATGAGGTAGAGGCCCACATTAGGCAACACACTGGGTGTAGAGCCTGCTTGGAATTCTCTCTCTCTCCCTTTACCCCTCACCTGCTCACGCTTGTATGTACTCTCTCTCATTCTCTCTCTCCAAAAATGGCCTTTTTGAATCAACATTACATGATTTAGTAGTTAAAATATTATAATGCAGTAAATAGGTCTGGATAGAAATTAACAAAATTTTTTAAAGATTTTATTTATTTGAGAGAGAGAGCGAACAAGTGCACAAGCAGGGGGAGTGGCAGGAAGAGGGGGAGGGAGAAACAGGCTCTCCACTGAGCAGAGAGCCCAATGTGGGGCTGGATCCCAGGACTCTGAGATCATGACTCGAGCTGAAGGCAAATGCTTAACTGACTGAGCCATCCAGGTGCCCCAAAACTAGCAAACTATTTCACAGTAACTTCCAGTTTTCTGAGAAAAGTCAGTCAATTACATGTAAATAATCTAAGTTGTTATATTAGCAATAAATACAGGGAAAATTATCACGTTGGTTCTTTAGAGTATATGTGAAGGCTATTGATCAAGGTTTCCTTATCTAAGAATAATAAAGTCACTTATTTTACTGTTCTTTCTGAGATACATTCTATCTAAATCTTACAGAGACAAACGATAGAACATAAGAAATATTATTTCTCTCCCCATATATATATCAAAAAACATCTTTTGACCAGGATTGTCTTTCCTGAAGCAGATTTCTTAACCAATGTATACATCATAACTATTCATTAAATCATCTATATCTTCTTAAAACCAAACAACAACAACAACAACAACAACAACAAAAAACCAAAAAAAAAAAAAAATCCAGTGTTAGGTAGACTTATTCTGTAATACATAGTTAGAAAATGGCTCATCTCCCTTCAAAGGAACAGGGCTGTCCTTGTAAAAATATATGGCACCTAGCACTGGAGCAGAAAAGGTAGATCTGCAAGATCCCCAAGGAAAGGATTGAGTCAATACTACACACTTCCTCCCTACACTCAGCAAATAGTTCCTTCCACTTTATGGGAAAGAAGTTGTGGGAAAGGGCCAAGCGTATTTAATGGGTAATCCCCCCTCCTGTAGACTAGGGTAGTGAGGAACTTTCATAATAAGTCTTTCATAATTATATTTGATATACACTTTATCAGGGTAGTTGCAGGTGTCTTATGTATGCTATCTCATTTAAGTCTCCCAACAATTTGACTGGTAGGGAGGTACTGTGGTTATCTTGACTATACTGATAAGGAAACGGACACCAAAGCAGGCTAAGTAGGTTGTGCAAGGTAACAGACCTACTGGTGTAGCTGCAATTTGAATGCCAGAGCTTAGACTCCAGGGGAGTTTTTAGTTACTCAGCATAATGCTGAATATCATGCTCTTAAAAGGACTTGCTAAATGAATAAATCACAACTGTACAACTGTATTAAGATTAAATTCAACCACAGAGTAACTAGTGGCTAAGTGACACAATGTGGGACCTGGAATGATTTACAGGCACCCAAAAGAGGTCTAGTTTGCATCTGAAAATTTAGGATAAGGCAGAGAATGAGAAATTAATGAAACTGGGCCCTCTCATTTATCTTGTATCATCAAGAATGCCTGCTTTGAACTATTTTTTTTTTTTTTTATGATAGTCACACAGAGAGAGAGAGAGGCGCAGAGACACAGGCAGAGGGAGAAGCAGGCTCCATGCACCGGGAGCCTGATGTGGGATTCGATCCCGGGTCTCCAGGATCGCGCCCTGGGCCAAAGGCAGGCGCCAAACCGCTGTGCCACCCAGGGATCCCAAGAATGCCTGCTTTGGAGCCTGGAATATAAAACTTAAGTCACCTTCCTTTTGGATAAATGGATGGATGGATGAACGGATGGTATCACATATAACTGGATGGAAGAAGCCAGGCTGGACTTCAGTTCAGGTTGTATAAATGGCTTAGATTCTTAGATTCTTTTTTTTTTTTTTTTCATTGGCAGCAGCCTTCAAATGAGAGTACTGATGTTCAGTTAATAAAAAGAATACAAATACATAGTACCCAGAGGCTGAAGGTGCCTCACTGCAGTGCTTTCTAAACTTTAATCCCTGGTGAACTTGCTTCTTGCTGGCTGTCCGCTGGATGTCACCCTTAGGTCCTAGCAGCATCCTTGTTCTTTGCCACATGAGTCTCTTCAAAGTCAGCAAAGGAGACTCCAGCAGGACCAGAGCTGCAAACTCATATAATGCAATCATGAACAGTTCATCACCTTTGCTGTATTCTGTTGGTCAGAAGCAAATCGCAGGTTGTGCTGACATGCAAGAGTAGAGATTATGCAAAGACATGTATGCCAGGAGGCGAGGCCGAGGAAGCCACCGTTAGAGTCTGCTAGCCTCTCTGCTATTTCGGAATTATGTGTCTGTGTTCCTACAGACACAGAACAGCATTTTGCTGAAGACGTTATTACATGTGCATTTCCATTTAATACCCACTTCAAGTAAATGTTCAAACTCTGAAGGAGGTTACTAAAGTATCAGTCATTCTCAGTTTAGTAGGTTCACTATGATTTTACTATTCCTGGTGGGGTGGGGGGGCAAGTTATTGAACAAGTTAGATCATTCTTGAAAAGTACTGCTTTTTAAAAATGTCTCCATATTGAATAGAAATACTAGAACTGGAGGATATTGCTGTGAAAGGAGTTAGCGACTGAAAGGGCCAAGGTGAGGAAATAAGAGAAAGTTCAACCTGTGCTGGACAGACTTGGAGTTCAGATGCAGAAATGAACCCCCAGTTCATGCTACCACTGCTAGAAGCTCCCAATTCTTCAAATATCTCCAGACACACAGAAAATTACAAATAGAGAACTCTTTAAATTCTATTCTCAGGATGTTTGGGTGGCTCAGTAGTTTAAACATCTGCCTCTGGCTCAGGTCATGATCCCAGGGTCTGGGATGGAGTCTCACAACAGGCTCCCTGCTCAACAGGGAGTCAGCTTTCCCCACTCCCTCTGCTCCTCCTTCCTGCTCATGCTCTCTCTCTCTCAAATAAATTTTTAAAAATCTTTAAAATAAATAAATAAATAAATAAATAAATAAATAAATAAATAAAAATAAATAAGTCTCCATATTAATTAAATGGTTAAGCATGAATCCCCGAACAAATGCACAGCCATTCATCACCACTGGAGATTTAGTTGACTTTACAGTTTTCCCCTGGGTTCTTTCTCTGGGATATTTCTTTGAGATCTAAAATCTTCCTGTAACCATTTCAGGTAAGATTGAGACATATTACAAATAACAGAATCAATGCCATGTTAGAGTTTTTGTTTGCTGCTATAACCAATCACCAGTAACACAGTAGCTTATGAAAACACAGATTTCATTCACTTACAGTTCTGGACTTGAGAAATCCAAAATGGGTCAAGACTGTTTCTTTCTGGAAGATTTAAGGGATAATCTGCTTCTTTGCCTTTTCTAGTTTCTCGGATGTGTATATTCTTTGGGTCATTGTGCCTTCCTCCATCTTTAAAGTTTGTAGTGTGACGTCTTTAAATCTCTCTCTGACTTTGATCCTCCCTCTCCTGCCTCTCTCCTTCCCTTAAAAGAAACCTTTTGATTATAATGAGTTTGCCCCAGTAATCCAGAATAAGCTCCCAACTCAAGATCATTCCCTAAATAACCTCTACGTAGTCCATTTTGCCCTGTGGATTAGGATGAAAGCATCTGGGGAAGGGGGTGACAGTTATTCAACATACCACAGTGGTTTAAATAGGAGCTCATTTTCATGTAACAAGAAATTGGGAGATAGGAATATAAGGGATCAATCATTTTCAAATTGACATCTCTCATTTGGGGGAAGGTTTTCCCTCATAACTGGAAGATACTATTGCATCTTACTATCACATCCATGTTTGTGTTAGGAAGAAGGAGGGAGGAAGAGGGAAGGAAAAGCATGGGTTAATTCAGCATATAATTAACCAGAACTCCTCCAAAGAATAATACTAAGTACAAGAAGGAGAGGGGAATCAAGAATCTAGCTTGCACAGCCAGAATTATAGAGACAGAGAAAGCAGGAAGGATGTGAGGGTTGAATATTTGCTGAGCCAGCTGACAGGTTTATGACAGACTTTCAATATCTTATTATAGAATAATTATATATTTTACTAATTGTTAAGTTATAAGGAGAATGTGTCCTATGCATGTGCTCTACTTGAGAAAGAAATATTTCTTGGTAAATGAAATTATTTCATCAGCCATCTTTGTTGAGAACTACTTGAATAAATGTGATTTCTTTTTTTTTTTTTTCTCAGAAGAGCCGAGAATTCATGACTCTGATTTCCATATTTACACTCTTATCCTATACAGAGTTCCATTAGTCCTGTGTAATCCCCCATTATTTGTTTTCCTCTTGGGACAATGAGTAGAGATTTACGAATGAACCTGAGAAATTAGGTTCTGTAGCTTTCAGCTGTCAGTGAATTAGAGCTGTAGCCTTTCTGGTTTCAACATTCATGGTATGGTAACTAGAGGGCTGTCAATCAAGTTTGTCTGCATATATTTTCAGACAGAGTGGAACAGAGCAAATGCACATTGGAAATGAATTTTGAATAGTTCAGCAGAAGAGAGGTGTTCTCTCATAGGAACACTGAATTCGACAGGAGTTAAGGTCAGAACCAACGCACTTCTGTCAAAATGCTTCCAGATTTACACTGTGGAGCCCTAGAATCATCTTTGGAATCCCCAGTCCATCCTTGTCTGAACAGGAATCCTAGCTGTTTTGACCCTCAGGACACTAAACAAATATATCTATCACGTTGGCTTAGTTTAGGACATAGAGGATCTTGTACAATATTGTGCATCTCCTTTGATTCAGATATTTAGGAACTGATCTTCATTATTTGAATATTTCAAGAAATATTATATTTTATTCTGTGCATACTGTGAGTCATTATATAATAAGATGATGTTTTAAATACAAAAGTAATAATAAATAGTAATTTTGTACTCAAAAGCAATTTTTCCACTAGAGGCATGTGACTTATCATAAGACCTGAGTGCAATTAGGATCAAATTTATACACTGGCACAGTCCTATTTATTTTTATGTTAACTTGAGGTTGTATCAAAGCCTTATTTTAGTTCCTTTCCAAGAAAAGCAAAATCAATTCCTACTTCTACCCATGACAAAAGAACAATATATTAATGATTCTTATTTTAAAATATTTTTTTAAAAAGATCATATGTGGTGACTCTGAACCTAAATCAAAATGTTATATATTATCTTTGAGAGTAAAACTTTAATTGGATGACTCTCTGGAGTAGAAAAGGAATCTATTATAATCTTACAGTCCTGAAATGAAAATATTAATATGTTTTTCTAATAATAGATCAAAGTCCCAAATTTGTAGAACTCAATCATAATTTATCGGTCAAAATTAAACATCTGGTAAAAGTCCTTTCAGTATTTTTCTATTACATTAGTCAAGTCAAAGCTTTCATTAAATGCATAAAAGCTTTCATCATAAAGTATATATTCTAACTTTACTTTTAAAGAGGAAAAAGTCTTACCATTTTTCTATCATATTAGAGTATGCAATGTCTCCTTTGGGGGCCATGGTAGTTTTGTGGGATCTGCGATAACTGCACAAAAAATCAAAGTACAAAAAAATTATATGCTGATATATAATATATGTTATATATCTATGTTTTCCTTTCACTGTATTCAGTAGTCTTTGGTTTTAATTTTTATACTAACATACATATACAACTCTTTGAGGGACAGACTCATGTTGGAATTTTTGTTGTGCATACTCAGTTTCTAAGTGTACTTCATAAAAAAATAAAAATAAAAAAAAATTAAAAAAAAGACCATACAGTTTTTCTTGGAAAATTAAGACAAGGAAGAGGCATTGAATAATTACTATCGCTCCAAGTTCCCTTTTACTGTCTATAATCATCCTTTAATTCCTCATACCATATACTGATTACTGATGTTAACCAATACAAACTATCTAGTTTCTTTAATCCCTTCTGGACAGCACATGACTCATATTTCCACAAGTGCCTTCCTATCTTATATAAACCTGTATAATCACTGAAAGAAATGTATTTTTAGGTTTTCCTACCTTTTACTTCTAGCTCAAACAAATTAGAATAACTATAAAACTTGATAAAGAATGATATAACCCTCCCTCTTGAATCAATTAAATGGTTTCCATTAAATTGGCATGTTTCTACTAATTAAAGCCCTTATGTCATCATAGCCTTAGTCATTTATATTAGACTAAATTTAAGATTTTTTCCATTAGCTCCTGGGGGAATCGGGTGCAAGAAGCATAGGTGTTGTGGATTTAATTTGCACGTGTCTGATAAAGAGGTGAGTAGAATTGATTTTTAAAAGTTATGCCTTTAAATATTCTAAAGTAACTATTAAAAGTAACTGTAGCTATTTCACACTAACAAAAAAAGTACTGCTGAAGAGTTCTATTATTCATTTGAATCTAGAAAATGACCCAAATGAATTTCTGTAAGTTATCCAAAATGTTATTCATTTCTCCTTCATGTCAAAATGAAATAAAGTATAATTCAGAAACATTTCTTCAGGAAAAAAAAAGTCATTGGACAAATGACCACTTAAATACTTGGTTTCTGGGAACATTAAGGTCATGTCTGCACTAGAAATGTGAAGACATAAATGAGACAAATTTCCAAGATGAAGTAAAGCTGAAAGCTCTTGTGCCAGGGCAGGCCATCTGCCTAGCTAAATTATAAAACCATAATGTGCATGACTTTATCCACCAATAAAATGGGAATTATACTACAAGCCAATTCTGTCAGAGGATGTTATAGAGATAATGAGATAATGTCTTTTAAGTGCTTTCAGTGTCTCGGATGAAAGAAGATAACTTTTCCATCCTCAGTAAAGAGGAGACCCGTGATCGCTAACATTTCGCAACGCTAAATGTACCTTCTTTAGAAAAGTGATGCTATTAAAATAATGATACATAAAGCTCCTCTACTAACCTCCTGTTAAGATATATCCATCAATAATGAAGGTGCAGATCTGTGGCTGAGGTTGGTGAGCTTCTCTAAAGCCATCAACTATTTTCTGTAAGATTGACAGCCACATTTTTAAGGGCATTTGCCTCAAGGCTGGCTGTAGATATGAGACGTTCCAAAATATAATTCATTTTCTAACGGCAAGGAGTTCCACTAGTTAGTACACAAAAATGAATAATGAGAGGTCATCCTCTTCAATGTTGACTGAAATGAGACCTAGAATAGAATCTAGATGCTATTTTAAACTGTCATTTCCCCCCACTGTCCAAGAGAACTCATTACATATAACATTCTCAACTAATCTCCTCTGAGCCACTACATTTCAGTGACATAATTAATTTTAGTTGGTTCAACCAAAGTGAAAGAGATATCCAAGGCTTACATGGTATCAAATTGGACCATGACTCTCAACTGTCATTCTTTACCTCATTTGATAAATAATTAATTAGCCAGATTGTCAAGGAGAGATATTAGAGACCATTTTTTTTCTTTTTTCTGTTTCCTGTCCTTTGGCCTCAGTCATCTATCAAGTTGGCACAGTTCCTGGGGATCAACTACATATGGAGATAGTCAATGCCTGAGAAATTAATAAATACCCACAGCAGTTATTAGAAACTTTAAATCTCCAAAGGAATTAATTGTAGTAAAATAATAATAATAAACATAACAGAACCTGTAAATAATGAGACAGACAACTATTTGGTAGAAAATTATAAATTGTTCTTGAAAAGCTCACTTGAATGAAAAGAAAATACTATTTTTAGTGATAGATTTTGTCTTAGCCATAAAATGCTGATGGACGGCTATATAAATGTTTAACATTTTAAATCTGATATTTCTCTAACTATAAAATATGTGATTTATTCCTCTTAAAGTGACTGCCCTAGATGGGTCCAATCCCAGTCACTGGGGAGTTAGAAGCCTTCTGGTAATGGAAAGGTTAAATAGGTCATAAACCAGATATATGGAAAAGATGGATCTCCCTTCTGCCTCCAGACCTTGGTGTGAAAGAATATGATGCCTGGAGTTTCTGCAACCATTATTGAGCAGAGGAAGAGAGCCCAACATGCTGGGGATGAACAGACAGAAAAAAAGTGAGCAGAATTTGTACCCCCTGCTGAAGATATTGAATTGACCAAAGTGGAAATAATTTTACCTCTATGCTTTGTAATAAATCCTTTTAATGTTTATGCCGTTTGAGTTTAGGTTTTCTGGTATTTGCAGGCTGAAACAGGCTAATATATTTATTTTTAAAGATTTCATTTATTTATTTATTCTTTTTATTTGAGAGGGAGAGAGGGTGAGAGAGAACAAGTGTGCATGCGCGCAGCCCTGCACAAGCAGGGGGAGAGACAGAAGGAGAGGGAGAGGGAGAGGGAGAAAGAGAAGCAGGGAGCCAGAGGCAGGGCTCCATCCTAGGACCCCAGGAGCATGACCTGAGCAGAAGGACAATGTTTAATCAACTGAGCCCCTCAGGGGCCCCTAAAACAGCTTAATTTATGCAACTACCTTGGTGAAAACAGTATCTATGTGGGTATCAATTATCAATCCAGTAGAATCTGAAGTTGCTGATGGTGTTTAGCAGCCAGAGATTTGGGATCTTTGGGACTGTGTAGCTTGGTTGGAGCTCACTGTTTTGGGAATGCCATGGCTTTCAGTCTAGCAAGTCCCACTGACAAGAGGAAGAGCACCACTGTTGAATGGCAGTGATACTTAGGGGCTCAAGGAACCTCATTTGTAGGCCTACTAACTTTATTATTTTCCTTTCTATTCAGTTTAACACAAAACAATTATCTCTCAATTTTGAGGGCCTGGATTCTCTACCTCAAAGCACCTCAGTGGGGGGGTCTGGGTGGCTCAGTCAGTAGAGTGTCTACCTTCAGCTTAGGTCATGATCCCGGGGTCCTGGGATGGAGCCCCATGTTGGGCTCCCAGCTCAGCAGAGAGCCTGCTTCTCCTTCTCCCTCTGTTATTCCCCTTGCTTGTGTTCTCTCTCTCTCTCTCAAATAATAATATAAATAAATAAATAAATAAATAAATAAATAAATAAATAAATAAATAAATAAATAAATAAAATATCTTTAAAGCACCTGAATGTTTTGTTTGGGCAGGCTTGACTCTGGTGACAGTAGCAGGTAGGAGGCAGCATGTATATGGAGAAAATATTAACTTAAAAGTTTTGAAATTCAATATTCTTGGTGGTTCAAAACCAATAAAAAAATCTCGTATTTGGTGGAAACACTCTTTATTGTAACACAAAGCTAGTGAGACCTTGGCAAGCTTTTTAAAATAAAACTTGTCTGAAATCAAGCCAACTCCTGGCAGGTTTGGGATTTAACCCAAACTTTCTGTCTTTTAACCATTAAAAGAAGGATTATTAAACCCACCGTCTTAATCATCCAGCTACACAACGTTAACGTTGAGTACAATATATTAAAAAACAAAAGGGATATAAGTGGTGTCCCAACAGAGGGGTGGTCAATTTGGTAGTGTGTTTTAGTAGCAGAGTGGTTCATAGCATGTTTGCTAGAGGATATGGCTTAAAATGCATCTTTAAAGAATGACTAAGAATTGTGTAAGTGGTTTGCCAGGAAAAGAACATCCTGGCTGTTGAAACAGAATGTACGATGAAAATAAGTGAACTTAATTCAGGAATTTTACTCTCTTGGATTCCAAATATGCCAGGAGATGAATGGTGAAAATAAACCTATGTGAGGAAGGAATAAACCCCCCTGAGGATCGGTTAAATAACCTCCTTGTATGTGTGTTCATGATGAGGGACAGAGAAATGTTCACCTTTAGCCCAGAAGGCTGACCTATAGGCCACATAGTTTTGATAAGGATCAGGTAAGTGCTGGTTGCTACGTTCCTGAAGAGTCTCAAGACTGCCTGTCCCTCTCACAGATAGTTCATATTGAACTCGATGATAAGCACTGGAGAACTCTTGCAAAAGTAGTTTTACAAGTAGAAATACAAAGATTGCATTTATGATTTCATATTCCCTGCATGTCCCCTCCACCTTGAGCACTAAGCATATCACCACCAGCTTCATACAGCAGAAAGTGCATCTCTTCTGCCCATGGGTCCTGTCGCTCATGCTCCTTAAATAAACTTACTAAGTTGCACTCTACAACCTCTCCAGAATTCTTTCTTATCATGTTCAATGATCCTGCAACATTCACATTATGCCCTACAGCACACCTAATTTATCACTTAGCTTCATAACCCTACTGCTGCCTATTTCATGTCTATTTTACATTGGTCTTTAATTTCTAATAAGGTAGATGTTATGTCTGCCTTGTTTATAGTTGTGTTCTTTTAAGACAGTCAGCTTCTCTGGCACACAGCAATTCAATTAATAAGTATATATATGATTATACCAAGATGATTTATTTGTTTTACTATACTTTGGCCTCACTCTATCAAAGCCTTCCTTCAATTTCTCTTCATAACAATAAAGATAGAGCAGAAGACTTGAAATAATCTAATAGAAAGATTGAGAAAAGAAGGAAAGAGAAGGATGAAACACTGGAAATATTGGAGGACTGGTATTTTGTTTTTACCAACAGAAATGAATGCTGAAAAAAATTGTATATTGATAATTAGGATCACAGTAAATATTGATTGTGTTTTATAAACAAAAATGTTAAGCAACAGGGAACTATCCTTGGAAAACTGAAGAAGTATTTTTGTAATATTAACCAGAAAATGAGAGGGATATTGTGATTCCAGTATCTGAGTGATTACATGTTTTTATTCTATAATTGAGTCTCTTTGGCCAAGAAACCTAAAGACATAGACTGTTATTAGTACTACTGTTGAACTCTGATATACATTTAATAACTCCTGTGTCTATTTATCCTTTAGTCTTAAATTTAGATTTAGAGAATGGTATTAATTTAAAGATACCTTTGAACTTCAACACTGGAGTGCCTGGGTGACTCAGTGGGTTAAGCATCTGACTCTTGGTTTCAGTTGAGGTCATGATCTCAGGGTTGTGAGATTGAGCCCAACATAGGGCTCTGCACTCATCACAGAGTCTGCTTAAGATTCTCTCTCTCTCTCTCTCTCTTTCTCTCTCACTCTGCCCTTCCCCCTACTCATGCTATCTCTCTCTCAAATATATAAAATCTTTAAAACAAACAAAAATATCTACAAAAACTTCAACAGCAAGCAGAAAGGGTATATATGCCATCTGAAGACCTGTATTGCTGAGAATGCCATTATGAAGGAAACTTTGAGTTGAATTTGATTAGGTCCCCCTACTTACCCAAAGACAGAAGACTTAGGGCTAAGGAATAAAACTATCAAACTACAGCATGGAGAAAAGTATCATGCAAACATTTTTAGGAATGATCAGATAAGAAATTGATTCCCAGAGGAGCCAGGAAAAAAGTGGCATGAAGTAGGTCAAAAAAGGTAAGTTTGATTACATAGGTCAATGAATACCGTAATAGAATTGTGAACTTTCTCAAAGACCGGGGAGCCATTGAGGGCATCTGACTAGTTCTCCATTCCTAAAAGGAAACAAGGAAATTCATTCATATGTCTCTGAATATGTTCAGAATGGCAGCCAAGAGGACCTGGGCTATTGAAACAAACTCCTGACACTGCCTCAGCCCCTAACCTTATACATACTTACATATCTCAGTAAACTAGGATAAGTTCTACTGATTTAAAAGGAGTGAATGAGGGGCACCTGGGTGGCTCAGCAGTTGGGTGTCTGCCTTCAGCCCAGGGGTATGATCCTGGAGACCCAGGATTGAGTCCTGCATCGAGCTTCCTGCGTGGAGCCTGCTTCTCCCTCTGCCTATGTCTCTGCCTTTATCTGTGTGTCTCTCATGAATAAATAAATAAAATCTTAAAAAAAATAAAAGGAGTGAATTGAAATTAATGAATTATTGGTTATAAAACAACTGAGCTTAGAGTTCACTAAAGTGATCACAAGAGATTGTCCAGTATATTATCATGTAGGTCAAAAATTTATGGGAGTGTCTAGATTCCTATTCTTGCCTCATTTTCCTTCTTATCTTTTTCTTTATAAAAATGAATAATTTACACTCAAGAGCCAATTTAGAATTGAAACTCTGGCTTTTGATTATCAAAGACTTCATACCCTAGTTCAGGCCATGCATTTTACTCTCAGTATTCAGGAATGTGGGAACTTTACTAATAACATCATTGAAATACAGGAAGATCTTCAAAGAATGGATAGTTGACACTCAAGCACCATTTTCATAAAACTTACCAATCCTGCCCAAATCCAGTCTACGGTTTCATAGCATTCATTTATTTGAGCTTTTCAAAGCACTTTTCACATATCTGAAAATATTCTGTTCAGTTTTTTTGAGGAAGCAACACCATTTTAAGTAATCCTGAGTGTAAATTACATTGGGAAAATCACCCCACTACCCATAGAGATCATTAATAGTCAATGGATTGCATATGTTAATATTAAATTCTTACTTTGCTTTGAGATTTTTCTGCCTTCTTAAAAAAGTAGCCAGTTGTGTTTAAATAAAATAAATCTTAAAAATTTCCTTCATATATCTCTTTTGTTTATAAAATATTCTTTCTGTTATATAGTGGTGGGTTTGATTTACTAATATTTTCTTAAGTATTTTTGTACTAAGCTTAGAGGACTTTTGGTCAGTAATACTCTTTTCTTTTAATATCTCTAACAAATTTTGGAATGAGGTATATGTTCCTTCAGAAAATAATTTGGGAAACGTTTCCTCCCTTCTGTTTTCCTGAAAGAATATGCTATGACATAATTTCTTCTTCAACATTATATATATATATATTTATATAAAAAGAACCCTAGAGGTTTCTTTGTTCTAAATATTTAATGATCAATCAAGTGTATCTATTTTGGTGGGTTATGCTTTTTAAATTTTTTTCAATTCAGCTAAAATGTGGAGTTTATTAGTATAAACATATCTATAGTATCTTAGTATTGCTCTGATATTTGTATGTTCTACAGGGTTAGAACTTTCTCATTTCTGACATTGCTAATTTATCTCCTTTCTTCTTGATCTATTTTGTTAAATGCTTTTCAAATTTATTAATATTTTTAAGAACTATTTTTGATTTTGCTAATTTTTTGCATTGTTCTTTTGATAGAAGTAGTTTCTGCTCTTTTCTTTATTATGTATTTCTATTTACTTGGCTTACTTTGCTCTTTTATCCTAGCTTTCCTACTTTTAGATCAATGTTTTAAAACTTTTTTTTTTATATATAAGCATTTTATGCTAAAAATTTCTCTATGAGCACTGCTTTAGCTGTGTTGTTCAATTTCCAAGTATTTGGTGATTTTCTAGATAAAATACTATTGATTCTTTAATTCCAGTATGGTCAGAAAATATATTCTCTAATATTTTATTCTTTTGGTATTTATTGAGACAGTATTTTTGTGGTTCAGCATCTATTTAATTTTGGTGAACAGGTCATATATATTTGATAAAACGTGTATTCAGTAACTGTCGGGCATAATATTGTGTAAATGTCTCTTATGTCAAGATAACTGATTATCCTGTTCAGATCTTTTATATCCTTACTGATTTTTTTTCATCTAGTGCTGTATCAATTCCTGAGAGTTGTGTTAAAATCTCCAACTATGATTGTGTATTTGCCTATCACTCTTTTGGGTATGTCAGTTTTTTGCTTCATGTATTTTGACAATCTATTGGGTCCATAAAACTTTTAATTGTTTAATCTTACTGATCAGTTAACCCTATTAATATCTCATATTTCCCTGTTTATTTCTGGAGACAGTCTTTGTACTGAAGTCAATATAGTCTGGCAGAGTGTAATCACTCAAGCTTACATATAATTGGTGTTTTCATGGTGTGTCTTTTTCCTTTGTTGTACTTTGAGCATGTCTGGGTCTCTATTCAAAGTGGTATCTCTAACGGACAACACATGGTTCAGGTTTCTTTTCTTTTTTCTTTTCTTTTCTTTTCTTTTCTTTTCTTTTTTTCTTTTTTTTCTTTTCTTTTCTTTTCTTCTTTTCTTTCTTTTCTTTTCTTTTCTTTTCTTTTCTTTTCTTTTTTCTTTTCTTTCTTTCTTTTTTTTCCTTTTTTTATTTTTTAAATCATACTGGCAATTTGCCTTTTAATTGGAATATCCAGTCTAATTAATAAAATGTTTGATACGGGTGAATTTAGGCCTCCCACTTATTATTTGTCCCAGCAGTTTTTGTTCCTCTATTCCTCATTTCCTGCCTTTTTACTGGGTTAATTAAATGCTTTCTAGTAATCAAATCCTGGGATTTCAATGTGCACCTTTTACCTCAACATGATCTACACAGAGTTAAAATTGTAGTACTTTGTGTAAAATATATAAAGCTTATTACACTATCATTTCAACTACCTCCCCATCATTTGTGCTATTGTTATAAACGCTGCATTTTGTGTAATAATTTTAACTTCCAACAATCATGTCTTTTTATAAAATTAGAAATATCTTTCCCACACATTTATTATTTCCTGTGCTTTTTATTCCAACTCTACATCTGATTTTCTGTCTCATACTACCTTACTTTAGCCCAGAGAATATTTTAGCACTTTCTGTAGTTCAAGTCTTCTGGAAAATAATTTGTTCAGTTCTCTTTTATGGGGAAATGTCTTTATTTCAACTTAAATTTAAAGATTGAAGTTGTGGGGAACTTTGGTGGCTCAGTGGTTGAGCATCTGCCTTCAGCTCAGGGCATGATCCTAAGGTCTGGGATTATTCTGATATTTTTACTTCTTTTCAATGCCTTAAAGACTTTGCTCCATTTCTTCATGATCTTCAATTTTTTTTTCTTATAAGTGATTAGCCTCATTCTTATTTTTGTCTTCTTACATGTAATATGTCAGTTTTCTTTGGCTTCTCTCCTAACATTTGCATTTTATCAGTTGTGCTATGAAATGTTTAGGCCTAGTTTTATTTGTATTTATCTTGTTTGGCATTCACTTTGCTCATTCAGACTCTAGGTATAAATTTATACCAAATTTGGAAAAAAATTCTACCATTATTTTTTCAAATAGTTTTTATTTTATTGTCTTTCTCCATCTTTTGGGCTTCCAAATTACATAAATTTTATACAACCTAAATTTGTCCCATTCAGTACTGAACTACTGTTGTTCAAATTGGATACTTTCTACTGATATCCCTTCAAGTTCGTTGACTTATTTTTTGCAACTTATTTATTTAGCTATTTTTAAGTTTGTTTGTTTATTTTAAGTAATCTCTATACCCAAAGTAGGGCTCAAACTCATGAACCCCAATGACCAAAAGTCACATGCTTTTGATTCAGCCTGCCAGGCAACTCTTTTGTACTCAAAGACTACTGTGAAGCCCACTCAGTGAATTTTTTTTTTCCTTTCAGCAACTGCACTTTTCAGTGTTAGAATTTCTATTGTTTTTATTTGTTTCCATTTGTTTTTATTTTTATAATTCTAATTTCTCTACAAAGAGGCCTATATTTCAATTCATTATGACAATATTTTCCTTCAGGTTCTTGAACACATATGCAAAACAGCTCCTTTAAAGCTCTTTTCTGCTTCTTTCAATATCTAGGTCATTTGCAGACCTGTTTCTCTTGATTTCCTGTTTTCACAAGTATTAGTTGTATTTTCCTGTCTCTTATTATGTCAGTTGATTTTCTGTCTTAAAACAGAAATTTTGGGAAAAAAAAACCCAGACATTTTAGGGGTGCCTGGATGGCTAAATATTAAATATCTGTCTTGGCTCAGTCATGATCCCAGGGTCTTGGGTTGAGTCCGGGGCAGGATTTCTGCTCAGCAGGGAGTTTGCTTCTCCCTATGCCTGCACCCTGCCCTGCTCTTGCTCTCTTTTGTTCACTCTCTCAAATAAATAAATAAAATAAAATAATAAATAAAATAAAATAAAATAATAAAATAAAATAAAATAAAATAAAATAAAATAAAATAAAATAAAATAAAATAAAATAAAACAAACAGACATTTTAAATACTCTATGTGCAGACATCCAAGTTTAGTTACATTCCTTTGAAGAGGGTTGATTTCTGTTCTAAGAGTCTATTAACTTGTCTGGAGTCTGACTCCACACTCTATCTTCTCTAGAGTGGAACACAGCAGAAATCTCTATTCAGGGGGGATCCCTGGGTGGCGCAGCGGTTTGGCGCCTGCCTTTGGCCCAGGGCGCGATCCTGGAGACCCTGGATCGAATCCCACGTCAGGCTCCCGGTGCATGGAGCCTGCTTCTCCCTCTGCCTGTGTCTCTGCCTCATTCTCTCTCTCTCTCTGTGACTATCACAAATAAATAAAAATTAAAAAAAAATTTAGAAATCTCTACTCAGTTCTCTGAGATTACAGTTACTGATTTCCCTCTTACTGTTGCTGGTTTCAGATGCCTTGAAGTTTCCTTGCCACATGTATGATTCATTGATTAAGCAAAGATTTGGGCAAGTTTACAACAATTTTAGAGCTCCAATTCCCTCTGTCTCCCCTTTTTCTGGACTTCTGCTCATCTAGTTTTTGTTTTCATTTTTATAATCTACTCTATTATCCTTGAGCTCTGTATTCTGACCCCTCAAGCAGTTAGGAGTGCAATCTTTGCTGTATTGTACCTAAGAGTTGAGGTATGTGCTCAGCCAAAAATGTTTCGAGCGGTTAGACCCAGTACACTTCCATTCTTTCAAGGGTCTGATTTCCTCCATCTCTACCACTTTTAGCCATCCCTGCTGTCATCAAAACATTGATTTTTAAATATTGCAATGTATGTATATTCTAATTGTTATATATAGAAAATGAATATGACCAAGATATTTTATATCAACCAAAGTATTTTTGTTAATTTTAGTCAAAACTATTTCCTATTCTTTTAAAGGTAAATGGACAATAATAACAAAACATAAGTCCATACTTGTATATGAATCACTTGCAATTCACCTCCTGTGGGGCGATATATCCAAGGATCCTCTTAGAAAAAGACATGGAATTGCAGGGGTATTTGTATAAAAATGGTGAGCTTAGAAAAGAGGAATCTTAGTGAAAATATGAAGGAGAGGCATTTAAAGTAATATAGAACTTACAAATAGGTTAGCTGAGTGTTTCTTTCATTCTTGTATGTGATGAGACTGAAGTTCCTCAAGCTAAAACTATTTGTCCTCTTTGATATCAGGAAATATAGCTCAATCATAAATCCCTCCAATAATGTTGGTAATAGATCACCGCAGTGGAATCTCTGACTATCCCAAAACCTCTTATTAGGAACTGACCCTGTTTTTAACATTTTTCTCCCAATGAACAACCATAATGATTCAAACATTCCAGGTGGCTAAGACCAATCAAATAAATGTTCAACCCAATTTCATACACTGGGTGAGAAGACAGGGAACTCACATGATTGTGAAGAAGCACTTTGTAAAAAAAGTCCCTTGATTTTCAGGCTAACAGACAGAAGAGAGAAAGACAATGAATTGAGTGCTTCATCATTTTATTGAAGCACTCCAGTAGAAATGCTTCTGCTTCAGTCTAGTATCTAGTGTGTGCAAAGTGGCCCACAGGACTAGAGATGATGAGTGCTCAGACATAACTGGGGCCATTCTGGAACACCACAGTCAAGAATAAAGACTTTGACATCTATCAAGAGACTACTATTGAAGAAGGTTATTCATTTTTTTTAGAATTTATCATTACAAAATTCTAGATAAATAGTTATCAAGGGAAAACAGAAGAACTTTTCACCTAAGCTCACATGCCAAATAGATGAAAATACTGGCAACTCTTTCTAGTTTCTTCAGACAAAACAGGAGGGAGAAAAAGAGTTTGATCATCTGAGACCTATAGAAATAGAATTTTATGCATGTAACTAAAATAATTTGACTGAAAATAGTTTCTTAAAATCACTTTTTCCTCCATCAAAGTCAAAAATGACTCTGACTTAACATTCTGAAGAATAATGGAAAACAGGATATAGCTATACAATTTCAAAAGAAAACCTTTGACTGGAAAACATATATTAAATAAATGTGCTCATCAATCAGACTTTGTCACAGAGTAGTCTCAAAATTTTTTAAATAATATAAAATGTTGATTTTGTCAGCATTTTTGATGCAATATAAATTCATAAAAATGCTACCCACGAACATAATCAACTACATCTCAAGTGATGTTAGATATTTATAATTTTCCTTGATGCACTCTGCAAATGTTTACAATCGGGTAGCCATATTAAATACAGTTACTTTCTTGCGGAATGCAATTTTTGACTAGGCAATCATGTTTATCAAGCAGATTAATTGTATATTACTTGTACCTTAAAGAGGTATTTTCTGTTTTTGACAAACTCAGCACTCTGATAGTTATGCTTATTTGTGACACCTGGTTAAAAAGAACCGTGTAGAGAAATGGAAGCAATCTTTTTCTTTCTTCTTGCAGAATAAATGATATAAAAACAAACAAGCTTACATGTTGATGTGGTGTATGATTTTTTTTGTCTCTTTATTCTCTTAAAATTCTGCTCTTTAGAGTATAAATATACATTTCAGGAACATATCATTACATTTCTTTTAATTGAGTAAATGCTTCAATTCCCTACACCTATCAGATGTATGTCAGGTGTATGTCAAAGTAATTGTTTAAATAAACTAAGAAATCTATTTTTGATCTCTCCTTAAAGGAAATTATGTCACATAAAAAATGAATACAGCACAAAAGGATATATGTAAATTGTTAAAATCACTGTCATTAGAAAGAAACAGAAATTATATATACAAGGAAAATTAGAGGTCAAATTTGAAGAATAATGAGGAGTCATTAGAGTATGACTTGCAGTTACACTCTAAGGTTTCTTCCTCTAAAAACTGAGAGAAGAGGGATGGAGAAGTGGGAAAAAATGAAGTAATAACTTGCCTTCTCCACCATGAGTAGTTTACCCACCTAAAGCCGACCCATGGACTAAATGTACTTACTAGGGGGAACAGGTAAGCTGTTATCAAGTCTTTTACTACCTTAAAGGAAGAGTTAATTAAAAATTTTCAACTCCTATAATGAGTCATGCACTTCACCTAGAAATTTCCATGTGGTATTTTGAATGAATTTGATAGTGTTGTAATAGTCCTTTTTAAGTAATGGAGGTAAAGGTCTAAATAATAAAAATCCATGTTTTCTAGAGGATGGAAAGGATATATAGTGGCCATGATACTTTGATTCTACCTACAATTTTAATACTTAATGTTCACCTAAAGATAGAACTTGCTTCTTACAATATGGTATCTCTCTACTGGCACTGATTTCTTAAACTACGTATGAAAGGTTGTGATCTAAATAGTTAATACTAAGTCATGTTACTGTAAGTCTTGTGCTTTCCTGCCTTCCTTGTGTTTATTTTGCCATTGCCTGTCTACCTTATTGTATTAAGAATTGGTTGAATAGCTGAGAACCGGTCTTTGTATAATATTCAGGTCTGTTTTACCACTATATGCTGAATATTAAACTGAATAAAAATGATTCAACTCTTAATATTTTATTTGTACAATTATCATTGCATTGCCATAGGGATAGTACCATATAACAGTCTTTACACTGCCTTTTTAAAAAAGATTACCAACGAAAAGTTTATTAATAAAAATAATTGAGGACTTTATCAATCATCACCACTCAACATTTAAATCATACTTTTTCACGAGCTCTTGATCATCATCTTTGTCAATGGTCCTTTGAAGTCTAAATATGTGTGTTCTTCCATATGCATAATTTTTAGTGGTTTTATAATTTATAATTTTACATCTCACTTTATTGACTCATGAAATTCTACATCTTTGCCAAGAGACAAATTCCTTGTAAATACTCTCCTTTTATTTTCATTCTGTCATGAGTTTATAGAATCCAAAAATCAGCTAAATGGCTCCAGGAATAAATGCTTGCATTTGGTATGTATGCCTGTGCTTTGGGGAGGGGGAGGCAGGTATTTGAATAGGAGATAATTTGGGGAGTTGATATTTTAATACTAAATAATTTTATATTATACAGTTATCTTATTCTTTCTGCAACCTTGCAAAGGCCGAGAATCAAATATTGGATACTTAAATGATGAAGCCTCTTTATCAAAGAATTAGTAATAAACTCCCTGAAACAAGAAGCAGAAATTTCAGAATAGAGAAAAGGACATGAGACAGAGGACAATTAAAACAAAGAATCTAGACTAGATCACCACCATTTTCTTAGCCAAACTGTCTCATCATCAATTCTTCAGTCATGAAGTATAAAAATTGGTTTTAGAATTAACCTTTGCTGTGTTTTGCTTAATCTATGTACATAATTATCATTTTCCGTAGTACACTTTAAAATGTATAATCCTTTCCACAAGTTTTCTTACTGTTTTGTGCTTTTTAATTTTTTTAATTTTAAAGATTTTATTAATTTATTCACGAGAGACAGAGAGAGAGAGAGAGAGGCAGAGACACAGGCAGAGGGAGAAGCAGGCTCCATGCAGGGAGCCCGACGGAAGACCCAATCTCAGGACTCCAGGATCACTCCCTGAGCCGAAGACAGATGCTCAACTGCCGAGCCACCCAGGTGTCCCTGTTTTGTGCTTTTTAAATGTTTTGTTTATTTATTTGAGACAGAGAAAGAGAAAGAGAGAACAAGCAGGGGGAGCTTCATAGGGAGAGGGAGAAGCAGACTCTGCTGAGCAAGGAGCCCAATGTGGAGCTCAATTCCAGGACACCGGGATCTCAGGATCTTGACCTGAGCTGAAGACAGATGCCCAACTGACTGAGTCACCCAGGCACCCCTTTATTGTTTTCATAATGCGCTGAGTTAAGAATTCCATGAAGTTACATCAATATTTTAAAAAGAAAATTCAGATAAGCAAATGGTCACATAATTTCCCAATTTTAAAGAACAGTGATTTATGTCATGGGAAGATAAAGCTTTTGTTTAGGAAAACTCATTATTGGGAACTTTCAAAGTAAAATTTGGGATATGGGACTCCTAAGTGGCTCAGCGGTTGAGTGTCTGCCTTTGGCTCAGGACATAATCCCTGAGTCCCACATCAGGCTTCTTGCATGGAGTCTCCTTCTACCTCTGCCTATGTCTCTGCCCCCACCCCCATGTCTCTCATGAATAAATAAATAAAATATTTTAAAAAATAAAATAAAAAAATAAAATTTGGGATTAAAAAAAAAAGAAACCATTTGTGAGTTCTGTCCTGAGAGTTTGTAGATACCAGGACATAGAGAATAAGAGAGATGATAAAATAGTTTACATGAAGCTAGAGTATCTATTCATAGGCCTTGGCTAAAATGCAAATGCAAAAATAAATAATATCCTCCTTGGGGTGAATAATATTGAGGGATTTTAGCAGAGTGATATCTTGTTTTCAATATTAAGCTTTTTACTATTTCATGCTATCATGCAATTTTTCTGTATTATAATCAGTCTTTCAATAAAAATCCATCAAAATGAGTGGCCTTGTACTAGTGGTGGCCTTATGTAAAATAAGTATGAAGGGGTTCGGTTTTATATGCAGGGTAGTGGTAAGTCAATATAAAGTAGTAAAGATCTGAGCAGAAAGCAGGAATTGGAGCACCATGGACCAGAGGAATCAAATATCCCTCCTGATTAGCACTAAAGAATCCTTAGGAATAATGAGGGGTAGGGTAGGACAGTTCATGAACATTTGAGGAGAAATATTAGAGAGTGACCCAAAAATAATGGTGATTTCCAGTAATTTGTCCTGATAAGGCTAGATATTACACGAACATTACAGTCAAGGCTGTGGTATGCAGCAAAATGTAACATACAGCCTTTGCAAGATACTGGTTGGGTGTACCACACCATAAACAAGCAAATGCTGAAGAACAAAGCACTCTATAACCTGGTACTATTCAGAATGACGGAGAAGGTGCCACTGATTGAGCTCTTTGACAGCGTCAGGAATAAGGTGGTAGAAAAAAGTTACACTGAGAATTTTTCTTAGATATCACAGTCCGGTTTCCTCAGTTGGAAATGTACCAAATCCTGCTTAGAATAATTACCTTTACTTGGTAGTAGGAAATTTAAAGAAAGGTCTGGGGGGACCTAAAGAAAATAACTAAATTTGGGCATGTCCTTTCTTGAAATTAGGGCTCTTGTCAAAAAGGAAGTGTCCTGATAGATAAAGCAAAGACGTTAAATCACTACTTCTTGCATACCTTTATTAACCATATGTGAGATAGGGCAACTCTTCCTATTATTAAAGCATATAATAATATGTATTAAGCATGTACTTGTATTGTGTGAGGTGAAGATCCAAAGAAAAATGAGGCATAATTCCCACAAAAACATTCACTGACTTATTCACAAGAAATACGCCATGCTGGAGTTAGTAAGAGGACAGAATTTGAAGTTTGGTGGGTCAGGAGTTGAAACCTGGCTCTGTCACTTATTAAATTTCAGTGTTGCTTTGAAAAAGCTACCTACATTTTCTTTGCTCTGGTTTTCTTATTTGTAACCAAAAAGGATGAGTGGATATATGTGAAATAAGTCAATTGGAGAAGGACAAACATTATATGGTCTCATTCATTTGGGGAATATAAATAATAGTGAAAGGGAATAGAAGGGAAGGGAGAAGAAATGGGTAGGAAATATCAGAAAGGGAGACAGAACATAAAGATTCCTAACTCTGGGAAATGAACTAGGGGTGGTGGAAGGGGAGGAGGATGGGGGGTGGGGGTGAATGGGTGATGGGCACTGAAGGGGGCACTTGACGGGATGAGCATTGGGTGTTATTCTGTATGTTGGCAAATTGAACACCAATAAAAAATAAATTTATTATTATTATTATTATTTTTTAATTTTTATTTATTTATGATAGTCTCACAGAGAGAGAGAGAGAGAGGCAGAGACACAGGCAGAGAGAGAGGCAGGCTCCATGCACCGGGATCCCGACATGGGATTCGATCCCAGGTCTCCAGGATCGCGCCCTGGGCCAAAGGCAGGCGCCAAACCGCTACGCCACCGAGGGATCCCAAAAATAAATTTATCATTAAAAAAATTAAAAAAAATAAAAATTAGAAAAGGATGATTACATCCACTCCCTTCCCTCTGATGGGGTGGGCTGTGATAAGAATTCCAATATATAGGGGAGTATTTGTCAAAGAAGGAATGCGTAACACCACTGGTATATGAGTGGATTAAGGTGCTACTAGAAAAGAATTGCTAAAATTCTAATGGTGGTATTTGTAAAATTCAATGTGTATTTGAGGAAAATGTATAATTACGAAACTCATAATATTACAATGAGAAAAAAGAAAAATGAGTTCTTTAAAATCAAGCAAAAAGTAGGGATACCATCAATGTGGCAAAATATTGAAAGTGAAGTTTGAGACCACTGAGAAAATAAAGCCAAATTCTCAAAAGAGCAAAAAAAATGTAGAAAGCCCTCATTAAACTATAGTTATTGTCACAAAATGCCAGTCATTGTCCTAGGGGCTTTCATATACATTATTTTATACAATCCTATCAGCAATTCTGGGAGGCATAAACCGCTATTCACATGTTAGAAGGCAGATAATGAGTGGCTCACACACATTGAAAAATGCTCTCTCCAACATCACACAGTAGGTTTGATTTATCAGACATTCCAACCAGGAATTCAAAAGGCCACTTTCTGTAAGTTCACTCTGTCTCCGCTATGTCTTCAGATAGTTTTGGTGTTTGTTTGTTTTTGTGACAAATGATATGGTTACTTTAGGCTCCATGATATTTTCCTGACAAAAAAAAAAAAAAATTATGTTTGTTGATATCATCTGGCAAGAATATTTTTTTCTATTTTAAAAACTAAATTAGAATTCTAGCATATGTAATCACCCTAGCAATACTAAAAGAAGACACATTTCCAGTGAATGTGAGTACTATACGCCATTCATGTCAGTGATTATCCGATTCATACAATTATCATTGGAGTTTTTATTGACTAGCCAGTCACCACTGGCTCTTTTCATGTTAAATGGAATTCTCAGCAAAAGGGAAGAAGAGGAATAACCACTGTATTTCATAAGATATAGTTTTTAATAAGTGACTTCTAAGCATTAATTGGTTCTCCAAGAGTCTGGGTGGCTGAATCTTGATTTCAGCTCAGGTCATGACCTCAGGGTCATCAGGTTGAGCCCCAGGTCAGGCTTCACGCTCAGCACGGAGTCTATCTGAGATTCTCTCTCTCTCCTCCCTCTAGCCCTCCCCCAACTGGTGCACACACATGTGTTCTCTCTCTCTCTCTCTCGGTCTCTCTCTTTCTCTCTTAAATAAATAGAATCTCTTTAAAAAATTAACTGGTTCTCTAATGATAGTTAAAAAAAATAGAAAAATGAAGTCAGAATTCTAAGTGAATCAAGCAATAAATTTATATCTCTTGCATAAAATTGCAGAGGTCAGCTGAATTTTGGAGAGTAATATGCATTTATTAAATTACTTCATAGCTGTCACTCACTTTCATATATATTATAGTAGATATAAAAGCAGGAAAAAGGCCTCTTTTAATTTTTGTTATGCAACAAAGTTCCTATATTTAGGAAGAGAACTCAAGAAGCATCTTAAAGCAACATGTGATAGAGTGATTTAGATTCTCTATGTAATTACCAAAGAAATTCTAAGTAGAATCATGTTTGGATCAAGATTAAATAGGAAACTATGCATGAGAAAATAAGGAGAGATATTATTGATTCTGCAGATAAAAGTGGGCTTTGGATTGAAACCTGTGCAGAACAAGGCAACAGATTTCTGTAAAATTTGTTTAGATGAGGTGGTTATGGGAACTGGTCATCAGCTTATGATTCAATTCATGACAAGTAGATGGGATCACTAAGCAAGCCTTGCCAACAAAGTATCAAATTTCAAAAGAGCAAGGAGTGTGAATGAGGATGGGCTCTGTATTTCCTTATAAATCCCTTATTGAAATATTTAGTTTATGTAATGGGGCAATTGTATAAATTATCAGAATTTTAAAGTATACCCATTGATGTAGGAATGAGTTAGGGGCAGATGGGGCTTGGCAGGGGAAGATAAGGGAAAGGCCCAGAGTCAAGCTCCTACCTATCCCAAGAAAACAGAAATAAGACAGTAAAAACAAAAATAATAAATAAATAAATAAATAAATAAATAAATAAATAAATAAATAAATAAATCTGGCTCCCTAGTTCCAAAATGTTAGGGAGTATCCCCATTTAATGGCCACTAAGAAATCACAGAAACTTATCCTTCTACAAAGAAATATGACATTAAGGTGTTATAAATAGTCTTTGCTCAAACCAAGACAGCACAGGAATCTCAGAGCCATGGGCTCACAAAAACCCCAGATGTAGAGAAATATTATGGAGGAGAGATTAACCAGAGAGAAGGGAACGCCTTGTTTGGGCTCATGATATTTACAAGAACATCTTGTTTGTTATTATGATGGTTACAAGTCTACCACCTTTGTTCTAAATACAGGCATGATTTTTTACAAATCCACCCTGATATTGACAGGAAATTTACCGACTTCCCTGTTCAGTTTCCTATAAAAGATAGATCATAAAAGCCCTCAGTGGCAGCTCTGTCCAACCCTCTCACTGTTGAAATTTTTCTCTGTTTCTCTTAACAAACTTCTATTGCTTTGCTCACTCTCTGTTGTCGACAAGATTCATTCTTGGACTCCATGATATGAGAACCAAGCTCTCCCATATCACCATTAATTCAGAAAGTAAACACTGAACAGAAAAAAAAAAAAAATCAGGAAACTTATCTATTTCCTCCCTCTTTTCTTTCTTCTATTTTTTTTTCTTCAAAAAAAGTTTATGGATATTAAGTTACCCCATCAGAGCCCTTCTTCTGAGTACTCAGGAGGAAGAGACAAAATAGAATATGAGATCTTCTCTGCTGCCAAATATTCATACGTAGTAGAGAAAATAATGCTTATTGTAATAATGCTAATTCTGGCAGAGGAGGTTCAATGCCACACCAAGAAGAGATACATATTGATTCCTAACAGAGAAAGGGAAGGTTCTGAGGAGAGAATCAGCAAGTCCACTAAGTCTACCTAGAAACTGGACAGAGCTGGGAGGAGGAGGAGGAGGGGGAGGAAGAAAACACATCAGTATTAAGACTCTGGTAGTAAAACACAGTGATGGCGAACTTTAAGTGTCTTTTGGGATTGGCCAGTCCTCTAAGGTTCCTAGAATAAAAGGGACAAAGGACAAGGGCAAAGCTGTCCTTTACCACTTAGGTCCAGACTCTATATCTGTGTGTGTGCACACGTATGTGTGTAGGGGTGGGAGAGTCCTTGGGTTAGATTATGAACTTTTTTCTTTTTCAGTAAGGCTTGGAGGGAAGTTTAAAGAGATTTTGAGCAAAAGACTGACATAAAAGTATTGAAATTCTACTAAGAAAGTGGCAGAGGAAGGATGGATTGAAGAGAAGCTTTGAAGCTCATACATGAGTAAAGTTAAGAAGCAGTGAGATGCAAATTAAAGGGGAGGGAAAATTCAAAATATACACAAGACTTATTCCAGAAATGAGATCAAATGAGACATATAAAGAATACTCTCAAATTTTAAGTTTTCGTGATGGAATTGAGGAATACAGACGAGGGGCTTTAGGGAATAGCATGGACATTTCTCTTCAATTTAGCATATGACAAACTCAATTATTAAAATTTGTTATCATTGAACACCAATAAAAATAAATTTATTATTAAAAAATAAAAATAAAATTTGTTATCACATCATAATAAATGTTAAAAAAATTCAAAAAAGACACTGAAAATTTAAATGGCCCAGGACTTTCAAACCATTTTATTACATTGCAATTATTTTCATAGTCTTTCTAGTTGCATCAAGAGCTCACAGTAGCGTTAAATGCTTTAAATAGGCTAAGTGATAAGAATATGGTACCTTCTGTTTTATTAGCGTCAACAGATACACCACACCCTAAGGCACTGACTACATTTCTATGTAAGGTATTATTGACATAAAAATTCATAAGACTTTTTATTATAAATCTGACTAATTAATAAATGTGATTTAAGAAAAAACACTAATAGATTGGGTTTCACCACAGTACCAATTGTAATCACTCAGATTTTTATGTTAAAAAGCTACCTTAATAAGTAAATCATATTTTTAGTTCATATGCTATCTCCTAATTTTTTTTCTATCTCCTAAAATTTGAGACTAAATATCTATCATGAAAACTATGTTAGTTACATTTTAAATCAAACATCATATATGAGTACAAGTAGAATTTAATTGCATAATGCCTCTTAATTACTTGTTTAATAACTGTCAGACCTCATAGGAGGAATATATATATGCAGAAAATCATATGCATAAACATACTGCAAAATGAAATATATAAAATAAATATATATGCATATATTTTAGAATATAAATAAATAGAAAATAGATATGCAAAATATCTATTATGATATTTTGAAAATATCAGAAAATAAATATGCAAAAACATATTAACTTATCTATGTCAGTTCCTTAACAGTGCACAAATATTCTCTCTTAAGAAAAATGTTGGGACAACTGGGTGGCTTAGCAGTTTAGCGCCTGCCTTTGGCCCAGGGCATGATCCTGGAGTCCCGGGATCGAGTCCTTCATCAGGCTCCCTGCATGAAGCCTGCTTTTCCCTCTGCCTGTGTCTCTGTCTCTCTCTTTCTCTCTCTCTCTCTCTCCATCTCTCATGAATAAATAAAATAAAAAAAAAGAAAAATGGTGTTTTACAAAGTACTGTTTCTAGTCTAATTTTAAATTACTTTGCCTTTGTTTTTGCTGTTGTCATTGTCCTATAAACCTGACAACATTGTATCATGGAATGAAATGATTTCTATATTTTACTTTCACAATGGGACTAATACTTTGAACTTGGGCCTTAGGAGGGAAAATAATAAAAAAAAATATTCTACATGTATCATGATGAAATTAAGTATTATCATGTTAAATAATATAAAATATTAATGCAATTAGGCTGTACATATAGTTTTCTATTAAAGAATAAAAAAAATTTTCCAGAGATAAAATTGGTAGGACTTGGTAAATGATTCAACATGGTGGTGAGATACAGAGAATTGAAGTGAAATGTCCAGAGATTTCTGGTTTGAGACATCCTAAGTGAAGATGGGACACATAGGCATGGTACAGGTCAGAAGTATGTGTGCATAAGAGAGAGAAAAAGAGGGGATCCTGGGGTGGCTTAGTGGCTTAGTCCCTACCTTTGGCCCAGGGCATGATCCTGGAGTCCTGGGATCAAGTCCCACACGGGGCCTGCTTCTCCCTCTGCCTGTGTCTCTGCCTCCTTTCTCTCTCTCTCTCTCTGTGTATGTCTCATGAATAAATAAATAAAATCTTTCAAAAAAAAAAGAAAAAGAAATTTGCATGGAGGTAAAGCCCTGAGTATATATCTTTCCAATTTCTCTGTATCTTAATTGCAGGTTCTCTTCTCCAGAAGTTCAAAGCCTTTGTTCTAGAACCCTTTGGCTCCAAAGGGTTCCCTCACAGAGCTTCAAACCTCACATTGTAGATAATTAGAGCACAATTTACTAAATCAGCCAACAGTCACGTCAAACTTTTTGCAATACATTTATTAAATGGTAGAAATATCTTATGTGAAATTTGGGCCATTCAATAAAGATTAAAATTATATGATAATCCCAGTCATTTTAGCATTATAGACATCTACTTCATGCATTTTAAAAATGTACATATTTATAACATTTAGAGTTGTATTTCTACATCAAATAAGAGCATTGATTCTAATACTGAAGATGCAGCATGTTAGTAATGTTTTTTCCTCTGAATTGGAAGAGTATAATTTTTGCTATCTAACAATTGTTCAAAATTGTTCCTCAGAAAAAGTGAAATAAAAGAGGTCGTTGATTTTTGCTTTTGAAATTTCAAGTTGATGAAGATAACACCTTGACAATTGAGTCTCTCATAGAATACGTTTCATCAACAAAAATCTCACATATGACATGCAAATTTATTTAACAAGTGGTATAACTAAGTCGAGTGTGTAGAAACAGTTGTATTCAAATGTAGGACAGTTGTAAATTAGATTTTATGATGACACTTTATGCATACTTTTTTGAGGAAGAAATGTCAAAACTATCAGTTTGATGAGCCACTACAGAAAGAGACTCATCTACATTAAAAGAGATTCATAATAAACACGAAATATATAATTAAATAAAATAAGGTCAAAAGCTGAATAATAAGATATAGATCAGTGTATATTCCTTTTCCTTTTTACGTCCAAATAAAGAATGCTATCTTAAGTTTAGACAACAGTCGGGTGGTTGATTTTTGTTATAACAATACATATGCACTTTGATATTTGAATTTTCAAATGACTGAGCATGTAATTATATGTTTTAATTTAAGAGTTATTTAAATAATTTGAAAGGAATGATTCCTCTGCTTATTTTGCAAGGATGCGCCTGGCTGAAAGAGAATACTGAATGGGATTAAATGTCCACCACAGGAAAGAATAATTAGCCAATCCATTAATTATGATCCTGTTTTAAAAGCTTACTGTTTTAGGGGCACCTAGCTCGCTCAGTTGGGGGACCATGTGACTCTTGATCTAAGAGTCATGAGTTCGAGCCCCATGTTGGGTATACAGATTACTTAAAAATAAAAAATCTTACAGAAAAAAAGAATGCTTACTGCTTTAGTTTACTCTTATACAGCCTTAGTCAATGTGTTATTAGCAGGTATGAAATTGAATTCCATAAGTGCAGAGGATATCTAGCTAGCCATAAAGTCACTTCAAATGTTATCTTTCAATTCAATTCAATAAAATGTATTTTTCCTCTTCTGTGAGAAGACTTATGCTGTATTCTAAGCGATGCTAAGAAAACCCATACATGACTTTGACCTCCAGGAGTTGGTAATTCCTTTGGGAAAACAGACATAAACACCAGTCATGAGGAAACATCTCTGATGTGGGTAGAAAGGTAAAAGAAAAACAATATCTAATGCTCAAGGTAAGAAAACTACAGACAACAAATTGTACTATCACTTGTTTTCACTATATATAAGTGATATTCAGTTTAACTTGTGCAATAAATGACTTTGTATTCATTGTAAAACCATTGGCCATGAGTCATGAGTTCACTTCGATAGTGAAAACTATTCATGTGCTTCACCTCCTAAATATATTTTTCTTTACAAATTTAAGAAATGTTCTTATTCCTCACATTCACCTGGACCTCAGTTTTTCTTTTCTGTTTTGTTTTTGAATGCTTAGGTTCTGATATAATTTAAATATTCTTGTAAAATTACATAGCTGAAAAATTAGCCAAGTCCATCTCTCTACACGTTAGCAAACAAATTTTTTTTAAAGATTTTATTTATTTATTCATGAGAGACACACACAGAGAGAGAGAGGCAAAGACACAGGCAGAGGGAGAAGCAGGATCCATGCAGGGAACCTGATGTGGGACTCGATCCGGGGTCTCCAGTATCAGGCTCTGGGCTGAAGGTGATGCTAAACTGCTGAGCCACCCGGGCTGCCCAGCAAACAAAAGATTAAGATGATATTCCATTTAGAATTTTTCAATATGCAAATCCACATAAATTGTTCTTCTTATATTTCCTCTTAAATTTAATATTCATCCATTAATTAATCATTTAATCAGCCAATATTTTGAGCCCCTTGTACGTGCCAGATACTCTCTAGCCACTGAATAGGTAGCAGTGAAAGATAATGACAAAAAAATCCCTGTCCTTGTACAACTGCCATTCTAGTGTGGGAACCTGAAAATATGTAAATAAAATGCATTACATAGTTGGGTGCCTGGGTGGCTCAGTGGTTGGATGTCTGCCTTTGGCGCAGGTTGTGATCCCAGGGTCCTGAGATCAAGTCCTGCATCAGGCTCCCTACCGGGAACCTGCTTCTCTCTCTGCCTTATTTCTGGTGTCTCTCATGAATAAATAAAATCTTTAAAAAATAAAATAAATTATGTAGCAGATAATAATCCGTGCTAAAGTTTCAAATCAAAATGTAGAATCCTATTGCTTAACATGAATCATACACTGAAACATGGATAGGAGGCAGTCTGAAAAATCTAGTCACCAGGCTTTAAGAAGAACATAGGAGAGTCTGAGAACAAATGTTGAGGGCTAAAAGAAACAAAAGGTAGAGAGTATACAACACTATGGCCAATATTTAAAATTTCAACTTGCAGCAATAGTAAAAACAACAGGATTCTTTCTAATATAATAAAGCTATTCTTCATACAAAAATATCTCAATCTCACACAGATAAAGATCTCATACAAAAATGTCCCAACACAGGGCCTCAAAATACCACTAATCACTAAGTCTATCCCTGAGTGATGGTAATTTTTCCTTAAATTCAGTTACAACCTATCTTTCGCCTATTTAGTCCCTAAAAACTAATTCACAGGGATCCCTGGGTGGCTTAGTGGTTTAGCGCCTGCCTTTGGCCCAGGGCGTGATCCTGGAGCCCTGGGATCGATTCCCATGTCGGGCTCCCTGCATGGAGCCTGCTTCTCCCTCTGCTTGTGTCTCTGCCTCTCTCTCTCTCTCTGTCTCTCATGAATAAATAAATAAAAACTTAAAAAAATAAAAACTAATTCACATGAGCCACAACAATTTATGGAAATTAGTAAATGAAGAATCAAGAGTAGATAAGAAGCTGAATAATATGGACAAACATGTACTTAATAAAGCAAGTAAGAAAATATAGATATTCATAATCATTAAAGTTATCTTGTCTGCAATGTGTCACAAAGTTGTAATTTTTTCCTTTCTCCTTGCACTAACTATTCATTGTTTCCTTGCTTCCAAACAGCATTTAGCTGGTGTGATTTAAATCTTCCATCAGGAAGGGGTCAGAGACTTTGTTGATTCCCTCTTTAGTGAGTTCTTGTAGTGAGTATTAAAAAATCACCCCCCAAAAGAGAATCTCCTGAAATTCAGACCTATGCCCCTTTGTACCTATCATTAAGCAATATTATATTGGATATTTTGCCAGATACTAAATGATACAGTGTTTTAACCATGCTGCCAGGAAATGGACCCAAAATGGAAATCTGAGCTGAGCTTTCTAAGCTGATGGGACCTGAATTTATTGATAACCTCTTTGCTTCCCCAATGTTTGCTCAGTTGGCTCACATTCAATGTGGACATGGTAGTCCAAGTGGAGCTCATACATAGGCTATAAACATGAACTTTACCTCAGCAAGTCTCACCTATCACCACCAATGGTGCCAAGTATCTAAGCAGCCAATAGCAAAGGTCAACACTCACTCAATAATAGGGCTTTGTGTCCCAGGGGAAACAGCCAGTCACCTGGTGGCAGGATAACTATTGGAGATCCTTTTCATAATGGAGAGGCAGAGATTTGTCTTCATAAAAATAAACCCTGTTGGATATGGATTATTTTCCCCTCAATGCTTACAGTGCTTTTGTAAAAGCCACCTTCTTTGACATCCTGAATGTTTCATTGTCATCGTGTCCCAGGGCACTCACAGGGGAAAGATCTTGAAGTTGCTGCAAATGTTATGTCTGTGAAGCCCACATGTTCGTGTACTACTACAAAGAAGGCAACGTGTTTTGGGTTTTCTTTGTTTTTTTTTTCCATCTCAAAATCTCATATAAATATATCTGGTTATCAGAATGTCAATCTCATTGAAGATGCTTGACAAAAGAGAATTTGACAAATATAATACTAAGACCACTCTATTCCTTGCAATACAGAAGAGACTCTAGGAAGGTATATAGATAACTGCAGACTGACAAATGGTAAGGCACTGAAGAGTTTTGCCCAGACAGATCACATGAGTTATCATCATAGTTCATAAAAGTTATCATAATCTCTATGTACATGTAAAACATGGATTAAATGCAGGCACTGAGGATGTAGAGCTTAATGACCCAGTTTTCTAGAGACAGGCTACCATAGTTAAGTTGTGAATACAGTTTTTTTTAAATATAAAAATCTTAGTCAAAAATAAGTAGAAAGTTCAGGGAAGAGGATATAATACAGACAAAGATTGGGAATACAGTTTTTTACAATATAAAAATATTGGTTAAAAATAAGTAGAAAGCTCAGGGAAGAGGATATAATACAGACTGAAAGAAAAAAGATATGAAGATAATGTAGTGGTTTAACTGAATCTGGAATGATGAGAATAAAGTAGGTAGTCAAAAACAAAAGGGGAAAAATTCTAGGAAGGCAGAGTAGATGCTAATTACAACTCTGAAAGCATATGCTCCTCTCAGGGAACAATAAGCAATTCCTAATATAAGTAGGGTGTGAGCATGGTGAGAGAATTCTAATTTCTAGAGGAAACTCAAAACTGTCTTTCCTCCTGAAGAAGCAAAGCTTTCTTGCACATGTAGGAGAAAATGCATTTCTCAACAACAAATGTAGACCCCTCTACTGAGGCAGAGTTGGGTAGAGGATGTTTTGCCAATGAGAATAAAGGGGTTATATATAGAACTAAAATGGCCATATGTTCTTTTGACTTGCATCATTTGTTCTTAGATGCCTTTGTTTCATTTCAACCAGCAGCTATGTCAGTGTGGTCTGATTAACCTAGAGAAGATATTCAATCTTGGATGATCAAAAGGGAGCCATGCAGACCCCATGTTGGAAAGGAGGCAGAAATAGGCCACAACAGCTTCTCTGCTGTGGGCTTGATTTTATGGGAGACATCTTCAACTCTGGTAGTCCAGCCCAACTCAACAGAGTCAAAAACTAGAAAGAAATCTGAGCCATGTCTTAGCAATAAGGGAGAATGTGTATTTTCCAGTAATGTTGTTTATAATGGATAGAATAATCATCAGATTAGCATAAGTAGGCACAGAATAGGTGGCTAGTCAAAGATGTGAAGGAATTGGGCCCTTATATTGGCTGTTAAAACTCCCAAACAGGTAATGCTAATAAGTCAAAAGCTCTATGAAAGGGATCTGTTCTGTAATGCTAATTTGACTAAAAAGAAAGTAATACTGAATAAGATGAAAAAGAATTTAAATCCAAGAAATGTGATTTCCAATGTAGAATACATGGTAGTCTAAAAGCCTTATTTAACTTTGTAATTCCTGGTAATATCTGTAATAAACTATTCCTCAAATCTTTTGGAAAGTTCTACAATATAGACAGAGTCACATGTCAGGCTTTATACTAGTTGTACAGGTGTAGGGTATACGTCTCTTTGCCCATGTGCATCACCGTGGCGCTATTGCCTCCGCAAAAAATTAGCCCCACAGCTTGGAATTTAAATTTACGCTACTCTTTTTTTTTTTTGATGACATACAGATACTATGAAATATTTTGCCCTGTAAGCCGCTAAAGGGATCCTATCTATCTCTATCTAATTTTGAGCTTTATCATTAATAGAGGCTTAGTCGAGATTTCCTTAGTAAGAGATGGTTTTATATTACATGCTGTAAAATCACAGTTCAAAATTACCTGAGTAAATTTATTTTCTTTAACAAGTACTTTATAAATATTCATTTGAAAAGTCCTGTTTATAAATTGAAACAGTCCTTTGTAAATGTCCAATTACAATCATTTGACAAGTATAAATACACTTTGTGGCAAACAATACCGTGATTTATGCAGATCCCATTAGATATGACTGTGAACTATAATTATCCTAGTGGACTATAATTTTGCCTGCCCAGTCATTCACAGAGTTTAATACACTCAACTGAGACTGAATTCTTGAAGCTGTTTCTAACAGTGGCAATGATGTATGTGTCACCGCCCTTTCTAATTCGGTTTTTGCTTGAATAAATAATCTCAGCTGGAACCTCATTCATATTATTTTACTCAACTCAACAGATTCAAAACACAATAATAATATTAATAGCAAGTCACTCTTACTCAGTCCAAAAATTTTTTGTTTGCAATCTTTGTAGGTATTTTCTCTTTTTAGTATATTTGGTCATTAGAGGTTAAACACATTGGTAGTTAAATTATTGCCTTACGGTCTCCTTCAGAGATTATTATATATGGGCAAGAAATTACAGCTAAACCATATGTGTCAAGTTTGAACAAAAACTGCATTTTACATCCCTATTTTAAATGCATGACCCTCATTTATATTAACTTGGTAGATAAAACCAGTTTTTTTTTTTTACTTTAATAGACCCTTACTAATAGTAAATAGCAATGTATAACCCAACTTAATCACAAGAGAGCATATACATGGAATCCCTTTAGTAAAGTGTTTGTATAACACCAAGACAACCAGGCAATTAAGACGAATCACCTGTGCTGGCACCGTTCAAAAATGTGGATGTGAACACAATCTTAAATAGCATTACACGGATCCTGAACAGTCTCCATGTTATGAAGTTTATCGGTTCACATTTACCAAATAGTTGTCGAGTCAACCCTACTTTTCTTTTTTTATTATTTATTTATTTATTTATTTATTTATTTATTTATTTATTTATTTATGATAGTCACAGAGAGAGAGAGAGAGGCAGAGACATAGGCAGAGGGAGAAGCAGGCTCCATGCACCGGGAGCCCGACGTGGGATTCGATCCCGGGTCTCCAGGATCACGCCCCGGGCCAAAGGCAGGCGCCAAACCACTGCACCACCCAGGGATCCCCCAACCCTACTTTTCTAATTTGGATGGCACTGTATGGAGAACAGAGTTTATTCTAATAGAGCAATTCTCTTACTTTTCTCACAACTCAGCAGTAAGATGCAACTTAAAGGAATTATTCTTCCCCAAATTTTGCCAGTATTGTATTGCCTTTATGGATTGATTTCTTAGCACAAAGATAAAGTCAGATATGTAACTCCAATCAAAATTCCAGCAAGTTAATTTGTAGTTATCAACAAACTGACACCAAAGTTTATATAGAGATGCAAAAGACCCCAAATAGCCAAAACAACATTAAAGAGGAAGGACATAGTCAAAGAACTAATCATCCAAATTCAAGATTTACTTTACAGGTACAGTACCCGAGAAAGCATGGATGAGGTTGAAAGAATTGAAAACTGGCCAATGGCAGAGAATAGAGACCACAGACATAGCCCCAGATAAATATAGTCAACTGATTTTTAACAAAGGAGCAAAAACAGTCTTTTCAACTAATGGTACTGGAACAACTTGACATCTACATACAACAACAACAAAAATCTAGACAGAGATACACTCTACACTCTTCACAAATAATGATTCAAAGTGGATTACAAACTTAAACATAAAAAACAAAACCATGAAACTCCTAGAAGATAACAGGAAGATACCTTGAGTACAGCAATGAGTTTTCAGATACAACATACCAAAGACAAAATCCCAAAAGAAATAAGTGATTAACTGAATTTCACTAAAATTAAAAACCTCTCCTCTGTGAAACATAAGGTCGAGAAAATAAGAAGACAAGCCACAGACTAGAAAATATATTTACAAAAGACACATCTGACCCCCCCAAAAAAACCCACAAAAAAATCCAGTCAAGAAATGGCCAGAAGACATGAACACACTTTTTAAAAAAAAAAACAACAGACATATGAAAAATGCTTGGCAATACTTGGCATCAGGGAAATACAAATCAAAACCACCACATTGAGGGGTGCCTGGGTGGCTCAGTCAGTTAAGTATCTGCTTTGGGTTAACCATCTATCTGCCTTCAGCTCAGGTCAGGATAGAGCCCCTCCTGGAAAAGAGCCCCTCCGGGGGTCCCCCTTGCTCAGTAGGCGCCTGCGTATTCCTCTCCCTCTGCCCCTCTCCCTTCTCGTGTTCTCTCTCTCTGTGTCTGAAATAAATAAATGAAATCTTTAAAAAATGTCAAAAAAACACAATGAGATACCACCTCATACCAGTCAGAATGGCTAAAATAAATAACTCAGGAATCAACAGATGCTGGCGAGAAGACAGGGAAAGGGGAGCCTTTTACACTATTGGTGGGAATGCAAACTACAGCACCACTCTGGAAAACAGTATGGAGTTTCCTCAGAAAGTTAAAAAATAAAAATAAAAAAAATTAAAAAAATAAAAAAAATACGCTACCCTATAACCTAGCAATTGCACTATTAGGTATTTATCCAAAGGAGACAGACATAGTGATTTGAGGGGGCACATGCACCACAGTGTTTATAGCAACAATGTCTACAATAGCCAAAATATAGAAAGAGCCCAGATGTCCATCACAGATGAGTGGATAAAGACGATGTGGTATATATAATGGAGTATTACTCGGTCATCAAAAAGAATGAAATCTTGCCATTTGTAATAACATGGATGGAACTAGAGTGTATCATGCTAAGCAAAATAACTCAGCCGGAGAAAGACAAATAGCATATGATTTCACTCACATGTGGAGTTTCAGAAACGAAACAGACAAATATAAAGGAAGGGAAGGAAAAATAAATTAAGACAAAAATAGAGAGGGAGACAAACCATAAGAGACTCTTAACTATAGGAAACAAACAGGGTTGCTGGCGGGGAGGTGGATGGAGGGATGGGGTAACTGGGTGATGGGCATTAAGGAGGGCACTTGATGTAATGAGCACGGGTGTTATATGCAGCTGATGAATAACTAAATTCTACCTCTGAAATCAAAAATACACTCACTACATATTAATTAAATTGAATTTAAATTAAAATATTAAAAGGGACACATCTGATAAAGGTCTACCACATGAAATATACTGAGAACTGTTTTTTAAAGGGAAGAATTGACATCATAGAGAACTCTTAAAACTCAGCAATAGGAAACAATCAAAATAAAGGTTTTTGGGGGGCAGCCCCAATGGCTCAGCGGTTTAGCGCCGCCTTCAGCCTGGAGTGTGATCCTGGAGTCCCAGGATCGAGTCCCGCGTCGGGCTCCCTGCATGGAGCCTGCTTCTCCCTCTGCCTGTGTCTCTGCCTCTCTCTTTTTCTGTGTCTGTCCTGAATAAATAAATAAAATCTTAAAAAAAATAAATAGAGTTTGTTTTTTTTTAAGGTAAGCTTACAAGAAATTGGAAATAATACAGTTAAATGCAACAATTTTAAAGTCAGTGTGTAAAGGAGAAATACTTATTTCACAATGCAAATTTTTTTTTTCTTGGCCTCGGGATTTATTGAAGCTCCCAGTCCCTGTATGTGCTTGAAGACTGCCATCAGTATTTGTCTCTGCTTTGTACAAAATATTAACTCAACTGTGCAGTGACACTTCTTTTCTAGGATCTGTCTCCCTTGTCATTGTGGGGGACACTACTATTACCAGAAAGTGCTACAATGAGAATGACCCCTGTGCCTTGGGCCTAAGAGTGTTGGGCACACCATCAGAATGGACTGTTGGCTGGTCTTGAATACACCGCTGCAGCCTATGCCAACACCCAAAAAATGCTTCTCTTGCATTCTGCAATTACACTGTGCAATATGAGTTTCAAAACTATACTAAATTTTCTCTCCATATAATGCTGAAGTTTAATAAAAACACATTTTTCAGTTTTTGTGGTTTTTAAGATTTTGCTTATTTATTTGGCAGAGACCACGAGAGCACAGGCTGGCAGAGGGAGAAGCAGGCTCCCCACCCGGGAGCACAGAGCCGGATGTGGGGCTCGATCCCAGGACCCTGGGATCAGGACCTGAGCCAAAGGCAGACACTTAACTGGCTGAGCCCCCCAGGTGCCCCCATGTTTTTCAGTTTTTATTTATAACCTTGTCTCCATCTGAAAGTCTGTCATGAGTCCACAGGAGACTGGGCATGATATATTCAAGGAGGAGAACAAATGTTGAATGGCTGGCATGTGTAAAACCCGGCGAATTGGAAATCTACAGTTCTGCAATTCAAGGCAGATAGGCAAGAGCAACTCTTGAGTTTTCCCCCAAGATTTTGACTATTTCTTTCCAAGAGGCTTCCAATCTCTTTTGCCTGCAGCTCGGCCCAGTCATGTCCGTCCACTTCCAGAAGTGCAGAAATATTTACAACCCAGTAAAGGGTTCAGGTTAGGCTCATGATGGACCTCGGCTGTACAATGAAATTATAAAACACACCGCTTCTTAATTCTATGTATATAGCATTAAATAAAAAAGATGTATGTTTACTCATTTGTTTTCTCCCTCTTTTCAAAATTTTGCATTTCCCTGTTTTGTTCTGAAAATTTCTCCATTGTTTCTATTAAATAATAATTTTTTGATCACTTATTATCCATACAGAGATTTACTTTCATTTTCTTTACTTGGATTTAAGATTAAGGAGAAAGCCACCCATTGGATGATTCTTTTTTTCACAATTGCAAAGTCATAAAAGTTGCTAAACTCACAAATTACTGGGATCTCTGTCCATTAACATTCTAGTCAATTTGAAGAAGATATATTATTTCAGAGGATGCCGGAGATGAAATCTCCTTCATATCAGAAATTACTATTTCTATGAACTCGCCTTCTATACATAACACTACCTTCGGTTTACAATTTTTGTATTCACCATTGGAAACCAGAAAGTCCCTAATTCCACATTCAAATGGTATAAAAAATTAACAGTTTTGTTCAGAAGAAAAAAATGATTTTTTGAGATAAAAAAGACAGCGGCATAGGCTTATTCATGCTCTGTCTGTTGTTCCACTCTCTCCGATGGCAACTTCAAGGCACATTAAACGTACTTTGAGCTTCCTAAAAAAAAATTAAAAATAAATAAAATAAAAAAATAAAAAATAAATGCTTGCACAATGGGCCCACTTGGAGATGAAATCAGAAGACTTCCAAAGTAAAAGGAATGCTCCCTTTCTCAGTAGGCTGGTTAATTGTATGTGCATTCATTTTGATTGATTTTTAAGACTGATGGAAAGAAAGTAACTTTTCAGGGCAGAAACAATTACAGCAGGAACTGCTATCCTTTACTGAATGAACAATGCTATTTATAAAGGAAGAAAATTACAAAGGTTTGTTTCCTGCTGCTAATTTTGCCAGGGTACTGAATTAGTATGATACTGCTGGGAGCTGCAGGAGCCCTTTATGATCCATGAGCAGGAAGGAGCCAACCTGATGAGTGGTGTTAATCATCAAAAGCTCCAGTTAGTGAACGTGTCAATGGGCGCCAGAGAGGAGCTACCCCTGCTCCCCCCACCCCAAAGTCAGTACTGAAGGAAATGTGAAATAAAAGCAGAAGTGGCCTAAATCATGGATTAATTTTTCCTTGAATCAATGAGAGGTAAGGAACACAATTCTTGGTGGGAACAAAGTAGTTTATGTTAAAGGAAAATCAACCACAAAATTAGTCCATCTGTATTTTCTCTTTTCCAGCATTTTATTTACATTGGTTGGCTAGAGCTGCCTTAACAAAAGTACCATGGGTGGCTTAAACAAACGGAGATTTCTTGTCTCACAGTTCTGGAGTCTAAGAAGTCCAAAATTAACATGTTGGCAGGTTTAGATCTTTTTGAAGGCTGTGAAAAGAATCTGTTCCATGCCTCTCCCCTGGTTCCTGATGGCTTGCTGGCAATCTTTGGCTCATGGAAACATCATCCCATTTCTCCATTCATCATCCACACGGCTTTCTTCCTATGTGTGTCTATCTCCAAACTCCCCTATTTTCTAAGAACACTGGTCATACTGGATAAGGGCTGACCCTAATAACCTCATTTTGATTTGATTATTTCTATAACAATCTTATCTCCAAATAAAACTATATTCGCTGAGGGTTAGGATTCCAACATATCTGTTGGGGTCAGGGTACATGATTTGATCTACAACATGATTTTAAAAAAATTAGTAGGTTGGACTTTGAATCTATAGGTAAAAGAATTTAAAGTTTGCTTGAAGGATGAAACATAAACTTATCCTAAAAGTGATCATGCAGAGCATGGAGAAGTGTGCATGTTAAAGCTCTCTGAAACATTTACAAATGAAAACATTTGCTGTTCTTTTTGTTGTTGATGATGTGGTGTGTTACCTATAAAGATCGGGTCACTGAGTGTTAGCTCTGGCAGGCCATGCCATTGTCTAGGTAAAGACTCCAAGGTTGCCTTCGTGTTGAAAACCCTGAAGAAACTATAGAGCTAATCAGAGGGAGGACACACCAATTCGATATAAATCCTAACAGAGCACCCAAAACAAATGTTCGATACAGCTTATTCTTTCCGGATGGATTCTGTACTCAGCAGGTGTTTCACCTGGTGACTACAAAACATAACATTATTTTGCTATATGAATAAAATCATCACACGTAGGTTCTGAAGTGAAGAGTAAATTTTAAAAATACACATGGCACTTCTGTGGCAAATAAAATATTCATCAGAGGGAAGAAGACTGTCAAAGAGAATTAACATAGTATGTGTCAAGTGCTGCACATAAGAGTATCATATTTTAAATTTCACAAGCCATTTAACATCTCTATCGTTATAAGGTCGCTGCAGGAATAATTGTATTACAAGGGTTATTTTTCACTTTATGGGTGGTAAATGCCAACTTGACCATGATCACGCTTTCAATCATCAGTGACCACATTGGACATAATCTTACAACGCATTTGGTTCCCATACCATCCACGTATCCTAAAACGAACTCATGCCAAGACAGGTTAAATAACAGGTTTGGAGGTTTTGTTTGTTTTTATTTTTTTAAAGCCATGCAGCTGTGAAAAGCCTACTCCCATCTTCATAGTTTCCCTTTCATCTGGGTTTAAAATATGGGATTCTCACTTCCCTAAGGCTATTTTCAATGTTAGGTACTGACAAGCAAGTCTGACCACTGACCTACTCCAATATGTGGCTAATTCTGTTTGACAAGAAAATCTTAATTCAATCACAACATTTAGCAACTCATTTCTTCTCCAGATCTTTTAAGCTTATCTAGAATATTGCATAACCAGCTGCTTTGCCATTTGCTTATGTTTAATCAAATGAGGGATTTTAATGCATTATATTATGATAAAACCAGGCCACGTTTGCCAACATTAAATAGCAACTATGATAGTACGACTTACATGAGTTGTTGTTGTTGTTGTTGCCATTTTTAAAGTTTGTTAAGTACTCCTACAATGCCTTTAAAAAAAAAAAAAAAAAAGAAACCCTAAACTTAGTCCTTGGAAGTAGATTGGCAGGCATTAATGTCATTTAGAGCACTCGGAGTTCACAGTGATAAATATTTTTTAAGAAAGCTATCCAAATGCTAAAAGAATTACATTTCTTAGAACCTCATTTACCATTTCTCGTTATGGTTAAACTTGCTGTGCTTGCCCAGTGCTAACTCCTTGTAACACTGAGCATTGCATGCCACACGACAGATATTCAACAGATATTGACTAAATAGAACTGTTATGAGAATAATAAATAATTATTTCAAAAAGCTTAAAATAGACCCTTTTCCAAGCACTTAAACTTGATCATCTCATTTAGTTACTACAGCAGCCTTAGGAAGTAATTATTATTCTTATTCCCATTGTACAAAAAAAGAAGGCTAACTAAGGGACTAAACATTCAAAGAGTACAGACAGGTTTGCACCCAGGCTGTCTAACCTCAGAACCCATCCTATAATTATTATGCGGTACTGCGTTTTTAAGTGTGGAGGTATTTAAAAAATAAAGGGAGCTGGAAAACGTGTGTTGTTTTTATTGCAGAATAATTTTCTGATGTATTGTGGCTGAAATTTGGGGCAAGTTCAGTGAGATTATTAAACCAATAGTGTCGCTTTCTCAGACTGGGTCAAGGCAGCATTGTTGTTTTCCCGCTAATGAATTTACGTTTAGGATTTTGAGCATCATATTTGCCTGTAATGATTTAGCAGGAGTTTACTGTCTTAGGTTCTTACCATGAAGAATCCTTAGGAAAACGTCAAATAACCCCTTTCCTGCATCCTCCATCAAAATACAAAAACAAAACAAAAAATCAATCAGTTGGCCTCCCATACAAACAGTCTCAGTATCAAAGTTCTCTATGTTTTCAGAGTGGGTTTTGTGAGTGCAGCAATTATAGAAAATTATTATGGATAATTAGTCCCCAAATCATTATTCAAGAGATTTTATAAAATGGTATTTTGACAACCAATTTATACTGGAATGTAGTTTAATTTAGATATAAATATATACATAAACATGGAGGGATGATTGATGGAATAGAAATAAACCCATGACTTTACATGACCCTTTTCTCATATTAATTTAGATAAGGATATGCTAATTATTTGACCATACTTGAGTCATACATCCCTGTACTGAAAGCATTTCCTCATTTCAAAACTATTAGTATGTGTCAAATCGGCTGGCATGTGTATGCAATGTTATTTATTTGGTTTCCTTTTTTCTGAAAATCTCAATTTTATTTAATTTTAACAAAAATTATTTTTAAAAATTTCTTACTGATGTTTACGGCCCAAAAGAGAGCTAATAACAAGAGTTGAAAGTAATTAGTGGCAGTATATCTAGATTTTTAAAAATATATATTTTATAGCATATCAAAGAAGCAGATATATCGGTCCAGCCATATAATTTTACTGCTATATCAAGGAGGTGAACTTGAGGAATAAATCTGATGTAAAGAGAACAAAGGAATAGGCACTACTATATTTGGTAGCTGGCCATTTATGTAGAACTCATTACTCTGGCTAATTTCAGTACTATAGAATTACTCAGAGTATCTAGGGTACGGTGATTTCTCCTGTTCCCTAAAATTATAAGGTATCTGTGACTCTCTGGTAAATAACATTGTGGGACTTTAAAGAACCAAATAAACAGGATCAGCCTCACCTGGAAATACCTGAGGTTCACAGCCATTGTAGTTTGAATTGTTCCAATGATGGTAGTAAAATCATAGAAACATAGTCCAAAAGCCTGCCTTGAATGGGAACCAGTTTAGCTTCCACTCAAAGCAAACATATACATATATATGGTCTGTCGTGCTTGCTGATTTATGGTTAGACTAGCCAGACGAATGTGGCCACAGAACTCGAATCCACATTTCAGAAATACCCGTTAGCTGACAGGTGCGGCTGTTGTGGGAGACAAGCATGCTTGGACCACTGGTCTGTGCCATTTGGGAAATTATAAATATCACCCATTATATTGTGTACTCCAATACGAAAGAATAAAGTTATTATTGAACCTCTGCAGATGGATCAATATTAACTTTTTTTTTCTCCCTATAGGCTAAGAAGAAATGTAGTCAAGCAGAATTCTCCTATATGTAATGTATGATATTACATAGAAGAAGTCAGCGCTCTTGGTCTGGCCCATTCATTTTGGTATGAGCCTCAACTGAAATTGTAGCCCCATATGCAAGAATAGCATCATTGTCCAGTGCTCCAGGATTAACTACTGGATGTACTCTGGACTGAATGTGTCCCCCCCAAATTCATATGTTGAAATCCTCATGACCGATGGGATGGTATAAGAAGGTGGAATTTTTGGGATGTTTCCTAGATCATGAACATGGAGACTTCATAAATGGAATCAGTGCCCTTATAAGAGACTCTGGAGAGCTCCTTAATCCCATCCACCAAATGAGGTTATAGTGAAAAGACAACTGTCTATGAACCAGGAAGTGGATTCTTACCAGACACCAAGCCTTCCATCACCATGATCTTGGACTTCCTAGCCTCCTAAATAAGTATTTGTTGTTCATGAGTCATTTCGTTTATGGTATTTTATTATAGTAGCTGGGAGACAGAAGGTTTGGAGATCAGCACTACTTGTGCTTAGTGGAACTGGCAGCAAGAACCCACATTGCACTTGGGAATTCACAGCCTCTACAGTTTTTGAGGCTCCCTGTATTCAGGCTTTTGAGGAGACAGACCATGGTGTCTTTAGTAGATTCATACCATAGAAGCCTTGCTTCCACAATAATGGGATTGGTTTCACTGTAAGAAAACTATGCTACCCTTCTTATTTGGCTCAGTGGCAAGGAAAGCAAGGGCTGTGCTTCACCATTTACTTGTCTACCTTTCACTCCACTCCCTGGCTCCACCTCCAGTACTGGATTCAATATGTGTAATGACAGTGAGGAGTCACGGATGGATTCTTGCCTGCATCCCCATGCAAATGTTAAAATGTATTTTGTTCATCCTTCTGGTCGGTTGTGGAGCACAACTTGGCTTATTGTGAGCACTTGGCTGCGAGTGTTTCATTTTCTGATTGTGGATCATTCTAGAAACGTAGAAGTGAGGGTGTCTTACGCTGTAGCATACTCGCCACTTTTATCTTTCCTTGATGGAAGAAAATGGATTGCAGATTTTTCTGTATCATTGTAAGCTTGTGAAGCCTTCTTGGAAGAGTGATTAGAAAACATCTGTAATCGTCACAGAAAGGACAGCCAATTTGCATGTGCTAGTTAATCCATCTCTACTCCTCTGGCCAGCAGAATACAAGAAATGAGACCCTTCTGATTTCTTCTGTAGAATCCCATCTTGAATTACAAAAATATACAACTTCATGTGGAATCCAAATGGCTTTTTAATAGGCTGCCCAGTGTTTCTCTGGAACGCACAAAGAAAGGCATTGTTGGGCGAAGTGGGCTTTCACAGCTGTGAGAGGTGAGATCTGTGAGTCTGGAGAGCAGATTATCCACAGTTAAGAAAAATACAATATTGTATGCATGCTGTTTTTCTTTTTTAGTGCCATGCTCTAAAGCCTCAGGGACCGAAAAACGTCCATCAAGTTGTTTCAGTCAGGGAGTATGCTCTTGGTCTCTGGCAAAATATAAAAATTTCCTGAAACCTTTCTTCCATTTGAACTTGACTAGATTTCACAAGAGCTAGTATATCAGGGTCTGAGGAGACTATAAGGCAGTCATGTCATGAGAAAGGCTCTAAGAAATGAAAATCAGAGAGACAACTTAAATTAAAGATATATTTGGAGAACTAGGTGATACATCTCAGGAGACAAAAATGATAACCAAAAAAAAAAAAAAAAAACTAGAAACCAACAGGATAGGTCAAAGACAGGGAGTCAGAAATTCTATGCAAGTGTAAACCAATTAGAAAAAATATTGTGTCTAAGTAATGAAGTAGGTCTATGATTCACATACCAGTTAGAGTCCTTTATTGCTTGGCAAATGGCCAGGGTATGATGGAGTCAGGATTCAGGATGGATTTGGGATTGTCACAAATTGAGCCAGGGATTGGTTTAAATTATTGATGTAAATGTTCTTATTCCATATGTTGATACAAGTGAGAAAAGATATCAAGACAGACTCCAGAAGAGCATGAGTTTCTAAGTAAAGGTCAAAGAAGAAAGGCACACAAAGGAGGTTGGAGAGTTAGAATGGTAGACCAGCAGAGCCAGTAAGGAGGGGTGTTCCTACAAAAAGGAGGAAATGGTGGAAAAGGTCACATGATAATGAGGAAGGGAAGAACTGGAAACACCAGTGGTTATGGCAATTAGCAAGCCATTGGTTCAATGAGAATAGTTTCCGCACATCGATGCAGCTGAAGTCAGAGGTGTGAAGGAGTCAGTAAAAATTCAGGTGTGAAAGTAAAGAGGCAAATAGAGGAACAGGCTCGAGGGAGGATTGCTTATTTTTCTGACGGAAGGTACCTGCTTACACATATAGGCAAAGAAGGAGATAATGGCAGGGGGTAAAAGTCTAAATGGGTTTTTACAGACATTTTAAATCCCACTTTACATAAAATGTTCTACTATTTATACATGAAATGGGGTCAGTGAATCAGGGCTTAAAAATTAAATTTATGTTTCCATGTCTCTAAATAAAGAGAAAAACTAGTAACCTGAAATGAATTAGGAGCCCAAATGAATTCTGACACCAAACTATTATGACACCTTGACAGAAAATGACCCTGGAGCAAAAGGAATCGTCCTCTTTTCCATCACCCTAAACTCCTGCCCAGAAATCTGATAGCCCTGTGGCTAGAACCAGAGGAATCCATGGTGTGGCTAGTGCTTTCCAGTCCTCAAAGAGATGCATTTAAATCTATGAGTTTGCATTTAGGAGATAGGAACAGTGAAGGACAACTACACACACACACACACACACACACACACACACCATGTCCACAAGTGTTTTAAAATAGTTGGGGAGGGGCGCCCGCATGGCTCATTCAGTTAAGAGTCTGCCTTCAGCTCAGGTCTTGATCCTGGAGTCCCAGGATGGAGTCCTGCATCAGCAGGGAGTCTGCTTTTCCCTCTGAACTTCTCGCTTCTCATGCCCTCTGTCTCAGATAGATGATAGATGATAGATAGATAGATAGATAGATAGATAGATAGATAGATATAGATAAAATAGTTTTGGATTCCTGGACAAATAATACTGAAGGTAAAACCGGAGGTGAAAAACATGCTTGATTTTTTTTTATTCAAGTGGCGAAGAGAATATCTGAACACTCCTATGAATGCCATTTCCAAGATTTATTCTAAACTATCAAGCACATGATAACTACAACAAATTACAGATTGATTATAATTAATTAGGAGATTTAAAACTGCAAAGAGTCAAATACAGATCTCCCATCCTCTTGCTGCTCCAAGTAGTACTGTTAATATTTTGTTGCTTTTACTTTGAAATTTTAAATTTGTTTTAATCTCTCAGAATTGTAAAGAAAAGTCTATTTTCATCTAAATATGCATAAGCATTTTTCCTGTGTTATGAAACTATGTAAAATAGTTACATTAGTTTTATAATATTCCATAATATGCCAGCAAATCGATTTATGTAAAAATGTCTTAGCATCAAAATGGAGGTAACAAGTTAAACTATTATCAGCATTTGGTGCATTTTTATGGTATTTCAGGACTTCTTCCTTGGTATAAGTTCTCAGAAATAGAATTTCGGAGTCAAATATATAAAACTTTAAATGGATTTCGATACTGCAAATTTTTCCCAAATTTAATCAGTTTAAGTTCCCACTTACCATGCAAAAGTCTGCATGATATTCTGTGCTCTCAATAAAGTGCCTACTGCCCATTAAATATACATTTTCGTATTAAATATGTATATTTTTTCTCACTAAAAATACATTTTTTTTTGGTAAAAAGTATTTTACTATTGTTTGCATTAAACACTACATTTTTTAAAGATTTTATTTATTTGAGAGAGAGAGTGAGTGCTCAAGCGGGGGGAGAGTCTGTGCTGAGCAAGGAGCCCAATGCTGGCTCTGTCCCAGGAGCCTGGGATCATGATATTAGCTAAAGACAGACACTTAACTGACTGAGCCACCCACATGTCCCTACACTACATTTTTAACTAGAACAAAGTATATTATATATTCATTTATCAACTGTGGTTTCTCATTGGTTACATTCTAAAAAAAAAAAGCTTGCAGTCTCATCTCTTCTTTTAGCTGAGGTCTAAAATGCCCTCAATAATGCCCATTTCATGGGATAGACTCATCCATAATTGAACTTATCTGTGTAAATTTCAGGGAGAGATGGAGTTGGTTTGGGAAAAGAGCAGCTGAAGTGAAAGTTTTGGGGCTTATGCTAAGGAGACATGAAAATGAGAAGAGTTTGAGGCTCAAACACTGAGAAAAAAAGAATGGTCCAAGGGACTGTGGATCCCAATGATACTAAAGAACAGATGCACTTGTGTGAAAGGGAAGACGGAGTCAGCGGGGATAAGAAGTCGATTTTCATTAAAGGCTGGACAATGAAGTTTATGTTTGTGGTTTAAGCACTCCTGATTGATGCTGAAGTCCACAGAACTGTTAAAAGATTCCAATGCTGAGTGGGGTGGAAGTGAAATCAGTGGAAGTGAAGTGAAAAGAGTTGTGGGCCTATTGAACTTGACATGCAATCCACACATTCAAAGTAATGCTAGAAATTGTTGCAAAGTCTCTGAACCTGAAAGCCAAGAAGAGTGGTTGAGTAGCTGTATTCAGATAGTGTAAGCTTCAAAGCATTTTTTTTTCTTGTCATTTACTTATTGTGAAAACAATTATTTATTGTGACCAGCCCCAGTGAGTGGTCACAATAAGGCTGGAGATTTCTTTTAGACAGGTAGGATATGGAACATAAGATATTTTTTAAGTCCGGGCCAAGCATTACATAGAAAATCATGTAATATGATTTTTTCTAATTCTGTCCTCATAAACCAGATTTGAATTAGATATTTTATGTGTGTGTGTCAAAAATACACAGGCGCATGATTTCTTATTGTATAACATTGCGAGGCACATAATGTCATTTTGTCCTTTTCAGTGATTGTAACAAGTTTGATCATTTCATTGGATGTTGCCTGCTAGGTTTTTCCATTGGAAGGGGAAAAAAAAAGTTTCCTTTGTTATTACATAAAAAAATATATGAGATGCTGTTTAAAATATGTGTGAGTGATTTTTAACATTCATTAACAATCTTTTAATAATATATTATAATGATAGTCACAAATGCTGATTTTCTGTTTTCCTGCTACGTGTATTAGCTGGTATTCTTCTGTTTAGAAAAAAGGTCTTTCCTTCTTCCCTAGTTTTGCTTTTGTTTTTGTTTGTCTGTTTTTTTTTAAGTAGCATTATGAACTCACGATAATATGTTATAAATCAGTGTGTTATAACTGGTTACTCTCATTCTTTACGATGCTTATTGGTCAATAATTTGGGCCCTGGGGGCCCTTTTCTGGCTGTGTCCTGTGTACTTTGACATGTTCCCAGTAATTTTAGAGCGTACCCTTTCTTTCTGTACCCCTTATCTATTTGGAGCTGTCATCTTATGTGCAGTGAGGTATGGATTGAACCTCTCTTTTTTTCCACACGATTACTTAGTTGTCACAACACCAGTTACTAACAATTAAATTCATCGATGAGAGTCCTGTAACACCAGAGTGATCCACACTGACTTGTGATGCCACATGTATGTACATAAGGCGGCTTCTTAAATGAACTTTTATGTTTTTCTAGAAGAGATCAGTCTCTTTGGTTTCGACTTATAATTAGTCAACTACACTCTATAAGTAGTCTTTATATGCAAAGGGAGCAAATATATCTTCTGAAGACTTCATGTAGAACAATAAATTTCTCTTTCTTCCCCCACTGTCCCTCCTCCCTTCCAGCTTCTTTCTCTCCCCCCCTCCTCTTCTCCCATTCTCTCTCCTTTCCCTGCCTTCCCTTTTCTTTCTGTCTCTCTCTCAATCTCATTTTGGATTGGATCTTAAACTCTCAAAACAAATGATCACAAAGACTAATACAAAAATAAAAATGAGGAGACTGTTAGTTGTGAGACTAACAGATACCGATTTAGCTTAAGAATTCTGAAAAAAGGTACAAAAAAAAATCACCCACTTTAAAAAAATTGTCTCACTTGCTTCAATTTCATGCGCTATAGTTTTGTGTTTGTACCATGTAATCTCAAATCTGCTTAAAATGTTCTTCTATTTTAATATTATCAAAGTTATTCATTTTATGCTCACTAATTTAACTAGCATGATGGGCTAAGGAGTCATTTTCCAAATTACAATTCCTATGATGAAAATGATAAAGAAATAGAGTAGAGTTGCACCTTTTTACTTTATTCATTAGGCTTCAAACTACAGGCGTACCTGGGAGATATAACAGGTTCCGTTCCAGGCTACTGCAATGAAATGTGTCAAATGAATTTTTTTGGTGTCCCAGTGCATATAAAGCTGTGTTTACACTACTCAGTCTATTAACTGCACAACAGCATTGTGTCTAAAAAACAACATGTACATACTTTAATTAAAAATACTTTATTGTTAAAAAATGCTAAATATCATCTGAGCTCTCAGCAAGTCATAATCACTGATCACAGGTTGTGGCAACAAGTATAACAATAATGAAAAAGTTTGAAATACTCTGAGAATTCCCAAAATATAAGTAAGAAAAAAGACCCCTATAATGAGACAATAATAACTGACAGATAAGATAGGGTCCCTCATGTCGAGGGAGAAAAAGCAAAATTTTAATCAGGCCTAATGACTGTGAAGAACAAAACCAGTTGGCACAGCCTCATGTGACAAGCTTGCACAAAATTCAGCAAAATGTGCAAAAAGACCCCTGCAATATGTCCTGTCATGTTCTGGAACATCCTACAAACACTACCAGAAATGGTGGACTGTATCCTCCTTGCCACTCGGCACCTGAAACTGAAGGTTTGGGACTTGACTGACCAATCTCTGCAGAGGGCACAGATCTTGAGGTTTCAGCCCATGTAACTGCAAGCCTAATCCTCCCCGTTCAGGGCACACTTTCCATGCATCAGCCAGTCTGCCCCTCCCAGATTTGCAACCTGAATGGCAATGGCATCCTTGCCTCTGACCAAATCCTCACACTCCAAAATGATTTTGGAACATTACACAGAGACACGAAGTGAACAAATGCCATTGGAGAAATGGTGCTGACGGTATTGATCCGCTCAGGGTTACCACACACCTTCAATTTGTAAGACCACAGTTACCTGTGAAGCACAATAAAGCAAAACACAATAACACGAGGTACGCCTTGGTAACTAAGTTTTGGAGTTACAGAGCAAATCAACACTGTTCCGATTTTAATTATCATGTGTCCTTGGTCAACAAAGATCAAAATACCGACACAATCTCTAGAAGTAATGCACTCTTTGGTTTCCCAGCATGCCTTTGGATTTTCATGGATTCATTCATTTCCTTAACCTGTCTCCCTGGTAATCAGTGTTGCTCAAGAAAAAAAAGTATTTCCCTGAGAGCAAGATATCTGACTTGATTCAATCTGTGTCACAACTGGCTGCACTACCTATACTTTGATATACAGCTGGCTCTGAAAATAATTGTGGAAATTAAAAAAAAATAATAATGAACTTATTAAAATTTGAAAGACTGTGGAATATTAACTGTAGTGCAATTATGGTAATTCATTACAGAACCTGCATTTTAAAATCTACAAGATAATTAGCTAGAAAATACTAGGACTGTGCCAAGTCCCTAGTTATAAAATGTTGATTTTAGGCCACTAATCTTCCATTCATGTTTGGATACCCTATTATTAATTGTCTTTCTTATTAAATTATAGGAAAAAAAATTAATTGCCCAACAGATGAAGTAAATTAAAAAAATTTTAAAGCCTTACATGAAAATTTAAGAAAACTTGGACAGTACCTTACATTTATTGGTGGAAACCTCATTTGGTTTCTGTACTCATTCTGCATTTCATTATATTTTTTGAATTAATGTGTTGAACTTCAACACTGTAAAAATTGCCATGCTTTTCCTGTACAGACTATAATGTTTCAGCAGCTTACCCACAGTCTCAAGCCTCAGGACCACATTGGTAATCTGTTGAGAAGAAGAATGAATCTAAAGACCCCTTCATCAGGTAATCTACCCATCTCTGATACAACGAAAAAAAAAATGTTTGATGGCCATGAATGCTCAACTTCTGAGCATCCCAAGTTTTCAGCTTTTTTCTGGGTCCTTCTCTTTTCTATTGGCTCTATTATGTCATGTTTCCATCAGCTCATCAGAAAGCAATGGGAACTCTTTATAATCTGATAAATTAACACTGAACAGGTAAACCTTGATCATAAAAGACGCTTGATCATAAAAGGCTGCAATGCTTTCAGACATCTGTCGGAACAACTAGTGCCATAGATGTTTTCTAATCTAAAGGAAACATCAAGAGGGATGTGTAGAACATAGAGGTCACTATAAGGCAACCAAGCTGAGCAAGAGAAACTTGATCAAGGCAAAAGGGCCCACAGCAACCACCTAGCTGGATGCAAACAGGTGCAGTAAGTGACCCACCTCTAAATAACCATAGGCCTAACTGACCAATTACAACCAGGCACAGTTCCTAAGATTACCAAAAAAGGCAAAATTCCATGTGTTCCCATACTCCCTCCCTATAACTGTGGCTCCTCACATCACCTCCTCACAAATAGTCTCTTTTGCTGTCCTGGCCTCCCTCCCTCACTCCCTTGTGATGTATTCAAGAAACTTCTATCTTTTTTTTTTAATATTTTTTTAAATTTTTATTTATTTATGATAGTCACACAGAGAGAGAGAGAGAAACAGAGACATAGGCAGAGGGAGAAGCAGGCTCCATGCACCGGGAGCCCGACGTGGGACTTGATCCCGGGTCTCCAGGATCGTGCCCTGGGCCAAAGGCAGGCGCCAAACCGCTGCGCCACCCAGGGATCCCAAGAAACTTCTATCTCCTTCATTCTGCTTTGGGTGAATCCTTTCACCACCAGGGTCGCCAGCCCCCACCCAATCAGGATGCCCCACATTTGGTGGCCCCTATCCAATCGGAGCACCCCACAGAGAAGGTAATACAGGGCGAAGAAAACACCAATTTAGTCAGCAATGCCATCAGTCTCACCCCTTTAGGTTCAAGGGAGTGACTGATGTAAGGGCAATATCAACCATGGCTGGGGGTTAACACCATCTCCCTTGGCAATCTTGAGAACAGAAAGAGCTGGACTTATTTGAGAGCTAATCCTGGTACTATTTAAGCACCTTTTTAAAAGGAGTCAACGATGTCTTTTTATTCCCTCATAATATTTTTTCATGTTTTGATAATATAACGATATTTTCTTAATTTTTAACCAATTTTTATAGCTACCGTAGAAAACATAAAATTCATCCAAATGGAGCACCCCATTATTTAAATAACATGAATGTGTCAATATGGTTTCTTCCTTCCTTTCCTTCCTTCCTCCTTCCTGTCTTTCACTCTCTCTTTTTTTGGTTCTGAGAAGAAATAGCAGCAGTCTCTAATAAAGGACAATTTATTTACCAAGAAAGTATTAGGTATTAAAAAGGGAGTACATTCATTAACAATGCATAATATTTACTGTAATATTTATATATTTATTTATTAACATACAGTGTTCTATTAGCTTCGGATGTACAATATAGTGATTCAACACTTCCATACATCACCTGGTGCTCATCACAACACTTGCACTCTTTAATCCCCATCAACTACTTAACAACCCATCACCCTCCTCACCTCTGGTAATAATCTGTTCTCTATAGTTAAGAGACTAGTTCTTGGTTTGTCTCTTCTTTTTTCTGTTTGCTTGTTTGTTTTGTTTCTTAAATTCCACATATGAGTGAAATATTTGTCTTTCTCTGACTTATTCTGTGTAGCATTATACCCTTTTGATCCATCCATGTTGTCGCAAATGACAGGATTTCATTCTTTTTTAATGGCTGAAGGAGATTCCAGTGTGTGTGTGTGTGTGTGTGCACCATCTTTTCTTGATCCATTCATCTATTGGTGGACATTTGGGTTGCTTCCATATTTTAGCTGCTGTAAACAATGCTCAATGCTGCAATAAACATAGCGGTGCATATATCTTTTGTTTTCATGTTCTCTGGGTAAATGCCCAGTAGTGGATTTACCGATCATATCGTAAACTTACAAGAAATTTATTTTACTTGTAGGAAATGGAAAAATAGAAAGGAGTATTCAGCCTATGGAATCTTTAAATCAGGATTGGTGCCAGGTAATCTACACAAATTACATATCATGTAGTCCACTCAGAAAAAAATAACTGCAATGCAGATGCTACTTAATGCAAAGGTTTAGTATCCTGATCTAATTACTGAAGATCTCAATTAAGACCTTATATTAAGTAAATTTTTTATACTTAATGCAAAGGTTTAGTATCCTGATCTAATTACTGAAGATCTCAATTAAGACCTTATATTAAGTAAATTTTTTATAATCAAAATAATGAATTGAATAGAACCTTAGCTAGATAAAGTGTTTTCAAACATTACAAGATGATTTTAACTCAGAAGAATGCATTAAGTTTGGGAGAACATTTCTCAAAGCTTCCCTATTGTCTCTTTATTCCCTACGTAGAATTGAGTGATGGGCAGTCATAGTTTTCTTAATTCTTTATAGGCTTCTCAATTTGAGAGAGAATTAGGTTTTTCCACCTTTTTAAAAAAGATTTTATTTATTCATGAGAGGCACAGACAGAAAGGCAGAGACACAGGCATAGGGAGAAGCAGGCTCCATATAGGGGACCTGATGCGGGACTCAATCCTGGGTCTCCAGGATCAGGCCCTGGGCCGAAGGCAGGCGCTAAACCGTTGAGCCACCCAGGGATCCCGAGAGAATTAGTTTTAAGTGGGTTTTACCAAAAAAGCATAAACTCATTCAGAGAAACTACTTTATCAAAATTGCTTATAAACTCTTCTTTATCATAAGAATAGGGTTTCTCTTACGGATGAGAACTGATAAAGTAGCCGTGTTGGAGATGGGGAAGTCAACCTTACATCCATGCATCCTTTTAAGGCATTTCTTGCATTAAGTGCTATTCTCTTTTGATGAATCCAAATGAAGAGATCAGTGACTCTGTCAGGTTAAAAAGTCAAGGTTTCTCCAAATTCCAGGGAGGATGAGACTGGTTCTGAAGATTTGCAGCAGCTGTTATAAATACAAAATTAACCTCAGCACGAGTCTAGCCTGCTCCTCAAGTTTACTCTGCTTTCATCTTGTGAGTCCAAGTTTATTAGAAATAGAAACCACCATTTCACAAGTGTGCTATGCTATCAGCTGCAAAATTGTGACCAGTTTTGTGTTTTGAGCAACCATAGAGATTTATAAATAACTGCATGGTTGCTCTTTTTGATATTTTTGTTATCGTGGGATACCAAACACACCATTTGAATTTTTTTAAGCTGACAATGGTTAATATTTTTTTGCCATGTATTTCCAATTTTTTATTAGTTCCATTTGTTCTCTCATGAATAGCATATATTTTCAATAACTCTATCAATATTATATACCATGCCATGGCCTTTATTAAAATATTTAATAAAGTTTATTGTTTATACAGAGTAAGAGAAAAATTATCACCACAGAAGATAGTTCAAGGTAAAGTAAAACAATAAAAATTATAATCAAGCTTCTAAAGAAAGTGGCTTTACTGGAAAATTGAAACAGTTCTTGAAATACCTATTCTCTTAGGTGGATTAGATTTATTAATTAGAGTTTAAGTTTATTGGAAGAATTAGACTAAGATGTCAAGAATTATTGTATATCAAGACAGCTAATAATCCTGTTAATATGCATAATAAAACAGGAAATTAAATAATATAAAATTAAACAATTTCAATGATAACAATATAAGGCTAAGGATGTATATATTGATGAAAGTTAATATTTATCTCTGGGACAGATTTTTGTTGTTGTTGTTGTTAAAGATTTTATTTATTCATGACAGAGAGAGAGAGAGAGAGACAGGCAAAGAGAGAAGCAGGCTCCATGCAGGGAGCCCGACATGGGACTCGATCTTGGGTCTCCAGGATCACACCCTAGGCTGAAGGTGGCACGAAACCACTGGGCCACTGGGGCTGCCCTCTGGGACAGATTTCTAATATAGTTTTTACTTTTTATCACTTTGGCTTTTTTATATTTTAATATATTTTTTAAAACCTTATTTATTTAAGACAGAGAGAGAGAGTGAGCACATGCACAAGCAGAGGGGAGGGCTGAAGAAGAGGGAGCAAGGACCTCAAGCAGATTTTCTGCTGACTGTGGAATATGACATGATCTCATGACCCTGAGATCATGACCTGAGCCAAAACCAAGAGTCAGTGGCTCAAGAAACTGAGCCACTCAGACACCCCTATGTTTTAGTATTTTTATTAACAAACTTCTGGAATTACAATTTTAAAGTCCCAATTTTAAGTTAACATTGCAAAGCCTACTTATTTTCTGTACAGAAAATGAATTCCACTGTTTATTAATTGATGTTTTATACATATTTTATCTGAACATTTAAGGCATCTTTTTGAATGGTCAGATCTTTAGAGGATTTTAGTGGTTCATGATGAATACATACACACATCACAATTTATATCAATTTCTTGAGTAAACTTATGCATATTTGGAGTTTGGTTAAAATAATGACAAGGGGTTAGAAACCATACAAACAGTAATATTTTTGTTCTTTATATCAGATTTCAGCTTTCTCACATGCATTATTTAAAGTGAGGTATGATACCTATTCCTTAGATGAAATTAATAGTTTTCTCACATTGAATTAGTTAAGCCCACAAAAATTTAAATAAATCTTAAAATCGATGTCATGAAAAATTCTTAAACACTATTTTTACAACCAATACAGAAGTAAATATATATCATAATTTTCACAAAATTTTGTGACACAAAAGTAAAGGCCAGAAAGCAAACACGATGCTATTATCATGGTTTTATGAAGACAAAACTAATGCCTATTTATGCAATATAATAATGAATACCATAAAAATGTGTATATTATCAAAGAATAAACTGATCTCAAAGGTCGAATTTAGATTATATGGAGGAGGATTAAACTTCAGAATAAATTAGAAAATTTCCTTTACATCACTTCTTTAAGCTGAACTTTTGACAGGAGCTAGAAAAAGGCACATGAAAATTGATTTCTTATATAAGGTGCCACGGCCCCTGTATACTATGTTGTTGAATGAGGAGTCATTGTGAGGATGACAAACTGACACATTTACCTGGAATTCTCCTCTTCACAAAAGTCAACCAAGACGGATGACTTTCACTCCAACCCAATACCTGACCCCTCACCCAGTTTTAGAAGAATTGACCATTGTAGCAGAAAAGCTGTATAGCACTGCTCTCACTTTCCCTGCCCACTTGGCAGCTTAGGCATTTGCCTATGATTGAGCTAGACAAGTCTGAGACAGACAATCATTAAGTGTATACTATAAGAACAAGAGAAAATTAATCAGGCATGTGGTGACCATGATAGAAAACCAGAATCTGGATGAAGAGACATTGGAGGAATAAAGACCAATACTGGTAGGGGCAGAGATGACAGCACCAGTCTCCAGTCTCCATCATCAGATATCCATCATCAGCCACTTGCTATGGCATATGTGCAGCTGTGATACTGGCTTCTGAGTCTCCTTTGGTGCATGACTATTTTTTGAGTCTAACCCTTCTATCCCATCATTAATTCTGAGAGCCAGTCAATATTCTTTCAACAAAAATGTATGTTTCTTCATAAATCATTAGGAATTAGTTCTATGACTGACAGACTTTGCTAAGAAGCCATTTCACTAAAGTTAAGATAGCAAGGGTTTAGTTTTACAATAGTTAATACTCTTATTCAAGCAGTCAATTTAAGAGATACAAACTAACACTTCATGAAGTGGACAGCTTCCTTTTGAAGAACTGCAAAATGGGGCTTAAGGCAAGAAAGAAGCTTTCATGGGATAAAGAATAAAGCACAAGAAAGTGAAAAATAGAAAATATCTAATTGGCAGGGGCTACAAAACCAGCCTTGCTTGGGGTGAAAAAGCCCAGAGTCGGTTTGGCACTTGGGGATGGGTTAACTGGGAATACAGTTTCCGGTTAAGTGGAACATTGAAAAGAACACGAAATACCTAAATTTCAGTTTGCTGATATGGCACCCTAGGCATGAGCATTTCCAATTTGGGCCTAGAAATTTCTTTCAACAGTTCCCCCTTTTGATTATCCTCATGACCATTTAAGGACTTTGGTCAAAAATATTAGTCTCAGTATGGCTGTCGTTACCATTGCCTCTTTAGGCCTCAGAACAGTTTTCACAAGAGGGGATTTCAGGCTTGTGTTTTTAGAACTGTTATATTTTTCTCTTCTCTTTTCATTTTGATGGGAGGCAGATCATATGTCATCGGCCACTGGCTGCCCACATGCATTTAAAACTTTTGAGAGAACACAGCATACCTGGAAAAGAAGAATAATTATTAGAAACGAAACAATGCCCATGGTTTGGAAAGTACTCATGAGCCACAGTTCCCAGGACCCACCAGCTAGAATCAAATAAGTCAAGAAATGATGCCAAAGAGGGGAGTACTTTATAAAGCCAGTTGGCCTGTTTATGTATTTTGTGTAATAGTGTCTCCACTTCCTCAGAAATATTTATCCTGACAGCTTGTTCCAGAGAAACTAAAGTACTGGAAATAAGGGAGAAGTTTATGATGGGAAGAAAGAACCATAGGGTCACCAGTATCATAGCAAATCCAGCAGCTGGCTGGAGATTAGATCACACTCTTTTGGAATGGCCTGACAGATAAGAACAATAGCATTATCTTTTTAGGCAAGGGCAAGGAAAAATGTAGACAAAAGATCACAGAGACCTTCAAAGTAAGTATTAGGAAATGGATGGCCAGAGAGAAAAAGAGGAATGAAAAGAAGTGGTCTTGATGTGATGGCTTAGAAGGAAGCAGTCTACCCTGTTTTCAACTATTTCTCTTCCTGGTGAATTTAATTTTGAGGTCTCTGGCATTTGAAAGGGACCTGATGTCAGATGAAACCTTCTTCAGTTGTGACATATGCAAATTCCCATAGTTAAAGATCTGATGAGAGTTCATTATAATGGAGATGATAAGGAAATTTGATTGTTTCTGTGATATCCAACATTTTAAGGTGATAACTGGGGTTGACTAATAGCATTGTGTTAGAACACAGTGGGCTTTTAGGAATTTTATACAATTGCTAGAACACTGATATTAATAACATACCCATAGAAATATAATCCAAGAAGTTTACACACTGTTTCTTATTTGACAATGCTTTCTATGCAATTTAACATGTCAAATAAGCCTAATTATTTTAATATTTCTCTCTCTAGAAGGAGACGGAACAAATCTTTTGAGATATTCCGGGGACTCTGGAAAAAATCCCAACGTTAAGGTAAACATTTAATTTAGAATTTGATTTTTGAGAAGTTTGTCAAAAAATATACACTTACCATTTAAAGACTTCAAAGGCAAATACAGAAAGTTACGTAGTTATAAGAAACCTTAGTGGCTTTAAAATTGAGAAGATTGACTTTTCTTAAGTAGTCAAACCTGATGAAGAAAACATGAAGCACAGTAAATTGTTTTGGTAAAACACAAAACTTCTACCTTCCAGGCAGATTACTAAAATAGTAAAGAAAAACATTTGTTTACAGTTTTTTTTTAATTAAGAGAAGGCCAATAATCTAAGAAAACTTTGTCTTTTTAACAGAGAAAAATAAATAAATGCTAATTTTGAATCAGAGTACTTTTAATATTAAAATATTTTCAAAAAGATACTTAAATAAATCCATTCTAACATTCCAAGCTAGCCTGACCACACAAAAAAAATTCCTTTCCCAAGATTCTTTTTCCCCAGAATCTTGCTTCCCAAGTTTCTTTCCCAAGATGGAAAAAGAATATAACTGTTTATATTCATTTAAGGACTTGTCCTTTTTATTCTCTCTTCCTCTTTCTGAAACAATCGATTGTTCTACTTTAGGACAAAATTATTATTTTTCCCTTAACAAAAACACAAGTCCATACTTCATACCTTTTCTTACCAAAAATATATCCTACTTGCCTGCATAAAGATCTTTGCCTAATTATTTCTAATAGTTTTAATTATACATGTTATTTAGAATTTTTAACCCTTAGATTTCTTAATTACTAGTGAAAACTAAAGAAGTAAGCAATTTGTACTTTCTGTTACACTAGGATTGGCAAATTTATAAATGTTTCATAATTTCTAGAAATACATTCTTCCTCACAGTAAAATTTTCAATGTGGCACAAAGTATGTTTACTCATAGACTCAAATATCGTTTAGTTCCTATGGTAAGTAAGAGCATAAACCTATATTCTGTAATTAATATTTCATCATTTTATTTGGAAATGATCAAGGTATTCAATGACTATTGATCATTTATGTCAGCATAACTTTAAGGTTGCAAGTTGCCAAAAAAATTTTGGAAACTATTTTTAAGCAGACATACCATGAATCATAATTATTGTTGAATAATCCATTTATAAGCTTTTACTTACACCTATTTAATTTACTTATTAATAATTATGTTTAGATAATTCATGAAATTTTCATGAGACGTTAAACAGCTAATCAACATCTTAAATTATCTTTCTTGCTGACAAATTATATAACAGATATTAACATGAGCTTATTTGACTGTTAGAAAACCTAGGTAAAATAAAAGTGTTATACTCAAAGCTGAGGTCTCAAAAGACATGCCTGTTTTAATTAAACCAACAGAGATCTTATAAGCTCATTTTAAACTTTTAGTTATTAGTCAAGATGATAATGCAAAACTCCCTACCTTATAAAACAAAAAACATCCTCTCCCCAAAAAAATACAACCGGTTGGACCCAAATTGTGTTTTTCGCAGATATAATATGTTAAGGTTACCTGCTTAAACTTTTTATTACTATTTATGGAAAAGGCTTTTAAGAGTTTTCATTCACTTGCTTTCTAAATACCCTTTCTTTTTTTTCCCTTCGGATAAGACTTACCTCCCTGAAGTTTGCATTTCAAAGAGATGGCCCTCAAGTCTGAGAGAACCCAGGAAGAATGCTTACATCTCAAAGGCACAGAGGAAGAACGTGAAATTCCTCCAAGAAGGAATTTTATTTCCTAAATCCAGATTTTGAAAACACCTACAAGCCTCTTGAGATGAATAGGGTTGGTTTGGCGATTGGCAAAAGGACAGGTGAACTTTTCTGGATCTCAGTTTGTCAGACAAGTTGTACAGGATGTCCTCAATTTGTAAGACAGTTGTTTTAATTAATTCCTTCAAGAACTGGGTTGCAACCTCAATGGCATCAAGGAGCTAATCCACCACCAATATAACTACATCATCTTCAATTTGCTCCTTTACATAAGGGATAAAATCTTCAGCTAAAATAGAAATTAAAAAATTCCAATGTAATAGATTTAGACCTGTTTGTCTTTGGAATGTTTTTCTTTCCCCCTGGATAAACAATTTTATTCAGCTTGGTAGAGAAGACCTTAAAAAAAAAAAAAAAGTTCCTGTAAGATTTTGAATATTAGTCTCCAATTTGGTCAGTTTACAACCACATACCTACATAAAAATTTCTTTCAAATATTAGTTTTCAGCTGGGACAAACAGTGAATATTCCTGGCACTATCGACTACCTATCCAATAGGCAATATCCTATCCAATAGGATCCAAGAGGCATTCCCGAAGAAGGTGTAAAACATTATTACATTCCCAAGTTCCAGAGCCACTCCCAAAGATAGCCCCTGAAAGCTGGCAATAGTTAGTAGGATGCTCGCTGCAAATACAGTGCACTCCACATTTCTATCCAGCCATCATAGCTAACCAAAAATGGGATGCAACCCACATTTCTGTCTGGCCATATTTTTGAGACCCGACGTGATGTGCGAGCTACCTGTGTAATGCAAGAACCTGCATGTCCCAGACAGAAGAAAACCAAACTGAGTTCTCAGGACATGAAACAAGACAAACAAGAAGGTAACAGCTGTCTGTGGGAGAGAGAAGGATGGATAACCAATAAGGAGCAATGTGAAACTCTACATTCCTTTCTCGACTGGGCAATACAGAGATCAAGGAGAACTGACTCTGGTAAGAACTCTCACTCTGTTGGCTTCTGACAGTTTTCCCAACATCTCATCTGCGGGCTCTGGAGCAAGTAGGTTTAAAGTAAACAGTGCAGCCCCAGTATCTATTAGAATTTGGCAAGGTTTTCATGAATTTTAATATTAATGTTATTAATTTAATTTAATTTATTAAAATTTAATTTAAAATTAATTTCATTAATTTTAATATTCCAACAACCCTGGGAAGCTCCTACTTGGGGGCCCTCCTTCAAGGACAGATGTTGGAGACGTCCTAGAAGACTTTGACTTTTGTTTATGGTTTTGTAGTCTTTTCAGAGTGGAAAGGCAAATTCATATAGAGAATTAGTAGACTGAATATTCAAATAAGGAGGATAGAGGGAAATAGTAGAAGTCATATCAGCCTTAGTCTTTTGTTTTAGGCATACAACTCTCCTGTCTTTCATTCTTCATTAGCCTTTTTTTTATGGTGAAAAAATTTATATTAAGATTTATAGCCGGCTGGACTCAGTTTAGAAGATCCCAATTTTGTTGGCAACATCCAAAGCATCATAGTCAGGAGCCAGTCGAACATATGCTTCCTTCCCTCCATCAGGCCTGATCAAGGTGTTGAGCTTGGCCACATCAAAGTCATAGAGCTTCTTCATAGCCTGTTTGATCTGGTGCTTATTGGCCTTGACATCCACAATGAACACAAGTGTGTTGTTGTCTTCTATTTTCTTCATGGCTGACTCAGTAATTAGGGGGAACTTAATGATGGCATAGTGATCAAGCTTGTTTCTCCTGGGGGTGTTCTTTCAAGGATATTTGGGCTTCCTTCGGAGACACAGGGTCTTGGGTCGTCAGAATGTAGGTGACATGTGGATCTTTTTTCATTAACCTTTTGAAATGAATCTTCTGATGAAGCTATTTTAGATTTTTCAAGCCCTTTTGGAGGATTCTGCAAGCCAATTAAAATAGGTATCCCATTCAGTTTGTTTGATTTGGGAATCCTTGCTCTTAAATGAATACTCTTATCTAACTGGAACATTCCCCATGATGACCATAGTAATTATAGATTGTCTTAGTAAGATTTTGCCATTTCTGTAGATATCTAGAGCTTGTAAGACCACAGTTCATAGACATAAAATAAGCAGGCCTTTTGGAAGGTAATGAGTTCAATTCTTTGAAACTTGAGGATTTCATTTCTTTAGCTAAGCCTTAGATCTTTCAGTGCCAAATTAATACCTAAAAAGGATGTGCTGCTACTGGGTTGAGGATTTTATGGTATTTCATAGTGTCCTTTGTTACATGGAAATTTCCTTGAGGTTGGTGGGTGATCGACTTATCCTATCACAAGAGTCTTAGCGTTAGGTAGAGAGCACTCTAATAGCTTTTAAGTGCTCAACACATGCTCACCAATTTTGTGGCTTTGGTTTCCAAGATTCCATTAGCAACAGATCTACTATTTCTTTCAGGAGAAGGTTCCTTTATTCAATTAGAGTGGTGAACGCCCTAATGGCTTTTAATAGTCTGACCCCCCACCTTCTTAGATTTTGATTTTGATATTCAAAATGGCCTGAATTTCTTGTCTTAATTTATTTCCCCAAATCTCCCAGCAGTTTATGCTGTAGACTAACCTCAAGGCTTTGTGAGTCTAACAGTGTTGGCACATGATGCAGACTCTTAATACGATTATCCTGGGAACTCTAAAAAATTCCAGAACATTTCCTAGACCCCAGGTTACATATAAATATTTTAAAAAATGGGATCCCTGGGTGGCTCAGTGGTTTAGCACCTGCCTTCAGCCCAGGGTGTGATCTTGGAGTCCCAGGATCGAGTCCTCCGTTGGGCTCCTTGCATGGAGCCTGCTTCTCTTGTAATGCAGTGGGATGTGGTCAGGTGTCGGGATTATCAATCAGACACTTTTTTCAATTCTGAAAGGACATCCAGTTAATACAAGGAATAGGTTCAAAAAATAATATTTTACTAAACTAAGGGACTCAAGTATCATAAAATAAGCGAAAGAAGGCATCACTTCAGAGTACCCTCCCCCCAAAAAAAAACATACGAATGTTGGTAGTATTGTAAATATTTTTAATTTTCTGTATATTATAGTATTTTGTCATTGTAAAAAACACTTTCTGGGTTAGAAGAGACTGTGTCTCCTTGAGCTAGGCAATCCTTGAAGATGACAGAAGGCCCAGCCTGGTACATATCAAAGATGCAAACTAACCAATCCACAGCCATTTTTCCCGACTTATGTACCCCAAGGAGGCAATAATCCTCTGCTTTAATGATGCTTGGGCCTGATGCCAGGCAATTGAGGACCATTCTTACAGCCGAAAACCCACCAAAATTATTCAAACTAGCCAATCCCAAATTGTTCATATTACCCTGCTTGCCTTGCGTTTCCTGTGGAAATCTCAATAAAAAGCAATGGCCTGCACCTTGCCCTTGTTTCTGTTTTCCATCTCCTAACCGTCCTGGTGTTTTTCTTCTGTGGCTCTGCATGTTGCACAGAGCCTTCTGTTTCTCTAACCTCTAAATAGAATAATCTTATTGTTCCCTGAGCCTCCTTCATGCTCTTCTTGTGGCTGTGCCTGACTGATCAAGTCATAAAAGAATCACATTGGTGATCAGCAGATTATAAGGATTATGTGTTCACTTGATATATGAACTTGTGCATGTTATTTAACTTCCTTCGCGGGGACAAGATAACTCTCTGGCACTGTTGTACAAGAAGTAATTGTAACTTATGGTACTTAGAACAGTTGATTCCAACTTATGGCATTACATTAAAATCACCTGAAGAGATTAAAAATAAAAACAGAAGTAAAAAGAATGCATATTCAATTAAGCAAAAATATATAACAATTAAGTCAAAACTCCTGGTGATGAAATCTGGGCAACAGTGATTTTTTGCAGTGTTGAAGACATCCCATGTAATGGAAAACAGATGCCATTCTTATGAAATTCTATTTTTTTTAGTTAAGTTTTGGTTGCCCAGTGACATAGTAGATATGTTTATAAACATAGATATCAAAGACATAACTGATTCCATTTATAACAACTATTCCAGATCATCTCAGAAGGACTAAATATTTCTCTGGACAGTGGTAGGCTTTCTGCCTGCTGGCATTTTTTGGGTCCCAGTGCAGTGCAGAGGCATAACCCAATAAGAGCATGGTGGTCTCACAGAGTTGAGAAAATTTCATTGCAGGAGACAATCATGAAAAAAGACTTAAAAATACTTAGTGAAATGTTTAGAAATGCATATGAATAATATATAAAAATAATAACATATCATGAAAAGAAGGTTACCCCTCCTCAGGAATGTAAGTTTGGTTTAGCATCGCCATGTCAAAAAACATACATCATTTATCATATTAATAGCATAAATCAGAAAAAGCATATATGATCATACAATTAGAGAAATAACATGTAACAAAACTAAACATCCATTTGTAAGAACTGTCTGTCAGCCAAGAATGAAAGAAATTTTCCATTCTGATAATGGGCATCTTTGAAAAACCTACTTCTAACTTTATACTTAGTGATGAATAAATGAATGCTTTCCCTCTATGGGAAGGCATGGATGCCCATTTTTACTACTTCTATGTAACACTGTTCTGTACGTTCTATCTAGTGTAACAAAAAAAAAGAAAAAAGAAAAAAAAAAGAAAAGTAAGTTCAAAGCATGCTTATTGCAAAAAAAAAAAAATGGAAGCAAAAGTATTTTTTTCACAGAAAGCAAGATGTTATTATTGATAGAATATCCAAAGAAATCTAGAAAAAAAAATCAATTGTTTTTCACACACTGGGAAAAAATAGTAAATGAAATAAAAATACCATTTAAAGAGAATAAAAAAAAGACAAAATAATTTGAGATAAATTCAACACAATGCATGAAAAACGAATATACTAATAATTACAAAATATTTCTGACAATAATTTAAGAAGACCTAAAATGCAGAGATATCAATTACATGGATTAAAATAAGTGATATTGGGATGCCTGGGTGGCTCAGTGGTTGAGCGTCTGCCTTTGGCTCAGGGCGTGATCCCAGAGTCACAGGATTGATCCCCACATTGGGCTTCCTGCATGGAGCCTGCTGCTCCCTCTGCCTATGTCTCTCTCCCTCTCTCTTTCTCTGTGTCTCTCATGAATAAATACATAAAATAAAATAAGTTATTTTTTAAAGTTCTTGGTTCACCCCAATGGATCCATAAACCCAGCATAATCCCAATCGAAAATACCCCCAAACATTTTTTTTTTTTTTGGTTTTGTTTTGGTAGAAGTTAAAAACTGATTCTAAAATTTATATGGAACAACAAAGTGATTTAAAAAACTAAAATAAAATTGAGATAGAACAAAATTGGAAGGCTTACACTAATGTATTTACTTTAAGACCTATTCTCAAAGTATCAAGTGCTGTAGTATTCACGTAAGGAAAGACTTGTTGATCAAATGCAACAATTCAGAGTATAGAAACCCATTATTCACTTCCACTAAAATCTGCCTCTGTCCTCTGCTCACGCCATTAAAAACTAAGCCTTTCCCCAGATCATGTTGACTTTTGACAGTGCTGCCATAAGCAAAAAATAATATTTTTACTAAATTGTGATGGAAGAGAGTAATATGTAGCCGAAGAAAGGTACTTTAACTCTTTCTGCTTCCCAAGTAGTTATTAACTAAATTGGTCATACACTTAAACATAAAAAACATAAAGCTGTATAAATTCCAGAAAGAAATACAAGAAAAATTTTCTCTAACATAAGATTAACAGGGTAGGCAAAGATTTTAAAAAGAACTAAGAAAATGCAAGCATTTTAAATATATGTAATATGTTATATATACACACACATCATATATATTTACATGTGTCTGTATGTTTATGTTTAGGTATATTTATATGTATATGAATATCCATGTGTGTGTGTCTGTGGGTATACACACACTTGTGAACACAAATTTGGTACAAACCCACAATATAATCCTGTGCAGTAAGAAGGCAAGACCAACTCTATAGTGACCAAGAACAAATCTGTGATGACCTGGAGCCAGAGATAGGCGGGTGCATTTAGTACAAAGGGGCACAAGAAAATTCTGGAGGTAATAGAAAATAGAAATATTCTATAAACTCTAATGTGTTGTGGTTACACAGATTTCAACATTTTTAAATATAGAAAGTGAACATTTAAAATGTGTGCATTTTGGGATGCCTGGGTGGCTCAGGGGTTGATCGTCTGCCTAATTCAACTCAGGGCATGATCCTGGGGTCCTGGGATTGAATCCCACATCAAGCTCCCCACTGGAAGCCTGCTTCTCCTGCTCCCTGTGTCTCTGCATCTTGCTGTGTGTCTCTCATGAATAAATAAATAAATATTTAAGAAAATAAGATAAAATGAGTTCATTTTATCACGTGTCATTATATCAAAAGGCTAATGTGCAAAAGCTTAGTAAAAAAATAATCCTCAAATTCTATCACAAAACAATGAAATATAAATTTCTGGTAGTGAAATCTGTGCATCTGTGTATTTTCTGTAGATTCCAAGAAAATTCTAATATGTTAGAATTTTTGAATGAATTCTAATATGTTAGAATGTTTCAACATTTCTAATATGAAATGTTGAAAATAACATATTTAATGGAAATTAGGGTCTCATTCTTGTAGACTTTTATTCTTCTACTTAAATCTTGCTTACTAGTAAAAGATTTAATAGTTATTTTTATTTGGTCTCATTTGGTGTGCTCACAGACCTAACTCATCAAAAATCAAACTAATTTGATAATAAAAATCTCCTCAGATCATAATCTTAGGATTATAGAACATCTCCTTTGACTCATAAAATACGGGGAAAAATGTTGACACAATTTTATACTAAGGGGATTCTTCTTTTACCTTGCCTATAAGGAAATTCTAAAACAACTGCAGTAAACATTTTATAAGAGGGGCTGATTTATTTAACTACTTTTTATGCAGTATGTTGTGCTCAAAAAGAGTTAAAACAAATAATACATTTGATTAATGTGCAGACTCTAGAAAAAGTCTGAAAGAGGAAAAAAATATCAATGAGAACTTATTCTTGGACCCTTGGTTGTCATGAACCCTGCACTGAGCAAAAATGATAAAGAAACAAAAATGAACGAACAAACAAAAAACTTGTTGGAGACAGAATAGCAAAGAGTAACAAAAGTAAAAAAAAAAAAAAAAAAGAAAGATAGAAAGAAAGAATAGACAAATCTGATTATGGGCTATCTTTTTCCAGAAGATTGGAAGATTTAAAACAGACTGAATCCTCTTACCTCCTTCCTACCAGCTTTGTCTCTTTCATGGCTAAGAGTAGGAGCTCTGGAGCTAGACATCCTGGATTTGAATCCTGTCTCTATCATTCACTAATTAGGTGGCAAGTAAATCAACTTTCTGGACTTCATCAATAATCTTGAGTAAAAAAAAAAAAAAATCTTGAGTAAAAAATAACTGCTATCATGTAATATGAAGATTAATTAAATTAATGTTTGTAAAAAGCTTATAAATGTTAAATTAAAATGATTTTAATTAAAATAAATTTTTAAATATATTAATATTATCATTTCAAAATTTTCCCTTATGTAATGATCATACAGAATGGAGACAGTGACTTTTGTATCATCAGAATTCACAGATGAGATGATCAAGCAAGAATTATAGCTCTTCAAATAGGATAACAACGTATATGTTTAATATGAATGCAAGTAATGGAGAAAAAGCAAGTCTAGATCTCCTAAAATATACTATTACAAATTTTGCAATATTGGGGGATAAAGTTCTGTTTTTAATAAAAGACTCACAAAGCTTATGGAAATCCGATCTTTGTTCCTGAGACAACAGGTGGAGGCTGGCAAAAACACATCGCGCATGCTGCTGTTATTCCTTCTGCCTATGAGGGGCATCTAATAGATGATGAAACTTTCCTACTGTGTTTTAAGAGATTCTAATAATCTTTCATATTTTATTACTTAAATTTTTATTTAAATTCAATTAATTAACATATAATGTATTACTAGGTTCAGAGCTAGAGGTCAGTGATTCATCAGTCTTATATAATACCCAGTGCTCTTATTTTAAATCTCTAGACATTTCTCCAATTGGTGTTAATATTTCTGATAGATTGCTGTGAATGTATATGGATAATCCTTATGGTTATAATCATTATAAATATTCTTGCTTCTGTAGATATAAATATGAAAACAACATCTAGTGATGCTTCCATTGAAAAATACAATTAAAGCAAGAAAAAAATTAATACAGTCACTGTGTATGGGGAAGAGAGGAGGTATATGAGAACTCTACTGTTCACTCAACTTTGCTATGAACCTAAAACTGTTTTTTAAAAAAAAAGTCTGTTGATTTAAAAAATGTAATACAGTCCAATATAAATAAATTATACATGCAACAAATATAGAATAAGAGGGTTTTGTGACAAACTAATATAAATTATAATTGATTGAGAAGGTAAACAGAAGAAAGATGGGTCATGGATAACTGAACTCCATTAAAAAGAGTAAGATAAAAAACAGAAGGACACTGAGAAATTTAAAAAAGAAATAACCTCAAAGAAGTAGTTATAGTTGGAAGCAGGTCAGTATTAAAAGGCTTCAAACCTCTTCTCAGAGACAACCAGCCTCTCTAAGCAGAGAGATGGCAGGATCTATAGGGTCAAGATTGGATTCCACTGAATACTTAAGGTCTAAGGCAGATTTTTCTCCATTTGGAAAACTAGAGGCTAAAGGGAAGACTGGCCTTTATGGCCTTTAAACCACTTTTGTTCACATCTGTCAGCTTGAAATTTCAGACATCTACCAATGTTTAAATGGCAAACGCAGGACTAACACCTCTCCAGCATCCTCAGAGCTCACCTTTCAGGGCTCCTCTATGGTCACTCCACATTGGCAGCCCATTTATATTAACTCATGGGCTAGGTCACAGATGAACAATGACTTAAAACTAAGTCTCTAAAAACTAAGTAAACAAAGAGGTATTTTCATTTCTTTTACTTTCATTATAAAATACTGTGAACATTTATCTTTATGCAAACTAAGAGCTGATGGTTTTGTCTGTATATACAGCAAATGTAAAGCTCGTCTGGTCCTCTTTAAAAAAAATCTATCTTCATAAGCAAAATTGGTCCATTTATAACTCGTTCTGTGTCTTTTACATCCACGTGATTATTATGTCCAAAATAAGATAATCCAAATGAAAAGCAGATTTATTGCTTTGGATATATTTGCCAAGTGATTTTTTTTATTTATTTCTTTTTTTAAATTTTTTTTTTAATTTTTTGCCAAGTGATTTTTAAAAAGAAAAAATATAATGGGTTAGATGGGCTTATGAAGCAAATAACCTACTCTTGGCAGTAGGATGCTAAGAAAAGGCCGGTTTAAAAGTTAAGAAGCTCATAATGCCAGCTCAGAATTTACAGCTAACAATTTTATAGGCCAAAGCTACTACACAGGCATCCTTATCCTGCAGTGCGAATAGGATTACCCTTCCAAACATTATCCTAATGTGGAATTAAACTGTCAAGTTGGCATGCTTGCTCCATGGACTTGTGCATAAGATGAATGTAACTCTGGGTAAAGTTCAATATTGCTCCATCTATTAGGCACCTTTTTCTTTTAGAAACACAAAAACTGTGAACACACGCATGCACAACATTCCTATTCAAGTACTGAGTCATCGTGGGTTGACTTATTGAAAACTGTGACAACGGCAACCTAGATCTCTAACATAAATTCAGGGGCACTTGCATGGCTCAGCCAGTTAAACGTCTGCCTTGGGTAAGCCCAAGCCCAAGCCATGACCTCGGGGTCTTGGGATTTATCCCCACATCACATGGGGCTCCCTGCACAGCAGGGAGTCTGCTTCTCTGCCCCTGCCACTCCCCCCGGTTGTGCTCCCATGCCTTCTCTGTCAAAATAAATGAATAAAATATTAAAAAAAATATATATATATATAATTTTTTCTATTTCTTAGAAAGCTTTTAAAAATGTTTCTAGTTCTCAAAAAGCTGATATAATTTAACTTTTTTTTAAGTACAACTGAGGTAAGGACCATAATCAAAGGTCAGATATAAATTATATAAAGCTGGGAAGCAGATATAAGAATTTGCCATCAACGCAATCTCTAATAGCAATATACTTATCTCCGTAGCTAAACTTCTTTTCCTTGAGCAAAGAAAATCTTTGGATACTTTTAATTATTTTGTGTTCTGATCATGACACATCTTTCTTGGTAGAATCATTGTATTTTTTACCACGAACAGGAATTCATTGTTGAAACAGCAGTTGCCTCATATTTTACTAACCTGAATCATACTGAAGATAAATAGCTAGTACCTAGTATGACATTAAAGGAGAGACTTAGAAAAGGCAAGATTTTAAGGCAATAGGATCACAAGTTTTAAGATTGCTTCTTTGGGGAGGAATTCGTAATTGTCTTTTTTCCATACATAAATACTTTGCTAATGTTTCCCTAAACTCGTGGACTTTTTTCCCTCTTTTTTAAGGAAAATTTTCATCGTCATCCACAAAGATAATAATTTAGCCTTCATCTTTTTTTTTTAAGATTTTGTTTATTTATTCATGAGAGACACACAGAGAGTGGCAGAGACACAGGCAGAGGGAGAAGCAGGCTCCAAGCAAGGAGCCTGATGTGGGACTCGATCCCAGGACCCCAGGATCACGCACTGGGCTGAAGGCAGATGCTCAACCGCTGAGCCACCCAGGAGTCCCAATTTAGCCTTAATCTCATATTTTTCCATAAATTTTTGCCATTTTGCTTCTACGGAGGCATAAGCATAGCTCAATAGATTGCTGGCCCTGTTTTTTTAAGAACATCACTATGCTAATGAGTGTTTTACATTATAGTAATTCAAGAGGAAAAGTTGATTTTCTTCTCTTTCCCCATCCGTTTTTTTTTTTTTTAGGAGAAATATTACCAAATTCATGAAATTTATGAAATTTCATACTCTTACCATGTTTCTATCCATATTGAGGTCAAACAAGCAGAAGCAATTATGCAGATCTAGAGAACAGATTTCTACATGTTTTTTTTTTTTTCCCTGACTACTACTTAACAAAGTGAATTTTAGCACAAAAGTTAAAAAGGAAAATGATTTATATACATTTTAATGTATTTTTCTTATTTATAGGTAATATACTATGCACACATAAAATCATAAATATCAATGATTAGAAGGAGCCACACAAACTATTAAGTGGTTAACTCTGGAAAGGGATATGTAATTGAGAACAGAAGGCAATAAAATGTGTGTGGGGAGAGAGGGGAGTCTTGTGTGGTACTATATATGCAGTGTAATTGCATTTTATAAAACAACAGTATATAAAATGTTGACTTTTTTTATTATCAAGATTTCTGAATGTAAAAACTAGCCAACCAGCTTCACTGTATACTGTGTTTTTATGATTGCCACAAGCTTGCATCACTTCAGCTGGTCAACAGAAATATCCACTTCCCTCCTTTTTTTTTTTTTTTTTTTCCAGAGTATCTTTTAAACCATACTGTTTTTTAACATGCATTGGAATTTCCAGGATATTTTTTTAACACCTATGCTGTTACTTGACATTAACTATTATTGTAACTTGAAAATATTTTTATCTTATGACAATATCATCTAAGAATTCATTAAGTAGTAGATTCAGTGCTAGTTCTGAAAAGTGCTGCCAGGCAACAGAAACTTTGGAATTCAATTAGGTATGTTATATTTCTATGAAGAAGGTCAAGCCTTTAATTTAAATAGCTTAATTTTAGATAAAATAAAAAAAAATCATCAGAGAAAAAAATATATCTAGAAGATGTATGCATTGTGATTAGAAATGTCTCTATTTAAAAAAAAAAAAAGAAATGTCTCTATTTTAAGATTGCCTTTGTCCAATGCCTTTTCTATAGAAAAATTATTCTTGAATTATTTTTGGCTTGAACTATCCAAACTTTTAATTATGGAATAGCTCCAGAAATGCCTCTCTTTAAACAAAGTACATCTTTTCCATATCTCAATGTTGTTTGAATATTTTACGATGAGAAAAGTACTACTTATTATTTTGCAAATAACCGTGATAAGGAAAGCAAAATAATCACGACATAGAAGTTTCAAAAATAAATAAAGATTTTCAAAGCCACCAGTAATAATACTCATCAGAGATAATTCATTGTCAACATGTTAGCAGGTTTCCTTTTAATATAAACATTTACATGTAATATTTTATAAACTATGTAAATGTGGATATATTTTCTCCTAGCAGTGTATTGTGAGATGATGTTCATATCAACAAGACATTCTAGAAAACACAATGTGGATAGTTATGTAATAAATAATCATTTCCATTCCTAATATAGATAACACTGCTAATATATGGAGAATTCCCGGAGTTTCTAATAATTTCCTTAGGACGGTTTCACTGAACTGAAATCACAGGATATTAACTGTTTTAAAGGTTAAGTTTTGCTCTTTTGCTAGGCTGAAGATAGTATACTAAATATGAATAAGGCTGTCAAAAATCAAATGCAAAAGCTTCTACCACTAAATGGAAATCTATTTTATAAGAGCCAGCATTTCCCTTTTCTGTAAGCCTTATGCCTGCCTTGGGCAGATTTCTTAGGTATTATCACCCTAATAATTCTTCATAGTCCACTTGGTCAAGCATTTTCTCTCTCTCTAAGTATATTTCTTCCTGCTTCTGAAATGTGGCTTCTTCTTCTTCTTCTTCTTCTTCTTCTTCTTCTTCTTCTTCTTCTTCTTCTTCTTTCTTCTTCTTCTTCTTCTCTCTAGAAATATATCTCTGGGTCAGGGAGAAAGGAGCAGTGACTGCTTCATGTTCTTCCCATTGACTTCTAACATCCTCATTTAGGGCTCTATTGGCAGTAGAATGTGGCTATTTATTCTTCCTTGTGTGGGACTGGCCAGACTGCTCCAGAATGTTTAGTTTTCCTCATCCCCACCCACATTTTTGCCAATAGAGCCTTGTCAGCATTGTGACACTGAAAATCCACATGACCGCTAAAAATTCCACATGACCCCTGGGGGACTGGGACTGCCTAGCTTTTTCTTGATTGCATCCTGGTACTCAGAGATGCTGAAACTATGTTGTTTTTCTGCTTTTATATTATTCATGTTGAAATAATATAAAATTATATTAATAATTAAATTATTATCAATTATTTTAGTTGGTCAATATAACTCCAACATATTGATTTTCATTGTAGTTGGGTCCATTAAATAAAAATTTAATGAAATTAAAAATGTCATCACATTGATGTGTGTTATTAGTACTTACATATAGTTAACAGAGTAAGTTTAAATATATTGTGATTTTTTTTTTTTTAATTTTTTTTATTTATTTATGATAGTTACAGAGAGAGAGAGAGAGAGAGGCAGAGACACAGGCAGAGGGAGAAGCAGGCTCCATGCACCGGGAGCCCGATGTGGGATTCGATCCCGGGTCTGCAGGATCGCGCCCCGGGCCAAAGGCAGGCGCCAAACCACTGCGCCACCCAGGGATCCCGTGATTTGTATTAATTCTGTAAGCATTTGGTTTATATTTTTGCCTGGTTTTTACTTGTTGGCTTTCCACATTTGATCAGCTGTCAGTATTACCCACAATTTATCTGTTCTCAATGCAGTTGACATGGTGACGTTTCTAAAACATTATTGCATTGTAGTGCCACCTGGCTTAATGCCTTTCTCATTTTCCCTCACAGTTAAAATAAAATCCAAAAATCACAATATGAAGGTTGTCATCATACCATTCCATTGAAATCTTTCCCTATGTCACACTTGTCCTAACTTACCAATTCTGCTCCCCATATTAGCCTTCTTTTAGTTACTGAAATATGCCAATGCACATGCATTATTTTTCTCACTTTATTCCTAGTCATAAAGTCTGCCTTTTTATCATTGGGCTATGTTATGGACTAAATGATTGTGTCCGCTCAAAATATGTTGAAGCCCTATCCCTCAATGTGATTGTATTTGAAGATGGAATCTTTGTGGATAGAATTTAAGGTTAAATGAAGTTGTAAGAGTGGGGTCCTGATCCAATAGATTAGAGATTTAATAAGAAGAGATACCAGAGTGCTCTATCTTATTCTCTACCTTTCTCTCTGTGTGTAATCACAGAGAAAAGGCCATATGAGGACTCACTGAGGTGGTCATCTATAAGCCAGGAAGGGAGATCTCACTGGAAACTAAATGGGTCAGAATCCTGATCTTGGACTTCTAGCTTCCAGAACTTTAAAATTTTTCTGTTGTGTAAGTTATAGTATTTTGTCATGGCAGCTTGAATAATCTAACATATTTTGGTACCCATGAAATGAGGTACTGCTGTAACAAATACCTAAAAATGTGGAAGCAGCTTTAGAACTGGCTAATGGGCAGAGGACTGGAGGAGTTTTAAGATGGATGTTAGAAAAAGCCTAAATTGCTGTGAACGTACTATTGGTAGGAATATGTTTATTAGAGGAAATTCTGGTGAAAGTTTATAAAGGAGAAGAGCTGAAGAGAGAGCCCCCATCATTAGAAAATATGTAAATAATCAATAGAATACTGGTGGAAATATGGTCATCAAAAGCCATTCTGTGAGGTGTCAAGACAGAAACGAGGAACAGTTTATTAGAAATTGGAAGAAAGGTAATCCTGGCTATAAAGGGGCTAAGAATATGTCTCACTTGTGTTCCAGTGTTTGGGGAAGATAGAAATTATGAGTGGTGAAATTGCATATTTAGCTCAGGAAATTTCTAAGCAAGATATTGGAGGTGTGACCTAGGTCCTCCTGACTGCTTATAGAAAAATTCACAAAGAGAGAGGTAATTGAAGAAGGAATTGTTACACAGAAAGGAACAAGAACATGAAGGTTTGGAAAATTCTGTAAGTCCATATTGCAAAAAATGAGAAAGTATGTTCTGAAGAGAATGCCAAGGCTGTGGCTGGACTATCATTTGTTTAAGAGATTATATGAACAGAAACACTGCCAGTTTGAACTGAAGGAGAAGAACACGAGACAACTGAAGGAAGGCTGCAGGACTTCTTATATTCTGCAAGATGGGGCATAAATCTATGTGGCAATGAGCTTGCCTTAGCTATCAAAAAAGGGTAAGGATGACCTCAAAGGTGATTCAGAGATCAATAGGGGTACCATTCCCACCACAGGGCCAGGAGGCAAGGCTTCCTTTATCTCACTTACAAAGGGTGGGGCTGCCAACAAGATTTCAACCAGCCAAGCTGCTACTAACTGGAGCCTTTGGACACCTGGAGTCTTGGGGGCAAGACTACTCGCTGCATTTGTGGTGGGACTCTCCCTGCCAGTACCTTGGTGGAGGGATTCCTTCCTGGCACAACAGTGTATACAGATGACAGTCCCAGTGGGTCCAGAATGTAGGTACCAAGCCAAAGGAGATTATTCTTGAGTCTTAAGACCTAATAGTATTTGCCTTACCAGGTTTTGGACTTGTTAAGGACCCATAGTCCTTTTCTTCTTTCCTATTTCTCCATTTTGGCCTGGGAAATGTCTATCCTCTGCCTGTCCAACAATTGCATTTTGGAAGCACATGCCTTGTCTGGTTTCACAAGTTTACTGTTAGAGAGGAAGTCTGCTTCAGGATGAATGTGTGCCTTGAATCTCACCAATACCTGATGTAGATGGTATGTACATGAGACTTTGGACTTTTGACTGTTGAGTTGATGCTGAACTGAGTTAAGACTCCCAGGGCTCTTGCGATGGAATGAACATATTTTGCATGTAAGAAGGAGACATGAATCTGGGGGACCTAGGGGTCGAATAATAGAGACTGAATGCTTATGTTCTCCCCAATTTCATATGCTGAAGCCTTAACCCCTAATGTGACTGCATTTGGAGACAGAGTCTTCAAAGAAACAATCAAAATTAAAGGAAGTCATAAGAATGGAGCTCTGATCCAGTGGATTCAGGTTCTAAGAAGAAACACCAGAGAGCTTTCTCTCTCTCCATGTGAGCTCAGAGGAAAGGCCATGTGAGGAGATAACAAGAAGGAGGTCATCTACAAGTCAGGGAAAGAGTGCTCACCAAAAATTAAATAGATTAGAACCTTGATCTTAGAATTCTGGACTTGAGTACTGTGAGAAATAAATTTCTGTTGTGGATGACACCCAATGGGTGGTATTTTATTATGGCAGCCTAACCAGATTAATATGGTCTGTGACTTAAGTATCATCTCCTCATGAGGCAACCAATGGTAACCTTTAAAAGTACAACTTCCTCCCTTCAACACACACACACACACACACACACACAAATACACTCACTGTTTCTTTTAGAGCACTGGTACCTTATTAGGATTTGTATTAAAATAGTTTTAGCTTTTTTTTTTTTTTTTTTAATTTGCCATTTGATTTTCTCATTTGTCTTTTATCTAGACTGCCACACACAGAAATCATTCTTGTTTCATTCATGTTTCTTTACACTCAGATTTAGGACCATGTTGTGTACATGCAGCTGCTTAGTAAATATTTCCAAGTAATTTACATAGCTAATATTTATTGACTTACTATTTACCAGGTAATGTCAAACACTTTACAAGCTTTCCCATATTTGTTTTTTCCAAAAACAGTGTTGTATGGGTTCGTTTTTAGAGTTGAGAAAATTATGTATTTAGCCGAGGAATCAAAGTTAGTGTTAAAGAAGCTAAGATTTAAAAATGGAGTCTGGCTGCAAATCACTCAATCTCCACCATGTCAGTATGTTCTCTTGTTTTCCCAGTAATGAATGAGTTGAATAATGAGCATCATCTTATCGAATATTACCATTAGTTGAAAATGTCCCACATTGTCCCCACATTTGCATTTTAATTAGTTTACTATGACCTTTTTAATGAATTTTATTTTATAAAAGTGGTACATGTACTCAGTTAAAAAAAAAAATCAAATAGAACCAAAAGGCTGGTAGTGAAGAGTAGCCTTTATCCCACTATTTCCTAGTACTCCCTGATGCCGTTCCTCCTTTTGTAAGCTGTGTCTTCTTATAATTACCTGAGTACACATAAAATTTATATTAAAATGCTATTTTGAAAAAAAATAAGAATAAAATGTTATTTTGAGATGCAGATGCTTTCAAAAGTATGTATTGTTTTCTTTTTCTTTTTTTTTTTTTAAGAATTTATTTATTTATTCATGAGAGACACACAGAGAGAGGCAGAGACATAGGAAGAGGGAGAAGCAGGCTCCATGCAGGGAGACCGATGTGGGACTTGATCCCGGGACTCTGGGATCACACCCTGAGCCAAAGGCAGGGCTCCATCGCTGAGCCCCCCAGGCCTGCCTGTATCATTTTCTACTATGGTGTGTAAGATTAGACCTCTAACACCAGAAGCCCTCTCCATTGTTCTCTCTCTACTCCACTCCTACAATAAGCTCGCATCACATTTGGTTAAATAAATACTCAGGATATACTACTGTGTAGTTATAATTATTATTGAATGCTAAGCCAAATATTATATCTAACTAATACCTTTAAAAAACTTAGCTTTTCTGAAATGAATACCCCCCATGTTTGAAATTTATATCACTTTCTATAAATATTGCCCCTTTTCCTGAAACAGTGCATTAGATCCTAAAAGTCCCTCAGTGACATTTTCTATATGCTCAAATCAATCAAAATGTCTAGCGATTCATTATTTTCAAGGTGACTTTTACCCTAAAGCTCCCCTTTTGCACCCACCTGCACTGTGCTGCTGTTCTTCATGCCTGCTATGCAACTCTTCCTGGGAGTTCCTTTCACTAGCAACTTTTTGCTAAAACTAACTCTAGATCCTCTGTTTTCTGGAATCAAAGTATTCCTTTTCTCAGCATTATTGCTAGACTTTTAGGGAGCACAGCTTCTAGTAGTTTCCATAAAAGGCATGGGAGATAATATTTTGGGAAGGTGCAAGTGTACAAAACAAATTATTTGTTTGACCACAATACAATATACTTACTTGGCTTTGATATAGAACTCAGGGCAGAAGGGGACTGCTTGTTCTTGGTATAGGAAGGTATTACTTATCTTTTGTTTTGTTTTGTTTTTATTACTTATCTTCTAATTTCCATGTATTATTGAAAATCTAACTCAGTTTAGGCTGAATCTTACTTTATCCACTGTGTTCTAAAATTTTATAATGTAGTATTACTTTGAGTAAAACTTTTTTTTTTTTATTTTTTTTACTTGATTTTTCAGTTTTTCTGTCTACCTGATGGGCCTATTAATGTGGAAACTCATGTCCTTCATGTATGAAAAGAAATATTTCATTGTCTATGACTAATGCCTTTCCTCAGTCTAATTATTTTGGTTACCGGTTCATGTTAAAAAGAAACAAAGGGGGATCCCTGGGCAGGCGCAGTGGTTTAGCGCCTGCCTTTGGCCCAGGGCACGATCCTGGAGTTCCGGGATCGAATCCCACATCAGGCTACCTGCATGGAGCCTGCTTCTCCCTCTGCCTATGTCTCTGCCTCTCTCTCTCTCTGTGACTATAATAAATTAAAAAAAAAAAATTAAAAAAAACTAAAAAAAAAAAAAAAAAAGAAGCAAAGGCTAAATGGCAGTTCTGTTTGAATTGACAGAATTTATCCAAGAGTGTGTATATTAGTTTCTGTTTCTTATTGTCATACAGGAAATTACCACAAACTTTGCAGCTTAAAACCAACCAACCAACCAACCCACCCAACCCAAAACATTTATAATCTCACAGTTCTGTAGATGAGAAGTCTAAACAAGGCTCAGATGACTTTTCTGCCCAGGGGTTCACAAGGCTGAAATGAAAGTGTTGGCCAGACTGGATTCTCAGTCAGGGGCTTGAGTAGAGAAGAATTTCCAGGCCATTCAGGTTGTTAGCAGAATTTGATTGTATGAATTCTTGTGGTTACAGTACCAAGAGTCACTTTATCTTGCTGGCTGCTGGCCAAGGATTGCTTTCAGGTCCTAAAATCTGCCTCCAGGTCCTAGTAACATGGCCTTCTCCACAATATGGCAGTTTGCCACTTCAGGGCCAAAAGGAGCACATCGCCCCGGGTTGAAGTTTCTTTCAAGGGCTCATCTGTTTAGGTTAGGACCCCAGGGTAGTCTCCCTTTTTATTAACTCAGGCAACTGGTTAAACACCTTAGATACATCTGCAAAACCCTTCCACCTTTACCAAATAAGGTGACCTTATAAGTGGAGTGATATCTCATCATAGTCACAAGTCTTTCCCATGCTCAGAAGACGGAATTCTCTAAGGCTGTGGGTCATCGGGGGCCATCTTATAATCCTGCCTTCCATGGTGTGGATCACAGGTATGGTGATTCAACAATCAAGGCCATTTACTTCATTGTACCCACTGTACATTCCGCATCTCACAGGGAGTAGTCTTTCTCTTGTGCTGATTAAAGTAAGGAATCATTCAATTATGTCTCTTGGGAAGTGGAGGTTGTAACTCTAATTAAAAAAAAAAAAATTCTGGAAGACATTCAGGATACTGAGGCTAGCTTCCTGATGATCACCCAAGAGACTTCCATTTCATCAACCTCATTTAAATCTGGCACTCCTTTTCACAGCTGTGCCTCATGTTCCAGAATTTACTATCCCCGCACAGAGTGAGCCACCTGTCTTCTGCTAAAAGGACAAGAGATGTTTTGGTTTGGTTTGGTTTGGATTGATTAGGAATGGAAGAGGACATTCTGGATTCAAAGTTCTACTTTGATTGACTTTCAATTATCCAACCATTTTCAATTTTACCTATATTGTCTTACATCCCTTGTCTATTTGCCTCACAGTTTTCAAACTACGTTACCAACGTCCGTCTGCTATGACATGCTTTCTCCTCTTTTAATTCTGTGTTAAGTAACTATTTCCACATCACAAACTTTTTCAAATTTTAGCATGTTAAAACAGCAACATTTATTGTCTCAGTTTCTGCAGAGTCAAAAATTCAGAAATAACTGGGTAGTTTTGGCCCAATGTGTTTCTGAGGGTGTGATCTAGATGTCCACCAGTGCTGCGGTCATCTTGACTGTGGCCAGAAAATCTGATTATAACTTACAGGCCATTGGCAGGAAACTCCAGGACCTCAGTGGCTATTCATTCACAAAAAGCCTCAGTTCCTCCTAGGTGGGCCTCTCATTAGGCTGCCTGACTGTCCCCCAGGATCTGACAACCAGCTTTCCTCAGATCAAGTGATCCTTTCATTGTAGTATAGTTTGGAGAGGTAGGAGAGAGAAATCCATGTGTTAACATAGTGAAGTTGGATCCAAAAAAAAAAAAAATTAAATCATTTATTTTTTCTTGTCTTTATGTCAAATGTCATCCCTCCATTTGTCTTGTGTCTCCAAAGTTCTATAGTCTTGGGAAATCAACATTAATTATAAAAAATTTATCATATCAAACATCTAGCCATATTTATCTAAATGGTAGATAGTTTTGTGAATTTTTTATCTGTCATTGACAGTTTCCCAAACAAATATTCTAGTCTAACACATTATATCACTTTTAAAACAAGATATTTCTTTTCCAGTGAGGTAAAGCATCCTTAATTCAAAATGCAGTCTATTATAGGTTGAGCTGTGACCCACATTTTCCCCAAATGGCCTTCAATCAACTTTACTCAAAACAAAGTGATGCTTCTATTTCTGTGTCATTGACTATTAAGAAAAGATGAATATATATGTGTGTTTGTATGTATATATATATATATATATATATTAAAATGTGATGAATTGCATTTTTATTAAGAATTCCAAAACATTTTTTTTTCTTTTTGGTATCCTGTGCCCCAATAGCCAAAAAATACTTTTTCAAAAAGCTTACTAGAAAATGCTATATTGGGTATTGTTTGGGGGAGGAAGACTTCAAACCTGAATTTATATTAACTTACTAACTACTTGTGTGAGTGCAAAATTATTTGTTTTGTAAGTTTATTTGTTCATATCAGAAAACACAATCATTTGCAGACAATATTATATCTTTTACAAGATTGTTATTGCTACTGGAGAAATAAGACAGAAGTTATAATATTGAAAATATGCTGGAGAGATTTTTTTTTAAGATTTTATTTATTTTTTCAAGAGAGACACAGAAAGAGAGGCAGAGACACAGGCAGAGGGAGAAGTAGGCTCCTTGTAGGGAGCCCAATGCGGGATTTGATCCCGGGCCTCCAGGATCACACCCTGAGCCAAAGGCAGATGCTCAACTGCTGAGCCAACCAGGAGTCCCGATTTTTTGGATTTTTTAAACAACATTATAAAAGGTTCCTTTGCTTGAGAATTTAGAATATTTTTTTTATTTTTTATTTTTTTTAATTTTTATTTATTTATGATAGTCACACACAGAGAGAGAGAGAGAGAGGCAGAGACATAGGCAGAGAGAGAAGCAGGCTCCATGCACCGGGAGCCTGATGTGGGATTCGATCCCAGGTCTCCAGGATCGCGCCCTGGGCCAAAGGCAGGCGCCAAACCGCTGCGCCACCCAGGGATCCCTTTTTTTCTGTTTAAAACTCCACAAGCTGAAGATATGCATCAGAATTAAGACAACTATCTCCAGCTGCCAGCTTACCTCAAATTAAATGTCATTTTTACCTTCTGCAAACACTAATACTTTCTATTTGGTAAACTGTTTCTTTGTTGTGTGACTAAAAAAACCCAACAATTTAAACCTGGTGATAGTGTGGGTAGAGGGTAGAGAAATAAAACAAAACATATTTAGTACCACCTTATGGCTAATTTAAGTGGTACTTGAAACAAAAGGAAATCATCTAACCAGACATAAATGAATATTGCAATGAGTCAAGTGAATCCTGGCAAAATTCTTTTAATAGTTTTGTTAATGAAAAATCACATGCATCCACAAGGAATAATGAATGCTTCCTTTCTAATATACAACAATCATAATAATTAGCATTTTAATTGTTACCTATATACAAGTACTGTTTTAAGCATTTAATTCAATTCTGATGATAATCCTTTGATGTATGCAACATTGCCTCCTTTTTGTAAAGGAAAATTGAAGTATGGTAAACTTTTCAACATCGCACAGATACTTCCCAAGTAAAGCTAAGATTTTAACCCAGAGAGTTTGACTCCTGAACCCAAGAAATATTTGTTTCTATCAGATCAGTGTTTCTCAACCTCGGCAGTATTGGCAAACTGGGATAAATAAACCTTTGTTATGGGGGACTGTCCTGTGCATGGTAGGATATTTAGCAGTGTTCCTGGAATCCAGGCACTAGACGCCAGTAATTCTCCCTTGCTCCCCACTACCTCGTTGCAGCAACCCAAAATCAGGCATTGCGAATGGTCGCTGGAAAGTAAACTCACCACCATTTAAGAACTAATGATATAGATTTATCTGTTCTATATCTAAGTCATTTTATAGTAACTCAAAATAAAATCAGATGCCATATAGATGGACTTGATATGAAAAAAATAAAGAAAAACTGGAGGGGAACCTGGCGGGCTCAGTCAGAAGAGTGCATGACTCCTAATCTCAAGGTTGGAAACTTGAGTCCCACCTGGGTGTGGAGATTTACTTACATGAAATACTTAAAAAAAAAAAAAAAAGAAAAAGAAATTGGATGGAACTATATAAAAAAATGTTTTGTCTATGAGATTGATCACATTCTTATGTTTAAAATGTAAGCATGGAGAAAAATATAGTACTAAGAGAAAAAACTAATTTGAAAGTGCTATTATAAAAAGGATTTTAAAAAGGCTTGGAGGAACCCTTAAGAAAAGGGAGACTTAAATAAGAGTAACACAGCCAGAGGAGGTTGAACTGGTTCAGCAGAGGAACAGAATGTTGCAAGACAAATACTAATAAGTCTAAGCAGCTTGCCTCAAAATCATAAAAATCAGAGGGTCTCAAGGTCAACTGGAGTGCATGTCCCCAGTAAAGCCATTCACACTCAATTCTTTATAAAAATGAGAGCTAATTAATCATTCTTTTTCCAAACCACGTTCTTAAAGATGCTAAAATTTGAGACCTGAAGTAGAGTTTTTTAGGAAGAGAAGTTTTGAGTAAGCCCAAATCTGAGGTAACGTGAAGTAGTGTAATATAGATGAACTGTAAGATTTGATGAGAAGATGGGGCTCCTGGGTGGGTCAGTCTTTAGCTCAGGTCATAATTTCCGGGCTCCTGGGATGGAGCCTGACATAAGGCTTCCTGCTCAGTGGGGAGTCTGCTTCTCCCTCTCTCTTGCCTCTGCCCCTCCCACTGTCTGTGCTCTCTCAAATAAATAATAATAAATAAAATCTTAAAAAAAATGTTGAGAAGATAAATTCTGGAAAGGTACTGTATACAGAGCACCTTCTATACTAAGCTAAGGAGTCTAAGATGTGTCTTAAAAATAGAGGCCATTGGGACACCTGGATGGCTCAGCAGTTGAGCATCTGCCTTTGGCTCAAGGCATGATCCTAGAGTCCCAGGATTGAGTCCAGAATCGAGGTTCCTGCATGGAGCCTGCTTCTCCCTCTGCCTGTGTCTCTGCCTCTCTCTGTCTCTCTCTGTGTCTCTCATGAATAAATAAATAAAATCTTAGAAAAAAAAATAGAGGCCATTGAACATGTTATAGAAGGGTAGCATGATTAAATTCGTATTTAGAATATTCATCCTCTGAATAATTTTGTGATTGGTTTGGAAGATATTGACTGTAGGAAAGCTGTGAGATAATCTGGCCAATATTGATGACCTGAATCACAAAAGTAACAATGGAATTGGGGAGAGATTTAGAATGAATTCAGACATTAATAAAGAGGGAGCCGCCAGCCTGGGCATGATGTAGCTATAGCATGTAAGGATTATGTGAGTAAGATTCTAAATTGGATCCCAGATCTCTCATTTTAGAAACAAGGTGGTTGGAATCATTCCCAAAAGATATACAGGAAGACGGGTACATGAGGAAGGATGGATGACAAGTTCACAAATAACAAGATGTGGACACCAAAAATGATTTTTGTGTAAAAGTTTAATTTTCGCCTTCTCTCTACCTTATTATGATGCAAAAACAAATTGGCATTAGTGTTCAGTTTAAGCAATTTTCAGCAGAGCTTGGCACCAGCTTTTGCCATTGGCACTCTTTAAATTTGCCCTGGCTTCAGTGCCAATATTGCCAGGATATACTTGGCAGTCGCAGAATCTAGGTGTCAAATTGTAAAATTATTCTGTTCCACTTTCTTTTTTAAATGAATGATTTTTGCAAGCTAACTTTACTTCCTATTTAGTGATTTGAAGTGAAACATTTCTGAGAAATGTTTTTCATAAAAAGTGTTTATTCCTTAAATTCAGCAATTCCACTATTTTTTCTGGTGATCCTGCCCATTTCACGCACCCCAGTCACACTCTCTTATGTCCACCACTCAATCCCCTGAAAAGTTAACCCTTTCAAAAATAGCACGAGGTACTTGAGAAGCCACTTTCCTGCGTGCATCACTTCAATGCTCATTCGTTTTTTATTGGAAACAGATTTTACATCTGAAAACAGATTTTGAAACTGGGAGTTCTGTGCAGAATGCTAACTGGGGAATACTCTTCACAGACAGACCTGTCAGGAAGCAAGGAAAGCAGGAGTAGACAGGGGAACTACTGTAAAGCTGTGCAACCAACTTCAGCGAATCCTACATGGAGCTCTGCATATGGGATGGTCCTTCAGGACGGTTCCAAATGTAGTCAAAGGACCAGGCCTTTGTACCCCCACATCAGCCAATCTTCTGGTTGGTTATTCGTCCTAGAAAGATGAATAACCTTGAGTGAAGCAGTTTCCTGTGACTAAAGTGATTTTCAGAGAGGAATATGGCTTTGAACAACCAACTATCAAGATTATATCAACCAACTATCAAGATTATTCTATTTGGCAGCTGGAGGATGGGTATCTTGAGTCTGGAGAGGGAATCTAGGTGAAGCACGACAGAATCTACCACTTGATCACTTGTAGCATTTCTGAAACCCCATCTCTTCCAGGAACCCAATGCTCATCTGCTGAATTTTCATTGAGCAGTTGAAATTTTCTGGTTCAAATATCTCTTTGCTTTCATCTGCATAATCTGTAAATTAGATTACTGTCTATTCGGTGTTTTTTTTTTTTTTTTTTTTTTTTTTTTCCTTCTGGGTTTCCTTTTCTTCTCTCTCTTCTATTCTGTGTGTTTAGATCTAAGGTACTGACAGAAAAGTGGCCAGATCTAAAAGGAATGTGATCTAGAATTATACATAATGTTGAGCATGAACATTAACTGGTCTTCAAAGAACTATGTAATGCTAGAATGTAAAAATTTAAACAAAATGCTTAGAAATTAAGAGTCTGAGAAAACTTAAAGTGTATAAGCACAAAGTTCAATCCCTGAAACAAAAATTTCTTTCCTTTCTTTAGTATTTTTCCTAAATTGAACTAAAATATTGAACTAAATTGGTTTAGATCACCAATTTAACTAGATAGAACTAGGTCGGTGTTCTTTTCATTGTATAATAACGAAGATGTTAAGAATAGATAAATACACAATACTAGATGAGACAAAATATCAAGATTCTGGGCACATTTTATTACACAGTTTTAAGTTAAAAATATGTGGGATTTTTTCTTCTGATATTAAAGCAAAAGTATTAACTCTTTCATCATTAAATATCATGTGAGCTATAAGTTTTTCAAAAGTACTCTTTATCAGTTTGAGGGAGTTCTTTTGTTCTTCTGGTTACCTGAGTGGTTTCATTATAAACATATGTTGATTTTTTTCAAATGCTTTTATTGCATCTACTGAGATGATCATATATATATATATATATACACACACACATATATATATTTAACATATATTTAATATACAATGTATATATTTAATATATAGATATGTCACGTTTATATATTATAAAATAATATAAAATATATATTTTATCTCTTTATATTGTGAATTACATTGATTGCAAATTTACACAAACCTTGTATTCCTAGGATAATTAATACTGGTCATGACATGCATCCTTTTTATATAAATTGCTGGGTTAAATTTGCTAAATTACATTTAAGGATTTTGCATCTGTGTTCATGAGGTTAGAGGTGTTTGCTGCTTTTCTATTTTCTGAATGTGTTTTATGAAACGGTTTATATATATATATATATATATATATATATATGTATATATTTTTAAAATATTTGGTTGAAGTCATCATTCATTGTACCTGAATCTGGAATGTTCCTTGTGGAAACATTTTAAACTGTTAATGCAATTTACAAAAATAGATATAGAGCTATTTAGGTATCTATTTCTTCTTGGATGAACTCTGGTAAGTTGATATCTTTCAAGGAGTTTTTCTATGTCTTCTATCAAATTTGTTGGCATAAGGTTGTTCGGAATATTCCCTTCTCATATCTTTCAAGTGTAAAAGATCTGTTGTGATGTCTCTTTCATTACTATTATTGGAAATTTGCATTTTCTTTCTTTTTTGTCATTCAGATAAGTCAAAATTTTATCAATTTTACTGATTTATTTATTTAATAATGAATTTATTTTTTATTGGTGTTCAATTTTACTGATTTAAAAAACAGGTTTTCATTTGATATTTGTTTTCTACTTCATTGATTTCTACTCTGATATTTCTTATTTTATTCTTTCTATATATGATGGATACACTTTGATTCACTTTTTCTAAGTTTCTTTAGGTGGAAGCTAAGATAATTAATTTGAGGGTTTTTTTTTCATATAATCATTTTAAGATCATGATTCTCCCTTTAAGGACTGTTTTAGCTACATCTCACTAATTCTGATATGTTGTGTTTTCATTTTAATTCATTTAAAAATATTTTCTAATTTTCTTTGTGTGAGTCTTCAGTACTCATAGATTATTTAGAAGTGTGTTATTTAATTTTCACATATTTTGTGATTTTCCAGTTGTTTCCCTAGCTGACTTTTAGTATAATTATGTTGTAGACAGAGTTCATACTTTGCATAATTTCACTACTCTTTACTAAGATTTTTTTTATTGTACAGAATATAGTCTATCTTAGTGACTATCCAACAAATACTTGAAAAGCATACAAATTTTGCTGTTGGTGGGTGGAGTAGTCAATTTTTTGGATGATAGTGTAGCTCAAATATCTACACATTTACTGATAATCTATTTATGTATCTTTCAGTAAATTAGAGGACTTTTGTATTTGTCCTTGGAGTTTTATCTTTTTCTTTTAGATATTTTGAAGCAATTAGGTCTGTATGAATCTAAGATTGAGTTTTCATTTTGATGAATAAAAACAGATTAAATATCACTTTATCTTTTGAAATATTCTTTAATAAACTTACTTTGAATTTTTAATTGGTTTTTAGTTAATAGAAGAGAAAAATATGCTATTAAATTGTCTTTATAATTACATAGTTACCTTTATTGGTACTCTGTTCGTTCATGTTCATTAGTATTACTGTGTAGAGTCATCTGCTTTCAGCCTGAAGCATTACCTTCACTATTCATTTACTAGCTACAATTCTCTCATTTTTTGTTGACCTGGGAAATTTTTATTTCACCTTAATTTTTTAAAGGATAGATTTGCTGGATATAGGATTCTCGGTTGACAGTTATTTGTGTGTGCCTGTTTGTGTGTGTGTGTGTGTGTGTGTGAAATTTAAATACATTTCTCTGCCTTCTGGCATCAGATTTTTCCTGGTGAGAAGTCAGCTATTAATCTTACTGGGATTCCTGTGGAATAGATATGCTTTATTTCTCTTGCTGCTTTCAAGATTTTCTCCTTGTCTTTTACTATCAGCAATGTTGCTAAGACACGTCTTTGTAAGTCTCTTTATTTTGATTCTACTGAGAATTCGTGGGGCTTCCTAGTTGTGTAGATTATTATTTTTCAATAAATCTTGAGGTTTTCAACCATTATTTCTTTTTTTTTTCTTTTTTTTTTTTTTCAACCATTATTTCTTTAAATATTTTTTCTCTCTCCTCTTCTGATACTCTCATTACACATATGTTGGTGCCCTACTGTTCTTTCAGGCTCTTCATTTTCCTTTTTTTTTTTCTTTTTCCTTTTATTCTTTGGCTTACATAATCTCAATTTAATTTCAAGTTTACTGGGATACCTGGGTGGCTCAGCAGCTAAGCGTGTCTGCCTTTGGCTTGGGGCGTGGTCCTAGAGTACCAGGGTCCAGTTCTGCATCGGGTTCCCTGTATGGAGCTTACTTCTCTCTCTGCCTCTGTCTTCCCCTCTCCCTTTCTGTCTCTCATGAATAAATAAATAAAATCTTTAAAAAAATCAAGTTTGCTAATTATTTTTTTTTACCAGTTCAAATTTACTGTTGAGCCTCTCTAGTGAGTTTTTTTTTTAATTTCAGTCATTGAACTTTTCAAATCTAGAATATACATTTAATTCCTTTTTATAATTTTTATTTCTTTACTGATATTCTCTAATTGATGCAACTCTGTTGTTATACTTTCTTTTACTTCTTTAGTCATACTTTACTTTTGTGAATATGTTTTTAATGACTACTTTGCAATCTTTCTGCTAAATCTGGTTCTCTCTCACAGGCAGTTTCCTTACCTGTTTTTTTCCCCATTGTGTGGGTCACACTTTCCTATTTCTTTGCCTGTCTCATATTTTGCTGTTGGAAAGTGGTCATGTTAGGTACTATGTGGCAGGAACTTTGGGTACTCTCTGAGTACTGTTCTTCCTCCTGAACTTATTATTATAATTTGCTTATGATACTTTTACTGAAGTCTTTCCATGTCTTCTACCCCCATAGTGTTAGGCCTCTGATGTTGCGCTTCAAAGAGTCACAGTTTTCAGTATGCCCACAGTCACTATGGCATGACAGTGTCACCAATAGGGATCTTCTCTACTCTTTCCCTGACCATAACTATTTGTGAGATTCTACTTCTTGCTGGTCAATTTGTCTATTATTTCCAGTAAGGCCCTAGAACAAAATTGTTCTTTATAACTGGATTAGATCCAGTCAAATTTGTCTCCTTTGAAGGAATATTTTCTTTTTTTTAAAGGTTTTATTTATTTATTCATGAAAGACAGAGAGAGAGAGAGAGAGAGAGGCAGAGACACAGGCAGAGAGAGAAGCAGGCTCCATGCAGGGAGCCCGGTATGGGACTCGATCCCGGGACTCTAGGATCATGCCCTGGTCTGAAGGCAGGCGCTAAACTGCTGAGCCACCCAGGGATTCCCGAAGGAATATTTTCTAAGGTCACCATCTGATACTGTTCCAAGTGCTCCTCCCAGCTGTCATATTTTAGTTTCCTCCTGCTAACTAGTGGGTTTATAGGATAATCTCTATCTTCATTAGAACCATCAATCTTATCCCAGTTACTTTTCACTAAGATCTCAACGGCTCTTGTGAGTCCCCCTAGGTTTAAACTTCTCTATACTCTGTTGCAAACAAGTTAATTTCTTTGGGAAGAGATTACAAGCTATCTGAATTTTTGTTTTTGTTTGTTTGTTATTAAGATTTTATTTACTTATTTGAGAGAATGCCTGGGAGAGAGCATAAGCAGGGGGAGCAGCAGAGGGAGAGGCAGAAGCAGACTCCCCATTGAGCAGGGAGCCCTATGTGGGGCTCCATCTCAGGACCCTGAGTTCATGACCTGAGCCAAAGGCAGCGACTTACCTGACTGAGCCAGCCTGGTGCCCCAGGAACTACCTATTTTATATCTTGCTTTCCCCCAAGGGCAAAATCTCAGAATCCATAATCTGGAGTTGGGGATGGCATAATGGAAAACGTCTCTCTGAGGGATACCTTTGCTGTAGGAGCTGAGCACTCAGTGGAGGTGCAGGCCACAGCCTGGGGTTCTCCTAGGCTACCTCTGTGGTATAGATCTATCGCTTCAAAAGCTGGAGGAAAAGCTATGAAGGTAACAGTATTCTCAACATGCACACTTCAAGTAGAGTTTCTATCCCATGAGTGGAGTTTTTTGCACATAAGAAAGCTCCCTGCCCTAGACTGCATTTGCTTGTGATTTAGCTTTAGCAACAGGTACCTGGGGGCCAGATGAAAAACACTGAAGTCATTCCTCTCCTGGGAAAAAGCCCTTTGGCTGGGAGCTGGGAAGAGAGGGAAGCCCCATTTCTTGGCTGCTGCAGCCTGGAATGGAGTGTTTCTTGCTGAGCTGGGAAAGGGAAGAAACGCAGTGGTCCTTGTTCAAATACTACAGACTTTTCCTTTGTCTACTGAATTTTCTGTAGATTTTCTTGAAAACAAGTTTCTACATTTTTTTATTTGCCCCTAGGAATATTTCCAGAGGCTTTAAGTGGTTGTTTTAAAAAAAATACTTTCCACCAATTTCACTGCAGAATAGGTCAGTAGAACTCTTCATTCTCTTATGCTAGATAGATATCAATCTTTTTACTTTTATTTTTGAAAAGTATTTTTGTCAGTATAGAAATATAGGTCAATGAGCTTTCTTACGTCATTTTAAAAATAGCATTCCTTTATTTTTCTACTTCTGTGGCTTCTGCTGAAAAGCCTGTCATTCTCACATTTATTCTTTTGTAAGTTATAGTTCTTATTCCTGGTAGAAGATTTTGACTTATCACTCATTTCATCAATTCGATCATAATATTCCAAGTGTTTCTTTCTTGTTTTTTTCTGCTTGGAGTTTGTAGAGCTTCCTGCATCTGTAAATATGTACTTGCCATTAAATTTGAAAAATGAATGCCATTATTAAATTTTTTTCTCCTGCCTCTTCAACTTCCTATACCCAAATTACACAAATGTTGAATTTCTTGATAATACCCTACAGGAAAGATGAAATTCTGTTCATTTTGTAAGTCTTTTACTCTACATCTTCACTAATCATACGGAGTGTCCAATCTGCTCTTAGTCAAATTTGATGTATTTTTCATTTTATTTTGCATGTTTTTTTAAAAAAGATCTCTAGTAGTGGGATGCCGGGGTGGCTTAGTAGTTGAGCATCTGCCCTTTGGCTCGGGGCATGATCTTAGTCCAGAGATCAAGTCCCACATCAGGCTCCCTGCTAGGAACCTGCTTCTCCCTGTGCCTGTGTCTCTGCCTCTCTTTGTCTCTCATGAATAAATAAATAAATAAATAAATAAATAAATAAATAAATAAAATCTAAAAAAAAAAGTCTCTAGTAGTTTGAGTGATTTTTAATATCTATTTCTGTATTCGTCAGTCTTGAAAATATGCAATAAAATTACCATAGCTATTTTAACATCCCTGTGCTAATTGTACAGTCTTAGTCATGATTATTTTCTGTTTCTGTTGATTAGTTTTCTCCTGGTTATAGGTTATGTTCTTGCCTTTTTGCGTGCTTGTTAGTTTTCAAATTGTGGATTATAACTTATTGCTTCTTTTAATCTAGTCATTATTTTCTTATATGAGACATGCTGCAGTAAGACTAGACACCTTTAAAGAGGTTTAGGTTTATTTGTTCCAGTAGGCAGTTAAGTTACTGACATATTATTTCTAGACTCTTAGGCTTGGTTTTACTCTCGGTCATAGATATTTAAGTTTTTTCCTTACTACTAGGGTTTGGCTCATATCAAGGACATATTCTTTTCTCCCAAGGCTTGAAGCATCTATAGTCTCAAATGGCTGTTTAAGGAGTTCCGGGAGGTCTCTATCATCTGCTCAAGCTCCAACTACAATGTCCTTCAGCACTTCACAGTCTCTGGTATTCTTCTCAGCTCTTGCCACCCACCCCTTTCAGTAGTGACCCTCTACTGACATTCTAGCAGTTTCATTTGCACATGTGCAAATTGTCCCTCAGCCACCAAAACATGAGGACTCCTCTGCTGATTTAATACTTCCCTGTCTGCACTCTCTTCAAAGAAGGGTAGTTACCTTCTCTGCTACTTTTAACTACTTCAGCTGCCCTGAACACCAATATTCTTCCTTAACTCAGAGAGGATACTCTACTCTGACTGGACTTAACTTACTGCAGTAGAGAAGGTCTACCCAGCCCAAAAGCTTGAGTGCATGTGGGGCTTACCTTGTTTGTTCTCTTTTTCTCAAAATCACAATCATTTACTACCTAAACTGAAAAAAAGCAAGTTTGGTTCCTTTTAACATACAATGGCTATACACAAATTTTTGAATTACTCAGTTTTAAACAAAAATTTCTCTGTCTCTCTGAAAATAAAGTGATATAAAAGAAAGATTCATAATAATTTTGAAAAAATATGTTTCAGGAAGTATGAAGTATTACATATTTGTACAAAGAATATTGAACAAATATTTCATTTGCAATTAAGTTAAGCTTCTAGATAAAGAGCATGTGATTTAGCTTAGATTTAACTTTTAATTTTTTTTTAACTTTTTTTAAAGGATTTTATTTATTTGAGAGAGACAGAGCACAAGCCTTGGGAAGGGCAGAGGCAGAGGACAAGGAGAAGCAGACTCCCTGCTGAGCTGAGAGCCTGATGCATGGCTCAATCTCAGAACCCTGAGATCATGAGCTGAAGGCAGCCGCTTAACTGACTGAACCATCCAGGCACCCAGACTTAACTTTTTAAATGTCACCACCCAAATACAGTATCACCTGTTAGCATCATAAATAACTTAACCTAAATATATTTATATTTAAAATATTTTAATAATCTCCTACCTACAAAAGTACCCCAATGATGACTTCCCTTTTCCTAATCCATCGCAATGAGTCAATATATTTTAATTATTTGAAAGTGAATGAATGAATCTAATTCCAACTACATGTTTACATTTGAAAGACAAAGCATTTGTGAAAAGATAAAACATTTGTACTTTTTTTAGGTTGGACCAACTGGCAAATCATTTTTATATCATATTGGTAGTTTTCTAGGCATTTCCTACTATTTTAACCAATAGTGAGTCAAGCTCTATTCCTTCATTTATACACTAGTAATGTAAAAATCATTGTTATGGATGCAGAACTCATCGAAAAGGATAAATAGACACAATGGTATAAGAATAGGCATGACTTATTGGAGAACATTAAGTGTGCTAACATAGTGCTTTTTTAAAAAAAAATATAATTTGAGGGCAAGCACTGCATTTCTCAGTGTATTCCCAAAACTAAATGGCAGTCTGATAGGAGTTACATTAAAGTAAAGGTCAAGTAATGATGACAAGATTCCTTCCATTTCACTCTGCCCCAGTTTGACATAAGCTGCGATTTATGCAATGTCACTAACCATCAATCAATCACCCATGCAATGCCAAATAAAGAGATGAAATGGCTAAATAAATATATCTTTTAAAAAAATACAGAGGTAAAAAAAAGCAATTCAATCAACTTTCTAGGCTGTACACTGGGAAGACATAACCCAAATACTCTTATTTGAGCACTTGTATTTTAAGGACACAAAGCATTGGTGATTTTTCTTTTCCTGTATAATACATTAAATGTTTCAGTTCCAGAGTAGTTCTGTTAACATACTACAGTTTCAATTAATTTTGTTTCCTAAGAAGATCTGAAAGAGTTCTTTTATCAGTTCTTATTGGTAGGTCCTGAATAGCTATGCTTTATATATAAATATATAAATATATAAATATATAAATATATATATATATATATATATATATAACTGGTTTCATAATATTTTATGAATATTAGTACTTCTGTCATTAAATAAAGTCAGTTTAGATGAGATGAGGTAAATGATAACAATGGTTTAAAAATTGATGTTTTGAGCATGTGCCATAGACCCAACCAAAACACTTCCAAGAAACACGCAACTTTTAATTTCTATAAGGAAAATGCTACTATAATGTATAAAGCACTTTCTTAATTTCTAGAATTTCTTGAGTTTCTGTAGTAAAATTAAGAATGTTCTGATGAAAGATTTCTTTTTTTTAATGTCTTCCCTCTAGGTGACAACAGATGGACTTAATACAAGTACAGACGGTCCCCAAATTACAATGGTTTGCTTTATCATTTTTCTACTTTCAATGGTGCAAAAGCAATATCCTTTCAGCAGAAACTGTACTTCAAATTTTGATCTTTCCCTGGGCCAGTGATATGCCCTATGAAAACTCTCTCATAATGCTGGACCAGCAGCAGTGAGCTGCAATTCCCAGTCAGCTACCTAATCACAAGGGTAAACCACCTACACACTCATAACTATTCTGTACCCATACAACCTTTCAGTACAGTGTTCAATAAGTTACATGAGATATTTGACACTTTATTATCAAGTAGGCTTTGTTTTAGATGATTTTGCTCAACTTCAGGCTAATATAAGAGTTCTAAGCACATTTAAGGTAGAGGAGGCTAAGCCATGATGTTCAGGAGATTAGGTGTAATAAATGCATTTTCAACATATTATATGTTCAACTGATGATATGTTCATTGAGACATAACCCCATCACAAGGGGTTACAATTGTAATCTTTTTGGTACAGATTCAGGGAAGATATAGGTTGGAATGAAGAAACAAGAAAGAGCAGAAGATGAAAGTAATGGAGAGGCTGAACAAGACCATACCAATAGTGCATCAAACCATATTCACTGAGAGCCATATTAATATTTAGAGTGGAAAAATTGTAAGTTAATATCAAAAGCATAATATTATTTTGTACATATGTAACATATGCTTTTATTCCTCTTAAAGTTTAAATTAAAAATACATAAAATCTCAGTGTATAACAGGATTTATTTTCTTCCCAAATTCTTTTAATTAACTTTATAATATTTTATTTCAAGTATAATTGAAAAGAGAAGTGTATATGCCTGATAGATTCTCAGAAAATTGCAATCCAGTGCTGGGTGGCCAAAGACAACAGAATAGAGAACACCATGCCTTCTAGGCTCCTTGTATACTTTGATTATGAAGGGAGTCCAGGATAGATCCCTAAAACATGAAGATGCTGTTCTATGAGACAATGCCCTATAAGGCCCACAAGTACATATGTACTCACACCAAAAATAATTTAGAGGGAAGACTGGGTGGCTCAGCAGTTGAGCATCTGCCTTTGACTCAGGGCATGATCCCGGGGTCCTGGGAATGAGTCCCACATTGGGCTCTCTACAGAGAGCCTGCTTCTGCCTCTATGTCTCTGCCTCTTTCTATGTCTCTCATGAATAAATAAAAAAAAAATTAAAAATGATTTAGAAAGAGAAGATGCCTTAAAACAATTTTAAAAGGAAGTTTGACTTTGTCATTCATTTTAATGGTATTTAAAAGCAGTTTAATAACACAAAGGTGGTGTAATGGAACAAGCATATACTCTGTTCCTTTTTTATTTTCTCAAGATTCTCTTTTTAAAAACCCCATTTCTTTATTTTTTTCTAAGAAAAAAAGATCTTATTTTAACCAAATATGGATATTAATGAAATGTGATCATTTACACATTCAGATTTTAATGTTCTGGATGGATATTACACAGAAGGATGATGACAAAGGGTCTGACTCTAGAAAAAAATGGAGAAAGGAAATCATTTTTATCTTGATGTTATTTTTGGCAAGCAACATAAAAGTAAATACATATTTGGATTTAAATATGAAACGCATCAGAAACCAAACTTGATTTCAGAAGTCTTTGCCTGCTTGTTAGAAAGAAATTTTTTTTTTTTTTTTAAGAAGCAGTAAAGCTTGATACTATAAATCACTTTCACCAAATGTACTGAGATAGTTCCTAGTATTTTAATATTTTTCTCATAAATGTTTATCAAAATCAGTGTAAAGCTTTTGAAATTGCATGGTTTGAGGAAAATGGCTTCGTTTTCTTTGTATTGTCATTAAAAATAAAGAGAAATAAAAAGGCAAACACCAAATAAATGAAAATTGTTTCTATAGAAGTTTGTAACTGTATCACATACATTAAAATAGCTTGTGAGTGGTTATAGGATAGTATTATATAGTATTTATATACCCCAAAAAGCTTTAAAAGGGGGGAAACTACTTAATATTTATAATTAATTTAACATTTTTTTTTAAATTTAAAAAAAATTTTAAGGTTTTATTTGTTTGAGAAAGTGAGAGAGAGAAAGAACACATGCTGGTGAGGAGCAAAGGGAGAAGCAGGCTCCCCTGCCAGCACGGATCCCCACATGGGGCTCTATCCCAGGACTCTGGGATCATGACCTGAGCCAAAGACAGACACTTAACCGACTGAGCCACTCAGGCACCCCTTAACAAATATTTATTGCATACCTTATACCATCCACAGTCTTAGCTATTTGAACTATAAAAATGGCAAAAAGCCACACTTTCATTACTCAAGGAACTCAACAGTCCACTGGGGAAAGATAGAAACACAAATCATTAATATAAAAGAAATGAATCCTACGCTGGTATGAATGGAATATAACACTGCAACATGGTAGACCATGTTTTGAAAAATCATATGAAAATACTAATTTCGGGGCAGCCTGGGAGGCTCAGTGGTTTAGTGCCACCTTCAGCCCAGGGTGTGACCCTGGAGTCCAGGGATCGAGTTCCACGTTGGGCTCCCTGCATGGAGCCTTCTTCTCCCTCTGCCTGTGTCTCTGCCTCTCTCTCTCTCTGTGTGTCTCTCATGAATAAATAAATAAATAATCTTTAAAAAAAGAAAATGCTAATTGCTTTTTTTACTCACAAATTATGTGTTTGTCTATTTGGTCCCATTCATCTTTGCAATCTACATACATTTAAACAGAAATGTTATAGTTAAAACACATCATCTTATGTTCTACATTTCTCAGTTAATGTGCAAAATTCTATTCTGAGGGATCCCAGGTATAGTCATTGTGTTTACAATCTCATAAAAATAGACAGGAACAGTGTCAATTGTGATAGGCAGTGAAAATATTCATTTATTTAATAAATTTTAGAAGTATTACAGATTGTGATGTCTAAAATCAGTCATCAACCATATCTTTATGCTATTGTTGTGCAAACAAAACTACAGGTGGCTTATTTTCCTCATCATATGGTTAATCTACCCAGACCTTTCTTTCCTCTAAAACATTTAAAGTGACGATAAGCCATATGACCATTCACATAGTAAACACCACTACATAGATTATATGCTTCTGTAATGCAAATATTTTCTTTGTGAATTCATTTTCTTTTTTGAATTATAGATAAAAATGAGATTTTTGATATTGTTACCCTTTTAAGTTTCAGCATCACATTTCTTCTACATCCTTAAGATACTGGCTGGTGGTTAACTCCATTCTGATATATGGTATCCAGATCTCATTTCAAGGTGAGAGTGATTTTAGACATTTTGATAATTCTTCATTTCTCATTCCCCTGTCTTATTTTCTGAAGGAGCTAGCCACGTCTACATATGGATATAGAGTAGCCTACTATTTCATTGACCCACTTTTTCACCTTCCTATCTTTAAGTAAAATGATTTATAGTGAGAAGTATCAATTGCTCATGATTTAATGAAGAAATATACATTTTGCTTTATGTTCCTGACAATGAGAGTTCTTTCTTATTAGTTCTTTCTTGGTGATAGCATGATAAAACAAGCCCATTATTGAAGCAATTAATGTGTTCATAGGTGGTTTGTAGGAATATAAAGTTTTATTCTCATAATAAAAAATTGATATCCTTGAATTTAAATGAATAAATGTAGCATGGGTTTAATGCAATCTGATCTGGCTTGCTTAACATATTTTTCTCACTATAAATTATAGCATTTTACATTTATGAGATCTTGAATAAACCCAAAGCAAAGGATCTGGTGCCCATGGTATTCATAAGAGGGTGTTCCATGTAATAAAATTCTCTCTACAAACTGAAGTGTTAAAACCCTGGGTCAATATTCATTTAACAAGAAAAATACCCCACGTCATTAGTATTATCTCTTCCAACATCACTTGTCACTGACTTGTAGTCTAGGTGAGGTGAATCACAGTCTCAAAACCAGAAGGCACCAATGATATGTGATTAGACATGAAAAGAAGACTTCTTCTATCAAGCAACACTCCAATAATATAGGAGTTTGCACCCAAAAGTTACGGAGCTGCTTACCTCAGGCTGGGTAACACACTAATAAAATTGTCAAGATCAATACTACGACCCAAGATTAAAAATAAATTCTCTCTATATTTTTTCTGTATCTAAACATGAAATCATGAAAGTTCTAAGATGAGTCTTCATTAGTTCGACCTTGCATATCTTATTATATAATCATAAAAATAAGATAGAAAAAGAACAAGACACTGAATAAGGAAAAGAAATACACCAAGTATCTGGAAAGCATAATACACTACTCATGTTCTCATTTCTTTTTTTTTTTTCTTTTTTTTTCTCATTTCTTTTTACTTGCACTTATTATCAATTACTAACAAAGTTGCAGGTCTTTGAAAAAACAAGGCTTATATTTTGCATAAACTGCAAATAATTACGGAAATAAGTTTTATGCTAATCAAAACTTAAAAAGTAGCATTCTCTTTTGTTTACAACTTTCCTCAAAGGACCCCACACAGGCTTTACTGAAAGGAACAAAAATCAACATTCAACTAACTGAAATATTACTATCTTACAGGGACAATTCTAGGAGTTGGAGATACAGAAGGAAATAAACCAAAATCTGGGGCCACATTCTAGTGGGATAAATCACAATAAACTAACTAATAAATAAGCAAAGTAAGTAATATATATTGTTTGCTTATGTTGATGACTGCATTAGTTCTTAGGTGGCTTGGAATAAATGTTCTCAAACTTAAAGTAGTTAAAAGAACTTCTGAATATATCAGAGAATATAAATAGAAGAAAAAGGACAAAGCGGCAGTTGTTGCTATTTTATTTAAGATGATCAGGAGCTTCATGTACTTTCGCTGCAATGGCCACATCTGTGTCAGGCCTCAAGAAGACAAGCAAACATTCCTTGAAAATATCTGTGGCCAGAGTGTTTTGATGAATACAAAAGCTTGGGCCCTGCCTGGAGCATGGTCAGCAGCCCAAATCTGAGTCCTGGTAGTGTGCTGAGCACCAGAGGGAGAAGCAAGAGGGAAGTCTAGAAGAGAAGGGAGGGGTAGCTCCTGTAGGGCCTCCTGGCCTGCCCACTGTGACAGCCTGGGCTTTGGCCTTATACTTTAGACTTTTGGCTTTGGTTTTATATTTAGATACATTCTGAAGAATAATCCTACAAACTCTGAAAGATTAGAGTGGTTACAAAGATGACATCTCATTATTTGCAATCGTTGTATCAGGGGGCATTGACAAGGCACCTAAACTAATGTTCTTATTAGATGAAACAAGTCAATGGTCAGGTAAATGTATTGCCATTTATTTATTTTTTTAATTTAATTTCTTAAAGGTTTTATTTATTTATTCATGAGAGACACACACAGAGAGAGAGGCAGAGACACAGGCAGAGGGAGAAGCAGGCTCCATGCAGGGAGCCCGATTGGGGAATTGATCCCGGGACCCCAGGATCTGACCTGAGCCAAAGGCTGAGCCACCCGGGCTGCCCCAAATATACTGCCATTTAATACTGTCTTTCCATGCAGTTTAATTGAACCACCAATAAATAAATAAATAAATAAATAAATAAATAAATAAATGAAAAAAGAAAAGAAATAGAAAAAAAAGCGAGAGATAAAATGTGAACAAAATAAGAGTAGTTGTCTATATTCTCTAGTTCAGATGTCAACCCTTATGCAAAAAGAGATTTGTTCCAGATAAGTTTTACTGAGAAAAGATGAATTGATTTCTGAAACTCCGTGTAGTTGCACTTAGACACATCACTTCATTTTTCTAGGAGTTTGTGTGTTTTTTAATCTATAAAATGACACCAGTGAAGTAGAGGATTTAGAAGGGTCCCTTTATGCTCTAAAATACGATTTAAAAATGAAAATCATACTGTAAATATGGCATATAGATCACAGAATCTATTTGAAATGGAAGGTTGCTAATATTCTGTGACACGAATCCCCAAATATTATATACTCATGCACGATTATGGTGTTAAAATAAAAGAAACATAAAACATAGAGAAAAACTTTTTCTTGAATTACCAAATAGGAGTCTTTCAAGTACTTTACCTTTGAGAGCTCTTCCTCCAAACAACCAAAGAGCTATGCTGCCACCTACTGGTTAAATGACTAGCACCTGCAAGGTGTTGCAATTCCTTATTTAAAAAATATATCCAAAGACCAATAAAGTCCTACCTTAGGTCATAATGCGCGTCTCACATTCTCAAATTGAGGATTATAAAAATACATTGCATTAATTTAAAAAGATACACCGATAGAATTTTATTTAGACCCCTCTATTTACTCTAAACCAAGTAATACTGATGTTTTTTCAGGAGGTCTAATCTGGTGATAAGGCAATACATTCCTCATGGTGTTTTGAAGGGGAAAACATCACTGACAATTTGATCAGTGTTCCAGTATTCTGTTCTCTTACAGTAGCAAAAAAAGAATGTATTTTCTGGGACTCCCAGAAAGAAAGCATTTGGTTTTAAAAGCCAAAATATGAATTTATTTTTGTAAAAAAGGAAAACCCCAAAGTAAGTCTTGGTTCATTACTAGCTGGATTAAAAGTGAGTCATGTAAGTGCTAACAATACATGGGCTTTTTGGAACACCGATGCCCCTAAAATAGCTGTGGCACTTCAACGCCTTTCATTTAGAAACCTTAGCACCTAAGGATCTTACAGAGTTGCTGAGAAAGTAGCCATTTGTTCAGCTGCACTCCTTATTTTTGTCAGAAAAGGCTTAGCCGTGTGTGCGGTTTTTCAGGCGCTATCCTATTATACACTGGCAATGAATCACACTGATGAATATATGCTGCATCATCCCCACCCCCTGACTGGGTGAGAAGGCCGTCCTTTGACAGATTCTTACTTCTTTTGAAATCTGTCACGTCCAAAACAAGCTCTTCTCAATTTTTTAACAAATGGAAACTCTCCATTCTGATAAGACAACAGGAAACATAAAAATGGAGAGGAAAACAGTAATGAGGCATTTTATGAAATTAAGGTAGTGTAATTTGTATTCCATGTGTTGTTCAAAAAAAGATTTTGATGTGTTTCCTGACTTTTATTTGAAACGCAAATTGTAGACATTGGAGAAGGAAAGGGTGCATCAAATAATTTCTGTGCTTGCTTTCAGAGCAAAGCCACTCTGAGATAGCCTGAGTGCTTTGAACCACCTAGCTTTAATGTTTCTACTCCTGAATCCTTAATCAAATAGATTGCCTCATCAGAAAGACTTTTTTTTGAACACTTGCTTAAAATTTAATTTTCCTTTAACAAAGCAAACTCCCACATTTTCCCCAAATATGTTTCATGCTCTGTAGGGTACTTAAACCTTTGATAAGAACCACATTCTTTCTTTCTTTCTTTCTTTTTTTTTAAGGTTGCTATATATACACATATTTTCTCCTTTGTCCTTCTCTCTCATGTTCTCTGTCTCTCTCTCTCTCATTATCTCTTACTTCCATGTTCTTTTAAGTCTTTTGGTATGTATCCATATCCGTATTCAAAAACATCGAATAACCAAATCTCCTGAAGCAAGCACAACACCTGCTTTTTCCATTTTTATATACAACATCGATTTAAACATGCTCTACTTCTTAAAATAACTTAAAACATTTTTCTAAACCTAGAATTAAAAAAAACACAATTTCTTCTACATTACCCTTTAGGATTCTTATCTTTTATATGCTATGTATTATCTTAGTTTTCCCTAAAATACAGTGGAAAAGATTCTTTTCAAAATAACCTTTCTTGGGGGACCTGGATGGCTCAGTTGGTTAAGCATCTGCCTTAGGCTCAGGTCATGATCCCAGGACCTGGGACGGGGCCCAACCCCAGGCTCCTTGCTCAATGGGAAGCCTCCTTCTCCTTCTCCCTCTGCCTGTGCTCCCCCTGCTTATGCTCTGTGTGTGTGTGTGTGTGTGTGTGTGTGTGTGTGTCAAATAAATAAATAAAATCTTAAAAAAGGGAAAAAAAGAAAATGACCTTTCTTGGTCATGATTCCGAAAACAAAATGTAAATAATCCAAATAATATTCTTGTGTCTTCATATATTAAGTAGAAAGCAAATGTCAATATTTATTGTTGCTTTAAGAAAGCGTATTTTTGAAAGTTCATACTAATTAACTGAATCGAACCAAATTGAACATAGCACTTGAAAAATTTTATTTAAATTCAATTAATTAACATATAGTGCATTTTTAGTTTCAGAGGTAGAGTTTAGTGATTCATCAGTTGCATATAGCACCCGGTACTCATGACATCAAGTGCCCTCCTTAATGCTCATCACCCGGTTACCCCATCCCCTCATTCACCTCCTCTCCAGCAACCCTCAGTTTCTTTCCTATAAGTTAAGAGTCTCTTATGGTTTGTCCCCCTCTCTGATTTCATCTTATTTTATTTTTCCCTCACTTCCTCTATGATCCTCTGCTTTGTTTCTTAAATTCCACATATGAATGAATTCATATGGTAATTTTCTTTCTCTGATTGAGAGTCAAAGCTGGTGTAAGGATAAAAACATAGTGATGCACAAGGGCACATACACCCCAATGTGTACAGCAGCAATGTTCACGATAGACAAACTATGGAAAGAGCCTAGATTTCTATCGACAGATGAATGGATAAAGAAGATGTGTCACTTACACACACACACACACACACACAGTGGGATACTACTCAGCCATCTAAAAGAAATGAAATCCCCACTATTTGCAACACCATGAACGGAAGTAGAGGGTAAATTATGCTGAACATTTTTCATTATATTAGGGAGTCTCCACAAACATTTGACTTAGTTCAATCATAAGGTACCATTAATTTGGGGTATATAATTTAACATTTTTTTACTATAAATAATGGGGAAATGGTATTGTAAAACATTTTCCAACTTACTAAGGTAAAATTGACTAATAAGATTGTGTGATATTTAAAATGTCTATTACAGTGATTTGATACATACACAAACTGTGAAAGGATTCCCATCATCTAGTTAATTAACATATCCATCACCTCATTTATATTTTCTTTTTGCTAAAAACATTTGAGTTCAATTCTCTTGGCAAATTTAATTACAGTGTTATCAACGATAGTCATCATGCTTTACATTAGATCTTTAGACCTCATTCAACTTCTAGCTGAAAATTTATACCCTTTCACCAACCTCTATTTTCCTCCTCACCTCTCCAGCTCCTGACAACTTTCTACTCTCTGTTTCTATAAGTTTATTTTTTTAGATTCCATATGATAACCTGCAGTATTTCTCTTTCTCTAACTTATTTCACTAGTATAATGATTCATCTGTTGTCACAAATGCCAGTATTTCCTTTCCTTAGGACTAATATTCCATTGTGTATGTGCACTTATATACATATATACACGTATATATACATAAACATATATGTGTGTATTTACATTTTAAAAATCTATTTATCCATGAATGGACATTTAGACTATTTCCATATCTTGCTTTTGCAAATATCCTCCAGCAAACATGGGAGTACAGATACCTCTTTGGCACTCTGTTCTCATTTCCTTTATATATATTCCCAGAAGTGGGGTTACCGGATCATATGGCAGTTCTTTTAATTATTTGAGGAACCTCCATACTATTTTCCATAGGGGCTGCACCGATTTACATTCCCACACAATATAAAACATTTCATATATTTTCAGTTTCATTTCTTAGAATTCAGTTGTCAAAAAAAGATCACTGAGTTAAAATATATTCACGATTTTAAGATTCTTGTCATTTCTCCAAAATTTAGCTTAAGTCATCATGAATGAAGTCCAAAACCCTGGGACCTATCATTGCTGGAGAAAGGACCCTGGAGAGGTTCACGTGCCATTTTCCCCAGAGTAAAAGGTACACTTCTGGAGCAGTTATCAGAGAAATAAGTGTTTCCTTTTAGAAGCTTTTATTGATTCACCTTTAGATCCACAACTCATGGAGAAAGACTGGCAGTCTCTCTTGTTTCTGAAAAATAGACAAAACCCTGAAGTACATGTGCTAAGTATAACAGCAATCATATTGTATAAAAAGAATAAACATACTAGGTTATTTTTTGGATTGTAATCTCAGAAACTCTAATGAGAACTTCAAGTTTGTGTCAGAGACAATAAAATTCTTAAATCTTCTGAGATATATCATCGCAGAATAATGCCAGCCCAAAGTCTCACTGAATTTAATGCATTTCCTAAGTTGGTTGCAGTTCAAATATTAATGTGTTTCCTAGACTTTTAAAAAATATTTTAATTCATGACTAAAAGTGAGTGTAAATAGGTGTATATACATGTCATGAGCTATTAACTAATGCAAAACAAAATAGCAAATAATTGAGTTAATCTGTGTTTTTCTTTATTAGTTCTTTAGTATTACCCACTTAGGGATTTGTGCTTTGACAACTATCAGAAAAAGCAAGTACAGGAACAATTAAATAGATTCCTTTGATGTTGATTCCACTATATATGTAGAAGCAAAATTATAATTGAATATCACTTCAATGTAGGATAAAGAGAAATAAAATTTAATTGATCTTTTAAATGTGATAAACATTGTAAATATTATTTAATCATTCTATATATTGGATAGTAATACTAGTATCTCCTTCCATCCCATTATTATAATAACAATATGTATTTCATGCCATTATAACTTCCATTTACTGCTGTTTATACAGAGGACAAGTTGAACATCTGAAGTTCAGGTCGATGTCTGTATACAAGAAGAAATGAGTCAGGTTAGCAAAGGGTGATGAAAAACAAGCTAAAAGATGAAGAACCATAGAAGTGACCCCTATATGTTTTTTGTGTTCAGTGACCCCTGTGCTTGCTACATTTAGTTAAAACCTATTCCAATACCTAAAAATAAGGCTTTGAATCTTATACCACTCACAAAAATTAACCTAAAATTAAACACTTACATGTAAGACCTGAAACTATATAATTCCTAAAAGAGAACATAAGAAAAAAGTTCCTTGATATGGATCTTGGTAATGATTTTTTTTAATCATACCTAGAGTAAAAGCAACAAAAGCAAAAATGAAACAAGTAAAACTACATCAAACTAAAAGCTTCTGCACGGAAAATAAACCATCAACAAAGTGAAAAGACAACCTATGCAGTGGGAAAAAATTTGCAAACCATGTATCTGATATGGGGTTAATAGTCAAAATATATAAAAGGGTCATACAACTCAAGAGCAAAAAAACAAATCATCTAATTAAAACATGAGAAAGTGACCTGAGCAGACAGTTTTCCAAAGAAGTTACACAAATTGCCAAAAGGTACATGAAAAGATGCTCGATATCACTAGTCATTAAGAAATACAAATTAAAACCAATAAGATATCACCTCATGTCTGCTGAATGGCCATTATCAAAAAGATAGAGATAAAAATACTGTAATGAATGTGAAGAAAAGGGACCCTCTGTGCCTGTTGAGGAGATTATTGGTATAACCAGTATAGAAAACAGTATGGAGGTTCCTCAAAAAATTAAAAAAAAAATTAACAATATGATCCAACAATTCTACTTTGTAGAATATATCCATAGGAAATGAAAACACTAAATCAAAAAGATATTTGTACATCCATGTCCATAGAATAATTATTTACAAAAATGAAGATATAAAAACCACCTAGGTGTCCATTTGAGATGAATAAATAAAGAAGCTGTGATATATGTGTATGTAATGAAATATTATTCAGCTACTTAAAAAATGAAGAAATCCCACCATTCATAACAATATGAATAGACCTTGAGGTATTAGGCTGAGTGAAATAACTCAGACAGAGGAAGACAAATGTATGACCTCACTTACATGCAGAGTCTAAGAAGGGAAGGGAAGAGAACGGAAGGAGAGAAGGAAAACCTTATAGAAAAGGAGATCAGATTATTTGTGGTTGTCAGAGGTTGGTGGGGGAGGGAAGGGAGAATTGGAAGACAGCTGTTAAAAAATGCATACTTCCATTTTAAGATTAATAAATACCAGTTATTTAAAAAGCAACTGATGCCTATAGTTCACAGTGCTGTATAATATATAGGAAAGTTATTAAGGGAGCAAATCCTAAGAGCTGTTGTCACAAGAAAATCTTTTTTCTTTTCATTGTATCTCTACAACATGACAGATGTTAACTAAATCTACGGTAGTACGCATTTCATGGTTTATGTAAATCAAACCATCATGTTGTATACCTTAAACTTCTACACTAATATATGTCAATTATTTCTCAGTAAGACTAGAAAATAAGAAGGTCTTGGCTAACCAACGGTTTACAAAAAAATCACCAGACTCTATCCACCTAATCTTTACCTTTTAATACTTCTTTCTTAGGTTTGATATTTCTGGAAGTCTATTCATGGAGTGCGTTTTAAGACTCGAGAGACTCTTGAGAGACCATCGGTGGAAGAAAGATAAGAACACCAATGCTTAATTGCACAATTATGCCTGTCCCTCTTTCTGGAAATGCAGTCCATTGAGGCAGGAGCTGGATTTCATCCTTGTGTACTTTTTACATGACACATCGCCTGGCACATAAAAGACGCTTTTCATTGTTTGTTGAGGCAAGGTAAGAAGGAAGGAAGAACGAGGGGAGAAAGAGGACTAACAGAATGGTTAAGTGTACTTCCATCTCTAAGTATTTTCATAAATTATTTTCATAATTTTAAAATAAAACCTGCTAAATAAAATTAAAATAATATTCATGAGGTGAGATAATTCTCAAAATAAAATATATAGCCTTACTTTTCATACAGTTTTTCTAAGTCTTTAACTTCATTTTTTAAAAATTTTATTTATTTATTTATTTATTTATTTATTTATTTATTTATTTATTTATTTATTTACGAGAGACACACAGAGAGAGGCAGAGACACAGGCAGAGGGAGAAGCAGATCCCTGCAGGGAGCCTGATGCGAGACTGGATCCCCGGATCCTGGGATCACACCTTGAGCCGACAAGGCAGACACTCAACCACTGAGCTACCCAGGTGCCCTGACTTTAACTTCATTCTGAGTTTAAAGCTATTTCAAAATTTCCCCATGACTCCATTATTTAATTAAGATGTGAAGGGGACAAAATTCCATTGATTCTTTCTTACCTTTCACCTGGCATATTTTAATTCTGAATGAGTTAAGATCCTGATGGCACATAAAATGTCCCAACCTGATACAGGTAGTTGCTGTCAACAGGGGTAAAAATAACTATATTTTATGTCATTTAAGGGCTAGGCTGAGTCTGATTAAAGGCAAGGGATGGGCAAACTTTAACTTTTCCAAATGACCCCTGAAAACCCAACATCTCCTTAAATGGAAGTCTTTTAAATGTTTAACTTTCTCTGTCACTGTGTTTACAGACATTCTCAAAGTAAATAACTCACACGAGAATAGTAGTGATAATTTCATTTTCTTCCATAGCACACCAACTAGTTGTAGAGATACAGAGAATTAATTGGAAGAGAAAATCCCAGATGTGTGAGCCAAAGAGTTCAATTGACAATTGGGCTTAGTTTTTCGTCAAGCACACAAAGCATTGTTTTCATCAGAGAAAAACTGTTACACATTCTCAGTTGACATCTCTAATCCCATTCTGTTATCCAATAGTTGCTGTTATTGGTAATCATAAACACTTAGAAAAAAGGTCAAGATTGTTCCATCTCTACTCAAACCCCATTTAATCAAAGTAAGACTATTCAAACCTACTGAGTAATTGTAAAAATTAAAAAAATAATAATAATGTGAGGCTTCTTCATGGGAAGAATTTCTAAGGCATTGTTCCTATATTTAAGTCATTTACAGAGCAGTGGGAATGATGACATTCACAACATAAACACACACACAAACACTCTTGTCACAATGATATATCCTCTCAGGCTCATGAGTATCACCACCTTAAACTTAGGATGGGGAAAAAAGAAGACGGTCTGCAAATGAAGATTCTTTTTATCCAGAGTCTTTGAACTTGAGTTTAGACTACCAAGGCAGATTAGAGTAGTCAAGGAGATTTTTTGTTTGTTTGTTTGTTTTTGTCAAGGAGATTTGTGATGTGGGAAGGAGGAAGAATGAGGAGCCTTTGAGTGGTTCTACTTCACAAGTTAGCATTTCATTATGGGGTGACTTATACTCTAATCTTCTATATTATTTCACTGTATTTTATTTCATTAATATTTGGGGTCAGAGAGGAAGACATAAGCAGGTTATATGTACACATGACTATAATACTGTTAAGTATATTTCAGCAAAGGCAAAAGAGGCATTCTCCTAGTTTTAAAATTAATGTAATAACTCAAATTATGTCTTCATACATCATATGCTTTTTAAAAATGTATGTATGTACTATTTTCACCCAACAAACTTGAGAAAAATTATCTCAGAGTCAAGAAATTCGAAGCATATTACAACAGGCTAAATGTCTTCAAACACTTTCTACTTATGTAGTTCAACCTTAATACTAAACTGACTATGTTTTGTATATAAATGTAGCATTATTTGGAGGGTATTTACATATAAAATAAATTTTTAAAAAGGTTAAACGTCACATAGACTATTGAGAATTAATCCTCGAACATCACATCTAAACAAATGAAGTTAGTAGATAACCACTAGATGATAATCTGGGTCATCCAATCACAGCCCATATTTCCCTGCTTTATGTACCAGGATATTTTGTTTATTTCTTCACAATTTGGACCTTAGCACTTCTCTTGAGACAAAGCATTACATTTTCAACAGATTTCACTTTAAGAAAAATTTATGTGCTGAACATCCAACCTCATTTTTTCTCCTTTTCTGTTCTTCATTATTCTCACTCCAGATTAATATACAGGGTAAGGTCCATGAAGAACTGCTTATTACAAGTTAGATAAATATTAATTGATTTCAGTTTCAAGTGCTTTGGGTACATGTCTTCAACAAATGACATATATTTTTAATGAAGACAGACAGTGCATGATGTATCCATTGTGAGGCAGCAAAAAGTAAATACTGGATACTTCTCAAATTGAAAGGAAAACAATAAAAATTCAAATAAGGCCAAACAATTTTTTCATGGGAGATCTAGACAAAAAAAAAAAAATGTCAGCTTGGTTTCACTTTTTGGAAAAACAGTCTAAAGGCTGGGTTATGAGAGCCTTGCACTGTATGCAATATGTAATAGCAGATCATATCTCTTTTTGTTTCCTCTGCCATTGTCACTGTTCAGAACAGTTTGTTTATGGGAGGCCTCATTAATGGTTCTTTACAGCTGACCCCTGCTGTAGAGGGTATTACCACTCCACAGGTTTCTATCACACAATTTTCTGGGTATGTCAAAAGCATATGTCAGAGCAGAAAGGGCAGAGATAAACCTTGGGGATTCTAAAGACTGACACCTGGCTGGAATTCAATTTGTCAGGAAGTGTAAAGCTGTGTTGCAATGCACCAAGAAGCCTGGGTTAGCTTAAAATGACTCATTTGCTGGAGTTTAAAATTAACTCTAAAGACCCTTTGTGACAGTGTTCAAACTCTGTACAAACATAATGCTGAAATATTTAAACCCAGTGCAAATTATGTTTTGATTCAAGACAATGAATATGCTTAATTAAACTGGCACTGAAAATGTAAATATTTTAGCTAGTATCGCATTAACGCTAAAACCCTGGGAATTAAATTGTACATTTCTAATCTTTCATAATGATGAAATTCAAAATGTTATTGTTGTGTTTATAAAGAAGTCCATTGTTAGACAGCATATTCATTATGAGACAATGGTTGCACATCTAATTCCACAACAGGGAAGGGATTCAATGGTTCAATATTACATGGAGCAACAATAAGAGATTTTACCAAAAAATCGATACGATGTATTATTGAATTCTAAAATTTGCATTTGTAGGAAGAAAAAGGTATCACAACCAGTTTATATTTATAATAGTAGTTATATTCTATCTTAGTGGAATCTGTAAGCAAACAATTTTGATAAAAAAGTAAATTGGCATTCCAATTAACTAAACCAAAAGAGTAGCCTTTTCAGGAGAAAAAATGTTATGCTTTATCTAAGAACTAAAATGAAACAGCAATAAAGCAAAAACAAAAAACTACTCAAAACATTACCTTGGTTATATCTAAAGTGTGTAAATGGGGTTTTTATCAAGGGAATAATCCCCTATCATTTTATGTAAAGCTATTTTATCTTTTTTTTAATCTAATGTTGACTTCACTTTGTTCAACAACTTGGTATAAAGACAAAACACGATAACTGGATATCTATTATCCAAATGTTAGAAAATCAAGTGCTATCAAAATTATGAAAAAAATCAGAAATTCAAAGTTTGGCTGTCTTTTGTTGCATCTTGAGTATAGTTTTAAATACTGATAGGATCTGTTGATATTTTTAAGTGTTTAATTGAAATGGCTACCTTGAAAGTGAGAATGTGCACCTGTCCCATTAAAATTTATTAATCATCTCCTTTGATTTGATTAGTTTCCTTCCCACTCACAGCTGCCCACATTGACGAAATAGGATCATCCCAAGGGTATGTCTAGTCTCCCTTTCATTTACATGTATTTTCTTTCATCACAAATAGAAAAAAAAATCCAGTGGGTTTTTAAGAAAAATAATTTGTGTACACCACGAATAATAATACTTTTATGGTCATCTCACATAACCCCCAAAGATCCCTGCCTCCTTTCTATCATGCCCTTGTATAATCTCCTCCCCTTGAGTGAAACCTAAACCTGGTGACCTGAATAGAATGAAGCAAAGAGAAGGGATAGCATCTCCAAGATTAGATTATATAGATTATAAAATAAGGGTGACTTCAGTCTTACTCTCTTGCTCACTCAGAAAGAATCCAGCAGCTGTTCTAATCCATTCTATAGAGAGGCCTTCATGATGAGGAGCTAATACAGACCCTTAACCAACAGCTAGTAAGAAACTGAATACTGTATCCACATGTTCATGCCTAGAAGCAGGTCCTCTCCCAATCATATCTTCAGATAAGACCATGACTACACCATGGCTGCAGCCTTCTGGGAGACCTCAAAGCAGAGGACCCAGATAAAACACACCCACATTCCTTACAGAAATAGTGTGAATAATGAATGCTTAGTTTTTAAGCCACTGAGTATTGGGGTCATTTCTCATGTAACAACAGGTAACTAAAAAAAACCTTATTTACCCTCACACCTCATACAGAACCTGTCAATCAATGGACAAAATGAGTATTCACAGCAGATCTGTGGCTTAGTTCCTAACACTGAGTTAACTACCCGAGATCTGGTGTTCATCCCTTGCAGATTATTATTATTTGTGGGCAGCTGGTGCTACAGATAACACAAATCATACTGTCATTTTATGTTTTATTCTAATTGTCCAAAAATTTTAATATAGCATTATAGACTTGATAAGAGGAATGACACAGCTTAATTTGATTTTTCAGCTTCTACATTCCAAGAAGTTTTGCCTAAACCTCAGTGTTCTTGGCAATCAGTCCTAGGTACAAAAATTTCTGAAGATAAGAATTGGATTTCTTCCCCTTTCAGTTGTTGCCACACAAACACCTCACTCAGAGCCAGACAGTGATGTACACACAAATACAGTCATAGATTAAAAACTTAAACTACAATAGCTGCCAAGTATTTATTGAGCATCTCAAGTAAACAGGCTATTTACTGACTGACAAAAAGTTAAGTATAGGATAGTATGGTTTCAAATAACTATACGAAAAGGATTCTGTAGAACCTAAAATCCACAACACATCACCTAAGAGAGGATGGAGGACTGGCGTAGCAACAAATCCCACTACTTCAAAACAAAGTTTTTAAAATATGGGGAATGGTGGCATGCACACACACACACACACACACACATTCTCAATTTCTGGTAACTGGGCAGAGAGAATGTTGGTCCTGATTCTGATCAGATTTTATGCTATCCAGTCAATTATTTGTCTCTGTATCAAATCAAGATAAACCGAGGTGGCCCTGGGGCTTCAGTGGTTTCACTTATATGGGATCAACCTAATCACAAATACAATTCACCTTCTGCATTCTCAAGTTTGTGAGGGTGTTACTGGAAATCTGCCGATTATATTAGACAACTAGTTTTCAAAATTGAAATAAAAAACAAACATAAAACAGAATTTGTAACAGTCTACTAAAAAGAGATGACAGTACAAAACTCATACATAGTATTTGACAGAATCATTACATTTTTCTTATTGCAACCAGTTTCATTTTATAACATGCAACAAAACTTATTCTATCACTGTGACACATACCATTAAAAAATTAAACCTAGAAACAAAATGGCTGGCCCCTACCATTTTATTTATATTTATTTTTTTGCAACCATTAGTGGAAAAAATATATAGGCTGAAAGTAAATTTTATAATAACTGAAAATATAAAGTTATTACAGATACTAATTACTCAATAGCAACATGAAACATAAAAATGAAAAATGCAGTATGAATACATAAAAGTTGTTAACAGTACATTTTAAGAGTTCTCATTACAAGGAGAAAAATACATTTTTTTTCTTTTTCTTTCTTTTTTTTTTTTGTATCTATGGGAGGTTATGGATGTTAACTAACTCATAGAAATCATTTCATGATGTATGTAAGGCATCTTACTATGCATGCACCTTAAACTTTATACAGTATACCTTAAACTTACACAGTACTATATATCAATCATATCTCAATAAAACAGGAGGCAGGGTAGGGAGATCATAGACTAGACTTTAACCAGAACTGTTTTATCTTTTGTTTATTTCTTGTCATTTATGACCAAGGAACTTACTGAGAGCTTAGTTAGAAGGAGTTGTTAGGTAATATTCACAATCACATTGAAGTATGCCTATTTATTATTTTCTATATGGATAATTTTCTATATGCATAATAAGCAGTTCTTTCTTATCCAATAACTTCTCAATATATATGTACATATACACCAACACACACACACAATTATAATTAATATATGAACAGACAGAAAAAATACTTAGTATATAAAATTATTTGCAACAGACTAAGCATTTCTCTTTTGGTGTCTTATTGTACCACATTATAAAATGTATTTCCAGTTACTTTGGCTAAGATTAAATACTGTGTCTTACTATTGCATTGAGTTTTGAGGTTTTCCTATGTAATTATTAACATATGTAGATTGCATTCCCTAAGATGTCTTAAAACTATATAAGACAAATAATTGATGATTCCCATTAAAATGTATTTCATAAAGATAAAAGTTTCAACCAATCATATAACAATATTAAATTGTATATGCACCCAACAATAGAGCCTAAAATAACAGCAAAAACTGATAGACTTGAAAAGAGAGGTAGACAAGCCCACATCCAACTATTGGCCACTGATAGTACTGGTGAAAAAAAAAAAAAAAAAAACAGAGATAAGAAAAAGTTAATTATACAAGCAAATATTGGAATTTAATGGACATATAGAACATTCCAGCCAACACCAACAGAATATGCATTTTTTTCAAGATGTTCACCACAACAGGCCATATCATGGGCCAAAAAACAAATCTAACAAATAACTCAAATTCTGCATATTATGTTTTCTGACTATAATGGTAACTGAAAGACAAGAGCAAATCTCTAAATATGTGACGATGAACTACACCCTTTTAATTAATACATAGGTTCAGGGGAAAAGAAAGTTTTAATAATACACAAAGAACTGAATGAAAATGAAAACCAAAGACATCAAAATATATGAAATTCAACTAACAACTAGCAGTGCTAAGAGGGAAATTCATAGCACTAAATATTTTCATGACAAAAAAAGTGTCACATCAACAATCCATATTGTTTTTTACTCTACATCATTTATCTTCCAGAAAATATTTTTAGTGTAAGATAAATACAAAGCAAGTTAAATGAAGGAAATAATAAAGATTAAGGCAAAAATTAATAAAATTTAAAAGAGGAAACAATAGAAAAATTAAAAAAAACAGAAGCTGCTCCTCAAAAAAAAAAATCAATAAATTAAAAAAAAATTCAAGAAAATGGGCCCAGATAAAAAGAGAAAGGACTAAAATCACCAATATTCAGAATAAAACCAGGAACATCCCTATGGGCCTTGCCAACAACATCAAAGGATAATGAGGAATTATTCTGAGTAACTTTACATTCATAAATTATACAATTTAGAAGGAATGGCCCCAGGAAAACATACTACTAAAACCCAATCAGATAAAATAGACAATTTCAATAATACTAAAACCACTAAATAATTTGAATTTTTAATTAAAAACCTCCTGAAAAAGAAATCTTCAGGCCCAGATGATTTCACTAGAAAACTCTATCAAATTAAAAATATATATATATGCAACATCCTCTAGAAAATAGAAGACAGGGGAACACTTATAGACAAACCATATTTGTAGCTTGAAGAATCAGCATAATAAAGATATCAATTCTTACCAAATTAACCTATAGGTTTAATGCAATTCTTATCAAAATCCTAGCAAGTATTTTTATAACCTAGACAAGGCTAGACAAGCAGATCTAAAAATTTACGTATGAAGACACAAGACCTAGAAGAGTGTAAAAAAATAGTTTTGACAAGAAGGAATGAAGTGTGACAAATCACTCCTATCTGACGTTAGGTCTGTATTTATAATGACTATATGAAGACAGTGTGGTACTGGTGGAGAAGAGCCACATAGAAACAATATAGAGAACTGACATATAGACCAAATATGTGCCTGAGATTGGTAAAAATGTAGAAGCAATTCAATAGAAGAAATACATAGACTTTTCAATGAATGATCTTGAAGTGCTTGGACATTCATAGGCAGAAAGGAAGGAAGGAGGGAGGGAAGGAAGGAATGAAGTGAAGGAGCGAAGGAAAGAAATAGGGAGGGGGGAAAGGAACTCAATCTAAATATCATACTCTTAATACAAATATTAACTGAAAAAAATAAAATAAAATAAACAAAAAAACAAATATTAACTAAAAGGGGATTATGAACTTACATGCAAAACTATAAAACTGTAAACATTTTAGAAAAGTACATAATATGTACATCTTTGAGACCTAGGGCTAGGTGGCACATTCTTAAACTTATTACCACAAGAATAATTCATAGAAGAAAATTTTGACAAATTGGACCTTGTTAAAATTGTTTAAAAAGATTCTGTAAAGAGAGTGAAAACCAAGCTACAAAGTGAGAAAAAAAATTACAGTCCACATATGCTAGGTAAGAATTGTATGTAGAATATGTAAATAGGTTTCTAATGAATAGTGGAAAGAGGAATGATCCAATTAGAAAATGGACAAAAAAAGTTATTTAACAGGGTACAGAGAGATCACATAAACACATGAGAATGTATTCAATATTCTTAGTCTTATGGAAAACACGAACTAAAACCACAATAATATTTACTACACAAATAAGAATGACTAAAAGAAAATATTGTTTTATCTTCTAATGTTTTTAATTTTTAAATTGTTTATATTGTTTTAATATAATACACCATCAAGAATGTGGAAGAACTAGATCCCTCATCCACTGCTGGTGAGAATGTAAAATAGGATGTCCATTCTGGAAAAAGCATGGCAGTTTCTTAAACACTCGCTTACCATATGACCAAGTGGTTACACTCTTTGGCATTTATTCCAGAGAAATGAAAACTTCTGTTCAACCAAAGACTTGTACATAGATGCCCACTACATTATTTTTATTAGGCCAAATATGGAAACCACTGAATTATTTCCATGGATAAATAGTTAAATATCCTGTGGTTCATCCATACCATGGATTTTCTTAGAAAAGGAACAAACGACTCATGCATGTGAAAATTTGGATGGATGTTTTAAGAACTTTGTTGAGTAATTAAAAAGACTCAAAAGGTTATGTATGATTGTATCCATATAACATTCTTGAAATGACAAAATTATAGAAATGGAGAATAGATAAGTGATTATCAGGTATTAGGAAGGGGCAGGAGGAGGGAGAGAAATAGCCATCACTATAAAAGGGAGCATAGGGAATCCTTCTGATGAAACTAGCCTGTATCTGGACTCTAGTAATGGTCACAAAAATCTATGATAAAATTGCACGGGATACATACTACACACCAACACCCCCCCACACACATGCACACACACAAATGAGTGTTTTTTTAAAACTGGTGAAATGTGAATAAGGTCAGTGATACAACGATGCGTATTTCCTACTTGACCTATTATACAATTCATGCAAGATATTGAGATTGGAAAAAAAAAAACTGGACGAAGTTTATAGGGAACTGGTTTGACTTATTTCTTAAAACTACATGTTAATTTATAATTATCCCAAAATAAAAAATAGAAAAAAAAGTATTCTTAATGACAATCGGAACTTAATGGCCATAATCATAATAGCTATTAACCAAGCATTGAGTGCAATGCTAAGCCCTTATCTTTTTTCTTTCTTATTGTTGTGGGAACCCTATGAAACAGGCTCATGTTATTAATCCCTATTTCACAAGCTGATGTTTTGAAAGCCAATAATATTTGCCTATGAAAATGTAAGTTATTTGCAAGAAAAGAGAGATTGAAACTCTTGTTAAGTACAGAGCTCAGACTCCTGGCTACACTTTTTTTGTTACGCAAAAAAGCTTATTATCTCATATGTCCTTTATAGAGTTGGCATTATGGTTGGCAATAAATCTATATATTTTTTTGAATAAATGAATACAATCATCAAACCGTCAAATTCTATACTCTGAAAGTAAGGGCATAATGGTGTAAGGGAAAGAGCAAACTGCATGTTCCTTCAAGTCATGTAATTTGGAAAACTAACTGAAAATCTGAGCTTCAGTTTCTTGATTGCCTGACTAGAGAAACGGATGCTTCATATATCTTTTAGATCCTATCTCTCAAATATCAGATGTCTCAAGCAAGTTTTTGGCATCACAGTTAATTTATGATTGACATTTTTAATGAGTGTCTGAAATGCCAATATTTTGTGTTGTTGATAAAACGATCCATATGTTTTCCATTTCAGATACTCAGACAGCTGAATTGACATTCTGTTGTGAAATGTTAAATTCCTAATACGATTCCAAATCCAGGCAGTAGGCTAACCCATTTCCATAAGAACTCAGAATATGCTCAAGATTTTATTCTTGTTTTCATCCGAGACTTGGCGTTTTAAAGTACCTAGAATGTGCAAAGACACATGTTGCAATAGATTAATCTTCATCAAGAATGGCAAGTGTTGGGTGGAAGGATTAGCAGCATTATTTGCTAGCACAGGAAGTGAGCCAGTAATTTCCTATCAGAGAGCTCAGGAGATGCTCAGTAGCACAGTAGGCAAACCTACTGCTTATGTTCTTATCAGGACTATAAGCTTCAGGAGGGCAGGAAGGTGATGTGTTCCATTTACCACACTATTTCCCATATTTAGAACAGTGCCGGGCACACAGTGAGGATTGTTCTATAGATAAAGTAGCTGAAAAATAATCTAGTAAACATCATAGGTAAGCACAGTTACGTTTTTATCCAATTATTATGCATCTATCCCAATTGCTGTTGGAGAAGAGAGGAGGGGAGGGGAGAGGAGGAGAGGAGTAGGAGAGGAGAGGAGAGGAGAGACTGAGAGACAGGAAGAGAAAGCAAAGTGAGGGAAAGAAGGAAGGAAGAAACAATGACTTCTGAGTGAAGAAAATGTTATTTATAGGTACTGGGTATAGTCCTACTAAAATAATTTCCACATAATGACATTTTTATCTAGTAATTTTCCTTCTTCTTATGCGATTGACTCGGCTATCTCTCTGCTACATGTGATTAGATAAGTATTGTGTAAATACAATTAATAAGGAATTACTATATTTCATATGCTATGAAAGTGCTTGTCTACAGTCTCTAAAATAATGTATAGGAAATTGAAAGAGGGCAGAAGAATATAAATTCACATGACCAGCAAACACCTTGAATGCCAGTGAAATTGTTTTATTATTAACATTATTAAGAAAAATTCAGAAAGCTCTCTTTTAACATTTCACATTTTAAATCAATCATAAAAGAACTACATTGAAAATACATTAAAAATCTCTCTTGTGTGTCTACCTACCTATTCTCTAAACCTCTAAGCTAGAGAAATACTGTTAATATTTGCTAAAAATCATTTAAAAATAGTCTTATTTTAAAAAGAAACCACATTTGATGCAATATCTTGCAGGTTGCTTTCTCTCCTAAAGATATGTCCTAAATATGCTCACCAAGAACATTAGGTGTTCTTAGAAAACATGATATTTTAATGAGTAGCAAGTTTCATTTTATAGTTGTACTAGATTTATTTAATCAGTTCCTATTATTAAATATTTAGGGTTTTCTTTTTTACCTTTTATTACTATAATTTAAAATACTTATTTTTCATATTCTGAGTAGGAATGGTCTTGATTAGTTGTTCATAGATATTTCATCAGCACTGAATGTTATTTTTTAAAAATCTCTATAATGTTAAATGGTGAAATAACTACTAGTAAATAGTGCAACTTTTTTTGAGGTTATGAAAACTACCAAGTGTTTCCTTTCTCCTTCCCTTGCCTTAAAAAAGCCCATTTACTCAATGGCATCCGTAATGTTCTTATGAATCAGATCCTATCACTTTTCTGCTTAGAACCTATTTTCAGCTTTGTGGGCAATAAGCACAATATGCTGCAATTCAATGCTGCCATTTTAGGGTGAGAGCTGCCATAGACAATATAAATAAATGAATGGGTGTGTCTGTGTTCCAATAATACTTTTGTTACAGTAAGAGGTGGTGGGCAGAATTTGACCTATAGGCTTGTATTTTACCAACCTCCGGCCTAAAAATCTTTTTTTTTCCTCTGACCTTATAACCTAATTCACTTTCTTCACTCATTTCACTAAGTTTCTTGAAACCAGCCAAGCATTCTTCAACCCCAGGACCTTTGTACTTGCTGTCCCTTCTTTCTGGAATGATCATCATCTAGAAAGCTATAAGGCTCATGTCCTCCTTCCTCTCATTCAAAGGTCTCCTTTACATATATATGTATATTTTGCAATATATGAATCTATTAATAGCTTTTATGTTTTTACTATTAACTACTATTTTTATTATTTATTTATTTTTATTATTTTATTTTTTTTCTATTTTTAAAATGTCATATTATTAGTGTAGTTGGATTTATCTCATTTGGCTCCAAATGTCTTTGAATTACTCTTTGTTTCCAAGAAGTGTATTTTTTAAGACTTCTCATGTCTATAGGTATTAAAATTTGATTCTCAATCTGTTTTACTCAAAATTCTATGGAAATGATTCACTGTTTGGGGCACTTATTTTCCTCTTTAACAATGCTCATGTCTGTTTATTAAGCAACGAGTTCCTGTAAGGGTTTTTTTTGTAGTTTTTTTTTTTTTATATTTCTATGTGAATAAGTGATATTTTGTTGTTTTACTCTTTAAGTGTACTTACTTTACTACATGTGAGTCTCTTTTCAGCAACAGAAACTGCATAGAGGTGACCACAGTGAAGGGCTGAGGGGAAAGTCCATGGGTTTGAATCTAGGCTAAACTCTAATCCTGGTCTCCAATTTCTGCTCTTCAAAATGCTAATAATAATAGTACTCCTTTAACAAGGTTTAATAGGATTAATAAATCGTGAACACTCAATGAGTTTATACACATAGGGCACTTTGGAAGTTAATGATTATTATTAGCTTAATGTAAATTATCATCATCACCATTATCAATGTAACTTAGTATATAGTAAATGCTTATATTAAAAAAGAAGTTTTCTTCAACTTTTTTATCTTATTTCTTCAGTGTCACTCATCTTCAATATTTCATCCTGAGATCCTGTTTCATATTATACTATGAAAAATTGTTAATATTTCACCCATGCTTGTTTTGTTATTTTCACTTTTACCACTACCATTTATTTTTAGTTCTATGGAAAATATTAAGGCTTATTTTTAATATTTTGGCACCAATTGTTTTGTCTGAATGATCCAATCTGATACACTTTTTTATAATCAGAAATCCTCTTTCAGACCAAACAAAATTCATATCAACAAATTTTTGTTGGAAGTTCCTACAATGTGTTACATATTATCCCAGGGGCCATGGTCCTTTTCAATCTCAGATTCTTCTCTCTTGGCACCCGTTTTTTTTTTTTTTTTTTGTATATATTAAAAAAAACATGTTTTTATTATTTCTTAAGGATCAAACCTATGATATGAAAGGGGATTATAATAGAATTTATTAGTGATTAAATGTTAATATTTGTATCCCTTAGAACAGCACCTGATGCATAGTAAATCTTTCAGAAGTAATAAGTTTAATCAACTAAAAAATACAAATGAACAAAATTCTACATTTTCTTTTTTTTCCAAAATTCTACATTTGCTATATGCTTTCTTGACTTTCATTATTTTTTTAAAAAAGATTTATTTATTTTAGAGAGAGTAAGCACATGAGCAAGTGGGGGAGGGGCAGAGGGACAGGGTGAGGAAAGATCTCCAGCAGACCCCCTGCTGAGCAAGGAGCCAGACCCAGGGCTCCATCACATGACCCTGAGATCATGACCTGAGCAGAAACCAAGAGTCAGATGCTCAACAGACTGAGCCATTCAGAACCCCTTTTGACTTGCATTATAATTTTGTGTTGTTGGGAGATGTTTGTTTCTTCATATTGTGCTCTTTCTTTTGAAATGCAACATTTTTTTCTTATTTCAGATAAGTTTTTTCTTTGTCTCATGTTTAACAGGAAGAAGAATTAACTTTCATTTTGTGCTCTGAGGTAGGTTCTTCCAGAGATTGTGGAAAACCCTCTCTCTTCTTTCAAGTTGCCATGAAGTGTTGAGAACATTGAGATTTGGCTAGAGACCTATTGGCTAGAGATTTTAACAGTAATCAAGATATTGAGAGAACACGAGACGGAGAGGATGGGTGGTTCTCCTTGTTTGTTGTAGAAGCAGCTGGACAGGAGCTTGAGCTAGCTGTTCAACACCTGCCATAGACTAGCTGCAAAGCAGTAAGTCTGTTCTCAGGCACTTTGCTTAACCCAGATACCAACTTTAAGCAGCAGTCTAGACTAATCCAGCGTGCTGGGGTATGTATTCGACATGGCCTCATGGACTTCAGAAGATCATTGCTAGAAGACTACTGATTTCCCTGACACAACCTAGTCCTTACTCCTTCAAGTTGTGAGATCCACTATCAATTTACAAGTGATTTGTGGCAGGTCATGTGCTACATTTTTCCTTTCATTAATCTACTTTTACCCATACTTTGCCAGCTGACATGTCTTTATACATGTGGCATGAACATACTACCATTTTTTTCTTTTGTCTGGTTTCCAATGCTAATATTTTTTCTTGTTTCATAACCACTTGATTATTTGAAGATGAATCTCAGTGTGGGCAATTCAGGAACATGTTCTCAATCTTCCATCATGCCTTAGATCCTTACTAGTAACATTTTATGATACTTACACTAGTATCAAAATACTTCACCATACTCATAAATATGATACAACAAAGAATATTTTTTCCTATATGAAAATGGAACCAATACTGAGGAACGAATGACAGGAATTTAAGATAAATCTCTTCCTAAAACAGAACCTCATATATATTTACCTTAAAATATTTTTGTTGCATATATTTCAAGTTAATGCCTTGTGTTCATGTGAATCTTAAAAGACTAGTTCTGCCCAGTACAAATGAAAGCAAAGCTTGAAGTACACTATCTTAATTATAAATGTTATGGGTCCACTGTTTGAGAGGGCTTTTCTCCAGAGATTACAAATAAAATGAAGTACATCCAATTAAGTGCCAGATTGACAAGAATTTTCCTTTATGCTTACTGGCAACCCTCAGATAACTCATTCAGAATTAGAGATTCAAGTACTCTCAATGACAGCGGGACTCCACTTTCTACTCACTCTGACATTTCTATCAATGCATAATGGAAATACTGAAACTCTTATTAAAGTGTGTGTGTGTGTGTGTGTCTGTGTAGTAAAAATAACCAAAAAAATAAAAAGGGAAGGAAAATATTTTGCTGTCCATTTTTCTCTGTATTCAAAGAGATTTTAAATATTTCTCTTCTGAACATGTTATCTGCAAAGCTCAAAACCAAATTACCTTCTTCATAATAACGACTGTGCTTACGTGAAAGGAATTTACATTAAAAATAAATATGTGCATATGTTGAAATAAGGCAGATATCAAATATATATATTCAGTAATAGTGTAATATGTGTACTTTATTATGTAATATATATACTCTGAAATTAGGGTAGTACAATTTATTTATTTATTTAGATTTTATTTATTTATTCATGATAGACATGGAGAGAGAGAGAAAGAGAGAGAGAGAGAAGCAGAGACTCAGGCAGAGGGAGAAGCAGGCTCCATGCAGGGAGCCCAACGTGGGACTCAACCCCGGGTCTCCAGGACGGTGCTCTGGACCAAAGGCAGGCGCCCAACTGCTGAACCGCCCAGGGATCCCCTGGGTAGTACAATTTATGACAGAAGAAGAAAGGGATCAAACAAACCAATACAAAAACCTTCCAGAGAGCAAAATTTCAACTCTCTAAATTTATGAAAATATAGTCTTAAAAAAATAGAGTAATTCTCCCATCTACCACTTAGCAAAGATGAATACTCAATATAAATAGAAAAATTTTTGACAGCTGGGATAATGTGCCTTAATGGTTCATTGACAGGCAGACTGGTTTCGACCATCTGCATATTTATTTCCATTTCCATGGTGGTCCAGCTGCAAGTATTACCACATTTGATAATGCCTTCAATTAGATCTTCACTCTTAATGGATATCATTATTTTTCATAACCACCCTCCCATGGGTTTCATTCAAAGTAAGCAACAATACAAATATATAAGTGATACAGTTAACATTCGGTAATATTAGGTCTCATTTTACTACAGGAGTGACAAATACTAAAAAGTTTCAGCAAACATATGCCTTTATACTGACTCAATATATTTCAATTTGTCTCCTCAGTGATTTTGTGAACTAATCCTTTATCACTCTTTTAGATTATATATTCATCTGATACATTTTACGAGAAAGTAGGTCATATATATTAGTGGACACCCAAAGATCCATTCCTACTTATTTGCCTTTATTTTGTGATTGATTCCTGCCTTCTTAATCAGCTCTGCTTTTAATATTATAGAAACTCGCGGTTCTCCATGAAGTAAGATAAAAGCTGAATTACAATTCATTTTTTTTCCTTAGGGCCTCAAATGATAAAGGTAGCTTTAGAAATCTGAGACATGCTGAGATTTAGCTGAAAGCAAGAAGAGACTTAAATCATCCCCACAACAGAAAAGCCTGCAGGCAAGTAAGATGGACCAATTAGAGCATTCCAAGTCATTCCCAATGGTTCTTTAAGTCAGATGTTAATTATCACTAGACTCACTGGGGACCCAGCGTTCTTTCTGTATATCAAGACCTACTTGGACCTTAATTTGGCTTTGTCAAAATAACCTTTGTCTGTGACAAAAGTCTTCTTTAACTTGTAAGGCTGATTAAGCTTTGCTATATAGGAGTGGTGAGCTAATTTTATTTTGAAGTCCTTTGAAATCCATACGAAATCTTTGTCCAGAAAACATCTACCTTTAAGTATTTTCAGATGAACTCCTAGAGTCATTGAGATTATTTTTTATTATGTAGAACCAATATAATTGTGTTTATAATAATTGGACCATAGAAAATGTTTTTAATAACTAAGTCTTTGTTTTGTTAAAAAAAAAAAGAAAAAACTGAAACTATCTTACATATGACAAACATCATGGCTCTGGTTAATTGCTTGGAAAAAACATTGGGCTAACTGGTGGGTCGTGTCTTTGTGAACTCTGAACTTAGACCTCTGGTTTATTAGAGTAAAATATACATACAGAATATCTATGTTGCCTTCTTTGGGGTCCTGATATCCCCACCATTTCTTTTTCAATCAAGACAATGTATTTCTGATGATGTACGTATTTTGTGACAGAAAATTTTTAACCAAACCAATACTGTGAAGCTGAGCTTGGTGCTATCATTTAAAAGGCACATGTTTTGAAAGAAACAAAACTAGATTTGAGTCCTGGCCCTTTCGTTACCATGTATGTGGCCTTTGGCAAAAGACTTACCTGAGTCTCAAACTCCTAATCCTTAAAACGTGGATAATGATCTCAAGTGTGTAGGGTTTGTTAAAAAGATTAGAATTTAATGTATGTGATGCCTGATAAAACACACTGCCTGATAAAAACAGTGTGTATTAATATACCTTATTATTGTTATTCTCATTCTATTAGGATATTTCAAATTATCTGATCACTGCTACATCAAGAATCCTACATAGCCATGGAAGCTTTTTATGTCCTGTTGCAATGTTATTTTCTATTTTAAGATATAATAAAGAATTAATGCCTCTTGGATATTTTAAATGTTGCAGCTTCAGAGTTATCCAGAATATTGTGTGGAAATTTGTTTTCTGCAAATCCATCTATGCTGAAGAGTATAGTTTAATTGTAAGCACATGATGAACGTGGGCATATCGAGAACTGTCTCATTTGTGTCTTTCTGTCTGCCAAATCATACAGAACCTACTAAAATAAGTGAAGTGGAGAATGAGCCAACTTTCTGAGAAGCTTTAGGAAGGACACATGTGACATACTAGAGGAATGCAAGACCAGAAATAAACAGTAGTATAGCACAGTCTCTTGCTAAGAGTGACATTTCCAAGTTTGGGCTAAATTTCATCATTTCCTTAGATGCAAGCCAGGAAGTGATTACTATGTAACTCTGTATATGGCCTAGTTAAGAGTTTCTCTAAAGTTTCAGCTATATAATTTCAGTTTCTCCATACCTCGAAAGGTTCGGTTTTCTGGTAAATTAGGATGAGTATAAAAGCGTATGAGCAATAGTAATTGCAAGAAAAATGTCGGTGGTTTTTGAAGTTTCACTAGAGCACAAAGTAAGTAGAGAGAATAGAAGCGAAGGTCAACAAAGCAAGTGCCCTCACCTGGCAGGCATTTCAGGCAAGAGACTTTGACATGATCTAAAGTAAATGGTCTTCGCACTTAACAGGAAAACAAACAGTCACGATGTGTTTAAAGATGGGTATTTTCCACAATAAGATGAAAACAGCTTTATGTTTAGGACCTTTTGTACCAAAGAAGCTAAACTCAGACTGTCATCGTGTGCGAGCACAACACCAGTTACCAAAAGTTTCTGCTAATTTTTATAACCCACTAAAAGATTAGAGTTAACATTCAGTGATTCCCCAGAGTAATTGTAATCACTTGCACAGTGTATAATGTTATTCTGAGAACATCAATTGCTTAAAATTGATAACAGTTCCACCCTAGAATTACATAGCCAATTATGTGTCTCTTTCATTTGTCACACCAGATTAGATTTCTGGCCCATCTAGTTAGGCAGATTGCCTTTGCCAGTGACCAATACAAGCAATGTTTTAATGCGAGGAAAAGAGAACACAATGATAGAAGAAGTGAAATAAATGAGCAGGTCTCACTGCGTTGGCTTTCTGAGAAGACTAGCATGCAATCATATATCTAGAGCTTATTAACACATATCATACTGAGAGGTAACCTGATACAAATATATCTGACACAGTTGGACATGAGAATCTTGAAGGACATATAAAACATCATTTAGGATGTTTGCTTCTATCACTCTGATTATCTTAAAGTCTTGTCATACCCCCATTTTAAAGAAAAACAGAAAAACCCCAATTGTCTTAAACCGACAGGGCTGAGCTACCGAGAGTTATGGCCGTACTGGGGCAGTCGTGCTTATTGAGGCTCTAGCTCTATTCCATATTCCCATTCTGGTGCCAGCTCTGTCTTCAGTCTTCACGGTAGCTGGAAAGCTCCCCATCATTCCTCTGCACCCATTGTTTTGTTTGATTTCACACAAAAAGTGATGGAGCCTGTATTACCTGGCTACCAGAAGACAAAAGACCTATAGTTACTCTCCTTTGATCATCACAGGCCACGTAGGTCTGAAAAAAGAACATCTATCTTCTTGGTTTCCCCTATCTTTCAGAAGACTTTTGCCAAGGTAGCAGTTCCGGCCACTCTTTCCACATCTCCTTCTCTTGTTGGAGGAGGCATGCCCTATCAAACTGGCGAGGAGCTAAGGTCTCCCATCCTTTAATAAATCCTTCCTGGGAGAATGAGGTGTTCTTGCAATGTCTTGTGCTTATATCGTTGCAGCAGATATCACAGTTTCCTCTAGGGTTTTCTCCCTTTCCTGGCTGCAAGTGTCTCTAAGAAAGGATGAAATAGTTACCATTATACCTCTATGGCCTGTTGTACAAGACCAGATTTATAGTGCTCAATATATACCTGATGATGAATTCATGAAACTGAAATTTGGTTCCGTTGTATCACGTAGCATGTTTCTGATAGGCCTACATGAATCATACTGCACTTCCGTGCCTATCGCATCATTCCTCCATTCTAGTTCTTCAGTTTCCACTTGCTGTGTGTTATTCCTTTCACTCGGGGAAGAAGTACCATAGCATGAAAACTTGATCCTTACTCATGTAAGCTGCTTTTAAAGACACTTTAAGGATGGTTTGAAGGCTGCTAAGTTAGGTAATTCTAGGATGAAGGTAAAACCAGATGTTTTCATATAGGATAACAATGTCTCGGTCTTGTGGACAGAGAAAGTATCCAAGTTCATGCTGAACTATCTGGTGAAAATACACTATTAGCCATTGCATCTATCCACCTATCAGCTCTTTTCAAAAATTCTGGGAAGCCCATTTACACTTCATTTAGGGGCCATCCATTAAGAAAGGCTAATCATCGATCCTATTTAGAGATTTCAAGTGGAAGTAGAATTCATTCTAGGAAGAAGAGTACAGGTCAATGAGCGTGAATAAATTCACAAGCAAATCCCTTGAGAAGCTTCTCAGTTGTTTATGGGACTTTCCCTGAGCTACATCATCTAAATTTGGGGCTTTTGGTCTAGCATTAAAGATAGTCCTGGAGCTTGACCATCTCTTCCTACAGGGAGCCTGGGCTGCAGCTGCCTAATAATATGGAAGGAGAATGAAGGTCTCTAAAAAGATTTTCACCATGCATCTTTGATCACCATCTCCAAAGCTGGTAAAAGGAGGACAAATTTATTGAGCACAGGCTTTTTTGGTTACCTAAGATATAATACCCATATTTTATCTCATGGACATATGCCAAAGATCACTGGCCTTTAAACTAAGACACCCCTCTCTCTACAGCTTCCAAACTGTAAGTCTACCTTTGAGAAAGAGATGGTAAAGAAGGGATAAAAACGTATAATGTAAAAAAAAAAAAAAAAAAAAAAAAAAACGTATAATGTTTGTTCTTCTCCGATTGATTCATTTCACTCAGCATAATACCCCCCACTAATAAAAAATAAATTTATTATTAAAAAAAACAAAAAAAAAACAAAAAAAAAACAAAAAGAAGGGATAAAAACATAACATTAATTGCATCATGCACCTCTAATATTAGACCCCTCCTTGGACACTAATGAGGTGGGGAGGAAGTAAGTAAGTGGGGGCAGGGAGGTAGGAAGCCCTCTGCACATGAAGATGTCTTAAGTATGAAACTTGAACATTGGGTCTTGAGCTTTGTCTCCAACATTTTAGTTATAACCTCACAACTCTATTGCAAATAGCCACTGAAGCAGATCAATACATTAATCATTTGAATACCACAAAGCCCCAAGCCTACATTCTCATTTCTCTCATGAGGACTATGACCTCAAGGGTAGCAAGCATCAATGTTAGGCTACCGCAAAAGGTAGCTAGGCTTTTTGACTTAGGGGGAGGTAGCCTTTGCTGCATTCTGGAGTCTGATAATGAAGACTCAAATCATAAGTCTGATAATAAGACACAGATCATACATTTATGGCATTATTTTTGGTCTAATGAATGCTGAATATTCACATAGCTGAATGGCATACCTAAGATTACTTGTGCATATATGGGTTTACACATGTTTCGATCACCTTTTATATTCAGCAAAGAAGGTGCCAGTTCATGGAGCTTATCTTTTTTTTTTTTTTTTTAAAGCAAAATGAAACAGGACACTTTGGAAAAATAATATGTAGCTTACTTAAGAACAACACATTTATTAGGTGAATATTTTTATATTCGGGAAAACATGATGTAATCAGACCACTTGTTTTTCTGGAATCTAAAAGAAAAAGTTGCCAAATCCCCAGAAGTAGATACTTGATGTGTAAGAAAAGTTCAGTCGTTCTGAGTCTGTGAGGTAATAAACTCCAGAAACTCTCTTAAACCCGTCCCTTTGGAAGGTTTTTGCATTTGTGGACTGATGTATGTAAGTACCAAGAGCTACATCTTTGAGAACCCAAGTGTCTGGCATACTTTACTAACCTAAGCAACCAGAGAGTGAAATTAGCCTCCCTGGAAGAACAGAGTGGAATGTGCAGCCATGTGAACAAGAGATCATAAAATAAAAGACAAGCATCATGCATTCCCACTGGACTGACCTACAAAGCAACATAGAAGTAATAGAAATTGGGAGCTGATGCCACCATGGCAGTCCTTTAGTTTACATGTGGAAAATAGGCATTTTAGACTATAACTTTGTGTCGTGGCCTTTGAAAAATCTGAGGGAAAAATACTGAACTTCCTGATGCTATGGCTGATGGAGTTGGAATAATTAATGAAAAAATAATATGGACATTAGCACACTGATTTAGTGGAACACTTTATTCTGATAATTAAGACTTTATGCTTTCTAAGTAGTTACCTGAAATTTAATATCCTGCAGTTTCCTGGTTAAAATGATTCTTTCTTTAGAATTCCCATTCCATGGGCCACCTGGGTGGCTCAGCTGTTGAGCGTCTGCCTTCAGCTCAGGGTGTGATCCTGGAGTCCTGGGATCGAGTCCCACACCAGGCTCCCTGCATGGAGCTTGCTTCTACCTCTGATTGTGTCTCTGCCTCTCTGTCTCTTTCTTCTCTCTGTGTGTTTTTCATGAATAAATAAATAAAATCTTAAAAAAATAGAGTTCCCATAACATTCTATATACATCACTTGCTCTTCTTACATCACAACAGAAGAGTCTGTCAATCTAGGAGCATTTGATAATGAGGATTTTGTCTTATGAGTCCTCAGTCCTATTTGGTTATTGGCAAACTAAAAATTTAACCATTTCTTAAATAAGATTTTTAAAATCCAGTGCTTGAGAGACTTGGCTGGCTTCAATCTGATTGAAAACTTGTTTAAATGCGATTGGAAAATCAGTCTACCTTGCTTTCTTCTAATAAAATGGAAACCCTAATTTTTACACATACAGAAGAAATATCTCAAGAAAACACCAAAATTTGCCAAAATAGAAAAGAGGGAAAATGTGCTTTTTAAATTTTCTTTATATTTACCTCGTAATTATTATTATTAATTTTTTGGTGGCTGGAGGTACCAGAATGATGCTGTCATATACACACACAAAATACGGCTACTTTTATAAAATAACTTTTCTAAATACTTTTATAAAATACTTTTATAAATAACTTTTATTCAGGTACAATATTCAACATCTATATATCTTTAGCATCTTTTAGCATTTGTATTGGCGTCTCAACCTATAGCCTTTGTGTAATGCCAGTCTTCAGTCTATTTTATAAATAAAGTTTTTTTGGAGCACATCCACCCTGTCCTTTTACATATATGTCTTTCAAGCTACCATTACAGAATTGAGTAGTTACAATAGATACTTGGATTTTGTAAAAACTATACTATTTACTCTCTGTTTTTTTAATAAGTTGGTCAACTCCCATTAGGACATAAACACACTTGAAATTCCATTCCTTAGCAATTTTTTTTAAGATTTTATTTATTCATTCATGAGACACAGAGAGAGAGGCAGAGACACAGGCAGAGGGAGAAGCAGTCCCTGCAAGGAGCCCGATACGGGATTCGATCCCAGGACTCCGGGGTCATGCCCTGAGCCAAAGGCAGGTGTTCAACCACTGAGCCACCCAGGCATCCCAAATTCCATTAACCCAATCATCACATAGCTGTTTCTTTCTCTTCTCCAAATATAGCTAAATTTCTTGAAGTAACTTATTAAACTCATTGTCTCCTTTTACTCCTTATGTGATTGCCCTTAGTTTTCTGTACCCATAATTCTACTGAATCTGGGATCCAAAATCATTCACTGTGGTTCATCCAGTTCACAGAAAATATTTTCTTTTTGTACTTGCATACAAGTGACCTTTTGGTAACGTTTTTTATTCCTCCGTTTATTTTTATAAAGCTACAGAGCATGTCTCAAATCACACCACTCTCACTTGCTAAAGATATATGTTCAGCTGTCTAATGCACATGTATGCTTGACTGTCTTCCAGAAATATCATATCCAAGGTCTGGACATCTAAACTCATCATCTCTCCAGTGATTTCTTTTTATTGTACTAAGGTAATATTATGTCTACCCAGTGGCCTAACATGAGAGGCATTTATCAGCTTACGGTATTTCTCCACACCTTTTCATAGGCTTCCACTTCCTTGTAGGAGAGAGTCTATACTCCTAAACCTGACTTACAAGTGCCATCATGGGCTGGTCCCTTCTTCCCTCTCCCTCCTTACCTTTTAAACCTGTATCCTTTACCTTTTATAATCCAGCAAATATCACTGAGTTTATTTCAGTCTCTTGAGAGTTTCATGTTTTTTTTTTTTTTTTCCATCTAAATGTTTAAATATGCTCTCTCCATCTTTCTAGAATGGAGGCCAGGGATATGTGTCTCCACTCTGTGTTATTGGTAGGTTGGAAATGAGGGAAGGCATGTCTGTGTTACCACCGTATCCCTACCCCCAAGACATCCCTACCCTCAGAACACTCAGATTTGTTATCAGTTACTGTTCCCAATTTTTTAGCCCTAGAAGTTTCTGTTCTTGTTGTTACTATGATGTTTGCTTATTTGTTTTGTGGCAAACTGATGAATTTTGCAATGTGCATGTAGGATACTAAAGTGGCTTAAGAAAGACCAGGTATTAATTGAACACCAATAAAAAATAAATTTATTTAAAAAAAAGAAAGACCAGGTACCCAATTATCACAACCATGTTCTGAAAAGTTTCTGTGTTTTGATGAAAAACCATAATCATATATAAAAATATATGACTCAGAGTCTCGGGAGCAGCTACGGCTGTCTTTATTAGAGTAGAAGAGTCACTTTCTCAATGACAGCTATGGGGAAGACTAGTTACCCTTCAGGGTTACCACTTTGGGAATGCAAACTGGTGTAGCCACTCTGGAAAACAATATGGAGTGCCTCAAAAATTAAAAATAGAACTATTCTATAACCCGACAACTGTGTTATGAGGTATTTGCCTAAAGGATACAAAAATACTGATCCAAAGGGGCACATGCACCCCAATGCTGTGATAGCAGCATTATCAACAATAACCAAATTATGAAAAGAGCCCAAATGTCCATCAACTAAAGAATGGATAAAGAAGCTGTGGCCTAGGGATGCCTGGGTGGCTCCCTGGGTGCCTGGGTGGCTCAGCGGTGAGCATCTGCCTTTGGCCCAGGGCATTATACCAGGGTCTGGGATCAAGTCCCGTGTAGGGCTTCCTGCAGGAAACCTGCTTCTGCCTCTCTCTGTGTCTCTGCCTCTCTGTCTTTCATCAATCAATAAATAAATCTTTTTTTTAAAAAAAGAAGCTGTGGTATATCTATATACACAATGGAATATTACTCAGCCATCAAAAGAATGAAATTTTGCCATTTGCAATGTTGTGGATAGAGCCAGACTGTATTCTGCTAAGCAAAATAAGTCAGTTAGAGAAAGACAAATATCATATGATTTCACTCATATGTGGAATTTAAGAAATAAAACAGATGAACCTATGGATTAAAGAAAAGAGGCAAAAAAAGAAACAGACTTAACTAAAGAAAACAAACTGAGGGTTGCTGGAGGGGAGGTGGGTGAGGGTGGGCTAAATGGGTGATCTCTATTAAGGAGGGCACTTGCGATGAGCACCAAGTGTCATATATGTAAGTGATGTAAGTGAACCAATATTACCCTATATGTTAACTAACTATAATTTAAATTCCTGGACAGGAAAAGTTATATTTTCTTTTCTTTTTTTAAGATTTATCCATTAATTTGAGAGAGAGAGAGAGAGAGAGAGAGAGAGAGAGAACATGATTTGGAGGGGAGCAGAGGGAGAGAATCCTCAAGCCGATTCCTCACTATGGGCAGAGCCCTATGATCCCAGGGACCATGAGATCATGACCTGGGACAAAACTAAGAGTCAGACACTCAACTGACTGAGCCACCCAGGCACCCCAGGAAAGTTATGTTTTCAGCAATTTTATATATGTTGCAAATATCTTATCATTTTTCCCCATTTACTTTACTTGTTAGGATTTTTTGTTTGTTAACGTAGTTTTAAAATTTGCGCAGAGGCTAAAAATAAAGATATTAACATTTTAATTTTCATATTTCTAGTTTTACATTGGTGTTATAATAATATGAACTTGAAACCTTATTTTTTATTACTCTTAAAAGTAATTTTTAACTAATGCTTCTAATTTTTAACAAAAGGTATTTCACATTTGATTGTAATAATATAGTAATTATGATAAATTAATTTTACATTAATGGTAATAATAAATCTACCCAACATTTTTATTAGTTTAGGTAGTTGAAATGCTTAAAGATTGAAATGTAAACCACATACACAGTATGTGCTGATTTCTTCCATGTGAAGTGCTACAAATTTACAGAAGTTACTTGATACTCTGAAAATGACACATGACCTACAAATGCATCCATACTAACATCTTTCCAAAAAAACAGTCCCTATTTTAATCTATTAGATCTATAACTGGAATCAAAGAAAAAAATTGTTAAATAGACGTCAAGATAATTTGGAATTAGGTGTACAATTCATTTCAAACCCAAAATATTTCTTTCAGATTTCCAGATTTTTCCACTATCACACTTAGATTTTAAATTTAATTTATTTTTTATTTTTTTTATTTTTTTTAATTTAATTTGAATAGTTAGATGATTATGTCTGCACCCTGAACCCATCAAAATGACACAATGTTTTGAAGAGATATACCCATATATCAGTACCATTAAAAATTTCCCCCCAGTTTTTGGAACAGATGGTAGGAAAAGACCTCTTGGAAATTACTTGGCTAACAGGAGCATAACTTAACAAGAATAAATAAAAATGCAAATTGATGTACTATGCTTCAAATCCTATTGAAAAGAGATTTAAAAATTTAAAAAGTAGGGTGCCTGGGTGGCTCAGCTGGATAAGTGTCCAACTGCTGGTTTCAGTTGAGGTCCTGATCTCAGGGCCATGAGATCAAGCTCTGGGTAGAGCTCCGTGCTCAGTGGGGAGTCTACTTGCGATTCTCTCTCTCCCTCTGCCCCCCTCCCCGCTCCTGCTCTCTCTCTCTAAAAATAAATAATCTTTTTAAAAATGTAAAAAGTAGTAGAGATTTGAAAATAAAAATTGCTTTTTTTAAGTACAAGGCAAAACAAGAAATGCAACAGGACCCGAAAATATAGAAAATTAAAAACAGAAAGGTACACAATCCGCATAAAACCAACTATGGTAAAACACAGAGGTGACTGTATCTGTTTAATACACTATGACAGTGGCACGATGTCCAGACAAAAGCAATAGAGTTTAATGAAGCCTGTTATTATTTAGGTAATGATGACTACTTTTGATGACACTGCAGTAAGTACAAATAGATGCGTTAACTTCACACAATCCAGCCATTGATTAACGATATACAATTCCATGAAATTTAATTCTGAATATAAACTTTAAGGATGCAAGGTTGGATAAACACAAGTTTTTGATGGAAATAAAGCAGTTCAATCTTCTGAAGATCCACACATTTACCAGTTTACCTACTTACGAAATAAGCTTACCGAAGTTAATTCCATTTCCTGAACTCATAAAGCATGTTGGTAATATATTTGACTAAATTGTGGGATGGTGTGTGATTTCGTTTATTTTATATTTAGTTCATTTTAGTAAAGATGCTATAATACTTAGGTGATGCGGATAGAATGTTGCAATGACCATTGTGTTTTTACCTCATGGCCTAATTTCATTACTTGTACATTAAGTCAGCACATACATACTGCATCTGTGCAATTAAAAATAATATATACTCCTCCTAAGTGATACAATATTCCAATAGTATGTAATATCATAAGGTTAGTTTTCTGATATTTAATTTTTTTTAAAGTGACAAATAGCTTGGAAAATTGATCATCTTATATCTTTATATTTTTTGACTCAGATGCTCCTTTATTTATTTTAATTATTAATTTTTTATTTTTTGCTCTTTTAAATCTTTAAATATATTTGCACAGTTATTATGCACCTGTTACAAACACCAAGACCGATCATCTCTCTGATTGTGCTTCTCTTAGGACAGAAACAATTAAGCTGGCAGAAATAAGGGTAATGCCCTGGTCACAGGCACCTCCACCACCACCATTTGCTGTAGAAAAGAATTTATTCTGAGCTAGAGACCAATTTTAATGAACTACAAATTTGATTTCAACAAATTCACAGAGAAACCTCCCACTAATTCCATTTTCTTACCTAAATGACAGACTAATGATCTCCTTTCAAATGAAAGGATCAGAGAGGAGAGTAAGTTTGTCCTAAAGCAGAGATAATTTTAGCAGACTGGGCGACTGATGCTACACTTCTATCCCATCCTGCTCTGGTTGGTGGTCTTTTCCTCCTGTTTCTCTTCATTCCTTTTATACTTTACTTTCTTCCTGGTTCATATCCCCTGCATACTACAAAGTAGTCTCTTTATTTGTTTATTTTCTCTCTCCTCTCTAGTACGCAAGCTCCATAACACAAGGATTTTGCTTGTCTGCTTGACTACCATATCCACAGTTCCTAGAACAGTACCTGCCAAATAGGATGCACTTAATATTTATTGAATTTAAGTTTTCCCTTTATCTTGATAGTTCTTATCTCCTTAATTAATGTCCCAAATCACCTATGACCAGATTTCTTACTGCCTCTGCCAAATTTCAAAAGCAAGCTGGCTACGTAATTTGTCGAGTCCAGTGAAAAATGAAATTGTTTAAAAAATTCTTAAGAACTTCAAGACAAAGACAGCAGAGCATTATCCCATGTGTGGTTACCTGTCAGTGTGGGGCCCTGTATAATTGCATGGGTCTCATACCTACAAAGTCAGGCCTTTATGTTTGAAATCCTTTATGTTTAGACTTTTAAATAATCAATAAGGGAATGAAGGTGTTCTTTAACATTCTTAGATATATCATCGCTTATAGATAACTGGCTATAAAAGGTATCAAAGTTAGGATATATGTTTGTTTAAATGAGGTATATTAATTGAATTATCAGAAAAGGAAAAGATTATAGGGAACCTCAGAGAGGGTCATAGTGCCATTTAGGGCAAACGTCTTTAAAAAAAAATTATACACAATCCAAGTTACAGTTAACTGTATGTTACTATTTGCTCTCTGTAAGGGGTAATACTAATATTAATATATTTATATTATTATACATAAAGTAATACTTACTTTCAGACTAACAGCCAGTGGATACCCAGGATTGGTAAAATTAGATCTCATTCAAATTTGAGGGGACAAAGTTGAAAGTTGAGAGAACTGGAGAAAAGGCAATAAAAGACAATTGATATTCCAACAAAGATTGCCTAAGCAAAAGAGGAAACGAGTTAGTCAAGACTCAAAATTAGTGTAGCCCAAGGCAAAATGAGATCTAATGGATCAAATGAGAAATTTTGGTGCTACTGTCATATTTGCAATTCTGTTATAGCACTCCTTTTATGTAGGCACGTCCTACAGAGATGAACCAAGCAAAGTCAGAAAACAAAATTCAATCACATACAATTCACACCCAGATTTTTCTTGCAGTTTATAGAGCTTACATCATCACAATGCCAGAAATAGTGACTACAATAATTACATAAGTGTGGTTAATCTAATGCAAAACTACATTTGTCCCAATGGGAAGCTATATTTAAACTAGCTGTGCAATGTCAAACTTAAACCCAGGATTCACTCCATTGCCCTTAAGTGCTACTCCAAAGAAACCCATCTTGTTCCTGCTTCCACTCTGGGACCTTAAAATCCCATTCTATGTGTCTTACTTCTGAATTATCTCAGTATTTGGAATTAGAAAATATGACTAAAGAACACTATAGAGAAGGAGCATTTCCCTTTTAACATAAAAACAAATGCTAACTACTCATTTTAAAAAGAAAACACAGATTTAGGATAATGCAGGCTTGCCTTCCTATTCCAATACGAAGTTTGTATCTTGTCTATAAGGGTAAAAGAATAAGATGCTATGAAGACATGGGTTTAATATGTTTATAGCAATTTAATCATTTTATCATATATTCATTATGTGTTGCTTCTTTATTCTAGAAGCTTCTGTACTTTAACAATACTCTCCTCCCTATAACACTTGACTTTGGACAGTTTCTGGTGATTTACTTAATAATGATATCACAGATGAGTAATAGTTGTGAACAGTATTTAGTAGCCAATGATAAAAGTTTCCCTCCAAAGGAAAGTATGTGTCAGAAAGGATAAAAGAAGTTCTCAAGCAAAATTACATTTAAAAATAGGGATTTAGAGGTGGGAAAACCAGTTTTCTCAAAGCAGTGATCATACGAGAACAGCTGTGATAACTGGATCTCAGCCAAAACCTTCACAAAATCTCAACCATGTTAGGATATAGCAAAAAGGTGTCAAATCCAACCATTAGTTATCAGAAGATAGGTCTTAATTAAATATTGGGCTCATGCCATCATCATTATGTTGGAAGCAAATTAGGCAGTAGACTTGCGTCAAAATAATAAGTGGAGAAACACACCTTCACAACAATATTCAATTCATGTAATTTAGAATTAAGTCCTTTCTAACCCATATATACTTCTGACACATTTTTTGACTTGATTTAGAAATTGAAAATCTAATTTCACAATTAGACGGCTGGCGTTTAAAGAGAAGGAGTAGTGAAGTGACTTTTGTAAGTGACCCACAGTAGGTCTGTGGTTGCATACTTTCTCTTTGAATATTTATGTGACATGTATGGAGGAAAGAAATCAAGAAAAATTGTTTTTGTCATATCAATCTCCACCTCTCTCTCTCTCTCTCTCTTTTTTTTGGTCTGATTTAGCAATAATTTCATCACAGAAAGGCTTTCTTCCTCCCAACTATCAGAAAACCGCCAAGTTAAAAGAGAGCTGTAGTCTCTTTTTAGTCAGCCCATGCATCTTTTTCTTTAAGCTTAGTGACCCTTCACTCAACCTGCACCAGTGCTCCCTTACGTCAGGTCAATGCGGTTTACTCTTCATCAAAATTCTAATTTTCAGAGAAACTAAAGGAGTAACCTGCAGTTATAAAACTCATGGTATTCTTACAAACAAAAATAGTTGAGAAAATGTGGCAATTATAGTATCCAAAATTTTTAAATGAAGTTCCAATTTAGAAAAGAAATTTCACCTTTTAATTGTATTCATCATTTTGTTTCTGAGTGTTGGCAATAAAAATACCAAGTAGTTATTGTGAGATATGTACAAAACAGAACAGGTGGGACCCCTGGGTGGCTCAGTGGGTTTAGCGCCTGCCTTCAGCCCAGGGCATGATCCTGGAGACCCGGGATCGAGTCCCCCGTTGGGCTCCCTGCATGGAGCCTGCTTCTCCCTCTGCCTGTGTCTCTGCCTCTCTCTCTGTGTCTCTCATGAATAAATAAATAAAATCTTAAAAAAAAAAAGCAGAACTGGTTTCTATCTTCAAGCACATTATAACCTTAGTGAAAAGGAATGCTATATTACACAACAGTGTTTAATAAAAGCAAGAGGGCATAAGGAAACAACCGCTCAAATGACTGTCTCCTCTACCTCAGGGTCTAAACTCAACATGGTAAGGAATTTGGGACTTATTCACTCTTGAATCCTCACATCCTAGATCAGCATTAAAACAGAAACACACAGAAAATAAATAATTTGTCACAGGCAATAAATGCCATAGTAAGATGAGTATCATCAAGGATTACAGTACGCAGAAAAACAAGAGTCATGCTCATTCTAAGTCTACACATCTCATTGTTGACATATGAGCAGCATTATGTAGGTAACGTCTGTGTGGGCATTTCAGGAAGTAGAAATGATAGGAAGAAAGGACACAGCGCCACAAAATGAGTATTATCTCGTTGTGAGGAGGGTTGTGAACAAGACTGGTTGAGACCGCAATCCCCATCAGACTGGGGTGTGTGTATGTGTTACTCTGTGTGTATAGAGAAGGGGCAAAAGGAATATGATGTGGATAGTGTTTGCAAGTCAGTATGATTAGTCAATAGAAGAATATATATATTTCAGAATAATGTTTTTCCTACATATTTTATGCCAGGACAATCTGCTTTCTTTGGTTTTAGTAATCCTGAAATTTTATTTCAAAGTAAGTCAAAGCTGAATATACTAATGGTAAAAAAAAAAAAAAAGACAAAAAAATTAAGTGATATCAGAAAACTTAACTCATGGGCCAACTTCACACGCCACCTGCTTTTGTAAATAAAGTTTTATTGGAACCCAGGCACATCCATTCATATTTTCTATGGCTGCTTTCACACTACAATGGTATAGTTGAATAGTCATGACAGAGAACATCTGGTCCACAAAGGCTAACGTACCTAAGAAAAAGAGTTTGCAAACCCTGGCTCCAGATAAAGAGCAGAAAACCGGGTGTTCACTGGAGGAAGTGAATTTCTGTAGAAATCTATGTGCTATATGAAGACACTTCACAAAGAAACCAGCCAGCACTTTCTGAATCCATAAAAACTGAAAGTGCAAGGGGGTAAAGTAAGTCCTAGAGTAACAGGCACATCTTTATTTTTTAATAATAAATTTATTTTTTATTGGTGCTCAATTTGCCAACATACAGAATAACACCCAGTCTCATCCCGTCAAGTGCCCCCCTCAGTGCCCGCCACCCAGTCACCCCCACCCCCCGCCCTCCTCCCCTTCCACCACCCCTAGTTCGTTTCCCAGAGTTAGGAGTCTTCATGTTCTGTCTCCCTTTCTGATATTTCCTACCCATTTCTTCTCCCTTCCCTTCTATTCCCTTTCACTATTATTTATATTCCCCAAATGAATGAGACCATATAATGTTTGTCCTTCTCTGATTGACTTATTTCACTCAGCATCATACCTTCCAGTCACATCTTTAATCCTTGAGTCTCAAGTCCCAGGACATAGAGCCAATGTCATCCGTTAAAATGAAAATAGTGTGAGTGACCTCAGGGCTGAGATGATATGGGAGGTTTAACAACCACTGCAGGAATATCAGGCCAATGTGGCATAGTAAGTATGATAGTCGCTCTCTGCTGCATTAGACTACTCTTTGGTTAGGCCAATTTCTGTCTCTCTCTCTCTCTCTTTCATACACACACACACATACACACACACGCACATGTGCATTTTACCAAAACAGCCCCAAAACACTCATACATTTTATAAATTCAGGAGAAAATTAATTACATCGGCCACTAATTTCCATGTATATCAAGACATTCATATTTTAATATATGATACTGGAATAATCAATTTGATTTTGAGGGTACCAGATGTCTGCATTAGTTATTTTCTAACCCTTTGTTTCAGAGTAGAAATATCAAGAAGTAAATGAATAAATAATTAACTGCTCTCAACAGGTGCTCAGTATATGTGTGCTGCAGATTATGAAGTTGGTGATAAAAAATATGATGATTTAAAGACAAAATATAATGCTTGATATGAAAGCCATGTTTGCAAAGTTGATCTTTGGATCTTCTGTGTTTCTTCAAAACATTCCATGATTGAAAGAACATGGTCTTTAGAAAACAAACAGATTTGGGATTGAATTTGAGCTCTCTTAGTTATTTGGTACATGATTTTTGCAACTTGCTTAAAATCAGTGAGTCTCAGATTCCTCATCTGTAAAATGTCTTCCCAGGTAGTATTTCAGAGAGTAAGAATAAGATTAAAATGATAGAAGTGGAGCAGCCCTGATGGCTCAGCAATTTAGCGCCGCCTTGAGCCCAGGGCGTGATCCTGGAGACCAGGGATCAAGTCCCACGTCAGGCTCCCTGCATGGAGCCTGCTTCTCCCTCTGCTTCTGTCACTCTGTCTCTATGTCTCTCTCTCTCTCTCTCTCAGGAATAAATAAATCTTTAAAAAAATTATGGAAGTGTCTTACACAGTGACTGACACAACAAATGCAGGCACTATTGTTTTTGCTGGCAGACGGTTATACAATTTATTTAGTCTACTTTTTTATAATAGTTTTGTGCTCTGAAAGTGTCATTTTTTAGACCTTGTCCAGTAAATCACAATAAACTTATTGTTAGATACCCATGTACTGTGCTGCAGTATTAACGTGGACATCCCAACAGGATGTACAGTTACCATGTAGAAGCTTTCACATGAATAATCCTGTAACAGATTATGGATCATTTAAAAGCATCAATTTTTTATAATGTATTAGGTCTAATTAAATTTCTCAAAAACCACAGTTTCCGTTACATAGTCCAAAATCCTTAACCCAAATAAGAGTAATAATATTTTAAATAGTCACCATTCCCCTCATGATAGCCTTCTCCAACTCCTCTTCATGGACTTGCCAATTAGATAAATTTCTTTTACCCAAACCCTACTTTAAATAAATAGGAATTACAGAGTTGGTGTTGACTTTATACTGATTTCTTTTCTTTTTTTTAATTTTTTTTTATTATTTATTCATGATAGTCATAGAGAGAGGAGAGAGAGGCAGAGACACAGGCAGAGGGAGAAGCGGGCTCCATGCCAGGAGCCCGACGTGGGACTCGATCCCGGGACTCCGGGATCGCGCCCTGGGCCAAAGGCAGGCGCCAAACCGCTGCGCCACCCAGGGATCCCCTATACTGATTTCATTCGGAAGTCCAACTTCATCATTTACAATTGAAGTTCTGTTTCTCTTCTGCTTCCCAAATTGCCATTGTTTTCATAAAGTAGTTTTAAGTTCCTAGGATGGTTGCCAGTAACGACCAGGGCCTATGTTTACATTTGGCAAGAGAGTGCTTTTACACAATTGGCTAAAACTACATTGTATTGCATAACAGAACCGATTTCTTGGGGTTAGTTTATCCTTAGACCAAGAAGTTGCAACCCTTAGACATTTGAGCTGTATGTTATCTGTCAGGAGGAAGAAGAGAATAAATGAATGAATGCTAAGTAATATTCACAGCAAACAAAATGTTGTCTACAATATACTTTCAGGGTACTCCCCTTAGACCTGGGAGGTGTGAGGCTCTTTGCTCTATTTAGCAAAGACATGGGCCACTTTCAGTTTATAGCACTTGTGGATTAACACATCTTTTATCTGGTGCAGCCCCTATTGTGGGGACTCAGAGTATTCACCCCATATCTTCTGCAGATTCTGTGCCACATATTTTTCAGTGCCCCAGGAGTGAATGTGTATCTTCTGCAAGGGCTTTTGCAATCATTACTTTGCAACACCAAAGGGTCCTTCCAACTGATACCCTCAATTGCCTCCAACTGATGTGGTGATGTGTTCTCCTGGGTTAGTCTTAAGCCATGCTCAAAAGTAGGATGGAACTCCTTTTGCAATTTGGACTTCACTTCATACTTCACTGACAGGTCCCCGTACTTCTCACTAAAGCAAGGCAGGGGTGCCATCAATATTGAAAGAGATCATCTTATCTGAATGCAATGATTATTAGTTCAAGAGAAGACATGGTTCGAAAATGTGGTTTTCTATATTTGTGCTATAAAATTCCAAGTGGTAAATTTGACATGACCAAAATGAGTTATTCACTGTTCCCTGCATAATCTGAGTAAGACTTGCAGTTGTAGTCATCACTAATAAATCACAGTTTACAGTCTTTAAGAAGGTCATTGAAAGCCAGTGTTCATGGGTGATATGTTCAACAGGGCAATATCACCAGTGTTTTTACTAATTTCCTAGGGCTGCCATAATGGATTATCACAAAGTGTGTGGATTAAAACAACAAGATTTTATTCTCTCATACTTCTGGAGGCAAAAAGTTCCAAATTAAGGTTTTAACAAGATTAGTTCTTTCTAGAGCCTCGGAGGGTGAATTAGTTCCAAACCTCTCTCGTAGCTTCTGGTTGTTGCTGGCACCTAGGTATTCTTTGCTTTGTAGGCCGATCACTCCAATCTTTACTTCCATTTTCACATGTTTTTTTCCCCTGTGTCTTCAGCCAAATTTCCCTCTTATTATAAGGACAAGAGTCATTGAATTAGGGCTTAGCCTAATCCAGTATGACCTCATCTTAATGTGGATATTTACGAAGATTCTATCTATTTCCTAATGAGGTCACATCTATCAGGAGTTAGAACTTGATCATATCTTCTGGGAAGACAAAGATGAGTAATGACATAAATAACATTAGCAAATCCATACTGTTTAAAGACAAGGGGTACTGAAGAATGAAGCTATTATTGGTGACAACACTGTTGCCTTTATTTCTCCCTAAGAGATATGAAATGAACCAATTATGGCACAGTTGACAATAGAGAAAAGATGGTGCATAGTCACTAAGATGACCCTTCATGTATACCGTGTGGGTGATAAAACCATAAGAACCTCTTCTCTTGGGGCTCCTGGGTGGCAGTCAGTTAACTGTCTGACTCTTGGTTTCAACTCAGGTCATGATCTCAGGGTTATGAGATTGAGCCCCACACTGGGCTCCATGCTCAGGACAGAGTCGGCTTGAGTTTCTTTCTCCCTCTCCCCGTCCTGTTCACATTCTCTCTCTCTCTTTCTCACAAACAAACAAACAAACAAACAAACAAAAAAAAAACAACAAACAAACCCAAGGAACCTCTTCTCCTACCATTTTCTTCTTCATCTACCATTCTTCTAAATCTTCTACTGACAGATCACAAAAATCACCTAGTCCTATGAATATTGCAAAACAGTTTTTAAATGTAATTGTTTAGATAGGTAGAAACATTCAAAAATTTTGCTGGAGCCTCAGCCGCCTGGGACACTTAGTAGCAGCCCTAGTTACTGCCTTGAGAATACCAAAGACTATGCATTGCCTATAGTATATCCCAATATTTCCAATCTACATAATATTAATTTCACTACTCGAACTAATTCAGAATAGTGTTATGTTGGGTTTAAACTGCTAGCCATTGCAATCTCTGAAAATATTTTATATCTCCTAGAGTGATTCCTAGGAAACAACACAAAAGTCAGTTTCATATATCCCACCACACATTCATAACAGTGTATCTGCACATCTTTATTCACACCCGCAAATTGTAATGTGATCACATCTTCCTCTATATTCCAGATTTAACTTAACAACCGTAACTAATTATTTCACTAAGTCTTGTACACAATATATTCATAAACTATCTTTCTGGAAAAGGCACATCTGCAGGTGGGTATGTCATGTTTTAGCTTAATTTTTTATAGTCGTTTTGCTCTCTGAATAAGTCATTTTTCTAGACCTTCTCCCCTAAGTCATAAGGCCACTTAATGTTAGATACCTATGTACGGAGTACAGTATTGACACTGACATCCCAACAGGCTGTACAGTCCATGTAGGAGCTCTCACATGAGTAATCCTGTAACAGATTATGGATCATTTTAAGATGTCAGCTGCGTGCTAAGGACTGACAACTAAACCGTATCTTACATGCAGCCAAATCTCTTCATAAGGGGTACAGCACTGAAAGCTGTCACTGAATTCTCATGCCTCAGCGGTAAGCTTTAAAACTGATTCACTAAAAGTCAAGTCAAATCAAGGATTGAAAGATAACATGAAGGCAAACCAGATCAATAACATCCCCGAATCTTTTGGGAGACCCACTGACAGACTGTGGCTTCAATGCAGCATGAAGCTCCCAACCAAGGAAACGTGCTGTTAGCACAAGTCTGTTCTACAGCTGTCCAGGCAGGAAGGTAATGCTACTGTTAGACAGACAAGGGAAATGTATAATGGGAGAAGGGGTGGTGAGATTTTTAGGATTTTTCCACATTAAGCAAATTTTCTGTACCTAGAGTACAGAAGAGAGTTGCATGAAATATTACTATACATAACCAATGGATAGTTTTCAAATCTATATTATAGAATCCAAGCACTGATGATGCGTAGCTGAGGCTTTACAAAATATGAGTAAAGTTTATATTTAGATACAGGCCCTTAATTGTATTTAGCCTATCTCCTCTGATTATAATTCAACTAGAATATAATGTCGCCTTTCTGGATTCGGTAGTCGATTTGTAAGACTTATTTGATGGCAGTGGGAAGGGAATTTAAAGAAGTTCATAATGGATAAGTGGTTAACTCCAGTTGCAAAAACTAGGTACCATCTTTGATTTTATCTTACCACACACAGAATGAAATGACTTTATTATTTATTTCAAAATATCTCCCTTTTGCATTTCTTCCTTTCCTACCTATAGTCACAACTATGATACAAATGCCATCCTTAATGAATGATTACATATTTTATAGCATTATTTATAGCACTAGTTTTCTATTAAGTAGAAAACTACTTTTTCAGGGCAGCCTGGGTGGCTCAGCGGTTTAGCGCTGCCTTCAGCCCAGGGCCTGATCCTGGAGACCCAGGATCGAGTCCTATGTCAGGCTCCCTGCATGGAGCCTGCTTCTCCCTCTACTTCTGTCTCTGTCTCTCTCTCTCTGTCTCTCATGAATAAATAAATAAAATATTTTTTTAAAAGAAAACTACTTCTTCAAATAAAACATGTGATATAAAAGTAAACCATTTCATTTGTAATAAGGGGCATCACGTGATGCATCCAAAGGTACCCTGAAAACTGAAATATGAAATATAAAGGTGTACATAACAAAGTATCTAGCATATGGCTCTGTCATAAACTACCTAGCATTTGGGGCCAATAAGAAAGATATGAACAATAAAATTTGTAATTCAATGGGGTAAAGTGATATTTTAAAAAGGAAAAACATACTTATGACATCATTCCATAAAGTTCTCTTTTAGAGAACTAGGATATTCAAACTAGGGGGAAATAATTTCAGATACAAAGCAGACATTTTCAAAGGTTTCTCTTTTAAAAATTGTCTGATTAGTAACCTCAAATAGGAATATTTAATATTCAGGAGTTGTTTAAGACTAATGAGCCTGTGAACAATTTGTCACAAAATTTAAGAATTAGATTAAACTTCATAGAGATACTGCAAGTTCATTTGTGAAAATCAATCCCTTTTCACAGGAGAGTTTTAATAGCAATTCTAAGATGGCCAGAATTTTAATACTGCCTTATGAATTTTAATTAAATTGAATAATTTGTTAAATTAGAATAATTTTAATACTGACCTAATATTATCCTATGTTTTAATTACTCATTCATTTCATGCATGTTTACTGCAAATGTGACATATTCAAATAGCTATAAGGGCCAGGAGGTGGCTGACAACACTGAAATTGTTGTTAAGAGAAAACATGGGACTCTCTGGACCATGACAAAATGGACAAACAACACAATATCTGTTGGGGTGAGAAAAAAATAGTTCTTTGTAGATAATATTTGGGAATGTGGCTGGGCCTGGTGTTTTCAGACTTTTTTTTCCTGAGAAGCCAGATTACAGTGTATAATTTCCTAAAGAGTATTTATTCAAAATAAAATATATAAAATATATAAAATATATAAAATATATAAAATATACATATACATACATATATATATATGTATGTATATGTATATACACACACACTAGGTCTTGGGATATACAGATAATGAAAAGTTTGGTTTGGTTTGGTTTTCGTCCATAAAGAAGTTCACAAAACTAGTGAGGGAGATTAGGCCCACCTATATAGCATCTGCATTTGTAAAGCCAAGTCAAAAATACAAAATGTAAGGTACCCAGTGTACCCCTTTTTCTTCCCCCTTCTCTCACTAAAAGGAACATCTTAGCCCTCAAGTGCAAGCTCATCCACAACCTCTTCGTCAATAACAGAAGCCCTGGCCCAATATTAGGGTCTACTGTTGAGCACGTTAGTAGTAAAGTTGCCTTTGTGTAGCCTTGGGGAAAAAGGACTATGAGGTACCAGAGATAGTTCCAGAGCTAAGTCTCACAGTGAAGGAAGGGGAGCAATGGGTTCCAGGTAAGCATGTCTCCTTGTCCCCTACAGTTTACTCACATTGAAAAAAGCAATGACCAGGGGAAGGTCAAATGGTTGCCCTAAGCACACGGTAGACAGCAGGTTCACAACGGTTGACTACAAGGGTGTACTGAGGGAGAACAATATGAAAACACGTATTTGGGGCATCAACTGATCACTTACTTCTTGTCCTCAGCTCTATGTCTAAAGAGTTTAATTGCACATTTAATGTGCTTTGTGGCCATTTATTCTCTTACCAGTACGTTTGTACTTCAACTTGGAAAAATTTGTATAATCTGCTTTTCATATCTGAGTGAATGACGAACATGCTACATTGCAAAAAAAAAATATTTATTTTGCCCAGATAATATTCTGCCAAGAAAGTAGCTCTTGAATGTCTTTTCTAGAGAATACAGTTACAAGTACATTCACTATGGGGTTTCTTGGGTTTTCATGTGAAAGCACTCTGAACTCAGGAGCCATGTAGTATCTCAAAGTCATAAAAACACCACAGTTTTTAAACGTTAAATTTTTACTGCCTCCTATATTTGAGTTGCAGGTGTTACATTTTTGTCCCTTTTAGAAAAGAGGTTTTCAGGAGCATGTTAATTAAGAAAAAGAAGGGAGGGAAGGGAAGGGAAAGGGAAAAGGGAAAGGGAAAGGGAGAGGGAGACGGAAAGGGAAAGGGAAAGGGAAAGGGAAAGGGAAAGGGAAAGGAAAGGGAAAGGGAAAGGAAAGGGAAGGGAAAGGGAAGGGAAAGAGAAGGGAAAGGAAGGGAAAGGGAAAGGGAAGGGAAACGGAAAGGGAAAGGGAAGGAAGGGAAGGGGAAACAAAGGAGAAGAAAAGAGAGGAAGGAAAGAAGGAAGGGAAGGAGAAAGGGAAGAAGGAAAGAAAGAAACTAACATGCCTTAAAAATAAAGGGTGCTTTTAGGGTTTTTGAGAAAAATAGTTTGGAAATAATTTCATAAGATGAACAGAGCTTTCTATCCCCACTGTTAATGGTTTATTAGTCCAAAAAGAAGATAGTGTAAGAAAGTGAGGACCACAGGTGAAGCATCTCCAATAGCATAGTAATGAAATTGAAGCAGCTGTTCTGAAACTCTTGGCAGATCAGTAGCACAGGTCCAGAAAAAGGCACTCTGGTATCACATGGAATAATTTTAGTAGTTTTACTTATGCTCAGTGTATTGAGCATCCTCATTTAGGGCTAAAATAGTAGCCATAAAGACAGCAAAGTTGTGGTAAAAGTGGATAATGAAGTTTATTTACTATTTTACTTACTAGTTTATTTTCATGTTCGTTTTAGAGTTATATTGTTCATAAACACTGAAGCATTAGTGCATTTGAAAAATCATTTTCATGAATTTATAAACCCATAAAAAGCTTGAACTTAAAGTTTTAATTATTAAAATACGTTGTTTCACATGGGAGTACTAGGAAAACTACAGTCACAAGTACTTGTGGAAACCAAAGTGGTTATATGGATAAATATAATGAATATAAATGATATTTAGAAACAATTTAAAGCTCAAATGTCAATGAAAAAGTTCTTTAGGAATTTATAGGCATTCATTTCATGAAGGAAAAATACATCGGAGGTGTGCTTTCCCATGTTTGAAAAAATAAACTTCTTAGGGGAACCTGGGTGGCTCAATCAGTTTAATGTCTCGGTCTTGGTTTCTGCTCAGGTCATGATCTCATGGGTTGTGAGATGGAGCCTACATCAGACTCTGTGCTCCAAACAGAGTCTGCTGGAAAGTCTCTCCTTCTGCCCCTCCTGCCACTTGCGGTCATGTGCTCTCCCTCTCTCTCAAACAAATGATTAAATATTTAAAAAAATAAAAAGTAAATAAATATTTCATTTATTCACATCACTACAGGAATTCCACAGGGGAAATTGTCCCTGAAGAACCCTTGAAATCAAGAATTCAATTATGCAGATTATTCAGAAAGGAACAAAAATGATTTCCATTCAGTAGGATAGCCTATATTCGAGTTATTCTGATTATTAAAAAGCTGCTAATATTGAGAGACTTGAACTGGAGCTATGATAACAGACCTGTTTGACCACAGAAGGAGTTGAGACTGAACGCTGCTTCAACTTGGAGGAACTGGCGGGTATTATGCTGAGTGAAGTAAGTCAATCGGAGAAAGACAAACATTAAATGGTCTCATTCATTTGGGGAACATAAGAAATAGTGAAAGGGAGTAAAGGGGAAAGGAGGGAAAATGAGTGGGAAATATCAGAGAGGGAGACAGAACATGAGAGACTCCTAACTCCGGGAAATGAACAAGGGGTGGAAGGGGAGGTGAGCAGGGGGTGGGGGTGACTGGGTGACGGGCACTGAGGGGGGCACTTGACGGGATGAGCACTGGGTGTTATTCTCTATGTTGGCAAATTAAACTCCAATAAAAAAATGAATGTTGGAAGATAGAAATGAACAGGACATATTCTTAACCAACGCAAAACCGATTTTTAAATAGCATATGCAAAATTCAAGCACAGTTGACCTTTGAACAATGCAGTTGATTAACAGATATTTTGTTCATTATACATATTATATACAGTATTCAAACAATATAGTAGCTAGAGGAAATGTTATTAAGAAAATCATAACAGGGCTGCCCTGGTGGCTCGGCGGTTTAGCGCCGCCTTCAGCCCAGGGCCTGATCCTGGAGACCCAGGATCCAGTCCCATGTCAGGTTCCCTGCATGGAGCCTGCTTCTTCCTCTGCCTGTGTCACTGCCTCTCTCTCTATCTCTCAGGAATAAATAAGTAAAATATTAAAAAAAATAAAATCATAACAAAGAAAATATACTTACAGTACTGTAACTGTATTTGCTGAAAAAAAAAATCCACATATAAGTGGACCATGCAGTTCAAACCCATGCTGTTCAGGGGTCAACTGTACTCTCCACTGTAATGTTTTATGTTAATTTTAAAATTTATCTTCCAGGCAGATAATAATTAATTAATGAGATACCTTAAATGTCTAAATCAAGTACTAAATGTATATGAATAATTTCTAAAAGTATTGCTTACTTTCATTTATTTTTCTTCATCTCTTTTGCCATTAAGAATAATTATATAACCATTAGGGATGCCTGGATGGCTTAGTGTTTTAGCACCTGCCTTCAGCCTAGGGCGTGACCCTGGAGTCCCAGGATCGAGTCCCACATCGGGCTCCCTGCATGGATTCTGCTTCTCCCTCTGTCTGTGTCTCTGCCTCTCTCTCTCTCTCTCTCTGTGTGTGTGTGTCTCTAATGAATAAATAAATAAAATCTTTAAAAAAATAATAATTATATAACCATTAAATACAATTATATACTTGAAGATGCCTTGCAAACTGTATATAATGGTTACATGATTTCACTAAAGCATATGGAAATTAAATAGCTTATTTCTTTGTTTCTAGACACTACATTTTCCTTGCAGAGAATGTTGATGTAGCACATTGTCATACTGCTTATAAATAAACCACAAAAACAAAACCCTGAAAATGTAGAAATTGCATGCCCAGGAGTTTCCCTAATCGCCTTCTAATTAAGCAACTTGTTGGATTCCAACCTATTTCCTTCATTCTCTGTAATATATTTACTAATAAGCATGTCTTTGGAACATTAAGACTGTTAGGTTACTTATGAAGAGATCTTGGCACTTGTAGTTACCATGAGTTGAGTGCCTAACAAGAGTCCACTGAGGTTACTCTCAACTAACTCATGCCAGTTAAAACTGTGAAAGGTATTAGGTGATTTAATTAAGTGCTACATAATTTGCTGATATCCATGTGCCAAAGAAACTGTGTGTGTGTGTCTGTGTATACATGAAAACTGTGTCTAATGCTTTGGAAAGATGCAGTAAAAGGAAATTAATTTTAAAACTCTGTTTAAATTAGCTTTGGTTAAAACAACTCTAAAATATTGGAGAAAATGATAAAATTTTTAAAAATATGTATTCAAGTTTTTTTATGTATTCAAATTTAATGATGAGTTGGTTTTTAAATTTTGGTTTTGTTTTCTTTTTTCTCTTTAATTTCTTACCTCACTTAATTATTAAAAAAAAATCACCTAGCAATCACTGACACCATATTGGATTATAAATATGGGAGAACACCATATAGATCTATTTTTAGTTAAATATAGTCTATAGATCCATTTTTAATAAAAATTCCTTACTTTTACTTAAAAATATGTCAGTGACTATACATTAACATATTGAAGTTAAACATCATTACAAAAATGTGCATAACCACTTTTTAAAAATTCTGGTTTTTTGGTGATTATTTCAATTCCAAAGGATTCAGGATAAAATGACTTTGCAGTGTCCTTCTTTTGGGCTTTCTAATGCAGGGATGGTCAATGTACTTCTTAAAAGATAAATTAATACTCTAAGAATTTAATTTGATCATATTAACTTTCTAAAAAGACAACTCCAAATTTACTTAATTAATCTGCAGATGCACAAGTAATCTTAAGAAACAATTGTGAAAAACATGGAAGGATGTCTCTACTGGATTTAGTAGAATCCACACTTATGATTATCTTTCTACAAAACAATGTTCATTTCAACTGCATTTGTTCATTTATCTGTTCAACTATTTTACCTATTGCCAAACAGATGCTTTACCTAAAATAAATCCATTTCTTAGTTCAAAGACCTCATTCATTTGCACTTAGAAGGATATGGACAAGAACAAGATCCATCATCCAGTTAGACACATAGATTGAATAAGCTGGTGGATTCAAGAGGAATCAAGGGAAATTCCGAGGAAGATGAAAACATGAGCATGCCCTCTACTTCCTTTTCAAAGCCAGAACTAAGTGATCAAAGAAAATAGGAAGGAGAAAACCCTGAATCCCTATAAATGTAAAAATCAGAAAAGGCCAGCATGTCCTACCCCATGCTTCTAGGATATTTGCCCTGTTAAGTCAAGAATTTAAAAGACCATAAAGAGGAACCTCAAACTTGTTTCAAAAGAAAGAAGAAAGTATATGGAAAAAAAGCCTAGCAGGGCCTCCCCAAGATGTCTTTAATTGGAGAGAATTAAGGGCTCTGGAAGAAGAGAGGACACTCTAACTTAAATTTTCATTGAATATTAGGCAGTATCTATGGAAACCATGGAAATATGCTTCTCCTATCTACTGCCACAGAGCAGAGCTGACTGACAGCCCCACCTGCTGCCTTTCTATCACTTTTACACTACAGTCACCCTTTCCAAAGGCTTCTTCCCAGCAATGAGTAGACACAGCCATGGTCCTAATGTAGTCTCCTGTGAGACACGAGACTCCTCCAGCTGCAGATTTTGGTTCCAGGACTCTCCTTCAGGCTAGCTGAACCGTCGGTGGAACTGTGCTGCAGTCTGCACCCCCTCCTACCCACTACCCTTCCCTCTCTCACCCTCAATGATAGAAAGCTTAAATGGGATCTGAAGGTTCTACCTGGGATCTGAAGGTTCTCCTTGTCTCTTTTGCTATCCTTCACAGTCATTTCCATTTATATACATGTCTTACAGATAGAATCTCATTTTAGTTTCCTGCTTCTCAGAAAACAGACAACAGGAGAGGGATTTGGGACTGGCTAACTCACCACTGGGCAGGCAAGAAGATGCCATTCTGAGAAGTATACAGCAATGGAGTGTTCCTGGTAAAAGGTGGTTGCTAAACTGCTAAAGAATTAACGAACATATCCCAGGGTGCTCTAAGAAAACATCTTAAAATACAGAAATGCCCCCTTGGGTACAATAATCACTGAAAAGAATAGACTGTTTTATATAAAAGATAAATCAACAAATTATATAGTCTCAGGGAGAAATGAAAAAATACACAGAATAAAATAATAAAATAAGACTAAGTTTTCAGAAATAATATATTACTACAATTAAAGGTGATGTTATTAGCCAATTTTAAAAACACACTACTTCAGCAGTTGAAGAAACATTTGATTACTATTTTGCAATCATAACTTAGAAAAAACAAAAAGGCTTCTCCTGTTATATTCAAAATTGCTACCAAACCTGGAAAATATTAGCATAATATGAAATCTACAGCCTAAGCAAGTTTATCAATATTGAAGTAGAACTCTTATAAAAAAATAAATCTGGATTTTATATTTTTTTAAACATGATCAAGTTTAGTTTACTGCAGGAAAACATGATTGGGTAGCAATTAAAAAATGACTTTATGTAATTAATGGTAGCAATTACAAATAAATGAGGAAAATAATATTCTACATCAAAATAAGTGGAAAATAATACAGTATATTAAAATAAATGGAAATTGCAGATTCTCTTCTGGATTTAAAAGTACAGATAACTTTGAAAAACAAAAAAGCTAGAAAATTCCTATATAAATTTTACTGAAATATAAAAGATTTGACAATAAAAAAACCAGACACTTAAAGATAATAATTATCAAATTAGGATGAATATGTAATGATATTCCATTAAAAACCCAATGAATTTTATACAGTAATTTGAAAACATTAACTTGGTAGAAAAAGGTAAATATATATATTTATAGATAAAAATTAATCATGGGGACTTTAAAATTACTAGATAGAAAAAGCAGAAAAATGAGCTTTCAAAAATGAGCTCTATGTTACATCATACAGCAGTGGACATTTCAAACATTTTACGGGAGCAAACATAAAAAATAAATATTAAACAACAGAAAATATAAATTACCTGATCTTGGGACAGAATATGCATGTACCTGATCTTGGGACAGAAAGGTGCTTTCAAATTTGAATGCAAATAAAAATGTACTATCAAAAAATAGTGGATAGAAATCAGTGTGACATTTTCAGTTTGAAGTAAAATGTAACAGAAACATAAAAACCAAAAGGAATATGAGGGAGACTATTTGCCCCATGTCTAGCAGACTATGAAAAGAATTTTAAGTTCTATAAGAACAATGAATGTTCCAGTTGAAACTGGGAAAGGGTAATGAGTATACAAAATTTAAGTGGATAAAAACATATGACAATTAGCCATACTATGCTTCTTTGTATTTAATACAAATAATTCAGATGAAAACACCATTGTCATATTTTTCCTTTGAAAAGATAATTATTTATCATATATAATATTAATACCAGGACTGGTGACTGTGCCAAAAAAATATAAAATGACTCAACTGCAGAAATCTATCTTCTCTAATTTTATTCTTAAGAAGTTAGTATTATACTTACATAAAAGGACAGTCACTGAAACACTGTTGTTATTACGGGAATTTAGAAATGACATATAGTTCAACAATAGATTAGCTTAATAAATTTTAATACAACTTCATGGTAAAGGTGAATTGCAGCAGGTATTTTAATGAAAATATGAAAATGTTTCTAATCTTTAGCTCAGTGAAGTTACACTGTATAAATTTAAGTATGCAGTACGATTTCTATTTTCTAAAATATGATCATATGCACCCAAAGATGACATATATACATCCTTCTATATTTAAGTTCACATTGTTTTTTCTGGGTGAGTGGCTTATTGACGTGTGTTTAAATAAACTGTGTGTACTGGGAGTGGGAAACATCAGTTCCTTGATTTTTACAACCTTATTTGGTCAGGGATTAAGTGAATAGACATCACTGAAAAATCCCCTGGATCTCCTTTCTTTTCCTATAAGGAAATACAATGATCACTTTCATTGAGAGCTATTTGGTTAAGCAAAATTACTTTCTTGCTTTGTAGCCATCAGAGAGCAGTTATATACCCAAAATCAATCAGAAGAAAAACACCACATAGGGTTCTCTAGGCCTCCGTATGCTATACAAATATTGTCATAGCACTCTGCTGAATAACAGCACAGGGTGATAAATGCATAATATGGTCCCTGAAGTCCAGTAAAATAATGGACATAGGACACTGGTTAGTGTCTGGACCTACTGGCTAGCACTACTTTTTTTCAGATCAATAAAGCAGAAACACTAATGTTTAATTTCTCTAGGAGAAGAAGAGACAAAAATATGCATATAAAATTGTGTTACAAATTAAACTTTCAGAAAGCAAACAAGAAATATATTCTACAATACCAAAATTAAATGATTGTCCTAGTAATAGATAGTGACATTATATCTCTTCTCTACCATCATGACATTTTTTGTAAGTACACAGACTAAATTATTTACCTATCCTTTAATAACAAAAACAAAACAAAGCTTTCTTCAGTAATTAGTACTTGGTGCTAACCAGTTTTTAGCACATTGGGACCCCTGAATAGTAGACCAGGACAGAGGCCTGGTGACAATGTTCTGAGGCATTGTTTCATGGAGACTATAGATTTTAACCTTTGTGAAATCAATGAATCATTAGATTTGACTTAACAAACATGCTCAGAATTTCTCTTTTCTCCTTTGTCTTGCCCCCAACAGAAAAGCAGTTCAACCTTTCAATATTTCAAAAGTCTATTTCTAAGCTAGTTGGAGACAAAGAAGAGATGAAACGGACTGTTATTAATCTGATCCATAATTTTAGGAGTAGCAAGGGGTTGAGGGCTGGGAACCAAGTGTAAGGATTTATAATACAAGAATAACCTAACCTTCCTGTTCTGTGTGCCCCTCTCTACCCCACACCACACACACGCACACATGATGTTAAGTTATTCACCAGTGAGCTTCCGGGAACAAGAGATATTTATATACTCAGTTTCTAAGCAGACCATAAAAATGGAGAAAAGGGTAAAGGTCATTGTTTCGCCACTGGATGCAGAGAAAGAAAAATCCCTAAAAACCAATTTCTCCTAATGATTTCTGTTCTCTTGTGAGACAGGAAATAGGAGAACTGAGTGCTCAGAATGACTTCAGACTCCTGGCTGAGGAAATGCTGGTGAAGCATAGCAGTATCTCTAGTGAGAGAGGGATGGAGCTCTTGTTATATAGGCATTAAACCATGAGCAAGTGATTATATGCTTGCCATATAATCAACCAACATATTTAGGTCAGTTTTTGGTTCTGCAAATAAGGATCTTAAAAGTTGTCATATTATCCTTCACAAGTGAAAAAGCTAAACAAACTAAAAAATCAACAACCCTTCCTGGATCCCTAAAAGAGGGGAGGGCACAGGGGTAAACTGCTGCTCCCAAGACTGGAGAGACAGAGAGTACACAAGGAACCTCAGGTACCATGAGAACCCAAGTGGAAAGGGAGGAGTAGGAAACCAAAACTATAACTGAAGGATTGCTGGAGACTCAGTGTGATCAAGTCTGAGCCTTAAAAGCTCTCAGGAGGGACGCCTGGGTGGCTCAGTGGTTGGGTGCCTGCCTTCAGCTCAGGTCATGGTCCTGGGATCCAGGATCGAGTCCCACCTTGGGTTCCCTGTGAGGAGCTAGCTGTGGAGGCCGAGAAAAATCAAGGCCATTCCACCTCAAGTTTAGCATTAGCACAAGTACAGCCATCTTAGGCCCCTGTGAATAAGAGCTGATCTTTACAGGAAAAACTACAGAATGTCCTCGGAAGGGAATCCCATATCAGAAAGACAACAGAACCCACGCCCATGGTAGAAAGTTCCATATTAGAATGAGAACAGAGCTCAATGCCCTTGAAAGCTCCATATTAGAATGAGAACAGAGCTCAATGCCCTTGAAAGCCCCATATCAGAATGTAAACAGAACTTGAGAAATTCCCACCCTCCTTCTGGAGGTCCCCTAGACCAGCCCATAAAAAACCCAGCTGTAACCCACTTCGGGGTCCTAGTCCCTGCTCCGCTGTGTCGGGTATACTTGGACCCAAGCTCAAACTTGCAAATAAACCCTCGTGTGCTTGCATCAGTGTTGGCTCCTTGGTGGTTTCTCAGATTTGCAGTCTTGGGCACAGCACTAGCTTCTCCTTCTGCATATGTCCCTGCCTCTCTCTCTCTCAGTCTGTGTCTCTCATGAATAAATAAATAAATCTTAAAAAAAAAATAAATAAAATAAAAGCTCTCAGGGAATCCAGTTATTGGAAGGGCCTCCACAACTCTGTTATGATTTACTTCAAAAACTTGACCAGGTTCTCACAGTAAATACCAGAGAAAAATCCCCTTGGTCTTCTTGGGGGTGGGGGAGCAAAACCATTTTGAAATACTCCAGGCACTCGGTTCTGTTTTTTGTTTTTAATTTTTTTTTAAGATTTTATTTATTTATTAATAAGAGACACACAGAGAGAGGCAGAGACACCGACAGAGGGAGATGCAGGGATCATGACTTGAGCCAAAGGCAGACCCTCAACCACTGTGCCACCCAGGAGTCCCCAGGTGCTTTGTTCTTAACAAGGCCTGCCCTCTGGAAAAACTTGCTGACTAAAGCATAAGAAAAAAAGGAACAGAAGAAACAGTAATGACTGAGAATATCCCACAAATTACTGTCAGACACCAACCTACAGATCCACAAATCTCATTGAAAACCAACAAGGGGTAGTGGAAGGGGAGGCAGGTGGGGAGATGGGGTGACTGGGTGATGGGCACTGAGGTGGGCATTTGAGGGGATGAGCACTGTGTGTTATGCTATATGTTGGCAAAGCCAACTCCAATTAAAATATGCATATATATATGAGATATCTCATGTCTCATATATATATCATATATCTTGCATATATTTATATATAAAATTTAAGGCACACACGCACAAAAAAAAAGAGAAAAAAGGAAGAAAGAAAAAAAGGAAAACCAAGTAGAATAAATGCCAAAAAATCAAAAACAGAACTCCTACACCCAGGCATATCACTTTCAAACTACAGAAAACCAAAGGTATAGAAGTCCTAGTTAACAAAAAAAAAAAAAAAAAAAAAAAAAGCACCTTAGCCATGGGCCATGGAGGAACAAAGATAAAAATCACAGCCAACTTCTCAAGAAACCATGCAAGCAGGAACATAAGAGAGTGAAATCTAAACACATGGAAAAAAACAAAACAAAACAAAACAAACAAAAAAAAAAAAAACCACCAAGCTAGAATTCTGTACCTTGTCAAATTATCCTCCAAAAGTGAAGGTGAAATACACACTTCCTCACACAGCCAAAACCCGACAGAATTTGCGGCCAGGAGGTCTGTCCCGCAAGAAATGTTAAAAATAGTTACACAGAGGGGGGCCTTGAGGCTGCCTGGGTCTCCTCAGGGGTTCTGTGCAGCCCTGGGGGTGCTGCCCCGGGGCCTCACCCAAGTGGGGGAGGGTCCTGCCGGCAGACGGCCTGGAGCAGGGGAGGGTCCTGCAAGCGCCCCAGCAGGGGAGGGTCCCAAGACGGCTTCAGCAGGGGAGGGTCTCGCAGGTGCCCCAGCAGGGGAGGGTCCTGAGGTGGCCCCAGCAGGGAAGGGTCCCGCAGGCACCCCAGCAGGGGAGGGTCCTGAGGTGGCCCCAGCAGGGGAGGGTCTTGCAGGGACTTCAGCAGGGGAGGGTCCTGCAGGCGGCCCCAAGGGGGAGGTTGTGTGCTGACTGCCCCTAACCCAGGGCCCCGGCCCCAGAGGGCAGAGATACTTCAGGTTGAGGCGACCTGCAGAGCCTGTTCTTCCTGCTGCAAAGGTCAGCAGGCTCCCCCGTGCACCACCTGCCTAAGTAAGACCCCGATGCCATGCTGTCGAGGGCCACCTCCTGCCCTTCATGTCTTACTAACGTGGTGTAAAGGACTCTTTCTCCAGTGGAAGGAAGGAGGCCCGAGAAAGGATGTCGGGTTTCAGTCAGACAGCCAGAGGGCAGCACCCCCAGGACCCAGGAGCCTGCAAAGATGCTGACTGGTGGGAGGAAGCCTTTTTAGGCCTGTCACTTCTAGGTCCTTTTGAGCCCTGTCACTCACTTCTAGACCTTTTACTCAGGTAAGACCCAGGATGGTGGAAACTAGGTGAGATGACTTCAGGATGACTTCCATCTTGACTTAGACATTTAAAAATCTTCCTACTATTAAAAAAAAAAAAAAAGTCTTCACATTTTCTTTGAAGACTGAGTTTTTTCTTCCAACCATGAGCTGTCCTTCCAGCTATGAGCTGTCCTCCTGGCTATGAGCTTTACCAGGCATCCAAATGGGAAAAGTCTTCAAACCCCAATACATATAAGGAATATCCAGGTGGTGGATGGTGTTTGCACTCCTGTGCTGTCAGGCATGTGCCTGAAACTGCATGACTTGGCTAGAACAGCACTATCGGGTTTGATGTATCAGACCGGTGTTCCAAATGAAGTTGTTGATTATATCATGTTTGGCACAGTTACACAGGAAGTGAACACAAGCAATGTGGTGGAGAGTCTGCCCTTGGAGCTGGCTTCTCTGACAAGAGTTCTGCTCACACGAGCCTGCATCTCTGCCAACCAAGCCATGACCACAGGTGTTGGCTTCATTGCTTCTGGCCAATGTGATGGACTTGTGGGAGGTGTTTTGGAGTTAATGTTGGACATCTCTATTTGCCATCAAAAGAAGATGAGGAAAATCATTCTTGATCTCAACAAGGCCAAGACTCTGGATCCATCACTATTTTTAATCTCTAAATTCAAATTGAATTTCTTATCACTTGAACTCCTTCTGGTGGCTTTCTCCACCAGTGAGAGAATGGGCTCTCTGCAGAGCAAATGGTCACTGCCTTTGCTTTTTCAGACTGAAATAGGACGAGTATGTACTTTATTCCCACAGCCTGACCATAAGGACACAAGATGAAGGGCTCCTCTATGATGTTGTATCCTAAAGAGTACCATGAAAAGATACAGTTACCAAAGGTAATTCCATCCATCCTTTCTCCCTGGAGCAGATGGCCAAACAAAACCCACATTCATCAAGCCCTGTGGTATAGTGGCAGCTGCAATTTCTTTCCTGACTGATGGTGAATCAGCAGTGTTGATTATGGCAGATGAAAAAGCTCTGGCCATGGATTATAAATGGAGGGCATTTTTTGAGGGATTTTGTGTAAATATCTTAGGATACAAAAGATCAATTTCTAAAAAAAAAAAAAAAGATCAACTTCTACTCAGACAACATATGCTATTCCAGGAGTTCTAGAGAAGGCAAGATTAACTGATACTGATGCTTTTGAATTTTGGGATGTTTTTCTCAGGTCAGATTTTGGCTAATTTGAAAGCCATGGATTCTAATTTGTTTACAAAAAAATACATGGTTAGAAAAACCAAGGTTAGACTGCTTTCTTTAGAGAAGTTTAATGACTGGGTTGGATGGCTGTTCCTGGGATACCTATTTGGAGCCATTGGCTGTAGGTTGGTCTTGGAACCTGCCAACAGATTACAGGAGGAAGAAGGCCATTATTGCCTCGTGACTGTCTATACATCTGGGGAGCAGGACCATGCTATGACAGTAGAAGCTTATATAAAGTAACAAATCAGGAAGAGGTGCCCTGGAGTTTCTGTGCAACACTCACACTAGGTAATGCCATGTCAACGCATTACTAAATGACATCTGTAATTTCTAGCTCCTCTTAAGAAAACAAAATTTGTGGCCCTCTGTTAAATTATTTTCAGTTAAGGCTTGCTGGTTTTCTGAGCTTTCTAATAATCATGGCATACTGCTTTTTCAGGGATTACTTAGCCACCAGAATCCTAAACAGTGATAGGTTTAAGCAATTATTTTTGGTCTTTATTTTCACTGAAGACTAAATGAGTGGTTGCAATGTAGGGGAGAGGTTAGCTGAGATTTGGAATCATCTTTGTAACGGAATCATCTTTGTAACATTTGCAAATTATACTCATTCCTGTATGTAACCTAAAGATAACTATTTTCTATAAAATGCAAACTAGTGTGCCTAAATTAACTTAATTATGTAAAGATAATTCAGACTCTAAAACAAAGTGGAGAAGTATTGTCTCTAAAAAAAGTCTTTTAAAGACAGTGAAAATAATATGTCAGAAACTCAGATCTAGGTAAAGGAAGAGCATTAAAAAAGGAATAATTAAAAAAAAGGAATAAGTGACAATAAAATTTAAAAAATCTTTCCTCTTATTCTTAATTATTCCAACAATACATTTTTAAAAATAATAACACCAACAATATATTCGAATTTGTATGCTTATGTATGTATCCTATGTGCTTCTGTATGCTAATTTATAAATGAAAAGATTGGCAGCAATGATACAGAGAACAAGAAGAAGGAATTAGGTTTATTTTGTGATAATATACTCAGACTATTGATGAAGTTGTATATTGTCATTTGAAAGTGGATTTAAATTAGCTGTAAATATCTATTCCAAGCCCTAGGGGCATCCCGGGTGGCTCAGCGGTTTAGTGCCACGGTCAGCTCAGGGCATGATCCTGGAGACCCGGGATCGAGTCCCACATCGGGCTCCCTGAATAGAGCTTGTTTCACCCACTACCTATGTCTCTGCCTCTCTCTCTGTCTCTCATGAATAAATAAATAAAATCTTTGGGGGAAAAAAAAGACAAACCCTAGGGCAAAACCCCCAAAATATATGCTATATGCTAAGCAATGAAAAAAATTTGAATCATATAAAACGTTGAATCATTTAAAATTACAAAAGGTATAAAAGTGTGGAAGACAAAGTATAAAAGCATCAAATAGGAAACAATAACAAATATGGTATATATGAGCCAAAACATATCAATAATCATTGAAAACCTGTGGTCTAAATACACCATTCAAATGTTAAAGATCCTCAGAAAGAATAAAAATCAAGGCCCAATTAAATGAAGTCACCAAGAAAAACATTTTAAATATAAAGAGACATACAAACTAAAAGTAAGCAGATGGAGAAAATACACTATGCTAATACATATTAAAAGAAAGCAGAAATAGCTATATTAATTTCAGGCAGCAGATTTCACAGCAAGGAAGTGTATTACAGTTAAAGAAGGACATTATGTAGTGACACAAAAGGTCAATTCCCCAAGAAGACATAACAATTCTTACTGGGTATATGCCTAACAACATATCATCAACCTGTGAGAGGCAAAAACTAATAGAACTACAAAGATAAATCGACGAATCCACTATCATGGTTGGGGACTTTAAGAACATCTCTTCGAAATAGAACTAGCTAGCAAGCAGAATGTTACTAAGGACATAGTTGAACACAAAACCATTAATCAACTGGATATAATTGACATCTATCGACTAAATCTTACAACATCAGCATGCACATTCTTTTCAAGCTTCGCATTCAACAATATAGACCACATTCTTGCCCATAAAACTCATCTTAGCAAATTTAAAAGAAAACAAATTCCTACCACATTTACCCTTGGATCAAAATGGAATTAAAATGGAAATCAGTATTAGATAACAGGAAAATCCCACAATATGTGGAGAGTAAACAGCACATTTCTAAATACAGACACACTTCATTTTATTCTGCTTCACTATGTTGCACTTTGTAGATAATGCATTTTTTTTTTTTTGCAAATTGAAGGTGTGTGACTACCCTGCATCAAGCAAGTCTACGGGTGCCATTTTTTTCAGCAGCATTTGCTTACTACATGTCTCTCTATCCAATTTTGGTAAAATTTACAGTATTTCAATCTTTCTCATTATTGTATTTGTTATGCTGCTCTTGGATCACTGATTATGACTCACTGAAAGCTCAGATGGTGGTTAGCACTTTTTAGCAAAAAATTATTTTTTATTTAAGATACGTACATTTTTAGACATAATGATATTGCATACTTAATAGACTCTGATATGGTATAAACATAATTTCTATATGTAGTGGGAAACTAAAACTTCATTTGACTCATTTTATTGTGATATTTGCTTTACTGCAGTGGTCTGGAGCTAAACCTGCAATATCTTTCAGGTATGCCTGTAATACACAGGTCAAAGAAGAAATCTCAAGAGAAATTTAAACATATTTTTTTTTTCCTAATGAAAATGAAGGAAGAATTTATCAAACCTTGTAGGATGCAACTACAGCAGTATTTATAGGGAAATTTATAGCATTGTATGTATAAGAAAAGAAGAAAGATCTAAAATAATCTAAATTCCCAAAGTTAGAAACTAGAAAGAGAACAGCAAATTAAATACAAAATAAGTAGAAGAAAAGAAATACTACTGATTAGAGCAAAAATCAATGGAATTTAAAATAGGAAATCAATAGATTGAATTGACAAAACCAAAAGCTGTTTCTTTGAAAAACTAAAATAAATTGATAAGCCTTTAGCCAGGTAACTAAGAGAAAAAGGAAAAACACAAATTATTAATATCAGAAATGAAAGTAAGGACATCACTACAGACCCTATAAACATTTAAAAAATAATAAAGGAATACTATGAACAATGCCATTCCCAGGAAATTGTCCATGTAGATGAAACAGGCAAAATCCTTTAAAGACATAATTTGCCAAGACTCACCCAAGAAAAACAGACAATCTGAATAACCTTATATCTATTGAAGAGATTGAATTAATACTTAACAACCTTCTAAAACAGAAAGCACCAGGCCAAGATGGGTTTACTGATGAATTACAACAAAATCTTAACGAATAAATTATACCAATTATCTACAATGTTTTTTGGAGGATGGAAGCAGAGGGAATATTTCCTATTTCATTCTATGTGGCCAACATTACCCTAATAACAAAACCAAACAAAGATACCACAGGAAAACTATAAACTACTGTCTCTCATGATCAAGAATCCTCAATAAAATATTAGCAATTTGGGCCCATCAATATACAAAGAGGAATTATACACCACAACCAAGTGGAATTTATCTCAGATATGCAAGGCAGATTTAGAATTCAAAAGCTAATTAATTCATCAGTGAACCAAAGAAGCAAAATCACATGATTATATCAATAGATGCAGAGGAAGTATTTGCTAAAATCCAACCACCATTTATTAAAAACAAAAAACAAAAACAAAAACTCTCAGTAAATTAGAAATAGAGTCAAACATCCTCAAATTGATAAAGGGTTTCTACAAAAACCCTACAGACAACATCATACTTAATGATGAGAAACTCAATTTTCCGACTAAAGTCAGAACAAGGCAAGGATGTCTCCTTTCATCATTCTTTTTTCAACATTGTTCTGGAAGTTCTAGCTAATGCAGTAAGATGGGAAAGGAAATAAAGGAAATATAGATTAGAAAGGAAAAAAAATAAGATTATTTTTGTAGATGACATGGTCATCTGTGTAAAAAATCTGAAAAAGTTGGCAAAAAATTCCTAAAACTAATAAATGATTATAATAAGTTTAGAGAGTAGACATTAGTATACAGAAGTCCGTTGCTTTCCTATGTATCAGTAAGTAGATACATAGTAGTAGTAATTGAATAAGTAGAACAGGTAGTTGAATGAGTAGAATTTGAAATTAAAAACACAATGCCGGGCAGCCCGGGTGGCTCAGTGGTTTAGCACCGACTTCAGCCCAGGTTGTGATCCTGGAGACCTGGGATCGAGTCCCATGTCAGGTTCCCAGCATGGAGCCTGCTTCTCCCTCTGTCTGCTTCTCTCTCTGCCTGTGTCTCTGTCTCTGTCTCTGTCTCATGAATAAATAAAATCTTTAAAAAATAAATAAAAAATAAAATAAAAAAATAAAAACACATGCCATTTACATTAGTACTCAAAAAATGTAATAGTTATCAATCTAACAATATGTATAAGATCTATATGAGGACAACTATAAAGCACTGGTGAACCATATAAAGGATAAACTAAATAAATGGAGAGATATGGTCCATGTTCATGTACAGGAAGGCTTCATATTGTCAAGATGTTCACTCTTCCCATTTTGAACTACGGTTTCAATGCAATCCCAATCAAAATTTCAGCAAGTTATTTTGTGAATATATGGACAAACTGATTCTAAATTTTATATGGGGCGTCAAAAACCCAGAATAGCCAAAATATTGAAAAACAAAGTTAGAGGATGATACTACCTGACTTTAAGACTTACTATAACCTACAGTATTTAAAAAAACTTGAAATTGGTGGGTGGAAAACAGGAAATTAATCAGTGGAACAGAAGGGAGAGCACAGAAGGAAACCCACATAATGTAGTTGACTCATTTTTACAAAGGAGCAAAGGCAGTACTATGGAGCAGACCATCTTTTCAACAAATGGTGCTAGAACTACACATCCATATACAAATAAATGAATCTGGATACAGACCCTGCAGCCTTCACAAAAATTAATTCAAACCACAACATACATCTAAGTCTAGGATAATATGAGAAAAGTTAGTTTACCTTAGACATGGTGATTTTTTAGGTACAACACTGAAGACTTGATCCATGAAAAACAAAATTGATAAGCTGCACTTCATTAAACTTACAAACTTCAGCTCTGTGAAAGACCAAGAAGAGAACAAGAAGACTAAGTTGTAAACTGGGAGCAAATATTTGTAAAAGACATCTGATAAAGGACTATTATCAAAAACACACAAAGAACACTCAACAAAAATTAAATAGACAACCTGACATGGAAATGGGCCATAGGCCTTAACAGGTACTCCTCCCAAAAGACATACAGAAGGCAGATGAGCATATTAAAGATGATCCATATCATATCACCAAGGAAATGCAAATTAAAATGAAACACCTCTATACACCTATTAGTTGACCAAAATTCAGAACAATGAACACTAAATACTAGTGCGAATATGGAACAGAATGAATTCTATCATTGTTAGTGACTATGCAAGGTGGTACAGCCACTTGGGAAGATGGTATGGAGGTTTACTCTGAACCATATGATCCAGTAATCATGCTCCCTGGCATTCACCTGAAAGATATGAAAAACTACGATGTCCACACAAAACCTGCACATGGTTGTGTATAATAGCTTTATTAATAATTACCAAAATTTGGAAGCAATCAAGATGCCCTCATTAGAGGAATGGATGAATAAACTGTTATATCTAACAATGGACTATTACTCAGTACCAAAAAGAAATGAGCTATCAGACATGAAAAACATGGGGGAACCTTAAAAGCATATTACTAAGTGAAAGAAGACCATCTGAGAAACCTATACACTGCATGATTCCAACTCCATGACATTCTGGAAAAGGCAAATGCAATGGAAACATAAAAAAGAGTAGGGGGGGATCCCTGGGTGGCGCAGCGGTTTGGCGCCTGCCTTTGGCCCAGGGCGCGATCCTGGAGACCCGGGATCGAATCCCACATCAGGCTCCCGGTGCATGGAGCCTGCTTCTGTCTCTGCCTCTCTCTCTCTCTCTCTCTGTGACTATCATAAATAAATAAAAATTAAAAAAAAAAAAAAAGAGTAGGGGTTGCAGGTAGCAAGAGGGAAGAGAAGGATGAACAAGTGGAGCAAAGGGGATTTTAGGGCAGTGAAAATGCTCTGTTTCATACTATAATAATGGACACATGGTAGTAAACACTTATCCAAATCCATAGCATATACAACACCAGGAGTGAACCATCATGTCAGAACTACGGGCTTTGGGTGATTATGTTGTGTCAATGTAGGTTCACCAACTGTAAGAAATGTACCCCTCAATGAGGGATGTTGATAATGGGGGAGACTGCACATGTGTTGGATAGGGATAGTTTGGGAAACCTCTGTTTCCTTTCAATTTTGGGGGAACCTAAAACTGCTCTGAACAAACAGAAGTCTTAATATAACAGCACATTTTAAAAAATCACATATTTAAGAGAAAAATGAAACGATTGTCAAAGTCCCTGTTTTAGTAAGATTTGGAAGACCTCTACAGTACTCTGAAGTTTTTCTTTTTCTTTTCTTTTCTTTTCTTTTCTTTTCTTTTCTTTTCTTTTCTTTTCTTTTCTTTTCTTTTCTTTCTTTTCTTTTCTTTTCTTTTCTTCTTTTTCTTTTCTTTTTACTTTTCTTTTCTTTTTTCTTTTTTTCTTTTCTTTCTTTTCTTTTTTCTTTCCTTTTCTTTTCTTTTCTTTTTTTCTTTTCTTTTCTTTTCTTTTCTTTTCTTTTCTTTTCTTTTCTTTCTTTTCTTTTCTTTTTTCTTTTTTCTTTTTCTTTTTCTTTTTTTTCTTTTTTTTCTTTTTTTTTTTTTGCCATAAGATATCTCCTGTCAGTATTCTCCAGAACACATATGCAGAGATTGGTCAGTCTTATTCCTGAGATCTTTAATTTGTCTTGTGGAAAAATGACACGTCAGTGAAAAACCCATTACTGCAATCGATAGTTCAGGAAGCCTGGAGAGCACATGCTTGCTGGTGACAAACTATGTAATTGCCCCCAAAAGAAAGGTGGACATTCCTTCCTAGCCTTTTTTTATGGATGCTAGCTATTCCAAAAGAAAATATAAAACCTATTTATTTTGCTAGTAAGGAAGTGCTATGTGATTAAGAAAACTACTAACAGTCCAATAGGAAAAAAAAAAGAATGACACATTTAAGGGGAAATGGTCATTTATAAATTAATAGATCTCACATTATTGGGGAGCAGTTACTTGACAGAAAGCATTCTTAACAGAACTAAGGAATTGAGAAAAGGGTATCAGTAAATGCTATTATGACCAATTTTAGTCTTTATATACTCATTCTAATCCTTCTACTTTTCAATGAAAACTGTTCTAATTTCCAAACATGGGGAAAAAAACTTCACCAGCACCTGGCTGTTTCCTCCTATAATTTTCACACATTTAAGTATTTAGAATTTCTAAATACTAAATTCCTAAGATATTTTCAAGGAATATAGTGCTTCAGTTTCTTCTGAAATATTTATCTATCCAGTCATTTGTTAACTACCTATCTTTCTATCGCCTACTTACATCTATACTCATCTATCTATCATCTATCTATCTATCTATCTATCTATCTATCTATCCATCCATTATCTATCTATCAATATACATCTATGTTGCAACAAGAATTGAATATGACACACCTTGGTACAAATGATTCCTTGTTGGTCATTTATAGGATGTTGAAAACTCTATTATCTTTTATTAAACTGTGATTAACTCTTTTGATTCCCATACCCAATTATGATGAGTCTTTACTTTAAAATTAGGTAAAGAATAAATAATCTGTATGATTTTGCATCTTTTATGGTTTAGGTACATTTAAAGTGCTATGTAAAATCTAGGAATGTTTGGTAATATATTAAAAATATTAAACAAATATTTTACACATAAATTACTACTACAATATAGAATGATCATTGTGACTTCAATCTGTCTTCTTGGGTAAAGTCAATTTGGTTTAACATTAGTCTGGATTCAAAAACTTACCCATTTTGAAATTATATTTTCTCTAAGTTTATAGTCAAATTATTCTTAGTTAAATGAATCGCTATCATTTAAGCTGAGTTAATTTTATCCTTAACAGAATGAGAATATTTTTCTTATTAAGCTACATTAGGTTTAAGGCATTTGCACAATATTAACAACTTAACAATAAAGATGAAAATTCTGAGGTAGAGTTAGATCTGATAGCTTTATGTATTTAAAATCCTCTTTGTTATTTTTAATCCTCCTTGTACATATTCTCACATAATGTAATTCAGTGTTTGAGGCAAACTCAATTACTGAAATTCACAGTGTATTAAAAACTTTAAACTATGTTTAAAGATACCATTGAGATGTGGGAAAAGTGGAGATTACTACAGAAAACCATACCCAGGAGATTAAGATGAACATTTATCTACTCAAGGGGAAAATGTGTAATTCCTCTTGAGATTTGAAGAATTATTTGATATAATCTATAGTGCTTTTTCACATTATAAAGCAAAGAATCGTTGGGGTTTTAAAAATGTTAAAAGCACTAAAATGTTTTAAAATACCATTTTCTTGCTTACTTATAATTCATAGCTTCAGTTTACTCTGTTTTGTAGATTGCTAATATATTTGTTTTCCACTATTTATATTATTTCAGCAAGTATCAGAAATATTGTATAAATACAAGGACTATTATATATAATTATAAATATTTTATTATTACATATATATGATGTTCTATTTGTTTTTTTATGATGTTCTATTTGTAAGAAGAGGAGATACATAAGTACCATAATATTGTCAGTGTATACTTCAAACTCTCCTATGTTCAAGTCCCCAAGTGATGGGAAAGAGGAAGCTATGACACAGGAAATCAAGAGGAAGAAAAGGGGAGTTTTTAAAAATTTAGTGATTCTTAGAGTGAGACCAAAAAAAAAAAAAGGAATGGAGGTAGGTGAAATGAAAAGGTCCTTTTTAGATCCAAAAGCCTGCAGTTGGGATAGAGTAGAAATGATTAGATAGATGATAGATGGATGAATGAATAACTAGATACATATATACATAGATGTTATGCATTGCATTATTTTCTCCCAAATTCATATACCGAAGTCCTAATCAGGACCTCAGCATGTGACTATATTTGAAGATGGGGCCTTTAAACAGATAATTAACTTAAAATGAGACCATTAGGATGGGCCCCAAACCATTGGTGACCTTATAAGATGAAAACATTTTTTTTAAGATTTTATTTATTTATTCATGAGACACACACACACACACAGACAGAGAGGCAGAGACTCAGGCAGAGGGAGAAGCAGGTTCCATGTAGGGAGCCCTACTTGGGACTCAATCCCGGGTCTCCAGGATCAGGCCCTGGGCTGAAGGTGGTGCTAAACCACCAAGCCACCCAGGCTGCCCAATATGAAAAATTTATAACACATAAAGAGAGACCACTTGTACACTTGCATGGAGGGAAAGCCATCTACAACAATCTAGAGACAGCAAGAAGGAAGCCTTTGATAAGCCAGGGAGAGAAGCCTCACAAGAAATCAACCCTGCTGATATCTTGAACTTGGACTTTCAGCCTCAGAACTGTGAGGAAATGCATTTCTGTTGTTTAAGACACCCAATTTGTGATATTTTGCTTTGGCTGTCTGATTGAAATAGAATAAGAAGACATTATCCTTGTTCTCGTTTTGGATTCTGTGGAGAAGCCTGGTTTTTAGAGTGTGTGTGCGATAATCTGGGGCAGGCTCAACAGAGGCGTGTGCCACCAGGGATTGCGCCCACAATTCTCTAAGCCCCTGTATTTAAATAAGAGTTTTTCCTCTGTTGCTGCCTGTGGGAGACACAGAGAGTCAGTAGACCTGCCATTGTAAAGGTCCTTTATCACGGGAATGGGGAAGGTGACTAAAAATGTAGAGATGGGATGATTTAAGACATAAATAAATAGAGGTTGTGATTGTATCACAGAAGTCTGGCAGTGCCAACAAGGGCTACCCAGTTAAAGTTGGCAGGGGACCTAGTATTTAGCATAATACATTGCTACAGCCATTACCAAAGACCCATAGGACAGAAAAAGGACAGACACGTGGATCTAAAGCCACTTTCTCTTTGCAGTAGAGCCAGGTGAACTTTCCTCTTAACACAGGTGCTAATTTGAGAAGAAGTAGAGGAAGAAAAATCCTAAAACAAAACCCAAACCAAAACAAAAACTCTATATTCAGAAAACACCTAATAGAATGGGTAAAATGGAAGGTATTGTGATATTTTTAAATTGCAGGAGTGACTCCACTGTCCCTAGAATGCCCACACGACCCTGGCCTGAAGGGACTCATGAATACAAGCAGGTGCCTTGACTTTTGATTAAATCACATCTATAACAAAGAAAGCATAGTCGCCTATGCACTCCCGCTATTGGTAAATAAATATAAAATAAAACTCCACCAAAAGTACATATTTCTCCTTTGTTGAACTCATAAAAGGTTACCCTGGGCTATTAGAAGTATTTGAGCATTGAAATTGCTGCTTACAGTGATGTTTGAATTCATATTAAAATAGCAGAACATATTTTATTATTTCATGAGAAAAGAAATCTGACAGGAGGCAAGAAAATTAGTCTCTAAAAGGGTGACTAATTCCTAACCTCACTGAATGGAGGGTCTAGAGGAGCTTGAGCACAAGCACTGTCAGCCATGAATATATCTTAGGAAATAGAATGAATTGTGTCTTCAGTGAGGAGGCATAAATAAAACTAATTACAAGGAGGCTGGGACAGTAAATTGTGGAAAAGAATGGGAAGAAAAGTAAGGGATAGGAAATTTATTTTTTTGGGGGGGGGATAGGAAATTTAATAAGTACTCATGTTTATATCTCATTTAAATCATATAATTCCAAAACATTCCCATCAAAACATGTTTCTAAACCTTTGTTCCTCAAGGCCCTAAAATAGGAGTCTGAAGACTATGGTATGTGGGGAAATTCAAACTTTCACCAGGCTATCCAAGTACGGAGAAGACACAAATTGCTGATATCAGAAATGAAAGGGAGGGCATCATTCCGGATTCAGTGGATACTAGAATGATAAAAAGGAAATATTATGAACTCCATGTCCATAAACTAGGTACTTTGAATCAAAAGGACCAGTTCTTTGAAAGACAGAAACTGCCAGAATTCATGCAAGGATAAATGGAAACTGTGAATAGGACTATATTTTTAAAGTAATTGAATCAATAGCTAACAACTTTCTAAAAAAAAAAAGCAAATATCAGGCCCAAATGGAGCCACCGCTGAATTTTATCAAACATTTAAGGAAGAAATGATACTAATTCCCTAAGTCCCATTTCAGAAAATAAAAGCAGAGGCCACACTTTCTGATTCTGTGATGCCAGCATTATCCTAGTACAAAAACCAAAGTCATTCCATGAAAGGAAAAGTAGAGACGGGTATGTCTCATGAGCTTAGATGCAAAATTCTCAATAAAATATATCCGCAAATGTCATCCAACAGAAATTGTACATAATTATCAAGAGAGATTTATTCCATTTATGTGACAGAGTCAGAAACTGGTTTTATGTAGCCACAAACTAAGAAATCCCCAGAGCCACCAGAATCTGGAAGATGGAAGGACATATCCATAGAAACTTTGGAGGAACCACAGCCCTGCTGGCAAATTAATTTCAGACTTTTATCCTCCAAAACTGTGATAAAATAAATTTCTATTTTTTTAAGTCAGGAAGTTTATGTTAATTTGTTACGGCAGCCATAGAAAAATAATACAATGCCTAATAAAGTAACTCAATATTTTGAATTAAAATGTATTATACCCTTTTGTAAAAATTCATTGTGTGCTCAAGATTGTTGAGAGAGACACACGCAGCCCAGGATCTTTGTTAGGCGCAGATTCAAGTGGGAAAAGGAACACGATTTAACTCTATGTCCCATATTTCAGTGTACCAGTGTCAGAGCTTTTTCTCAAAACATCCTCTCCAATGAGATTTGGAAAGCAGAACTGTGACTTAGATAGAACTGCTTCGTGCGAAAAATAGAATATTCACAGCAGATGTAATATAACGGAAAATGAGTCTTCACACGGTGAAAAGAAACAAAGAAGTAAATACATTATTGGCTATCTACTTAAAGATATTAAGAATATTAATTTTATCAGGCCTGAGCTAATTGCCGTATTCTGGGTTTACATTAATGAAATAGTAACAAAATTGTTTATGCACTAAGAAATCTTCTGTGTCTTATTGAGGGTAGGATATGGTTTTTGGAGACACATTTAGTAATCTATTAAAACAGATTGTTTGACAAATAGATTGAACAGATGGTATAATGAACCCAGCAACTCAGCAGAATTTATCCATTCTTAAAATTCTACAGCAGTGGTAATTGCTACAATTTTATGGACTTTTCCTTAGTTTTTCCAAAGGTATCTTTTGTAGAATAAAGCATTCCACATACACCATCATAAGTAGTAATGACCAACAAGATAGGTAACCATATCTCTCTCTTTTTTTTTTTTTTGTAACCATCTCTTAATAATAAATATAGCTACTTTGGCCACTAAGAAAAGCAGTATTGATTACCTTTGGAACTTGAGAATAAATCTTTATATATTTTGGTATTCTGTGTTTGTTTTATAATAACATTAAAACTACTTTTAGATAATGTGCATAAGCATATTGATGTGTAGAGATCTATGATAAGTAACATCTGTATGATACATTTGATAAAATAATATGGAAAAGCATGCTGAAAAATGTTACAACAACATAGGAATATTCTAAATATATGGCATTAAGAAAAAATTCCTCGGATGCCTGGGTGGCTCAGTGTCAGGGCACGATCCTGGGGTCCCGGAATCGAGTCCCATGTCAGGCTCCCTGGAGGGAGCCTGCTTCTCCCTCTGCCTGTGTCTCTCCCTCTGTCTGTCTCTCATGAACAAATAAATAAGAATCTTTAAAAAAAAAGAAAAAATACTCAAAAGTTGTGTGACAGAATACGTTATGAAAAATAAATTTATATATGTATAATTTACATCTGTACATTTTGTCATGAAATACTAGATAAGCATCAAAATATTCACAACATTTATCTCTAAAGTTGGTTTTACTTTTCATTTTTATATTTTTTAAATTTTTAAAAATGAACAAGAATGCTGCTCCAATAAAAAAAGTTATGTCTTTGCCTTCTAGGTCATTCTAAAATTTGCTAAATCTGAGTTTCTCTGCATATTAGCCATAAAATCATACTGATCAACAAGGAGGACAAAATAAAACTAACCATAGCCCATGCCTCAGCATATCAGGAGATAGATTACTATAATCCTCAATTTATATCTAAAAGGATAAATAAACATGATATTCCAGCAATGGCTTATATCAGAGCTCTGAGTTGAGAATGCATGGAATCTGAAGTGAGTTCGTGAAAAAAGAAGTGGGGATGCAAGGGCTCAAGGGAGATGGGACTTAGACAAAATCTAAGGAAAGAAAAGTTCCTTTTGCTACTAAAAAAAAAAAAAAAAAACAAAAAAAAAAAAAACAAAAGTTTTTCTGAGACCTGGTGGGTCTCAGCAGGAGATAAAGGGAAACCATTTGAACAACGATAATAACTAAGTTGGAAGTCATAAATATCAGTTGCTCCTGGGAGATTAGGTAGTAAACAGAAAAGGAACAATAGGGACGCCTGGGTGGCTCAGCGGTTGAGCATCTGCCTTGGGCTCAGGGCATGACCCCAGGGTCCTGGGATCAAGTCCCGCATCGGGCTCCCTGCCTGTGTCTCTGCCTCTCTCTCTGTGTCTCTCATGAGTAAATAAACAAAATCTCAAAAAGAAAAGAAAAGGAACAATAATGTATAGACATGTAGAAGTGACTGGAAAGAAAGAAGAAGGTGGAGAATTAAGGGATCCTGAAGGAACAAAAGCAAATTAGAGAATAGAAAACCACACCAAACGCTCCCCTCAACATGGCCGAAGGAAAAAGCTGTATAACAAATGTAAATTAGAAAAAAATTATTGCAGAGACATATGTGCTCTCCTTAGGACTAAATTGGTAGTAATGCTATAGAGTTTGACTTTTACCACTGCAGAGACAGAAAGCAACCTCACATGTAGCACAGGAAAATACAGAAGCTTCATCTGGGTGATTAGCTGATCAGTCTTCTGCAGAGTTGTGGTTTTTTTTTTTTTTTTTTTTTTTTTTTAACCCTGGACAAATGTGAATGGTACCCAAGGAAAGTATATTGTCATGACCCCAAGTAAGAGAAGAGATTGAGCTGCTTGCCAGTGCACAGTTGGAAATGCAAACAAGGATCAACTGAGTTGTGTTATTATAGGCTTTATAAACTCTATTGAGTTTACTATTACTACTATAACAGAAATGTACTGTAAAAATGACTATAGTAAAAATAATATCCTTATTGGTAATTATTTTTATTTTTATTATTTTATTTTTTTTCTTATTGGTAATTATGTATTTTAGCCCTATGCACTTCTTTCGTTGAAACCATGTTCTCATTTTAGAATTTTGCTTTTTAAAATTAGCATAAAGTTGAATTTTTGGGGGAGGTACAGGCCTGTGAACTTAACACATGTATACGTTCACGTGACTGCTACCAAGTGGGGATACAAACCAGGTGCATCAGTGCCCAGGCCGCTCCTATGCATCCCTTTTTTGTAGTTAAACCTTCTTCTCATCCTGACCCATGCCAACCGCTAGACTGTTCTCCATCACAATAATTACCGAGAATGTCATAAAAATAGAATCGTATAGTATGTAACATATTGAGAGTGATTCCTTTCACTCAGCAGAATGAATTTCAGATTCATCTGTTGTGGCAAGTATCAATACTTTACCCCTTTTCATTGCTAATATTATTTAAATATTATCATTTTCTGTTGAATTGGCTTGCATCTTTGTAAAACCAAATGGCTATATTTGTATGGGTCTATTTCACGACTCTCTTTTCTGTTCCATGATCTGTGTGTGTGTGTGTGTTTTTCCAAAAATTTTTTATCTTAATTACTGTAACATTATAGTAACACTTAAAGTTGGGTATTGTGATTTTATTTCTCTTTCTCAAAATTGTTTTTTAACTATTTCGCTTGCTTTTTAATGTAGATTTTAGTACTAGCTTCTTAAAGTCTACAAAACCTTTTAGAATTTGGATTAAAATTTCACTAAATCTACTGGACACTTTGAGAAGAATTAACATCTTGACTATGTGGAATATTGCAGTCCACAAACACGGTATATGATTGCTTCACTTATGTAGATCTTCCCGAGATGATGTTCAACTCACTTATTAGTTCTAAAAAATGATTTTTTACTTCCTTAATATTTTCTCAATATACAATCTTATTGTCTACAAATAAGAGCAGTGTTTTTTCTTCTTTCCTTATATGGATAAGTTTTATTTCATTTTCTTCCCTTTTATGCTATGTAGGACTTCATCTATGGTGTTGAATATAAGGACATTAATGCCTTTTTCCCAAACTTAGGATAAAATAACTTAACCTTTCACCATTAAGTGTAATGTTAGCTGTAGGTTTTCTGCAAACATCTGTTCTCAGGTTAAAAAAATTTTTTACATCTATTTTGTGGAGACATCTTGCCATAAATGTATGTTTAATACAGATAAATGTTTTTTTTTTCTGCACCAAAGTTGATAGATTTTATATTTTTATATTTTTTCTTCTTAGTTCTAGCAATAATGTTGATTGTATATGAGAATTTTGAACCATTTGTATATTGATAAGGGTTGTAGAATATTATTAATTTTCATGCTAATGGATTGGGTTTGCTTATAATACTTTGTTGAGAAGCTTTATATCTGTATTCTTCAAAAAAAGCTCAAATCTGTGGAAGATAGTAGATAGAATTAGTGGCTTCCTTTTTTAAATGTTTTTAGAGTCCTCCAGTGATACCCTCTCATTCTAGAGATTTGTATCTCATAACATTTTTAATGATGAATTTAACATGTTTAATAATTATTGTACAGTTCAGAGTTTCTGTTTCATTTTGGGTGAGTTTTGGCAGTTTCGGTTTCTAAGAAACCCTTTCATTTGACCTAAATGGTTGAATTGACATGTATAGAGTTGTTCATAATATTCCCTATGGTCATTTTTTAAAGATCTTTTTGTTTATTCATGAGAAACACACAGAGAGAGGCAGAGACCTAGGCAGAGGGAGAAGGATGGGAGACTGGATCCCAGGACCGCGGGAGCACGACCTGAGCCACAGGCAGATGCTCTACAACTAAGCCACCCAGGCCTCCCTCCCTATTGTGATTTTAATGTCTCTGGATCTGTAGAGATGTCCTGCACCACTCACTTTTTATATTGGTAATTTATTATTTCCCTCTCCCTTTTGTGGGATTACCTCCTGAACATTATAACCATAAACTCCTCTATATTTAAGTGCCATTATTAACATACATATCAGAAAACCTGATTCACTTGCTCTCCGCAATGGAAATCAAAGTAGACTGTAGATTCAGGCTTGTGGTTCCACAGATTATAAATGCCCCAAATCCTAGCATTTGGGGATGTCCAAAAAACAAGCAAACAAACTCTTATAACCTTGTAGTCAGCATCAGACTATTATTCAGATTAATGCATAATGAGTGTCCAAAATTGCATATGTTTATATGTGTTAATGTGCTGGCATGCATGCCTGGGTGATAACTTCCACTCAATTATCCTACAGAGAAGTATAAGATTATTTTACGTATGTAACATTGAAACTATTTTTCAAATTACTTATCCTTGTACACCAAATTTCTCTATGCTTTTGCTGAAAACAGCAACAAACCAATGTATAAATTTTAACAGTGAAGGATTTTAATTTTAACTTCAGAATGATCTAAAATAGAATAAAAAAATAAAAAATAAAATAAAATAAAATAAATAAAATAAAATAAAATATAAAATAAAATAAAATAAATAAAATAAAATAAAATAAAATAAAATAAAATAAAATAAAATAAAATAAAATAATAAATGATGCCCCAAGTTTCTCCTGCACTGTTTTTGCTTTGGTATGTTTGAAATATGTAACTGCTTGGTTTATTTTAAATCTTTCAGCTCTGACATGTTCATATCACAGGAGAAGTAGTATTCTTTCTATAATGTGACTGTTACAGAAGAAAGTCAGCATCAAGGGTGAATTGTGTAAGTAATAATTGCAAAAACATAAGTATTTTGAACTACGATATAAAGAATAAAATGACATATTTCGATCAAACCTTGAGGATAAAATAAGCAAATAAACTTTTAATAACTTCAAAAACTCATCTCAGTAATATATATAATCCTCTTTATTGTTCTGTGATCCCACTCAACATTCAATAATTATTTTCTCTGCTGTCATTATGTCTCTGTAGGTTCTTATAGACTATGACATTTTGCTAGACTTTTTGATGAGCTTGATAGTTTTAAGGAATACTGATAAGGTATTTTATTTTTATTTTTTTTAATTTTTATTTATTTATGATAGTCACAGAGAGAGAGAGAGAGGCAGAGACACAGGCAGAGGGAGAAGCAGGCTCCATGCACCAGGAGCCCGACGTGGGATTCGATCCCGGGTCTCCAGGATCGCGCCCTGGGCTAAAGGCAGGCGCCAAACCGCTGCGCCACCCAGGGATCCCTGATAAGGTATTTTATAGGCTGTCCTTCAATGTGGATTCCCTTGTCTTTTGTTTGTTTAGCTTTTGTTGTTGTTGTTGTTGTTGTTGTTGTTGTTTTCCCTCAATGTTAGGCTTATGGATTTGGGGGAGGAAAAATTGTTTTGTTTTGTTTTGTGTATTTTTTTTTTTTGTAGTTTTGTGTATTTTTTAATTGGAGTTCAATTTGCCAACATATAGTGTAACACCCAGTGCTCATCCCGACAAGTGCCCCTCTCAGTTCCCATCACGCACTCACCCCAACCTCCTGCCCACCACCCGTTGTTCATTTCCCAGAGTTAGGAGTCTCTCATTTCTGTCTCCCTCTCTGATATTTCCCACTCATTTTCAGGGAGGAAAATCATAGACATAAAATGCCATTCTCAGTTACTCCATATCAAAGATACATGCTATCAATATCACCTGTCACTGTTGATATTAACCTTCATTATCTGGATGACCTAGTAGTGCTTCTCGTGTTACTCCACTGTAAAGTTACTATTTTTTCTCCACTTGTATACTGCACTTTTTGGAGGGAAGTCACTGTGCAAGCCCACACTTAAGAGAGATGTGATGTTAGTATCAGATATATGCACCCCTCTGTAGAACAAGTGTGAATGTGACAGCTATAAATACAGAGCTGATCCAGGTATTTTGCACTGATGATGACTGAAATACTTCAGATGTCTAGGGTTATTTTCTGTGATGTAACCTTTTAAAATGGTTAGAAAACCTGGAAAAATTCTCAGCAAAACAAAATCCTTCTTATATTTTTATGAGATTTGCATTTCTAGAGCATTTATTTTATGTTAAAACCATTTGAAGAAACTTAGTGCTTATTCAAGAATAGAGTTGAGTTTTAGGTTCAAGATTTTTTATCTTAATGAATGCCTAGCAGAAAATCCAAATATTGTAGGGAGTATGACCAAAGTAATTTTGTGGGACTTCCTTAAACATTGTAGAATGTGTAGTATTGTACTAGGGCCAGTTGATTTTCACAATCATTGGTAACACAAAAATATCCCTACAAATTTCTCTGGGGGGTCAGTACATTAAGAACCAATGATGTAGGAAATTTAGGCCATTGAAGGATTTTGAATAATATGGAAAATCACTAGAGGTTATTAAAAAAGAGCACATACTATCTGACTTACTTTTTTATTTACCTTTTTAAAGATTTTATTTATTCATGAGAGACAGAGAGAGAGAGAGAGAGAGGCAGAGACACAGGCAGAGGGAGAAGCAGGCTCCATGCAGGGAGCCCGACGTGGGACTCGATCCCAGGACTCCAGGATCACGCCCTGGGCCAAAGGCAAACGCTAAACCACGGAGCACCCCAGGCTGCCCTGACTTACTTTCAATAGGAATTCTACCCTGTTGTAATAAGAGTTACATAAAAGTGGACAACAAATAGCATGGTAAGTGTGGATTTATTGTTTATATTCTGTTTTTAAACACATTTATTGAGGTTTGTCAAACAATAGACTTCATATATTAAAATTGTACATTTTGATAAGTTTTGAGATATATAATATACAAATATTTTCTCCAAATCAGGGTTGTTTGATTTTTCTTTTTAAAGTGTTTATCAGGGACCCCTGGGTGGCGCAGCGGTTTAGCACCTGCCTTTGGCCCAGGGCGCGATCCTGGAGACCCAGGATCGAATCCCACGTTGGGCTCCCGGTGCATGGAGCCTGCTTCTCCCTCTGCCCGTGTCTCTGCCTCTCTCTCTCTCTCTCTGTGACTATCATAAATAAATAAAAATTAAAACAAAATAAAAAAAGTAAAATGTTTATCAAAAACCAGTATGCTTTAAATGTATGAAGTCAAATTTATCAATTTTGCTTTTATGGACCATGTTTTTGGTATTACATGTAAGAAATCTTGGTCATACCCAAATCACAAGCATTTTCTTCTAAATTTTTTTTTGCAAAAAAAATAACTGAAAATGGATTAAGGCATAGACATAAAGGCTGCAAGTATAAGTAGTTTAGAAGAAAATGTAGGAGGAATTTTTAAAATTATTGCTTAGGAAAGATTTATTAGAACCAACACCATTAGTACTATATCCAAAAGAGAATAAAGGTTGGATTTCATTAGATTTAAATGTTCTGTGATAAATGCCATTAAAAATATGAAAAGCTGGGATGCCTGGGTGACTCAACAGGTTGAACATCTGCCTTCCGCTCAGGGTGTGATCCCAGAGTCCTGGGATGGACTTCCACATTGGGCTCCTGATGTAGAGCCTGCTTCTCCCTCTGCCTATGTCTCTGCCTCTCTCTGTGTCTCTCATGAATAAATACATAAATAAAATAAAACATAAAAATATGAAAAACCAAGCCACAGAATGACCATATATAAAGAACTTTCAAGACTTAAGAATTAGAAAACAAAATCCAATTAAGTGTGATGGGTATTGGGGGGGGGTTGGCACTTGATGGGATGAGCACTGGGTGTTATTCTGTATGTTGGTAAATTGAACACCAATAAAAAATAAATTTATAAAAAAAAAAAAACTTGGTAAATAAGGGGCAGCCCAGGTAGCTCAGTGGTTTAGCGCTGCCTTCAGCCCAGGCCTGATTTTGGAGACCCAGGATTGAGTCCCACATTGGGCTCCCTGCATGGAGCCTGCTTCTCTCTCTGCCTCTCTCTCTCTCTCTCTCTCCTGTCTGTCTCTCATGAATAAATAAATAAAATCTTTAAAAAAATTGGTAAATAAATTGAATACACACTTAACTAAGAAGCTGTCTGGTTAGGAAAAACCACAAGATGCTCAATATCATTTCATAGCAGAGCAACACACAAAAAAATGACAATAGGATATATTACACAAATATTTGAATGGCTAAAGTGATAGTAGAAAAATAAAGCTTATAATTGTACATTAGGAAGGATGCATAGCATTTGGAGCTCCCATACAATGCTGAGGGAAATGTATAATGGTATCACTACTTTGGAACGTATTTTGAAGATGTCATAAGGTTTAACATAAAATTACTAACCACTCTTACTCAGAAGTGTTTAGCAAAGCAAAATGAATACTTTTGTTCATGGAAAAATCTTATGCAGAAATGTTTACAGCATTGTTATTTGCAGCTGCCCCCAATTGGATCTAACCCAAGTTTCCTTTAACTGGTGAGCAGATGAATAAATTGAAGTACCTCCACAAAACTGAATGCTATTCAGTAATGAAAATAAATTACTCTTGGTATACACAGCCACCTAGATAAATCTCAAATGCACTATGTTAAGTGAACGAGAACAAACACTAAAGACGACAAGATCTGAGCATGTGATCAGATTTTATTTTATGATGCCCTGTGTATGACATTCTGGACAAGGCAAAACTGTACGGGCTGGAAACAGATGAGTTGTTTCGAGGAGCTGAGAGTGGTGAAGTGTTCAACACTAGGGTTAGGGAAGAATCTGGGTGGAAGTGAGTGGGATTAATCTGTTCTATATTTTGGTTGTAGTGGCAGTTACATGACTATACATTTATCAAGACTCAGAGAAGTATATAGTAAGGGGAAATTTTGATGGGTATTTATAATCCGCAATATAAAAAGATGAGTAATGAATTATGCAATATTGGCTAGATAAAATTGAAATCTATTTAGCACAGCCTATATCAAATAAGTCAGTTTATTCTTTGGCTCTTCATTATTTATTTCACTTTTCTAGCTTAAAAAAAATAGATGACAACATTATTACCCCTAAGATTATAAATAACGGTTGACCCTTGAACAACACAGGGATTAGAGTCACTGATACCATCCCCCTGCCACCCAGGTATTGTAAAAAATTCAGGTATAAATTTACTATTGACTGCAAGCCTTCCCAGTAATATAAACAGTCAATTAACACCTATTTCCCATGTTATATATATTATATACTGTTATTCTTACAACAAAATAAGCTAGAGGAAAGAAAATGTTATTAAGAAAATAATAATGATGAGAAAATACATTTATAGTACTATACTATGTAGTATACTATATTTTTTTTAAAAATCTGCGTTTAAGTAGACCCATGAAGTTCAAACTTGTATATAGGTCAACTGATCCAAATTGTTGTATTTTTTTCTTATGACTTCTTTCATTTTTCTTATTTCATTATTAAAATATTTTAAGATTTAAGTCTATTGTTTAAAAATGGCATTTAATGTATTTATAGGCATGTCTGGGTGGCTGAGTCAGTTAAGTGTCTGCCTTCTGGCTCAGGTCATTATCCCAGGGTCCTGGCATGGAGCCCTGCATTGAACTCTCTGCTAGGAAGCCTACTCTATCTCTTCCTCTGCCTGCTGATTCCCTTGCTTGTAGTCTCTATCTCTGTCAAATAAATAAATAAATAAAATCTTAAAAAAATAAAGTATTTATAAAAACAAGAGTAAATAGTACAAATGGTGAACTGTGCTTTTCAAAAATGAAAAAGATATATCGACATAAATTATTATTCAATTCATATATACTACAGAGAATACACTCATTACATATGTGTGTTTGCAAATTATTATAGTAATCAAGTAAATTCCTGTTAGATTTAACTTACAAAGAATATATTTTATATAATTTTATATACATAAAGCATCCTAAAAATAATAATTATATTAAAGATAAGAATTTGTGACACAAAAAAGTGAAATGATCTGAAAAAAAATACCCTTGGTAAAATATAAATACTTGTCTTTCAGCCTAGATTTTTAAAAACAGCCTAAATAACACAGAACCACATTACTTGATAATATGTTGTCGGAAGGATATCAAATATTATAAGTAAAATGCAATGTGTATGAGGTGAAAAGCAGGAGCATCATTGCCAGTTTAGCTTCTGCTAGTGGCATTGACTGTATACTTTAAGAAGTTTTATACACTTGGTATTTTCAGTCTCCACTTCTATAAACTCTTATTTTCTTAACACAGTAGACTCATAATCCTGGGTATTGTAAAATACAATTGTTAAAATACTGATTTCCCAAATGGGCAAAACAAGTGGCACTACTAAATATTTTATGCTCTCTGTTGTCCTCTATCATCACCTGCTCATTGTTGGCAACGCACCTCCAGGGTATAATAAACTTCCTCACCGTTCTGTTTACCATCTTAGTAGAAGATGATGTAGTGCTGCTATAGCACTGCCTAAGTTCAGGAAAACTAAATCAAAAATATATAAAACATTTCTTTTTTGGATACTATGAATCACTTATTAACTCCTAAAACAGTAATCTTAATGACAAAATAGAAATATTAACAAAATTCGAAGTAAAAAATACCCAGTTTTAAAGGGAAGGAACAGAAAATGAACATTACCTAAAGGCAGCAAAAATTTGGAATGGCTTATGAGATTTAATTTAAACATTATATATGTGAACTTAACTAGGTATGGGATATATTGCAGGATGTGACTTCCTACCATCCATCTAACTGAATAGTTACCAAACTTTCTGGTATCAGAACACCTTTACATTCTGGTAACTTACTGAAGACCCACAAAACCTTTTGTTTATGTAGGTCATAACTATCATTATCTCCCATTTTAATATTAAAGCAGAATTGTTTAAGGTACTCATTTATTATAATAAGAATAACAATAATAAATATAACTACCATGAATAATCGTCATTGTATAAGAAAGTTTTATTAAAAATAATTATATTTTCTAAAACAAAGTAGTGAGAAGGGGAGTGTTGTTTTATATTTTTGCATATCTCTTTCACTCTGTTTTAATAGAAGCCAGGTGGATTTTCGTATCTGATTCTGTATCCAATATATTGTTTTGTTTGATGTATATGGAGGAAATCTTATCAATTATTGACATGTAGTTGGAAAAGTTAGTAATGACCTTTTTAAGTAATCGTGGATATTTTTCTTGTATTTTCATCAAAATTTAACTAGTGATAGTTTCCTAAAAGTTGATAGCAATATGGGAGCTGAAACCATACCAATAAATTTTGGTACTCTTTTGCATTATAATCCATTGGTATATATTGCACTTTGAGTGAATCATGTACCCATACATCGTTTTGTAACATCATACATCACTTATTTTGAAAATATAGTTTCATTGAGTTCTACACATTTTCCAAATTTTTGCACAGTATGAAATATGAAAAATTCATATTTATTAATATCACTACCCATTGCATCCCCAAAGTTTTTAAATATTTGAAATTGCCACGCTCACACAAGATACAAGATTTTTAAATTCTAATTTTTACTCAAAAGCTCACAATTTCTTATTGGTAACAAATACTGTCATTTATTTTTCTTTTAGTGTCAATCACACTGGTTCATTTTATCAAAAAATTATCTTTAGACTCGGTCAATCACCAAAATCATTTATTTATTTATTTATTTATTTATTTATTTATTTATTTATTTATTTATTTATGTTTTATTTATTTATCTAAGAGAGTAAGAGAGATGGTGGAGGGGCAAAGGAGAGGAGAAATCCAAGCCAACTCTGCACTGAGCTCAAGTCTAACACACCACTTGATTTCATGACCCTGAGATGACTACCTGAGCTGAAACCAAGGGTCTGACACAACCTATATGCCACTCAGGCGCCCCCATTTTTATTTTATTTTTTAAGTAAAGTTCTTTCCATAAAAAAAAAAAACAAAAAAACATCTAACTCAACTACAAACTCACAATTTTTTTCTTTTCTTTCTTGAGATAACCATGTTCTTCCTTTAGGCAGCCATCATAATTTGGTACTCAGCACAAGTACTTTACACATGCTATTTCATCTTCGATACATAAACTGGAATTTTTAAATTTTATGACAGATGCAAAGTAGAGAAAAAAACAATAACTACACATGTAGTTTGGTGCCACTTCCTGACTCATGCTGAAATGACAGCAGTATTACCTATCACAGATTTAAAATCATTAATGCAAAGATTACCACACTGAAAATACAAATTTCATCTTACTATTTTCAATAAAAGAACCTCTTAAATTGTTTTATATACCCATAATGGTACATTACTTATTATTCACTGAGAAAGGCTACTTTTATTCATTATAGTGGTTTGATTATTAAAAGGATGTCTAGTTCTTTATGGTTCCAATGTTATTTAATTTTTGTTTACTTGCTTGATGACAAAATTTAGAGAATGCTAAGTGCAAAGGGAAATGAAGATTCTTAGTTTACTAATATCATTAGAATCATAAACATTAAGGTTATTTTAGAATTAGTAAACACATTATGTTTACATAAAACATTTTATTCAATTACAAATTTTTTTAATATTTTATTTATTTATTCATGAGCGACAGAGAGAGAGAGACAGACACAGGCCGAGGGAGAAGCAGGCTCCATGCAGGGAGCCCAACGTGGGACTCGATCCTGGGTCTCCAGGATCACGCCCTTGGCTGAAAGCGGCGCTAAACCTCTGAGCCACCTGGGCTGCCCTTAATTACAAAAATTTCTAGTTAACTAAAATTATAACTAACAAGTAGAAAAATCTCAACATGTGTTTCAATTAAAGCCTCCAATCATCTACATTGAATACAACCAAATATATTTTAACAATACAATGTGATGAATTAGAAAATCTAACAGACATAAATTGCTTTAAAATATTTATTTTTATATATGTTCACAAACTACACTGAATTTAATCTTATTAGCTTATTTAGAATTGAATTTATATATAAAGTTTTGAAAAAAAAAAAGAAATTAGGCTAACCCGTTAGGTAAATACACAATAGTATTTATGTGCCCTTACCAGCAGAGTTAACATTCATATTTTTACTAATGTTGTATGCAAGGCAATCTAGGCTTATCCTATCATACTCCTCATTATTCTTCCTGCCTTTTCCCATTACCCTCTTCCAAACCCACTTCCACATGTTTATGTCTGTTACAGTAGCTTCATTACGTTAGAAGTCATCTAGGTACCCAAATCTGTTTTATTTTCCCATTGATGTGGAACAAATTACCACAAACTTAGTGGCTTAAAACAACACAGATTATTACCTTACAATTCTGCAGATCAGAATTTTGACAGGTCTTACTAGGCTAAGGTTAAGGTCTTGTCCAGATTGTGGTCTTTTTGGAGGCTCCAGTGAAAAATCAGTTTGTTTTTTTTTAAGTTTCTTCAAAGTATGCTGAAATTGACATGTAAGAATTAATATCTGAGATAGAGCTGGAAATTCCATAAGGTGACAGTATCTCAAAGCCAAATACATTGTTCAATTAGCACATTTATTTTTTCTAAGATTTTATTTATTTATTCAGGAGAGTCACAGAGGCATAGGCAGAGGAGGAAGCAGGCTCCCTGCGGTGAGCCCGATGCGGAACTCGATCCCAGGACCCTGGGATCATGACCTGAGCCAAAGGCAGACAAACCACTGACACTCAGGCGTCCTTCAATTAGCACTTTTCTTGATCCTAGCTTTAAAAACATGTTGTGTACCCAGTTGAATAAGGTAGCAACTACGTATAAAATTATTTTAAGCCATTTTGTGTTTTATTTTATAACATACAATACTGACAATATAATACAACAAAATATTTTAAGGCATTCTCTTAAATCTGCTTCTTAAGATACTTAGGAAATATCTAATTCAAATAATGAGTGAAACTTTGGTTTATTACATAGTTTTAGGAAATATTGCAATATCATTACCAAACGAATCTTTTGCAGGGATTTTACATAGGCTGAGAACTCTTTACCTTATTACATAGCATTAAAGAAGATGAAAATTTCTTAATTTGTTGGCAATTCATGAGCAGTACCCTACCTTGACAAAGCTAGCCTCCAAATCTTACTTCTTCATCAATTTTGATTAAAAGTCAACTCTAGGGGCACCTGGGTGCCTCAGTTGGTTAAGCATCCAGCTGTTGGTTTTGGCTTAGGTGGTGACATCAAGGTTGTGATCTCAGAGTCCTGAGATCAAGCCCTGCATCCAGCTCCATGCTCAGGTCAGAGTCGCCTTGAGTTTCCCTCTCCCTCCCACTCTGTCTCCACCCTTCCCCTCCCTTTCTCTCACTCTCAAATAAATAAATAAAAAATAAATAAATATTTTAAGAATTCAACTCTATTTAGCATTGAAAGTATGCAATACAATGTCGACAGGAATTATCTAGCAGCTGACAATCCCAATCAATTATCTTCTTTTTACTGTTGCACTATAATATCAAATCTTAAAATTACTTTGATAAGATTTTTAAATAATAATATCATATCAGTAGTTTTAAAATATAATCACAGGAGTCCATAGCTATGACAGAGTAAGCCTTGGCTTCAGCTTGCTCTTACCTTCAGCTGTTTGCCATTTGGCTAAAATGCACATTCAGCAAAACTCTTCAGTGAAGCCAAAAGAAGCATAAAAGAACTAAGTTTTCAACCACTTTTTTGGTCAGAAGAGAGTTAAAGAGAAATGGGAATCTAGAAAGAAGGAAATATCTTTCTCAGGATTAAGAAAATTTGTGTCAGAGTAGGGTCCATAAACAGAAGAAGATATTTAATTCCTGTAAAGAGTAGAAACTTATATATGTACATTTTGATTAAGGATAAAAAATATGAATAGTTATTAAACATCATAAAAATTATTTACTGTGAAGCAAATTGTCTTAGAAGAGTAGGTTCACTGAAGTGACAGATACGAAGTCAGATTACAGCTAGTCCTGAGAGAAACTAGAAGCAAAACAAGTACACTCACGACCTCATGAAAACAAGTGAAAGAAACTGATGCTCATTTTTCAGTGTGTAGTTGTATGCATTCTCTCAAAGTTTTGCTAAAATTTAAATGAAAATGCAAGGACCAAAATATCCTGAAATTTTTTGGAAGACAACAAAGTTGGGGATTTGTACTACCCGATTTTAAGACTTAACATTAAAACTGTAGTAATCACCATAGTGTTGTATTTTTTTTTAATTTTTATTTATTTACGATAGTCACACAGAGAGAGAGAGAGAGAGAGAGAGAGAGGCAGAGACACAGGCAGAGGGAGAAGCAGGCTCCATGCACCGGGAGCCTGACATGGGATTCGATCCTGGGTCTCCAGGATCGCGCCCTGGGCCAAAGGCAGGCGCCAAACCGCTGCGCCACCCAGGGATCCCCATAGTGTTGTATGGATGCAAGATTAGCCAAATAGGTTAATGCAATAGGATTGAGAGTCGTAAAATAAACCATACCTTTAATGACCAATTGGTTTTCAGTAAAAGTGTCCTCAGAAATTGGATACCCACATGCAAATAGTCATAGTCATAATCATAATCATAATATCAGAGCATTTCCTCACATCATATACAAAAATTAAATAAAAATTAACCATAGACTTAAATATAGACACCCAAAACTCTAAAACTTCTAGAAAGGAACACAGTAAAAGAAAAAGGGCTTCATGGCTTTGGGTGAAGCAATAATTTTTTTTAAGAATCACCATAAGAACAATTATCTATAAAAGAAAACGTTAATAATTGGGGCTCCATCAATATAAGCAATTTATCCTCAAGACACTGTTAAGTAAGAGAAACGCAAACCAAAGACTGATAGAAAATACTTGCAAAGCATTTATCTGATAGAGGACTTATATTCAGAATATACAAAAAACTTCTGTAACTCAGTAATAGGCATATCACACAATTAAAATAAGCCTTTAATTTGAGTAGACATTTTACTAAAGATGTATAAATAACTAAGAAGTACATTAAGAGATGTTCAGTGTTATTAGTCATTAGAGAAATGTGCATCAAATCGCCATAAGATACCATGACATACCCACTAGAAAGGTTAAAGTAAAGTAAGACAGAAAATATCAAGTGTTGTCATACGTGTGCAGAAACTGAGACTCTCAAGCATTGTGGGTGGGAACACAAAATAGTGTAGCTACTCTAAAAAACAGTTTCTCAGGTTCTCAAAAATATTTTGACATCAACTTACTATATACATCACAGTAATTCTACTTATAGAAATCGACCTAAAATAAAATAGAAGTTTAAATGAAGACATGCATATAAATGTTCACAGCAACATTATTCCCAATACCCCAAACCTGAAAAGAATCAAGTATCTATTAACTGGTAAATGGTTAAAAATATTGCATATATGCATATAATGAAATGCTACTCAGCAGTAAAAAGGAACAAATTACTGATACATGCTGCAACATGTATGAACCTCAAAATATTATCTAGTAGGGACACCTGGCTGGCTCAGTGGTTGAGCCTCTGCCTTCGGCTCAGGGTGTGATCCTGGGTCCTGGGATGGAGTCCCACCTCGGGTTCCCTGCGTAGAGCCTGCTTCTCCCTTTGCCTGTGTCTCTGCCTCTCTCTGTGTGTCTCTCATGAATAAATAAATAAAAGATTTAAAAAATAGTATCTAGTAAAAGAAGCCACATATTGTATGATTTTTTCTATATAAGGAATGTCCAGGAAAGGCACATTTAGAGAGAGAGAAAGCAGATCTATGGTCCACAGGTCATAGGGAATGAGTAGAAGTTATCTGCACAAGGACAACAGGAAATTTTGGGAGTGAAGGAATGTTCTAAAACATTTAAGACACATGAAAGAATGTGGTGATGGTTGCATAAGTAAAGATCATGTAATTGTACATTTACAGTGGGTGAATTTTTTGTTACTTAAGTTGTCCCACAAAAATCTGCAAAGAAACCTGACCTTTCCTGAGGTGAGGACCTCCTGGCACTAATGGTTGCTAGGAATCCTTTTCAAAAAGGTGTCTATAACATTTCCAAATATTTAGATAATTTGTCCACAATATGTTTTTTATGTAATGACCACAAATGTTATAAAAGGCAAAAGAAATACCCTGGGTATCTATAAAATCAGGATTTTGAAATACTTTCACATCCCTTTCACATCTGAGATTGAATTTACAAATTTCCTTAAACCTAGTTTTGTGACTGTATCTATATTTCACAGAAGAAAATATGAATAAAGAGAATAGTGGTAGCGTGACCAGGGTCATTACTCAAGACTTGCACCTGACACCAAGTTTATTGGTATTTTCACTTAAAATCTTATTTATGTTCTATAATTAATTTTCTCAAAAACACTGAAGGTAGTATTTTATTTTATTTTTTTTTGAAGGTAGTATTTTAGTATAATTCCTCTTCCTTTTTTTTATTTTCAAAATTTAACTTACTGTTTTGTTTATGCGCTCTATGTGATTGTGTTCTATTTTTGTAGGGTTTATTAATATTTTTTCTCTTTATAAAAATCACACAAATTGTTTTAAAAAACCTGGGTAAATGTATGAAAGGAAAAAAAAATCATCCTTGATCTAATCATAAAGTCATACTTCATGAAATTTTAGCAGCTTTGATGCTGACAGTTTTGTGATCTTACCAGAAGGTGCTAAGGGAGATTTTCACACATCTATGTCATGACTCCAACTCGCTGTCAGTGATTATAAAATCCATTGAATATGAAAGGCATCTATGTTCCAGAGAGGTTAAAACATACTTATTATAGGCATCGTGGTAGATTTATTTTCTGGTTTCATTTCTCTTTCTCTCTAGATAGACATAATATGGATATACATAAATACATATTAAAACATAAACATAAAAAAATAAAAAAATAAAAAAAATAAAAAAATAAAACATAAACATATGCACTTATATACATGTATATATTCCATAAATGTTTCCATTTCATTAAAAAACTTCCTAAGTCCTTGTATTACATACATGCAATATTTAGTTATTAGGTGTGTCATAATACATATAAACTTTCTGCTATTTTGAGAAATTTAGACACTTTGTCTTCTTCCATCACTTAATAAAAGTTAAAATTACACTTAAACATATATCGTTGAGTGAAGTACTTTGTACATTTTCAATGACTTAAAAATGAATTATTAGAACGAGAATTACTGGATAAAAGACAAACATAGTTTATGATTTTTTAATATAAATTCCTATTTTTTATAAACTGTGAATTGATACATAGATTATCATCCCTAAGCAATAAATTCTGGAATAATATTTTATGTTTATATCCATTAAAAATATATAAATGGAAAAAATGAATATTCATTTTTATAAAAATACACAGTATTGCATATTTAAATATGGAATAATTTAGTGTTTTTTTTTACTTGCATGCTTGAAATTATTAAAAATTATATACTTAAGTATATACATATACAGTTTTCATTACAAAAAAAATTTCAAATTTGGTCTTTGGTCTCTCTCAAACAAATAAAAACACACACATATCACAATGGTAGGACAAGAAATACTAACAGAAATAAATAAAAGTCAATGCACATAAGAATCTTATATTTGACTTATTGTGAAACACATTATACATCCACATTTACAGAAATTTATAAATGCTAAAGAAAATACAGAAAGTCTTTATAATTAACAATCTTCTTCATCATTAATGTGGTGATCATATCGTGAAACTTAAATAGTGGAGCCAACATCTTCTGTTTGGGGGCTTTGTATTACATTCCAACATTTTACACATTAGGGCTACCATTTCTTTGTGCAAAGAAATTACTAAACACACTTTAAAAATGAGGTAATCCTATACTACTAGGTGCTATGAGGAAAATGAAAGAGATGAGGGAGGAGAGGGAGATGAAGTTGGAGAGGTTAACAAGAGGGTCATATAGGGACAATTAAGAGCTGACACTTTCTTTGAACTGTAATAGTAACCTATTAGAATTTTTTTTTTGAGGGGGGAGATGACTACTCCGCGCATTACAGTCAGGACTCAGGCTGCTCTGTAGAGCAGGAATAGAGGGAAAAGTGCCAGTTGAGGGGCTGCTGCAGTGGCCTAGGTGACAGTGATGGTGTTGCTGGGGCTTAGGGTTTATTACTGCCAGGTGGAGAGACGTAAGAGAGGCTTGGGGAATGGGATGGATAGGTCATACCGTCTACACTGCAATCCTGATTAAAATCTTCCAGTGGGGGGAAAAAAAAAATCTTCCAGTGGCTGCTTGTAACTTCCAGAATGCAGTATATATTGCTTAGATAAGCACACTTTATTATCTGGCCTCATGAAATTTCAAGCTTCATTTTTCCCTGCTCCCAATGTGTATTCCTATTTCTTGCCAAGTGGTCATTTGAACACATGTGCTTTTTCTCACTTAGTGCCTAAATGACTTCTTACTTATTTCCTCTGCTCTCAAAATCCTTTTGATTTAAGAAACTTCAAGGTAACAGCAACTATCAGAAATTTTTCATGACTGCTAAAATCTTCTAAAGAGTCCCTTCCCTGGGCTTGCTGTTATCCTCCCCATGTCTATACTGGAGCAATAATCATACATTACTATTCATGCATTATATGTCTGTAAGGTCACTGTATAATTTATCATACAAACCAGGACACTTTTCAGAATGAAAGGGGTTGCTATCAAAAATCCTGCCAAGACAACAAGCATAACTAATTGACTACTTAGGGATACAAAATTCAGAACTATCCAGAAACAGTGTATTATTTCCGTATAAAAATGAAGTATTTGCCTAAAGATCTTCTGTCCATAGTATTTGATAAAAGGAGTATGACCAAATCTATCGATCAACCAGAGTCACTAATTAAATTTTTTTCTGTTCATAAAATATTTGCCAAATGAGGGTACAGATTTTCCATGTGCCATTATGATAATTTTATAGATATTCACAGTTTCTAAGTTCGGATTTTAACTTGCACACTTTCACTTCTCGCAGGCAACATCCTTTTTTAAAAAATGTGAAACTACCACTATTTTATGATTTAGTTTAAACAAAGAGAGAGAACTCATTCCTGAGTTGTCTTCCCTTAGAGTCACTGCAAAAACATGCTGTGACAGATGGAAACATTTGAGACACTCAAAACCATGGGATCCTGAGTTAAATGAGTATGGTGAGAAAACATAATATTATTTATGCATCATGCAGTTATTGATATATTAATATTATACCATATTCCAGCAGTTTTGAGTTTGAAAAAGATAAAAATAACTGAATACAGCAGTTTTGAGTTTGAAAAAGATAAAAATAACTGAATATTATATATATAATATATATATATTATATATATATATATATATATATATAATCTGTGGTCTTGGCAGTAGCGTGGCTTAAAATAACTTGCAGAATAAATGACATAAGACTATTTCTGGAGTTAAATACGTGCAGATATTTGTTAGTGTTGATGTGTGTATGTGTGTGTTTGGTGTGTATCTGTCTGTGTGTAGGTGCAGCTGCATGTCAGCTTAAGATCGACAATGTGATATTGTGCACAATCTTGTAATATCTGACTCACACGTATGCTTATCACCTCAAGGGTTTTATGAACTCCTCCTTGAAGCAAAACTCCTTGTGTTATAAATATGTTAATATGCTAAACAAATATTTGTTGTATTGAATTGAGTTGACTCAGGAAAGAAAAAATTAGAAGCAGTATCATAATTTAGTATTTTTTTTCAAATGATAGGTTAACATATTTATGTCTTTATCTTAGTATCAGAAAGAATTTTAAAATACTAGGTAAGTGCTTCTGATTTCTCAGATGATTACCTTTAAGTCCCTGGATCTTAAAGTAATTAATAGAACTTTAAAATAATTTATCAGTCAATGTTCCCAGAATCTCAAACTTCATTGAGACATGTGTGGTTCAAGATGAAATTTCTCAAGTTTTAAGTTATCTGAAATTGATAAAACATATTTAGCCCTAATGAGTATTATGAAATATATATCATGCCTTGGTAAACTCCCGGAATTCTTTTTAATCAAGAAATACGTTTTAATGAAAGTCAAGCATATCTATGTGTCTTATTGGAAATGAGTCTTAGAGTTACATTTGTTTATATTACTATTTATCTCATAATAATTTAATTAAATTGTCAGAAAAATGGCCCATGCTTAAGTTATATGAATTTGATTATCCACAGACTACTAGGAAGAATAGTAGAGGTAATTCTTTTCTTTTTCTACTTTTAAAAGCATCTGGCTTTTCCAAAGACTTCAAATGTTAGCAATATTAAATGGTTTTATGCACACACTGGGAGACCATAGCAAAGTTGCCACATATAATCGATTCAAGATTCTCGCTGATTATACTCTTGCTAGTTTTAATCAGATACCTGACGAGTAAGATGACTGGAAAATATTCTCTATAGAATGAGTGAAAGATTCTTCATTCTAATGAGTCTATTATTTACGGTACATAACTTCATGATGGGGAAAAAAATAATATACCAACATTTTCATAATATGTGGAGTAACATAAAAAAGTATATAGCTTGTCTAATTTTTATTAATTTGTTCTAAAGAAATGCATTTCCTCAATTCCATAATTTGTGTAAGAAACATTGTAGGCATGTTTTGCGTGTGAATGAACCTGTGTAGTGTGCTTGGAACTTAAGATAACTCTGCATGTTGCAGGGACTAACGATTACGTGGAGAGTTCTCTACGTTTCTGGTCCTAGAACATTAACTTGGGCAGAAGCTGCTGATGCCCCTGCTCTGTGTCAAGGAGGGATGGGGAAAATCTTTCATTCCTGTTGCTCTAAAGGATTTCTCATCACTTTAGTTCTCTCTGATGACAGACACAAGACCAAATATCACACTCCAGACTCTTTATCTCTAGTCTCTGGATTTTAAGATTCTTTAAAAAAAAAAAATGCACATTTTTTTCTTTTAGGTGTTAGGCTGTGTTAATTCAAACTGAGCTGAGTTCTACATAAAGAAATTATGAAAGCTTTATTACCTAGTACTATAAATAATTTATTCTCTACTTAAAATATCACATGTGTGCACATGCACATGTGTGTGTGAGTGTGTTCACCTGTGTGAGACTGTGATCTGAGCAGGAATTATTGGCTCCTTTTAAAATTTATTATTTATTATTGACTTCCTTTATTTACTTTCTTCCTAGACATAGATGCATAGTGTAGATACATATATATATTTATAAGAGATAGTTGGGTAATCACAGATACCGTTAGGATAATAGCTTCCAGGAGCATTTATCAACTACTAGCATATCATCAACAGAAAGGATTATTTATTTATTTATTTATTTATTTATTTATTTATTACTTATTTATTCATGAGAGACACACACACACACACAGAAGCACAAACACAGGCAGACGGAGAAGCAGGCTCCATACAGGGAACCTGATGTGGGATTCGATCCTGGGTCTCTAGGATCAGGCCCTGGGCTGAAGGCAGGCGCTAAACCATTGAGCCACCCGAGCTGCCCAACAGAAAGGATTTCATTAAGTGACTAGTGATGCTCCAGATAGTTCCCTCCTCTATACGGTGAATTAGACTATTAATAAAATAATTTGTTTAGAATTTCTCTATTGACAAATATGTATTAGATACCTATTTAAAGATCTCAATAGCAAAATTCAATTTTAAAGGTTTTAAGGGGATTACAATTAAGTTCATAAATCAGAACTTGCCTATGTAAAGTTATTATGCTAAAGGAGGCCTACAATTGAGTGTTTCAGATGCGTGTTCCTAAAGACTCATTTAAACAGAGTGATATTTGGTAGAAAGGAGGGAAAGAATAGCTTCCAAGACTGAGTAGAGCTTCAGTGTGATGAATCTATAGTAGTCAGTGTTCCAGATGGGTTTTATTTTATTTTTTATTTTATTTATTTTAAAGATTTTATTTATTCTGCAGAGAGTGAGGCAGAAACACAGGCAGAGGGAGAAGCAGGCTCCCTGCTGGGAGCCAGATGTGGGATTCCATCCCAGGTCCCTGAGATCATGACCTGAGCTGAAGGCAGACGCTCAACCACTGAGCTACTCAGGTGCCCTCCAGATGGGTTTTAAATGACCAAATAAAGCAGTACATTAATATGCCTTCTCTTTATTAGTAAAATCTAATTTTGATTGTAATATATCACTCCAAACTTAATAAATGGTATGGCCAGGGAAATAATTACGGCCATATCCGCTTTTACTTTCAATACAACCCATGTACAAAGAAATTGTGGGACTTGCTGAGTGTGATACAGTGACCTCCAAGCAACCAGCCCTCTAGAGAAGCAGAGAAGCATAGCACCGAGAGCAGGCTATGGAGCCAGAGGTAGAATTTCTGTCTCCCTCATTTACTGCAGACTGGGACAAATTACTTAAACTCCCTGTGCCTCAGTTTTCCCAGGAGGGAAAGTCTATTAAAAGTTCCCACTCCCTGGGATATTATAAGGATTAGATGCTATAAATAAATGAATGCAAAACAATATAATATGTGGGTTTTTAAATTACAGTTAATTTAATGAGGTTTTAATCTTAGACCCAGAGGCATATACATTTTAGTCTACTTTTATACCACCCCTACCATGGGAGTGTTTTGCATCTTAAGTCTCCTCTGAACTATCAACAGTCCTTCCTCCATTCCTCAGTCTTGGTGAAGTGCAAATCTCATAGGTCACTTCTGTACTCGAAAAATCTTGCTCTCTCCTTTCTGAAGATAAGTGTGCACTTCCTCTTCCATCCCTGGGACGTGTATTGTTCTTTGTGTGGTTTTTAATCCTCCACCCACCCCTCTCCTTTTCTACTGGTATAGCAATTCTTAGCTCCTTTGAATCTACATGCTGTCTCATCCAGCACGGCTTGTTTAATCCACCCAATCCAGGTAGCTCTCCTTTTGAGACCAGAGACTGGGCTTTTGTTAGGATTGTTGTTTTTCTGGATTTATTCATTTCTCTTGCTAAAAACATATAATCTCAAGAAGAATTTTGTTTGTTCCATTGAATGCTGCCACATAAGCACAGTTAATAATCTTAGTTAGAAAAATTGATGATGCATTTGGAATTGGAAGATCCTAGCCATTATTTATTAACTAAATACTTTGTAAATGTTACCGAAGCTTTTTGAGCCTCAGATTCTTTCACTCTAAAATGTTAATAACTGCTCTAAAGAGTTATATAGAGTAAATAAGGGCATATAATAAATCAAATAACTTAATGCAGTTCTTAAAATTTTCTGAAAAAAATTAATCAAACCTGTAGATCACATTTACTAAGAATAATCAACAATATAAATTACTGATAGATGTAAAACTGAGAGGACATCCATTTTAGTACCATTGATGAAGTTTTGGAATATACATGAGGTCCGGAGCCGATGATCAAGAAAGAATTCTTGAGTCGTCTTTGGTGCAAAATGATGATTTTATTAAAGCCCAGGGACGGGACCCATGGGCAGGAAGAGCTGCTGCCCTGGGCCTGTGAGAGGTGACTGATTACATACCTGGGAGTTGGGAGGGGTCTGGGGATAGTGTCCTCACTAAGGAATTTTGGAAGCAAGGTTTTCAGGACCTTGAGGGGGCTGGCTATTGTTGGGAAAAGGTCATGTATTACCGTCTAATAAAACCTGAGTCATGAGACCCTTCAGGTGTATATTGGTGGGTCATATGCATGGGGGATGATTGCCAATACGTATCTTGGGGATTTAGAGATAAATGAAATTTCTAAAGGAATTTTTATATGTTAAAGTAGACTTAGAGGCTCTTGGGGGTTGGGCTAAGATTGCCTTCTGCCCTTAGCAAAGTATGAACATGGCAGCTGAGTCTGTAGAGGAAGGTCCTTCCAACTGTTTCAAGGACTTGTCAATGTGCTTTGTCCTCAGTTAGTCCTCTATCCCCTCATCAACATTATAGATCATCTCATTAAATTCATATTATTGCTTTATGTTTCTACCTTTAATATTGATATTTAATTAACTAACCTTTACTATTTAGTATTTTAACATATAGGAGTTAGACAATCTGTTTCCAGAACTATATTTTAAAATTACTCACAAATTTCATAAGTGTCATATGGACAAATACAAAGTAACACTTGTGGATTCTGATAAGAAAATAAAATGACATAATTTGTTGCCAAAGAAAGTTCAGTACAGTTTAAGACAAAAATTCTGGTGTCAGTAATTTGGAAAGCAAACTCTTGTACACATAAAAAAGAAGCAACCATTTGTGTGCAAAGAAATAATGAAATATCTGATCACTAAAGGGATCAGATTAGTTATTTTATAGTTAATAACATCCTCATGTAATAACTCTATGTATCTATATATAATAAACATCCTCATGTAATAATTCTATCTATATATAACAAACATCTTTGCAGATTTTGCAGTTGCTAACCATAAGTTGAGAGCTCATGATATATTTCCTAGATTCTTAGGCAATTTGTATTTTCTCACTATATTGTTAACTGAAAGAAAATTAAGCATTAAGATATGTCTGAGTTCACTTTTTAAACTTTGATTTTAGTGCCCTCCTTTCTACAAAAAAAGAAAAGGAAGAACAAACAGTATCACAGACAAATATATTCATCCCCTCTCTTTTTTAGATTTTTCTTTTTGTTTAGTTACCAACAGAAAAACCATGAATTGAGTAAGATAGCCTATATTGTCACTGTTGCCCAGGAAACAATTGTATCTTCCTTAGTTCCCACTTTTTTTAGTACACAGGGGAAGGGTAAATTATAAATGTTTTATAATTTAATTTTGATGCTTTTTCCCATAACTCTCTCTCAAATAAATAAAAAAATCTTAAAAAAATGAACACAGGCGAAAGGTAAATTATAAATGTTTTATAATTTAATTTTGATACGTTTTTCTTCAACAGAGATTCAGATAATATTCTCTGCTCTTTTCAGAATGCCTGTATTATGGAAGGCACTTTTTTATTGCCAGTTATGAATGTCCAAGCATAATATTCTTTCCTTGCGGTGTAGGGGTTTCACTCTTATAATTTCTGTTGCTCATCATCCAAGAAACATGTGAGATAATTGAGATTTCTCAACTCTTAGAGTATGATCTCCATCAGTGAGATTGGAAGTGGGTTTCTCAGACACACCACTTTGAGCCATTGGATACTGATGTCACTCCAGTCACTACTGCAGCAGCCCTGTGTGCTTGGACAAGTTTCACAATCATTCCTTGCTTCGTGCCTGTCACTGGCTGCTGATTTGCATCTTATGGCTCCCCCATTGCTGCTGGTGTATTAGATCCCACAAGAAATGCCTGCTGTGTGATCATGCACAACCTGGAATGTTTTCACATGCTTCCTGGTGAGTTAGTAGCCCATAATTTTGTAATAAGCTCTGCTTTCTGTGGAACTCTGGCTGATGGTATATGTCATGGTTAAGATCATGGATTTTGACATCAAATAGACCTGCTACTATTTTCAAGCTATGCAACTTTTGGGAACATTACTCAAATTCTTTGAACTTCTTTATTTTACCTAATAGGTAAAACAGAAATAACAAGACTTACTTCACAAAACCTTCTCAGGAATGGAGAGGAAGGATGCACAAAATTTTTAGTAGAGTTCCTGACACATAGTAAGAGCACAATAAATATAATTTAACTCTTTAGGGAGCATTGACAATTATTCTTTTGCCTCTTCTTGAATACTTTAAAAATTATATTTGGAAAGAACACCTGTCAACTAAATGCATTTGAGAAATTTAGTTTTGAATTTAAATATACATAATGCAATGAACTATACTGAAGAAAAATTTGAAGTGGAGAGTGGTAAGTTTTTCAAAGATTTATATATTTTAAAAAAAAGAAGATACATAAAATAATTTAGAAAACAAAGTTTACAGAACATTTAAATATCCTTCAGTAGTGTGTTTATTGGTGTGAGGATTTAATTTAAAAATCCACTTCAAGCACTTAGCACAGTTACTGTCATATTTTAAGTATTCAATACTTTTTATTATTATAATATGTAATGGGTCAATAAAACTAAAAACTATATTACTTTTTTTTTTGCTTATTTCATTTTTTCAGCATTAGTTTGTTTTAGAGGGGATTTAGTTAAATATGAAAAATTATGAAAAATTAAACAAAGACAGTAAATGGAAACAAAATAGACAATGTACAGAAATTATTACATCACTTAAAATAACATGCAACTGATAAAATGTACGCAAATATCCACATACCATCTAATTGTGGTAAAATGTTTTAGTTTACCATTAACTGGGAAGTTGCTATGTGCCAATAATTGTGCTCTGCTTTTTATTTGCATTAATTCTGGAAATTCTAACAAACTCCTGAAGAAGTTATTATCACCGTTAAATAACATATTAGGAAACCGAGGTATAGAAAAATTAACTAGTCCCAGATCAAATAGGAAGTACTTAAAGCAGAATACAACCAAAGCTTTCTGGCTCTAGAGCATGTGTGTTTAATCACTGTGGATAAATTTAATAATAGGAGGAAGGGAAGAAGGAAGGAAGCATGGAAGAAAGAAAGGAAAGGAGAAAAACAAAAGAGAGAAAATCAGTTCAGTCAGGTTAGATTCAACTTCTGCCATAAAAAATCAGCCTTTTTCTCTGAAAGAGATAATCTCTAGACAAGAAGCCTAGTAACCTATTTAAATAATTAAACAAATTTGACTTTGTTGTTTTCATAGTCTTGGAGTTGCATTTCTATTGATTGATTTATTGCTACCACAATTTGCTCTCTGCGTTTTGCATTCAGTCAAAATCCATTTTTGAGGCTCTACCTATCAACCTCTAAAGACTAATTTGCCTTCATTAAAAGTGGCAATTTGAAGTTAATCATAGCTAAAACCTCATAGAGATTATAGGATGAAATTGAAAGTCATATTTGACATAAACTGGCACTAAAAATGAAATCTTACTAGATTCACTAAATGATTACATGTAAATTATATGCTTGAGTTTTGTCATAACTCAGCTAGTCTTAGTAATGAGGTGTAATGGTACAGGACATACAACCTGGCCATGAAGTTTTAGATAGCATGTAATCCAGAAGCTACTGTTGCAAAAGGTATTAAACAGAACTTTTGTTTTGGTGATACACATCACTGAATCCTACTTAGGCAGAAAGTGCTTTTTCTCAAAAAAGATTTAAAAAAAATTTATAATACTTACAATTTTTTTCTGTAAAGAGAATAAAAGACCACATTAAGACACAGAATTCTTTTTTTATCTGATTAAATTAGATTTTAATATGAGTATTACCAGAAATGGTGACATTTTATTGTAATAATCAATTCATTAGGAAGACAATATAATAATTGCTTATATGCCCAATATCAAAGCTCCAAATTTGTGTAACACTAATTGATAGAACAAAAGGGAAAAATGGGCCATTCCCCAGTCACAATTGGACATTTTGTACCCCTTACTCAGTAACTAATAGAACAGGCAAAACAAAAATAATCGTACTTGAGTATCTGAACATCATTATCAACCAAGACACAGAATTCTTAAGTCAGATAGATAAAAACAAGAGTCAGATATAGGCACAGATGGCATAATTTCAAAGCATATTGTTGAGGAAAAAAACCCAGTATTTTCCTAGAAGCAATTAAAACGTTTCTAAATTCTATATTCTGGTGAGATCATAAGAAAAGGCACAGAGCTGTTACATAGAGCATTGAAACAAGATGTGGATGTCATATGGCAATGCCGTGGGGGAAGAGCCATGCTTTCTTTAATCATGATGATCAAAGGGGATTACACTGGTACCTTGATCAAAAATGAATTATAGATTCATATAACCCACTGTATATCCTTTAGATTTTGTTGTGTTTAAGCATATAAAGTGGAATATACTGTATTTAATCAGTTCTAAGAAACATATTTTTCCCAAATTGTAATATCTCTGAAATTGGAGTGACTCATAATCTAAGGTGTCCTACCATAATGATTCTTTCTTTCTTTCTTTCTTTCTTTCTTTCTTTCTTTCTTTCTTTCTTTCTTTCTTTCTTGCCTTTCTTTCTTTCTTTCTTTCTTTCTTTCTTTCTTTCTTTCTTTCTTCTTTCTTTCTTTCTCTTTCTTCTTTCTTCGTGGTGATACAAGACATATGGGGCTGTATTGACAGTAGATAGTATAGAAGCAAGGGTAGAAGCAGGGAGAACAGTAAAGGATTCTATTTGAATAATACAGGTAGGAAGTGATTATAATTTGGATTGGTAATAAATGCTCACTTTCTTAGTGATTTTTGAAAAGTACCATTTCAAAATATAGTCTATCTTCATAATACACAGATTAAGTATTTACAAATATGCCTACTCACTAAAATTTGTTTGCAACCTCCTAATCAATTCTGGGGGTGCCTTTGAGGTCATTTGTAGACATGTGCAGAGCCACAAAACACTTGAGTTGCTAAATGGGCAGGTTTCTTGCTAAAGTCAAAGAAGGTCACACTGCTTTCTTGTTTAAGCTATGATACTATAAACAAATCTTTTCATGGTCTATTTAGTGCCAGGTTTTTCACATTTTTGTGCTTTCTGTTCCTAGTCTTGCTATTAAAATGGCTTCCACGTATAGTACTGAAGTGTTGTGTAATGTTCCTAAGTGCAAGAAGGCTGTGAAGTCCCTTGTGGAGTGTTAGGCTACATTTGTTCAGGTATAATTTTTTGTGCTGTTAGCCTGGGTTAATGTGTTAATGAATCAAAAATATATACTAAATAATATATCTTTAAAAAGAAACATACATAAAACAATATTATTTATTGATCAGTGGACCAAAATTATTATTACCAGATCCTTATAGACACTTAACTCTGTACTTTCCCTAGAAGCAATGGTTCGGTATTTGATAATTCAATATTTTTGGTGGCTTTATAGAACATATCACTCTGAATAATAAGAATCAACAAGAATTCACTTCACTTCATATGGAGTGTGGAAAAAAAGAGATGAGCGAAAGATCCCAATTTTCCAGATTAATCAATTGAACTGATGGACTTATCAATAGATACAGGAAAGAATATGAATGAAGCTGGTTTCAAGATGAAGAACAGTTCCAATTCTGGTCGTAGTGAGTTAGAGGTATCAATCAGGTAACCAACAGGGATGGTAAGAGAAAGTTACATCAACAAATAGGGAATATGGGCTTGAGTTATAATTTGCAGATTTATCATCATACAAAATTTATTGCAACCATCGACTCTAGATGAAATATCTAAGGAAATGAGTGAATGAAATTCAAAGAGAGAAAGAGTCCCCTGAGTTTTGGGGATAACATTAACATGCTTTGCAGTGTTAGATTGAAGGGAAGAGACAATCAAAAATCAGAATGAAAACAAAGAGAGTTTGATATTCTGGAAGCCAAGTTATAAAGCAAAAACCAAAACCAACCTTTCAAGAGCAAGGAAATAGCCCCTGCTGTTCTTCAAGCCAAGAAAGATGATAATACAAAGCTACTTACTAGATTTAGCAACCTTAAGTTCAACCCTGATCTAACCAAGACAAATTTGAGTTGAGTAGTGGAGGATATACCCTGATTGGAATCCATTAAAGAGAGAATGGAAGAAGAGGAACTAGAGATCACTATTTTGAGAACTGCACCTTGAAAGGGAAGAAACAAGATCATGTCTAGAGATTCAAAAGGGACAAAAAAGTATCTTTTCTGTCTATTGCTTTAAGATGTCACAGGAAAGTGTGCTTGCATGCTGAGGTAAAACATCATAAAAGTTATGAAAAAATAAGGATAGTGTAGAAAATAAAGGGAAATTTGCTGAAGCAATATTCGTAAGTAAATGAGTAGCATGGTATTTGGTATATGTATATATATGGAGAGCCTGAATGTGTATACAGGATCATCCTACTCATTGGTGATAACAGTTGCAAAGACAAGGTTTGTGATCTCTAATGAGGCTTATGGATATACATTTAAAATTAATTTTAAAATCTCAATTAAAAATTAAGTTTGTTTCATGATTTATGAGCCATATCAATTGCACAAGTGCAGATATGGAGTAGGGAGAGATAGATCTCACTAGCGTTGCAATTTTGTCAATTTAGGATGATGCTCTTAAAAAGGAAAGAGTGGGGGGATCCCTGGATTGCTCAGCAGTTGGGTGCCTGCCTTTGACCTAGGTCGTGATCCTGGAGTCCTAGGATTGAGTCCCGCATAGGCCTCCCTGAGGGGAGCCTGCTTCTCCCTCTGCCTGCTGCATCTGCCTCTGCCCCCCTCTCTCTGTCTCTCATGAACAAATAAATAAAATCTTAAAAAAAAAAAAAAAGAAAGAGTGGAGGAATATGCAAAGAGGTAATAATGACGTGAGCAAGTATCATAGCCTGAGGACCTTTGAAAACAGACTCTAAACCTTAAAACCTACTGGGAATATGAATTCAAAGTAGCAAGAGGTAAAGGAGGAGGGGGAATGGGTTAGGAAGGAAAGAGAAGAAAGCTCTGGGCAGTGCAGTACTGAGTCAGCTTTAACTCTGTGAGATGCACAACTCACGACCCTGGGATCACTGAAACTCAGAACAGTCTTTACAGTAAGTGAGAAGTATTCAACTGCCAGCTTCTATCCTCTGGTTCTCAGGGGTCAATTTTGTCTGACAACGTGAGCAGTAAGTGTCTACTTCTTGAGCGGTGTTCTCCAGCCCTTAGGTATCTGTCAGAGAAGGTCGATTCCCTAGACCACAAAGCTGCAGCTGAGCCATGGTGTGGAGGGAGGTAACCTGTCATCTTCACATGGGTTTGGCTGGGTGACACAGGACCCATGTCTGCTGAGTTTTCAATGTTTTCTTTTTTTTTTATTATTTTAAAATATTTTATTTAAATTAAATTTAGTTATATATTATTATTAGATGGAGGGATAGAATTTTGAGGTTCATTGGTTGCATATAATACCCAGTGCTCATTACACCAAGTGCCCTCCTTAATGCTCATCACCCAGTTACCTCATCCCCCCTCCCCTCCAGCACCCTTCAGTTTCTTTCTTGGAGTGAAGAGTCTCTTATGTTTTGCCTCTCTCCAATGTTTTCTTAAGTAGAGTCCATGCTGAACTGGTTCCTCAATAGCAAAGAAAAGGAGGTTGATATGACCTACTGATATCTTTTAGGCTTTGTTCTATTTAAGACTATAAAATAACCAGAATATATTATATTATCAATTCAAATGATTGAGAACAGGGAAAATGTGAATTCATGCCCACAGGTGGATAATTTGAAATTACCAAACAAATCACAACCTTGGAGCACTTAAAATTTTGGTAGGGACAGCCCGAGTGGCTCAGTGGTTTAGCGCCTGCCTTCATCCCAGGGCCTGATCCTGGAGACCTGGGATCGAGTCCCAGGTCAGGCTCCCAGCATGGAGCCTGCTTCTCCCTCTGCCTGTGTCTCTGCCTCTCTCTCTCTCTCTCTCTCTCTGTGTCCCTCATGAATAAATAAATAAAATCTTTTTAAAAAAATAAATAAAATTTCGGTAGAACACAGTATTATATTACTTTAAATAAAAGTACGTTTAATAAAAATTTAATGAAGTGGATATTAACTCAGAATTAGCCTTTGTTTAAGTATAATTTAGAATTGTGCACCCTGACCCTGCCTTTACCCTCTGTCATAAGACTGAATACGTTTTTGGCTATCCTCTGTATAAAATACAGGGAAAACTCTACAAACCAGTAGTATTTTTAAAAAGTGCAAATTGAAATGATATGATTTTTACTTTGCTGAACAAATTTCCAAGTACAAAAATTGTATCAAATGTAATCTATGTTAAGTGAATTGTAACTTGACTGAAATTTCCTGCAGGAAATTTGTAATATAAATAAAAATCTTTAAATAGTTCATGAGAAAAAAAACAGCCATATATACAAGATTTTCTTAAAAGATTATTTATTGCATTTTGGATTTAACAGAAGAAAATGCAAAAGCCTGAACGTCCAATACTATTGGGTTGGGTTGTCAAGAAATTTTGAAAAGTTAATAAAATACTTAATGAATATTTTAAATGATAATGTAAAGATAACTGATATGTGAAACTTGAGCATGCAGTGAATATACAGTTGAAAATAAAATATCTGAAGGGAAAATATTTCAGAAAGTTCTGTCAGGTTTTTAAGAAAAAATACAGAAACAAAAGTGACAATAGGACAGATGACTAGGGATTCAAAAAGTATATAATTACTGGGAGATCCATGAAAAGAAACAAAAGTAGACATAAGAAAAGAATTAGATGAATAGTAGAAATGCATGACATTTCCTATTTTTCTTTTTTGGTGAGCGTGGTGACAGTGACCCTGCAGGCAGGCATCTCTAACGATAACATGGAATCACTGATGAGACTCGATACTAAAATATCCTTAACATTTAAGTAAATTGCATACTTTGCTGCCAAGATGTGCTCAGGCACAACTTTCTTTTGTCCTGAATGCTTTGAGATTTAATAAATATGCTTTCTGCGGAAAGAAGAGGATGACTGGTTAACCATCGTTGGGATCAATTTAGAATAATTGTTATTTTTCCTACGATTCCAAATAAACAATAATGATGTTTACTTTCAATAGAGAATATTTTGAACATTACGGCTTTTCTTCAAAGTGACAATTTCAAACAAATAACCAGAAAGTCTGATATAGAAGAAATTCCCACAAGAGGAAAATGAAAGTGATAGATTAGATCAACACATTATTATTATTTTTTAAAATATTGGGAACAAGTAAGTCTCCTATCAATGAAGAATGTGATGATTTTAACCTTAAAATAAATGTTAATTGTATTAAATATGCATATATTAACAACAAAAATAACGTTGTAGCTCCATACTAATTAATATGAATTCTGTTTAATATAACATGTGGTAAACCAAAGGGAGAATATATTTATGTAGTTACCAAATGATACATAATCGTAAGTATTCAAACCTAAATAGCAATAAAACACATTGATTGATTAATATCCCAGGATTAATTTGTTAAACATTTCTGTGTCCTTCAGACTTGATTACTAATATACTAATATAAACATCTAATATTAATATAAACTAATATAAACATCTGATGCAGATTTTTACTTGGAAGAACATATGCTCATGCAATTTCGTAAAACTCTGAAATTTTCATATTATACAAAAATAAAATAAAGCTAATAATATGTTGCATCTTAGGAAGGCTGTATATTAAATAATAAAAATAAATAAAAATAAAAAAAATAAAGGAAGGCTGTATATTACATTGCAATCATAGGATCATAATAATTTCTGGAGGAAAATATATTCTAAATCCTACTCAAGATAACAAGGACAGTGCTCTCCCAATTTTAAGCTGTGGTGTGCGTTTGCTTGCATAAAAACTCATTTTCTTGTGTTGTCGAGCTTAAGATATTGGCGTTGACTCTAAAAAGTGTTAGAAGTCTTTCCAACTTTATGAGATCTTTTGGATTTTATATGGCTTTCAGAAGGGAGAGGAGAGATTAACACCGTGAACATCCTAGAAAGAGTTTGGAGAGTTTTCTCCTTGGAGAAAAGGAGGATCAGTTTGAATTTGCTGTAAGACCATGAAAAAATTGATGTTTCCAGAGTTAAGTTTTTGGCTTGTGATACCTGTCTGTTAGATATTTATGTAATGCATGTAATTTTTATTTAGTGTTATCTAGTGTATTTAAAATTATCTTACGCAGGTGTGCCTGGGTGGCTCAGTCAGTTAAGTGTGTGCCTATGGCTCAGGCCATGAGAGCTCTGGGTGCTGGGACTCAGTCCCACGTTGGGCTTGGTGTTCAGCAGGGAGTCTGCTTCTCCTTCTGCTCCTTTCCCCTGCTCCTGCTCTCTCTCTCTCTCTCTCTCTCTCTCATCTCTCTCCCCCTCGCCCTCCAATAAATGAAAAAAAAAAACATATAAAAATAAAATAAAATTATTTTCTGCACATTTTTTGACAGATCGTATCTCCATGCTGTGTGTGTGTTCCCAAGTCACTAAATTACTGCTTTGTTTTCAACAACAAGGATCTTGAGTAAAAGAAAACTTTTTATTTATTCTCATAACACAATCCCCACTCCCACTCATCCCTAACTTATAATAACATGCTACTGTCAAATATCCAGGATTTTACTTCAGTTTCGAAGATACGTAGTGCTGTACCACATTTGCAGAAATTATATTAGAATTTCAAGCAAAGAGTTGGATAGTACTAAACACAAACATCTCCCAGTGTCTAACACAAGTAGAAATAAACAAGTTATAAATGTTGGGGGATTTCTATACTTATGTTGAACTCATTTCATGCCTTTGATTATTTTTTTTCTCTCTCTTGGGGCATTGCCTGATCCACTTTAACTAGGTAGGAGGAATAAGACGTAACAAATTGACACGGGAGAGTTGCATGGATTTGATAACTCAGCTTTTCATCTATTTCCAAAATAATCATATTTGCAGCTGTGAAGACAGGATACTAAAAGAACAAAGCATTAGGGCTCTTGGGTGGCTCGGTTGAGCTTCTGACTCTTGATTTCCACTCAGGTCATGATCTCAGAGTAATGAGATCAATACCCCCCACCTGCCCAGTCCATTTCTGCCCTGGGTGTGGAGCCTGCTTAAGATTGTCTCTCTCCCTCTCCCTCTTCTCCTCTCTCCTGGTCACTGGCACGTTTTCTTTCTCTATAAATCAATCAATCGACAATCAATCAATCAATCAATCAATTTTAAAAATTAAAAAAAATAATAAAAATACTTTAAAAGTAAAGTAAAAAGGACAAAGCATTAAAAATTCAGTGATAATGTTTCATCTGCTGCATCAATACTACAAAGGGAACCATTTTGGGGTACAGATACTGACAAAGACCAAAAAAACAAGTAATACAATTAAAATGCCAAAAACACAAAGCCAGTAGTCTCTCTTGGAATTGCTTGCTATAATAAATTAGGTTTTGTAAACTTCTGAAAAGAAGGGTAAAAATAGGTGGAAAAGGTCCATTTAGGGGGCACCTGGGTGGCTCAGTGGTTGAGCGTCTGCCTTCAGCTCAGGGCTTGATCCCATGGTTCTGGGATCGAGTCCCACATCGGGATCCCTGCATGGAGCCTGATTCTCCCTCTGCCTGTGTCTTTGCCTCTCTCTCTGTGTCTCTCATGAATAAATAAAATCTTTTTTAAAAAGGGTGTTTAGGAAAGTTTCATAAAGATTTGAGCTTCTAAAGATAGTAAAGTGATGAGAGATTGAAATCTAGGCTTATAGTTTCCTATGAAACATCCTATTTCAATCCTCAGCAAGTCTTTTTTGACTACACATTATAATGTATTTTATCACGTTAGACTTTTGAGTTTGAAAATAGCCTATCATCTGTAGGGGTGAATTGTTGAAGAATATTGGGAATGATTCCCTGAGGGAGCAATTATAATTGTTTAAGGATGATAAGTAAGAAGAGAAAAAGTATCCATGTCACAGGTCACATTAAATTCCGCATTGCCCATATGGGGGTTGGAAGAGAAGTGTGGGGGAAATTGTTGATACAATTTCTGCTGGATTGGCAGAGTTATTGGTTTCAGACATTGGTTTTTGAATAGAAATGTTGAATTTGGGGTGAGATACCCAAAGCGCAGCTCACTTTCTTGGAAAGCCATCACTCTTTCCTCAGTTCAACTACAGAGCGTTGCAAGTTCACTCAGCGTGGAGAGGCAGCTCTCCCTTCTTAACCTACAGTCATCTCTAAGACATGAATACAAAATTCCTCTTAATTCTGAAGACGTTTGTCTTCCCATCAGGCAAGCAAAGCTTCTCTGAATTCCTGTCAGCAAACAGAGAAGTAGACTAGCTCCAAGAACTGTTCTGATCATAATTTCCAACCAAACTAATCAGCACGGCAGTGCTAAGTGGCATGTCATTGTGAAATGGGCCATTGTGAGTGCTGCTTCATGTAGATAGTTGTGCAGCTGGACTTGAAATGAAAAAAGAAAAAAAAAAGCAGAAAACAATTCTCACAAATTATTCTACTGTCTTTTTCATATATGTACTTATACTGTATAATTATTGTGCCTCTTAGCATCTCTTCTTTTCTCTCCATTTTTAAATTTTTATTTTGTTTAAGATTTTATTTATTTATTCATGAGAGATACAGAGAGAGGCATAAACATAGGCAGAGGGAGGAGAAGCAGGCTCCATGCAGAAGCCCGATGCAGGACTCCATCCCAGAACTCCAGGATCACGCCCTGAGCCAAAGGCAGATGCTCACCCACTGAGCCCCCCGGAGTCCCCTCTCTCTTTTTTGTAAATTTAAATTCAATTTGCCGCCATATAGTGCATCATCAGTTGCAGATGTAGTGCTCAAGAATTCATCAGTTGGGTGTAACACCCTGTGCTCATCACATCACATGTCCTCCTTAATGCCCGTCACCCAGTTACCCCACTGTGGCTTCTCACACTCACTACCCACATTTTATCACCGGATATATTAGACAGTCTTTTAAGAGAGTCTCTCACCCAGCTAAAATGCAGTTGTAATCACCATTTTGTAGAGAAAAGTGAACTTAGCTAAACACAAATTCTTTCATCTTGTGAGGCTGGGCTGCAGTCACAGATAGAAACAACTAATGATGACTCACTACATATAGTTTAAACTTTGAGAAAATGCAAACAGAGACGTGGAGAACTCTCCACTCTTGGTGGTTAAGGATCTGAAACTGCAAGGTCTTCTAAACGTGGGTGAAAGAAGTCTCAGCAAAATTAGAAGGATCGAATGTTTTCCATTTCCTCACAGATGAAAGAAAAACATTTAATACTCTGAGTTATATGAAAATAGTGTCCTTATATGCATTTTTCTATTCAGTGAATGTTGCATGACACCCAAACTTTGGAATACGTTATTCAATCCTGTGTAACTAAACCTTTAATCATGGATTGTCTTAATTAATGAAATTTTGTCATAGTAGATTTTAATTTGGGATCTCTGATTTGGCAAAGGCCTATGTCTTCGTGATTCTTTGATTGGTCAAATGGAATTGGAATGTCTATCTGATCTAACCTGGAGGAAACAAGCAAAAACACTCTATCAAATTTCTTATCTCAGTGAAGAATCTGGAATTCATGTTGAACAAACCATGTGACCTTTCATAGTGGTGATGAGGGGCTTTTAGGTTAAGAAAGAGATTTGGATTCTCTCTCTGCTTTTTTATAATACTTTGGGCAAACGAATTAGCCTTTCTGAGTCTTAAATTTCTCATCTATAAAATTCAGTTGGTTTTATGACTCATTTCTTTTTTAAAAAATATTTATTTATTCAAGAAAGGCAGAGACATAGGCAGAGGGAGAAGCAGGCTCCATGTGGGGAACCCAATGTGGGACTTAATCCATGCACCCAAGATCACGCTGAGCTGAAGGCAGACACTCAACCGCTGAGTCACCCAGGTGTCCCTTATGACTCATTTCAAAGAAACTTTTTATTAAATTGAGTTTATCTATTTTCTTTGGCTTTTATATAATTGATTTTTGCTTTATTCTTTATGATTCCTTGTGCTTGCTTTAAATCTCATTTGCTCTACTTTTTATTAATTTACATGTGTTTTGTTCTTTTAATGGTAGAATTTTAGATGGTAGTTTCATACTCTTGTTTAAAGTAATCATTTAATGCTCTGTATTCCATTCTCAGTATTACTCTAGCTGGATTACACAAATATTTGATACACTTTATTTTCATTTTCAATTAGTTCAAAAAATTTTTTTAATATGCCTTCAAACTTGCTCTTTAACCCATAGGGGATTTAAAAGTGTATTGAAAAAAAAATAAAAGTGTATTGATGAATTCCAAATATTCAAGCATTTTCCAAATAACCCTGCTATTAATTTTAAAATTAATTGTTATGATCCAAAAATTACTTTTCTTACTTGTATTATTTTTGTTTTTATGGTTTGTTATAAATCGAGACTATGTTCTACCTTGGCCAATGTTCCATATTCACTGAACAAAAATGTGTATTTGGGGCACCTGGGTGTCTCAATCAGTTAAGCATCTAACTTAGACTCAGGTCATGATCCGGGGGTCATGAGAATCCAGCTCGGTGTTGAGCAGCCTGCTGGGTGGGGAGTCTGCTTCTCTCTCTAGCTCTCTTTCTCCCCCTCCTCCTCCCCTTGCTGTTTTTCTCTCTCTCTGTTTCAGATAAATAAATAAAATATTTTGTTTTAAATGAAAATAATGTGTATTCTGCTGACATTATATAAAAGTTCCATAAATGTCAATTATGTCATTCATGGTGTTTAATTCTTTTAAATCCTTACTGGTTGGCTGCCATTTCTATCAATTACAGATAGGAGAGGAATGTTGTCATCTCCAGCTACAATAGTGGCATTTTCTATTTCTCTTTTCAGTTCTATCAGTTTTTGCTTCATATAATTTATAGCTGTCATTATAAAAGTATTATAAATCTCAGAAAATTGACACCTTTATCATTATATAATGTCCCCCTTTATCCCTGGTAGCGTTTCTCATTCTGAATCTATTCTATCAGATATTAGTATAACTAATTAGCTTTGTTTCTATTGGTGTACACATAGGATAATGTTTTCTGTCTCTGTCCTTTTAACATCTCTATGCCCAGATACTTAAAGTGGGTTTATTGTAGTAGCAGATAATTGGTTATTTCTTTTCTATTCAACCTATCAATATTTGTTCTTATTTAGTACCTTTTAATAATCTATCCTTAATATGATAATTAATATAATCAGATTAAAGTATATTATATTTGCTTTTTATTTCTTCCATTTGATTTCAAACTTTCTTTTTCCCACCATTTATGCCTTCTCTAGGTTCATTAAATCTTTTATATGGTTATATTTTATCTACATTATCGACTTATTATATCTGTTTTAATTTTTTGGTGGTTGCCCAGGTTTGAATATATTTTCTTATTTAATCAGAGTCTACCTTCAAATAATAGCTTACTACTTTATGTGTAGTGTAAGTACTCCATAGCCATATACTCTCAATTATTCCCATGCTATCTTTTATATTACTATTGTCATACATTTTATTTTTATACATCCTATAAACACACAATAAATTACTATTATTTTTTCCTTAGAACATTATTGCTTTGCTTTGATTTCCTTTATAATTTCATTATCCATCTTATTCCATAATTCAATTTTAGATGGAAATTACAATGAACCCTTTGTATTATCAGAGTAAAAAACAAGTATCATTATGAGAAGAATATAAATTTTCAGTATTAGGAAACTTGAACTTCCTCTGTAAGTGAGAACTAGTAAGCCATGGATACAACTGAGCCAACGATTCTTTAATATTTAGTTATTGCTATTTTATTGTCGGTTTTTCTAAGCCAATTATTTTTTGTCACTTTGCCTGGCAAGTAGACAATGAAATAAAGATGTATTGGGGTGTTTTTAGGAATAGTATCTATAAGGAGTGACAGAAAAATGGAACTAGCCAGAAGAAGAAATTAAACCATGGTATAGTTGCAACAGAGACCTCAGCTAAAGCTGCTATGACCCCTCAGAAATGTCCCGAATTGACAGAAAGTACTAGGGCTTTGTAGCTCTGTATTAACTGCATTGGATATTAGACTCTTTCCATTGAGGTAGTGTCAGAGATATCTTCTTTAGACTGAAATTCCCAAGGAGGGACATTTTTATGAGACATCAGCAGCCAACACTCCTAACAACTAGAGTGATAACAAATTAAACAACTCTGAAAGGAGACTTAAACATAAGCCATAACATCTACAGTTGTCCCGCCTTCTACCCTTTAGATTGACTTTCTTACTCATGTGCTTCCTTTGGAAACAGATCTTCCAGGTGTCTTTTCCTGGGGGAAAAATAGTGTTATTGAGACTAACACACTGGCTTTCAGTGATCTTAGAGCCACAAATGATATACTCATAGTCTTCTTCCTCTACTACCTTTTCTGGAGTTCCCTTAATTTCAATTATCATTTTCATTGGTTAAGAGATACTAATTGGTTGGCAATAACCTCAACAAAATAAACATAGAATTAACATATGAATGACTTCTTTGGTAGATATAAAAATAATTGAAAGCAGAGACTCACACAGATATTTGTATGCCAGTGTTAATTATAGTTTTCTTCATAATAGACAAAAGGTGGAAACAACCCAAATGTCCTTTAACTGATTAATGGATAAACAAAATGTAGTATATGCATGCAATTGAGCATTATCAAGCCATTAAAAGGGATACTACAAAATGGATGAACCTTGGAAATAATATGCTAAGTAAAATAAACAAGACAGAAATAAAAGACAAACATATGGTTCCAATTATATGAACTATTTGGGCAAAGTCATAATGGCAGAAAGTAGATTAGATAGGAAAAGGATATATGAAGGGAGGCAGGAGTGGAAGTTACTGCTTCATAGAATTTTTGGAGAGCAATAAAGAAATGTCTTTGAAATATAGTGGTGAGAATTGCATGACGTTGTGAACGGCACTGAATTTAAATGGTTAAAATGAAAAAAATTATGTTATATGTTTATCACAATAAAACATCAATAATGTAATATATCCAAACCATCAAATTTTGGAGATTAAATGGGTAAATTGCATGATACGTGAATTATATCATGATACAGTTATTTTTTAAAAATTTGGCAGAGGAGTTCCAACATATGACCAATGGATCACCTGGGCGTTAAACTTATTTTTCCTTTAAGCCATGACTAGACGGTAATCTTCTGATGATCAAATTATCCTCAGCCAGGATAGCGACTCCTTACTCCCCTGCTGGCCTTTAGCATTAGGGAACTGATGTGATGTGATAGCCATAGCTTTAAGTTTAATGAGACTCAGACTATGGACCCTGGTAGAAATGTACCTCAAGGGAACCTAGACTTGCAGATCTGAAGAGACTAGAGGTGTGAGGATGACAAGCACACATTCCTCGAGTGAACCATTAGGAGTGATGTTAATCAGAGCCACTCCATTTCTTGCTTCTGAGGCCCATTTATTCTCCCAAGAGAGAATACACATCATTCAATGACCTTGACTTAGTATGTATACTGCTCCTGAAGAATGATCTGTCCTCCGAACAGGGTATTTTCTCTAGCCTACTTCCTCACATGTATCTCTGTTTTTCTTTTTTTATTATTTTATTGATTGAATGATTGATTGATTGCCCCTTTTTTTCTACTGCTGGATATCTTTTGCTCTTGAGGTCCTTGTTATAATGCGATGTTATGCTGACTGCCTTGTTGGTGGATCAAACACTTTGTAAGCCCTGGAATTCACACAAACTGAGGCTCCGTGTGAAGGAAAGGCAAGCCCATGCAAAGAATAGGGTAACTTTAGTCACAATGAATTATTGTTCCTTCCTGGATATAACTGGATCTTTGTAGTCGACTTGGCATGAAGTGTTTTTTTAAGATATGGTGTTGTATGAGGCAGGGCTCTAGTGGCAAGATGAACAATTAGCAATAGTAGTAACTAGGTCAGTTGGGGGGAGCAAAATCCCAGGGTATATATGCACCCAAGGTGCTAGCTCTGAAAGAGTTGCTGAACTAGGCCTAACATTCACTGGCTCAAACATTCTTTCTGGTTGATTGTTCAGTGCATCCCTCATGGTGGATAGCTCTGGTAGATATTCGTGATAGTTAATTTTATGTGTCAGTTTGGCTAGGTGACAGTGCCCAGATCTGTGGCCAGATATTATTCTGGATGTCTGGTAAGGGTGTTTTGGGATGAGATTAACATTTAAACCAGTAAGCTTAGAGTAAAGCAGATTCCCTCTATAATGTGGGTGGACACCATCAAATCATTTGAAGGTCTGATTAAAACAAAAGGCTGATCTACCTTAAGCAAGAGGGAATTCAGCTAGTAGAGGACTTTGCTTTTGAAGTGCAACACTGGTTTCCCCCTGTTCTCTGGCTTGCTGGCCTACACTGCAGATTTTGGATTTGTCAGCCTTCATAATTCTGTGAGCCAATTCCTTAAAATAAATTGCTTTCTTTATATATCATGGTTCTGCAAGGAAATAGAAGCAATAAGATGTTCTATTTCCCTGCAGACCCCTGATTAATACAGTATTATAATGTGACATAAAGATCTTCACTCTTTGTGCCTTATTCCCTCAGTTATCAACCTACCTTAATTACCCTAGCTTCCCTGTCCTTGATTTTCTACTTCCAGGCCTCCAATTAACAAGTCAAGTCATTCTCCACCACCAACAAGTTCATATAGATTCTCCTTAAAGGATAGTCTTTATTCCTTTCTTTTCTTTTGTTTTCTTTTCTTTTGTTTTCTTTTGTTTTTTTTTTTTTTTTTTTTCTGTAAGATTTCATCTATTTATTTGAGAGAGTGAGAGAGAGCATGAGCAGAGGAGGATGGGGGAGTGCGGAGGGGCAGAAGGAAAGGGAGAAGCAGAGTCCTGACAGGAAGCCCAATGTGGGGCTCAATCTCAGGACCCCAGGATCATGACCTGAGTGGAAGGCAGATGCTTAACTGATTGAGTCACCCAGGTGTCCCTCCAAGGATACTTTTCTTACAGCACAATGTGAATGGCCAAGTACAACACCTGAAGCTCTGATCATCCAGAAAAGTTTTCCTTATCATCATCATTCAGGGTCACCTTTCCAGAACCAAAGAGGTCTCCTGGGCATGGTGCTAACTTTATGGTGGGACGTGTGCGATATCATAATTTGTCTTTATGTTTGAGGTGATAAACCAGAACATCTCAGACCACCAGAAGCCTAAAAACTTCATTGATGTGGTGTTGAAACATTGCATGTTGTATTTCTCATACTCTGGAGTTCATGGGGCTTACTAAGGTCAGTTTGTACTGACCCTTTGTAGTATAAAACTAATCTGTTTTCATTTAATACCCATAATCTTACATACTGTGATATTTTCCTTGGCCTTTTCCCTTAACATTAACTGCCCGTGATGGACCCCCATGTAGTCATGGGGGAAGCTGAGGACTGGTGCCCATGCAGCAGTGGCAGCTAAACTTGAAGTCTGGGCCACTTGTGCAATTTATTATAACCTTAAACCTGACCCTGACCCATTCCAAATATACTCCTTCTGTCTTGGAATGGATAGCTGTTGGATCTATGATACTACATGATTTGGTGGGTCTCAATGAACCTGGTATGCCTGCATGGTCACTTCATGTTTTATGGTAAGTATTTTTCTCAGGGCTGAGTAGCATATGAGCTTCTATTTTGTGAATAGTGTATAATTTTCTGTTGTATATGATTGCTCTTCTATCACAAATATATCTAGTTCTTCAGTATCTACTAGTTTGGATGGCTCAGGCAATAAAACCACTTGCATTGCAGCCTGAATCTGTTGCAGAGCCATTCCTTATCTGGGCCTCACTAAAGATGGAAGTTTTCCATATTAATCAATAAAAGGGGAAAACTATTTTGCCTCCAGAACCAAAAAGGTCAAGGAATTATGCTTACTTCTTTATGGTAGGAGATTTTAAAAGTCATAATTTGTTTTCATGTTTAAGGAGACATGTACCAGGACACCATAGATAACTGGATCTCTAAAAAATTCAATGAAGTTCCTAATCTTTGAAAACATTGTAGGATTTATTTATTCCTCTCTAGTATATGTGTCCTACCAAGGCCTCCCTTATATTGGCTATGCCTTGTTTATCATTAGTTGAATTAATATAATATTATCAATATTGTTTAAGAATTTTATAGGGAGTACAAGAAGTTGGACTCACCACAGAGGGCAGCTGAGCTGAGATGTGGTTGCAACAAGAGTCTCAGGTTATCCCATAGAGAAACCAAAATTGGGATAATTCTTCAAACATATCATGACCTGAAGTAAGGGGGCTGGGGCTTTGTACAAATTGATCAGTCATTAGAAGTTGGCTGTTTTCAGAACATGGGTATAATATTGGAAGATGGTAATTTCTGGAAATGGGTTCAGTTTTGACCCTTCAGCAATCAAAACTCCTGGAAGCTGGAAGAATCTGAGGGCTATATCACAGCATCTATTTAAACACTGAGCATATTATTTCAGACAGCAAGCATATATACCAATTAAAAAAAAATTCAGGAGGTCCTGGGTGGCTCAGTTGATTAAGCATCTGACTCTTGATTTTGGCTCAGGTCATGATCTCAGGGTCATGAGATCAAGCCCATACTGGGCTCTATGCTCTGCAGCACCAGGGAGTCTGCTTGAGATTCTCTGTCTTCCTCTTTCTCTCCCTCTACCCTACTCCTTCCCCTGCCAAAATAAATAAATAAATCTATAAAGAGGTGCATTTGTATAGTAGAAAGGATATATATTGCTCTAAATTCATACTTTTCAAGGTTGGTAGTATTTTGCATATTCCATTTTAATTGCAGACATTCTAATAATATAGCACAAGTAATTGTTTATAAGTAGTAATTACTCATTATTTTATATAAGGAGTCACCTGGCTCAGAGGAAATTATATTATTATAGTCACATGCATGGATGTCATTGTCTTACAATACTTCTAGCACCACTGTTCAACTTGAAAACACAGTTAAAATCCCCTTGATAGGAAGCAAGATTTGTAATTCAATTCATTGTATATTGCAAGTTATTGTGATTTATTTGCAATTTATCATTTAATTTATAAATTATTAAACTAAGAACTTCGTTTGCTAAAACTTTAAGAAGTTCCTTTAGTCATTGAGAATATATATCTCAATAAGATATTTATGGTGACTGCTTTGTTTTGTGACAAACTGTTTGAAACAATAATTTTTCAGGCTAACCTAATTTGAACAGTGTACTCAACTGAAATGTATGCAATGAACAAGCTGTACTGAATTTAATTTGACTAGAGACAATGGAATCCTGCTAATAAATCATTTAAAGCATCAGGTTCAGAGAAGAGAGTATGAGATATTATTTAGTGAACATCAACTATCCAAATTGTAACTGTAAAATCACACATGCAAAAACTGAAGACAATACAAAGTGTAATTTCATTTTTAAAATCTAATTTAAAAAATGAATGAGTTTTTAAGTATATCCTTATGCTAAAATATAATAATTATGAAAATATTTTCCTAGAAACCCTGTATTTCCATTCTTAAGCTATAGATGACAATCTTAAACTATATTATGCATATGTAAAATTATATAATATTAATTAAAGCCATAGAAGAGGTTTAGCAGCAAGTTGGTTCCATGAAAGTCCACTGAGCCATTTCTCTCTAAATTTAGAGGATTCATCTTAGGGTGGACAGGAACTGCTAGGAACAACACAAATATATGCTTTTTCTCAATGTCTGTGAATTGTCAAGATTCTGAATGTCGATGTTCTTTAAGCCAGTGATTTCCAATATAATCTTGAAAATCAATCAATATTAAGGTATTTATCAAGTCACAGAGAATTAAGGGAATAGATACATAAGAATTACATAATTTAAATTTATTTTTCAATTTAAAAATTTCTGAGGTCATATGTTACATGTTTTGGTATTAAAATGTTATTTTATTTATGAACAAAAGTTGATAGAGGCTAAATTAAAACACACACACACACACACACACACAAGCATATTTCATTTCCTAAATGTGTTTGCTGTTGTTGATGGCAACTATTTGCCTCTCACCCCAACTATCCCATGAAGCCTCATTTTGGAGGATACTTAGGGAGGGCTTATGTGACAGCGGGCAGAAAATAGTTAAATAGGAACAACTTCTGAATTAGTGAGGTGAGTAGAAGAGAGAAAATTAAATGAGATTGCACGGAAGCATTATTTCTGCACTATAAAAAAAAACCTTTTCTTTTTGTCACCAAGAATTCAAGCAAAGTAATTCTTTCTGGGAGAAGTAAAGCTTTAAAAGATATCTCTTATAGTTACAGATTTCTAAAGAATAGATACATGGTAAGATACTATTACCAATCTAAAACCATAGTTATGTTAGAAAACAAAACCTTCAAAAATCAGTTTGTAAAGATTCAATGACTAAAATCAGTAGATAGAATATGCTAAGTTCTATCTCATCTAATTATATGATCCTTGATTTAAGAGCCGATATCAACACACTGATGGCAAAGCAGCAAGTCCAAAAGGAGCAAGTAAAAATGAACCAGAGATGGGTGACCATTAGAGCTTGAAAGAAATACTTTTTCAGGATCATAATTCTTCCCTTATATTGACTCGAATTCAGTTTACACCATTTCCTAACTTTGGAATATCATGAAACTCAATATCACAACCCACTTGAGTTTCCTACATATAAATGTGATGAATAAAAAAAATAGTATAATTAGGGTCATTAGGAGTTCCGTTCAACCATTCAGAATAAAGTCTTTGAAGCTTCATAATGTCATGATTCAAGAAGAGGAAAAAAAATGAAAAAAAAAACAAAAACAAAAAAGAAAAACAAACAACAAATCTCGTCTTGGTATTTCCACAGATAGAGACCTGATGGGGTCACACAAAATCCAGGGAATAAAAAGCCAAGTGAGCACAATTCCCCCAACAAGCTGGAGAAATTGACCTACTATCACCAGCACCCCACGATAAAGTTCTAGGAAAGGCCATTCCTGCCCAACATAATCCAAGCTCTCCCCACTTCCTTGCACTTCTTAGTTCATTTTTTGTTTCTGACTTTTTTGCCCCCATAGAATATGAACTAGATGGTTACTGTTCCCTTGTGTCCCTGGTACTTCTCTGGAGGTCAAAACTCTAGCCTGCTTCTTGCCACTGCAACCAGCCTTTTGCAGTCACAAATGCTAAATATTCCGTACAAAGTCCTACTGAAATCCCCTTTGGGAGGCCTCATTTGCTGCTGTGCTTCTCCCTGGGCTTGGCATTGAAGAATATTGTTGATGCACATTTCTAGGCATAAAAACACCAACTTGTTCCATGGGAAACTGTACTATTTCAGAAACAAGGTAGATCTCTTTCTGCCATGAATATAACGATTGACCAAAATGTACTTTCTTTAAAGATTCTTTTCCAATTTCTTCCAGAGCTTGGCCAAAATTGATGTTAAATGGATCCTTAATTTTCCATAGTGTGAACCATTGAAGGGAAGCTTATGATTGGAACTTTCTAGAAGTAAATTGACCTTGCAAGGCTTTTAGAAGCAAAATATAAGCTCATATTAAACTTTTAAAATGCCAGCCACAGCATATGTTTTCTTTTTTTTGCTCCTTCATAATCAGCCTTAGTTGGTATCTTGAACTTCCAGAATTCATGAAGATTACCTGAAATCAAAGGTCATATAACATATCCATGCCTTATTTCCTGAGCCAAAAGGTCTTTAAATACCTATGGCTCCCTAAATAACTGTTTATAGTCATTACATTACAGGCTAGACATATTATCAAAAGCATTGTGCATTGTTTAAGGTTCTCCAAAGAAGTAAAGCTATTTTTGTACATCCTATTAGTTCTGATTTCTATTTGGCTCAATCTCTTTCTGTCTTTCTCTCTCTGTAGATAGAAAATTAATAATAATAACAATAACAATAATAATAGTAATAATATAATTATTGGCTCACACTTTACAGAGACTGACAACCCCAAGATCTGCAGAGTTAACTAGCCAACTGGGAAGCCAATACTGTAGTTCCGGTCCGAAGTCTGGCAGGCTCAAGATTCAGGAAGAGCTAAAATTTCAGCTTCAGTGGAAACTCAGAAAAAAAGCTACTGTCACAGTTTAAAGGCAGTCATGCAAGAAGACTTTCTTCTTATTTGGGTAGAGCAACCTTTTTGTTCTATTCAGAGCTTCAAATAATCGTATGAGGCCCACCCACAGCAGCAGAACAATCTGCTTAACTTAGTCCACCAATTTAAATGTTAATCTCCTCTAAAAACAACCTCACAGAAATGCCCAGAATGTTTGGCCAAATATCTAGGTACTTGGTGACCCAGTGAAGGTGGTACATAAAATGACCACATAGTGATTTATAAATGTCTGGATGTACATTTATACTTGCATGCTGTTACTAGTATAATAACATTTATCTACAACCTAAGGAAAAAGTCTCAAAATAATTTTCCATTCTATTAAATAATTGTATTGTCTTTTCTATTTGAAGCTCTGCAGTGTTTTTAAAATATGCAACAAATTTAAAAAGAAAAGTTCCATGTCAGAGTGTTTCTTTTTACATGGGGCAAAACACCTGTGTTTCAGGTCAAGAAAAATTGATCCATAGCTGAAAGCAAAAATAAGTGAAGTTATGCTAAAACTTTTTCTGCCCTTTAAAAAAAGTGGTATTGTTTTTGCTAAATTAAATATGGCATTTAAAAGTGGATAGCAAGGAAAACCATTGGTAAATTCACTTGATGCTGTTATTTGATTTGTGGTCTTTTATGAATTCCTAAATCATTTTCAGAAACAAGTCTTCTGCCCAAGATTACTGCACAGGTTTTCAAAAGGCAAACCATTTAATGAAGAGTCTGTAATTCTTTTAATTCAAACACACTGCAAATGCCATGGATTTAAATATAAATCAAAAGTACATATTGTTAACACATTAAGATTCAGAGATGATTGCTATCATTTTTATTTCTTAATACTTAATATTGGATTTTTTGATGTCATATAAAACTCGGTATATTTTAAATGTGTAATTATAAACTCAGCACAGGAAGGCAAAATTCTTTCATAGTTCTCTGAGTATGCAGGACAGTCTTCCTTTGCCACTTTTATTTCACTTTGTATCCTTCTCCATCCTGCAGGGTCCCAAACCTGCAAAGCCATTTTTAGAAGTCTTTTTTTGGGGGGAGTGGGGGTGGATTTAGGGCAGAGACAGAGGTGCTTTTGAACTCCTGTTACAAGATAATGCACAGAGTTGGAGTGAAAGCTGCATTCTTCAGAGTAGCCCCACCACATACCCCTCAGGCTTGGAGGCTACACAAGATTTGGAGACAACTCTGGTGGCATAGAAATAGGAACATCCTCACAAAGTGCACTGGAAGCAGTTTCAGACTTCCTTTTTTTTTTCTTTTAAATACATATTTTATTTATAAGAATTTTAGATTTACAGAGAATAGGGACACCTGGGTAGCTCAGTGGTTGAGCGGCTGCCTTTGGCTCAGGTTGTGATCCCGGCATCTGGGATTGAGTCCCGCATTGAGCTCCTGCTAAGAGCCTACTTCTCCCTCTGCCTATGTCTCTGCCTCTCTGTCTCTCTGTCTCTCTCTCTCTGTCTCTCTCTCTCTCTGTGTCTCATGAATAAATAAATCTTAAAAAAAAAAGATTTTAGATTTACAGAGAATAAAACAAAACATAGTATAGGTTGCTTATTTAAGTAGCAAAGGTGGTGCAGAAGATTCCTGAATAGTGCACAGTTTCCCCCACTGTTAATATATTATATTGATATAAAAAATTGTTACAGCTAATTAACCAATATTGATCTATTATTATTAATTAAAGTTCATATTTTATTCAGATTTCCTTATTTTGCACTAATATCCTTTTTCTATTCTAAGATCTCATGCAGGATCCCACATTACTTTCAGTTGCCATCTCCCCTTATGCTCTTCTAGATTTTAACAATTTCTCAGACTTTCTTTGCTTTTGAGGAATGGTGGTTAAGTACTTTGTAGAATGTCTCTCTACTGAAATTTGTTTGTTTTTCTCATGATTTGACACCAGGTGGCTTTTTGTCAGTTGGAGCAAGGTAAGAAAATAGAGCATTTGCAAACATATTAAAATCTAAAGCCTAATCCATGTTAAATAAATGGTCAGCGATTTTTCAGTTGAAATTTCAAACCATAAATGCACTAAAGTTGAAGTGTTAAAAGTATGAAGACTTAGAGTCTATTTTAGCAGGTACTTAATGGAACATGTTTTGAGGACATTTAATGGTTTATATGCTCTTAGATTGGCTCATAATTATGTGTATGTGTGTATAATATTTACTTTATATTAGGTCATCTCTTTTTTGAGATAATATACTTGAAATAAAAATATGTTGTATCCAAAACTACCATCCTACTATTGGTAAAAACAAAGGGGAAAAAGAAACTATTTTAGGGAAGGTAAATATTAACACATTTAGAGGGAAGTTAGGTAATAATCATTCAAAGTAAAATGTCATACTATTTAATCCAAAAATTTCACTTTCAATAAAAATATATGTCAAATATGCAATAGTAGATGTTCACTGATTTTTATTAAATCATTTTCATAATTGCAAAAATTTGGGAAACAATCTCCATGTCAATGCACAGCCAATTGGTTAAATATGCTGTTATATTTATGAATTCAAGTACTATGTATGTCTAAATGAAATGGTATAACATAGAAATGCAAGGGATTATAAAAATAATAATATGGAGATGGCCGAGTGGCTCAGTGATTGAACATCTGCCTTTGGCTCAGGGCATGGTCCCAGAGTCCTGGGTTCAAGTACCACATCAGGCTTCCTGCATGGAGCCTGCTTCTCCCTCTGCCTGTGTCTCTCTCTATATTTCTCATGAATAAATGGGTTAAGTCTTTAAAAAAAAAGTACCATGAAAATTATACATTAACAAATTGGACAACCTAGCAGAAACTAATACATTCCTAGAAACATACAACCTGTAAGACGGAAACAAGGAGATATAGAAATGTTAATAGAAAATGATGAGTAAAGAGATTGGATCAGTAATCAAAAGCCTCCTAGGATAAGAAAGCCCAGAATGCAAAAGACTACCAATCATTAAAACAGAGTGAATGCCAATCCTTCTCAAGCTCTTCTGAAAAAATGAGGAAAGAAAACACTCCCAAACTAATTTTACGAGGCCAGTATTACGCTAATATCAAAACTAGATGAGGACACTATAAGAAAAGAAAATTACAGGCCAATATCCATGATAAGCATAGTTACAAAAATTGTCAACAAGATAATAGCAGACTGAATCCAATAGTACATTTAAAGGATCATGCACCATGATCAAGCAGGATTTATTCCATGGATTTAAGGTTGTTTCAACATCCACAAATCAATCGATGTAACATACCACATTAACAAACCGAAGGATAAGGATCATATGATTATATCAATAGAAAGAGCATTTGACAAAACACATTTTTTTATGATAAAAATTCTCAACTAACTGAATAAAGAGGGAATGTAACTGAGCATAATAAATGCCATATACAACATGCCCTTAGCTAACATTATATTCAGTGGTGAAAAGCTGAAAGCTTTTTCTCTAAGATCAGGAGCAAGACAAAGATATCCACTCTTGCCACTATTTGTTCGACTTAGTACTGGAAGTCCTAGCCAGAGAGATTAGGCAAAAAAAAAAAAAAAATAATAATAATAATAATAATAATAAATAAAAATAAATAATTAAATTAAAAAATAAAAAAAAGACTTTCAACTTGGAAAGGAAGAAGTAAATTTTTTCTCTTTGCAGATGACATGATACTGTCTATAGAAATTTCTAAAGGCTCCATCAAAACAATGTTAGAATTAATGAATGGATTCATTAAAGGAGCAAGACACAAATCAATATACAAAAATCAGTTATATTTTTATAAATTAACAAAGAACTCTCAGAAGTAGATATTTAAAAAACAGCCTCAAATAAAATCCCATCAAAAAATAAAATATTTAGGAAAAAGTTTAACCAAAGAACTGAAAGGTCTCTATACTGAAATCTATGACATTGATTAAATAAATTGGAGAAGACGCAAAGGAATGTATGGTATTGCTGGAAAAAAAAAAAAAGATCTAGATCAATGAAACAGAATCAAGAGTCCAGAAATAATCTCATACATATATGGTCAATTAATTTATGACAAAGGAATTAAGAATATACAAGAGGGAAAGGATAGTCTCTTTAATCAAGTGTTGAGAGAACTGAACAGCCACATGGAAAAGAATGAAACTGGACTCCTATCTTACACTATACACAAAATCAGCTTAAAATAAAGAATTAAATTTAAGACCTGGAACTGTAAAACACCTGGAAGAAAACATAGGCAGAAAGCTCTTTGACATCAGTCTTAGCAGTGATTTTGAATTTGACACTAACATCAAAGGCAATGAAAGCAAAAATAAACAAGTGAGACTACATCAAACTAAAGACTCCTGAACAGCAACAGGAAACATGAACAAAATGAAAAAGCAACCTAATGAATGAAGAATATATTAGCAAATCATATTATCTGATAAGGGGTTAATATCCAAAATATATAAAGAACTTACACAACTCAATAGCAAACAAAACCAAAACCAGAAACACACAGTCTGATTAAAGATTGGACAGAGGAACTGAATAGACATTTTTCCAAAGAAGACTTACAAATATCCAGCAGGTAGCTACATAAAAGGTGTTCAACATAACTAATTATCAAGGAAATGCACATCAAAACCATAATGAGATATCATTTCATACCTGTTATCTTCTTATTCTACGAATCATATATTTGGATAATTTGGGAAGGTGAGCTGCATGCACTACAATTACAATAGAATTCTTAATTCTGTGTGTAAGTTTGGGCATACTTCGAAAAGAGAAAGACTATAGATTAGTTCAGCTTCTTAAAGGTGTTTGGGCCCCAAAAGATTAAAGGTTCAAACTATGTTCCTCATGTTTAGAATATACCATCCTCAGAGTATATTAAAACAACACTTTTTAGGGACGCCTTGGTGGCTCAGTCAATGAAGTAGTCCTCCCTTGATTTCCGAGCAGGTCATGATCCCAGGGTTGTGAGATGGAGCCTCCTTAGGATCCTCTCTCCTTCTCCCCCTGCCCCTCCCCTACTTGTGTGTGCACATGCACTCTCTCTCTCTCTCCTCTCTCTCTCTCTCAAAAAAAAAAAAAAAACTAATTCTCTTACTCTAAAACGATATTTTCTTTCAAATTACTTAGCGTGATTCTTGTTTCTCCAAAACCAGAAATTTCTCTATCTAGCCAGAGTTAATCCTAACACAAAAATATCATCTTGAAATTTGCTTCCATATGTTGTACAGTTTGAAAAGCCAAGTTCTAAATGTAAATAATTTTATTTACAAATATTCACAATACGTTAGTTTATTAGACATAATGCGGTATATTAAATTACACCTTGGTCTTTGCCTCCATTATTCCCTGACATTATCACCATTCCTCCTTCCAGGTCAGTAGGATTTGTAAAGTAGGAATATTTACTTCAACCCCTTCAATTGCCTTAATTGTTCAAAGCCAAAGTAAGTCTCTTCTCCTCAGTGATGCACATCAATCTAATTTTATCTTTCTCTAAATTCAGATACATGGTGTTGGGTCTTTTGGGGTGAGAAATAAAACCGTATTTCATTTCTACTCGGTAGGATTTGTAAAGAGAGATCAGAATGAATACAAAAGCAAGAAAAACATCGATAGAATACAAGAAGAAAAGTTTCCAGAAATGTATAAAAACAGGGATTTCCAGATTGGAAAACCTGTACTAAGCATGGAATAGCATGCAAAAATAAAAGCCCCAAAATTACACTTATCTTTATGAAATTTAAATAAGCAATATTGAACACTTTTTTTGTTAAAAAAATTAAAAAACGAGGTATTTTTTAAAAATCAAAATAGCCAACGTGAAAAGAAAAATACCTTCTGATGAAAAAAATGTAGATTGCCTATAATTTTTTTAAAGATTTATTTATTCATTCATGAGAGACACAGAGGGAGAGAGGCAGAGACACAGGCAGAGACAGAAGCAGGCTCCATGCAGGGAGCCGGACGTGGGACTCGATCCTGGGGCTTCAGGATCACACCCTGGGCCAAAGGCAGGCCACTCAGGCATTCCAGATTATCTATAAATTAATGGAAATTGAATATGCTCCAGATATCTTAACAATAGTAATAATATTTGTTATTTTTAATTCAATAATATAATTATTTAACAGTAAAGGGAATAAAACATATTAAAGCAAAGCTTTCAAAATTCAAGAGAAAAATTATTTTGAAACTAGAATTATATTCCCAGGTAAATTATATCCATTGCAAGGGTAAAATAAAGACATTTTCAACTATAGAAAGACTCACAAATTTATCTCCCAAGAACTTTTACTGAACAGCAACAGCAGAACAGCAGCAAAGAAGGAAAAGAACATATTTCTTAACTGATACTTAACAGATGATACATTTAACATATTATTTTAGATTTTGTATGGGCGAACTGTCTCTATAGCTTTCTTTTTTTTACTAAAATTCTGGTAACTGTGATTTTTATTTAAAATTAATATAGAATAACATAATTTATTTATATGTCCTAGAAAAACAAAATGTGGAAACAGGGCACTGAATAACGTTACTGCACAGATGCATGAATGAAACAAAATGGTAATGTCCCATTTTATACACAAAATTATATTTTTTTCACAAGCTATTATAGTTTTAGAAAACTTGTCCTATAAGTAAACAGGTCTACCCTATAAGTAAACAGATCTACCTCATTTTAAATACTTCCATCACAATATATATATAAGCATATGTGTCTACATAAACATACATAAAGGTGTGTGTGTGTGTATACACTTATATATATATATATATATATATATATATATATATATATATATATATATATATATACTTTTTTGTGAGAGCAGTTAAGGTCTACTCTCTTAATTTCAATTATATAACACGGTGTTATCCGCTATCATCACTTTGCTTTACATTAGATTCTCAGTCTTATTCATCTTATGACTGAAAGTTTGTACCCTCTACCAACCTCTCCTGTCTCCCCAGCCCTCAGATCCTGGCAAACATCTTTCTACTCTCTGCTGTTTCGTTTCTGTGAACTTGACATTTTTCTTTTTTCTTTCCTTCTTTTTCTTTTCTTTTCTTTTCTTTCCTTTTATTATTATTATTTTTTTGATTCTACATAAAAGTGATACCTCACAGTATTAGTCTTTTTCTCTCTGGGTCATTTCACTTAGCAAAATGCCCTCAAGGTCCATTTAGGTTGTGCAAATGGCAAGATTTCCATGTTCCTCATGTTTGAATACTATTTATATAGTATAGTATATATAATAGTGTATATATTTATATATATATATGTACAATAGTATATATATAGTATTATATAACATATATAGTATATATTCATTCACTTATCCTTTGACAGGTTGTTTCCATATCTTGGCTATTGTGATTAATGCTTCAATGAACTTAGAAGTACAGATATATATTCAATATTCTATTTTCTTTCTTAAAAAGTTTTTATTTAAATTCTAGTTAGTTAATATACAGCATAATATTAGTTTTGGAGGTGCCTGGGTGGCTCAGCAACTGCATTTGGCTCATGTTATGGTCCCAAGGTCCTAGAATCAAGTACCACATTAAAGTCACTGCTCAGTGGGGAGCTTGCTTCTCCCTCTGCCTCTCTCCCTATTTCTTGCTTTCTCTCAAATAAATAAATAAAATTTATAAAAAAAATACTAGTTCAGGTATAATATAGTGCTTCAACACTGCCATACAATACCTGGTGCTCATAACAGCAAGTGCACTCCCTAATCTCCATTACCTGTTTAACTCATCCCTGCACCCACCTGCCCTCGAGTAACTCAGTTTGTTCTCAGTAGTTAAGTCTGTTTTTTTGAGTTCTCTCTCTCTCTCTTTTTCTTTTTCCTTTGCTCATCTTTTGTTTGTTTCTTAAATTCCACATATGAGTGAATTCATATGGTATTTGCCTTTTTCTGACTTACCTCAGAAGTTAGCACAATACTCTCTAGCTCCATCCATGTTGTTGCAAATGGCAATATTTCATTCTTTTTTATGGCTGAATAATATTCCATTGTATCTTTTCATTTCTTTGGGTATATATCCAGAAGTTGGATGCTGCTGGATCATATGGTAGTTATTTTATTTTTTTTGAGGAACCTCCATACTGTTTTCCTTTTTTTAAGATTTTACTTATTTATTCATGAGAGAAACAGAGAGAGAGAGGCAGAGATACAGGCAGAGGGAGAAGCAGGCTCCATACAGGGAGCCTGATGTGGGACTCGATCCCGGGACTCCAGGATCATGCCCTGGGCCAAAGTTGGGCACTAAACTGCTAAGCCACCCAGGGATCCCCATCCATACTGTTTTCCATAGAAGTTGCACCAATGTGCATTCCCACTAACAGTACATGAGAATTCCCTTTTCTCTACATCCTTGCCAACACTTGTTCTCTTGTGTGTGTGTATGTGTATGTGTGTGTTTTAAGATTTTATTTATTTATTTGACAGAGAGATAGAGAACAATCAAGGAGAACAGCAGGCAGAGGGAGAGGAAGAAGTAAACTCCCTGCTGAGCAGAGACCCCCCAGCATAGGGCTCAATCCCAGGACCCCAGGATCATGACCTGAGCTGAAAGCAGACACTTACCCAACTGAGCCACCCAGGCACTCCTCTTTTTTTTTCTTTTTGTTTTTTATGACCAAAACCAAAAATGAAAAAAAAAAAAGTGACAATCTCTTTAAGAAACAAATTCTAGTTTCTGTGTCCTTCAGAATTATCCTACTACCATAGTTTTAAGCCATTAGGAGGTACGTAGGCAGGCACCTGGGTGGCTCAAGTGGTTAAGCCTTTGCCTTCAGCTCAGGTCATGAACCTGGGATCCTGGGTTCCAGCCCCACATTGCACTCCCTGCTCAGTGGGGAGTCTGCTCCTCCCTCTTCCTCTACCACCCCCCCTGCTTGTGTGCTCTCTCTCTCTCAAATACATAAATGAAAAAAGAGCTGTTGAGGTCCTTGTGTCCTGAAAACAGATAATTGATCCTGTATATTTCAAAACTTGATGGTCAAAGAAAAACTTGAAAAGTCATAATTTCAAAAAAGAAAAAAAGAAAAAAAAAGTCATAATTTCAAATATAACAAATACATACATTATTTTTAGTTTCATATGATGTAGAATATTATCTTTTATATAGACTGAGTCACCTTAGAAAAACCATCCAATTGTTCTTATTTTATTCATGCATTCCTTTTTGAAAAAATATTCAATGCCAGGAGTGTGCTGGGGATACAGTAAATATTAAGATAGATTCAATATTTTCCATTTTCAGTCCAGGAAACAAATAGAAGCAAAGACCTTTGCCAGGAACAACCCTGGGGATATAACCTATTCTATGCCAAGAATTGTTATGAGGATACAGCTACGAGAAAGAAAGATAACAGTACTTGCTCTTAAGTTGTTCACTATCCTGTAGTGGAAAGCAAAGACTATTCTCAAGTTAGGTTCTCTAAGCAACTCTAGTTCCAAGTTCTGAAAAACTATATAGAAGGATTTCAAAGGTTGTATAAATAGAAGATGGTTTTATTGAAGAAACGTGCCTTTTCAAAACAAAGTCTTGAATTGTCCAAAAATCATTGTTGGTTTTGGTGGAGGCGTATGAGTGTGTGAATGGGCACATGATATGCTGCTTTAGGTGGTCAGTTAAATCTCTGAGGCGATTTGTGCAGGAAGGCACTCTCCCTACATGTTCACATTACCTGGGACTGCTCCCACACCTTTACAATTGGTTGTTTGGGTAATGTCAGGAGAGAAAACTACTTTAGTAACCTGGGTGTTCCCCTGTTCTCTGATAGGATGTTTCTTATAAAATGGTCCCTTGAACAGAGGAAGCACAGGAAGGACACATACGGCCATCAGAGCTGAAAAACTTTTTTCTATGTATAACTAGGTTTCCTGTTTGACATTGGGAATAAGAATGGGCAATGTTGCAATAGGTAGTGGAGGTGGTACAGGTTATAGGTGAGGTCATGAATAGTTAGTGGGATTTCATTTGTGACCACACTTGGAAATATATGCTATCATTTAGTTTTGTATACATTTTAATATCTTCATAAACATAAGTTTATGTGTGCATGTCGTTATCTTCACAGATATAAGCTTATATATATATATACATATATATATCAATACTTTCATAAATGTAAGCCTCATGTGTACATCTCTTGAAATACATTTCATGCCTTCCTTTGAGGCGAACATACCCTTCAAACCCACTCTATGACAATTAATTGTTTAAGGAAAGCATATTAGAGAAATAATTGTTGTATAGATAGGTCAAGAGATGAGGTTGGTGTTTGATATCAGGGCAATTTGGAAAGCAATATGAACAAAATTGAGATTTGATTTAATAAATAAACTAGAACATAAATCACTGAGCTTATTCAAGGATAATATTTCAATTCGCAACCTACACCAACACTGAGCTCATATGAATACAATCATTAAAAGGTCCCTTATAGTTGACCAGAATGAATTTCAACCTCCCAAAGCTACCCACTACATACAAGTAGTTTTATACTAAGGAGAAGAGATATTTTTATAGAGTGAAATAACCATAAAATGAATGAAGGTATTTCAAGGATATTAGATATTTGCAAAGTAGTTATTTATAAAAATGTTCCATTAGGAATAAAGATCAAATGTTTTCTATAGAAAATAATGATGGGATTTAATATTGGAGGTGTCAGCTATGAAGACCACAGGGTTATTGTGAGAAATAACATTTAACCTTTCTCTTGTGGCTGATGGAGGCCAATGCAGTATTTTATTATCAACATTGGCGGGTGATTTATTACCACTGTTTCTACTCCAGTAAAGCCACATTAGGCTGTGCTCGATGTATCATTTGTTATCTTCAACCCCCCTGCACACTCGGCATGCATAATCTCTTTGTTCTAGCAAATTTTAAACATAGAAGAGTAAATATTTAAGTAATTATTCCAGATTCATCAGAAACTGTGGAGGTAAAATCAACTGGCTAAATAGATTATGCCAGACAATGTCTGACGTAATCATGAAGTTCTGGCTTCAGGAAGAGTGATGGTTATACATCTGAAACATCAGCTATGCATAATGGTGCATTAGTGTAGATACAGCAGTGACAGAGAATAAATCACAGGCACACTTTCAGATGGGAATAAAATTTTGTGGAATAAATTCAGGTCAGATAGCTTTCACCAGTTTCTGTTTTCAGAACTTACTACCTAAGAAAAATCAAATTGTCTGAAATAGCTTCGCGGATGCACTGAAAATGGTTTCCCTGCCTTTCAACTAGTTTGACTATTTGACATTATTGTGGAAGCAAATTTAAGGATATCAAAATAGTTCCATTTTCTAAAATTCTTAATGAGTATTAGAATCTTTGGAAATTTAATTTTTGCTTCAGTAAAATAAGCTTAATAATCAACAAGTTTACATCTAGAATGAACTTGTTTCCACATGTTTTTCTTTCAGCCAGTGATCATAAATATTAACTAAACTTATGAAGTGTTAGAGAAAGATTCTTTTCTGTGCAATGATTTATTCTCTGAGAAGCGTTCCTATTTACCTTAATTCCTAGCATCTCTCTTTATTCACTCTGCCCACAGGAAATAGAGTAATTTATAAGATTAGTAAACTTGGAAATAATCAATCAGGCATCTTTGCTAAATCTCTGCCCTTCTTTATCTTGATAGTAAGCAAACCAAGAGAAATAATCCATTCTCTGCTGTTCCTTCATGGGTAGGCCTACTCTATGCTATTGTGATTGGGTTGGTAACTATTAACTATAATTGTGATACAGGATTAAGATATAGTTTAAAAATCTCATTATTGTTTTTTTTTTTTTTTTAGTATGAGAATTTGTATTATTCAAAAGTTTATTCCTAAGTTTTAATTTAAATTCCATTTAGTTAACATACAGCACAATATTAGTTTCAGGTGTAGAATTTAGTGATTCAATACTTCCATACAACATTCTGTGCTCATCACAAGTGTCCTCTATCCCTATCACCTATTTTACCCGTTCCCCCAACTTACCTCCTCTCTGGTAGCCATAAGTTTTTTCCCTATAGTTAAGGGTCTATTTCTTGGTTTTTATCTCTTTTTATCCCCCCTGTTTTTTGTCTTGTTTCTTAAATTCCACATATGAGTAAAATCATATGGTATTTATTCTTTCTCTGACTGATTTATTTCACGTAGCATAATACTCTGTATTTCCATTCATGTTGATGAAAATGGCAAGATTTCACTCTTTCGTTGGCTGAGTAATATATCACCTCTTCTTTATCCATTTGTCAGTTAATGGACATTGGGACTCTTTCCACAATTGGGCTATTGTTAATAATGCTGCTATAAACATTAGGGTGCATGGATCCCTTCGAATCAGTATTTTTATATCCTTTGGATAAATATCTAGCAGTACCATCGCTAGATTATATGGTAGTTCTATTTTTAACTTTTTGAGTAATTTCCATACTGTTTTCCAGAGTGGCTGCACCAGTTTGCATTCCCACTAACAAAGTAAAAGTGTTCTGCTTTCTCCACATCCTCACCAACACCTGCTGCTTCTTGTGTTGTTAATTTTAACTATTCTGACAGGTATGAAGTAATGGCTCATTGTAGCCCTTTGTATTTCCCTGATAATGAGTGATGTTGAGTGTTTTCTCATGTGTCTCTTGGACATCTGCATGTCTTCTTAGGAAAAATGTTTATTCATCTCTTCTGCCCATTTTTTAATTTGGATTTTTTTTTTTTTTTTTAGGTGTTGAGTTGTATAAGTTCTTTATATATTTTGAATACTAACCCTTTATCATTTGCAAATTATTTTCTCCCAGTCTGTAATTTGACTTTGTTTATTTGATTGGTTCCTTCACTGTGCAGAAGCTTTTTATTTTGATAAAGTCTCAACAAAATTATTATTGGCTTTATACATAATTTATTTTGATCTTGTTTCCCTTACATCAGAAGACATATCTAGTAAGAAGGTGCTACAGCCAATGTCAAAGAGTTTGTTATTGTCTGCACTCACTTCTGGGATTTTCTTATTTCACATTTAGATCTTTCATCCATTTTAATTTATTTTTGTCTATAGTGTAAGAAAGTGGTCAAGTTTTAATTTTTTGCACATTGCTGGTCAGTTTTCCCAATACCATTTGTTTTTTTGTTTTTTTTTTATTTTTAAAAATTTTTTTATTATTTATTTATGATAGGCACACAGTGAGAGAGAGAGGCAGAGACACAGGCAGAGGGAGAAGCAGGCTCCATGCACCGGGAGCCCGACGTGGGATTCGATCCTGGGTCTCCAGGATTGCGCCCTGGGCCAAAGGCAGGCGCCAAACCGCTGCGCCACCCAGGGATCCCCCCAATACCATTTGTTAAAGAGACAGTCTTTTCCAATGGATATTCTTTGCTGCTTTGACCATATAGTTGTGAATCCATTCCTGGGTTTTCTATTCTGTTCCACTGATCCATGTGTCTGTTTTTGTGCCAATACCATACTGTCTTGATCATGAGAGCTTTGTAATAGAACTTGAAGTTTGGAACTGTAATGCCTCCAGCTTTGCTTTTCTTTTTCAATATTGTTATTCAGAGTCTTTTGTGATTCCATACAAATTTTAAGATTGTTTTTCTAGCTCTGTGAAAATACTGGTGGTATTTTGATAGGGATTACATTAAAGGTAGATTGCTTTGGTTAATACAGACATTTTAACAATATATGTTCTACACCATGTGGATGGAATGTCTTTCCATTTCTTTGCACTCTCTTCAATTTCTTTCATCGGTGTTTTATACGTTTCAGAGTACAGATCATTTACCTCCTTGGTTATATTTATTCCTAGGTATCTTATGGTTTTTTGGTGCAATTGTAAATGGGATTGATTCCTTGATATCTCCTGCCTCTTCATTATTGTGAGCTGTAGCCACACCAATCAACGACACAGAAATAAAATGTATCCAGATTGGCAAGGAAGAAGTCAAACTTGTACTATTTGCAGATGACATGATTCTCTAAATAGAAAACCCAAAGACTTCACCAATAAATTGCTAGAACTGATACACAAATTCATTAAAGTTGCAGAATACAAAATTATTATTGGTTTTATACATAATTTATTTTTCAAACCTACTGTTTAGAAATTGTAATGAAATATTTTTGTTTTCTATCTACCATTTTTTTTTTCAGAACTCAGTTGGAGAATTTACAGGGGTGCTACTTATCGAAAGTGCTTAGTAACTCCAGTATGTATTACAAAACAAAAAAAAGAAAGAAATAAAAGAAACAGATTCCTCTTTTCCTCTCTATTTTCAGCAGTTCCTTTTTCTGGGATTCCATATGCTTGCCTATCTTTAGCCGAACAATCACAAAGTTTAAATTCATTTCATTCATTAAAAGAAAATAATATGCATATATTTCCTATAATGAATTATCATGAATAAACATTTGTTAGTCCCCACCATATGTGTGCCAAACATTCTAAGTACTTTTGAGTAAATAACTAAACATGTGATTGGGACCAGAAGTTAACACAAGATAAAGAAATAAATGAATCAATAAGGAAGAAACCATGGAGATAATATCCACTCAATCAATAAATATGCATGATATACATAGCCAGTTTTGACTGGAACTAAATCCTGCCTGTGTCACATATTTCACCTTTGAAAAGCAATCTTCTCGAACCTAATTTTAATCAATAGTAAAATTGTGGAGAAAAAAAAAACACTTTTAAGTCATAGGAAAGTTAGATTTTTCTTAATAATGCATGTAAAATACTGACACATATTGAGGAATGTAATATATTAAAAAAATAAGTGTTTTTTCTAGGTGTCTCCAAATTTTCTTAAGGTCTGTTTGTGAAGACTGATATATAAACAGATAATGGATATAGAGAGATGGTTATATAAAAGGAGTTAAGAAATAGGGAGAAGGTACATGCTGTTAAACAAAATATGCTAAGAAGTATAGAGTGGTTATATGTAGATGCCAAGTGATTAGTCATTAGATCTGGGTTAGCTAAGAAAGTTTGCTGAATTATAATATTTTGCCTTAATTTTATTTTCTATGTGTGTATGTGTATATAGTATGTGTGTGTTAGAATGTGCATATAAAAAGAAGATATAGACTAGGGTGCCTGCTTGGCTCAGATAGTTAAACATCTGACTCAATTTCTGCTAAGGTTCTGATCTTGTGGTCATGGAATTGAGCCCTGTGTGGGGCTCTGTGCTCAGCGTGGAGTCTGCTTCAGATTTTCTTTCCTTCTCCCTCCTGCTTGCTCACTCTCTCTCTCAAAAAAATAAATTAATAAAATCTTTTTTTACAAAGTGAATAGAACATATGTTTCTAAAACATGGGACCATGGAATAATGTCGGTAAAAAATTGGAGGCTAAATAAGGCTATTGATATGGAAGTTACAGAACTCTAGGATTAACCGAAATTATAGGTGGGAATAGGCTACAATTTGAAGACAGATACCTATTATCCTCCCATGAAATTTAAAGTTCATATAATCTAAACTTGGATGATGCTTTATTTATATTATAGGCAAAACTAATATGATAAGGTTGAGTGACTAAGGAAGATAATGTAAGAGTAGAAATACAAATAATTACATATGTCTTAATTTATAGAATGCAACTAATATGACCCAGTTGAGTGTGTGTGCTAAGTAGCAATAATAAATCTGAGGATATCTCCAGTTTCAACTGTGTAAATTTACACAGCTACATACAGAGATAGTAGTTGCATTGTTCAATTTCTCACACAATAATACACATTGGTAATCTTATTTAAATATTTGTAACTCAAAATATACACACATACAACACACACACATGCACATAAGAATATATATGCAAATTCATTGTAAAAACAATTGTCATCAATATATGTCATTTCAAAATATGGTCAGAAATGGAAGTATTGATTGATTGCTGTACATAGGGCAAACTTGAATAGCTTCATCTTAAAATTAAACATGCTTATTTAAATGTAAGCTAGGCAAGAACACAGGAAAATCACATAAGGCCCAGAGATAACATAATTGCAAGGAAGCTTATCAACTGGGACCACCATTGGTAGACTTAGGTTCTACTTCCAGGGAATAATTCCACTACTGTATACATAGATAAAACATGGCCCTGGGAAACCTTTGACATGCCAACTTTCAGGAATCCAGGGAGTCAAATCCAGATGTTGATCAGCCACAATTAGAGATGTATTATTTTGCTTCGGATGGAGAAATTTAGGGAAGAAATAAGCTAGCTTAAATTAGGAGGTCACAAAGTCAAAGGTGTATACATGAAGAAAGATCTGATCCAAAGCAATTTCTCACTGTGTTGTTTGTGCCCCATGTACTATGTTTTTTATTTTTTATTTTTTTTTTTTGTACTATGTTTTATAAGCCCTGGGACTATGGACTACGAATGGGGCTGTATCTGGTCAAAGCTTCCTCGGAAGAGCCTAGGATTTGCAAAACATTTTTAGTACTGTTTTTTTTTTCCCATTCCTCTATATGGTAATTTATATCCTATGGTAGCTAACTGAATTCTCTCAAGTGTACTATGTTAACCATTTTTACGTGTAAATATTTCTTTATCCTTTTATTTAAAAGTTTCTCAAATGAGCATCTGGGTGGCTCAGTTGGTTAAGCATCTCCCTTCTGCTCGGGTCATGATCCCAGGGTCCACATCGGGCTCCCTGCTCAGCAAGGAGTCTGCTTCTCCTTCTCCCTCTGCCTTTTCCCTCTGCTCATTCTCTGTTTCTCTCATGCTCTCTCACTTTCAAATAAATGAATACAATCTTTAAAAAAATAAAAGTTTCCCAAATTATGATATTTTTGTATTCATTTCTCTGCTGATTATCTCATTCCAAGAGAATGATAATAAAAATAAAAATAAAGAAAAAATAAAAAAAATAATAATACAGTTATCTGCTCCTGGCCATGGTGAATTAACAAGGCGGGGACTGAGTCTACCACCTGAAACAACCAGAAAATGAACAAAATAATGAAGCAATGTGTTCACAAAGACATTTGCAATCAGGCAACAAAGGATATTGATCCCTGAGAGATGGGAAGCAAATGAGGTGATCCCTACAGTTATCTCCATTCATTCCCTTGAGAGAGTTTTAAGTCTGCTGCACAGGGAAGACAAACCAAGGAAAAGCCTGACCAGCTTCATGGGTTGAGATGGAGCAGAGAATCTGTAGAGAACAAGGAGGTCAGCATTTGTGAGACAAAGAATGAGAGGAGAGATCTCCACAGGGAGAGAGAACTACGAGAACCTGAAGAAGTTGTTCTGTAATATTCAGCTGCATATGACTAGGGGAAAAAGCCCTCAGCCAAAGAAACAACCACACAAAAAGATTAGAGGCGACAGTGCCTGGCACACACAACACCCTGGTAATGGTTTCTATTCCACTATCAAATTGGGAAACTTCAGAATTCATGAAACAATGTGCAGAGAACACAGACCATCTTGCCCTAGTTGTGGGGGAAATAACTGGTCCATGACTGGGCACTACTCTGGATGTGCCCAAGAAATCCTAAAAGACACAAAATGATCAAACTTTTTCCAGTCTCTTAAATGTTTCTCAGAAAGAAAGCTCAAAAATATTTATACAGGTACAAACATATCCAGCACACAAAAAAGTAAATCCTCTATGCCCGCCATTCCGTTAGATCAGAAAGTTAGCAAAAAATGTAGAAAAAAAGGTAGGAAAATCATACCCCAAATAAGATGAAAAATTAATTCATAGATGCCAAGAACAGACACACAGGTAAACATCATAGAGAACATCAGTCTGGGTGGAATTTTAGGACTGTTCCTCTCACCAAGGGAGCATCACGGGCTGAATTTCTCCTGCCCATCTTCCCTGTGGACTCCTACAGAGTAGTTGGAGAAAAAGCCTGCAAGAGAATTTGAACTTCTTAGCATATCTGCAGCCGTTCATGGCTTTACACCGTCACCCTAGGTCATGTTCAGATTTTAGGTGTTCACTAAAAATGTCTAGTTTATTCTCTTTACCAGCTTAAATAGTAGTCTGTAGCTTGTAGGCAAGCAATTGCTAGGATCTTGTTGCTCTCCGTAGGCCTGGTCTTTCTAGATTTTAGACGTGGTGCTGCTCAGGTGAAAGCCTTTAAGTCCTCAGGGGACGCCAAGTGCTTCTTGGTTCTGATCATTGAGAGCAACTTCTCCCGTGGATTTTAATTAGCATACTGAGTTTTAAAATGATCTATTTCCTACCCTATATTTTGACTCTAAGACACCAAAGGCATGATTATTTCTGCAATGCCAGCTTCAAACTTTAGAAGTTCTGTATTAGTCATTCAGGAATCTAAAAATTAATTAAGCCATTTAACTCCTCCCCCAAATTAATAATAGTACATTGTATGGATTATTAGGATAAGTAATTGGTTGATTACCTTTGAACAGTGGGACTGATATTAGTTGAAATTTACCTATTTTTATTTGCCAGTATGTCTTACTGATATCAACTTACTGATATCAAAGGATTCCCCTTTCTCTCTGTCTTTAGGAACTAATTACAATTTGAGATAATACCTACTTTTCTATATTTACTCCCACATAAAGGAGTCTTTCCAATATAAATTTGAAGTGGAATTAGTGTTAATATAACACCAAACAAGTTTGTTTATTTTTCGATGCAAAACTATTTGATCCAGCTTCCTCAAGGGACTTTCTGATTGAGGAAAAGAGAGGGAGGAGAGGTGGGAGTTAAATATAAAGGCAGAAGGTTACTTCTGACTCATAGTTTATTTGCACATAATGTTGTTTTATAAGAAGTATTCTATTTTAATTATTAGTTAATTAGTAGTTTTGACTTTAGCACTTACTAAATGCCTTTAACAATGAACAATCCACTTGACAGAGTCTGAATGCTTACTATGTAAGATGGCTACAATAATTCCTGCTTCAAGAGTCACTGTGAAGCTTGAGACACTGAGTGGAAATACCTTCTAGTTTACAATGTTCTTTGTAAATATAAAGCACGATTATTAGGTATTTTCATTATTTTTCCCTGTTGGGGACTCTGCTCAAGATACTAATTTGAATACCTCAATAAATTTATTTTAATCCTTCATGTACTAAGATCCATCTATATCCCAACCTACATCTTGATTAAGCACAGAAACAATGCCATTCTCATATAATATTCCGAATTGTTCCATGCGGAATAGCTGTGTTTTGATTGGGAATAAGTCTGATGCATACGGCGCATACTGTCTCAGAGTTCAAAGTGAATGTGATTGGGTAAACATCAAGCTTTTTAATTAACAGATGAATTGACAAAGAGGAAAAACATTATATAATTGACAGAATCTATACCAAGAAACAAAGAGACTTATTCCTAATTCTAGCTCTACCATTATGACACGGCGTTGTGTAGTTAGGCATGTGATTTAAAGTTATTTTCTTTATCTTTCCTGTAAATATTAGGGTATCTAAGAGGTTTTGAAGGAACATAATATGAAATTATATATATATATATAATATATAAATGACATGTGAAATGAGACGAGGTTTGTCCTTTGTTATATTTTGTTTTGTTTTGACACAAGAATATCAAGAGCAAAATTTATATCTCTTGTAAAATCTCTTTAATGACACATGGTTGACATATGAAAAGCTGTACATATTTAATATATAACTTGACGAGTTTGTGGTGATGAAACCATCACCACAATCTGTATCATAAACATATCAATTACCTCCAAAAGTTTTCTTCTCCCCTCTACTTCTTTTTTAAACATAAGATCAACCCTCTTAGCGACAGTTTATATAATACAGTATTGTTAACCATAGGTACTATGCTAGACAATAAATCTCTACTACTTATTTTGTATAACTGAAACTTTGTAGCCTTTCTCTAGTATATAATTGTTTCCCTCCCCACCCTGCTCCTGCCCCCAGATCTTGGTAATCACCATTCTACTTTTTGCTTCCATAAGTATGACCATTTTAGGTTTCTCATATAAATGGTATTATGTAGCATTTGTACTTCTGTGTCTGGCTTATTTCACTCACCATAATGTTCTCTAGGCTCATCTATGTTGTCTCAAATGGTGGGATTTCCTCCTCGCTCCCTCGCATTAAGGCTGAATATTATTCAATTGTATGTATATACCAAAATTTCTTTATCCATTCATTGACCAGTGGAGATTTAGGTTGCATCCACGTATTGGCTATTGTGAATAATGCGGCAATAAACATGGGAGTGCAGATCCTAATTTCATTTCCTTTGGATTTATATGGAGAAGTGAAATCATTGGGCCTGTGATAATTTTGTTTTTAATTTTTTGAGGAATGTCCATAATGTTTTCCATAGTGATTGCACCAATTTACATTCCCATCAACAGTGTACAAGGATTGCCTTCTCTCTACATCCTTGCCAAACTTTTTTTTGGCTAATATCATCCTAACAGGTACAGATTTTGAGTACAATTAGTTTATTAGTAGGTCATCTCAGGAGACAACAGTGGGAGAGGGGGCAGTAAAAAGGGAAGGAAGCAACCAGTCAAAGGTATATTTTCAAATGATTTATCACTGAGAAAATCTGAGATTGATTCTTTTTCAGAAATTTGAAAGTCAGTGTAGTATACATGTCTCATCATAATATCACTTAGAAGGCCAAAGATTTGAGGCGTTTTTCTGCTGTTCACCCTTCACTGAGGATACCTCCCCAGAGAATATTAAATCCCTAATAATTCTGTCCTGCTGTGCACATGGAAAAGGAGGTCTGAGGGACATAGAGATGCAGGTACTGGCATTTGGAGGTCTGGGATATTTGAACAAAAGTAGGGAGAGTGAGGGGATGAAGATGGGACATTGCATGCTCAAATCTACTGCATTGCACCACAGTGCATGCAGCACATAAGCACTTCAACCTGCAAATGTCTCCTAAAGATAGTTAGCAGTCACAGTATTTGAAGAAATGATCTATGAGGGAGAGAGAGACCGTCAAACTACAGCCCTACTGAAACAGTTAATCCTGAGAAAAATAATTAATACTCATCATTTTTCTCCTCCACGGAACATTTTTGATGCTCTTCGTTCCTGATTGGATTATTTGCTGATTTGTTTTGACATGTTGAAGTAGCCCAATACTATATCCCCAAAGAGATCTGAGCCCCTGGCTATCATGCTGTTTCTAGGCATGATTGGTGCAATTGTCCAGTCACAGTTATGATCATGGAGATAATAAATGGTTTCAGAATAAATCTCTCAATTCACAGATGTAATTTTCTGCACCCAATGAGAGGCAATAATTGCCATCTCATGATAATCAGAATTAACAGTCACAACATTATAGTGGTTCCTTTCTTTGTTTTCCAGTCTACTGGAATGAACAACACAAGTGATTGGGTATTAGCCTTACTTTTTAGTGGAATCTTTATTCTGTCGACTATTAGGATTATTCTTCCACAGAAACTTGAACCTCCAGTCCAGCAGAGACTGAAAATGTGAAAATAGGAAGCAGAAACTCCCTAAGGGAGTGCTTCTCCCATTCTCTGGGTCTGAGACACATGTATTCTATCTACATAGAGCAACACGACACTATATGATGGCCATGGACTCAGTCTTAAAATCCTCCAGGGTTTCATCCCCAAGCTAAAACCTGAACTATGCATTAGTTTGGTGGTTTCTGGGTGATGTGTTGCTCCATGATAGACCTAGGAATATCAAGGTCATGTGGCCACTCATCATAAAGTGGATCCAGTTTAGACCGATAAGTTAGCCAGGTTATGTTATTCTCAGAGCAATGGTAAAGATATAAGACAGAAAGTGGAAACACATGAGGCCTTTTTAGGCCTAGACTTGACACCACCACACTATCACTTTGCCTCATGCCACTGCCAAGATGAAAAGTCAGAGATGAAATTTCTTAAGGCAATGATAGCCATATGAATTCAAGTAGGGGTGAAGACTTTGGGGGTAATCCTTCATTTTACTACAGTAGTTAACTCTTTCTTAAAATTAAACTCTTATATATATTTCTGTAGTCCAAGAAGAAAAAAGAATGTATAGATACCCTCACACGCATTATTTTGTGTATCTTTTCTCAATATTTTACCTGAAATAGATATAAATTTAAGCCTCTAACATCATCAAAAATATTTTATAAATGAGGGGCTCCTTGGTGGCTCAGTGGTTGTCTGCCTTCAGCTCAGGGCGTGATCCTAGAGTCCCGGGATTGAGTCCCACATTGGGCTCCCTGCATGGAGCCTGCTTCTCCCTCTGCCTGTGTCTCTGCCTCTCTCTCTGTGTGTGTCTCTCATGAATAAATAAATAAAATCTTAAAAAATACTTTATAAATGATTGTAATTAATGAATATGTATGACTCATTTATAAATAAGGAAGGACATGGTGGGATGTAAAATACAGAAATATGCAACTGGGTTCAAGACACACAATATATTTATAAAAGAAAAATTTAAAACTATAAGCAATACAGAATTAATGAAGTTGGATTAAAAATATCCAAATGTTGCCAAGTGGTGAAATAAAAAGAAAATTCAACTGGAGTGCCATTAACTAAGAACTTTGTTTTAGAAAAATGCATTTTTTGAAAGACACAAATTGATTCAGAGAAAAGAAAAGAGTCAAATATTAGGTAGTTAGAAATAGTTGATGTTCAAACAAAAACAAGTAATTTGTTCACCTAAATTGAATGTCTTATATTCAAGTTAAAATGAAAATAACGTTAGTTAAGTATAGGTCTACCAGTCCAAGATGAATAAAAGTAGATCTATTTAAACATATTAATATGTGCTCATAACAATGCCCTTTCTTTTTTTATTTTACAAGTTATTTGAAAGTATCTTCATCTTGGAGTTTCTCCATATTTTTCTGTTTACCAGTGGTAGGTGTTACGCAAGATGTAGATGAATAATAAAGATTTACTGGAAATCAACAGCAGGCTGCATCTTCACAAGTAGTGGCAAATGAACAAAGACCCTAACTACAACATATAGAGTCAGCAGTAAAACAAATGGGGAATACACAGATAAGTAGAAATAGGAATAAAACATTAGTTATTAAACTCATTAAAACTTTAATAAATTGAAGGAATCTCTCCTTATAAGATTTTATTATAATAAGAGACTTATAAGTCAAAACAAAAGAATCATTTTAAATATTATGAATTTATTGTTGCTCATAGGAAAAGAGCTAAAGTCTTTTAATAATGACAAGATATTCAAAAAGAAAATGAAGAGGCATTTAAAAATTACATTCAAACTTATTTATGCCATAATGTCATTATCAAGATAATATTACATGTTCACAACTGATTTGGAAAACTTAGGCATAATTTCAAAAATTAATCCAAGTAACATTTTCTCTTATGTTCCTGGGAAATTGTTGAGAATGTATTTACTTTATAAATATAGAATAAATATGACTTTTACTGACAGAAATGGGACCTAAATATTTCAATTAATATCTAGTTTTTTTAAAAAAAATAATACACTTGATAACTCCACTCTGACAATGTTCCAAAATGGAAGAAGTTTCTGATACAAAGGATAATTATGTTCTGATAGTTCCTCCAAAATGGAACAGATTATGTGATCCTCAATTGAAAAAATACATAGTTTTATCGAAAATATACAGAATAGAGACCCTACCTAGTGATTGTAAAAAATTATGAAACATCAAATACATTATGATACTTTATCTTTAATGTGAAATCCAGAAAGTGTTACTTATTTTTTGGGAATCCCATTACAACATAAATAGGAGGACAGTTTTAGTTATTGAGTGTCATGTTATACTATTGGATGACATACCATTGTCAAATAGACACTGTTATTTTCAGCAGAGATCATCCATCATTGTCACGCTCAGCTCTGATCAATACATTTATTTTTTATCACTTAGGTGTTAATTTACATTATTTCTCAATTTTCCCTAAGTAATCATTTAAAACAATAGTCAAAACCTAAGAGGATGATTAATTTTAAAACTATTTAAACAGCAAACATAATTTAGAACAAATGAGTTGCAGCAGCAATTCTTGCCTCTAGAGACTAGGCTCCAAAATGACCCCATATGCCATCCAACAAATTGCATAAAGATATGAGCTCAGAATAAGTTGCTCTTAACCTTGGATGTGTGAACAATTTTGCATATCCATAATTGTCAATATGACACCCTTCAGGATACACTGGTTTCTCTGGGCAGAGAGCCAATCAGCCTTATGTTCAGTTATATGTGAGCCAGCTGGACATCTGACAGGTGCATTGTGGTGGCTAAGTGCCCTCATCTACACTCTTTAACTCTCCAGTGACTTTGCTGTTTTGAGATGCTTCCTAAGGGAACAGGTCATCAAAGAGATGAGTAAGGCATAACACGTGTACTTTCTGGTGATGAGGGCACCACTAGAGCCCAAGGATAATATAAAAAGAAAAGTATGACAATTCTACAAGCCCCTGTATATGCTCACTTTTGGGAGAAGGCCATTCTCTGATTATCCCTTTAAATAGATGTACCTAAGAGGTAGCCTAAAATATACCACTTTTAGAGAATAGTACTGATATGGCCTTCATGCTGAATGAAGGTTACCAAGTAGGAGGCAGGACCCATTCCTAAAAGTTTCCTTAAGTATTTAGGTCTTCTGAAACCAAGAAAACTCATATGCTACCCATATTGCTTCAAGCACTGCCACTGATCCCAGAGAGTGTTTACTGGAAGAAAGGTGCCCAAATGATTAGATAAGCCCCTTTCAAAAGTAACTCTTATTGTCAAAAGTTATGCCTATTGAAACTGTAAAGGCAGTAGATTTACTTAATGTTATTCCAGGAAAAGTGATGCGTGTATTTTGTCCAAATGAGGATTCATTTTCTACTCCAGATATCATGAAAATAGTGTAGGGAAATACACATTCATATATTGCTGGTAGAAATACAGAGTTGTACAACATCTATAAAAAGGAACTTGGTAGCATCTATAAAAAATGCCTACTGATTTGTCCCTTTAAGCAGAAATCTCTCCTTTAGGAATCTTTTCCAAAGATATCCTATGAAAACTGAAATGGCAGGTGCACAAAGCTCTTTATTGTTGTCCTACTTGTTGAAACAAAACAAAACAAAAAAACACTAGAAATAATAAAAATGTTCATCGACAGGGGACTAAGTGAAGAAACTATGGAATATGCATGGAATGGAGTAATACATATCTTAAAAAGAATGAGGAAAATCTTTATACATATGACTATAGATTAATCCCTAAAGATATTTTAAAGATACAACACAATATGATAATTTTTAAAAAATATTTTATTCATTTATTCATGACAGATACAGACAGAGAGAGGCAGAGACACAGGCAGAGGGAGAAGCAGGCTCCCTTTGGGGAGCCTGATGTGGGACTTGATCCCAGGACCCTGAGATTATGACCTGAGCCACCCAGGAGCCCCCAAAATGTGATTATTCTATTATGTTTTATTTATGAAGGAGGGAAGATATACATATAAAAGGAGGTAAATCTATTCATCTATACATTTATATAATAGATGCCTACATTTTACAAGTGGAAGTAGACGCAAAAAGTCTAATGAAAATTACTATTGAAAGAGTAGAAGTAAGAGAAAAGAAATTGAAGCTACAGTCTCCAAATGTTTCTTGTTTTACTTTACACTTTAGAGCCGTCTAACTGTTTTAAATAATTATAAAAAATTTAGGGGCGCCTGGGTAATTGAGTGATTGAGCACTTGCCTTCAGTTCAGGGCATGATCCCTGGGTCCAATGATAGAGTCCTGCACCGGGCTCCCTGCATGGAGCCTGCTTCTCCCTCTGCCTGTGTCTCTGCCTCTCTCTGTGTCTCTCATGAATAAATAAAAAAATAAAACAAAATAAATCTAAGTTGATAGAAAAACCTTGCAAGTGGAAAACAAAACTAAATTATTATCAATTTGATGGCTTAACCACACAATAATTGTTTTGTATGACCTTAAAACAATAATGTGTCATATCCCTACTGGGATATGTCAAGATTAAAAGGAACTGAAAAGAAATATCAAATAGTATTGATAACCATATCATAGTAATAGTATTGGCATTGGCATTATTATTTTTAAGATTTACATGTAGATAGATATGTACACGTATATAGGACAGAGATCCATAGTGATAAATCAAGTAGTACTATATTATCTTTAGGAAATAAGATTTTAAGTAAGAACAAAAAGATAAAAAATCAAAGGAAAAAACTTTGGTTAGAAGCTCAGTACTGTTAAATTTTAATTGTAACTAGAATATTAACTCTTGGTATGTTTGTTTTCTCTTCTACAATATAATATATATTTATTTTCTGCCCATTAAGCTGAAAAGGCCTAGAAGCAATAGCCAAACCAGATGTAAAGAACCTAGACTGTTTAGTAGATCAAAACTTCTTGGAGGAAGATTAAATTCCACTTTCTGATAAGAACTGTACAATGTAAATCTGGAAATATTTTCCAATGTAAAAGCAACATAAAAGTCTTACCAAAGAGTATTAGAGTCCTGTTGGAAAGTCATGGAATTCAAAGAAAGGAGCTTCCACCAGTTGAAAACAGGATGGTTTAAACATTAAGAACTACAGCGATTGCTATGAATACATTGCATGTTAAAAAATCCATGGGCTTATTTTAAAAATCTCATTGATTACCTCTGTAAGTTGCTAGGGCAATAATTCATGATTCTGGAACCTAGTAAGTAACAGGAAAAAAATGAACTATTTACCCTTTCTTTGGTGTACAAATGTAATTAAGAGTAACCAAATAGTTGATGGGTAAATTTTTTAAATGGAAGAATTACAGTTAATATATCCAGAAAAAATGATAACATTGAAACAACATAAATTTACATCACTTAATGGAGAAATGGGTGTTGCCAATGATCTTGAATGTTTGCTAACTCATTAAGTGAAAAGTTTATAGAGAGTTATAACAGAGAGATCACAAAATGAGAGATAACCAGATATCCTGAGACTCATAAGATATTCTTGATAAAAAAATAAAAATTGAGCTTGATTAAGCCATTTAATCTAATCACTTTATATGAAATATAGAAATAGAGAAATATGTTAAATGATATAGAGACACAATTAGCTAAACCTCAAATGTAGAAAATTGTATAAAACAAAAATAAAAAAATAAAAATAAAAAAATCAAACAAAAAAGACAAGTCAAAAAAGGCATTTTATAGATTAGATATATAAAATAAATGAAATATGCATTTTTTATTTTTTGAGCTTGATATAAAAAAACATTGAAAAATACAGTTATGAGACAAATGGATACTTAACGAACATGAAGGGATATTAGATGATATCAAAAAAGTGTTTTCTTTTTTAGATATAATAATGGGATTCAGGTTGTGTAATTTTTTTAAAAAGTGAGTAGTTCTCAAAAATGCATGCTTATTTAAGGGCAAAATTTTATGCTGTGTTTCCTTTAAAATAATCTGCCTTAGTGAGTGAGGGAAAGGGGGATGCAATATAGCATCCACCCATTTCCACATCCTGATGAATGTGGACGGAATCAGAAAGACTGAGGCACTTCAGGAACTTAAGAGCAAAGTACTCGAGTTGGAAAACCTGAAGATACTGAGTATTAAAGGTAATCGCTGTTTATTTTTAGACTATCATATTTTTCTGATAGTCAAATAATTTATGATCATGGGAAGGGCTCCTAGAAGTCAATTGATTGAATTTTTATATAAAGAGAGGGATTTTGATTAAGGACATAAACAATGATTAAGGACTTTCTCCGACTTAGTAATAAGATCAAGAAGTAAGGAAAAATAAAACTCACATAGCATGGGATGAGATGATATGAAAAATTCACAGATTAAAATTTAAAAATTGGATCATATGAGAGAATGTTGCCTTAATTCTAGTAGTTATAGATCTTTATCTCCTCTCTAGTGAAGCCAACATGGACAGTGAAATCATCTTGCATTCCGCTCCATGTATTTTTTTAGAGTTTAATACTCTTTACATTTTATCACAGATGCCATATAACGCACTCGTTATTTTCACTACCAAATTTTAATTATGTCCTTGTGAACAAGTTGTATTGTCATCGTCATAACAGTTTCTGAAAGAACAAAACGTAGTGCTGTCTAAAGCTGCTTCTGTGTAAGTGTGCTTTCTGCTTTGTGGTGGGAGAAGCTGCAATATGGGGCACTGCATATCTTAGCCATTCTTACATATGATACCAGTGACAGGATATTTCACACTACAGTGCTAGCCAGCATATTTTCTATACTTTAATCGTGAAGTACTTGGAGTTTTTCAAAAGTATATACTTTAAAACCTTCTTCAGAAAAATGTTCAAGGATTGGGTTTTTTTGAACAAAATCTAACACTCTTAGAGGTTAATGTTGAAGTAGACCTCAATCTGGGAAATCCAATTAATTCCTAGGTATTATCACAATTTATAAACAGAGTAGTGACCAAAAGATCAAAGTCTTCACTTTGTTTCCTCTAACCTCTGGCACTCGCGAACACCAAGACATTACAAGAGGTAATTTGAACTTAGAAAGAGGTACCCCGTGCTAAGTTTCAGACTCTGGAAAAGGCTCAATTATCATGCAGAGAAAAAGGGAAGATTTTATTATTATTTTTTAAAATTTGTGCTAAACTTTGCCTTTAGAAAAAAAATAGGCACACAAGATAGAGGTATAAATAGGTATAATGTAGGTACATCAAGAAATGAGTTTGGATTCAATTGGACTAGTCATTGGACACATTGTTTGCTACTGATAGTGATTTTCTTCCTGGCAACTCATAGGCACAATTTTAAGAATATCCAAAATATGGAAAACCAGAAAATAACTTGAAGAAATCAACTTGAGAATTTTAAAAGATCTTTAGACATTGCTGTAAATAACAGATGCTTAAAATAATAATAAATTGCCCAGGCAAAACTTTCTTCAAAATCTGTCAAAACTCTGCAATATTCAAATATCTGTTGTAACAAATTTAAAAACAGTTTATAGAGATAAATTTTTGATCACTGTGTAAATTTGGTAAATTAAAAAAAATAAGCCATTAAGAAACATATAACTTATCATACTGATTTTTAAAGATCTTTTTCTTAGAGTAGTTTTAGGCTCACAACAAAATTGAGAGGAAGGTAGAGAGAATAGGGTAATATTGCTGCTTTAATTAATTTGCTGAATTTTATTTTCATTCAACTTGACTTAGAGACCAGGTGTATTCTCTGACAAAGGGAAATCCCATTAACAGGGTCTGCTATGATTCCCTCACTGCTCTGCTTCTGAGATTTTACACAATATACGTACTTTAAACGGTTAGTGCCTTAATAAGCAAGTGATTAATATGACAAAGAAAAAGTATTTAATTGACCCACTTTTTTAGGACTTAAAATCAATGTAATTACTACACCAAAGGTGACAAGAAAGCTTCAACTCTAATCCCAGGTGTGAGAAGATGAAGCAACTATAGAAGCCTAAAGAAATACTGGCAGAAACATGTTAAATCTTTTTTTTTTCTTTTTCCTTAGAGTAATCACCCTGGGTTGCTTAGGTATCATTTTAATTGTAAAATTCATCTTTGACATGTTATTAATCAGAGTTCCAAGGAAAATAGAAAAAGTCTTACATGTGACAGCTGCTCAACATTTGAAGATATCAATTTTATTTGTCCCACAGGATTTTATAAGCTAAACATTCCAAGTCCCCTGAAGTATTTCATATGTTACATCTTCACTTGACTCCATCTATTTGTCATTCTCTATCTTTCTAAAAATAAGACCCTCAGAGCTGGACATATCATCTCAAATGTGACTGACCAGCATGTTTAGAACACCATGACTCTATTCAGCTGTTTCTTTTAATGCTTCCTCTTGTTCATTTGTTTTTCCATATTCCCTCTCCAATCCTTTAATGGCCATAGTAGCTTACCCTGAATTAGTGACCAACTGGACTGTACAATTTTTTTTCACAGGAGTTCTCAAAATTGCAGTACTCTGCATTTATGCAAAATATTTTAATGGAAATATCAATTTGCATTTATTTCTTTAAAAAAGTTATTTATTAAATATCAACTTAATTCTTGCTGTATTATCAGTACTATGTTAGGCATTAGATTGGCAGAAAAAAACAGATGAACACTCTTGTCTTATTAATTACTTCTTAGCAAATGAAGCATAGAAAAATTTTTGATTAAAAAATTAGGGGCACCTGGGTGGCTCAGTCAGCTAAACCTCTGACTTGATTTCTGCTCAGGTCATGATCTCAGAGTCAGGATCTTGAGATCGAGCCTGATGTCCAGCTCTGTGCAGGGCATGGTGCCTGCTTAAGATTCTTTCTTTCCCTCTGTCCCTCCTCTCTCTCACTCTCTAAAAATATATATTTTTTTTAATTTAAAAAATCATAAATCACAAATGTTGATAAGCAAACAATGCTCTGAGAGAAATATCAACAGTAGATACTCAATTTATCTGTGATGCTTAGGGAAGACTTAGGAGGAGGCAATTATTTTGCTTAGAATATAAACAAGATCTTTGAGACTGGCAAAATAAAGATGTCCACAAATTCATTGACACTTTTCATATCAGGAAGTCAAGTTTATGTTTCTTTGTCTTGAAACTGGAGACTCTGACTGCCTTGACCAATAAAATGTGTTGGAATTGAATCTGTCAGTTTTGAGACACTAGTTTTAAAAGACTATGCCTCACTTCTGATCTCCTTGAATGCTCTTGGAACCCTGAGTAGCCAATGTCCAAATAGCTTGCTGGTGGAGAAGCCCAGAAATTAAAAAAAAAAAAAAAAAAAAAAAAAGAGGAAATATGGGCTAGCTGAGACCAGTCCTTTCTTCAGAAAGGTACCAGGTTTATTTGCTTGTTTGTTTGTTTATTTGTTTTAAGATTTTATATATGTACTCATGAGAGACACACAACACAGAGAGAGAGAGACAGAGACAGAGACAGAGACACAGGCAGAGAAAGAAGCAGGCTCCCTGCACGGAGCCCAATGTGGGACTTAATCCCGGGACCCTGGAATCACGCCCTGAGCCAAAGGCATCCCAGAAAGGTACTAGGTTTGTAAATTAAATGTCTTGAAGCCTCTACACTAAATCAGTCACTGACTATATGACATTGAGTAACCCCATTCCATGCAAAGTGGAACAGGACTGTCCAGCTGAGTAGTACCTAAATTCCTGATCTACACAATTGTGAAATTTGATAAATGATATTGTTTTAAGCCACTGAGTGTTTTGGGTATTTTGTTATCTAGTAATAGGTACCTAGAATAAAAGTAGAGGATGGAGTTTTCATCGAAGAGGAAATAGTATGTATCCAAATCCCAAACTGAAAATCATCTTGGTGATTTGAGAAGCTTGTTGACCACCAGTAGGACTATAGCTTACCTAAGGGAACAGGCTGTTATATAAGGCAGAAGAGACAAATAAGAGTTAGATCATTTAGGGCCTAAGGGTCAGGGAAAATTTATTGGAATTTATTACAAGTGCTATGGGAAACAATTGAATATTTATACATGTGGAAAAAATGGAGAAAAACAAGAGTGATCATATGAGGATATTTAGGAGGCTGTTGTAATAGTCTAGTAAAAAATTGGGATAGTATGGATATAATAATGGTGGAAGAAATTAAGGGAAATATTTACATTTGAGATAAATTCTGAAATTGAATCAACATGACTTGCCTTCACACAGATTGGATCTGGGAGATGGTATGGAGGAAAGAAATCAGAGATTATATTGAGTAGAGTCATTTATTAATACTAATTAATAGATGTCTTTTATTAAGAGGTAAAATAAGGATTGAATACACATTTCAGAAAGGGAGAACTCCAAAGAGTTCCATTTTAGACTTTAACATATTCAATAGTGAAGTCCTATAGAAAGATGGATATTAGAATAGTGGTACTATCCAATGAGCAATCTAGGCAAAGAATTTATGCTAGGAACTAATTAGCGATTACATGGAAAATAAATTTCAATGAAACATTGACATCTAGGGAATGAGTATATGGAAAGAGGAGGGACAAGAAACAAGCTCTGAGGAATACCAATATTACAAATATAGAGAAAGATGAAAAAAAGAGAAAGATGATTTTGCAAAGAAAACTAAAAATGAAGAAACAGTGAAGGGGGCAAAATTAAGAGTGATAACACAAAAGACAAGATTATTGTCTTGAAAGTAGGTAAACGATCTGAAGAGACAGAAATATGTCTATTGAATTTATCAACATTAAAGACAGTGACCTGATATCAATAAATAAAGTGTAGAGGGAGTAGTAAAAGCCAGATATTGCTTACATGAATATTAAATGGGTGTTGAGACAATCCAAAATAGGAAACACCAAGTGTAAATAGCTATTTCTTGGCTCTAAACGGGTAAAGACAAATGTAGCAATATCTGGGTAAGAGGTTGAGGACTCATAGGTATTTTTATTTTATTATTATTACTTTTTACTCATAGGTATTTTTATTTTATTTTTTATTTTTTATAGGTATTTTTAAATGGAGGATTGTCTAAAGCATATTGTGATGTTAATGGTGATAATATATTACAAAAGAAAAGATTAGTGAAAAATAAAGGTGAGGTCAAAGGATAGTGGCATTCTTGAGATGATAGAAGACAGCCTTCCTCCAATGTAACAAAGTAGGACAAAAGAAGTAGATGAATGAAAACATAAGAAATTTTTTAAAAGGAGAAATGTTTATATTTGTAATATTTATTTGTTTGTTTGTTTTTTATTTAAGAGGGAGACAGAAACAATGAGGGGGGTGGAGTATGGGGAGAAAATCTCTATCAGACTCCCTGTTGAGTTTGGATCCTGACATGGCTCCATCCCGCGACCCTGAGATCATGACCTGAGGGGAAATCAAGAATTGGAGGCTTAACTCACTGAGCCACCCAGGCGAAGGCGCCCCATGCAAGCATAGGAAATTTTGATTGCTTGATTGATCGACTGATTGCAGATAGAAAGAAGGGAACATTTTTGGTGATTTATATTTTTTCAAATGATAAAAGAAAATCATCTGCTAAGACTGGGGATAGAGGAAAGATATAAAAATTTTTGTGTGAGACAAAGGTATAAATGATCATCACTGGGATTAGGGTAAAAGAAATTATAGAGAAACATATTAGGATTGCTAATAACTATTTTGTGTCATTTGTTTTGTTTTGCGTTGTTTGCGATTTTGAAAAAATTGTATGTAATATGCCTCCATTTCTATATCATCTGTTTTCCAAGCAGCATCTCTTTGTCTTCATTAAAAATATTGATGCATATGTAAGATAGGTCAAGGTCAGAAAGATGTGGCAATATTCTGCGATTTAACAGCTCTGTTGAAGTATAATTAAAACAGTAAACTGCACATATTAAAGTGTGCATTTTGGTAAGTCTCACCATATGTATAAACATGGAATCATCTTCACAATTAAGATAGTAAATAAATAAATTATCCCAGAAAGCTTTCTTGTGACCTTGATAATCTTTCTCCCACTCTTTTAACACCTACCAAAAAGAAGTGGTATATTTTCTGCCTCCATAGTTTTGTTAGCATTTTCTATCTAGAATTTCGTATTAATGAAGCATAAAGTATGATTTTTTCTTTCTTTCACTCAGTATAATTTTGAGATTCATCCATATTGCCATGTGTATCAATAGTTCATTTTTTTTTATTGCAGAGTAGTATTTCATTGTATGGAAATACCTCAATCTGTTTGCCCACTCGCTGTTGAAGGACATTTGGATTGCTTTCTGTTTGGGGCCATTACAAATGAAATTATTATGATCATTTGTGTAGGTTTTTGCATAAATATAATATTTATTTATGTAGGATACATACCTGGGAGTGTGATTGCAGAACAATGAGGTAAGATTACATTTAATTTTATAAGAATAAGTAATATTGTATTCCATAGTTACTATTCTTCTTAGCACTACATGATAGTTTCTTCAAATTTTTGCCAGCATTTGGTATTGTCATGTTTTTGTATTTATGTATGAATATATATAATATGTTATAAATACATATACATGTATGTGTAATTCTAATAGATGTGTAGTGATATCTAATCATGGTTTTAATTCCCTTTGCTCTAAAAGCTAATGATGTAAACATATTTCATATACTTATTTACAGTATCTTTTTTGTGGATTTTCTTATTTTTACCTATATTTGATGTATTTTCTGTCCCTGGTAAATTATGCACTCTACTTAATGTATTATTCATATTTTTATTTAATGCCTCTCTATCATTTTGCACCATGTTTTTCAACTGATGTGTATTGTTATATTTGAAGTGAGCTTCTTAAGGACAGCACACAATTGTTTAATAGCTTTTTGTGTTCTTTTGTTTATTCTTTCACCACTATTCACTTTCTTTTAAGTGTTGTATTCATATTCAATGTAATTATTTATCTTAGGGCTTAGGTCTTCCATTTTCTTTTTGGTTTTCTGTTTATCCTCTCTCTCTCTCTCTCTTTTTTCATTTCTATGTGTTTTATATTTTCTTGCCTTTCTTCAGTTTATTTGAACATTTTTTTTAGAATTCCATTTTTATTTTTCCATAATGTTTTTACTATATTTCTTTTCATAGCTTTTTTTTTTTCTTTTTTTTTAGTATTTGTTCTACGAACTTTATAACTATATAATACATACATGGCCATATGCATTCAAGTCTAATGATGTTATTTAAGTGATTTTGGGAGAGTAGAAGCATTGTGTGTACCTATATAACATAAGGGATCTTTAGGTGACAAAACAGTTCTACATCTTGATTTTAATGATAGTTATACAAATTCATATATGAATAGCTAAACATACATAAACACGTATGAGCGAATGTAAAACAGATGAAGTCTAAATAAGACCTGTGGATTTTGCTATTGTCAATTTGCTGGTTTGCTTTTGTAATTATAGTTATGCAAAGTATCACCATTTGGGTAACTGAGTGAAGGTTACCCAAGACTAGTCTCTGCTATTCTTTTCAACTTCCTGAATCTATAACTACTCTTATAAACAAAGGTGAAGAAAATAGAGGTCATCTTTAATTTTATGGGAAGTCAGGAGAAAATGGAATCCTAATATAAAGCTTTCAGTACTGTAATATACCTATTATAATCACAAATGGCTTCATCCAAATAATGATTGTACTGGACTTTTAGGAAAGGTAATTTACCTTGCAATTCTTAAATTATGTAATAAAATTACATAAATGTCTTACATATAATTAGCATTGCACCCTCTCATTTTGCTCACTACAGTAACAAGTTGTTCTTGTTCATGGACATGATTGATATCTTTGTATTACTGAGTTAGATATTATCTTCATGGATAGATAATATCTTCATGGATAGTTAAATATGCAGTCTAACTCAATATAGACTGTATGACAATAAGACAAAATTTTAGAAATTAAGTTATTTTCAATCAACAATTACATTTGTATAGAAAGGAGGAGGGGAAAAGAAAATACCATGGTGCTAAAAATAGCCATGTTGGTTAAGGATAAGTATGTTCCATATCTTATCAAAATATTTCACAGAGAAATGTTTGACAGGTATACTTAACTTATATGGTAAATGTCTTCAGTAAATCCACTTCTAAGGAAGGAGAGTAAAACAATATATGAATGATGTTTGCTTGTGTTTCATTCCTATGAGATCCATTAGTACAATTTCAATTAAAAAAATCATTATCATTTGAAGTTGAACAAGAGAAAAAGATTTTTTAACTCTTAAAAACACATTATGATATTAAATAATATCACTAGAGGATTATTGAATAATTTTCCCTTATTTTTTCTCTTTTCCCCTTCTTTCTGAATTAAATGAGCATATAATCACACACACATATCAGGTTGCAAAAATGGGGCTATCATTTCTCTCATGTATCAGTACTACAGACTTTATACCCCAAAGCATGTGTAAGACAGTTTTGCATATACTGAATTACAAATAAATAAATAACTAAATTAAACTGAATAAATAAATAATATTAAAAGTAAGTTGATCACATTTTACTATATAAGATTTTTATTAAAATTTAAAAAAATAAAAAAATCAATATTTGGATAACAAATTAGGACTTTTGGAATTTATTTTTCAGGGAGTTGATGCCAGGATATGATTCCTTTTCTTACCACCTCATTCCCCTTTCTCACCACCTCCTTCTAATTCCCTTTTCTCACCTCCTTATAATTCCAGAGCCTAGTAAGTGGTGCTTCCTTGCCATCACTCAGAGCGCTTTTTAGAAAGCATGTAAGACAATTGTTTTTCTCATGCCTGAAAAAGCTGAAGACCCTACAGTGAAAACCTGTCAGTGAAAAGATTGGGTAAGAAATTTTGTCAGTGCAAAGGTTGGGTAAAAAACACTGTCTGATAGAACTGAAGCCAGTAGACTTTAACAACCGGAATATTGGTGAAATGGACAACCAGGGCTGAAGTGAGACCAAAGGAATGGAGTAGAAAAGTATTTAATAAATCTAAAAAGCACAGGGAGAGAAATCAACTTTATTTATTTATTTATTTCTAAATTTCCAAGAAAAGGCTCTAGACTTAAAAGTAGGACGGCCAACTTGTCCCAGCTTGTGTGGGACTCTTCTTTTTGAGCACTAAGAGTCCCAAGTTCTGGGAGGTGCTTCAGTCTCTGGCTCACCACAATGGTTGGTCATCCAGACATGTTACTTCTCACATGGCTGGCAGACATTAATTTCTTTCTTATGAAGTAGAAGCTGAGTTTTGACCAACATAATTCTTTCCAGGCCAAGGTGTGAAAAGTTCGTATCTCAACTCTCCCTTCCACTTAAGGCCTTCTTCCTCCTTGTCTTTATTTACCTCATTAAGCAGAGAAATCAACTTTAAACATTGCCAGACCCAAAGAGCAGAAATCCATCAGCAAATAGGAAAATCCTTGTTACTTCTCTTGTTTTTTCCATTCCCACAAGAAACCTCAAAAGGCACTGACAGTCCAGTTAGGTCTAGGTGAGTCACATCAGAGGAACAAAGCAAAAGCCCACCACCACATTCTTCTTCCCTACCTACAGATTCTCTTCAACTTGGGCTTTACTTCATAGATTTGGCTTAACTTGTAGATTGAAGTACTGCTTAATATGTTGGACTGGTTTCTGATTGAGACTTTTTCAAGATTTTTAAGTGACCATAAGATTATCTATTAAGTCTTTACCCAGGGCCAAAGATCTACTACAGAATAAGTAGTAGATGCAAGAATATAATATGTATTTATTATGCTCACTGATCATGCTTGCTCAACATACATTCATACATAAAACATAACACATTTGTAAACAAGCATGCATGTACATTTTTACTTAAGTAGTTTTTTACTATAAATTCAGTGTCATTATCTCTTTTGCTCAAAAACATTTTATTTTATCCAAAATTAGAAAGTTGATAACTTTCAATAATTCATTTATATTGATGGACAACCAGTTCATGCTTATTTGTGTGTGTTTGTGTTTAAACAGTGAATTACAGAATTACTTTTACAATCTCTAAATGACCATATTTTAATATCAAAGATTTTGATTAATTGATTTGGTGTAGGACCCAGAATATGATTCTAAAACAAACACCCCTGGTAGTCCTTATGCATATGGGCCTCAACCATATTTTAAGGAAATACAGGGCTGACTAAATATACCAGAGTATTTACAGAATTATTGTCCAATGTACAACAATACTTTTACTATATTTTAAATAGCCACATACACTTGGCACTGCTTCTAAACCTTTTCCTGTGTTCATTTTCTACTGTTAATCTCTCTTCTGGGAATCCATGCTGTTTTAATATGAGCTATCAAGAGAAATGAAAAAGAAAAAGGGCTTTGAAATGAAATAGAGTTGGGTCAGATTTTGTGTTTTATTACTTATGTGTTCATGGGAAAGACACTTAACTTCTTGTCCCTTAAATTTCCTTATTTTTAAATTATAAAGTATAAAACAAATGCTATGTTTTCAGGCATATAAAACACATAGTGTTCAATGGAATTTAATTTTTCTTCTCCATTCTTTTCTTTACCCTCCTTAATAAATGCATTACCCAATATATACATTTGTATAGTCTTCCTCTTCCATGAAAAGGTACAGTAATATATTTTAAATCATAAATTGTAAATATATTTTACAATTTTTTCCATAACTTTGTTATAGGATTCTCTCCACTAGTGCAATTTCTATGATAACAATGGGTAAATACATTGGTATTCTACTGCTCTAAGCCCCTGGATTTCATTTTAACATATTTTTTGGTAGTCACATGGATTAAATCTGTAAGAGTTTTTCCAAACCCTGAAAAATACACCAGTAATGACAACGCTAGAAAGTTGCACTGTGACCATTTCACATTAATGTCTGCATTACAAATAGCTATATTTTTATACATTATTTCTTGAATGTGTATAGGAAAATGACAGGGAGCCCTGGGTAAAAAGAAATTCAATATCATTTCACACTCATTAACCATATAAAACCAGATGTTCATTATCACTTTTGTAGAGAAATGTCAAAAAATCTGAATGATTGGAAAAACAGGGTGTTTGATTAATGACTTTTTAGTTTATTGATACAGTTTTAAGATATTTCAGTCTCCATTGCTGAAATAAATGAGTACATTTTTCTATCTTAGCACATATAACAATATAAATATCATTGCATTTTTGTAAGCAAATTCTTTTTTCACATATTCCTATCTCTGAATTTAATTCATATGGGGTTATGTTGGCTATGAAATAAAGAGGGAAATAGATATAATCCTATTTTCAGAAAGCAAACAGAATATTTTTCTTTAGGAAGTTCGTTTCTAATTTTTTAATTCTTTAAAATACAATGCTTAATTTAGGTTCATATTAATTGGATTGTTTTAGCTGGAATTTCCTTAAACTTTGCTCTTCTTTTACCATTTAAAAAGTAGCATTTTTGTGCCCTGAGGGATCACATGTATTAAAAAAGAAAGAGGAAAACAAACAAAAACTAAATATATCGTTCATCAGCTTTTCTTTTGAGGTATGTCACATGTGGACATATTCCCACTAGAAAAATATAGGGCAATATATGTGACTATGAATAATAAACATCTCCCTGTGAGATAAATTAGCATTAAGTTGAATTTCTAAAATTGCAATCTCTATAACATATAGCACTGTCATTTATAGTTTCATGTGTTGAGCAGCAGCACATTTCCAACCTTTATGTTGCAAAGCCCGAATCTGTTTCTATATTTAGATTCACAGCTGTTTGGTTTTTTCACAGATGCTTCCACTACTAAGATAAGCTTTAAAGAACAGATGAATGTGTCAAAATGTTTGTCTCTTATAGAGAAAATAAAAATAATTTATATTTAAAATGATTACTTGTTTTAGGATCAACATGTATTGAGCTCTTTGCACTAGGATTGGAAAGACATAAGTATACAAATTAAGACATTTCACAGGTCATGCCAGAAAATGAGAGAACCTTATATTTGTAAGCCAACATTGGTTCTTCTCCATCTCTCTTCAAAGAACGAAATACTCAGATTACACCTACAGACATAGAAAAAAAAATTACTTAATTTTCCCAGGTGCCAATTTATCTCTAATTTATACAAAATCACTGGTTCCTTCTACACTTGATCTTAGCCAAAAGGCCGAGAAGCGATCACTGGTTCCTTCTGTGTAAGTGTCAGGCAAGTAAGGTTAAATGAAAAGTAAGTCAGGAGCTTGTCATATGAATTCTATTCTTCCACATTAGATATTATTTTGATTTCTGAAATTTGAATGAAGTACTTAAAAGCACAAACTTGGGAATGAGATATACCTGGCCTCCTCAACCTAGCACTTCTGGCTGTTTAATTGGTGTTTAGGTATTTAACTTCTTGCCCTTCTACCTCATCTCCTCTTTACAATGAGGATAATGCGATAATAATGTTACCTACCTTAAGTGGTCTGAGGATTAAATTATATTGAATATAAAATGCTAGTACAGTGTTCGGCATATAACACTGAATTGCTTTTATTGAAATTATTACTATTTTCTCCTTTTTATCATGAAATAACTCTTGCACCTATTAAATACTAAATATTAAAAATGTGTACAAAAATGTGAGCCATTTTCCCAATCTAGATCCATAATTCCATTCTCAAAACATAAACAGCATAAAAAAACATCATATGTATTAACACATAGCATTTGCCTATGATTATGTTTCATTTTTATAAAGTGGGAATGGACCATTCACATTTTCAGAATACTGCCTTTTAATTTAATTAATAATATATCCTAAAGGGGCACCTGGGTGTCTCAGTTAAGTGCTGGACTCAATTTCGGTTCAGGTCATGATCTCAGGGTCTTGAGGTACAGCCCTGTGGTGGGCTCCACACTCCAGTGGGGAGACTGCTATTCTCTCTGTCTCTCTTTCTCTTCCTACTTGTGCTCTCTCTCTTAAAATAAATACATAAATCTTTTAATATATCTATATATCCTAAAGACATTGTATTACAACGGTAGAGTCATTTATTATTTTTTATTTTAATTTTTAGAGTCATTTAAAGTCCACATTAGTTATCAAGAATTTAATTAGCCCTCTACTAAATGTTTGTGTTATTTATATTTTGTGAGTTATTACAAATAATATTCTAAAGAACCTTAATTAATGAGCATCTTTAGACAGTTTACAGTAAAGATGTGAAAAAAATTCCTACTGGGTGAAATGTTGCATGAAATAATATGTGCCTGTTCAATTTAATTAAAATGCCAGAGGGGATCCCTGGGTGGCTCAGCAGTTTAGCACCTGCCTTTGGCCCAGGGCGTTATCCTGGAGTCCCGGGATCGAGTCCCACATTGGGCTCCCTGCATGGAGCCTGCTTCTCCTGCTGCCTGTGTCTCTGCTTCTCTCTGTGTGTCTCTCATGAATAAATAAATAAAATCTTAAAAATAAAATAAAATAAAATACTAAAATGACAGGTTATCAAAATGGTACTGCCTATTTCCTCATATTCTACTATTATCAAAATTTCAATTATGATATATAATTGTTACTACATAGGTCTAAAGCTGAATTATAGCTTTAATTATATTTTGCTATCTAGACTTTTATATCAACACATTAGTAGAACTTTGAACTGAGGCAAATAATTTACAGTGGTTGTGTTTCTTTTACCCTTGCCTGGAAAATAGAATAACAGTAACAGCAACAATATAATCCAATGGGATCATATACTGATGAACTATTACAATGAATACAAAGGGCTTTATATATGTTAATGCTCATTTAAAAAATGAATTGAGACTTTTTTCTATTATTGTAGAATGCTTATTAAAATCTAATTTCTTGTAGTAAAATTAAGTAGTATACTTCCAATCAAGGAGAGCAACATAACTTTTGTTTAATCATTGCCAGCTTCCATATCTTGACTATACAAAATTAATATGCCTAACTGGAATTTAAATAAAAACTTGAAAAAATTAATAAAATCTTTGGTCATACTCATTGTGTAGGATACCTGGGACTATTTCAATATGCAGTGAAGCCAGTTGAGCAGGATCATGCTCAGTTAAAATTCTGATGGAGATTTTGACTAATTTCTTTTTGTGCTGTAAAGATTCATGTTTTTATTCAGAGCAATAAACCCTAAGGGTTCACTTAATCCTAGAAGAAGTGTTTATTTTGAAATATAAAATAATCACTAACAAGATTTTTTAGTTCTGTGGTAGATAGAATTACTGTCCCCAACTCTTTTTTTTTTTCCTCTTTCTTAGCACTCCATGCTCTGCCACTTGACTTTGCATTATTTCCCATGTCTTGGGGGGTCAGGGTATTTATCCATCAATCTACCTAGCCATAATGACTTACTTTAAACAGATGATTAAAATGTTTTTTGACACAAGTGGGACCGATGATGGAAATAAAAATAGTGGGAAAATGTTTTTAAGTATCTAGAATTATTAATTCAAGTAAATAAAATTACTTTTTTAAGAAGTTTCATATGTCACTTTTATATCATCTGTTTTGGTTATTATCACATGACTTAAATATTCATACTAGAGGAAGCAAGTCTGAAATAAGGGTAGAGAAAGGTCCAATTCCTGCCCTAAACTATCAACCTCACTAAATTAGAAATTTGGATAAAGTAATTCAGTTCAAATATATAATCTTTCAACAGTATTGACTGTAAGAATAAAATAAATCATTTGATCTAACTGAAGAAAAGTTAAAATTATTTTATAACTCTCCTGGTTTATACATTAATGACTTTTTTTTCCTTTGACCAAAACTTCAAACACATTTATCTTGTATCCTAAACCCGTGCCCAATATATACTGGATTATTAAATACATTTATGAGTAAATGATAAGTCAATACATAAACCAATTAAAATGTGCTTTTAAAATAATTACTACACGATATGAGAAATCATGAATTACATATCAATTAGTATGATAGTGCCTGTAGAAGCACTCAGATGTATCAAAACAATTCAAAATTACAATATTTTGACCATTCCACCATAAAAATATCTAGCCTGAAACAAATTATATGTTTTTAAAGTGAAATTTATATTATTTTCATGTGAAAAATAATTAAAAACAGAAAGTGTGCGTTTAGAGAAAATATTCTTTAACATTCACTGATAGAATAAATTGTATTGCTATCATTCCAAAATGTAGCTTCTCTAATCAATTTACTATTTTTGCTTCTGTGAAGCATTTAAGTATGTGGAGATCACACATTTCTTTCTCAGACTGGCTGTCTGCTGAGTCTGATAATATCCAAAAATTGCATACCTTTCTGACACTTGAAAACTTATCTTTTTGAATGTTTTGGCATCTGTACTATCCTTTGGTGTACTGGAAGTTGAAAATTCAAATAATATGCTTTTAAAAAGAAATAATCCTGGCAGAGATTAAAACGAGTGATTTTATATTTTAGTACTCCTCTGTCTTCTGTAAGATATGTCAACCATAAAGGATTGCAAAAATACAGCACTGGTGAGATCTCAACTTTCTCATCTTTTTATAGGATATTAGGGACTGTGTTCATGTCATCAAATCCCTTGATTGTTTGATTAAGCAGCTTCTTGGAGGTAAATGATCTTATACCTCAGATTTCTGTCAAGCCTTAGGCTTAGCTCTTAGAAAGAAACATGTGGATTACTTAAACAGTGATTTAAAGCGTAGAGATTTGGTAGCACTGATTCACAGAATGCTTGAGTGTTGTGAGATATGTCAACTTAAACAATGGAATTAAGTCTACACATTGCCATCTTGGAAGTAGTCATAGATTTTTTGGTTTATGGCTTCATAGCATCCCAGTGGGCATGCAAGAAGTTAAACTTCCTTACAAGAAAGTCACTTAAATCTCAAGGAAGTAGTGTGATAGGAACAAAAGAATTTTCCTTACTCTGGACTTTACTATTTCTTAAGACCTATTTTGGTAATTGAGCCAATTTTTAAAATATTTTTTTTAATTTAAATTGAACATTTGAAGCAAAATAGAAATTTTAAAAATAATGTTTCACTTACATACAAATAGGGGTTTATTCATTCAAGGTGAGCAAATGTTACCATCTATTAAAAAATGTTAATTAAAAAAGTTAATCTAAAACACATCTACTCCCATTTCATCAATAAAATGTGGGCAAATGAATTTAGGTATATGTAATAAAATTAACATCTTGGTAACCAATGTAAGGGTTTAGACTTTTTATCAGATAAGCAGATGGGCTTATTCATATAATCTGTAAAATCAAATTACATGTATTAAGTTCATTAAACAAGTAATTAAATAGTCTAATTTAGATGAAGACAACTCACAGAGTTTTAGACTCAGAAGAAATCTGTAAAATTCTCTGCTCTAACCGTGAATTCAGTAAAGTCCCCATACATCCCTGCAGAATAGGTATAGTGACAAAGAACTCTCTATCAAAGAAAGCATCTCATTTCTTTTTTATTCAGTACTATACTTTAAAAAAAACACACAATATTTGTTATATAGAGCTAAATCAGGTTCCTGAAACTTCTACTTGCTAAGTGTAATTCTAATCTCTTCAGAGTCAGAGTAAATCTGCTTCAAGTTCAACAATATAACTCTTCACATTTATGAAAAAAATAGCATTTATCTTATGAATTACATCTATTTTAAATCAAATATACCAAGTTCTTAGAATTCATAAGCAATAAACCAACAACATTAGAATAAATAAACAGCCCAAACTGGTCCTTTATTTATGATAAATCCAAGAGTTTGACACTCTTATCTATCACTAAACATACAGCAGTAGGAGTAAGGGAAATGAAGACAAATGCCACTAAAGGACATCAAACAACACAGTATTTTAACACAAATGTGTAAAACTTCCACATGAAAAGGATTTACATAGAGTTTCTCCTGTTAAATGAAGGCTGAAGGCACAAGGGACATTCATGAATTTCTCCTTCACTTCTCTTGTAGCAACCCAGGCTCATCCAAGGAGAGACTTTACTCTCAAAGGAATATAGTTTTAAACAATTAAATATGAAGTTTGATGCATGAACCTTTTTAATGTTGGTTTGATGAATGTAGTGTTCCTTGATCTAGCAAAAGAAAAATAATTGTTTCCTTTTGGGATGGATTCTCAAAGTAGAGAGCAACTGTTGACCTAAGTGCAATGTCAGATATCCGCATACTCCAATTCCATAATCATTAACAAGAGAAAATATTACAAGTAAAACATCATTGTAATTCTCGCTAAATGTAACCAGTGAGGTGGTGAATCTGGGTAATATTAAGAAGACATTCTTATTTGTCTTATGAGTGGTTATCTAGTTCAAGAAAGAAAAGGACACATTTGATTTTTAATGTGATAGGACTAATTCCTACCATGGTTGATTGTACAGTGATGTTGCCTAATGTTAAACCTGAAAATTATTAGACATCGATATTATGTGAAATTCTGTAGCTGAGCCATAGCCGAGCCCTCTTAATAGATTGCATTTTGTCCATGCTTTCCCTTAACTCCATTGAGATGAACCCAGTTCCATTTTTAAAGCAATCATAATGCCTGAAATTGATTTGATAAATTAGGTGGTTTCAACCTACGATTTTTGTAGCAGAGTCATGAGGTAAAAATAGATATGTCTGCAGTTTAAAATGACTCCACAGCGAGGCACCCGAGTGGCTGAGTTGGTTGAGTGTCAGACTCTTGATCTCAAGTCAGATCTTGATTTCAGGGTCATTAGTTCAAGCCCTGCATTGGATTCCACACGGACTGTGAAGCCTACTTTAAGATAAAATGAATCCACATCATGTAATAATAATATCCCTTTTTGTTTTTTTTGTTTTTTATTTATTTATTTATTTATGATAGTCACACAGAGAGAGAGAGAGAGAGAGGCAGAGACACAGGCAGAGGGAGAAGCAGGCTCCATGCACCGGGAGCCCGACGTGGGATTCGATCCCGGGTCTCCAGGATCGCGCCCTGGGCCAAAGGCAGGCGCTAAACCGCAGCGCCACCCAGGGATCCCAATATCCTCTTTTTGGAAATAATTTTCATCATTACAAAATTTGATCCAAACATATTTACGGCATTACATGAAAAATACATGGTCATATGCAATGTTTCATTTAATTGATTAATTTATTCAGCATACATTAATTAAGCAATTATTTGACATTATCTCTACAACAATAAATATTAAAATATATTTATTCATTTAGTTATAGTGGAGAATATAGATTGCTGAACACATAGCTGTTAAATAAACAAAAAGCAAAAAAGTCTGACACTTCTAGCTCTTAATTTTACATGGTTCACTTTTAGTCTTTGTTGCAGTCATCTGATGGTCCATGGTTTCTCCCACTTTCTTTGGAGATTTTTGTTTCAGGTTTAACCTCTATCTGCAAGAAAATTCTATGCTAATCACTAGTGGGTTATACCAAGCCTGATCTTTCCATCATAAATCTTTTCCCTCTTGCCCTCTAAATGCCCAGTTGACCTATTTATTCCACTGGCCACCTCAGATCAATATCTTGGGTAATTCTACATGGAATGTATCCTGTGACTAAAAATGCCCCTAATTGTGTGATAAATAATATGGTCACTTGATCAATAACAAACTAGATTTCCTTCATAATCTTGATTTCAGCCATTTACCTCTCTGACTAACCACATTTAGTTTCTATCTCATTCCCTATAGTGACTAACTCCAACAAAATTTGATTCACATTTGGACTGACTTTCTATTGATTCTCTGTCCTTTATCTTTCACCAACCACATAGTATCATTTCATTCCTTAACAAGCTTACATCTTAGTTAGTAACTGCAACTATGTACATAGATATAGCTCGACTTCCTTGCTTGCTTGTTTTTGCTTCATTATACTTTAATACATCACACTTGTGTAAGTAAAATAAAACCTTACATTCAGCACTCATCTATTTCTTGTCTGCACCCATGCAGTTGATCATGGTTGAACATTTTTGACAGATCTCACTTTAAATTCATGATAATCAATCTTATGATCTTCATTTTTGTCCACCATTCATGCTATATATTTGCAGTCCACTCACTACTGAACTCTTAGAGATGCCTAATTAATAATTTCTTCTTTCTCTACTACCAATTAGCCCATCCTCACACTCAGCTGATTGTGTCTGATATTTCCCCAAGAAGATTGAAGAAGAAACATTCACAATAAGCTCTCACCTCCACATTATGCACCTAACGTTAGCTATTCTGTGTCTACTTCCTTTTTTCTCTATTTGACAAATTTTCTTTACTACTACAAAACCCCTTCTATTTGCTCTCTAAATTCTATCCTCATTTATCTACTTAAGAACAAAATATAACAGTTGAGTATTCATTTAAAAACTGATAGAATACCCACGTTTTGCTCTATATATCTGGAATGTGCCAGTCACTCAGGACCTCTTAAGACATGACTTTAATCAGTCATTCAGTGACATAACTTAGTGTTCAATTTTGCAGATCACACCTTATTTAAGAGTAGGATAATCAGGTTGTTAGAATAAATCTATGGTAACCACAGCATGTATATGTTTAGAACTAGGAATTTAGGGCACCATTCAAATAATCTGTAAATTATATGAAACTTTACATTTAAATTAATATTTTAATAAAATGACATCTTCATAATGTCATTTTTCCAAACAAGAAATTATATATTAGCTCCAGTTACATATTACTACCAATAATTTTTTGATAGATTATATTTAGTTTTATAAAATTACTTTATCTTACAATCCTACTGTAAATGGATCACTTCAGACAGTATGTTCTAATTGAATATGAAAGATATAAAACAGAAGATGCATACCTGTAATTCACAGGAAAATTTTGCTATACTACATGACTTATTTTATATATTAAAATCTCTTTGAAAATGTCAACTATAAAATAACATAATACTGTCCATGAAAGTCAAATATCCAAGAGATGAAAGCTCTAGAGTAAATACTGATAGAATGTGGCTGTATAATGATTATAGATACAACAAAAGCACAAGAAAACAGACTGGCCTACTGGCAGATGCTTATGTTGGGTTACATTGAAATGAGTAGAGATTTTAGAACTCCACTCTGGGTTGAAGTGACTGAATTAAGGAATGGAGCAGTCTCAAAACACAGCTGTTCTCTCTCAAAATTTGTACTAAATTTTGAATAAGCATGGGGAAAAAGCTAAAAAGCTTTGCTGAAAACGTTATGGAGAGTTGAAATGAATTGCCCATGGCCTTGCAAGGCTAAGGGAAGGAAGGCTTAATAGATTTCAATTGAAATTCTTAGAGGGCCACATCCTAAAGATGAACCAGATGTAATTTTGCTAAATGGTAATTTAACTCAGGTCCATGTTCATTTCTGGCAAGACTGAGGTGATCAGCCTCAAATTTCTATTATAAGAAATAAGGAATGGTTTTTGAGGAAAAATAACATCATGTTCTGTGGCTAATTTATGCAAAATATCCAATGGATAATAAAGAGCATTAGATGTATTGCAAGGCAACAAAATTTTGTCAATATATAATAGTATTCAAGATAAAACCATGTCATAGATGTAGATACTGAGGTGATTTAGGAATTAGAGCTACTCAAACAAGGACTTCAAAACTTATATATCTAAAATAATAGAGGAAAGAATGGATGAAATAAACAAAAAAAAGATTTTTTAAAAAGATTTTATTCATTCATTCATTCATTCGAGACAGAGAGAGAGAGAGAGAGAGAGACAGAGACAGAGACAGAGACACAGGTAGAGGGATAAGCAGGCTCTATGCAGTGAGCCTGACATGGGACTTGATCCCAGGTCTCCAGGACCAGGTCCTGGGCTGAAGGTGGCGCTAAACCTCTGAGCCACCTGGGCTGTCCACAAAAAATGAATATTGCGAAAGATCTGAATGCACAAAAAAATCAAATAAACATCATAGAAGTGAAAATAACCATATTTGAAATTACCTTAATAAATGGACTATTGGCATGTTAGATGCACAGGAACAACAGATCAGTAAAAATATCTAAATTAAAGCACAGAAATAGAACAAAAAGAAAACGATTAAAGTGTAGGGGACACATGAAACATTCTCTAAAAGAAAAAGGTAAGCACAACTACAAGGAAGGAAGTAGTAAAAATAGGAACATATACAAATGAAAAGAAAACAAATGTACAAGTAGAAATACCTACAAATTAAAAACTGATTAATACAACATAATGAAATTCTAGAAAAGCTAGATAGAGAGAAAGTGAGTGAGAGGAGAGAAAAAGCATAATTACTATTATTAGAAATAAAAATGGGGGCATCAATACAGATTCTACAGGCATCAAAAGAATAAAAACTTAAAAATAACACATTTGATAAAATAAAAAAAGGGACAGATACCTTAAAAATCCTACAACTAAACAAAATTGGCAGAAGAAAACATAGAAAAATCTGAACACTATATGCTATTGAATATCTTATTACAAATTGCTGGCATAAAGAAAAGGAGGCCCAGATATTTCAGCAGTTAAATTTTTTCAATTGGGATGCCTACGTGGCTCAGCAGTTGAGCTCTGCTTTCAGCTCAGGGCCTGATCATGGAGTTTAGGGATCAAGTCCCACAATGGACTCCCTGCATGGAGCCTGCTTCTCCCTCTGCCTATGTCTCTGCCTCTCTCTCTCTCTGTCTCTCATGAATAAATAAATAAAATCTTAAAAAAAATTCCAATCATTTACAGAGACAAAAATATAATACTAGTCTTCCGCTGATTAGAAAAAAGTCTCTTAGCAAATTTTATGATGCCTAGTAACCTTAATACTAAATTTTAAAAGGATATAAAAGAACTCATAAGATAAAAGATGCCTTAACAAATTCAAAAGAATAGAAACGATATTGTCTATTCTTCGACCACAATAGAATTAAACTAGAAATCAATAACTGAGAAATAGCTGGAAAATTTCCCAAGTACTTGGAAATCAAGCAATATACTTCTGAAAAACACAAGTCAAAAAATAAATTTCAAGAAAATCTTAAAAATACTTTAATCTAAATACAAATAAAATACAACTAAAATTTTGTGGAATGCAGCAACAGCAATGCTTACAGGGAAATTTATCAAACTGAATACATATATTAGAAAAGAAGAAAGATCTAATATTAATAATCTAAGCCCTCAACTTAGGAAACTAGAAAAGTAGAGGAAGCTAAAATTAAATCAGGCAGAAGAAAAGGAATAATAAGAATTAAAGCAGAAACAATTGCAATTGAATGCAAGAAATCAATTACAGAAAATCAACGAAACCAAAATCTGATTCATTGAAAAGTTCAATAAAATCATAATTGTGTAGCCAAGTTAACAAGATAAGAAAAAGTAAAATTAAAGAGTGACATCACTACAGATCCCATGGATGTCAGAAAGATAAGGTGCATGCACACACACACACACACACACACACACACACACACACACCAAACAACCAAACAAACCATATCAAGTTATAAGCAAGTAAAATCAAGATGTACATATAAAAGAGAACACATCATAATCAAACCAGGGTTGTTTCAGAAATGCAACGTTAGTTTATCAGCCAATATGCTTTACTATATTACTTGAGAAAAGCAGAAAATGTATATGCTTTCCTTCATAATTGCAAGTCAAACTTTGGAGAAAATTAAACAACTATTCATGATTTTTAAAAATTTATTTAGTAAACCAACATAGAAGATAATTTCTTTAATCTGTTACTTTACGGCAAAATTGGCAAACATCACATGCAATGAATAGTAAACATTTTCTTTGAGTTTGGGAATGAAACAAAAAAGCCCCATTTGTCAATAGTGTAGTTGAGATCCTCATCATTGTATTCAGGTAAAAAAAAATATAAGTAAAAGAAATAAATATTGGACATGGATTCAGCATACAAAATCAATAGAATTTCTATACACCAGGAACAAATGATGGGAAAATCAGAGTTTAAATATTTAAAATATCATTACATATGAGGGTGACTCGGTTGCTCAGTTGGTTAAGTGTTTGATCCTTGGTTTCAACTCAGGTTGTGATCTCAGGGTCCGTGGCATCAAGTCCCATGTCAAGCTCAGCGCTGAATCTGCTTGTTCCTCTCCCTGACTCTCTGCTTTTCCCCCTTCTACTCCCCCCCCAACTCTCTCTCTCTTTTTCACTGTCAAATAAATAAATCTTTAAAAAGATATATCATTACATATGAACATGATAAATTCTTAGCACTAAATCTAAATTACATAAGATCTTGACACTGATAAGTATATAATATTAAAAGGGCACAATAAAGAAGACCTAAATACATAGATTGCAAGTTTCAATATTTTATAGATATTGACTTTCTAAAATGTAATCAATAGAATCAGCTCAATAGCAATCAAAATTTATTCAAACCCTACAAATGGAAATTTGCAAATGAATTGTAAAGATTTTAAAATTCTTGTAAAAGTGAAAAGAGCCAGAAAAGACAAGTAAAACTTAAAGAGTATTACTGACAGAATTGTAATACCAAATAGTAACAACTATTTAACCTGTGTTAAAAAGATAGTGTGGTAGTGGCACGAATTAAAACAAAATATGTATAGAAACAGATCCACCCCTGACTCACAACAAAAGTGACACTTATTGAATATGTATATTGACCTCTCTAAATCTATACACACGTACGCACGTGTACATACATGCATGCAGCTCAGAAGTATTACAGATTGCAAAGTGGAAGTTATCTTAAAAACCTTGTAGATGTAAGAATATCTTTAGATATAAGAATATCTTCCTGACAGTGGAATAAGCAAAATTTTTTTAAACAGAACACAAAGATGCTTACCATAAATACAAAGTTTGGTAAATTCGATTAATTAGAAACTTTTGTTTATCAAAACACTGAGACAAAACAGATACCTCCTAAAGTAATAAATATTATTCCTTTCTCTATAGGCATGTGAATCCATGTAAATGACCAAAATCAAGAAACTGAACATTACTAGTACCCCAAAATACCTTACTCATGTCCATCCTAGTTATTATCCAAGAGTCACACTATCCTGACTTCTAAACACCACGAATGATATCCATTCCCTTCATGTAAGAGGAATAATAGAATATATATTAAAAATATATATATTATATTATAATAATATAATATATAATGTATAATATATATTATATTATAATGATATAATATATAATGTATAATATATATTATATTATAATGATATAGTATAATATATAGAGAATATATATTATAAATATATAATGAATATATAATATTATTATAATAAATATATAATATAATATATTATATTATAAATATATAATATTACATATATAGAATATATATATAATATCATATCTGGTTTATTTCACTCAACATGTTTTTCATAGGATGCATCCATACCCCTGTAATGGTCTTTGCTGGATGGAATTCCATTGTATGATTAGACCACATATTATTTATCTTTTCTATTATGTTGTAGACATTTGAATTCTCTAGACATAAAAATATTCTAAACTATAAATATTATAGGTTTTTAAAACTTGTATTTTGGTTAAGACCAACAACATTTTGCTGGTTGTATACCTAAGGTAATATACCTAATGATAGATCTTACATGAGGCTCATTTGACTGATTGGTTGTGCCAGTTTATATTTCCTCCAGCAATACATGAGATTTCCAGTTCTATGTCCATACCAACACCATCACCCTTTGTAAAGGCTGTAGGAGAGTGGAGGGATGGAAATTTGATTCTGTCAGTAGTTGATGGAAACGCGCAGAGAAAAAATTATGAATATAATAGTTAGCTTCTTAAAGGTGGTCAGTTCAAGAGAGGTCAGCAGAGAGATTTAGGTGGTGAACCTGACTGAAGGACAAGAAAATGTAGAGTGATTGGGGTTCGAGTTGATTTAGAGGATTCACCCTGAATGATAACATTATGGAGTTAAGGCATGACAAGTTGGTTGCAATTGTCCCTTTAAGTAGTATCAGCACTGAGGCTAGAATTAAAGGATTTATCTCACCTTGCATGACTTACATAATCCATAGGTATTGGTAAAACAGGGAAATATTGGCAATAATAATATTGACTTCCTAGATTTATAGTAAGAAATAGAACTTCAACTATGACAACATCTAGAGGATCGTAAGTGCTGAATAAAATGCTAATACTCTCTACTGCCAGTCCCAATTTCCTTCCTCATTGTCAACTGTGATCTTTGGGGATTTGAAAAGTAACACACATAATGAAACTAATCTGGTTTCCCTCCTCTTAGCAGAGTTTGTTAAGACCTTGATACCTGATGGATCATGGGAGCATGCTAAACTTTTTTTAACCTACAAGTAAGTTTTTAGCACCATTCTCTATTATTTTGTTTAAATGTTAGGTTTCTATATGGTCAGTGTTAAACTATTATATATGGTCAGTGTTAAACTAGTTCTATATGGTCAGTGTTAAACTAGTTCTCTGCTAAATGAAAATTTCTCAGGGATTACTAAAACACATAAACATACTCCCTTTTTTTATCTCAGGATGACCCTTTCTAGCAACAGGATACCTCCCCCTGTCCACAAAAGAAGGAGCAGTGAAGGACATTTACAAAATATAACAAAGATTTTTGCGAAGTAATAATAGCTGTGGACAGCAGTTAGACTGGTGATCAAAGGACATTCCAGGCCCATCTAAAATTCAGATGGCCATTCACGCTAGTGGGCTGGGAACTGGTTCCCAATTGCTCAGAAGAGCATTGTAGTGGGGAATCCAGAGCCTGTGGAAACAAAACTGGAAAGTATGGAAAGTATAGCTGCCTTCCTAATTTGTACCAAGTCAGTAGGGGATCAGCCCCAAGAATATTGGTTAAATCCCTGAGGAATGTTTTCTGTGAAATTGGGGAATTTTTTTAAATATAGAATTAAAAAATATATATACAAAGCCCAAGCCAAATCATTCTGAGAACACACGTCTTTCTTAAAAGTCTTTAAAGGCATTTCACAACTTCATCAAAGCCATTTAGTTCCTTAGGAATTCAACAAAAGTCTAATTGTAGTTTTCAGATGAAGATTCATGATGGTGAAAAAGTACCATAACACAAAAGTACAGGCAAGGAAGCCAAATTAAGCCAGTAAGACAGGTCGCCAGTAAGTGACTGGGACCTCCAAGGCCCACTGGAACCCCATCCTTAGCCCCTGGCAGTAGCCCCCCACAGTACCTCACCAATGGGGTCAGGAAGCCATAGCAAAGTGGCAGGCACTGGAAGAGGCCCAGCTCTTGCCTCCGCCACCACTGATTATTTCTCCCAAACTCTGGTGGCCCCCACATGTAGGCTGGACCTGAGTGAGCAGCAGGAGCACTGAGGGACTTCCAGAAGTGGTCGAGGCATGTTTTTGAGATCACCATCAAGCTGCTGTTGGACATCCTGCAACACCAGGATGTGATGAAACACACAGAAGGCGGAGACTGTAGAGTAGTTGGCTTTGAAATTTGTACCTCAGCTGACTTGCACGTTCTGACTTCAACTATAGCATTTGTAGGTGGAAACGCAATAGACACATCAGTAGCTTCTCCCCTGCAACTCCAGAAGGGATTCAAGAGAATAATCACGTACACATTCAACGCAGAGCACAACAGACATTGTGGCATTCAGAGTTTTTATACTCCTGGCTCAAACCATAGAGACTTGGAATCGCTCACATTGCCCTCGTGGGTGTGGAGTGTGGTCACTGAGGAATTCAATGATAGCCATTGGGAGAAGGCCATGAAGGAGCAGGAGACCATAAGAACTTGTCTACAGAGCGGGCTCCTGATTTTCCCTTTCTGAAGAGGAGACATGATGGGGGCCAGTCATTTTCCTGTCACTGCTGCACCTCAGTGGTGGTTATGGACAAGGCTGCTGGCTCTGTGATCCTTGGGGTTGGCTCCAGCTACTGGTTTCTTTTCCGGGCTCTGTGTCCTTCCTCAGCCCAGATTTCGATGTAGGCTATTTGACAGCCTTCTTTCTTTTCCCAGGTTTTGTGTGATCTTTTAGAAAAATACATATTTTTAACATTAGAGAATAAATCCACATCTAAGTGGCCCCATGCAGTTCAAAGCCATGTTGTTCAAGGGTCAAATATAGTTTTGCATAGCACTGAAAAATCATATCCTTTCGCATTAGTTACATTACCTTCAATTTGACATTTATTTGTCTCTAATTGCTTTCTGGACACTAAAATTGCAATCAATTCTACTAACTGAAATGATTATAATAAAAATGTCACATTAGGTGAAATTCATCTTTGTAGCTCAGCCATTTGCTATATTTACCCCTCCAGTTTGCCGAAGAGAAAACCAGGTGCTTTGTGATTTCAGAACGTTGGTAACTTTCAGTCTTTCCTCCACCATGCTGCCAAATGGTTTCTCATTTGACTTACCGCAACCCCTGTACCCCTTATCTGTGGTTTCCCGTTCCAGTTTCAGTTAGCTGCAATCAGCCAGTCTGGAAGCAGATGATCCTCCTTCTGAAGTGTCATCAGAGGGTCCATAGCAGCCTAACACCCTATCACAATGTCTCCGACATTCACCTCACTTCATCTTCTCCTGTAGGTGTTCTATTATTTCACATCATCACCAGAAGAAGGTAAGTCCAGTACAATGAGATATTTTGAGAGAAAGACGCTACATTCACATAACTTTTATGACAGTATATTATTATCATTGTTCTATCTCATTAGTTATTGTTGCTAATTTCTTGCTGTGCCTAATTTATAACTAAGCTTTATCAGGTATATATGCATAGGGGGAAAAAAACCCGTATATATAGGGTTCCATACTCTCTGTGATTTCAGGTAACCACTGAGAGCCTTAGAACATATCCCTGTATGCAGAGGGGAGGACTATTGGATTTCTCATCATACCTTTCCAAAAAATAAATACCCCAAAGCTCCCTGCTTTCGGTGCCTTGATTACTTTCACTCTTCCATGATACACTCCGAAATTGTTTGTGGCTTGAATCGCCTTCCATCATGCCATTAAGAAAACTCCATAATCTTCCTACTTTTAATTATCTTGAGAGAATTGCTATTCAGTAGACACTGATATTTTACTGTAGCTTGGAATACCAAGACTCTCTCTTTGCAGACTTGTCTCTACCACTCATACATACTCTGTCCTACATCTAATTTCTTTCTTAGTGGTACTAATTCCTCTTATGCTGTAAGAAGTATATCATTTCTCCTTACAATTGTTTGTAAAATATTCTTGTCTCTCTAATTGCTGATATAACCATTTCTTTCTGTTGTCCCCCCTCTCATCAAGTTGTTGGCACATACTCCCCTAATATTTATAGCTTATGCAGATTTTAGCTATATCACTTCCTAGAATCTTCTCTCAGGTCAACAATCATTGTGATGTTTTCAAGATTGATAAATACGTTTCTGCCTTTAAGTTTCCTGAATCTATCCCTGTCATGTATTTTTAAGGAAAAAATCCAGTAGTGCATGGAAATACAGAAGTCTGTTGTTTGAAGTAAATTATCCAAAATAATTTTTCCCATTCTTAAATGGAACTTATTTGGCAAATGCATCCTTCTTATACCTTTATTTGATGAGGTAAAATAATATATGAGATCAGTAATCAACATGAGAAGGGCAGTATGGTTACTGTTTAAAGCACAGATTCTGGGCCAGGCTGCTTGGATTGAATTCTAGATAGGTACCACCTTCTAACCATGAGACTTTAAAAAAGTTACTTAACCTCTCTCTTCTTCAATCTTGCACTCTGGAAGATAAGGGTATTAGGACTGTTGAAAGTATTACATGGAATAAATACAGATAAAGCCCATCTTACAATGTCTTCTTGTTACAATTGTTTTGTAAGTGTTAACTATTTTAAGCTAATACAAGAGTGATGTGTGTTAATTTGATATGCCTTACACACTGCCATAATGCTTTGATGACTGAGACCAAAATGAGAAATCACCAGAGAGGAAATTTAGACAAATCATCATTCAATGTTAGTCAATATAAGGAATTACTGAACTGAAAGCCATGAGATGATGAAAGAATTTCCTCTTAGAATAAGAAGAAATTGTCATTAGTGAACAGGAAATAGACCGAAATGTTCCTATTATTTGTAATAGCAAGAGATCTATCTTTTCAGATGCTGTGTGAAAGAAGTAGTCGCCACTCAGAAAGGAATTGCCTTTCTATTTCTTCCTTTAATCCATTGTCCAAAAGTTCACTCATTTATAGTCCCTTGAAGAAGCGGTAGACATTGAAATCAAAGCTGACTCCTACTTTCTGCAGGCAACAGAACCAGACTGAAGAAAATACACTGGTATTCTATGGACTCCTGAGTCAGCAAAATCTATGATACAATGAGGATCTGAGCAGACTGGACTTATTTCTTCTTATGAGATTAGAGAGAATGATGAGTTTGAGGATGAATGAATGCCTATGTCGGTAAGTTAGTCTCCAAAGGCCTAGGGCCACTAATAGATACTTAAAAATATTAAATAAATAGCATTTTTTTCTCCTAGGCCACTAATATGAGATACTTCAAAATATTAAATAGATAACATTTTTTTCTCCATAAAAGAAATGTATTTGCTATCCTTCTTTGACTAAGTTTAAGCCATGTGATTTATTACACTGAAGAAGAGAAAGCAATTGAAAATATAGCGAAAAAGCATTAAAATAGATTGTCAACAATACCCATTTAATAGGAAAGAAAAGTAAATGTTTTTTTTTTGATGTTGTTGTTTCCAGAACAAAGGTAGGAAAAGTGGAGGAGAGAGGGAAAAGTACAACAAATTATTTTACTGTTGTTCTTAAGGCTGAATCAATAGAAGGTGAGTATTCAGTGAAAAAAAAAATCTCCTATAGGATGCAAGAGGGAATTCATAACTAACGGATGTTTAGTATACTGCTATGCATTTTGGTCTCTGGCAGGAGACTGTTATTAAGTCAAAAACAATGGCTTAACTGCTACACTTTCAAAAATAGAGCAACGTGTTTTTAGATAAATGGAAGCTAGAGTTTTTCTGTTCAGCTTTCCTATCACTTTGAAAGGATACAAACATTCCTGCTTATCCCCACTGTGAGCCAGAGGGCCCACCATTTGGTCCTGCAGATGGTGATAGGTTAATTTACCAGGAACTGATTGGGAAAGCATTCAAGGAAAGCATTCAAGCTTCAGAAAGAACCTTGGTTCTTTCTCACATGGTGCTGAGTCACTTGAAGGCAAACCCCAGAACTATGATAGTTCGGAGAGCATAGAACACTTCTTTCTTTTTTATAATAAATTTAATTTTTATTGGTGTTCAATTTGCCAACATACAGAATAACACCCAGTGCTCATCCCGTCAAGTGCCCGCCTCAGTGCCCGCCACCCAGCCACCCCCACCCCCCGCCCTCCTCCCCTTCCACCACCCCTAGTTTGTTTCCCAGAGTTGAGTCTTCATGTTCTGTCTCCCTTTCTGATATTTCCTACCCATTTCTTCTCCCTTCCCTTCTATTCCCTTTCATTATTATTTATATTCCCCAAATGAATGAGAACATATAATGTTTGTCCTTCTCTGATTGACTTATTTCACTCAGCATAATACCCTCCGGTTCCATCCACGTCGAAGCAAACATGTATGGATGCCCTGTGACCAGGTGTCTGAGGGATGGAGATCAAGGTGAGTGAAAGCCTCAAGGTTAGCAGAATGATTAATTCAATCAGCCACCATGATGACACCTAAGATACTCTGCAAGCACAGAAAACATGGGAACCAATTAGTAAAAAGGGAAACAGCTCTGATTAAGAATTAAAACTAATAAATATCAGGATGGCAAAAAGGCAACTTTATTCTAGGCAGCCTGGCTAAAGTCTTACAGATCTATGCTTCACTTTCGGTTGAAAGTAGCCATATAGATGTAGATTAAGGTTGCCAACTAAGACTTTTGATAATTTATTAGAAGGACAGTTAGCCTGTTGACTGTCCTTTCTGTTGCTTGGCATGTGGGCATTATAGATGGAATTAGAGGTACCTTCTTGTGACTCTAAAGTTAGAACCTCACAGTAATTATGGCAGAGGAGAAAGATAGATGTCTGGGTTCCTGAAGGACTACAGAGGTCCCATGCCAGCTGTGATCTGCTTTTTTCCAGAACTATCTCTGAACTGTCAATTTTTCAAATAGTTCTCTGTGGGAGGAAAAAATAATTTAAGCCAATATTATTGGTGTTTCTTGTTTCTTAAGTGATGCAAAATTTGGTATCTAAAACTATGATGCTTCATAAATGTGGAATTTGCTTAATGGAAAGGCTGTGAGGTAAATAATAAGGATCAACAATTATCAGTCGGAAATTTCATGTGGAAATCTGGTGACCCTTGGAATTCATTGACAGACTATTTGATCAAAGTTTCACCTTCGTTTTTTTTTTGTTTGTTTGTTTGTTTTGTTTTGCCTTGTGGTTCTTTTATTACTCAAAAAAAAAAAAAAAACCTTCTTTGTTTCATTAAGCTGATTCTGTGCTTATGCCTTCAACTCTTTCACAATGATTTTCTGCTTCTCAATAAGGAAAGCATGCTTGGTTCTGTCATGAATATATTTAGCACACATGGAACCATCATAGACGCTACTGACATTTTTTTTTTTATTATTTTAGACAACCCTTTAAGAACTGTAGGTCTCACAGCATGAACTCCTCAAAGTCATCCAGGGCACATGCACATGAGGATTTTGGTGCTTTCCCAACTTTATACATTTTTGGTATAAATGTAAGCAATTCTATTACCACGGGTTTGAGACAGCCTAGTTTTTGTTACACTCTGTATTGTAGGACAGCCTATGATGGTATGTCCAAAGCTGGACCATTCTGAATGCCTATGGATTTTGTCCTGAGAGGAGGCGCCTTCCTTATTTTGAATAGCAGACTGAATCATCAGGATGCAGCACTAAGATGCATGTAAGAAAAGATTCATGGGATGCCTGGGTGGCTCAGTGGTTGGCTTGGGTCATAATCCCTCAAGGAGCCTGCTTCTCCTCCTGCCTATGTCTCTGCCTCTCTCTCTCTGTCTCTCATGAATAAATAAAATCTGAAAAAAAAAAAAAAGATTCAGAGTATTGGTGCATATTGAGTATTTGTTCTGTGTTTAGCAAACTTCTATAAAACAGAGAAGTCAGAGTACAGCTAGTCACTTTCTAAGGTAAGGGAAATTATAACACTCTTAAGGGACTCCTTTATATTATTAAGGGAGACAAAGTTGAGAGAGTCAACCCTCGAGTATTGCAGGGTTGAAGAACCGAATGTTTCTTTTCTCCAGTCTGAAATGATTAGCAACGGTTACAAGACAGGAGCCTAACCGGGAGATAAAGTGACATGGCACATGGTAGCTATTTTTTTTTTTTTAAAGACTTTATTTATTTGACAGAGAAAGTTCGCAAGCGTTGTGGGGGGAGGGGGGATGGTGGACAGGAGGCAGAGGGAGAAGTCTCCTTCCCAAGGCGGCCCTCTGCCCTCATGAAGGAGGGGCCTGATGCGGGGCTCAATCCCAGGACTCTGGGATCATGACTGAGCCAAAGGCAGACGCTGAACCAACTGAGCCACCCAGGCGCCCAGGTTGTTCAAATGCTGGATATTTAAAGAAGATTTAACTGATCATTTTAAAGGCAAAAATGTTTCATTACAACTACTGTGTGACTGCCTGGAGAGCAAAGTTAGACCCAATTACCCCTGGAATCTCCAAGATTCCCTGAGCTTTGCCTGGTAAAATAAAGACATAATAAATAAATAAATAAATAAATAAATAAATAAATAAATAAATTTCCATTTTTATTTAAATATTCGATATTTATATATATATAATAGGTAAACTACTAAAAGGGCATATAAATATTTGTATTTGATAAAGATACAGCATAGGAGGTAGAATGAAAAATATTTAAACTATGGCTCAAACACACCATTTAAGTGTATAGGATTGGCCAGTTACCACTTTAGTGTGCATTTTAAATGTGTTGTCTGCTACACCATGTCGAATTACCATGATCTGTGGTTTAATCTTGGCAATACTCTACCTTCAGTAAGTGTTACGTATTATTTATTTTGAGATATTTCAGGCATGAGAAAGAGAATTATATAAGTAATCATATTATATATGATATATGTTATATACATGTTATACACGTTATGATAAAAAATATATTATTATAAAATAATATAAACAATGGGTAACCACTGCTCAGACTAAGAAAAAAACTTCTATAAGCACAGTTGAAATCACAGTTCACATTCATCCCCCTCACTACCCACTCCTGTCAGAGCTAACCATAATCCTTAATTAATTTTTAAATTATTTTCATCTATATTATACATTTGCTACTTATTTACATGTCTCTAAATAATTTTCCATATAAATAATACCCTACACTTAAGCCTTCCTGAAAATTCTCTTACTCAACTTCATATGCTTTAGGTTTATCCAATTTAATAACTGCGAATCAAGTTCACCATTTTCACTACTAGGTAGATTTCCACTCGATGACTTTACCAAATGCACTAGTTTGGGATTTTATTATTGCTAATGTTGTTTTGCTCTAGCAAAAACTTCTGACACAAATGCTATTCCTATGTTGTTTTTTTTTTTTTCTTGTACACTTGTGGAGAGTTTCTTTATGTTATATACTTTGAGCCATAGAGTGTGGGGGTCACAGGGTATGCACGTATTTAACTCAATAAGAATTTCCAAATTGTTCCCCAAGATGGCTGTAAAAACTTCCACTTCACCAGCAATAATAGATAGGATTTTCTATTTCTCTATGTCCTTCCCAAGACTGTTTTTCTTAAACATTTAAATTCCTGTCTAGTTTAGGGGCATGACAGGTAGTTAATTGTGGTCGAATTTTTCTTATCCATAACTTCTGATGAAGTTGAAAATCTTTTCACATATTTATAGGTTCTATAGCCCGCTCAAGAAAGTGAGTTTGTACATTTTGCCATTTCTGCAATTTAACATTTTTCCATCTTATTTTTTATTGATAGGAGAGTATTTTGAAGTTGTGATACTAATTCTCTGCAAGTTGCATGCATTTCAAAAATATTCTTCTAGCCTAGAACTTAGCTTTCAGTCTTTTTAATGCTATCTTCAGACCATGATTATCATATTTTTCTACATGTTTTCTGTTTTCAGATATATTAATAAATACTCCATACCCTACATGAAGTAGGAAGAATATTCATATTCTCTATTAATCTTTTTTGTTATCTTACATAGAACTATTTAATACCCAGAGATTTTATATATCACGCAAAGTAAAGATTCACTCTAAAATGGAAAACTACCTTTCACATGACTAGTTGACTCTTTTTTTTTCTTTCTTTTCTTTTCTTTTCTTTTCTTTTCTTTTCTTTTCTTTCTTTTTTTCTTTTCTTTTTCTTTTTTCTTTTCTTTTTTAAAGTTTCATTTATTTCTTAGAGAGAGATAGAAAGTGTGCAGAAGGAAGAGGGACAGAAGAGAGAGAAAATCCTCAAGCAGAGGATTTAAGCAATATATGCAATCCTCAAGCATATATTTATGCTTTTAAATAAATTGTTATATAGTATTCAAATGAATGATGAGAATATATTTGCTGTTAGAATCATGTGCACTGATAAATATTATAAAAAGAATACCTTTAATAAATATTACTGGCTCCAGAATTTAAAAAATGCACTTAAATGCACTTGTTTTCAAGTGCATTTCTATATACATCATATTGTAAATTTATTTTAAAAGTATGTTTTCTTATTCTTTTTTTATATAGTGAATAGGGGTATAATTAATGGCAAATGATTTTTGTAGCCAAGGAACCAACTTAAAATCTTATCTACTCTACTAATATATTAGTATATTATCATTATGTCTTCTTCAGTCCCTGTAATAGTTCTTATCTTTGTCTTCCTGAATTGACTAAGGCCTCAGATATAATGTTGAGTGTGGTAGGAAGAGATATTTGTTCCCATTCTTTACTTTTAAAGAATATGCTTCAAGGTTTCACCATTAAATACTATGTTGTTCTTTATTAGCTTTGCAAAGTGTCCTACTATCTTTAGTTTGCCATATGCTTTCATGATAAATGGGTATTGATTGTCAGTAAAGGACTTTTCAGCAACATACCTAATTATACATTTTTCTCTAATTTTATTTAATTTTTTTCTTTTTTATTATTTTTTAATTTAAATTCAATTTGGCAACATATACTATAATACCCAGTGCTCATCATATTGTGTGGCCTTCTTAATTCCTGTTACCCAGTTACCCCCCAACCTTTAATTTTAAATAAGGAAAATTATATAGGTAGATTATTTAATAGATCATCCATCCTTGCATGCTGGGATGAACTGTACTTGATCAGAATATACTATATTTAATATATTGCTCGGTTAATTTTTCTAAAATTTATGGGATGCTTCCCTTTGTTCATACTAGCATTAACCCTATGATGACCACAGCACTTTCTGCCAAAAAAAAAATGAAAAAAGAAAAAAAAAAGAAAAATTTGGGAACACACAGTATATAAAGTTTTCAAGGTGTTTTACATGGCTCTCACTTAAATTTCATAACAGCTTTATAAGGGAGGTGGTCTTTAGGACTCACTTTCAGCTAAAATTTAAGGAGGCAAAATAACTTTCTCAAGAACTAAAATTGATTAAAGAGAAGGGCAACCTTTGGAAAGACTCAATTGTGTTATCTATTAGGAACTTCTTTTGTTTTAGGCCTATTGAAATGTTATATTATTCAAAAAGTCTTTATATGTACCTAAACATTTTTTTATCCTTTCTGTGTTTGCCTTTCTTCTTCTTTTCCTTCTTATTTTTCTTCTTTTAGATTTTACTTATTTATTTTAGAGAGAGAGAGAGCAAGAGCAGCACAGGAGAGAGAGGGAGAGGGAGAGTCTTAAGTGGAACTGTGCTTAGTGTGGAGCCTGACATGGGGCTCTATCCCATGACCCTGAGATCACAACCCAAGCCCAAACCTGATTTGGTCGCTTAATTGACTGCACCACCCAGGGGCCCCTGCTGTCCATATTCTGAAAATTATGCCTCTAAAACTTACCCATTCCCTTCATTTTGCTTTGTAAAACAACTAAATGTGTACTTATGCATTTAGCTTGAATGTAAGCTCCAGAAAGAATGTCATTAACTGTCCCTTATCTGTTTTTTGAAACTGAATGAGTGCTTTGCATGTTGCTTTGTAAAGATATAATGATTACCAAACATATATTTTTGCAGTGAATTGAATTATTCTTCCTTGAAGCTAGAGTTTATATTTTGGAGAAGTTGTTGATTTTTCTTGTACTGTATAAGAGAGAAAATTCCCTTGAGTAGTGAAGGAGAAAATTAGTTTAGAAGAGAAACAAAGTAATTAACATAGGATATAAAACAAGCAATAAAGACAGCCTGAATATAACAAACATAATGAAATTAAAATGGCATTAAGGGAAATATCAAAGTCATAAGAATCAAAAATGGTAAACTAAAATTGCAAATTTATTAAATTGTATATAATCAACATTCTAAAAATAATATCTTACAAAGTATTTCTGCAGGCTCCGTTGGGTAAACTTACCAGAAAGTGAGATAATTCAAGATCCCAAGAAAAAGGAATGAGAAAACCAAAGGGAAAATGCAGTACTTTCTCAGCCCAGGGAAATGACTGTGAAGACCACAGGAAAGAGAGAAAGGAAATAGACATAGAAGCATCAGAATCTCTCTCATTTCTGTTGACTAGTTCCATTTTATTATACAAAATCTTTTTTTTTATTACTGTTTCTTTGCAAACAACTGCAACTTGGAAATCACAGTATAAGAAATAAAGTGTTTCCCCATCTCCCTTCTTATATTGTTTTTCATTTTTATCTTAATAAAATGAGTAATGCTGTGCAATTATAATTCAGATTGTATTTATTGTTGCTTTTTATGAAGATAAGCATCTATTAAGAGTTTACATTTGAGGCACAATTGGATCACAATGCCCACATGTCATTTATTTCATTTACCTTTTTTTTTTAATTTTTATTTATTTATGATAGTCACAGAGAGAGAGAGAGAGAGAGAGAGAGGCAGAGACACAGGCAGAGGGAGAAGCAGGCTCCATGCACCGGGAACCTGACGTGGGATTCGATCCCGGGTCTCCAGGATCGTACTCTGGGCCAAAGGCAGGCGCCAAACCGCTGCGCCACCCAGGGATCCCTCATTTACCTTTTTTAAAGATACATTCACATCCTTAATTATATAACAGCGTATTTTTTTGTATATTCATATTTCCCTTTGGAGGGAAAAATATATATAAAAACATGGAGGCAGATATCAACATAAACACAGACCTCATAACCATGGAGAGAAGTTGGATGAGGCATTTTTGAGAACAACAAAATACAAAATCACAGTACTAATTACAATTACAAAAGCATTATGGAGAAAATAAAGTTCAGTTGCAAATTTCAGAGACTGTTTCATAATCTGCATGTTAAAAGATCTATCAAAAAAATCTATCAAATTAGAAAAGCTAGAAGTCGGGTGGGACATGCCTATGAGCAAACATGTAACTTATAATGGTAGCTAAAATTGATATGCTATCAAATGTTAAAAATATATCCAAAATAGCTATTTCATAGAAGTGAGAACCTGAATATATTGGTCAGGTGATAAGAGGTTTTAAAAATTGAGAAACTAGTGTGATGTCATTTCTGCTGCATTATCAATTCTTAGGATGCAACCCACCTTGAGTAGGTGACTGCAACCTTAGTTGGAAATAGTCTTTGCAAGTGTATTCACGTTAAGACGAGGTCATATAGGTATAGGGAAGGCTCTATTCCAATGACTGGCGTCCTCGTAAGAGAAGGGTTATTTGAACACACAGACATTGGGAGAATGTCATGTGACAAAGGACACAAAGACTGGAGTGAAGCAGCTGTGAAGGAACACAAGGATTGCCCCAAAGCACCAGAAGCTGGGAAAGGAGCAAGGAACAGATTCTCCCTCATAGCCTCTAGAAGGAATCAAGTCTGCAACTGCCTTGATTTCAGACTTCTAACCTCCATTAACTGTGAGATAACTATTTCTGTTGTTTTAAATCACCCCGCTCATAATCATTTGTTATGGCAGCTGTAGGAAACTAAGTCAGATCCCTATCTCACATCCTATGTGAAAATTAATTCCAAGTTGCTTTTTTATTTTAAAATAATGTCTTTTTTATTTTAAAATAAACAGATTTTTGACCAGAAGTTACAAAGAAATACATAGGGAGATCCTGTGCACCCCTTTATCCAGCTTCTCCTTCTTCTAATATCTTGCTAAATTGAGTACAGCAACAAAACTAGGAAATTGATATTGGCACAATCCATAGATCTCATTCAGAACTCATCAATTATACATGGACTCATTTGTGTTTGTTTGTGTGTGTGTGTGTGTGCATTTAGCTCTGCACAATTTTATCACAAGTGTAGCTTTGTATACCCCCACAATCAAGATCTGTATCATCACAAATCTCCTTCAAGCTACACTTTTATAGCCACACCCAGGCCTATTTCTTTCCCTAAGCTCTGGTAACCACTAACCAGTTCTCCATCTCTATAATTAGGTTATTTAATGAGTGTCACATAAATGAAGTCATGCACTATGTATCCTTTTGATATTGGCTTTTTCACCCCACATAATTTTCTTGAGGCTTATTAAAGTTGTAGTATATGTCAATAGTTTGTTTCTTTTTATTGCCAAATAGAATTCTGTGGTGTGGATATACCATAGTTATTGAACCATTCATTCAATGAAGAGCATTTGGGGAATTTCAAGTTTCAAATTATTAAAAATGAGCCGGCTATGAACATTTATGACAAGACTCTGGTTGAAAGTATATTTTCCTTTCTCTGAAATAAATCCCCAGAAGGGAAATAGCTGGGTCATATGTTAAGTCAATTTTTGGTTATAAAATATACTGTTCAACTATTTCTCAGAGGAGCTGGCCCACTCTAAATTCTCATTTATGAGTGATCAAATTTCTCCACATTCTTACCAGCATTTAGTGTTATCACTGTTTTTTTATTTTAGCCATTCTGATTGGTATATAGTAGCACATTATTGTGGTTTTAATTTACATTTTCCTGGTAATGAATTTGAATATATTTTCATGTGCTAATTTACCATCTGTATGTCTTTTTTATTAAAATGCCTATGCAAATCTTTCACCCATTTTCTAATTGTATTGTTTTTTCAGTGTTGAGTTTTGAGAATTCTTTACATGGTAGATATATAAGTTGTTTGTTGAGTATAAAACTAACAAAAGTATTCAACAAGTCTGCAGCTTGACTTCTGACAATACCACAGTCTTGATTAGTGTAGAATGAATATGGTAGTCTCTTCAAATATTAAGTCTTTCATCACCATTTGATAGTTTTTAGCATACAATCTCGGGTAGATTTTTTTTAGGTTTCTACACAATTATTTTCTTCGGTAGAATTGGGAATGATATTGAATTTTTTATTTTGTTTTCCCACTGTTTATTGTATGTATGTAGAAATGCAATTGGCTTTCATGTAATGATTTGAATCAAATGACTCAGTTCTAGTTTTTTTTTTTTTAATTTATTTTCTGTAGATTCCTTGGGATTTTCTACATACACAATCATATTATCTGCAAGCAGTTTTATTCTCTTTTCCTCTTTTTCCAATTTGTTTTCCTTGTATTTCTTATTTTTTTTCTTATTGCAGTGGCTAGAAGTTCTGGGATTATGTGAATAAGAGTGCTAAAAGCAGAGATCCTTGCTCTGTTCCTAATTCTGGAGAGGAATCATTTATTTTTTCATCATTAAGCATGAAGTTAGCTCTAGATTTTTTTTTTATGATATTAAGGAAGTTCTCCTCCATTCTTAATGCACTAAGAGTTTTTAAACCATGAACGAATATTGAACTTTGTCAAATGCTTTTCTGTGTCAATTGATATCATGCCTTTCTCTTTTTAATCTGTTTATATGGTGTACTGCATTGTTGATTTTCAAGTACTGAACCACCCTTCCATACTCAAAATAAGTGTCACTCATCATGGTGTATTTTTATATTCAAATAAATTATTTATATACATATATTTAAAAGTTATTCAAAGTTAAAAGTTTTGAAAATTATATATTTATGGAAATATATAAAAGTCACATTTGATTTTTGATTTGCTAAATTTTTGTTGAGAATTTTGCATCTATATTCATAAATGGTATTGGGACCATATCAGCTCCCTCTTGAAAGAAAGCAAGATGACTGTGAGTGAATATTTAGGGTGCCTCACTAAGCTGGCAGGGTGGAGCAGTGGGGAAGAGGTGGTGGTGATTTCCATTACTTAGATTGTTGAAATGAAAGAAGGAAAAATCACTAGGGGAGAAATAAGAAACCAATGTATGTAATATTGGACGTCTTATTTTTTATCTTGAGGAGTAAACAAATGGAGATTTATTTTTTAATAATGTTATGAATTATTTAGGTTTCTTGGAGTTCTAAAACTTTGGGTCATTGCTTTAAATATTTTAATTAATTTAAGACATAGAAAGGAGAAATTAAAGTAAGAAATTAAAAATCCTCCACCCAAATTAGCTCAATTATTGAAACGTTTATTAGTTATCTTTTCAAATTTCTTTAGAACCATATATACAGTGATTAGGTATTACTCAGATTATATTTAAGCTACTATGCAATATTTTCCCATGATACTCCTTTTGATAAACAGTAAGGCAATATTTCAGCTGTCAAAAATATAGATTTGTGTTGAAATTACAATTTTCAGTGTAGCTCCTCAAGCAACTTATAAGAAAAATATCTTAAATACACCTCCAATGAATATCAAAACAATTTAATGATTCTATAATTTAGAAGGTAAAGTACAACCTGAGACATACATTTCAAAAAGAAATATGTCAATTCAGAGTAGTCAGACTCAAATAACTTTTTGTCAGAAGTCATTAAATTTAATTATCATGGCTTAACACTTGAATTGCACTTACCTGAACCATTTTTAATGAAAAATTGAAAAAAAAATAGTTACCATAAATAACTTACTCTCATCTACTTTTATTCCCCATGCCAAGTAGTAATTCTGGTATTTAATTATATGTACGAACAATATTTTCACAAAATCTAATGCTGATATGTAAACATCAGTTAGACGATATTTGTAAAACTTTAGATGTTAATTTATAATTTTATGCTCTACAAATGTTTGCATAAATAATAGATTGGAGTGTTGCTGTTTCCATGATCTTTGTTTAATTAGAAACACTCTTGGCAATTCAACATAATAGGAGGAAAAAAATGACAGATAATTTCTTCTTTGCATTAAATGTAATTATATAAGCTGTCTAGAAAGTAAATTTTCAAAAATCTTCCTATGACACTGTAGATTTTCTGTACCATATAACAAGAAATGACTGTGTTTAATTTTGTTATAAAATATTCATAATTCATTTTAATAGTTTCAGAAAGAGAAGACTACTGGTACTATTGAAGGGAGGTGTTAATAACATACAGACATTCCCTTCTGTCTCTCTCACACACACATACACACACACACAAATGAAATTTTCTTTCTTCTAGACATATACAGAAGAGAAATGGGAATGGAAATGGCCAATTTAGAATACTCATTATGAACCTATAAAGAAAACAGGGGTAAAATATGGTATTGAAATTTAGGATTAATTAAGTTCTCTCTTATAAACCTATGTGTACATTACCACACCCTACACATAGGTACAGACAATTTAGTAAGAGAATGAAAAGAAGGCCCTGCATCCTAACACAAAATCTTCCATAGAATGTAAATACATTCTCAGGGTACAAGTAGGGCAGTTCGTGGGCCTACACCCACCTCATATCAGAGTCCTCTATATTATAACACTATTTAACACCTGACGCTAGAGAAGGAGCTATCGGTTGCCAAGTTCTGTCTAGTAACATACAGCTTCCAGTCAAAATTGTTATTCTCACATTCTTAAAAAAATTAGATTTAAAAAAATGTAACTTTAAAAATCTGAAATTAGATTTTAAAAAGTCTGGCCAGAAAGAAAGGCCAGAATAAACAAAGAGAAAATCTATCTTCAAAGGCAAATAGTGTTATCATAAGGAGGTGTGTGTGTGTGTGTGTGTGTGTGTGATTAAGAATTTTCAGAGAGGGGCAGGCTGGGTGGCTCAGCAGTTTAGCGCTGGCTTCAGCCCAGGGTGTGATCCTGGAGACACAGGATCAAAGCCCACATGGGGCTCCCTGCTTCTCCCTCTGCCTCTCTCTGTCTCTCTCTGTCTCTCATGAATAAATAAATAAAATCTTAAAAAAAAAAAAAAGAATTTTCAGAGAATCTTAATATGTTCACGACTGCAGAAATTCTAAGATGCTAACAGTAGTACAGAGAATTGGGAAAGAAGAAGAGAGTATAAGGGAGCACTTTTGAAGAATGAAAACACCACAAAAATGTCCACAACAAAAAGGATATTCTATAAAAGGGCAAGAAACTCACTGAGCACTAGGTATCATAAATAAATAAATAATAAATAAATAAATAAATAAATAGTAAAGTCACTCAAAGGAAAATTAATTTAGAATGTAACACATTAAGGGTGAAAAGAATATTTAAACCTTTTCAGACAGAAGATGATAAAACAAGAGACAAATAGACCCCCAAGAAGCAAGCATCAGAATTGCCTCATACTTCTCACTAGGGAGTAGAGATGTTAAGAAACACAAGTGCAAGTTCTCAAAGCAGGAGAGAGAGAGAAGGGAATAAAATCTAGATTTCTTTTTTTTTTTTAAGATTTTATTTATTTATTATGAGAGACACACACAGAGAGAGAGAGAGGCAGAGAGACAGAGGGAAAAGCAGGCTTCAGCAGGGAGCTTGATGTGGGACTCAATCCTGGGACTCCAGGATCACGACCTAGGCCAAAGGCAGGCCCTAAACTGCTGAGCCACCCAAGAATCCCCTAGATTTCTATATCACATGAAATATTGAACATTTTTCATTAACAGAATATCACCGAACTTTTACTTGCATGAAAATGTCTTCTCAAGGAAATGATGTACATATTGACTTCAGAAAATGATAATAAAAACCAAGAACTAGATTTTTATTTTCTTATGGTCTTAATTCTCAACTTCCCTGCAGCAGTTGCTCTCCAACGTCAGCAGTAGGGAACCGTGGCATTGGCCAGTTAACGTAAAAAAAAAAAATTGGCTATGGGGACAAGTTGAAATTCTGTCAATTAAAACTATATGGTAAATTGACTTTTAGGAAATGACTCGCTTGTCATATAAAATATATTAAAACATATGGTTTTATTAACAAGCAAAACCAAATTCAATCCAAAAGTATCGCCATCAGGGAAATACAAATCAAAACTACAATGAGATACCACCTCACACCAGTGAGAATGGGGAAAATTAACAAGGCAGGAAACAACAAATGTTGGAGAAGATGCGGAGAAAAGGGAACCCTCCTGCACTGTTGGTGGGAATGTGACCTGGTGCAGCCACTCTGGAAAACTGTGTGGAGCTTCCTCAAACAGTTAAAAATATACCTGTCCTATGACCCAGCAATTGCACTGTTGGGGATTTACCCCAAAGATACAGATGCAATGAAACGCCGGGACACCTGCACCCCGATGTTTCTAGCAGCAATGGCCACGATAGCCAAACTGTGGAAGGAGCCTCGGTGTCCAACGAAAGATGAGTGGATAAAGAAGATGTGGTCTATGTATACAATGGAATATTCCTCAGCTATTAGAAATGACAAATACCCACCATTTGCTTCGACGTGGATGGAACTGGAGGGTATTATGCTGAGTGAAGTAAGCCAGTCGGAGAAGGACAAACATTATATGTTCTCATTCTTTGGGGAATATAAATAACAGTGAAAGGGAATATAAGGGAATGGGGAAGAAATGTGTGGGAAATATCAGAAAGGGAGACAGAACGTAAAGACTGCTAACTCTGGGAAACGAAGTAGGGGTGGTAGAAGGGGAGGAGGGCGGGGGGTGGGAGTGAATGGGTGACGGGCACTGGGTGTTATTCTGTATGTTAGTAAATTGAACACCAATAAAAAATAAATTAAAAAAAAAAAAGAACAAAAGTATCGGTTGTTGATTATAATGTTACAACATACAGTCATTGCCCAAAAAGATGTAAACAGAACATAAGAATGATTTTAAGAGTTAGAAGATGTAAAAATTAAAAATACATTTGATGTTTACACTAGGAATATTTAGTTTGGAAAGGCACTGCTCTATGACATTAAAAAACCTGAAGAACAGGTTCTCTCTCTCTCTCTCAAATAAATAAATAAAATCATTTTTTATATTAAATTATTTTTTATTAAAAAATTGTTTTAATAAGTAAATCTTAAAAAAAAATCCTGAAGAAAAACAAACAAAAAACACTAAAAAGCCTACACCTTAGGGTCTAAATTGAAAAACAGTTATATAATAATATTAATTAACTAATATTCATCGATTTCCAACTTTATGAGTCAAGCTACAGAGAAAACACAAGACTTTAATTCTGCATGACACAATAAAATATGCATATTTTATCATTTACAGTGAAAGTCAAGCATAGAGGCAATAACATGCTCATCTCACAAAAGGGAAATTCAAAAGATAATATTTACATGCATTAAACAAATTAGAGTTTTCAGCAGTTAAAAACAACTAACAAGGATAATCAATTGAAAAATTTGAAGGTGGTAAAATTACCAAGAACTGGTGAGAGAGTTGGAGGTGGAGAAATAATAGCTGATACATTACAGCCCAAAGACAACAAAATAATCTTCATCTGATGAATTAAACAATAGCAATATAAGTATACATGTTGTATTTGTAAAAGCAAGCACCAAAACAGCCATAAACAGGTACAATTAAAGCCCCAGTGAGTATAGTTGGCCATGCAGAAGGTTAATGCAAGAAATTGCTAATTTCTAACTCCATCAATAACATTTGCCTTTATTTTTAAAAAACTATGTGTACCACTTTGATATACTTTTTAGAAGTTAAGAATGGCCTAACTTTTAATGGTACTTTATTTACTGTAAGATAACCTTTGTTAAATTGGTGTTAAACTAAACTAATAGTTCTGATAATTTAAAAATTGCTAAATTTCATCCTTTACATTACTTTCAGAATTTTTGAGCTTTCTCGAAAATACTTTTGTTAATGTTTTAATACATCAAATATTACTTTTATGTTATAAAATGTAACTTATATTTTTCTGAAGTTAAAAATGTATAACTATATATACAGTTATATATATTTATGTATACAAATATATATAGTATATTTATAGCTATATGTTAAATATATATATATATATATATGTATATATATTTATCAGCAGTGCTATTCCAAACTAAATATTCCTAGATATAGGAATATTTTATATATATATAAAACGAATTCCACCTACAAATATTCTTCCTGGATTCTACGAATTTAGGTTCTGAACCTTAAAACCCCAGAAAATAGTAAGTCTGTTAATAATGGGAGTTAGCATTATTAATTAATTAAGTATGATGTGTCAGACACTATGGTAATGGCTTTGTATGCACCACCATCTCATTTATTAATCATAATAGCTTTCTCACTTAGGAATTCTTATGACCTCTGTTTTAAATAAAAAGAAATAGAGGTTAAAGAGGCAAAATAACTTGCTCAAGATCTATTCAGTTAATAAATATTTATTATACAGACCCTAAACCAAATGTTTGGTACCTATCAATGGAAAAAAAAAAAAAAAACAACACCAAAACCTTTGCTATCATGAGGCTTACATTCTATTGGGTGGTACAGTAATTTAAAAACTATACTATATGTTGGCAAATTAAATTTAAATTTAAAAATGTAAAAAAATAAATTTGGCCAAGAAGAAAAAATAAATAAAATTAAAAATAAGTCAAATAAATAAACTGTATAGTTTTTTTTATAAGATTGTAAATACTATGAAAAAATGTATAACATAAAGCTGATGAGTAGGGCAATTGCAATTTTAAATATGGTGGTCATGGCAGGCTATTGGGCACCAGAAACAGGTTTTTATCCAGGTTCAGTTCAGGTATCTCTTTTAAACTTTTTCTATCCAACAAAATTAACAACTTTAGATTCTATTCTATCATTGAACTTGGTTCTTATACTAAGGACCAAATATTTTTCAGAAAGATCCCTCTGATGGTCCTGTGGAAGATACACTAAACAATTAAAAAAAAAAAAAAAGGGAAGAAAACCGGTCACATAAGAGTCATTGTGCCACTGCTGCTAAAAAAAAAATGGCAAAGAAAGCTCCAAGATCAAATACCAAGTGCCAAAATGCCAAGCCCTTATGTAAAAGCTAAAAGTAATTGTCTGAATCTTCTACCTTTTGAATCTATTATTATGCCCAAAAAGGATGTTACAAATCATATTAATTTGCCTATCAAAGCTATAAGATCCATCAGCATTAAACCCCAGCCCAGACCTACCAATATCACAGGATCCAGAAACCAAAGTTGGAGACACCAAAACTTCCAGGCAAAAGACAGACTTAAGGATGAATTTCTTCTAACTTAAATCGTCAGCCTTCCAGCAATAGTCAACAACAGCATGAAACTGGATCCTCCACTACTGAAGAAGTGTCTAGAAAAACTGTGGGGTCACTTAATATATAGCCCCGAAAACTGCAAAGAAGCAGGTGGCAGATCAAGGAAATGTTAAATGTGCAGACTCTGTGGACAATAACCATGTTGAAAATGAATCATTGAATACTTTCTAAAAGAGATAAACACAAAGAGACTTGCCTAAAACTTTCCCAGACTGAAAGGAAGCCAAATCCTGAATTACAGACAATAGGTAAACCAAAGACTATCTCTTATAATCAAACCAAGAGCAGTTTGGCTCCTAAATAAGCCTTGGGCAAAATTTCAGGGAATAGTGCTATTCTGAAAGACAGAGTTAATAAAGAATTTGTTAGGGAACCACAAATTAGGATTCCACCACAAAAGCCACAGCAACTTTTGAGAGGAACAAATCTTGCAAGAACAGGAGAAAAATTCTCAAAGACAGTTCTTTCTCATTATGTTCAACCCCTTAGTAGGACTCTAAAATCAAAGAAACCAGTCATCAAGGACATAAAGGTTAATGGAGATAAATACAAAAGACCAAATGAAATTAAGTTACAGTCACACACTGCTACTGAACAAAATATAAAGCAATCCAAACCCTGGACATGCCCCAGTGTGTTTCAGGGAGGCTATAACAACAGACATTCAAACAAGAAGCAGGATCAAAAATCCACTAAATCTGTTTTAGGTCTCGGACATCTTGTGCACTGCAAAATACCAAAAGCCATAAGCTAAAGTCCTAATTTGATAGTTGGAAATTTTAGTTCAGTCATTCCAAGCACCCCTAACATAATAGCAAATGGCATTAGTGGGAATAAATCCAGTGGCAGCTATCAGCAAAAAGTTAGAATTATTTTCTCAACAAGACAGCTCCCAAACCTCAAGCTGGTAACCAAACTGTAAATGCAAAAAGAGTCCCATATAGGACAGAAAACTAATCCAAATATTAAGAAGATGATCACAGCAGAGGATAGAAGGAAACAACTAGAAGAACGGCAGAAATCTAAGGGGGAAACAATCTATAAAGGACCTCTTACGGAACTTAAAGAAAAAAGAAAAATAATAGAGAAAATTAATATTTCATCCTGGAAGAGAATGGAAAAGATGAAGAAAAGAAAGCACAACTTGACCTGTCCTATAAAACTCAAAACACTCTAACAGAATTGGAGCTCGTTGAAGGGGGTGTACTTTTTAATGGTATATTTACCATATTGTCCGGTGTTCCTGAGGCTGAAACATTTGCTAAATTCTAAATCTGCGACGCAAAGTTGTTGGCCAGTAAAGGCACCTTTGATGTTCCTGGGTGGGCTGTAGGAAGAGGGAAAACACTGATACAAGAGTTGGAAGAAGGCGTTCTTCATAATGGCAATACCCCAACAGAATAACAGAAGGAGTTACTTCGGCCTCTATAGTTGCAGAAATGAATATAACATCAATAGAAGAGTGGGCCAATAAGGCAGGATCTGAAACTTCTTGTCTTTCTCTAAAAGAAAAGAGTTTACACCAATACTTCAAATAATCAAGGCAGAGCAGGATAATCATCCTGGTATCAAATTACAAATCACCTCAACCCTAGAATAAGTGTAATGCCAAAAGTGCAAGACATGAAGCTCATCACTCCTATATGGCATTTGCAAGGACTGAATGAGGTGTGTCCCACTATCTAGAAGTGTTGGGAAGACATGACTTAGAAGTGGCTTCCCTTATTAAGATTAAGAGTAGGAGAAAGAGAGTATTATGTATTCCATAAAAATGAAGCTTTGCCTATAAACATTAGACTTTAAAATCTTTGAGCCATAATTTCTCAATGCCTTTAAAAAAAAAAGCATTTCAGAGCTTCCATGAAAAAAGAAAAAAACCCTTGTCTAGGCGACATGGAAAAAACTATGTAATGGACAGGGAGATTATGGGCTCTCAGGATTTAGTAATTCACTGGGTTTACTCTCAAATTTAATATCCTCACAGGACTGTCTTTGTTTTATTTGCTTAAGGCTATAGCTGGCCACAGTTTTATAGCATACATAATTTTTAAACTATTGAATATTAATTTACCCTACAGGTATGGTAAAAATTTTCACTTTTTTGATCTACTTTACTCTCAACATAGTTCTTTTTTTATATCAAAAATTGGTGCCACGTATGATAGACTTTCCTTCCTGCCTCTGCCTTAGCAGAGAAGGTGAGTCTTTCCAGTTGAGCTTAGAAGCTAAGCCTTCCCAGCTAGATGCCATGTGATGGTCTGGTCAAAAACCCTCATTTTACAGAGTTCATGCTAGCTGTGCTTTTGCTCACAGACCACAAATGACCCTTATGTGTGACTTGGACTTCTGTCACTGTGTCCCTGTAGGTGAGGGACAATTTGTGTCCTGTCTGTCCTAGGCCTCCTCTAATGAAACAGAGTTCTGAATTAGGGTAATCATCTAGCTTTTTATACCTAAATCTAATTTTGCATTTGTTTTTTGACAATGCTTTAAATAAAATCAAAGGGGGGAAGGGGAGAAGGACATTTGCTTATTCACTTCGATTCTGTGCTCTGCTGTGGGACACCTGACCTGAGAAGATGATACAAGCCCCAGAGGCTACTATAGGTTATCTTTCTTTCCTCTCAGGCAGCTGCTCTTGGAAAGGTAAAATCAGAATCATTATGTAAATATAATGTATAGATAAACCTAGTCAACGTATTTAAAATGTTTATATTTTAAATGTTTATATTTTAGCTTTGTTAATATTTAAATATTATCTAAAACAAATAAATTTTGTTCGATCCTTTAAAAAAATAGCATGCACTATTGTAGGATTTTAAGCCCGATGTTATGGCAACCCAGAGCAGGGAGCAATTACTAACCATGTTAGGAGATGAGTGACACATAGGGGTTGGTCTTCCAATGACAAATAGGAATTGCTTGGGTACTGAAGAGGAAAATGTCCATAGAACAGACAACGTGAGGCTTAAAAACAAGAACTAGATGACAACTTTGTTAAAATAAAAAATTAAATATAGCAGTAACACACACACATTAGTGCACAATTCACAAACTATAGGAATTTACCCCAAATTTTGCATGCATTTAACTTATTAGAGATGTGGCATCTATCAGTGAGCACATTTTCTAGTATTAACATAAACTTCTCTGATTCTTATTTGAAAAATTAGAATTTTGAATTTGGTAACTTTTAATGTTTCTTTCAGTTTCATGAGTCTTTGAAATATAAAACTAAAATTGTGTACAGATCTTCCTCTACTCACATTAGGGCTGTATTCTAATACACCCATGCATAGTAAGCGAAATCCTCCTAAGTCAAAATGGATTTAATACACCTAGCCTACTGAACATCATAACTGAACCTGGTCTACTATAACTGTGCTCAGAACACTTATTCACCTACAGTTGGGCAAAATAATCTAACGCAAAGCTTATTTTATTAACTAAGTATTGAATATTTCATCTAATTTATTAAATACTGTCCTGAAAGTGAAAAAGGATGAGTATAGAATGGCTGTAAGGGTACTGATAGCTTACCTTCACGATCACATGGCTGTCTGGGAGTTGTGTGCTCATTGTCATGAAAAAGTATCGTACTACATATCACTAGTCCATAAAAAAAAATCAAAATTCAAAATTTGAAGTAGAGTTTCTACTGAATGTGTATCATTTTTGGACCATGATAAAGTAAAAAAATCGTAAGTTGAATAAGTTAGAGACCATCTGTACATGTATTTTTTTTTGCTAACCCCCAAATCATTTTCATAATTTACTCATTTTTTCTAAAGTAGAGTCTGACTTGTAGCAGATATGATTTTGTACTGTAAAGTCAATATAAAGGCGTTTCTACTTATTCAAATAATCAAATAAATATTGTAAATGTTACATACTGCAATTTCTTTTAAGTCACCAAAACTATCAAACTTTCAGATGACCTTTAAATTGCTGATTAAATAAGCTATTTCTTTTGTGAGTCTCACACAAAATTATTTGTTCTCAGTATGACAACTTCCTTTCTGTCACTAATATGTGCTTGAGCTAATTTCCTCACAAATGAAGAGATATAAAAACTTGCTCAAATATTATGTTACTCAGTAAGGGGTAATGCAAAATCTGAAAGTACCCTGTCTCATTATTCCTCCACCTGTATGTATTTTTTGATTGAAAGACATTAAATAGAGCTTCAGCAGGGGAGAATGAAATAAAATAGTGGTTCTTTTGCAATTAGTGGAAAACTAGTATAATAACCATATATGAGTAAGTCTTACACAATTCTTTAGATTTTTCTTTTCAAAGAACATTCTCAGTGCATGTTCCCATTTTTATTTAGGATTAATTAATTATTTGTTTTTTCTGTATGTGAATCTTTCAGTGACATTCACCAAAGTGCAATCTATCCCAATATTTTTCAGCAGGCTAGATAATAATATTAATTATCACAGTATACTTAGAAAATAATGCTTTTATTAATATGACTTTGATTACAACATTAATAATTTCTATTTTTCTAAATAAGAATTGTAGAATTTGGTGTCTAATGAAGAAATAAGCATGATTTCAATTCTAAATGATTTGAGAGATCTAAAAACTAATCTCTTCTCTAAGTGGAATTAAACACTGAATCTTCTTAATCTTTAATACAGTTTAAATTGATAATTTCCAAACTATCAAAAATCTTTATTATAATATCTGAGAATATAACATTTATCAAATTGTGATAATTCTCCATAGTGAATGAGAAATTGACTCTTAAACATTTCAGTGTTTATGTGATAACAAAAATCTAGGGTAAGTTCTGTGTGTCACTTGTTTTATTAGTACATTCTTTCCTTTATTTAAATCTAGCTTGTGAACACAGTGTTTCTTTCTTCATAAATGTAACTCAATATATTCAATAAACATGTTATAATAATAAAAATGTTAAAAAGGAAAAATCTAGGGTAGACAAATGATTTGTAAATTCTGGTTCTTTCCCACTGCCAACTAAATATTAATTCTGTATCAGAATGTTTAAGAGATTACATTTTATACATACATTTTTAACACACCGAATGAGTAAATTTATCTGTTTTAGATTTACTCACTGAAAATAATCTTCTCAGAACCTAATCCATAGAGATGCAATAGGGAATGAGAAAAATCCTGCCTTTACAGTGCTCTTGTTCTTGTCTAGAGAGACAAGTACTATAAAATAAACAAATCAGCATGTCACTTATTGGCAAGTGCAAAGAAGAAAAAGAATAAACTTTGAAGAAAATTTCATAGGGTCAAAACTTATTAAAAGTTACAAGAGGCCCTCAAAAGCATCTTTTTATCTTGTTTTCATTTTTATTCTCCTGTCAACAGTGAATCATTTTTTTCACTACATGTACTCAATATCCTCTTTCTCTATTTACTGTCTTCATAGAATAAGCTAATATAAATTCTTCTTGCTGATTGATTAGCCTACTGCACCTACTAAAAGCTTAATTATATTAATTACACACTTTGTATTTTTTATATAAAATTATATATAGCAGAGGATTCTGGGAAGATGACAAGGTAGGAAACACTAGGAATATGTCTTTCCACCTAGATGATAATTTCATTGACAGAATCTGTCTCACGTAAATATTTTGGAACTCTAGAAATGATTAGAACTCTACAAATTCCAGGGGAAAGCTCAAAGAGTAAACTATAGTCAATTTTAATCTATTTCGGTTATAGTAGTACAGTAGCAGCTACACATCCTCCCCATTCCCCAGCCCTATGCTAGGCAGCAGTGCATGAATTTCAAGAGCAGCTTGCACACAATTAGTGGGAACCAGAGTGGACAAAAAAGACTGCCCTCCAAATATGAGATCAGTGTTCCGATTGCAGATTGCTCTTTCTGATTACAGAGATGCACTCAAAGAAGCAGCAGCTAATGTTATGCCTCCTCTCATTGTTGCAAGCCCCCCCCCCCCCCGCCCGGTTGATATGACTTCCAGGAAATTTAAAAGTCCCCCATTAGAAAATAGATATTAAAACTAGGACACTCAAAAGCAATTTCATGTATGGCAAAAATTCGAAGGTGACCATGAATGCCCAGAAAAAGGTGTAGGTTCTATAGGTTCCTAACGGACCTGAGAAAACCTCAAGTTTACATATTAGGCTAATAATCAGTACAGCACAAATGACAATCAACAAACAAAACAAGAAACAAACAATAGAAAATCCTGGGAAAGAAGGAGAATTTGACTTCCAGAATCACCACATTATTAATTGAAATGTCCAGTTTCAACAACAACAACAAAACATTCGAAAGCACAGGATGAAACAGTAAAATATGACCCATTCGAAGAAAAAAAAATAAAACAGAGAATGTGTATGAAAAGGATAAATGGTGATCTACTAGAAAAGACTTTAAACTGTCTTAAAGATGCTTCAAGAACTAAAGGAAGACATGGATAATGTCAAGAAAACATTTTGTCAAGAACAAAATGGAAATATTGGTAAGGAGATAGAAAACCAAAAAGAGAGAGAGAGAGAGAGAGAAATTCTAAAATTGAAATACTATACCTAAAATACAGTTTTCATTAGAAGGAATCAAAGACAGATGTGAGCAGGCATAAGAAAGATTCAATTAATTTGAAGGTAAGGCAGTGGAAATTATCAAGTTTCAGGATCAGAAAGAAAAGGTTGAAGAAATGTGACTACAAATTAAGTAATCTGGGACATCATGAATTGGAACACAGATGCATTGTGGGAGTCCCAGAAGAGAAAGTGAACAAGCAGAGGGAATATTTGATGAAACACTGGCCAAACTTCCCAAATTTGATGAAAGACATATAGATAAACATCCAAGAAGCTGAATGAACTCCAACTATGATAAATCAAAGAGACCCATACAAAACACATTTGAAAGTCAAAGACAAAGAGAATCTTGAAAGCAGCAAAAGAGAAGCGACTTGTCACATATAAGAATGGATTTCAGAAACTTTGGAGAAGACAGAAGGCTGATATGTTCAAAGTATTAAAGTATTAAAAGAATAAAATTGTCAACTAATAATCTGGTCCAGTAAAACTTTTCTTAAAAACCTGAGGGAATTTGGTGTCACTGGACTGCCATACAAAAAATACTAAAGGAAGTCCTATAGATCAAAATGAATGGACACCAGACGGTATAAAGAAATAACGATCTCAATAAAGGTAAATATTTGAGTAATCTAAAAACCTAGTATGATTGCAACAATGTTGTATAACTACACTTTTTATGTTCTACATGGTTTAAGACACTAATACATTAAAAGAACAGTTGTTAGTCCAAAAGCTAGTATTTGTTGTAACTTTCTCCCACGAATTTGCTTTCTACATAGTTTAAGTTACAAATGTACTAAAAATTATTTGTATTTTCTTGGACACATCATGTATAAAGATATAATTTGTGACATCAACCACTGAACAGAGTGGCGATAGAGTTGTAAAGATCAGAGTCTTTGTCTATTATTGATGTTAAACTTGTAGCATTTCAAATTAGAATGCTATAATTGTAGGATGTTAAATGTAATCCACATGGTAATCATAAGGAAAATAGATCTAGAATATACATAAAAGGAATGGGAGCTGAATTTAAATCTCCAAAAAATCAGTTAAACACAAAAGGAGACAGTCATGTGAGAAACATGGAACACAAAACCTATAAGGCATACTGAAAACAAATAGCAAAATGAAATAAGCAAATCCTTTTTATGAGTAATTACTTCAAATATAAGTGTGTTAAACTCTCCAATCAAAAGACAGAAACTGGATGAATGGATTAAAAAAAAAAAAACATGATCCACTATATACTTTCTACAAGACACTTACTTTATATAAAAAGACAAAATAGGTTGAAAGTGCAAGGACGAGGAAAGATATTCCATGCAAACAGTAACTAGAAGAGAGCAGGAATGACTATATTAATATCAGACAAAGTCAACCTTAAATCAAAAGAGCACGAGACAAAAAGTCATTACACATTAATAATTTTTCAACACAATAATAATGCATAACAATTATAATTGTCAGCACGCCGAATAACATAATATTAAAATTTATAGTAGAAAAATGGACAGGGTTAATGAGAGAAATAGTTCTACAACAGCCACAGACTTAGTGACCCCACACTTAATAATGGAAAGAACAACCAAACATAAGATAAATAAGGAAATAAAGGACCTGAACAACACACACACACACACACACACACACACACACACACACACAAACAATTAGATAGTAAAAGGCATTTACAGAACACTGAACAACAGAATACACATTCTTTCAAGTGCACATGGGATACTTTCCAGGACAGATCATGTGTTTGGTCACAAAGTGAGTCTCAACTAAATATTTTTTTTTAAAAAGATGTCATACAGGGATCCCTGGGTGGCGCAGTGGTTTAGTGCCTGCCTTTGGCCCAGGGCGCGATCCTGGAGACCCGGGATCGAATCCCACGTCGGGCTCCCGGTGCATGGAGCCTGCTTCTCCCTCTGCCTGTGTCTCTGCCTCTCTCTCTCTCTCTCTCTGTGACTATCATAAATAAATAAAAATTAAAAAAAAAAAGATGTCATACAAAGTAAAGTCTCTGCACTAGGATGAAGTGAGAAATAAATAACAGAAGGAAAACTGAAAAGTTCACAAATTTGTGGAAAATACATAACATGCTTGTAATCGATAGATCAAAGAATAAATCACAAGGGAAATTTAAAAATATTTAAGATAAATGAAAATGAAAACACAGCGTACCGCAACTTATAGACACAGCAGAAACAGTGTAAACAGGGATACCTATAGCTATAAATACTTCATTGCAAAACAAGAAAGTTCTAAAGTAACCTAACTTTACAGTCTGAGGAAGAAAAAGAAGAACCAAACCAAACACAAAGCAAGCAAAAAGAAAGATACATAAAGATTAGAGAAGAGACAAATAAAATGGAGACTAGAAAAAGAAAACTGAGAATATCAATGAAACCAAAAGTTGGCCTTGGAAAGTTCCACAAAATAAACAAATCTTTGGCTACATGGACTAAGAAAAAAAAAATAGAAAGAACATTAAATCAGAAACGCAAGTGAAGCCATTACTACCAATTTTACAGAAATAAAAAGGACCATAGAAGAGTATTATGAGCAATTGTATGCCAATAAATTGAATAGCCTGGATTAAATGGACAAATTCCTCATAACAAAACCATATAAAGCATAAACCATGAAGAAATAGAAAATCTAAATAGACAGAAGTAGGTGGGTGATTGAGTCAGTAATTAAAACTCCTGGACCTGATAGTTTCATTGGTGAATTCTACCAAACATTAAAAAAAAAAAAATGAAAATAAACAACAAACAAACAAAACTAATACCAATCCCTCTCAAACTTTTACAAATAACTGAAGGGGAAGAAATACTCCTCAACTTAACTTTATGACGTCAATGTAAGCCTGATATCAAAGCTAGACAAAAAACAGGTTAAGGAAATAAAAATACAGACATTATCCCTTATAAAGACTGACTTGAAAATTCTCAATCAAATTAGCAAACCAAATTTAGTGGCATGTTAAAAGGAGTTATACCATGACCAAGTGGGATTTATTCCTGAGATGCAAAAATGCTTCATTATACAACAATTGATCAATTAACGATACTATATTAACAGAATGAAGACAAAAAAAAGTGACCATCTCAACTGATGCAGAAAAAGGATTTGATAAAATTCAAAATACTTTCATGATAAAACACTCAACAAATTAATGATAAAAGGATACTACCTCAACATAATAAAAGTCAAATATGAAAAATCCATAGCAAACATGATACTCAATGCTAAGCAATTGAAAACATTTCCTCTAAAATCAGGAACAAGAGAAAGATGCTCATTTTGCCACTATTCATAGTGCTGAAAGTTCTAGCCAGAGCAATTAGTCTAAGAAATAAAGTTCTCCCAATTAATAAGGAAATAGTAAAATTATCTGTTTGCAGATTATATGGTCTTATATATACAAAATCCTAAAATTTACACATGCACACACACATACACACACACCGAAGTTAGAACTAAAAATTCAGGAAAGTAGCATGAGAGAAAGTCAGTGAACAAAAATCAGTTACATTGCTATTCACTAACAATGAGCAATCTGAGAATGAATTTAAGAAAACAATTCCATTTACAGTAATATTAAAAAGAATGAAATGTGAATTAACTAAGGAGGTAAATGATGTATAATTAAAACTAAAACACATTAATGAAAGAAATTAAAGACATAAATGCAAAAAGCTATGTTTATGCATTGTGCAACTTAATATTGTCAAGATATCAATATTGCCCACAGCTATCTATAGACTCAGTACAATTCCTATCAAAATTCCAATGACATCTTTTGCAGAGATAAAAAATCCATCCTATAATTCACATGGAATTTCAACAGACCTTGATTTGCCAGGAAAATCCTGAAAAAGAAGAAAGCTAGAAGATTCACACTTTCTGATTTCAAAACTTGCTGCAAAGCTGCAATGATCAAAACAATGTAGTACTATCATAAAGATAGACATAGAGATCAATGGAATAGGAATATGAGGCTCAGAAATAAACTCTCACAAAATGGATAAATGTTTTTTGACAAGAATGCCAAAGCTATTTCCTGGGATAGGCAAGTCTTTTTGATAAATGATCCTAGGAAATCTAGATATCCATATGGAAAAAAATGAAGGTGGCATAACCTTATCTAACACCATATACAGGAATTAAAATTAGCCCATGACCTAAACGTAGGACCTAATATAAAATTCTAGAAGAAAACATAAGCGAATTCTCATAACATTGGATTTGGCAATAATTTCTTAAATATGATATCAAAGGCACAAAAGGAAAAATAGACAAAAGGGGCTTCACAACAATTTAAAAAATTGTGCGTTAATGAATACTATCAACAACATGAAAAGACAACCATGGAATGGAAAAAAAAATATTTGCAAATCATATATCTGTTAAGGGATTGGTATTCAGAATAAAGAACACTTAAAACTCCGTAGCAGAAAAAAACAAATAACCTAATTCAAAAATAGGCAAAAAACTTGAGTAGACATTTCTTTAGAGATGATATTCAAGTTGCCAGTAAGCACAAAACTACAATAATCAAAACAATGAACTATCATTTATGTAGACACATAGACTAATGGAATAGAATAGAAAGCCCAGAAATAAACTCTCGCATTTCTAGTCAAATTGTCTTTGACAGGGATGCCAAGACTTCATCGGGGATTGGGCAGTAGTTTCAACATAACCAGAATATAATTTGTTGGTTATGATGTGGAGAAATTGGATATGAATACACTGGAATCCTTGTGCTGTCGGTGGGAATGTAAAATGTCAAAGCCTGCACAAGAAAACAGTGTGATAGTTTCTCAAAAAATTAAAAGTAGAGCTACTATGTGTTCCAGCAATTCCACTTCTGGTTATACACCCAAAATAATTGAAAACTGGGTCTCTAAAGAGATATTTGTCCAATCATGTTCAACTACACACGGGCGAACCTTGAAAACATGCTAGGTTAAATAAGTCAGTCACAAAAAGAGAAACATGGCATGATCCAAATACTTACGTGATGTACTTAAAGTACATCAGCTGGGGAAATGGTCGCCACCAGCTGGGGAAATGGGGGAAAGGGGAATTGTTTAATGGATACAGCTTCAGGTTTGTAAGGTTTTTACTTTCTGGAGATGGACAGTGGTCGCAGAGGAATATGAATGTACTGCATACCATTAAACTATACACTTAAAACGGTAAGATCATACGTTTTATGTGAATGTGAACGTATTTTATCACAATAAAATAATTGAAAAATGTTATATTTATTTATATAAATAAAATATAAATTCATATATAACTTTTGAAAAAAATTGGCAGGAGATGAGATAGAGTTGTCAATATTGACTCTAAAATGAGCATTGTTCTGTCTCCCTTTCTGATATTTCCCACTCATTTTTTCTCCTTTCCCCTTTATTCCCTGTCACTACTTTTTATATTCCCCAAATGGGGGAAGGGGAGGTGGGCGGGGGAGGCGGTGACTGGGTGACGGGCACTGAGGGGGGCACTTGATGGGATGAGCACTGGGTGTTATTCTATACGTTGGCAAATTGAACACCAATAAAAAATAAATTTACAAAAAAAATAAAAAAATAAAATGAGCATTGTTACTAGCAATTATTTCTACTTATTGAATGAATAGAAAAATAGATTTTAATAAAATTCTATTCATGACAATACATGACTTCCACGTGGAAGTAAATAAAGAACCATATGATCAAATATATTTTAATAAAACATTGTAAAAATGTAAAGCAAAAAGAGAGAACTGATGATAGTTTTGCATCAAGTATTTTCATGTCTAACTTTTTTTGTTATTAATGACTTAGACTAGAGCATATCCAAGAGCTTTCATAATGTTCAGAGTAATACATAAAAAGTGAAATGAGATTGACTAGAATTATGGATACGTAAACAAAAGTTTTTAGTTTATAATGCCAGAAATACACATTATATCAATAATATACCTGAGAACCTCAAATTTCTTATACAAAAATGAGTTAGAATGTACTGTATGATACTGTCAAAGCAAGCCCTCAGGTGCTCCCCACGTCCAGTTCTTTTATGCCACTGCTGGGAATTATGGCATTTTGTTTTATTTTGTAGATTCCCCACGTATTTGATACTGGAGGTAATTTCCCATCTCTGTAGTTAGATTATAAACTTCCCTTGCCACTTCTTCCCAAATTACACTATTCTGTCTGTCAAAAACAGCTGGGCTGAGTAAGAAAATAATACTGGTCTATTAAAAAAAATGCAATCTAGAAATGTGAACTATTTGATTACACTAAAATAGAAAGTTTAAACTAATCATTTGCTAATCTTCTCACATCTTCTTTGAAACAGCTTTTGATGAAAAGGTTAGCAGAAACATCAAATTTGTGGGTTCTGAATGGTTTGTTTGCTGGGAAAACATACGCAGTATTTTCTAAATGTGTTGTTAAGTAAACTATGGTTGATTTCAGTAAAATTATTTTGGTTTCAAGAGGGATTCTGCATAAATACTCACAAACTGAACTAAATTCCTTTCAACATCAAACTACATTTGAGTTAGTTTAGTGGTAGTCATTTTTAAAATGTAAACAAAAAATTCTAAAATCACAAAATTTGGATCCAAAAATGTAAAATGTTCTTGTGTATCTAAATTGCTCATTGCCTTATGTTGCTAAGAAAGAACTGTTAAAAACTCATTTCCTATAATGAGTTTCTTAGGATCAAGTGTAAATTAAAATGCACAAGAGATATTTTGGTTATGCTCTTTTGGTTATGAAGTTATTTTCCCCACATATTGTCTGCAAGGCTTTGAAAAGCAGAGGTGCCTACTTTAAACTTTATGTTAACCACTGCCAAGTGTGCGAGTGGCATATGCCTCTAAAATCAGTGGAGAATATGAACAAAAACTAAACACAAACCATACCGCAAAAGAGCGAAGAAAAAGAATAAATGCAAGAATGAAAAGGAATAAATAAGAGAAACACAATTATAAGTACATAATGCCAAGCATACAAATTACAACTGTAAACACACAAAAAAAATCAGCTCCTCCATTAAAAGGGCACTATTAAGTTGAAACTTAAAACAAAGATTGGAATATACACTGCCTACAAAATACACACCTGAAAGGATGGAGGTGTATATTTAAAAAGAAAAGGATAAACAAGCATATAGAAGAATAAAGCACAGGTAGCAAAATTAATCTCAGGCAAAGTGCAATTTAAGTTAAAATCACTACAGATGATAAAGATGCTCATTTAAAAAACGATAAAATTTACAATACCCATTCAGTATATACTATTCATAAAATTATTCAGGTTAAGTAATGGAACCTCAAAACATATAAGGCAAAAATATGTGGATCAAGGAATAGGATTTGCTGTAGGTTTTGTTCAATGTGAAACAGATTCTGAAGAATTTAGTGTTTAGAATGTTTATTAAGGAAGGGCCCTCGGAGGGAGGGAGAAGCAGCTAAAACTAGGCAAAGAAATCAAGTTAGATTCAGACCTGACCCGCTCCATCAAAACCTTGGCGGCCAGGGAGGGATTAGGAAATTGAAAGAGCATCTGAGAGTTGTCTTTGTTGAGCTAGACTCTGTACTTCAGCCTGGACCACTCATTGGATCCAAGGTACCACCTACCACTTCAGATCATGAGTGGGCAAAGCAGCCCTCTGCAACTGAGGCCATTCTTGAAGAGACTAGGGTTGAAGGCTTTCCGCTGCCAGCACTCACTCCCTGCAGCTGTGGCAACAAGCCTTCCTTCAAGGGTGATCTTGGGTAGTGTCTCTGTGTGTCCTCCATGACTTGCCCCACTCAGATTCGATTTTACATATACAATCAGGAAGTAGTTCTGTGAGACTCTACTGAGTCTCTCTTCTTGAAGAAAACTTAGACAAGGAAAGTAAGGGGGTTGAACTACATTCCACATGGTGACAGCCCATTTCAGTGCCAAGGTGATGATACTCATTGTGTCCCTACTCTCCCATCCCTTTACCTTCTACTAGCATCTCTGATGGCTTAGCTGATGGACTAACTGGATCTTCATCCCTAGGAATCTGGGACTCTGGCCACCATGCCATCCTCATGCCAGTTGTACATTTACACCAAAACTAGAGAAGGGATATTAAGCAGTACATTGTCTGGGTACAAACATATTTATTTCTCCCTGACTCCATTGTTTTTGTTTGTTTGTTTGTTTTGCTTTGTTTTTTGTTTTTGTTTTTGTTTATTTGTTTGTTTTAGTGACTCTTCCTCTGATTATCCAAATCAACTACACCTGTGAAAACGGTCATCTTTCTTGGTACAGGATGGATCATGGACAAAAATGAGCCTGGGTCCTGGTAGTCACCATAGCTCAATGGGCTTATGCTGTGTTGCAGGCAGGAATGTTCCTCTTTTGGAAACCAGGACCTTTAATGAGGGGAAGATAGGAAGACAAATTCCTCAAGGGAGTTACTGGGACTAGTTATACTGATTATAATTAGGATTACTACTATTATCATTACTTGATGTGTAAGTCTATATAATCTTCCTATGTAGGATAAGAGCCACGTAAAGATCTTTCTGAGAAGGTATATCCTGGAGAATGACTCTCTGTTCTCTTATTTATGTATGTATGTATGTACGTATTTTAAATTGTATTTATTTATTCATGAGAGTCATGCAGAGAGAGAGAGAGGCAGAGACACAGGCAGAGGAGAAGCAGGCTCTCTACGGGGACCCCTATGCAGGACTCGATCCTGCCGGGATCACAACCTGAGCCAAAGGCAGATGCTCAACCACTGAGCCACCCAGATGCCCCTCTCTGTTCTTTCAAAGTATCGTATCAGAGGTGACAATTCAATTGTGACCTCAATATGCCATTCCGTGGTCCATCAAATGGGCTATTTTGGGCTGGCGTTTGTTTGTTTTGATTGTTATGGCTTAATTCACTATGACCTTCACTCTAAAGTGGCTCCTTTGGACAAACTCAGGAATATGAGGGATCCCATGCCAATGAATCAAATACTTCATAAGTCTTCAATACTGGTAATGGCAGATAAATTTGAATACAGAAAAGGCAAAATCATATTTGAACTTTGTATGTATTCTTATCACAATAAATTTCTGGTCTTCCAGGTTGGAAGGAATATCAATTGTCAATCTGTCATAAAGTGGCATGTTGATATATTCAAAGAATGATGCCATTAAAGGATTTTAGTATGCTCTCTGTTGCTGGAAGGTTGAACATTTAGAGGAGCAGTAGCTAGAACAGCCTAGGTAAGTGAGGGCTCATTCTGTTCGTTTTGAGCATCAGCTCCATATCTGCCATTGTGACCACTTCTAAGATGTGTCTACCATTTCAGTCCTGGGATCACTGGTGACAACTCTGATTGGCTCCATTTAAGTCATTTTGTTTGTTTGGCTGTTCAGTGCCTCTCCCATGGGTGACCTCTGATAAGAATATACAAGCCTCTTCATTTCTTATCTTCTCCCTCCCTCTTCTCTATGTACTTCCATCTACAGGACTCTACCTTAAACAATTTTGTCCCTCATCTAATTGTTCTCCTTCCAAGCTCTTGCTAGGTTATTTGTCACTAAGAATGAGTCAGCATATATTCTGACTTTGAAACGCTTCTTTTTCCCATACTAAATGAATTATTGGGTGTACGACCTAAAGCTCTACCCATTGAGAGAGAGTTCCCTTGTCTTTGTCTTTCAAGGCCAGCTCTGAATGAGACTGTTGTCCTTTTGCTGATTATGTTTCCCTTGCTCCCACATTTGAGCTGACCCATTTGTAAAACAAGATGGGCCATTTTCCTCCTAACAGACCTCTTATGTAACCATAGGTAGGTATAAACTGAGGAAATAGTGATTGATTACATATTCCCATATATGCAGTTTGCTGGGTCTTCTGGTCTTGGTCATACTCAATCTTGAACATTTCCCACTTTATAATGTATTATTCTTGGGCCTACCAAAACTTGATGGAGATGACAAAACCCATCTGATGATGGACAATCCCAGAATCAGGGTAAATCTGTATCCCACGATCAGGTGTTCTCAATTTGAAGAAGCTCAGTAGAAAAGCAGAAGTTGTCTTCAGAAGATGTATAATTCTCTACTGCCAATGGCACTCCATTGTTCCAAAAGCATGGGACCAGCATTGTGATTTTCGTGCTGGGGTTTGTCATAGATTCCATATGGCAAGTTTATCGACCACTATTCTCTCGAGTACAATAGAATCTGTGAAGTTGTATGGAATTATTGAAGGGTTATTGATTTTGCAACCTGGACCTGATGCAGAAATTTTTCCCACTCTGGATCCCACTGAAAGTTTGTGGCCTTTTGCTCATCTGGTTTATGACCGAGAACAGCATCCTCAGGTTTAAAATATGGTGTCTCCAGAAACCAGATAAGCTTAACAAGAATTATGCTTTCTTATTTGTGGGAAAAAGGTATGGTTGTACTTTGGTTGAGAAGTTCCAGTATACTCCTGCCAACTAGACCTCTACAAAGTTACTGATATGGAAGATTCCTAAGTCCTCTTTGGGTCTCCTTCTGACCAAAATGTATTTGTCTTACCAATGCTTCCAAATTACTTGCTAACTCCTGCTTATCCATCCTGATTATATGATATAATCACTGTAGTGGACAAAGTGAACATCTACAGGATTTCCAGAGATTCCAAAACATTTTGAACTATGTTATGACCAGATAGGAGAGTTAACATAGCCCTGGAATAAAAAAAAAAAATAATAATAATGTAAGCTATTCTCCATTTCATGCTAAAACCAATTGTTTCACGTTTTCCCTTGTGACAGAAATTTTAGAAAATATTTTCTACTTCAACAGCTGTATATTCTATACCTGTGGTTTTATCTACTCGCTTTAGCAAAGATACTACTGCCTCTGACATGGTAATTGCAACAGAATCTACCACCTAGACTTTGCGATCACAAAGTTTGCACAAAGTCTGCAATCTTTCAAGATCTATTTTTGGCATCTGTCAGCTTTAATTAAATGGAGACATGATAGGTGTTATCACCCTTGCTTGAATTTTTTATGTCTTTAAAGGTAGCCTTAATTTCTTTAATACACCCTACTCTGAGACGTGATGTTATTCATGAATTACTCTTGAATAACAATACTCTTGAGGATTCAGAAATTGATTTCCAAGGCTACCACTTGGTCTACTATTATAGTTCCTACCCTACAGGCCAAGGAACAAGTGTGAGAGCTGCATCAACAGCAAAGTATGTCTACACCAATTATTCATTCAGAGATTAGGGAAGACTGTGGCTCTGGTGATGCCATGGGGAGTCACCTGGGACTCCATTTATTACTTGCCTCCCATATGCTCTCATTCTAACCAGTGGGTCATGACAATTCTTTGAGTAGCTGATATCAATGCCGACTCCAACCCTATAATCCATAGTCCTCAAAATATTTGGGTAGTTCTTTTTATCCAATATGCATTTATTCAAGTAAAGTAACTTTTGGGGAAAACTGGGGGAACACTTATCATGTATGTGTTCCTTGCTGTTATAGGTTCTTTCTCCTGGGAAACTATTCTCTCCTTAAATTAGTGGGTTCTGGGTCCAAAAACTTCCTCAGATCTGGAAACTGGACAAGAAACCATGACCTTCTATTTTTATGAAAGACCTCATTCTCCTGATTATACCTCTTTGATTTCTTCTGGTATAACTTGAGAAGGACCTTTTAACTATTCTACTTTTTTGTTTATTTGTTTTGGTTGGTTGGTTGGTTGGTTGTTAACACATTGAAGTTGCTGAATATCTCTGAAGCTGATAAATGAATACAATTTGGAACATCATTACATCTTTAATTGGTAATGCAAGAGGAGTGAAAACTAATCAATGGCATCACATAATAATGTGACTTTGGAGCACCAGAATTACTCTCTGTGTCTCCAGTGGCAAGGTAGTTTTCCAGAGATGTAAGCATATGAGAACAATAGTTAAGGATTTCTCCAAAGTGTGTATATGTGTGTACTTAGAATCTGGCCAATATCTCTCAAAGTAAGTTTCTTCCTGCTTCTTTTCTTATTTTTCTTTTTTTACTCTCAACTAGATGCAAAAATCAAACACACAATGATAATGCAAATAAGATATTTGAGATCTTCCCTGAAAGGGAACAGCATGTCACTCTGAGTAAGGGAAAGCTTAAGCAACATGTTAAGGACAGTTTATTATTTCTACCATCAGGAATCACCTGTTAGTTCCATCATTTGTTAGAAGTCTATTCCCATGAACCTCTTTGATTCTTTCATGTATCTGGTTTCAGAAATAAATCTCTTTATTAGTTACACCTTTGCCAGAATTTATATTGCAATGGACACTTTTAAATTTAGTATCTTTTGCCTGGGCAAGGCCAAACAGATTTCAGTTATCATTAAATATGTGATTGTTGCAAACTGTTTTTCCTGATGATTATTTATTCTAGTTATCAGTTACTCTGGACATACACTCCATGGGCTCATGTAATAATCCTACTTTTGTAGGAAAGAGAAAGCTGTTGTTATTACTGTTACTGTTTTGGATCCTAATCTTTCATAACTAATCTATTTTCTGACCCGCACTTTCCATTTTGGCAAATTTTTGTGCCCAACACTTTTTATTATTACTTTTATCATCATCATGTTCACTTCTATGTATTTTTTGTTCTGGTTTCTAACTTAACATTTTTGTGTATTCATGTTCATTTGACCATCTAATGTTGACCTTCTGTTTGTTTTGTATTTAAGTACTTCTCATGCAGATATTACTATATTTAGATTCAGAAAGAAAGGAAAGTCAGTCCATTAATTATACATCATGAATACAATTCACCTTTTAAAATTACTAATCTACATAGCTTTTAAACAAAACAAAACACAGAACAATTGTGAGACATTTACCTTATTATGGGTTTCTCTCTCTCTCTCTCTCTCTCTCTCTCTATATATATATATATATATATATATATATTTAAAGATTCATTTATTTATTCATGAGAGACACAGAGAGAGAGAGAGGCAGAGACACAGGCAGAGGGAGAAGCAGTCTCCATGCAGGGAGCCCGATGTGAGACTTGATTCCTGGACCCCAGGATCACGATCTGAGCTGAAGGCAGGTGCCTAAACGCTGAGCTACCCAGGTGTCCCTTCTAGATATAATAAATTAGCTATTTCAGATATCTATATAGAGTCTAACATATTACTATCAATAATATATAGATAAAAGATTATATTGTCATTTTCTTAGGTCTTTAAGAAATTAAAGTATATAAACTGTTTTCCCCCAACTGCCTGATCTTTATTTAGTAAATTTTAAGAGTGTATAAAGCATTGTATTGGAAACTAGTAAAAGTAGATTTTATCTCTGGTTGTGCCACTAAATTGCTATGACCTTGTGAAAACTACTTCATGTGTATGAGCAATTTTTTTTAATGATCCAAAAGACCCTACAGTAATATCCTATTTGTTTCATATGAAGAGAATGCAAATGCCCTCCAAAAGAGAATGCTAGTGAAAGTACTCTAGAAATATGCTACACTTCTATTTACAAATAGTGTTAACAAAATTTAAAAGCCAAAGTCAGTTAGTATTCTATATTAAGTTTCTATTTAAATACATATTGGTGGCTGGGGATAGCTCTATTTATATAGTTCAAGTATTTTTACACAGGTGATATCAATAAAATCTAATTTCTAACTAAGGAAATCCTATTTAGTATCAACATAGGACAAAATACTAGTTATATTTTGATTTTAAAAAAAGAGCATTAGTAAATTATTATTTTTATTTTATCTGGTCAATAATAAGTGATATATTTGGCATTCAGTATCTTTCAATCTTTATTTGAAACATAGAGAAAACATATCTCAATCAACATTTCTATAGAAAAAAACTGATCAATTAAAAACATATGTCTTGATTCAAAAACTAGCACTTGGGTTTGAATAATAACAATAATTGAATTCTTTTTTTTAATTTTTATTTATTTATGATAGTCACACACAGAGAGAGAAAGACAGAGAGGTAGAGACACAGGCAGAGGGAGAAGCAGGCTCCATGCATCAGGAGCCCGAAGTGGGATTCAATCCCGGGTCTCCAGGATCACACCCTTGGCCAAAGGCAGGCACTAAACCGCTGTGCCACCCAGGGATCCCAAGAGAATCCCTAATTGAATTCTTAAATCTGATTTATTTTTTTAAACGAAATGAATGGTAAGAAAATATTTTCACTATGGTAAACTGAGCATAATTGTAAGATATTTAGTTATATTCTCCATTGTGAGAAACATTTTTCTGTCGTTAGAATTTATATACAAAGAAACTTAAAAATCACTAATCATTATATAATTGTATGTGTCTGTGTGTCTGTTTGTATTCATGTTTTGAGTATTGTGACTTGTTCTGGTTTATTTAGAGGAGTCAGATTGCATAAAATAATTGTAGAATTACTCAGCATGATGGTCAATTTTACGTGTCAACTTAATACCAGTCAAATACCCATCTTGATGTTGCTGTAAAGGTATTTTTTTGGATGTAATTAATCCACAGACATATTACTTTCCATAATGTGAACAGATCTCATCCAATCAGTTGAATGTCTTAAGAGAAAAAGGCTTAAAAGATTCAAGAGAAAAAAAGAACGTCTCCAGACTGTTTTTGGGTTAGAGATTAAAGCATCAACTCTTTCCTGGGTCTTCAGTTTGTCAGTCTGCCCTGCAAATTTTGGATGTGCCAGCCCCCCATAATTGAATGAACTAATCCCTTAAAATCAATTAGTCAATCAATTAATCAATCTCTAGCTCACTCTTTCACATGCATAGACACACACACACACACACACACACACATACATTCCCTACTGGTTCTGTTTTTTTTTTTTTTTTGTTTGTTTGTTTGTTTGTTTGAGATCCTTAATATACTATAATTAATACACTAGTACACAGAAATCTACTGGGGGAGTGGAAAGGAGGGAGAAAAAGTGGGAGAATGGGAATGGATGATGGAAAAGCTATATTTGTTTAATTGATCTATTTCTTTCTACTGTTTCTTTGTAGCAGGAAATAGCCTCCATTCATAATTTACTGTATAGAGGAAAAGCAGTTAATATGAGGACACAACTGATTGTAAAATATATTTACAATATTGTAAACTGGCATTTTCATTTTAACAAATTCTTATAGGACTAGCAATAAGCATCTAAATAAGTTTTTCAGGAAAGGTCAAAGGTATCAAAAGGTGGAGTCCAATATACCAGGAAAGGAAACTAAAAGCAATACGAGGTTTTTTCTTTTGTTTTGTTTTGTTTTTTTCCAAAGCAAATAAATGGTAAGGTAAATAGAATATCCTTATGTCATGGCAGCAGGTAAATGCTTACTATGTTTTTCTAAATATAAATATTCTGCACACATTGATAATTTATATTTTTTTGGTCTGAACATCTGTTGTTTAATCATTGTTTTTGCAGTAGAGCAAATGTAAAGCATATTTTACCTTAATTAACTCATTAAGGGGAAAATAGCCAAAAGCATAAGGCTTTTGAGAACAATGATTTTAACCACATCACTAGGAATAGAATTGTACCTTGTTCTCTTTATAGCTGTGTTATAGCTCCCCAAGTAACTCAATTACTGTACAGCATGAAGCATATCTGCAGAGTATTAAGTGTAGTTAAGCTTTGCAGTCTCTAGAGGTCTCTGCACATCACTTTTTCACTCACTGCCATCCTTGCATCCCATCAACTTGTCTAAAACAAGCACTTCAACGGTGTGTAGACGGAACAGCAGCTCTCAATGAACTTTGACAAATTCTTCACCCATGGTCTTGCCTCATCTTCATGTATTGTAAAAGAAATAACAAGAGTGCAAGAAAAGCCAAAAATATTCAAGAAGAAGAAAATGTTTCTGCCTAATTGCTTTCTTAATCTATTTAAGGAAGATCTTACCCTTCCTGTAATTATCTCAAGTGTCCCTAATCTGAAATTGTTTCCACTACTTGAATTTTCCCAAAACTATCCATAGCATTTTGTTATTCTTTTTAGTATTATATACAGTATACAAAGGCTAATTCAATTTTGGCAAATACTATTTTTTATTCTATTAGGAGCTTTAGGATGGGAAAGACAAATAAATAGCATATTCCTGCATGCAATTCACAGAATGTGACATGGATGCTGATTCCTACACTTACAGATGATCTACTCTTTCAATACTCACATCTTACTAAAATAAAATTCTGTGGCATCAGAAAATAAGACTTGTATATAAATTAGCATTTGACACTGTAGCTGAAATCCTGAGAAAAATAGAGTAGACTCATCTTCAAGGCCTAAATTTCATTTTGCTTGGTCTGTTTAACATATATGAAGATGAATCACCCCTCCTCCCTAGGGGTCTGGTTTAAGAGGAAGGTTACACGCTTTGTGTGACTTGCAAAGCAGAGCATATCTATCACTTGGGTATGCATGCCAGCAGGGAGCAAGCAGAGCATTTTGATGTAGTTATAAGAAAGAATCTCAGTCCATAGGAGGTTTACCCGGGCTAGGACAAAGGGCTGTCTTTTTGATAAATGCTATTCAGGACCTTTCCTCTAGCCTGATTTTCTATTTTGATCACATTCAGTATTTATGAACAAATGCTCTTTTGATTATTTAAAGCTTAGTATGTGCCAGGCACTACGAATAATAACTACATTAGCTCATTTAATCCTTATAACAATGTGTGGTGTAAGAAGTATTATTAATCACTCCATTTTAAAAGAGAGGAAACTAAAGTCGTAGAAAATAAGAAATTTTCTTAGGGTTATCTGAGCAAATGATGCAGCTGGATTTCCAACCTTTTCGGTCTGTCTTCAGAACCTGGACTCCTAACCCTCAGGAACTACAATCTTTCAAGTAGATGTACAATACCACAAGTTGCAAGAGGGAAAAAATGGATTAACCGGTTATATCATCTAAAGGAAGTATTTTTCCAAGTTCATGTGTGGAGGCTAGAGCAAAACAAACAAACCAACAAAAAGAGTAAGAAAACACTTGAGGCATCCCAGGGTGGCGCAGCGGTTTGGCGCCTGCCTTTGGCCCAGGGCGCGATCCTGGAGACCCGGGATCGAATCCCACGTTGGGCTCCCGGTGCATGGAGCCTGCTTCTCCCTCTGCCTATGTCTCTGCCTCTCTCTCTCTCTCTGTGTGACTATCATAAATAAATAAATTAATTAATTAAAAAAAGAAAACACTTGAGAAGCTTTCTATACCACTAGCATCTCTGACAGAATGGCTAAATTACATTATATTGTTAAATATAAACTTTTCTCTGCGAAGAGATAAATATTAAAAGAGCATTCATTTACTTATGTCTTTATACCTTAGTCAAGAAGACATGTCAAAGAAACACGTATCATATACATATTTTTTATTCAATGGAATTGCTAAGGTAAATAATTAAATTATACCTTTATGTTGTTTAGGTATTCCCAAAGAGACATTTGCACTGAGTTTTGAAGTTATAACTAACCTAACTTCCTTACCTTCTATGAAATATAAGAGAGAGATTTAGAGAAAGGGAGAGGGATAGACAGAGAGAAAGGGAAGGAAAGGGAGAGGGAGAGGTGGAACATATATACTTATTAAACCTATTGTTTTGGCTACGGGAAGTAATCAACATTCACAATTCAGGGCACAGAGCCAAAATACAGTTAAAATTAGGACAAAATTGATTAATAATTGCAAGCTGTGACAGATCAATATTTTATGGACATTAAACATAAAAGTATGGGTCTCCCTTTGGCAACTTCTCCAGTAGTCTGATTGCTAGTCTTCTAATGGGGAAATGAGGACAATAACAATGCCTACTTGATTAAACTGTGACAATGAAATAAAATAAAATCTTAGCAGAATGACGGGCAACAAATATTAATTTTAATATAACTGTGTTGAGATGATGGTATGTCTAGTATTATGATTAAGCTTGGTATATTTGTAACATCAATGATTGCCACAGTCTCTCATTCCTTCCTATTCTCATGATGTTATTGTTATTGTTGATTCTCAAGGTATGGCTTTACAACTTCTTTTAATGAAAAGATTGAGGTCTCAAGCGAGGAGTTTGGGACATGGCCTCATGCCCTAGACAAGGTCCATAAGGCTCTCCAGCATCTTTTGCCCCTCATTTCTCTCCACATCCAGCTGTCAGTTAATAAGAACTTTAACACATCCTTCTTGCTGATAATTACTAAACTTAAAATCAATTCTAATCTGCCTGATGTACCAAAAACTCAAAAGACAAAAATAAATAATCGCCATCTACAAATCAGTTAAGTTAGCAATATCTCTATTCTTTCCAAACCTAGAAACACTCTGAAACTCATTTGACTGGTAACTCTCCTTATTTACTACATCCAAGTTCTTATAAAATTGGGATTTTATTTTAAGTTTTTGCAAATTAAAAACCATAATGAGACATCACCTACACCATTCGGAATGACTAGAATCAAAAGGACAGGATAAAACAAGTGTCATCAAGGATGTGAAGAAAAGGGAGCCACTGTGCCCTGTTGGTAGGAATGTAAATTGGTACAGTCATTATGGAAAACAGTATGGAGATTCCTCAAAAAAATTAAAAATAGAACTACCATATGATCCAATAATTTCACTACTGAGTATTTACCCAAAGAAAACAAAAACACTAATTCAAACAGATAAATGCATCTTTATGTTTATTGAACTATTATTTAGAATGGTCAAGATATGGAAAGAACCCAAAAGTCCATCAATAGATAAGTGAATAACGAAGACATGGTGCGCGCGCACGCACACACACACACACACACACACACACACACACACACAGAGGAATATTACTCAGTCATGAAAAAGAACGAGATCTTGCCATTTGGAACAGCATGGATGGACCTAGAGGGTATTATGCTAAGTGAAATAACTCAGGCACAGAAGAACAAATACCATAGAATTTATACATAGAATTTATACATAGAATCTAAAAAACAAATAAACAAAAAGCAGAATCAGACTTTATTTATACATAGAATCTAAAAAACAAATAAACAAAAAGCAGAATCAGACTTAAAAATACAAAGAACAGATTGATGGCTGCCAGAGGGGTGGACAAAATGAGGAAAGGGGAATGAGAGGGACAGGCTTCCAGTTATGGAATGAATAAGTCATGGGAATAAAAGACACAGCATAGGGAATATAGTCGATTGTATTTTAATAGCATTGTATAGTGACAGATTAAGGTATAGAATTGGTGAATCATTTTGTTGTACATCTGAAACTAATGTAACATTGTGCATCAACTATACTAAAAAAATTGTTTTTTTTTATTTGAAATGTCTTATTTTATTTCCACATTTTCTCCATACTAGCAAAATTATTCACATGCCATTCATTATCCCCTCACAGATACTAGTTGAATCAATGTCTTAATTGGTTGACAAATATTAACTAAAGACTTGATAGCTAGTCAACTGACTCTAGCTATTGGAAGCTATAAAGAAAAAAAAAAGTAAAAGTTTAGTTCTTGGATACAAGGAGCAAAATCTAGGTAAAGAGACAAAAAAGATACAAATATAGTAAGCTACAAATAGAATTGAATTTCTCAAAACAAAAGAGTGAACTAAGAAAAATCTTCTTTGAAAATAGCAGTGGAAGCTCAGTCTACTTAAATCTGAAACAATTAGCAAAGTTTTGGGTATTGGCCTTAAAATATATTTAGAATTTGCATGTGTATAACTGAAGATCAAATACTTTCCTGGAAAAGAACACCACGAGAACTAAGATATGGTTGAAAAAAGCAGCCCTGCATGGTATTTAGCTATGGAAAAGTATCTTTACCATTCTATTTTTGAGCAGATTTGAAAGCTGAGGAACTTCTGGATAATTTTTAAATAAAGTATCACAAATTGTCTTGGCATTCTTAGATGAAACTGATTAGAAAAATGAGAGATCACACTATATTTATAAAATGAAATTCCACCCTACATTTCAAATAAACTGATCATGAACAAAGTCCTTTTTTTTATGAACAAAATCCTTAAAAATATATATGAGGAGAGACAGTCTCTTTAACAATTTAGAAATTACAAAAAGAAAAACATAATCTGTCTATTGCCTAAAAATTGCTGCAGAGTTGTCATAACATGAATGCTGATACCATATTTATATATTTACAATATATGGAAACATTAAGACAGATTTCATCCAACATCTGCATAAATTTTCCTGAAAATATGTTAACATTTTAAAAGGGATGAAATAATGTGAAGTGGTAGATGGTATATTCATTAATCATTTCTGTAGAAATGAACTCCACCACTGTCATTCCTGTACAGCCAGGATTTGAGAACCTGTATATGAAGTTCACATCCCTTTCCATTCTAATACTTGCCCATTATCTGGCACCATAGGTATCTTAAATATCTCAGGCCTAATTTGAACAAAATATACTTAATGATCTCCACAAATACTTTCAACAATTTTATATTTTAACACCATCGGAAGGTATATAAATAGGTGACAATCAATCCTCAGTAAGATCTCAAGTTTCTACAATATTAGCCCTTATTTGTTTGACCTTGTTTTTATTCTTACTCCCCCATCCTTTGAAATCTAATCTTTAAATAACCCACTTAGACATCTCTGGTATTAATATTTCTCCCAGAAAATATGATTTTCTGTTCAGGCAAATTGGATTTCCAATGATATATTAATCTTTCTACAATTTCCCAGTCTTCTGGCTCTCATTTCTTTCTTTAATTTATAAACACTTGAATTTTTCTGTGTCCTTGACATACTCAAACAGATGGAGTTTCTATCCTAAATTGTGAGCATTACTAAGTAAATGCAAGTGTCAGCTGTAACCTTGCAATCTTTATAAATACATAGCCATGAAGAAATTTAAACACAATCTCTCCAGTTTGCTACAAGAAATAGATGATTTGAAAAGACAAATTATGTACATCGACCACCTCACCCACACACATGCATTAATTATGCTAGTTGAAATTTTCCAGGGTTTTAAATTTCTAAAAAAAAGTAAGAACAAGAGTTGGGGATGGGGAAAAGGTTAGTTAATAGATAGACAGATGGTAGGTAGATATGTAGACAATCAGATAGATAAAATAAAAATGAATTACATTTAGGCTTAGTTTCTTTTTATATATATTCACCCCATTTTCTTCTGTGTTTGACATGACAGACAGTTTTCAAAAAAAAAAAAAGCTTTCACGTTATTTCCAATTGTGGCATATTTAGTTGATGATGTTAGAACACATACCAGTATTCCACAGATTTGGATAAGCACCCTGTCCATAATTATCACAATAAATTGGAATTAAAGGAAATAATGCACATTTTGTATATTTTGAGATTTTAAAGCAATTTTTAGCAATTTTAGAACTTAATTTTATAAATGTATAAGATTTAGCCATTTCAAAATCTCTAATTATTTCATTATAACCAAATATATATTTACTGTTTTTTTTTCTATTAGAAGGTAGAACTTTTATGTAAAATTAACATATGCTATACTATTCAAAGTTGTTTTTAACATGCTTTTAAATTTCTCAGTAATTGCTTTTCTCCTCCCCTTAATAATTTTAGGTATAGAAGTGTATTTTCTGAGCCCAAATCCTTTTGGAAGGATTAAGTCATAGTCAATCTCCCACCCAACTCATATTGGTCTTAAAAGGAAGAATGTCCAAAATATATTTTCAGTTTGGTATGCTAATATATATTAAAGTTAAAGAAGACTATATGTTTGCAGAAACAATGGTGGCATGGAATGGATATTGTAAGTCAACTTTATTTACATACCCAATTAATCAGTGACACTGTCATATAGTTTTCAGAATTAAGAAGTTATGGTTCATGTGAGTCCTTTGGATATTATATATAACAAAAGAAGCTCAAGCCAGCCTAACAGGTAGTATTATCTTGATGGATCATCAAGGACCGATATGTGGTTCAGATTGCAAGCACAGGACTTTTTCACAATGGGCTCCAGAAGTATTACTCAGATTAAACTTCCAGTTGTTTAGAAGACTTTTGTTGGCCAATTCTGTAGCCACCAAACACACTGAGCATTTCCAACATGGCAAGTCAAAATGGGGATCTGCTCTAAGTAAGTGTAAAATACATGTCAGAATTTGAAGGCAGTACCAAAAAAATAAATAGAATGTAAAAGATATTATCAATAATTTATATTGATTAAATTTTGAAAAGATAATACATATTTAGTATATATTGAGTTAAGTAAAATTATTAAAATTAATTTCATGTTTTTGTTTTTTTTTACTTTTTTATTTTGGCTACTAGAAAATTTAAAATTAAATATGTGGCTTACATTTAAGGCTGGAATTCTATTTCAACTGGACAGTTGATGGTCTAGACAGTGATGGTCTAGACTATAAGCCCTGTAAAGAGAGAGGCCATTCCTGTGTTGATTTTTTTTAAGATTTTATTTATTTATTCATGAGAGACAGAGAGAGAGAGAGAGAGAGAGAACAGAGAAGCAGGCAGAGGCTCCATGCAGGGAGCCCGACGTGGGATTCGATCCCGGGTCTCCAGGATCAGGTCCTGGGCTGAAGGCTGCACTAAACCACTGAGCCACCCGGGCTGCCCTCCTGTCTTGTTTTAAATAATATCCTTAGTACCTAATATAAATGATCAACCAATGTGCTGAATGCATGATTAGTGAATGCCAAACAGGTCTTATAATCAGGGTACCCTCTTCCCTGAACATTGCTGGAGACATCCTGAAAATCCTTTGCTCTGTTTCTCCTGTTTTATTATTATTATTATTATTATTATTATTATTATTATTATTATTATTCCATACTAACCATTATCCTTCTGTGTCTTTTTAGCATCAACTGGATTTCGATTAATACTTCATTCACTGTTATCTACTTTCAGAATATGCTAATACATAAACGCTTCCTTACTTTGAGCTTTATTCCTTTGAATGGTTTAAAGTCTCCTGAATCTTCTTAGTCAACTAATTGCATTTCCTTCCTTAGAGTGGTAGGCTTGGATAGAGTCTCTTGCCAACTCAACATCTCACCTTTACCAGATGCAACCCACTCTAACAGCCTTCCTTGTTATACAAATGGCAATATCATTCTTCTAGTTGATCAGGCCAAAATTCCTAAATTTATCTTAGACACCTCTTATTTTTTTCACACCCCACATCAAATCTATCAGCAAATCTTTCAAAACTATTAAGAATCCAATCGCCTCTCATCACCTCTACACTAAAAGCCGTCATCATCTCACTTGAATTATTGCCATTTCTTAGAGCAATATTCTAATTGGTTTATGGTCTACCTCAATCACAGCCCACAATGATTCTGATAGGATAGAACTTAGTGCCTGTCTTCAGTTAGTGAATGCTCAAAACTTGTTAACATCTTCCTAAATGACTCATTAAAGCCAAATGATCAAACACTGCTCTCAGAGATTACAAAAACCAATCCCTGTTAACCTTTTCGACTTTGACTTCTGCCATTCTTTTCTTTTCCATGTTATCCCAATCACGGGGACCCCCCCCCCCCTTCTTGAGCTGAATAGGCATGTCTCTGCCTGAAATGCTCTCCTGGAGATCTGCAGTGTCCAATTGACATATTCTTTCATGAATATCCACTTTTTATATTTAGACCTCTTTAAAATGTATGCCTCTGTTGCTTTACTGAGACTCAGAATTTAAACCTCTTCAAATCTATAACATAACAACTTCAATGAAACAATAAAATGTTTCAAGTGTTATTTGAACCTTGGAGTTTTATAAGATTAGAATTCAAAAAGAAGAGTTCGAATAACAAAACTGTAAATTTCATCTTTCGCAAATATTGATGAAAATGAAATCTTAATGTTAGAGGCTCGGGGATGAGGAAAGCGTGTAGATTAATAATTGATGGGCATAATTTTGCTTTCCAAATATCCTTTCTATTGTCACCATATAATGCTGGAAAATGTCCACAACTGTCATATTAGTTGCCAGAATTCCAGAGGTTAATAGATAAAATTTATTTCTCCCTTTACTCATAAATCAACCTTGTCTTTCTAAAGATAATGTTAATAAATGACTAGCATTATACAAAGCAAAGCAGACAAATAACAGAGAAAGGCCAAAGCAGTGACAAATAAAGGCCAAGAACTACTAGCAAGTAGAGCAAGCCTCAAGTATTGTTAACACTGTGCTTGCTGAGTACTTATTCTTACTACAGAATAAGTGCACATGTATGAATAATAAGCCAGATTCAGTCAAACTGAGACACACAGTATGAATAATTCTTAAATTTGAAAGAAAAGGCCACTTGAAAATATTTTTGATTACACAAATTAGTTGAGGCTTGAGGCTTGTAGGAAAATAATGGTATAATTTTCTCATAAGTATAGCTAATAAAAGAAGGATTAAGAAATACAAATGGCATCGTAAGCTTAGCAGATCTCCATATAAATTAACTGATTCATGGGTGGAATTTCAGAATAAACCATGGAATAATTATTCTGATGCACATTCCCACATTGCTTATTGAAGGCTGATGATAGGGGGTGCTTGCTCAATGCTAGCATACATTAATAGAGGGATGAGAAAACTCTAATTTCCTTCAAGATGGAAGGATTCTGACATTACATAATCAAAATAAAATCTAGTTTATGGTGAAATAATCTAGAGTTTTATGCAGAGTAATTACACTTAATAAAACTTCTAGGAAAACATATTTTGCATATTTTATAAATATCTGGGAATGCAACCATATAATTAAATTGATAAAACCCTAGATTTTTCAGAATGGAAAGAGAGGTGAGTTGGCAAACACTATATTTTATTCTCTCTGGACGTAGTAATGATTCAAGTGATACATGTTTTAGTGTTCAATAAGTAAACACATACATATAGCAGAAATAAATGTTTTAATCCTAATAAATTAACAGATGCACTCTCAACCTTCTTTCTCCACGTCATTTTCACTTTATCTTTCTATATTATTTAATTTACTTATTCATGAGAGACACAGAGAGGCAGAGACATAGGCAGAGGGAGAAGCAGGCTCCCTGTGGGAGTTTGATGCAGGACTCGATCCCAGGACCCTGGGATCACGACCTGAGCCAAAGGCAGATGGTCAACCACTGATCCACCCAGGTGTCCCTCTCTCTTTATATTTTTATTATTGGAATCATTAAATTATGCTTTTATCAGAAACTTCCTGGTGTAGGAAAACTCATATCAGACATAAACAAAGGACTAGCTTATTCCTCCTCAGTGCATATTAGCATAAAAATATAATACTGTATATTTCTCAGCTCATTCCTTGACTTATTTTTCTTGAAATAAAAAAAAATAAGATGAGAATGTGTTTTATTTTTATTTATTTATTTTTTAAAGATTTTATATATTTATTCATGAAAGACACAGAGAAAGAGAGATAGAGACAGAGGCAGAAGGAGAAGCAGGCTCCATGCAGGGAACCCCATGTAGAACTTGATCCTGGGACCGCGATGAGCCAAAGGCAGATGCTCAACCGCTGAGCCACCCAGGCATCCTGGGATGTGTCTTATTTGAGCAAATATGTGGGGTCAAATATAGTCAGGGGGAAAAGATAAAGATCAGTAAAACCCAATTATTTTTAAAAAGTCAATATGCAAAATAAAAGTAAATGATAAAGATCTATTTTTTTTTCATGAATCCAGTCTATTTGTTTATTATGTATACAATTTTTGACACCATACGCCATAAATTTACAAAGGTATTGATCAGAAGGCTACTTGTGGACTCAGAGTTTAGGAAAGCTTTTACTTTTCAGGTTTGGTCTCATCATAATTAGTGCTTGCTAAGCAAGTCAAGAGCAATAGACTATTTTAGAAAAATAATGTCAACTTGCTTGCAGTGATACATAATCATAAACAAAGGAAATGTTCTAGGTTTTTTCAGTGTCCCAGATTTATAAAGGGGCCTCATGAGGTATATAAAGTATAAAGCTAAAGACCTACCATTGCATTAATATAGATAACTAAACAAGTGAAGATCTAAAAACATGGGACAGATATTGAAAGTAGGTAAGATATTTCTGAACACTCATACTATTTGCTTGAACTGGAAATTTAATTAATTGAAAATTATCAAGTAATATACATCCAAAGTTTTATAGTTTTTTTTATTAAATCTAACCAGCAAACACATTATTATCTATTGTATGCGAAGTCTTTATCCATTAGTGACTTCGAATCAATTTATACCCTTGTTGATTTATCAGATGTGTGTATAGTCATGAAATTCAGATGGAAACAGAGCTAGAGGAAACTAGCGAACGGGTGATTATGAAAGGATAAGGGAGAAAGTAATTTTATTTATTTATTTATTTATTTTTAAGATTTTATTTATTTGAGAGAGAATGAGCATGGCATGTGTGGGGGAGTAGGGGAAAGAGGAAGAGGGAGAAGCAGACTTCCCGCTGAGCAGGGAACCCAACAAGGGGCTCAAATCCCAGGACTCTGAGATCATGATCTGAGCCAAAGGTAGATGTTTAACCAACTGAACCACCCAGGTACTCCAGGAGAGATTCATTTTAACTGAGGTTCTAAAAAGGCTTTGTTTGGAATCGCAGCCAATTCAGGTTTAGGCTAATGGTAAAATATCTTAAATACCTGCCATGTTAGGATGATTGATGGGGGGCCCCCTGGGTAGCTCAGTGGTTGGGCATCTGCCTTAGGCTTAGTGCATGATCCCCAGTCAGGGGATGGAGTCCCACATCGGGATCCTTGTGAGGAGACTGCTTCTCCCTCTGCCTCTGTCTCTGCCTCTGTCTCTGTGTCTCTCATGAATAAACAAATCTTTATTTAAAAAAGGATGATTGATTGGTCTTTCTTCTGTGCATAAATAGGACACAATAAAGATTTATTTTGGTTTTGTTATAGGTTATTTGCTTTAAATATGTGAATATAGAGGCAATGTGGAAAATGACACTGAAAGACAAAATAGAGAATAGATATTTAATTCAGGAGATAATTTTGAGGATCAAAACTGAGGCAGTGGCATTACGCATGAGAAGGAAGAAAGCAACTGGAGTTTCCTATTAGTCTGGTTAGAGTCTGTTATTTTTTTTCCCTCTGTATGTTCCTGCAACTTGATTATTGAACAATTACCACTGATAAGCTTTCTCACAGGAATGCCAATAACTCTGAAAACTATATAACTGTTCCAAACCTCACCTTTCAATTTTAGACCCAATTGTGTGTTGGGCAGCTCTATTTAAAAGTCCAATAGGCCAAAGACCCCTGCAGATGGCCAAAATTTACATCATCATGTTTCTGACAATCTTACTTCTTACTACCTGCATTTTTATTCTTCAAGCACAAACAAAATTCACTATTCTCTGTATAGTGATCTATCTAACCAAATCAAAATCTGAATATCATAAATGACTCCTTTATCATAGTCACATTCACATTTAAAAAATGATGATTAGTGTTAAAATTAGGGAAGATTATTGAATAATTCACAGAGAAAAAAATAGTTAAGCTTGATCTCAAGTAAGCTCCTTAGGCAAGTTTAAACAAGGGAAACAAGTACGATTAATTTCTAATTCCTATTTGATAAACTCATCCAAAATATGTATACCTTTTGGCTTATAAACTAAGCTTTATTGAGAAATATACTGCTAGAATTCCCAGTCATTAGTAGATGTGAAGCAGTTTTGATGAACAGAAGATAAAAGATAAAAATCAAGAAATAAAGGAAAAATTATCAGTATGAATTAGAAGAAAATAGCAAAGGAAAAAAATGTGTCATTTTCCCCATAGATTATTTTTATTTTGATTCCTGTTGTAGGAACAGAACATATATAAATTTGACATATGCTAAATAATAGTGAAGAAAAATCATCAACAAAACAAAAAGGCAACCCTACTGAATGGGAGAAAATATTTATATAGTATATATGTGATAAAGGATTAATATCTAAACTATATAAAGAATTTATGCAAAATTAATATCAAAAAGCAAAAAAACAACACGATTAAAAAATGGGCAGAGAACTTGAATAGATGCTTTTCCAAAGAAGACATACAGACGGTCAATAGGCATATGAGAAGATGCTCATCACTCATCATCAGGGAAATGTAAATTAAAACCATTGTGAGATACCACCTTGCACCAGTCAGATTGGCTATTATCAAAAAGACAAAAAAATAACAAGTGTGGGTGAAGATATAGAGAAAAGGGACTATGCTGTTGGTTAGAATGTAAATTGGTGAAGCCACCATGAAAAACAGCATGGAGTTTCCTAAAAGAATTAAAAATTGAACTACCATTCAATCCAGCAATTCCCCCTCTAGGTATTTATCGAAAGAAAACAAAAACACCAATTCAAAGAGATACATGCACCCCTATGTTCATTGCTGAATTATTTATTATAACCAAGATATGAAAGCAACCTCCCTTCACTGATAGAGGAATAAACAAAGAAGAGGTTGTAAATATGAAGTATTACTCAGCCATAAAGAAATGAAATCTTGATATTTGCGTTAACATGGAGGGCGTTATGCTAAGTGAAATAAGTCAAACAGAGAAAGACAAATACTATGATTTCATTTATATTTGGAATTTAAAAAATGAGGGGGCAGCCCAGTGGCTCAGCGGTTTAGCGCCTACCTTTGGCCCAGGGAGTGATCCTGGAGTCCCGGGATCGAGTCCCACATTGGGCTCCCTGCATGGAGCCTGCTTCTCCCTCTGCCTGTGTCTCTGCCTCTCTCTCTCTCTGTGTCTCTCAAGAATAAATAAGTAAATAAATAAATAAATAAATAAATCTTTAAAAAAAGTGAAATGAACAAACAACAGAAACAGACATCATAGATATAAAAAACAAACTGTTGGTTACAAAAAGAGGGAGAGGTTGGGAGGTGGGCAAAATAGGTCAAGGGGATTAAGAGGTATAAACAAGGAATTATGAAATAAATAAGTGATGGGAATGCAACATACAGTATAGGAAATATAACCAATAATATTGTAAGAACTTTGTATGGTGACAGAAGGTAACTAGACATTATGGGGATCATTTCACAATATCTCAAAAATATTGAATCACTATGAGGTACACTTGAAATAACAGAATTTTGGGTATTGATTATACTTCAATAAAAAATAAGAAAAAATCTAAAAATTAATAAAATATAATAAATAATTATTAGCAGGAACATAGGTTTAATTCAGGAAGGCCTCCTATTGAAACCTCTAAGGACAGAGAAGAAAATATTTCTTGCCCTTTAATCATTGCCCTCATTCAAGCTAAACCCAGAAATGTGGCCTGGTAGCCAAAATATATTACAAAAAAAAAAAATCATATGTCTTCGCTATTAAGATCTGTAAACAAACAATATATATACATATATATGTGTTATTATCAACTATTTCATTTATTTTTTTAATTTTCTGTTAAATGTTTTTGGTTCAAATTTTAGGTAGTTAACATACAGTGCAATATTGATTTCTGGAGTAGAATTCAGTGATTCATCACTTACATACAACGCCCAGTGCTCATCATAGCAAATGCCCTCCCTAATACCCACCGCTCGTACCTAGCCCATTCCTCACTCACCTCCCTTCATTAATCCTCAGTTTATTCTCTCTTGGTGTAAGAATCTTGTATTGCTGGTTTTTCTTTCTCCTTTTTGTCTTTTCTCCCACCCCATGTGTTCATCTGTTTTCTTTCTTAAATTCCACATATGTGTGAAATCATGGTCTAGTTTCGTTCTGCGTGTTGCTATCTTCTTTTCCCAACACTCTTTGTTAAAGAGACTTTTTTTCCATTGGCTATTTTTTTCCTGCTTTATCAAAGATTAATTGACCATACAGTTGTGGGTCCATTTCTGGGTTCCCTATTATGTTCCATTGATCTATGTGTCTGTTTTTGTGCCAGTACCATACTGTCTTGATGACCACAGCTTTGTAATAGAGCTTGAAATCCAGAGTCGTGATACCTCTAGTTTCTTTTCACTTTTTCAAAATTGCTTCAGTTATTTGGGGTCTTTTGTGGTTCCATACACATTTTATAATTGCTTGTTCTAGTTCTGTGAAAAATACTGATGGTGTTTTGATAGGGATTGCATTCAATGTATAGATTGCTTTGGGTAGTAGAGGCATGTTAACAATATTTGTTCTTCCAATCCATTAGCATGGAATGCTTTTCCAAATCTTTGTGTCCTATTTAATTTCTTTCATAAGTGTTCTATAATTTTTAGAGTATAGATCTTTTACTTCTTCCATTAGATTTGTTTCTTATTGTCTGTGGTGAAATTGCTAATGGGACTAATTCTTTGATTTCTTTTTCTGCAGCTTTGTTACTAGTGTAGAGAAATGCAACAAATTTCTGCACATTGATTTTATATCCTGTGACTTTGTTGAATTCATGTGTGAGTTCTAGCAATATTTTGGTGGAGTGTTTCAAGTTTTTTACAGGGAGTATCATGTTGTCTGCAAATAGTGAAAGTTCAACTTCTTCCTTGTGAATTTGTGGGCCTTTTATTTCTTTTTGTTGTCTTACTGCTGAGACTAAGGCCCCGGTACTATGTTAAATAGTAATGGTGAGAGTGGACATCCTTGTCTTGTTCCTGACCATGGCAGAAAGGCTCTCAGTTTTTCCCCATTGAAGATGATATTAGCTGTGGGTCTTTCATATATGGCTTTTATGATGCTGAAGTGTGTTACCTCTATCCCTGCTTAGTTGAGAGTTTTTTCAGGAAAAGGTGTATTTTGTCAAATGATTTTTTTCTGTATCTATTGACAGAATCATTTGGTTCTTATCCTTTCTTTTATTAACATGATGTATTAAGTTGATTGATTTGCAAATATTGAACTGCCCCTGCAGACCAAGAATAAATTCCACTTGGTCATGATGAATAATTATTTTAATGTGCTACTGAAGTTGATTTAATAGTATTTTATTGAGAATTTTTTCATCCATGTTCATTAGGGATATTGGCCTGGAATTCTCCTTTTATAGTGGGGTCTTTGGCTTATTTTGGAATCAAAGTAATGCTGGATTCATGGAATGAGTTTGGACATTTTCCTTCCATTTCTAGTTTTTGGAAAAGTTTGAGAAGAATAGGTATGAAGTCCTCTTTAAATGTTTTGTAGAATTCCCCTGGGAAGCTGTCTGGCCCTGGACTTTTTGCTTGTTGGGAGATTTTTGATTATTGATTCAATGTCTTTGCTGGTTATGGGTCTGTTCAAATTTTCTTTTTCTTCCTGTTTCAGTTTTGGTAGTTTTTAAGTTTCTAGGAGTTTGTCCATTTCTTCCAGTTGCCCAATTTTTAGCATATAATTTTTCACATTATTTTCTTATAATTGTTTGTATTTCTGTGGTGGTGTTGGTGATCTCTTCTCATCATTCACAATTTTATCTGTTTGGGCCCTTTTTTTCTTTTTGATAAGTCTGGCTAGGGGTTTATCAATTACATTAATTCATTAGACGAACCAGCTCTAATGTGGTTGATTCATTCTACTGGTTTTTGTTTGTTTCTGTATCATTTATTTATTCTTTAATTTTTATTTTTTCCCTTCTTCTGTTGGCTTTAGGCTTCTTTGTTGTTACTTTTCTAGCTGCTTTTGTGTAAGGTTAAGTGTTTTTGAGACTTTTCTTGCTTCTTGAGGTAAGCCTGTACTGTAATATATTTCCCTCTTAGGACTGTCTTTGCATCCCAAAGGTTTGGGCTGTCATGCTTTCATTTTCATTTTCATTTTCTTCCATGTATTTTTTAAAATTCTTCTTTAATTTCCTGATCAACCCATTCATTCTTTAGGAAGATGTTCTTTAATCTCACTGTATTTGAGGTCTTTCCAATTTTTTTTTTCTTGTGGTTGACTTCCAGTTTCTTAGCATTTTGGTCTGAAATATGGATGGTGTGATCTTGATCTTTTTGTACTCATTGAGGACTGATTTGTGACCCAGTATGTGATCTATTCTAGAGAATATTCCATGCGCATTTAAGAAGAACATGTATTCTGGTTCTTTAGGATGAAATGTTCTGAATATACTTGGTAAGTCCATGCAGTCCAGTGTGTCATTCAAAGACATTGTTTCTTTGTTGATTTTCTGCTTAGCTGATTAGGCCATTGATGTTAAGTGGAGTGTTAAAGTTCCCTACTGTTATTGTATTATCACCAGTAAGTTTCTTTATGTTTGTGTACTCCTAAGTTGGGGGCATAAATATTTAATAATTGTTAGATCTTCTTAATGGATAGATCCCTTAATTATAATGCCCTTCTTCATCTCCTGTTAAAGTATTTGGTTTAATATCTACTTTGGGGGCACTGGGTGGCTCAGTTGGTTAAACTTCTTCCTTCAGCTCAGGTCATGAACCCGGTGTCCTAGGATTAAGCCCCACATTGGGCTCCCAACTTAATGGGGAGTCTGCTTCTCCCTTTCCCTCTGCCCTTACCCCTGATTGTTGTTTTTTTTTTTTTTTAAGATTTTATTTATTTATTCAAATGAGACACAGAGAGAGAGGCACAGACACAGGCTGAGGGAGAGGCAGGCTCTATGCAGGGATCCTGACGTCTGACTCGATCCTGGGTCTCCAGGATCACACCCTGGGCTGAAGGTAGCACTAAACTGCTGAGCCAACTGGGCTGACCAACAACCCCCCACCCACCCCCGTACCCCTGACTGTACTCTCTCTCTCTCTCAAAGAAATAAAATAAAATAAAATAAAATAAAATAAAATAAAATAAAATAAAATAAAATAAAATAAATAAAATAAAATAAAATAAAATAAATAAATAAATAAATAAATAAATAAATAAATAAATAAATAAAATAAAATCTAGTTTGTCTGAAATAAATAACGGCTACTCTGGTTTTCTTTTGATATCCATTAGAATGATAGATGTTCTCCCCTCACTTTTAATCTGTAGGTGTCTTTAGCTATAAAATGAGTCCCTTGTAGGAACATATAGATGATCTTTTTTTTTTAATCTATTCTGCTGCTCAATGCCTTTTGATTGGCACATTTAGTCCACTTACACTCAGAGTGATTATTAAGAGATATGTGTTACCAGTAGAGTTGGTTTTTCTTGTGTTATTTTCTGGTTATTTCTAGACTTTGCTGCTTTTGGCCTTTTTTTCTCCTCTCAAAGAGTCCCCCTTAACATTTCTTGCAGGCCTGGTGTAGTGATCATGAGCTCCTTTAGTTTTCGTTTATCTGGAAAACTCTTTATCTCTCTTTCTATCCGGAATGAGGATAGAAGGAATTCTTGCCTGCAAATTTTTTATATTAAGCACATTGAATATTTCCTTCCACCCATTTCTAGCCTGCCAAGTCTCTGTGGACAGATCCACTGAAACCTGATCTGTTTTCCCTTGTATGTTAAGGACCTTTTTTCCTCCTCTGCTTTCAGGATTCTTTACTTGTCTATGCATTTTGTGAATTTGACTATGATATGTCTTGGTGATGACTGACTTTTTTTTAATTTAAGGGGATTTCTCTGTGCTTTTTGGATTTTAATGTCCTTGTCCTTCTCCAGATTAGCGAAGTTTCAGCTATAATTTGTTTGAACAAAACTTCTGACCCTTTATCTCTCTCTTCATGTTCTGGGACTCCTATGTTACCAATGTTATTACATTTTACTAAAGTTGCTGAGTTCCCTAAGTCTACCTTTGTAGTCCATTATCTTTCTTTCCCTCTTCTTTTAAACTTCATTATTTCCATGATTTTGTCTTCTAAATCACTGATTTGCTCCTCAGATTCATCCATCTCCATTTTTATGGCCTCCATTTGTGTTTGTATCTTGGTTATAGCATTTTTAATTTCAGCTTGAGTAAATTTTAGTTCTTTTATCTATGTACTAAGGAATTCTCTAGTGTCTTCTATGATTTTTTCAAGCCCAGCTAGTATCTTTATAATCGTTGTTTTAAATTCTAATCCAGACATCTTACTTATATCTGCATTAATTAAATACCTGGCTGTGAGTTGTACCTCATGCTCTTTCTTTTGGGATAAATCTGTCTCATCATTTTGTCCAGAAGAAAAAACGAAAGGCAAAAGAACAACAAAAGCAAACAAAAATACCAACCAAATACAAAACAAAAACAAAGCAAAAAAAATAAAGATAAATAAAAATACAAAACAAGAAAAACAAAAACACAAAACAAGAAGATAAACAAAAAAACCTAAGTCCTGGGTGTGTTTCATTATTCTTGTTTAATAATTAAAAAATTTATAAAGGAATTGTAAAATATAAGAAAATTAATGAAAACAAAATTAAAAATAAAAGAAATAAAGAATAAAACTGTGGGGCACCTTGGTGGCTCAGCGGTTGAGCATCTCCCTTTGTCTCAGGGTGTTATCCTGGAGTCCTGGGATGGAGTCCCACATCAGGTTCCCTACAGGGAGCCTGCTTCTCTCTCTGCTTGTGTCTTTGCCTCTCTCTATGTGTCTTTCATGAATAAATAAATAAAATATTAACAACAACAAAAAAAGAATAAAAGTGAAAAGGAAGCTCCATCCCACTTCCCCTAGAGCTGAAGCTTTGCAGCACTGTAGGGTCAGTAAACTTGTGGGAACCAGTTGGTGCCGGTCTTCTGGGGGAGGGTCCTGCTGGCTGATTCTCAGGCTGACTTGTTTCAGTGGAAATGCTTCTTGCTCTAGGGCACTGGGGGGCGGGTTTGGTGTACCAGGCCCTGGTCTCCTGTATGTGGCACTGCTTTGGTCTCTGAAGGCTTTCAGCCCAGAGGTCAGGATGAAGATGGGCTGTGTCCTGCCTTCTAGCCATAGAGCTGGAAGTTCGTGCCCCCTACTCTTCAGTGAGGTCTCAAAGGAAATCAAGCAATCACCCAATTTTTTCTCCAGTTTGTCTGAGCCTTTTTATCTCATGTGTGTGATCCAGTTTCCAAACTCCACATTTAAGGGACACACCTGTAGCTCGGACTAGCACTGTCCTTCCAGGGGAGGGTCTTATCACACTTGCTGCCCCTCCGATGAAAGGGGTCGCTTCACTTCATGGCAGTTTATAGCAGAAAGGCAACACCAAAGGCCTCTGGGCCCATAGGGCTTCCAGGCTCCTATTCCTGGGAATAGTGCAGTACCTTGGCACCACCCATTCTTCCTGTGACCTAGGGGATCCTCAGACCACCCTGTTACTCCTGAGATTCAGTCCTTCTTTGCCACTGAGCACCTTTAATCCAGGCACATCTGTCTCAATAGCAAACTTGAAAGTTCAGGTTTTGTGTCCCACCACTTCTAATATTTTGCAGTAGCTTATTTTTTAAGAGATACTTTCAAAATGATAGTGCACTTTATAATACATCGTGTCTGTAAAAAACTAGAAAACAGGTTGTTGGAAATTCTCTAAATAAATCTTGCTTTTTAAACACTATATTCTTGAAATATTTATATTATTTGATCCATGTATTTTATTATTTTCTTTCTCAATGGAATACAAACTAGCTTAAAAGCAAGGAATAGAATGAATCTTAAGATTCATCACCTGAAGCATGATAATCATCTCTCGCTTTGCCTCAAGGAAGTTAAGTTTATGAAATGTAAGCTTCTTATCACTTTCCCTTTTTTCACTCATTTTATAAGTAATAACATAAAATGCAGTAAAATATTCAAATAATTGTACAAACCCTGCTGTATAAAGATAGCTAGCAGCAGTTGTATCATTTGATGATTCAAAATGATCATCCATTAGCTAGAATATAACAATCAAATTTTAGTGTTAAAATAATAAAGAGAGTCAATGTTTGATCTATGAAAGTGTTGGCTGTAGAAAATTTAGCATATTGAAATGAATGTCAACGCATACGATTTTATTCCAATCCAACATTTTAACCCATTGGTTGAAAGTTTCATTGTTAAATAGTAAATCTATATTTAAAAAGAGGAAACTTCCTGGCATTTTGATTAGAATATGTATTATCCAACACGCTCCTTTTTTCAAGTGCCATGTGACAATACACTGTAGGTTTTGTATGCATGGAACACTTTGACTTGAGATCATTAGAAGCATGCATACATAGAAAATACCTAACAAATGGTATAGCACAGAGACCCAATGACATGCCAGCTCCATGCATGCCAGCTGAATATCAGCCTTGATAGCAGATAAGATGTAAATATCTGCCTTATTAATTCTGAAATTAACATCATTAATGGCATGTGCCATAGATTGAATACTTTTGTCTCACTCATATGTTGAAACCTAATCCCCCATGTGATGGAACGTGGAAGTGGAGCCTTCAGGAGGTACCCTGCTGAACAGGATTAGGGTCCTTATATAAAAGACCCCAGAGAGCAACCCTGCTGTTTGAGAGATGCCCATCTATGAATTAAGAAGGAGGTCCTCACCCAACACAGAATTAACCAAAACCTTCATCTTGGACTCCGAAGCCTCCAGAGCTATGAGAACTAAATTCCTGTGGCTTTTAAGCCACCTGGTCAATGGTTATTTTTGTTAAGCAGGCAAAGGCAGCATGATATTCATGTTTTTTTTTTTTCTTTAGGAATTAATTCATTATTACTGTGTGAACTTAAGTATAATTCCTTTCTAGTTGCAAAATGAATTTGATATAGTTTCCTGTATAATAGTCAAACAAGAAAACAGATTCTGAGAAATTATGGGACTTGGTTAATAGTAATCACAATTATCCAAAAACAAAGCAGACATAAAAATAAAATCTAATGAATTCATGCCCAATGCTCTTTCCATCTGTCTAAGAAAAGTGGTAGTTTAGTGGTAGCAATTTTTCTTAGAATTATGCACACTTTAGATTTCTAACATGTAAAATTCTGTGTATACGTGAAGATCCATATTTACAATGAAATGTTCATTTCAAAACACGGAGAGTGCAGTAGTTAATTTTTTAAACTGTGAAGTTAGATTGCCTGGATTTCAAATCCTCTAAATATCATTTACTGTCAACTCTGATCTTGGTTAAATATTTATGTTTATCAAGGCCTCATTTTTCTCATCTGTGAAATAAGAGCAGTCATTTCCACCTAACAGGGTTGTTATTAAAAATAAGAGATAATTAGAAGCAGTTATCAAAGTGCCTTTCACATAGAAAATGCTCAGAAATTGTTGGCTACTATAGACTATTATTAATCTTCAATAATACAAAAGTATAAGCACTGAATATAGGAACTGTATTTGTGAAACTTATAATCAGTAGACTGGGTTAGAATCTGAGTCTTGCCAGTTATTAGCAATACAAACCTGAACAATTATTTTGCTTCTCTGGGTCTGGTTTTCTTTTCTCTTAAACAGGCAAAGCAATGCTTGTCTGTCCAGGATTATTTTGAATATCAAATGAGTTAAGAATCATTACAGTATATTAAACTATAGAGCTTTATAAGATATAAAGTGAGAAACAAAAAGTTAGAATACTGGAAAACTACCGTAGCAATATATTCCTTCTAAGCCACCTAAAATGACTTATAAATAAATTTTAGGGTGGTACAAATTTGAGATGACATTATAAAATCTTTACTCAACTTATCTAACTTAAATCAATATATTTCACTAACATCAACACCAAGAATTAAAAAAAAAATGAAGAGAAATAACACACCCAGAATAAGCACAAAACAAGCAGAATTTGCAAAGGAAATAAAACACAATTTTATGTTTCTGTCCCTACCACCCTCATTTCAACTCCTTAAAGTCTATTCGATGTGGATAATTTTCACTTGTCCCTGGATGAAAACTCTGGCAGGCCTATTGCTTTTCCCTCATTCTTGATAATAATTAGTCCTAATACTAAATTACATTTCAGTTTTATTTTGTAATGAGAACAAATAATGCCAGATTTTTTTAAACTCAGAACTTGATTTAGATATAAAATTTTTCTTCTTCCCTAGCTTGGAGCTAGTTGAAATTAATTTTGCATGGAAGAGAGAAATGGTATATCTTTTTGTTTTCTCCTTTTTCATTCTTTCCTCAGTTGTTTTTTGTTATCATTTAGCTGACTCTCAATTCCAAGTCAGGAGAAGGAGAAGGTGGGATCCCTGGGTGGCGCAGCGGTTTGGCGCCTGCCTTTGGCCCAGGGCGCGATCCTGGAGACCCGGGATCGAATCCCACATCAGGCTCCCGGTGCATGGAGCCTGCTTCTCCCTCTGCCTGTGTCTCTGCCTCTCTCTCTCTCTCTCTCTCTCTCTCTGTGACTCTCATAAATAAATTAAAAAAAAAAAAAAGGAGAAGGAGAAGGTATGATAGCGTTGGGGTTCTTAGCTAAGTAGCTTGGCTGGCCATCTCAAGCCAGGCCTATCAGGTAGTTAATATAGATTTATCCAGGGTGCTAGCTGCTGGGCACCTCCCAAACTTTCTTAGTTTGGAAAGTTATAATTCCTATCTTGAGTATTCACTCACAATTCCTCTGTGTCCAGTACTTTTTATGGAGGCTCTTATAGTTGAGGACACCTTGCTCCTCCGGGGCTCTAAGGAATACAAGCCAATGCAACTTCAAATGCAGCTTCAATGCAGCTTTCTTCTTGGAGATCAAATTTGGCCCATGTAAAACACTTACCTATCCTTTTCTCTAGCAACCTGATGGGATACACCTCTCAGAATGTGCCCACACCCCCTGGCTCTGCTACCAAAGCCAGCCCTATAAATTGCCCAGCTCAAAGTAATCCCTGGTCCACAATCTGTTTCAGCCTTCACACTTTTGTCAGGTACAAGTTTTTTCTTCTCCCTCAATTACAACAAGTAGGTCAATGTTTACCTAGTACATGAGCCTCATTAGGGGCTCATTCAACCACTCTGAGACTCACAGCAGGGCAATCCCTCCCTGCAAAGAAACCTTCTCCCTAGTCCAGTTACCCCCCCCACCCCTTTTATATATTTGAGCTCACTGTAGGTCCTTAAACCCTTTTCTTTTAAGTCTACATGAAAATATCTGCTTCATGTTCAGTGTTGATATCAATAATTGTACTCTAGACTTTCAGACACCAAAGAATGGCATCGTTTTACTTGTGGGTAATCCTGCAAGCCATACATCTAGAGTTGCTTGAAGGTGCTCAAGTAGTTCTTCAGTATGAAAGGCTGTGTCATAAACATAGCTTAGGCCATGTGTTTATCAAAGAAGCTCCCCTGCAAAAAAAGTATGATGTGAGCAGAGGGAGCTATCACAAGAACTAATTTTCTCATCAAGTACAGTTCAAAAGGTAGAAAGTTCAGTAGAGTTTTCCTGAGGGAATAGCAAAACGTATATATTTTATTCATAAGTCAAGTCTGTGTGGCCAAGTCAACCTTAGAGTACAAAGTGAACACTTGATTTTTTGTTTTTTTTAAAGGTTGTATTTATTTATTTGAGAGGGTGAGAGGGAGAGACGATGTGCACAAGCAGGGGGAATGACAGACAGGAGAGGGAGAAGCAGGACGGCCATGGAGCAGAGAGCCTGACATGGGGCTCAATCCCAGGATCCTGAGATCATGACCTGAGCCAAAGGCAAATGCTTAACCAACTGAGCCACCCAGGCACCCCTGAAATCTTGATTTTCTTTTCCAGTTCTAGAAGATAGGAATTAACATCCTTATTGCTGCTACCAAGAATATTTTATAGTACTTCAATAAGCTATCATGATTTTTTTTTTTAAGATTTTATTTATTCATTCATGAGAGACACACAGAGAGAGAGGCAGAGACACAGGCAAAGGGAGAGGCTGGCTCTATTCAGGGAGCCCGACGTGGGACTCGATCCCAGGACTCCAGGATCATGCCCCAGGCCGAAGGCAGGCGCTAAACCACTGACCCACCCAGGGATCCCCAGCTATCATGATTTTAGAAAGAACTTTTCAGTCAATGCACTTGCCTTGATGCACTAATTGTTACTTATATCTTTTATCATATGTTTCACAGAAGAACATGTGCAGGACAGTATTAGAGAATAGTTATAACAATAACATAACTATGCTTAGAAACAACGTGTGCTTTGTGAATGTGTGTGAGACTGGGGGTAAACGTCTCAGATTTCCTACCTTGGACATGCATTAAAAAATGGGATTTCTAAATGGGAATGATGAATATGCAGACACAGAAAAGATTTGATTTATATGGATCTGGTCTCAATTTTTCATATGAAGCACCAGGGGACTGAAAAAATACCCCTCCTTTGTCAAATCATGAAGGCAGCATATGGTAAGGGATGTTTCTTAAAACTACTGAAGCCTAACTCTGAAATTCAATGCCTTCCCAAGATTAAGAAGTTACAGTGATTGTAGTAATGGTAAAGTCTCTAGCATGAGTCTAGGAAGGTTTTTTCTAACACATCTGCTCACTTAGACATCAAATAATAACCTCCAAATCCTCTTCTGTGAAAAAAAACCTAGGAATTACGGAATGGAGGAAGAGATTGGGAATGTGAGGTGTACTTTTGACTGTGATTGCTTTAGGAACCTAGGTGCAATAATGTGTAATAGAAGAGTTTTACAAAACTGAGGACAAAAAAAAAAAAAAAACTGAGGACAAGAAAAATAAAACAAATCTTCTGCAAGTAGTTAGCTTCCCCTCCAGTTCTTTCTACAAATGGTTATAATCCCAGAAAGGCCAGAATCTGTGAGAGATGAGCTCTATGAACACACCTATATTGGTGACAATAAATCTGCACTTTTCTTGAGCAGGAAAGTGCACATAAGAAGTGGAACATGCTTTTACTTTTGTAGCCCGGCCATGATTTTCTTGAAGAGAAACTTGACTGTTTCCTCAGACTAGATTTTACATCCCAAGTGCCAGGCCAGCCCCTTGTCTTTCACTTCTACTTTTAATTACTTAATTCAAAAACTGTTTCCAATCAAATGGGAGACTGAAAGTAAGTAGTTCAGATAGGTGAGGATTGAACATTAGAGATCAACCTTGCAGAGGGAATGACTCCTAGAAGCTCTCTTTTCCTTAATAAAATCTCAGCTTTCCTT